>NC_064640.1:894842846-899642846 GCF_023864345.2 Schistocerca serialis cubense | reverse complement strand
GGACGAGGCAATTCTTCGTGCAGTTGACGATAACCCTAATTTCAGCGTCAGAGAAGTTGCTGCTGTACAAGGTAACGTTGACCACGTCACTGTATGGAGAGTGCTACGGGAGAACCAGTTGTTTCCGTACCATGTTACAGCGTGTGCCGGCACTATCAGCAGCTGATTGGCCTCCACGGGTACACTTCTGCGAATGGCTCATCCAACAATGTGTCAATCCTCATTTTAGTGCAAATGTTCTCTTTACAGATGAGGCTTCATTCCAACGTGATCAAATTGTAAATTTTCACAATCAACATGTGTGGGCTGACGAGAATCCGCACGCAATTGTGCAATCACGTCATCAACACAGATTTCCTGTGAATGTTTGGGCAGGCATTGTTGGTGATGTCTTGATTGGGCCCCATGTTCTTCCACCTACGCTCAATGGCGCACGTTATCACGATTTCATACGGGATACTCTACCTGTGCTGCTAGAACATGTGCCTTTACAACATGTGGTTCATGCACGATGGAGCTCCTGCACATTTCAGTCGAAGTGTTCGTACGCTTCTCAACAGAATCGGTGACCGATGGATTGGTAGAGGCGGACCAATTCCATGGCCTCCACGCTCTCCTGACCTTGACTTTCATTTATGGTGCATTTGAAAGCTCTTGTCTACGCAACCCCGGTACCAAATGTAGAGACTCTTCGTGCTCGTATTGTAGAGGGCTGTGATACAATACGCCATTCTCCAGGTCTGCATCAGCCCATCAGGGATTCCATGCGACGGAGGATGGATGCATATATCCTCGCTAACGGAGAACATTTTGAACATTTCCTGTAACAAAGTGTTTTAAGTCACTCTGGTACGTTCTGTTGCTGTGTGTTTCCATTCCATGATTAATGTGATTTGAAGAGAAGTAATAAAATGAGCTCTAACATGGAAAGTAAGCGTTTCCGGACACATGTCCACGTAACATATTTTCTTTCTTTGTGCGTGAGGAATGTTTCCTGAAAGTTTATCCGTACTTTTGTGTAACGCCCTGTATAATCAGAGGTGCAGCAGCAAGGCATATTTCATTGCTTTGGACAGCTAGAAATCAGCTTTCCGTGTATTCTCGCCATTAACAAATGTTTCATTAATAAATTTCATCAATCTATGTCGGTTGTAGCGAACATAAGAATGAGATAAGAGGCATATAGATACTCGTTTTTACTTGTCAAATTGCTGGCTGGAGAAAGAATTAGACGATTCAGGTTTAGAGTTAAATTATAAGTTAATACTTAAGCTCGAAGTTATCAATTTCGAAGTTCTTCAGAGGCATTTGAGTCTTAGCCTACCCCAAAATTAGAAGAAACCGTACAATTAAAGTTAAAATATAACAATGCTTTGAAAAAAGTGAGTTTGTTTTGTATGTTACTACACTTACGTTCGATCCATCCGTGAGTTGAGAACTCACTGTTCAGTTATAAAGTTCACTGGAGCTTCCTAGAAATACCCTCTTGTTTCTACGCTGCAGCCGGCAGGACGGAAAACAATCACGCGCGCTGTTCAGCCATGTTTTTAATAGTATAATTCGTGAGAGCAGGGTATTAATTATTTACATCATGGCTTGTGCAGTGAGAACACTTGTGCATTCAGTGAATTAGAGGACAAAACGATTTACAAGCTGGACGCACGGAACAAAGTGTGCATATAAAGATAGGCGGTTCATACCACACTTCAGACATTAAAATAGTTGATGGGGAACAAATCAGATAATTTAAGATGTCTTGCTACGACAAGTATCCTTGGCTTACAAGTTGCTCTGTAACAAATATATTGTATTGCTACGTATGTATTTTGTTTGGTGGATCTGGGATTGAAAAAGAATTGACTTCAGCTTCCATCGGAGCATGTGTAACAACGAAGTTTCACATAAAATCCGACAAGCTCCAGGTTTCAAGAAGGCACCTTCAGAATGAAGAGTGTTTTCAGTTTTGGGGTCATGAACGAACTGAATATTCAATTTCTAAGGGCCCACATTCTAGCTGTAAAACATACTGCTACTGTGCACGAAAATATTTCGTAATCGAGAGACTTACACGTGATGTTTGTTTCTTGGGGAAGCAAGAGCTTGCGTTCAGAGGACACTTTGAAGTTGAAAGTTCCGACAACAAAGGCAATAGCAGTGTCTTGATTTACTCGAGCTTTCGGCTATATAGGAACAGTTAACAGGTATTCGGGATCACCTGCACAGCACTTCTGGGTTCAAGGGAACATCAAGCAAAGATCGAAACGGATTAATTGAATCGGTTACCAATGTAATTAATGATCGCATTAAAGAAGAGTTACAATCATCTGAGTTTGTTGCAGTGCAAGAAGATGAAAGGTTGTATGTTTCTTGTGAGTCACAAATGATTATTATTCTCAGATTTTGTATGCAAGAGTGTCCCATAGAAAGAATTATTGATTTATATACTGTTCCTAGTGACAAAACTGCTCAGCATTTATTATAAATTGTACTCACTGCACTTGGTGTTCGGCGAGTTACTGACAAATAATGTCTGACGGAGCCTCAGTGATGGTGAGTAAACGTGGAGGTGACCAAAATTTTGTTAAACATAAATGTCCGTCAACTATATTTTGCACAGTTATGTTCAAAAACTTAATATAGTGATGTTATATTTTCCAAAAATATCAAAGCAGTAAAATTTATCATTTAGTCTCGTAGCATGCCATTCACTTTAGCAAGACCTCAGAGAAAACACAGCTCTTAGAAAACAAAGGATTCACATTGCCTCAGACATGTACTGCACACTGGAATTTCTTTCAACGAGCTGTTCTGACAATATAACGACGAAAGAAAATCGCAACATGTAAAAATATTAATGTAGAGCAATGAAACTTCCAGAATACATTAGTCTAAATAATAGATTTAAGTGATTAACATTGCAAGACCGTTGGTTAATGTAAGCGCGAGATAAGCATTGCAAATGTGAAATACTGGTATATTAAAAACCGGTGTAGCCGGCGGAATGTTGAATGCAAGTATGCAAACATGCATGCGTTGTGATGGACAGGTGCCTGATGTCAGTCTGTGGTAGGGAGCTCATGCCTATTAAACTTGGTCGCTCGATACAGTGACAGTTAATGCTGGTTGTGGATGACAGTGGAGTGGACGTCCGATGATGTCCCATATGTTCTCGATTGGAGACCGATCTGGTGATCAAGCAGGAAAAGGCAACATGTAGACGCTCTGTACAGGATGTTACGTTACAACAGGGGTATGTGGGCGAGAGTTATCCTCTTGGAAAACACCCCCCTGGTACATAAATACCAGCGCAACAGGTCGGATCACCAGACTGACGTACAAATTTGCAGTCAGGTTGTTGGGATAACCACGACAGTGCTCTTGCTGTCATACTAAATCACGCCCCAGGCCATGACTCCAGGTGTAGTCCCAGTGAGTCCAGCACGCAGACAGGTTGATTGCGAGCCCTCAACTGGTCTCCTCGTCACGAACACACGGCCATCACTGGCAACGAGGCAAAACCGGCTTTCATCAGAAAACGCAACAGACCTGCACCCTGCCCTTCGCTGAGCTCTCGCTCGACGCCACTGAAGTCGCAAATGGCCGTGGTTTGGGGTCTGTCGAATGTACTCTACAGGTGGTTCGGAGCTGTCCTTGAAGTAACCAATTTGTAACAGTTCGTTTTGTCACAATGGTGCCAACTGCTGCCCAGATTGCTGCTGCTGGTGCAGTACAGCGTGCCAGAGCCATACAGCGTACACGGTGGTCTTCCCTCTCTCCCATGCGACGTGGACCTCCGGAGCCCGGTCATCTCGCGACCGTGCGTTCTCGTGACCACCGCTGCAAGCAATCGTGTACAGTGGATATATTCCTGCCAAATCCTTCTGCAGTATATCAGAAGAAACGTCCAGCTTTTCGTAGTCCTATTATACTACCTCGTTCAAACTCAATGAGATTCTGATAATGGCGTCTTTATCGACTTAAAGGTAAATAACGCTCACGACCGTTACAGCGTGTATTCAAAGCAAACCTAATTTTCATCCTCATAGTGGCTCTACTGGCGCCATTCTTATGCGACTGGCGCGAAATTTCAGTAACCATCTTTCAAATGTAGAACACGCCTAGCAACTTTCATTTATGTTGCTCAACTCGTTCTTGGTGTGCGATATTTTTCCGTCAGTGTATTTGTTGCGAATAGTCAGTAGCTAAGAAGTAATAAATTAAAATGTCATCTATGATGTCGAAGTTTTTCACGCATCTCAGTGTTTATGACGTCACATCTCCTGAACTGTGTGTTGAACAATGATATGTTTGCATGTATATTCAGTGATATATATGAATACTGTCTGCGAAATTTGATGCAAATGGAGTTGGTAGTAAATAAGAAAGAAATTAAAATATCATTCCTGATACGGCAGTTTTACTGCATAAACAGTGAAAATGATGTAAGCGATAAACTTATTTCCTTTCATCGTTTAGTGGGAGGTGTCCGCGAGAAAGTGTCTCCTACATGTTTGAAATTATGTGTAAAATTGGCTGTAAATCACTAACTGCTCTGATTCTCACATGCTGGACGAATCTAGTCTGGCTATTTGCGCGTCATGAGCAACGCCTCTTTTTCACCCCCACCTCTTTGAGGGGCGGTGGCTGTCACCCCATCAGTGATTCTTTCCAGACAGTAAAAGATGTATCAGGTTTGGTTGAAATCTATGGAATGGTTAGGAGATGTTGAATATACATACACACACACACACACACACACACACACACACACACACATATACGTACACTTCTATAATACGAGAGTGATCACAAAAGTAAGGTCTCCTATTTTTTTTATAAGTACAGAACTCTGTTTGTGTGGCAGTTGGTCACACTGTTTTGAAGAGTGCTTCACGCGCTGTGTGTAAACATGCGCATGCCGCACGGAGGCGCTCAGTCTTGGCTTGGAAGACGTTGAGAATGGAGCTCCCTTTGCATGTTACCGGAGTGCAAATTGCGCGCAGTTATTCGGTTTTTGAACGCAAAGGGCACTGCACCGATTGAAATCCATCGCCAGTTGATGGAAGTGTGTGGTGAGACGTGCATGGATGTCAGACATGTTCTTAACTGGTGTAGAGGTTTTGCAGCTGGTCGGACCGAAATTCACGACGAACAAAGGAGCGGGAGGCCGTCAATTTCTGAGGAGACTGTGTTGAAGGTTGAGCAAAGCATGCGTGAAGATCGGCGGATCACTCTGGATGATCTCTGCACGTTGGTTCCTGACGTTTACCGAAGCACCGCCCACAGAATTTTAACGGAGACGTTGAACTACCGGAAGGTGTACGTACGATGGGTGCCACGCATGCTGACTGAGGACCATATGCGGCAACGAGTTGATGCTTCCCGCGCATTTCTTCGCCGCCTTGCAGCCGAGCAGGACAACTTTCTGGACTCAATTGTCACGGGTGACGAAACCTGGGCATACCACTTTACACCTAAGACCAAGCAACAATCACGCCAGTGGTGGCATCCTTCTCCACCAAAGCAAACAAACACAGTCTGCCGGTAAAGTCATGACAACCGTGTTTTTGGGATTGGGAAGGGGTATTGTTCGTCGACTTCATGCCCACTGGGACCACAATTAACGCTGACAGGTACTGTGAGACTCTGAAAAAACTCAAACGGGCAATTCAAAAACAGAGAAGAGGAATGCTGAGCAAGGGTGTACACATTCTCCATGACAACGCTCGCCCACACATCGTTCGGCAAACCGTTGCTCTTCCGCAACAGTTTCAGTGGAACATAATCACCCACCCTATAGTCCTGACTTGGCGCCCAGTGACTATCACCTGTTCCCTAGGTTAAAAGAACATTTGGCCGGAAAGCGATTCAGCTCCGACGACGAGGTGAAAGAACAGGTTCATAATTTTCTGAACAGCATGACAGCGAGCTAGTATGACATGGGCATACAAAAACAGCCGCAGCACCTACAAAAATGCATCGACAGGAATGGTGATTATGTAGAAAAATAGCTAAATGTTCAAGCTGTAAACTGATTTAAACGACTGTAGAAATAAACAGGTCTATATACTTTTAAAAAAATAGGAGACCTTACTTTTGGGATTTCCCTCGTATGTATGGATTTTCGTCATTTAACGTCAAATGAAAGAGGTGCTCCAGTCAGTTTTTCGGATTTTCATGAAGTTTTCTTTGTTCGCTCCTACATCAATTTGGAATTGATAGCGCTTAAGCTGATCTTACGCTTGTTATAATTCCTGAATAGCGCTGTATTAAAATTTAAAAAAAACTGATGCATTTCTTTCTTGATTCCATAAAACCGCTAAACAAAAGCCCAAAGACGATCGAACAAGATTCAGTATTATCGCTAGATATCGCGTTAAAAATAAAATTAAAAGGAAAACTGCAGCGTGAAATAACATTTAGAAAAAGCTTCCATCATAAATCTGAGTAATATCTCACTTGTTACTATTATGGGAAAAAACCGCAAAATATTTTCTTCTTTGCTCTTTTCTTGCCGTCTGTTTTCGAAACGTTTGTTTCATTGTTTTGAAGTGGTAAGAGAATGTGACAGGAAGCTGTATTCGACAGGATAAATGTTTATTAACACTATTTCTAGTTTTAGATAGTTTACTGAAAGCAATACTTATAGTTCTGTGGTTTACGTTAGAGGAATGTGAAGCGTTAACTCTATGTCACATCTTAAAGTATAATCTGTCTTCCAATGAACAGTCGTGAAGCAACTACATAAATTGAGTATAACTGTAACAGACTAAACTTTTACTTCTAGGCACATGTCCAATGAAGAAGTGAAGCTATACTCTGACACTGAAGTGTCTGTAAGCTAGACAACGTTGGTCGTTGTCGCGAGTGAAATATTCACAATGACAGAAGTGCAGCTCAGTTTGCAAATATGAAGGAACTCTGCATGCATCTATCAACTCTGTCCTCCGAATCGCGCTTTCGAATTGCAGCTCAGGCTGACTGGGTATTACAATTCTCCCGTTGCTTTTGCGTTTAGGAGTGTAAATACGTACATGGATATCCCATACTAGATGTGCGAATTTCTCTCATAATTTTGTTATTCAAATATTATTAAAAATAATGAAGTGCAAATCGTATTCCACTGCTTTCTCGCTTTCATTTCAGAAACAAATTTATCACATTAACTAACCACGTATTTCTGTGAACTGTCGTTCCATTCACAGACGATCTTGGGGACAGCATACTGTTTAGAATAATAAAATCAATATTGCTCTAAAATTAAGCATAGATAAAATTATCCTAATAACACCTTATGAAAATAAAACTTTAACAAAGCCAACTGGACTCCGAAGGAGGGACTTCATGTTGCTTTAGTAACTTGCTCTAGGACGTGATACTGACAGCGCGGCTGCGACTTTCCGAATGTACAGCTTTCAAGTATTCGCGCGCACCTGTGTTTGCACCTGCACCTCTGCAGCCGTACAGGAGACAACGCTTTGCGCTTGCGCGACGTTTTTTTTTTTTTTTGTTTTTTTTTTTGTGGTGCTGAAGTCTGATCAACTTCGTTGATTTTTACTTCTGTAGGGAATGGAAGGGGTAAAAATTTTCTCTTTATTTATTTATCCTTCTTTCAGCTTTAGTTTGGGCACACAGAAGGGTCCTTTAACTCGCTGCTTTTGGTGTGTGTTTGAAAACATGTATGTAGAAGTGCTAAAGAGCGATATGTCCTTAAATTATGGAGAATTACGTAGGGATATCATTTACGGAGGCTCAAATACTATCGCCTTCGGTACTTTATATTTGTGGTTGCGTAATGGTTCTATCACACCTACTGTGGTGAGTTGTAGTGTACTGTCACGTATCATGTCCAACTTCCGAAATAAGGTTCGTGCCTTCTCCTTGACCTTGTCTGAGAGGTAAGATTCGCTTAAGGCTCGATGAATGTCATGATTTCGGATCCACCATTGGGCTCCTGTGATCCATCGTAGGCATCTGCTTTGAACAACCTGTAGCTTCTTGTAGTTAGTGGCACACGTAGTATCCCAAGAGGTCGATCCATACAAAATAGATGGTTCGACTGTGGCATGGTACAACTGGAGTTTCGTGCGTTGGCTGAGGTATGAGCTCTTCAGAAATGGGAGGAGAGCTCCCAGCATTTTGAGGCCAGACGTCTTCTTCTCCATAATGTGATGACTATACAACAGTTTGGCGTCCAGATGCACTCCCAGGTATTTTACAGTTGTTGCCCAGGGGAGTGGCTGGTCTGATATCCGTAGGCGTGCATTGACGATGGGTCTCCGACGTGTGAAGACAATATCTTTGGTTTTCTCTGCATTGACCGTTATTTTGTTCATGTGGGTCCAGTGGTCCACTAAATCTAGTTGGCGCTGCATCCGTGTGACGAGGTGGTCCATTCTGGTGCCTGCAGTCAGGAGCGCTGTGTCGTCGGCATAGAAACTGGCAGTAACATGTGGCACCGTCGGGAGGTCGTTAATATATAAATTAAACAGCAGTGGAGATATGACCGATCCTTGTGGAAGTCCTTCAAGGACAGGCCGTGTTGTTGAATTCTTGTCGTCAATGCGAACATATAATCTGCGATCCTGAAGAAAATTATCGAGAAGTTTTAAGTAGCAGTCTGGTAGAGGAGTGGTACGTCGGAGCTTGACGATCAAGTTGCGTCGCCATACTTTATCGTAAGCCTTCTCTATATCGAGAAATACTCCAATAGTATGTCGTTTCTTGTTGAAATTGTCTTGGATAGATTCCGTGATGTGCAGTAGTTGTAACTCAGCCGATAGCTTCGCCTGGAAGCCAAACTGCTCCGGTCGGATGATGTTGTGTGCCACAAGGATGTCCAGCATGCGTTCCAGTAGGACACGTTCCAGGACCTTTCCCAGCGTCGGCAGTAAACTTATGGGTCTGTAGCTGTCAGGGTGTGAGAGATCCTTGCCCGGTTTTGGTATTTGCACTATTCTGGCAATCTTCCATGCCTCTGGAAGTATCCAGTCCTGAGGCAGCTGTTCACTATCCGGGTGAGAAGCACAACAGGCTTTCTCGGGAGGTGTTTCAATTCCGTATTGCTGATTCTATCTGCTCCAGGTGAGGTGTGTTTGCTATACTTGATAATCCTCCGAATTTCCTCCGGCGTTGTCAGCCGGGGCATAGTGTTGATCGGGGCGTCCCGAATAGCTTCCCATTCCGCCGCTGTGTCCTCCTCTACACGGTGGAGTGCATCATCTCCATCCTCCGTGGGGGGCGTAGTCATCTGTTGTTGGTATGTATCCGCATACAGCTCCGCCTGCGCCAGTGAGTCGTACAAGAGGCCATGGGGTCCTCGAATTGCCCTCTTGGGGGGCTGTTGCTGTCTGAGACTTTTAACTATTCGCCATTCATCTTTGGTGCGTAATAGAAAGTTGTCCATTTTGAGTTCCCACGTGTGTTGCTTCCAGTCCTTAACCTTCCGCCGGAGTTCTCGGGTTAGTCTGTGAGTCTCCCGTCTATCATCCGGATGGCGGTAACGGACCCATCGTTTCCGAAATCGATTGCGCCTTGTCTTAAGTTCCTGCAGTGGTGGTGGAAACTCGTCGTAATTGACTTCTGGTTGCAGGTGCTCCATGAGTGCTCGTTGTTTCGCATTGTTAATCTTCTTCGTGAGTACTGCGACTACCACATCAATCGCTTCTCTGGTAGTAACAACCTGGGTTGGTCGCACATTGTTGTTGAGGTACGCTTGGAACTGCTGCCAGTCGTAAGTTCTTGTCGTCGGCAGTGGGAGTTGCAAAGTAGCCCTCTCTATGAGTCCTAACACCGGTCTGTGGTCAGACGAAAGATCATCCAGCGTCCGCAGTTGGAGATTCGGGTTGATGTTCTTGATTATGGCGATGTCTAGAACATCAGGGTCTTGTGTCTGGACGTAAGGTATCCTCGTCGGTTCCCGTGGTCCATGGACGGAAACATGTAAATTCTCAGCCAGTGCAAACAACATATGTCCTTTTCGGTTAGTCTTACGGGAATTCCAGGCAACATGTTTATTAAGATCCCCTCCAAGGAGGATCTTGTCGTAACCCTCTGTAACGGCGTAAAGATCTTCGGGGTGGAGAGGCTTCTTTGGGCTAAGGTAAGCCGCAATACAGGTAATGTTTCCGAGTGTCGTGTGGATTATTACTGCCGTGGCCTCTAAAGTCTGGAGTTGGGGTAAACGTTCTTGGTTGTGACGAATGCATTTTTTGATCAGAACTGCGGTCCCACCACCCCGTTGGTCCCGTCTGTCCGTCCGGTAGATGTGCATGTTCCTCAAGCGGAGGTCGGTTGACTCGCGGAGATGTGTTTCGGAGACAAATGCTACGTCTATCTTGTGGCGATGTAAGAAGTCCTTGAATTCTATTTTCTTCAGTTTCAGGCCGTTGGCATTCCAAATGCAGAAGTTAAGATTCCTCGTGTGATGCCGTCTATCCATTTAGGGTGTTTGAAAAGCTGTCAGTACGCTTTCGACAAGCGAGAGGATAGACGTCAGCTTCTGCTGGAGGGCGGTGAGTAGTTGAAGAATATCTGTTAACGCTGGTGTAAAGGTGGTCGACCAGGCAGATGATGTCTCCACTGGTGTTGGCGTCGGTGGATGGGCATGTATTGCTTCGGAGTACGAGCGCTGTTGTCTTGTCTGTCGTAGTCACTCTGGGTGCCGGTTGTGGTCGAGAGGCGATTGTTTCCAAAGGGAGAGGTGCCGCTTGTTGTTGGGTGGCCGGAATCGCTGCCATGGCCGAGTTCTTAGCAATTATAGGCCGTTGTGGGGTCGACTTCTTTGGTGTCCTTCTAGTATATTTCCGTAGGAGTTCTTGAAATTTGGGGCAGCCACGGAAGGTCGCTGGATGTTCTTGGTCACAATTGGCGCACTTTGGGGGCCCCGTCCTAGGATGGGTACAATTCGATGATTTATGGGATCCACCGCAGCGGACGCAGCGTGCTGGCATGCTGCAGTAGTTCGCTGTATGCTCGAAACGTTGACAATGTCGGCACTGGACTGGTCCTTCTTTACTATTATAGGTTTCTATTATCACTCGTGTGTAGAGCAAGTATTTGACATCATAGATCTTGTCACTGTCTTTTCCGGATGGGAGGGTGACTCGGTACACAGGTTGCGGTATCAATTGTTTCGTCTTCTCGTCGCGTTCCTTAAATTGGTAGACTTGTAGCACTTTGAAGCCTTTTTCCTTGAGGGCAAAGGAAAGTTGTTCTTCGGTAACTTCCGCCGGAAGGCGTTTGACAACTACTTTCAGTTCCCTGTCGTCTGGTGCTTGATGCGTAAAATAGGAGAAGCTGTGGTTCGTGAAGAATTTTATTGCACGCCTTTGGTCTTCGAAGGACTCAAAGTGGTATTTGATGCGGTCCTTTTGATATATAGCTTTAAGGTTGCCCTCTAGAAGTCCGTTGAGCGTTTCATTGAGGTGAACGTAATCCTTTGTGTAATAAATTGTGACTGGGGGCACTTTGCGAAGCACATTCTTGTCTCTGTCCACGGCTTCTGCGGCATTAGAAGTCTGTGCCTGCGGTTTGTTGGTGGTTGATGGAGGCGCAGCTTGAGGTGCCAGTGGCGCGAATCGGTTCGTTGTGGGGATGGTCTCCGTTCGTCTCTTAGCCGGGTGGGCTAAGTCCTTGGCTAATGCGTTGCTTCTGCGCCGTTTGTTGTATACGAGCGTAAAGTCCCCCTCTGCGTGTGGGGAGTCGTTGTCGTTTTCTGCTGGAAAGGCCGCTGCCATCTCCGCGTCGTCGACCGTTTGGTGGGAGTGCTGTGATTCGACATCTGAGTCCACAGATGGAGATTCCAAACAGGTGTCGTTATCCTGCTCTTGCGTGTCCCGTGAATAGCGGATAAGGCGTTGTATGTCCTTCAGCGTTTCTTTGTCCTCCTCCCGACATACACTCCTGGAAATTGAAATAAGAACACCGTGAATTCATTGTCCCAGGAAGGGGAAACTTTATTGACACATTCCTGGGGTCAGATACATCACATGATCACACTGACAGAACCACAGGCACATAGACACAGGCAACACAGCATGCACAATGTCGGCACTAGTACAGTATATATCCACCTTTCGCAGCAATGCAGGCTGCTATTCTCCCATGGAGACGATCGTAGAGATGCTGGATGTAGTCCTGTGGAACGGCTTGCCAAGCCATTTCCACCTGGCGCCTCAGTTGGACCAGCGTTCGTGCTGGACGTGCAGACCGCGTGAGACGACGCTTCATCCAGTCCCAAACATGCTCAATGGGGGACAGATCCGGAGATCTTGCTGGCCAGGGTAGTTGACTTACACCTTCTAGAGCACGTTGGGTGGCACGGGATACATGCGGACGTGCATTGTCCTGTTGGAACAGCAAGTTCCCTTGCCGGTCTAGGAATGGTAGAACGATGGGTTCGATGACGGTTTGGATGTACCATGCACTATTCAGTGTCCCCTCGACGATCACCAGTGGTGTACGGCCAGTGTAGGAAATCGCTCCCCACACCATGATGCCGGGTGTTGGCCCTGTGTGCCTCGGTCGTATGCAGTCCTGATTGTGGCGCTCACCTGCACGGCGCCAAACACGCATACGACCATCATTGGCACCAAGGCAGAAGCGACTCTCATCGCTGAAGACGACACGTCTCCATTCGTCCCTCCATTCACGCCTGTCGCGACACCACTGGAGGCGGGCTGCACGATGTTGGGGCGTGAGCGGAAGACGGCCTAACGGTGTGCGGGACTGTAGCCCAGCTTCATGGAGACGGTTGCGAATGGTCCTCGCCGATACCCCAGGAGCAACAGTGTCCCTAATTTGCTGGGAAGTGGCGGTACGGTCCCCTACGGCACTGCGTAGGATCCTACGGTCTTGGCGTGCATCCGTGCGTCGCTGCGGTCCGGTCCCAGGTCGACGGGCACGTGCACCTTCCGCCGACCACTGGCGACAACATCGATGTACTGTGGAGACCTCACGCCCCACGTGTTGAGCAATTCGGCGGTACGTCCACCCGGCCTCCCGCATGCCCACTATACGCCCTCGCTCAAAGTCCGTCAACTGCACATACGGTTCACGTCCACGCTGTCGCGGCATGCTACCAGTGTTAAAGACTGCGATGGAGCTCCGTATGCCACAGCAAACTGGCTGACACTGTCGGCGGCGGTGCACAAATACTGCGCAGCTAGCGCCATTCGACGGCCAACACCGCGGTTCCTGGTGTGTCCGCTGTGCCGTGCGTGTGATCATTGCTTGTACAGCCCTCTCGCAGTGTCTGGAGCAAGTATGGTGGGTCTGACACACCGGTGTCAATGTGTTCTTTTTTCCATTTCCAGGAGTGTATATCGAGTCTTCTGGCGTAGTCCTGGCGGTCGTCTTCATTGCTGCGTCCGTCGTGATGTGACGTATGACCGACGTCCGAATACGGTTTCGTCGTGTGGTGTGTAGCCTTCTGCAATCGAATAGCGCCTGTCGATCGTCGTTCTATCCTGTCATGAACCGGTGCCGTAGCCTGGGTCGTCAACCTGGGATCCGTCCAGTGTGGAGCGGCCGCTGGAACGTCCGGCGGGCCAGGCCCAACCGACCGACCAGCGGCCGACTCCGGCTCGTCCGAGGCGTCTGCCCCGGCCGCGCGGGCATCGCCCTCGCTCGTCGGCATCGCGAACTCGACTGAACCACGTCGAGATGTGCAGTGCTTCCGCTGCCAGCAGATTGGCCACGTGGCTAAATACTGCCGGCGCAACCAAGTTGCGTGCATGATGTGCGCGGAGCCGCACGACACCCGCGACTGCACAAAGCCGCGCGACGTAGCGCCGAAGTGCGCAAACTGCGGAGGAAAGTCTAGCGTTTCGGCGCGGGCCTGCCCGTTGCCGGCGCGCCGTAAGGCACGGAAGCTCGCACTGGGGCGTATCGCTTTGCAGCCGGGTGTGCAGCGGCAGTCCTCACAGGGGAAGTGATGCGTCTCTTATAGCCTCTCCTTCCCAAGTCGCTCTTTCCGCCTTCCCGTGGTGCCAGACGTTAAGCTCGGCATTCTGCCTTGCGACAAAAGGGAGAGCTGCGACCCAACCCGATGCGAAAGCGAAGGGTGCGTGGCACAGGGGGAGCTGTGTCGAGGGACCGAACACCAGTCCCTTTCTGTTCGCAGGGCACAGTCCAGCAGGTGCTCTGCATGCCGGTGATCTCGTTTGTCGGCGTGGGATCGCGGTGCGAGTCGGCAAGGGTGCTTCGCCGCGCCCCTGGGTAACCGGGGCGTGTTCTGCCAAACCCAGGAGGTGGTGACATCGCCTGGGCCACTTTAGATGGGTCCAGGCCGCTGAACGTCAGGGGGACCGGCCCGCCACCTGTGTAGGAGTGGGTCCTTGGCAGAGAGGTGGAAACTCGGGCAAGTAGGCGGCGAAGGGCGAGAGGTGCATCCGCCTCTCTGGAGTGCGGGGTGCAGTTGCCGAGGAGCATCGCATGAAATCGTCGATGACGGAGACACCGAGGGGGACCAGTGCACTGGTGACGGTGCGCTGAACCCAGCAGCTCGGAAGTGCCCTTGACCTAGGGGCGAGGTTGGTGGGTGAGCTGCAGAAGTCCCCCCCCCCCCCCCATTCCAGAGGATCCGGTCCGGGGTAAGAGACGGGCTCCCACCCCATTTTTTTTCACTCGTCAATCAATATGGCTACAACTGAGACGAGTGAATCGAGTGCGCTCAAGCGAGCATCTGCGGTGCTTGATCCCTCTCCACAGGACGAGACGGGACTGTCAGAAGACGAAACCGTCACACAGAGACATGCACGTGTCACGCTGCTCTTGGAGCAAAACATTAAGAATGGGAAGATAAGTCAGGCGGCATTGTCTATTATTAAGAACGAGCTGGCTGCATGGGCCATCGCCCACGCCAAGCTTGAAGGCCGCGTAGAGGAGCTAGAAAAGGAGAATGAAAGATTACGAAGGCAACCAACAAAGACTTGGGCTGGAGTGGTCGCGCAAGCACCGCCAAAGCCACAAACCACGAAAGAAACGATCGCCAAGGTGACCAAGCGGTCAGATACGGCGGTCTTCCTCAGAACCCTACCAGGCCAAGACACGAGCGTTAAAAAAATACAAGAACTGCTAACCAAAAGTATTGATCCAGCAAAAGATAAAATTAGAATAAATAAGGTTAAACCTAGTTGAAACTCAGTGATTGTGGAGGTGGCTACAGAAGAAGACAAAGAAAAATTGTTAAAGAATCCCAAGCTGAACTCGGTGGTCAAGTGTGAACCGCCGAGAAAAAGGAACCCGCTGGTCATCCTATACGATATACCAGCAACAATGACAAACGAGGAACTGTACCTGAGCATAAAGGACCAAAACTTTGACCAAATGAATGAAAATGAATTAAGAATTCTTTTAAATTGAGATTTAAAACGGGACCTCGGGACCGTGATGTTATACATCACGTCGCCGAGGTCACAGCACCTATGTGGAAGCAGATTATAACAATGGGCAGACTGTATGTTGGCTTCCATGCCATTAATATTAGGGATTACCTTGTGGTACCTCGTTGCCATAATTGTGGATACTTGGACCACATTCTAAGGCACTACACCAGGGGGTCGGCTTGATCCAGGTGCGGCGAAGATGGTCACTCACGAAAAGAATGTAAAGCCGCAAGTGTATGCATTCCTTGCAAAAGACGTGGGAAGAAAAGCTGCGGAGCCCCAGGACGAAACTGCCCTACATACCGCATGCTCGAGCAGAGACTAATATCTAGAACGGACTATGGCTGAGTACATCAAACAGAACAGGACGCCAAAGCGAAAATCCCCTAGCAAAAGGAGGAGGGATGCCATTAGGGCAAATAGGTTTAAAGAATTCATAAAGTGTCTTTCGAGAGATCCGATACCTGAGACAGTTGACAAAAGTATCCAAACAGATCCACCGAAAATCGATAAATGTATCCAGACGGAAACTACCCCTATGGCTACTCCCTCCTCTCTCAGCAGGGAAGTGAAGCCGACAAAACACCAGCAACGGCAAATGCATCCTGTCCCTGAGGTCCCAGCAAATGAAAGTAACCATAAAGAACAAAAGCCTGTGCAAGAGAGCACAATAACAAGCTCTCTAGACACCCCAGTGGTAAGACTACCACCAGTAGATCCGGTACGGATATACCCAAATTTAGAATTTACAATGCAGCTGGCGAGATTGGAGCAGCCGGCTACCTTGACCACTGCCTTAAGACATGTGGTCCGCGTAGGACCTTCTCGGTAATGGAGGCTGTAGACAGAATACAGCTTAAGTCAGTGAATCTCCCCACCGACTTCGGAGCCCTGCGAGACTTACTAAAGAAAGTGTTCGAGAGAAGAGGAGAAAAATTTGACCTAAATGACATTTACGAACAGTCAGTTTTGGCTAATGGACGTATTACGTATGACTGGAACAAGACATGGCCAGAAGACCACATACATACATACTTTCCGTAGATGACAAAAATTACCATTGGCCAACTCAATACGCATAACAGTCGACTTGTAATGCAGGAGCTGCGAAAGGAAGTGGAGGAGAGGAGGCTGGATGTGCTCTGTCTACAAGAGCCGCACTCCCTGGCTGGAAAAATTGCATTTGCAGCCACGACGTGGCAGGTCATCAGCCAAGGAGATAATCCGAAAGCGGCAATAATAATCACGAACAAAGCCCTGAAAGTAACTACACTATCACAGTTCACTAGTAGTCACTGCAATGTCGTGGAGCTGCTATCTCCCAGTGAAACAATAATATTAATTAATATGTACTTTCAGTACGGAGATAACATTGAAACACATCTTGACCATCTAACTACAGTAACTACGGCATTGCAAGGACGAAGGATGATAATCACTGCTGATATCAATGCAAAATCCCCCCTGTGGCACAGCGGCACAAGGGATACCAACGGAGAGAAAGTAGAGGATTTTATCATGGCATCACAACTAGTGATAGCTAACAAGCCTGGTAATCCTCCAACCTATGTAGGGGGAGGAGGACCAGGCACGAACATTGATATAACTATGGCCACCCCCAATGCAATTAACACAATACAAGAGTGGAAAGTAGAAGAAAACGCCACTACAAGTGACCACAACCTAATCACGTTCATTGTGGGTAGAGGAGGGTTCCGCTGGGCCAAGGGGTGGGAGATGCAATTTAATTACAGAAGGGCCGATTGGGAACGACTAGCAAGGGAGTGCGTCATTCCTGCCTTGCCAGAAGGTGGCGTAGACTTTGACATAGACGTAAACGACCGAGCAGAAGAACTGACCAATGCAATAACTAGCGCGGTGAAAGCTGCCGTACCGATCAGGAGGAAGGCCATGGCAGCCTCTCCATCACCATGGTCGCCCGAACTTGAGGATATGCGCCGGTCTGTTAGAAGGTTGAGAAGATATTACCAGCGCAGTGTCGTCTGGCCGGAACGGCAAAGATGCCTGATGCAGTATCGGGAGGCTAAAATTCGTTTTCAGAAAGAACTCCAGGCTGTTAGAATACAAAGTTGGGAAAATTTCGTCCAGAGCCAATTGGCATTGGACCCCTGGGGTACACCGTATAAATTAGTACGAGAAAAGATCCGCTCTCCACTGGAATTATCAATAGTCAGGCACGGGGACAGGATGATGGAATCCTGGCAGGAAACTGCTGAGGTCCTCCTCCGGTCCCTGCTGCCTGATGATAGCGCGGATGGGGAATCCGATCAGCAACAACAAATAAGACAAGAGAACCTCAATGAATACACCAACAACACGGCAGTCTACCCTTTCTCGGAGGAAGAGGTGGCTGCCCACATAAAATCACTTAAAAGGGGTAAAGCTCCCGGGCCAGACGGCATTGTAGCTGAGGTGGTGCAATTCCTAGCTCCCCAGCTAACTGCACCACTCACTCACCTATACAACGAATGTCTGATGCAACAGAAAATTCCAAGGATGTGGAAGTCTGCGAATGTAGTCATCATTCGGAAAGTGTTAGACAAAGATCCAACAAATGTAAAATCCTACAGACCAATCTGTTTGATTAACATACTAGGAAAAATATTAGAAAAGCTACTAGCCGACAGACTGGCTGCACACAGAGTGCTGCGTGGGGTGAGCGACAGGCAGTTCGGCTTCAGGCCCGGGCGGTCGACATCTGATGCAATCGCCCTGGCCGCTGAGGTCTGTGGCTCTACCCCACATAAGTACGTGGTGGGCATCATGGTTGACATCAGTGGAGCCTTCGATAACCTGTGGTGGCCTTCGCTCTTCTCCTGCTTGCGGGAGAAGGAGTGCCCAGGGCCGCTATATGGTTGTCTGAGGAGCTATTGCGAGGAACGGGAGGTCTGGCTATCATCTTCTAGCAAGAGGATTGGAAAATCTGTAACAAAGGGTTGTCCTCAGGGTTCCGTGCTAGAGCCCCTGTTTTGGGACATCCACATGGAGCCTTTACTAGACACCCTACAGCAAAGTGAAGAAGTGCTAGAGGTGATAGCCTATGCAGATGACCTCCTCCTGTTGGTCGGTGGCCGTAGCCGCGAAGACATTGAACCTAAAATAGAGAGTGCCCTAAACAAGTTACAACTATGGTGCCAAAATACCAAAATGACGGTGTCACCAACTAAGTCCACCTACTTGCTATTGAAGGGACAACTAATCCGTAACCCGACTGTACGAATCGACCGCTCGCCGGTTCTACGGAGACGTGACGCGCAATACTTGGGCATCATCATTGATGAGAAGTGGAATTTTGGGAAACACATAGAAACTGTAACCCATAAAGCCCTCCAAACACTGAACAACCTCATATCCACAGGACATCAAAGATTTCATCTTCCACCTCATCTTATAAAACTTTATCACAGCAGCATATTAACATCGATAGTGGGTTCCGGCTCGGGAGTCTGGGCACACAGGCTCACGAGGGTGGTGCCCGCCATGACAGTAAGAAGGGTTCAGAGGAATATGATTCTTAGATCGGTAGGGACTTACAGAACAACACCAGGGGGAGCACTACTAGTCATAATGGGGCTTTGCCCCTTGGACATCAAAATCAGGGAGCAAAATCAAGAGCTGTGGGACGCAGATGACACAGGGCGCAGGACACATGAGTTGATACCAAGCATCAGGGAACGGCTGAGAATGAAGTACTTTGAACCCACCAGAGGACTAATCCATTTTCTTACTGGACATGGACCTTACCCGGCATACTTATGTCGGTTCGGGAAAAGGGCTACACCCGCGTGTGAATGTGGTGAACCGGAGGGCACTCCCGATCATGTGATTTACGAGTGCCCCCTCTTCAATGATGTTGCTTCTACATTACGTGACCAACTACCAGACCATGACACTTACCATCTGATAAGACAAGAAGACACCTTCCAAACAATGAACAGACTTGCTAACGAGGTATCACAGAAAGTGTTGAGAGAATATTTGAGGGAACAAAACTAAGAAGCACAGATTACGACAAACACGTGCCCTTTTCCCATACCGCCTGTGCGTGGATAGGCCGACCCTTTAGTCTGGAATCCGCCACGTACGGGATTAGGGGGAATGGGGACTAAAAATAACCTGGATTTGACAATACACTGGAGATGACGTAGGTTAGAACTAGTTAGTAGGAATTAGACCAGAAATCTAGATTTAGGAACCTGCAGCGATTAACATCCTGGCCTGCCCAGTGTCAGGGGCACGCCCATCGGGATTAGCTCGATGGGCAAGGTAATAAAGTAGGTTTGTACATTGCTGACACATCTGTGACGCTGCAGGAAGTAGAATGTAGGATTAGCTTAAAACATCTTAGGAGTTAAAATAAATAAATATAGCTGCCCATTGAAAGTAGATTGTAGCTGTAGCTCACAACTCATTATATTGTAATTAGCTGCTAATTGTAACTAACAGTAGCAAGTAAGACCCACTAATCAGATAAGGAGGTGAGTTGAGATGTATAAATATTATTGTTGATGGTAAATAAAGATTAAAAAAAAACTGCGGAGGAAAGCACGTCGCGAGATTTCGTGGCTGCAGTTACATTGCTAACTGGGGTCGCGGAGGCAACAAGAAGAGAAAGAGGAAGCGACGTAGAAACCGTTCCGACCGCGGGCCAGCGCCTGCGGCAGGGACAGACCAGCAGCAGCAGGGGGCCCCTCCGCCCCCCGAAAGACGCCAACATGATGACGCTGTGCCGCACAACAAGCTTCGTGCGGCCACAGAAGCCGCAGTAGCGGACCTCAAAGCCGCATTCGCGGCAGAGAGGACCGCCCTACGAGACGAGTTGGCCGCGGCTCATCGGGAAATCCAGCGGCTGCGGGCTGAAGTGGCTTCTGCCGCCAAAGCCCTGCGGCTCACCCCACCTGCTCCAACCCCACCGGGGCGGGAGCCCACAGAAGAAATGGACGAAATGGAAACGGACCCAGATCCAGCACCGCCACCTCCCAAGAAGAAGATGGCGATGCGGATCTCCAAGGACCTGGAAGGGTTGCTTGCATTGGCCGCCTCCGAAAAGGTTGAGGCAGCCACCAAGGAAAACGCAGCCCCGGTCTCCGTCAGAGAACAGAAGAAGGCTGTTTCACGACAGCCAACAGTCGTCCAGACCGTACCACGAGACGCCGGGGACGATCTCGCCATCCTCCTAGAGGGGGGGAGTTCGTTCGCCGAGCCACAACGCAGTCGGCGCGTTGGGGCCAGAGAAGCCAAGAAGAAGTCGATATCCGAACCTATCCCAATCTCAGTTCAATCCACACCCTAAATCATACCAGAATTATCCTTCCAACACAATCCTACCAACATCCAAAGAAACACCATTCACGATTCTCCTAAACCCATCATTTCGAAACCCTTATTTTCTGACAGAAGGTATGGGCTCGAGCAGTCCCGGTCCTTCGAATCACAAACGAGGGATACAGATATCCCATCCGACACTCCACTCCGCCCGGACGGGTTGGCTCGCGCCGGACCGTTGTTACGCGGGCTGGATGGTATGATGCGCCGTCGGTCCGGAGGCGGTGGTCTGCGTCCTGCAGCACGGCGTTTCTCTCTCCGTGGGGTGACTGTGTGCCAATCATAATCGTTAACAGAGGCTTTTCTGTTAGTAGCACTCCCTGCCTGAGCGGAAACGGAGTGACTGACTGGGGCCACTCGACGTAACCGTCGGCAGCGCAGAGGGAATGCGCGTGTACGTCTGCAGTAGAGAGCCTGTATAGGGAGAGAGTGGCCAACCGGACGATACGGCGGCCATTTTTCTGCCAAACTGCGGACGGGACTTTTGATGGCCAGTAGTGGAGTACACACTCAGCGAATCAAAAGCACAAGACAATATGGCGAAATCATTCGTTAAATGCCTTTCTTTACAGCTATAATATACTCATAGTAGCCTACTACATACAGCACAGGAAAATTTGATACAGTGGCTGTAAAAATTATTCGTTACTTGCATTTATCTCCTTTAAAGCTCGTTTACTAGACATACTGCAATGAAAGTAACGTAAATAGAAAAAATATAGTGTATAGCATATGTTTTGTATCGGAAGTGCATAACGCTAAAGATTTAACGTACCTGTATGACGTCAGATGAATGAAAGTCGTAAGCAGTTGCTTTCTTGTGACATGCAAAAAGTGTGAACGTATTAGTACTTCTTGTCACGTCTTCAAACTATTTGCGTGTCCCAAATAAACAACTGCTTACGACTTTACTGAATACCTCTCGTAGATAACAAACGAAAAAGATTACAAAAATCGGGTAATGTTAAATGTAGGCTACTGTAATAACGACCAAATATAACAAGGAAACTACCGTATCCCTTCTACCCCACAGTAAGTAGGCCTATTAAAAACTATCTTCAAGAGTTGGTTGGTTGGTTGTTTCGGGGAAGGAGACCAGACAGCGAGGTCATCGATCTCATCGGATTAGGGAAGGACGGGGAAGGAAGTCGGCCGTGCCCTTTGTAAGGAACCATCCCGGCATTTGCCTGGAGCGATTTAGGGAAATCACGGAAAACCTAAATCAGGATGGCCGGACGCGGGATTGAACCGTCGTCCTCCCGAATGCGAGTCCAGTGTCTAACCACTGCGCCACCTCGCTCTATCTTCGAGAGTACCTACAATTATTTACTACGAATAATGTTTCACTAACCACGACAACTGCGGAAAAAGTGCTAACATCTTGCCTGCGTCAACAGTCAGGCAATAATACTGAAACCAAAATAATGCCTAGTGTTCTGATTCTGGACGAAATAAAGTTTCACGCTATAAAGTCGAGTGAGCATGGCACAATTATTACAGGAACTTTCCGTTTCCAGCAAGGACTGTCAGATATTGGCTTCAGAAAAGCTTATGATGCTACCAGTATGCACGAACTGTTAAAGAAATAACAGCTTAAAAATGCAGTAAATTGTAATAGGCCTACCTGTTTTGCGTGACTGAAAATATTTAAAAAAACTGACATCTTACAATCAGAGTTTTCTGGCCAAAGTGAAGAGCCAAACTTTTTATAGGCGTAACTGAATATTTCAGTTAATATATACCATTAAGAAAGTTGTACCTGGACTTTATTACAAGAGTTACTCATTCCTTCCTGGCATCGTTTACGAACGTCTGCAGAATGAATTACAGATGTCAAAAACAATACTGTACAATTACTAACGTGTTTACTTCAAACATGTAGGCCTACCGACTTCATCACAAATAGCTTCATTATTTCAACTCGTATTTGAGATCGCAGACGCTAATTACGTTCTAAAACGATAAACTAAATCGAACGTGCATGCGCAACGCATAACAGGTCTCTCAATAATTCAAATACCTTTTAATCGTTTCCAAAAGTCCTCTGAACTTCAGTTCAACTCAAAAGCTAACATAGGAAGCGCGAGAGACGTTTGGCAGAAAATGGCACCAAAGCTAATCAACCAATCACGGGCAACTTCACCTATGGCCACTCTCTCCCCATACAGGCTCTCTAGCCTGCAGCAGCCGAACGACGTGGCCAGCGCACGCCACTGGGTACAGAGGCCGGCGCAAGCAACGGCGAGCCGCGGCTTTTACCAGACTCTGCACCTCTGGCCGGAGCGACGCGTTCGGCGGCAGGCGTCGGCAGCGTGCTGCCTTCATCTCCCGAACTGTGCTCGGCACTCGTGGCGACGCGGCTGACGTCGCAGAGCGTATCGACAGGGGGATGCCAGACTACCGCGGCGTGCACACACACGGCTCGCACGACGCGGGGGCAGCAACCACCGCCGTCCTGGATGTCGCAGACACCTGCCCACTCACACAAGGCGAGGGCAAGGCAGCCTGTGAGCCCACCACGCTGCTGCGGGTCAGGACCGCCGCGTAGGTTAATCCTAAGTCCAGCTGGTCTGTCCTACTAGCTTCGGGGACCGGACTGGTCTGTGGCCATAGCCCCTCTCTATTATGTAAGGCTAGGCGGCCTGTGGTACTAACTTCCCGGGCCGCTGTCGCCTGGGGCTTTCGCCCAGCACTAAGGACGAAGGGCTACTAGCTTCGGGGGCCCTCGCCTGTGACCTCCCGCCGGCCGACCTCTCTGGGTGCCCCAGAGTGCCGGACACAGCATCGTGTCCCATACTCACTCTCCCCCGACCGGCATCGCCAGGGGTAGCGGATGCTGCATTGCAGATCCGCAGATGGCGGCTTTCATCTTCAGCCGCGGGTCGCGTCGGCCGCAAAACTCGCACTCGAAAACGGGAGTCTTTTCCAGGTCGTGCAGCCTTCTGTATTGGAGGAGAAGGGCCGAGTGGTCCTTATACTCGCCAAAGGTTGGCCTGCCGGCAGCCTTGGTGACGAAGCAGATCCGGCAGCGGAAGACCTCCGTCGGCAGCGTCACCACCAGCTCCATCGTTCAAGTCGCGGACCTGAAACAGAAAAATAAACGCGACCGCTTCTCGGTGCAGAAATCGGTCCATTTTATCCCATATTAAGTTTATAAGAACAGATTTTTTAGTCATTGAGGTAATACTTGGGAAGGAACGTAGGAGAGGTTCACAGTCGGTAAGGAGAAAATAGCCGCGAAGGTGTAGCTCTACGGCGGCTGCCGGACACCGGAGCATCACACTTCGGGCCGACGTAACTAAGAATTATCTCGGAAATATAAGATCTTGGGTTCTGGCCAAGATGGAGAGAGTCATAATCTTGTGTTTAGCCCCAGTGGAGACCCAGACGTAGCTGGCCGGGGGAAAAAAAGGAAGACGAGCAGAGTGGAAGGCTCATACGTCGCTACCAACTCTGCCGCCGGTGTCGACAGCAAAGGCTGGACACACAGGAGACCGGTCTGCATCTGCCTCCCTGCAGATCGCTGAACCTCGATCGAGGAAGGGCCAGATGGGGCCTGAGCATCTCGCAACCCTCAGTCATAATCGGGAGATAAAGAGGGAGGAAGTATTCAATGCAGGGCAGGTCCGGCAGTAACACCGGCAGTTGCTACCCTCACAGCAAGGCCGGCCACGTTCCGGAGCCTGCTGCTGCAGCTTCGCCATATTCGGGTGCTGGAAGACCAGTGACTAAAGAAAATACATCGCATATAAGTATGTGTTTTATCCGACCTTGCCAGCATTAAGCTGATAAGAACAGATTTTTATCTATCGAGATAATTCTTAGTTACATTTTTACGAAGTATAAATTTAGGAAAAGAATATTCATGACTCTATACAATGCGAGTTTTACAGATTTAGTAAGTTTAGATAAAATTTAGAGAAACGGTTCTAACCGTACTTAAGAATTGTATTACTATTCTAGTTCGTGGGTTAAGCCCACTACTTAAATATTGAGAGACCGCGTTAGGCGCGGGTACTTACGTATGTCATCCTTAAGAGTATTACCGCGATAGGCGCGGCCTTACTTATGTCAGACCACGGTAAGTTGGACCTAATTTAGGGGCTATTTTATTTTTCCATTCTTCTCCATGCCCTGACAGCACACTGCACATGCACGGCTGCCAGCGGCTGGTGCGCCACGCACGCAGGCGGGTCACACTCAGCAGGACTTCTCCCCTCTGTCCGCCTTGCGGCAGACGTCACTGGGGTGTCGTGGCAGGAGAGCGTTGCTTCCCACGCTGGCTGGAGACTGCCGGGCAGTAGGGACACGTTTGGCGCCGCCTAGCACCGCGCCAACCGAGGTGGGGGCCATATTCGGCGGACACCATGGAGGGAGGGGCACCAGGCAGCACCGCACGCACCGCTACTGACTCGGCACTGCTGCAGTGCGGCGCGAAGATGGTGTAGCGCCGCAGGTCCCGCGTCGTGGAGGAGAATCTCGACACCGACGTCACGAAGGCACCGACCTCGAAGTTCTCCGACGACTGCAGTCTCGAGGGTCTCGCAGCCTGACGTCAGAGCATGCCACAGCCTAGGGGGACACATACTGGCGATGGCCAGTGATGTGTTCCACGTAGATGTCGCGGGACCACTTGATGGTGTCGGACACCATCAGCCGCCGCATCAGTTGGCAATAGCGGCTAGCGATGTCTAGGTGCCGGAGCACTGCATCGTTCTGGCGGTCCCACGCCCCCAGACTGCCGACAACCAGGGCGTCGACAGTGACGGAATAGCCGCGAGTGGCTAATCCGCGCGCAACGTCGGCGTACTTTATCTTCTTCAGTTGCCGAGCGTTGTCGAGCGCAATCCGCCTATTCTCGAAGGGGATCGTCACATCGACGATGGTCACAGTCTTCGCGGCCTCGTCAGTTATTACGAGGTCCGGACGCAGCCCACTGCTGTCCCCTATGACAGCTTGGTTGATCCTGATGTCAGGAACAGCAGTGTTTCCTCTTCTTGGCCGTCCAGCGACTGCTGCCGCGAGGCGGTTGAGGACCGCGTTGTGGCGATACTGCAGGGCTGCTGAGTGCACCATAGACGCGTTGATCACGTGTGGGAGCGTCTCATTGTTGTGGCCACAGCGTCGGCAGGCTTTGTTGTTGTTTGCCCGCCCATCGAAGCGGCGACAACCGTTCAGAGGCACGACTCCGAGCCTGGCGCGGTGAATGAAGCGCCAGTCTGCGAAGCGAGTGTATTTGCCTCCCGCCATGAAGTGGTTGGACGCTGTGGACTCCCTGGTGCACTCGAATACCTTCCCCTGGTCCGGTTTTCTGAGTAGGAGGTTGGGCAGGCGCTGCCTCAGACACTCGCGGAGCGTCCGCGAGAGAAGACGTTTGGCGCCCCCTCCCACCCGGACATGCTCGGCGCCAGTGTTGGCGGTGCGTCCCACGCTGCCATCATCGTGCTGCGGTCCATCGCCGCCATCTTCGAGGTGTCGTGTAGTCCCAGGCGCCGCCCCCTCCGTGGCCGGCTGCGTCACCCCTCCGATGCCGCCGTGTTCCGCGTCGTCAGCGATGGCGGGTCGGCCGTTGACCTCCACCTGCAACTCAGAGAGCAGTTCACTCCAGCGCCAGGTGACGCCACGCGGCGCTAGGCGCGTCCACAGTGACTGGATGCCGCCTCCGTCACGTGCGAGGTCACCCTCAGTGCTGCCGCTCAGGTAGGTGGCCAAGTCGGGTCGACTCGGCTCCCTCCCCAGTCGGCGGCGCGCGGCCGTAGATAGAGTGGCCCAGGCGATGTCGCGGACGGTGGCGTCGTCGCAGTGCAGCATGCGGAAGCCGTGGACGATCGTCGAGATGACCGCAGCGTCCGCGAGCGGCGTCAGGCCGCATCCTCCCTCTCCCAGCGCGAGGTACAGCTGTTCAGTGGACGCATGCTGTGGAAGGAAGAGCCATGATTTGACAGCCGCTTTCACTGCCTTGTCGAGTGCAGATAGCGGCCCCTTGCGTAACGCTCCGCCCCGCATGACAAAGTCAAGCCTAGGGAGGAGGAAGACACGCACAGCGTCAATCTTCTGCCAGGGAGCCAGCAGGGAAGCGTCCAGGTGCTGCAAGTCACGTCGAATTGCCGCGATCGCATCCGTTGGCGTCTGCGAGACTTTGTACCCGGTGGGAACGCCAAGATGGAGGTAGGCGTCACCCGCACCGAGCACGGCTGGTTCTCCCCCTTGCAGGGCGAATACCGAGCCTAGTGTCTGCCGACGGCGGATGTGAAGCGTGGCACACTTCGACGGCTTGAAGGTAAGCCCGGCCCACGTCGCCGCCTCACCCACAACATTGAGGAGCGTCTGCATCGCCTCTGAATCCCGCGCCAGAAGCACGATATCGTCCGCATACGCCAGTACACTCAACTGACGCCGCTAAGCGGAATACCACACTCATTTCTGAGCGAGGTTGCGGCGCGAAGTACCGGCTCGAGCGCGAGGTTAAAGACGATGGGCGACAGTGGACAGCCCTGCTTGACCCCCGCCTGGATCTCTATCTCCTCCGTTAGTCCGTCAGATGTACGGACGCGGGTGGAGCAACCATTGTACATATCGGCAATTAGCTGATGCAATTGCTCTGGCAGTCCCATCCTGCTCAGTACTCCAAGGAGGTGAGCGTGAGGCACTGAACCGAAGGCATTCGCCAGATCGAGCCAAGCAAAGCATGCTTGGCCTCCCCTGCGCCTTGCATCATCAATTGCCGTCTGCACAATGAAGTTGTGCTCGTAGCAGCCTTCAAACGTGCGGAAGCCCTTCTGTTCTGGGGAGAGCAGGTTCAAACGCTCTGCCCAGAGAGAAGTGCGGTCCGCAACGATTGCAGCAAAGAGCTTAGAGATGGTAGAGCTCAATGCTAAAGGCCGCCAGTTTGTCACGTCCGAGACGTCCCCTTTCTTGTGGATGAGGACGGTAGTGGATATTTTCCACTGCACCTGAGTCTTCCGCTCATTCCAGCAGCGCGAGAAGATCTTAGCTAGCACGTGGCAGCCAGGATCCTCACGTCGCAAGTCCGAGTAGGTGACTCCGTCTGACCCAGGAGCAGTATTGCTCGCCTTCTGGAGCCGCTGTTGCACCTCTGAGGGGGTGATCGGTGGCAGGACCTCCTCGCTGACATCAGGAGGCGTGGTGGCGGCAAAGTCCGGGACAGCAGCTGGTGCATCTGAAACAGAAAAGTCAGATTTAGCATATACTTTCTTGAAGTGCTCCGTGAGCACGTTGCCATCGATTTGGCAGTACGGCGACGTCTCGCCAAGGACGCGCTGCATCGCCTTGCGCCGGTCCGCGCGGTACAGCTTCTGAATCTCAGACGCTGCATTCGCGTCGTACCGACGCTCGGCGGCCGCCGCGCGCCGTGCGCCACGTCCACCGCGCTGCCCACCGCGGCCGCGTGTAGGGGCAGGGGGAGGGGGATTGGCAGCAGCGTTGGCGCGGCCCTGGCCGCGGTGCGCTGCTGCTGGTGGCCCATCCTGTCGATCTCCGGCTGCCTGGCGTTGTGGCTTCGTCTCGGCGATCTCGGAGATGAAGTCCTCGACGACAGCGACGAATGCGTCCCACGGCTGGTCGTGGACGCTCTCCAGGGCCGCCAGCCAGCACCGCTGCCTCTCCGTTAGCCGAGCGTCGGCTGGGGCAGGGGAGGGCGGAGCTGCCTCGGTTGCGCCCTGTACGGAGGGTACAGGAGGGTTGGTCAAGTTTGGTGGAGGACAGGAGTTTTGCAGCGGAAGGTTGGGAGTGGGACGGTTGTTACGGCGTCGGCATCTCCTCTTCTTGCTGCCATGTCTCGGAGATGCAGCTTCAGTCCCTCCGTTCACGTCGCGACGCCCCGTCGTCTGCGTCGGTGGTGGTGCCGTGCTGCCATCTGGCGTGGGTCTCGCAGTGCTGCTTTCAGTCGCCGCGCCGGTGACAGGTGGCGCAGCGGTAGCAGCGGGGGTCGGTGTAGCTTGCGCCGGCCTGGCGCTCGGGTCGGGCGCTCCGCGGCTGGTGTTCGCCGCGCCGCCAACAGATGGCCCAGCGGTCGCCCGCGCCCTGTCGCCGGAGCGAGATACACGAGGTGTAGCTCGCGCCGGCCGCCCAGACGCGGCCCTGAGATTTACAATTTTGTTTTGCTTTGTGACCGGCCGATTTGACCGAGCGGCTCTAGGCGCTACAGTCTGGAACCGCGAGACCGCTACGGTCGCAGGTTCGAATCCTGCCTCGGGCATGGATGTGTGTGATGTCCTTAGGTTAGTTAGGTTTAAGTAGTGCTAAGTTCTAGGTGACTGATGACCTCAGATGTTAAGTCCCATAGTCCTCAGTGCCATTTGCCATTTTCGTTTGTGTAAACTTCACGAAAATAAATACATTTCTTTCATGTTTTGGTCATATAAGCAATCTTTTACATTCATACATGAACTCCTTAATTACGAAACATTTGTGTTTGTTGGTGATCTTCACTTTGAACAGTTAGTATGAGCTACGTCGTTGTTACGCGATGTACGCTGCGTGTGTCCCTTACACACAAAAAATACAATTCGAAAATTTGTCCGATACATCAAAATAATCGGTTGTGGTCCCACTATAATCTGCTCCAATTTGAACCGAAGGTTTGAGTTATTCTGTGCTTGAACATCTGTTGGCAAGGAGCTGCATTTGTTTTAAAAACGCCATATAAGACTATACGGTGTTGAAGAGCTGACGCAGCAAATATGCTATCTCAAAACCCTACCCACTTTCTGAAGCCTTTGGAGAACGTTGCTGAAGGTGGGAATCACAAGCCTCCAACAGTTCACGAGACCACATCTTTACGAAACGCAGTACCAGACCAGATGAATGGCGTTAACAGTGTCTTACAAAATAGAGCAGTTGAGCTTCAAATGGCTGTGGAATTTCTGAAATCGTTACAAAACTTCGTAACATCACAAAGTGGAAAAATGACAGCGAAATACACGATGATGGTAACACGGAGGAAACTGTGGTTCGTGGAAGAGAGATGATCATGACTGATATTTACGTACCAATAGTCAAGTTACGCTGAGAATTTCCTCATTGTATAAACGCTTAAAGGAAAGCTCTTTCCTGTATGGGTTTTTCGCTGAGTTCTGAGTGAAGTCTGTTGCCGAATTTAAGGTAGGTGCCCATAGCAACAAATAGATTCCTTGAAATCTGTTCTGCGGACTTTGAAGTGAATTTTGAAGATGAAGTGGTACATTTTAAGTATTTCATCTGGGAAATTGTTAAAAGTGGAGAAAAAAATTCCAGCTTCGTGGTCATATCAAGACGTGTATTAAAAATCAGATTTCCCAAATGTTGTGAAAGTGTTAAAAATTTATTTATACCTCAGTTACGAACGCTAAAAGGTAGTGAATTTATTCAGAACCAAAACTCCTGTAAATTCGTCATCGATCTTCAATGGTGCAAAGACGGCGGGCATAATGACAATTGAAAACGGTGTCTTGTGGAAAACAGACTAAAAAAATATCATGAAAGTTAGTACTGAAATAAAATTACGGAAAGTAGACGTTAACATATTGGCTGAATAAAACCAATTCTGTTTTACAATTTCAATTTCGAAATGTAACACTGTTTAATGACACCTGTAATTTATTTTCTATAGGGTATTATTGATTATTGTTGTTTGTTTACTTCAATAAACTGTATTTACTAAATTAATCATTTGGAAAAATTAGGAGTTTCTTAGGAGATCGTTATGGACGGCGGAGGTGGCGTTGCGGCTTCAACAAGATGTATTGGTGAACTGGATTTACTGTGTGAAGACTCATGCAAACTTCCATAACACAATTCAATACTACAAATACTACCATGTTTCATTAAAGAAGACTTGCTGTGCTTTCATACCGCTCCCCGCGCTTCAGACGGCTATTCATACACTACAAAAATAGCGATACAAAACGAGCGTGTAACTACTGCAATGAAATCACTTGGCTTTTTATTTCCATGGACGAAACATATCTTAGTTTAATCAATTAAATTCATGTTTCACTGAGTATTGTGTGTTCAATGTGATGCGTTATGTGGAATTTCAATAGTGTAGCAAACGTGTACGTGCACAGAGTTGAGTTGATAGCCGCCAACACGAGTCACACTTAGGTGGTGTTTCTCAACTGCTAAACGAGATGGCAGCACGGACAGCCCGCAAAGAGTACTGTGGCCGATGTGCAGTGAGGAAATTTCGGCCGGTGTGCGCACGCCATGCAATCTTTCTTAAACGATTTTATAGAAATTATTCAGTAAAAAAAAAAATCTTTTTGCGTTACTTATACCTTTACATGTCAGATCCACTATGCCGTGTCCAGAAATTCGTCAATGGTCATAGTTATCGTGATATTTGCGCTTACGTAATACACTGCGTAAATTTCAAAAAAAGTTTGCAACGAAAATCAGGGGTTTCTATGATTTTGCCTTTGGTGCATATTACATTATATTTTATTGCGTCGGAAATTTAACTAACATACTAAATCTTTCTATAGACTTGGGTAGAGGTCTTGATCATTACGAACCTCGACAAAATTGATCTGATATAACACACCCATTTGCGATCACGCAAGCCAGCGATAAAGCCAGAACGAAATATCCAGAACATTCCTCATAATTCATAAGCTGTTTGAGGTATCAAAATGATCTTTTTGCAAAAGATAGCACGCTGAGAGGAGACTATTTTTTCATATGGTAATACAAAATTTCAGATTTAGCATGTTATTCCACTCACTACAGACCTTTTCGATGGAACTACGTAATTATTTATAAGGGCCATCGATAGCTGATGAAACGAGAAATACTGTGGATTTTGGATCAACATTACTGAAGACCTTACAGAGGATGTGCTTTCTCATAAGCTATTGACCTTACTTTTCCACCATTCGTCACTTAAAATTAATAAACCACTGTTTCAGAATTTTGTAGTAGTCTACACAACAAGTAGCATGTGCGCCAAAATATTATCTCAAATGTGCTATGGCAAAAGAAGCAAATTTTAGCATGACAATAAAAGAAATGAGTTTCCTCCCCCTTACCCAGTGTGGCTTCCGACCCTCCTTCTCTGCTGAAGACCAACTTCTCAACCTCATTCACCTTCTGTCCCTCCAGCTCAACTCCCATCGCTCCGCCATTTTAGTTTCCCTTGACCTCCAAAATGCCTATGACCGTGTATGGCATACCGGTCTCCTCTTTAAACTCCAAACCTGCGCCCTGCCTATCAATTTTGTCCGTCTGGTCGCTTCCTTCCTCTCGCACCGTCCTTCCTATGTCACCCTCCACAACACCAACTCCCGTATCTTTTATCCCACAACTGGCGTCCCCCAGAGTTCTGTCCTCTCCCCTCTCCTGTATCTCTTGTATACGGCTGATATGCCCAAGCCCACCAGTCCACCTTCTCCAGTATGCTGATGACACCGCCTTCCTGGCTCTCTATTCTACCCTTCAACGGTCCCAATGTACCCTCCAAACGCACCTTAACTAGTTCACCACTTGGTGTAACCAGTGGTTCCTCCGTCTCAACCCCTCCAAAACCCACGTAATCATCATAGGCCACACCACTCGCTCCTTTCACCTCCATTATTTCTACCCCACCCTTTATGGTCGTCCCATCCAGCTCACCCCCACACTGAAATACCTTGACCTCACCCTCGACTGACACCTTACCTGGACCCCTCATCTCCAGACTGTCCAGCAGAAAGCCCATTCCCGCCTCCGCCTTCTGAAACTCCTGTCAGGCCGGACATGGGGATTGCATCCTTCTACCATCCTCCACACCTACAAATCCCTCATCCGTGATATCCTCTGTTACGCCAGCGTTGCCTGGATCTCCGCCCCCACCCGTTTTTACAAGGCCCTCCAAATCCTTGAACGCCATGTGCTCCGCCGTGCCTTCCGTATCCGCCTTCCTTCCCCCACACGGCTCCTGTATGAACTGATCCCCTTCCCCCACCTCCTCCTGTTCCTCCAACATCTCCGCATCCTTTACATTGTCCGCAGGCTTGATCCCCCCCACCATCTGGTTTCCTCCTTCCTCTCCACCCCCCGCCCATTGCCGCGCCTCTATCGCTGTATCCCTCCCTCTCTCCACCTCCACACCCTCCATCTCCTTCATCAGGGCAATTTCCAACGCCTCCCCCTCCCGGACGACGAACTTCGCAGTGACATCTATCCTTCCTTCCAACTATAACCTGGCCTCGTCCCCCCCCCCAAGGGCCCCTTTTTTCCTCTCCCCTCCTTCTCCCAGAGCGGATTTTCCTCCTTCCCCCCCCCTCCCCTGAGACCCTGCACCCCATACTTGCATCTTTCCTTTCCACATCTCTCCCTATCTGGCCCTCTTCAGCGCGACCCCCCCCCCCCCTCTCATCTCCCCCCTCTCTTCCCCTCCCTCCCTTCTTCCGGTCTCCCTCATCTCCTTGCGCCTGGCAAATCCTCCGTTTTGATCATCGTCAGTCTGCCACATCAGTGTTGTGTTTAGTGCTGTTTCTCCTGTGCGTCAAGAGGTGTGATTTTGTGTACTGCCTTGAGGTTCGCCGTCAGTGTTTATGTGCTACGCCATCCATTGATACCTTTTATGCTCCAGTCATAATGTGCCTTGTGTTCTTTTAATTGTCGCAGTGTGTGGCTTTTTGTGTGTGCTACTTTTAAACAGTTTTTTATCTCCATTTTACTGTCACCCCGTTTTTTGTCTATTCCCTTCCATGATGTTCCCCCTTTTTTATATCTATGTTCACCATATTCTCTCCTTTGTTATTTTTAAATGTCTTCTATTGTTTGTTCTATGTCTTTCGGCTGAAGAGCAGCGCATACGCTGCTGCCAGCCTGCCCCGTTGGGGAATTGAAATACAGTAAAGGAAAAAGCTGACAGTACATCGTTTTGAGTGGTCACCATTCAAGTGTGGGTGTGGAGGGACACCACCTAATATTTCCAAAAACTATGAGCGTAGGCTTCAGTTTAGAATGGCTTTTCCACTCCAGAGCTCGGCATTTACCTTACAGCACCTGCCCGCAACCTCCACCACTATCGTTCTCAGCACGCAGGTCTTGCCGACTGCGCATCGGAAGGTCACGATATTCTGCGTGCACTATACATCCTATCACTGATGAAACACTAGTGTCTCAAAATCAGAAGTAGGTCTGGCAGTTGGCTGAAACAGGAATGTAGAACCTTGACTCCCCTCGCTCGCCACATTTGCGGCGCTGTATTGAATTCAACAAATATCGTTTCTTTTTCATTACAGTGCGGTCATTGTAGTTATGGGATAATGATATGCACATATACAAATGGCGGTAATATCGTGTACACAACATTTTTCCAACAACAGTTAGCGTCACCAATTCCCATTTCTACCACAGGGAGACCAGATGTACGAAATCAGAAACTGAAATGAATCTATGTTTTGTGGAAACTTTAGTTAACACTACCTTTATGTACTAGATTTGTGTTCAAATACTTTGTTTACACTACAACTACACAGCTCACAGTACCATTCTGTTGACACTCACTCAAATAAGAACTCTTCTATTAGTAATAGAGCAAATATTTTATTTTTTGTGGTTGCTACATCCAAACAAATGAGGAAAATGATTTCTAGTTTTGCGTTTTAATTTCAAACATTGAAACTTTGTTTTAATTTCGTCTGTAAATACAATAATCTTTTTAGAATTTGTGTGAAAATTTTGCAGTGTATTACATGTAGTGACGTAACGTGCGATTCTTACAGTCTAACACTAAACTTGTAAACATTGTGACCTGAAGCAATAGACAATGCACAAAAAAGTGCGAGTGACAAACTCCTTGCTATATGAAAGCGTTGCATAGTACCAAACACAGAACTTTATTTATTCAGTATGACCACATTTATTCTCCATTTTTTTATGCTGCACGTTACTTAAAAACGTGCTGTTTCAAAATATACGGGACATTTAACAAAAAACGGGACAGTGTACGACCATTACTCTCTTTGTCGAAACAATGGGACGCTTAAGCTAAATGATAATCACATAAAATATAGGGCATCTGGTCACCCAGTTCAACCTCACCCCTTCTTCAGTCACAACAGGCAATCCTACCCCCTCGCTATTACGCACCAGTCCTCCATGCTTATACCGTCACATTCGTACCTTCCTCACGGCCGACCTTTCCCCCACAACAGACTCCTTAACTTAGGGCACGTCTTCCCGGTTCTTAATGCTAGGAAAGTGCTTTTTTTTTAATATCAGTGTTTCGGCATAAAGTTTTACATGTTTTTAAACGTGCGCTAACTGTGCTTCGTTTTACCTTTTATTGTTACTGTTTCAAACAGATACTGGAAGAGGTACTTCTAAATTATTTCTAAAAATTACGATTTTGTTTTTCACCTCTACGAAGTTTCAGATTCATTGTAAATATCTCCCCAACTTATTTTCCGTTTCTTTTTCACGTCATTTAATTTTTGTCAATCAGCTGATTCAAATCAGTACTTTAATTGCCACTGAAACTTTGTGAAGATGTGAATTATCTTGAAGAAAGATGAGTTTTTATTTTCTTTTGTAATTCACGCCTCATCTTAATATGTTTATCATCTCTCACTCTCGCACTACCAAATGCTATTAAGCACTATCGTTTTACTCTTTGCAGGTTAATCAATATAAAGAATCCATTTTGTGTACCATACCTGTAAACACTCACAATTCAGGCTTTTTTGACAGTTGAATCCGATTTCATCCTTTCGCTGCAAAATCATCAGCCTCGACTTAGTATTTTGATTGGTCTACATTTCTGACAGCAAGTGAGGTGGTGCAGTGATTAGCACACTGTACTCGTATTCTGGAGGATGACGGCTCAAATACCTGTCTGGCCATTCAGATTTACGTTTTAAGTAATTCAGGGGTACTTCTCCAAGTAAATGTCAGAACTGTTACTTTGAAAAAGGAACAACCTACTTCCTTCCATATCCTTTCGAAATCAGGCTTGTGCTCCTCCTTTCATGACCGCAGTGTTGAGAGAATGTTAAACACAATTCTTCCGTTCTTCATTTGTGATGCATCCTTGTCTTATTCACAGAAACAAACTGAAATACAAAAACATTTAATTCTCTTTAAAATGTCCCAAAAATACTGAGAAATAAACTTCGGTTTTAACTTCAGTAAGAAGTAACATTTTTCACGATCATTTTACGCAAAGCTTTCTACTAGTTAATTATTTATATAAAATGTACTGCACTCATCTGACGTGTTGATGGCATTAGGTATTTCACAGAGCTGTAACTGCTGATCGTAGAGGTCATATATGGCACTTTTTCAATGTTTTAATCCAGAGATAGCCCTAACCTATCGGTTGCAGAGATGTGCGCACTTCCATAGCATTCCCAGCTGATGTTCATGCTAGGAAGACAAGCTAATCCAGCTTTAGTCTTCAAAAATATAACAGGGGTCTTTATTTTGTTTTATGATTTACACAGAAAGACATGTTTTAGAATCTTCATTTATTATCACACATAAAAGACTAAAGAATAATTCGTTATTCAACTTTAAAATAAAAATATTTTCAGTTAAACGTTGAGTCTGAAGTGTGAGGATGTGTCACTCATGTAACACTGAACTGTTGTCCATGTCTGCTTGTAAAATAAAATTTATGATAAGGCAGGTTTGGGCATAAATGTCTAATTAGCTTAGGGGAGAATGGTGCACTCAGCCATCGGTGCTCTGTGTGATGGATGCCCACAGAACACCTCCCTCCCCATATTCCTCCACCTCACACTTCATGTAGCGCGGCTGTTTTCACGTGTTGTTGCAGTTTTGAAACGTGCTACAAGTGAATCACGCTGAAGAGTGGCTACATTCGAATTGAGCTGTCCATTCCTTAACTGTTTACAATAAAACAGTGCACTCTGTATATTTCCTCATCGCCTTTGGATGTATTACGGTTGGTGATAAACTATTCAAAATGAAGACATTCGAGATGGTGCAGACTTTCAGTTTATCTATTCGGTCGAAATATATATAGCAACGCAGCTTCAGAAAGTTAATATGTATGAAATAGTTTCACAAATCAGATTGACAATTGATGTACGTTATTGTGCAATATAAAGAAAAATATCAACAAATTCATTGATATCACTTCCGTCTCTGTATCCAACGAAGAAATTTCGCACCTCAGATACGTATACAGCCAACATAAAAATTGTACGATGCGGTGGAGGCAATAGAAAAGGACAGAATGACATGTTACACCACCCTTCCTTTCTTCAGACATAAAACACACTCAGTAGCTGTACTGGGTGGTGTTTTATACACTACTGGCCGTTAAAATTGCTACACCAAGAAGAAATGCAGATGATAAACGGGTATTCATTGGACAAATATATTATGCTAGAACTGACATGTGATTACATTTTCACGCAATTTGGGTGCATAGATCCTGAGAAATCAGTACCCAGAACAACCACCTCTGGCCATAATAACGACCTTGATATGCCTGGGCATTGAGTCAAACAGAGCTTGGATGGCGTGTACAGGTACAGCTGCCCATGCAGCTTCAACACGATACCACAGTTCATCAGGAGTAGTGACTGGCGTATTGTGAAGAGCCAGTTGCTCGGCCACCGTTGACCAGACGTTTTCAATTGGTGAGAGATCTGGATAATGTGCTGGCCAGGCAGTAATCGAACATTTTCTGTACCCAGAAATGCCCGTACAGGACCTGCAACATGCGGTCGTGCATTATCCTGCTGAAATGTATGGTTTCGCAGGTATCGAATGAAGGGTACAGCCACGGGTCGTAACAAATCTGAAATGTAACGTCCACTGTTCAAAGTGCCGTCAATGCGAACAAGAGGTGACCGAGACGTGTAACCAGTGGCACCCCATACCATCACGCCGGATGCTACGCCAGTATGGCTGTAAACAGAACCTGGATTCATCCGAATACATGACGTTTTGCCATTCGTGCACCCAGGTTCGTCGTTGAGTACACCATCGCAGGCACTCCTGTCTGTGATGCTGCATCAAGGGTAACCGCAGCCATGGTCTCCGAGCTGATGGTCCATGCTGCTGCAAACGTCGTCGAACTGTTCGTGCAGATGGTTTTTGTCTTGCAAACGTCCCCATCTGTTGACTCAGGGATCGAGACGTGGCTGCACGATCCGTTACAGCCATGCTGATAAGATGCCTGTCATCTCGACTGCTAGTGGTACGAGGCCGTTGGGGTCCAACACGGCGTTCCGTATTACCCTCCTGAACCCACCGATTCAATATTCCGCTAACAGGTATTGGATCTCGACCAACGCGAGCGGCAATGTCGCGATACGATAAACCGCAATCGTGATAGGCTACAATCCGACCTTTATCAAAGTCGGAAACGTGATGGTACGCATTTCTCCTCCTTACATGAGGCATCACAACAACGTTTCACCAGGCAACGGCGGTCAACTGCTGTTTGTGTATGAGAAATCGGTTGGAAACTTTCCGCATGTCAGCACGTTGTAGGTGTCGCCACCGGCGCCAACCTAGTGTGAATGCTCTGAAAAGCTAATCACTTGCATATCACAGCATCTTCTTCATGTCGGTTATATTTCGCGTCTGTAGCACGTCATCTTCGTGATGTAGCAATTTTAATGGCCAGTAGTGTATAATAACACATGTACATGAAAGGTGTGGTGTCAGGCAATCGGTGATGGTTAGCACGTGTGACACTGAATCTGGATTTACATCCGGATCTACGTCTGTACAGTGTGTGGAAGAAGGTATTTGGAGCACGGATAGGATATTCCTTGTTACCCGCTATGAGCCTCTGCAGCTGAGAGGGCGACCTGCCTTTATGTTCCCGGTGCCGCAAGGGATTTTCCCTTTGTGAGAGGGCTGGAATTAGAGAGGTACTGGAATGAGGAGTAGCGGCCCCCAGCTCAGCAAAGTCTACAATGGGCGGAAGAGTGGTGTGCTGAAACCCCACACACCTTAATACCGCATCCAAATGGCACCATAGGCTGAGGATGGCATTGTGGCCGGTCTGAGGCAAGAACAGTGGATCTTTCCTGTTCAAATGGTTCAAATGGCTCTGAGCACTATGGGACTCAACTGCTGTGGTCATCAGTCCCCTAGAACTTAAAACTACTTAAACCTAACTAACCTAAGGACATCACACACATCCATGCCCGAGGCAGGATTCGAACCTGCGACCGCAGCAGTCGCACGGTTCCGGACTGCGCGCCTAGAACCGCGAGACCACCGAGGCCGGCGATCTTTCCTGTCTTCCATGTTTGCATTCATGAGTGGTGTGTAGGAAGATCGACTGTTGGTAAACTTCTGTACGAGTTTTAATGTCATTTTACCGCGATGGTCATTTTGCTAAATATGCAAGGCATTTTCGGAAAGTAATTGTACTAAATGTTTATTTTTTTCTGAAAAAATACAGGACATCGTTAATAAACTTCTTGACTACTTTTTCACATAGTCGCCGTCCTGTTCAATGCAAGTAGTGAGCCGTGGCACAAGCGTCTTTGTGGCATCCTCGAAGAACTCTCACTTCAGAACCTCTTTCTGCACCTGCTTGTCGGTTAAAAAATTTAATGCCATTCACGTGTGGTTTCAAAATGGCTCTGAGCACTATGGGACTTACTGCTGAGGTCATCAGCCCCCTAGAACTTAGAACTACTTAAACGCAACTAACCTACAGATATCACACACATCCATGCCCGAGGCAGGATTCGAACCTGCGACCGTAGCGGTCGCGCGGTTCCAGACTGTAGCGCCTATAACAGCTCGGCCACCTCGGCAGGCCGTGTGGCTTCAAGGAGATGAAAAGATAACCTGAAGGCGCGAAATCAGGGGCTCTGGAAGAGGGCTCAAACATCCCAACCAGGTGAGTCCATGGGCACTTTGGTGGCTAAGACTGTGTGAGGACAGGCGTTGTCGTGTAACAGGCACACTCCTCCCGTTAGCACTGCCCTCCTTTTGTTTTGGATACTCCTTTGAGTTTTCTTAGGGTCTCACAAAATCGTTGTGCATTGACGGTCTCCCCCTGAGGCAGAAATTCGACCCAAATGGTACCTTTTCGGTTCCCAAACATTGAGGCCATAATTTTTTCCCGAAATTGTTGTTTTGAATATTTTGGAAAATGAGGAATTAGTGTGGCGCCACTATGAGACTGTTTCATGCGTGTAATGAGCCACCCACGTTTCATTTCCAGTCACAATAGCGCTCAGTAATTCCTATCGTTTCAGTTTACGTCGCTCAAGAAACCTGATGGCGCTACTGACCCACTTCTTCCGATGCTGCTCTGAAAGATATCTTGCGCACAGTTTCCGATGTTGTTGTTGTGGTCTTCAGCCCTGAGACTATTTTGATGCAGCTCTCCATGCTACTCTATCCTGTACAAGCTTCTTGATCTCCCAGTACCTATTGCAACCTACATCCTTCTGAATCTGCTTAGTGTATTCATCTCTTCGATTCCCTCTACGATTTTTACCCTCCACGCTGCCCTCAAATGCTAAATTCGTGACCCCTTGATGCCTCAGAACATGCCCTACCAACCGGTCCCTTCTTCTTGTCAAGTTGTGCCACGAACTCCTCTTCTCCCCAATTCTGTTCAATACCTCATTAGTTATGTGATCTACCCATCTAATCTTCAGCATTCTTCTGTAGCACCACATTTCGAAAGCTTCTATCCTCTTCTCGTCCAAACTAGTTATCGTCCATGTTCCACTTCCATACAAATACTTTCAAAAACTACTTCCTGACACTTAAATCTATGCTCGACATAAACAAATTTCTCTTCTTCAGAAACGCTTTCCTTGCCATTGCCAGTCTACATTTTATATCTTCTCTACTTCGACCATCATCAGTTATTTTGCTCCCCAAATAGCAAAACTCCTTTACTACTTTAAGTGTCTCATTTCCTAATCTAATTCCCTTAATTCGACTACATTCCATTATCCTCGTTTTGCTTTTTGTTGATGTTCATCTTATACCCTCCTTTCAAGACACTGTCCATTCCGTTCAACTGCTCTTCCAAGTCCTTTGCTGTCTCTGACAAAATTACAGTGTCATCGGTGAACCTCAAAGTTTTTATTTCTTCTCCATGGCTTGTAATACCTACTCCGAATTTTTCTTGTGCTTCCTTTACTGCTTGCTCAATATACAGATTGAATAACATCGCGGAGAGGCTACAACCTTGTCTCACTCCCTTCCCAACCGCTGCTTCCCTTTCATGCCCCTCGACTCTCATAACTGCCATCTGGTTTCTGTACAAATTGTAAATAGCCTTTCGCTCCCTGTATTTTGCCTCTGCCACCTCCAGAATTTGAAACAGAGTATTCCAGTCAACACTGTCAAAAGTTTTCTCTAAGTCTACAAATGCTAGAAACGTAGGTTTGCCTTTCCATAATCTCTTTTCTAAGATAAGTCGTAGGGTCAGTATTGCCTCACGTGTTCCAACATTTCTACGGAATCCAAACTGATCTTCCCCGAGGTCGGCTTCTACCAGTTTTTCCATTTGTGACTCGGCAGTCTCCATGAAGAGTTATTTCGATGTTATGCACCATCTCATCAGTCGAAATGGAAGGTCTTCCACTCCTCTGTTTCTCATGAACGTGTGTTCCACCTCCTCTAAACTCCGTGCAAAATTTTTGGAAATTTGTGGTAAGGTCTTATGGGACCAAACTGCTGACGTCATCGGTCCCTAAGCTTACACACTACTTTATGTAACTTAAACGAACTTACGCTAAGGACAAAACACACACCCATGTCCGATGGAGGACTCTAACCTCCGACGAGGGGGAGCAGCGCGAACCGTGACGAGGCGCCCGAGACCACACGGCTACTCGGCGCGGCCTAAACACCGTGCACCACGATAATACACTTGCTCTGTTCATAACCCCTTCGGCGTAAACATTTCAGCGGTGTTATTCCTCACGCGAGTAGGAAGTGGGTCACACGAAGTGGCTCGCACTTGGCGAGATTTTTATCGGCATCTGTCAAGCAAGTGGACACTAAAACGGCAGTTTACATACTACCGTGCTCCTGCGATACTCGCTGTTGTCAGGGGATTCCCTCTACCACTCAGTCTTGCAAACCTTAAAAATTCTAAAAACCACAGTCCGTTATGGTAACAGTACACTTACTTTCTGGACATGCCTCGTATGTGCGTTGAAGAAGTACGTTCCCAGAGTGAGATTTTCACTCTGCAGCGGTGTATGCGCTGATATGAAACTTCCTGGCGGATTAAAACTGTGTGCCAGACCGAGACTCGAACTCGGGACTTTTGCCTTTCGCGGGCAAGTGCTCTACAATCTGAGCTAACCAAGCACGACTCACTGCCCGTCCTCACAGCTTTACTTCTCCCAGTATCTCATCTCGAAGGGGAGTTTCTGTAAAGTTTGGAAGGTGTAGACGAGATACTGGCAGAAGTAAAGCTGTGAGGACGGGCAGTGAGTCGTGCTTGGTTAGCTCAGATTGTAGAGCACTTGCCCGTGAAAGGGAAAGGTTCCGAGTTCGAGTCTCGGTACGGCACACAGTTTTAATCTGCCAGGAAGTTTCGAAGAAGTACGTTGCCCGACCCTTCTCGGAATATACACCCACGAAATTTTGACCCTAAATCTCACCGACGTGTACAACGTGTATCTCTTAACGTCTTCCACTAGGGTTTGTTGAGCATCTCCGCATCGCTACGACACTTACTAACCAACACTTAATGCAGTCCAGCGCTCTGCTTTGAATCTTCTTTATCTCATCTACTGATGCTAACTAGTAAGAGTCCCACACTGACGAGCGATTCTAGAAAATCGTCTGAACGAGTGATTTGTAAGCCACTTCTTTTGTGGATGGAGTACCCCCATCAATCAAAAAGTCTAGAGACTGACTTTATTAAAAAATAGAGAAAAGTTAAGATGGTGGTTTCAATACTTCAAGTGTTCCACATAATCTCCCCTCACTACGATTCACGGAACATTCATACAACCATGTGGATCTGTCAATGTTCTTCCTTGGGATGTTGTTCAGTTCGTCACACTGGCTTGACTGTCGGTTATGCCATCAAAGCTTTGACCCTTCATGTGAATTTCTGCACTTTGTAGTAGGTTCATGTTGATAATATCAAGTCACTTCACCCATGATGCCTTTTTTCCAGAAAAGACTATGCTCATTCTGGAAAAAGTTTCGTTTAGAGATGTTCAGTGCGCGTTGCTTCATTGCGATTTATGACAAGACAACGCTGACACAGCACGACCGTACATCCACTGCACAGCACCGCCAGCTCACAACTTACTGGTCGAAAACACATCTCTTGTTTACAGTTGTTCATCCAGCTCCCACCATAGTCACAGCCCTAACGTCGCCTACACACTGAGGTGACAGGAGTCATGGGATAGCGATAAGCACATGTACTACTACAGATCATATGCATGGTATATCGGATTTCGTAAATCGTTAGGGAATTCAGTATTCCGAGATCCGCAGTGCCAAGTGTGTGTCGAGAACATCAAATTTCAGGCATTACTTCTCACGAGGGAGAGTCGGAAAGCGTCGGATGCTCTTTAAGACTAATGGCAGATACTGTTGTCTGTACCAAAGTATCAACGCCAAAACATAGTAAGAATCTGCTGAACGACCTGGCAGAGAATTGATGAATGGCCCAGGCTCTGGAAGTTGACCCTGAACGTAAACAAATGTAACATATTGTACATACATAGTAAAAGAAATCCACTACTGTACAGCTACACTATTGAAGACAAATGGCTGGAGACAGGATCTGCCGTAGAACATCTAGGTGTAACTATCCAGATCGACCACATAGAACACACAGTCGGAAAAGCCGACAGAAAACTCATATTCTTCGGAAGAATCTTAATGAAATGTAACTCATCCACGAAAGAAGTGGCTTATAAGGCGCTTGTTCGCCCGATTCTTGAGTATTGTTCATCGATCTGTGATCCCTATCGGGTTGGACTGATAGAGAGACAAAGAAGATCCAACGAAGAGCGGCGGGATCGTTTAGATGGCGAGACAGAGTTACGGAGATGCTAAACAAACTCCACTGGCAGACGTTACAAGAGACGTTGTGCATCGTGGGAGATTACAAGTGAAATTTCGGGACAGCACTTTTCAGGAAAAGTCGGACAACGTATTACTTCCCCCCCCCCCTCCCCCCCCCCCACACACACACACACATCTCGCGTATTGACCACGATGAGAAAACTCGAGAAATTAGAGCCAATACAGAAGCTTACCGACAATCATTCATCCCAGGCACTATTCACGGGTGGAACAGGGTTGGAGGGATCGGATAGTGGTACCCAAAGTATCCTCCACCACACACCATTAGGTGGCTTGCGGAGTATGATATAGATGTAGACGGACAACGCAGTGGCCAAAGGCGATCACTTAAAGGCCGAGAGCAGCAGGATTTGCGTAGAGTTGTCAGTGCTAACAGACAAGCAACACATTTTGAAATAACCGCAGAAATCAATGTGGGACGTACGACGAACGTACCCATTGGGACAGCGTGCCGAAATATGGCGTTAACGGGCTATGGCAGCAGAAGACCGACGCGAGTGCCTTTGCTAACAGCACATCATCGACTGTAGCACCCCTCCTGGGCTCGTGACCGTATCGGTTCGACCCTTGACGACTGCCGGCCGATGTGGCCGAGCGGTTCTAGGCGCTTTAGTCAGGAACCGCGCTGCTGCTACGGTCGCTGGTTCGAATCCTGCCTCGGGCATAGATGTGTGTGATGTCCTTAGGATAGTTAGGTTTAAGTAGTTCTAAGTCTCGGGGACTGATGACCTCAGATGTTTAAGTCCCATAGTGCTTAGAGCCATTTGATTTGAACCTTGACGACTGGAAAACGGTGTCCTTGTCGAAGGATTCCCGCTTTCAGATGAGAGAGCTAATCGTAGAGTTCAAGTGTGGCGGAGACACAAAATCAAGAACCCAAGTTGTCAACAAGGCATTGTGCAAGCAGTTGGTGGCCCCATGATGGTGTGGGTTGTCTATACGTGGAATGAACTGGGTCCTGTGGTCCAAGTGAACCCATCATTGAGTGGAAATGATTAAGTTCGGCCATTTGGTAACCATTTGCAGCCAAACAACGATGTAATTTTTATGGATGTCAGCGGTCCACAAATTGTTCACAGTTTGTCTGAAGAGCATTCTGGATAATTCGAGCGAACTGTTTGGCGACACAGATCGACAGACCTAAATCCCATCGAATATTATGGAACATAATCGAGAGGCAAGTTCGCGCACAAAATAATGCACCGGCGAAACTTTCGCAGTTACGTACGATCATAGAGGCAGCATGTGTCAGCGAATTGTTGAGTCCATGCCACGTCGAGCTGCAGCACTACGCCGGGCGAAAGGATGTACGACACGTTGGGGCGAGGTATCCCATGACTTCTGTCGCCACACTGTAAGCCAAGAATGAAATTCGTACATCCATAGATGAAATGGAGGACCGTGGGACGTCAGCTGGTATAAATTTATATCAAAAATGAAGAAATTCCTCCAGCTGTATTTTAAGGTGTCGATTTTATTTTGACAACTAGTTTCAACGTTGTAACAACGTCATCTTCTGGCCCATACACTTGTTGACGTCAACTGCATGCGGCTGATACTAGAAGTCAGTGGTGAGATACGGACGTGCTCCGTGTGGAAGGTAACACTGGCCACACAGACATGCCTTGCGCAGAACTATTTCCAGTTCCAAGGGACTCTTTATAAACAATTAGATGGCTTAGCTATGGGTTCCCCTCTTAGTCCACTGTTGGCTAAAATATTTATGGACCATTTTGAACAAAATTTTCTAAAAATAGAGCCTTTGAGTGCAAACATCAAATACTGGTTTAGATATGTAGATGATGTCCTGTGTGTGTGGACTGATGCTAAAAGACAACTCAACACATTCTTGAAAAACCCTAACAGTCAACTTAAAAATATCCAGTTCACTATGGAGATTGGCAATAAATCCATAAACTTCTTAGATCTCACCATTGACATCAGTACACACACACACACACACACACACACACACACATACACACACACACACTGTTTCAAAATTTACAGAAAAACAACTACTACAGACACAGTAATACCTTCTTGCTCTCAACATCCCATAGCTCACAAACATGCAGCTTTTCACTCAATGGTACACCGTCTCATATCTATCCCCATGTCCAGAGATGATTTTAAAGCAGAGTTAGATACAATAAAATTTATTGCCACAGCCAATGGCTACAATCGAGTTCTTATTGACCACATCTTGCACAGGAAACAAAAACGGAAAATTATACCCACCCTCTATGCCCCACCTGCTTCCCCATCCACTGTCTGCAAGAAATCGTGTACACTACCATTTCTAGGTCAGGTATCACAGATTGTAGTCAAAGCACTGAAATCCTGCTAAATATAGGCTTTCCTACTATGTCAGGAACACGACAGTCCAATGTGTTTTTAATAGCAGAGACAAGATCCAGTTATTAGCCAACAGTGGGGTATACAAAATCACCTGTTCTGATTATGACAAATTTTACATTGGTCAGTCAGGCAGAGACATACCAACTAGGCTGGCAGAACATGAACGCAGCTGGAGGTTACAGAATTCAGACTCTGCATTTGCTGAGCATGTACTGAGTGATGGTCACAACTACCAGCCAGTGTCCCATGTACTTCACTTAGCAAACAAAGGCCATAAATTCAACCTGCTGGAAGCCATGGAAATTAACAAATATCTTGCTCACAGTCCAGATCTCATCCTTAATGACCAGACACAGCTCAACACTTCCCCTCTCCTAAACTTCATATAATCATCTTTGTTGTTCATTAATTCCCACACTCTCTCTTCCTACATATTCCCATTTTCCTGTATTCATTAAGTTGTTTTGTTTTGTTGAAGTTGTCTTTGTATTCCACATAGACTGTAGTTTCAATAGTTAAGGCTTTCTTTTAACTGGTACTTGTATTACTGTCCATGTTTAACACCCCTTGTAGTTGTCTCATCAAATACTGTTCATATTTTATTTTGCTCATTTATTTAATGAAAACTGTTACACAGCCACTGCTTTGATTATAATGTTAATGTTAAAATGCAGTACCACCACACTCTCAAACTGTAGGTTCCCTCAAACACCTCCATTTTCCTGCATTTATTTATTTCTGTGTATCTTATTGATATTGCTGAAGTTCCTTATGTATTCTGTATTTACATTGATAACTGTCTCTTCTTTTAATTGGTTGTGTATCACTCACCATGTTTCAATACTTCCTGATGCAGCCTTGTCTAGTACTAATTTTATTTTATTTTATTAGTTTTTAGAATGAGATTTTTCACTCTGCAGCGGAGTGTGTGCTGATATGAAACTTCCTGGCAGATTAAAACTGTGTGCCCGACCGAGACTCTAACTCGGGACCTTTGCCTTTCGTGGGCAAGTGCTCTACCATCTTTTTTTTCTTTTTTTCTTTTCTTTTTTTTTCTTTTTGAAAACCCTTTAATAAAATGGAACTACAAAAAAAAAAAAAAAATAACAAGTGCCACCGCCACTTTTCATCCTACAACAAAAAAATCTGGTCCACTTCAGGCGTTGACTCCTGACTAAACCTACCCCAGAGAGCTGCCCATATACCAGGGGAAATATGGGAAATCAAGGTTAGGGCTATCCTTACAAACAAAACAAAATCTTCCTTTTTCTGAATTTTATTTTTATTGTTTTTATGTTTATTTTATTTAATTTTTTACTTTTCTTGTTTAGTTTTGTTGTGTAATTGATCAGAGGCCTTCTGCGCCCCGCTGGTAATATGTTGAGTCACGTCTTCTCGAAATTGATGTGTTCCGTTCAACTGTTCAGAAATGATCATTGGTTCAAACAGGAAACCACCTTCTCTCTTGGCTTAACACATTCCAGCTGCGAGGCGGCTCGTGGAAAGCACTCCCAAGGAAGTTCGAGAAAAATTGTCTGTATTTTGGGTGACGGACAACGACATAATGACGGTCATTGAGGTAAGTCCAAAAATCGAGTACAGAGTTTACAGTTTGTCCAAATAAGTAGTAAATGGCATGTCCGCGAATCCAATTCACAGCATTGGTCTTTGTCCGAGGAAAATAGTCGCGTTCCGGACATAATAATGAAAGGGGAGTAATCCGATCCGGAATGTCCCGCGTTAGAAAAGCCACAATACGTCGAACCAAGTGCCAAACCTCCGCCGCCGGTCCGCAAACAAACCTATGTTCATCATTGTCTGGCGCTCCACACGTGGAACATAGAGGTGATTGGGCGAGGTGGATACGAGAAGGCGAAATTGGTTGATTTGCTTACCATTGACAGTTAGGTACCAGACAGATAGAACATTCGTATCAAAGTAACAGGCGAACACCGCGCGCCATACATGACGCCAGTAAACCTGGGGGAACTTTTGTTCAATCGGGTTAGGTGGACGACCTAATTGGAGAACATTGTATACTGCCTTTGTCTTGAGTAAAAAGTGTCTTGGTAAGGTGAGGCGTAGATAACTGAGTTCCAGAAAGAAGTATCGTATATAATGGAACTGGGCCGGAACATCCGAGATCATCACTGGGGCTGACAGTGAGACCGGCGAATATGCCGACAGGAGGCGACCAGTGAGGCTCGTTGGGCAACGTGTCCATACCGTCATCTGGGAGCTGACAAATAGGGCGCGAGCTCTATCCGGCACGTGAAACAGACCTATCCCACCTCGTTCACGGGGAAGAGTAAGGGTTGCATAGTTAACTTTGAACAACACCCTAGAGCTGACGAAAGATGCCATCGCTGCCAACATGCGACGTGCCACAGTAAGTGGGAAAGTTAGAATTTGTGCTACATGGGGAACTCGGGATGCGATATATATATTGACATATTGAGCTCGTTGGAGAATATCTAGGGATCGAAGGCGATGGTCCATAAGACCTGCTCTGATCATTAAAAGGAGGCGTCGGCAGTTGATGGTGGCTGAACGCCGGAGATCAGATGGAAAAATCTATTCCCAAACAACGAATGGTATCAACGGTGGTGAGAGGTGTAACGCACTCGACGGGAAGTCCCGTGCCAATGAACATAACTTGTGAGTTACGTGCGTTTAAAGAGCTACCCAACGCCTCACCATAAGTCGCTACCCACGTCAAAACAGCTCGAACCCCGTCGGCATTACGTAAACAGATGACTACATTGTCAGCATAGGCCGTGCAACAGAATCGGTAGCGATCTATGGACAACCCTACCAAACGTTGTCTTAGTCCACATAGCAAGGATTCCAAGGAAAAGGAGTACAAAATTGCTGACAGAGGGCAACCTTGACGTACGGATCGACCTATTATGATCGATGGAGTGAGTCTGCCATTGTACATTATCCTGGATGAGGCACCCCGCAGAAGGCGTATCACTACCGTGATAACGGCGACTGGGAAACCCATATGGTGGAGAACGGCCGTAAGGAACGAATGGTCGACCCTATCAAAAGCTTGACTAAAGTCCAAAGACGCAAGTGCCCCAGAGAGGCGTTGTGCCTGGGTAACGGCGATCATATCCCTGTAGCGGCATAAAGCAGTGCGGATATTATTATCCCCTCCCAAAGATGCTTGGTCTGGCGACACAACATATCGGGCAACGTTTTTAAGTCGTGCTGCCAAAAGGCGAGTGAAGATTTTCATATCACTGTTAAGGAGGGTGAGGGGCCGATAATCACTGATATTGTTGCCATCATGCAGTTTATGTACAGGAATAATAATTCCTTCCATGAAAGCGTCCGGCACAGGTACTTCCAGAGACATCAGTTTCCGACAGATGGAGGTGAAGGTGGACTCTAACAAATCACGGAAGGTGCGATAAAATTCGAGGGGAAGACCGTCGGGTCCTGGGGAGCGATTGATGGTTCCTGCCCGGATCGCATCACAGACTTCCTCATCAGTCACCTCTGACATCAAGTCAATCGCTGCATCTCCTGGGATACCACCGAAGTTGAGCTGTGTGACTTCCTCGATCAACTCTGGGGAATGTGGAATTGCGGCGTATAGCTGCTGGTAGTGGGCGTGAAGCACATTCCCTATTGCAGATTGGGTTACGTAGCGACGCCCTTCTTGATCTGTTAGGACGTGAACCAATTTTCGGCGTCGATTTTGGCGTTCTTGGATGATATGATCCATCGACGGATGTTCATGAGGCATGCGATCAGCAGTACGAGATCGTACTATCGCTCCTTCCAAATGCCTTCGCATGAGATTGGAGATTTGGGCCTTAGCATGGTTCATCCTTGTATGGCGCTCAGGGGAGGCTGGTATCGTGGAGCATTCTCGTAGGATCCTGTAGTAAAAGTCCATAGTGCTCTTCCTCCAGGCGACAACATCTTTGTCATACCGGATTAAAGTTTTTCGAAGAGCAGGTTTTGCACACTGGATCCACCAGGATATGGTAGACGGATACGTGGGTCGGCGTCTATTACATGTGATCCAAGTGTCTTCTATTAGAAGTCGACAGTCAGGTGAATTCAGAAGTGCTGTGTTCAGTTTCCATAAACCACGTCCGTGCCATACTGCCTGTCTTGTGAGAACAACATCACAGAAGTAAGCCTCATGATCTGAGAAAGCAACAGGCCAGATTTCAGCCCGTCGAGTGTGTTGAATTAGGGATCGCGAGATGTAGATGCGATCCAGTCGGCTAGAGGAGTGCGCAGTGTAGTACGTTAAGCCCAAAAGATCACCGTGAACATGTCTCCACGTGTCAACAAATTGTAGCCGCGTGACTACTGTTTCCAGAACTGCGCATGGTGAGTGACCGGCAATTGATCCTGAGGTCGCTGGGTGCAGTTGAAGTCTCCACCCATGACCCAGTCATCTTGTGGTCCCATAAAAATGGATGTAACTTCATTCGCGAAGAAGGCATTGCGTTCACGACGGTAGCCGGAGCCCGACGGCGCATAAATGTTGACGATGTGTACACCAAAGAGAGTAAGGGCCATACCTCTGCCGTTGGGGAGGTATAGGACATCTTCGGCAGGAAGACCTTCGCGTAAGATGATGGCAACACCACTACCGGTGTCCGAAGCGGGAGAAAGATGCGCCGTGAAGCCATGTGGCGGTGAAAAATCGGCGACATGCACTTCCTGAAAAAGCGCAATATCTATGTCCGCATCATAAATCATATCGCGGAGCAGCGCTAGTTTGTGGGGCGCACGAATGGTCGCGAGGTTAATCATTGCGACACGATAATGCTGGTGTTGGAATCCCACAGGCACAGGTGGGGCTCCTTCTTCAGGAGCGAGAGGTCGTCGATCTTGCCGGTCCGCCGAAGAGGCTGCTATTGTGGAGAGTTTGCGGCCGCAGGCGCGGGCGCAACCGATGGGGGTGCCCCATCATCAGCAGCGTCCACCCCAGTCCCTTCGATCTCCACGTCGTCTGCCCAGGAGACTGATACTGCGATAGGGCATCGGCTGTGCACATCATCCACGTGGAGAGGAGACGTAGTTTTCGTCTCATCGGATAGGCTCTCTTCAACGTCGACCTGTTGGGGCGTTGGGGCGACGGCGCCAGTAAGGAGGGGTGTTCGTTGCCAGTGGTCGCCTGTGGCGGGTCTTTCGCATCAGACTTTTGGTCACCAAAGAGCGGTTTGTCGTCCATCTTCGGGTCTGCATCCCTGGTATCCATCTGTAGAATGGATTCATCAGGGGGTGTACGGCTACGTTTCTTTCTCTTTCGTGTCGACCCTTGTTTTCGTTCAGTGTCCGATTGCGGGTGGCTTTCGTCTGACTCCGGACCAGTCTGAAGGAAAGCAGAAGTAGGTACCACTCCCGGATCAACGTCCATCTCTGTAGCATTTTCAGTCACAGTGCTGTGATGATTCGGCAGGTCAGGATCTGGTGTCTGTGGCACCTCAGAAGGAATTTCAGGAGCGGTTGCATCTACCTGATCAGACGACGTCAACGGAGCAGGAAGTCCCTGTGTAGAGGTGCTACCTTCCTGGGCAACCTTGGCATATGTGACAGGGATCTGAGTGATCACCGCTGGGGACGCTCCCTCGCCGACCGGCGTGTGGGTCAGGCGGCGTCGCATGCAGGCGGATCTGACGTGGCCTTCTTGTCCACATCCCGCACATGTTCGGGGTTGGCCGTCGTACATGACAATGGCTCGCACCCCGCCAATTGTCAGGTATGATGGTATATGTTTTTTTCAGTTCAATTTTGACCTGACGCACCCCATTAAGGACATGGTAGGTCGTGAAGGTTTGCCATTTTTCCTCTACGTAACCGATGACGTTACCGTATGGTTGTAACGCAGAGACAACTTCGTCCTTCGGCACTTCAAAAGGTAGTTCAAACACCCTAATCGTGCGCGTGCGTTGACCGTACTCTGCGATTTCAAGTGTTACAGCTCCGACGTGACCATCAGAGTATTTGAACTTAAGTCCATTGGCATGGCGACGAATAACATCTTCACACACCTCGATGTTTGTCATTTTAATATAAACGACACTACTCGTGATCGAAAAATGGATTCCGATAACGTGGTTAGGATCTAAACGAACTTCTTCACGTATGAACGTTTCAACTTCATGTGCACGAGGTCGCGCATGTTCAGCTGGGAAGGAAACTTTACGGGTCGCACGGCGGTAAGCGCTCGACATGTTGTTCACGGTGGACGGACACAAGCCTTAAAGCTACGACGCGGAAGTAAACAACGCCTGCAGCGGAGCACTGGCCGGCGCGCGGGGCCGTCCGCACGCTGCCACGGCTGAGAGCCGACTGGCCATCTGAGCTACCGAAGCACGACTCACGCCCGGTCCTCACAGCTTCAAGTTTGGAAGGTAGGAGACGAGATACTGGCAGAAGTAAAGCTTTGAGGACCAGGCGTGAGTCGTGCTTCGGTAGATCAGATGGTAGAGCACTTGCCCGCGAAAGGCAAAGGTCCCGAGTTCGAGTCTCGGTCGGGCACACAGTTTTAATCTGCCAGGAAATTTTATTAGTTTTGTTTATTAATAGAAAACTGTTATGTAGGCATGCTGTTCCTATTTTGTGCTAAATGTTTTCCTGTCTACTCCATTGTTATTTATGTACTGTTCAGTTTTTACTTTTTCATTGCAAAGATGTTACTGTATGTTTCTACTTCAGTCTAGATGTGTTACTTCTCTTCCAATGTTGTCTGCTAACATTTAACTACTTTGGTGATAATCCTCAGTAAATGTCTGAAGATGGCCTTGTAAGCCGAAAACCAGTTAACAATAAAAGTAATATTGTAGAACAAAAGCAAACCGGTGCTTTTCATTTATTGAAATCGACACCTTAAAGTACAGCTAGAGGAATTTCTTCATTCTTAATATAAGAATAAAATTAGTCTCTTAACTGTTAGGACGGAGACTGTGCATTTCGTTAGGACCCATTCGACGAGTCTTAGCTTCACGTCCGCTTTTCTTACATCTAGTTCTTTGTGGTCATTCCCTTTTAGTTCAATTACAGCTCACACTATTAGGGATTTTAATGTTGTTATGGTTTCCAGTAATGTAATCAAACAGTAAACGGGCCTGCCCCTCTATTTATATGCAATACATTAAAACTATTTAACCTGAAGATCAACTTTCACTCCTCAAGAGGGGTCACTACTTTGCAGTTATTTGTGCTTTTAGTTGAAGATTTATAACGTTACAGCTTTCCTAAACACAATAGTCTCACTCGCAAATAGTTTCTCGGAGCTCCCGACGCTAACCACCTTATCATTTATATGTTTCGTGAACAGGAACGGGTCTATAACATTCTCTTGGGGTAACCCCGAAGTTACGTTAGATAAGGTGGCGCAGATAAAAGTGCCCTTGTAAGTATAAAGGAAATGCAGTTAAATTACAGAAACGTGGAGCTGGAATGAACTCACACTTTACTTACAATGGAAAATACAGTGAAAACGAAATTTATAGATGACATTGTAGTATGTGTCCCCCTGCCACAACAATAAACTGCTGTGCACGTCCAAGTGTATTCAGATACACATGGCCTTAAGTTTCGATACCGATGGCAGCAACTTCACGGCTGATGATGTCTTTCAGTTAATGTATTGTGTGTGGATTTACTTTATAGGCCGTCCTCTTCAAATGTATTCACAGGAGAAAATCACATGTTGTTACATCCATTGAACGTGGTGGCCATAAATGTTTGCTGACACTTCGTTCCTGATCTAAGATATCATGCACTCGTTCCAGGGATACCTTAGAGGTGTGACATGTTGCCCCATCTTGCTAGAAGAAGTAGATTTGTCTTCCAAATTCAGTGAGTTAAGCACATAATGTATAAAAGATTTCCAATTTATTTAACTGTGTTGACAGTAGTGTCAAAAATATCAACCCAACGATGTGTGTTCCTGTTACACTGCACAAAACACTGCTTTTTTCATTATGGAGTGGTTGCTGGCACACAATGCTAGGGTTCTTCGTTGCCGAGTACGTTGTGATCTGTGAATTCACATGACCGAAAAGGCCAGCCTGTGTGGCCGAGCGGTTCTAGGCGCTTCATTCTGGAACCGCGAGACCCCTATGGTCGCAGGTTCGAATCCTACCTCGGGCATGGATGTGTGTTATGTCCTTAAGATAGTTAGGTTTAAGTAGTTCTAAGTTCTAGGGGACTGATGACCTCAGATGTTAAGTCCCATAGTGCTCAGAGCCATTTGACCGGAAAGATGAAACCATGCTTCATGAATCATAGTGTAATCGAAAGCGACTAACAAACCATCGTTAACGTTATTCAAAAACCACGTGCAGTAATCTACACGTTTCAGACCGTCATCCTCCTCTAATTGTTGCACAACCATCACATGATAAGGCTTCAAATTAACACTTTTCAGTGTCCGCCAGGAACTCTTCCCACGTACATGCGCTTTTTTGGTCAGTTTGTAAGACGTCGTGGTTTCCTGACCTTCATTGCTTACATATTCCGCCCTCACAATCATATTCCGCACATCAAGACGCTTCATTCGAACCCAAACTCGGTAAGGTAAAGTCAATGTTGTATGAATTCATGTAAACGATATACGAATAGCTAATAAATCGCAAGCGCGCACCGTGGTTGAAATACTCGAGACTGGCGTACACACAAACATTCCAGACACGACGGTCACAGATGCTTTTAGTTCGAGAGAGGCAACCGCATGCCATGAGGCCGGTCCCAACCTATCTACGTCGGCCGGTGACCGCCCGTAGAGCAGACAGTGTTTGCCCGAGTGAAAGGACAACCCCGTGTTCGGCTTAAAAGCAAATTCCGCTACATTGTGTGGGAGCGGCTAGCCTACGCATTCTTTACACATAGCATGCAGTTTCAGAGATTTTCAAAGGGAGACAGCAAACGCCAAACGCTGATACTACAGATTTCCGGATTGGTCGCCTTAAACGAAGCGTCATGCTCTCGTTTTAGAAGAGCAATGCTAATTGGCAGACGATATTGCTGACGCCTTGAGCTGAAGGAGTAATGAAAGAGACCGAAAAATATACGCCTTCACGTCTGGCGTGGAGAGGGGCCGTTTCGTTGTCGCTCTTGGAGCGAGAACACGCAACGAGAGCGTGCGAGCTCGTACGTGTATTCAAAGAGCGAGGAACAAGTCTCTCGTCAGTACTTCACTGGAAGAGCACCTCTGTCGAGAGCGAATCAAAGTGCGACTCTATATTGAGTCCTTGCGATTAAGCGTTGTTCACTGTGTTGGCGCCACACTTATTGTGCGGTGTGAACGGACAGAGTTACAGTTAAACGCCTGCGAGCGAATTTTTAGTGGCATCACGGTGGACTGGTTATCTGACCGGTGTACCACGCCAATAGTTAGACTAGGGGCGAATAGGAGTCGACTTCATCAGGGCGTAGGGAGAGTTTGATTGGCGAAGGTCAATCCAGATAGAACGAGAGTTATCTTATTTGTCAGCAGTGAGCGGCACAGACAGCAGTCATCGCAGCTTACGGTACTGTGCGCTACAGCTCTTGCGAGCCCCATATTTCCTCCACAACAGTACACTTCACTGCATTTCATGCGCGACACCCTCGACCGTACCTAGCAACGTTCTAACGGATAATTGTTATAGTTGAGTAGGCGCGGCTCTCAGCCATTCTGCCACGTCAATAACAATCTTAAACTTTGTATAGAAATTTCATTAGCGAATCCTATCCTTGAGAGGTAACTTCACATTCCGAAAAGAACCAGGAAATCGTGTTCAGTTCATAACTAAAAGTGCAATTGTAATTTCTCAGAATTTTTGCCAAATAAATAATAATTTTCGTTAGTTTCATGTTTTTCTTACACTAACTAGCACTACTCCAGTACCCAAGTATCCCACTAGTTACGTAAGAAACGTTGTGAATTTTTGTATCATTTCCTTACAGCGGACGACTCCAGACGATATTTATTGCTGAAAGTTTTTCAGGCATTTCTCTTTAGAACGTTGGGAGCGTCTGTCTGACTTCTGTAGTAGTGTGGGGGTGGAAATTGCATCTTGCAGGAGCCACAGGGTAAAGGGTACATATCAGATTAATCCATTGCGCACAATGACAGAATAGCACCCACACGCTCACAAGCTTTCATGCTGACTTCTTTGGGCTTCGAATAATTCTTCGGCAAATGTCTGCAATAACTTCTGGAGTATGAACTAAAGGAATCTCTTGTCCTTTTACATTTTGCACAGATCTGTATGTGCGCCAATTTTTATACAGACACTGTATTGCTTTCTTTGCTTATAGTCCTCTATTCCGATACCAGAATCCGAAAAAAGGGTGAGTTTTCTTAATGGAAACTTTCCACATATGCTTCGACAATTTTGATTCTTTCTTCTATCGAGAATGTCATTTTGCAGACTGCAAGGGTAAACGTGTAACTACAATGATGAAATAAACTGAAATGCTAACAGAACGCTAACAATCGATTATTGCATAAAACTCTCCATTGTCTTAACTGTTTACTCTATTTCAGATGTCGAAATAGTGCATTTGTATTCGAAGCGGAGGCAGTCTACTTTGGTCAGTGTCACCCTCTATCTAACGATTATGCACCGTTAAGAACGAGGTGTTGGTGTTTGTTCGCTGAGGAATACGAATCTAGTGACAAAGATGATCCTATATTCCGTAAATACGTGTTTTGTTTGCCAAGCAACAATACGTAACCGTATCGAATACCTTCTGGAAGGAAAGGACTGCGATATCGACCTGGGTGGGCCTGTGGCTCTCATGGACGAAGATAGAGATGCGTTTCACAAGATCTTCGTTTGCAGAACTGAACGATGGTTCTACAGATATCGTCATTAACGTGTAGCGCAGTAGCTTACGAATCAGTGAGGATATTCAGATGCGGAATGATCCGCGCGCCAGATGAGAGATTATTGGTCTGATATTCCAACCAACCTGATCGGCAGTTGCCACAAAAGTTCACGTAATTGCTAGGATGGATCCCTATATCCGCCCCAGAAACACACCACACGAATTGTTAAAACAGAACATACATAACAAAATTTACATACTCCACGGGACTGACGTTGTCCACCTATCTTGCAGATTCTTTCGTATTGTTGCCTCTTGGAAATAAAGAGCTGTCCCGACTTTTTCAACATCTGCATTCTATCTATGACACTGTCCAGTTTACGATGGAAGTGAAGAAATGTGGTTGTCTTCCATTTCTAGGTGTTTTAGTCAATTGTAAAGTGACTGGATCATTAAGGAATTCTGTTTAGTTAAGCCCACACGTGCGGGCCTGTATCTGCAGGCGTACACTTGTCACAATCTTTCGCAAGCTATGGGCGTCCTTCACACACTGGTGCATTGGGCACATGTTGCGTCTGAGAGAGAGCCAAAGCACCTAGTGTCCGTGTTTACAGACAAAGGATATCCTCCACATCAGATTAGGACAGCACTGACAGATTAAGCATGACCATCCGCAAGAGAACAGACAGAAGGAGTTGTTCAAATTCAGCACATTCCTCCCACATGTGGACAACGTTTCATCTGAATCACGCAGAATCCTGACTAACGTTATGTTAGAGTAATGTTCTGGACACTTACAAAGAAATTTGCTCCTCTGGGCACTGCAAAAGATGACTGGTCAGAACGCCCATACAAGTCATTAAAGGTACATGAGCATGATCCCCACCAATCGCCTTTGGCAGCCCGGCAAGTTAGCAGTAGCCGAGCATTGTATCTCCACAGGACATTATGTGGACTATTCTCCCACAAAAATCTTGTCCACCATGAGGCTTTCTTGTACTCAGTTGTTACAAGTTGTTATAAGACACAAAAAGCATCACACTAGAACACCGAAGAAGCTTGTAAGTTAATGTAATCGGCCAGTATGAAGCAGTACAATTCAAGTTTTGGTTATCGATTATTGACTTATAAGATGGTTTTGGTACTTTGGACATGACCGAGGACCTTAAGATTTGGCATGAAACGAGGTCCGGTAGCCACGTTGCACGAGAGAATGTAATAGGTGTTCGTGATAGGTGTTCATATGTAGTAAAAACCTAAGAAATCGGCCCGTTTGCTCCATTTGCTATGGCATCGACGTAATGCCAGATCGTCATATTGGCCGCTTTTCTCTGTGAAACGCTTACATTTATCGTCTGCAAACTTATGTCGCGTGGTGCGTTATACGGAGACGCGAAAAGCATCACACTAGAACACAGAAGAAGCTTCTAAGTTGATGTAATCGGCCAGTAAGAATCAGGACAATTCGAGTTTTATTAGCGATTATTGACTTATTACCTGGCTTTGGTGCATTGAACATGACCGAGGACCTCAAGTTTTGGCATGAAACGAGGTCTGGCAGCCACGTTACACGAGAGAATTTGAAAAGTGTTCATATGTAATAAAAGATATCGGTCCGTTTGCTTCATCTGCTATCGCATCGACGGAATGCCAGAAAGTCACATTGGCCGCTTTTCTGTCTGAAACGCTTACATTTATCGACTGAAAACATATGTCGCGTGGTGTGGTATGCGGAGACACTAAAAGCATCACACTAGAACACAGAATAAGCTTCTAAGTTGATGTAATCGGCCAGTTACAAGCAGTACAATTGAAGTTTTGTTTATCGAGTATTGACTTATTATCCGGCTTTGGTGCCTTGGACGTGACCGAGGACGTTAAGATTTGGCATGAAAGGAGGTCTGGCAGCCACGTTACACGAGAGAATTTGAAAAGTGCTCACATGTAGTAAACACCTAAGAAATGGGCCCGTTAGCTCCCTTTGCTATTGCATCGACGTAATGCCAGATCGTCACATTGGCCGCTTTTCTTTCTGAAACGCATACATTTATCGTCTGCAAACTTATGTTGCGTTGTGCGGTACGCGGAGACACTAAAAGCAACACACTAGAACACAGAACAAGCTTCTAAGTTGATGTAATCAGCCAGTAAGACAACAGTACTATTCAAGTTTTACTTATCGATTATTGACTTATTAGCCGGCTTTGGTGCCTCGGACATGACCGAGGATCTAAAGATTTGGCATGAAACCAGGTCCGGCAGTCACGTTACACGCGAGAATGTGAAAAATGTTCATATGTAGTAAAAACCTAAAAAATCGGCCCATTTGCTGCTTTTGCTATCGCATCGACTTAATGCCGGATCGTAACATTGGCCGCTTTTCTGTATGAAACGCTTGCATTTATCGTCTGCAAACTTATGTCGCGTGGTGCGGTATGCGGAGACACTAAAAGCATCACACTAGAACACAGAAGAAGCTTCTAAGTTGATGTAATCGGCCAGTAAGAAGCAGTACAATTCAAGATTTAGTTATCGATTAATGACTTATTAGCCGGCTTTGGCGGCTTGGACATGACCGTGGACCTTAAGATTTGGCATGAAACGAGGTCTGGCAGTCACGTTACACGAGAGAATGTGAAAAGTGTTCATATGTAATAAAAACCTTAGATATCGGTCCGTTTGCTCCATTTGCTATCGCATCGACGTAATGCCAGAAGGTCACATTGGCCGCTTTTCTGTCTGAAACGCTTACATTTATCTACTGAAAACATATGTCGCGTGGTGCCGTATGCGGAGACACTAAAAGCATCACACTAGAACACAGAAGAAGCGTTTTAGTTGACGTATTCGGCCTGTAAGGAGCAGTACAATTCAAGTTTTAGTTAACGTTTATTGACGTGTTAGCTGTCTTCGGTGCCTTGGTCATGACCGAGGACCTTAAGTTTTGGCATGAAACGAGGTCTGCATGCCACGCTACATGAGAGAATGTGAAAAGTGTTCATATGTAGTTAAAACCTAACAAATCGGCCCGTTCGCTCCATTTGCTATCGCATCGACGTAATGCCAGATCGTCACATTGGCCGCTTTTCTGTCTGCAACGCTTACATTAATCGTCTGCAAACTTATGTCGCGTGGTGCGGTATGCGGAGACACTAAAGGCATCACACTAGAACACAGAAGAAGCTTCTAAGTTGTAATCGGCCAGTAAGAAGCAGAATAATTCAAGTTTTGGTTATCTTTTTCTGCTTTATTAGCCGGCTTTGGTGCCTTCGCCATGAACGAGGACCTTACGATTTGGCACGAAATGAGGCCTGGCAGCCACGTTACACGAGAGAATTTGAAAAGTGTTCATATGAAGTAAAAACCTGAGATAACGGACCATTTGCACCAATTGCTATTCCATCGACTTAATCCCAAATCGTCACATTGGCCGCTTTTCGGTCTGAAACGATTACATTTATCGTCTGCAAACTGATGTCGCGTGGTGCGGTATGCGAAGACACTAAAAGCATCACGCTAGAACACAGAAGAAGCTTCTAAGTTGATGTAATCGGCCAGTAAAAAGCGGTACTATTCAAGTTTTAGTTATCGATTATTCACTTAATAGCCGGCTTTGGTGCCTTGGACATGACCGAGGACCTTACGATTTGGCATGAAACGAGTGCTGCCGGCCACGTTACACGAGAGAATTTGAAAAGTGTTCTTATGTAGTAAAAACCTAAGAAATCGTCCCGTTTGCTCCATTAACTATCGCATTGAAGTAATGCCAGATCGTCACATTGGCCGCTTTTCTCTGTGAAACGCTTACATTTATCGTCATAAAACTTATGTCGCGTGGTGCGGTATCCGGAGACACTAAAAGCAACACACTAGAACACAGAAGAAGCTTCTAAATTGATGTAATCGGCCAGTAAGAAGCAGTTCAATTCAAGTTTTAGCAATCGATTATTGACTTATTAGTAGGCTTTGGTGCCTCGGACATGACCGAGGACCTCAAGATTTGGCATTAAACTAGGTCTGGCAGCTACGTTAAACGAGAGAATTTGAAAGTGTTCATATGAAGTAAAAACAAAGGAAATCGGACATTTTGCTCCATTTGCTATTGCATCGACGTATTGCCAGACCGCCACATTGGCCGCTTTTCTGTTCGAAACGGTTACATTTATCGTCTGCAAACTTATGTTGCGTGCTGCGATATGCGGAGACACTAAAAGCATCACACTAGAACACAGAAGAAGCTTCTAAGTTGATGTAATCAGCCAGTAAGAATCAGCACAAAAACATGTTTTATTGACTTATTAGCCGGCTTTTGAGCCTTGTACATGGCCAAAGTCCTTAAGATTTGGCATGAAACGAGGTCTGGCAGCCACGTTACCTGAGAGAATGTGAAAAGTGTTCATATGTAGAAAAACCTAAGAAATCGGCCCGTTTGCTCCATTTGCTATCGCATCGACCTAATGCCAGATCGTCACATTGGCCGCTTTTCGGTCTGAAATGCTTACATTTATCGTCTGTAAACTTATATCCCGTGCTGCGGTATGCGGAGACACAAAAAGCATCACACTAGAACACTGAAGAAGCTTCTAAGTTGATGTAATCGGCCAGTATGAAGCAGTACAATTCGAGTTTTGGTTATCGATTATTGAATCATAAGATGGCTTTGGTACTTTGGACATGACCGAGGACCTTAAGATTTGGCATGAAACGAGGTCTGCCGCTACGTTACACGAGGGAATGTGCAAAGAATGCTTATGTAGTAAAAACCTAAGAAATCGGCCCGTTTGCTCCATTAATTATAGCGTCGACGTAATGCCAGATCGTCACATTGGCCGCTTTCATCTGTGAAACGCTTACATTTATCGCCTTAAAACTTATGTCGATTGGTGCGGTATGCGGAGACACTAAAAGCAACACACTAGAACACAGAAGAAGCTTCAAAATTGATGTAATCGGCCAGTAAGAGGCAGTACTATTCAAGTTTTAGTTATAGATTACAGATTTAATAGCCAGCTTTGGTGCCTTGGACATGACCGAGGATCTAAAGATTTGGCATGAAACGAGGTCCGGTAGCCACGTTGCACGAGAGAATGTGATAGGTGTTCATATGTAGTAAAAACCTAAGAAATCGGCCCGTTTGCTTCATTGGCTGTCGCATCGATGTAATGCGTGATCGTCACATTGGCCGCTTTTCTGTCTGAAACGATTGCATAAATCGTCTGCAAACTTATGTTGAGTGGTGCGGTATGCGGAGACACTAAAAGCATCACACTAGAACACAGAAGAAGCATCTAAATTGATGTAATCGGCCAGTAAGAAGCGGTACAATTCAAGTTTTAGTTATCGATTATTGACTTAATAGCTGGCTTTGGTGCCTTCAACGTGACTGAGGACTTGAAGATTTGGCATGAAACGAGGTCTGACAACCACGTTACATGAGAGAATGTGAAAAGTGTTCATATGTAGTAAAAACCTAAATAAATCGGCCCGTTTGCTGCTTTTGCCATCGTTTCGACGTAATGCCTGATCGTCAAATTGACCGCTTTTCTGTCTGAAACGCTTCCATTTGTCGTCTGCAAACTTATGTCGCGTGTTGTGGTATGCGGAGACACTAAAAGCATCACACCAGAGCACAGAAGAAGCTTCTAAGTTGATGTAATCGGTCAGTAAGAAGCAGTACAATTCAAGTTTTAGTTATCGTTTATTGACGTGTTAACTGTCTTTGGTGCCTTGGACATGACCGAGGACCTTAAGATTTGGCATGAAATGAGGTCTGGCAGCCACGTTACACGACAGAATGTGAAAAGTGATCGTATGTAGTAAAAACCTAAGAAATCGGCCCGTTTGCTCCATTTGCTATCGTATCGACGTAATGCCAGATCGTCACATTGGCCGCTTATCTGTATGAAACGCTTACATTTATCGTCTGCAAACTTATGTCGAGTAGTGCGGTATGCGGAGACACTAAAAGCATCACACTAGAACACAGAGGAATCTTCTAAGTTGTAATCGGCCAGTAAGAAGCAGTACAATTCAAGTTTTATTTATCGTTTATTGACGTGTTAGTAGTCTTTGGTGCCTTCGACATGACCGACGACTTTATTATTTGGCATGAAACGAGGACTGGCAGGCACGTTACACGAGAGAATGAGAAAAGTGCTCATATGCAGCAAAAACCTAAGAATTCGGCCCGTTTGCTCCATTTGCTATCGCATCGACGTAATGACAGATCGTCACATCGGGTGCTTTTCTGTCTTAAACGCATACATTTAACGTCGGGAAACTTATGTCGCGTGGTGCGGTATGCGGAGACACTAAAAACATCACACCAGAACACAGAAGAAGCTTCTAAGTTGATGTAATCGGACAGTCAAAAGCAGTACAATCCAAGTTTTAGTTATCGATTATTGACTTATTAGCCGGCTTCGGTGCCTTGGACATGACCGAGGACCTTAAGATTGGGCATGAAACGAGATGTGGCAGCCATGATACACCAGAGAATGTGAAAAGTTTTCATATGTAGTAGAAAGCTAAGAAATCGGCCCGCTTTCTCCATTTGCAATCGCATCGACGTAATGCCAGATTGTGACATTGGCCGCTTATCTCTGTGAAACGCTTACATTTATCGTCTGGAAACTTATGTCGCGTGGTGCGGTATGTGGAGACACTAAAAGCAACACACTAGAACACAGAAGAAGCTTCTAAGGTGATGTTATCGGCCAGTAAGGAGCAGTAGAATTCAAGTTTAATGTATCGATTATTGACTTATTAGCCGGCTTTGGTGACTCAGACATGACCGAGGACCTTAAAATTTGGCATGATACGAGTTCTGCCAGCCACGTTACACGAGAGAATGTGAAAAGTGTTGATATATAGCAAAATCCGAAGAAATCGGCCGGTTTCTCTATTTGCTATAGCATCGACGCAAAGCCAGATCGTCACATTGGCCGCTTTTCTCTGTGAAACGCTTATATTTATCGTCTGCAAACTTATGTCACGTGCTGCGGTATGCGGAGACACTAAAACCAACACACAAGAACACTGAAGAAGCTTCTAAGTTGATGTAATCGGCCATTAAGAAGCAGTACAATTCAAGTTTTAGTTATCGATTGTTGACTTATTAGCCGGCTTCGGTGCCTTGGACATGACCGGGGACCTTAAGATTGGGCATGAAACGAGATGTGGCAGCCATGATACACCAGAGAATGTGAAAAGTTTTCATATGTAGTAGAAAGCTAAGAAATCGGCCCGCTTTCTCCATTTGCAATCGCATCGACGTAATGCCAGATTGTGACATTGGCCGCTTATCTCTGTGAAACGCTTACATTTATCGTCGGGAAACTTATGTCGAGTGGTGCGGTATGCGGAGACACTAAAAGCAGCACACTAGAACCCAGAAGGCGCTTCTAATTTGATGTATTCGGCCAGTAAGAAGCAGTACAATTCATGTTTTGTTATCGACTGTTGACTTATTAGGCGGCTTTGGTGCCTTGGACATGACCGAGGACCTTAAGATTTGGCAAGTTAGGAGTTATGGCAGCCACGTTACACGAGACAATATGCAAAGTGTTCATATGTAGTATAAACCGAAGAAATCGGCCCGTTTTCTACATTTGTTATCGCATCTACGAAATGCCAGATGGTCGCATTCGACGCTTTTCTCTGTGAAACGCATACATTTTTCGGCTGCAAACTTATGTCGCGTGGTGCGGTATGCGGAGACACTAAAAGCAACACACTAGAACACAGAAGAAGCTTCCAAGTTGATGTAATCGGCCAGTAATAATCAGTACATTTCAAATTTTAGTTATCAATTATTGACTTATTAGCCGGCTTTGGTGCCTTGGAATTGCCGAGGACCTTAAGATTTGGCATGAACCGATGTGTGGCAGCCACGTTACACGAGAGAATGTGAAAAGTGTTCATATGTAGTAAAAACCTAAGAAATCGGCCCGTTTTCTCCATTTGCTATCGCATCGACGTAAATCCAGATGGTCACAATGGACGCTTTTCTCTGTGAAACGCTTACATTCATCGTCTGCAAACTTATGTTGCGTGGTGCGGTAAGCGGTGACACTAAAAGCAACACACTATAACACAGAAGGAGCTACTAAGTTGATGTAATCGTCCACTAAGAAGCAGTACAATTCAAGTTTTGTTATCGACTATTGACTTATTAGCCGGCTTAGGTGCCTTGGACGTGACCCAGGACCTTAACATTAGGCATGAAACGAGGTGTGGCAGCCACGTTACACGAGAGAATGCACGAGAAAATGTGAAAAGTGTTCATATGCCGTAAACACCTAAGAAATCGGACCGTTTTCTCCATTTGCTATCTCATCGACGTAATGCCTGATCGTCACATTGGCCGCTTTTCTCTGTGAAGCGCTTACATTTATCGTCTGCAAATTTATGTCGCGTGGTGCGGTATGCGGAGACAGTAAAAGCAACACACTAGAACACAGCAGAAATTTCTAAGTTGATGTAATCGGCCTGTAAGAAGCAGTACAATTCAACTTTTAGCTATCGAATATTGACTAATTAGTCAGCTCTGGTGCCTTGGACATGACCGAGGACCTTAAGATTTGGCATGATAGGAGTTGTGGCAGCCACGTTACACGAGATAATGTGCAAAGTGTTCATATGTAGTGGAAACCTAGGAAATCGGCCCGTTTTCTCCATTTGCTATCGTATCGACATAATGACATATTGTCACCTTGGCCGCTATTCTCTGTGAAACGTTTACATTCATCGACTGCAATCTTATGTCGCATGGTGCGGTACGCGGAGACACTAAAAGCAACACACTAGAACACAGAAGAAGCTTCTAAGTCGAGGTAATCGGCAAGTAAGAAGCAGTACAATTCCAGTTTTAGTTATCAATTATTGACTAATTAGCCGGCTTTGGTGCCTTGGACATGACCGAGGACCTTACGATTTGGCATAAAACGAGGTGTGGCAGCCACATTACACGAGAGAATGTGAAAAGTGTTCATATGTAGTAAAAACCTAAGAAATCGGCTCGTGTGCTCCATTTGCTAACGCATCGATTCAATGCCAGATCGTCACATAGCCCGCTTTTCTGTCTCAAACGCTTACATTCATCGTCTGCAAACTTATGCCGTGTGGTGCGGTACACGGAAACACTAAAAGGAACACACTAGAACACAGAGGAAGCTTCTAAGTTGACGTAATCGGACAGTAAGAAGCAATACTATTAAAAGGTATACTTATCGATTATTGACTTATTAGACGGCTTTGGTGCCTTGGACATGACCGAGGACCTTAACATTTGGCACTAGACGAGGTGTGCCAGCGACGTTACAGGAGAGAATGCGAAAAGTGTTCATATGTAGTAAAAACCTAAAAAATCGGTCCGTTTTCTCCATTTGCTATCGCACCAAAGTAATGCCAGATCGTCACATTGGCCGCTTTTCTGTCTGAAACGATTACATTGTAAGTAGCGTGAATAAAAGGACGCTATGTGCAAGAAGCATGAAGCGCCCTTTGAATGTATCCTGATAGCTAAAAGAGCCACGCGCACTTTGAATAAGAAAATGCTACTTGACACTGAAATCAATATGAAAGATAGGATCGCCACCAACTCTAGCCACACGACAAAGATGAAGTAGCACTGAGTCGGAAAATTACTTATTAATAAGAAAAACTCACAAAAGAACATTCATTGTAAAGTCATTGATAAAGAATGGGATGTAGTTGTTACTATGATCCAGGCATTCTTCCCGTGAATCAAATATTGAGTAAAGTAAATAGGTCGTGAACACCATGCGTAAGTGCAGCCTGCAGCAAGACTCGTGAAAATACGATCTATTCCAGAGCATTTGTTTCAGATAAAAAAAAAGGGACACTAATCACTACACCTGTGCACATGGAAACGCTATAGGTGGGCCAACAAGGAAAACTACAAGGTAAATGGCGAAGGTAACGGCGACGTAACATCGGTACACAAGATAAGATTGAAGGCAAAATTATTTATTCCTTAAAACATTGATGTAGTGCATCTATAGACTGCTGTTGCATGCTAACTATGTACAATTGCTTGTGAAATACTATACGTTTCATAACAGACTCGCGTGCCCACTCGGTCCGCGGAGACAACTTCTATGGACCGTGGTCAAATTTTAATCACATGAGACAAAGAAAATTCACAAATACACAAAAATTACCAAGATCCGGAAAAGATTAGAAGCATACACACACAGTTGTAGGCACATAAACATTCACACTGAACCGAGGGCACTTCAACATATGCAACTCCTTTGTGCTGCGTTCCTCTCACGGATCAAAGTCAAGACTGCATTGGGAATCAAACTGAAAGTCTACAAAAGCCTTGCATTCCCTGCTGCAACCCAGCAAGTAAATCTTTATAAGACGAAATTCGAGACCAAAAGCTAAAAGCTCCCCTCTCTATGTGACAACGCGCCACGCGGTCAGTCCAACTCACCCTTCTTCAACTGGAGCACAGCTGTGTACGCTTCCCGTACCGGCGGCAGACTGCCTCCCGCTTCTCCAGCCTCTTCCACGCTCCGCGTGGACCGGAAAACACCAGGTTGCCATTTCCGCCACCAACCTAACGCAGGTGGATTTCTCACAAGTAGCGGAAACCTCTTTGCCGACTTGACCGCTACGAGAGTTGGCAATGAAAGGCGGCTACAGGACCCTTTCATCACCCCAAACGTCCCGGAGAAGACTGTGCCGCGAATTTTCTCGCAATGCTAGGAGATTCGCCAACAGTCTTCGAAACAAACATACCCTAACGAGTAACAATTGCAACAGTAAACAGCAGCACAAAGGAGTTGATTAATCTCTTATATCCAAGTGAGCTTAATCTGACCTTAGTCAATAATTGTGACCTCATGCGGTCCGCAAAGCGAACAGAACAAATTAAATTAAGCGTGATATACTACGCTAACATCATGTCATCTGACCTACTACGACCACAACCATGAGATATTATTTTAAAATTGCTTTAACCAACTATCAAAAGTTAACATAGAGACATAGGTGAACAGGTACATAATATATATAAACAAATACAATGATGCAAAATCATTATCACGAACCGAAGCAGTATCATCTGGTGCTGACATATATAAAAACATGCAAGTGAAAGTGCAAAATACAATATTCACAACAAATACGGTGATACAAAATCATTAATGAACCCAGTGGTATGACAGCTGGTAAATAATCACCTATGGAAAATAAGACATGAGTACAAAAACACATCCAGAAATCAACTCGTTGACACGCTGTCATTTTTCAGTTTTGCCACATGGTTGTTTCACTGGGTATTCTCTTTAGGTGCTGGGGTGGGCGTCTCTTCTAAAGGCGACTTGGAGGATAAGCTACTAGGGGACCACAACACTGAACTGGGGAGTTCGCAGCGGCGTTGATTGTAACGTCCGTTGTAACCCAGGTTGTTCATCCTAGACAGCACCCCCGACGTTGCCTCGTGCCCGTTTCCACCCTCTGCGTCCATACTGTGGGATGGTTCGGCGTTGCAGATTTGCAGGACATCGCCACTTGTGGGCCCTGCCTCATCATCGAGAAGGCGGCTCTGCGGTCGTCGTCCGTGTGTTGTGGAGGAATGTGTTTTACCGACACACGCCCCCGTCTCCTGTCGTGTCAATGGGGAGACACGCGCTCTTCTGCGTCGCATCGAGGTCGACGTAAACTCGTGCGGGTGTCGGGCTTGAGACCCGCTTATCACCTCTTTGCACCGTCTCAGCTGATGCGTCAGTTGTGGGACCCGCGTCCCTCCGGGCAGTGGGCGTTACCTCACCGCAGCAGCCGTCTGGATTAGCGGCGCTCAGGGATCGGCGGCCTCGCCTGGTGTGCGTCATACTTTCCCTTTCGCTTGTCAGATGACTAGCGCATGGGGTGGAACGCCGGCCATCAGCTGGCGCTGCCGTGGTGACACGCCTGCGGGCTCCGGTGTGAGCCTGCGCCTGGGGGAAGACCAGCATCACCTCCCCTCTGACGGGGAAACAGCTGTGACCGCTCGCCGCATCACTGCTTCGCCGTTGATACCAGGGTTCGGCAACGCCTGCCGGTGGACCAAGCCCTGTGCTTTCTGATGCGGAGGCTCCCTAGGCGGCCTTGCACCCACTTAAGAACTGCGCTCACAGGGATCGTTACAAAATATCATGTGTACAGATTACCACAAAATCTTCGGAGTTTCTCACTCCTGATCAATACATTAACTTGACAAAAAGGGCCTTCTTAACATTACTACTAAAAAAACAATGAAGAAAATTAAATAACCAATATTCAAACAAACAAAAAATCCTTTATATAAAATATAGTTCCAGCACTACATCTGCTGTCAATCATTTAGGGTAGATCTTGTACAAGGTTTGGTCAGGATTTGGATAGGATTTGGCGCCGCTGCTCACTACAGACACAAAACTCTACCTGCTCCTAACTACGCTCTCACACACAATCTACACAGCTCGTACTAGTCACCATCACCATATAGCCCGACTACAATTCCCACATATAAACAAAATATTCCTTTCAACACCAACACCCATATCGTTGTTCATTGACTGCTCCTCCAAGGTTTGCAGAACATGTTTGCTGATCTGTGAAAAATTTCCGAGGCTTCTTTTCTATGGACATTGCATAATAAAAGTTATGTGTAATGAGACACAGAAGGTTCATTCAAGTCACATCTGGAATGGTAAATGTTTCAACATTTTTTCATCAGACTAATGCAAAAGGTCAGTGGGCATAAAAATGAAAATAAAAATCATCCTATCCTATTAGCAAACACATAAACACTTCGTCCTATACGTACATAAAAAAATACTGTCAAAAGAAATCCATTGTCCAGGGCCATGAGTACCCAACTTACTGCTATCATAAGATACTCATAATGATTACACACTTACTCACCACATGTCCCCAGGGGTCCTCACCTACCGTCATGTTATTTTAGCTTGGAGGTAGTCGCATTGATTCTCTATTAAATATCAAGCTGCTTGAGGTTATAAGCTGTTTCCATATACATCTTCTGGGGTTTCACACCCTGGTGTCCTCAACTGTACCTAGTAGTATGTGACGGCAAGTTACACTTTCCAAATATCTTATAAGACGGCAACTCTGAAAATCAAACACTATTAATCTCCCTTCATACACAAGTCCTTCACCTACAAGTCACCAAGTTGCTTCATTAACATCGCAGTACATTTGAAAAATCTCACTGAATCATGCTCACCTAAGGGGAATAAGAACACTAAAACTGTAATGTATCATCAAGAATTACCTTACGACCATTGACTCGCCACGCCAACACACCCGATACCTTTTTAGTCATCAAAGAACGAAAGCCATCTTACTGTAATAGGAAACGCTTCATATGAGCCTCATAATCAGTCACATTCAGATGTTTTGAAACTGCACAACACTACTCCTTTCTGCTGACAAGAAGAAATAACTACACATATATTGGGGGACCCTTTACAATACACAGAAAATATACACTTTAATTTTAATCACACCAATGATGTGAATCAAAACATTGGAAAATATGCACTGTAATTTTACTAAACAGACACGACTGGGTTTACCGCAGGCACACCAATACTGTGGCCCTCACTCAACAAATCTTCCATAATAACGTCTTCCTTTATCAAATGCACATCAGTATCATCAATAGCACCGGTCCTCATTTAGTTTGACGCCAACCGAGCCAGCCAATAGTCATTGATTCCTTTGATTAGAGGTATTTGGCTGATTGTGCCGCGGGTTTGCGGGACGAATTTCAACACCCACTGGCGGACCACCCGTACTGTTTAGAGCACCCCTGTTGTCGCTTGTTCGATAATTATTTTGTGGTCGGTTACGACTACCGTTCCTATGTCCGCTATAATTACTCCAATATCTCTGCTCATTACCATATCTTCTAAACTCCCTGGGGTGTCTTTGATTTACTCTCGGCGAATGATGACGATTGGCATCGTTCGTTCCGCCCGCGTTCCGTGAGGAGTCGCGACGCTGCCAACGCTCGCGCGCCCTGTAACTCTGAGGCGACCCGTTACGTCTGGATTGCCACCTGTATCTATGGCTACGGCTTCGCTTGCGCGGCCGCTGCTCGTAGGCGCTCTGACCGTAATTCTGCGTGGTGCCATTCGCATCGCACTCAAGCTCTAAAAGGAAATTGCGAAACCCCTCTACGTCATCCTTACATCGTCCTGCAAGGATAACGTGCCGCAACTGCATTGGAAACTTTCCCAGGCAAATACGAATAATTTCTGCAGGTCCATAAGGATCGTCAAGATGTTCATTCGCCTGCAGCATGTGCTCGAACATCTGCACAGGGCTGGAGAATTTTGACCTGTTTAACTCTGGTAGCATAATGAGTCCGTGTTTTACACGACTTTGCGCTGCCACTGACCAATATATCGACAGGAAGTGTTGAGGAAACTCCCCAACAGTGTAGCAATTGCGTGCAATTGACCTCATCCGCGCCGCTGGCTCACCTTCGAGGTAGCCGCACATATACTGTATTTTGTGCGCACTGGGCCACGTAGGAGGGAGGGAGAACTCGAACTGCTGTAACCAGGCCCGCGGGTGAATCCCCGTAGCCGAGTTACGGAAGACTTCAAACTTCCTCACGGTCAGAAAATGTTTAAAGTCAAATTCGTGAGTTTCCCTTGGCGAACGTTCCTGAGGGGATCCGCGCCATTCCCACCTGGTACGAGATCCGTGATCATGACGATGATCAAATTCGCCATCGTTCCCGGAATCATCGTCGGAATAATGGCCCTTTCGTTCATTTATTTCAACTTCATGGGCCTTTAACCCTTTTAGGTGAAGTTCTAAACGGGCCATGGGCTCACATATTCCCTCGATAACCCCTTTTTGTTGTATTTTTATTTCACACTGTCCACGCCGACATTTCGTTACCGACCGTATTTCGTCTGCATCCGCTGATGACGAGGTAATCGTTTCCCTATTATTGTCAGACTTACGCGCCACTGCGTCTGAGATTCTGGCTATTTCTTCTCGCATCTCTCGGTGGGCCGTGTCTTGTTTTGTTTGCGTGAGCCCTTGCTCTCGCTCGAGAGCTATTATCGCCTGGCTGAGGGTTTCTACCTGCGCGCTAAGGTGGACCGGGCACTTAGCCGCGGTGTCCTCTACTCGGGACACAAGAGCCGCTTGTTCACTCTGGCATTGTTCTGCTAGTATACGTATATTTCCAGCGAACCTTTCTTCTTGCTCCATCATCTGCTTGCTAATGACTTGCTGCCCCTCTTCTAAGGCGGAGATGCGTTGGTCAATGATCGCTAGTTTCTCCCCAACACCCTGTACTATTTCACTACTCAATCTTTTATTTGCTTCCTCGATATCCCTTTTATTACTGTCTAGTAATTGCCGTAGCATAGTCTGTAATGAATTTGCATCTATCGACTGATTCGAAAACACTACAGCGGGCTCAGGATGGACAACACTTGTGCTTGCGTTTTCTGCGTTTCGTTCCTGGTCGGACTCGACGTTCTGATCTCGTCCTTGTTCAGAGTTGTTGTCTGACTGGTTTTTCCGATCGCGGCTCCCTGAACAGCTACGCGTCTCCATCATAAGGATAGTTACTCCGTGCTCCAAAATACAAGAATAGTACCAAAGTCTCCTAATGGACTCACAGTCCCCACAAGGCAGCCAAGATTTACTATATTACACCGATACACGACGCAGGACAAGAATCGACCCACACTTGTAACACAATGGAATACCGAATCACAATGTCTATACAGTAATACATAAACAAAATAAAACATGGAAGAAAATGCACACCTATATCCTAAATTCAAATAAATTCTGTATCACAGAAAGACAATATACCAATTAGCACATCCAACTGAAAATAACTAATCCTCACTGCGCATCAGAAGATCTCTGGTTTACCAAAATCAGTGAGCAGGGTAAGCCATGTGTAAGTAGCGTGAATAAAAGGACGCTATGTGCAAGAAGCATGAAGCGCCCTTTGAATGTATCCTGATAGCTAAAAGAGCCACGCGCACTTTGAATAAGAAAATGCTACTTGACACTGAAATCAATATGAAAGATAGGATCGCCACCAACTCTAGCCACACGACAAAGATGAAGTAGCACTGAGTCGGAAAATTACTTATTAATAAGAAAAACTCACAAAAGAACATTCATTGTAAAGTCATTGATAAAGAGTGGGATGTAGTTGTTACTATGATCCAGGCATTCTTCCCGTGAATCAAATATTGAGTAAAGTAAATAGGTCGTGAACACCATGCGTAAGTGCAGCCTGCAGCAAGATTCGTGAAAATACGATCTATTCCAGAGCATTTGTTTCAGATAAAAAAAAGGGACACTAATCACTACACGTGTGCACATGGAAACGCTATAGGTGGGCCAACAAGGAAAACTACAAGGTAAATGGCGAAGGTAACGGCGACGTAACATCGGTACACAAGATAAGATTGAAGGCAAAATTATTTATTCCTTAAAACATTGATGTAGTGCATCTATAGACTGCTGTTGCATGCTAACTATGTACAATTGCTTGTGAAATACTATACGTTTCATAACAGACTCGCGTGCCCACTCGGTCCGCGGAGACAACTTCTATGGACCGTGGCCAAATTTTAATCACATGAGACAAAGAAAATTCACAAATACACAAAAATTACCAAGATCCGGAAAAGATTAGAAGCATACACACACAGTTGTAGGCACATAAACATTCATACTGAACCGAGGGCACTTCAACATATGCAACTCCTTTGTGCTGCGTTCCTCTCACGGATCAAAGTCAAGACTGCATTGGGAATCAAACTGAAAGTCTACAAAAGCCTTGCATTCCCTGCTGCACCGCAGCAAGTAAATCTTTATAAGACGAAATTCGAGACCAAAAGCTAAAAGCTCCTCTCTCTATGTGACAACGCGCCACGCGGTCAGTCCAACTCACCCTTCTTCAACTGGAGCACAGCTGTGTACGCTTCCCGTACCGGCGGCAGACTGCCTCCCGCTTCTCCAGCCTCTTCCACGCTCCGCGTGGACCGGAAAACACCAGGTTGCCATTTCCGCCACCAACCTAACGCAGGTGGATTTCTCACAAGTAGCGGAAACCTCTTTGCCGACTTGACCGCTACGAGAGTTGGCAATGAAAGGTGGCTACAGGACCCTTTCAACATTCATCTTCTGCAAACTTATGTCACGTGGTGCTGTATGCGGAGACACTGAAAGCAACGAACTAGAACACGGAAGAAGCTTCTAAGTTGATGTAATCGGCCAGTAATAGGCAGTACAATTCAAGTTTTAGTTATCTATTATTGACTTGTTAGCCGGCTTTGTTGCCTTGGACATGACCGAGGACCTTAAGATTTGGCATAAAACGAGGGGTGGCAGCCACGTTACACGAGAGAAGGCGAAAACTGTTCATATGTAGTAAAAACCTAAGAAATCGGGCCCTTTTCTCCATTTGCTATCGCATCGAAGAAATGCCATATCGTCACATTGGCCGCTTTTCTGTCTGAAACGCTTATTTTTATCGTCTGCAAACTTATGTCGCGTGGTGCGGTATGCGGAGACACTAAAAGCAACACACTAGAACACCGAAGACGCATCTAAGTTGAAGTAATCGGGCAGTAAGAGGCTGTACAATCCAAGGTTTAGTTATGGATTAGTGATTTCTAAGCCGGCTTTGGTGCCTTGGACATGACCGAGGTCCTTAAGATTTGGCATGAAACGAGGTGTCGCAGCCACGTTACACCAGATTATGTGAAAAGTGTTCATATGTTGTAAAAACTTAATAAATCGGCCCGTTTTCTCCATTTACTATCGCATCGAAGTAATGCCAGATCGTCACAACGGCCGCTTTTCTCTGTGAAACGCTTACATTCTTTGTCTGCAAACTTATGTCGCGTGGTGGTATGCGGAGACACTAAACGCATTACACTAGAACACAGAAGAAGCTTCTATGTTGATGTAATCGGCCAGTAAGAAGCAGTACAATTCAAGTTTTAGTTATCGATTATTGACTTATTAGCCGGCTTTGGTGCCTTGGAAATGACCGAGGACCTTAAGATTTGGCATGAAACGAGGTGTGGCAGTCACGTTACACCAGAGAATGTGAAAAGAGTTCATATGTTTTATAAACCTAAGAAATCGGCCCGTTTTCCACATTTGCTATCGCATCGAAGTAATGCCAGATCGTCGCAACGGCCGCTTTTCTCTGTGAAACGCTTACATTCATCGTCTGCAAACTTATGTCGCGCGGAGTGGTATGCGGAGACACTAAAAGCAACACACTAGAACACAGACGAAGCTTCTAAGTTGATGTAACCGGCCAGTAAGAAGCAGTACATATCATGTTTTACTTATCGATTATTGACTTATTAGCCGGCTATGGTGACTTGAACATGACCGAGGACCTTAACATTTGGCACTAAACGAGGTGTGCCAGCCACGTTACACGAGAGAATGCGAAAAGTGTTCATATGTAGTAAAAACCTAAAAATCCGGCCCGTTTTCTCCATTTGCTATCGCATCGAAGTAGTGTCAGATTGTCAGATTGGCAGCTTTTCTCCCTTAAACGATTACATTTATCGTTTGCAAACTTATGTCGCGTTGTGCGTTTTGCGGAGACACTAAAAACAACAAACTAGAACACAGTAGAAGCTTCTAACTTGATGTAATCGGCCAGTAAGAGGCAGTTCAATTCAAATTTTAGTTATCGACTGTTGACTTATTAGCCGGCTTTGATGCCTTGGACATGACCGAGGATCTTAAGATTTGGCATGAAACGAAGAGTGGCAGCCTCGTTACACGAAAGAATGTGAAAAGTGTTCATATGTACTAAAAACCAAAGGAATCGGCCCGCTTTCTCCATTTGCTGTTGCATCGAAGTAATGCCAGATCGTCACATTGGCCGTTTTTCTCTCAGAAACGCTTATATTGATCGTCTGCAAACTTATGTCGCGTGGTGCGGTATGCGGAGACACTAAAAGCAAGACACTAGACAGAGAAGAAGCTTCTAAGTTGATGTAATCGGCCAGTAAGAACTAGTAAAAATCAAGTTTTAGTTATCTATTATTGACTTATTAGCCGGCTTTGGTGCCTTGGACATGACCGAGGACCTTAAGATTTGGCATGAAACGAGATGTGCCAGCCACGTTACACGAGAGAATGCGAAAAGTGTTCATATGTAGTAAAAACCTAAGAAATCGGCCCGTTTGCTCCATTTCCTATCGCATCGACGTAATTCCAGATCTTCACATTGGCCGCTTTTCTCTCTGAAATGCTTACATTTATCGTCCTCAAACGTATCTCCCATGGTGCGTATGCGGAAACAGTAAAAGCAACACACTAGAACACAGAAGAAGCTTACGTTGATGTAGTCGGCCAGTAAGAAGCTGTACATTTAAAATTTTAGTTATCGATTATTAACTTATTAGCCGGCTTTTGTGCTTTGGACATGACCGAGGACCTTAAGACTTGGCATGCAACGAGGTGTGGCAGCCACGTTACATGAAAGAATGTGAAAGGTGGTCATATGTAGTAAAAACCTAAGAAATCAGCCCGTTTGCTCCATTTGATACCGCATCGACGTAATACCAGATCGTCACATTGCTCGCTTTTCTCTGTGATACGCTTACTTTCGTCTGCAAACTTATGTCGCGTGGTGCGGTATGCGGAGACACTAAAAGCCACACACTAGAACACCGAAGACGGTTCTAAGTTGATGTAATCGGCCAGTAAGAGGCTGTACAATTTAAGTTTTAGTTATGGATTAGTGATTTGTTAGCCGGCTTTGGTGCCTTGGACATGACCGAGGTCCTTAAGATTTGGCATGAAACGAGGTGTGGCAGCCACGTTACACCACAGAATGTGAAAAGTGTTCATATGTAGTAAAAACTTAATAAATCGGCCCGTTTTCTCCATTTGCTATCGCATCGAAGTAATGCCAGATCGTCACAACGGCTGCTTTTCTGTCTGAAGCGCTTACATTTATCGTCTGCAAACGTATCTCGCGTGGTGCGGTATCCAGAGACACTAAAAGCAACACACTACAATACAGAAGAAGCTTCTAAGTTGATATAATCGGCCAGTAAGAAGAAGTAAAATTCAGGTATTAGCTATCGATTATTGACTTATTAGCCGGCTTTGGTGCCTTGGACATGACCGAGGTCCTTAAGCATTGGCATGAAACGAGGTGTGGCAGCCACGTTACACGAGAGAATGCGAAAAGTTTTCATATGTGGTAAATACCTAAGAAATCCACCCGTTTTCTCCATTTGCTATCGCATCGACGTAATGCCACATCGTCACAACGGCCGCTTTTCTCCCTGAAACGCTTACATTTATCGTCAGCAAACTTATGTCGGGTGGTGCGGTATGCAGGGACACTGAAAGCAACACACTAGAACACAGAAGAAGCTTTTAAGTTGATGTAATCGGCCGGTAAGAGGCAGTACAATTCAAGTTTTAGTTATCGATCAGTGATTTGTTAGTCGGCTTTTGTGCCTTGGACATGACCGAGGATCTAGGAATTTCACATGAAACGAGGGGTTGCAGCCACGTTACACGAGAGAATGCGAAAAGTGTTCATATGTAGTAAAAAGCTAAGAAATCGGGCCTTTTTCTCCGTTTGTTATCGCATCGAAGAAATGCCAGATCGTCACATTGGTCGCTATTCTGTTTGAAACGTTTATTTTTATTGTCTGCAAACTTACGTTGCGTATTGCGGTATGCGGAGACACTAAAAGGAACGCACTAGAACACAGAAGAAGATTCTAAGTTGATGTAATTGGCCAGTAAGAGTCAGAACAACTCAAGTTTTAGTTATCGATTGTTGACTTGTTAGCCGGCTTTGCTCCCTTGGACATGACCGAGGCCCTTAACATTCGGCATGAAACGAGGTGTGGCAGCCACGTTACACCACAGAATGTGAAATGTGTTCATATGTTGTAAAAACCTAAGAAATCGGCCTGTTTTCTCCATTTGCTATCGCATCGAAGTAATGCCAGATCGTCACATTGGCCGCTTTTCTCTGTGAAACGCTTACATTCATCGTCTGCAAACTTATGTCGTGTGGTGCGGTATGCGGAGACACTATAAGCAACACACTAGAACACAGAAGATGCTTCTAAGTAGATGTAATCGGTTAGTAAGAAGCAGTAGAATTCAAGTTTTAGTTATCGATTATTGAATTATTCTCCTGCTTTGGTGCCTTGGACATGTACGAGGACCTTATGATTTGACATGAAACGATGTGTGGCAGCCACGTTACACGAGAGAATGTGAAAAGTGTAGTGTTCATATGTAGTAAATAACCTGAGAAATCGGCCCGTTTGCTCCATCCGCAATCGCATCGACGTAATGCCAGATCGTCACATTGGCCGCTTTTCTCTGTGAAACGCTTACATTCATCGTCTGCAAACTTATGTCGTGTGGTGCGGTATGCGGAGACACTATAAGCAACACACTAGAACACAGAAGATGCTTCTAAGTTGATGTAATCGGCCAGTAAGAAGCAGTACAATTCAAGTTTTTGCTATCGATTATTGACGTATTAGCCGGCTTTGGTGCCATGGACATGACCGAGGACCTTAATAATTGGCATGAAACGAGGTGTGGCAGTCACGTTACACGAGAGAATGTGAAAGTGTTCATATGTGGTAAAAAAACTATGAAATCGGCCCGTTTTCTTTTGTGGCGGTGTTCGTAGCGACAAACAATTCACTGTAGAAACGGCTTACGAAATCACCGCCACACTTTTAATAGCGGGCCGACCGGTCCGCTGGATCAGTGAACAGAAAGATGAAAACCCAAACACTCTGATTAAATAAAAGTCGGTACTTAGCTTTATTATAGAAGATACAGAAACACCCTAGTGAACTCCGTGTCTACAGAGAACTGTGTAGTTCGACTCGGAGCGGTTAAGTCAGCGTTGGCTGACGACAAACAACAACTCTGCTGCGATGAACACACAACTGACTAGCAAGTACTCAATTCGGTGGCGAGTATACAACTGAGCGGTGAATACAGAACTGTCCTAGCGCTCGCGACTCCAGCGTTTAATAAGCCAGAATCCAGCGGTGGCGCGCGCAGACTTGCGGCGATTTCCTGTATCACTGGCGCTGCTTATGCGGACGGCGTCCGGACTTTGATGCTGCCAACCTTTTGGCAGCGGGCTCGGGTGGCATTACTGGTTAGGATATAACATTTTCTCCTTTTGATGCCGCATCGAAGTAATGCGAGATCGCCACATTGGCCGCTTCTCTGTCTCTAACGCTTACATTTATCGTCTCCAAACTTATGTCGCGTAGTGCGGTATGCGAAGACACTAAAAGCAACACACTAGCACACAGAAGAAGCTTCTAAGTTGATGTAGTCGGCCAGTAAGAGGCAGTACAATTCAAGTTTTAGCTATCGATTATTGACTGATTAGCCGGCTTTGGTGCCTTGGACATGACCGAGGACCTTAAGATTTGGCATGAAACGAGGTCTGACAGCCACGTTACACGAGAGAATGTGGAAAGTGTTCATATGTAGTAAGAACCTAAGAAATCGGCCCGTATGCTCCATTTGCTATCGCATCGACGTAATGCCAGATCGTCACATTGGCCGCTTTTCTCTGTGAAACGCTTACATTCTTCGTCTGCAAACTTATGTCGCGTGCTGCGGTATGCGGAGACACTAAAAGGATCACACTAGAACACAGAAGAAGCTTCTAAGTTGATGTAATCGGCCAGTAAGAAGCAGTACAATACAAGTTTTAGTTATCTATTATTGACTTATTAGCGGGCTTTGGTGCCTTGGACATGACCGAGGACCTTAAGATTTGCCATGAAACGAGATGTGCCAGCCACATTACACGAGAGAATGCGAAAAGTGTTCATATGTAGAAAAAACCAAATTATCGGCTCGTTTTCTCCATTTGCTATCGCATTGAAGTAATGCCAGATCGTCACAATGGCCGCTTTTCTGTCCTAAACGCTTACATTCATCGTCTGCAAACTTATGTCGCGTGGTGCGGCATGTTGCGATTCTAAAAGCAACACACTAGAACACAGAAGAAGCTGCTATGTTGATGTAATGGGCCAGTAAGGATCACAACAAATCAAGTTTTAGTTATCGATTATTGACTTATTAGCCGGCATTGGTGCCTCGGACATGACCGAGGAGCTTAGGATTTATCATGAAACGAGGTGTGGCAGCCATATTACACGAGAAAATGTGAAAAATGTTCATATGTAGTAAAAACCTATGAAATCGGCTCGTGTTCTCCATTTGCTATCGCATCGACGTAATGCCAGATCGTCACATTGGCCGCTTTTCTGTCTGAAACGATTACATTCATCTTCTGCAAACTTATGTCACGTGGTGCTGTATGCGGGGACACTGAAAGCAACACACTAGAACACGGAAGAAGCTTCTAAGTTGATGTAATCGGCCAGTAAGTGGCTGTACAATCCAAGTTTTAGTTATAGATTAGTGATTTGTTAGTCGGCTTTGGTGCCTTGGACATGACCGAGGTCCTTAAGATTTGGCATGAAACGAGGTGTGGCAGCCACGTTACACCAGAGAATGTGAAAAGTGTTCATATGTTGTAAAAACTTAATAAATCGGCCCGTTTTCTCAATTTGCTATCGCATCGAAGTAATGCCAGGTCGTCACATTGGCAGCTTTTCTCTTTGAAACGCTTACATTCATCGTCTGCAAACTTATGTCGCGTGGTGCAGTAAGCGGAGACACTAAAAGCAACACACTACAACACAGAAGAAGCTTCTAAGTTGATGCAATCGGCAGTAAGGATCAGTACAATTCAAGTATTAGCTATCGATTATTGACTTATTAGCAGGCTTTCGTGCCTTGGACATGACCGAGGACTTTAACATTTGGCATGAAACGAGTTGTGGCTGCCACGCTACACGAGGGCGTGTGAAAAGTGTTCATATGTAGTAAAAATCTAAGAAATCGGCCCGTTTTCTCCATTTGCTATCGCATTGAAGTAATACCAGATCGTCACATTGGCCGCTTTTATCTCTGAAACGGTTACATTAATCGTCAGCAAACATATGTCACGTGGTGCGGTATGCGCAGACACTAAAAGCAACACATTAGAGCACCGAAGAAGCTTCTAAGTTGATGTAATCGGCCAGTAAGAAGCAGTACAATTCAAGTATTAGCTAACGATTATTGACTTATTAGCCGGCTTTGGTGCCTTGGACATGACCGAGGTCCTTAAGCTTTGGCATGAAACGAGGTTTGGCAGCCACGTTACACGAGAGAATGCGAAAAGTTTTCATATGTAGTAAGTACCTAAGAAATCCACCCGTTTTCTCCATTTGCTATCGCATCGACGTAATGCCACATCGTCACAACGGCTGCCTTTCTCCCTAAAACGCTTACATTTATCAACAGCAAACTTATGTCGCGTGGTGCGGTATGCAGGGACACTGAAGGTAACACACTAGAACACAGAAGAAGCTTCTAAGTTGATGTAGTCGTCCAGGAAGAAGCAGTCAATTCAAGTTCTAGTTATCGATTATTGACTTATTAGCCGGCTTTGCTGCCTTGGACATGACCGTGGACCTTAAGATTTGGCATGAAACGAGATGTGCCAGCCACGCTACACGAGAGAATGCGAAAAGTCTTCATATGTAGTAAAAACCTAAAAAATCAGGTCGTTTTGTCCATTTGCTATCGCATCGAAGTAATGCCAGATCGTCACAATGGCCGCATTTCTGTCCTAAACGCTTACATTCATCGTCTGCAAACTTATGTCACGTGGTGCGGTATGATGCGATTCTAAAAGCAACACACTAGAACACAGAAGAAGCTGCTATGTTGATGTAATGGACCAGTAAGGATCACAACAAATCGAGTTTTAGTTATCGATTACTGACTTATTAGCCGGCATTGGTGCCTCGGACATGACCGAGGTCCTTAACATTTGGCATGAAACGAGGTGTGGCAGCCACGTTACACGAGAGAATGTGAAAAGTGTTCATATGTAGTAAAAACCTATAAAATCGGCTCGTGTTCTCCATTTGCTATCGCATCGAAGTAATGCCAGATCGTCACATTGGCCGCTTTTCTCTCTGAAAAGCTTACATTTATCGTCTGCAAACTAACGTCGCGTGCTGCAGTATGCGGAGACACTTAAAGCATAACACTAGAAACCAGAATAGGCTTCTAAGTTGATGTAATAGGCCAGTAAGAAGCAGTACGATTCACGTTTTAGTTATCGATTATTGACTTATTAGCAGGCTTTGGTGCCTTGGACATGACCGAGGACCTTAAGATTTGGCATAAAACGAGATGTGGCATCCACATTACACGAGAGAATGTGAAAAGTGTTCATATGTAGTAAAAACCTAAGAAATCGGCTGGTTTGCTCCATTTGCTATCGCATCGACGTAATGCCACATCGTCACAACGGCCGCTTTTCTCCCTGAAACGCTTACATTTATCGTCAGCAAACTTATGTCGCGTGGTGCGGTATGCCGGGACACTGAAAGTAACACACTAGAACACAGAAGAAGCTTCTAAGTTGATGTAGTCGGCCGGTAAAAAGCAGTCAATTCAAGTTTTAGTTGTCGATTATTGACTTATTAGCCGGCTTTGGTGCCTTGGAGATAACCGAGGATCTTAAGATTTGGCATGAAACGAAGAGTGGCAGCCTCGTTACACGAACGAATGTGAAAAGTGTTCATATGTACTAAGAACCAAAGAAATCGGCCCGTTTTTTGCATTTGCTATTGCATCGAAGTAATGCCAGATCGTCACATTGGCCGCTTCTCTCTCTCAAACACTTACATTTATCGTCTGCAAACTAATGTCGCGTGCTGCGGTATGCGGAGACACTAAAAGCATCACACTAGAACACGGAAGAAACTTCTAAGTTGATGTAATCGGCCAGTATGAAGCAGTACAGTTCATGTTTTAGTTATCGATTATTGACTTATTAGCCGGCTTTGGTGCGTTGGACATGACCGAGGACCTTAAGATTTGGCATGAAACGAGGTGTGGCAGCCACGTTACACGAGAGAATGTGAAAAGTGTTCATATGTAGTAAAAACCTAAGAAATCGGCTGGTTTGCTCCATTTGCTATCGCATCGTCGTAATGCCAGATCGTCACGTTGGCCGCTTTTCTGTCTGAAACGCTTACATTTATCGTCTGCAAACTTATGTCGCATGGTGCGGTATGCAGAGACACTAAAAGCAACACACTAAAATACAGAAGAAGCTTCTAAGTTGATATAATCGGCCAGTACGAAGCAGTACAATTCAAGTATTAGCTATCGATTATTGACTTACTAGCCGGCTTTGGTGCCTTGGACATGACCGAGGTCCTTAAGCTTTGGCATGAAACGAGGTGTGGCAGCCACGTTACTCGAGAGAATGTGAAAAGTGTTCATATGTAGTAAAAACCTAAGAAATCGGCTGGTTTGCTCCATTTGCTATCGCATCGACGTAATGCCACATCGTCACAACGGCCGCTTTTCTCCCTGAAACGCTTACATTTATCGTCAGCAAACTTATGTCGCGTGGTGCGGTATGCCGGGACACTGAAAGTAACACACTAGAACACAGAAGAAGCTTCTAAGTTGATGTAGTCGGCCGGTAAAAAGCAGTCAATTCAAGTTTTAGTTGTCGATTATTGACTTATTAGCCGGCTTTGGTGCCTTGGACATAACCGAGGATCTTAAGATTTGGCATGAAACGAAGAGTGGCAGCCTCGTTACACGAACGAATGTGAAAAGTGTTCATATGTACCAAGAACCAAAGAAATCGGCCCGTTTTTTGCATTTGCTATTGCATCGAAGTAATGCCAGATCGTCACATTGGCCGCTTTTCTCTCTGAAACGCTTATATTGGTCGTCTGCAAGCTTATGTCGCGTGGTGCGGTATGCGGAGACACTAAAAGCAACACACTAGAACACAGAAGACTCTTCTAAGTTGATGTAATCGGCCAGTAAGAAGCAGTACAATTCAAGTTTTAGTTATCTATTATTGACTTATTGGCCGGCTTTGGTGCCTTGGACATGACCGAGGACCTTAAGATTTGGCATGAAACGAGGTGTGGCAGCCACGTTACACCAGAGAATGTGAAAAGTGTTCATATGTTGTAAAAACTTAATAAATCGGCCCGTTTTCTCAATTTGCTATCGCATCGAAGTAATGCCAGGTCGTCACATTGGCAGCTTTTCTCTTTGAAACGCTTACATTCATCGTCTGCAAACTTATGTCGCGTGGTGCAGTAAGCGGAGACACTAAAAGCAACACACTACAACACAGAAGAAGCTTCTAAGTTGATGCAATCGGCCAGTAAGGATCAGTACAATTCAAGTATTAGCTATCGATTATTGACTTATTAGCAGGCTTTCGTGCCTTGGACATGACCGAGGACTTTAACATTTGGCATGAAACGAGTTGTGGCTGCCACGCTACACGAGGGCGTGTGAAAAGTGTTCATATGTAGTAAAAATCTAAGAAATCGGCCCGTTTTCTCCATTTGCTATCGCATTGAAGTAATACCAGATCGTCACATTGGCCGCTTTTATCTCTGAAACGGTTACATTAATCGTCAGCAAACATATGTCACGTGGTGCGGTATGCGCAGACACTAAAAGCAACACATTAGAGCACCGAAGAAGCTTCTAAGTTGATGTAATCGGCCAGTAAGAAGCAGTACAATTCAAGTATTAGCTAACGATTATTGACTTATTAGCCGGCTTTGGTGCCTTGGGCATGACCGAGGACCTTAAGATTTGGCATGAAACGAAGAGTGGCAGTTACGTTACACGAGGGTGTGTGAAAAGTGTTCATATGTAGTAAAAACCTAAGAATTAAGCCCGTTTTCTCCATTTGCTATCGCATCGACGTAATGCCAGATCGTCACATTGGCCGCGTTTCTCTCTGAAACGCTTACATTTACCAGATCGTCACATTGGCCGCTTTTCTCTCTGAAACGCTTACATTTATCGTCTGCAAACTTATCTGGCTTGGTGCGGTATGCAGAGACACTAAAACCAACACACTAAAATACAGAAGAAGCTTCTAAGTTGATATAATCGGCCAGTACAGAGCAGTACAATTCAAGTATTAGCTATCGATTATTGACTTATTAGCCGGCTTTGGTGCCTTGGACATGACCGAGGTCCTTAAGCTTTGGCATGAAACGAGGTTTGGCAGCCACGTTACACGAGAGAATGCGAAAAGTTTTCATATGTAGTAAGTACCTAAGAAATCCACCCGTTTTCTCCTTTTGCTATCGCATCGACGTAATGCCACATCGTCACAACGGCTGCCTTTCTCCCTAAAACGCTTACATTTATCAACAGCAAACTTATGTCGCGTGGTGCGGTATGCAGGGACACTGAAGGTAACACACTAGAACACAGAAGAAGCTTCTAAGTTGATGTAGTCGTCCAGGAAAAAGCAGTCAATTCAAGTTCTAGTTATCGATTATTGACTTATTAGCCGGCTTTGCTGCCTTGGACATGACCGTGGACCTTAAGATTTGGCATGAAACGAGATGTGCCAGCCACGTTACACGAGAGAATGCGAAAAGTCTTCATATGTAGTAAAAACCTAAAAAATCAGGTCGTTTTGTCCATTTGCTATCGCATCGAAGTAATGCCAGATCGTCACAATGGCCGCATTTCTGTCCTAAACGCTTACATTCATCGTCTGCAAACTTATGTCGCGTGGTGCGGTATGATGCGATTCTAAAAGCAACACACTAGAACACAGAAGAAGCTGCTATGTTGATGTAATGGACCAGTAAGGATCACAACAAATCGAGTTTTAGTTATCGATTACTGACTTATTAGCCGGCATTGGTGCCTCGGACATGACCGAGGTCCTTAACATTTGGCATGAAACGAGGTGTGGCAGCCACGTTACACGAGAGAATGTGAAAAGTGTTCATATGTAGTAAAAACCTATAAAATCGGCTCGTGTTCTCCATTTGCTATCGCATCGAAGTAATGCCAGATCGTCACACTGGCCGCTTTTCTCTCTGAAAAGCTTACATTTATCGTCTGCAAACCAACGTCGCGTGCTGCAGGATGCGGAGACACTTAAAGCATAACACTAGAAACCAGAATAGGCTTCTAAGTTGATGTAATCGGCCAGTAAGAAGCAGTACGATTCACGTTTTAGTTATCGATTATTGACTTATTAGCAGGCTTTGGTGCCTTGGACATGACCGAGGACCTTAAGATTTGGCATAAAACGAGATGTGGCAGCCACATTACACGAGAGAATGTGAAAAGTGTTCATATGTAGTAAAAACCTAAGAAATCGGCCCGTGTGCTCCATTTGCTAACGCATCGATGCAATGCCAGATCGTCACATAGCCCGCTTTTCTGTCTCAAACGCTTACATTTATCGTCTGCGAACGTATGTCGAGTGCTGCGGTATGCGGAGACACTAAAAGCATCACTCTAGAACATAGAAGAAGCTTCTAAGTTGATGTAATCGGCCAGTTAGAGGCACTAAAATTCAAGTTTTAGTTATCGATTATTAACTTATTAGCCAGCTTTGGTGCCTTGGACATGACCGAGGACCTTAAGATTTGCCATGAAACGAGGTGTGGCACCCACGTTACACGAGAGTATGTGAAAAGTGTTCATATATAGTAAAAACCTAAGAAATCGGCCCGTCTTCTCCACTTGCTGTCGCATCGAAGTAATGCCAGATCGTCACATTGGCCGCTTCTCTCTCTCAAACGCTTACATTTATCGTCTGCAAACTAATGTCGCGTGCTGCGGTATGCGGAGACACTAAAAGCATCACACTAGAACACGGAAGAAACTTCTAAGTTGATGTAATCGGCCAGTATGAAGCAGTACAGTTCATGTTTTAGTTATCGATTATTGACTTATTAGCCGGCTTTGGTGCGTTGGACATGACCGAGGACCTTAAGATTTGCCATGAAACGAGGTGTGGCAGCCACGTTACACGAGAGAATGTGAAAAGTGTTCATATGTAGTAAAAACCTAACAAATCGGCTGGTTTGCTCCATTTGCTATCGCATCGTCGTAATGTCAGATCGTCACATTGGCCGCTTTTCTGTCTGAAACGCTTACATTTATCGTCTGCAAACTTATGTCGCATGGTGCGGTATGCAGAGACACTAAAAGCAACACACTAAAATACAGAAGAAGCTTCTAAGTTGATATAATCGGCCAGTACGAAGCAGTACAATTCAAGTATTAGCTATCGATTATTGACTTACTAGCCGGCTTTGGTGCCTTGGACATGACCGAGGTCCTTAAGCTTTGGCATGAAACGAGGTGTGGCAGCCACGTTACGCGAGAGAATGTGAAAAGTGTTCATATGTAGTAAAAACCTAAGAAATCGGCTGGTTTGCTCCATTTGCTATCGCATCGACGTAATGCCACATCGTCACAACGGCCGCTTTTCTCCCTGAAACGCTTACATTTATCGTCAGCAAACTTATGTCGCGTGGTGCGGTATGCCGGGACACTGAAAGTAACACACTAGAACACAGAAGAAGCTTCTAAGTTGATGTAGTCGGCCGGTAAAAAGCAGTCAATTCAAGTTTTAGTTGTCGATTATTGACTTATTAGCCGGCTTTGGTGCCTTGGACATAACCGAGGATCTTAAGATTTGGCATCAAACGAAGAGTGGCAGCCTCGTTACACGAACGAATGTGAAAAGTGTTCATATGTACTAAGAACCAAAGAAATCGGCCCGTTTTTTGCATTTGCTATTGCATCGAAGTAATGCCAGATCGTCACATTGGCCGCTTTTCTCTCTGAAACGCTTATATTGGTCGTCTGCAAGCTTATGTCGCGTGGTGCGGTATGCGGAGACACTAAAAGCAACACACTAGAACACAGAAGAAGCTTCTAAGTTGATGTAATCGGCCAGTAAGAAGCAGTACAATTCAAGTTTTAGTTATCTATTATTGACTTATTGGCCGGCTTTGGTGCCTTGGACATGACCGAGTACCTTAAGATTTGGCATGAAACGAGATGTGCCAGCCACGTTACACGAGAGAATACGAAAAGTGTTCATAAGTAGTAAAAACCTAAAAAATCGGGTCGTTTTGTCCATTTGCTATCGCATCGAAGTAATGCCAGATCGTCACATTGGCCGCTTCTCTCTCTGAAAAGCTTACATTTATCGTCTGCAAACTTATGTCGCGTGGTGTGGTACACGGAGACACTGAAAGCAACACACTAGAACACAGAAGAAGCTTCTAAGTTGATGTATTCGGCCAGTAAGAAGCAGTACATTTCAAGTTTTAGTTATCGATTTTTGACTTATTAGCCGGTTTTGGTGCCTTGGACATGACCGAGGACCTTCACATTTGGCACTAGACGAGGTGTGCCAGCCACGTTACAGGAGAGAATGCGAAAAGTGTTCATATGTAAAAAAACCTAAAAAATCGACCCGTGTGCTCCATTTGCTAACGCATCGATGCAATGCCAGATCGTCACATAGCCCACTTTTCTGTCTCAAACGCTTACATTTATCGTCTGCAAACGTATGTCGGGTGCTGCGGTATGCGGAGACACTAAAAGCATCACTCTAGAACACAGAAGAAGCTTCTAAGATGATGTAATCGGCCAGTTAGAGGCACTAAAATTCAAGTTTTAGTTATCGATTATTGACTTATTAGCCGGCTTTGGTGCCTTGGACATGACCGAGGACCTTAAGATTTGCCATGAAACGAGGTGTGGCACCCACGTTACACGAGAGAGTGTGAAAAGTGTTCATATGTAGTAAAAACCTATGAACTCGGCTCGTGTTCTCCATTTGCTATCGCATCGAAGTAATGCCAGATCGTCACATTGGCCGCTTTTCTCTCTGAATTGCTTACATTTATCGTCTGCAAACTTATGTCGCGTGGTGTGGTACACGGAGACACTGAAAGCAACACACTAGAACACAGAAGAAGCTTCTAAGAAGAAGCAGTACATTTCAAGTTTTAGCTATCGATTATTGACTTATTAGCCAGCTTTGGTGCCTTGGACATGACCGAGGACCTTAACATTTGGCACTAGACGCGGTGTGCCAGTCACGTTACAGGAGAGAATGCGAAAAGTGTTCATATGTAGTAAAAACCTAAAAAATCGGTCCGTTTTCTCCATTTGCTATCACAACAAAGTAATGCCTGATCGTCACATTGGCCGCTTTTCTGTCTGAAACGATTACATTCATCTTCTGCAAACTTATGTCACGTGGTGCGGTATGCGGAGATACTAAAAGCAACGCACTAGAACACAGAAGAATCTGCTATGTTGATGCTATCGGCCAGTAAGAATCAGAACAATTCAAGTTTTAGTTATCGATTAATGACTTATTAGCCGGCTTTGGTGCCTTGGACACGACCGAGGACCTTAACATTTGGCACTAGACGAGGTGTGCCAGCCACGTTATAGGAAAGAATGCGAAATGTGTTCATATGTAGTAAAAACCTAAAAAATCGGCTCGTTTTCTCCATTTGCTAACGCATCGAAGTAATGGCAGATCGTCACATTGTCCGCTTCTCTGTCTCAAATGCTTACATTTATCGTCAGCAAACTTATGTCACGTGGTGCGGTATGCGAAGACACTAAAAGCAACACACTAGTACGCAGAAGAAGCTTCTAAGTTGATGTAATCGGCCAGTAAGTAGCAGTACAATTCCAGTGTTAGTTATCGATTATTGACTTTTTAGCAGGCTTTGGTGCCTTGGACACGACCGAGGACCCTAGGATTTGGCATGAAACGAGCTGTGGCAGCCACGTTACACGAGAGAATGTGAAAAGTGTTCATATGTAGTAAAAACCTAAATAATCGACCCGTTTTCTCTATTTGGTATCTTATCGATGTAATGCCAGATCATCACATTGGCCGCTTTTCTCTCTGAAACGCTTACATTTATCGTTTGCAAACTTATGTCACGTGGTGCGGTATGCGGAGACACTAAAAGCAACACACTAGTACACAGAAGAAGGACCTAAATTGATGTAATCGGCCAGTAAGAAGCAGTACAATTCAAGATTTAGTTATCGATTATTGACTTATTAGCCGGCTTTGGTACCTTGGACATGACATAGGACCTTAACATTTGGCATGAAACAACGTGTGGCAGCCACGTTTTACGATGGAGTGTGAAAAATGGTCATATGTGGTATAAAGCTAAGAAATCAGCCCGTTTTCTCCATTCTCTATCGCATCAAAGTAATGCCCGATCGTCACATTGGCCGCTTTTCTATCTGGAACGCTTACATTTATCGTCTGCAAACTTATGTCGCGTGGTACGGGATGCGGAGAAACTAAAATCAACACACTAGAACACAGAAAAAGCTTCTAACTTGATGTAATTGGCTAGTATGAAGTAGTACAATTCAAAATTTAGTTATCGATTATTGACTTATTAGACGGCTTTGGTGCCTTGGACATGACCGAGGACCTTAAGTTTTGGCACGAAACGAGGTGTGGATGCCACGTTACACGAGAGAATGTGAAAAGTGTTCATATGTAGTAAAAACCTAAGAAATCGGTCCGTTTTCTCCATTTGCTATTGCATCGAAGTAATACCATATCGTCACTTGGCCGCTTTTCTCTCTGAAACGTTTACATTTATCGTATGCAAACTTATGTCGCATGGTGCGGTATGTAGAGACACTAATAGCAACATACTAGAACACAGAAGAAGCTTCTAAGTTGATGAAATCGGCCAGTAAGAAGCAGTACAATTCAAGTTTTAAATATCGATTATTGACTTATTAGCGAGCTTTGGTGCCTTGGACATGACCGAGAACCTAAAGATTTTTCATGAAACGTGGTGTGGCAGCCACGGTACACGAGAGGATATAAAAACTGTTCATATGTAGTAAAAATCTAAGAAATCGGCCAGTTTTCTCCTTTTGCTATCGCATCGAAGTAATGCCAGCTCGTCACATTGGCCGCTTTTCTCTCTGAAACGCTTACATTTATCGTCTGCAAGCTTATGTCGCGTGGTGCGGTATTCTGAGACACTAAAAGCAACACACTGGAATAAGAAGAAGCTTCTAAGTTGATGTAATCGGCCAGTAAGACGCAGTACAATTGAAGATTAAGTTATCGATTATTGACTTATTAGCCGGCTTTGGTGCCTTGGACATAACCGAGGACCTTACGATTTGGCATGAAACGAGGTGTGGCAGCCACGTTACACGAGAGAATCTAATAAGTGTTCATATGTACTAAACACCTAAGAAAATGGCCTTTTTCCTCCATTTGCTATCGCATCGACGAAATGCCAGATCGTCTCATTGACCGCTTTTCTCTCTGAAACGCTTACATTTATCGTCTACAACTTGTGTCGCGTGGTGCGGTATGCGGAGACACTAGAAGCAAGTCACTAGAACACACAACAAGCTTCTAAATTAATGTAATCGTTCAGTAGGGAGCAGTATAAATCAACTTTCACCTATCGATTAAAGACTTATTAGCCGGCTTTGGTGCCTTGGACATGACCGAGGACCTTAAGATTTGGCATGAAACGAGTTGTGGCAGCCACGTTACACGAGAAGATGTGAAAATTGTTCATATGAAGTAAAAACCTAGGAAATCGGTCCGCTTGCTCTAGTTGCTATCGCATCGACTTAATGCCAGATCGTCACATTGCCTTCATTTCAGTCTGAAACGCTTACATTTATCGTCTGCAATCTCATGTCACGTGGTGCGGTATGCGGAGACACTAAAAGCGTCACACTAGAACACAGAAGAAGCTTCTAAGTTGATGTAATCGGCCGGTAAGAAGCAGTACAATTCAAGTTTTGGCTATCGATTATTGATTAATTAGCCCGCTTTGGTTGCTTGGACATGACCGAGGACATTAAGATTTGGCATGAAACGAGGTGTGGCAGCCAAGTTACACGACAGAATGTGAAAAGTGTTCATATTAGTAAAAACCTAAGAAATTGGCCCGTTTGCACCATTTGCTATCGCATCGACGTAATGCCAGATCGTTACAATGGCCGCTTTTCTCTCTGAAACGTTTACATTTATCTTCTGCAAACTTATTCCGCGTGGTGCGGTATGCGGAGACACTAAAAGCAACACACTAGAACACAGAAGAGGCTTCTAAGTTGATTAAATCGGCCAGTAAGAAGCAGTACATTTCATGTTTTAGTTAATCGATTATTGGCTGATTAGCCGGCTTTGGTGTCTTGGACATGACCGAGGACCTTAAGATTTGGCATGAAACGAAGTGTGGCAGTCACGTTAAACGGGAGAATGTGAAAAGTGTTCATATGTTGTAAAAAACTAAGAAATCGACCCGTTTTCTCCATTCTCTATCGCATCGAAAAAATGTCAGATCGTCACCTTTGTCGCTTTTCTTTGTGAAACGCTTACATTTATCGTCTGCAAACTTATGTCCCGTGGTGCGGTATGCGGACACACTAAAAGCAACACACTGGAACAGAATAACCTTCTAAGTTGATGTAATCGGCCCGTAATAAGCAGTACAATTCAAGTTTTAGTTATCGTTTATTGACTTATTAGCCAGCTTTGGTACCTTGGAGATGACCGAGGACCTTAAGATTTGGCATGAAACGAGGTGTGGCAGCCACGTTACACGAGAGAATTTGAAAAGTGTTCATATGTAGTAACAACCCAAGAAATCGGCCCGTCTTCTCCATTTGCTATCGGATCGAAGTAATGCGAGATCGTCACATTGGCCGCTTTTCTGTCTGAAACCCTTACATTTATCGTCTGCAAACTCATGTCCCGTGGTGCGGTATGCGGAGACACTAAAAGTAACACACTAGAACATAGAAGAACCTTCTAAGTTACTGTAATCGGCCAGTAAAAAGCAGTACAATTCAAGTTTTTGTTATCGATTATTGACTTATTAGCCGGCTTTGGTGCCTTGGACATGACCGACGACCTTAAGATTTTGCATGAAACGAGGTGTGGCCGCCACGTTACACGAGAGAATGTGAAAAGTGTTCATATGTAGTAAAAACGTAAGAAATCTGCCCGTTTTCTCCATTTGCTATCGCATCGAAGTAATGCCAGATCGCCACATTGGCCGCTTTTCTCTCTGAAACGCTTACATTTATCGTCTGCAAACTTATGTCGGGTGGTGCGGTATGCGGAGACACTAAAAGCAACACACTACAACACAGAAGAACCTTCTAAGTTGATGTAATCACCCGGTAAGAAGCAGTAAAATTCATGTTTTAGTTATCGATTATTGACTTATGATCCGGCTTTGGTAACTTGGACATGACCGAGGACCTCAAGATTTGGCATGAAACGATGTGTGGCAGCTACGTTACACGAGAGAATGTTAATAGTGTTCAAATGTAATAAAAACCTAAGAAATCGCCCCGTTTTCTCCATTTGCTATCGCATCGACGTATTGCCAGATCGTCTCATTGGCCGATTTTCTCTGTGAAACGCTTACATTTATCGTCTGCAAATTTATGTCGCGTGGTGCGGTATGCGGAGACACTAAAAGCAACACGCTAGAACACAGAAGAACTTTCTAAGCTGATGTAATCGGTCAGTAAGAAGCAGTAGAATTCAAGTTTTATTTATCGGTTATTGACTTATTAGCCGGCTTTGGTGCCTTGGACATGACCGAGGACATTAAGATTTGGCATGAAACGTAATTGTAATAACAATGCACTGGTCTCTGAAACATGTTCCTCAGTGCTATTCGGCTGTGCATTTGAACTGGCAATATTCGCATTTTGAAAAGCAGATAATGTATCTTGACTTATTTGAGGAAACGGTGAGGATGCAAAACCTTAATCTGCAGTATTTGCAAGATTGTGTCCTGTCATTTCGGATTCCTGATGCGAGCTGTTGCCGACCGAGTGATCGATAATGCTTCCCTGTTCAATAATTGTTTCACTGTCTACACCATTATTTGGCGCCTGCTCCACTTATCTATGCACAATTACCAAATTACTACTTTGAATGTCTGTTAATTCATTACACGTTGGTGCTGGTAAGATCTGCTCGTCGTGACTGTCATTTCTCAATTTCCTTTGGAGCCTAGTGTTAAGTTTTTCACACGCCATAGTTATCACGCATTTCACACGATAAAAAGAAAAGCACAATTTGAAGAGTAAAAATAAGAAAACACATCATCATAGCACTGAAAATAATATCTAGTTAATTGAAAGCGCAGCTGCGAAATACTTCATGCAAATTTACATGCAAGCCACAACTGTTTTACTGTACAACAATGAAAAACTACAACTACAAAGGAGGTTCTCTTTACAATTACGCGCCAGCAATAAACAATGGCTACACTAATTACACAAATTACAAGAAAAAAATCAGAAGATTCCAGTGAGGTATCCTCGGCTAAGGGTCGACATACGAAACGTCCACTTAGAAAATTTATAAATGACTGTGCTTAAACTGACACACAATATTTTTAGCGCAACGCAATCTGACTTTCGAAAATCCCTACAAAAGAATGGCCCTGACTAACAATAACCTATACCTTTCATGAATCACTCACTTCACATAAATCTTCGTTACTCGAACTACTGCAATATAGCGAGCGCCAATACTGCCAGCTAAATAAAAGATTCAAACTACTGAAGGCACTAACTACTGATAGCCATACTTAGCAAATGAAAGATTTTGATAGGGAACAAACAATGTATTAACCTTAACAGTGTTCAAAAGTCATTATATATATATATATATAATCAGTTCATAACATCCAGTCTTACAAATTTACTCTCTCTGATGGACACACGTCCAGATCATCCACTCTCAAAATTGCGCCATCTCTCTCTCCACATCGACCACTGCTGGCGGCTCACCTCCAACTTTGAAACGCTATGTGCTGTTAACAGCCAACAGCCCAACACTACAATAGCAAATTCCAACAATGCGAACCAGCCACAGACTGCACACAGCACAGTCAGTGATTTTCATATAGGGCGCTAGGTGACGTTACCAACATAAAAACCTAAACAGCCTACTTACACTTCAACCTCGTACAGTTTTGCGCTAGCTTCATACTAACGAAGTTGCTAAATTTTAGGCAAGATCTGTTATTAGCCGTAACTCATAACTAAGCATTTGCGGACCTATTTTTATATGAACTTTTTTCTTTAGTTTTACTTTTAGAAAACATATTAAAATATTTGCATATCTTCGTGAATCACTCTGTATATCCTACCAACCCTGGTACATGAAGAAGAATAATGATGCACTGTGGTGGCCGTTCTGTCACAGGAAATTGCGACTCCATTGAATTATACTAGGTCTGTTCAAAAAATTGCGGAATGTTGCCCACAAAATTTTTCTACGCTTACCTTTAATTTATTGTGTACGGTATCCTTCGAAATACTCTTCTCCACAATTGATACTCCGCTCCCAACGCCGTTCCACTTCCGCAGGCAGTCTTGGTACGCCTTTTGCTGGCTCGCGCGAAGCGCCTTCTGCAGTTTTTTTTTAATCTCGTCCGTCGTTATAAACCTTCGTCCATTCATAGAGTATTTCAACTTTGGAAAAGAAACACTGTCCGAAGGGGACAGGTCTCTCATTTGTGCGATCGAAAAGCTCTTCACAGGTTGCGAGGCGAAAGTCTTTCCGGCCTTTACTCGTGAGTCGTGGGTCGAACTTGGCGGCGACACGATGCATTCCAAGATGCTGTGTCAGGATTTCAAGACATGATCCAACTGAAATTTTATATTCTTATGCAGTCTCTCGGACAGCCATTCTTCGACTGCCACGCACAATTTCGTTGAAATTCCTTACATAAGCGTCGAAGGACATCCTGAATGAGGGTCATCTTTAACTTCCCTTCGGCCATTTTTAAACCGTGCGATCCATTCGTAACAACGAGTACGGCTTAAGCAATCATCACCGTAGGTATCCTACATCATTAGGTGTGTCTCTGTAAAGGTTTTCTTGAGTTTCACGTAAAATTTAATGCAGACGCGTTGCTCCTCTAAGTCCGTCATCTCGAAATTCGCAAACTGTGCGACACAACGGTCTTCCTAATACAACACTGAACAATAAGAAAGAGTCATACAACAATGAAACTTCCAGCAGTTACAGATTAAACACAGGCGTGTGCAAGGATGCCAACCGCATTTTGCTCCAACTCACCATTGCCACTAAATTAAGAATGTTCCGAAATTTTTTGAAGAGACCTCCTATACCTACTAACGGTGTATACGTTGAGATAGTTACAATGACATCCAACATCGTCTTCTGGGTGGGATCACTTTTTTGTCAGATAGTGTATATCCCAATGGTAAATTCCCGGATATGGGTGCCCTGACAAAATTTTATCTACAAGTCCCCTCTACAACCCCTGTAACCCGATATAATTTTCTAGATTCTGAGATGTTTCATACTGCTTATGTGAGCTTGGAAAAGAGAATCGAGATCAACACCCACATAAACAGCATAAAATAATGAGTAGACAAATACAATTAAACCGGCAATCGCGTTCTGTTACTCATCTTTTGTTTCCAACTAAAGGGCTGTTACACTATACTATCTGACTAGGCACAAGCGTGTTGATCACAAAACATATTATATCTTACTAAGACTCAGAAACAGAAAAGTGAGACTAGAACATTATGAGAACAATATGTTATTAAGTGCCATTAGATAGTACACAGTTCTTCGATTGGCTAATCTGTAGCGTGATAATTTTTCTGGTATAATGTGCAGACGTTTGTCACATGACTATCACCACTGTATCGAACTACACACCATTCGAAACTACACTCATCTAGACTAACAGTAATTAATATTTTTCACTTCTATTGATATTTAACCATTTAAACCGCCTAGAACCTTAACTGAGGTTTAAGTTACCTCTGCTCGTTTGCTCTGATACTTTGTGGCCTTAGCTCTGTCTGACAACTGTTTTCCAAGATAACACGTGAGGAAAGCGAATTTTGTCCCCGAATTACATTCACATCTGTGTTATCTTGTCCATGATACTAAGATCTTGTCAACTACAGAATCCAAATGCTTCACATGTTTCTCTAGGAAACAGCGCTGACGCACTCACATTAATATTTCCTTAGTTGCCGACCGTCAAATCAGATGTGGGACTACTCAGCAGCTAGTGTCTATATGAAAGCTTTAGCTGGTCCGGAGGTGTTTAACTCACTGTATTTCCTTATGCGAAAGTATAATGTCGTGTGACATTGTCGGCTTGGATATCCTACGGGGTGGGTTTAGCTGCCTGGCGGAGAAGGTGTCCTTCTTGTGGGGTCTTGCCCACTCGTCGCTAATAGGGCGCCTATGGGATGCAGCGTTCTCGGAATGCTATACAACAATTCAAACAAATAACATTAGTAGTTTTAATTCTATAAAGCAATTGACAATACTTAATTTTGGAGATTTACAAGCAGTAGTCCCAAACGATGGGCGACAGGCAATATAGTTTAGAGTCCTTAATATGAGGACTGTTCAGGCAAGTTGACACACGTCACTGATAACTAACGTCCGCGATCCGGTGTCGATCTGAGCGACCGAGGCTAGAAGTAGCGGCGTTTATATTATCTTCTTCTAGATGTCGCTCTTGGCGCGGCGCGATTCAATTCCGCTCACCGTTGGCCGACGTTTCCTCACTGCTTTCTCTGCTGTTGCATTCCTCATCTTCGTTCCGGCGCTTGTGATTACACCAGAACACTTCCCCCTTCTGCATTGGCCCCTTTCCTTGAGGATACGTGACCGTTGTGCTGTACGTGTAATTGTAGGATGGAGACGAGTGATGATGTGAGAAGCAGAGGCTGAACCCCGTGCTTGCAAATAGCCTTTTGCTCTCAAATAACCCCCAAGGCGGCCAGAAAGCTTTACGTCCCCTTCCAGCGGACGATCACCATCAACAATGTCATATGTCCTCACTTCATGAGATGCTGGAAAGAGCTTTGGAGTCTAATTGAGGACTGGTGATCGGGAACTTCACGCCACCACCTCTTCTCCCCTTGCCTGTCAAGTACTGCAGAGAAGGGATTCTAAACGAGAAAGGAATGACAGGAAAAAAAATAAGACTAACTGAGAAAGTCAATACGACGATGAAAATGACGCAGCAAAGTATCAGAAATTAAAAATGACATTTAAAACTATTAACTGAATAAAAATATAAAGTCTATTGATTAGATTTAGAAAGACATCCATAGATCCTTCTAAACATTCTTCAAAAAAAATACAAAAAAGGCCTGTAGATGTCTTTATTAAGAAGGCGTTGCAGCAATAAACATATGAGCATCCGCAAACGAGAAAAAAAAACTGAAAGTAAACTAAGAGGTGTGACGCCGTTAACGAAGAGGAAAGAGCGGAGGGGGTACCGTGGCAAGACTTGCAGGTATCCGCCTGCTTGGCAGATGGGGCGTGGAGGCAGAAGAGTCGGGGGCCAACATCTGAGGCCTGGCCGCGGTATCCCCGGCACCACCACCGGGCGGAAGCCACTAAAGGACGGCGGAAGCCAAGAAGGACATCACAGTAGAATTGAAGAAATGTCTGGCTGGCACTGGTTTAGTGCATAAGAGAAAGGGTTGCGTGCCCATGCGCCTACCCTGCTCTGAAGTGCTATATACACGGTGATTTTTTCCACAGTATACAAAATCTAGGAATAGATCGATGAGAGAATATGGAACAAAAAAGGTCTAATGACTTATGTCCGGAAATGTATGGTTTCCGTGCTAAAGACCTTTGTTCCATCATACATTGTTAAAGGGACTGAAGTCTAATACGCGCTGTACCATGCAGTTACTGTTACATTATGCATGGTTCCCTCCTGGAGGGTGGCACTGTTCCTCATAATCTATGTAATCAAAAGTATCCGGACACCTGACTGAAAATGACTTACAAATTCGTGGAGCTCTCCATCGGTAATGCTGCAATTCAATATGGTGTTGGCCTACTTACTCTTAGCCTCGATGACAGCTTCCACTCTCGCAGGCATACGTTCAATCAGGTGCTGGAAGGTTTCGTGCGGAATGGCACCCCATTCTTCACGGAGTGCTGCACTGACGAGAGGTATCTATGACGGTCGGTGAGGCCTGCCACGAAGTCGGCGTTCCAAAATATCCCAAAGGCGTTCTATAGGATTTAGATCAGGACTCGGTGCAGGCCTGTCCATCACAGAGATGTTACTGTCGTGTAACCACTCCGCCTCAGGCCGTACATTATGAACAGGTGCTTGATCATGTTGAAAGATGCAGTCGCCATCCGCGAATTGCTCTTCAACAGTGGCAAGCAAGAAGGTGCTTAAAACATCTATGTAAGCCTGTGCTGTGATAGTGACACCCAAAAAAACAAGTGGTTCATGCCTCCTCCATGATAAACACTACCACACCGTAACACCGCCGACTCCGAATTTTACTGTTGGCACTACACACACTAGCAGATAACTTTCACCGGGTATTCGCCATACCCACACACTGTCATCGGATCGCCACATTGTGTACCGTGATTCTCACTTCACACAACGTTCTTCCACTGTTCAGTCGTCCAATGTTTACGCTTCTTACACCAAGCGAGGCGTCGTTTGGCATTTACTGGCGTGATGTGTGGCTTATGAGCAGCTGCTCGACCATGATATCCAACTTTTCTCACCTCCTGCCTAATTGTTATAGTGCTTGCAGTGGATCCTGATGTGGTTTGGAATTCCTTTGTGAAAGTCTGGATAGATGTCTGCGTATTACACATTACGACCCTCTTCAGCTGTCAGCGGTCTCTGTCAGTCAACAGACGAGGTCGGCCTGTACGCTTTTGTGCTGTACGTGACCCTTCACGTTTCCACTTCACTATCACATCGGAAACAGTGGAGCTAGGGCTGTTAAGGAGTGGGAAAATCTCGCGTACAGATGTATGACACAAGTGACACCCAATCACCTGTCCACGTTCGAAATCTGAGTTCCGCGGAGTACCCCAATCTGGTCTCCCACGATGTCTACTGACTACTGAGGTCTCTGATACGGAGTACCTGCAAGTAGATGGCAGTACAACGTACCTAATATGAAAAACGGATGTTAGGTGTCCGGATACTTATTTTCACATAATGTACGCCATGCCCCATCGCTCTTTCCTAGTATGGTAATTGATAATGTTGTGTCCGATTTACTTCTCTTGCTGACTCACCTTGTAATGGATGTGATACAGCGTAGTATACAATGGTTCCGTATTCGAATCGAGAACTTGCCGAGATGGTATTTACTTGCGGACAGGCAAATGGCAATGGGCGACGAGCAGCGAGATTGTATCAGAAGACCTACCCCGCTGTCAACAACCACAGCATTCAATATTTGCAAGAATGTTTCGTCGTTTGTCTGAGACAGGTTCGTTTCAGGAAGCAGGAAACCATGAAGGACGTACCCGAAATGTTCGGATACCAACTTGGAGGAAAATGTGATTAACACCAAGGAATGCGACCGCCGAGTCGGTACCAGGCAGTTGCCCCGTCAGTACAGGATAAGCCAGACGACAGCGTGGAAATTCTCCATGACAGTTGTTACTACCTTTTCGCTTACAGGGTGTTCAGGGCTTACTAGCTACAGACTTACCACATCTGAAGCAATTTTGTCACTGGTTTTATAGGCAGCAACCATGATTTCGGGATTTGTGTCATCCATCCTATTCACAGAGGCCACATTTACGCGGCGTGGTATCTTCGACTTTCGTAACAGGCATTTGTGGCATAGTATCCAAAACCTCCATGGTATGGTGACAGCGAATCATCAGCATAGGTGCAGCCGGAACGTGTGGGTCGGGATAATTGGCGACCGTATTTTGGGACCAGTCTTCCTTCCAGGTCGCCTAACAGGCCGGAAATATGGGCGTGTCTTGCCGTCCCTGCTGGAAGAAGTGCCATAGATGATTTGAAGGGTAATGAGGGTGCTACATAATGGTTCTCCAGCCCACTTCACCATTAACGTCCGGACGCATCTTAATATTGTCTTCCCTGGTCGATGGATCGGATGAGGGTTCCAGTCACATGGCCTCCTCTTTCACCGGCTCTCAACCCGTGCGATTTCAGGTTATGGGACCATCTCAAAAGTATCGCGCATGAAGAGCCCGTCGCAGATGTTGAGACACTGGAACAGCGTATTCATGCTGCATTTGAAACTGTTCGGATGCAGCCTGGACAATGTGATCGTGTGAGACAGAACTTGCCTTGAGGAACACGGAAGCCATTTTCAACACATGCTGTAACTGTAGCTGCGTGGTACAGCGCCTATTAGACCATAGTCACTGTAATAATGTAAGACTGAATAAATGGTCTCTAGCATGGAAACCATGCATTTCCTCAGGCCGGAGTGACCGAACGGTTCTAGGCGCTACAGTCTGGAACCGTGCGATCGCTACGGCGGCAGGTTCGAATCCGGCCTCGGGCATGGATGTGTGATGTCCTTAGGTTAGTTAGGTTTAAGTAGTTGTAAGTTCTAGGGGACTGATGAACTCAGACGTTAAGTCCCATAGTGCTCAGAGCATTTGCACCAAGCATTTCCGGACGCAAGTTCATTAGACCTTTCTTGCTCCGCATCCTCTCATCGATCAATCCCTGGAGTTTGTACACTGTGAAAAAAATCACCCTGTAGAAACGTAGCACAGGGAGTCTCAGGCGTCAGCAGAGGGGCTGGTGCAGACCGCGCGTGGTACCATCCAGCTGAGCGGGGTGACGTAAAGATCGTGCGGTGGTAATTGGCGAGGAAGGTGAGGTATCACAGTCGGCGCTACATTTCATTGTCGGCGGTTCGTGAGTACTGCCAGAAGTCAAGGCGTGATTTATCGCCGTCATTATGCAGGTAAGTAATCGTCCTTCCCTTGACCCGTACAACAGCGTGACTTTTGATGGCGGGGATATGAGTGTCCTCAGCATGGATGAAAGTCTGTGCATCAATCGAATCCGACGGAACGCGGAGTTAGCAGGCACCGAACTGTCGACCCAGTTTACAGAAGTCATTGGTGGCAGCACAAATCAGGTGGCAGTCATCATTTTCCACGAGGTGGTGCCCGACAATCCGATTGCGTGAACACAGATTTGTGGCGCATTTTGTTCATACAACATGATAACATGTTAGAGGGAAATAAAGGCTGGTGGACATGGCGCCAAACCGTGGACCACCTCGTCGATGGATGCCTAAGTTCTACATTGTCGTTGACGGATGTGCAGCACAGTAGTGGAGTGCAGAAATCTTTGGTTCGAGGAAGGCGCGTGTTAGATGAGTGATTGAGAGCGTTACTGAAGTCGACGATGAAATCAGAAATGTATGCCACATAGGGCGTGATGTGTCCTACTGATACCGGCGGTGATATGTACATGAGGATGTGCAGCAAGCCGCACGTGAGGGAAGCGCCCTGTACCTAACCTTGTGCATGGTGGTCACGTACATATACACTGCTCGGAGTGGCACATTGGCAAGACCGAGGCTCCCCGCTGTAATGGGGACGGTGAGCGTTTCGTAACGCACCTTAAAGACCGTACCGGCTGTAAGAAAGGCGATCTGGATGCTGCGTCCAATATCTGATGGCAGTTTGATGTGGACCATCATGGAAGTCATATGTTGATTGAGGCATTCGATACTTTATAAGAATCTGGTAGGAGGAGGAGATTTTGTCGCATTGCCATGCGGATAAATTAAAAAGTACGCTGAAAATTAGTGGCAGTGGAGCGGCGCACCATCAGGGTGAAAATAATACCAAGGTATCATAGGTTCTGCACGCACTGGAGGGGTGCTAAGTCGTCGTGTGAAAGGCCGCGTCCAATGGACATCGCCGAAGCTTTAACGACACGCATGGTACTGCCTGCAGCAGCTCCGTACATTGCTATCAAGTCGGATATTATCTGCGTTTTGATCGGCGAGCGGACTAAGAGGAGAAGCACGTCCGTATACGCACGACTACGAAAATTCTACTATCGAGCCGTGAGACCAGAAAGGTACCACGGATAAGGAGATGGGTACTCGCTCTATCCACCACAGAGAGAGTACATGCTCTCGATATACTGCATTATTTTCCAATCCTTATAACACATTCCGATAAAATAGGGTCTTTTGTAACACTTTAAATTTGGTGTACATTTATGACCTATTGTACGTTTGTAGCAGACATCTGACTCTCTCAGTAAATGCTCTGTTCTCTTCAGTATGAGCTACACTGACACTCTTCGAGTCTGTGCAGAACCGAACACACCCCTCAAATGGTAGGAGAGAGTTGCTGGAGTGGATGTCATACGGACGCACAGCAATCAATACTTCCAGTCTGGCTGATACGGAGCACATCACGTGGCCTCGGCTGGAGGGCTGAGCGTGGGTGGAGCACGTGGCTGTCTCCATGGTTACGGCGGGCGCGGACAGCTATTGAGCGAGCGGCAGCGCCGGTGGAGGGGAAATACTGTCTTTCATATAATGAGTAACTTCACGTTTACGAACTGCGCTGGCTTGCAACGTGGATGTCCTAGACTGGTGATCATACTTGAAGATAAGTTTGTGTTTTAAAATTCACATTACTGAGTGAATCCTTCAGACTGACAGAAAGCATTCACGGAAATGATTGTAGATATATTTCAGTAACGAATATAATATTATGCAAGTAAATAATCAAGATTATAAGATACTGAATAAATTTATGATGAGTGTATCAAAAGATGTACTGTCAGAATGGCCGAATAGCGAAAACACAGTGTAAGATAAGTGATTTTAGAAGAGACTACGTGCACACAAGAAAGATAAGCCAAGGGCATCTGACTCGTTACGGTAATTTTCTGAACAGACAACATACAGATACATAATTACTTGCTGGTGATGAAATTTATATTTCGAAGTATGTCGTTTTGGAAAAAATTCAGTGCGAAAACTTTCAGATCTAAATTATGTTCGCCTTCTTCCTCTTGTTTGTTCTGTGAAGTAATCCATGCAAAATGAGCTGTAAAATTGCAAAAGTAATCGTTTTCATTGGTATGGTAACGTGCTGCGCACCAGATACACAGCTCGTCGAGTTTTGTTGACTCTCAGCAGCAACAATAGTACAGTATAAAGAAAAATAACGTCTTTCCTTTTAAATATAACTCTCTTCTTGAAGCAGTACAAACAGGAAACGTTTCATACAATAAATTCTTGTTTTAAGTTCAAAAATGTGTGTAAAATCTTAGGGGACTTACTGCTAAGGTCATCAGTCCCTAAGCTTAAACGCTACTTAACCTAAATTATCCTAAGGACAAGCACACACACCCATGCCCGAGGGAGGACTCGAACCTCTGCCGGGACCAGCCGCACAGTCCATGACTGCAGCGCCTTAGACCGCTCGGCTAATCCCACGCGGCAGGGACTTAACTGCTAAGGTCATCAGTCCATAAGCTTACACACTATTTAACCTAAATTATCCTAAGAACAAACATAAATTTTCTCAGCATGTTATAGTCTTAGGTGATTTCAATTTACCAGATGTAGACTGGGACACTCAGATGTTTGGCTCTGAGCACTATGGGACTCAACTGCTGAGGTCATTAGTCCCCTAGAACTTAGAACTAGTTAAACCTAACTAACCTAAGGACATCACAAACATCCATGCCCGAGGCAGGATTCGAACCTGCGACCGTAGCGGTCCTGCGGTACCAGACAGCAGCGCCTTTAACCGCACGGCCACTTCGGCCGGCACTCAGATGTTTAGGACGGGTAGTAGGGACAGAGCATCGAGTGACATTATACTGAGTACACTATCCAAAAATTACCTCGAGCAATTAAACAGAGAACCGACTCGTGGAGATAACATCTTGGACCTACTGATAACAAACAGACCCGAACTTTTCGACTCTGTAAGTGCAGAACAGGGAATCAGTGATCATAAGGCCGTTGCAGCATCCCTGAATATGGAAGTTAATAGGAATATAAAAAAAGGGAGAAAGGTTTATCTGTTTAGCAAGAGTAATAGAAGGCAGATTTCAGACTACTTAACAGATCAAAACGAAAATTTCTGTTCTGACACTGACAATGTTGAGTGTTTATGGAAAAAGTTTAAGGCAATCGTAAAATGCGTTTTAGACAGGTACGTGTCGAGTATAACTGTGAGGGACGGGAAAAACCCACCGTGGTTCAACAACAAAGTTAGGAAACTACTGCGAAAGCAAAGAGAGCTTCACTCCAAGTTTAAACGCAGCCAAAACCTCTCAGACAAACAGAAGCTAAACGATGTCAAAGCTAGCGTAAGGAGGGCTATCGGTGAAGCGTTCAGTGAATTCGAAAGTAAAATTCTATGTACCGACTTGACAGAAAATCCTAGGAAGTTCTGGTCTTAGGTTAAATCAGTAAGTGGCTCGAAACAGCATATCCAGACACTCCGGGATGATGGTGGCATTGAAGCAGAGGATGACACGCGTAAAGCTGAAATACTAAACACCTTTTTCCAAAGCTGTTCCACAGAGGAAGATCGCACTGCAGTTCCTTCTCTAAATCCTGGCACAAACGAAAAAATGGCTGGCATCGAAATAAGTGTCCAAGGGATAGAAAAGCAACTGGAATCACTCAACAGAGGAAAATCCACTGGACCTGACGGGGTACCAATTCGATTCTACACAGAGTACGCGAAAGAACTTGCCCCCCTTCTAACAGCCGTGTACCGCAAGTCTCTAGAGGAACGGAAGGTTCCAAATAATTGGAAAAGAGCACAGGTAGTCCCAGTCTTCAAGAAGGGTCGTCGAGCAGATGCGCAAAACTATAGACCTATATCTCTGACGTCGATCTGTTGTAGAATTTTAGAACATGTTTTTTGCTCGAGTATCATGTCGTTTTTAGAAACCCAGAATCTACTCTGTAGGAATCAACATGGATTCCGGAAACAGCGATCGTGTGAGACCCAACTCTTTGTTCATGAAACCCAAAAAATATTAGTTACAGGCTCCCAGGTAGATGCTATTTTCCTTGACTTCCGGAAGGCGTTCGTAGCAGTTCCGCACTGTCGCCTGATAAACAAAGTAAGAGCCTACGGAATATCAGACCAGCTGTGTGGCTGGATTGAAGAGTTTTTAGCAAACAGAACACAGCATGTTGTTATCAATGGAGAGACGTCTACAGACGTTAAAGTAACCTCTGGCGTGCCACAGGGGAGTGTTATGGGACCACTGCTTTTCACAATATATATAAATGACCTAGTAGAATGTGTCGGAAGTTCCATGCGGCTTTTCGCGGATGATGCTGTAGTAAACAGAGAAGTTGCAGCATTAGGAAATTGTAGTGAAATGCAGGAAGATCTGCAGCGGCTAGGCACTTGGTGCAGGGAGTGGCAACTGACCCTTAACATAGACAAATGTAATGTATTACGAATACATAGAAAGAAGGATCCTTTATTGTATGATTATATGATAGCGGAACAAACACTGGTAGCAGTTACTTCTGTAAAATGCCTGGGAGTATGCGTGCGGAACGATTTGAAGTGGAATGATCATATAAAATTAATTGTTGGTAAGGCGGGTACCAGGTTGAGATTCATTGGGAGAGTCCTTAGAAAATGTAGTCCATCAACAAAGGAGGTGGCTTGCAAAACACTCGTTCGACCTATACTTGAGTATTGCTCATCAGTGTGGGATCCGTACCAGATCGGGTTGACGGAGGAGACAGAGAAGATCCAAAGAAGAGCGGCGCGTTTCGTCACAGGGTTATTTGGTAACCGTGATAGCGTTACGGAGATGTTTAGCAAACTCAAGTGGCGGACTCTGCAAGAGAGGCGCTCTGCATCGCGGTGTAGCTTGCTCGCCAGGTTTCGAGAGGGTGCGTTTCTGGATTGAGGTATCGAATATATTGCTACCCCCTACTTATACCTCCCGAGGAGATCACGAATGTAAAATTAGAGAGATTCGAGCGCGCACAGAGGCTTTCAGACAGTCGTTTTTCCCGCGAACCATACTCAACTGGAACAGAAAAGGAGGTAATGACAGTGGCACGTAAAGTGCCAACCGCCACACACCGTTCGGTGGCTTGCGGAGTATAAATGTAGATGTAGATGTAGATGTAGACACACTTCCACGCCCGAGGGAGGACCTGAACCTCCGCCGGGCCCAGCAGCACAGTCCATGGCTACAGCGTCTGAGACCGCTCGGCTAATCACGCGCGGCTTGTTTTAAGTAAAAATATTTCTGTCATTACATTCCGTCAAGAAATGCAAACAGCATACCCTTCATCTAATGAATATTCTCTATTACAGTAAAACATATTGTTTGTTACTTATGGGACTCACTGCTGAATACAACGATAATGAAAAAATTTTCTTAAATTAAAAATCGCAGTTGGTGTTGAATACCGAATACAAGACACAATTATTGTTGCTCATAATCGTTCACATGCTGTTAGCTAAATTTATATTCCATGGCTGTGTGAAACAGGATGCGCTAAAAATTTTCCTAATTACTAATAGGTTCTCACTAAAAGCAAGACTGAGTTTAGGCTACATAACATAACTGATTACAGTTGATAAGGTGTAAGATGAACTTCGAAATAAACAAACAGGATGCAAGAAGAATAATTTCTAAGTTCTCAAACCCTGAAAGCTATTTGTTTGAAGATACTTTTATAGAAGAAGCAGAGAACTTAGGGTCATGCGTTATAATTGGCCTTGGAATAAGAGAGAAACATAAAAAAGACATGGTGACCAGGGCCAGTATGACGGAAGAATCCAACAGCCTACGTTATTTGAAAATTAAATGGACAGCGGAAGGAAGGGAAGCTGGAACCCACAATCTCTCGAAAATTACGTGTCAAATCAGTTTCGTTGACGTCTTCGTCAAAAGAGTGGTAAACTGATTCCATTTTGTTAAACTAATGAGAATACTAGGAGAAGATACTCAACTATTTCATCAAAATACCATTGTGTGTGTGTGTGTGTGTGTGTGTGTGTGTGTGTGTGTGAAGAGGTGGAGAGGGAAGGAGCACGGGGGCGGGGAAGGTGAAGCTGGGTGAGAGGCGGAGAAGGGATCTAGAATCATGTTCAGAATTAAGTGTCCAATCAAAATGTCAAATGGATTCCTGTTGAAGAATCTACAAGGGAGGAATAAGAGAGTCGTGGATAATGCCTAAAGGATGGGCAGTGAAGGTGCTAGGACGAAAGTATTATTAGTGGACAATATGGGGTGTGTCCACCCTTCACCTTTGTCGTGAAAAGACAGTTGTCAGCAGCGAGTTTCATTCTAACACACTCTTTAGTTACAAGTCACAGAACATTTACAACAAAAGAGTTTACAACAAGTCATGTTTGCAAAAGCGAGCGTTGCAAATTAGAGATATGAATGTGTTGAGCACCTCAATTTCCAGCATCCCACCCACCCTCGTCAACCTTCAGGGTGGGATGACCAGCTGAACCAGACGTACTGTCTTCTGTCCTTTCCGCTATACACAGCTTTCTATTTTCCCTTTCCTCCACATATATCTCGGGCTTCCGTCCTCTTGAACCAACACCAAATCACCCGGACGGAATGCAACAGATCTCGCAATGTGCCTCTAACTTCGTGGAATCACCTAAGCTTCTGGTCCACCTTTGCCAGAAGTCGTCTGCCAGTTTTTTTCCGTAGTTTACATCCTTTGGTCAGATTGTGGGTGACAATAGGTTCTGGACACGTGGGCACTTTTAACAAGACATCACCAACCAGAAATTGTGCTGGCGACAGGGGTTCTGTATCATCACCCAGAGAGATTGGCCTCGAGTTTGCTGCGGCTTCAGTGATGGCCAGAGTGGTCAGAGTTTTTCTGCAGTTAATCTTGATCGTCCCAACACCCTCTGTAAGCTTCACTTGACAACGCCCTTCAACCTCTCCCACCATCTTCTTCACCAACATGCTTATGACGCAATGAATTTCCAAGTGATCCCGTTCTTCGCGAAGAAGCGATGGGTCTCCCAGGCGGTCAGTGAGTTTTATAGATCCAACAATTCTTTGTTGGTAGAGTAAAAGGTCTTTGTGTTGTCGGTGTAGATAGTGTGCGGCAGTGGATGTCTACTAGCAGATCTCTGTGAAACCATCAAAAATGTGTCGTTGTTCATATTAGAGCAAAGTTCTAAAGGTATTGCACATGTTCCCGCGTTAGCGAAGAGAGTTGTACAGGCCGTTTCCAAGGGCATGCATATCTTGGCGTAGAGAGGCCCTGAAAAGACTGTACCAGTGACAGTAAAGAGCTTAGATGGTATCATTCGATCTGCATGTGGAGGTGCTTCAATTTTTTGTCCTCTTGTATTCTTCATGATATTGCATGGTAAACATGTATACAGAACCCATTCAATGGTATGAGGACCTTTAAGTATCCAAAATTCTTTCCAAAGTTCGGATAACACTATTCTGACACCAAGATGATGAAGATCAACGTGTTTGTTAAATGTGAGGTGTCTCGTAAAGTGATGTAACCACTCTATGAATATTGGATGTCGTTGTTCCCAGGTGGATGAGTCCATCTTCAATGAATAGATGAAAGCGTCCAATTTTAGATTCTTGCGGGGTCGGTTCACCGTTCTGGATTGCATGAAATTCCCGTGTGAAACATTGGTGTTAGACTGGTTTAATCCAGTAAGCTCAAATGGTTCAAATGGCTCTAACCACTATGGGACTTAACGTCTGAGGTCATCAGTCCCCTAGAACTTAGAACCACTTAAACCTAACTAACCTAAGGACATCACATATATCCATGCCCGAGGCAGGATTCGAACTTGCGACCGTAGCGGTCGCGCGGTTGCCATACTGAAGCGCCTAGAACCGATCGGTCACACCGGCCGGCAATCAAGTAAGCGCTTTCACTTGTAGGCTCTATTGTTGTGAACTCTTCAGCAAGTTTTAATTTGTGACGAATGTTATGTGTGAAGCGAAAGATCCAACCTGTCGTGCGATTTAATCTTCAGCAGGAACTGAATTAGGAAACGTCTATGATGCCAAGAGGTTTTTTACATTGTTCCTTTCTTGCGGGAGATCATGACTCATGTTAGGAGTACCAGATGGCCAACTTATTCTGGGCGTGTAAGCCATGGTGGTCCCTTCCACCAAACATGTGAAGATTGGATTTGATTACCAATAAGGCCCCGCGTTAGGTGATCCGCTGCGTTGTCACGTCCAGAACAATGTCTCCACTGACGAGGCGACGTGTGTTTATGAGTATTTGTCACTTTATTGCAGATGAAAGTCTTCCATCGATTCCCGTAACTGCGTATCCATCCCACTGTCCACAAAGTTGCCTGAGCATGTCGTACTTTGCAGCTGTGCAGAAATAACTTAGTAATAGTGCTCCCACAAGTTCACCTAGAGGTTTCAGGCGTGACAATATTATCCTTTTGGCAGGTACAGGTCTGTTTTTGCTACAGTCTAAGTGAATCATTGTGTTGTAGTGTAGAACACTGTGGATGAGCAGAGCTGCCCCGTACTATCGTTCCGAAGCTTCACAAAATACTTGAATCAGAACAGCGTGATCTTTAGTAGTTAGTATCCATTGCGGGATACGGAGAGGTACAGAGGTGCAATGGACACCCAAGTATTCCATCGTGTTGCCAGATTGTTGGACAGCAATTATTCCCATCAGTTCCCCTACACCATGTTTCTTGGAATAATAATTTTGCCATGATTCATACTTGACAGAATAACCATAGTCGTAAAATTTAGTTGTAGTCTGTTATAGTTTGCTTTTTGTAGTAGGTCTATCAGATAAATTTTCTGTGACATCATCCGTGTTAATGTATAAACTGTCGATTGCTGTGTCCCAGTACACCCCTAAAACTTGAGTAGCTGCAATGATCTCTCGACCTTCGGTTTTTCGTATATTCTGTAACTAATTTCAAGAAGTGGCCCATTGCGCTAATACACTGAAGCGCCAAAGAAACTTGTATAGGCATGATTATTCAAATACAGAGATATGTAAACAGGCAGAGTATGGAGCTGCGGGCGGCAACGCTTATATAAAACAAGTGTCTGGCGCAGTTGTTAGATCGGCTACTGCTGCTACATTGAAAGGTTATCATGATTTAAGTGAGCCTGAACGTGGTGTTGTAGTCGGCGCACGAGCGATGGGACACAGCCTGTCCGCGGCAGCGATGATGTGCACCGTGAATATCAGGAATCCCATGAAACATCGAATTTCCGACATCGTTGCGGCTGGAAAAAGATCCTGCATGAATGGGATCAACGACGACTGAAGAGAATCGTTCAACGTGACAGAAGTGCAACACTTACGCAAACTGCTGCAGATTTCAATGCTGGACCATCAACAAGTCTCAGCGTGCGACCCATTCAACGAAACATCATCGATATGGGCTTTCGTGTGCTATTGATGACTGCACGACACAAAGCTTTACGCCTCGCCTGGTCCTGTCGACTGGAAACATGTTACCTGGTCGGACGAATCTCGTTTCAAATTGTATCGAGCGGATGGACGTGTACGGGTAAGGACACAGCTTCACGAATCCCTGGACCCTGCATATCAGCAGGGGACTGTTCAGGCTGGTGGAGACTCAGTAATGGTGTGGGGCGTGTGCAGTTGGAGGGCTATGGGACCCCTGATACGTATATATACGACTCTGACAGGTAACACGTACGTAAGCATCCTCTCTGATCACCCACATCCATTCATGGCCATTGTGTATTCCGACGGACTTGGGCAATTCCAACAGGACAATGCGGCATCCCACACGTCCAGATTGCTACAGAGTGGCTTCAGGAACACTCTTCTGAATTTAAACACTTTCGCTGGCTACCAAACACCCCAGACATGAACATGATTGAGCATATCTGGGATGCCTTGTAACGTTCTGTTCGGAAGAATCTCCACCCCCTCGTACTATAACTGATTTAGTGATATGCCTAAAGAGAACAGGTTAAATGTGCATGTGAAAAAACAGAGTAATGTGAGGTGCCCATTGGTTTGAAAGAGGTACGAGCGGAATTTATTGCATATCAGAAAACATTTATTTGAGAAATATTGTACAGTTGCAAAGAAGATAAAGAAAAAGTCTGATGGTGTTTTTGAAATACAACATCAGAAGTACGATATTTAAATAAATAACTTGCTTGTGTTTAATTTCATATCACTCTCATTAAAGTCAAAGTATTACACTTGTTAATATCATTACTTTCAATGCTGCGCCTGTAATCATGTAGCAGCAGAAAATTTCCTAAGACACTTAACTCACCAGTCGTAATGAAACTGAATGATTATGTTACATTTCATGGGGATATATTTGGCTTGTCAGTACCTCACATAGTCCGTATCATGGCAGGGTTGGTGAGATATGTTCTTCACAAGGTCTTTGTTGATGGTAACTTGTCCTGTGAAGACGCAAAAGAAAACCTGAAGAAGAAGAAGAAGAATGGAATACTCATTCCTGACAATATACGAGTAATTATTGTACGTCCATCCAATTCTGGCAAGACTAATGTTCTCATGACGCTGCTAGCACGCATAGATGGAGACCGATTTGAACATGTTTGTGTATTTTCGAAGACACCGTTTCAGACCAATTATCGGCTATTTCAGGAGATACTGCGTAGTGTAAAATGCGTTACGCACCTGAGAAAGTAAAGCCAAATGCTGCGTTCATATTTGACGATATTGCTGTGGAAAACAAAGACCAAATTCGAAAATATTTATGTTTTGGTCTTCATAAGGGTGCTGATGTATTTCATCTAAGCCAAACATATTCCATAATCCCAAAACTGTTAGTCAGGGATAATGCAAACCTCGTTATAGTCTTCAAACAAGACAATGCTAATTTAAAACACATTTACGAAGCGCATGTAGGAACTGACATCTCATCAAATGATTCTGTAAACATATGTGCCGACTGCTGGAATCATTCACAATATGGGTTTCCCGTCATTGATAAAACAAGAAAACTGAATGATGACAGGCATAGGCGAAACTTCCAAGAGTTTCTGTATATATAGACTGGTAAGAGAGGTGAGTGCAGCAGTATACGTTCACCATGGACAAATTCGTGCTCGTATCTGGCTCTCAACCTGAGAGAACGAGTGTGCATAGACAGATCATTCGCTTGTACATGGATGCAAAAATTCAGACTGTCGTGCATAAAGTTGGAGGTGTGTGCAAGGAGCTACAGGCGTATTACAAGACGCTTCTGAGAATGATCAACGCGTTAAACGAGTTAGTTACTGAAATCGGTAGGAAAGTAACCGATTTAACTCAAAAGGTGTAGGTTACTGCGGGCAAAATAGATGCAGAAGCCCTTGTTATTGAGAAGGGAAAGCAGGCACATAATAAGACGAAGAAGAGCGGACTGCAGAGAAGTATGATTAGTATACACCGAGATGTCAACAAAGCAGGAAGTAATTCAGGCTTGGAATGCTGTTCGAGAGAAATTACGGTTGCTACGGTTAGGGCATATGGGTCGACAGCTAGTTACTGAGTCTCTCGGATAACTCTCAGCAAAAACAAAACGACACGATAACGATGGTGTTGCCATCCGTCATGCCTCAAGCCAAATAGAAAGAACATTCTTCGTCAACAGGGGAAGACCGTACATGCTGGGTATGCAGCCTATAAATGTAACTGATGACACAATACAGATTGGTGATACGCAGTTTGAGAGAACATCAGGCTTATTGAATCTTACTCTCCTAATAGCCACAAAAAAAAAAAAAAAAAAAAAAAAAAAAATACTTAGTTACTGATAGGGGAAAGTACCGTGAAATTTTGCATTTGACTGATGTACATAAGATCGCAAAGAGCTAGAGCAAAAATAAATATAAAACCATTATAGAAACAGTACTTGGTGGTGAAAATAACTACAGCAGCAGCGGTGATGGTATTGACAATGAGCATAAAGCAGTAAACAGTCGAATCCTGTAGTACATATATTTTGACGTCCCCAACATGTTGTGGGCCTTTTATAAATAAAATATTTTGAATCTAAAATCTTAATATTTTTTACAGCTTTTAAAAAACTAAAAAAAATCTCATAATCGAGACTCATTCTAGCAAAGGCGCGAAGGAAGAGGAGGTAAGGGGACAGAGCGAATGAACTGGGCTATTCATTTAAGAAATCAAAGCTAGCCAATATGGCTATATGCCTTAACTTTCTTAACGCACGGTTGATCTCCCGTTGTTTGAAGATGTTAAAAACTTTTCCTTTGCGCTCCGTAAGCAAAATTGTAAAACCACATCTAATACCAAAATCTGAGTAACCTGTTCCGGATAACCGTGAACTCAAGTCAGAACTGGAATCCGAACCAGAAATACGTTTCTTAAGCCTAACTTCCTAGGTCCTTCCAGTTTGACCCACATATTTCGACTTTCAATCACTGTTGATGTTGTAAACACCCGACAACTCGTGAAGCTCGCGTTTTGTCCTCGATCTGTGTTTAAACTTCAGTCCATATTTACTAGGAATGAAATATGCTGGGTCAGTACCTTTTGCAGCCAACTGTACACCCATTCTGTTTGAAACAGTTCCATAGCACAGAATACTATGATCAGAAAAAATCCAGGGGCCATTCTCCTGCACGGGGAGTCATGAAAATGAAACATCCTGTTGATCCTGAGCCGGAGCAGTTCTATGGTTCTTTCCCTTTTCCTGTTTTAAAAGGCTCTTCTTAATAATCGGGGCAAAATCAGCGTGGTACACATTAGAACCTGGTACGAACTGGATGGCCCGATATTAGCGTTCATAAGCTACTTTATGTAATGGGGCGTTACGTAATCCATGAAGCACTGACCGGAAACCTGCCTTTTTATACTCCAGAGGGTTGGAGGAAAAGTTGTGAATAGCCAAATCCGTGGTTGCTGGTTTCTCAAAACGATTCCCCGACATAGTGACTGACATGTCCAAAAATGGTAACATTCCATTTCTGGACACTACGTTAGGGAATTCTTTAGAGAATGGCATTTATAGCGACCAGTAACCACTAATTTGGTTCTTCACAGCTCTTCCTATCACCCTCTAAAGTACATAAAGGCAGCTTTCCGTTCAATGCTCTTTATAGATTGCGTAACGCCTCATTACGTTAACTAGCACATGAATGCGAATATAGGGCCATCCAGTTCATTGCACGTTCTGATTGATACCATGTATATTTTGTCCCGATGACAAGAGCCTTCCAAAAAAAAAAGAGGAAAGAGCCGTAGGACTTCTCTGGCCCAGGATCAACAGGATATTTCATCTTCATTACTTAACGTGGAGGATAATGGCCCTACGGTCTTTTCTTATCATAATATTCAGTACTATGGAACGGTTTCAAATAGAGCGGGTATACAGTTGGCTACAAAAGATATTGTCCCCGTAAATTTCATTCCTATGAATAACACGCTGAAGTTTAAACACAGGGAAAGGATGAAACGTGGACCCCAGAAGTTGTCAGGTGTTTACAACATCACAAGTGATAATTTTCAGACGAAATATATGGGGCAAACTGGAAGGTCGTTGAAAGATAGGTTTAAGTAACACATTTCTTGTTCGGATTCCAGTTTTGCCTTGCGTTCACATTTATCCGGAACGTCTCAATCAGCTTCTGGTATTACATGTGGTTTTACAATCTTGCATACGGGACGCAAGGGTGATATCTTCGACCAGTAGGACATATACCGTGCATTAAGATAATCTTCAAACCAACCACTTAATTTTCAAAATGAATTATTCTTAAAGTCATTTTGGCTAGCTTTGATTACTTAAATGAATAGTGTGGTTCATTTTCACTGACCCCTTACCTCCTCTTCCTTGGTGTCTTTGCTAGAACGATTCTCGATTATTGAAAATTTTTAAGAATCGTTCAAATTTGTTTTTTAGATTTTTTAAACTGTAAGAAATTTAAAGAATTTAAATTCGAAATGTTATGTTTGCAAATGGCCCACAACAAGTTCTAGGCTTTTATCCCTATGTCTGTGAGTTATTAATATGTTTATTTTTGTACGATCGATTCCCAATTGTTTCCTTAAAGGTCATCGGATGATATTTACGCTTCCGCGCATGCGCCGCGTCTCTCGGGGCTATGTTTTCATATCCTGCTATTTCATGTATGCCAGTCGCAGCATTCCGTTCCGGCGCGGATTCGGCTGATGTACCGTTTACACTATACTTCGTCTTTGCCCCTCCTCCATCTTCTTTTCGGTTCTTTTTATAACGTACTCTCTGGTCCCATTTGTTAATAGGTTCGAGTCTCACGCTGAATTTTTAATCCATGGCTATCGGTTTATGTGCAACTTCCCGAATTTTAAAGAAAGGGTTGGGCTCGGTATGTAAAATAGGCTTCACTACCGTAAGTCTTGCGGCCACTTTTTATCACCGTGATATGGTCTTTGCGTAACACTGCCCACAGTTTCTTTCTTGTTTTTTACTCAGATTTGCACCTAATGATGTAATTTACAATAAGAAACCGTCCGTGGATTTAATAAAGGATTTAGAACAGCTGCGGCGGATTTTATTCAATACGCTTCTGTTTTTTATTGTCTGAACGGCTTATCGCCACGTTTCACTCGCGTACAAGCCTGCATTTAAGATAAATTCGGACTGGAAAGACTTCCTAACATTTAAATTTATTATCAGTGTAAGCAACTTCATAGTACAGTTCATAGTAGTTTGCGTAATATGAATGTAGAGGGAAAGCTCTGTTTTATCTTGCGTTTCAAGAGCTGGCTGGACAGTCCTGGCGATATGTGCTGTCATATGTCCTCCGAGTTCACTACATCATGCGCGACGGTGTCAGCATTGGCAGGCTGTAAACAGTTTCTGGTTTCCGTATCGCTGAGCACCGCCTGGCGGAGTAACGGGTTGCTATCCGCTCACATTGGCCGGGAGCGACACTGCGTACAGAGAAGCATCAGGTGCGCGCGCCTTGTGGACGAGCATATCTGACCATCTGGACAGCTGCCTGCCTGCCTGCCTGCCTGCCCGTTCCTCGTAGCGGAGGGTCGCGGAATCGGATCTTGCTCCGTCACACGGCGCCCACGCATCGCCAGCCGGCTTTGTTCCGCCCTCATCGCAGCCTGAAGATGGAGGCAGTGAGTGTTGAACTTTTATTGTTCTAGGCCACCGCGAGACTACTGAACCGGAAAACGGAAAAAGAAGACCCGAGAATATCTATTTTAAGTTTAGCTTTATTTGCAGCATAAGTGTCGCGAGATGGTGCCTGGCTACTCTACTTTCATTGAATTTGCATTTGCCAACAATATCTACATCTACATACTTCCTCCGCAGGCCATTGTACGGTAAACATGGCGGAAGGTACCTTCTAGTACTGTTATTCCCTCTCCTGTACCACTCACTAATGGAGAGAGAGGGAAAATTTACTGTCTATACGCCTCTGTACGAGCCCTAATTACTTTTATCTTGTCTTCGTGGTCCTTACGGGAAATGTACGTAGGTGGCAGTTGAATTGTACTGTAGTCATCCACAAATGCCGCAACTCTAATATTTTCTCAATATTGTTTCGCGAATAGAATGTCGTCTTCCATCCAGGGATACCCATTTGAGTTAACGAAACATCTCCGCAATGGTCGCGTGTTGGTCGAACCAACCAGTAACAGATCTATAACACGCCACTGAACTGCTTCGAGGTCTTCCTTTGATCCGACGTGGCGGGGATCACAAACATTCTCTCAATAATCCGAAGACGACCGTTCGCTCGCCCTACTACAGACGTTACGCTTTGCAACGTTGCGCCTGTATATAATCGATGTTACTGTCTCAAGCAGAAAGTCACTAATACTGTATTTGATAATTAGAGCATTGTTTTCCCACATGATCCACATCAACTTCCAGTTTTCTACATTCAGAGCGCACACCAAATAGATGTTGTCTGCCATTATGTTTTCCTCTGTACTTTCCCGTACAGGTATACGGCAGAATCATCAGCAAACAGTCGCAGATTGCTGCTCACCGTATCCGTCAGGTCGTTTATGTATAAAGCTGAGTTTCGCTCGACCTATGCTTTCTAAACCGTTCCTGATTTGAGGACGGAAGCTTTTGTGTCAAACTTTATTATGTTCGAACTTAGAACATGCCTCAGATTTCTTCAGTGGACAGATGTTAGGGATATTGGTCTGTAATTTTGCTGGTCCGTTCGTTTACCATTCTTATATCCGAAAGTCACCTGTGGTCTTTTTCTGTCGCTTGGAACTTTGCGCTGGATTTGACGATAAATGCAAGCTAAGGAAGGGTCCAATTACGAAGTGTAATTTGTATAAATTGGAATTGGGAATCCATCCGAACATGGCGATTTTCCTGTTTTCAATTGTATCAGTTGCTTCTCAACACCAGCGATTATTTCTGTATCTTTTGCGACGGTTAAACGATGGTATGACTGTACGATCCCATTTCTTTTTCGACGAGTGACTGGATAGAATCCTTCGACCAACATACTAATTTAACTTCGAACAGAATTTTCTCGGATTCTCGCCAAGATCTTTCGGTAAGGTATGACGGGGGACGTTGTATGCTTCACGCAACAGTCTTTTTATACACGCCAGATTTTCTATTAACTGTTGCCTGTTGCCACTTCTTTGTTTTTTGGACCGAGAATGTAACAATATCTGCTTCCTCGGCATTTTACTGATTTTGTTGTTAAATCACAGCGGGTCATTTACATTTCGGCACATACGTCGCCAGAGCACGATTTACAGTCAGGTTAAATCAGGCCACAATTCCTCTGCGTCCGTCATATCAAAACTAAATGATGCCCATTCACTGACTTAGTAGGATGCTAACAACCGCTAATCTGCTCTTTCTAGCATAAAAATTCTCCCAATATTCTTGATAGATCTGTTAACTTTGAAAATCATCGTCGCTATGATATCATAATCACTGATACCTGTCTCTCTACTGACACTGGCGATAAGGTCTGACTTCTTTGTAGCTAGAAGGTACAGAATATTTCCATTGGGTGTGCGTTGGTCCATATGGCTCTGAGCACTATGGGACCTAACTTCTGAGGTCATCAGTCAACTAGAACTTAAAACTGCTTAAACCTAAGTAACCTAAGGACATCACATACATCCATGCCCGAGGATGGATTCGAACCTGCGACCGTAGCGGTCGTGCGGTTCCAGACTGTAACGCCTAGAACCGCTTGGCCACCCCGGCCGGGGGTGTGGGTTGTCGAACTAGCTGCTCAAGACAATTTTCGGAAAATGTACTCAGAACCACTTCACAAAACTGCCTGTTCATACCACCTCCAATGAACCTACAGAGGTCCCAGGCTATATTCTGTAAGTTAAAGTCGCATATCCGCGCTGTTGAATGCAGACTTCGTTAGAATGATTCTTCTACTGTAACGGCGGAATCGCGTGGCCGGTAAAAACATACGATTATCTTGAGTTCACCTACTCTGGTTACACACATCCAGATGAATTTCGCAGTCAGACCTCTATAGGCACAATACTTTCGTCCGCTGCCGTGAACAGCCCCTCACCTCTGGTGTCTAACCAGTCTTTTCGATATACGTTCCATACGCCAAATATTTCACTGCTTTCTATTTTGGGTTTCATCCAGCTTCCGGTTCCGAGTGTAATTTGAACGCAACAACTTTCCTGTAGAGCGCTAAATTTAGGTAGTTTGTTACGAATGCTCCGATAGTCGAAGTGTCAGTATTTTGTACGCGGTCTGATTTAGCCCCACGCGGTCGGCGAAAGAGCATTCAACAGAAGACCTCAAACTATCGCATAGCCTTTCTCCTTAAAGAAAAAAAGAAACGTACGCTTCGCACGTACTCTGCTATCCGAGCCGACTAGCTGCTTGCTCTATATAGTGAAGTACAACACTGTCTTGTCATGGCGAGTCCTACAACTCTCCACCCCATAACGCAAGTCCATAAATCTTCAGCCAAGATTTTCACAGAATCGACAGCGCCTCTGGTTCAGACGCTCCACTCGGCTACATAGTAAAGGACCCGATCAATTCTAGGTAAATTATGAATGTTTGAACCCCGTGAGCGAAGCCAGCAGTCTTCATCACTTCCGCGAGCTTCACCCATGAACGGGGGATGCCATCAGAACCATGCTACAGGCATCACCGATGTCGACATGAGCCTCAGCTTAAAGATGACTGCACCCTGTACCCTCGATATTTAGTTTTTACTATTGATTTAATGGCTTGTTTAATTGTAGTGTGGCACTATGTTATTTCTGTTATCAGTTTACTATTTTTGTGAAATTAGGGGAAAATTTTTAGAGTATAGGTTGAGACAAGGAATGGTTTTGACTAGCAGGTGTGATAGTAAATGGCGCAACACAGGTCTTACTAGTTTCCAGAGTGGCTACTATTTCTAATGTTATTTAATTAATGATTAAAATATACGTTACTCATTTTAAACACTTACCCGCGAGTAAGATTTTTGCATATAATTTTAAACAATTTGTATAAATTGTCGGAATGACAATGAATTGAAATGAAGTTATGAAAACGAAGCTAATGCCACCTACCGGACGGAGGCCGTTACTTGAGAGAGCAACAGAGCCTTGATTTATCATTTTAGCAGAAAGCGTGGCCAAGTTTGCATCAGGTGCTAAGGTTCTGCCTGTTACCGCCTCTATCGTAACGCTGCGAGAGTTTCCTTGTTCGCCCTCAGTTCTGCGTGAGCAGTCGTTGTCCGCGTCACATCGTGTTTGTTATTCCATTTTGACGCGGCCTTGTCTTGGGTCGTGTTGCCCAGGAACGTTCCACGCAGTTTTAGTTCTGACAAGTCCACGCATCATGTGCCTCCCAGTTTGTTAGAAATTCATGATTGTCTTGTAGATTCGATCAAGGTCACTTCAGACCAGGTTCACACGTCTTACTTAAATTCTGAATCGTATGAGTTTTTAGTCAAGATTCTAGACACGCTTCAGATTAACAGGCTCCTTTTGCAGCACGGACAGGAAGTCCCTTTCATTCATCTCGATGGCTCTAATAGTTTGGTTATTCTGGCGAACGCGGAGGTAGAATACACGGATGACTGACGATGGTTTCCTCAAGACCGTTCTGCTTCCGTTTGGGGATATACGGAAAATATGGAGCGAACGCTGGTCCGCTCAACATCGTCTGCAATTTTATAGCGGAGTTCGATCCGTGGACATGGGTGTCAAACTGAATATTCCCTATAATTTGCGGTTACATATAATTTACACAGGACAAGAAGATATTTGTCTTATATATAAGGAGAGTGGATACTTCCGTACAAATTGCTCGCGTCGTGTCACGGTCTTAAAATCCAATTACGAACAACGTAAAAAGCTAACTTTAACGGACGTGGATTCCCAAGTGATATCCATTCTGCCTAATAGAGTTTCTGAGGGGCAAAACGAGTAATTTCGTGATGGTCCTAGCGCATCGCGTAGGCACTTTGCCACTGTAGCTTCCGCGCCGCCACCTCCTCCACTTCAAAACAAGCATAGACGGACGCAAGGTGGTAAGGAGTCAGATGATTCCTATTAGCTGCTCCGCTCTACTGAAAAGATTCCAGCGAGGAAGCCTCTCATCTCCCTGAGTTTAGACCGGATGATATGTCGGTTACTGTTCAAGATTCGAAAGCGTCCCACAATCCCTCCGACCTGACTCCCTAGACCGAGAGCCCCTCGTCGGAATCACGCGAGGATAGACATGTTCCGGAGCGCCGTACTATATCAATGGACTTGCCAGACATCAATGAGTCTGTAATGTATTCCTACCATTCTTCTGCGGCCCAGTATGGGGAAAGTACGCCACAATCCGCTGCTGTTTAGAACCTGATCGGTCCAAGTGTACAAGCGGGACATGCGATGGTAAAAGACGTATCGTCAGTTTTCTTTTTCATTGATTTCTAGGAGCCGCACCACCCACCTGTGAAATAGTGGGGTGTGTCCTCTGTACCTGATCCTGAATTCCTTCCCACCCCAATCTCCTCGTCTTCCCACATTGCCCCATGAGGCAGTCGCCTTCCCCAACAGCCTCGTCAGTGTTTTCTACCTGAGCGCGCGGCATCGCGGAAAAGTAAAAGCAGAAAGAGGGTGGGAGAGAGGGATGACGTTCTTTCTACATCTACATCTACATCTACATTGATACTCCGCAAGCCACCCAACGGTGTGTGGCGGAGGGCACTTTACGTGCCACTGTCATTACCTCCCTTTCCTGTTCCAGTCGCGTATGGTTCGCGGGAAGAACGACTGTCTGAAAGCCTCCGTGCGCGCTCTAATCTCTCTAATTTTACATTCGTGATCTCCTCGGGAGGTATAAGTAGGGGGAAGCAATATATTCGATACCTCATCCAGAAACGCACCCTCTCGAAACCTGGCGAGCAAGCTACACCGCGATGCAGAGCGCCTCTCTTGCAGAGTCTGCCACTTGAGTTTATTAAACATCTCCGTAACGCTATCACGGTTACCAAATAACCCGGTGACAAAACGCGCCGCTCTTCTTTGGATCTTCTCTATCTCCTCCGTCAACCCGACCTGGTACGGATCCCACACTGATGAGCAATACTCAAGTATAGGTCGAACGAGTGTTTTGTAAGCCACCTCCTTTGTTGATGGACTACATTTTCTAAGCACTCTCCCAATGAATCTCAACCTGGTACCCGCCTTACCAACAATTAATTTTATATGATCATTCCACTTCAAATCGTTCCGTACGCACACTCCCAGATATTTTACAGAAGTAACTGCTACCAGTGTTTGTCCCGCTATCATATAATCATACAATAAAGGATCCTTCTTTCTATGTATTCGCAATACATTACATTTGTCTATGTTAAGGGTCAGTTGCCACTCCCTGCACCAAGTGCCTATCCGCTGCAGATCTTCCTGTATTTCGCTACAATTTTCTAATGCAGCAACTTCTCTGTATACTACAGCATCATCCGCGAAAAGCCGCATGGAACTTCCGACACTATCTACTAGGTCATTTATATATATTGTGAAAAGCAATGGTCCCATAACACTCCCCTGTGGCACGCCAGAGGTTACTTTGTCTGTAGACGTCTCTCCATTGATAACAACATGCTGTGTTCTGTTTGCTAAAAACTCTTCAATCCAGCCACACAGCTGGTCTGATATTCCGTAGGCTCTTACTTTGTTTATCAGGCGACAGTGCGGAACTGTATCGAACGCCTTCCGGAAGTCAAGAAAAATAGCATCTACCTGGGAGCCTGTATCTAATATTTTCTGGGTCTCATGAACAAATAAAGCGAGTTGGGTCTCACACGATCGCTGTTTCCGGAATCCATGTTGATTCCTACATAGTAGATTCCGGGTTTCCAGAAATGACATGATACGCGAGCAAAAAACATGTTCTAAAATTCTACAAGAGATCGACGTAAGAGATATAGGTCTATAGTTTTGCGCATCTGCTCGACGACCCTTCTTGAAGACTGGGACTATCTGTGCTCTTTTCCAATCATTTGGAACCCTCCGTTCCTCTAGAGACTTGCGGTACACGGCTGTTAGAAGGGGGGCAAGTTCTTTCGCGTACTCAGTGTAGAATCGAATTGGTATCCCGTCAGGTCCAGTGGACTTTCCTCTATTGAGTGATTCCAGTTGCTTTTCTATTCCTTGGACACTTATTTCGATGTCAGCCATTTTTTCGTTTGTGCGAGGATTTAGAGAAGGAACTGCAGTGCGGTCTTCCTCTGTGAAACAGCTTTGGAAAAAGGTGTTTAGTATTTCAGCTTTACGCGTGTCATCCTCTGTTTCAATGCCATCATCATCCCGTAGTGTCTGGATATGCTGTTTCGAGCCACTTACTGATTTAACGTAAGACCAGAACTTCCTAGGATTTTCTGTCAAGTCGGTACATAGAATTTTACTTTCGAATTCAATGAACGCTTCACGCATAGCCCTCCTTACGCTAACTTTGACATCGTTTAGCTTCTGTTTGTCTGAGAGGTTTTGGCTGCGTTTAAACTTGGAGTGGAGCTCTCTTTGCTTTCGCAGTAGTTTCCTAACTTTGTTGTTGTACCACGGTGGATTTTTCCCGTCCCTCACAGTTTTACTCGGCACGTACCTGTCTAAAACGCATTTTACGATTGCCTTGAACTTTTTCCATAAACACTCAACATTGTCAGTGTCGGAACAGAAATTTTCGTTTTGATCTGTTAGGTAGTCTGAAATCTGCCTTCTATTACTCTTGCTAAACAGATAAACCTTCCTCCCTTTTTTTATATTCCTATTAACTTCCATATTCAGGGATGCTGCAACGGCCTTATGATCACTGATTCCCTGTTCTGTACATACAGAGTCGAAAAGTTCGGGTCTGTTTGTTATCAGTAGGTCCAAGATGTTATCTCCACGAGTCGGTTCTCTGTTTAATTGCTCGAGGTAATTTTCGGATAGTGCACTCAGTATAATGTCACTCGATGCTCTGTCCCTACCACCCGTCCTAAACATCTGAGTGTCCCAGTCTATATCTGGTAAATTGAAATCTCCACCTAAGACTATAACATGCTGAGAAAATTTATGTGAAATGTATTCCAAATTTTCTCTCAGTTGTTCTGCCACTAATGCTGCTGAGTCGGGAGGTCGGTAAAAGGAGCCAATTATTAACCTAGTTCGGTTGTTTAGTGTAACCTCCACCCATAATAATTCACAGGAACTATCCACTTCTACTTCACTACAGGATAAACTACTACTAACAGCGACGAACACTCCACCACCGGTTGCAAGCAATCTATCCTTTCTAAACACCGTCTGTACCTTTGTAAAAATTTCGGCAGAATTTATCTCTGGCTTAAGCCAGCTTTCTGTACCTATAACGATTTCAGCTTCGGTGCTTTCTATCAGCGCTTGAAGTTCCGGTACTTTGCCAACGCAGCTTCGACAGTTGACAATCACAATACCGATTGCTGCTTGGTCCCCGCATGTCCTTACTTTGCCCCGCACCCGTTGAGGCTGTTGCCCTTTCTGTACTTGCCCAAGGCCATCTAACCTAAAAAACCGCCCAGCCCACGCCACACAACCCCTGCTACCCGTGTAGCCGCTTGTTGCGTGTAGTGGACTCCTGACCTATCCAGCGGAACCCGAAACCCCACCACCCTATGGCGCAAGTCGAGGAATCTGCAGCCCACACGGTCGCAGAACCGTCTCAGCCTCTGATTCAGACCCTCCACTCGGCTCTGTACCAAAGGTCCGCAGTCAGTCCTGTCGACGATGCTGCAGATGGTGAGCTCTGCTTTCATCCCGCTAGCGAGACTGGCAGTCTTCACCAAATCAGATAGCCGCCGGAAGCCAGAGAGGATTTCCTCCGATCCATAGCGACACACATCATTGGTGCCGACATGAGCGACCACCTGCACATTCGGATTCATTCATGGACTGATAGCGGTCATTTGCAAGTCACAAATTGCATAGTTTTGGGTGTAAATAGATGCGGGCCTATACCTTTCTTACCTTGATTGCGAACAGAATTAGTTCCAAGCTTAGACTTGCGGTGTTCCGACAGTTCATTTACGATTCGCCGCCGTTGTGGCCGAGCGGTTCTAGGCGCTTCAGTCCGGAACCGCGCTGCTGCTACGGTCGCAGGTTCGAATCGTGCCTCGGGCATGGATGTGTGTGATGTCCTTAGGTTAGTTAGGTTCAAATAGTTCTAAGTCTAGGGGACTGATGACCTCGGATGTTAAGTCCCATAGTGCTCAGAGCCAATTGAACCATTTCATTTATGATTCAAGTGAATACGTGATATTTTTTGCAAGAAGTGTTATATGACAATTTATCTATTCCCGGCTTTTCTACTTTCTTTAATGTGGCTCCTGAACTATGTACTGGTACAGCGTTATTTTACATACAGAAAATACCGCTGACTAATTTCGAATTTCTTGATATTGGCCGAAGAATTGGCTGCATTTCTTGTGACCTTACTTTCTTATTGATGCCCTGATCTGTGCACAAATGACAGCCTCGCCAGTACACTGCCCTCTTACACCATGTGTACGCCATACTACCGCCATCTGTATGTGTGCATACGCCTACCCCATGGCTTTTGTTACCTCAGTGAAAGTTCAGGTTTTTCATTATGAATCGTTTTACTGTGCAGGGTTGTGGATGATTTGGCTGCCTATAGGACAGCAGCAAATCCAGAAGGTTGTAATGAACTGCAGATGATTGACTCCTACAGGGACCTGGTCGCAGGTAAATGTAACTACTGCACGTAAATCCGAGGACACGTCAATTACTGTTTGTTTACACTATTGGTTGAAACAGTAACAACCATATACCGTAATACCTAGGAATAACCATCCAGACAGACCTAAGACAGGATGACAAAATGACGGGAGTGTAATTTATTTATCCACGAAGAAAACACTTGTTCGATTTATTTGAGTATTGCTCGCCAACATGGGACCCTTATCAGTTTTGATTAATAGAAAATATAACGCATGCGACCGTTTAATCGGCGCGACTCCTGTGGTAGACGCTGCTAGAGGGATGGTTTGCTTTCCTCCAGTTGCGATATCAGTGCACACCGGTTAGGAGTCGCAAAATGATCGAACCTTGATAGAATCGCCGAGAATGTTACGCTACACGAAAAACTAAAAAGACGTAATTGTTCCACACGCTTAAAGTAGTTGTGCATTGTGTGTTACCAACTTGTAGGATGAAATTGTTGTTAGAACTTGGCCCAATTGAAGGAATGTAATGTTGACTTCGGTGCTTGTGTTGACATGCGACTCATTGCTCTACAGTACTAGCATCAAGCACATCCGTACGTAGCATCAACAGGTTAGTGTTCATCACGAACGTGGTTTTGCAGTCAGTGCAATGTTTACAAATGCGGAGTTGGCAGATGCCTATTTGATGTATGGATTAGCTCGGGGCAATAGCCGTGGCGCGGTACGTTTGTATCGAGACATATTTCCAGAACGAAGGCGTCCCGACAGGAAGACGTTCGAAGCAATTGATCGGCGTCTTAGGGAGCACGGAACATTCCAGCCTATGACTCGCGACTGGGGAAGACCTAGAACAGGGCTTCACAACATACGTGCTCGCTGAGCAAGCTGTGAGCAGCAAGGCGCGAGAACGGAGCAGCGTGAGCACGCTACCCCCACTACCGGACCAGAGCGGAGAGTGGGGAGAGTCACGTGGGGCACACAACAGCTGCCGCCAGTCGATGTAAATCCGCGGCCACCTGCAGGGATATCACTCACGAATTATTACTGCGACAAATGAAACAAATAAAGGAGTATGTACATGTGCCACATAATTTTATTAGCTTAGTGTATGCCTCTGCCATCTGTAGACACTGAAACTAAAGAATTCCACGACAATCCTATATATTCAACACTTTCTTCAACACTACTTAAAATATCACCTCCGGTTGTAGTGTTCTTCACGGCTACTACATCGAGGAGCTCCTCCCTCACCTGAAGATCTCTATTAACACCTCTAATAAATATGTCAAGCTGCGCTGTTCCAGTGATATCAACACTTTCGTCCAGAGCTAGAGAATACGCCATAAAATCTTTACCGATATTTGCAGGCTGGCTCTGGACGTCGTCTGCCATGACCTGTATGCAACGCATAATGGTCATGTTAGATAATGGCACAATCCGAAACTGTTCAACTTGAGATGGACACAAATGTTCCTCTGCAACTACCAAACATTCGTTTATTAAATCGCCATCAGGTAAGGGGCGCAGGGATTTTGCTAAAAGCAAAGCAATTTTGTAACCCACTCTGAGAGCTGCCTCAGTTGATTTTTCTTCGTCGTCCAGATCTTCTTCGGATAGCTTCCTTTTAAGTTTAATAACTTCCTGTGCACGATCTGGTCAATCACTTTTTCCACGTCCGTAGTCTTTCGCGTGGTAGGACATAGAATGTCGCTGCAAATTAAATTTCGTAAAGGAATTCAGCGTTTTGTGACATACTAAACATTTTGCAACACCATCTTTTTCTGTAAACACATACAATTCCCCCCAATGGGGGTTGAACTGCGAAAGCATGGTTGGGGTTACACAACGACGACTTCACATGATTCTTAACCAGCGAAGTGACTGTTAAGAGCTGATCGTAGTACTTAAAACGTTACACAGTCGGCGCGAATTCAGTAGGCACGCTGCGGCCCTATTCAAACGTGCGCGCGCATTTCCCCTCCCTCCCCTCCCACCCTACTCCGCGACCTTGCAGCTGCTCGCGAGCACGTGCCTGAGCAGACGCGAGTACTCGCGCTCAAAACCGACCAGTTGTTAAGCCCTGACCTAGAACGACGAGGAGGACACCTGCAATGGACGAGGCAATTCTTCGTGCAGTTGACGATAACCCTAATGTCAGCGTCAGAGAAGTTGCTGCTGTACAAGGTAACGTTGACCACGTCACTGTATGGAGAGTGCTACGGGAGAACCAGTTGTTTCCGTACCATGTTACAGCGTGTGCCGGCACTATCAGCAGCTGATTGGCCTCCACGGGTACACTTCTGCGAATGGCGCATCCAACAATGTGTCAATCCTCATTTTAGTGCAAATGTTCTCTTTACAGATGAGGCTTCATTCCAACGTGATCAGATTGTAAATTTTCACAATCAACATGTGTGGGCTGACGAGAATCCGCACGCAATTGTGGAATCACGTCATCAACACAGATTTTCTGTGAATGTTTGGGCAGGCATTGTTGGTGATGTCTTGATTGGGCCCCATGTTCTTCCACCTACGCTCAATGGCGCACGTTATCATGATTTCATACGGGATACTCTACCTGTGCTGCTAGAACATGTGCCTTTACAACATGTGGTTCATGCACGATGGAGCTCCTGCACATTTCAGTCGAAGTGTTCGTACGCTTCTCAACAGAATCGGTGACCGATGGATTGGTACAGGCGGACCAATTCCATGGCCTCCACGCTCTCCTGACCTTGACTTTCATTTATGGGGCATTTGAAAGCTCTTGTCTACGCAACCCCGGTACCAAATGTAGAGACTCTTCGTGCTCGTATTGTAGAGGGCTGTGATACAATACGCCATTCTCCAGGTCTGCATCAGCCCATCAGGGATTCCATGCGACGGAGGATGGATGCATGTATCCTCGCTAACGGAGAACATTTTGAACATTTCCTATAACAAAGTGTTTTAAGTCACTCTGGTAATTTCTGTTGCTGTGTGTTTCCATTCCATGATTAATGTGATTTGAAGAGAAGTAATAAAATGAGCTCTAACATGAAAAGTAAGCGTTTCCGGACACATGTCCACGTAACATATTTTCTTTCTCTGTGCGTGAGGAATGTTTCCTGAAAGTTTGGCCGTACCTTTGTGTAACGCCCTGTATAATCAGAGGTGCAGCAGCAAGGCATATTTCATTGCTTTGGACAGCTAGAAATCAGCTTTCCGTGTATTCTCGCCATTAACAAATGTTTCATTAATAAATTTCATCAATCTATGTCGGTTGTAGCGAACATAAAAATGAGATAAGAGGCATATAGATACTCGTTTTTACTTGTCAAATTGCTGGCTGGAGAAAGAATTAGACGATTCAGGTTTAGAGTTAAATTATAAGTTAATACTTAAGCTCGAAGTTATCAATTTCGAAGTTCTTCAGAGGCATTTGAGTCTTAGCCTACCCCAAAACTAGAAGAAACCGTACAATTAAAGTTAAAATATAACAATGCTTTGAAAAAAGTGAGTTTATTTTGTATGTTACTACACTTTCGTTCGATCCATCCGTGAGTTGAGAACTCACTGTTCAGTTATAAAGTTCACTGGAGCTTCCTAGAAATACCCTCTTGTTTCTACGCTGCAGCCGGCAGGACGGAAAACAATCACGCGCGCTGTTCAGCCATGGTTTTAATAGTATAAGTCGTGAGAGCAGGGGATTAATTATTTACATCATGGCTTGTGCAGTGAGAACACTTGTGCATTCAGTGAATTAGAGGACAAAACGATTTTCAAGCTGGACGCATGGAACAAAGTGCGCATATAAAGATAGGCGGTTCATACCACACTTCAGACATTAAAATAGTTGATGGGGAACAAATCAGATAATTTAAGATGTCTTGCTACGACAAGTATCCTTGGCTTACATGTTGCTCTGTACAAATATATTGTATTGCTACGTATGTATTTTGTTTGGTGGATCTGGGATTGAAAAAGAATTGACTTCAGCTTCCTTCGGAACATGTGTAACAACAAAGTTTCACATAAAAGCCGACAAGCTCGAGATTTCAAGAAGGCACCTTCAGAATGAAGGGTGTTTTCAGTTTTGGGGTCATGAACGAACTGAATATTCAATTTCTAAGGGCCCACAGTCTAGCCGTAAAACATACTGCTACTGTGCACGAAAATATTTCGTAATCGAGAGACGTACACGTGATGTTTGTTTCTTGGGGTAGCAAGAGCTTGCGTTCATAGGACACTTTGAAGTTGAAAGTTCCGACAACAAAGGCAATAGCAGTGTCTTGATTTACTCGAGCTTTCGGCTATATAGAAACAGTTAACAGGTATTCGGGATCACCTGCACAGCACTTCTGGGTTCAAGGGAACATCAAGCAAAGATCGAAACGGATTAATTGAATCGGTTACCAATGTAATTAATGATCGCATTAAAGAAGAGTTACAATCATCTGAGTTTGTTGCAGTGCAAGAAGATGAAAGGTAGTATGTTTCTTGTGAGTCACAAATGAGTATTATTCTCAGATTTTGTATGCAAGAGTGTCCCATAGAAAGAATTATTGATTTATATACTGTTCCTAGTGACAAAACTGCTCAGCATTTATTATAAATTGTACTCACTGCACTTGGTGTTCGGCGAGTTACTGACAAATAATGTATGACGGAGCCTCAGTGATGGTGAGTAAACGTGGAGGTGACCAAAATTTTGTTAAACATAAATGTCCGTCAACTATATTTTGCACAGTTATGTTCAAAAACTTAATATAGTGATGTTATATTTTCCAAAAATATCAAAGCAGTTAAATTTGTCATTTAATCTCGTAGCATGCCATTCACTTTAGCAAGACCTCAGAGAAAACACAGCTCTTAGAAAACAAAGGATTCACATTGCCTCAGACATGTACTGCACACTGGAATTTCTTTCAACGAGCTGTTTCGACAATATAACGACGAAAGAAAATCGCAACATGTAAAAATATTAATGTAGAGCAATGAAACTTCCAGAATACATTAGTCTAAATAATATATTTAAGTGATTAACATTGCAAGACCGTTGGTTAATGTAAGCGCGAGATAAGCATTGCAAATGTGAAATACTGGTATATTAAAAACCGGTGTAGCCGGCGGAATGTTGAACGCAAGTATGCAAACATGCATGCGTTGTGATGAACAGGTGCCTGATGTCAGTCTGTGGTAGGGAGCTCATGCCTATTAAACTTGGTCGCTCGATACAGTGACAGTTAATGCTGGTTGTGGATGACAGTGGAGTGGACGTCCGATGATGTCCCATATGTTCTCGATTGGACACCGATCTGGTGATCAAGCAGGAAAAGGCAACATGTAGACGCTCTGTACAGGATGTTACGTTACAACAGGGGTATGTGGGCGAGAGTTATCCTCTTGGAAAACACCCCCCTGGTACATAAATACCAGCGCAACAGGTCGGATCACCAGACTGACGTACAAATTTGCAGTCAGGTTGTTGGGATAACCACGACCGTGCTCTTGCTGTCATACTAAACCACGCCCCAGGCCATGTCTCCAGGTGTAGTCCCAGTGAGTCCAGCACGCAGACAGGTTGATTGCGAGCCCTCAACTGGTCTCCTCGTCACGAATACACGGCCATCACTGGCAACGAGGCAAAACCGGCTTTCATCAGAAAACACAACAGACCTCCACCCTGCCCTTCGCTGAGCTCTCGCTCGACGCCACTGAAGTCGCAAATGGCCGTGGTTTGGGGTCTGTCGAATGTACTCTACAGGTGGTTCGGAGCTGTCCTTGAAGTAACCAATTTGTAACAGTTCGTTTTGTCACAATGGTGCCAACTGCTGCCCAGATTGCTGCTGGTGGTGCAGTACAGCGTGCCAGAACCATACAGCGTACACGGTGGTCTTCCCTCTCTCCCATGCGACGTGGACCTCCGGAGCCCGGTCATCTTGCGACCGTGCGTTCTCGTGACCACCGCTGCAAGCAATCGTGTACAGTGTATATATTCCTGCCAAATCCTTCTGCAGTATATCAGAAGAAACGTCCAGCTTTTCGTAGTCCTATTATACTACCTCGTTCAAACTCAATGAGATTCTGATAATGGCGTCTTTATCGCCTTAAAGGTAAATAACGCTCACGACCGTTACAGCGTGTATTCAAAGCAAACCTAATTTTCATCCTCATAGTGGCTCTACTAGCGCCATTCTTATGCGACTGGCGCGAAATTTCAGTAACCATCTTTCAAATGTAGAACACGCCTAGCAACTTTCATTTATGTTGCTCAACTCGTTCTTGGTGTTCGATATTTTTCCGTCAGTGTATTTGTTGCGAATAGTCAGTAGCTAAGAAGTAATAAATTAAAATGTCATCTATGATGTCGAAGTTTTTCACGCATCTCAGTGTTTATGACGTCACATCTCCTGAACTGTGTGTTGAACAATGATATGTTTGCATGTATATTCAGTGATATATATGAATACTGTCTGCGAAATTTGATGCAAATGGAGTTGGTAGTAAATAAGAAAGAAATTAAAATATCATTCCTGATACGGCAGTTTTACTGCATAAACAGTGAAAATGATGTAAGCGATAAACTTATTTCCTTTCATCGTTTAGTGGGAGCTGTCAGCGAGAAAGTGTCTCCTCCATGTTTGAAATTATGTGTAAAATTGGCTGTAAATCACTAACTGCTCTGATTCTCACATGCTGGACGAATCTAGTCTGGCTATTTGCGCGTCATGAGCAACGCCTCTTTTTCACCCCCACCTCTTTGAGGGGCGGGTGGCTGTCACCCCATCAGTGATTCTTTGCAGACAGTAAAAGATGTATCAGGTTTGGTTGAAATCTATGGAATGGTTAGGAGATGTTGAATACACACACACACACACACACACACACACACACACACACACACACACACACGTACACTTCTATAATACGAGAGTGATCACAAAAGTAAGGTCTCCTATTTTTTTTTATAAGTACAGAACTCTGTTTGTGTGGCAGTTGGTCACACTGTTTTGAAGAGTGCTTCACGCGCTGTGTGTAAACATGCGCATGCCGCGCGGAGGCGCTCAGTCTTGGCTTGGAAGACGTTGAGAATGGAGCTCCCTTTGCATGTTACCGGAGTGCAAATTGCGCGCAGTTATTCGGTTTTTGAACGCAAAGGGCACTGCACCGATTGAAATCCATCGCCAGTTGATGGAAGTGTGTGGTGAGACGTGCATGGATGTCAGACATGTTCTTAACTGGTGTAGAGGTTTTGCAGCTGGTCGGGCCGAAATTCACGACGAACAAAGGAGCGGGAGGCCGTCAATTTCTGAGGAGACTGTGTTGAAGGTTGAGCAAAGCATGCGTGAAGATCGGCGGATCACTCTGGATGATCTCTGCACGTTGGTTCCTGACGTTTCCCGAAGCGCCGCCCACATAATTTTAACGGAAACGTTGAACTACCGGAAGGTGTACGTACGATGGGTGCCACGCATGCTGACTGAGGACCATATGCGGCAACGAGTTGATGCTTCCCGCGCATTTCTTCGCCGCCTTGCAGCCGAACAGGACAACTTTCTGGACTCAATTGTTACGGGTGACGAAACCTGGGCATACCACTTTACACCTGAGACCAAGCAACAATCACGCCAGTGGTGGCATCCTTCTCCACCAAAGCAAACAAACACAGTCTGCCGGTAAAGTCATGACAACCGTGTTTTTGGGATTGGGAAGGGGTATTGTTCGTCGACTTCATGCCCACTGGGACCACAATTAACGCTGACAGGTACTGTGAGACTCTGAAAAAACTCAAACGGGCAATTCAAAAACAGAGAAGAGGAATGCTGAGCAAGGGTGTACACATTCTCCATGACAACGCTCGCCCACACATCGTTCGGCAAACCGTTGCTCTTCCGCAACAGTTTCAGTGGAACATAATCACCCACCCTATAGTCCTGACTTGGCGCCCAGTGACTATCACCTGTTCCCTAGGTTAAAAGAACATTTGGCCGGAAAGCGATTCAGCTCCGACGACGAGGTGAAAGAACAGGTTCATAACTTTCTGAACAGCATGACAGCGAGCTAGTATGACATGGGCATACAAAAACAGCCGCAGCACCTACAAAAATGCATCGACAGAAATGGTGATTATGTAGAAAAATAGCTAAATGTTCAAGCTGTAAACTGATTTAAATGACTGCAGAAATAAACAGGTCTATGTACTTTTAAAAAAAATAGGAGACCTTACTTTTGGGATTTCCCTCGTATGTATGGATTTTCGTCATTTAACGTCAAATGAAAGAGGTGCTCCAGTCAGTTTTTCGGATTTTCATGAAGTTTTCTTTGTTCGCTCCTACATCAATTTGGAATTGATAGCGCTTAAGTTGATCTTACGCTTGTTATAATTCCTGAATAGCGCTGTATTAAAATTTAAAAAATAAACTGATGCATTTCTTTCTTGATTCCATAAAACCGCTAAACAAAAGCCCAAAGACGATCGAACAAGGTTCAGGATTATCGCTAGATATCGCGTTAAAAATAAAATCAAAAGGAAAACTGCAGCGTGAAATAACATTTAGAAAAAGCTTCCATCATAAATCTGAGTAATATCTCACTTGTTACTATTATGGGAAAAAACCGCAAAATATTTTCTTCTTTGCTCTTTTCTTGCCGTCTGTTTTCGAAATGTTTGTTTCATTGTTTTGAAGTGGTAAGAGAATGTGACAGGAAGCTGTATTCGATAGGATAAATGTTTATTAACACTATTTCTAGTTTTAGATAGTTTACTGAAAGCAATACTTATAGTTCTGTGGTTTACGTTAGAGGAATGTGAAGCGTTAACTGTATGTCACATCTTAAAGTATAATCTGTCTTCCAATGAACAGTCGTGAAGCAACTACATAAATTGAGTATAACTGTAACAGACTAAACTTTTACTTCTAGGCACATGTCCAATGAAGAAGTGAAGCTATACTCTGACACTGAAGTGTCTGTAAGCTAGACAACGTTGGTCGTTGTCGCGAGTGAAATATTCACAATGACAGAAGTGCAGCTCAGTTTGCAAATATGAACTCTGCATGCATCTATCAACTCTGTCCTCCGAATCGCGCTTTCGAATTGCAGCTCAAGCTGACTGGGTATTACAATTCTCCCGTTGCTTTTGCGTTTAGGAGTGTAAATACGTACATGGATATCCCATACTAGATGTGCGAATTTCTCTCATTATTTTGTTATTCAAATATTATTAAAAATAATGAAGTGCAAATCGTATTCCACTGCCTTCTCGCTTTCATTTCAGAAACAAATTTATCACATTAACTAACCACGTATTTCTGTGAACTGTCGTTTCATTCACAGACGATATTGGGGACAGCATACTGTTTAGAATAATAAAATCAATATTGCTCTAAAATTAAGCATAGATAAAATTATCCTAATAACACCTTATGAAAATAAAACTTTAACAAAGCCAACTGGACTCCGAAGAAGGCACTTCATGTTGCTTTAGTAACTTGCTCTAGGACGTGATACTGACAGCGCGGCTGCGACTTTCCGAATGTACAGCTTTCAAATATTCGCGCGCACCTGTGTTTGCACCTGCACCTCTGCAGCCGTACAGGAGACAACACTTTGCGCTTGCGCGACTTTTTTTTTTTTTTTTTTTGTGGTGGTGCTGAAGTCTGATCAACTTCGTTGATTTTTACTTCTGTAGGGAATGGAAGGGGTAAAAATTTTCTCTTTATTTATTTATCCTTCTTTCAGCTTTAGTTTGGGCACACAGAAGGGTCCTTTAACTCGCTGCTTTTGGTGTGTGTTTGAAAACATGTGTGTAGAAGTGCTAAAGAACGATATGTCCTTAAATTATGGATAATTACGTAGGGATATCATTTACGGAGGCTCAAATACTATCGCCTTCGGTACTTTATATTTGTGGTTGCGTAATGGTTCTACCATACCTACTGTGGTGAGTTGTGGTGTACTGTCACGTATCATGTCCAACTTCCGAAATAAGGTTCGTGCCTTCTCCTTGACCTAGTCTGAGAGGTAAGATTCGCTTAAGGCTCGATGAATGTCATGATTTCGGATCCACCATTGGGCTCCTGTGATCCATCGTAGGCATCTGCTTTGTACAACCTGTAGCTTCTTGTAGTTAGTGGCACACGTAGTATCCCAAGAGGTCGATCCATACAAAATAGATGGTTCGACTGTGGCATGGTACAACTGGAGTTTCGTGCGTTGGCTGAGGTATGAGCTCTTCAGAAATGGGAGGAGAGCTCCCAGCATTTTGAGGCCAGACGTCTTCTTCTCCATAATGTGATGACTATACAACAGTTTGGCGTCCAGATGCACTCCCAGGTATTTTACAGTTGTTGCCCAGGGGAGTGGCTGGTCTGATATCCATAGGCGTGCATTGACGATGGGTCTCCGACGTGTGAAGACAATAACTTGGGTTATCTCTGCATTGTCCGTTATTTTGTTCATGTGGGTCCAGTGGTCCACTAAATCTAGTTGGCGCTGCATCCGTGTGACGAGGTGGTCCATTCTGGTGCCTGCAGTCAGGAGCGCTGTGTCGTCGGCATAGAAACTGGCAGTAACATGTGGCACCGTCGGGAGGTCGTTAATATATAAATTAAACAGCAGTGGAGATATGACCGATCCTTGTGGAAGTCCTTCAAGGACAGGCCGTGTTGTTGAATTCTTGTCGTCAATGCGAACATATAATCTGCGATCCTGAAGAAAATTATCGAGAAGTTTTAAGTAGCAGTCTGGTAGGGGAGTGGTACGTCGGAGCTTGACGATCAAGTTGCGTCGCCATACTTTATCGTAAGCCTTCTCTATATCGAGAAATACTCCAATAGTATGTCGTTTCTTGTTGAAATTGTCTTGGATAGATTCCGTGATGCGCAGTAGTTGTAACTCAGCCGATAGCTTCGCCTGGAAGCCAAACTGCTCCGGTCGGATGATGATGTGTGCCACAAGGATGTCCAGCATGCGTTCCAGTAGGACACGTTCCAGGACCTTTCCCAGCGTCGGCAGTAAACTTATGGGTCTGTAGCTGTCAGGGTGTGAGAGATCCTTGCCCGGTTTTGGTATTGGCACTATTCTGGCAATCTTCCATGCCTCTGGGAAGTATCCAGTCCTGAGGCAGCTGTTCACTATCCGGGTGAGAAGCACAACAGGCTTTCTCGGGAGGTGTTTCAATTCCGTATTGCTGATTCTATCTGCTCCAGGTGAGGTGTGTTTGCTATACTTGATAATCCTCCGAATTTCCTCCGGCGTTGTCAGCCGGGGCATAGTGTTGATCGGGGCGTCCCGAATAGCTTCCCATTCCGCCGCTGTGTCCTCCTCTGCACGGTGGAGTGCATCATCTCCATCCTCCGTGGGGGGCGTAGTCATCTGTTGTTGGTATGTATCCGCATACAGCTCCGCCTGCGCCAGTGAGTCGTACAAGAGGCCATGGGGTCCTCGAATTGCCCTCTTGGGGGGCTGTTGCTGTCTGAGACTTTTAACTATTCGCCATTCATCTTTGGTGCGTAATAGAAAGTTGTCCATTTTGAGTTCCCACGTGTGTTGCTTCCAGTCCTTAACCTTCCGCCGGAGTTCTCGGGTTAGTCTGTGAGTCTCCTGGCTATCATCCGGATGGCGGTAACGGACCCATCGTTTCCGAAATCGATTGCGCCTTGTCTTAAGTTCCTGCAGTGGTGGTGGAAACTCGTCGTAATTGACTTCTGGTTGCAGGTGCTCCATGAGTGCTCGTTGTTTCGCATTGTTAATCTTCTTCGTGAGTACTGCGACTACCACATCAATCGCTTCTCTGGTAGTAACAACCTGGGTTGGTCGCACATTGTTGTTGAGGTACGCTTGGAACTGCTGCCAGTCGTAAGTTCTTGTCGTCGGCAGTGGGAGTTGCAAAGTAGCCCTCTCTATGAGTCCTAACACCGGTCTGTGGTCCGACGAAAGATCATCCAACGTCCGCAGTTGGAGATTCGGGTTGATGTTCTTGATTATGGCGATGTCTAGAACATCAGGGTCTTGTGTCTGGACGTAAGGTATCCTCGTCGGTTCCCGTGGTCCATGGACGGAAACATGTAAATTCTCAGCCAGTGCAAACAACATATGTCCTTTTGGGTTAGTCTTACGGGAATTCCAGGCAACATGTTTACTATTAAGATCCCCTCCAAGGAGGATCTTGTCGTAACCCTCTGTAACGGCGTAAAGATCTTCGGGGTGGAGAGGCTTCTTTGGGCTAAGGTAAGCCGCAATACAGGTAATGTTTCCGAGTGTCGTGTGGATTATTACTGCCGTGGCCTCTAAAGTCTGGAGTTGGGGTAAACGTTCTTGGTTGTGACGAATGCATTTTTTGATCAGAACTGCGGTCCCACCACCCCGTTGGTCCCGTCTGTCCGTCCGGTAGATGTGCATGTTCCTCAAGCGGAGGTCGGTTGACTCGCGGAGATGTGTTTCGGAGACAAATGCTACGTCTATCTTGTGGCGATGTAAGAAGTCCTTGAATTCTATTTTCTTCAGTTTCAGGCCGTTGGCATTCCAAATGCAGAAGTTAAGATTCCTCGTGTGATGCCGTCTATCCATTTAGGGTGTTTGAAAAGCTGTCAGTACGCTTTCGACAAGCGAGAGGATAGACGTCAGCTTCTGCTGGAGGGCGGTGAGTAGTTGAAGAATATCTGTTAACGCTGGTGTAAAGGTGGTCGACCAGGCAGATGATGTCTCCACTGGTGTTGGCGTCGGTGGATGGGCATGTATTGCTTCGGAGTACGAGCGCTGTTGTCTTGTGTGTCGTAGTCACTCTGGGTGCCGGTTGTGGTCGAGAGGCGATTGTTTCCAAAGGGAGAGGTGCCGCTTGTTGTTGGGTGGCCGGAATCGCTGCCATGGCCGAGTTCTTAGCAATTATAGGCCGTTGTGGGGTCGACTTCTTTGGTGTCCTTCTAGTATATTTCCGTAGGAGTTCTTGAAATTTGGGGCAGCCACGGAAGGTCGCTGGATGTTCTTGGTCACAATTGGCGCACTTTGGGGGCGCCGTCCTAGGATGGGTACAATTCGATGATTTATGGGATCCACCGCAGCGGACGCAGCGTGCTGGCATGCTGCAGTAGTTCGCTGTATGCTCGAAACGTTGACAATGTCGGCACTGGACTGGTCCTTCTTTACTATTATAGGTTTCTATTATCACTCGTGTGTAGAGCAGGTATTTGACATCATAGATCTTGTCACTGTCTTTTCCGGATGGGAGGGTGACTCGGTACACAGGTTGCGGTATCAATTGTTTCGTCTTCTCGTCGCGTTCCTTAAATTGGTAGACTTGTAGCACTTTGAAGCCTTTTTCCTTGAGGGCAAAGGAAAGTTGTTCTTCGGTAACTTCCGCCGGAAGGCGTTTGACAACTACTTTCAGTTCCCTGTCGTCTGGTGCTTGATGCGTAAAGTAGGAGAAGCTGTGGTTCGTGAAGAATTTTATTGCACGCCTTTGGTCTTCGAAGGACTCAAAGTGGTATTTGATGCGGTCCTTTTGATATATAGCTTTAAGGTTGCCCTCTAGAAGTCCGTTGAGCGTTTCATTGAGGTGAACGTAATCCTTTGTGTAATAAATTGTGACTGGGGGCACTTTGCGAAGCACATTCTTGTCTCTGTCCACGGCTTCTGCGGCATTAGAAGTCTGCGCCTGCGGTTTGTTGGTGGTTGATGGAGGCGCAGCTTGAGGTGCCAGTGGCGCGAATCGGTTCGTTGTGGGGATGGTCTCCGTTCGTCTCTTAGCCGGGTGGGCTAAGTCCTTGGCTAATGCGCTGCTTCTGCGCCGTTTGTTGTATACGAGCGTAAAGTCCCCCTCTGCGTGTGGGGAGTCGTTGTCGTTTTCTGCTGGAAAGGCCGCTGCCATCTCCGCGTCGTCGACCGTTTGGTGGGAGTGCTGTGATTCGACATCTGAGTCCACAGATGGAGATGCCAAACAGGTGTCGTTATCCTGCTCTTGCGTGTCCCGTGAATAGCGGATAAGGCGTTGTATGTCCTTCAGCGTTTCTTTGTCCTCCTCCCGACATATATCGAGTCTTCTGGCGTAGTCCTGGCGGTCGTCTTCATTGCTGCGTCCGTCGTGATGTGACGTATGACCGACGTCCGAATACGGTTTCGTCGTGTGGTGTGTAGTCTTCTGCAATCGAATAGCGCCTGTCGATCGTCGTTCTATCCTGTCATGAACCGGTGCCGTAGCCTGGGTCGTCAACCTGGGATCCGTCCAGTGTGGAGCGGCCGCTGGAACGTCCGGCGGGCCAGGCCCAACCGACCGACCAGCGGCCGACTCCGGCTCGTCCGAGGCGTCTGCCCCGGCCGCGCGGGCATCGCCCTCGCTCGTCGGCATCGCGAACTCGACTGAACCACGTCGAGATGTGCAGTGCTTCCGCTGCCAGCAGATTGGCCACGTGGCTAAATACTGCCGGCGCAACCAAGTTGCGTGCATGAAGTGCGCGGAGCCGCACGACACCCGCGACTGCACAAAGCCGCGCGACGTAGCGCCGAAGTGCGCAAACGGCGGAGGAAAGTCTGGCGTGAGGTCAGTCGCTTGACGGCGCCTTTCGGCGCGGGCACGCCCGTTGCCGGCGCGTCGTAAGGCACGGAAGCTCGCACTGGGGCGTATCGCTTTCCAGTCGGGTGTGCAGCGGCAGTCCTCACAGGGGAAATGATGCGTCTCTTATAGCCTCTCCTTCCCAAGTGGCTCTTTCCGCCTTCCCGTGGTGCCAGACGTTAAGCTCGGCATTCTGCCTTGCGACAAAAGGGAGAGCTGCGACCCAACCCGATGCGAAAGCGAAGGGTGCGTGGCACAGGGGGAGCTGTGTCGAGGGACCGAACACCAGTCCCTTTCTGTTCGCAGGGCACAGTCCAGCAGGTGCTCTGCATGCCGGCGATCTCGTTTGTAGGCGTGGGATCGCGGTGCGAGTCGGCAAGGGTGCTTCGCCGCGCCCCTGGGTAACCGGGGCGTGTTCTGCCAAACCCAGGAGGTGGTGACATCGCCTGGGCCACTTTAGATGGGTCCAGACCGCTGAACGTCTGGGGGACCGGCCTGCCACCTGAGTAGGAGTGGATCCTTGGCCGAGAGGTGGAAACTCGGGCAAGTAGGCGGCGAAGGGCGAGAGGTGCATCCGCCTCTCTGGAGTGCGGGGTGCAGTTGCCGAGGAGCGTCGCGTGAAATCGTCGATGACGGAGACACCGAGGGGGACCAGTGCACTGGTGACGGTGTGCTGAACCCAGCAGCTCGGAAGTGCCCTTGACCTAGGGGCGAGGTTGGTGGGTGAGCTGCAGAAGTACCCCCCCCCCCCCATGCCAGAGGAGCCGGTTCGGGGTAAGATACAGGCTCCCACCCCTTTTTTTTTTCACTCGTCAATCAATATGGCTACAACTGAGACGAGTGAATCGAGTGCGCTCAAGCGAGCATCTGCGGTGCTTGATCCCTCTCCACAGGACGAGACGGGACTGGCAGAAGACGAAACCATCACGCAGAGACATGCACGTGTCACGCTGCTCTTGGAGCAAAACATTAAGAATGGGAAGATAAGTCAGGCGGCATTGTCTATTATTAAGAACGAGCTGGCTGCATGGGCCATCGCCCACGCCAAGCTTGAAGGCCGCGTAGAGGAGCTAGAAAAGGAGAATGAAAGATTACGAAGGCAACCAACAAAGACTTGGGCTGGAGTGGTCGCGCAAGCACCGCCAAAACCACAAACCACGAAAGAAACGATCGCCAAGGTGACCAACCGGTCAGATACGGCGGTCTTCCTCAGAACCCTACCAGGCCAAGACACGAGCGTTAAAAAGATACAAGAACTGCTAACCAAAAGTATTGATCCGGCAAAAGATAAAATTAGAGTAAATAAGGTTAAACCTAGTAGAAACTCAGTGATTGTGGAGGTGGCTACAGAAGAAGACAAAAAAAATTGTTAAAGAATCCCAAGCTGAACTCGGTGGTCAAGTGTGAACCGCCGAGAAAAAGGAACCCGCTGGTCATCCTATACGATGTACCAGCAACAATGACAAACGAGGAACTGTACCTGAGCATAAAGGACCAAAACTTTGACCAAATGAATGAAAATGAATTTAAGGATTCTTTTAAATTGAGATTTAAAACGGGACCTTGGGACCGTGATGTTGTACATCACGTCGCCGAGGTCACAGCACCTATGTGGAAGCAGATTATAACAATGGGCAGACTGTATGTTGGCTTCCATGCCATTAATATTAGGGATTACCTTGTGGTACCTCGTTGCCATAATTGTGGAAACTTGGATTACATTCTAAGGCACTGCACCAGGGAGTCGGCTTGCTCCAGGTGCGGCGAAGATGGTCACTCACGAAAAGAATGTAAAGCCGCAAGTGTATGCATTCCTTGCAAAAGACGTGGGAAGAAAAGCTGCGGAGCCCCAGGACGAAACTGCGCTACATACCGCATGCTCGAGCAGAGACTAATATCTAGAACGGACTATGGCTGAGTACATCAAACAGAACAGGATGCCAAAGCGAAAATCCCCTAGCAAATGGAGGAGGCATGCCATTAGGGCAAATAGGTTTAAAGAATTCATAAAGTCTCTTTCGAGAGATCCGATACCTGAGACAGTTGACAAAAGTATCCAAACAGATCCACCGAAAATCGATAAATGTATCCAGACGGAAACTACCCCTACGGCTACTCCCTCCTCTCTCAGCAGGGAAGTGAAGCCGACAAAACACCAGCAACGGCAAATGCATCCTGTCCCTGAGGTCCCAGCAAATGAAAGTAACCATAAAGAACAAAAGCCTGTGCAAGAGAGCACAATAACAAGCTCTCTAGACACCCCAGTGGTAAGACTACCACCAGTAGATCCGGTACGCATATACCCAAATTTAGAATTTACAATGCAACTGGCGAGATTGGAGCAGCCGGCTACCTTGACCACTGCCTTAAGACATGTGGTCCGCGTAGGACACGAATATGGAAGAAGAGTCACCTTCTCGGTAATGGAGGCTGTAGACAGAATACAGCTTAAGTCAGTGAATCTCCCCACCGACTTCGGAGCCCTGTGAGACTTACTAAAGAAAGTGTTCGAGAGAAGAGGAGAAAAATTTGACCTAAATGACATTTACGAACAGTCAGTTTTGGCTAATGGACGTATTACGTATGACTGGAACAAGACATGGCCAGAAGACCACATACATACATACTTTCCGTAGATGACAAAAATTACCATTAGCCAACTCAATACGCATAACAGTCGACTTGTAATGCAGGAGCTGCGAAAGGAAGTGGAGGAGAGGAGGCTGGATGTGCTCTGTCTACAAGAGCCGCACTCCCTGGCTGGAAAAATTGCATTTGCAGCCACGACGTGGCAGGTCATCAGCCAAGGAGATAATCCGAAAGCGGCAATAATAATCACGAACAAGGCCCTGAAAGTAACTACACTATCACAGTTCACTAGTAGTCACTGCAATGTCGTGGAGCTGCTATCTCCCAGTGAAACAATAATATTAATTAATATGTACTTTCAGTACGGAGATAACATTGAAACACATCTTGACCATGTAACTACAGTAACTACGGCACTGCAAGGACGAAGGATGATAATCACTGCTGATATCAATGCAAAATCCCCCCTGTGGCACAGCGGCACAAGGGATACCAATGGAGAGAAAGTAGAGGATTTTTTCATGGCATCACAACTAGTGATAGCTAACAAGCCTGGTAATCCTCCAACCTATGTAGGGGGAGGAGGACCAGGCACGAACATTGATATAACTATGGCCACCCCCAATGCAATTAACACAATACAAGAGTGGAAAGTAGAAGAAAACGCCACTACAAGTGACCACAACCTAATCACGTTCATTGTGGGTAGAGGAGGGTTCCGCTGGGCCAAGGGGTGGGAGATGCAGTTTAATTACAGAAGGGCCGATTGGGAACGACTAGCAAGGGAGTGCGTCATTCCTGCCTTGCCAGAAGGTGGCGTAGACTTTGACATAGACGTAAACGATCGAGCAGAAGAACTGACCAATGCAATAACTAGCACGGTGAAAGCTGCCGTACCGACCAGGAGGAAGGCCATGGCAGCCTCTTCATCACCATGGTCGCCCGAACTTGAGGATATGCGCCGGTCTGTTAGAAGGTTGAGAAGATATTACCAGCGCAGTGTCGTCTGGCCGGAACGGCAAAGATGGCTGATGCAGTATCGGGAGGCTAAAATTCGTTTTCAGAAAGAACTCCAGGCTGTTAGAATACAAAGTTGGGAAAATTTCGTCCAGAGCCAATTGGCATTGGACCCCTGGGGTACACCGTATAAATTAGTACGAGAAAAGATCCGCTCTCCACTGGAATTATCAACAGTCAGGCACGGGGACAGGATGACGGATCCTGGCAGGAAACTGCTGAGGTCCTCCTCCGGTCCCTGCTGCCTGATGATAGCGCGGATGGGGAATCCGATCAGCAACAACAAATAAGACAAGAAAACCTCAATGAATACACCAACAACACGGCAGTCTACCTTTTCTCGGAGGAAGAGGTGGCTGCCCACATAAAATCACTTAAAAGGGGTAAAGCTCCCGGGCCAGACGGCATTGTAGCTGAGGTGGTGCAATTCCTAGCTCCCCAGCTAACTGCACCACTCACTCACCTATACAACGAATGTCTGATGCAACAGAAAATTCCAAGGATGTGGAAGTCTGCGAATGTAGTCATCATTCGGAAAGTGTTAGACAAAGATCCAACAAATGTAAAATCCTACAGACCAATCTGTTTGATTAACATACTAGGAAAAATATTAGAAAAGCTACTAGCCGACAGACTGGCTGCACACAGAGTGCTGCGTGGTGTGAGCGACAGGCAGTTCGGCTTCAGGCCCAGGCGGTCGACATCTGATGCAATCGCCCTGGCCGCTGAGGTCTGTGGCTCTACCCCACATAAGTACGTGGTGGGCATCATGGTTGACATCAGTGGAGCCTTCGATAACCTGTGGTGGCCTTCGCTCTTCTCCTGCTTGCGGGAGAAGGAGTGCCCAGGGCCGCTATATGGTTGTCTGAGGAGCTATTGCGAGGAACGGGAGGTCTGGCTATCATCTTCTAGCAAGAGGATTGGAAAATCTGTAACAAAGGGTTGTCCTCAGGGTTCCGTGCTAGAGCCCCTGTTTTGGGACATCCACATGGAGCCTTTACTAGACACCCTACAGCAAAGTGAAGAAGTGCTAGAGGTGATAGCCTATGCAGATGACCTCCTCCTGTTGGTCGGTGGCCGTAGCCGCGAAGACATTGAACCTAAAATAGAGAGTGCCCTAAACAAGTTACAACTATGGTGCCAAAATACCAAAATGACGGTGTCACCAAGTAAGTCCACCTACTTGCTATTGAAGGGACAACTAATCCGTAACCCGACTGTACGAATCGACCGCTCGCCGGTTCTACGGAGACGTGACGCGCAATACTTGGGCATCATCATTGATGAGAAGTGGAATTTTGGGAAACACATAGAAACTGTAACCCATAAAGCCCTCCAAACACTGAACAACCTCATATCCATAGGACATCAAAGATTTCATTTTCCACCTCATCTTATAAAACTTTATCACAGCAGCATATTAACATCGATAGTGGGTTCCGGCTCGGGAGTCTGGGCACACAGGCTCACGAGGGTGGTGCCCGCCATGACAGTTAGAAGGGTTCAGAGGAATATGATTCTTAGATCGGTAGGGGCTTACAGAACAACACCAGGGGGAGCACTACTAGTCATAATGGGGCTTTGCCCCTTGGACATCAAAATCAGGGAGCAGGCTGCATGGTTCTGGATTAAGAAGGGAAATATAACAAAAATAGAGGAGATCTTAGGCATTGGGGCAGGGGACAAGGGTGAGATTCGGCAAAGGGGAGTACAATTATGGCAAGAGCTGTGGAACGCGGATGACACAGGGCACAGGACACATGAGTTGATACAAAGCATCAGGGAACGGCTGAGAATGAAGTACTTTGAACCCACCAGAGGACTAATCCATTTTCTTACTGGACATGGACCTTACCCGGCATACTTATGTCGGTTCGGGAAAAGGGCCACACCCGCGTGTGAATGTGGTGAACCGGAGGGCACTCCCGATCATGTGATTTACGAGTGCCCCCTCTTCAATGATGTTGCTTCTACATTACGTGACCAACTACCAGACCATGACACTTACCACCTGATAAGACAAGAAGACACCTTCCAAACACTGAACAGACTTGCCAACGAGGTATCACAGAAAGTGTTGAGAGAATATTTGAGGGAACAAAACTAAGTAGCACAGATTACGACAAACACGTGCCCTTTTCCCATACCGCCTGTGCGTGGATAGGCCGACCCTTCAGTCTGGAATCCGCCACGTACGGGATTAGGGGGAATGGGAACTAAAAATAACCTGGATTTGACAATACACTGGAGATGACGTAAGTTAGAACTAGTTAGTAGGAATTAGACTAGAAATCTAGATTTAGGAACCTGCAGCGATTAACATCCTGGCCTGCCCAGTGTCAGGGGCACGCCCATCGGGATTAGCTCGATGGGCAAGGCAATAAAGTAGGTTTGTACATTGCTGACACATCTGTGACGCTGCAGGAAGTAGAATGTAGGATTAGCTTAAAACATCTTAGGAGTTAAAATAAATAAATATAGCTGCCCATTGAAAGTAGATTGTAGCTGTAGCTCACAACTCATTATATTGTAATTAGCTGCTAATTGTAACTAACAGTAGCAAGTAACACCCACTAATCAGATAAGGAGGTGGGTTGAGATGTATAAATATTATTGTTGATGGTAAATAAAGATTAAAAAAAACTGCGGAGGAAAGCACGTCGCGAGCTTTCGTGGCTGCAGTTACATTGCTAACTGGGGTCACGGAGGCAACAAGAAGAGAAAGAGGAAGCGACGTAGAAACCGTTCCGACCGCGGGCCAGCGCCTGCGGCAGGGACAGACCAGCAGCAGCAGGGGGTCCCTCCGCCCCCCGAAAGACGCCACCATGATGACGCTGTGCCGCACAACAAGCTTCGTGCGGCCACAGAAGCCGCAGTAGCGGACCTCAAAACCCCATTCGCGGCAGAGAGGACCGCCCTACGAGACGAGTTGGCCGCGGCTCATCGGGAAATCCAGCGGCTGCGGGCTGAAGTGGCTTCTGCCGCCAAAGCCCTGCGGCTCACCCCACCTGCTCCAACCCCACCGGGGCGGGAGCCCACAGAAGAAATGGACGAAATGGAAACGGACCCAGATCCAGCACCGCCGCCTCCCAAGAAGAAGATGGCGATGCGGATCTCCAAGGACCTGGAAGGGTTGCTTGCATTGGCCGCCTCCGAAAAGGTTGAGGCAGCCACCAAGGAAAACGCAGCCCCGGTCTCCGTCAAAGAACAGAAGAAGGCTGTTTCACGACAGCCAACAGTCGTCCAGACCGTACCACGAGACGCCGGGAACGATCTCGCCATCCTCCTAGAGGGGGGGAGTTCGTTCGCCGAGCCACAACGCAGTCGGCGCGATGGGGCCAGAGAAGCCAAGAAGAAGTCGATATCCGAACCTATCCCAATCTCAGTTCAATCCACACCCTAAATCATACCAGAATTATCCTTCCAACACAATCCTACCAACATCCAAAGAAACACCATTCACGATTCTCCTAAACCCATCATTTCGAAACCCTTATTTTCCGACAGAAGGTATGGGCTCGAGCAGTCCCGGTCCTTCGAATCACAAACGAGGGATACAGATATCCCATCCGACACTCCACTCCGCCCGGACGGGTTGGCTCGCGCCGGACCGTTGTTACGCGGGCTGGATGGTATGATGCGCCGTCGGTCCGGAGGCGGTGGTCTGCGTCCTGCAGCACGGCGTTTCTCTCTCCGTGGGGTGACTGTGTGCCAATCATAATCGTTAACAGAGGCTTTTCTGTTAGTAGCACTCCCTGCCTGAGCGGAAACGGAGTGACTGACTGGGGCCACTCGACGTAACCGTCGGCAGCGCAGAGGGAATGCGCGTGTACGTCTGCAGTAGAGAGCCTGTATAGGGAGAGAGTGGCCAACCGGACGATACGGCGGCCATTTTTCTGCCAAACTGCGGACGGGACTTTTGATGGCCAGTAGTGGAGTACACACTCAGCGAATCAAAAGCACAAGACAATATGGTGAAATCATTCGTTAAATGCCTTTCTTTACAGCTATAATATACTCATAGTAGCCTACTACATACAGCACAGGAAAATTTGATACAGTGGCTGTAAAAATTATTCGTTACTTGCATTTATCTCCTTTAAAGCTCGTTTACTAGACATACTGCAATGAAAGTAACGTAAATAGAAAAAATATAGTGTATAGCATATGTTTTGTATCGGAAGTGCATAACGCTAAAGATTTAACGTACCTGTATGACGTCAGATGAATGAAAGTCGTAAGCAGTTGCTTTCTTGTGACATGCAAAAAGTGTGAGCGTATTAGTACTTCTTGTCACGTCTTCAAACTATTTGCGTGTCCCAAATAAACAACTGCTTACGACTTTACTGAATACCTCTCGTAGATAACAAACGAAAAAGATTACAAAAATCGGGTAATGTTAAATGTAGGCTACTGTAATAACGACCAAATATAACAAGAAAACTACCGTATCCCTTCTACCCCACAGTAAGTAGGCCTATTAAAAACTATCTTCAAGAGTTGGTTGGTTGGTTGTTTCGGGGAAGGAGACCAGACAGCGAGGTCATCGATCTCATCGGATTAGGGAAGGACGGGGAAGGAAGTCAGCAGTGCCCTTTGTAAGGAACCATCCCGGCATTTGCCTGGAGCGATTTAGGGAAATCACGGAAAACCTAAATCAGGATGGCCGGACGCGGGATTGAACCGTCGTCCTCCCGAATGCGAGTCCAGCGTCTAACCACTGCGCCACCTCGCTCTATCTTCGAGAGTACCTACAATTATTTACTACGAATAATGTTTCACTAACCACGACAACTGCGGAAAACGTGCTAACATCTTGCCTGCGTCAACAGTCAGGCAATAATACTGAAACCAAAATAATGCCTAGTGTTCTGATTCTGGACGAAATAAAGTTTCACGCTATAAAGTCGAGTGAGCATGGCACAATTATTACAGGAACTTTCCGTTTCCAGCAAGGACTGTCAGATATTGGCTTCAGAAAAGCTTATGATGCTACCAGTATGCACGAACTGTTAAAGAAATAACAGCTTAAAAATGCAGTAAATTGTAATAGGCCTACCTGTTTTGCGTGACTGAAAATATTTAAAAAAAACTGACATCTTACAATCAGAGTTTTCTGGCCAAAGTGAAGAACCAAACTTTTTATAGGCGTAACTGAATATTTCGGTTAATATATACCATTAAGAAAGTTGTACCTGGACTTTATTACAAGAGTTACTCATTCCTTCCTGGCATCGTTTACGAACGTCTGCAGAATGAATTACAGATGTCAAAAACAATACTGTACAATTACTAACGTGTTTACTTCAAACATGTAGGCCTACCGACTTCATCACAAATAGCTTCATTATTTCAACTGGTATTTGAGATCGCAGACGCTAATTACGTTCTAAAACGATAAACTAAATCGAACGTGCATGCGCAACGCATAACAGGTCTCTCAATAATTCAAATACCTTTTAATCGTTTCCAAAAGTCCTCTGAACTTCAGTTCAACTCAAAAGCTAACATAGGAAGCGCGAGAGACGTTTGGCAGAAAATGGCACCAAAGCTAATCAACCAATCACGGGCAACTTCACCTATGGCCACTCTCTCCCCATACAGGCTCTCTAGCCTGCAGCAGCCGAACGACGTGGCCAGCGCACGCCACTGGGTACAGAGGCCGGCGCAAGCAACGGCGAGCCGCGGCTTTTACCAGACTCTGCACCTCTGGCCGGAGCGACGCGTTCGGCGGCAGGCGTCGGCAGCGTGCTGCCTTCATCTCCCGAACTGCGCTCGGCACTCGTGGCGACGCGGCTGATGTCGCAGAGCGTATCGACAGGGGGATGCTAGACTACCGCGGCGTGCGCACACACGGCTCGCACGACGCGGGGGCAGCAACCACCGCCGTCCTGGATGTCGCAGACACCTGCCCACTCACACAAGGCGAGGGCAAGGCAGCCTGTGAGCCCACCACGCTGCTGCGGGTCAGGACCGCCGCGTAGGTTAATCCTAAGTCCAGCTGGTCTGTCCTACTAGCTTCGGGGACCGGACTGGTCTGTGGCCATAGCCCCTCTCTATTATCTAAGGCTAGGCGGCCTGTGGTACTACCCGGGCCGCTGTCGCCTGGGGCTTTCGCCCAGCACTAAGGACGAAGGGCCTGTCCTCCTAGCTTCGGGGGCCCTCGCCTGTGACCTCCCGCCGGCCGACCTCTCTGGGTGCCCCAGAGTGCCGGACACAGCATCGTGTCCCATACTCACTCTCCCCCGACCGGCATCGCCAGGGGTAGCGGATGCTGCATTGCAGATCCGCAGATGGCCGCTTTCATCTTCAGCCGCGGGTCGCGTCGGCCGCAAAACTCGCACTCGAAAACGGGAGTCTTTTCCGGGTCGTGCAGCCTTCTGTATTGGAGGAGAAGGGCCGAGTGGTCCTTATACTCGCCAAAGGTTGGCCTGCCGGCAGCCTTGGTGACGAAGCAGATCCGGCAGCCGAAGACCTTCGTCGGCAGCGTCACCACCAGCTCCATCGTTCAAGTCGCGGACCTGAAACAGAAAAATAAACGCGACCGCTTCTCGGTGCAGAAATCGGTCCATTTTAGCCCATATTAAGTTTATAAGAACAGATTTTTTAGTCATTGAGGTAATACTTGGGAAGGAACGTAGGAGAGGTTCACAGTCGGTAAGGAGAAAATAGCCGCGAAGGTGTAGCTCTACGGCGGCTGCCGGACACCGGAGCATCACACTTCGGGCCGACGTAACTAAGAATTATCTCGGAAATATAAGATCTTGGGTTCTGGCCAAGATGGAGAGAGTCATAATCTTGTGTTTAGCCCCAGTGGAGACCCAGACGTAGCTGGCCGGGGGAAAAAAAGGAAGACGAGCAGAGTGGAAGGCTCATACGTCGCTACCAACTCTGCCGCCCGTGTCGACAGCAAAGGCTGGACACACAGGAGACCGGTCTGCATCTGCCTCCCTGCAGATCGCTGAACCTCGATCGAGGAAGGGCCAGATGGGGCCTGAGCATCTCGCAACCCTCAGTCATAATCGGGAGATAAAGAGGGAGGAAGTATTCAATGCAGGGCAGGTCCGGCAGTAACACCGGCAGTTGCTACCCTCACAGCAAGGCCGGCCACGTTCCGGAGCCTGCTGCTGCAGCTTCGCCATATTCGGGTGCTGGAAGACCAGTGACTAAAGAAAATACATCGCATATAAGTATGTGTTTTATCCGACCTTGCCAGCATTAAGCTGATAAGAACAGATTTTTATTTATCGAGATAATTCTTAGTTACATTTTTACGAAGTATAAATTTAGGAAAAGAATATTCATGACTCTATACAATGCGAGTTTTACAGATTTAGTAAGTTTAGATAAAATTTAGAGAAACGGTTCTTACCGTACATAAGTATTGTATTACTATTCTAGTTCGTGGGTTAAGCCCACTACTTAAATATTGAGAGACTGCGTTAGGCGCGGGTACTTACGTATGTCATCCTTAAGAGCATTACCGCGATAGGCGCGGCCTTACTTATGTCAGACCACGGTAAGTTGGACCTAATTTAGGGGCTATTTTATTTTTCCATTCTTCTCCGTGCCCTGACAGCACACTGCACATGCACGGCTGCCAGCGGCTGGTGCGCCACGCACGCAGGCGGGTCACACTCAGCCGGACTTCTCCCCTCTGTCCGCCTTGCGGCAGACGTCACTGGGGTGTCGTGGCAGGAGGGCGTTGCTTCCCACGCTGGCTGGAGACTGCCGGGCAGTAGGGACACGTTTGGCGCCGCCTAGCACCGCGCCAACCGAGGTGGGGGCCATATTCGGCGGACACCACGGAGGGAGGGGCACCAGGCAGCACCGCACGCACCGCTACTGACTCGGCACTGCTGCAGTGCGGCGCGAAGATGGTGTAGCGCCGCAGGTCCCGCGTCGTGGAGGAGAATCTCGACACCGACGTCACGAAGGCACCGACCTCGAAGTTCTCCGACGACTGCAGTCTCGAGGGTCTCGCAGCCTGACGTCAGAGCATGCCACAGCCTAGGGGGACACATACTGGCGGTAGCCAATAATGTGTTCCATATTAATGTCGCGGGACCACTTGATGGTGTCAGAAACCATCAGCCGCCGCATCAGTTGGCAGTAGCGGCTAGCGATGCCTAGGTGCCGGAGCACTGCATCGTTCTGGCGGTCCCACGCCCCCAGACTGCCGACAACCAGGGCGTCGACAGTGACGGAATAGCCGCGAGTGGCTAATCCGCGCGCAACGTCGGCGTACTTTATCTTCTTCAGTTGCCGAGCGTTGTCGAGCGCAATCCGCCTATTCTCGAAGGGGATCGTCACATCGACGATGGTCACAGTCTTCGCGGCCTCGTCAGTTATTACGAGGTCCGGACGCAGCCCACTGCTGTCCCCTATGACAGCTTGGTTGATCCTGATGTCAGGAACAGCAGTGTTTCCTCTTCTTGGCCGTCCAGCGACTGCTGCCGCGAGGCGGTTGAGGACCGCGTTGTGGCGATACTGCAGGGCTGCTGAGTGCACCATAGACGCGTTGATCACGTGTGGGAGCGTCTCATTGTTGTGGCCACAGCGTCGGCAGGCTTTGTTGTTGTTTGCCCGCCCATCGAAGCGGCGACAACCGTTCAGAGGCACGACTCCGAGCCTGGCGCGGTGAATGAAGCGCCAGTCTGCGAAGCGAGTGTATTTGCCTCCCGCCATGAAGTGGTTGGACGCTGTGGACTCCCTGGTGCACTCGAATACCTTCCCCTGGTCAGGTTTTCTGAGTAGGAGGTTGGGCAGGCGCTGCCTCAGACACTCGCGGAGCGTCCGCGAGAGAAGACGTTTGGCGCCCCCTCCCACCCGGACATGCTCGACGCCAGTGTTGGCGGTGCGTCCCACGCTGCCATCATCGTGCTGCGGTCCATCGCCGCCATCTTCGAGGTGTCGTGTAGTCCCAGGCGCCGCCCCCTCCGTGGCCGGCTGCGTCACCCCTCCGATGCCGCCGTGTTCCGCGTCGTCAGCGATGGCGGGTCGGCCGTTGACCTCCACCTGCAACTCAGAGAGCAGTTCACTCCAGCGCCAGGTGACGCCACGCGGCGCTAGGCGCGTCCACAGTGACTGGATGCCGCCTCCGTCACGTGCGAGGTCACCCTCAGTGCTGCCGCTCAGGTAGGTGGCCAAGTCGGGTCGACTCGGCTCCCTCCCCAGTCGGCGGCGCGCGGCCGTAGATAGAGTGGCCCAGGCGATGTCGCGGACGGTGGCGTCGTCGCAGTGCAGCATGCGGAAGCCGTGGACGATCGTCGAGATGACCGCAGCGTCCGCGAGCGGCGTCAGGCCGCATCCTCCCTCTCCCAGCGCGAGGTACAGCTGTTCAGTGGACGCACGCTGTGGAAGGAAGAGCCATGATTTGACAGCCGCTTTCACTGCCTTGTCGAGTGCAGATAGCGGCCCCTTGCGTACCGCTCCGCCCCGCATGACAAAGTCAAGCCTAGGGAGGAGGAAGACACGCACAGCGTCAATCTTCTGCCAGGGAGCCAGCAGGGAAGCGTCCAGGTGCTGCAAGTCACGTCGAATTGCCGCGATCGCATCCGTTGGCGTCTGCGAGACTTTGTACCCGGTGGGAACGCCAAGATGGAGGTAGGCGTCACCCGCACCGAGCACGGCTGGTTCTCCCCCTTGCAGGGCGAATACCGAGCCTAGTGTCTGCCGACGGCGGATGTGAAGCGTGGCACACTTCGACGGCTTGAAGGTAAGCCCGGCCCACGTCGCCGCCTCACCCACAACATTGAGGAGCGTCTGCATCGCCTCTGAATCCCGCGCCAGAAGCACGATATCGTCCGCATACGCCAGTGCACTCACACTGACGCCGCTAAGCGGAATACCACACTCATTTCTGAGCGAGGTTGCGGCGCGAAGTACCGGCTCGAGCGCGAGGTTAAAGCCGATGGGCGACAGTGGACAGCCCTGTTTGACCCCCGCCTGGATCTCTATCTCCTCCGTTAGTCCGTCAGATGTACGGACGCGGGTGGAGCAACCATTGTACATATCGGCAATTAGCTGATGCAATTGCTCTGGCAGTCCCATCCTGCTCAGTACTCCAAGGAGGTGAGCGTGAGGCACTGAACCGAAGGCATTCGCCAGATCAAGCCAAGCAAAGCATGCTTGGCCTCCCCTGCGCCTTGCATCATCAATTGCCGTCTGCACAATGAAGTTGTGCTCGTAGCAGCCTTCAAACGTGCGGAAGCCCTTCTGTTCTGGGGAGAGCAGGTTCTAACGCTCTGCCCAGAGAGAAGTGCGGTCCGCAACGATTGCAGCAAAGAGCTTAGAGATGGTAGAGCTCAATGCTAAAGGCCGCCAGTTTGTCACGTCCGAGACGTCCCCTTTCTTGTGGATGAGGACGGTAGTGGATATTTTCCACTGCACCTGAGTCTTCCGCTCATTCCAGCAGCGCGAGAAGATCTTAGCTAGCACGTGGCAGCCAGGATCCTCACGTCGCAAGTCCGAGTAGGTGACTCCGTCTGACCCAGGAGCAGTATTGCTCGCCTTCTGGAGCCGCTGTTGCACCTCTGAGGGGGTGATCGGCGGCAGGACCTCCTCGCTGACATCAGGAGGCGTGGTGGCGGCAAAGTCCGGGACAGCAGCTGGTGCATCTGAAACAGAAAAGTCAGATTTAGCATATACTTTCTTGAAGTGCTCCGTGAGCACGTTGCCATCGATTTGGCAGTACGGCGACGTCTCGCCAAGGACGCGCTGCATCGCCTTGCGCCGGTCCGCGCGGTACAGCTTCTGAATCTCAGACGCTGCATTCGCGTCGTACCGACGCTCGGCGGCCGCCGCGCGCCGTGCGCCACGTCCACCGCGCTGCCCACCGCGGCCGCGTGTAGGGGCAGGGGGAGGGGGATTGGCAGCAGCGTCGGCGCGGCCCTGGCCGCGGTGCGCTGCTGCTGGTGGCCCATCCTGTCGATCTCCGGCTGCCTGGCGTTGTGGCTTCGTCTCGGCGATCTCGGAAATGAAGTCCTCGACGACCGCGACGAATGCGTCCCACGGCTGGTCGTGGACGCTCTCCAGGGCCGCCAGCCAGCACCGCTGCCTCTCCGTTAGCCGAGCGTCGGCTGGGGCAGGGGAGGGCGGAGCTGCCTCGGTTGCGCCCTGTACGGAGGGTACAGGAGGGTTGGTCAAGTTTGGTGGAGGACAGGAGTTTTGCGGCGGAAGGTTGGGAGTGGGACGGTTGTTACGGCGTCGGCATCTCCTCTTCTTGCTGCCATGTCTCGGAGATGCAGCTGCAGTCCGTCCGTTCACGTCGCGCCGCCCTGTCGTCTGCGTCGGTGGTGGTGCCGTGCTGCCATCTGGCGTGGGTCTCGCAGTGCTGCTTTCAGTCGCCGCGCCGGTGACAGGTGGCGCAGCGGTAGCAGCGGGGGTCGGTGTAGCTTGCGCCGGCCTGGCGCTCGGGTCGGGCGCACCGCGGCTGGTGTTCGCCGCGCCGCCAACAGATGGCCCAGCGGTCGCCCGCGCCCTGTCGCCGGAGCGAGATACACGAGGTGTAGCTCGCGCCGGCCGCCCAGACGCGGCCCTGAGATTTACAATTTTGTTTTGGTTTGTGACCGGCCGATGTGACCGAGCGGCTCTAGGCGCTACAGTCTGGAACCGCGAGACCGCTACGGTCGCAGGTTCGAATCCTGCCTCGGGCATGGATGTGTGTGATGTCCTTAGGTTAGTTAGGTTTAAGTAGTGCTAAGTTCTAGGTGACTGATGACCTCAGATGTTAAGTCCCATAGTCCTCAGTGCTATTTGCCATTTTCGTTTGTGTAAACTTCACGAAAATAAATACATTTCTTTCATGTTTTGGTCATATAAGCAATTTTTTACATTCATACATGAACTCCTTAATTACGAAACATTTGTGTTTGTTGGTGATCTTCACTTTGAACAGTTAGTATGAGCTACGTCGTTGTTACGCGATGTACGCTGCGTGTGTCCCTTACACACAAAAAATACAATTCGAAAATTTGTCCGATACATCAAAATAATCGGTTGTGGTCCCACTATAATCTGCTCCAATTTGAACCGAAGGTTTGAGTTATTCTGTGCTTGAACATCTGTTGGCAAGGAGCTGCATTTGTTTTAAAAACGACATATAAGACTATACGGTGTTGAAGAGCTGACGCAGCAAATATGCTATCTCAAAACCCTACCCAGTTTCTGAAGCCTTTGGAGAACGTTGCTGAAGGTGGGAATCACAAGCCTCCAACAGTTCACGAGACCACATCTTTACGAAACGCAGTACCAGACCAGATGAATGGCGTTAACAGTGCCTTACAAAATAGAGCAGTTGAGCTTCAAATGGCTGTGGAATTTCTGAAATCGTTACAAAACTTCGTAACATCACAAAGTGGAAAAATGACAGCGAAATACACGATGATGGTAACACGGAGGAAACTGTGGTTCGTGGAAGAGAGATGATCATGACTGATATTTACGTACCAATAGTCAAGTTACGCTGAGAATTTCCTCATTGTATAAACGCTTAAAAGAAAGCTCTTTCCTGTATGGGTTTTTCGCTGAGTTCTGAGTGAAGTCTGTTGCCGAATTTAAGGTAGGTGCCCATAGCAACAAATAGATTCCTTGAAATCTGTTCTGCGGACTTTGAAGTGAATTTTGAAGATGAAGTGGTACATTTTAAGTATTTCATCTGGGAAATTGTTAAAAGTGGAGAAAAAAATTCCAGCTTCGTGGTCATATCAAGACGTGTATTAAAAATCAGAGTTCCCAAATGTTGTGAAATTGTTAAAAATTTATTTATACCTCAGTTACGAACGCTAAAAGGTAGTGAATTTATTCAGAACCAAAACTCCTGTAAATTCGTCATCGATCTTCAATGGTGCAAAGACGGCGGGCATAATGACAATTGAAAACGGTGTCTTGTGGAAAACAGACTAAAAAAATATCATGAAAGTTAGTACTGAAATAAAATTACGGAAAGTAGACGTTAACATATTGGCTGAATAAAACCAATTCTGTTTTACGATTTCAATTTCGAAATTTAACACTGTTTAATGACACCTGTAATTTATTTTCTATAGGGTATTATTAATTATTGTTGTTTGTTTAGTTCAATAAACTGTATTTACTAAATTAATCATTTGGAAAAATTAGGAGTTTCTTAGGAGATCGTTATGGACGGCGGAGGTGGCGTTGCGGCTTCAACAAGATGAATTGGTTAACTGGATTTACTGTGTGAAGACTCATGCAAACTTCCATAACACAATTCAATACTACAAATAATACCATGTTTCATTAAGGATGATTTGCTGTGCTTTCATACCGCTCCACGCGCTTCAGACGGCTATTCATACACTACAAAAATAGCGATACAAAACGAGCGTGTAACTACTGCAATGAAATCACTTGGCTTTTTATTTCCATGGACGAAACATATCTTAGTTTAATCAATTAAATTCATGTTTCACTGAGTATTGTGTGTTCAATGTGTTGCGTTATGTGGAATTTCAATAGTGTAGCAAACGTGTACGTGCACAGAGTTGAGTTGATAGCCGCCAACACGAGTCACACTTAGGTGGTGTTTCTCAACTGCTAAACGAGATGGCAGCACGGACAGCCCGCAAAGAGTACTGTGGCCGATGTGCAGTGAGGAAATTTCGGCCGGTGTGCGCACGCCATGCAATCTTTCTTAAACGATTTTATAGAAATTATTCAGTAAAAAAAAAAAATCTTTTTGCGTTACTTATACCTTTACATGTCAGATCCACTATGCCGTGTCCAGAAATTCGTCAATGGTCATAGTTATCGTGATATTTGCGCTTACGTAATACACTGCGTAAATTTCAAAAAAAGTTTGCAACGAAAATCAGGGGTTTCTATGATTTTGCCTTTGGTGCATATTACATTATATTTTATTGCGTCGGAAATTTAACTAACATACTAAATCTTTCTATAGACTTGGGTAGAGGTCTTGATCATTACGAACCTCGACAAAATTGATCTGATATAACACACCCATTTGCGATCACGCAAGCCAGCGATAAAGCCAGAACGAAATATCCAGAACATTCCTCATAATTCATAAGCTGTTTGAGGTATCAAAATGATCTTTTTGCAAAAGATAGCATGCTGAGAGGAGACTATTTTTTCATATGGTAATACAAAATTTCAGATTTAGCATGCTATTCCACTCACTACAGACCTTTTCGATGGAACTACGTAATTATTTATAAGGGCCATCGATAGCTGATGAAACGAGAAATACTGTGGATTTTGGATCAACATTACTGAAGACCTTACAGAGGATGTGCTTTCTCATAAGCTATTGACCTTACTTTTCCACCATTCGTCACTTAAAATTAATAAACCACTGTTTCAGAATTTTGTAGTAGTCTACACAACAAGTAGCATGTGCGCCAAAATATTATCTCAAATGTGCTATGGCAAAAGAAGCAAATTTTAGCATGACAATAAAAGAAATGAGTTTCCTCCCCCTTACCCAGTGTGGCTAGTGTCTCAAAATCAGAAGTAGGTCTGGCAGTTGGCTGAAACAGGAATGTAGAACCTTGACTCCCCTCGCTCGCCACATTTGCGGCGCTGTATTGAATTCAACAAATATCGTTTCTTTTTGCATTACAGTGCGGTCATTGTAGTTATGGGATAATGATATGCACATATACAAATGGCGGTAATATCGTGTACACAACATTTTTCCAACAACAGTTAGCATCACCAATTCCCATTTCTACCACAGGGAGACCAGATGTACGAAATCAGAAACTGAAATGAATCTATGTTTTGTGGAAACTTTAGTTAACACTACCTTTATGTACTAGATTTGTGTTCAAATACTTTGTTTACACTACAACTACGCAGCTCACAGTACCATTCTGTTGACACTCACTCAAATAAGAACTCTTCTATTAGTAATAGAGCAAATATTTTATTTTTTGTGGTTGCTACATCCAAACAAATGAGGAAAATGATTTCTAGTTTTGCGTTTTAATTTCAAACATTGAAACTTTGTTTTAATTTCGTCTGTAAATACAATAATCTTTTTAGAATTTGTGTGAAAATTTTGCAGTGTATTACATGTAGTGACGTAACGTGCGATTCTTACAGTCTAACACTAAACTTGTAAACATTGTGGCCTGAAGCAATAGACAATGCACAAAAAAGTGCGAGTGACAAACTCCTTGCTATATGAAAGCGTTGCATAGTACCAAACACAGAACTAAAAAAAAAAAGTGTCTCGTTCATTTGATTTAATCAAAAAGTGTATTTTCTTTATTTATTCAGTATGACCACATTTATTCTCCATTTTTTTATGCTGCACGTTACTTAAAAACGTGCTGTTTCAAAATATACGGGACATTTAACAAAAAACGGGACAGTGTACGACCATTACTCTCTTTGTCGAAACAATGGGACGCTTAAGCTAAATGATAATCACATAAAATATAGGGCATCTGGTCACCCAGTTCAACCTCACCCCTTCTTCAGTCACAACAGGCAATCCTACCCCCTCGCTATTACGCACCAGTCCTCCATGCTTATACCGTCACATTCGTACCTTCCTCACGGCCGACCTTTCCCCCACAACAGACTCCTTAACTTAGGGCACGTCTTCCCGGTTCTTAATGCTAGGAAAGTGCTTTTTTTTATATCAGTGTTTCGGCATAAAGTTTTACATGTTTTTAAACGTGCGCTAACTGTGCTTCGTTTTACCTTTTATTGTTACTGTTTCAAACAGATAGTGGAAGAGGTACTTCTAAATTATTTCTAAAAATTACGATTTTGTTTTTCACCTCTACGAAGTTTCAGATTCAATGTAAATATCTCCCCAATTTATTTTCCGTTTCTTTTTCACGTCATTTAATTTTTGTCAATCAGCTGATTCAAATCAGTACTTTAATTGCCACTGAAACTTTGTGAAGATGTGAATTATCTTGAAGAAAGATGAGTTTTTATTTTCTTTTGTAATTCACGCCTCATCTTAATATGTTTATCATCTCTCACTCTCGCACTACCAAATGCTATTAAGCACTATCGTTTTACTCTTTGCAGGTTAATCAATGTAAAGAATCCATTTTGTGTACCATACCTGTAAACACTCACAATTCAGGCTTTTTTGACAGTTGAAACCGATTTCATCCTTTCGCTGCAAAATCATCAGCCTCGACTTAGTATTTTGATTGGTCTACATTTCTGACAGCAAGTGAGGTGGTGCAGTGATTAGCACACTGTACTCGTATTCTGGAGGATGACGGCTCAAATACCTGTCTGGCCATTCAGATTTACGTTTTAAGTAATTCAGGGGTACTTCTCCAAGTAAATGTCAGAACTGTTACTTTGAAAAAGGAACAACCTACTTCCTTCCATATCCTTTCGAAATCAGGCTTGTGCTCCTCCTTTCATGACCGCAGTGTTGAGAGAATGTTAAACACAATTCTTCCGTTCTTCATTTGTGATGCATCCTTGTCTTATTCACAGAAACAAACTGAAATACAAAAACATTTAATTCTCTTTAAAATGTCCCAAAAATACTGAGAAATAAACTTCGGTTTTAACTTCAGTAAGAAGTAACATTTTTCACGATCATTTTACGCAAAGCTTTCTACTAGTTAATTATTTATATAAAATGTACTGCACTCATCTGACGTGTTGATGGCATTAGGTATTTCACAGAGCTGTAACTGCTGATCGTAGAGGTCATATATGGCACTTTTTCAATGTTTTAATCCAGAGATAGCCCTAACCTATCGGTTGCAGAGATGTGCGCACTTCCATAGCATTCCCAGCTGATGTTCATGCTAGGAAGACAAGCTAATCCAGCTTTAGTCTTCAAAAATATAACAGGGGTCTTTATTTTGTTTTATGATTTACACAGAAAGACATGTTTTAGAATCTTCATTTATTATCACACATAAAAGACTAAAGAATAATCCGTTATTCAACTTTAAAATAAAAATATTTTCAGTTAAACGTTGAGTCTGAAGTGTGAGGATGAGTGTCACTCATGTAACACTGAACTGTTGTCCATGTCTGCTTGTAAAATAAAATTTATGATAAGGCAGGTTTGGGCATAAATGTCTAATTAGCTTAGGGGAGAATGGTGCACTCAGCCATCGGTGCTCTGTGTGATGGATGCCCACAGAACACCTCCCTCCCCATATTCCTCCACCTCACACTTCATGTAGCGCGGCTGTTTTCACGTGTTGTTGCAGTTTTGAAACGTGCTACAAGTGAATCACGCTGAAGAGTGGCTACATTCGAATTGAGCTGTCCATTCCTTAACTGTTTACAATAAAACAGTGCACTCTGTATATTTCCTCATCGCCTTTGGATGTATTACGGTTGGTGATAAACTATTCAAAATGAAGACATTCGAGATGGTGCAGACTTTCAGTTTATCTATTCGGTCGAAATATATATAGCAACGCAGCTTCAGAAAGTTAATATGTATGAAATAGTTTCACAAATCAGATTGACAATTGATGTACGTTATTGTGCAATATAAAGAAAAATATCAACAAATTCATTGATATCACTTCCGTCTCTGTATCCAACGAAGAAATTTCGCACCTCAGATACGTATACAGCCAACATAAAAATTGTACGATGCGGTGGAGGCAATAGAAAAGGACAGAATGACATGTTACACCACCCTTCTTTTCTTCAGACATAAAACACACTCAGTAGCTGTACTGGGTGGTGTTTTATACACTACTGGCCGTTAAAATTGCTACACCAAGAAGAAATGCAGATGATAAACGGGTATTCATTGGACAAATATATTATGCTAGAACTGACATGTGATTACATTTTCACGCAATTTGGGTGCATAGATCCTGAGAAATCAGTACCCAGAACAACCACCTCTGGCCGTAATAACGACCTTGATATGCCTGGGCATTGAGTCAAACAGAGCTTGGATGGCGTGTACAGGTACAGCTGCCCATGCAGCTTCAACACGATACCACAGTTCATCAGGAGTAGTGACGGCGTATTGTGAAGAGCCAGTTGCTCGGCCACCGTTGACCAGACGTTTTCAATTGGTGAGAGATCTGGATAATGTGCTGGCCAGGCAGTAAGCGAACATTTTCTGTACCCAGAAATGCCCGTACAGGACCTGCAACATGCGGTCGTGCATTATCCTGCTGAAATGTATGGTTTCGCAGGTATCGAATGAAGGGTACAGCCACGGGTCGTAACAAATCTGAAATGTAACGTCCACTGTTCAAAGTGCCGTCAATGCGAACAAGAGGTGACCGAGACGTGTAACTAGTGGCACCCCATACCATCACGCCGGATGCTACGCCAGTATGGCTGTAAATAGAACCTGGATTCATCCGAATACATGACGTTTTGCCATTCGTGCACCCAGGTTCGTCGTTGAGTACACCATCGCAGGCACTCCTGTCTGTGATGCTGCATCAAGTGTAACCGCAGCCATGGTCTCCGAGCTGATAGTCTATGCTGCTGCAAACGTCGTCGAACTGTTCGTGCAGATGGTTTTTGTCTTGCAAACGTCCCCATCTGTTGACTCAGGGATCGAGACGTGGCTGCACGATCCGTTACAGCCATGCTGATACGATGCCTGTCATCTCGACTGCTAGTGGTACGAGGCCGTTGGGATCCAACACGGCGTTCCGTATTACCCTCCTGAACCCACCGATTCAATATTCCGCTAACAGGTATTGGATCTCGACCAACACGAGCGGCAATGTCGCGATACGATAAACCGCAATCGTGATAGGCTACAGTCCGACCTTTATCAAAGTCGGAAACGTGATGGTACGCATTTCTGCTCCTTACATGAGGCATCACAACAACGTTTCACCAGGCGACGGCGGTCAACTGCTGTTTGTGTATGAGAAATCGGTTGGAAACTTTCCGCATGTCAGCACGTTGTAGGTGTCGCCACCGGCGCCAACCTAGTGTGAATGCTCTGAAAAGCTAATCACTTGCATATCACAGCATCTTCTTCATGTCGGTTATATTTCGCATCTGTAGCATGTCATCTTCGTGATGTAGCAATTTTAATGGCCAGTAGTGTATAATAACACATGTACATGAAAGGTGTGGTGTCAGGCAATCGGTGATGGTTAGCACCTGTGACACTGAATCTGGATTTACATCCGGATCTACGTCTGTACAGTGTGTGGAAGAAGGTATTTGGAGCACGGATAGGATATTCCTTGTTACCCGCTATGAGCCTCTACAGCTGAGAGGGCGACCTGCCTTTATGTTCCCGGTGCCGCAAGGGATTTTCCCTTTGTGAGAGGGCTGGAATTAAAGAGCTACTGGAATGAGGAGTAGCGGCCCCCAGCTCAGCAAAGTCTACAATGGGCGGAAGAGTGGTGTGCTGAAACCCCACACACCTTAATACCGCATCCAAATGGCACCATAGGCTGAGGATGGCATTGTGGCCGGTCTGAGGCAAGAACAGTGGATCTTTCCTGTTCAAATGGTTCAAATGGCTCTGAGCACTATGGGACTCAACTGCTGTGGTCATCAGTCCCCTAGAACTTAAAACTACTTAAACCTAACTAACCTAAGGACATCACACACATCCATGCCCGAGGCAGGATTCGAACCTGCGACCGCAGCAGTCGCACGGTTCCGGACTGCGCGCCTAGAACCGCGAGACCACCGAGGCCGGCGATCTTTCCTGTCTTCCATGTTTGCATTCATGAGTGGTGTGTAGGAAGATCGACTGTTGGTAAACTTCTGTACGAGTTTTAATGTCATTTTACCGCCGTGGTCATTTTGCGAAACATGCAAGGCATTTTCGGAAAGTAATTGTACTAAATGTTTATTTTTTTTTGAAAAAATACAGGACATCGTTAATAAACTTCTTGACTACTTTTTCACATAGTCGCCGTCCTGTTCAATGCAAGTAGTGAGCCGTGGCACAAGCGTCTTTGTGGCATCCTCGAAGAACTCTCACTTCAGAACCTCTTTCTGCACCTGCTTGTCGGTTAAAAAATTTAATGCCATTCACGTGTGGTTTCAAAATGGCTCTGAGCACTATGGGACTTACTGCTGAGGTCATCAGCCCCCTAGAACTTAGAACTACTTAAACGCAACTAACCTACAGATATCACACACATCCATGCCCGAGGCAGGATTCGAACCTGCGACCGTAGCGGTCGCGCGGTTCCAGACTGTAGCGCCTATAACAGCTCGGCCACCTCGGCAGGCCGTGTGGCTTCAAGGAGATGAAAAGATAACCTGAAGGCGCGAAATCAGGGGCTCTGGAAGTGGGCTCAAACATCCCAACCAGGTGAGTCCATGGGCACTTTGGTGGCTAAGACTGTGTGAGGACAGGCGTTGTCGTGTAACAGGCACACTCCTCCCGTTAGCACTGCCCTCCTTTTGTTTTGGATACTCCTTTGAGTTTTCTTAGGGTCTCACAAAATCGTTGTGCATTGACGGTCTCCCCCTGAGGCAGAAATTCGACCCAAATGGTACCTTTTCGGTTCCCAAACATTGAGGCCATAATTTTTTCCCGAAATTGTTGTTTTGAATATTTTGGAAAATGAGGAATTAGTGTGGCGCCACTATGAGACTGTTTCATGCGTGTAATGAGCCACCCACGTTTCATTTCCAGTCACAATAGCGCTCAGTAATTCCTATCGTTTCAGTTTACGTCGCTCAAGAAACCTGATGGCGCTACTGACCCACTTCTTCCGATGCTGCTCTGAAAGATATCTTGCGCACAGTTTCCGATGTTGTTGTTGTGGTCTTCAGCCCTGAGACTATTTTGATGCAGCTCTCCATGCTACTCTATCCTGTACAAGCTTCTTGATCTCCCAGTACCTATTGCAACCTACATCCTTCTGAATCTGCTTAGTGTATTCATCTCTTCGATTCCCTCTACGATTTTTACCCTCCACGCTGCCCTCAAATGCTAAATTCGTGACCCCTTGATGCCTCAGAACATGCCCTACCAACCGGTCCCTTCTTCTTGTCAAGTTGTGCCACGAACTCCTCTTCTCCCCAATTCTGTTCAATACCTCATTAGTTATGTGATCTACCCATCTAATCTTCAGCATTCTTCTGTAGCACCACATTTCGAAAGCTTCTATCCTCTTCTTGTCCAAACTAGTTATCGTCCATGTTCCACTTCCATACAAATACTTTCAAAAACTACTTCCTGACACTTAAATCTATGCTCGACATAAACAAATTTCTCTTCTTCAGAAACGCTTTCCTTGCCATTGCCAGTCTACATTTTATATCTTCTCTACTTCGACCATCATCAGTTATTTTGCTCCCCAAATAGCAAAACTCCTTTACTACTTTAAGTGTCTCATTTCCTAATCTAATTCCCTTAATTCGACTACATTCCATTATCCTCGTTTTGCTTTTTGTTGATGTTCATCTTATACCCTCCTTTCAAGACACTGTCCATTCCGTTCAACTGCTCTTCCAAGTCCTTTGCTGTCTCTGACAAAATTACAGTGTCATCGGTGAACCTCAAAGTTTTTATTTCTTCTCCATGGATTGTAATACCTACTCCGAATTTTTCTTGTGCTTCCTTTACTGCTTGCTCAATATACAGATTGAATAACATCGCGGAGAGGCTACAACCTTGTCTCACTCCCTTCCCAACCGCTGCTTCCCTTTCATGCCCCTCGACTCTTATAACTGCCATCTGGTTTCTGTACAAATTGTAAATAGCCTTTCTCTCCCTGTATTTTGCCTCTGCCACCTCCAGAATTTGAAAGAGAGTATTCCAGTCAACACTGTCAAAAGTTTTCTCTAAGTCTACAAATGCTAGAAACGTAGGTTTGCCTTTCCATAATCTCTTTTCTAAGATAAGTCGTAGGGTCAGTATTGCCTCACGTGTTCCAACATTTCTACGGAATCCAAACTGATCTTCCCCGAGGTCGGCTTCTACCAGTTTTTCCATTTGTGACTCGGCAGTCTCCATGAAGAGTTATTTCGATGTTATGCACCATCTCATCAGTCGAAATGGAAGGTCTTCCACTCCTCTGTTTCTCATGAACGTGTGTTCCACCTCCTCTAAACTCCGTGCAAAATTTTTGGAAATTTGTGGTAAGGTCTTATGGGACCAAACTGCTGACGTCATCGGTCCCTAAGCTTACACACTACTTTATGTAACTTAAACGAACTTACGCTAAGGACAAAACACACACCCATGTCCGATGGAGGACTCTAACCTCCGACGAGGGGGAGCAGCGCGAACCGTGACGAGGCGCCCGAGACCACACGGCTACTCGGCGCGGCCTAAACACCGTGCACCACGATAATACACTTGCTCTGTTCATAACCCCTTCGGCGTAAACATTTCAGCGGTGTTATTCCTCACGCGAGTAGGAAGTGGGTCACACGAAGTGGCTCGCACTTGGCGAGATTTTTATCGGCATCTGTCAAGCAAGTGGACACTAAAACGGCAGTTTACATACTACCGTGCTCCTGCGATGCTCGCTGTTGTCAGGGGATTCCCTCTACCACTCAGTCTTGCTAACCTTAAAAATTCTAAAAACCACAGTCCGTTATGGTAACAGTACACTTACTTTCTGGACATGCCTCGTATGTGCGTTGAAGAAGTACATTCCCAGAGTGAGATTTTCACTCTGCAGCGGTGTATGCGCTGATATGAAACTTCCTGGCGGATTAAAACTGTGTGCCAGACCGAGACTCGAACTCGGGACTTTTGCCTTTCGCGGGCAAGTGCTCTACAATCTGAGCTAACCAAGCACGACTCACTGCCCGTCCTCACAGCTTTACTTCTCCCAGTATCTCATCTCGAAGGGGAGTTTCTGTAAAGTTTGGAAGGTGTAGACGAGATACTGGCAGAAGTAAAGCTGTGAGGACGGGCAGTGAGTCGTGCTTGGTTAGCTCAGATTGTAGAGCACTTGCCCGTGAAAGGGAAAGGTTCCGAGTTCGAGTCTCGGTACGGCACACAGTTTTAATCTGCCAGGAAGTTTCGAAGAAGTACGTTGCCCGACCCTTCTCGGAATATACACCCACGAAATTTTGACCCTAAATCTCACCGACGTGTACAACGTGTATCTCTTAACGTCTTCCACTAGGGTTTGTTGAGCATCTCCGCATCGCTACGACACTTACTAACCAACACTTAATGCAGTCCAGCGCTCTGCTTTGAATCTTCTTTATCTCATCTACTGATGCTAACTAGTAAGAGTCCCACACTGACGAGCGATTCTAGAAAATCGTCTGAACGAGTGATTTGTAAGCCACTTCTTTTGTGGATGGAGTACCCCCATCAATCAAAAAGTCTAGAGACTGACTTTATTAAAAAATAGAGAAAAGTTAAGATGGTGGTTTCAATACTTCAAGTGTTCCACATAATCTCCCCTCACTACGATTCACGGAACATTCATACAACCATGTGGATCTGTCAATGTTCTTCCTTGGGATGTTGTTCAGTTCGTCACACTGGCTTGACTGTCGGTTATGCCATCAAAGCTTTGACCCTTCATGTGAATTTCTGCACTTTGTAGTAGGTTCATGTTGATAATATCAAGTCACTTCACCCATGATGCCTTTTTTCCAGAAAAGACTATGCTCATTCTGGAAAAAGTTTCGTTTAGAGATGTTCAGTGCGCGTTGCTTCATTGCGATTTATGACAAGACAACGCTGACACAGCACGACCGTACATCCACTGCACAGCACCGCCAGCTCACAACTTACTGGTCGAAAACACATCTCTTGTTTACAGTTGTTCATCCAGCTCCCACCATAGTCACAGCCCTAACGTCGCCTACACACTGAGGTGACAGGAGTCACGGGATAGCGATAAGCACATGTACTACTACAGATCACATGCATGGTATATAGGATTTCGTAAATCGTTAGGGAATTCAGTATTCCGAGATCCGCAGTGCCAAGTGTGTGTCGAGAACATCAAAGTTCAGGCATTACTTCTCACGAGGGAGAGTCGGAAAGCGTCGGACGCTCTTTAAGACTAATGGCAGATGCTGTTGTCTGTACCAAAGTATCAACGCCAAAACATAGTAAGAATCTGCTGAACGACCTGGCAGAGAATTGATGAATGGTCCAGGCTCTGGAAGTTGACCCTGAAGGTAAACAAATGTAACATATTGTACATACATAGTAAAAGAAATCCACTACTGTACAGCTACACTATTGAAGACAAATGGCTGGAGACAGGATCTGCCGTAGAACATCTAGGTGTAACTATCCAGATCGACCACATAGAACACACAGTCGGAAAAGCCGACAGAAAACTCATATTCTTCGGAAGAATCTTAATGAAATGTAATTCATCCACGAAAGAAGTGGCTTATAAGGCGCTTGTTCGCCGATTCTTGAGTATTGTTCATCGATCTGTGATCCCTATCGGGTAGGACTGATAGAGAGACAAAGAAGATCCAACGAAGAGCGGCGGGATCGTTTAGATGGCGAGACAGAGTTACGGAGATGCTAAACAAACTCCACTGGCAGACGTTACAAGAGACGTTGTGCATCGTGGGAGATTACAAGTGAAATTTCGGGACAGCACTTTTCAGGAAAAGTCGGACAACGTATTACTTCCCCCCCACACACACATCTCGCGTATTGACCACGATGAGAAAACTCGAGAAATTAGAGCCAATACAGAAGCTTACCGACAATCATTCATCCCAGGCACTATTCACGGGTGGAACAGGGTTGGAGGGATCGGATAGTGGTACCCAAAGTATCCTCCACCACACACCGTTAGGTGGCTTGCGGAGTATGATATAGATGTAGACGGACAACGCAGTGGCCAAAGGCGATCACTTAAAGGCCGAGAGCAGCAGGATTTGCGTAGAGTTGTCAGTGCTAACAGACAAGCAACACATTTTGAAATAACCGCAGAAATCAATGTGGGACGTACGACGAACGTACCCATTAGGACAGCGTGCCGAAATATGGCGTTAACGGGCTATGGCAGCAGAAGACCGACGCGAGTGCCTTTGCTAACAGCACATCATCGACTGTAGCACCCCTCCTGGGCTCGTGACCGTATCGGTTCGACCCTTGACGACTGCCGGCCGATGTGGCCGAGCGGTTCTAGGCGCTTTAGTCAGGAACCGCGCTGCTGCTACGGTCGCTGGTTCGAATCCTGCCTCGGGCAGTACTATAACCAGCGGGTCGTTATAAACACTTACTGCTCTTCCAATGATCCCCCACTCTAGCATATTCTGAATCAGGTCACGTACTGCTTCCTTGTGCACTTCAGGAATTGCAAACGGTTTTTTGAAAAGATGGGCATCCTTTTTCGCTGTCAAAACACACTCGTAACCTTTACCTAGACCTGGCTAATCAAAAATACTCCTATATGCTTGGCCAAAACACAGCATATCAACACTTTGTCCGCTAATTACTAAGAAATTCTGCTTAATTGCTACCCCCTTTACCACTAAGGATAGAAATATTTCTTGCTTCACCACCTTTATGGTTCTTCCCGTTGCTACAATTATATTTAGGCCACTTACTGGCATCCTTACTACTTGCTTATTTGCTGGGAGTTCATTAACGAAATTCTGGGACACAGCACACACATCTCATCCTGTATCATTCCAACTCTTTACATTTTCATCAAAAACACTTATCTCTATTATAGGCTGTCCTATGTACTCTCTTTCATTTGCAGGTTCTACGTCATCTAGTAAATCCCGCACCGTTTCCCTCCTGTGAAAACCTATCTTCTGTGTGGATATCATATTTATGTTTAGTGGGTCTTCCTCATGCTTAATATTATTACTACTAGTGGCAGCTCCTACCAGTCTGTCCACTATCGCCAAATTGAAACATCTTTCTAGTGTTTCCCTTTCTGTATTTACCTCTGTTTCTGCGACCCCATACCAGGTGTTGTCAGCATTAGATTTTTCCTCCTCTTCTTCCTTTTCCTCCCCCTCTCCACTACTCTCAATTGCTTCAAATAACCTATCAACCACCCCTTTGTCCCCTGCTCCATTATTGACTCCACAACTGTCAGTTCCTCCTGTTTCGCCGTGCAGATTTACCTCCACCTCCTGATTCAAAACCTTATTATTAGTACTTAGCTCCTTTACAAGTGTGTTCGTATTACAGGCGTTATTACTACTGCGCTCCCTTAACTCTACATTGGTTAATTCTCTTGCCCCTTGCTGCTCCCAGTTATTCTCCCCTCCTTTCTTAGTGACTAGATCGATACCAAGTGGTTGTGCTGGTGCCGTTCTTACAAATGGTTTCACCAGCGGGTTCAACTGGTAATGTTGTGGTCTACGAGCACCAGCCTCCTCGTAGAGTCTTAGCAGTTTCCCTGTCAAGGTACGTCACCGCTAACTGATGTCCTCTGCCAGCTGGTTGCGTCATCCCCTGGCAGCTGTCTACAGGCGCCATACTGACCTTGGTCACTGACCCAATTATCAAATGTCTGTCCTCTCTCTCATAATCGACCTCAGTATCTGCTTCCTCTCTGTACACTCATTCTGTTTATGTTTACTTCGGCTCGATTTTCATTCTGCCTAACAGGATGTCAATACTCTCTCCCCGCACTGTTCTCCTCTTTTAGTACAGATTCTACACGTTCATGATATTGCACAATTTTATTTACATTATCTTGGGGTGCGGATATAATCTTATTCTTCCAATACCAAGGTACTTTATTTTCTACCCCCATAACTATTTGCTCAGTTTATATCTTAGCACTAAGATAGGATAGAGTAGTAACCCACGTCTGTACGAATCTTCTTATCCCTTCTTTCTTGGGGTCATATTTTTCCCCAGACCAAAACTGATTCAGCACATCTATTTGTTTATGCTTTCCCCAGTACTCTTAAGAGAAAGCTTGCTTAAATTCCTTTAACTTATTGTATTTATCTGAGGCCAGGTTTCCCCAGATTCTTGCCTCCCCCATTAAGTTAGACGTAATAAACCTGATCTTCTGCTTATCACTCCACACTTTAGGCAAGATATCTTCAAAATCATTCCAAAATTCACGTGGATGTACACTTTTATTTGGATCAAATTTGAGAAACTGATTGTGTGTGACATAAGCAATCTCAGTGGATTCTATTATTCCACTAGAAATAGTGCTACCACTACTGTTAGTTACACGCTGTTCTACTTTTGTTATTTGACAGTCATGCTCACACAGTTGCTCATTCACACTGTTACTGAATTGATTAAGATGGGTTTCCTGGCCAGTGGCTTTATTTATTACCTGTGCCCCAAGTTTTTCACACTTATATTTACTTTCTTTCAATTTACATTCTAATGCTGCATGATTTATTAAACCATATGTTTACACCCCTTGGATATGTTCTCGAGCCTTGACTATCTCTGATTTAACATGTACTTTAAACTGTTGGTGGTCATCAGTAACATGTTTGAACTGTATTGTTAATTCACTTTTTACTTTAAGAATAGATTGTGTACATTCCTGTTTAACCTGATCAATTTCAATTTTTATATTATTGTTAAGCACTGCCATGTTTCTCTTGGATCTGAAACTTTTATCCAGTTTAGATTCTATTTCAACACCCATATTACTCATTTTTGAATGTAACCCACTCATTTTTGTATCAATATCACACTGCATTTTACTTATTTTAGATTCCATCTCATCACTTAATAAGATACCCATTTTTGTCATATTAGAATCTAACCCACTCATTTTTGTCAATAGATTCATTAACATTCCTGCTACACTATCTTTTGCCCCATCATTGACTGACACAATTTCCTGATCAATATTAGCTACTTCAACAAGTAGGTCTGAAACACTGGGGTCCTATACATTCTGTTCCCCCTCCGATCCATAATTACCATATAATGAATCTGACGAACTACTACTAAAATTTGGTTGTGATACATCGAGACTAAAGCTCATGGAATCATTAAATCATGCGGGCCATTGTGGCTGTGCGGTTCTAGGCGCTGCAGTCTGGAACCGCGCGACCGCTTCGGTCGCAGGTTCGATCCTGCCTCGGGCAGTTAGTAAGGTTTAAGTAGTTCTAAGTTCTAGGGGACTGGTGGCCTCAGATGTTAAGTCCCATTGTGCTCATAGCCATTTCAACCATTAAATTCTTTCCCTTTTTCTTTCCCCACTTCTACCTTCAGCTTGTCCTTTACACTCGTCTGCTTCCTTTTAGCCATTTTATCCAATATCTGTGAATTTACACACAAAGTTTTAAAGAGAACACTACTTAACTTTGCTCTTCTCATGTCTCTGACACCGCTAGCTGTAACTGCGGGTCCGACCACCATACACCAGGCCGTTATACCAGTTCACGGCCACCACTCCAGTCAGCGCTGCCAACTGCTTTCATTGCCAGTGTCACGTTATCTCTCGTAGCTTGTGGTCTGCATGAAGTTGCCGCTACCTGCTACTCCAGTTGGCAAGATATCACCACAAATCCGTCCGCCAAGCACAGCAAATGCAAACACAGTTTGTGGGCTATCACTTTCTTTCTATTCACGTGGCGATAGTTCACTCATAATATTTGTCCTTTCACAGTTCCTATTTATTCGTGAGCACTTTTTCACAGTCCGATTATCCCAACACTACTGCTTTTCTAGATAGTTGCCTACCTCCGCAAACTTTACTAATGTGTTTCCTGGCCAATTCTGCACCAATTGCAACGTAACGTGCTCTTTCACACATAGACGGCGGTTCTGCAACATAAATTGTCCACCTACTTTGATAGTGCTGCAGATCTGCACATGTAACTCGTGACTGCAGCGACTTATTAGATCTCAGAAAAGCAGTGTTGAAGAAACTGAGATTTCATAACTATACATCGGAGGCCGCTAAAGTACAACAAGCTGAAAATAGTCTTGTGAACACTAATGAACAAATCGGAAATGGGTTGCTGTTCAGATTTCGAAGGTCAAAGGTCCTTTTAAACTTGAAGTAGGATTTTTTGTATTGCTATTAAGAAAGATCATCAGCCCACATGTGTTCAAATCATTAAAGTTCCTGTTCACAGTCCTCGTCCCACTCAAACAACCAGAACTTTTCCTCTCCAACTCCGAAATAATTTATGAGAGTAACACAGTCAATGAACTGCTATTTCCCCCCAGGGGATCCACAACTCTTTTGTGGATACGTGCCTAGCGAGCACGGGACCCCGAGCTAATGTGGCCCTCCTCCCTTTCCGGGCTGCATCCCTTCCCTTTCCGCATCCTTCCCCATCCTCCATCTTCGCCCCCCCCCCTCACCTCTGGCTCTTTCCTTCCCTTTCTCCCCCTCTGGGAGTATGGTTTGTGCCTACGTCCGGAGACGGACGCTCGAAACTGTTACCAATTCCTTGCATTCTACGCTTGCTAGTCTTCGTCCTTCCTCTGTCCTTCTCTTTTCCTTACCTCTTCTCTTTGCCCTTTTCTCCGCTGCGGCGTATGAGACCCCTCTTCTTTCCTTTCCCTTTATCTTTTTTCCTCCCTGTGCGTGTCTGAAGGCCGACCCACGCATTTCCATGCGTAGCCGGTGACGGGGTAACGCGTAATTCCCCGCCCCGGGTAGACAGGTAGGACATGTACGTACCCCCTGGTAACGGCCAGGCCCAGGGAGGGGTGATTACCCGAGCTGATACCTTCTGAAAGTGCCGATTGGTCCCTCCGTCTGTTTGTCGGGAGGTGTGACCTGAGGTGTGAACAAGGCGGGAGTGCCCTCAGAGAGGGCCCCCACAAGGGAGGAGCGCGCCATCGGAGACGCTGGTAATCATGGGGGATTCTTCCGCAATGGTTTCCTCACCTTCCACTATGTCTGCTCACAAGCGTAAGTTTACTGAGTCTCAGCCACAGACAGTTCTTCCATCGTTGCCACAGTTCCTTGTTGTTTCTCGGTCTGACGAAGGTCACGACTTCTCCAAGGTCAACCCTTTCATTATTCAGAAAGGTGTCGACGCAATTGCGGGTCCTGTAAAGTCTTGTTCCAGATTACGGAATGGCACCTTGTTGTTAGAAACAGTCAGTGCCCTCCAAGCACAAAAATTGCTGCGTACTTCACTGCTCCACACCTTCCCTGTCTGGGTTGAACCGCACCACACTTTAAATTCCTCACATGGAGTCGTTTGTACACGCTCCCTCGATTGATTGTCTGACGAAGAAATTCAGCACTACCTATCTGATCAGGGCGTAACAGCTGTTCATAGAGTTATGAAAACGGTTGTCACGAACACCATTCCAACCCGCACTGTCTTCTTGACATTTGACAAAGTTCAACTCCCATCGAAAATCAAAGCAGGCTATGAGATAATTTCCGTTCACCCTTACGTCCCAAACCCTACGCGTTGCTATCGGTGTCAGCGGTTCAATCACACCAGCCAGTCCTGTTCCAATCAGGCCAAATGTGTTACGTGTGGCAAGGATGCCCATGAGGGTGCTTGTCCACCTCCATCCCCTTGCTGCATCAACTGTATGGGTGACCACGCTGCTTCCTCTCGAGATTGCCCCATTTTTAAGGACGAAAAGCTCATCCAGTAAATCAGAGTGAAGGAAAAGGTGTCGACCTTTGCTGCTCGGAAATTATTCGCCAGTCGACAGCCCACCGTGCCTCAGACAGGAAAATACAGCACTGTCCTTGTTTCTCGTCGGGCAACAAAGGAGGCGGCCATGCAGGCTTGCGACCTCACCTTTAGTACCACGGTCGTCAGATCGGCCAGCGCGAAGATCGCCCGTTCAACCTCACCACTTTCGCCTGCCCACTCTATGGCTCACCCTTCATCGGGTTCTACTAAAACTCGGGCCCACAAGTCAGACACCAAAACTTCGAAAAAAGAGCATACTCGTGAAGATTTTTTACGTACCCCAACTTCACAACCATCGGTTCCTCCTTCATCTAATCATCATATTTCCAAGAAGGCTAATAAGAAACCCAGTTCATCTCCTTCTCCGCCAAGGCGTGTCTCATCTACAGCGCCACCTGGCGGAAATCGCCCTCGGTCGTCTTCTGTGTCGCCGAGGCGCACTGCTGGCGGCCGATCAACCGGCCGATCGCTGGTGGCAGGAGCTGCTCCTGAACAACCTATGGATCAGGATCTTCTGCCTTGGGCTGAATGCCATTCCATGCTGTCGGTCGCAAGCTCTGAGCAGTCGTTGAGTTGACAGCAACCTTGGTCACATTCCTCCATTTTCTGTTCACCCTATGTCCATTATCCACTGGAATATCCGCGGCATTCGAGCCAATCGGGATGAATTGTCGATCTTCTTACGATACTACTCGTCGGTCATCTTCTGTCTTCGGGAAACAAAGCTGCGGCCACATGACCGCTTTGTTCTCCCTCATTTTCAGCCCGTCCGATATCATCTCCCCTCTGTTGAAGGCACTCCAGCCCATGGAGGACTCGTGATTCTTCTCCATGGTACTCTCCATTATCACCCAATCAACTTAAACACTTCCTTCCAAGCTGTCGCCGTCTGTCTTTCCCTTTCTGGATACACGTTCTCTCTTTGTACTGCATACATTCCATCGTCCACACCAATGGCACGAGCTGATCTCCTTCATCTTCTTGGTCAGCTTCCACCCCCCTATTTGCTGGTTGGGGACTTCAATGCCCACCACCCGCTTTGGGGATCTCCACATCGTTGTCCATGTGGCTCGCTATTACTAGACGTCTTCCACCAAGCGGATCTAGATTGCCTCAACACTGGGGTCCCTACATTTTTGTCTGCCTCCACGACAAATTTATCTCATTTGGACCTTGCGGTCGGTACTGTTTCGCTAGCTCGGCGCTTCGAATGGTTCGCCCTTGATGATACACACTCGAGTGACCACTTTCCATGTGTCCTTAGACTGCAGCCTCAACTGCCATCTATGCGCCCGCGACGCTGGAAGTTTGCCCAAGCCGATTGGACACTTTTTTCGTCTCTAGCGACGTTCGATGACCGTCACTTTCCCAGCGTCGACGATGAGGTCACACATATTACCGACGTCATTCTTACAGCTGCGGCACGTTCAATACCACGCACCTCCGAATTGCCCCGGCGCCCCCCAGTTCCTTGGTGGAACGAGGCATGCCGTGACGCAATACGTGAGCGGCGACGTGCTCTTCGCGTTTTCCGTCACCATCCTACTTTGGCCAACTGTATCCGCTATAAGCAGTTCCGTGCACGATGCCGTCGTGTCATCCGCGATAGCAAGAAGGCAAGCTGGAAATTCTTTAGTAGCTCATTTAACACCTTCAATCCCTCCTCGGAAGTTTGGAGTCGGCTTCGACGGTTCTCAGGCGCGCCTAGTTTCTCCCCGATCTCTGGTCTCACTGTCACGCATGATACATTAGTGGACCCCGTCGCAATTTCTAACTCATTGGGTCAGCACTTTGCTGAGATTTCGAGCTCTTCAAATTACCCGCCAGCGTTTCTCCCGAAGAAACGTGCAGCGGAAGTGCGACATCTTGCTTTCTCCTCACAATATCGCGAAAGCTACAATACTGTTTTCTCCATGCGGGAACTCCAACATGCACTCTCTTCTTCTCGCTCCTCCACCCCAGGACCGGATGGTATCCACGTCCAAATGTTGCTGCATTTATCAACTCATAGTCTGCGTTACCTCCTTCACCTTTATAATCGAATTTGGACCGGCAGTACTTTTCCCAGACGATGGCGGGATGCTATCGTCGTTCCTGTTCCGAAACCTGGAAAGGACAAACATCTCCCCTCTAGCTATCACCCCATTTCTCTCACGAGTAGTGTCTGTAAGGTTTTGGAGCGTATGGTGAATTACCGTTTAGCTTGGTGGCTGGAATCCCGCAGTCTTTTAACACCTGCCCAATGCGGATAGTGCTAAGATATAAACTGCGGATAGTGCTAAGATATAAACTGAGCAAATAGTTATGGGGGTAGAAAATAAGGTACCTTGGTATTGGAAGAATAAGATTGACCATCTTGTTGCTCTCCCCACTTACATCATGAACAATTTTCTCCGGAAACGCCAAACAGTAGCAATATTTTTTGATCTGGAGAGAGCATACGACACCTGTTGGAGGACAGGCATCCTTCGCACGCTGTTCTCTTGGGGCTTTCGAGGTCGGCTACCCCTTTTTCTTTGCGAATTTATGGCAGAGCGCACATTTAGGGTGCGGGTGAACACTACTCTCTCCCGTACTTTCTCCCAAGAAAACGGGGCACCCCAGGGCTCCGTGCTGAGTGTTGTACTGTTTGCCATTGCCATAAATCCAATTATGGATTGTCTCCTTCCTGATGTCTCGGGCTCCCTCTTTGTGGACGATTTTGCGATCTACTACAGCTCTCAACGGACCAGCCTTCTTGAACGACGTCTTCAAGGATGTCTCGATCGCCTCCACTCTTGGAGCATCGAAACCGGCTTCCGTTTTTCTCCCAGTAAGACCGTTTGTGTTAATTTTTGATGATGTAAGGAGTTTCTTCCGCCCTCCTTACATCTAGGTCCTGTCAATCTTCCGTTTTCAGACGTCGCTAAATTCTTGGGTCTTATGTTTGGCATAAAACTGTGCTGGTCCTCCCACGTTTCCTATCTTTTGGCTCGCTGTCTGCGATCCCTCAAGACCCTCCGTGTCCTGAATGGTACCTCCTGGGGAGTGGACCGAGTGGTCCTTCTCCGCCTCTATCGCGCCTTAGTGCGCTCGAAATTGGACTATGGAAGCATAGTCTACTCCTCTGCTCGGCCGTCTATTCTTCGGCGTCTCGACTCTATCCACCACCGTGGATTACGTTTAGTGTCTGGAGATTTTTACACCAGCCCTGTGGAAAGCCTTTATGCTGAGACTGCTGAACCTCCGCTGTCCAATCGGCGAGCAGTCCTTCTGAGTCGTTATGCTAGCCATCTGTCTTGCATGCCTGCTAATCCAGCCCATGACATTTTTTTCGACGCCTCCTTTGATGTAGGGTATGCAGGCCGCCCCTCCTCCCTACTACCACCGGGAGTCCGCTTCCGTCAACTGCTCCATTCTCTTTCCTTCCGCTTTCCTAAGACCTTCTTGACAACTTGGGGTACAGCACCGCCTTGGCTCCGTCCGCAGATCCGCCTGCTCCGTGACCTTTGTCAGTTTCCCAAGGATGGTACCCCTTCACTTGTTTATCGTCGGGCATTTTCTGCTCTATGTGCACAAATGAAGGACGCCACATTTATTTACACTGATGGCTCAAAAACATCGTTTGGTGTGGGGAGTGCCTATATTGTTGGCGACACCCCAAATCAATTCCGGCTACCCGACCAGTGTTCGGTTTATACTGCAGAGCTTTACGCTGTTCTCCAGGCTGTCTACTACATCCGCCGCCATCAGCGGATACAGTATGTTATCTGTTCAGATTCTCTCAGCTCTCTCCTCAGTCTCCAAGCTCTTTACCCTGTCCATCCTATGGTCCACAGGATTCAGGACTGTCTGCGCTTACTCCACCTGGGGGGCGTCTCGGTGGCGTTCCTCTGGCTCCCGGGACACGTTGGTGTCTATGGAAATGAGGTGGCCGATATAGCGGCCAAGGCTGCAGTCTCTCTTCTTCGGCCAGCTATTCAATTGATTCCCTTCGCCGATCTACGGAGCGTTTTATGTCGTCGTGTTGTTCTTTTATGGCACGCACATTGGTCGGGACTTCCCCATAATAAATTGCGGAACGTGAAAGCTCTTCCTTGTGCTTGGACCTCTTCCTCCCGAACGCATCGTCGGGAGGAGGTAAATTTAACTAGACTCCGGATAGGGCACTGTCTTTTTAGCCATCGACATCTTTTAAGCGGCGATACCCCCCACTCTGTCCCCACTGCTCTCAGCTGTGGACGGTAAGACACCTTTTAATTGAGTGCCCCTATTTTAATCCGTTACGCTCCCATCTACAGCTATCGCCTGATCTATCGTCGATTTTAGCAGATGACACGCGCTCAGCCGACCGCGTTCTCCAGTTTATTAGTGCCAGTGAAATGACGTCACTCATTTGAAGCTTTTTTTGGGGACAACCAACCCTTTTCTGTAGTGGATTTTTAAGCCTTCCTTCTGCTTTTAGTTTCTCCAGTTTTATGACTTTGTTCCCATTGCTGCTGGTTTTCAATTCCGGTTTTTTACTGTTTCCTAAGTCACGGGCTGGGCGCTAATGACCATAGCAGTTTTGCGCCCTAAAACCAAAATAAAAAAAAAAGAACACCGTTACGCACCCGTCTACAGCTGTCGCCTGATCTATCGTCAATTTTAGCAGATGACACGCGCTCGGCCGATCGCGTTCTCCAGTTTATTAGTGCCAGTGAAATGACGTCAGTCATTTGAAGTTTTTTTTTTGGGGACAACCAACCCCTTTCTGTAGTGGATTTTTAAGCCTTCCTTCTGCTTTTAGTTTATCCAATTTTTTGAGTTTCGTTCCCATTGCTGCTGGTTTCAATTTTCGGTTTTTTACTGTTTCCTAAGTTACGGACCGGGCGCTAATGACCATAGCAGTTTTGCGCCCTAAAAAACCAAAACAAAGAAAAAAAGAACTGCTATTTACTTTTTCACTCAGCATTCAGTGGTTGTCTTTAAATAAAATTTTTGCTTGCCATAAATACTCAGTAAAAAAATTAACTTAGTACCGCCACGCTTTTAGTTGAAAGTTTACACACGCAATTTTCTCCAGAACAAAATATCTCTCAACTCTTAAAATTTTACAAATAGTTAATAAATGGTGAACACCAGCTACCTTTATCACTATACCAAAATGCAGAAGTCAGAATATGACTTCATTTTACACATAATGTGTTTGGACACTTTCAGCATGACCGGCACCTTTGAAAGCTAAAGTACCGCCTCCTTCTTCTCTCTCTGCCTCTATAAGCCCCTCAATGTCCTGCGTAAGGTGCCAAACCATCTCACTTCTTACTGGCTGTACAGAATTACGGCCATTCAGAACTGACTTTCAGGGCACGGCTCTAGCAACAACCAACCACTGCTCTCAGCTCATTGACGTCATTAAAATAAGCAACTCAAAACTCTCTTGTTAAACAAATAAAATGAAATAAACTTTAAGATGTACTTTACGTGTAGAGTTTAACTATATAGTCACAAATGTTCCGGCTGTCTCTTACATATTCAAACATGCTTGGACATCTGTTATCCACTAGTAGGGTAACCAATGGTGGATTCATCCCCATGATACAAAGCTGGAACACTTGCAAGTTACTACAGAGCAATACAAACTGAAAAGTGAATATTGTCGAATGTCCCACCTACACTCACACAAGTACTCTCTTTCACACTCACCCTAACACAAAACATAAATATCTACCCGAAATTCTTAAAATTAATACTATAGCAAAACTACGAAAGGTTTTCTAAAATGAGAACTTTCCAAATTTGAATCTAAACACTGAAGGTGTCATCATATCTTTTCAGATAGTCACAGTTGGTGAACTATTAACAAATACATATTGATTTAGTTTTTTAAGTGTTGGATAATTGCATTTTTTACTGACTTTTCTTTTTCTTTTGTAACTTCCAAATTATGACAGTTATTGACCAGATTTTGAAAGATTGTTCCTTTACACAACAGCAGGTTATGTACCTAATATGAAGTTCCTCAGGCTATTTCCCATCAGTTATTAATTTTTATAGTTCCAGAGAATGTAACTACTCTGTAACCGAATCTCTGCTACTTTCACACGCTGGAGTCACGCCATATGTTCATGATGCACATCTGCATGACACAGCTCGCTCATTGCAGATCATATAAGATTCTTACTGCTTACACTGGAGCCCACAGACAGTCATACAAGAAAGCTTTAATAGACAAGTTTGTGATCATGCCCTAGCTGTGATGCCTCAGTACCACTTTTGTGAATTCTGCTGTGGTTGAATAAATGATCCCATTGTTTTTGAGAATGATGATGGCAGGAAAATGGGTGTGTAGTTTTCCATGTATTCTGCATTATCTTTCTTTAGTGGAAGCACAACTCTTGCCTATATTAAATTCTCTGGAAAATACCCCAATGTGAATGACTATTTTATCATGCCCTTCTTTTAAGGTAGCTTGTGAGGTCTATATGTATTGTTTCACCACAAAGTTTGGTACTTCATCCAAGCCTGCTTACTTTTTATTATTTGAGGTTAGTACAGTTTTTATGACTTCATGCTCTGTACTTGGTAACTTATTAACATCATTGTCCTTAGTGAATAATCATTTCCAGGTGCTATATTTGTTTTTGGCTGTTTTTACTGTAATTACTCTGTGAAAAGAATTCTCCTGAAAAATGCTCATTCACAAAGCTGATGTGCATCAGTTGTTACTTTATGTCTGTAGATTAGCTGTGTTTTCGTGTGCTTTTGTTTGTCTCTGCATTTCCTCAGTCCTGCAAACTCATCTATAACAGGCAGTCTCTGAGACATTGGGTTTATTCCTAACTTTTAAATATTTTTACCACACCCTCTTGCAGGGTGGAGCTGTTGTGGGAGGGCTACCTCTGACTCTCAACTGCTTCTGCTTCAAATGCCAGCCCAGACACTGAATTTGTTTCACTACCATCTGTAACTTTCTGATCTTTACTGAGATTTTAGTTCTTTGCCCTTTTACTTGTGTTAACTTCATCTCCACCAGTATGATATAGATTTGTAATTTTTACTATAATGTTGTTTCATCTCTGCACTGCATCAGCTTGAGAATCCAGGTAGGTGACTGAGTGCACAATCTGGCATTAAGCAAATCAATTGTTGTTATGTAAGCTACTAATTACTAATATTACTTTACACATAAACCTACGGAACAAATCCATTTTGTATGGGTGATTGCTTCTAAACACTTGTGCCCTATCTTTATTTGAGTCAACCTTTAAAAATTAAATTCCCATTAAATCACTGAATATTGGGGCTGGATTAGCTAGTCACCCAAACTTCAACATCAGCTGGGGACTGAGGTAATGCTTGCATCCCAGCAACAAACAGGTGAGGCAGCGTCTGGGTGTGTGCTGTGCCTCTCATCACAGATGAGCCCAGAGGGCTCCACATCAGATCACTAGCCTACAAGCCAATCTGACATCACATTCACTTTGTAGCTCATGCAACTAGTCCAATAACCCTAGCACTGAGCACAACATCTTTCAGATAACCCCATAGCTGGAAGACACACGGATTAAGATCAGGTGATCTGGACAGCCAAGCTGTAGTAAAATGATAGCCAATAATTGTAGCATTTCCAAAATTCATCTGCGTTAGCCATTTTTCTGGCTGTGCAATGTGAAGAGGAGCACCGTCTTGCTCAAAAATAATCCTACCCACACATCAATGCTGTTGAAAGGTTGGAATATCATTAAAAAATATGGCTCTACAATAAATGATTCCACCAATCGGGACCACAGTTACCTTTGCGGAATAAAGTGGTACTGGTGGATGGGCATGCGGATTTGCTATTGGCTACATTCTGCAATTCTTCATATATAAATGTCCTTGGAAATGTAACTGAGCTTTGTCTGTTCCCAGAACGTTCCAAGTCCATTCATTGTTCACTTTCATGTGAGAAATTCTGGAGTAATGGTGGCTTGCTGGCAGGTCAGCAGGAAGCATCCCCTGAAAACGGCTGATTTTGTATGGAAAATAATGCAGGATGTTTCGTAGGATTTTATGCATTGTGCTCGTAGTCAGTGTTCGGGCAATTCCCTGTGCACTGCATGTTTGCACACCACTGCTCAACAGCTCCTGTGAGGCTGTGGCATTATGTTCAACAGATGATTTCGTCCCTCTGTCACACTGCACTTTCAAAGAACCCATATTTTTTTAATTTTTAATCATTTTCTCCAGAGTTTGGCAGACATCAGAAAATTCCTTTCTTCATATCCTTGACTGTCTGGAAATTCTGTATGGCTACTGGCATACAGTCTCCATTCTTGTAAAAGTGCTTTACCAGCAGTGCACACTCCTTCATGGAGACAGGAGACAGTCATGTTGGGCATCCTGGATGCAAACTGAGGAACAGTTGTATTCTGTGCATCTGTTGGTATGCATATTCTGATGCTTTCAGCACCATTTCTGTGTCAAATTTTCTCTAATCCCCCCCCCCCCTTTCCCAATGATGTATCCCCTGCATCAGTAATATGATGTTCAAGTTTGGCACAATTCTGTACAGTGGTTCTCTTTCTACACTGTTTTTGAAACTGGAACTTTAATTGTGTATACAATTTACATTATTGAACTGAAAATGACAAAACTATTTGTATATGAGATTTTAAATTTTGTCTTTGTAATTTATCTTAAACATCCTTACATTTAAAATGGAGCAAAGCTGGATGTTGTTTTCAGACCAAAGAAAGACATTTTAAATACTCTTCTAGACCGTTGTCTATCCATGGATCTTTCATTTTGGGAGCACCATCCAAATTTTATCTCACTTTACACTTGTGCTGAAGTAGGAGGAGGAGGAGGAGGAGGAGGAGGAGGAGGAGGAGCAGAATGAATTAACTTTACTGCGCCAACATCCATTTTTCTGTATAAGAGGTGTTCCCACTTCAAGAAGAAATTCTCTTTTTTTGCAATTTATTTCTTTCTTCTAGTTAGGTTTTGTATTCAGCCAAATTATGAAAGCAGTGAGAGCAGTTACATCCAAAATATTATAAGGAGATTATTGCATCTGATTCCTGGGAAGCAAAGGAGAACTGTACATGACACATTCTACAGGTAATACCCGGTAATATTTTCTTATTGTTCCAGACAGAGTAATCTGTTTTTATTGTAATTCCTTTGCCATCACCAAATATGTCAAAAGATTATCTGTTGTGATATTTCTATCATTCCTGGATAAGTTTTCTGTCAGTACCAGCAATTTTCTTTTTCTTTGCTGTTCTTTGCCCTTTGCTACCATATTTACTGTGTTTTGATGAGATCTATCAATGAAAAGGACACCTGCCCCTAAAAGCTATCTGTTCTTCATCAACTGTAATATGTGGTTCATATACACCATTTAAATGTGCTCACCCACTGTTCAATTATATCCCTGACAGGAGCCAATTTATCAGGGCTGTGAGACTGTTGCTGCTGCTGTTGCTGTTCAGCATCAAACTGGAAAAGTGTGATATTTCCATTGAGCATTTCCTAGCTATAGAACTATTGAAAATATGACATGTTCTTTGTCCCATAAAATCATTATACCCTCATTGTTAATTTTGTATGTACACTCCGACAAGTATAAGCAGCCCAAGAAAGCACTCGCATTCTTTTCTATCAACATCAAATCATTTGTTCAAAAAGTAATGTTGCCTTATTTTATCCACTTCAAACTGTTCTGGAAAATGCAGGGCTACATAAATAACTGCAGAGTAATTACATTCCTTACACTATGCCATGTTGGACCTGGAGCCATATTCAACATGTTTAAGATGTTTAAGAGGGGCTATGTCCTATGTAATCCAACAATATTTTTTCCTCATGTCTCTTTTCTATTTTTGGACCTGATAACAAATGGGATTACTATTTTACATATATACTCCTATATGGTATTATTATTATTCCTGTTGTAAGCAAATGTCACATGAAATATTTGTGATTTTATCAGCTTAAGGAACAATAGTTTCCAAATATCCATGGTCATCAGAATCTTCAGCTGATTCACTGCCTTTAGATGTAATAGCATCAATCTCTCAATTATCATCAATGATACTTCATGTAATTCTTCTTGTTCACTCAGAAGTGCTTGTATTTCAGGACTACTATAACCAAACATTTTCTACTCATAATGCAATTGCCGGCCGGTGTGGCCGTGCGGTTCTATGCGCTTCAGTCTGGAACCGCGTGAGCGCTACAGTTGCAGGTTCAAATCCTGCCTCGGGCATGGATGTGTGTAATGTCCTTAGGTTAGTTAGGTTTAAGTATTTTTAAGTTCTAGGGGACTGATGACCATAGATGTTAAGTCCCGTAGTGCTCAGAGCCATGTGAACCATAACGCAATTCTATGATGTGCTTGGGCAAAATACTAAGAACAACTGAGGCAATACACAGCAAGTGCTGAGGCAGAAAACCCTAACAGTGGGTACAAAAACAAACAAGAAATGTTATTTACAATGATGAAAGTGTTTTGTAGAATAGCTCTTCAAAATAACAGTCCTCATTTTCAGAATCTTACATTCAGGAAACAAAAATGCAATTTAAATTTGGGTCATATTGAAACCAGGGGTACTCAGTGCAAAACCATGAATAAATTTTAATTTGCTGTAAATATGAATCTGAACAAAATGTAATTAGGTACAACTGACTCAAAGACAGAAAGTCATATATATTGAAAATAAGTGTTTTAAATACAAGAGAGCTACATATTTCAAATGAGCTTACATGGCCTTGTTGACCACTTTGGCTCTAGGAAAACTAACCTCCATGCAACCAGTCAATATACCGTGAGTCCTTTCAAAAATATGTGATTTCCCTAAATCGTTTCAGGCAAATGCCGGGATGGTTCCTTTGAAAGGGCACAGCCGATTTCCTTCCCCATCCTTCCCAAATCCGAGCTTGCGCTCCGTCTCTAATGACCTCGTTGTCGACGGGACGTTAAACACCACTAACCTAACCCTTTCAAAAATATGAGTATGTATTGTAAATTATGTCATAAAAATGTTTGAACAGAGAGATTTGACTGTATTATATTGTAACTGTAAATCATTGACATATATGAGAAAGAGGAGTGGCCCTAAGATGCTTCCCTGGGGTACTCCTAAAGAAACTTCCTTTGCTTCTGAAACCAACCTTATTTTTTGATTTGAATTTACAGTGGTGAGGTCTGCAATCTGAGATTTGTTTTTGAGATATGACTCAAACCACATTTTAAGTCTTCCTCTAATACCTACTGCTTCCAGATGATCAAGGATGGTTTCATGGCAGACTGTATCAAAAGCTTTAGATAGATCTAAATTGATTCCTACTACACTTTTGTTTTTCTCCAAATTTTTAATTATTTCTTGGGTGTAGTCTATGACTGCAGTTTCTGTGCTTCATTTGGCATGAAAACCATTTTGATTACCATTCCAAAGTTTATTATTGTCTAGGTAACTAGTGACTCTCAGTTTCATCAGATTCTCTAATATTTTGGAGGAAGCAGGAATAAGTGATATGGGACAGTAGTTTTCTATTTTATGTCTGTCTCCATTTTTAAATAGTGGCCTCACTTTTGAGATCCTCAGTTGCTGAGGAAACCCACCTTCATTAAAGGATAAATTTGCAATATGTGCTAAAGGTTGTGCAATCTGCACTGCAGTCCTTATTATGATTGAAACTGGTACTTCATCAACACCTGCTGCCAGTTTTTGTTTTAAGGTTCTAATCACTCTAATTACTTCCTGTTTCATTTGCTGCAGGCAACCCTTGGAGAATGATTTATTTTTTGTTTTGTGAAGTTTAAGTTTAGTGAATGTGGTACATTTAAAAAATAGTTATTAATATAGTTTGCATTTCCTTCTTTTCTATATTGCAGTTTTCACTGCTTTTGAGTATTATTTCTTCCTCTTCTCCCAAGGTAGTAGTTTCATTCCTCACAATGTCCCATATAGTTCGTGGTTTGTTATCTGAGTTCCTGATTAAATTGTCATTAAATAGCAACTTTGCCTTTGCTATTGCCTTTCAGTATATTTTTCTGTATGTTTTTACATATTCTACAAACTGTGGATCTGAGCAAGTTTTAATATCTTGGTTCAGTCTTTTATGGTTACACAGGAAATCCTAATGCCTGTAGTTATCAAAGGTTTGTGTGCTTTTTGTTCTGAAGACTTGGACCTCACTAACTTCTTAGGGAAACATATTTCAAATTGTGACATGAATATAGATGAAAAGGTATTATATGTATTATTTGCACTTGATTCTGATCTCACATCTGTCCAGCTTTCACTGGTTAGACAGTTAACAAAATGTGTGCATTTCATTTAGAAAAAATTGTTTCGTAAGTGTGGCAAGACCAGTGTTGTAATGTTGAGTACTTACTGTTCTCTTATAATTCTTACTCTTACAACATAAAGGCAGATGTCATATTTTTTTTTTTTTTTTTACTCTGGTTACAGAACTGAAAGGAGGATTAACATGTATTATGCAAATGATGCAGAGTAGACACTCACAGGACACTAGGTTTCAGCTCTCAGCATTAAGCATCCATAAATGTGTCATCTGTTTTGCATGTTTCTAACTAGAATTTTGATTACATTCATTCCAAGACTAATGTTTTATACTTCTGCACTTGACAGATACTAATTAACAGATTTTAACAATATTATATCCTGAATGTCACTATTTAATAATTTAATAGAGAATTTAGAGTTCTGTGCAATATTGCCTTTTACTACCTACTGTCATTCTGTGCTTGATGTAAAAACCTACTCAGTAAGAACTTGTAATGAGTCATATATCTTCTTTGAACTTGTGTGCTCACTTGTAAAACTTGTTCAAAAAATCTATCATTCAATATAAATGAACCTCTGCATCATTTAAGAGCTCAAAAAACTTTCTTCTATTTTCGCTTTCTAAAGTACTATTTTTCTGTTCAAACATTTTTATGTCATAATTTACAAAACATACTCATTTTTCAAAGGGCTCATGGTATATTGACCGGTTGCATGGAAGTTATATTTACTAGAGCCAAAGTGGTCAATAAGGCCATGTAAGTTCATTTGAAATATGTAGCTCTCTTGTATTTAAAACAATTATTTTCAATATATATGACTTTCTGTCTTTGAGTCAGTTGTACCTAATTACATTTTGTTCAGCTTTATATTTACAGCAAATTAAAATTTATTCATGGTTTTGCACTGAATATCACTGGGTTCAATATGACCCAAATCTAAATTGCATTTTTGTTTCCTGAATGTAAGATTCTGAAATTCATTGTAAATAACATTTCCTGTTTGTTTTTGTACCCACTGTTAGGGTTTCCTGCCTCAGCACTTATTGTGTATTGCCTCAGTTGTTCTTAGTATTTTGCCCAAGCACATCATAGAATTGCATTATGAGTAGAAAATGATTGATTACAGTAGTCCTGAAATACAAGCACTTTTGAGTGAACAAGAAGAATTACGTGAAGTATCATCTGATGATAATTGAGAGATTGATGCTATTACATCTGAAGGCAGTGAATCAGCTGAAGATTCTGATGACCATGGATATTTGGAAACTATTGTTCCTTAAGCTGATAAAATCACAAATATTTCATGTGAAATTTGCTTACAACAGGAATAATAATAATACCATATAGGAGTATATATGTAAAATAGTAATCCCATTTGTTATCAGGTCCAGAAATATAAAAGAGACATGAGGAAAAAATATTGTTGGATTACATAGGACATAGCCCCTCTTAAACATCTTAAACATGTTGAATATGGCTCCAGGTCCAACATGGCATAGTGTAAGGAATGTAATTACTCTGCAGTTATTTATGTAGCCCTGCATTTTCCAGAACAGTTTGAAGTGGATAAAATAAGGCAACATTACTTTTTGAACAAATGATTTGATGTTGATAGAAAAGAATGTGAGTGCTTTCTTGGGCTGCTTATACTTGTCGGAGTGTACATACAAAATTAACAATGAGGGTATAATGATTTTATGGGACAAAGAACATGTCATATTTTCAATAGTTCTATAGCTAGGAAATGCTCAATGGAAATATCACACTTTTTCAGTTTGATGCTGAACAGCAACAGCAGCAGCAACAGACTCACAGCCCTGATAAATTGGCTCCTGTCAGGGATATAATTGAACAGTGGGTGAGCACATTTAAATGGTGTATATGAACCACATATTACAGTTGATGAAGAACAGATAGCTTTTAGGGGCAGGTGTCCTTTTCATTGGTAGATCTCATCAAAACACAGTAAATATGGTAGCAAAGGGCAAAGAACAGCAAAGAAAAAGAAAATTGCTGGTACTGACAGAAAACTTATCCAGGAATGATAGAAATATCACAACAGATAATCTTTTGACATATTTGGTGATGGCAAAGGAATTACTATGAAAACAGATTACTCTGTCTGGAACAATAAGAAAATATTACCATGGATTACCTGTAGAATATGTCATATCTATTTGTAAAACTGCAGGTAAAATTCTCCTTTGCTTCCCAGGAATCAGATGCAATAATCTCCTTATAATATTTTGGATATTACTGCCCTCAGTGCTTTCATAATTTGGCTGAATACAAATCCTAACTAGAAGAAAGAAATCAATTGCAAAAAAAGAGAATTTCTTCTTGAAGTGGGAACACCTCTTATACAGAAAAATGGATGTTGGTGCAGTAAAGTTCATTCTTCTGCTTCTCCTCCTCCTCCTCCTCCTCCTCCTACTTCAGCACAAGTGTAAAGTGAGATAAAATTTGGATGGTGCTCCCAAAATGAAAGATCCATGGATAGACAACGGTCTAGAAGAGTATTTAAAATGTCTTTCTTTGGTCTGAAAACAACATCCAGCTTTGCTCCATTTTAAATGTAAGGATGTTTAAGATAAATTACAAAGACAAAATTTAAAATCTCATATACAAATAGTTTTGTCATTTTCAGTTCAGTAATGTAAATTGTATACACAATTAAAGTTCCAGTTTCAAAAACAGTGTAGAAAGAGAACCACTGTACAGAATTGTGCCAAACTTGAACATCATATTACTGATGCAGGGATACATCATTGGGAAGGGAGGGGGGGAGGGGGGATTAAAGAAAATTTGACAAAGAAATGGTGCTGAAAGCATCAAACTATGCATACCGACAGATGCACAGAATACAACTGTTCCTCAGTTTGCATCCCAGATGCCCAACACGACTGTCTCCATGAAGGAGTGTGCACTGCTGGTAAAGCACTTTTACAAGAATGGTGACTGTATGCCAGTAGCCATACAGAATTTCCAGACAGTCAAGGGTATGGAGAAAGGCATTTTCCAATGTCTGGTAAACTCTGGAGAAAATGATAACAAAATTTTAAAAAATATGGGTTTTGAAACTACAGTGTGACAGAGGGACGAAATCAACTGTTGAAGATATTGCCACATTCTCGCAGGATTGCCAAAACACTGACTGTGAGCACAATGCATAAAATCCTACGAATCATCCTGCATTATTTTCCATACAAAATCACCCGTGTTCAGGGGATGCTTCCTGCTGACCTGCCAGCAAGCCAACATTCACTCCAGAATTTCTCGCATGAAAGTGAACAATGAATGGACTTGGTACGTTCTGGGAACAGACAAAGCTCACTTCTTTTTCCAAGGACATTTAAATATGAAGAATTGCAGAACGTGGGCATTAGCAGATTCGCATGCCCATCCACCAGTACCACTTCATTCCACAAAGGTAACTGTGGTCCTGATTGGTGGAATCACTTACTGTAGAGCCGTTTTTTTTTGAGGAGATGAGTTCTGTGGGTTCTGTTACCTGTACTGTCACTGATAAATGCTATGAGATTCTTTCACACAGCAATGTTATTCCAACCTTTCAACAGCATGGATGTGTGGGTAGGATAATTTTATGCAAGATGGTGCTCCTCTTCACTTTGCACAGCCAGCGAAGAGGCTAATGCCGAGGAAGTTTGGAAATGTTACAATTATTGGCCATCATTATACTACAGCTTGGCTGTCCAGATGACCAGATCTTAATCTGTGTGTCTTCCAGCTATGGGGTTATCTGAAAGATGTTGTGCTCAGTGCTAGGGTTATTGGACTAGTTGCATGAGCTACAAAGTGAATGTGAGGTCAGATTGGCTTGTAGGCTAGTGATCTGATGTGGAGCCCTCTGGGCTCATCTGTGATGTGAGGCACAGCACACACCCAGATGCTGCCTCACCTGTTTGTTGCTGGGATGCAAGCATTACCTCAGTCCCCAGCTGATGTTGAAGTTTGGGTGACTAGCTAATCCAGCCCCAATATTCAGTGATTTAATAGGAATTTAATTCTTAAAGGTTGACTCAAATAGAGATGGGGCACAAGTGTTTAGATGCCATCACGCATACAAAATGGATTTGTTCCCTAGGTTTATGTGTAAAGTAATATTAGTAATTAGTAACTTCGACTAACAACTATTAATTTGCTTGATGACAGATTGTGCACTGGGTCTTGGGTGGCCCCACCTACCTGGATTCTCAAGCTGATGCAGTGCAGAGATGAAACAATGTTATAGTAAATATTACAAATCTATACCCTACTGGTGGAGATGAAGTTAACACAGGCAAAAGGGCAAAGGACTGGAAGCTCAGTAAAGATCATAAGGTTACAGATGGTAGTGAAACAAATTCAGTGTCTCGGCTGACGTTTGAAGCAGAAGCAGTTGAGAGTCAGAGGTAGCCCTCCCACAACAGCTCCACCCTCCAAGAGGGTGTGGTAAAAATATTTAAAAGTTAGGAATAAACCCAATGTCTCAGAGACTGCCTGTTATAGATGAGTTTGCAGGACTGAGGAAATGCAGAGACAAACAAAAGCACACGAAAACACAGCTAATCTACAGACATAAAGTAACAACTGATGCACATCAGCTTTGTGAATGAGCATTTTTCAGGAGAATTCTTTTCACAGAGTAATTACAGTAAAAACAGCCAAAAACAAATATAGCACCTGGAAATGATTATTCACTAAGGACAATGATGTTAATAAGTTACCAAGTACAGAGCATGAAGTCATAAAAACTGTACTAACCTCAAATAATAAAAAGTAAGCAGGCTTGGATGAAGTACCAAACTATGTGGTGAAACAATACATATAGACCCCACAAGCTACCTTAAAAGAAGAGCATAATAAAATAGTCATTCACATTGGTGTACTTTCCAGAGTATTTAAAATAGGCAAGAGTTGTGCTTCCACTAAAGAAAGATAATGCAGAATACATGGAAAACTACACACCCATCTTCCTGCCATCATCATTCTCAAAAACAATGGGATCATTTATAAAAGTAAGATTAATGAATAACTTGAATAAATGATATATTCTAAGTGTTAGAAGTATGAATTCAACCATAGCAGAATTCACAAAAGTGGTACTGAGACATCACAGCTAGGGCACAATCACAAACTTGTCTATTAAAGCTTTCTTGTATGACTGTCTGTGGGCTCCAGTGTAAGCAGTCAGAATCTTATACGATCTGCAATGAGCGAGCTGTGTCGTGCAGATGTGCATCATGAACATATGGCGTGACTCCAGCGTGTGAAAGTAGCAGAGATTCGGTTACAGAGTAGTTACATTCTCTGGAACTATAAAAATTAATAACTGATGGGAAATAGCCTGAGGAACTTCATATTAGGTACATAACCTTCTGTTGTGTAAAGGAACAGTCTTTCAAAATCTGAAGTCAATAACTGTCATAATTTGGAAGTTACAAAAGAAAAAGAAAAGTCAGTAAAAAATGCAATTATCCAACACTTAAAAAACTAAATCAATATGTATTTGTTAATAGTTCACCAAGTAAGACTATCTGAAAAGATATGATAACACCTTCAGTGTTTAGATTCAAATTTGGAAAGTTCTCATTTTAGAAAACCTTTCGTAGTTTTCCTATAGTAATAATTTTAAGTATGTAGGGTAGATATTTATGTTTTGTGTTAGGGTGAGTGTGAAAGAGAGTACTTGTGTGAGTGTAGGTGGGACATTCGACAATATTCACTTTTCAGTTTGTATTGCTCTGTAGTAACTTGCAAGTGTTCCAGCTTTGTATCATGAGAAAGAATCCACCATTGGTTACCCTACTAGTGGATGATGGATGTTCAAGCATGTTTGAATATGTAAGAGACAGCCAGAACATTCGTGACTATATAGTTAAACTCCAGACGTAAAGTACATCTTAAAGTTTATTTCATTTTACTTGTTTAACAAGGGAGTTGCTTATTTTACTGACGTCATTGAGCTGAGAGCAGTGGTTGGTTCTTGCTAGATTGTGGTGCGAGCCGTGCTCTGAAAGTCAGTTCTGATTGGCCGTAATTCTGTACAGCCAATCAGCCAATAAGAAGTGAGACGGTTAGCCACCAAATGCAGGACATTGAGGGGCTTGTAGAGGCAAAGAGAGAAGGAGGTGGAGGACTAGCTTTTGAAGGAGCCAGTCATGCTGAACATGTCCGAACGCATTATGTGTAAAATGAAGTGATATTGCGACTTCCATATTTTGGTACAGTGATGAAGGTAACTGGCGTTTACCATTAGCTATTTGTAAAATTTTAAGAAACAAGAGATGTTTTACTCTGGAAAAAAATGGGTGTGTAATCTTTGAACTAAAAGCGTGGCAGTACTAAGTAAATATTTTTTTACTGAGTATTTATGGCGAGCTAAAACTTTATTTAAAGATGACCACTGAATGCCAATCGCAAAAGTAAATAGCAGTTCATTGACTTTGTTACACTCATAAATGATTTCAGAATTGGAGAGGAGAAGTTCTTACTGTTTGAGTAGGACAAGGACTGTGAACAGGAACTTTAATGATTTGAACACATGTGGGCTGATGATCTTTCTTAATAGCAATAAACAAAAATTCTAATGCAAGTTTAAAAGGACCTTTGACCTTAGAAATCTGAACAGCAAGCCATTTCTGATTTATTCTTTAGAGTTCACAAGACTATTTTCAGCTTCTTGTACTTTAGCGGCCTCTGATGTGTAGTTATGAAATCTCAGTTTCTTCAACACTGCATTTCTGAGATCTAATAAGTAGCTGCAGTCAGGAGTTACATGTGCAGATCTGCAGCAGTATCAAGGTAGGTGGACGTTTTATCTTGCAGAACCGCCATTGACGTGTGAAAGACCGCGTTATGTCGCAACTGGTACAGAATTGGCCGAGAAAAACATTAGTAAAGTTTGCGGAGGTAGGCAACTATCTGGAAAAGCAGTAGTGTTGGGATAATTGGACTGTGAAAAAGTGCTCACGAATAAATAGGAACTGTGAAAGGACAAATATTGTGAGTGAAGTATCGCCACGTGAATAGAAAGAAAGTGATAGGCCATGAACTGTGTTTGCATTTGCTGTGCTTGGCGGAAGGATTTGTGGTGATATCTTGCCGACTGGAGTAGCAGGTAGCGGCAACTTCATGCGGACCACATTCTATGAGAGATAACGTGACATTGGCAATGAAAGCAGTTCGCAGTGCTGACTGGAATGGTGGCCCGTAAACTGGTACAACAGCCCGATGCATGGTGGTCGGACCAACAGTTACAGCTAGCTGTGTCAGAGACTTCAGAAGCGCGAAGTTAAGTAGTGTTCTCTTTAAAACTTTGTATGAAAGTAAGCAGCCAAGTGTAAAGGACAAGCTGAAGGTAGAAGTGGAGAAAGAAAAGGGGAAAAAATTTAATGGTTGAAATGGCTATGAGCACAATGGGACTTAACATCTGAGGCCACCAGTCCCCTAGAACTTAGAACTACTTAAACCCCAGTGTTTCAGACCTACCTGTTGCGGTAGCTAATATTGATCAGGAAATTGTCAGTCAATGATGGGGCAAAAGATAGTGTAGCAGGAATGTTAATGAATCTATTGACAAAAATGAGTGGGTTAGATTCTAATATGACAAAAATGGGTATCTTATTAAGTGATGAGATGGAATCTAAAATAAGTAAAATGCAGTGTGATATTGATACAAAAATGAGTGGGTTACATTCAAAAATGAGTAATATGGGTGTTGAAATAGAATCTAAACTGGATAAAAGTTTCAGATCTAAGAGAAACATTGCAGTGCTTAACAATAATATAAAAATTGAAATCGATCAGGTTAAACAGGAATGTACACAATCTATTCTTAAAGTAAAAAGTGAATTAACAATACAGTTCAAACAAGTTACTGATGACCACCAACAGTTTAAAGTACATGTTAAATCAGAGATAGTCAAGGCTCGTGAACATATCCAAGGGGTGTAAACATATGGTTTAATAAATCATGCAGCATTAGAATGTAAATTGAAAGAAAGTAAATATAAGTGTGAAAAACTTGGGGCACAGGTAATAAATAAAGTCACTGGCCAGTAAACCCATCTTAATCAATTCAATAACAGTGTGAATGAGCAACTGTGTGCGCATGACTGTCAAATAACAAAAGTAGAACAGCGTGTAACTAACAGTAGTGGTAGCACTATTTCTAGTGGAATAATAGAATCCACTGAGATTGCTTATGTCACACATCATCAGTTTCTCAAGTTTGATCCAAATAAAAGTGTACATCCATGTGAATTTTGCAATGATTTTGAAGATATCTTGCCTAAAGTGTGGAGTGATAAGCAGATCATCAGGTTTATTACTTCTAACTTAATGGGGGAGGCAAGAATCTGGGGAAACCTGGCCTCAGATAAATATAATAAGTTAAAGGAATTTAAGCAAGCTTTCTCTTAAGAGTACTGGGGAAAGCATAAACAAATAGATGTGCTGAATCAGTTTTGGTCTGGGGAAAAACATGACCCCAAGAAAGAAGGGATAAGAAGATTCATACAGAGTTGGGTTACTACTCTATCCTATCTTAGTGCTAAGATATAAACTGAGCAAATAGTTATGGGGGTAGAAAATAAAGTACCTTGGTATTGGAAGAATAAGATTATATCTGCACCCCGAGATAATGTAAATAAATTTGTGCAATATCTTGAACGTGTAGAATCTGTACTAAAAGAGGAGGACAGTGCGGGGAGAGAGTATTGACATCCTGTTAGGCAGAATGAAAATCGAGCCGAAGTAAACATAAACAGAATGAGTGTACAGAGAGGAAGCAGATACTGAGGTCAATTATGAGAAAGAGGCCATACATTTGATAATTGGGTCAGTGACCAAGGTCAGTATGGCGCCTGTAGACAGCTGCCAGGAGATGACGCAACCAGCTGGCAGAGGACATCAATTAGCGGTGACATACCTTGACAGGGAAACTGCTAAGACTCTACGAGAAGGCTGGTGCTCATAGACCACAACATTACCAGTTGAACCTGCTGGTGAAACCATTTGTAAGAATGGCACCAGTGCAACCACTTAGTATTGATGTAGTCACTAAGAAAGAAGGGGAGAATAACTGGGAGCAGCAAGGGGCAAGAGAATTAACCAATGCAGAGTTAAGGAAGCACAGTAGTAATAACACCTGTAATAAAAACACATTTGTAAAGGAGCTAAGTTACTAATAGTAAGGTTTTGAATCAGGAGGTGGAGGTAAATCAGCTCAGCGAAACAGAGGAGGAACTGTCTGACAGTTGTGGAGTCAATAATGGAGCAGGGGTCAAAGGGCTGGTTGGTAGGTTGTTTGAAGTAATTGAGAGTAGTGGAGAGGAGGCGGAAAAGGAACAAGAGGAGGAAATATGTAATGCTGACAACACCTGGTATGGGGTCGCAGAAACAGAGGTAAATACAGAAAGGGAAACACCAGAAAGATGTTTGAATTTAGCGATAGTGGACAGACTGGTAGGAACTGCCATTAGTAGTAATAATATTAAGCATGAGGAAGACCCACTAAACATAAATATGATATCCACACAAAACATAGGTTTTCATAGGAAGGAAACGGTCCAGGATTTACTAGATGAGGTAGAACTTACAAATGAGAGTACATAGGAGAGCGTATAATAGAGATAAGTGTTTTTGATGAAAATGTAAAGTGTTGGAGTGATACAGGATGAGAGGTGTGTGCTGTGTCCCAGAATTTTGTTAATGAATGCCCAGCAAATTAGCAAGTAGTAAGGATGCCAGTAAGTGGCCTATATACAATTGTAGCAACGGGAAAAGCCAAAAAGGTGGTGAAGCAAGAAATATTTCTATCCATAGTGGTAAAGGGGGTAGCAATTAAGCAGAATTTCTTAGTAATTAGTGGACTAAGTGTTGATATGCTGGTGGGTGCTGATTTTCTTGGTAAACATGAGGGATGGGAAAATTCTGGGACCAAAGACATAATAATAAGAATTACTGCTAACCTTATCACTATACCATTCATAGGTAAGAGACCAAGTGAGGATGAAGAAATAAATGACTTGCCAATCTGTATTTGCAGGACAACAAAACTAATGGAAGGCTATAATGATTATGGTGGAAGTGAAGAAGTGGATACGTCTGAGCTGGATAGTGTCAGAGCTAGGATCAATGATGAATTGCTAGAATTAAGTGACCTAGATGAGGAACAAAGAAATAACCTAACACAAATTTTGACAAAGTCTATAAGAGTATTTTCTGATCATCCAGGTCCAGGTAAAGATTATGAGTGTTTTTTGACAGTGGAAAAGGATGTCCATTTTTTTTTCAAAAAACAATTTGAAATTCTTGAAGTGCACAAGGCAGCAGTACGTGACCTGATTCAGAATATGCCAGTGGGGGCTCATTGGAAGAGCAATAAGTGTTTATAACAACCTGCTGGTTATAATACCAATGAAGGATGGCTCGATCAGATTAGTATTAGATGCTAGAGCCGTGAATGAGATAGTATTACCTGAGGGTGACAGACCTGAAAATATAGAAGAACTGTTACAGAAGTTTAAAGGGGTAAAATTCTTCACATCCATGGATGTAACCTGTGGTTACTGGAATATTCCTTTAGGCAATGAATCAAGAAAGTATACACCGTTTCTATTTGAAGGTAGATGTTATCAATATAAGGTGGTGCCGTTTGGCCTAAATATAAGTGTATGTGCATTTGTAAGAGCTATGTCACATGTCTTAGTGGACCAATTGTTAAGAAGAGTAAGTGTATGTAGATGACATTTTAATATTGACTCCTACTTGGGAAGAACATTGTTTATTACTAGACGCGGTACTGAAAGCAATTAAAATGTGGGGAATGAAGTTAAAGTTAGATAAGACAGAGTTTTGTCAAGAAGGAGATCAAATTCTTGGGGCATGTAGTAAGTGGAGAAGGTATAATGCCTGATGCAGAGAAAATTAAAGCTATCCGAGACTGTGCTGCACCAGCAACACGCAAAGCATTGAAGGGGATGTTTGGTCTGTTTGGTTTTTACAGGAAATTTGTTTCTGGTCAATTGTTTAATGTGCCTTGCTTAAGAGAACTGTTAAAGAAAAATGTAGAATATAAGTGGACTATTGAATGTCAGAAGGTGTTCGAAGATCTAAAAGATGCCATAGTTAATAGTCAAGTTCTAAACCACCCAGATTTTTCAAAACCGTTCTGTCTTTGATCTGATGCCTGTGCATATGGATTAGGAGTTGAACTGTTTCAGATTGAGAAAGAAGGAGAAGGAGAAGCACACAAAACCATTGCTTTTGCAAGTATGTCCCTTCAACAAGCAGAAAAGAACTACAGTATATCCAAATTATAAGCTTTAGCTGTAATTTTTGGCTTACAAAAATTCGAGAAGTACCTTTTAGGACATGAGATTTTAATTTTCACTGACCATAGTGCACTCACCTGTCAACTTAAGCATGGTAGATTAAGGAGATGGTCTCAATATCTACAACAGTTTAAGTATAAGATGATCTATATTAAGGGTTCTGAGAACATTGTGACGGATGCCTCATCAAGAAGTGTAAAAGACAACAGACAGGGAGTGAATTCCATCTGTAATAGAGAATGTAATGAAGTGTTGTTGGCAGTTATGTAGTTGCACGATGAAGGCTCGATAAAACGTGTTTGTAAGAATCTGCGAAGGGAGCAAAACCAAGATAACATCAAACTAGTAAAAAGCAGAGTAGGTCAACCGGATTTTCCAGAACAATTTGTATACCATAAGGTGCATAAAGATGTCTTATTTAGGCATAGGAAAAATTCAGAGGAGAACTGAAAAATTTGTTTCCCGGAACAGCATGTAGATGCGTTAATTGACTATATACACTGTAAGTACAGACACTACAGAGCTCATAAGTGCATAGCTAAGTTGAGTGAAGTGGAGATATTTAACAACATGTAGAGAAGGGTTCAACAACAGTTAGTCATGTGATTGGTGTCAGAAAGTCAGAGTCAACAATAAAATTATTCAAGGTCAGATGTATTCTGTAGAACCACAGAATTGATTGGATTTGGTAGCAATTGATTTATTTGGCCCGCTACCAGTGTCACGAGGTGTCTGTGAGTGTGTTTTTGTAATGGTAGATGGTTTTTCCAAGTACATTAGATTTTACCCTATCAAGAAAGCTAATTCTAAGGTAATAGTAAGCAAATTGGAAAAGGATTACTTTGTAAATATAGGAGTGCCTAAAGCTATTTTATCTGACAATGAGCCACAATTTATTTCTAAGAGGTTTGAGAAGTGCCTGAAACAACGCAGGGAAGAGCATGTTAAGATCTCAGCATATTTTCCTCAAGGTAATGTGCGTGAGAGGATCATGAAGGAACTAAACCGATTATGTAGGACTTACTGCCACAAGAAACATTTTGCAAGGGCCAAGTACATAGAGTATTTTAAGGAGGTTGTTAACCATCTTAAATATGAAGCCACTGGATTTGGACCTGTAGAACTAATGTGTGAAATTAGGCCAAATAACATCTTGTTTGATCTTGTAGAATTCCCTAGTCTTACTGATTTAGCTATGGAAGAAAAGAAGAAACTAGCACGTGCTACTATAAGGAAGAAGGCACTGTAGAGAGAGAGAGGATGATGGTAGGGTTAATCCTACTAGCTTCCAAATAGGTGATCTAGTTTTAATAAAGACAAAGGAGAAATCAAAAAAGTTTACCTCAAAAACGAAAAGGTTTACTGATGAGTATGTGGGTCCATTTAGGATAATAAAGGAACCTCATCCTAATGCTTACTGATTGGAATTTGTAAAGTCTCCTAAGCTACCATATTTAAGAAATATTATTGATCTAAAGAGATATGCACAAGAAAGAGACGTAGCCAGGAGTATCGAAAAACCTCAGAGGGCACTCTTTGCAGGGCTAAGTGTTTGACGAACACTAGGACTTAGGTTAATGACAATGCTACTTAATTTTCATTTCATGTTGTCATTCTTCTTCTTCATCATTCAGAACTCTTGACTGTCATCTTTCCTTCTTCACTATAGTAATATTAAGTGAGAGAGCTAAGTGCTGTGGAAACATCAGAAGGTTGTTATTGTAAGAAGAAACGAAAAATATTTACAGAACAGCTAGGCCGGCTGTAAGACAATGGTAATATTGTCCAGGAAGAGATAAATTATTCAATTAAATTTAGACATGGAGGTACTGGGTACCCTCAGAAGGGGTTGTATTTCATGTAAGGAAGTATTTACAAAGCAGCAAGGCTGACTGTAAGACAGTGGTAATGAATAAAGAAATGAGAGAGGCAAGGTGTTGCCTGCTAATTGTAGTAAAAAAAGAGATGTAATGTGGTTAAACAAAAGGGAGCAAAGTTTAGAAACAGGTGGAAGTGCAAACAAGAGGCATAAGAAAGGACCTGAAGCAACCAAGAATAGATATGTACGTAATTAACCATGACTAATCTGAGTGAAGGTGGTATGGATATGACTATGTAATAAATACTGAATGTGACTGGAGGAACCTGATGTAGTTGTGAGACATTGAAGTGGAACAATAAAAGTGCTACTTTCTGAAACCCTCCCCCTGCAGGTTCAGGGTAAGAATAGGCCCGAAGTATTCCTGCCTGTCGTAAGAGGTGACTAAAAGGAGTTTCAACCGTTTCGGCCTTCCATGTGATGGTCCCCCTTGGGGTTTGACCTCCATTTTTCAAAATTCTACAGAAGTACGAGCCTTTTGGGGAAGGACGCCTTACATGGTGTATCACTGGTCCTCAGTGCACTAAGACCTTGGCACTCAGCATTGTAACGGCGTTGTAACCGCACCCACTATTCCTCAAATTGGGCCTAAACGCCTGATGGGTTGCACAAGTTACGCCCATAGTGCGTCCCCATCTGCACCTATGATCATGATGGAATTTCCATGGCACCCGAAATCCAACATGGTAGCCAGCCCGTTGTGGTGGGGTCATCATGTACCCTCTAGGTTGTAGCCCCCTGACTACACAGGGTCATACTGCCGATACCTGAGCTGTACCCTCCCCACATCGGCCAAGGAGTAGATGCCCGTCTCCTTGGGGCATCAGGACTCCCAGCAATGGTCATCCTGCCAGGTGGCCCTTGCTGAGGCTGGGTGGTGCCCGTGGGGAGAGCCCCTCGTTGGAGTGGGTGGTATCGGGGCGGACGTTTCACAGATGAAACGTCAACATGTATCAGGCCGCTCTGCGGACGAGTCTTTTAAAAAGAAAGGTACTGTCTCTGGTTCTGGTTCTCCTACCCTTTCCCCCTTGGCCACTCCCTGGGAGGAAGGACAGGCCCGCCAGCTTGGGGCGAAGTACTTCCCCCGCTATTTAGTCTGTTCTCGGACCGATGGGGGGACGTTCGCCACCTCCAAGCCCATGTTCTTTGTCCAGCACATAGAGGATATCTTCGGGGAAATCGAGGCTCTCAGTAAAATGCATTCGGGGTCCGTTCTTATAAAGACCACCTCCGCCACACAGTCGGTGGCGCTCCAGGCATGCGACCAACTAGGGGACATCCCAGTGTCCATTGTCCCGCATCTGGCACTGAATAGGACGCAGGGGGTTATTTTTCATCGGGACCTCCTGCTGCAAACTGATGAAGAGCTCGGGGCCAACCTGGAGCGCCGAGGCGTGCATTTCGTCCGGCGAGTCCAGCGCGGCCCCAAAGACCGTCGCGTCAACACCGGGGCCTTTATCCTCGCCTTCGAGGGGGACGTTCTCCCGGAGAAGGTAAAGGTGATGTGCTACCGGTGCGACGTGCGACCTTACGTCCCGCCTCCTATGCGCTGTTTTCGGTGTTTGTGCTTTGGGCACATGTCGTCACGGTGTGAGGCTGAGCCCCTTTGTGGCGATTGTGGACATCCTCTTCGTGAGGAACATACATGCACCCCACCACCTCGGTGCGTCAATTGTCCTGGCATCCACTGGCCTAGATCTTTAGACTGCCCCATGTATCAGATGGAGAAGAAGATTCAAGAATTAAAAACTTTGGATAGTCTCTCTTATTCTGAGGCCAGGAAGAAATATGACCGCCTCCATCCCGTGACATTGACAACTTCGTTTGCCTCAGTCGTGTCCACTCCTTCCACAGTATCCTCACCCCTATCCTGTCCCCCCTCCACCTCCTCACCCCATCCGAGGTCTATGCCTCCGCCTCCCAAATCCCTCCCTTCCAAATCCTCCTCCCTTGCGGCACCTGCCCCCTCTGCCCCGGGGGCCACCCTTCCTCCTCCTCCCCCTCCGCTGCCTGAGAAGCGATCCTCTTCTCAGGCGTCCATCGGGGAAACGATCTGGACCCCGGCTTCTGATGTCCGGCGTTCCAAAACGGATCCCGTGCATGAGGACCTTCTTCGGGTCCAGCCCACCATCCCCGTGGCTCATCGGACTTCCAAGAAGGCCTCCAAGAAGAAATCTTTATCCTCCTCTCCACCCCGGCGTGTTTCGTCTCACGCTCCATCCGCGAGTCGCCACTCCTGGCCGTCCTCAGTTTCGCCGGGACGCTCTGCTGCCAGGCGCTCAGCTGGCCTCTCGTCGGCGAAGGATTCTGCCCCTCCTATGCAACCCGGGAAAGCGGCCGCAGCTGGCGATGACACAATGGAACGGGATCCGCCTCCCGCCGGTTGTAGCGTTGTTCCCTCGAAACCCGGCCCTCCACGGCCGTCGAGGTGACCCGCTCTTCACCCATTTCGTTCCCCTCTTTTTTTCTGACTAGCAATGGCTTTGTTACATTGGAACATAAGAGGTATTCGATCTAATCGGGAGGAATTACAACTGCTCTTCCACCTGCACTGTCCGCTCGTCCTTGGTCTCCAGGAAACCAAGTTGCGCCCAACTGACTGTATTGCCTTTACCCACTATACCTCGGAGCGGTATGACTTCACCCCTGTGGATGGTATCCCAGCTCATGGTGGGGTCATGTTGCTCGTTCGGGACGATGTCTATTACCATCTCATCCCATTGACCACCCCACTCCAAGCAATAGCTGTCCGTATTACTCTTTCTGCCTTTCCTTTTTCTGGTTGTACTGTCTACACTCCATCGTCATCCGCAGTTAGTCGGGCTGACATGATGCACTTGATTGTTCAGCTTCCTCCGCCGTTTTCATTGTTTGGCGACTTCAATGCCCATCATCCCCTTTGGGGCTCTCCTGCATCCTGTCAGAGAGGCTCCCTCTTGGCGGATGTCTTCAACCATCTCAATCTTGTCTGCCTCAATACTGGCGCCCCGACTTTCCTCTCGGACTCTACTCATACCTACTCCCACTTGGACCTCTCGATGTGTTCTACCACTCTTGCCCGTCGGTTCGAGTGGTATGTCCTTTCTGACACCTATTCGAGCAACCACTTCCCCTGTGTCGTTCGTCTCCTGCACCACACCCCATCCCCACGTCCTTCGAGCTGGAACATACGGAAAGCTGACTGGGGACTTTACTCCTCCCTGGTGACCTTTCCGGACCACGATTTTCTCAGTTGTGACAGTCAGATCGAATACCTCATGGCTGTTATCAACAACGCTGCCGAACGTTCCATTCCTCGTAATACCTCTTCTTCACGTCACGATTCCGTCCCCTGGTGGAATGAGGCTTGTAGAGACGCTATCTGTGCTCGACGACGTGCTTTACGCACCTTTCGCCGCCATCCTACGTTGGCGAATTGTATTGGATACAAACGACTCCGAGCGCAATGCCGTAGAGTCATCAAAGACAGCAAAAAAGCTTGTTGGGCCTCTTTTACCAGCTCCTTTAACAGTTTTACTCCCTCTTCTGTCGTCTGGGGTGGCCTGCGCCGGCTGTCGGGCATGAAGGCCCACTCCTCGGTACCTGGCCTGACTGCAGGTAATGAGGTCCTTGTTGATCCTGTGGATGTCTCCAACACCTTCGGCCGCTTTTTCGCGGAGGTTTCAAGCTCCACCCATTACCACCCTGCCTTCCTTCCCAGGAAAGAGGCAGAAGAGGCTCGGCGACCTTCCTTCCACTCGCTGAATCTGGAAAATTATAATGCCCCCTTTACTATGCGGGAACTCGAATGTGCACTTGCACTGTCCCAGTCCTCTGCTCCGGGGCCAGATGCCATTCACGTTCAGATGCTGGCACACCTTTCTCCGGCAGGCAAAAGCTTCCTTCTTCGTACCTACAATCGCGTCTGTACCGAAGGTGAAGTCACCATACGTTGGCGCGACGCCGTCGTTGTTCCTATACCCAAACCCGGGAAGGATAGACACCTTCCTTCTAGTTACCGCCCCATTTCTCTTACAAGCTGTGTCTGTAAGGTGATGGAGCGCATGGTTAACGCTCGGTTAGTTTGGATTCTTGAATCTCGATGGCTACTTACCAATGTTCAATGCGGCTTTCGTCGCCGCCGCTCCGCTGTTGACCACCTTGTGACCTTGTCGACATTCATCATGAACAACTTTTTGCGAAGGCGCCAAACGGTAGCCGTGTTCTTCGATTTGGAGAAGGCTTATGATACCTGTTGGAGAGGAGGTATCCTCCGCACTATGCGCAGGTGGGGTCTACGCGGTCGCCGGCCCCTTTTTATTGATTCCTTTTTAACAGATCGAAAGTTTAGGGTACGTGTGGGTTCCGTATTGTCCGACGTCTTCCTCCAGGAGAACGGAGTGCCTCAGGGCTCCATCTTGAGCGTAGCCCTTTCTGCCACAGCGATCAATCCAATTATGAATTGAATTCCACCTAATTCTCGGGCTCTCTTTTTGTAGATGACTTCGCGATCTACTGCAGTGCCCAGAGAACATGCCTCCTGGAGTGCTGCCTTCAGCGTTGTCTAGACAGCCTATACTCATGGAGTGTGGCAAATGGCTTCCGGTTCTCTGAAGAGAAGACAGTTTGCATCAACTTTTGGCGATATAAAGTGTTCTTTCCGCCATCCTTACACCTCGGTCCCGTTGTTCTCCCCTTCGTGGAAACAAGGAAACAACTAAGTTTCTAGGGCTCACACTGGACAGGAAACTTTGTTGGTCTCCGCACATCTCTTATGTTGCTGCCCATTGTACACGTTCCCTTAATGTCCTCGGAGTTCTTAGTGGTTCATCTTGGGGAGCGGATCGCACTGTCCTGCTTTGCTTGTATCGGTCCATAGTCCGATCAAAGCTGGATTATGGGAGCCTCGTCTATTCGTCTGCTCGGCCAACCCTCTTACGCCGTCTCAACTCTATCCACCATAGGGGGTTACGACTTGCGACCGGAGCATTCTACACTAGTCCCGTCGAGAGTCTTTATGCTGAAGCTGCCGAATTACCATTGACCTACCGGCGCGACGTACTGCTTTGTCGGTATGCCTGCCGGCTGTTGTTAATGCCCGACCACCCCTCTTATCAGTCCTTCTTCGCCGATTCTCTCGACCATCAGTATGGGTTGTATGTGTCTGCCCTGCGGCCCCCTGGAGTCCGCTTTCGTCGCCTGCTTCGACAGTTGGATTTTGCGCTCCCTACCACCTTCAGAGAGGGTGAGAGCCCGACACCACCTTGGCTCCAGGCTCCGGTTCATATTTATCTCGACCTCAGCTCGCTCCCGAAGGAGGGTACTCCGGCTGCAGTGTATTGCTCACAGTTTGTCGAACTTCGTGCGTGACTTGCCAGTCACACCTTTATTTACACTGATGGCTCCAAAACTGACAATGGTGTCGGCTGTGCCTTTGTTGTCGGCGCCGTCGCCTTTAAATACCGGCTCCTCGACCAATGTTCCAGCTTTACGGCCGAGCTTTTTGCTCTACATCAGGCCGTTCAGTATGCCCGCCGCCACTGCCATTCATCGTATGTACTCTGCTCTGATTCACTCAGTGCTCTTCAGAGCCTTGGAGCTCCATATCCGGTCCATCCCTTGGTGCAACGGATCCAGCAGTCCCTCCATTCTTTTGCTGCAGATGGCTCTCCTGTCAGCTTTCAGTGGGTTCCCGGCCATGTGGGAGTGCCTGGGAATGAGGCTGCTGATGCCGCAGCCAAGGCTGCAGTCCTCCTGCCTCGGCTAGCCTCCCATTGTGTCCCGCCATCTGATGTTAGTGGGGTTGTTTGTAAGTGGCTTGTGTCGTTGTGGTGGGATACTTGGTCATCTCTTCAAGGAAACAAGCTCCGGGCAGTAAAACCGTTCCCAACTGCTTGGACAACCTCCTCCCGACCATCTCGGCGAGAAGAGGTCCTTCTGACCAGGTTGCGGATTGGGCATTGCCGGTTTAGCCACTGCTACCTTCTTTCCGGTGACCCACCCCCGCAGTGCCCTTGTGGTCATGTATTAACAGTGCGCCATGTTGTATTGTCATGTCCCCGTTTTAGTCAATCTCATGTTTTCCTGTCTCTGCCATCTACTTTACAGGATATTTTAGCTGATGACACTCGAGCAGCTGCTTGTGCTCCTCGTTTCATTACTTTGACTGGCCTGCCCAAAGACGTCTAATTCTTTCACTTATTTTATCTGCATCTTTGTCAGAACTTTCTGGCGTCCCCCCCCCCCCCCCGCCCCCCCTTGAGTTTTACTAGATTCTATGTGCTCTAACAATTGTGACTGGGCGCTAAGGACCTCAGTAGTTGAGCGCCTTTAAACCCCAACAAAAAAAGATTCTGAAACCTGATGTGGACGTTATTGTACATAAGCAGCAAAAGGCTGGCTTGAGAAACCCTAAGTGGACTTAAGTAAATAGTAAAATGTATGTGAATCTGACATGTTGAAGTGCCACAGAAGTCGACAGAACTATTTTCAAGATTAGTGGTTTTAAGAAATGTTTTGTATGTAAGTGTTTTCAACTTTTGTTTTTCTTGTATATATAGAGAATAAGTAAGTGTGTCTGAAAACCACACAGTTGATTGGAAGATGGTTTCAGTATTAGGTTATGATGATGACTCTTACAAGGGTCACGGTAGTTGGCAAGAGCTAAAGGTGTGGAGAAGGTGTTGAAGCCACAAAGGTTGCAATGATTCACACACAGTGGATTCATTAATAATTTCTATTTCTGTGTGTATTATATTTAAGTAGGTGTATATGTCAGGTTTACAGGACTACATGAGAGGACCTGGAGAAAATTTGTTTAATTAATAATATTGTGTTTTTTTTAAAGGTAATGTGTTATGCAGGATTGGATAGCCACAAGCATTAGCTGGAATTTTATGTTTATTTGTTTAATGATTTTCAGAAGTAATTTGTATATAAAATTGTAACAGTAACCTGTCTGAATGATTGCAGTTAGATTTTGAAGAAAAGATTAATAGTCAATGTGCCACTTTGGTACTGCTTGATAGAAAGCTAGTTCACTTTTTGCAAAAAAAAATTATCAGTAAATATAATTATTAGAAAAATACGCTGTGACATGAGAAAGTAGATTTATTAAGAAAAAGTCATTGAAAGAAGGTGTTGTGTCTAGACAAGACAGCCTAGACACAATGAGAGGAAGCCGAAAGGCACGCGCTAAGCTAAAGCAGGATGGCGTGAGGTCTGAAACAGGATACGTAATGAATGCTATAAAGAAAAGTACGTAGCTTCTGGAATACTTAACTTTAGTCCATCCTTTTGGTACATCTGGAGATTGTTGAGATACAAGTGAGACTCTTTAGATACATGCAATGTTACTAATGGCGCCTTGCTAGGTCATAGCCATTGACTTAGCTGAAGGCTATACTAACTATCTGCTCTGCAAATGAGCGAGGCTTCGTCAGTGTGCATCGCTAGCTATGTCGTCCGTACAACTGGGCGAGTGCTAGTCCGTATCTCGAGACCTGCCTTGTGGTGGCACTCGGTTTGCGATCACACAGTGGCGACACGCGGGTCCGACATGTGCTAATGGACCGCGGCCGATTTAAAACTACCACCTAGCAAGTGTGGTGTCTGGCGGTGACGCCACAGAAGGATTAAGAGAATTTTGAGATGTATATTCATGTTAGGTTAAGAAGTAGCAATTAAGGATGGAATCTGAAGCCAGCTGAATTTTTCAGGTGCACTGACACAATATAGAGATAGCATGAGACTCGTAGAGACCTCCAAAACAGGACTGAGTTGGACAAAGAGTGCTAGCAAAGTGAAAGATGTAAGTGTTCATAGGTAGATGCTCCCCAAAGCAATGTTGTTGTCAGTGTGCATGTGACATACAAAGAGTAAAATGTTGTTACACAGACGCTCACAATAGCAATGTGTAAAGAAGGAAAAGTGATGTTATAAAATATGAAGATTGTAGGTGTTGTTTCTTTTTCAGCAATTTGTAAAATTTTGTGAAGATTGTATTTGTTTTTTCTTTACATCGAATAATGATGTAACAAATATCTTTAGAATTAATTGATTGTAGGTCATCAGCCCTAGATAATAATAAATGATTTATATACATAAATAAGAATGTCATATATTAACACCTAGGAAAGTTTAACTGAATTCGAGCTTGAAAGTATGGGAGTAGTTAGGATATAAGCCTTATAGAAAAATTTGTTAGAAATAAAAACATTTTAAGAGGTTAAAATATTTTAGTTCCTCAGGAGGTATGAGGCGTCACAGCTAGGGTGTGATCACCAATTTGTCTTTTAAAGCTTTCTTGTATGAATGTATGTGGGCTCCAGTGTAAGCAGTCAGAATCTTATACGATCTGCAATGGGCGAACTGTGTCCTGCAGACATGTGTCATGGTCATATGGCATGACCGCAGCATGTGAAAGTTGCGGGGAGGCGCTTACAAAGTAGTTACATTCTCTGGAATTATAAAAATTAATAATAAGGCTGGTGCTCATAGACAACAACATTACCAGTTGAACCCGCTGGCGAAACCATTTGTAAGAATGGCACCAGTACAACTGCTTAGTATTAATGCAGTCACTAAGAAAGGGGAGAAGAACTGGGAGCAGCAAGGGGCAAAAGAATTAACCAATGTAGAGTTAAGGGAGCACAGTAGTAATAACACCTGTAATAAGAACACATTTGCAGAGGAGATAAGTACTAATAATAGGGTTTTGAATCAGGAGGTGGAGGTAAATCTGCACGGCAAAACAGAGGGGGAACTGTCTGACAGTTGTGGAGAAAGTAATGGAGCAGGGGTCAAAGGGGTGGTTGTTAGGTTATTTGAAGTAATTGAGAGTAGTGAAGAGGAGGAGGAAAAGGAAGAAGAGGAGGAAATATATAATGCTGACAACACCTGGTATAGTGTCACAGTAACAGAGGTAAATACAGAAAGGGAAACACTAGAGAGATGTTTCAATTTAGCGATAGTGTACAGACTGGTAGGAACTGCCACTAGTAGTAATAATATTAAGCATGAGGAAGACCCACTAAACATAAATATGACATCAACACAAAACATAGGTTTTCACAGGAGGGAAACGGTCCAGGATTTGCTAGATGAGGTAGAACCTACAAATGAAAGAGAGTACATAGGAGAGCGTATAATAGAGATAAGTGTTTTTGATGAAAATGTAAAGTGTTGGAATGATACAGGATGAGATGTGTGTGCTGTGTCCCAGAATTTTGTTAATGAACTCCCAGCAAATAAGCAAGTAGTAAGGATGCCAGTAAGTGGCCTAAATATAATTGCAGCAATGGGAAGAACCAAAAAGGTGGTGAAGCAAGAAATATTTCTATCCATAGTGATAAAGGGGGTAGCAATTAAGCAGAATTTCTTAGTAATTAGTGGACTAAGTGTTGATATGCTGGTGGGTGCCGATTTTCTTAGTCAACATGAAGGATGGCTAAATTTCCGGACCAAAGACGTATTGATGAGAATTAATGGTAACCTTATCACTATACCATTCAAAGGTAAGAAACAAGTGAGGATGAAGAACTAAATGACTTGCCAATCTGTATTTGCAGGACAACAAAACTAATGGAAAGCTATAATGAGTATGGTGGAAGTGAAGAAGTGGATCCGTCTGAGCTGGATAGTGTCAGAGCTAGGATCAATGATGAATTGCTAGAATTAAGTGAACTAGATGAGGGACAAAGAAATGACCTAAGAGAAATTTTGACAAAGTCTATAGGAGTATTTTCTGATCAGCCAGGACTAGCTAAAGATTACGAGTGTTTTTTGACAGTGTTAAAGGATGCCCATTTTTTCAAAAAACCGTTTCAATTCCTGAAGTGCATAAGGAAGCTGTACGTGACCTGATTCTGAATATGGTAGAGTGTACTAACTTCAAATAATAAAAAGTAAGCAGGCTTGGACGAAGTACCAAACTTTGTGGTGAAACAATACATATAGACCTCACAAGCTACCTTAAAAGAAGAGCATAATAAAATAGTCATTCACATTGGGGTATTTTCCAGAGTATTTAAAGTAGGCAAGAGTTGTACTTCCACTAAAGAAAGATAATGCAGAATACATAGAAAACTACACGCCGATTTTCCTACCATCATCATTCTCAAAAACAATGGAATCATTTATAAAAGTAAGATTAATGAATAACTTGAATAAACGTTATGTTCTAAGTGATAGAAGTATGAATTCCACCATAGCAGAATTCACAAAAGTGGTATTGAGGTGCCGCAGCAATGGCGTGATCACAAACTTGTCTATTAAAGCTTTCTTGTATGAATGTGTGTGGGATCCAGTGTAAGCAGTCAGAATCTTATACGATCTTCAACGAGCGAGCTGTGTCCTGCAGATGTTTGTCATGACCATGTGGCATGACTGCAGTGTGTGGTAGCGGAGAGGCGTTTACAGAGTAGTTACATTCTCTGGAACTATAAAAATTAATAACTGATCTAGAGCCTGAGGAATTTCATATTAGGTACATAACCTTCTGTTGTGTAAAGGAACAATCTTTCAAAATCTGAAGTCAACAACTGTCATAACTTGGAAGTTACAAAAGAAAAAGAAGAGTCAGTAAAAATCGCAATTATCCAACACTTAAAAAACTAAATCAATATGTGTATGTTAATAGTGCACCAACTGTGACTATTTGAAAAGATATGATAAGACCATCAGCGTTTAGATTCAAATTTGGAAAGTTCTCATTTTAGAAAACCTTTCGTAATTTTGCTGTAATAATAACTTTAAGAATTTTGAGTAGATATTTGTTTTGTGTTAGGGTGAGTGTGAAAGAGAGTACTTGCATGAGTGTAGGTGGGACATTCGACAATATTAAATTTTCAGTGTGTAATTCTCTATAGGAACTTGCAAGTGTTCCAGCTTTGGATCATGAGAAAGAATCCACCAGTGGTTACCCTACTAGTGGATGACGGATGTCCAAGCATGTTTGAATATGTAAGAGACAGCCAGAACATTTGTGACTATATAGTTAAACTCTAGACGTAAAGTACATCTTAAAGTTTATTTCATTTTATTTGTTTAACAAGAGAGTTTTGAGTTGCTTATCTCGATGACCTCAATGAACTGAGAGCAGTGGTTGGTCCTTGCTAGATTTTAGTGCGAGCCGTGCCCTGAAAGTCAGTTTTGATTGGCCGTAAATCTGTACAGCCAATAAGAAGTGAGACGGTTTGCCACCTAACGCAGGACATAGAGTGGCTTGTAGAGGCGGAGAGAAGTAGGTGGTGATGGACTAGCTTTTGAAGGAGCCGGTCATGCTGAAAGTGTCCAAACGCATTATGTGTAAAATGAAGTGATGTTGTGACTTCCGCATTTTGGTACAGTGATAAAGGTTGCTGGTGTTTACCATTTACTATCTGTAAAATTTTAAGAGTCGAGAGATGTTTTGTTCTTGAGAAAATCGCGTGTGTAAACTTTGAACTAAAAGGGTGGTGGTACTAAGTAAATTTTTTTCACTTTATTTAAAGACAACCACTGAATGCCGAGTGCAAAAGTAAATAGCTGTTTATTGGCTGTGTTACTCTTGTAAATGATTTTGGCATTGGATAGGAAAAGTTCTGGCTGTTTGAGTGGGTCGAGGACTGTGAGCAGGAACTTTAATGATTTGAACACATATGGGCTGATGATTTTGCTCAATAACAATAGAAACAATCCTCATGAAAGTTAATAGGACATTTGAACTTAGAAATTTGAACAGGAACCCAGTTCTGATTTGTTCTTTAGAGTTCACAAGAGTATTTTCAGTTTGCTGAACTTACAGCGGCCTCTGACGTGGAGTTATGAAATCTCAGTTTCTTCAACACTGCTTTTCTGAGATGTCTTAAGTAGCTGCAGTCAGGAGTTATATGTGCAGATCTGCAGCAGTATCGAGGTAGGAGGGCAATTTATGTTGCAGAACCACCATCGTTGTGTGAAAGAGCACGTTATGTTGCAGTATGTCATTCTTTTGATACTGTTGACCATAAGATTTTTACAAAAGGTCTACAATAATTAGGAATAAGAGGTGTAGCTAATGCCTGGTTTCAATCAAACTAGCATAAATGGTACAAGGAACAGGACTAACACAAAACTCAAATAAGGTTAAATTTTAAATGACACACTTATCACAACCAAAATATATTAATATAGGAATTCCTCAGGGTAGCATATTAGGACTAATACTGTTTCTAATTGCATCAATGACTTTCCTAATAGTGTTAATCATGAGAAAAAATTATCTTTGTTGGTGAAAGTAATATTACAGTCAATGAGGAAACAAGAGAACTCCTTGCAGTAAAAGCAAATGAAACCCTCAGGGAAGTTTAAAATTGATGAGTACACTACAAAGGTACACTGAAAAAAATAAAATAGACGCCATGAGTTTCAGTTTGAAGAGGCAAAATGCGCCTGTTAATTTGAATGTAGATGGTACGTCCATAAACAGCATAACAAACAAAATATTTCATTACCTCTAAAGCAGCATAACAAACAAAATATTTCTAGGAATGTATACTGATTTTCAATTGAAATGGTATGAATACATAAATATTCTTGCAGTCATAATATCATCAGCATATAATGCACTTAAGAGGCCTTTGATCAGTGTCTACTATCAATATGTGCACCCCATTCATAGCTATGGTATTCTTTTCATGAGCAAAAATGCACATAATGTGAACACAGTTTTCAAACCATTGAAAATTTGTAAGAATTATAACAAAAATAGATTTGGCCTCATTGTAAAAATCTGTAAAAACACAGGGTCTTAAATACACTATGTGAATATGGTACTGTATTAACTAATCATTTAGGTACATCAGAAATAACCTTAATAATTAGTCACAAACAGCTATGGCAATGACTGTGGAGCAAGATCTAGACTGTACTTACATCTACCAAGAAAGAATAAACATAACACTCAAAACAGCAATATCTACATGGAGTAATATTGTAGAGTAGGTTACCCAAGGAGGCTACAAAGACAAATTTATTTAGAAAGGCAGTTTAAAAAAACTTGTATCTGCACAATCTGTACAAAGGGGAATTACTTAGATAACACAAAGAAGCATTTTAGTAAAAGGTTAACAAAACTTAATAGTAATAACAATAATAATAATAAACAATCCTGTCATTTCATACCATAATTTTTCTCTATAATTTTGTCATTTCATACCATAATTTTTCTCTATAATTTTGTGTATGGAAAATCCCACACAAATCTCTGGAATTGGTAAAACTGCAATCTTATCCTCTTTCCTAGCTCAATTTCTCCCGCATTTTGGAGGAATGCTGGATCAATTTTTCTGGCAAGAAAATGGGAAGTTGCAGTATAAAAAATGGAAACCAAACATTGTCTAACTAACTAACTAACTAACTGTCACCATGGTCTTAACGTCAATTGATGGTGTGTGTTAAAAAAATGTATGTACAGTTTGTATAGTGTGTATATTATTGTAGTGTCTTGTGATGTCTTACAGTGTTTGTGGTGAATGGTATTGGAACATGAATTCTTAAATAACATCTTTGCAAAACAGTATTGTGCACTATGTATAAACCAGGAGAGGTTATTGTTTTAGACAGATTATCCTTGTATTATGTAGGTTCCAATCTCCATCTGACCATCCTGGCTTAGGTTTCCCATGGTTTCTCTAAGTTACTTAAGGCAAACATTGAGATGGCTCTTGTTATAGGGCTACACACAACTGTCTGCCCCATCCTTGTCAAACAAGACTTGTGTGTAAATAACTGTATATATTAATTATATATTTACAGTATCAGAGGAATAGATTGCTACTCTCCACGTAGAGCAGGCACTGAGTCGCAGAAAGGCATAATGAAAAAGAGTACTAAAATATTAAGCTTTTGGAGAATGTCCTTCTTCTGAAATAGAAAAAAAAAAAATCACACACACACACACACACACACACACACACACACACACACACACGCACAAACACACACACACTCACACACACACACACAGAGTCATTTCTCCAGGTGCTGGAGCCCAACTGAACAGCAAGCTATCATTTTTATATTGTTGTTATTCCATCCAGCACTCTCCATAGTTTGAATTATATTTTTTTTTTGTTTAATTGCAATACTATGATAAAGCCAGTATTGTCATAAAAGTGATCCAGAGGTGAATAAACTTACTTACTACTACTACTACTACTACTACTACTACTGCTACTACTTCCTCTGCGTCACGGTTCAGTATTCCCATTGCAAGAGTCCGTCATGAGGGTACTTCTCTGTCTAGGCCATCAGCATTCTCATTTCCATGGATCCTTGTATGACACAGGGCCCAAGGGAAGACAACTGAATGACAACTGTGGCTGAGGTCTTGTAAAAGGTCATGGATAGTGGACACTGTCATGTGCTGAGGGAAGCCTGTAGAATGTTCATTGAGTTACCGCATATCATAAATTGGTAATAGTCTTACTTTTTGATAAAAAAGAATGCTATGACAATACCCATAATTTCTGCCATGAAGACACTGTATATCTCTGGCAGATAATGTATTTCCTGGCTGATAGTATGTGTATATTCTGATATCCTTAGAACCATTACTATAGATGATACTGGGTCCTTGATACTCATGAATAACAGAGAAAAAGATACAATGGTAGACAATAAAGGAAACATAGGTTTTAGTCATATGGAATAGATTTAGGGTAACCTGTGGTTTATGTACACACAGAGGTGGTAGTATGAAGTGATCTGATTGATACAGTGAAGTGTGAGGATAAAAACACCTCCACAGAGGATTCTAATGTGTATCCCGGACATAAACTTGGCGTCAAATGGCCGGAACTCCTAGGTTGAAGTGGAAACGGAACTGATCTTGCAGTTGGGGTAGTTGGGAAACTAGTTAACAGCTGAAAGATGGTTGTGTAGTAGTTGGTGACACCCAAACCACAAGGGTAGGATATCACTCTGAAAGAAGTCTGTCCACTGGGCTCTTTTGAAAAGACCTGGTGGCAAGCCTCAACACACAGTGATCAATTCTCCATGAAGTAAGACCAAGAAATCTCATGCAAGATGATGTAGTGGTTAAACTCCTGGCCTGAAATTCTACAACAAGGGAGGGTAATAAAAGTTCATCCAATAATTCAGCTATAGCTTTATCGTTCTCTGTAAAATCATTTCAGACAAATGGTTGGATGGTTCTTTTGAATATGCCATAGATAATTAATTATTTAATTCTTGTCCAGTTTGAGTTTGCACACAGTTTCTAACAGCCCTGCCATTGGTAAAAAATGTAAACTATAATCTACCTTCCTTCTAGCCTTCCTTTCAAAGAGATACTGCAAGTAGCTTAACCCACTAGATGGCTGCGATTGAAACTGAGGTCCATTGATATTAATACAGCTCTCTTTCACTTTGTTACACATCCAAAAAGAAATTTTGACTACCCCTTCACTCACCAACAGCTGAGTTACTTTACTACTTATTTTATTATTAATTAAGTGAATGTATTGACACTGTTGGCAGTGATGCATTTGTAATGGATTTGTTAATTTCTTAGCAATCACCAGTAAAAGTAAGCATCAGATATGAAGAAGTAAATTCACAAATAGTCCCAGAATGTTAGTCGGAAGAACGCTCAGTCACCTATGAGGTAGTTCACAGGTCAGTAATGGGACCTCTCCTTTTCCTGATTTATATCAATGATCTGCACATGCATGTTGATTCACATAAAACATATTTGTTTGATGATGGTACAACATTATTGGTTCTATTTAATCATATGGTGATTTTATACAATATACAGTTGATATAAGACAAGTGATTTTATACAATATACATATGATATAAGACAAGATTAAACCTTAAAGTCCGTGTTTTTCAACCAATTAATTAAGCTGTGTGTGAGGGTGAACAAGTCATCCAGGGTATGAATGAAGTGGACAACATTGGACTATATGTTCAGTTGTCTGCTCTTCTTGATTACATTCACACATTGGTGAAATGATCAAGCCCATTTGTACCTGAAATAGTTACAACAACCATGTCCAGTACTTAATCTGTTGAGGCGGCACCAGAAGTTCCTCGGTAGGTCAAAATGTTTTGGCTTCTTCATGGGATCAGGTGATGGGCTCTTGTTCCCAATGTTTCTGTTGACCATTCATGCTCCTAGCTTTCATTGAGATCAAAACCATCCACAATGAGTTGTCCTGCAGTAACACTTGCTGGTCTTCTTGATTGCAATCGTTGCTGTGGAGGATGATAGAATTACTGGTGCAGTGGTAGAGAGGGTGATGCAGAGATTTCCTTGGCCTCCCTCAGTAGAGCAACTTCCACCTTAAGTGAGGTGGAGGGATGTGACTCAATACAGGTAAACAGTGGCATGGGGTTGATTTGATGGAACCAGTAATGCAGCGCATTGTGTCATTCAGTTTTGTGTCTACCTTCTTCACATGTACACTTTCCAACCAGACTTGTGCACAGTACACAGCAGCAGAGTACAGAAGACTGATGCCAGTTATATGCAGACAGTCAGCAGAGGTTCCCCAGGTGGTACCACTGAGCTTATGTAGTATATTGTTCCTTGCAGCAACTTGGTGAGAAAGCTTGGTGATGTGCTCTTTGTAGCTCAGGGTTCTATCTAGAGTGATTCCGAGATATTTTGGGGAAGGATTGTACCTCAATGTTTGTTCATTGAACAGAACTCTTGGTTTGTAGTTCGCAGCATGATTCACTAGGTGGAAACAAGATACTTCAGTTTTTGATGTGCTTGGGATCAATCTCCAACTCCTAAAGAACGTTGACACCTCCAGATCCTCCGTAAGAATTCGTTCACCATCTTCGAAGTTACTGCTCTGTGTTACTAGTCCAATGTCATCAGCATAGATGAATTAGGTTGTTTTTGTGGTTGGTAAATCATTAATGTATAAATGGAATAGTGATGGGGCTGAAACAGATCCCTGTGGTAGTCCATTATTTAGTTTCTTTTTGTGGTTTTTAGAGCTGTCTAGAAACACTTCAAGTTGTCTTTCACTAGGGATGCTGGGTATCAGATCCACAATTTCTCGACTTAGTAGAAATTGCAGTAGCTTGTAGATCAGTTCCTGTTTCCAGACAGTGTCATACGTGGCTGTCAAGTTTTTCAAAGACTTAATATTTCAAAAGCTATATTTGTTCAAAATTATATCATATTCCAAAATGTGCCAATCTTAAAATGTAATCTTCTCAAAATTTCACAATTGTGAATTTTCAGTGCAAATTTTTCTGACTATGGAAATGTATAACTTTCCCAGAATAAAATGTTAGTTTGTGAAATATTTTGATTAGAAAAGTTATCTTTCCACAACATTCTCGGTATGTTTCTGTAGGCCCAAGTTCATCTAAGACATACATGTTTATAGTACAATTATTATCTTTATCATTCTTAAAATACACTGTTTATAGCTAAATAAAATTACTTCGTCGGCTAATGTGTATAACTTATTCTCAGAAGAGCAACCCTTCTGAAATGCAAACTGTGATGTACTAAACAAATTATTTCTACTTAAATGCAACACTTTTCTTGGGCACACTACTTTTTTGAATATTTTGGAAAAAAATATGTCTTAGGAAATTGGGTGATAATTATTTAAATCTGTCTTGTTTTGTGACAAAACTGAATAACACATGTTACCTGATACTTCCAGGCAGCAAACCAATAACAAGCACATTTACTTAAGTCTCAGTGAACATAGTTTAACACAAACTAGCAATTAGTTTAGACACAAAGTTGTTAGCCTGTCAGTGCACATGGTTATAAATCAGTCTGAGCGTCATAGTGGGATGCAAGGTCGAAATAATGGAATCAAATGAGGAATTTAAAAGAGAAGTTGCTACTGTTCTGACAAAGTCTAGGAATGTAAAATAGTGTTTGTCTATCAAGACTAAATAATGAACATCAATTAATCACTTGAACACTAAGTCAAACTAGTGGGTTAATTGTTCACTTGGTGACTAAGTCCACATAAGGAAAGGCTAGTAATCTGTTGGAGGCTAAATCCAACTAGGAGATTACTGTTCACTTGAATGCTGAGTCCCACAAATCTGTGGTCAATAGTGAGCATTATGGACCTGCACTGGTGATGGTTTAGTTGCTTGCTGACTGGCTACAGTAGAGTTTAAGTTCAACAAGGCAGTGGTCAGGGGTGAGAGTGATGGCTACATGCTGGTAATGGCTCAGTTGTTCATTGGGCCTGAGCAGTGTTGACCCAGGATTTGATATGCAAATGGCATATGCTGCCTAGGTGCAGGGCAACCACATAAATACTCATTTTACTGAAGGTTACATGTTCCATTACCAGGCAGGTATGTGACCAGTATAGGAAAACAGTCCAGTGACTGTAGCACTATCAGTGGTGATGCAGGTGCCACAATTGGTGATGCTGGTGCCATGAGTCTGTGTGAAGCCTTCTGCAGGCCAGCTGGTAAACATGTTGTTATTTATCTCTATTGGATGCGAAACAGTATTATTATTCACTGGTAGAGGATGCCATTTGATGTTATTATTTACAGGTGGTTGGTGTTTACTGCTGTGGCAACCCATCAATCTAGGCTTTGTTGTAATTTACCTGAAATTGTAGGGTATAGCACTAGGATACAGCATCCCTCCGCCCATAGGGAAGAGGTGGTGGAACCATCTTGATGTCATGTGGAACTGTCTTGATGGGATGAAGTGCTCTGGGGCAGCATTGCCAGTATCAAGTACAGCATCCCTCCTCCCCTAGGGGAGAGATGGTGGAGTCATTCCCACGTCATGTAGCACCACCTCACATGTACAGTGACAGGACTAATCATTCCAGGAGCAGTGTTCATTGACACCAGTTGTGAAATTGGAGGGTGCCATTGTCATGTTTCAGCAATCAGGAAGAGCCCAGGACTGGATGCAGTGTCTAACCCACATGTGGCTATGACTACTTAGACTTTTCTGGAAAGTATCCTGTGTGCAGAGGATGTGAAAAAACCTGCAGAGTCTTCTTCATGGCATGGTTTAGTGGGTAGATAAGAGACAGAGGTGTCCTGAGCTGATGACCATATAGGCATGCCACCGGGCTTAGACTGTTGGGAGATGTCTTGAGGCATGCAGTCTTCTCCCAGCAAATACTGCAAGGTCAAGAGACAATTAACCATTGTGGCAAAAGCCTTGGTCTAAGCTGCAGTGTAAATCACATCCAGAGGCCGTGACATCAGTGATACCACCACTAAAAAAGTCGTGGAATTGTATATAGGGTCTGTAGGGGCTATGGGATGAAACTGTGCTCCCACTGGAGTGGCAGAGTCATGTCCTAGCAGGCCCATCCAGATAGCAGGAAAGTGTTGGCCCAGGGCTGTTATGTTTGCATTACCATCACTGGTCACTGGTAAGATATCAGGATGTTAACATATTCCCTATTGAGGAAGTTTATTACAATTGTAAACTGACTCATTCCTTACTGTGATGAGAAATCGCAATTATGTTCCATGGAGCATGCAAATAACTGACTGTACATAGCAGATGCAATCAATATTAGCTTTATGTCTGTGATAGTGTATATTGTGACTAGTTCCATATTGTCTCAGATGGAGTTTTCATAATACACTCCTGGAAATGGAAAAAAGAACACATTGACACCGGTGTGTCAGACCCACCATACTTGCTCCGGACACTGCGAGAGGGCTGTACAAGCAATGATCACACGCACGGCATAGCGGACACACCAGGAACCGCGGTGTTGGCCGTCGAATGGTGCTAGCTGCGCAGCATTTGTGCACCGCCGCCGTCAGTGTCAGCCAGTTTGCCGTGGCATACGGAGCTCCATCGCAGTCTTTAACACTGGTAGCATGCCGCGACAGCGTGGACGTGAACCGTATGTGCAGTTGACGGACTTTGAGCGAGGGCGTATAGTGGGCATGCGGGAGGCCGGGTGGACGTACCGCTGAATTGCTCAACACGTGGGGCGTGAGGTCTCCACAGTACATCGATGTTGTCGCCAGTGGTCAGCGGAAGGTGCACGTGCCCGTCGACCTGGGACCAGACCGCAGCGACGCACGGATGCACGCCAAGACCGTAGGATCCTACGCAGTAACGTAGGGGACCGCACCGCCACTTCCCAGCAAATTAGGGACACTGTTGCTCCTGGGGTATCGGCGAGGACCATTCGCAACCGTCTCCATGAAGCTGGGCTACGGTCCCGCACACCGTTAGGCTGTCTTCCGCTCACGCCCCAACATCGTGCAGCCCGCCTCCAGTGGTGTCGCGACAGGCGTGAATGGAGGGACGAATGGAGATGTGTCGTCTTCAGCGATGAGAGTCGCTTCTGCCTTGGTGCCAATGATGGTCGTATGCGTGTTTGGCGCCGTGCAGGTGAGCGCCACAATCAGGACTGCATACGACCGAGGCACACAGGGCCAACACCCGGCATCATGGTGTGGGGAGCGATCTCCTACACTGGCCGTACACCACTGGTGATCGTCGAGGGGACACTGAATAGTGCACTGTACATCCAAACCGTCATCGAACCCATCGTTCTGCCATTTCTAGACCGGCAAGGGAACTTGCTGTTCCAACAGGACAATGCACGTCCGCATGTATCCCGTGCCACCCAATGTGCTCTAGAAGGTGTAAGTCAACTACCCTGGCCAGCAAGATCTCCGGATCTGTCCCCCATTGAGCATGTTTGGGACTGGATGAAGCGTCGTCTCACGCGGTCTGCACGTCCAGCACGAACGCTGGTCCAACTGAGGCACCAGGTGGAAATGGCATGGCAAGCCGTTCCACAGGACTACATCCAGCATCTCTACGATCGTCTCCATGGGAGAATAGCAGCCTGCATTGCTGCAAAAGGTGGATATACACTGTACTAGTGCCGACATTGTGCATGCTCTGTTGCCTGTGTCTATGTGCCTGTGGTTCTGTCAGTGTGATCATGTGATGTGATGTGTACCCCAGTAATGTGTCAATAAAGTTTCCCCTTCCTGGGACAATGAATTCACGGTGTTCTTATTTCAATTTCCAGGAGTGTATGATATGTCAATGAATTAATGGATTAATCTATAGCAGTTATGCAACTTTCACAAAGAAAGAAGTCACACCAAGTTGTAAAACTAAAATAATACTCTTGCTTCAGGAAGTTGGGCTGTTACTGCATTATTCAGTAAGCATACTAAAAATAGAAAGTAATATGCAGAGTGTCCCAGAAATGTTGCAACAGACTACTAAGGGAGGTGGGGTACATAATAAGGACTGGGAATTGCACAGCAACCCATAGCCACAAATGTCAGAGGATGTAGGTGGTAGCAGAGGCTGCAGATCTGAAAGAGAACAAAAGAGTAATTCATCTGAAACATTTTTGGACATAATGAGTACACATGGTATAGGATGTGAATACAGTTTTAATGTTACAACAGATGCTCAAAGTCTGCACCATCAGACTCCATGCATGCCTGACAGTGACAGAGGACTGATGGCCAGACATGCTTGAGCACACCAGGAGATTCTTTAGTTTTAGCAGCTGTGCAGACAGTTCTTGTGATGAGGTCCAGTTCAGGCTCCACAGGATTTGGATAAATGAATGATTTCATGGCTCCCTACAGAAAGAAATCAAGGCTTGATAAATCTGATGAATGTGGGTGCCAGGGAACCAGACCACCATGCCCAACTCATTGAGGCAGGAATGACCTGTTCTAACACCTACAAACAACCATTCCAAAATGAGCAGGTGCCCTATCATGTTGGAACTACATGCTATGCCTGTAATTTCCCGGAACATCTTCAAGCAAGCTGGGAAGAATCTCTTCCAGAAAGTTCTGATAATTTCTCATGGTCCAGTGGGATGATAAAATGGATGATGCGACTAAGCACTTGCTGGACAAACCTTCCCACACATTGACTGTGAAGTGATGATGTGCTATGCAGTGGCACACACTGTGGGGGTTTTCTGGTGTCCACAAATGCTCATTGTGGTGACTGTGGTGAATCTGGCCTCATCATACATAAGCTGGGAAATGGACATCTCAGACACTATGTTGCAGAAACCACTGTGTGAAATGCACACATGTTCAATGGTTATCAGGATGCAATAACTGCACTCTTTCGAGATGAAAGGCATGTAAGGACTCAGAATTCAAAACATGCTGGACACTGGTATGAGACATTCTTAAATCCAAGGCAATGACACATATCCCAGTATTTGAATTACTCTCCATGGCATCCAACACACTTTCATCCCAAATGACCAAATGTGCCAGTTGTGGCCTGCCCTCACTACCCTTGCCACATCCTAATGCCCTGAACTCACACAAATTCCAGTGTAAACATCTAAAGAAACTGTGGTGTGGTTGATGTCTATCTGGGAAGTGTTCTCAACAAATGCATCCAGCAGCTCGTTCATCGCACTCAGCTATTCCATACATTAAGTTCATGCCTGCAAGTTCGCCATTCTTATACTGTTCCATACTCCTTATGCTGACTAGTGCTTGAATGAGGAAATCATCATGTTCCTCTCCAGTACTCTCATGTATAACATCACCTAGTGGCATACAATGTATACATGTTACTATGATATTCTCAAACATTACGATGTGCCCCAGCTCCCCCAGACGTTTGTAGCAAAATGTGTGACACACCCTGCATACTTACAAAGTAGGATTCATGACAATAATGTTCTAGAAGTTGGGCTACAGTTGTTGGCTGATTCTTAACCAATAACGAAGATTTTGAAATGATTACATACAGGAATGCATTTATGCCATTCAATAATGGATGCGTTATTTATGTATTCTTGCATTAAAAGTCAAGTAAAAGTAAAAATGAAGTCTGTAGCACAGGCCCATGACTGAACTATTAACCTGATAGCAGGTACAGTGTGGCCTGTCTTTGCAACAACACTATGAGCAGTACAGTGGTCACACCACCACCCCAGCCACCTTTTACCAAGAAAGATCACACTACTCATTTGATAGCTGACTGAGTTGACCTGTAGCCATCCCGAAGGGACTAGAACAAGGCAAAATCCCTGTCCCTATACAGGACTGAACCTGGGAGCTCTAGAGCTGGATTCTAGTGTTCCCCCTGAGACCATCACCATCACAATTCTTGCTTTAAAAACAGAAAAAGAAGCATCCACAAGCATCCAGGGGAATGGCTACATTTTGTGAATGACAAGTAAGGGATCAGTACAGTCTTTTTTATATATTCTCTCTCTCTCTGTCTCTGTCTGTCTGTCCCCCCCACCTATTACACACACACACACACACACACACACACACACACGCACACACACAGATTCTTTCTCTGAAGAAGAAGAAGAAGCAGAAGAAATAATATGTAATTTCTTTCAAACAAATGTAAGGAAAACAGTCTTAATTCATTGTTGCATGCTTCATACTAATAACCAGCATAATGTATGCAAAGTTTCCTCCATACAATTATTTCACAATTTATAGGACTCAATATTAATTCCAGACCACTATTTGGTCTTCCCCTTTTAACCTTCACATAAAATCAGTATATATTTCTTGATTAGTGAATTTATTGCTGATATCTTTACAAAATATTGCAGTAATCTGTAAGTAAAGACACAGCGTTCCCTAACAACTGAAGTGTCAAACAAGAAACATGTTGTACATGGTGAAGGTACAGTTAGTAATGCCAACTTACGAACTTCAGGTACAGCTGTATCTAAATTTTTGCTGTTTGATGAACACAGTAGCTGACAGTGGTCTTCACCAACTAGTTCTTCAAATGAATGAAATATTGTGAGTTTAGTTTTTAAATGTATGAGGTATTTAGTTTAAAAATACAGTAGCTTAATAATTATATTAATGATTTTCTGCATGCATTCAGCGAACTGATAAGATCTGCAAACATCATAATGAAGTGTATATTGATGGATGGAGACAATGTACAGAATTCAAATTTCACAGTGGTTACCTAAGAGATGCTTGCACAAGTTGCTTCATACACAACTATCACAAATCCTTATGCCTATCCTGTACTAATATGATACATATTGCAGAAGTCTTCACATTGTCGCAACAATATTGCTCATCATGGAAGAAAGTGATGGAAAAGATGATGGTGAAAAGAAGGTGCATAAAAATAATCATGATGTTTCCTCACATAACTCTTGTGGTAAACATTGCTAAACTAGTATGATGTGAGTGGATAACACAGATTTAACACCAGACTGTTACCAATATATACAGCAGTCGAAAGAGCTCACTGCAAATGATGTCATAAGATGAAAACCATATTTTATCTTCATTGTTTTTTTTCTGGGCAATAAATAAATAAAATAACTTGTTATAGCAAGAAAAAATACAGTATATAGAACATAGTACTTTATAGAACAGCATGTAAGATACAGGTTGTGCATAGCACTGACACATTGACTGCACATCATAAAGAATAGGCCTAACACTCGCTTGCGATTACTTCAGTAATACTGTTTCTTTGACGGCTCACCAGAACATGCCAGGTGACTGACCCAAGTAGCCCTTAAGCAGGCCTGTGACCTGTATGGACGTGCTCTCTCTGAAACTGCATCCATCATAAGTGTTAGTACATTACTCCTCACTTTTAGGGGTGGGATAACCACATAAATACACACATACATAAAAACACTGAGCAAAGAAAAATGCATGATACAGAAAAGACGCACTGGTACTAAAAAGCACTAATACAGACAAAGCACTGGTACCATGAAAAAGGAAAAAAGAAACACTGATCTCTCAAGGCATCGAGATTATGAGTGACGGAAAATACCAGTGATGATGGTGATGTCCATTTCATCACCCAATGTTGGTGGCTGGTGCAGAAATTATGAGGGGGTGTGCTGGCATGCTGTCTCCCCTCTCATGAGAGGCCATAGGGTAGGACAAGGAATGGCATCTCTATAGTGATATCATCAATGACGTCATTGTTCAGTCCCAGAGGTTTCAGTGGGGACATCAGAGATGGTGGCCACACAGGATGCAGTAATGGAACTGTTAGCGGTGGCTGTGGCATCTGGTGGAGGGGGGACTGCACTGGTGATTACAGTTGAGGAGTGAGGGCAGAGGTAGGAACCCCAGACAGCGATCTGCTAGGCAGTGACCCCTCTGTGGCACAAACCGGACTGTCTGCAATGCAGCAACATGCATCAGCTGTGTTGGAGGTGGGGTAGGTAGAAGGCCCTACATAACAGGCCCCACCATGCACGGCCACAGCTTATTGAAGTGATGGAATGGCTGCACATCAGGAGTGTGGATGACACACAGACACTGGCCTCGGTGACACTTGATGACAGCAGGAACCCAGTTCAGCCTGCGGCCGAAACCATGAGCCCAATCAGGCACACCCAGCCAGAACTGTCATGGGGCTGGTAATGTGAGCACACATGGTGTCAGATGGAGCGGGTGAAGGAGGTTCCTTGGTTGGTGTCCATGTACCAGTTCTACCAGGCTCTTGTCCCTCATTGGAGTGAAACAGTATGAACTCAAGAAACTGTCTAAAACAGCGTCAGGGGACCTGCCAGATATATACTTCTGCATCTGAGTTTTAAACATCTAAATCACGTGTTCAACCTCGCCATTACAGTGCGAATGAAACTGGGGAGCTGTGAGATGGCTGATACCACTAGCCTGACAAAGAAATGCAAAATCTTGAGAAACAAATTGGGATCTGTTATTAGTAACCACAGTCTATGGAAGTTTCTCAATTATAAATCTCTTACACAGGGTCAAAACAGTGGTCACTATGGATGTCGATGGGCAATACGCCATGTAGGGAAACTTGGAACAGGCATCCACTACAGTGAGCCAATACTGATTTAGGGAGGACGCAGCAAAATCCAACATGTAGATTCTCCCACTGGCACCTTGGCATTGGCCAGGGGGAAAAAGAAGCCTGTAGGGCTGCCTGTTGCTGAACACAGTGAATGCAAGTGGTGGTAAGTTCTGCAACAGCCCCATCTATGCCTGACTAATACCCAAGTTGGCAGTCAAAAACTTTGGTGTGAGAGGTCCCTCAATTTCCAACATTCAAAAGTCGCAGTACATTATGGCATAAGGAAGTGGGAATCACAAACCAATGTGCAGAGTCCTCTGTAGCTGACAAAAGAACCCTATTAAGCACAGAAAGGCTGTGCTGGTGGGTGAAGTAATTATGCAAGGCATACAAGACGCAGAAGATAGGATCCGGCTAAGCACAAGATCTGCGGTAACATCTGGTGTTCATCTGGTTTTATTGTGGCACTAGTGATGGGAAAACCATCGACCACATTCTGTTTCTCAATGTCTAAATAGAGACAAACCAAACTCACCCTGATCAAATGCTGGGTCCAGCCTAATCAGAAGGTAAGATAAGGCATCAGCGTTGGTCTTTTGCACCACCGGCCAGTATTGGAGCTGATAATTATAACAAGAAAGGAAGAGACCTCACTGCTGCAAACGATGTGTTGCCTTGTGCAACACAGAAGCTGAAGAGTTAAAAAGAGCAACCAACAGCTTGTGATCCACAATTAAACTGAACTTATAACCATACAAGAAGACATGAAATTTCTTGAGGGTGAACACAATTGCTAAAGCCTCCTTTTCAGTCTGAGAAGACCGCTGCTGAGCAGGAGTTAAAGTCTTAGAAGCATAAGCAGTGGGCCGTTCAAATCCATGTGTGTATTTGTTCATGAAGACCATGCTGAGAGGCATGTGTAGCCAAGACAAGATGCTGACCCAGCTGAAAAGTGGCCACATGTGGCACAGACGGAAGGTTAGGTTTAAGCAATGTGAGTGCTCACTCACAAGCCAGGGACCAAAAAAGGGTGCATTTTTACACAAAAGTGCATGCAGTAGCTGACCCAGAGTGGATGCATTTGGTTAAAACTTATGCTAGTACACAACTTTACCTAGAAACACTGGCAAAGACGCAATTGCATCAATGTGGTAACGCAATAGCTTGATCTCTGTGTGAGAAACATGAAGAGCTAGGTACTCATTTGATCGCTGAAAAAACTGACATGTGGCAAGATTGCACAGCAAAGCAGAAAAAAATGATCAGATATTGCTAAGATGGTCTTCGGAGGAAGAACCCAAAACAACTATAACATCAAGATATTTGATTCGTCTGGGTACAGAGGCTGTCAGCTGTTCTAAAAGATGCTGAAAAATTGTGGGCACACTAGTGTCACCAAAAGGCAAGAATTGATATTGGTATAAACCAAAAAGTGTATCTGCAACAAGAAGGCACCTAGTGGCCTCATCCAAAGGAAGCTGGAATACGCTCCCAACAAATCGGTCTTGGAAAAGTAGTAGCTCTCTGACAATTTTGTGAGTATCTCATCAGAGAGGGGCAAAGGATACATATCTATCATTGACTGTCCATTAATCGTGACGTGGAAGTCACTTCAGGAATGGAGCTTACCCATCAGCTTCTTAACAATGACAAGTGGTGTAGTCCATTCACTGTTGTTCCACGAAACCTTGTTGCTGGGCAATGAGACATTGGAGTATTTCTTCCATTGAAAGGTTTATCGAGTGACATAGCCCTGTACTACACAGAGAAAAAAGAACCCTCATGCAATGCCAAGTTTGTTATGGCAAGAACAAACATTTTATATGGAACATAGTACTTTACAGAGCAACGTGTTAGATACAGGTTGGGTGTAGTACTGATCACATTGACTGGACAACAATAATACAGCATAAAAGATAGGTTGAGCATTCGTTTATGATCACTTAAATAATGTTGTTTGTTTGGTGGCTTACCAGAGCATGCCAGAGGGCTGACCCAGGTGGCTTCAACAAGCAGACCGGTTAACTGTATAGATTCTCTGAAACCATGTCCATTGTGAGTGAAGGTTCATCATAACTCTTATTAGTTGTAACATAAATGGCATTCAACTCAGATATTTGAGATGATGTATATTATGTGACGTCCATTTCAATATTATATCAGAATCACACCCAAAAATTTTGCAAACTTCATCTAACTGGTGGTATTTGTTAAGAATGAGATAATGTTGTATATAAAAGAGAGTTGGACGCTCTTTGTCTAGTTTATGAGAAACAGTTATGAATTTTTAGGATCATTTCATTTATGTTCTCTGCTGTTGTATCTCTTGACTACAATGCTTGCATAGTCAGCAAAAGAACAATCCTTGCTTCTTTGGTAAGTGACAGAAAAGGTTAAAAATGGAGCCAATTTTGTTCAATGTGGTACATCGGTAGTGATTTCTCCCATTCTGAAAATGCTGTTTCAATACTCATACTCCATGTGATTGTTGTTGCAGCTTTCTGCTTTTTGTTAGCTAAGCAAGATAGAAATAAACCCCACAACATCTATAACATCATAATTTCAAGTACTTAATAAAGAATACTGTGTACAGTACAATAAAAAGACCTGAGATAAGTTACAGAAAATCTCAGTTGTTGAAATATTGTCATTCAGAAATTATGTTGATCAATGAATTGAAACATGCAGTGAACACATGCTGTGACGTGGGGCGATCACTCTGTTTTTAAAATAAATGAAAAGACATGATCACTTCAATCGTTTATTAGATGACCAGTTTCAGCACTCTGAATGTGCCATCATCAGATCTGAAACGTGGATTAACATTTATAAAACCAAATGGACATCATGGCATATGAGGCAGACCATCTGATAAAATCATTGTCACAGCGAATAAAAAATAATAAACTGCTCTCATGGTCATTCTTTCCATAAAATATAAAACTGAAGTCACCAGATGAAACTACCACTGCTTGCCTAACACCGGTCGGCATCATCACTCTAACCAGTGATAGACGAGCAGTGGTAGTTTCATCTGGTGACTTCAGTTTTATATTTTATGGAAAGAATGACCATGAGAGCAGTTTATTATTTTTTATTGGCTGCGACAATGATTTTATCAGATGGTCTGCCTCATATGCCATGATGTCCATATGGTTTTATAAATGTTAATCCACATTTCAGATCTGATTATGGCACCTTCAGAGTGCTGAAACCGGTCATCTAATAAACAATTGAAGAGATTGTGGCTTTTCAATTATTTTAAAAATTGGAAAATGGTTTGCTCTGTAGAAAGATGATTCTGAAACACAAATCCAGAATTCTGAATTGTGATTTGTTCCTGTCATTTGATTAGAGTACAGCAGACCAATCAAAATATGGTTAGTACAATTTCACTGATAATGACAGTAATAATAATAATAATAATAATAATAATAATATTTTATTCACCATCAAATGATTCATTGTGTATGTATAAAAACAGGTTACAGTTCTTGATGACCAATTTTAAACCTGCACATTGTGGATGCTTTTCTTAAAGTGCTGTTCTGTGCCTGCTGATGAAAATTTTTTCTTTATTTCTGAAATTGTACTAATGCAAAGCAGAACGAATACTGGACTGTAGTCTTTTAACAAGTAATAGGGCCTTTAGAATATGCATGTTTACTACAGTTAGCACACCAGTTTTTGGAAACAAGCCACAGCATGGTTCCTTATATTTTGCTCCACAAATGATTCTTATAGCCCTTTCTTCAAGTAGCAATAGCTTATATAGATTTGCTTTGGTTGTTGCTCCCCAAATTTCTATTCTGTAATTCAGGTGAGAGGAGACTAAGACATGGAGTCAGTCTTTGGGACAACAGTGTCTTTGCAGAACTTGCTAATTGCAAATATGTTCCTAGATAACTTACATGTAGATCCCATTTCAGATTGCTTTGAATTGTTAAACTTAGGAATTTTACATGAAACTCATTTTTTACTAATGCATTGCCTATGTACAGTTTAACTTCATCACTAAAACTGATGTTGTTCAACTCCTTGAGACAAGTTTTAGTAGTGCTTACATTTAAGTGTCTTTCATTAAAGTACTGAACAATTTCATTTGTCACATTTTTACAATGGGTCTCTAATTTGTTAAATGATTCCATTTTACACACACCAGATGACTAATTCTCATACAGAGCTACTTTGAAACTTTGTGCGCATTATTTTACACCATTTACATACATCAAAAACAGAAGAGGAGCCAACACCAAGTCCTGGGGCACTCTGTATCTTACATTAGTGATTTTGGATTTGTGAACACCACTTTCAGTTTTGAGCAGTACAAACTGCTTTCAGTTACTCATGTAAGACTTTATTATGTCATGAGCAGTACCTCTGCAGCCAATGTTCCACAGCCTATCTAACAGAACAGTAACATTCACACAGTCAAAAGCTTTCTCCAGGTTGAGGTATATACCTGCAACATGTTACTTGCTCTCAATGTCACTTACTAACACTTCAGTTAACTGAGCAGCTGCTATGCTAATTGATTTACATTTCAAGAACCCATTTTGAATTTCAGACATTTGGTTGTTCTTGATGAGAAAGTTTATGATTCTGTTATACAAAGGGTGTTCAAAAAGTTTTGCACAGTCGTCTCTAATTTTTTTACTTTTTGCATGAGTAGAATGAAATTTTTTGGGAACATACTTGGAACATTTAGCTATACATTGAGCCTACTCAATGTAGCCTCCATCAGCTGTGGTGCATCTGGCCCAACATTCTTTCCATGATGTAAATGCACTTTGGTAAAATTCTGGGGATTGACTTTTACACCGTTGCCTGACAAAGGAAATAAGGTCTTCCTCACTATCAAAAGTTTTACCACACAGGTGGGCCATCAGATGACCAAAGAGGTAAAAATCAGATGGAGCCAAATCTGGACTGTAGGGAGGATGAGGAACAATTTTCCAATCCATTTTCCTGATTTTCTCCTGTGTCATAAGGGCTGTATGTGGTTTGGCATTGTATTGGTGTAGTCTGATGAGCTGACCCTGAAGCTGTGGTCTGTGGGTCTTGATGGAGCATCGCAGCTTGTCCAATGACAAACAGTAACAGTACCAGTTAATTGTGGAGCCAGGTTCCAAAAAGTCAATGAAAATGACACCACACTGATCCCAGAAGCAGGTGGCCATCATCTTTCGGCCTGCTGTTCATCAAAGTCTTGGTTTCTTCTTCCAAGGAGAACCCAGATGACGCCACCCCATGGATTGGGTTTTGCTCTCAGGTTAAGACAAAAATAACCATGTTTCATCCTAGGTAATGATGCCATCAAAACACTGTTTCCATTCTTCCGTAAAGGTCTGCACGAGACCCTCGCACACATTCTTCCTCATCATTTTCTCCTTATCCATATCACTCACGGCCATCAATGGATTGTCCAGTAGAGAGAAATCACCTTCTTTAAACCTCTGCAGCCACTTCACGATACTACTGTGATCCACTGTGTCTTTGCCATAAACGTGGAGCAACTTCCTGTGAATCGAGATGGCAGAGTCATCACCGATCTTGAACAGGAACTCCATCACCGACCATTGTCACAACCTGACATCTACTTCATGGTCCATTAAGGCTCACCTGTAAATAAAAGAAAATACTTTTATATACCAACTTATAGCTAAATGTTCCAAGTATGTTCACAAAAAATTTCATTCTCCTCCTGCAAAAAATAAAAAAAAAAATAGAGACGACTGTGCAAACTTTTTTGAATGCCCTTTGTATATGACTTTTTCAACTATTTTGGAATGGACGGGAAGTATTGAGATTGGTCTGTAATTTTCCGTTTTGTATTTGTCACCTTTTTAAAGATTGATGTTACCTGGGCAATTTTTAGTCTGTGTGGGAAGGTGCCCAGTTCTGCTATGTTATTTACTGCTACACAAAGAGGCACAGAGACAGTTTTTCTATACACTTATAATTCATTAGTATTGAGGGCATCATGCCCAGCAGAACTGGAGGATTTTAAAGAGCTAATGATTTTCATTCTTTCTTTGCAATTTTTGGGGGCTAGAGATACACTGTGCTCAGATGGATTGCCTTTAAAATAAAATTTGTCAGTGACAGATTCCCCTACTGAAGAAAAATATTCATTGAAAATATTTGCAACTTCAAGTTGGTCTTTCACAACTATTGTGCTGTGGTCAATAATAAAGTCCATACAGGATTTGTCTCTGCCTGTTCTAAAACAGTTTATCACTCTCCAGATGCCAGTAGTAACAAAGTGAAGCTTGTTAGCAACATAGTTGCTTGTGGATGGTTTTAATAAATCTTTTTAATCTTCTTGATACATTTTGAAGGTCTCCATTAGCTTGAGATTTTCTCTCTTATTCAACATTCCACTATGGAGTAATTTTAACTTTTCCTTGCTTCAGTGACATCAGTGGGTACTTCTGTTTATATTTTTTGTTTGTATCACTTTTCTGGCTACAACTGAGTATGTGGCATCAAAACAGTAGTAGAAGTCAGCAGCAAAGTTATCGTAGGAAAACCTACCATTCTGAAATCATGGCATGTGTGCAAATATGCAGTTCAGTCTGTTGATGTTATCATTATGCATAAATCATTTGCTTACACATAGTTTTCTTTAGTGATGAAGGGCATCTCATTTGCCTCCAACTGTAGCTATATTGCATGACAATCAGAGATGGCTAGTTTTAGAACAGATGTGGGAAATATGGGTCATGTTTGTTATTATTTTATCTAGACCTGTTTTGCTGTTTCCTGTTTCTCTAGTTGGCTCATGGATAATTGGGGTCAGACTGAATTTGTGGAGTAGGAGGAGTAGCTTTTAGGAGTTTGCATCATTGTTTAATAAGTCTATTTTTACATCCCCTGTCATTATAACATTTACATGGCCATTCAACCCAGAAAATGTACTATCTATATTTATCAGGGAGACAGATACATTTTTGAAAAAGGTATCCATACAAGCCCCAGGTGGCCTGTACACACCAATAATCACTATATTTTCTCCACCCTATCTTAAATTTTTTGCAGCAAATTCTCTGACTCCTCCTAAGCAGAATGCCCTTACAGCAATAACAATGAAATTACTTGCTTTTACAGTGAAGATTGCTACACCAGAATTTCATGAAAAGTGGTTGATTATTGCTTATTAGGTCTTCAGTGTACCAATATTCAGTTATGACTACGGTATCAGTTCTGTCAACACCTGCAATGATATCCAGATCATTCCCTAAATTGCTTCGGGCAAATACTGGGATCGTTCCTTTGAAAGGACATGGCCCATTTCTTCCCCCCGTCATTTCCGAACCAAGCTTGTGCTCCATCTCGAATGACCTCATTGTCAATGAGACATTAAACTCTAATTCTCCTCCACATAACTGTACTTATTTTTAGGCAACCAAAATTCTGGGGTAGGACATTAACTCTGAGTTCTTCCTGCTGGCCCATACAGGGTGATTTAGGGATACCAAACTGTCCAGCAGGTTTTACAGTTTTTCCTCACTGGCCTGTAGTGGCTGCTTGTGTTACAGATCCTGATTTGGTGGGTTGTGCCATTTCAAGGCAATCCACTTATTTACACCACTTTGTGGAGAATTTTGTCTAATTTTCACAACAGTAAATTTGCTGACAATCTTTTTGCCTCTTTTACTTGTGTGTATACCATGAGCTGTCTGCAGGCCTCTTTCTAGACTGCTGACATTTATCAGAGACACACTGTGACATTTATTACATATTGTTTTAAGCCTTGTGTACTGTTCCATTAGACTGTGTCTCTGTATAATATTAACAACAATTACTTTAGTGCTATTTAACTTACTAAGTGTCACTTTCATGTGCCTGATAGCATTATTTGCTTGCTCTTTTGCTGTATCATTTGTACTTCCCATTATTATGACACAATCATTTTCTGAGAAAGATTCACTATCTAGCACACACAGCTTCACAACAGCAGAAAGAATTGCTACAGACTGAATGTGAGCCATAGCTGTAAAGTTGTCTTGGATACTCGCAATGTTCTGTGCTGTTCCCCGAACATGACTGTCTCCATATATTAGAATTCTATAGTTAATAAGATGGAGTATTATTCAGACATTAATGCAACTTTTTTGTGAAAAGATACCTTTCCATATTTACATAACAAGACAATGCACACACTGCATCCTGCTGAAATATTCAGTAGTATTGAGTAGTAGCATCACTGAAGTAGAATATCATGTAGCTTTCTTTTCATTGAACTGGGTTCATACTCAGAATGTCCTTGGCTTTTATTTTATTGTAAATTTTCATTCTCATATATTGAGGAGACTGAGCATATAAATTAAAACAATGAGCAGGGAGCAGTAAATTATCTTTATTTCTTGTATTGCAAGTGTGATCAAAGCATTTCTTCTTGCATAATTCTAAATTTCTATGTAAAATCACAGACACATAGGGAGGGAACTGTTAATAATTTTAGAATTTTAAATAATGGGTGACATGGTTTCCTTTGATACACTTCACACATTTCTAATAATTCTTTTGAGTGATTTCAGTATGCACATTATGTTGCTCGAATTTCCTCAAAACACCATATCATACCTTATAACTGACTAAAAGTAGCTATTATACGCAATTTTTCCTTTTGTCCCTGTAAGTATCATTAGCTAATATTTGCACTGCAGATGTAAAGCTACGTACATAGTTTTTTTACTCGATAGCCCAAATTTCCAATTTAAATTCTTGTCCAGGTTTAATCATAAATATTTCATTGTATCCACCTCTTCTAAATGTTGCTTTTTATGGTTTACTTTAATTTCCTAGGATGTTGACTGTTTTGTTCTAAGCTGGATCACTTGCGTTTTTGGAATGTTCAGGGTTAATTCACTGAGACGAAATCATGTTTATAAATGATCTATTGCACTGATGATACAGAAAGGAATATTTTCTGACTCACACTTGACAATTAATGCAGATGTATCATCCAAAAATAAAACCAATGTGGCACTAGATTGATAAGCAGGTCATTAATGTAAAATAGAAACAAAATAGATCCTAGAATAGGATGCTGAGGGCAACTTATGTTACTGTCTTCCATTCGAAAGAATAATTTGCTGCTTTTGCAGCGACAATTACTCGTTGTTTCCTGTTGCACATGAACAAAGTGAGCCAATGTAGAACATTATCCTCAATTTCATATCCCTGTAGCTTTATTCTTACTGTTTAAGATGTTCTAATCTTGTCAGCAAATTTTTTAATTGCATCTATAACACTTTTTCCATACTGGAAACCAAATTGATTTTTCAAAATAATCCCTTACTTTTCAATAAAATTTTGAGTCTGTGCAGCAGCAACTTTTTTGAACACTTTTGACAGGATTTTAAGAATAGATATGGAACAATAATTTTCCATATCATCTCTTGACACTTTTTTAAACAGTAGTTTTACTTTTGCATACTTTAGCACCTCTGGGAAACATCCATGTTCGAACGATTGGTTTAATATAATAAATATTGGGTATTCTATTATTTTACTTAGAAATTTGAGAACTTTTGCAGATATTTCACTCCAAACTGCAGAACATTGATTTTTCAGTGTCAATATAATATTTTCTGCTTCTACTGCTAGCACTGTTTTAAAATTTCGTAAGGCAGTCAGGCACTTGATATGGTACAAAGGGCATACTTTGTTGTCATAATCTACAACACTGTCATCTGATTTAACTACATTAATGAAGAATTCATTGAATCATTCTGAAATTTGAGCTGAATTTACAAGAATCTCACCTTCAAGCTTTATTTTTACAAATTTCATGACTAGAGGCTTTAATATCTAATTCAGATTTCACAACTGTCCACACTGCTTTTCGTTTATTCTCATGTCTTTAAAATTAATTTATTATTTGCCATTTGCTTTCCTGCCTTCACAGTTATTTAAGTGTAATTTTTTATAATCTAGCATATTTAATGAATTCGGTACTTTTATTATACTTTAGTTATGTAGCTGTCTTTTCTTATCACTAGAGATTTTGTATCTTTAATGATCCATTTCAGTTTTTTGTCACTGTGTTAAAACAAGTTTCATGTGGAATCATTTCATTGGAAACATTTTAAAAAAACTGCCTAAAAATGCTTCAAAATTTGTGGTGTTTGAAATATTTTGCTCAAAGTGCCATAGTGTCCCACTCAGCTTGTCATGAAATAAGATCTCATTTACCTGATTAAAGTTCCTTTTTATGTAGACTTTTTACATAGAACTTCCTTACTTGATCTGGGCAGCTCAATTAATAATGCTGAATGATCAGAAACTCCTAAATCCAAACAAAATGTATGTGCATGGTCAAGCACTTAATTTATTAAAATTTGCAATACATGTAGCTTCTGAAAAATTTTGTTTCAAACCATATTTTTTTATTAAATGAATAGATTTGGATGCTTCAGTGTTTTCACTCAACACACTGATATTGAAATCAGCAGAAATTTCTATTTTTTCTTTTTCTCTTTACTGAGGTGTTTTAGCAAAAACTGAAGTTTACATAGGAAATGCTAAGTTTAACTCTTCCCATGATTCTATAAATTGGTGTTATATTTGTATTTGTATTTCTTTATTGCTCCTGTAAGCCGTGTTTAGGTACATATTTTGCACAAACGATGTAGGACAAGTCAGGTGATGTAGGTTCCTTCTTACGTGGTAATCTACGTCTGAATAAGTATGCATGAACCTCCTACTGACTTACTTTTCCTAGAAAAGCTAGTAGCTACCTTAAAGTTTTCAATTTTATCTAAGATTTTTATTGTACTGTCATGAAGTCAGTGTTCATTTCAACAAATTATTTCAGTAATTTTAATCTCGGACAAAAACATTTGCAGTTTATCTATTTTAGAGGTTTTGTCACCCAAGTATTCAGCATCTAATCCATTTACATTATAGTGCATGATATGTTTACTCTCAGTTAAGACTGACTAGTCTCATTTTGGCAGAAATATGCAACATTCTTGAATGTGTGATCTTAATTGCTTCACTAAGGAAGGTTAGAGTCTAATGATAAAGTATTAAACATGAAGACCTGAGTGGGTATTCAATAATTTCTCATTTGCCTAGCCATCTCCTGACAAGTATTTCACGCAGGAGTGAGTGTCTTGATGGTGATGTCGTAGTGCACTATCCTGCTGACAAATGGAGTTTTCATCTGCATGGAGATACTGAGGAACAAAGGCATGAGTGTAGTTTCCTATTGATGACAAAGTAATCAAGAGATGGAGTGCAATCATGGATATATCAAGTGTGGAGAAAGCAAACTGATCACATCCTTTACTTTGGCTTTAACAATGCAGGGAAATTTTAGATTATCTGTCTGCCTCTGTAGCATAGCAGTAGCGTTTCCACCTACCACACAAGGGGCCCGGGTTTGATTCCTGGCAGGGGATGGGTGTTGTCTGTCCTTAATCATCATTTTCATCATCATTGACATGCAAGTCGCCAAAGTGGTGTCAACTAAAAAGGACTTGCAATACTGCAGCCAAACTCCCCCGCATGGGGCCTCCAAGCCAACAATGCCATATGATCATTTTTTTTTTTTTAACCACTGGGTTACCTCATTCAGTATCAGAGTTGGTGAATACAAGTATCCTTCACCAGAATTCCCTAAAAAAAATGGTGGACTCTGTGATTCCTCTGTCAGACAAAAGCAACTCACTGTCAACCCATGAATATTATTTACTTACTGTGCTACAATGTACTGATTTTCATTGCCCCAATATATGCAGTTCTAACTGACTGTTACATTCATATTTGAAAGTTCTTTAGCAGGTTAAACACACAAAATGGTCAGGTGTTTACAACAATTTCCCACAATCCCTGTCCAGTTTCTAAGAAGGAATTGCCAATCTGGTCCTCTTCATTATGATTATGAAGTTACTTGCAAATAAAGTGAATCAGTTTCATTTACTTCCACATGGTATTATTCTTGCAGCTTCAACAGAAACAGTTACTGTCATCTCTATAAACTTAATAATCAAATTCCCTCTCTCTCCTGGTTGTTGTCAGTTTTGTTCCCTGGAGCCACTACTATTCAGTCAAGTAGCTCCTCTATTGGATTAACAAGGCTGAGTGCACCCTGGTAGGTCAACTGCACATGTCAGTCCAGATTGTCACCCAACCAAGTGCCATCCATGCCTGACAGTGCTTAAGTTCAGTGATTTGACTTAATGATCAAATAGTGCAAGAAATAAAGCAAAATGTTATTATTGAGATGACATTTCAGTTGGTAGTAATGAATTTTTCATCCAGAAATACACTTTTGCAAATTTTAAGCAGTTTATATTCTGAAACAGTTTACACTTTCGACTGTGTACAAAAACAGTGTGAAACATACATGGGGTGGAAAAAATATGGAAACACCAAAAACACAACTTCTGGTTGAGTTTACATACGAAGAGTGAAACATGGTGGGGGTTCATTGAAGATTTTAATAACAATATCATAGTATTCCATGGGCCCCATGGTTACTCAGCAGAAAACAGTTGACATTGAAACCAGCTTCCAGTTATCTCAGGCTGGATAAATATGGATGGGATAACAGGGTCCTATATTATATTCAAGGGAATCTAACACAATTCTTCCTGTAAAACAGTGGCACGTTCAGGTAACAATGATGGAGGACACTAATAATCACATGCTTGTCTCATCTAAGTAGACCACAAAGGCTCAATAATATTGAGATCTTGTGGCCATACCGGTAGAGAAACGAAACTTCACCCTTGGGCTCACAAAATCAATTCTGGATAATGTGAGCTTTGTGAATAGGGATCCTGTTACCCCATTACCTTGGAACATAGCATCATCTCTGGGGAACAAAGTAGTACAGTGGGAGATATCTCATCAGATAAATTGGTCACATAGTGCCTGGCAGTAATATTACCCTGCCGAGTAATCACGGGGCCCACGGAATGCCACGATACTGATGCCCAAATCTTCAGTGAACCCTCACCATGTGTCACTCTTGGGATGTAAACTTAAACAGAAGTTGGAAACAGTGTGAAACATGACTCATCTAATGAAATAACAATCTTTATTTGCTCCACAGTCCATTTTATGTGTTTTCTATTACAAGCATCTGAATTACTGCTGTGTGGTTTTGGAATTCCAGATTTCTTGCTTATGGGGCTTTCATGCTACTGACAGAATTTGGGAGTGTGATAGTCAGTTCTCCAGTGATTTCTACAACTGCCATCATCTCATTTTTCATCACAGTCCTCTTCAATGACCATCTGACATGATCACTCAACATTTGCTTTGTTCACATTGTGACTTAGTGGATGAAGTTCATCTGCTTTCCCTGCATGTGGTATAAATCTTCAATACAGTGCCTCTTGAAGCACCAAACACATGCTGTCTTGGTTATGGAAGTACCCCCCATACAAGCACCAACTATTTGCCCATGTTTGATTTCAGGTAGCCCCAGCTACATAGAACATTGTTCTGGTTATGACTGGCAGTTACAATATATTGAGGACATTCATGGATAAATACAAGAGCACAACCTGCAGTCTTGGTAGTACCTGCATTTATGTCCAGGAATGCATATCCCATGGTGTTTCCATATTTTTATCCAGTCCCTATACATCAGGACAACAGAAGCTGTATCTGCTGAGGACAGAGACCTCAGGGCCAGCTGTTTAATTTTGCTTCAGAAGATTATTATTTTATGGCAACCAATGCCATTTTCTTCTCTAGCAAACCTTGGCTCATGTTCAGAAAGCACTGTATTACAGATTCAGCTGTGGTAGACAAAAAAGTTGACTGAATCCTAATTAAGGTGGATGAGTAGAGTGAAAGGCAAAGAAAGGAGGATAGACACATCTAAAAAACTGTTTCCTCAGTTTGTCATGCAGTATTAGTAAACTGCAGGAGATGAGAACTGTGATATGTTGGTGTTCATAAACTTCTATAAAGTATGATTAAAACTAATTATTTAAATTACAAATCAGATGTGAATGATTTATGCATAAAGTGCTTGGGCAGTTTGTGGACACAGGAAGAGAGAAAACAATTTAGTGCTCTCTGCATATGCACACTATTTTGTTCAATGGGCGATCTTGCACCCCACGAGATGCAGTAAGCATCTAGCACTCACAGTACAGTAATGATGCTACTTACAAGCAAAGAGATAGGTTTTTGGTTTTGCAGAGGAAGACTGTATTTTAGGTCAAAAATAAACTTACAAAGCATCTACTATGTAAATAAAGTTACATGATGGAAAGAGTTTGATACTGTGCCTGTACTGATCATGTAGCTCTCTCATTTTCTGAAAGAACCATAAGTGCTTTTATATAAGGCCATTAAGGAATTGCCTTATGTAGTTGTAGAGGGTGATCAAAATATTGATATTTGTTGCCACCAAAATTTTTGATCCCTTGACAAGTGATATAAAATATCTGATAGTCAGCAAAGCTAAATTTGAAAATGAACTGAAGAAGTTTCTGCTCGACAACTCCTACTTTATAGAAGAATGCATAAAAGGTGATCAGTAGGAATTATTAACTTAGGATTGTAGATGCTCAGAATATAGCCATATTTATATGTGAATGTTTAATGTGAACGTAAAATGATTTGTTACACATCATTACGATTAATCATACAAACCATCTACAGAACACAATACATATCTTAGGAAATCCAAGTTAGTTGTTTACTCACACAGTCATGGTCGCAATCTCGCAAAAATCTTGCAAAACGAACACAATTTTAGAGCTACCAGTTATGTAAAACCTGGGGCCCCTATGAACAAAGTTATAAGAAACACACAGTGTAATAACACTACACAAGAAAATCAGGTTTTTTTAGTTATAATTGGTGGTGCAAACGATGTTTACTGCAATGAACTAAAAAGGGCTGTCCGTGCTGACCGTGCAACACAGAAGCTGAAGAGTTAAAAAGAGCAACCAACAGCTTGTGATCCACAATTAAACTGAACTTATAACCATACAAGAAGACATGAAATTTCTTGAGGGTGAACACAATTGCTAAAGCCTCCTTTTCAGTCTGAGAAGACCGCTGCTGAGCAGGAGTTAAAGTCTTAGAAGCATAAGCAGTGGGCCGTTCAAATCCATGTGTGTATTTGTTCATGAAGACCATGCTGAGAGGCATGTGTAGCCAAGACAAGATGCTGACCCAGCTGAAAAGTGGCCACATGTGGCACAGACGGAAGGTTAGGTTTAAGCAATGTGAGTGCTCACTCACAAGCCAGGGACCAAAAAAGGGTGCATTTTTACACAAAAGTGCATGCAGTAGCTGACCCAGAGTGGATGCATTTGGTTAAAACTTATGCTAGTACACAACTTTACCTAGAAACACTGGCAAAGACGCAATTGCATCAATGTGGTAACGCAATAGCTTGATCTCTGTGTGAGAAACATGAAGAGCTAGGTACTCATTTGATCGCTGAAAAAACTGACATGTGGCAAGATTGCACAGCAAAGCAGAAAAAAATGATCAGATATTGCTAAGATGGTCTTCGGAGGAAGAACCCAAAACAACTATAACATCAAGATATTTGATTCGTCTGGGTACAGAGGCTGTCAGCTGTTCTAAAAGATGCTGAAAAATTGTGGGCACACTAGTGTCACCAAAAGGCAAGAATTGATATTGGTATAAACCAAAAAGTGTATCTGCAACAAGAAGGCACCTAGTGGCCTCATCCAAAGGAAGCTGGAATACGCTCCCAACAAATCGGTCTTGGAAAAGTAGTGGCTCTCTGACAATTTTGTGAGTATGTCATCAGAGAGGGGCAAAGGATACATATCTATCATTGACTGTCCATTAATCGTGACGTGGAAGTCACTTCAGGAATGGAGCTTACCCATCAGCTTCTTAACAATGACAAGTGGTGTAGTCCATTCACTGTTGTTCCACGAAACCTTGTTGCTGGGCAATGAGACATTGGAGTATTTCTTCCATTGAAAGGTTTATCGAGTGACATAGCCCTGTACTACACAGAGAAAAAAGAACCCTCATGCAATGCCAAGTTTGTTATGGCAAGAACAAACATTTTATATGGAACATAGTACTTTACAGAGCAACGTGTTAGATACAGGTTGGGTGTAGTACTGATCACATTGACTGGACAACAATAATACAGCATAAAAGATAGGTTGAGCATTCGTTTATGATCACTTAAATAATGTTGTTTGTTTGGTGGCTCATCAGAGCATGCCAGAGGGCTGACCCAGGTGGCTTCAACAAGCAGACCGGTTAACTGTATAGATTCTCTGAAACCATGTCCATTGTGAGTGAAGGTTCATCATAACTCTTATTAGTTGTAACATAAATGGCATTCAACTCAGATATTTGAGATGATGTATATTATGTGACTTCCATTTCAATATTATATCAGAATCACACCCAAAAATTTTGCAAACTTCATCTAACTGGTGGTATTTGTTAAGAATGAGATAATGTTGTATATAAAAGAGAGTTGGACGCTCTTTGTCTAGTTTATGAGAAACAGTTATGAATTTTTAGGATCATTTCATTTATGTTCTCTGCTGTTGTATCTCTTGACTACAATGCTTGCATAGTCAGCAAAAGAACAATCCTTGCTTCTTTGGTAAGTGACAGAAAAGGTTAAAAATGGAGCCAATTTTGTTCAATGTGGTACATCGGTAGTGATTTCTCCCATTCTGAAAATGCTGTTTCAATACTCATACTCCATGTGATTGTTGTTGCAGCTTTCTGCTTTTTGTTAGCTAAGCAAGATAGAAATAAACCCCACAACATCTATAACATCATAATTTCAAGTACTTAATAAAGAATACTGTGTACAGTACAATAAAAAGACCTGAGATAAGTTACAGAAAATCTCAGTTGTTGAAATATTGTCATTCAGAAATTATGTTGATCAATGAATTGAAAAATGCAGTGAACACATGCTGTGACGTGGGGCGATCACTCTGTTTTTAAAATAAATGAAAAGACATGATCACTTCAATCGTTTATTAGATGACCAGTTTCAGCACTCTGAATGTGCCATCATCAGATCTGAAACGTGGATTAACATTTATAAAACCAAATGGACATCATGGCATATGAGGCAGACCATCTGATAAAATCATTGTCACAGCGAATAAAAAATAATAAACTGCTCTCATGGTCATTCTTTCCATAAAATATAAAACTGAAGTCACCAGATGAAACTACCACTGCTTGCCTAACACCGGTCGGCATCATCACTCTAACCAGTGATAGACGAGCAGTGGTAGTTTCATCTGGTGACTTCAGTTTTATATTTTATGGAAAGAATGACCATGAGAGCAGTTTATTATTTTTTATTGGCTGCGACAATGATTTTATCAGATGGTCTGCCTCATATGCCATGATGTCCATATGGTTTTATAAATGTTAATCCACATTTCAGATCTGATTATGGCACCTTCAGAGTGCTGAAACCGGTCATCTAATAAACAATTGAAGAGATTGTGGCTTTTCAATTATTTTAAAAATTGGAAAATGGTTTGCTCTGTAGAAAGATGATTCTGAAACACAAATCCAGAATTCTGAATTGTGATTTGTTCCTGTCATTTGATTAGAGTACAGCAGACCAATCAAAATATGGTTAGTACAATTTCACTGATAATGACAGTAATAATAATAATAATAATAATAATAATAATATTTTATTCACCATCAAATGATTCATTGTGTATGTATAAAAACAGGTTACAGTTCTTGATGACCAATTTTAAACCTGCACATTGTGGATGCTTTTCTTAAAGTGCTGTTCTGTGCCTGCTGATGAAAATTTTTTCTTTATTTCTGAAATTGTACTAATGCAAAGCAGAACGAATACTGGACTGTAGTCTTTTAACAAGTAATAGGGCCTTTAGAATATGCATGTTTACTACAGTTAGCACACCAGTTTTTGGAAACAAGCCACAGCATGGTTCCTTATATTTTGCTCCACAAATGATTCTTATAGCCCTTTCTTCAAGTAGCAATAGCTTATATAGATTTGCTTTGGTTGTTGCTCCCCAAATTTCTATTCTGTAATTCAGGTGAGAGGAGACTAAGACATGGAGTCAGTCTTTGGGACAACAGTGTCTTTGCAGAACTTGCTAATTGCAAATATGTTCCTAGATAACTTACATGTAGATCCCATTTCAGATTGCTTTGAATTGTTAAACTTAGGAATTTTACATGAAACTCATTTTTTACTAATGCATTGCCTATGTACAGTTTAACTTCATCACTAAAACTGATGTTGTTCAACTCCTTGAGACAAGTTTTAGTAGTGCTTACATTTAAGTGTCTTTCATTAAAGTACTGAACAATTTCATTTGTCACATTTTTACAATGGGTCTCTAATTTGTTAAATGATTCCATTTTACACACACCAGATGACTAATTCTCATACAGAGCTACTTTGAAACTTTGTGCGCATTATTTTACACCATTTACATACATCAAAAACAGAAGAGGAGCCAACACCAAGTCCTGGGGCACTCTGTATCTTACATTAGTGATTTTGGATTTGTGAACACCACTTTCAGTTTTGAGCAGTACAAACTGCATTCAGTTACTCATGTAAGACTTTATTATGTCATGAGCAGTACCTCTGCAGCCAATGTTCCACAGCCTATCTAACAGAACAGTAACATTCACACAGTCAAAAGCTTTCTCCAGGTTGAGGTATATACCTGCAACATGTTACTTGCTCTCAATGTCACTTACTAACACTTCAGTTAACTGAGCAGCTGCTATGCTAATTGATTTACATTTCAAGAACCCATTTTGAATTTCAGACATTTGGTTGTTCTTGATGAGAAAGTTTATGATTCTGTTATACAAAGGGTGTTCAAAAAGTTTTGCACAGTCGTCTCTAATTTTTTTACTTTTTGCATGAGTAGAATGAAATTTTTTGGGAACATACTTGGAACATTTAGCTATACATTGAGCCTACTCAATGTAGCCTCCATCAGCTGTGGTGCATCTGGCCCAACATTCTTTCCATGATGTAAATGCACTTTGGTAAAATTCTGGGGATTGACTTTTACACCGTTGCCTGACAAAGGAAATAAGGTCTTCCTCACTATCAAAAGTTTTACCACACAGGTGGGCCATCAGATGACCAAAGAGGTAAAAATCAGATGGAGCCAAATCTGGACTGTAGGGAGGATGAGGAACAATTTTCCAATCCATTTTCCTGATTTTCTCCTGTGTCATAAGGGCTGTATGTGGTTTGGCATTGTATTGGTGTAGTCTGATGAGCTGACCCTGAAGCTGTGGTCTGTGGGTCTTGATGGAGCATCGCAGCTTGTCCAATGACAAACAGTAACAGTACCAGTTAATTGTGGAGCCAGGTTCCAAAAAGTCAATGAAAATGACACCACACTGATCCCAGAAGCAGGTGGCCATCATCTTTCGGCCTGCTGTTCATCAAAGTCTTGGTTTCTTCTTCCAAGGAGAACCCAGATGACGCCACCCCATGGATTGGGTTTTGCTCTCAGGTTAAGACAAAAATAACCATGTTTCATCCTAGGTAATGATGCCATCAAAACACTGTTTCCATTCTTCCGTAAAGGTCTGCACGAGACCCTCGCACACATTCTTCCTCATCATTTTCTCCTTATCCATATCACTCACGGCCATCAATGGATTGTCCAGTAGAGAGAAATCACCTTCTTTAAACCTCTGCAGCCACTTCACGATACTACTGTGATCCACTGTGTCTTTGCCATAAACGTGGAGCAACTTCCTGTGAATCGAGATGGCAGAGTCATCACCGATCTTGAACAGGAACTCCATCACCGACCATTGTCACAACCTGACATCTACTTCATGGTCCATTAAGGCTCACCTGTAAATAAAAGAAAATACTTTTATATACCAACTTATAGCTAAATGTTCCAAGTATGTTCACAAAAAATTTCATTCTCCTCCTGCAAAAAATAAAAAAAAAAATAGAGACGACTGTGCAAACTTTTTTGAATGCCCTTTGTATATGACTTTTTCAACTATTTTGGAATGGACGGGAAGTATTGAGATTGGTCTGTAATTTTCCGTTTTGTATTTGTCACCTTTTTAAAGATTGATGTTACCTGGGCAATTTTTAGTCTGTGTGGGAAGGTGCCCAGTTCTGCTATGTTATTTACTGCTACACAAAGAGGCACAGAGACAGTTTTTCTATACACTTATAATTCATTAGTATTGAGGGCATCATGCCCAGCAGAACTGGAGGATTTTAAAGAGCTAATGATTTTCATTCTTTCTTTGCAATTTTTGGGGGCTAGAGATACACTGTGCTCAGATGGATTGCCTTTAAAATAAAATTTGTCAGTGACAGATTCCCCTACTGAAGAAAAATATTCATTGAAAATATTTGCAACTTCAAGTTGGTCTTTCACAACTATTGTGCTGTGGTCAATAATAAAGTCCATACAGGATTTGTCTCTGCCTGTTCTAAAACAGTTTATCACTCTCCAGATGCCAGTAGTAACAAAGTGAAGCTTGTTAGCAACATAGTTGCTTGTGGATGGTTTTAATAAATCTTTTTAATCTTCTTGATACATTTTGAAGGTCTCCATTAGCTTGAGATTTTCTCTCTTATTCAACATTCCACTATGGAGTAATTTTAACTTTTCCTTGCTTCAGTGACATCAGTGGGTACTTCTGTTTATATTTTTTGTTTGTATCACTTTTCTGGCTACAACTGAGTATGTGGCATCAAAACAGTAGTAGAAGTCAGCAGCAAAGTTATCGTAGGAAAACCTACCATTCTGAAATCATGGCATGTGTGCAAATATGCAGTTCAGTCTGTTGATGTTATCATTATGCATAAATCATTTGCTTACACATAGTTTTCTTTAGTGATGAAGGGCATCTCATTTGCCTCCAACTGTAGCTATATTGCATGACAATCAGAGATGGCTAGTTTTAGAACAGATGTGGGAAATATGGGTCATGTTTGTTATTATTTTATCTAGACCTGTTTTGCTGTTTCCTGTTTCTCTAGTTGGCTCATGGATAATTGGGGTCAGACTGAATTTGTGGAGTAGGAGGAGTAGCTTTTAGGAGTTTGCATCATTGTTTAATAAGTCTATTTTTACATCCCCTGTCATTATAACATTTACATGGCCATTCAACCCAGAAAATGTACTATCTATATTTATCAGGGAGACAGATACATTTTTGAAAAAGGTATCCATACAAGCCCCAGGTGGCCTGTACACACCAATAATCACTATATTTTCTCCACCCTATCTTAAATTTTTTGCAGCAAATTCTCTGACTCCTCCTAAGCAGAATGCCCTTACAGCAATAACAATGAAATTACTTGCTTTTACAGTGAAGATTGCTACACCAGAATTTCATGAAAAGTGGTTGATTATTGCTTATTAGGTCTTCAGTGTACCAATATTCAGTTATGACTACGGTATCAGTTCTGTCAACACCTGCAATGATATCCAGATCATTCCCTAAATTGCTTCAGGCAAATACTGGGATCGTTCCTTTGAAAGGACATGGCCCATTTCTTCCCCCCGTCATTTCCGAACCAAGCTTGTGCTCCATCTCGAATGACCTCATTGTCAATGAGACATTAAACTCTAATTCTCCTCCACATAACTGTACTTATTTTTAGGCAACCAAAATTCTGGGGTAGGACATTAACTCTGAGTTCTTCCTGCTGGCCCATACAGGGTGATTTAGGGATACCAAACTGTCCAGCAGGTTTTACAGTTTTTCCTCACTGGCCTGTAGTGGCTGCTTGTGTTACAGATCCTGATTTGGTGGGTTGTGCCATTTCAAGGCAATCCACTTATTTACACCACTTTGTGGAGAATTTTGTCTAATTTTCACAACAGTAAATTTGCTGACAATCTTTTTGCCTCTTTTACTTGTGTGTATACCATGAGCTGTCTGCAGGCCTCTTTCTAGACTGCTGACATTTATCAGAGACACACTGTGACATTTATTACATATTGTTTTAAGCCTTGTGTACTGTTCCATTAGACTGTGTCTCTGTATAATATTAACAACAATTACTTTAGTGCTATTTAACTTACTAAGTGTCACTTTCATGTGCCTGATAGCATTATTTGCTTGCTCTTTTGCTGTATCATTTGTACTTCCCATTATTATGACACAATCATTTTCTGAGAAAGATTCACTATCTAGCACACACAGCTTCACAACAGCAGAAAGAATTGCTACAGACTGAATGTGAGCCATAGCTGTAAAGTTGTCTTGGATACTCGCAATGTTCTGTGCTGTTCCCCGAACATGACTGTCTCCATATATTAGAATTCTATAGTTAATAAGATGGAGTATTATTCAGACATTAATGCAACTTTTTTGTGAAAAGATACCTTTCCATATTTACATAACAAGACAATGCACACACTGCATCCTGCTCAAATATTCAGTAGTATTGAGTAGTAGCATCACTGAAGTAGAATATCATGTAGCTTTCTTTTCATTGAACTGGGTTCATACTCAGAATGTCCTTGGCTTTTATTTTATTGTAAATTTTCATTCTCATATATTGAGGAGACTGAGCATATAAATTAAAACAATGAGCAGGGAGCAGTAAATTATCTTTATTTCTTGTATTGCAAGTGTGATCAAAGCATTTCTTCTTGCATAATTCTAAATTTCTATGTAAAATCACAGACACATAGGGAGGGAACTGTTAATAATTTTAGAATTTTAAATAATGGGTGACATGGTTTCCTTTGATACACTTCACACATTTCTAATAATTCTTTTGAGTGATTTCAGTATGCACATTATGTTGCTCGAATTTCCTCAAAACACCATATCATACCTTATAACTGACTAAAAGTAGCTATTATATGCAATTTTTCCTTTTGTCCCTGTAAGTATCATTAGCTAATATTTGCACTGCAGATGTAAAGCTACGTACATAGTTTTTTTACTCGATAGCCCAAATTTCCAATTTAAATTCTTGTCCAGGTTTAATCATAAATATTTCATTGTATCCACCTCTTCTAAATGTTGCTTTTTATGGTTTACTTTAATTTCCTAGGATGTTGACTGTTTTGTTCTAAGCTGGATCACTTGCGTTTTTGGAATGTTCAGGGTTAATTCACTGAGACGAAATCATGTTTATAAATGATCTATTGCACTGATGATACAGAAAGGAATATTTTCTGACTCACACTTGACAATTAATGCAGATGTATCATCCAAAAATAAAACCAATGTGGCACTAGATTGATAAGCAGGTCATTAATGTAAAATAGAAACAAAATAGGTCCTAGAATAGGATGCTGAGGGCAACTTATGTTACTGTCTTCCATTCGAAAGAATAATTTGCTGCTTTTGCAGCGACAATTACTCGTTGTTTCCTGTTGCACATGAACAAAGTGAGCCAATGTAGAACATTATCCTCAATTTCATATCCCTGTAGCTTTATTCTTACTGTTTAAGATGTTCTAATCTTGTCAGCAAATTTTTTAATTGCATCTATAACACTTTTTCCATACTGGAAACCAAATTGATTTTTCAAAATAATCCCTTACTTTTCAATAAAATTTTGAGTCTGTGCAGCAGCAACTTTTTTGAACACTTTTGACAGGATTTTAAGAATAGATATGGAACAATAATTTTCCATATCATCTCTTGACACTTTTTTAAACAGTAGTTTTACTTTTGCATACTTTAGCACCTCTGGGAAACATCCATGTTCGAACGATTGGTTTAATATAATAAATATTGGGTATTCTATTATTTTACTTAGAAATTTGAGAACTTTTGCAGATATTTCACTCCAAACTGCAGAACATTGATTTTTCAGTGTCAATATAATATTTTCTGCTTCTACTGCTAGCACTGTTTTAAAATTTCGTAAGGCAGTCAGGCACTTGATATGGTACAAAGGGCATACTTTGTTGTCATAATCTACAACACTGTCATCTGATTTAACTACATTAATGAAGAATTCATTGAATCATTCTGAAATTTGAGCTGAATTTACAAGAATCTCATCTTCAAGCTTTATTTTTACAAATTTCATGACTAGAGGCTTTAATATCTAATTCAGATTTCACAACTGTCCACACTGCTTTTCGTTTATTCTCATGTCTTTAAAATTAATTTATTATTTGCCATTTGCTTTCCTGCCTTCACAGTTATTTAAGTGTAATTTTTTATAATCTAGCATATTTAATGAATTCGGTACTTTTATTATACTTTAGTTATGTAGCTGTCTTTTCTTATCACTAGAGATTTTGTATCTTTAATGATCCATTTCAGTTTTTTGTCACTGTGTTAAAACAAGTTTCATGTGGAATCATTTCATTGGAAACATTTTAAAAAAACTGCCTAAAAATGCTTCAAAATTTGTGGTGTTTGAAATATTTTGCTCAAAGTGCCATAGTGTCCCACTCAGCTTGTCATGAAATAAGATCTCATTTACCTGATTAAAGTTCCTTTTTATGTAGACTTTTTACATAGAACTTCCTTACTTGATCTGGGCAGCTCAATTAATAATGCTGAATGATCAGAAACTCCTAAATCCAAACAAAATGTATGTGCATGGTCAAGCACTTAATTTATTAAAATTTGCAATACATGTAGCTTCTGAAAAATTTTGTTTCAAACCATATTTTTTTATTAAATGAATAGATTTGGATGCTTCAGTGTTTTCACTCAACACACTGATATTGAAATCAGCAGAAATTTCTATTTTTTCTTTTTCTCTTTACTGAGGTGTTTTAGCAAAAACTGAAGTTTACATAGGAAATGCTAAGTTTAACTCTTCCCATGATTCTATAAATTGGTGTTATATTTGTATTTGTATTTCTTTATTGCTCCTGTAAGCCGTGTTTAGGTACATATTTTGCACAAACGATGTAGGACAAGTCAGGTGATGTAGGTTCCTTCTTACGTGGTAATCTACGTCTGAATAAGTATGCATGAACCTCCTACTGACTTACTTTTCCTAGAAAAGCTAGTAGCTACCTTAAAGTTTTCAATTTTATCTAAGATTTTTATTGTACTGTCATGAAGTCAGTGTTCATTTCAACAAATTATTTCAGTAATTTTAATCTCGGACAAAAACATTTGCAGTTTATCTATTTCAGAGGTTTTGTCACCCAAGTATTCAGCATCTAATCCATTTACATTATAGTGCATGATATGTTTACTCTCAGTTAAGACTGACTAGTCTCATTTTGGCAGAAATATGCAACATTCTTGAATGTGTGATCTTAATTGCTTCACTAAGGAAGGTTAGAGTCTAATGATAAAGTATTAAACATGAAGACCTGAGTGGGTATTCAATAATTTCTCATTTGCCTAGCCATCTCCTGACAAGTGTTTCACGCAGGAGTGAGTGTCTTGATGGTGATGTCGTAGTGCACTATCCTGCTGACAAATGGAGTTTTCATCTGCATGGAGATACTGAGGAACAAAGGCATGAGTGTAGTTTCCTATTGATGACAAAGTAATCAAGAGATGGAGTGCAATCATGGATATATCAAGTGTGGAGAAAGCAAACTGATCACATCCTTTACTTTGGCTTTAACAATGCAGGGAAATTTTAGATTATCTGTCTGCCTCTGTAGCATAGCAGTAGCGTTTCCACCTACCACACAAGGGGCCCGGGTTTGATTCCTGGCAGGGGATGGGTGTTGTCTGTCCTTAATCATCATTTTCATCATCATTGACATGCAAGTCGCCAAAGTGGTGTCAACTAAAAAGGACTTGCAATACTGCAGCCGAACTCCCCCGCATGGGGCCTCCAAGCCAACAATGCCATATGATCATTTTTTTTTTTTAACCACTGGGTTACCTCATTCAGTATCAGAGTTGGTGAATACAAGTATCCTTCACCAGAATTCCCTAAAAAAAATGGTGGACTCTGTGATTCCTCTGTCAGACAAAAGCAACTCACTGTCAACCCATGAATATTATTTACTTACTGTGCTACAATGTACTGATTTTCATTGCCCCAATATATGCAGTTCTAACTGACTGTTACATTCATATTTGAAAGTTCTTTAGCAGGTTAAACACACAAAATGGTCAGGTGTTTACAACAATTTCCCACAATCCCTGTCCAGTTTCTAAGAAGGAATTGCCAATCTGGTCCTCTTCATTATGATTATGAAGTTACTTGCAAATAAAGTGAATCAGTTTCATTTACTTCCACATGGTATTATTCTTGCAGCTTCAACAGAAACAGTTACTGTCATCTCTATAAACTTAATAATCAAATTCCCTCTCTCTCCTGGTTGTTGTCAGTTTTGTTCCCTGGAGCCACTACTATTCAGTCAAGTAGCTCCTCTATTGGATTAACAAGGCTGAGTGCACCCTGGTAGGTCAACTGCACATGTCAGTCCAGATTGTCACCCAACCAAGTGCCATCCATGCCTGACAGTGCTTAAGTTCAGTGATTTGACTTAATGATCAAATAGTGCAAGAAATAAAGCAAAATGTTATTATTGAGATGACATTTCAGTTGGTAGTAATGAATTTTTCATCCAGAAATACACTTTTGCAAATTTTAAGCAGTTTATATTCTGAAACAGTTTACACTTTCGACTGTGTACAAAAACAGTGTGAAACATACATGGGGTGGAAAAAATATGGAAACACCAAAAACACAACTTCTGGTTGAGTTTACATACGAAGAGTGAAACATGGTGGGGGTTCATTGAAGATTTTAATAACAATATCATAGTATTCCATGGGCCCCATGGTTACTCAGCAGAAAACAGTTGACATTGAAACCAGCTTCCAGTTATCTCAGGCTGGATAAATATGGATGGGATAACAGGGTCCTATATTATATTCAAGGGAATCTAACACAATTCTTCCTGTAAAACAGTGGCACGTTCAGGTAACAATGATGGAGGACACTAATAATCACATGCTTGTCTCATCTAAGTAGACCACAAAGGCTCAATAATATTGAGATCTTGTGGCCATACCGGTAGAGAAACGAAACTTCACCCTTGGGCTCACAAAACCAATTCTGGATAATGTGAGCTTTGTGAATAGGGATCCTGTTACCCCATTACCTTGGAACATAGCATCATCTCTGGGGAACAAAGTAGTACAGTGGGAGATATCTCATCAGATAAATTGGTCACATAGTGCCTGGCAGTAATATTACCCTGCCGAGTAATCACGGGGCCCACGGAATGCCACGATACTGATGCCCAAATCTTCAGTGAACCCTCACCATGTGTCACTCTTGGGATGTAAACTTAAACAGAAGTTGGAAACAGTGTGAAACATGACTCATCTAATGAAATAACAATCTTTATTTGCTCCACAGTCCATTTTATGTGTTTTCTATTACAAGCATCTGAATTACTGCTGTGTGGTTTTGGAATTCCAGATTTCTTGCTTATGGGGCTTTCATGCTACTGACAGAATTTGGGAGTGTGATAGTCAGTTCTCCAGTGATTTCTACAACTGCCATCATCTCATTTTTCATCACAGTCCTCTTCAATGACCATCTGACATGATCACTCAACATTTGCTTTGTTCACATTGTGACTTAGTGGATGAAGTTCATCTGCTTTCCCTGCATGTGGTATAAATCTTCAATACAGTGCCTCTTGAAGCACCAAACACATGCTGTCTTGGTTATGGAAGTACCCCCCATACAAGCACCAACTATTTGCCCATGTTTGATTTCAGGTAGCCCCAGCTACATAGAACATTGTTCTGGTTATGACTGGCAGTTACAATATATTGAGGACATTCATGGATAAATACAAGAGCACAACCTGCAGTCTTGGTAGTACCTGCATTTATGTCCAGGAATGCATATCCCATGGTGTTTCCATATTTTTATCCAGTCCCTATACATCAGGACAACAGAAGCTGTATCTGCTGAGGACAGAGACCTCAGGGCCAGCTGTTTAATTTTGCTTCAGAAGATTATTATTTTATGGCAACCAATGCCATTTTCTTCTCTAGCAAACCTTGGCTCATGTTCAGAAAGCACTGTATTACAGATTCAGCTGTGGTAGACAAAAAAGTTGACTGAATCCTAATTAAGGTGGATGAGTAGAGTGAAAGGCAAAGAAAGGAGGATAGACACATCTAAAAAACTGTTTCCTCAGTTTGTCATGCAGTATTAGTAAACTGCAGGAGATGAGAACTGTGATATGTTGGTGTTCATAAACTTCTATAAAGTATGATTAAAACTAATTATTTAAATTACAAATCAGATGTGAATGATTTATGCATAAAGTGCTTGGGCAGTTTGTGGACACAGGAAGAGAGAAAACAATTTAGTGCTCTCTGCATATGCACACTATTTTGTTCAATGGGCGATCTTGCACCCCACGAGATGCAGTAAGCATCTAGCACTCACAGTACAGTAATGATGCTACTTACAAGCAAAGAGATAGGTTTTTGGTTTTGCAGAGGAAGACTGTATTTTAGGTCAAAAATAAACTTACAAAGCATCTACTATGTAAATAAAGTTACATGATGGAAAGAGTTTGATACTGTGCCTGTACTGATCATGTAGCTCTCTCATTTTCTGAAAGAACCATAAGTGCTTTTATATAAGGCCATTAAGGAATTGCCTTATGTAGTTGTAGAGGGTGATCAAAATATTGATATTTGTTGCCACCAAAATTTTTGATCCCTTGACAAGTGATATAAAATATCTGATAGTCAGCAAAGCTAAATTTGAAAATGAACTGAAGAAGTTTCTGCTCGACAACTCCTACTTTATAGAAGAATGCATAAAAGGTGATCAGTAGGAATTATTAACTTAGGATTGTAGATGCTCAGAATATAGCCATATTTATATGTGAATGTTTAATGTGAACGTAAAATGATTTGTTACACATCATTATGATTAATCATACAAACCATCTACAGAACACAATACATATCTTAGGAAATCCAAGTTAGTTGTTTACTCACACAGTCATGGTCGCAATCTCGCAAAAATCTTGCAAAACGAACACAATTTTAGAGCTACCAGTTATGTAAAACCTGGGGCCCCTATGAACAAAGTTATAAGAAACACACAGTGTAATAACACTACACAAGAAAATCAGGTTTTTTTAGTTATAATTGGTGGTGCAAACGATGTTTACTGCAATGAACTAAAAAGTGCTGTCCGTGACCTCTGGAAAACCCTAGATACAGTGAAAAATGAAAGTGTAATAGTGACTGGAATACCACACAGGTATGACCTAATAGAAACGTCATGTGTCAACATGAAATTATTAAGGCCAACAGGCAATTCCACAAAATATGCAAAGCATACAAAAAAACAAACTTCCTAGATGTGAAATTCTTGGAAAGGAAACACTTCACCAGGCATGGTATGCATCTAAAAAATCATGGGAAAAAGTTCATATGCTCTCGAATAAATGAGGTGATTGTGATGATGTACACAAAAAACAACATCATGCCTATTATTGTATCAAATCAAAAAGGAGCAGCCATCTCATCACAGATGGTACCAACAACAAAAAAAGCAGCAGAACAAACACAACCAATAACAGTTACACAAAATGCAGCAGTACAAACAATACTCAGAACAGAAATGCCAGCAACAGCATCACCATCAACAGCAGCATCACAGACAGCAGTAACAGCAGAAATCCCAGCAATAGCAGGAGCAGCAGCAGACATGGAAACAACCATCCATGGGGCAGCAACTACATGGAAAAGGACACCTCCTTTCCATCTGAAGGACGTTTTAATTGCAGATATGACAAAAAGAAGCCACCAAGATAAGTAACATTAAATGTCTAACAGTACTCCACCAAAATATTCAGTGTGTAAAAAACAAAGTGCTACAGCTGGAAATTGGGTTACAAATCTTAGACAGCACTGTTATCTGTATTACAGAGCACTGGTGTAAAGAAAGTGAAATCTTATATATTAATTTACCCTCATATGTCCAAGCATGTTCTTATTGCAGAAACACAACGAAAGGTGGAGGATCATGTATTTATGTTAAGAACGGCATTGAATTTAAAGTCAGAAATGATATTATCAAGCTAAGTGTAGACAAAGACCTTGAAGTGTCAGCAATAGAGATAGCTGCTATAAATATGCCGAGGAAACTAACTATATTATGTGTATATCATTATCTCAGTGTTAATTTAGAGATATTCTTTTCGAAACTTATACAAAGCCTAGAACTAGCGTTGACTCTGAAACATAATATCCTTTTGTGTGGGGACTTTAATATAAATACAACTAAAACAGATGACACCAGTAACACATTTATTAATATCCTACATAGTTTTGGTCTATCATCGCTAGTCAACTGTGCAACAAGAATAAGCACACATTCCTCATCTACCATTGACCATGTAGCTACAGATGTAGGCAGAGAAAAGTGTGATGTACTTGTCAAAAATCTGGTACTGTCTGACCATCTATGTCAGATTATAAAAGTAAAAGCTTGTGTAAAAAAAAGAATCAAAACTGCATGTATATAAGTCTACTCTCCATCAGCTTTGAAAGAGTTTTCCTTAAAGCTAGCACATGAAAGTTGGCAAGGAGTATACATAGAAACTAAAGTGAATAGCAAGTTCCCCAATTTTATGTCTGAGTTTAAATTAAAATTTGAAGAAACATTCCCCAAAGCATTAATTCCCATTGGAACACCCACCAACAACAAATGGATTACTAAAGCAATTGGAAAAAGTGCTGAAACTTGTAAATACCTAAACTTCATTAAAAAGGACAATAGTGATCCAGTTTTTTTGCACTACTACAAAAACTACAAAAGGATCTGCAGGAAGGTACTCAACACTGCAAGAAATCAGCCAATGATAGGTTCATCAATTTAGCCAATAATAAAAGTAAAGCTACATGGGCTGTAGTGAAACAAGAAACAGGAACAGTGAAGCAGAGAGGTACAAACACGCAAATCAGGAACAAGGAAAATGTAGAAAGTAACTTGAAGGAATTAACAAATTATGTGAATACCTACTTTAGCAGCATTGCAACAAACTTACAGAAAATTTTTCCAAAAGGTGCTAATCAACCAATACAGAAGCATATAGCAAACTCAATGGTATTGCTTCCAACTACTGAGGAGGAAGTATGCAATGTTGTAAGGCAATTAAAGAACAAAAACTTGGCAGGTTTAGATGAAATCCCAATGTGTGTGCTGAAAAAATGCATAAACGGTATCAAAGCTCCACTAACAGAAATCATAAATGAATCCTTCAAAACTGGTTGCTTCCCTGACTATCTAAAGCATGCCAAAATTTTACCAGTTCACAAGAAAGGTGACATAAAAAACGTTGAGAACTACAGACCAATAGCCTTATTGTCATGCTTTTCCAAAGTGATAGAAACAATAATGAAAAAAGGCTTTTGAGCTATCTAAGTAAATTCAACCTCCTCTGCAATGACTAGCATTGTTTCAGGCCTGGTAGAGGTACAGAATCTGCAATAGCAAAATTTACAAAAACAGCTTTAGAAGCACTAGATGAGAACAGCTATGTAACTGGCCTTTACCTAGACCTGTCTAAGTTATTTGATACAGTTGACCACCAGAAGCTGTTGCATAAATTACAGGCACTAGGAGTAAGGGGAGTGATTCTCAAATGGTTTCGTTCATATCTAGAAAACAGAGTACAGTCAGTAGAGATCACACATGTCTCCAGTGGATCAAAGTACATTGAGAAACATATATCTGATCCACAATATATCAATATTGGGGTCTCTCAATGAAGTGTACTAGGCCCTGTATTATTTCTGGTGTATATAAATGATTTCCCGCAACATATCAGCCACGGAGAGAAGATATTGTTAGGGGATGACAGCAACATAGTAATGACCAGTAAGACACCAGCACAAATGTTGGAAAATTCTACTGAAGTGCTGAGGGATGTTCACAAATGGTCTCAGGAAAACAAAGTAACTCTCAACGTAAAGAAAACAAATACAATATGCTTTAGAATGAACAGGAAACAGAGTCCCTTAAATTTAAAACTAGATAACATGTTCATATATGATGTATCTACAACAAAATTCTTAGGGTTGCACATTGACAGCCAAATGAAGCGGAATGAACACGCTATGAAACTCTTGAAAAAGATATCCACAACATGTTATGCACTTAGAGTCCTTGTATCCGCATGCAGTAGTGAATGTTTGAGAACTGCATGCTTTAGTTATGTCCATTCAATAATCAGTTATGGTATTATTTTCTGGGGAAACAGTGCTCAGAATGTACAAGCAGTATTTAAAATGCAAAGGAGAGCAGTAAGAATTATAACAAAAAGCAGTAAGCGGGCCCACTGCAGAGAACTTTTCAAAATGTTAGAAATTCTAACTGTTCCTTGTGAATTTATATTCCAAACCATAGTGTACATCAAGAAAAATATAGAAAATTATAGCACAAATATCAGTTTTCATAACTATAGTACAAGAACAAGTCATTGTCTTCACCTAGACAGGCAGAATAAATATAAGACTCAAAATGGCTTCTTGTATGAAGGTGTAAAACTGTATACTAAACTGCCGCAGAAAATAAAAGAAGCAGATAACATGTACTGCTTTAGGAAAAATCTAAATTGTTTTTGCAGGAACACTGCTTTTACACTATAAGTGAATTCCTTAGTACAAAAGGATTGTAAATAGCTTTTGTTTTACAATATTTTGATAAGGAGCAAAAATGATTGTCAATAACTTAATGTCACAATGTTTAACTACATGTTACAACTAACTTTATAAATATATGAATGTATGCAACTGACAACATCCATACATTTTAAAACGTCCACATATGGCTAAATAAATAAAACTAACTTTAAAAGATAGTTGTCATACAAGAATTTTCTGTGACATGTTAAGTACCTGCAATCTCATGTTAAATATAGCTACATAGTCCAACAATGTGTTGTAGGACATCACAGACTCTTACCATGTAATTGCAGTACTAATACTTGTCAAGGTGGGCAAATGGTGCAAGTAACAAATACTGTAATCTCAAATGATTATGCAAAAGTAGTTGAAACATCATATGTCAACGTCTGTTGTAAGAAAAGAAAAAAAATCTCCAGAATTTATGGAATTGAAGAGGGTAAATTCATAAAGACTGAAAATATTACTGCAGCAAAAGACTGAAGGGAAACACAGACATCTAGTTACATGGAGAAAAAAGAGGATATTTTTCCTCAAAACTGTGTTACTACATAAATATTGCATGCATCACTGTATGCAGAAATCGAATATGGAGAATACTATGAGAGCAATCACAACAGGTGTTGTGATATGAAGTGAAGAACTAAACACGACACACGAAAATTGAAATGCAATCTTAACTCCAGCAAGCATAGACATTTATAAGGACAAGAAGGAAATCTATGGTTGGTTAATAAGAGAAACAAAATCTACGTTTTACCAAAATGAAATCTGAGGATCCAGTAACACATCTGAGACTATATCATCCCACATAAAAGCATATAAGACAGTTTCTGGTAGGAAATGGAACAGTAAGCAAATTCTCAAGGAAGACTGGAAGGGATGTGGAGTTCTAAATAAGGCCACTATTATGTTCAATCGACATCATGTTGAGATAGTGGAAAATGCATAACAGTACCAGTAGCTCCCGGAATCATAATGTATCTACTGTCACAGACTGTATTTTTCTACTGCCAACAAAGGAACCTGAGGTAGCAAAAATAGTAAACAATCAACAGAGGGTCTTAATGAAATATCTATTAGTGTAGTAAAATGTTGTGCTTATTGGTTGGCAAGATGTGACTGACTTGATACATTCAGCTGATGAAAGAAGGGATACTGTACTTCCTAAATACCTGTAAAAGAATAAGGTAGTGCTCATTTATAAAAGTGGTGACAAGAAACATCCTGAAAATTACAGGCCAAGTTACATTATATCTCTCCTCTCTGCAACTGTAGGAAAAGCTTTGAAATGTAGGATATTACATGTTATAGAGAAGAATGTCATACAGGTACTCAATGAAGCTTGAGAAATGTAGACCTACCACCACAGAAATCTTTGTAGCTTATGTATCTGTAATTGATGCATTAGATGTGCGAAAAAAATTCTGAAGTTTTTCTTGTGTATCTAAATAGATTTTGCTATGTATGTCATAGCACATATTACACAGGCTGAACAGTTGTGACATCAGAAAGAGGAGTACATCATGTAGCATCAAGTGGAGTGGAGAGTATCTTCAAGCCACTGTCCAGTCACATCAAAGTAAGCACCTCCAACCACATAAAAGAGTGAAGACGCTAGCTCGGAGTCACTTAACTAGGGATTTTTCATCTACCAAGTTATAAGATAACTTTCGAACCAGTAACAATTGGAGTAAATTTTCAACGTCTGAATAAGTGGCTGTGTTACTTTTTTAAGTTGACAAATTATTCATAGAAATAAAAATGTATAATTTCTCTCGTTCCAGGTTGAAGATGTCCTCAGAATACCAGGTGGAAGAAGGCAAAATGCTGTTGAGGAAGTCCATCAGCTAACGGTATTTCTTCAGATTCCAGATCTCTGTGAAGAGCTTGGTGTCGACGTTCGATTGCTATGTTCGGTTGGAAGACAACAGCATCGCGAGAACACATCACACCAGACATCTGAGGAATACTTCAACATCAGTTTTTACATCCCCACGTTGACCGCTCAAGTTCAGGAAGTGTTTAAAAAGTGATTTCGAGAGATGGAAGAAGAAATGAGAAAACGTTGATCAAAGTGGTAAGGCGAAGAATGCAGTCGAAACATTAGAATGTGCTCGGAGACTTTCTTCCTAAATATCCGAACACTGATGCAAATATTAGGTGTTCTTCTATCAACTTGCAGTTGTGAACGAAGTTTCGGCTGCCGGCGTCGACTGAAAAGTTACTTGCGCTCGACAATGAAAGAAGAGACGCTGAATGGATTGGCACACCAGTCCGCTAACCGACGTTTTAGTATGAACCCCGACGTTATAATTGACATTTTAGATCGATTCCCTCGACGATTTGACGGTACTGAGTAACCTTGTTAGTTTCTTTGATTTTTTCGAAGTATTTCATTTTCTACTGCATACCGTGTGGGATTGATATTTCAGTAACACTGCTATAAATTAAGTAAAAATGTATCTAGTAGTTTTGGTGAAATTTGGGCAATTAACACGCTTATGAATCGTTTAAGGCGAGTTAAGACATTAAATCCATTCTTGTCCGCCTGTCTAATCTATAGAAACGTTTGATCGAATCTGTATTTATATTATAATGTAAAAAGTCACAACAGGTAAAATTAGCTTTCCCACGCGCCAGAGTAAGAATTATTATTGGTCTGATATTCCAACGCCGGCAGCGGTGGCCGAGCGGTTCTAGGCGCTACAGTCTGGAACCGCGCGTCCACTACGGTCGCAGGTTCGAATCCTGCCTCGGGCATGGGTGTGTGTGATGTCCTTGGGTTAGTTAGGTTTAAGTAGTTCTAAGTTCTAGGGGACTGATGACCTCAGAAGTAAAGTCCCATAGTGCTCAGAGCCATTTGAACCATTTGATATTCCAGCCAGTCTACACGGCAGTTTCCACACGAGTTTAGGTAAATTCTGGGCTGGTTCCCCATATCTGCCCCAAAAACATAATACTAAAGTTGTTAAAACGGTCCATACAGCAACAACAACACCGTCCGAACAGACGTTGAAGGCCCAACGGTACCAAAACTTTGGTAATCTGACGGGAAGTGGTGTTACTACTGTGGCAATGCCGTTGGCCACAGCAAAACATGCATAACAAAATTTACATACTTGACGGACAGATGGCGTCCACGTAACTTCTAAATGCTTTTGTAGTGTTGTCCCTAGGTAAGGAAGAGCCGTCACGATTTTTTCCATGTCTAAAATCTGCCTATGAGAATATCCAGTTTACAATGGAAATGGAGAAAAGTGGCTGTCTTCGATTTCGAGACGTTTTAGTCAGTTGGAAAGAGCATGGGTCGTTAGGGCGCTCTGCTTATTCAAGTCCACACACTCCGACCCATATTTGCATGCCTCAGTTGTCGCCATCTTCCGCAAACTATGGGCGTCCTTCGTACGCTGGTGCCTTGGACACATGTTATGTCTGACAGACAGCCTTGTAAAGCAGCCAAAACACCTGTAGTCTGTGTTTAAAGACAATAGATATTCTTCACATCAGATTAGGACAGTGTTAATGAGAAGTCAGTGTCACTATCCGCAAGATGACATAGAGAAGGAGCTGTTCCAGTCCAAGGTGTTCCTCCCACATGTGGATAATGTTTCATTTAAATCACGCAGAAACCTAACTAACGTTATGTTAAAGCAATCTTTAGGCTATCTACAAATAACTATGCTCCTTTGGGCTCTGTAGACCACATATGGCTCAAATTCAAAGATACAGCATCGAGAGCAATAGATAGATTCAAACCGCGTAAGTTAACAAGAGACGGGACTGATCCACCATGATACACAAAACACGTCAGAATACTGTTGCAGAAGCAACGAAAAGAGCATGCGAAATTCAGAAGAACGCAAAATCCCGAAGACTGGCTAAGTTTCACGGAAGCTCGAAATTTAGTGCGGACGCTTTTAATAGTTTCCACAACGAAACATTATCTCAAAATAAGGTAGAAAACCAAAAGAGATTCTGGTCATATGTAAAGTACACCAATGGCAAAAAACAGTCAATACTGTCACTGCACGATAGCGATGGAAATGTTGCCGATGATGGTGGCACTAAAGCGGAGTTACTAAATACAGTTTTCCGTGATTCCTTCACGAAAGAAGACGACGTAAATATTCCAGAATTCAAAACCAGAACAGCTGTTAGCATGAGTGACATAAAAGTAGATATCTTAGGTGTTGCGAAACAACTCAAATCACTTAGAAAGGCAAGTCTTCCGGTCCAGATGGTATACCAATCAGGTTCCTTTCAGAGTATGCAGACACAATAGCACCTTTCTTAGCAATCATATGCAACCGCTCACTTGTCGAAAGGTCTGTTCCTAAAGACTGGAAAGTAGCACAGGTCACACCAATATTCAAGAAAGGGAATAGGAGTAACCCATTGGATTACAGACCAATATCACTGAGCATATACTGTACTCGAACATTATGAATCACCTTGGCGAAAATGACTTATTGATACATAGCCAACACGGATTCAGAAAATATCGTTCTTGTGCAACACAGCTAGCTCTTCATTCCCATGAAGTAATGAGTGTTGTTGACAAAGTATCTCAGATCGATTCCATATTCCTAGATTTCCAGAAGGTTTTTGATACCGTTCCTCACAAGCGACTATGAATCAAACTGCGCGCATGTGGAGTATCGTCTCAGTTGTGTGACTGGATTCGTGTTTTCCTCTCAGAGAGGTCACGGTTCGTAGTGATAGACGGTAAATCATCGAGTAGAACAGAAGTGATATCTGGCGTTCCGCAAGGTAGTGTGATAGGCTCTTTGCTGTTCCTGATTTACATAAATGGTTCAAATGGCTCTGAGCACTATGAGACTTAACATCTGTGGTCATCAGTCCCCTAGAACTTAGAACTACTTAAACCTAACTAACCTAAGGACATCACACACATCCATGCCCGAGTCAGGATTCGAACCTGCGACCGTAGCGGTCACGCGGTTCCAAACTGAAGCGCCTAGAACCGGCGGAAACCGTTTTTATACCTCTGACAGTGGGCTGGCGGGAGTGGCCGAGCGGTTCTAGGCGCTACAATCTGGAACCGCGCGACCGCTGCGGTCGCAGATTCGAATCCTTCCTCGGGCATGGATGTGTGTGATGTCCTTAGGTTAGTTAGGTTTAAGTAGTTCTAAGTTCTAGGGGACTGATGACCTCAGGTGTTGAATCCCATAGTGCTCAGAGCCATTTTGAAGCGCCTAGGACCTCACGGCCACAACGGCCGGCTTTACATAAATGATCTAGGTGATAATCTGAGTAGCCCCCTTAGTTTGTTTGCAGATGACGCTGTAGTTTACCGTCTAGTAAAATGATCAGAAGATCAAATCCAATTATAAAATGATCTAGAGAGAATTTCTGTATGGTGCGAAAAGTGGCAATTGGCACTAAACAAAGAAAAAGTGCGAGGTCATCCAGATGGGTACTAAAAGAAATCCGATAATTTTAGGGTATACGATAAATCGCACAAATCTAAGGGCTGTCAATTCGACTAAAAACCTAGGAATTACAATTACGAGCAACTTAAATTGGAAAGACCACATAGATAATATTGTGGGGAAGGCGAAACAAATACTGTGGTTTGTTGGTAGAACACTTAGAAGATGCGACAAACCCACTAAAGAGACAGCCTACATTACACTTGTCTGTCCTCTGCTGGAATACTGCTGCGCAGTATGAGATCCTTACCAAAAGGATTGACGAAGGACATCGAAAAAGTGCAAAGAAAGGCAGCTCGTTTCGTGTTATCGCGCAATAGGGGTGAGAGTCTCACTGATATGATACGCGAGTTGGGGTGGCAGTCAGTGAAACAAAGGCAGTTTTCTTTGTGGCGAGATCTATTTAGGGAATTTCAATTTCCAACTTTCTCTTCCGAATGCGAAAATACTTTGTCGACACCCATCTACGTAGGGAGAAATGATCATCTAATAAAATAAATAAGAGCTCGAACGGAAAGATTTAGGTGTTCCTTTTTCCCCACGCGCCATTCGAGAGTGGAATGGTAGAGAAGTAGTGTGAAAATGTTTCGATGAACCCCCTGCCAGGCACTTAAGTGTGAATTGCAGAGTAACCATGTAGTTGTAGATGTAGCGGATGAACTAGGTTTGCAGAATGTTGTAGTCCACAGAATGCCTTGTCAATGTCGTAAAGCCTACACTGGTCAGGGCATGCGCACAATTCGTCGTGCACGATTCATCACCACCGGTCGCCCGTGGCAGTCCAATAAGTTTGCCATAGCTGAGGAGTCTATCTCCACAGGACATTCTGTCGATTATTCTACCATGAACATCTTTGCCACCACGAAGTCTTGTGGGACTCAGTTGTTACTGAATCTGTGCAAATACATACGTTATTAATTGCTATAAATCCTTACAATTAGATAAGGCTTGGGGAGTAATGATTGCTCTAATATCTTCAGAAAAACAAAATTTTACTCTTAATGACACATCCAACCAAAGTTAGTTTTATTGTTTTGACCACTGAGTCTTAACTTCGGGAGATCATAATCTGACACAGGGCAGGAATGCAGCATCACCGTTGCACATGCGTCTCCGCGCCTCAGATGGAGCAATATTCGAGAAAGGGCGCTAATCTGGAAGGACGGTGGTCACAAAACTCAAACGTATGCGCATGCACCACCGTGCCAACCTTCGGTACAAAGTCAACGAAGTGCACCAGCAATTTCCAATGTAAAACTCATCTGAAGGTAGTTGAATGGTAGTAAGCCGAAATACCGGGGCAAGGTGGCGGTATGGCGACGTCATATGCCACAAACCTCATGGAAGTGAAACAATGTACTGGCGACAGCGGTTATAACGACGTCAACCAACGATTTGCGGTCGTTATAGCCGATAGTCGCACAAATATAATTTTTTCTTTGTTTTTTGATATAGCTAACTTTAATAAGTAGCAGAAATCCCGTACATCTACAATATTTACAATACAGTATTTGTGACGAGAGGGGCTGAAAAGAAATTTTTCTCATGTTTTTCCAGTACATACAGCAATAAAATGCCAGTAAAATGTAAAAACCTTTAATAACTGACGAAAGAAGGAGCAACATTGTAAATTGTTTAGTAATGTCGAACATGGTCTTGGATAATGACTGAGACAAAACGTTCGACTGCTATGGTCGCAGGTTCGAATCCTGCCTCGGGCATGGCTGTGTGTGATGTCCTTAGGTTAGTTAGGTTTAAGTAGTTCTAAGTTCTAGGGGACTTATGACCTTAGATGTTGAGTCCCATAGTGCTCAGAGCCATTTGAACCATTTTTTTGACAAAATGTTCAAAAAAATGTTCAATTGTGTGTAGAATATTATGGGACTTAACTGCTAAGGTCATCAGTCCGTAAGCTTACACACTACTTAACCTAAATTATCCTAAGGACAAACACACACACACACTCGAACCTCCGCCGGGATCAGCCGCACAGTCCATGACTGCAGCGCCCCAGACCGCTCGGCTAATCCCGTGCGGCGACAAAATGTTGAACATATTTAAAACAGGCTGGGAGTGTTGTGGAGTATAATAGTCGTGAATGACACAGCTTCGTTACAGTTACCGTGTTATAAAATTTAATCAGCAGTACAAAAATGAAAATCAGTATTCTAGAGACAAATTACTCGAAGCCCTATGTTTTCTCCTATGTTTCTCTTTAAAATGTTTACAGACGTGATGTACTGTACCCAAAACATTGAAAATATCTAATACACACATCCACGAAACATCAATAACGAATACGCTACTACTGCACTTCGATGCGTTGAAAAATGTAACACATACTGCAATTTAATTTTCTACCCATCTGTGATCAAAGCAAAGACAATGTTGTTAAGTTTTTAAACCAGTTGCTTTAACTTTAAAGTGCCGTACAGTAATGCATACTACAGTATACTGTCTTATTTAAGGATACAGGGTACTTTTCCGGCTCAATATTATGTAAAAATCTACACCTATTTCTTTCAGGCACTGTTTATAATGTACATGTCTTACAAATTTTTTTGTTGATATCAGGTAATGCAGCACACTTTCTAAACAAATTTGAGGTATTTTGAACATTTTTGAACCTGCTTAGGGTTATTAAAAATTACAAAGAAATTGATGCATTTTTTTCCAAAATGCTTCCTCAAACTGAGGTACCATTTAATCCAGTGTTATTTGAAGGATACCAAATTTTTACCAGATATGCATGACATGATGGCTGAGGTACTAGACCTATGTAATTCCACCTATTATGTATATTACAACGATGAAAAAATATCACAACTTACATTTTAATTTTTATAATTTTTTCCTAATAAAAATGTTATTTTTTGTGTAATTTAGTTTATTCTGCAATAAAGATTAGGTCTACTGCATAAGTATGGACTACTGCAAGTTACAGAAAAAAATTAGAGCAATGCTTTATAAACTTCTAGGACAAATTTGTACCTGAATTCTGAAAAATACAACTTGTGGAAAATTGCGAATGAAGATATGAGTCCAACTGAACTGTGCCTCAGGACATTCCTGAACCATAGTCTTCATCCTGCAGCAATTTTTCATCTTCAAGCATCCTCTTGGCATTGCTTTTAGCACTTCTTGCTTCTTTGGAACTTGAAGAGCGAATCTTTCAACTTCATCCACCCATTGTTTGTCACATGCAAGCAATTGATCTTCCATATTAGAGCCACATTTTATGCCTAAATTTCTCAGGACTTCCAACCTTCCTATCACTCCATCATTGAAACACATCACTGCATCTAGTACACCAACTTTTAATGTATTTAGTCCTACAAAAATATTCTTGGGTAATCTTTCCCATATGCAATGGTTGAAACTTTCATTTGTATTCTGAGTGCCCCCATGAAGACATTTACTAAGCAGAACAGGGTCACTCAGGTCTCTAAAAATTGGTTTTATTTCATTCATAACAGGCTCAGGAAGAGAATGTTTATGGTGGTATATTTGACCACTTTCTTTTGCTTTTTGGTGACCACGCCAAGAATGTGCTCCTTTAGGGCAAAGTCCGCGAAGAGGGTGGTCATCTGTGGACAACTTATGAAAGTAGGTGGCCCATACAGCTTTTCTCATTGCTGTAACATCTTTCAGAGGTGTGGTTCGTCTAATGGCCAGTCCATAATAACTCTGAAGGTGGTCTGTTTCAGTTTCTGTCAATCTGCCTCGGCCAGACAGAGATTTTCCATCAGATAGCAACTTTCCCTTCGAAGCTTCCTCAACGTAACGCGTATCCTGTTTTGCACATGTCCACAACGCTCCAGTTTTGTTACCAAGGTATCACCATAAACATTGAACTCATTAATTTTATTGAAAGCTTTAGAGTCCCCGTCGCCTAAGTACTTCGTATATCTAACGTTATAAACGGGCACCGACCTCTGAAATATTTTTAGAGCCCCATCTCACTCTATGCCACCACTGTAACCATCATAATTGTGACCGAGCGAGGTGGCGCAGTGGTTAGACACTGGACTCGCATTCGGGAGGACGACGGTTCAATCCCGCGTCCGGCCATCCTGATTTAGGTTTTCCGTGATTTTCCTAAATCTCTCCAGGCAAATGCCGGGATGGTTCCTCTGAAAGGGCACGGCCGACTTCCTTCCCCATCCTTCCGTAATCCGATGAGACCGATAACCTCGCTGTCTGCTCTCCTTTCCCAAAACAACCCAACCCCATCATAATTTTTAGAACACTGATGTTCAATATGTCCTTCAGTGTTACCATGGCAGGTGTAGCAGTACTTAGATAAGCACTTAAGATCAACAACTTTTCCATTCTCCGGAGATGTAGTACTTACAACATCATTCAAGGAACGATGTACTCGACATTGCCACGTCCCATCAAGTGCAACAGCAATGTCCCTGGTTCCACTAATATTTACAGTTTCTTCTACCGCACGTTTCATAAATTCTTTATACACAACCGTCAAGGCATCTAAAAGTATTTGTATGTACTTGCTGAACCTAAAAGGAGGAGGAGGAAGGTCTATCAAACCACAAAACGTTTGAGCAACCTTTTTTTTCCTTTTCCTGTTGCACGCATTACATACACTAACTTCAAATATGAATAATGCACAATGTTAGAATTCATTTTCGAGGTAGGTTGATTGCAGGATCTACACAGAACAACTAATTTTGAAGCTAAACCCTTTCTGCTCCTTCGTTGTTCAATTATTTCCAGACAGCCTACACCGTCACATTGTTTACATTTCGCCACTTCCTTTATCAAGGAAGATAAGATGCTCACATCAACAACAACAAATCCATTACAAACAGTGTCACTGTTAACACTAAAATTTGAACCACCAGGAGGCGTACCATGTGGGAGTTTCTTCGCTGAAGAACTGATACATAGGTTGCTTTCAACAGTGTGGCTTGCTTTGTTTTTGAACTGGTTACAACGGAATTTCCTTTTATAGTATTTCTTGATGTATGGCATCCTTCGTATTTATTGCTCACTAAAGGATATGTACATCCACAAATATATGTAGCACTTGGGCAACAAACATTCAGTAACACGTGAACAAACTGCTTCAGTTAAACGAAAGTAAATACTAGCAAAGATAATCCTTTACGGACACTAGAGAGGCCGGCCGGAGTGGCCGTGCGGTTCTGGGCGCAACAGTCTGGAACCGAGCGACCGCTACGGTCGCAGGTTCGATTCCTGCCTCGGGCATGGGTGTGTGTGATGTCCTTAGGTTAGTTAGGTTTAATTAGTTCTAAGTTCTAGGCGACTGATGACCTCAGAAGTTAAGTCGCAAAGTGCTCAGAGCCATTTTTGACACTAGAGACCTGCACTGTTACTAAGATATACAATGTATCATACGTATAATCGCTGGAAATAGAAAGTTCACAGTTATTTTCGAAATAGTACTGGTATCTGTAACAGAAATAAAGGGTGCGTGACGGCATACATGACCGTAACTTTAAAATTTGGTACATATAGGTCATTTTTCATTTGAAACCCTATAATGTATCCTTAAGGTAATCAGTTATATTTGTTTGCTTTTTGTAGCTAAAACGTGTGTACGTTTTATTTGCATTTGACAATGTATTCGTTTTGATACCCGATTTGAAACCAACAATCTGCAGAAAACAAGAGTTAGAAAATAAGCGTTACTTTGTTGGAATCTCCAACACGTAACAAACAAAAATGAACATTGGATCTTATAGCCGATACATTTGTCCGAAACTGGAATAAAAATACGTCGTTTTATACGATAAATCGCAATAAATGATCTCATACTAAGCGATTTGTTTTATATATAGCGTTTTCATAGGATTTAGACGCGATCGATAACTTTTGCTGTTATACCCAGTACGTCGTTAAAAGCGCTGTCTCTATAAATGGTATCTAATGTACACTACTGGCCATTAAAGTTGCTGCACCACGAAGATGACGTGCTACAGACGCGAAATTTAACCGGCAGGAAGAAGATGCTGTGATATGTAAATGATTAGCTTTTCAGAGCATTCACACAAGGTTGGCTCCGGTGGCGACACCTACAAAGTGCTGACATGAGGAAAGTTTCCAACCGATTTCTCATACAAAAACAGAAGTTGACCGGCGTTGCCTGGTGAAACGTTGTTGTGATGCCTCGTGTAAGGAGGAGAAATGCGTACCATCACGTTTCCGACTCTGATAAAGGTCGGATTGTAGCCTATCGCGATTGCGGTTTATCGTATCGCGACATTGCTGCTCGCGTTGGTCGAGATCCAATGACTGTTAGCAGAATCGGTGGGTTCAGGAGGGTAATACGGAACGCCGTGCTGGATCCCAACGGCCTCGTATCACTAGCAGTCGAGATGACAGGCATCTTATCCGCATGGCTGTAATGGATCGTGCAGCCACGTTTCCCTGATTGAACAGATGGTGCCGTTTGCAAGACAACAACCATTTGCACGAACAGTTCGACGACGTTTGCAGCAGCATGGACTATCAGCACGGAGACCATGGCTGCGGTTACCCTTGACGCTGCATGACAGACAGGAGCGCCTGCGATGGTGTACTCAACGACGAACCTGGGTGCACGAATGGCGAAACGTCATTTTTTTGGATGAATCCAGGTTCTGTTTACAGCATCATGATGGTCACATCGCGGTGAATGCACATTGGAAGCGTGTATTCGTCATCGCCATACTGGCGTATCACCCGGCGTGATGGTATGGGGTGCCGTTGGTTACACGTCTCGGTCACCTCTTGTTCGCATTGACGTCTCTTTGAACAGTGGACGTTACATTTCAGATGTGTTACGACCCGTGGCTCTACCCTTCATTCGATCCCTGCGAAACTTTACATTTCAGCAGGATAATGCACGACCGCATGTTGCAGGTCCTGTATGGGCCTTTCTGGATACAGAAAAAGTTCGACTGCTGCCCTGGCCAGCACATGCTCCAGATCTCTCACGAATTGAAAACGTCTGGTGAATGGTGGCCGAGCAACTGGCTCGTCACAATACGCCAGTCAGTACTCTTGATGAACTGTGGTATCGTGTTGAAGCTGCATGGGCAGCTCTGTTTGACTCAATGCCCAGGCTTATCAAGGCCGTTATTATGACCAGAGGTGGTTGTTCTGGGTACTGATTTCTCAGGATCTATGCATCCAAATTGCGTGAAAATGTAATCACATGTCGGTTCTAGTATAATATCTTTGTCCAATGAATACTCGTTTATCATCTGCATTTCTTCTTGGTGTAGCAATTTTAATGGCCAGTAGTGTAGTTGGAAAGTCAAGGAGAGGTGCATCTTCAGTGGAACCTGCTAGAGTTGGACAAACCCTGAAGTAAAGGAACAAAATGTAAGAAATTGGGATGACTTCGTCGTAAAATATAAATAAGGCAGGGTACTAGCCTACAGAAGGACGAACTGAGACAGATTTTCGCACTAACCCACGCTCGTTTTTAACGATCTCTAATCTGCTTGTGTCTCAGATGGTTTCGACGTTTACGGGAATGCTCGCAGGTTCTCCATACCCGTCTGAGAAATGCAACCCACGAACATTTAGTTACGTGAACACAAAGTACATATATAGCAGTATTCTACACAGGGTGTACTTTTGGGTCAAACTGAAACAAGTGACAGTGAGTCCACACCCGATTATATTGAGACAGTGAACCAACGGTCGGAAACGTACATTTAATGTGTTACGAACATGCCTAGCGTATAAAACATAACGACGTATTTCATATTAAATGTTCTAAGTGTCGGCCGCCAGTCTCAATGCACGCATAGCAACGGCGCGTGAAGTTCCGCCGCATTCTTGACGATATATTCGTTTTGACAACTGACTTGAAACCAACAATCTGCAGAAAACAAAGAGTTTGAAAATAAACATTACATTGTTTGAATCCCCAAACACGTAACAAACGTAACTAGTTGGAGTCACGAACGATAGCGGTCGAGTTTAGGCTTGTTCTGCGCACCTACGTCAGATATATTCCGACAGCCAATGAGTGTTCAGTAGTGTTCTGAGCGCTCTGATCTGAATGCCTTAGCCGAGTGGAGTGGCCGCGCGGTTCGAGGCGACATGTCACGGATTGCGCTGCCTCTCCCGCTGGAGGTTCGAGTCCTCCCTCGGGCAGGGGTGTGTGTGCGTGTTGCTCTTAGCTTAAGTTACATTAAGTTAGTTTAAGTAGTGTGTAAGTCTAGGGACCGATCACCTCAGCAGTTTGGTCTCTTAGGAATCCACACACATTTGAACATTTGAATGCCGTAGCTAATACGAGCTTAAACAAGATCGTAGCGAATTGTTTAATGAATTTATATTTCATTTATTGCGAGTTGTCATTGCCGATGGTGGTGGTATGTGATAAAGTCTGCATAAGTAAGCGAGAGACATAATTTGCTGGTTATACGCTTCCTTCAAGCGAAAAGCACACGCATGCGCGTACTGCAACTGTCGCCTGGAGTGTTCAACAACGCCATTCCCGTGCGTGCCTCGACATGCACGGACCACCGACCGTGGGTCGGACTATAGTGTCTGTAGTGTCTGTTGTACCAAGAGACAGGCAGCTTGGGCACTAGAAAGCAGGTCTTCATCCGTTTCTGTGCGGGCTTCATACACCAACGTCTTGACATAGCCCCAGAGGAAAAAGCCCAGAAGCGTGAGATCAGTGATCACACTGGCCATGAGACAGGAGCGCCCCTTCCAATCCAAGGACGAGGGTACGTGTTGTTCAGGTGCTCTCGGACATTAGCAGCGAAATGAGTTGGTGCACTGTTGTTTCAAACCACATTCTCAGACAACGCAGCATGCAGTCTCCAAGAACTACATGTGCAGTTGCAATACATGCACCGAGACTGGCTTTTGAACATCTACTATGAGCTGCATTGTTGTTGTGCAGTGTATGCTGTGTATGTCCATAACACAATAAATATGCATTTCCGACCATTGGTTCCCTATCTCAGTGTAATCGGTTGTGGTCCCCCTGTCACCTATGTCAATCAATCCAAAAGGTTTAAGACACACTGTATACGCCACACCAGTATAGAAGAGTTCCAGTCTGCTACATCTCATCCCAAGGGGACATATCTAGCACCAGGCTGCAGGCTGCAGGCTGCTGTAGAACTCTCGATTCTTTTGAGCCATATTCCACTGAACTGGGAGCCATACAAAGGGTTTTCCAGTCGAGTATTTAGAAGTAGGTTACCATTCCACGACCAAAGAGGTCCAGACAATTTTTTCTTTTTTTTTGGCCGGGGGGTGGGGGGTTGGGGGATGGTTCAGTTCTGTTCAACTACAAGATATTGATTCAGATTATTATTGCAAAATATCAGCAGCTGAACTGTCATAAACTGCTTCAACGTTTAGAATTGTAACTCAGGTTGCATCTACTAAAAATTTTCGTACTATGGTGGTACTTAGAAGTGGAATGTTGGGTTGAGAGATGTGCAACAACATTCAGGAAGCATTTTTATTAGTCACGTAAAATTTTTAACCTGCAGATCGAAGTAAAGAGACGCCTGTTCCCAAGTCTCTACCACAATTAAAACGACCTAAAAATCTCAGAACTTTGGCACCATTTACATTTGCCTCTTTAAAACAATTAAATAACGTGCGTTATTATTTCAAATCCAGTTAGATTAAAAAATCCGCCTCAGACAATAATCACCAGACGTTTTAAGAAACACAGTATGGCCAAAATACGGCCACACAAAATACTCGATACTAGTGTTGTGCTCTACCTAAATTACGGTTCGGTCGTTTTGGTACAGTACATACAAAACTTAGTAAATGGTAGGATTACCAGTAGTAATGGTAGGGACAGAAACGTAAGTGAATATATGAGAGAGAAACCGGGAGCCGAAGACTTCTCTTTGTTTTTTGATTGTTTGTTTGTTTGTTTTACACGTAACTAGACCATACATCATTCAGTGTTAGTTCACTTTGCATTCTGTATCCTTACAAAATATAAATTGCATATTTCAAGTAATAAAAATTGGTTGATTGAGGAAATTCTGCGCTTTTGTGTAACCAAAGCATGTACTTCTGATGCAAGAATAGTATACATGCACAAACATAAAAAATGTATATTATTATTTTCTGTACACCATAGAAAGTTCTTCAACATGATCAAAGGCAAGAGTTTCCTCTTACTGCTGATAAGTGCGAAAGTTTTTATGAATAACAGAAACGTGTTTTATATAACCTCGACGAAGAATTGAAGATATGTTTGATACGTTTTTGTTGTGCTTTTTTTATATTTTATCGTTTTTTAAAAGAAATTACGTTTTCTGGTGCGATATGATACGTCTGTATTGTTTTTTATTTGTATTACATCCCTCTGTTTCACGTTACAGATCAACAGTTTTCGAATAAACGTGAATTAAATATTGACCACTTTTGTTTTGCTATAAACACTGTTTATTTTTAAGTACAAGTCAGGTGGATAACTGTGTACAACAAAACTGTTCTATGGTTTAGGGGGCTCTTTATAGAAATCCTCTTTCAGTTTCTAGACAGCTCGCCACAAGCTCGGTTTCTAGAGGAATCCGGTAAGACACTGATAGCATAAGTAAAAAACGCGATCGAAAGTAGCTAACGTCCGATGGGTATGCAACACACATACCATACAGGAAAGGTGTTAACGATTTTAACTGACCAAAGGTATTATGGAAACTACCGTACAGTACGCTTACTTGTGATAGTTTACGGTAGTCTATGGTAGTTTTACAACTCTATACAGTGCCCAAAACACTGGGAATAAAGATGGATATCAGTTAACACAGATGAGAGTAGAAAACAAACGCAACTACTGTCATTCAAACGGCAACCTAAGTCAGCATGGAACTGTCACCATGTCAGTAGTGAGTAGAAAACATTTGTACGAAAGAAGAACACAACCACCTTTAAAGCCGTCAATGGCGACGTTTATACGTCGTCCTGTAAACTAGTGACCCTAATACCCTATAAGTCCCTAGCGAGCCAAAAATACAATACACTTGAGGTCCATTTCATACGAGCCAAAGTGAGCTGACCTCGACGCAAAATACACGCCAGCGGCAAATCTCGATGTTAAGTTCATCTCGTCGCAAGGTAAGGCATGTGGCACAGTCCACTCAAGGGCCGCCGCGCCTTTGCGATGACAGACGATGTTTTCTTGCTGATACACTGAAGCGCCAAAGAAACTGGTATAGGCATGTGTATTCAAATACAGAGATATGTAAACAGGCAAAATACGGCGCTGCGGTCGGCAACGCCTATATAAGACAAGTGTCTGGTGCAGTTGCTAGATCGGTTCTGCTGCTACTATGGTAGGTTATCAATATTTAAGTGAATTTGAACGTGGTGTTACAGTCGGCACACGAGCGATGGAACATAATATCTCCGAGGTAGCGATGAAGTGGGTATTTTCCCGTGCGACCATTTCACGAGTGTACCGTGAAAATCAGGAATCCGGTAAAACATCAAATCTCCGATATCGCTGGGGCCGGAAAAAGATCCTGAGAACGGGACCAACGACGACTGAAGAAAATAGTTCAACGTGAGAGAAGTGCAACCCTTCCACAAATTGCTGCAGATTTCAATGCTGGGCCATCAACAAGCGTCAGCGTGCGAACCATTCAACGAAACGTCATCGATATGGGCTTTCGGAGCCGAAGGCCCACTCGTGTACCCTTGATGACTGCGATACAAAGCTTTACGCCTGGCTTGGGCCTGTCAACACCAGCAATGTACTGTTGATGACTGGAAACATTTTGCCTGCTCGGGCGATTCTCGTTTCAAATTTCATCGAGCGGATGGACGTGTACGGGTATGGAGACAACCTCATCAATCCATGGACCCCGCACGTCACCAGGGGACTGTTCAAGCTGGTGGAGGCTTTGTAATGGTGTGAGGCACGTGCAGTTAGGATAATATCGGACCCCTGATACATTTAGATATGACTCTGATAGTTGACACGTACGTAAGCATCCTGTCTGATCACCTGCATTCATTCATGTCCATTGTTCATTTCGACAGACTTAGGCAATTCCAGCAGGACAATGCGACACCCCACACGTCCAGAATTGCTACAGAGTAGTTCCAGGAGCACTCTGAGTTTAAACATTTCCGCTGGTCTCCAAACTCCCCAGCCATGAACATTATTGGGCATATCTGGGTGCCTTGAAACGTGCTGTTCAGAAGAGATCCCCACCCCCTCGTACTCTTACAGATTATGCATAGCCCTGCAGTATTCATGGTGTCAGTTCCCTCCAACACTACTTCAGACATTAGACGAGTCCATGCCACGTCGTGCGTGCTCGTGGGTGCTCTACACGATATTAGCCAGGTGTACCAGTTTCTTTGGCTCTTCAGTGTAGCTCGGAGGAGTCCACACTAGGATTGCTGCGCCACCGGAAAGGGCCTCCTCAGTAGTTGGCTGTACCTCGCGCCAGTAAAACGCCTGGCTGCGCCGAAAGGATGGCAGTTATTGCTGAAACAACCGGTTTTCGGTTATACCGTTGTTTTTCAAGCCAGTTTAACCCGACTATTAAAACCGCTCAAAGTAACTGGTTCCTGAAATAACCGATTTTCAGTTCTTTATTCCTGTTATTTCCTGTGAAATCGAACAAAGTTTGAATAAATTAGACTCCCTCAGTTTCAAAATTCATAGAGTCGAAATATTAAATTGAATACGCTAATAAAAGAAAAATTATCCCGTCCATCGTTCGCCGTTTTTCTCTACAAGTGATAAGAGGTTAACTACTACAAAAAAATCACCATGATTCTCCTACTGATTCTAATTTTTTGAAACAGTTGAATTATACCCGTATTTGGACAATACGATTAGCTGATGCTAAAGAGTGGAAACTGAGGTTAAAGTACTCTACTTAACATGTAAATTTGTCCGTTTTTTAGGGCTACAAGCAGAAAAAGGCACGTTATATAGACGCAGGCAGCAGATCAGTTGCTTTCAGTTGTTATTGTGAACAATGGATGAACTCTTACGTTTTAAGTTTTCTTCTTATATTATGTCACAAGTTTGTTGTGGCTCCTCCCGTTTTTAATCTTTTAAAGCAAATGTAGCACTGATCTTCATTGATGCCGCGCTTCGTAAGAACTTCCCGATTAGGGGTTCTGCCATTCCTTAATAAAACTGATGTCCAACAACGACAGTGAGAAACTACCATACACACCAGACGGCTCAAGTGTTGCACACTGAAATGTGCACTCGTACCATCTAGTAACAGGTACATTATTGTCTCTTGGCATTGTTATGCTGATTGATTTTCATATTTTCTATAACAGCGCAGTACTTCAAAGCGATGGAAATTTGACGAATAAAAAAGTCCTCGTTCATTAGAAAAGGTTTATTTAAAAAGTAAAAATTTAAGCACTACTGCTATGACTAATTGATATTTCGGTTATTAGTAAAAAAACCACCTGATACAACCGAGAACAAACAAATACTGAAAAATACCGATTATTGCGAACTAAAACACCGGTATCGGTTTTAAGTGATCAGTTTTTCTCAGCCCTATCGCGCCGACGTTTCGGAATTGACAACACGTAACCATACCCATCCGGCTACAGAAAAACCTGACTGCCCGTGTTCTACCACTCTGAAAGTAGCTACTCATGTGTGCTACGCATGTCTACTCCCATTTCGCTTGCTTATCCTCATTTCGCTTGCTGGTTTTGTTACTGCTTGTTGTTTTATATTAGCTGCTGGAATTTATTTATTTTTTACATATTTTATGCTATTAAAGAGATGAATACAGCAATCGGTTAAAAATGGTATAGGTTGCAATAGTTATTTGCAGGTGAAGAAGCTTGCACGGATTAGAATAGTCTGGAGAGCTGCATCAAGTAAGTCCTCAGAATGAAGACAACAACAACCACACTGCTGTTACGGTGATGACTGTCACTGTTTAAATAGCCTGCTATTTCTTGTGCATTACTTTGGTTTTAAGGAACGAGAGGCACCGTAATGTAAATGTAAATACACTTAAACTCTTAAACAGGGTTGACATCCTTTACGATTCTAATGGCCTTATTTGTATTCTGAAAACTATTTTAGTTGCTGCCGAATTAATCCAGACTATGTATCCACATTTAAGCCGGGAAAGAAAGTAGGCATAGTAGGTGTTCTTAATCGCTTCTCCACATAACATTCGCATTTCGAATGACACTGAAGCTTATACTACTTACATTTTCCACCACAAACTCAGTGACGGAATTCATAAGTATTCTCGATCAGAAGGCAAGTCCTACTGCTAGATCTCAAACTGAGGTGGTAGGCACACACTCAGCAGGCATATAGCACGATATTAAAAGTGGTTTCATCCTTCACAAATTATGAACGATTATAAGTGATAAATAGTTGCATGCTACACTCATGCTACTTTCTTCTGTAACAATTTTCTCTGCGGAAACTACAATGTACAATAACAGTATTCGCCGACCGGTGTGGCCGTGCGGTTCTAGGCGCTTCAGTTTGGAACCGCGTGACCGCTACGGTCGCAGGTTCGAATCCTGCCTCGGGCATGGATGTGTGTGATGTCCTTAGGTTAGTTAGGTTTAAGTAGTTCTAAGTTCTAGCGGACTGATGACCTGAGACGTTAAGTCCCATAGTGCTCAGAGCCATTTGAACCATTTGAACTAACAGTATTCCTGTGCAAAAGAAAACAACCAGAATCGTCAAAGGAATATTGAATTCGTCACAATCATGTAGGCCACCATTCTCAGTGATTTACAGCATTAATTGTATTACCACTGCAAGTAGGAATCAACATGGGTTTCGAAAAAGATGATCGTGTGAAACCCAGCTCGCGCTATTCGTCCACGAGACTCAGAGGGTCATAGACACGGGTTCCCAGGTAGATGCAGTGTTTCTTGACTTCCGCAAGGCGTTCGATACGGTTCCCCACAGTCGTTTACTGAACAAAGTAAGACCATATGGAATATCAGACCAATTGTGTGATTGGATAAGGAGAGTTCCTAGATAGCAGAAAGCAGCATGTCATTCACAATGTAGAGCAGTCTTCCGAAGTAAGAGTGATTTCAGGTGAACCGCAGGGGAGTGTCGTAGGACCGTTGCTATTCACAATATACATAAATGACCTCGTGGATAACATCGGAATTTCACTGAGGCTTTTTGCGGATGATGCTGTGGTATATCGAGAGGTTGTAACAATGGAAAAATGTACCGATGTGCAGGAGGATCTGCAACGAATTGACACATGATGCAGGGAATGGCAATTGAATCTCAATGTAGACAAGTGTAATGTGCTGCGAATACATAGAAAGAAAGATACTTTATCATTTAGCTACAGTATAGCAGGTCCGTAACTGGAAGCAGTTAATTCCATAAATTATCTGGGAGTACGCATTAGGAGTGATTTAAAATGGAATGATCATATAAAGTTGATCGTCGGTAAAGCAGATGCCATTCATTGGAAGAATCCTAAAGAAATGGAATCCGAAAACAAAGGAAGTAGGTTACAGTACACATGCTCGCCCACTGCTTGAATATTGTTCACCAGTGTGGGATCCGTACCAGATAGGGTTGATAGAAGAGATAGAGAAGATCCAACGGAGAGCAGCGCGCTTCGTTACAGGATTATTTAGTAATCGCGAAATCGTTACAGAGATGACAGATAAACTCCAGTGGAAGACTCTGCAGGAGAGACGCTCAGTAGCTCGGTACGGGCGTTTGTTAATGTTTCGAGAACATACCATCACCGAGGAGTCAAGCAGTATATTGCTCCCTCCTACGTATATCTCGCGAAGAGACCATGAGGATAAAATCAGAGAGATTAGAGTCCACACAGAGGCATACCGACAATCTTTCTTTCCACGAACAATACGAGACTGGAATAGAAGGGGGAACCGATAGAGGTACTCAAAGTACCCTCCGCCACACACTGTCAGGTGGCTTGCGGAGTATGGATGTAAATGTAGATGTAGAAGCTAAAAAATGCCTTATTCTAAACGCAAACAAAAGCTGGTTGCGTCATTATCACAAAGACGTGTTGTACACAGGCATGAACTGGCATGCGGTAGTAATCTAGACTTCGTTTTTCAAATGGCTCTGAGCACTATGGGACTTAACATCTATGGTCATCAGTCCCCTAGAACTTAGAACTACTCAAACCTAACTAACCTAAGGACAGCACACAACACCCAGTCATCACGAGGCAGAGAAAATCCCTGACCCCGCCGGGAATCGAACCCGGGAGCCCGGGCGTGGGAAGCGAGAACGCTACCGCACGACCACGAGCTGCGGACAGACTTCGTTTTTAGACTGAATAAATCTTAATAGTTTTAACTTCGCTGGGATGAAGATTTCAACGAATTATCTGAACTAGTGATACAGATATCTAGAAAAATATTTGAACTTTGTGTCATACACCAAGTGCTAATAGGAGCGTTTATCAAATTTGAAAGTTGTTTACTAGGTTCACAGAAACAATTATACAACAGTAAAGTAATTTATGGGCATATAGTAATAATTATATCTAAAATTAAACAATTACCCAACATTAAAGTAATTTATGTGCATAGAGTAATAATTACGTTTAAAATATCAATAAAAGTATATTTAAAGTAATCCCCAATGCGCCAGTAGGGTATGGAAGTTTTTTGTAATAACTTTTCGAGGAAAGCTTCGATACCGTAATATAACAGTTAACTTGACCACGTACGTTACAACAAACGTTAACTACTGCTTAATCTTGAGTGGGCTTGTGGAACAGGGTCACAAACATGTGTTGCGAAAATAGCAATCACACTCTTTCTGTCTGTCAGGCCAAAGTTCTTAACCACAACTGAAATGTAATTAGCACTATATTTTTCCATTAATAGCAGTCAGCCATTTTAGTACAATCGCTAATTTATCTTGTGCCTACACGAATTTTATAGCTACGAATACACAATCTAGCACAAGTTCAATGTCATCTGTTCTTCTTTCGTTGCAGCCAGGTGTGTACAGTAGCTAGTGACGTGATACCGATATCCAGTCCAAAACGTGAATCCAGTCAGGCGTTTTACTTACTAGGGCGAGACAATCCCCTCAGTAGCTGCGGCGAGCGAGTACACTTCTTTAGTGGTGTGCGCTGGAAGCGCCAGCGCCGTTCGACGAGTATTTAAAACAACTCGGTCACGTGACAGAATTGAGCGTAGATGAAAGCGCTGTAGCACAAAAATTCCGACGCTTAAGGATGTTGACATATATCATGAGTATTTAGCGTCTATAAAGTTATAAGACAGTCCACTTCAAGTGCTTCCTTTCTCAGCATAATTGATATGGAAGGACAGAACTTTACAAAACCTGGCACGGATCTGAATAAAAGGGGCAAATCAGTAGTCAGTGTTTTAGGGCTAAATATAAGAAGCATTTTGCGAAGTATTGACGGCATGCATACCACTTATATAGTTCTACGGATGAACAAATGAATAAATTCTGGCGTAAAATAACCAGAAGTAAGACCACGGTACCAGATAATAATAAGCATCTTCCGTGTAATGACATACCCAGTTCCTTTTTTCTCTTGGCAAGGTTGTCTGTCACCTCCAGTGGTGTAACAGATACTGAACGGTGAATGGACAAGAGGGCTAATCCATTTAGTGTTCTCAGAAAGGGTAACTCAACTAGTACAGCAGTATACATTATTTGTTGAACTTGTAAATATTAGAAAATAATAATCTAATAATTGTTGTATGAGAATGTAAGACAACATACTTCAAAACTTCCCTGTCCTATTGAATTTATTAGGTATGTCTCGCTTCTCTTTAAATTGGAAATGACCTCTCTGCTGTGGTTGTCGACACATGAAGTGTTGCCAACCTTCAGAAGGCTGTTGATATTTGGATACACGTCTTCGTTACATAACTGCAGTGCTTCCATGACAGATGGAGGTTCGGAATCTTTTTTCACAGATCTCCTTCCCCAGAAATATATCTCAGCAAGAATGTCTTCCACTACACATTCTATATCTTCAATGTAGAGTTCAATTAAGGCCTTGAACTCTTCTCGTCACAGTTTAAGAGTTTTTCACTGGTTGAGATTGGAAACAGTGAAGAAAATCCATACAGCGCTTTCTTATTTTCAGTAAACTTTAACTTTATATTATAAAACAATGTAAAAATGGAATAGAGACCGCCCCTCCGTAGTACTCTTCAGGTACATGCATCAAGCAGTCTGGTCCGTTTTTTTTTTTATCTTAAAGAAGACTGATATGTCCAGCTGTTGACAAATTGCAGTTGCTCTCTCAAAACCAGCCCGCAGAATTCTTTCCCCAACGGTTCTGTCTTCCGTAGCACTGCCTCTATTTTTAATATTTTTAATGCATTTACAAAGTTGCGGCTGGTCCCTGTGGAGGTTCGAGTCCCCCCTAGGGCATGGGAGTGTGTGTTTGTCCTTAGGATAATTTAGGTTAAGTAGTGTGTAAGCTTAGGGACTGATGACCTTCGTAGTTAAGTCCCATAAGATTTCACACACATTTGAACATTCTTTTGAACATTTACAAAGTCACTAAAAACAAACTACTTGTGCAGTTTACTTGAGACATGAAATTTCGGAGGAGGCAGGCGACCATGATTATACTACAACGTAATATTGTATTGAAGCTGAATTAGTCACTTCAAACAAGTTATACACCCGGTGAAAAATGACTTCATTACCCAAATTGCTCAATTTACGCGTTTCCATTTGTTTCCAACAACACATGAGAACAAATCTGTACTTACAATGTGCAAATATATAACAGGCGTTAACAAAGTACAAAATACAATACATGAAAACCCATCCAAGTGCACAGAGGGCCACAGGGCTAGCTCTACAGTGTGTTTTACAATTCACGTTACACACATCTACCGTTTGTAGAGGGGATTTAGTAAATCGAGTTTTACATAGGAACCCATGTCCGGAAACGTCGTTCAACGACGCTACGGAGCGTCACAGGCGCCGGTAAATGTATCCATATACAGGGCGAATCTGTGATGATGTTACAGTCGTTCTAGGATGATTGAGCCGGCCGGGGTGTTCGAACGGTTCTAGGCGCTACAGTCTGGAGCCGCGCGACCGCTATGGTCACAGGTTCGAATCCTGTCTCGGGCATGGATGTGTGTGATGTCCTTAGGTTAGTTAGTATTAAGTAGTATTAAGTTATAGGCGACTGATGACCTCAGAAGTAAAGTCCCATAGTGCTCAGAGCCATTTGAACCATTTTTTTTTTTTTTTTTTTTTTTTTGGATGATGGTAAAGGATAAATGTATCACTTGAGATAGGAGTCCCTGATTCGGAAGCTAACGAGTCGAAAATTATAAGCGCAAACCGTTCTCATACCTCTGAAAGTGAAATACTTAAACTGGTACTGTTGTTTCTAACATTGTAGTGTAGGCAACTTTTAGAGGTGGTAATATGGGTCAAAACAAGAAACAGTGTCTAGTAAATACGGGCTCTAAAACGCACACCTTAAGAGCTGTGAGCACTTGTTCAATAGAGGAGATATGTTGCACACTAGCTTCTCAGGTACGTATTTTAGAGTCTATGTTTACTGAAGATTTTTTCCTATTTTTGTCCTATAGTAGCACCTTCGAAAGTTGCCTACCCTACAGTCTTAGCAAAAACAGTACCAGTGCATGTATTCCACTGTCAGAGGTTCAAAATGTTTCAAATGGCTCTGAGCACTATGGGACTTAATTTCTGAGGTCATCAGTCCCCTGGAACTTAGAACTACTTAACCCTAACTAACCTAAGGACATCACACACATCCATGTCCGAGGCAGGATTCGAACCTGCGACCGCAGCGGTCGCGCGGTTCGAGACTGTAGCGCCTAGAACCTCTCGGCCACTCGGGCCGGCCCACTGTTAGAGGCATAAGAACGGTTTCCGCTTATAACTTTCGACTCGTTGGTTTCCGTTATAGGGACCCTTACTTCAAATTGATACACTTATCCTTCTCCATCATCCTAGAAAGTTTGTAACATCATGACAGAATCACCCTGCACATACATACATTTATAAACGCCAGCACCTGTAGCGTTCGTAGTGTCGTTGGATGACGTTTCTCGACGTGGGTTCCTGTGTATAGCGTGATCTACTAAGTCCCTCTACAATCACTAGAAGTGTGTAACACGAATTGTGAAACACCCTGCATATGTAACATAAGCGGACTACCAGCTATCGTAGAGATCTGGAGGGGAAGAAAGACAAGGTTAGCCACCGGAGGGCAGGAGCTACATGGTGGCACCATGGGCGTAATATCTGACGGGTGCTCCCATCTCCTTCTCCCCAACTACCTATACCCCACCCCTTCTCATTTGGAGCTGTCAGCAATGTTCTTAATAAGCTTCTTCCACGTTCTTTATACAAATATGTGTCATCATGTTCCTTCATGTCGTCGCTGTCTAAATTTAATTATTTACTTTATATATTTTTGTGATCAGCGAGATATGCTTACTTTTTGCTCGTGACTAGGTGGATCGTTAACTATCCAAACTATGTTAGCAGCCGTGGCTTGTACTTTGTTAAATATCATTTTTTTCTACCCTATAGTCAACCTAATATATTGTTCATATAACAACAATGTAACGAGCATTGGCATTTTCCCGTCTCTTGATTAATCTCCTGCAGTTAAATACCGTTTTACAAGCATTTACACCATCCTTATTTCCTACCTGTCCCCAGCCCCGTCACAGTCCTACCGCCCGTCAACCCCGGCCCCCCACCTTCCCCACCCACACGACCTTTCTCTCCCCCCTATCCTCCCTCTCTCCCCTCGAGCTCTGTTTCCAGTACTTAAAATCGAAAATTGTTTCTATATAGGTTACTATTTTATATAATTAGTCTTAATGTTATGGTTCTGGTGTAATTCATTGTCTGTTCTGGACAGCCAACATAACCACTCTGCAATCAATTCTTTCACCTTATTCAAATATTTTATTCTTTTTTGATGAAACTCGATTTTATTCTGTTGTCCTGTTGCTGAATCTCCCTTACCTCTAAGCCAAAATTGTTTTAAGATACGTCACTGCTTGGTGGGATTATTTTCAGTGTTTTCGTTGATGTAAATCTGTATCTGCATTGGACAAATAACATAGGCACTCTGTAATTAATTCTTTCACCTTACTCGAAGTTTTATTTTCTCTGGTGAAGTCTATGTTATATCCTGTTGATTGTTCATCTGTTACTCCAGTTGCTTTTACTGACGTGTTCTGCCAGGTGGTTTATGCATGTAGTACAGCTTATTATTAGACACACCAAAAAAGTTTTGCATCACCACGGTTCCGAGAGTTCCGGAACCTGTACAGAAAATGGGAATACAGGTCAACATAAACATCATTTCCACCCGTTTCATTGCTCATGAAAACCACACATTGCATGTTGTACCTCCATACAGCGAGACCTTCAGAGGTGGTGGTCCAGATAGCTGTACACACCGGTACCTCTAGTACCCAACAGCACGGCCTCTTGCGTTGATGCCTGCCTGTATTCGTCGTGGCATACTATCCACAAGTTCATCAAGGCACTGTTGGTACAGATTGTCCCACTCGTCAAAGGCGATTCAACGTAGATTCCTCAGAGTGGTTGGTGGATCACGTCGTCCATAAACAGCCCTTTTAAATCTATCTCTATCTATAGGGTTCATGTCTCGAGAACATCCTGGCCACTCTAGTCGAGCGATGTCGTTATCCGGAGGGAAGTCGTTCAAAAAAAGGGCACGATGGGGGCGCGAATTATCGTCCATGAAGACGAACGCCTCGCCAATATGCTGCCGATATGGTTGCACTAAAGGTCGGAGGATGGCATTCACGTATCGTTCAGCCATTACGGCGCCTTCCATTACCACCAGCGGCGTACGTTGGCTCCACATAATGCCACCCCAAAACAGCAGGGAACCTCCACCTTGCTGCTCTCGCTGGACGGTATGTGTAAGGCGTTCAGCCTGACCGGGTTGCCTCCAAACACGTCTCTGACGATTGTCTGGTTGAAGGCATATGCGACACTCATCGGTGAAGAGAACGTGATGCCAATCCTGAGCGGTCCATTTGGCATGTTGTTGGGCCCATCTCTACCGCGCTGCATGGTGTCGTGGTTGCAAAGATGGACCTCGCCAAGGACGTCGGGAGTGAAGTTGCGCATCATGCAGCCTATTGCACACAGTTTGAATCTTAACACGACGTCCTGTGGCCGCACGAAAAGCATTATTCAACATGGTGGCGGTGCTGTCAGGGTTCCTCGGAGCCATAATCCGAAGGTAGCGGTCATCCACTGCATTAGTAGCCCTTGGGCGGCCCGAGCGAGGCATGTCATCGGCAGTATCTGTCTCTCTGAATGTCCTTGTCCGAACAACACCACTTTGGTTCACTCTGAGACGCCTGGACACTTGCCTTGTTGAGGGCCCTTCCTGGCACAAAGTAACAATGCGGATGTGATCGAACCGCAGTATTGACCGTCTAGGCATGGTTGAACTGCACACAACACTAGCCGTGTACCTCCTTCCTGGTGGAATTTCTGGAACTGATAGGCTATCGGATCCGCTCCGTCTAATACGCGCTGCTCATGCATCGTTGTTTACATCTTTGGGCGGGTTTAGTGAAATCTGCGAACAGTGAAAGGGACTGTGTCTGTGATACAACACCCACAGTCAACGTCTATCTTCAGGAGTTTTGGGAACCGGGGTGATGGAAAACTTTTTTTGATGTGTGTATATACTACACTCTATACGCCATTCTGTCCTCTATATGCTTTTGCACTTCATCCTCTCCAATCTGTCTGCCTTGTCTACCGCCCTCTTCCTGCCAACCCTACCCTATTACCAACTGGTTCTTCCCCTCCACCCTCACCTCTCGTCAATTTGTACCAAGACCATTTTAGTTTATTGCAAAAATTTTTTTCTTGCTGGTTAAATAGAAGAACTGTTGCAATCATGTATGGCCTTTTGCACCAGTATACTTGCTTTACTAAAAACTTGTTTATATAATCCTGTACCCTTTCCTGCTGGATATGTTTGACTCAGTTTAAGTACTAGCTGCCTAGATAGCAATATTTTTATTTTGTCTGTGAACTGTTTGTGTACTTTGTTCATTATACAGGACATAGTAATACGTATTGTCATTGTACATTTTACTACTACTCTTTCTATTCTTCATACCATGTCTTTCTTTGACACTCACTGAGCCCCTTTTTCCCTTTACCCTCCCCCTCTTCCTCTCCACCCCCCACCACACCAACCTCCCCCCCCCCCACCCCCTCAGTCTCTAACCTCCCTAGTTCTTACCTGAAACACCCTATTTTTACCTGGGTGTTATGATCCACTATTACTTTCACCTCCCACAAGAAAATATTTAGTTAAACCTATCCTTTACAGTAGATTACACTTTGTGTTTGTTACTCTACACCAGACGTGTTGACCACAACCTTTGTAAAAATAGTTTGACATTTTTGTATACGAAGCGTCAGATATTAAACCCATGGTGCCAATATATAACCCCTGCCCTCCGGTAGACCTTATCTTCCTTTCCTCTCTGCCTCCCTACGAAAGCTATTAATCTGTCAGCTTATGTTATATACACATCTAGTAACGCGCGTATCCTGTGCCCTCTGTGCACTTGGGTAGGTTTTCATGCGTTGAATTTTCTACTTCGTTAATGCCTGTTACATTTTTTAATATTCTATGTACAGATTTGTTGGCATCTTAGTTTTAAATATTTTCTGAGGGAAATAAATCTAGAACTTGTCAGTGAGCAATTTGATTAATAAAGTCATTTTTCACCCGTTGTATGACTCTTCTGAAGTGACCAAATCAGCTCCAATAGAATACTACATTATAAACTATTTATGGTTTATTTAAATGACAATCTCAGTCTTAATATTGAATGTATGATACAAAAATTGTATTTATTGGCATCTAAGGTCAGCATAATCAAATTAACACAATTATTTAATATCGCTTCATTCGTCCAAAATATAGGTGACAAATTTACGCTGAAATATCGCTTGGGGTAAATTGGACAAACAACACAATCTCAGTGACGCAGAGTACTGCAACTCTCTTCTTGCTGTCAGTTGCCGGCCGGAGTGGCCGTGCGGTTCTAGGCGCTACAGTTTGGAGCCGAGCTACTGCTACGGTCGCAGGTTCGAATCCTGCCTCGGGCATGGATGTGTGTGATGTCCTTAGATTAGTTAGGTTTAATTAGTTCTAAGCTCTAGGTGACTGATGACCTCAGAAGTTAAGTCGCATAGTGCTCAGAGCCATTTGAACCATTTTTCTTGCTATCAGTATGACGAAATGTCGGTTAACCTCATGTAAACACACATACTCAGTATTGGCCAGTGATCCTTGGACACAGCCACGGTGTTGTTATGCCATTGGAAATATGTCTAGCTTACACTGAGGAGACAAAGTTATGGGATACCTCTTAATATCGTGTCGGTCCACCTTTTGCCCACCGTAGTTCAGAAACTCGATGTGTCATGGACTCAACAAGTCCTTGGAAGTCCCCTGCAGAAATATTGAGCCATGCTGTCACTATACCCGTCCATAATTGTTAGAGTGTTGCCGGTGCAGGATTTTGTGCAGGACCTGGCCTTTCGATTGTGTCCCACAAATGTTCGATTGGACTCATGTCTGAGATCTGTGTGGCCAAATCATTCCCACAAATCATCCAAATTGTTCTTCAAACAAATCGCGAACAACTCTGGCCCGATGACATAGCGCATCGTCATCCATAAAAATTCCATCGTTGTTTGGGAGCATGAACTCCATGAATGGCTGCAAATGGTCTCTAAGTAGCCGAACATAACCATTTCCAGTCAGTGATTGGTTCAGCTGGAGCAGAGGACCCAGTCGACTCCATGTAAGCACAGCCCACACCATAATGGTTTGGGCTGTGCTTACATGGAGTCGACTGGGTCCTCTGAACCCAAGTTTTCAACAATACACTGTACAAGCTGGTGATGGCTCCATTATGGATTTTCACATGAAACTAGCAGCATTGTGCAAAATAAAAGACAACGGAAGGCTTTCATGAGGAATTTCAACGATTATTTAGCAACTTGTCTGCCACACCTATATACATAATGGAGCCATCACCAGCTTGCACAGTGTATTGTTGAAAACTTGGGTTCATGGCTTCGTGGGGTCTGGATCTCTAGCGTCGGCTCTTACCAACTGAAATCAGGACTCATCTGACAAGGCCACGGTTTTCCAGTCATGTAAGATCCAACGGGTATGGTCACGAGCCGAGGAGAGGCGCTGCAGGCGATGTCGTGGTGTTACCAAAGGCACTCGCTTCGGTCGTCTGTTGCCACAGACCATTAACCCCAAATTTCGCCGCACTGTACTAACGGATACGTTCGTCGTACGTCTCACATTGATTCCTGTGGTTATTTCTGGCAGTGTTCTTAACACTGACAACTCTACGCAAACGTCACTGCTCTCGGTCGTTAAGTGAAGGCCGTCGGCCACTGCGTTGGCTGTGGTGAGAGGTAAGGCATGTAATTTCGTGTTCTCGGCTCTCTCCTGAGACGGTGGTTCTCGGACTATTGAATTCCCTTATGATTACCGAAATGGAACATCCTATGCGTCTAGCTGCGCCTGCCATTCCACGATCAAAGTCTTAATTTCCGTCGTGCGGCCATAGCCATATCAGAAACTTTTCACATGAATCATTTGAGTAGAAATGACATCTCTGCCAATGCAATATCATTTTATAACTTGTGTACGCGCTACTACGGCCATCTGTATGTGTACATATCGTCATCCCGTGAGTTTTGTCAGCTCAATGTATAGACCTATTAGAGGTGCAACTGGGTTAAAGCACGTTTGTTCCTTAGTCTTGTGTTACTTAGTCTTGTACCTTAGTCTTGTACCATCTTTTGAGGGAACAGGGCTATAAGTAAAATGTTATTCTTATAAGGTTGTCTTTATTAAAATTATAATTAAAATAGTACTCAATTTTTTGTGTTCTCTGTTTCCTTACGGACCTCTTCACAGCATGATGATTTTCACTTGCTCGGTCTACACTTCACATATCTTTTGGTCTGCAGTCTCAAACCATGTGATGGCATCTTTTCTTCATTCCCGTAGCTTATGACTCAACAATAATTACAAGAAACATTACACAGATAAGGACAGTAACCTGATGCATCTGTCAGCGTGATTAAGGACCCTTCGTTTCATTCTGCTAGACAAACTACAAAAAAAGAAGATAGTTACTGCTTTGATGGAGTCATTGATGTGATTACATGAAGGACAGATTTTCGTATGTATATAGGTGTGGCAGACCAGTTGCTAAATAATCGTTGAAATTCCTCATGAAAGCCTTCTGTTGTCTTTTATTTTGCACAATGTTGCTAGTTTCATGTGAAAATCATTTTCAAGTATAGCCTAAACGAACAAATACAAAACGTTAGAGATTGTATAATTTGAAAAGTTAGTACAAGATTAGATATCATACTTACAGGCATAAATGGCAGGAATGTTATACCATGATGTAAACGATTTCAGGTGGCTGTTGTAGGGCAACCATAGTCAATAAATTAGTCAGCAATATAAGAATTGAACAGAGCAGTTGCCCCCGAAGGCTTATTCATATCGAGAGTTGATAAAAAACTAACAGACGAAAATAGTTCGAGCAGTAAGTGGAAAACAGACATAGATAATTCGATGTTAAAGATAAAGGAGTACACATATGGTAACAAGTGAGGCTTTAAGCTAAAAAACAGAGTGGTACAACTTAGTCTTTGGTTGAAAGTAAACAACTTACATCTGTGAAATAGATGGTAATATAAAGTGTACAACATAAATAGAAACAAAGGAAGTCAAGCTGATCAAAATATTTAGCATTAAATTTACTATGACTGTGAATTACATTCAACTGAACTGAATGTGGAGAAAAAATATTCTTATTTTAACCAGCATAACAAAAGAAGAGGTGAGGTGGTGCGGGGTGGAACCATTACTTTAAAGTGAAATTTTAGTGATCCACTATAAGCACAGGCCAATGTAAAATAAAAAAAGATAAAGGGTAGAAGAATTTGGGGGAGGGGGTGGGGACGAGGAAGACAGGGGGAAACGAAAACCAGCAAAGCGAGATAAGTAAAATTAAAAGTGAAGCATTACCTTACACATTAATTAAGTAGGTAAATATAGGTATATCACCTGCACAAACAATGGTGGTGGGTGGTGGATGGGGACATAATGCATAAAAAAATTAGTTAAGTAGATAAATATACCTGTATTACCTGCCCTATCGCTGGAGATAATGGGAGTGAGAAAACATAAACAAAATTAATTTTGTTTATAGGTTCTCATTCCCCCCCCCCCACAGTGACTGTGCAGGTAATGGCAGTATATTTATCTACTTATTAATGTATTAGTTAATACTTGACTTTTACTTTCCTTTGCTCCCTTTGTGGGTTTTGGTTTTTTCCTCCCAACCCCTCCCCCCTAAATTCTTCTATTCTCTTTCGCTATTACCTTCTCTCTTCTTTACATTGCCCTATACTTATAGTGGATCATTAAAATTTCACTTTAAAGAAATCGTTCCACGTTCTACCCCCTCCCCACTTCTTTGGTTGTACTGGTTAAAATTAGAATATTTTTCTGAGCACTCAGTTCAGTTGACTGTACTTACTAGTCATTTTGGTCAGTTTGACTTTCTTTGTTTCTGTTTATGTCGTACACTTAATATTACCGTCTATTTCACAGACGTAAGTTGTTTACTTTCAAGCAAAACGTACACTGCACAACTTCTTAGGTTAAATCTCCACTTGTTAGCATATGCTGTACTGTTTCTATCTTTAACATCGCATTACTTATACCTATTTTCTGTGTACTGTTTGACCTACTTTCGTCTGTTAGTTTGTTATTGGCTTCCAATGTGAGTAAGCCTTGTGGTGAAACTGCTCTGTACAATGTTTATATTACTAACTATTTTGTTAACTATGGTTGGCCTACAACAGCAACTTGTAATCGTTTACATCACTGTATAATATGTCTGCTATTTATGCCTGTAGGTACGATGTTTATAACCTTACACTAACTTCTCAAATTGTACAATCTCTAACGTTCCGTGTTTTATCGTTTAGGCTATGCTTGAAAATGGTCTGTGTCCGGAACTAGTAGCATTGTGTAAAATAAAAGACAGCTGAAGGTTCTCGCTGTGAGTTTAAAGTGTTTCATCGAGGACAGATATTTTGAATCCCTACCGTAAACAGACTGTACAGGTACTTGGAGGAAAGCTGCCAACAAGATTACGCACGGGAGGGGAGAGAGAGAGAGAGAGAGAGAGAGAGAGAGAGAGAGAGAGAGAGAGAGAGAGAGAGAAAGAGAGAGAGAGAGGGAGGCAGAAGTAGCGAATGTGTGCTCTCCTAGATTCTTGCGAAACTGAAGGTCATATTGTTCAAAGCTCATAGCAATAACTCAGCGTTGATCGACACTTATATTCGGCACTGTTCCTTACACGCTGTCGCTTGGCAGCATTTATTCACAGCAGAACATGACCCGGCTAATTAAAACACTAGCCCTTGGAGTTGAAGTGCTTCAGTTTTTTTATTATAATAGACACAGCTATTTTTTGTCGTTTATACATCTACAACTGCATCTATATGATTAATCTGCAATTCACAATCAAATGCATGGCAGAGGATTCATCGAACCACCTTGAAGCCATTTCTCTGCCGTTCTACTCTCGAACGGCGCGCGGGAGAAATGCGCATTTAAATCTCCCAGTGTGGGCTCAGATTTCTCTTATTTTATTATGTTGATCGTGCCTCCCTATGTGAGTGGACACCAACAAAATATTTTCACACTCTGAGGAGAATGTTTGCGATTGAAATTTCATGAGAAGATCCTGCCGCAACGAAAAACGCCTTTGTTTTAATTATCGCCACCCCAACTCACGTATCATATGCTTGGCGCTCTCTCTACTGTTTTACGATAGTACAAAACGAGCCGCCTTTCTTTGATCTTTATCGAAGTCCTCAATCGGTCCTATCTGATACGGATCCCACGCCGCACATTATTACTCCTGAAGCGGACGTACAAGCATAATGTAGGCAGTTTCTTTAGTAGAACTGTTGCATTTTATCAGTGCTGTGTCAATAAATCGTAGTCTTTGGTTTGCCGTACCCACAACATTATGTATGTGATCGTTCCAACTTAAGTTGTTCGTAACTGTAATCCAAAAGTATTTTGTTGAATTTACAGCCTTTAGATTAGTGTCATTTATTGTGTAACTGAAAATTCGCTGACTGCTTTTGGTACACATGTGGATAACTTCACACTTTTCATTATTTAGAGTCAATTATCACTCTTCGCACCATACAGAAATCTTGTCTAGATTGTTTTGCAATTTGTTTTGATCATGTACATGATCTCTCGTTTATATTCTGGCTCTTTTGAAAGCCGAATTCCTCACTTAAAACAGCTTTTCTAATAGTTTATTTGTTAAACACGAAGTCTTGTTTTGTATCACAAAACATGTTAAGATTTCGCTGAGTTAGTATCTCTTTATATGAATTTCGTATTAGTGGTACAAAAATTTCTGCGTGAAAGTAAATTTATAGATATTGTTAATGGAGTACTTATCCTGATTGCATCTATCACTCTTTACTCCTTTCTTCTGCCAATAAATCTGGTGATTTTAATACCGAGCACTCGAGCTTGTCCGTGAAAACATTTCCCTCTTTATGTTGGAAAAAATATTTCTATCTGACAAATGCGATAGGAAAATAACAAGGAACTACTGAGCACTCAAGATATCTGGCACAAATTCAGATGCATTGTACGTCACGCCTTAAATACGTTGGTGCCATAAAGGGTAGTGACTCACCACAGTTTATAACTATAAAAAGAAGTTACAACGAAACCGGAGAGGGATTTATAGTAGATGCAAACGAAATCCGTCGTTTATGTCACACAAAACATTGAAGGAAATCAAAACAAGCGTAAGAGTGTTATACTAGACGCGTTCAGTGAATTGAAGAGCAAGACTGGATAATTAGAAAAAAGAAACGAACTACGTAAAATCAATCGATGGAGCGAAATAGTTTGGCATGCCGCAGTGGCGGAGCCGTTCTAGGCGCTTCAGTCTGGAACCGCGCGACCGCTACGGTCGCAGGTTAGAATCCTGCCCCCGACATGGATGTATGTGATGTCCTTAGGTTAGTTAGGTTTAAGTAGTTCTCAGTTCTAGGGGACTGATGACCTCCAATGTTAAGTCCCATAGTGCTCAGACCCATTTGAACCATTTGAAATCGTCTGTCCAAATGCTAGTTAACTGGACGCTGAAACGGAAAATGATGAGATGAAGGCAAAAATATAAATTATGTGTCTCAAAACTACTTCACCGAAGATCACAAAGCAGTTACTACGTTCGAGCGCCGTGAGGTTGCGAAAATATTAGATAGAGAAATAAGTGAATGCAGAAATGAAAAACAGTTCAAATCATTCGAATGAGGAAGGACCACAAGACCTGATGGGGTGCTCGTTAGATACAACACAGAATGTGTGCAGGAAACGGTCCTTCGTCTAGCATCAGTTTACCAGAAGTCACCGAAATAATGGAAAGTGCAATGTGGCTGGAAAAAGACGCAGGTTATTCCATTTCATAGGAAGTGTCGCGAAACCGATGCGCAGATCTGAGGTCAACGATCAAATTCGTGGAAATTCATGTCTGACAAAAAAAGTGAAGCACCCAGAAGAGAAGGAGGAAACGAAATGAAAGTTCACGGGTTGAGGGGGTTAGTGATGTTATTTTAGAAACTACAAATTCGAGTCAAATTTACCAGGAACTTAGCAGTATGAGCCCACTTATCAGTATAACGTTGCACCCCTTGTGGCTTGGATGCATTCAATGGTTCGATTGGTAAGGGTGTTTTAAAGCAGTTGTACCCCATGAAGTAAGCTGTCCACAATTGTTGGAAATGGTCACTGATATTCTGGATACCGGTGCTAGGAAAGAGTTGACTTCCCAGACAGTTCATAGGGACACGTGCCATGTTTGGACGAGCGTTATCTTGTTGAAGAATGGCACTATGATACTATCACGTGACAGTTGACACATGAGGTCGCAGGATGTCCGTTATGCTGTTAGAGCTCCTTTAATCACTGCGATTCGTGACCTGAAGTCACAAACTATGGCTCCCCACACTATGATACCATGGAGTCACAATGCCGTACCTTTACATAACCTTGGAAGAGTGGACCTCTCCGCAGGTTGCCGCCGTGCTAACCGTCGGTGGTCTGCGATTCACTGCCGAGCACAGTGCGACTTCGTCCATCAGCAGTCCGTGCTTCTAGGTCTTGGCAACACTCCAAACGCAGCTATTTGTGTTTTGGTGTTAATGGTAGCCTGCGCATGGGACAGTAATTCCATGGTTCGGGTGCTGCCAGTCTCCAGCCGATAATGCGGGATGACTCAGAATATTGTAGGAAATCCATTACTTGTTCCTGGATAGTAGGTGTGGAAGTGAAGGGTTTAGGATGTGCTTGGTACACAGTACGGCGACATTCCCTTGTGGTGGGTCAGACGTGGTCGACCTGAACACTGACGAGTATGCGTGCCCTCACACTGGAGTACAGTCCGATATCGGGCCACTGTCACATGTGGACGCCCCACAAATCTGGATGTTGCACGATTTAACCAGCTGGCTTAAAGGCAATGAGACGCCTTTCAGCCTCTGTCAGGTGCTGATAACGCTGTCTCACACGTATACGCGGGATCTTCGAGTCCTTGACAGTGATCATTCATCATATATTGATAATCACGCCCCTTATACACCCTATAACGCCCAGTAACAACACTAAGTACGGACAGCACTCTACACTCAGGTGGCCGGTCTACCTGTAACAGAGAACTGCAACTCTTCTCATTAAATACCTGCCTATGGTGTGTACATATACGAAGATACATCCGGCCATGTCTTCTCGGTGCTTCACCTCTCTCTCCCTCTCCGTCCGAAATATGCCAAGGAGTCGAGAGATATTCTGGGAATTAGCAACTTCTTAATGAAACGCCTCTTTTCACTATAGCTTCAGTTACTTGGCGAGGAGCGGTTAACTGAGCTTGGTGTATTGTTGTTAGTAGGAAACAAGTATAAACGGTTTTCTATTATTGTTTTTATACACTGAATCGCCAAAGAAACTGGTATAGGCATGCATATTCAAATACAGAGATACGTACACAGGCAGAATACGGCGATGCAGTCGGCAACGCCTGTATAAGACAAGTGTCTGGTGCAGTTGCTAGACCGGTTCTGCTGCTACAATGGCAGGTTATCAAGATTTAAGTGGGTTTTAACGTGGTGTTATAATCGGCGCACGAGCGATGGGACACAGCATCTCCGAGGTAGCGATGAAGTGGGTATTTTCCCGTACGACCAGTTCACGAGTGTGCTGTGAATATCAGGAATCCAATAAAACATCAAATCTCTAACATCGCTGCGACTGGAAAAAGATCATGTAAGAACGGGACCAATGACGACTGAAGAGAATCATTCAACGTGACAGAAATGCAACTTCCGAAAATTGCTGCAGATTTCAATGCTGGGCCATCAACAAGTGCCGGTGTGCGAACCATTCAACGAAATATCATCGATATGGGATTTTGGAGCCGAAGGCCCACTTGCGTACACTTGATGACTGCACGACACAAAGTTTTACGCCTCGCCTGGGCCCGTCAACACTGACGTTGGACTGTTGATGACTGGAAACATGTTGCCTGGTCGGACGAGTCTCGTTTCAAATTTTATCGAGCGGGTGGACATGTACAGGTATGGAGACAACCTCATGAAACTATGGATCCTGCATGTCAGCAGCGGACTGTTCAAGCTGGTGAAGGCTCTGTAATAGCGTGGGGCGTGTGCAATTGGAGTGATATGGGACCCCTGATAAGTCTAGGTACGACTCTGCCAGGTGACACGTACATAAGCATCTTGTCTGATCACCTGCATCCATTCATTCCGATTATGCATTCCGACGGACTTGGGCAATTCCGGCAGGACAATACGACACCCCACACCTCCGGAATTTCTACAGAGTGGCTCCAGAAACACTCTTTTGAGTTTAAACACTTCCACTGGTCACCAAATTCCCCAGACATGAACATTTTTGAGAATATATCGGATCCTCCCGGCTAGCCGCGCGGTCTAATGCGCTGCTTCTCGATCGGGAAAGCATGCCGGTCCCCGGCACGAATCCGCCCGGCGGATTAGTGTCGATGTCCGGTGTGCCAGCCAGCCTGTGGACCGTTTTTAACGCGGTTTTCCGTTTGCCTCGGCGAATGCGGACTGGTTCCTTTTATTCCGCCTCAGTTACACTACGACGGCGATTGCTGCGCAAATACTATCTCCACGTACGCGTACAACATAATTACTCTACCACACAATCATTTGGAGTTACACTCGTCGGGTATTAGACGTTCCTGGGGAGGTCCACCGGGGGCCGAACCGCACAATAACCCGGGGTTCGGTGTGGGGTGGCGGTGGGGCGGGTGGACTGCTGTGGCCTGTTGCAGGGTTGTGAACCACTGGGGGCTACGGCGTGACGAAGCCTCTCCGTCGGTTCTAGGTCGCCAGTTCAATAAACAATACAGACAAAATCTGGGATGCCTTGCAACGTGCTGTTCAGAAGGACTCTCCACTTCCTCGTACTCTTACAGATTTATGGACAGCCCTGCAGAATCCATGGTGTCAATTCACTCCAGCACTACTTCAGACATTAGTCGACTCCACGCCAGATCGTGTTGCGGCACTTCTGCGTGCCCGCGGGAGCCCTACATGGTATGAGGCAGGTCTACCAGTTTCTTTGGCTCTTCAGTGTATTTGGAAAATTTGAACTTTTCTTACGTTAATTAATCAATTTTTTTCTCTTCGCTTGACGTAGAAGGCAATAAACCAGTCATGTAGTCGGCTAATTGTCTGAATTTTATTAGCAGCGAGCATTATTCTTATAACATCACTTTTCAATCGGTTGCTTTTACGTAAGAACCTAACTGCACATTTTTATTTATTATCATTTCTTTACAAGAGATAACTCTTTTATTCATTCTTATTTGCTTGATAACGGACAGCGGTCTGCATTGCCTGCAGCATAAGCCATGTGTTGGTTCATTTTATACGTCACGTTCTGCACGGTCTCTCGTTGGTTTCGAATGAACAACACACGGAGAGCACGATTGTGGTCCGCAGCATCTTAATTTTCTGGGATATATTGTCTGTGATACTAGTGTCATTTGCAGGAGTTTACAAGCCTTGAGGCAAAATAACGGCAAAGTGTTTCCAGTAACGTACAGGTAAATTACATCAAAATGGTTCAAATGGCTCTGAGCACTATGGGACTTAACATCTGAGGTCATCAGTCCCCTAGAACTTAGAACTACTTAAACCTAACTAACCTAAGGACATCACACACATCCATGCCCGAGGCAGGATTCGAACCTGCGACCGTAGCGGTCGCACGGTTCCAGACTGAAGCGCCTAGAACCGCTCGGCTAAATTACAGCAGCGAAGTTATTAACGAACGAATATTAATTCTATATTTAGTAATTTACCAACCAATAAGCGTCTTTTGGAGCTTTCGGATCAAATTTAAACCTAATTAATCTGTCCTCATTGTACGCCATTCCATTATTACATATTTATTCAACGCAGATGTAGTCCTTTATATTATCCGTGACTATCAACAGCGATCGTACTCTGAATGTGAGTGCGAAATTACAGCTTCATCCTTTCGCAGCAAAGACATGCCATTACTTGAAAAATAATTTGACCTCTCTTCTTCTTCCTTTCCTCTTCTTCCCGATATCTCACTTCCACTTCCTCCTGGTTGGACCTGGGCCAAAGCGGTCGTGGGCCCCATGTTGGACAGAATGATGTCGGAATACTGATGCAACCAGGTCCTACTTACCAGAAGGTATCGTTCCCTGGTGGTGACTGCCGTAACTTCATCCAGAGGTCGGTTGCTGCGGCCTACTCTAAGCAAGTTCAGGCTGCGTGCTTTGGGCATTACAAATACTTCCTGTAAGGTTTTCTCAACCGTAATACCATTTAATTAGAGGTTTTATTGAGTGACATCTGTGGGAGGGAGGAATTGGGAAGGGGTGCGGGTCATTTTGAAAGTCATATTTTTAGAGGGAGACTACAGTATCACACTTTCTAAACTACACAGGTTACGTATTGCGTAATGACGCATTCCGGCTCTGTGAGTCTTGACCTTTGGTGTGATTTTTTGGTGTGTTCGATAACTCAATTAATACCTAAAGACCTTAGTATCACCACTTCCATTCGTACTACTATTCATTAAACACACTAGCCTTATTATATTCTGCTGAGTTGATGAGTTTAAGATCTCATCAACAGGCAACTCAATAGAAGCAGTGCTCTAATTCATTTGTGTCAATGATGAGCTTGGAATTAACGGCGACGTCGCTCATATTTCAACTGAACTGATTTAGGTAAGTCAATAAGAAACTTAATAAAAATTACAGTCTCGGAATTTGAACCTGGCTCCCACTAATACGAGATTACTATTTACACTACCGTAGTTCGAATGGTAGTAACGAAATTGAAGATAAGAATAATGGTACTTTGAGGACCGCTCTCCCCAACTTTATTGAAATTTCGTGGAAAAGTGTTACACGTTTTTCGGTTCAAACGACGACGTTAGAGCCAAATTAGGAGTGGATGATAGACATTATTACATGTTTATAACGCAGCTACAGCAGGTCAATTATGTTTCATTGCAATCAACCATGAAATATACTGTTACCCATTAAAACTGAAACACCACAAAGGTAGAATATAACAAACGTCAAATTAGCATGAAGTGTAGCATATACTTTGATATGCAAATGATTAGCATTTCAGCACAAGCGCGCAAAGCAGGGAGGAATAACATTATTTACATTGTGTACCGCAAACATTCAGTAACTTATTGGTTACTTGATAGGGGTAAAAGACTGTAGCTACAAAAAGTTCTATGTAGTGCATGTTACTTCCAGTACTATCAGAAGAGTTATAATGCGTGTCAGATCAGCATCTACTGGACACGACAGCATCACAGTCCAAATGATGAACCTTATTATCGATCCACTAATGCCCACTATAATAGAGATCTTCAATTACTCCTTAACCACAAGAGTTTTCCCTGAGGCCTGGAAAGTGAGTAGTTAAACCAGTACCTAAAAAGGACATTGCATGGCACCCTCTGTTTACCTCCACCCATTTGCATTATTCCTGTACGGCCTTAGAATATACAGACATCGCATCAGAACATATGCCTTAATGGTGGTAACAGATGACCAGAAGCTTGCCATGAATGTACAAGAGAGAACTATCATGTGCTTCTTAATCTCCAGCAAAGTCTTTGACACTGTCGCCTTCGACATTTACTTGCTAAACTTAGCAACCTAAATTTCTCGCTTGATGCAATGCAATAGTTTCCGCTCATACCTGACATCTTACCAGAAGAGCGTCATGTCCGGAACCATAAAACCACTATGGAGGCAGGCAGTATCACGCTTCCCCCAGTGTTGCGTGTTAGGCCTTACACTCTTTTTATTTTATGCCAATGATGTATTATTAGTTTTGCCCTGCTGCAAATACGACGTGTACACTGATGACCTCCAGTTGTATCTAAGTGCAAAACCAATAAATCTGAAGACAGATGTTGAGAATCTCAAAACCGAGCTGTGTGTGTTATCAAAATGGACACAGAATAAAGGGTTAAAGGTCAACCCACCCAAAATCTAAGGACTAATGGTGGGTCATTCTAGGCTCATTTGCCCGAAATATTGGGAATCCCTTCTATCTTAATCCTGTATGAAACAAATATCAACTTTTCACCCTCAGCAAAGAGTCTAGGAGAAATAACAGACGAAAATCTAAATTGGATTGAGCATCTAATTGCAACGTGCAAGAAGAAATCAGCATCTTTCTATGCCCTACAGAAATATAAAAAGATCTTATATCTTGACGTGTAAAAGAAAGTTGTACAAACATTAATACTGGCTGTTATTGACTACAGCGATGTTATCCTGCAAGGTCTTTCTCAAGAAACTCACGGTGCTTGGAACTGGTTATGGATGTCTGTTATATCTGTGATTTTCGACTCTTTGATCATATTTCACCATCATATGCACAACTAACATGGCTGTGTGCAGACAAGGGCAGAGTTTTCAATACCCTCTGTCTACTCTACTGTCTTATTAACGTACACTGTCCCCCGTATCACTCTTCTACCCTAATACTCTCGTCTGGACAACACAGCAGAAACTCCGTCCCCATAAGAGCAAAGTCCTTTCTGTCCCACTCCATCGTTCAGCCACTTTCTCGGAATCCTTCTCAGTAGCAAGAAACCGACTCTGGAATAACCTTGCGCGTTATACAAGAGAACTAAGTGACGTCTCCAGCTTCAGAAGACAGTTAATGACATGTCTACTGAAGCAACAATAATGACTACCTGTCCCTGTACGCAGTCGTTACCTCTGTAGATCCTTCTCTGCAACCGAATCGTTCTCATTTCCCAGTATGCTTACCTGGAGCAATCTCCTTAAATTTCCTTTCCCCAGAATTCGCTCTATCAGAAAACATGTATTTTGTAGAACAATAAACTCTTTTCATTTCTGCCAGCATCATTATTGTTATTATTATTATTATTATTACTGCTATTAGTGGTAGCAACAGCAATAGTAGATGTACTGCCAGTATTAAATTTATTATTTCATAGTCAGTATTATTTACTCACATTGCCTCTACAAATACTCAAAAATTAGTACACGCTTTTAGGGATTTCCAATTCACTCAAGATTTATTGTTGTAACAGTTTATATGGAGTATATGAAATGATTACGTCTACAGATCAATAGCACAAGCGGTTCTGAGGTTTCGATCCAGGTTTCGATGCATGCTGAAACACCCAATTAGTATGTGATGTAGCAGCCACGGCCGGCAAAGCAGGTGCTGCCCCTGGGATCCAGTCGGTCGTACAAATGACGAATACTATCCTGAGATACATAATGCCACGTCTGCTCGACCTGTTCAAGTAGTTCCGTAAGATCTGATGGCTGACGAGTCGCACAAGTCACTTCTCGTCCCCTCATATCCCACACGCGCTCAATTGGAAACAAGTCCAGAGATCGTGCTGGTTTGGGAAGTTGCCACACGCCTAACAGGTCACTATGAGTTTCACAGACAGTGCGTGGGCGATCATTATCCTGTTGGAGCAACACGTCACCTTCCTGTTGCAAGAATGGCAAAGAACGGGTCTAACGACACTCTGCACATGCCGAGTGCTGGTTAGCGTCCCCTCCAGAAGCATCAAAGGCGAAAGAGAGTTGTAGTTTAGCGCACCCCCATACGATAAGGCCTGAGGTGCGGGCAGTGTGTCTTCGATGAATGCGCTCTATTAGACTGCGCTCATCGGACCTACATCGTACGCGAAAACGACCGTCACTTGCGTGCAGGTAGAATCTTCGTTAATCACTAAAGACCACAGCGCGTCCTTCCAGCTTCCAAGCCATCCTCTGACGACACCTGTTGAACGGTGCAGGCCGATACTGTGACGCGAGTGGAAGATGGGCTAGATGTTTGCGTGCCCGTAATCGCACTGCTAATAATCGGTTCGCAACAATTCGTGTTGACATGTCTCGGTTCTCAAGCCCTCTTATCTGTGCTGTGGTTGGTGTACGATCTGTCACTAATGATACGTCGATCCTGGCGGGTGTTTGTGCTGCATAAACGTCGAGAATCTCGTCTACGGGTGTGAGAATGTTCACTTGACCACTAATACATCTACATCTACATCTACATCGATACTTCACAAGCCACCTGACGGTTTGTGGCGGAGGGTACCTTGAGTACCTCTATCGGTTCTCCCTTCTATTCCAGACTCGTATTGTTCGTGGAAAGAAAGATTGTCGGTATGCCTCTGTGTGGGCTCTAATCTCTCTTATTTTATCCGCATGGTCTCTTCGCGAGATATACGTAGGAGGGAGCAATATACTGCTTGACTCCTGGGTGAAGGTATGTTCTAGGAACTTCAATAAACGCCCGTACCGAGTTACTGAGCGTCTCTCCTGCGGAGTCTTCCACTGGAGTTTATCTATCATCTCCGTAACGCTTTCACTATTACTAAATGGTCCTGTAACGAAGCGCGCTGCTCTCCGTTGGATCTTCTCTATCTCTTCTATTAACCCTATCTGGTACGGATCCCACACTGCTGAGCAGTATTCAAGCAGTGGGCGAACAAGCGCACTGTAACCTACTTCCTTTGTTGTCGGATTGCATTTCCTTAGGATTCTTCCAATGAATCTCAGTCTGGCATCTGCTTTACCAACGATCAACTTTATATGATCATTCCATTTTAAATCACTCCTAATGCGTACTCCCAGATAATTTATGGAATTAACTGCTTCCAGTTGCTGACCTGCTATATTGTAGCTAAATGATAAGGGATCTTTCTTTCTATGTATTCGCAGCACATTACACTTGTCTACATACAGATTAAATTGCCATTCCCTGCACCATGTGTCAATTCGCTGCAGATCCTCCTGCATTTCAGTACAATTTTCCATTGAAACTTCCTGGCAGATTAAAACTGTGTGCCCGACCGAGACTCGAACTCGGGACCTTTGCCTTTCGCGGGCAAGCGCTTGCCCGCGAAAGGCAAAGGTCCCGAGTTCGAGTCTCGGTCGGGCACACAGTTTTAATCTGCTAGGAAGTTTCATATCAGCGCACACTCCGCTGCAGAGTGAAAATCTCATTCTGGAATTTTCCATTGTTACAACCTCTCGATATACCACAGCATCATCCGCAAAAATCCTCAGTGAACTTCCGATGTCATCCACAAGGTCATTTATGTATATTGTGAATAGCAACGGTCCTACGACACTCCCCTGCGGCACACCTGAAATCACTCTTACTTCGGAACACTTCTCTCCATTGGGAATGACATGCTGCGTTCTGTTACCTAGGAACTCTTCAATCCAATCACACAATTGGTCTGATAGCCTATATGCTTTTACTTTGTTCATTAAACGACTGTGGGGAATTGCATCGAACGCCTTGCGGAAGTCAAGAAACACGGCATCTACCTGGGAACCCGTGACTATGGCTCTCTGAGTCTCGTGGACGAATAGCACGAGCAGGGTTTCACACGATCGTATTTTTCGAAACCCATGCTGATTCCTACAGAGTTGATTTCTAGTCTCCAGAAATGTCATTATATTCGAACATAATATGTGTTCCAAAATTCTACAACTGATCGACGTTAGAGATATAGGTCTATAGTTCTGCCCATCTGTTCGACGTCCCTTCTTGAAAACGGGGTTGACCTGTGCCCTTTTCCAATCCTTTGGAACGCTACGCTCTTCTAGAGACCTACGGTACAACGCTGCGAGAAGGGGGGCAAGTTCTTCGCGTACCAGCGTCGTTGCACAACTAACGCAGCACTTCCTACTTGTGTGACAATTCTCCGAAAGGACCATCCCGCCACTCGGAAGTCCACAATTTGACCCCTTTAAAACTTGCTCATTTGGCTATAGGAAGCACGAGTGCATCTTTGTGGTATGGTTGCTTGCTTGATTAACACGTTTGCACTACACTGATTCTTCTGGCTGTTGAGCATTCCCCATTAAAGGGTATAGGCAGATGGCACCCTGGTAGCTATGCCACTTCACTGTCCGTTGGCAGACAATGTTGAAGCCATTATCAGTACATCCACTATCCACAAGGTGGGATGTGCCGGTAAAAGAGGTGCAAGGCCCATTAAAAGGGACTGGGAATGGCAGAGCCTTCCTTTTCACCACATAACGTGGATTTTGCTCACAACTGACCTACCAGTGTGAGTGGGGTTGAATTTCATACAGATCACCATATACACAGGGTGTTACGAAAAGGTACGCCAAACTTTCAGGAAACATTCCTCACACACAAAGAAAGAAAATATGTTATGTGGACATGTGTCCGGAAACGCTTACTTTCCGTGTTAGAGCTCATTTTATTACTTCTCTTCAAATCATATTAATCATGGAATGGAAACACACAGCAACAGAACGTACCAGCGTGACTTCAAACACTTTGTTACAGGAAATGTTCAAAATGTCCCCCGTTAGCGAGGATACATGCATCCACCCTCCGTCGCATAGAATCCCTGATACGCTGATGCAGCCCTGGAGAATGGCGTATTGTATCACAGCCGTCCACAATACGAGCACGAAGAGTCTCTACATTTGGTAACGGGGTTGCGTAGACAAGAGCTTCCAAATGCCCCCATAAATGAAAGTCAAGAGGGTTGAGTTCAGGCGAGCGTGGAGGCCATGGAATTGGTCCGCCTCTGCCAATCCATCGGTCACCGAATCTGTTGTTGAGAAGCGTACGAACACTTCGACTAAAATGTGCAGGAGCTCCATCGTGCATGAACCACATGTTGTGTCGTACTTGTAAAGGCACATGTTCTAGCAGCACAGGTAGAGTATCGCGTATGAAATCATGATAACGTGCTCCATTGAGCGTAGGTGGAAGAACATGGGGCCCAATCAAGACATCACCAACAACGCCTGCCCAAAAGTTCACAGAAAATCTGTGTTGATGACGTGATTGCACAATTGCGTGCGGTTCTCGTCAGCCCACACATGTTGATTGTCAAAATTTACAATTCGATCACGTTGGAATGAAGCCTCATCCGTAAAGATAGCATTTGCACTGAAATGAGGATTGACACATTGTTGGATGAACCATTCGCAGAAGTGTACCCGTGGAGGCCAATCAGCTGCTGATAGTTCCTGTACACGCTGTACATGGTACGGAAACAACTGGTTCTCCCGTAGCACTCTCCATACAGTGGCGTGGTCAACGTTACCTTGTACAGCAGCAACTTCTCTGAAATTAGGGTTATCTCAACTGCACGAAGAATTGCAGGTGCCCTCGTCGTTCTAGGTCTTCCTCAGTTGCGAGTCATAGGCTGGAATGTTCCGTGCTCCCTAAGACGCCGATCAATTGCTTCGAACGTCTTCCTGTCGGGACACCTTCGTTCTGGAAATCTGTCTCGATACAAACTTACCGCGCCACGGCTATTGCCCCGTGCTAATCCATACATCAAATGGGCATCTGCCGACTCCGCATTTGTAAACATTGCACTGACTGCAAAACCATGTTCGTGATGAACACTAACCTGTTGATGCTACGTACTGATGTGCTTGATGCTGGTGCTGTAGAGCAATGAGTCGCATGTCAACACAAGCACCGAAGTCAACATTACCTTCCTTCAATTGAGCCAACTGGCGGTGAATCGAGGAAGTACAGTACATACTGAAGAAACTAAAATGATCTCTAACACGGAAATTAAGCGTTTCCGGGAACATGTCCACATAACATGTTTTCTTTATTTGAGTGTGAGGAATGTTTCCTGAAAGTTTGGCCGTACCTTTTTCTAACACCCTGTATACAAGAGTCGTCGGCGCATCAGAAAGGATTAGGGCCTAGCGCAAGGATCGTCCATCTGACTGCATAAAAAATACCCACTATGATCAAACAAAAACTACTCATTGGATTTACAATCAATCATCTTAAGAGGAGCATTTTCAGTAGGGGGCCTTGCAATGCTAGCGTTTCCTTGATATCTCTATAAATGGGGGAAACACTTCTCATTGAAAGTCGGATTAAAAGCACCACAATTTATTATGAATCGAAATTAAACTTGTACAAACGAGGTATAATTATTGAATATACTTGTCTTGTTAACAATGGACGTTAATACAAGACTGGGGGGCGTAGGGGGATATGGCCTAAATTCAGCAGTCACCCACAATACTAGCGTTCGAAATGGACAAGTAAAGGTGGGAGCTGACCATTCAGAAAAGAATTTACTCTAATAATTAGTGAAAGGTGAAACACGAGATCCAATAGCAAATACGTAAATATATTGAAAAGGCAAACTACGAACTACTTGTGGATGCACGTTATTAAAGCAGTCTCCCGTCTGTAAACTAATAAAATTCACAAAACTCATTCTGCAACACCTTGATTTACGAATATGAATAACAAGAAACGCGGGCCGTGCTACTTCTGGTTCAATTTAGATATCGTGTGGAGAACTACTCGCCACGTGTTCACACGTGGGCGACAAAGAAGGGAAAATCTAATACACGAAGGCCGTTATGAAATGGTCTCTAATATCACGGAGTAATGGAGAAGAAAAGACATTCGCTGAAGGCGAAGTGGTTACGACGGTGGTTGAATTATATCGAACGAACCGACCAGGCTCTGACTCCAAGTCCAAATACAAAATAGCAAAATGAGGACGAAATAAAAGCAATGAGGTGCAAATCCTCCAAACATTAAAGATCGCCTAACACTTTAATATGTATTCGCGACTCAATCCACTTCTGAACCTAGCAAGAGCTCGTATGGTTACCAACTTGCAACCGTCTTCTTGTGGATCTCGCCACCGACTCCTCGCGACTGCTAACCGCCTACCGGCCGTTGCTCCAGCGGAGCCGGGCCTTGTGGGGGTGGGAATTGGCGCATTTTTCGCCGGTTAGTCATGGGTACGGATCTTTCGCCGAACTAGCTGCCGCTCAAGCAGACATTCCTGACTTGGCGGAATGGTTGGATAGATTTTAGTCAGGGAGTCGTCAGGGAGGCCTCTTTACAGAGCCAAACGAGCAGGAGAAACTGAGTTTCAGGTTGGTACTACTACTTAGAAGAATAAGAAGAAGGAGTACTTTGGCTTCTCCAAGTCGTTCAAACGACCGGCCCATACGTCAGCGCGGGAAAGGAAAGCCAATACGACTAGCTGATGAAGACTGCTGAATACGGAAATAAAATAAAAGTACCTTGCTCCAATCCTCTCTAGTTTCATTATGCTGTCACACTGAAAAAAATCAACAGAATAGCAGACATGGTATTGCCGTATTAGTAATGATAATAATATGACTACAATATCGTAAATAAGTGAAAGAGGTGCAAGGTATATGCACGTATTTCACCGTCATCGGGCGAAAACCAAAGTCTCCTTTTCCCGGTTGTGCATATAAAGAAAGATAACGCAGCAGGTTTCTCAGTGAAAAATCGTGCTGCAGTGTTGGTTATAGATGAGACCGTCGTGTTATGCTTCGTGGAAAAAGGCAGAAAAGGTCTAACACCATGTGCGAGAAATCGACAGAAGCAGGGTCGTGGCCTATCGAGACTGCGATTAACCTTTCAACGGCATCGCTGCTCTCTTTATTCGGAATTTCACGATTGACGTGCGGCCTGGAATCTCATTGAGTGGAGTATAATTCTCTTCTGTGATGAATCCCACATCGACTTCAACCCCAGTGACACCTACCTGACTGTCGCCCGCCATACGCCCCGACAAGCAGGAGTGATAGTCTATGGTGCTATTTCTTTTCATAGAAGGACCCATTTGGTTGTCATCCGCGGTACTCTTACAGTGCAGTGGTACGTCGATTATATTCTAAGCCCAGTTTTGTTGTCCTTCATGGCAAGTCATCCTGCACTTACTGTCCAGGATAGCTGTCGTTTGCCTCACTTTGTTTTGTGGCTCGCCGGCGTCACGGCCTATTGTGTATGTGTAGCTTTTGTTGACAATGATATCGTAGGCTGCCCAGCAACATGTTCTGCCAGGGATGCATTGGACTGAAGACTCTTCTCCCAGATATGGCGTGGGTATGTGGTTGGCTTACGCAGTGGCAGCTGGCTGTTACCCAAAGAGTGGACGTTTGAAAAAGCAATCTGGGGAGTTCTCCGGAATTTCATTGTCGTTCGAGTGGGGTCCAGTGTTTCTGAGAAATACGTTTAATAGATTGCAGGAAGCATCCATCTGTGACTGATTTCTGCAGACCGGAGACATTGCATCACTGCCACCAGATGGCTGACTTTGTGGCCCATCTGTGACAAGATAGGTCAGGCATGTATCCCTAACTACAGTGAGAAGAAGGAGGGATGAGGGGTGGCAGGGGTGGTAAGACTGACTGTAAGTTCGTTAGTTCACGACCGCACATCGCTGAGGACACACATGCAGCTGCTGCTCTCTCTCCTGCTGCAATATTTTGGGACAATTATTTTTCCCAATCCCCAGGACATGCGTTGCATTAAGACCTGTTGTTTATGAGAGCTTTTTTCACGACAATTTCTGTGTGTAATTAGAACAGTGAAGCAATTTCCACCTGTTGTGGTAGTATGTATTGATATTCCTGAATTTCCATCACCTGGGCCGCAGGTTTATTGCCGAGCACGGCAGCGGGAGGCGTCCGTAACGAACTCTGACGTCAAACAGAAATAGACTCAGTCCTCAGCTGTATGCTAACAGGTAATACACTTATTAAACTCCTCCATGTCCAACACCAACCTCTCATCAGTTAAACACATACCTCGCCAAAAATGAAGATTTTACCTCCCTCTCCAACCTTTTTCCCGCCAGGTTGTAGGTGGAGGGATCATCCTATGTAGAGTTTGAGTGCATCTGTGTCTAGGTTCGAGTGGTATTGTGAAATTTTTTCCAGCAGAATAACACATAAATAAAATACACTAAACCTAACCTTGCTCTCCTGCATTTGGACAGTATCCCTGTGTTGGGATGTGCGCTTGGGCTTTCTGTCCAGAAGGACTGGGGTTTGAGTCCCAGAAAGGGCACCACTATTTTGAATTTGCCTCCAGTTCCCAGGTGTGGGGGGGGGGGGACGTCAGCAAAACCTTGGGACACGGAAATTGTCGCCAATTTTAAAATTCCCACCATATTTCAATTTACTGCCAAAATTTGGAATTCCCGCCAAAATTCGAAATTCCTGCCAAAATTCGAAATTCCTGCCAATAGGGTATGTGACGGAGGGAATGTGGGGAAGGGGGCATGGCGCGGAGAACCACGTGTCAGCTGGGAAAACACATGACATCATCCAGGGAAGGGGGTGGAGAGGAGTGGGGGTAATTAATTGATCGATTTAATTGATTTGTATATCATTTTGATATCAAAAGTGTCCTCAGAGTTCCATCATCCCACCACTGAAATGCATTTTAGGCTCTGTCTACAAAACACCACTGTTCGTAAAGGTCTTAGGCCTACTGCACTTGACTAAGCAGTGTTTGACAGGTGGGGATCTGATGCAAACTGTTATCTATCTGTGCATAGTTTTAATTATTTAAAGTAGAGAGTGATAACACAAACTCGACTAAAATGAAGTATTCTGAGACGTTTACTACAAAGGACGCATTTAAGCCCAAAGTCTAGATTCTTCGTATTATTTTGTCAAAATCGTGAAGTCGCTCACAGCATTGCGATGTGCCAGCATACACACAGGGCAGCGACGTCTAACACGTGGGCAATGTCAAATGGGGTCTGGCATTGTCATTGCAGCAAGGAAACACCAGACGTCACATGGCCCATCACTTATTCACTATTGCACGTCGAGGCAAGGGTCAGGGTAGCACAGTAATCGACTGCTATTATTAGTGTCCCTTGATGCATAAACTCGGGTAATAAGACTCCGTGCATATCCCAAAACACTGCTGCCATACTCTTACGTGCTGAGATTGTCTGCTTGGCCTTAAATTCAGCTGGTGATGTCGTGTGACGGCATTCCATTGACTGACTGTTAGGCTCTAGGGTAGTGTGAGAAACCCACATCTCGTCCCCAGTGGCGATGTGTTCTAAAAATTGATCACCTTACTTATGATATCAGTCGAAAGAATCAAGAGCTTAAGTCATTCTTTCCATTTGTTTTTCTCATTTAACAGAGAAACTTTTTTGCAAAGTTGCTCCAGCCACTTTCGGAAATTTCAGTGCTTAAGTTGAAATCTTGAATCGCCGGCCTTCACTACTTTTTTCTTATATGGCTTTGACCAAAAGTTCTGAGATCACGAATGCTGCTGCTACAGACAGCACACTGCGACAGTACCAATACAAATGGCTTCGTCTGACGAGCAAGGCATGCCGGGAGTCGGTGCATATGCGTGTTTCCATGTTCGCGTGACACTCGATTAGCTACAGAGATTTGAACTTTACTTTCGGAATAACCCTCGTATATTGGTATGTGTATTCTGGACCTTTCCATACTCTATATATATGAAGATGGTATCTGTTCTCTCGGACATGTCCGAGAGAACAGATACCATCGGTGACCGTGCAGCTCGTTAGAATGAAATTACAATTAAATCAATACAAATCAATACAATGAAATGAATACCCTTAGCTGCATACAGGCGGTGATATACGTCAACGGGGACAGTTGAAAATGGGTGCCCCTACCAGGACTGCTTATATGGCAGACGCTCTGTCCATCTGAGCCACCGAGCAACTCTTACGGGACTAGGTAAGATTGTCTGCCGCGAGTAATGAGTGTAATGGGCAGGGGCACTACGAATGTAGTGTGTGGACATTAAGGTGGGAATGGGGATCTCACGGGGAGCATGGAAGGGATAAAAGCCTGCAGTCGCACTATCCTCTGTGTCCTCGGTGGCTCAGATGAATAGAGCGTCTCCCATGTAAGCAGGAGATCCTGAGTTCAAGTCTCGGTCGGGGCAAACATTTTCAACTGTCCCCGTTGACGTATATCAACGCCTGTATGCAGGTAAGGGCATTCATTTCATTGTATTGATTTAAGTGTAATTTCTTTCCATACTCCACACGTACTGCTTTCACTTTGAGTTCGGGAAGGCAAACTTCGCATGAAGTAATTAGGCACAGTTCCAAAACGTTCGACATGTCTGGATATGCAGTCGATAATGCTTACAGGATAACACCTCCAAATCAGAAGTTATCGACCTGATAAAAGACGAGGCAAACTGATTACAGATCAAAGATATACACATACTTAGTAGACGAAAGCGCCACCCGGAGGCAGTCTCAAAAACTATCACGATAGGGTATTACAAGAGGTGCTTGCTCCAGTACTATAGCAGTGTTCCGCATATGGTGTGCCAAGTAGTCTTCCTGCCATGAGGCACATACTGCACTGCAGCTGAAAGTCCAGCTGTCGCATCATGCTGACGAATCACTTATCTGTGGGGACAGGATCATGACCCTTCTGTACTCACACTAATCATTAAGTGATTGGGTGTGTGGTCGTTTAATTCATTGGTAAATAGTGAATATATGTGTAGAATAGATGGATGAACTGTTTGCCATAGTTGTGTGTGTCAATATTGTGTAAAGAGGTGCGTGCGTGTGTGTGTGTGTGTGTGTGTGTGTGTACTTTTTCTTTACCCTGCTGCTGCGAGTCGATCTATTTGCACACATGCTCTCTACACAAAAATGATTAAAATATAAAATTGTTTAAAAGAAAGCGTGACGAGTGAATACAGAGACTGAAAAGAAATTGTACAAAAGAGATATACAAAAATTCAGCAAAATATGCTGTTGGAAACAAATTAGTACATGGAAAGACGATATGGATTTTGATCCGAAGACGTCATATGCCACATGGAAGACAGTAGACGTACTCATAATGGTTTCAACGTCGTCCGCCAGCAGTAAGCGTAGTGGAGTAGCTACCAGTGCACAATCTGTGTCTACCCTTCAATAGGGAGTCCTCACAGCGTGCAGGCTCAGTGAGAGGCAAACGTGTGAAACAATGCAACCGTGCCATGGAGACACACTCGTGCTTCCTACAGCCAACTGAGCGAGTTTGAAAGAGGTCAAACCGTGGCCTTCTGAATGGTGGGGTGGTCCACACAAGTTGAACATGCTGCGTCAGTTCGACAACGATGCCAGTATCAGTGGTCACGTGAACATTCTCACACCCGTACACGAGATTCTGGTCGTCCACACAGCACAGACGCCCGCTAGGATCGTCGTTCTGTAAGGGCAGCAGTGGCACATCGTACAGCTACTATAGCGCAGATAATAAGGCTTGTGAGCCCAGACGTGTCGACACGAAGTGTTGGCAACCGGTTATTAGGAGTGGGAGTATGGGCACACAGACCTCTGGCCCTTCAAATCACGCCACAGCATCGACGTGCACGTCTCGACTGGTGCCGTCAGAGGATCACTTGGACGATGGAACGGTGCGCCGTGGTCGTCAACGGTGAAAGCAGATTCTGCCTACACGCAAGTGAAGGTCGTTTGCGCCTACGACACAGACCTGGTGAGCGCTGTCTCACTGAGTGTAGTCTTGCAAGACATAATGCCCCCACAGCAGGCCTTATTGTATGGGCCGCGATAAGCTACAAGTTTCGTTCACCTTTAGTGTTTCTGGAAGGGACGCTAGCCAGCGCTCGGTACGTGCAGAACGTTGTCAGATCTGTTCTTGCAGCAGGAAGATAATGTGCTATTCCAACAGGACAATTCTCGCCCCCTTTTAAAAGTCTAAAATAGCGTCTAATTATTTTCCAACATTGTATATTATAAAATAATTACTGTAAAAATTTGTATTGCAAAAAATGTTAATTAACCATAAGTAAACTTACACTACTGGCCATTAAAATTGCTGCAGCAAGAAGAAATGCAGATGATAAACGGGTATTGATTGAAAAAATATATTATACTAGAACTGACATGTGATTACATTTTCACGCAATTTGGGTGCATAGATCCTGAGATATCAGTACCCAGAACAACCACCTCTGGTCGTAATAACGGCCTTGATACGCCTGGGCATTGAGTCAAACAGAGCTACAATGGCGTGTACAGGTACAGCTGCCCATGCAGCTTCAACACGATACCACAGTTCATCAAGAGTAGTGACTGGCGTATTGTGACGACCCAGTTGCTCGGCCACCATTCACCAGACGCTTTCAATTGGTGAGAGATCTGGAGAATGTGCTAGCCAGGGCAGCAGTCGAACATTTTCTGAATCCAGAAAGGCCGGTACAGGACCTGCAACACTCGGTCGTGCATTATCCTGCTAAAATGTAGGGTTTCGCAGGGATCGAATGAAGGGTAGAGCCACGGGTCGTAACACATCTGAAATGTAACGTCCACTGTTCATAGTGCCGTCAATGCGAACAAGAGGTGACCGAGACGTGTAACCAATGGCACCCCATACCATCTCGCCGTGTGATGCGCCAGTATGGCGATGACGAATACACGCTTCCAATGTCCGTTCACCGCGATGTCGCCAAACACGGATGCGACCATCATGATGCTGTAAACAGAACCTGGATTCATCCGAAAAAATGATGTTTTGCCATTCGTGCACCCAGTTTCGTCGTTGAGTACACCATCGCAGGCGCTCCTGTCTGTGATGCTGCGTCAAGGGTAACCGCAGCCGTGGTCTCCGAGCTGACGGTCCATGCTGCTGCAAACGTCGTCGAACTGTTCGTGCAGATGGTTGTTGTCTTGCAAACGTCCCCATCTGCTGACTCTGGGATCGAGACGTGGCTGCACGATCCGTTACAGCCATTCGGATAAGATGCCTTTCATCTCGACTGCTAGTGATACGAGGCCGTTGGGATCCAGCACGGCGTTCCGTATTACCCTCCTGAACCCACCGATTCCATGTTCTGCTAACAGTCACTGGATATCGACCAACGCGAGCAGCAATGTCGCGATTCGATAAACCGCAATCGCGATGGGCTACAATCCGACCTTTATCAAAGTCGGAAACGTGATGGTACGCATTTCTGCTCCTTACACGAGGCACCACAACAACATTTCACCAGGCAACGCCCGTCAACTGCTGCTTGTGTATGAGAAATCGGTTGGAAACTTTCCTCATGTCAGCACGTTGTAGATGTGGCCACCGGCGCCAACCTTGTGTGAATGCTCTGAAAAGGTAATCATTTGCATATCACAGCGTCTTCTTCCTGTCCGTTAAATTTCGCGTCTGGATCAGGTCATCTTCGTGGTGTAGAAATTTTAATGGCCAGTAGTGTATTATATCATTAATATTATTTCTTAGTCTTCTCTCTACAGAGATAAAATTATTATTTAGAACAAACCTGATGGTCCTCAACATATGGTGCCCTGTGCAAGAATGAAACCAACCACTAAAGTGTTCTAGTTATAAAAGCAGGAGGGGAGAGCGGAGTTTCATTTTCCCACCCAGAGACCACGGGATCATTGCTCCTGGAAGTCCTTATCAGTGGGTTGAACAGCTTCAAACCAGTACATCAGGTAAGTTGGGGTGACCTGGAATTTACCACATACTCTTGTGTGGGCAGAGTTACCTGTAAGCCCTTATCAGTGTAACCTGATACCCCCCACACCCCTCAATATCATGTCTAACCTAACGCCACAAGTTCTCACGTGCATAGCCACGCCTGAAGGATGGAGGAAAGAAGGAGAGGTGCGTGGGCAGAATATGTAGCGTGACACTGAAAATTCTTACCAGGGGTGTGCACAGGCTTGGGTGCAAGAGAAATGACCTCGAATATACATCGACCAGTTGTCTAAGATGCAACATGATCCTAGAAGTCCTTATCATCGCATTAAAGCGGAGATAATCGGTTCTGTGCTCGTAATAGCAGTACCCCAAGTGTGAGGGCAGGCCAGTGGGGAGGGAGGGAGGGAGCTGACTTTGAATATACCCCACATAAGTGCATGGATGTGACAGGGATTCCCTGGCTACCCTTGAATATAACTCGGCCAACTGCTTTACCTGACACCCGAAGTGACGTCATGAAACAAGTTATAACTGACTGTTGGCTCCTACCCGTCCTGAATAACTACTATTTTGTCACTGAATGTGTGTTGGTTTGAATCACACCCCTTTAAATCGCATCTCTTCAAATTTACGAGGGTGAGTCAAACGAAAACCTTAAATATTTTTTTAAATATTATTTATTGTGCGGAAGTGGTAAAAAGCTGTATCACTTTTCAACACGCTCAATGCAAGTCCTCCAGCGCTTACAAAGTGCATAAATTCCATTAGAAAAAAAAAAACTGGTAGTCCTCGCAACCACTCATGCATCGCATGGCGTACCTCTTCATCACGACGAAACTACTTTCCTCCCATTGCGTCTTTGAGTTGTCCAAACATATGGAAATCACTTGGGGCAAGGTCTGGTGTGTATGGTGGATGAGGGAGACACTCAAAATGCAGGTCTGTGATTGTTGCAACTGTTGTACGGGCAATGTGGGGCCTTGCATTGTCATATTGCAAAAGGAAACCTGTTGACAGCAATCCACGTCGCTTTGATTTGATTGCAGGCGACAGATGATGTTTTAGGAGATCTGTGTATGATGCACTGGTGACAGTGGTCCCTCTAGGCATGTAATGCTCCAAAATGACGCCTTTTTCGTCCCAAAAGAGACTCAGCATAACGTTTCCTGCTGATGGTTCTGTTCGAAACTTCTTTGGTTTTGGTAATGAGGAATGGCGCCTTTCCTTGCTGGCTCTCTTCGTTTCCAGTTGGTGGAAGTGAACCCAGGTTTCGTCCCCAGTAACGATTCTTGCACGGAAGCCATGACCTTCTCGTTCAAAGCGTTGAAGTTCTTCACAAGCATCAACACGTCGTTCTCTCATTTCAGCAGTCAGCTGCCGTGGCACCCATCTTGCAGACACTTTGTGAAGCTGGAGCACATCATGCACAATGTGGTGTGCTGACCCATGACTAGTCTGTAAACATGCTGCAATGTCATTCAGTGTCACTCGGTGGTTTTTCTTCACTATGGCTTCAACTGCTGCACTGTTCTGTGGAGTCACAACTCGTTGTGCCTGACCTGGACAAGGAGCATCTTCCATTGGAGTCACACCATTTGCGAACTTCCTACTCCATTCGTAGACTTGCTGCTGTGACAAACATGCATCACCGTACTGAACCTTCATTCGTCGATGAATTTCAATAGGTTTCACATCTTCACTACGCAAAAACCGAATAACAGAACGCTGTTCTTCCCTGAGGCAAGTCGCAAGTGAGGCGGCCATCTTTATACTGATACTGCGACGGTATGTGTGCATCTGCACTATGCTGCCACCTACAGGCCATTCTGCGCGCTGTTTGTAGCACGCTTACCAACTTACAGGATAACGGCGCGAAATTTCGATTTGTTATTACAAATTTAAGGTTTTCATTTGATTCACCCTCGTAGATCTGTCACTGCCATACTCCATACTCCTGACGTCTCCAAACTCTTTGAGAGCTTGTGGCAGGACGACTGCCTTACAAGCTGCTTGTCTGGGGGATACCCGTGTCGCACGTCCACTTTCTCCAGTCATATCTGAGCGGGCGCACATTCCACATGCATGCAGACGGCGGCGGTTCAACAGTTCGTCTCATCAGAGTGGGACAATCACAGGGGTTCACGCTCGGTTCCCTTCTGGATTCCCTCTTTACTACAGACGACCCGAAGACGTCGAGGGTCCATGTGGTGCTCTTTGTGATTGACACTGCGCTGTTCGTACAGAGCATGAAGGCGCAACTGCAGCGTCAGCAGCTGCAGCAGGCCTGCAATGAGCTGGGAGCCTGGGCCATCAAATGGCGGTTCAGGTTCAATGTAGGAAATAGCCAGGCGGTGGTCTTCATTCACAAGAAGCTGCCCGCATATCTCCAGCCAGTGCATATTACGGGTGGCTCATTCCTAGATCTCACACGGCAATGAATCTTCGCGTCACTTTGGATTGGCTCCTAATTTGGTAGGCGCACATTCTGGAGATAAGGGGTAAGGCATATGCGCTTGCTGTACTCTATAGTGAACCCCAGGACAACGCTGCCCTCACACTGCGGCATCACACTATACTTGTCTCTCATGAGGTAAGTGCTCGAGTACACTGCCGTGGTGTGGCGAAATGCTGCCAACACGTCGCTTAAGAAGCTGCAGACGGTCCAGAGAAAAGCTGTCTGAATGGCGCTGCATGTGGCCCGTGATATCCCCAAAAGAGAGCTTCACCGAACTGCCGGAATTTCGATGCTAAAAGATCGACTGAGGCAGTCAGCGACAAGACGATACGCGGTGGCGCGAGAACTGGAAACCCAATTTTGCAGTGGCTTGGGCAAGCAAGTGCACGGGCGACCAATCACCGGGTGGCCGATCTGCTCTAGGATTAGCCGCACCACTTACCATCCTGAGATATCAAGGAGAAAGGAACACACCGAGAGGCAACACCATTCAACTAGTAGAGGAAGCAGGAACAGCAGGTATCTGCTTAACTTGCAACACACCTCTTCGTGTCTTACCTTATCAGTTCACTTCATTTTCACCAGCCTTCTGTAGCAACACATCTAACAAGCCTTCATTCTCTCCTTTTCCGCTTTTCCCATTAACCGTGATTCACTTCCATACAATACACTATTCCCCAGTGGTATATTCTCAAGAATTTCTTTCTCATATTAATGCCTACGTTTTATGCTAATAGACATCTTTTGGCAAAAATATTTTCTTTGCATACGCTAGTCGGCTTCCTGTGTACTCATACATCATGTGATATTTTGTTTTCGAGGTAGAAGAATTCCACCATTTCCTCTACTAGATGATCCCCACCTTCGTCTGCTGCTATTCCCTTCTCTCCTGCTCCGTAACGCACTCTAAGACGAAAAAAGCGAAGCACCACGAAGGAATTATCCAAGTGGGACGGAAATCGGTAGATGTGATATACACATATGGACAAACCGATGACTGCAAATTCAGAAAGATTGGCTGATTCATTCTAGAGAAAGAGCTTCACAAGTTAAGCAAGTCAATAAAGCGTTGGTCCACCTCTGACCCTTATGCCGGCAGTTATTCGGCTTGGCATTGATTAATAGAGATGTTGGATGTCCTTCTGAGGGATATTGTACTAAATTCTGTCCAACTGGTGCGTTAGATCGTCAAAATCACGATCTGGTTGGAGGGCCCTGCCCATAATGCTCCAAACGTTCTCAATCGTGGGAGATCCGGGGAACTTGGTAGCCAAGGGTGAGTTTGTTAAGCACAAAGACAAGCAGTAGAAACCCTGGCCGGGGGCGGGCAGGCAGTATCTAGATGAAATTTCAGTGCAGGATATTTTGACATTAAGGGCAACAAAACTGGACCTGGAATATCGTCGACGTACCGCTCTGAGGTAAGGGCACCGTGGATGACAACTAAAGGGATCCTGCTGTGAAATGAAAGATCCATACTTAAAGGCTAGAAAATTGCTCAAGTCATACCAATACCCAAAAAGGAAAGTAGGAGTAATCTGCTAAATTGCAGGCCCATATCACTAGCGTCGATTTGCTGTAGAGTTTTGGAACATATACTGTGTTCGAACATCATTAAGTATCACGAAGAAAGCGATTTGTTGACACAGTCAGCGCGGATTCAGAAAATATCGTTCCTGCGAAACACAACTAGCTCTTTACACTCATGAAGTAATGAGTGCTGTCGATAGGGGATGTCAAATTATTTCCATATTTTTAGATATCCAGAAGGCTTTCGACACCGTTCCTCAAAAGCGTCTTCTAATTAAACTGCGTGCCTATGGATTATCGCCTCAGTTGTGCGACTGGATTCGTGATTTAGTGTCAGAAAGGTCAAGGTTCGTAGTAATAGACGGAAAGTCATCGAGTAAATTAGAAATAATATCTGGCGTTCCCAAAGGAAGTGTTATAGGCCCTCTATTGTTCTTGATCTATATTAACGACAAAGGAGACAATCTGAGTAGTCATCAGATGACCAAAACTAATTGCAAAATGATTTAGATAAGATATAAGTATGGTACGAAAAGTGGTAATTGACGCTGAATAAAGAAAAGTGTGAAGTTATTCACATGAGTATTAAAAGAAATCCGCTAAATTTTGATTACGCGATAAGTCACACAAATCTGAAGGCTGTAAATTCAACTAAATACTTAGGGATTACAATTACAAATAACCTAAATTGGAATGATCACATAACTAATGTTGTGGGTAGAGCAAACCAAAGACTGCGATTCATTGGCAGAACACTTAGAAGGTGAAACAGGTCTACTAAAGAGACTGCTTACATCACGTTTGTCCGCCCTATTGTAGAGTACTGCTGTGCGGTGTGGGATCCGCGTCAGGTGGGACTGACGGATGACATTGAAAAAGTTCAAAGAAGGGCAACTCGTTTTGTATTATAGCGAAATAGTGGAGATAGTGTCACAGACAAGATACGTGAATTGGAGTGGCAGTCATTAACACAAAGGCGTTTTTCGTTGCGGGATCTTCTCACGATATTTAAATTACCAGTTTTCTCCTCTGATTGCATAGACATTCTGTTGGCACCCATCTACAAAGAGAGAAATGATCATCACAATAAAATAAGAGAAATCAGGACTCGCACAGAAAAATTTAAGTGCTCGTTTTTCCCACTTGCCGTTCCAGAGCGGAACGGTAGAAAGACTGCTTGAAGGTGGTTCATTGAACCCTCTGCCAGGCACTTTATTGTGAATAGTGAATTAATCACGTGGATGTAGATGTAGATGTAGATGTAGAAATGGTACGCTAGACCATTACTCCTGGTTGTCGGTCTCTATGGCGGGCGACAGTCCGGGGTGTCTTCGCTGCTCATCGGGGCTCACTTCGAACCGGACTCATCACTGAAGATTGTTCAAATGGTTGAAATGGCTCTGAGCACTAGGCGACTTAACTTCTGAGGCCATCAGTCGCCTAGAACTTAGAACTAATTAAACCTAACTAACCTAAGGACATCACACACATCCATGCCCGAGGCAGGATTCGAACCTGCGACCGTATTGGTCGCTCAGTTCCAGACTGTAGCGCCTAGAACCGCACGGCCACTCCGGACGACTCATCACTGAAGATAATTCTTCTCTAGTCAATGAGATTCCATGGCGAAGAAATGCCTGGAGACGCCCCCACACCTGATTGTCCCCCGCCATAAGCCCCAACAACCGGGTGTGATGATCTGGAGTGTCATTTCAGTTCATAGCAGAACGCCTTAGGTTGTCATCCGTGGTACCCTTACAGCACAGCGAAACTTCGACGATATTCTGCGTCCTGTCTTGTTGCCCTTCGTGGCAAGCTATCTTATGCTTTATATTTCAGCAATATAATGTCCGTCCGTACATGGCGGACATTCCTGCTTGCCAAACCTTACCCTGGTCAGCAAACTCTCCGGATCTTTCGCCAATTGAGAACGTCTGGAGCATTATGGACAGGGCCCTCCAATCAGCTCCCGATTTGGCGATCTAACACTCCACTTTGACAGAATTTGGCATGACATCCCTCAGGACATCCAACAACTCTGTCAATTAATGTCAAGTCGAATAATTTCTTACATAAGGGCCAGAGTTGGACTAACGCGTTATGTACTTGTTTGCCCTTGAATAAATCATCCAATTTTTTTGAAACTGTAATCATTTATTTGTCCGTGCAAGTGTATCGTATATATCGATTTCCATCCAAGTCGGATAATTCCTTTGTTATCGTTGCGTTTATGTCCTAGATAATACATTAGTCTTTCTTCTTTTTAGTCAATCCATATTTTGGGGTCACTTGTTTGTTAATCCCACTCTACAAGTGCTCCTCACTGGAGAAGGTAGCGATGTAATTAGCTACTCTTATTTCTGATATACTTTCAGCCTGGACTTCAAAGCCACTTCTGAACCCATATTTTATTTTCTTAACTGCTTCTTCCATGTACAGGCTGAAGACAACATCCCTGTCCTTGCGCCCTTCTTAATACGAGCTGTTCCCACTTGGTCTTCCGTTCTTGTTGTTCCTCCCTGGTTCTTGTACATAATGTATATTACTAGTCTTTTCCCACAGCATATTCTGAGGATTTCAAGCATGTTGGCCCACTTTACATTGTCGAATGTCTTTTTTTTTCTAGGTCGACAAAACATATGAAAGTGTCTTGATTTTTCTCACGTGTTGACTTCATGATGAGACGGAACGGAATGAACAAGACCAAAGGCGTAGGATATTCAAATGGGGAGAGTAAAAAGCAATTCAGGAGATCAGGGAAAATAAAGCACTGGTCTGAGATAGAATATCATTTGAGGACTGAAGGTCTTAGATCCAAATTCAATAACCAGAACGACTGAGGGCGTAAACAGAATTTATAACACAGGAATTTGATCACGATACTTAATTACGATCATTCCAGTACCTTTACCTAAAGGTGCTACGCAAAAGAATGCAAAGACTACAGAATGATTACACAACTGGCCATTAAAATTGCTACACCACGAAGATGTGCTACAGACGCGAAATGTAACCGACAGGAAGAAGATGCTGTGATATGCAAATGATTACCTTTTCAGAGCATTCACACAAGGTTGGCGCCTCTGGCGACACCTACAACGTGCTGACATGAGGAAAGTTTCCAACCGATTTCTCATACACAAACAGCAGTTGACCGGCGTTGCCTGGTCAAACGTTGTTGTGATGCATCGTGTAAGGAGGAGAAATTCGTACCATCACGTTTCCGACTTTGATAAAGGTCGGATTGTAGCCTATCGCGATTGCGGTTTATCGTATCGCGACATTACTGCTCGTGTTGGTCGAGATCCAATGACTTAGTAGAATATGGAATCGGTGGGTTCAGGAGGGTAATACGGAACGACGTGCTGGACCCCAACGGCCTCGTATCACTAGCAGTCGAGATGACAGGCATCTTATCCGCATGGCTGTAACGGATCGTGCAGCCACGTCTCGATCCCTGAGTCAACAGATGGGGACGTTTGCAAGACAACCACCATCTTGACGAACAGTTCGACGACGTTTGCAGCAGCATGGACTATCAGCTCGGACACCATGGCTACAGTTACCCTTGACGCAGCATCACAGACATGAGCGCCTGCGATGGTGTACTCAACGACGAACCTGGGTGCACGAATGGCAAAACGTCATTTTTTCGGATGAATCCAGATTCTGTTTACAGCATCATGATGGTCGCATCCGTGTTTGGCAACATCGCGATGAACGCACGTTGGAAGCGTGTATTCGTCATCGCCATACTGGCGTATCACCTGACGTGATGGTATGGGGTGCCATTGGTTACACGTCTCGGTCACCTCTTTTTCGCATTGACGGCACTTTGAGCAGTGGACGTTACATTTCAGATGTGTTACGACCTGTGGCTCTACCGTTCATTCGATCCCTGCGAAACTCTACTTTTCAGCAGGATAATGCACGACCGAGTGTTGCAGGTCCTTTCTGGATACAGAAAATGTTAGACTGCTGCCCTGGCCAGCTCATTCTCCAGATCTCTCACCAATTGAAAACGTCTGGTCAGTGGATGGCGAGCTACTGCCTCGTCACAATACGCCAGTCACTACTCTTGATGAACTGTGCTATCGTGTTGAAGCTGCATGGGCAGCTGTACCTGTACACGCCATCCAAGCTCTGTTTGCTCAGGCGTATCAAGGCCGTTATTACGGCCACAGGTGGTTGTTCTGGGTACTGATTTCTCAGGATGTATGCACCCAAATTGCGTGAAAATGTAATCACATGTCAGTTCTAGTATAATATATTTGTCCAATGAATAACCGTCTATCATCTGCATTTCTTCTTGGTGTAGCAATTTTAATGTCCAGTAGTGTAGTTTTATCTATCACGTAACATAGGTTCTAATGAGAGTCACACTAAGGAGAACTGAAAAGAAAATCGAGAGAAATACTGGGAAAGAACAGTTCAAGTTCATAAAAAGAATGAAGGAGCAAGAGATGATATAGGTTATCTGAGGATGCTTTGGGAAAGAAATTAACAAGGAGGTGTATATTTGTTTTATCGACTGGGAGAATACTTTCTATTGAGGCCACTGGAGCACATTACTGAGGATTTTGAAAGATTTCTTCCCAGAATGGAAAAATAGAAGGTTAATAAAGGAGGTGTACCCAAAGGAAATGTGACAGAGTGGGGAACGTAGAGACGGAAGAGATGAGCATTGGAAAGGGTGTGAGGCAAGGATGGTCACGGTCACAATAGCTGTTCGACGTATTTGGAGACGAACTGATAGGTAAGGCCACGGAGGACGCAAGAGGCATTGTAACAGGAGGAGAAAAAATGAAATCTACAAAAAACGTCGTTGATGAACCAGTGCTAGCGCAATCAGAATAGCAGCCACAGCATATGTTGAAAAGTATTGCAAGAGGGGACGAGAACTGCGGAATGAAGATAAATATTGGCAAGACAAACGTTTTGACGATAAGCAAAAGGAAGCTTCAGTTAACAGATGTATAGACGTAAAAGAAGGAATAAGTAACATCCTTTCCGTACCTGGGAAGCTTAATGACATGGAACGGAAGCTGTACAGAAGAAATAAGGATGAGGATATCTGTGAGAAAAAGAGCATTTGAAAAAGTAAAGCTGTTACTGACATCAAGTAGGATTCCAGTGAAGCTGAGGTTAAGTTCTGCTAAACGTTATGTCTGGAGTGTGGTGTTATACAGCAGTGAATCATGAACAATTAATAAGAAAGGCGAAAGATATTTAGAAACTTTTGAAATGTGGCTATGGAAAAGAATGGTTAGGGTGAAGAGGATTGACAGAATAAAGAATGAAGAAGTATTAAAGAAAATAGAGGAAGAAAGAAATTTATTGAAAGTGGTCGGAAAGAGAAAATATTATGTCGTAGGAATTGCCTGCATCAAAGATTTTTAGAGGAAGAAGTAGACGGAATGAGAAGTAGGAAGAGATTTGGAATGGTAGACAACATTAAAGGAATGAAATTACAGTGAAATCTAGACCATTACTTGCTTACAGGCGTTGATAAATATCAACTGGAACAGTTGGAAATTTGTGCCCCGATCAGGACTCGAACCTGGGATCTCCTGCTTAGATGACAGATATCTCTACCTGACTGACCGAGGGCATAGAGGATAGTGCGGCTGCAGGGATTTATCTCTGGCATGCTCCTTGTGAGACCCACATTTCCCACTTTCTGTCCACACACTACAATTGTAGTGCCCCTGCCCGCTATACTCATTAGTCACGGCGGTCAATCTATCGATCCCCATAAGAGCTTGAGCAATGTGAGTGCATCCACTCTGAAGAAGATCATTGGCCGGTAAGCTTTATCTATATGAAGATGGCATCTGTTCTTTCGGACATGTCCAAAAGAACAGATACCATCTTCATATATAACACTAGAAGAGGACAAACTTACAAAAAGATTAAGGAAGATGCTTAGAACAGAACACGCCTCTAGTTGAAACCTGCTATAACACAAATACATTAAGGAAGGTAGCAAGGATGAAGAAGAAGAAGAAGAAGGAGAAGAAGAAGACATCGTCAGAGCTGCCTCTTCTGCTTCTATCTTTCAGAAAGCGAAGCTGATATTAAACTGACACATCTTGTTTCCTTTTTCATTCTTGTATAATTCTGGTCATCAGCTTTGATGTGCAGTCCGTCAAGCTGATTGTACTATAGTTCTAATATTTGTCTGCCTTTGCTATCTTCCGGATCAAGTAGATGATTTTCTTCCGAAAGTCATTTGCCTTCTCTTCATCATTATTAAACTGTGACTTGAGACTATATTTGCTCCAGGGTACGCCTTACAATCCAATATCTGATTCTGAAATATCTTTTTTTCAGCATTAGTTAATCTGGATGGTATCTTGCTGTTTCCACAGCCTTTTCCAGGTATAATTAGTGCTCTTCTGGTTTTCAACAATGTATTTGTTCGAGGAGAAAACTGAATACCTGGCCGTGAGTAAGGCATCCAATGATGATACCCCACTGACAGATGATAAAAGTCACTTTTAAAAGTGTAGACACATTTAAATGTTTGGAAATAATTTTTGTAGAACAAAACGAGAACGTGAGATAAAGGCAAGGACTACAGCGGCAAATAGAGCATATTTTGGCTTAAGGGATGTACTGTGTACCAGAGCACTGTCGAGAAGTTTTAAAATCAGACTATATTAGACTGTAATTCTCCGGGTAGCTCTATATGGATCTGAAACATTACGTTACGGAAAACAGAAGAACAGAATTCGCTAGTCTTCGAGAGAAAGCCATTAAGGAATATAATTGGCCCCGAGAGGTATATCTAGTCACATGAACATCCACCACATGAATGGCGGATATTAAAAAACCCCGGACCTGGCAGACCTATATTCACGAACTGATATTGGCCGAAGCATGAAGAAAAGAGGATTGGAGTGGAGAGGACATCTAATAAGAATGAAAGAGGAAGCACCGCTACGAATAGGATTCTCAGGATCCGTGGAAGGGGCCAAAGAAGGCCACGGACAAGATGGAAGGATGATGTCAACAGGGATACGGAGCCGATGGGCCTGAAAAAAGGAGAATGGACCACGAAAGCCAGGAACAGAAATGATTGTTGGAGGAATGTGGAAAACACATATGGTCTCCCAGGCCAAAGCAACAATTAATAAGAAAAAGAAGCAAAAGTGTTTGTTATTACTTGCTGAAATTTATAACTGAACTCAAGACTACTTTCTTCTAACTCATTTCTATTGTCGAGCCCATATTGTTACGTAACTCTATCTTCTAGTCCTTCTCCTACTGTATGGTTCCAACACCAATGATTATTAGGTTTCAACAAACTAAATTACCAGTTAAATTCCCCAGTACACTCTATCTAGTTCTGTTTGTGACGTTTGCATGTATACTTGAACTATAGTTGCTGGAGCTAGCTTGGTTTTTATTCTGGAGATAACAATCGTATCATGGAACATTTTAAAGTAAACTATATTCGTCTGACCAAAAATCTGTATTTTCTTTCCATTTCACTTCACTGTCGCTTAGTATATCTAGATTCAGTTTTCGAATTTCCCTTTTCTGATTTTCTTGCTTCTTTACCCCATTTAGATTACTGAGAATACACACTTAGATTCGTAGTATAACACTCTTCTGTCGGTTTTTCAGTATGCTACTCACTATCACCTGTCCCTTAACAGTCCTCTGAGGAGATCCGATTAGCAAATTAATCAAGAAGCTTTTGCCAGTGTATGGATCATTGTGACAGTTTTTCAGTGAGAGACCACATTTCCAGTGCTTACATATTATTTATCGTTAATGCTGTGGTTTATATTTCATTCTGCTCCTAAGATACTGGACAGGTATTGGTGGCGTTTCAGATCCCTTTACTGTTACCCACATTAATTTCTGCGTAGTTTCCCTACAGCACTACAACAGAAAGTTGGGATCAACATTAGAAAAAGGTCGCAGCCGACATCACTCCTCCATCCTTATTAGTCATAACTAATAATCCATCTCTAATGAGCTCATCATCAAAATTTCGATACACTCTAATCCACTTTCCCTCGTGTGTTCCTTTCTCTAGATAAAGCTCTAATAATTAGCTGAGCTGAACCTGTAACAGTTTAAAACAACACTTTGTATGGGAATTAAACCTGCCAACACTGTTATACAGCGTCAGTATTTACTCAAGAAAATTATGGCATCATGTTAGAACGTCGGAGATATAGATCGTGCACAGGGCCCTAGCATGGTGATGATATCAACGATGAAAACTAGGGCATGGCCATGGCAATCTATCAGCGCCACAAGGTAGAGACCGAAGATGAACTTGACGCATAAAACACAAAGTTATCAGTGACTTCATTTACAGACAAAAAACTTTCAGACCTCGTTAGATCCCACTGCTGTTATGTGAGCCATTTTTTGTTGACGACTCTGCTACCAATTAGGACTTGCGATTCGGACTGCTACATGAGAACATTACGCTTGTCTTATCATCTACGGAGCTGTTAAAAGCTAAACGACGCGGAAGCTTTCATGGGCATTCTTCCAGTCAGACGGAAGATGCTATCATAGAGGCAACACCCATAACGCTGCCTAAATAGAGCCCGAAAAATTGGTGTTTGATAATTTCCAGGAATGCAGCTAAGACTCTGATAATGGTATCACGGTTATTACAAAAACAAGACATATTTCTACGGTAACTGCAGTACCGGGACAATGGTGACTTAACTATGACCCTCCGAAAGGACTAACGTGAAAAATACACTACTGGCCATTAAAATTGCTACACCACGAAGATGTGCTACAGACGCGAAATTTAACCGACAGGAAGAAGATGCTGTGATATACAAATTGTTAGCTTTTCAGTGCATTCACACAAAGTTGGCGCCAGTGGCGACACCTACAACGTGCTGACATGAGGAAAGTTTCCAACCGATTTCTCATACACAAACAGCAGTTGACCGGCGTTGCCTGGTGAAACGTTGTTGTGATGCCTCGTGTAAGGAGGAGAAATACGTACCATCACGTTTCTGACTTTGATGAAGGTCGGATTGTAGCCTATCGCGCTTGCGGTTTATCGTATCCCGACATTGCTGCTCGCGTCGGTCGAGATCCAATGACTGTTAGCAGAATATGGAATCGGTGGGTTCAGGAGGGTAATACGGAACGCAATGCTGGATCCCAACGGCCTCGCATCACTAGCAGTCGAGAAGACAGGCATCTTATCCGTATGGCTGTAACGGATCGTGCAGCCACGTCTCGATCCCTGAGTCGACAGATGGGGACATTTGCAAGACAACAACCATCTGCACGAACAACTCGACGACGTTTGCAGCAGCATGGACTATCAGCTCGGAGACCATGGCTGCGGTTACCCTTGACGCTCCATCACACACATGAGCGCCTGCGATGGTGTACTCAACGACGAACCTGGGTGCACGAATGACAAAACGTCATTTTTTCGGATGAATCCAGGTTCTGTTTACAGCATTATGATGGTCGCATCCGTGTTTGGCAACATCGCGGTGAACGCACGTTGGAAGCGTGTATTCGTCATCGCCATACTGGCGTATCACCTGACGTGATGGTATGGGGTGCCATTGGTTACACGTCTCGGTCACCTCTTGTACGCATTGACGGCACTTTGAACAGTAGACGTTACATTTCAGATGTGTTACGACCTGTGGCTCTACCCTTCATTCGATCCCTGCGAAACCCACATTTCAGCAGGATAATGCACGATCGTATGTCGCAGGTCCTGTACGGGCCTTTCTGGATACAGAAAATGTTCGACTGCTGCCCTGGCCAGCACATTCTCCAGATCTCTCACCAACCGAAAACGTCTGGTCAATGGGGCCGAGCAACTGGATCGTTACCAAACCCTAGTCAGTACTCTTGATGAACTGTGGTATCGTGTTGAAGTTGCGTGGGCAGCTGTACCTGTACACGCCATCCAAGCTCTGTTTGACTCAATGCCCAGGCGTATCAAGGCCGTTATTACGGCCAGAGGTGGTTGTTGGCTCTGAGCACTATGGGACTTAACAGCTGTGGTCATCAGTCCCCTAGAACTTAGAACTACTTAAACCTAACTAACCTAAGGACATCACACACATCCATGCCCGAGGCAGGATTCGAACCTGCGACCGTAGCAGTCGCGCGGTTCCGGACTGCGCGACTGGAACCGTGAGACCACCGCGGCCGGCGGTGGTTGTTCTAGGTACTGATTTCTCAGGATGTATGCACCCAAATTGCGTGAAAATGTAATCACATGTCAGTTCTAGTATAATATATTTGTCCAATGAATACCTGTTTATCATCTGCATTTCTTCTTGATGTAGCAATTTTAATGGCCAGTAGTGAATATTGGAGAAATTACGCCAGCACGCCATCAGAGTGTTAATTCTTGAAATTGCTATACATCTTAAGTATTTCTGTTCATGCCACTGGGAGATAAATTACGCGTTAACAAAATTTTCGCTAAGGTGTACACGGACCAGACTCATGAATGTGACCACTGTCTATGTTCTCCGTCAACGTGCATTCACCATTATCACACCAGAGCTGACAGCACTGGCAGTGGAGGGTATATAAAGCTATCGGGGGACGCGGGAAACTCTACAAGCGTTGTCGAAACGCGGAACCGGATCGATTTATCTAACGTCCTAAAGGGCACGGTCACTGGCTCTGGGGCCAAGGGTGGAAACATTTCCGAGACCGCTATGTTTGTAAACTGTTCTCGGGCCGCTGTGGTTAAAGTATACCGTGCATGGCCTAATATTGCTATCCAAAACCGGTGCCGAGGTAAATGCGGTGCATCAGGGGCTGCAAACGATAGGAGACGGCTGCGGAGATGAGTGCGGTGGAATAGAAGTGCAACTGTTGAGCAGCTGACAGCCAAGATGAGCCAAGGGACTACCAATGGTGTCTCGCCAACACCATTCAGTGAATGTTGCTGTGTATGGGCCTTCGCAGCAGGCACCTTGTTCCTCCACCCAAGCTGATTGCTGCTCATCACGACGAAGGCTGGAATTTCCACGCGAATACCGTAGCTGGATGTCCACTAATTGGCGACCGTTGGACTTTTCAGACTAATCGCGTTGTATGCTCCATCGGACGAATGGCTTTTGGAGTGTACGGCGTGAAACGTCCGAAAGCAAACATCCCGAAACAGTCGTCGGGAGGGTGTAGGCCGGAGTATGGATCGTTACGGCCTGAGAAATGTTTTCGTGGCGTCCCCTGGGTGACCTCGTCATTCTGGAAGACACAATGGATCAACACAAGTATGCATCTAAGCTTGCAGTTTGTTTTCCCTCGGCACTGTGGCATCAACAATGCAACGAGTCACACAGCTCGCAGTGTACGTACGTGGTTCGGAGAGCACCAGGCTGAGTTTATCGTAATCCCATGGCCCACACACTGCCCAGCCTTATACCCAATCCACTACTTGTGGGATCGCCTCAATCGGGCTGTTCGCCTCATGCATCTTCAGCGGACAAAATCAGCGCAGCTGGTCACGGTACTAAACATGCACGTCCCTCTCTGGTCCACGCTTCAAAAGGTGGTTATTCAGGCTTTTGACAGGCGGTCTCATTAATGTAACTGGACAGTGTATGGGCCACGCAAGCAACATGGACTGTTTCAAATACTAGACACAGAAATTATATCTCGTTACTCCAAAAATGAAACAGTACTGCACTTCAAATAACTTACGGGTTTGCTGCCGGGTGACGTCGTCGACCACCGCCGATATTTCGACAGGAGCACACCCTGTCATTCTCAAGGCACAAATGCAAGGAGGAAGCAATGTGCAAGGGAATTTAATACCTCGGATCACAGAGGAGAAACAAGGAAGATACCACACGCAGAACAAGTGTCAGCACAAACAAAGATAACCAACATCAGAAATATCGAAGTGACTATTAATCAACAGGTGAGGTAGCACTAATTCTGTCCCTCTGTTTTTTGATGAGAGACAGAGCCGGATTCCAAGCAGCATTTAAAAAAAGTCCTCCATCTAATATTAAGGAAACTGTTAAAATCAAACTATCAAGCAACCTTTGTTTGTGTTGACACTTGTTCTGTGTGTAGTATCTTCCTTGTTTCTCCTCTGTGAACCGAGGTATTAAATTCCTCCTTGCATTTTTGCCTTGAGAATGACAGGGTGTGCTCCTGTCAAAATATCGGCGGTGGTCGACGACTTCACCCGGCAGCAAACCCGTAAGATATATGAACATTCAATTCGCCGGGGAAAGTTAAGGTCTCACAGTAATGCACTTAATTGATTGCGACGGGGGACATGCTGGACGAAGATAATTATTTCCTTCTTATCTTCATAAATATATCTCTCTCTCTCTCTCTCTCTCTCGCTCACTTTAGAACTTATTGAATTTAAATTTCACGATCGAATAATGTCTTAATAGTCAGCTGTACTTGAAATTTTTGACAGTTTATTTACTAGTTTGGAAGTCTATTTAATGTAGTGTTCGATTGATTATAAGGTGATCTGCAAGATTAGTAATATAACACAATGGATGCAACCAATGTTCTTAGTGAAGTTCAACCCGAAGGACTCAAAAACTTTTGTATTTGTTGTTATCAGTCTTATCTGCCTTCGTGATAAAACGGAATGTTCGACAAAATATTGCAGTTGTTTCCACTGTCTTGTACACTCGTGTGGCTTTGATCATTGCTGTTCGTCTTCCAACATATATACCACAATACAGTTGTTCTGCAGTATTAAAATACACTTTAAATCAGTATCTCTTGTCTGAACTCGGAAACAGATTCGAAGTAACATGGCGAAAAGCATTTAGATTTTTCGATCCTCTGTAAAGGAAGAACATTTTGAGCTATGAGTCCGAATTTTCCATGTAGGTATGCTTTTTGTCCTGTAATTCCTATGTAATACCGGATGCTACAATGGTGCAAAATCATTACCCTTCATAAGTAAAAATATGTTTACACATTTCATTGGTTGTTCTCATCTAACAACAATGCGGTCCTTTTACTGTCAGTAGGGAAGATCATAGGTATGTAGGGTGTCGTCTTGATAGACTGTTGTGTACAATGCTTCCACATATTGTCACAGCGAAATAATGTTACTGGGAAACGTAGACCAGATGAGACGTCGTCTCATCATGTCACAAACACCCTCAACCAGGGACAGGTCTGGTGATAATGCAGGCCATAGTAGCTGACGACCATTTTGGAGAGCCACTGTGTAACGCGAGAGGCATAGGATGGTTGTACTTAAAATACGTCTACTCCCAGAAGTCCATTATGGGCCGTAATTATTATATGGCAGCGCAACTTGGTAGATATCCTAATGCGTTAAAATGGAACAGATTTACGTTGGACAAAAATTAGATACAATCTGGCGCCATGAATGCAAGAAATAAGTATACAAATGTTTCCATCTGTAATGGATTAGTAACGGGACGTGGATAGAAACGGTCAAACAAGTAACAAAGGCATAACGCTGATTTTATTTTTAACCGCCATTTGCACAGTTTGGTCAATGTGAGCACCGAAGACGTCGACGAGATGCTGTACAGCGGCAGATTTGCACCTGGTGGCCAAAATTGGAACCAATTTTTTTTCTGGCGTAAGTCGGTTCGACATTAATGCATTAGCGTGTCTACGATGCGATAGTTGCTGCTCCGTGAGTTGCTGTACTTAAGTTGCAACCACCTGGTATATTTAAGGGTATTGTCCTGCCGGTTTATCCACTACGCCTTGCAGACAGTGGCCCAAGGGCCTTGCTTCTCCTTGGACCCCTATGTACTGGCACAAACATTTTGCCTCAATACGAACAAATTAGCATTTACAATAAGAATTTCATGGGCAACGACTATTCCTCCGCACTTGATGGTTTTCGCTGACGTACTTCTACGCGGCGATTAAAATTTACTCCGTTTCTTTTTGTTGAAGAATAGTACCGTATATTTACGATTTGACATCTTTAACTTCATCAGCTTGATTTGTGGACCACGTTTCTCTCAGTATTATAAAATATCTAGAAGTAGATTAGATTATGGCATAATAATATTTACATATAAAAAAGGAGTGTGATGTGTGCGTGTGTGCGCGTGTGTTCAAAATAAAAAATAAGCGAATTTCGCACTCGACTAGGTAGAAATATGTGCTACAGAATAATGCACTGGGGCAATCTCTTTCTTCTCGATAATGCAATCAATGAACAATTTTTTCTGAGTGTCGTCCAATGAATGGGGAAATACAGTTGAAGATCTTAAAGAGAAAAATCATGATTGTTAGCAAGGAGCTGCATTCGTTTTAAAACCACTTAATAAGACAACACGGTGTTGAATAGCTAATGCGGAAAATGTGCTATACCGAAACTTTATCCACTTTCGGAAACCTTTACAGGAGGTTGCTGAAGCCTGAAACGGTTGACGAGGCCAATTATTTATTAAATGAAAAAAGGATAGACTTCTTGGTTGCAACCCTAGACCAGATGAACGGCGTCAACAGAGCCATACAAAATGTAGCAGAAGAGTTATAAATAGCTGCGAAATTTCTCAAATCGTTACGCAACTTTGTAATAACACAAAGAGATACTCGATCACTACGAGAAAATGATAAGTGAAAAAATTGTTGCGGAATACACGATGGTGGTAACACGGAAAAAAACTATGCTTCGTGGAAGGGAAAAGTTCGTGATTGATACCTACTTACCAATAGTCAGGCTATGTGGAGGATTTCCTTATGGTATAAACGGTTACGAGAAAGCTCTTTCTCGCATGGCTTCCATGTTGAGTTTCGAGTGAAGTCTGGTGTCGAAGTTAGGGAAGCTACCAATCGATTCACCGAGAACAATTGTATAATCGCTGAAGTGAAATTTGCAGATGAAGAGATTCATTTGAAACGTTTCGTTCCGCAAGGTCATGAAAGTACAGACAAAATCCCAATATCGTGGTCATATAAACTAATTTCTTAAAATACAGCACAATCAAATTTACAAAATGTTGTGAAAGCGTAAACATTCATAGATGCCGCACAGTTACGAAAGCTACACGGGAGTGAATTTATTCAGAACCAAATCTTCTGAAAATTAGTTATCGATCTCCGGTGACGCAAGGACGAGTGACATAATGACCACGCAAATCGATGACTTATGGAAAATAGACTTCAGAGGAATACTGAAAAAAAAGAGGAAAGTAAGCGTTAAACACAGTGGATGAATAAAATTCATTTCTGTCTTAAGATTTTAACATCGTAATGCAACATTGTTTAATAGTACTTTTTATTTTCTGTAGTGTACTATTAATTATTGTTGTTTGTTTCGTCCAATAAAGTGCATTTCCTAAATTTATCAGTTGACAAAATTAAGAGCGTGTTAAGAGGCACATGTTTTACTCCATCTCAGTGTAAGGACCCTTTCCTTGCCTCTGTATAAACGGCAACAGAGTGGGATAGATGACGCTCTTTGTTTATTCTGCGCTGTTGAATATTCGCTCAACAAGCACCAGAGGACTAGGGTGTTTCTAGCCCTCATACCAGCTGATCTGGTATTAGCCTGTACCAACTTCCTGACACGTTTCTGCAGCTGTCGTTCACCTAACCGGCGCCACAACCGTAACCATTGGCGAAGCCCACGTAAAATCTGTCCTCGCCACTAAATACTACCTTACGCCAGACGTTCCTGTAGTTGCGTCTTGCACTACACTACGGATGCACGCTACATTATAATGAAGTGGCAGAGGAAGCCTAGCGTGCAGTACCATTGAGATGAATTCAGCTTTTAGTAAACAGTTCCGGACGACCGTAACTGACACTGGGTGCGTCATTGATTCGCACAGATGCTGCGGCCGTGCTGCTATAAGCAGTGGCTACCCGTATGAAACGGCAGCCAATTAGTGAATCTGTATGCCACTGCCTGCCCTCGAAACCAAAACGACGAATAGATGTGCTTCTTCCCTGTATCTCCAGCAGCAACAGAAACATACAGGTAGCAACCCAGTTCCAGTCTGTTGACCAGTTCTATGGATGAACCATCCAGGGTCCTGCAGGTAAACAGCACCATCTCTCTGACATTCAGTTAATTTCACGAATTGTGTTTATCTAGAGCGTAGTGACTTGTCAGCTGTGTTTACTAACCCAGTTCTGCACTCCAAATGACAGACTGCTCTCTCTACAAGTCAAATACAGTTCTGTTCATGTTCGGTTGAAAGTTTTCGGTCCGGTAATGTATGGCTCTGAGCACTATGGGACTTAACAGCTGTGGTCATCAGTCCCCTAGAACTTAGAACTACTTAAACCTAACTAACCTAAGGGCATCACACACATCCATGTCCGAGGCAGGATGCGAACCTGCGACCGTGGCAGTCGCGCGGTTCCCGACTGCGCCGGTAATGTATCGTTACCTTTGTATATCTCTTCCTCTCTTTCCTTCTATCTATGCTAGAGTGTGCCGGACGTGTGTGTGGCCAAGGCGTGTAAATGACACGTGCTTACCCACTTGGTTCATTGCTCGGAAGGATTGAATTTAAGGGGGCCGGCCCGACGTCTAGTTATTATGTTAAAAGTGCGCACGGGTAACGCGGGGGAGGGCTCAAGCAACCAAGTGGGCAAGTAAGTAAATGCCAAGCTCCAACGTAACCTATAAGGACTCCACATTGCTCTCTACACAGGACTGGTGTTTGTAATGACTACTAAATCCATGATATCGAGTTTATAAGACATTTATTATCTATATTCCCAGAAACTTTACAAACTTAATAATTGCCGCAAACAAAGCCAAGTCAGATAACTTCTCGTTTTGTCTCACACTGAAGGTGCTTAAACTAACAGGCATCTCGTTGCTACTCAAGCACCGGGAAAGAAGATGGAACTACATTGCTGCCCTTGTGGTCCGTCTGCTGGGACAGTGATCGAAATTCGCATCCAGGATTACTACTTGGACCAAATTACAAAAATTCTTTTGGCGGGAAAAGGGGGACAAAGCAGACACAAACGTCTTCCATATACATAAAAGAAAGCAAATTCTTAAAAAATGAAACATCCTGTGAAATATGGCGCACGCAAATAAAGAATTAACAGCACACGCAAGCATCCTCACCTTAACTAATTTCCAAGAATGAACTGGTAGCTCGCTGGCACTGCAATTTGACACCACGTGGGTGACCGATACCAACAGCTAATTTCTTTGTACTCACCCATCTGTTCGTTCTGGCTTTCCATTCTATACAATTATTCACACGCTCAACCTATTCTTTATCAAAGTAGTTAGGACATGCTGCTTGCAAATGGGGGTTAAAAGGATCCGTGAACAAAATTTATGAGATGGCCTAAAAAATCACGTCACACGCTTAGAACCTTAAGCATCTCCCAGCAGGATTCACACTGAACCGTCATCTAAATTATTCATAAGCCGTTACGACCACGTTCAAATGGCTCTGAGCACTATGGGACTTAACATCTGAGGTCATCAGCCCCCTAGAACTTAGAACTACTTAAATCTAACTAACCTAAGGACATCACACACATCCATGCCCAAGTCGGTTCGAACCTGCGACCGTAGCGGTCGCGCGGTTCCAGACTGAAGCGCCTAGAACCGCTCGGCCACACCGGCCGTCGAAAACTGTTTAATTCACCTTAAGATAATCAACCAACGCACATGACCCACACCCTGGAATGCAGATGATGTAAAGTGAGTTGCCTGTCTTACGACATATGAAATATTTTCCTAGTTAGTTTTACACTGTCCAGTCAATTTAATGTGACCACCAATCAAAACCCCGAATAACCATCGTCTGCAGCGCAGACTGCCAGGTGAAGTGCGGGAAGAGAGTCAGTGAGGTCCTGGAAGATGTGGAGCCATGGCGACTCCAGTTCCGTGTCAGCAGCTCGTGGTCTCGCGGTAGCGTTCTCGCTTCCCGAACACGGGGTCCCGGATTCGATTCCCGGCGGGGTCAGGGATTTTCACCTGCCTCGAGAGGACTGGCTGTTTGTGTTGTCCTCATTATTTCATCATCGTTCATAAAAGTGGCGAAATTGGACTGAGCAAAGCTTGGGAATTTGAACGGGCGCTGATAACCGCGCAGTTAAGCGCCCCACAAACCAAACATCATCAACATCCAGTGCCGTGGCCATCAGCGTTAGGTTTCTCGATTGAGGAGCCATGGAATGTACAGCGGAAAGAGATAGACCCACAGACTCTCGATTGGGTTTAAATCTGAGAATTTTGGTGGCCAGGGGAGTACGTTAAACTTATTCTAGTGCTCTTCGAATCGTACGTCCAATGCGAGCTGTATGAGACTTGTATTGCCCTGCTGGTAGATGCCATCGTGAGGAGGAGAAACAAACTGCATGTAGGGATGCACATGATCCACAAGGTTAGACGCATACTGCTGTTGTCCCATTGCGCCTTCCAGAATGACCCAGGGAATGTCACGAAATCGTTCCCCTTAGCACTCCCTCCTCCGGTCTGAACACTTCCGACGATTGTTGTAGGGTGTTGCTTTCGGGCGTTTCACGTCGTTGACGCCAACGCCCATCTGTCTGACGGAGCACAAAACGCGATTCATCTGAAGAAGCCAACTGTCATCAGTCAGTGAACGTCCAGCTGCGGTACTGGCTTGCAAATTTCACTTTCGTAGCCGGTGAACAGCAGTCTCCACGGGTGCATGAACCAGGCACCTGCAGTGGTGGCCCACACGCAGCACGTTCACTGAACGGTCGCTGAGGAGATACTGGTTCAACAGCTGCAGGTCAATTCGCCCGTACAAATCTCGACAGCCGTCGTTCACTACTGTCATCTATGATTCGTAGTGCACCGCTGTTGCCTCGATACCGACTTTAGACATGCACGGTGTACTTTAATCACGGCGACAAGTGAACAGTTTCGGAAATCCCTCAACCCCTGGCCCTAAAGCGAATGATCACGCCCTTCTAGAGATCACATAAATCGCGACGTTTACGCGTGACAGCAACGACTGCACTGTTGTTGTGTACATAGTTCCGCGTAGTCAGCGCGTACACAACTTTCCCACTAGAGCGCGCCCCGCTAAGCACAACAGCGCAGGCGCAGCGCTCGTCCGTCTCTGCACTACGAAATGGCGCTGTCTTACAGACGGACCAAATTCTGCTACCACCGATCCGCGTATTAACATGTAACGCAGCCAATGAGATTGCTGCTAACATAGAACCTTTTCTCCTCGCGGATCACACTCGCGCAGTGATACCTGAATGCTCGAGGTACTATAACGAGTGTACAGACCTCTGATTAGTCAGTCTGCATTACTCTGCATCAGTCTGCAGTCAGCGCCTAATGAGATTATCATATTCCTGTACATAGCCATGAAGAGAAATGTATAGACACTTTGTCAAGTATCAGAGATATGTGAGAATAAGATTAACGTAGCAAAACCAAAGGAATGTCAGATTGTCAACTGTAAATAGCATCCAGAATGAAATTAAGTAAGGTTTATGATTTTTATTATTTTAATAATTGTGTGTGAAAATTAATCAAACTCTGTTTAAAGTTGGTCACCGTCACTCTACTACTCTAAGCGTGCAAGTGTCATTCCTATCGTCTGACCTAACGGCAGAAGATAAACACACCACGATAAGACCACGAGACATACTGCTGACACTAGCCTACTTCGTTAGAGCGACAAGTAATATAATCTGATGGTGTGTGTACCGAAGATCTTACAGTACGCACACCACAACTGTTTTCCCCCGACACGCTTCAATACTCTTCACTGCTAGTGCTGCCACCTGACGTCGCGGTTCTAGGCGCTTCAGTCCGGAACCGCGCGACTGCTACGGTCGCAGGTTCGAATCCTGCCTCGGGCATGGATGTGTGTGATGTCCTTAGGTTAGTTAGGTTTAAGTATTTCTAAGTTCTAGGGGACTGATGACCTCAGATGTTAAGTCCCATAGTGCTCAGAGCCATTCGAACCACCTGACGTCTGTTAGTGGTTATTGCACATTCACGTTGAGCTTGTATTTTGCCCATCCTTTATGTCGTGTGAATGATTTGATAGTTTACGTGTGGAACTAATGAAATTTTGTACATATAATGCCCACTTCATGGTATTCCTTTGTCGTCTTCTGTGCAGTGTCTAGTATTATACTGCTTGTTGTAATACTTGTCAGTATTGGGAATACTAATACTTCTGGTTCCATTATAACGGTTAATTATGAACGAACTATGCTACAGTGAGTAACTTTTTGGGTTAAGGTAACGAACGTTGAACTTACAAGTCCTGAAGCAAGTTAATATACGACTTCATGCTACTGAATATCTCTAGATTCGAATCTGTGCTTCAGACGGGAAGTTTTAGCTCTTTATGATTACCAACGCGATGCTTCATTGTAATTACTATAACAGTAAGTCAGATGGAACTCAGCACTTTATTTTATTTAATCGTATGGTTAAGGCCCCCGTCGGTTAGACCGTTCGCCGGGTGCCGGTCTTTCAATTTGACGCCACTTCGGCGACCTGCAGTTGATGAGGATGATTGGATGATTATGAGAACAGCACAACACCCAGTCGCTAAGCGGAGAAAATTCCCCGACCCAGCCGGGAATCGAACCCGGGCCCAGAGGATTGACAATCCGTCACGCTGACCATTTTTTTTCTTTTTTTTTTCTTTTTTATTTTTTTTATAATTTTTCCTCTTTTTTTGACCACTTTTTTCCCCTTAAAAAGCCTCTTAGGAAAATGGAACTAAAAAAAAGCCTAGGTGCCACCGCCACTTCTCATCCTATAACAAAAAATCTGATCCACTTCAGGTGTTGGCTCCTGAGTAAACCCACCCCAGAGAGCTGCCTATATACCAGGGGAAATGTGGGAAATCAAGGTTAGGGCTATCCTTTGCCACTTTTTTTTTACATGATTACATTTAGGGAACGTGTACAAATGAGAATTCTAGTAACTAAGTGTTACAAGTAAGTGTTACAACAACAAAGGTGGCATAAAAGAGTAATAAAAAAATAAAAATATAAATCACTGATGTAATTCCAACTAAAAGGTTCTTCAATAATGTAACTGGTTCCACTTGGAGCCTCGCCATCGTTAGCTGATATCTCCAATAGCGCCTTTGAAGGGCATCTGCAACGGAGGCATTCTGCTTCGCTAGTGCCTCAAGGAAAACAGCATCCTTGCAGCAGCTTGTCTCTTCCTTCGCTCATGGCTGACAAGGCAGAACGTTGAGCCGTTAGTGTGATGCGGCACAGAACATTAACCAGAGCTTGGCACTCCCCAGCTGAGTGGGGGGTTAACGAAAACGCTGCGTAAATAATTTGCGAAGAGCGTACGGTATTTCGGTGTGCGTTCGAGGGCATTGTGAGCATTTTGTAGGAACCACCAGTAATCAAGCTGCTCTTTCTCTCCGTCGCTAAAGATGTAGGCGACGGTAAGTCCTTTGAACCATGTAAGCGCATGATATTTTGCAGCCGGAAAGTAAGTTTCATCGGGACAGAGTAGGGTCTGAGGGTCAATCATATCAGGTGTGACCCGGAGGTAACAAGCCAATATCTTCTGTGTTAGTCGCCAAACTCCGGACGATGATGCGCAAGTAAAACGATGTTCATCGGTATCCAAAAGGTGACAATCTGGGCAATAAGGGGAGTCTGCCAGTCCAATAGTGTGAAGTCGCTGTCGTGTGGCATATTGTTTGTTGGCGATCTGATACCACTTCGAACGCACCGTGGATGACAGAAAGTTGTGGTGTATCGTTTTCCACACTCTTGGCCAGTGAACCGTAGGTTACTTGTTTTCCACCACGTTATGGGGAACAGCCCGCAAAAGGTTGGTATAAAAATCTTTCGCCTTTGGTGGACGTGTCGCGGAGAGGTTCGAGCTGACATAGCTGTAATCAAGAATGAAGGTCGACACATGGGAGAGCTGTGGTGCGACGTGTGCAACCGACACCGGCGGGACGTTAGAGACTGGCATCAGAACCTGTAGTAAACGACCCGTGAGAGAGGTATATTGGCTTTTCCATCGTTTCCTCATGTTGCTCATGTAAAGGGCAGCTGCTCTCGCCCTGACGTTGACAAATCCCAGCCCTCCTTTGTGCACTGGGAGGGTAAGAGTCTCGTATCGTACTTTAAAGATATGACCTGCAGAAACGTAGTAACTGAAGGCCGCCTGAAGCCGGCGACCTATCTGCAGCGGTAGTGGGAGGACCTGTGCCACGTGGTTGAGTTTTGATGCTACGTAGAGGTTCAGGTATTCAACACGTTGTAGCTGATTCAAGTCCCGGAGCAGGTTCTGTCGCACCATTGCGCGTATGATATGTAATAACCCTCGGTAGTTTGCTGCAGCTGTTTTACGTACATCTTTCTTGAACGTGATTCCTAAATATCGCAGATCAGAAACTGGTGGGAGGGGAGCGAGGGCTTCCGGTCCGAGACCACGCCCAATATCCAACGCCGCCGACTTGTTGATGTTCAGAAGACCGCCTGCGGCCTGTCCGTATCGCTCAATCCAGGTTAGTACGCTTTGAACTTCGTCATTGAAACGAACCAGCAGGTCGTCAGCGTATGTCCTACAGCGAAAGGTGACGTCCCGCAGCGTGATGCCAGATAGGCGGTGGTTAAGGCCCCCTAGGAGTGGCTCGAGTGCGATTGCATAAAGGTAGGTAGAAAGAGGACAACCCTGTCGTAGAGACCTCTTAATGGGTACTGGTCCTACCGTCCTTCCATTGACCTGGACGTGTGAGCTGGCTGCGGTCCAAAGACGCCGTAGGGTGTCGATGAGGCCCGGGGGAATCCCATACAGTCCCTCACTCGTAGGAGGAAGTTGTGGTGCACTCTACCAAAGGCGCGGTTGAAATCGACGGAGACGATCGCCGCTCTTAGACGGCAAGCAGAAGCGATCGCTATTAAGTCCCTGCAGTCACCGGTGGCCATGTGTATGTTGGCTTCTCCCCCCTGCGACGTCTGTTCTGGAGCGAGGATCTTCGGCAAAGTCGTCTTAATACGGCTCGCCATAATCCTGGTGAAAATCTTGTAATCGGCGTTCAGCATTGTAAGCGGCCGATAGTCGTTAATCGATAGCCCTCCACCTGGCTTGTGTACCGGTATGAGAAGACCTTCTACAAACGCTGGCGGCACAACACAGTCTGGAGACATAAGTTCGCGGAACATTATAACCCAGCGAGGCATCATGATGTCACGGAAAGTCCGGTAGAATTCGATGGGCAATCCATCAGGTCCAGGAGACTTATTGGCCGCACCTTTGTCCACGGCGTCTTCGACTTCCTCGAGTGAGATTTCCTCTGTTAGTGCATTCACGGTAGCCTCGTCGATAGTACGTGTTACCTGCTGTAACACTTCAGTAGTGGCCTCGTCATCGACGGTTCTTTCCTTGTAAAGATGACGAAAATGATCCTCCAGCGCCTTTACTATGGTTGCTTGGGTCGTACATAAGCGACCGTCGTGTGTCCTGAGTTGTGTGATTAAATGTTGGCGTTGTCGGCGCTTATCCGCCACGACGTGTGCATAGTGGGGTCCTCTGCAACCGTTCGGTCGTGCCGTCGCGAGCGGACTACTGCACCTTCTAGTCGGCGCTTCGTCAATGATAGTATGTGAGCCTTGATTCTGCATTGGTCATGTTGTCTCTCCGGGGAAGGGGTAAGGCGTTGAGGTCTCTGAGTGCCGCGTAGTAAAAATCGAGGGTCTGTCTATGCCACGCAGTCACGTCCTTGCCATATTGCATAAGTGTCCTACGGATTGCTGGTTTGGCACAGAGGAGCCACCACTCCAGGGTCGAGGTGTATCATGGGTGGCGGCGTTCACAGTCAGTCCCCGTTGCTGCAACTTGCCGACGGCAATCCAGGTCCTGGAGATGAGTTATGTTGAGCTTCCAAAAACCATTGCTGTGCCAGACTTGTTGGGGGCGTAGGTGTATAGTGCAGATATAGGCACTGTGATCGGAATAGGCTTGAGGCCATAATTCGGCGTCCACCACACCTTGTGTGAGATATTGTGACACACATATGCGGTCAAGTCGGCTGGCCGAATGACTGATGAGTGTGGCCAGAGCGGTTACCGTGGACTTTTTCCCACGTGTCGCACAAGTGAAGTTCTTGGATCATCGCACCCAGTTCCGGACAAGGCACGTAATGTGGGATTTGGTCCTTGGGGCGAAGTACGCAATTAAAATCGCCGGCGAAGACGCTGTGGTCGTATCGTCCAAGGAAAAGGGGAGCGACATCTGTGGAGTAGAATCTGGCGCGGTCGTGACGTCTTGTGGTACCCGACGGCGCGTAAACATTAATGAATCGGGTGTTGAGTGCCGTAAATGCTATTCCTCTTGCGGAGGGAAGAAACGTGACGTCGGTAACTTCAATACCTTCACGCACTAATATTGCCACTCCGGTGTCTGCAGGGCTACCGGGCGTCACATGTGTGGCGTAACCGTAAAAGTGCGGGAGTGCAGTCGTTTTCACTTCTTGTAGGAAAGCAAAGTCAACTCCCATGGCTCGTATGGTTTCCTTCAAAAGTTGGATCTTGACAGGAGAACTGATCATGTTGATACTCATTGTCGCCAGGCGGTAAGCCTGGCAACTCGTTGTTTGGGCGAGGTTATCCATGTTGAAGTTGGAGAGAAGCGAACATCGGAAGTGATGTCACTCCCCGCCGAACGCGGTCCTCCTTGTGCTGCTTATGCTGCATGATCTGGCGGCGCCTCAGCTGGCCGCGGATCGGGATCTTGTGTCTCGACTTCCTCAGCCCACGAAGCGGGCGCGGATGTCTGTTCATGTTCCATAGCCTCGGAATGTTTAATAGTAAGGGACCGGGCGACTTCGCTGCCTGCACTGGTACCTTCCCGCTGCTCACTGTTTCTGTCAATGGGCTGATGGTCGAAAGCTGCATGTTTTTCTGTCTGTTCTGCAAGGTTGGAGTCAGTGGAAACAGCCTCAGCTTCGCGGCTGGCTTCTTGAGTGGTCAGTTGTTCTTCCCCGGCCGAATGCGAACCGCTGTGTTCCGACACGGTCCGACGACGGCGCTTTCGGCGTTTCGGTGATCGCTGTTTCCGTACATGACCTTCATTGTCAGAGGACGGCACTGACTCACGCTCCGCCGGAATAAACGCTTCGGTCGGTACAATAAGGGAATCAATTGCCATCTTGCCGGCGTCAATGTCTGTCGCGTTCGGTAGCTCCAGAGTCGTAGTACTATTTTCCACCACTGGCCAGGTCGGCGGATCATCCAGGTTTTTGTCCGTGGAAAGTGATTCTTGTACCGCTGAAGCGATCGGCCGTGTCTGTTGTGTGGAGAACGTCGTGAGCGCCGCCGCGTAAGTCACGGGTAGAATAGTCTTCGCCGCTGGTGGTGCAACGTCCTTCGGTGGGAGTTGTGTGATCCGACGCTGGAGGCACTCGGAACGAAGGTGACCTTCCTTGCCGCATCCGGAACACGTCTTCGGCTGGCCGTCATAAATAACTATGGCCCGGCATCCTCCTATCTGTAGATAGGATGGCACGTGTCGTTGGAGATCTATCTGCACTTGGCGTGCTCCATTGAGTACTGGATACGTCTTAAACTGGGTCCATTTTTCAGCCACGTGTTCGTGTACCGTGCCGTAGGGGCGGAGCGCCGCTACAACTTCTGCCGCCGGGAGTTCAAATGTAAGTTCGAATATGCGTATAGTCCGCAGTCCCATTGCGGCATGGCCGACCTTGACGTTGCCAACATTGCCATCTGCGTGGAAGAAGCGGAGTTCTTGTTTCATCTCACGAAGCACCTTGTCGCATGTAGTTTCGTTTATAAGCTTTACATAGACCGTGCTACTGACGATCGAAAAGTGAATGCCGACAATGTCGGCAGCCGGGATCTTGGCTTCCTCTTTTAAAAAGCGTTCGACTTCGAGCGCCTTTGGTCGGGTAAAGTCGTTCCGAAATGTGAATTTCAAGGTTGATCTTCTGTATTGGTTTGCCATGGTCTTGTAGCGCTACGGCGTCACGTTAGTGTCGGCCGAAGAAAGTAAACAAGGCGCGCGGGCTCTCTCTGACAGCGGAGAGCACACACCGCACGTCTGCTTCGCTCGGCTGCGAGAGCCGCACTGACCATTCATCTACCGGGGGCGGACAATTCAGCACTAAAGGTTGACGATTCATGCATAACGAGTGCGACTTCTCTCGCCGTCAGGTTATTAACGAATTTCCCATCTACAGGACTCTGCCTCCGATTGTCAACAGGCATGGACAACGTTTACTTATTCTTCCAAAGGTTAAAAAATGTCTACAACCGTGTTGTAGATCGTCAAATGTTATGAACATCGTTGTTAAGATTTTTACTAATCAGTTTCAGGCACCTGATAACAAACACAAACAGACGTTTGTAATAATATGAAGAACGCAAGTTATACAATCGAGTAAAATACAAGAAGTTTCACAATTACAGCATCTGTGTGGATGTACACATTGCGTTACATTTCACTTTTCGTAGAGTCAAAAACATTTAATTGGGCAGTAGAGTGCATGTATCGAGTTCTGTTGTCTAGTTCCTGTTTTTGAGGTTATTTAGCGTGAAATGTAAGGTCATGTGTACTTACACATATATGCACGGCTGGCTTGAAGTCACGCGAGGCCAATAGCACCGATGAACTGCTGGGACCCTGTTCAACAATACGTTCTCATATTTTTTAAATGTGCTGATTCACTTCCACGTAAAATATGGAGGTAAGGTCTAATACAATTTTATTTCACTAATTTAAATTCTTAGTTTGTCATTCAAGAATAGTAAGGCTGTCCACTCCAAAACTGAAATTAAAATTTTGGAATCACAACCTTCTTAGGTCATGTATATACTGAAAGTGAGTAAGTGAGCTGATTGTTCTTACTTTTGTTTGCACCAAGTGGATAAAGTAGGGTAACCGCCGTTCCTAATTTTTGACATCCGTTAAATTAACATCAAGCTAAACTGACGGTTTGCGCTGACTGTTTGAAATTTGATCACAGATTCCATTCAAAAGTGAAATGTATCGTATTATAAGATTATCAAGTTTAAACTTCTGGACAGAACACAGTTTTGCAAACGCCCTCCATAGGACTGTGCCACGCAGGAAAACATCGCGAACCACCGGTTGGAAAAGTCATTTGTGATTAGCTGTATAACTAAAACAACGACATTCTGACATGCCCGAGGGAGGACTCGAACCTCCGTCGGAACCAGCCGCACAGTCCATGACTGCAGCGCCTGAGACCGCTCGGCTAATACTGCCCAGCTGGGTGTGTGTGTTTGTCCTTAGGATCATTTAGGTTAAGTAGTGTTTACGCTTAGGGACTGATGACCTTAGCAGTTAAGTCCCATAAGATTTCACGAACATTTGAACATTTTTGAACGGCCTCTCCTCACAGCTTCATTTCCGTCAATACCCCATCTCCTACCTTTCGAACTTCACAGAAGCGCTCCTGCGGACGTTGGTAGAGCACTTGCCTGCGAAAGGCAAAGGTCCCGAGTTCGAGTCTCGATCAGGCACACACTTCTAATCTGCCATGAAGTTTCATATCAGCGCACACTCCGCTGCAGAGTGAAAATTTTTCTGGGAACGTCCCGCAGGCTGTCGCTAAGCCATGTCTCCGCTATATCGTTTCTTCCAGAAGTGTTAGTCTTGCAAGATCCGCAGGAGAGCTTCTGTGAAGTTTGGCAGGCAGGAAATGAATTACTGGCGGAAGTAAAGCTGTGAGGTGCGTGGGTAGCTCAGTTGGTAGAGCACTTGCCCGCGAAAGGCAAAGGTCTCAGTCCGGTACACAGCTTTATAATAAATCTACTTTCAGATTCCAACAAAAGCGTTGCATTACTTATTGAACGTCCCTCGTAGCTAGCCAGACAGCCGCAAAAATGACATGTAAAAGATAAGCGGCTAAAATCGTGCATCACACACAAAATGTGAGGATATAGCACGCTCACGCATGTATCTGAGGCAATGCGCGAAACACAATCATCATCGTTGCACTAAAACCGCCGGCCGAAGTGGCCCTGCGGATAAAGGCGCTGCAGTCTGGAACCGCAAGACCGCTACGGTCGCAGGTTCGAATCCTACCTCGGGCATGGATGTTTGTGATGTCCTTAGGTTAGTTAGGTTTAACTAGTTCTAAGTTATAGGGGACTAATGACCTCAGCAGTTGAGTCCCATAGTGCTCAGAGCCACTAAAACCATAATTTCCGGTTACAATTTACACATTACGACGCTACACTTTCAGTGAAATTGTATGTTTTCGGTGAAAAAGCCCCAGTGTAGACAGGCTATAGGAAGGAAATTCCGGGACGCTACGGCGATATGTTTTTACATCGTAAAAGCGGTGTTATCTTTCTGGAACAAGGATCGACCTCAGAAGCGAAGGCAGTTACGGCGAAACAATGAAAGGCTGTCACGTGTTGGTGGAGGCCACTTAAGACGTTGAGGCTGCTCGCTGCTGGAGCTGCCAAAGAAAATTCTCGGGGCGTGAGTGAGGCAACCTTCGGGTACGGCCCGCGCAGTTTCTTGCACCTTTCTGCTGCACGGCATTCGTTTGCACTTGCACTCGCCGGGCTCGCGACCACAGAAGACGTATTCCTCTACGTAAATAAAAATAAAAATTGCTGCAATATGAAAGCTCTTCACCTGAGAACTGCTTGATCGATTCGGGTGTTTTTTTTCTTTTTTTTCTTTTTTTTTGCGCTCGTTATTGTTAGGACAAGGTTTGTATCGTAAGAAGACGTTGAATAAAGTCAGCCAACCAGTTGTAAAACAAAGGTTTTTTTAGTCCTTGATCTAGGTTTCGCTATTTCTAAAAATATAGTCTTCAGGAGGAGTGGGCCTTGTTGCATAACATGATAGTGCATTAGATTATCTATTAATTGAATCTAATGCACTGCCATGTGATGTAACAAGCTCCACTCCTTTTCAAGAAGATGTTTTTAGAAATATCGAAACCTAGGTCAAGAGCTAATAAACCTTTGTTTTGCAACTGTTGGCTGACCATTACAATCTCTTCAGATTTACACAGTTTCTGACTCGCATCCATGTTTAAGAGTTTGTATGACAGAAAATTTATGGAATATCCAACGGAAAAGTCGGAAATTAAAGTCAGTTGCAGCATGTATGAAATATCACGAATTAAGAACGGCTCGACAGATTTGGTTCATTTTTGTCATTCTTTTGTTCGCAATTGACAGGAGAAAGTTTGTATGAAAGAATTTTTTTTTTTTAATCCACATGGACAGTCTGGAATTAAAATCAGTTTTAAGAGATCATCACTAAATACATAAAAGGGAAACGTTGTTCTAATGAACGTTCGTTCTCCAATGGATATATATTTTTGTAGTATATTACGTATATAGGTGTATATGTAATATATAAGTGGGAAACGTAGTTACCAAAAATCTCGAAAAGATCTTGACGGATTTACTTCAAGTTTTTGCTCAAATGATCAAATGTGTGTGAATTCCTAAGGGACCAAACCACTGAGGTCATCGGTCCCTAGACTTACACACTACTAACACTAAATTAAACTAACTTACGTTAAGAACAGCACACACACCCATACCCCTCTGGCGGGATGGGCCGCGTTCAAGTTTTTACACGATACTCTATCGAACATTCAGATGGAAATGGACGTAGAGAGGAGGAGGTGGTCAGAGAGAGGGGGGAGGAGGTTATGCATACAGAGATGGGGTGGGGGGGGGGGGGGGAGGAAGAGATGTATGGAGCAACTGAACATTCAGACGAAAATTCACATAGAGAGGGCTGGAGGAGATGAACAGAGCAGACGGAAATGGACGTAGAGAGAGGAGGGAGGAGATGTGCAGAGAGAGTTGGAGAAGACAGAAAGACGGGGGGAGGGAGCAGGAGATGTACGGAGAGAGAACCGTGATGAAAAGATGGGCGAAGGGGGGGGGGGCAGGGCAAGGAATTTGGGATATATATGCAATTCCGAAACATATTTAGCAAATTGCGAAGCATTGCTTGCTTCACTAATTAATTAATATACGTAATAATATACACACACAAAAAAGTTTCGCATCACCTCGGTTCCGAGAGTTCCGGAACCTGTACAGAAAATTGGAATAGAGATCAACATAACCATAATTTCCGCCCTTCTCATTGCTCACGAAAACCACACATCACCTGTTATACCACCATACACCGAGACCTTCAGAGGTGGTGGTCCAGATTGCTGTATACGCCGGTACCTCTAATACCCAGTGGCACGTCCTCTTCAATTGATACAGGCCTGTATTCGTCGTGGCATATTATCCACAAGTTCATCAAGGCACTGTTGGTCCAGAATGTCCCACTCCTCAACGGCGACTCGTCGTAGATCCCTCAGAATGGTTGATGGGTCTGTCGTCCACAAATAGCCCTTTTCAACCTATCCGAGGCAAGTTCGATAGGGTTCATGTCTGGAGAACATGCTGGCCACTCTAGTCGAGCGATGTCGTTATCCTACAGGAAGTCATTCACAAGATGTGCACGATGGGAGCGCGAATTGTCGTCCATGAAGACGAATGCCTCGTCAATATGTTGCCGATATGGTTGCACTATCGATCGGAGGATGGCATTCATGTATCGTACAGCCGTTACGGCGCCTTCCATAACCACCAACGGCGTACGTCGGCCCCACATAATGCCACCCACAACAGCAGGGAACCTCCACATTTCTGAACGTTTTTACGGTGTGTCTAAGGCGTTGAGCCTGACAGTGTTGCCTCCAAATATGTCTCTGACTATTGTCTGGTTGAAGTCATATGCGACAATCATCGGTGAAGAGAACGTGATGCCCATCCTGAGCGGTCCATTCGGCATGTTGTTGCGCCCATCTGTACCGCGCTGCATGGTGTCGTGGTTGCAAAGTGGACCTCGCAATGGACGTCGGGAGTGAAGTTGCGCATCATACAGTCTATTGCGCACAGTTTGAGTCGTAACACAACGTCCTGTGGCTGCAACGAAAAGCATTATTCAACATGGTGGCGTTGCTGTCAGGATTCCTCCGAGCCATAATCCGTAGGTAGTGGTCATCCACTGCAGTAATAGCCCTTGGGCGGCCTGAGTGATTCACGTCATCGACAGTTCCTGTGTCTCTGTATCTCGTCGATGTTCACTCCGAGAGGCCGGCCGGAGTGGCCGTGCGGTTCTAGGCGCTACGGTCTGGAACCGCGCGACCGCTACGGTCGCAGGTTCGAATCCTGCCTCGGGCATGGGTGTGTGTGATGTCCTTTGGTTAGTTACGTTTAAGTAGTTCTAAGTTCTAGGCGACTGACGACCTCAGAAGTTAAGTCCCATAGTGCACAGAGCCATTTGAACGATTCACTCCGAGACGCCTTGACACTTCCCCTGTTGAGAGCCCTTCCTGGCTCAAAGTAACAATGCGGACGCGATCGAACCTCTGTATTGACCGTCTAGGCTTGGTTGAACTACAGACAACACGAGCCGTGTACCTCCTTCCTGGTGGAATGACGAACTGATCGGCTGTCTAACAGGCGCTGCTCATGCATGGTTTCACCTGCCTCGAGATGACTGGGTGTTTGTGTTGTCCTCATCATTTCGTCATGATTCATGAAAGTGGCGAGACTGGATGGCGAGACTGGACTGAGCAGAGGTTGGGAATTTGTATGAGCGCTGATAACCGCGCAGCTGAGCGCCCCACAAACCAAACATCATCATCATCATCATCATCATCATCATCATGCATGGTTGTTTACATCACTGAACAGTCGAAGGGACTGTGTCTGTGATGCAATATCCACAGTCAACGTTTAACTTCAGGAGTCCTGGGAACAAGGATGACGCAAAACCTTTTCTAATGTGTATACGTAGTTTTCTGGATACCTAAGCAAAATTAAAGTCGTTTCGTAGTAACTCGATCACATGGTTTTCGGCCGTTCGGGCAGCAGTGTGAGCACACGTAAAGTGAACTGATTTGAGAGATGTGGTTCACATTTTCGATGGCGAGGGGAAGTGCTATGAAACACAGTGAGCCAAATACTGAAACAGAGAAGGACGCATTATGACAAATGATGCTTATCATGTATGTGCCCATTGAAATACCCGAATATATGCTTCAACAGTAAATGAATCAGATTAATTACATTCGATTAGATGTACTTTTTTCTATAGATCCATAGTGAGGAGATCCTTAAGAATGCAGAACGCGTCATAGAGCGACATTATGCAATATACAGGGTGTTAAGAAACAGTTTGCAAGTGTGTTGTAGGGTAGGTTGTGCTGAGAAATAAATGCCAGGAAAAAATTCTATACCTAGCGCCGTTTGCTGGTTAGTTAGCACTGAAGTTAGACAATCGTGCCGTTCTGCTTGCAAATTCAAGGGGCCCGTCAGATGGAATTGGTGTCAGTTCTCATAACGTAAATGACAGCGCACGAGACTCCTCAGCCTATGTCTCAGGTATGATCCTTGCTACCGTCACATGTCCAATTTTTGTGTCGCTCTCTTGTTCGGTTTTAGGAAACAAAACGGCGAACACAACTGACGACACCTTCTCTGGCGGGCCGCTTGAATTTGCGCGAGCACTCGCCTGATTGGCTAACTTCAATGCTCGTAATTAACACGGAAAAGGCATAACGTTTCGAATGTTTTCTTTTACGATTGTTTCTCAGAAAAACCTAATTTGTAACACCCTTACAAGCTCTCCAGACTGTTTCTGACCGACATGTATAGGGGCAATCAAATTAAAACGAGACAAATGGAAGAAAAGTAAACTAATGGTTTATTTAAAAATAATTGCATGGGGAGAGATCGGGACTGCATGTTACCCAGTTTGTTTCAAATACTTTGCAAAAGGTTCCCATCTTCCGTATAGACCCTGTCTGTCCCCATGTGATTTCCATTTTTGGTACCCCAAAGAAAGATATTCGTGGCCGTCGATTTGCTTCGGACGATGACGTGCACGCCTGGATACAATCATAGTTCCGTAGGCAACCGCGAACATTTTTCCAAGAAGGTACTGACCATCATCTCTCACAATGCAATAATTGTATTAACATCTATGACGATTACTTTTAAAATAGGAAAAACAATTTACTTATTTTTCTTCCATTAGTCTCTTGTTTTCATTTAGCTTCCCCCTCGTATATTTCTAAAGAAGAGGATATCCAATGTGCTTCCACAGATCCCAAGTGAAATTTTCATCGTGGATGTGGGCTATGTCAAAAACTATTAAATACGAGGGCTGGAACATTAATAGTGGCAACTATTTATTTACAGCTCCTACAAAATGGATACGTGTTTCAAAGTTTTTCTGACCTTCAAAGTAGTCACCAGCATTGTGTATATCCCGTTGCCAGCGATGTGGAAGTCGTAGGATACTCTTAGCAGTGCCAGTTGTGTTCACAGTTCGAGAGGTGCGGTCTATTGCCCGACGAATTTGTAGCAGTTCGAAGCGAATGCCATGAAGTGTTTCCTTCATTTTAGAAATCGAGTTGAACTCAAGAGGGCTTAAGTCATGGAAGTGCAGTAGGTAGTATAGCACTTAGCAGCCCCATCAGTCAAACAAATTTGTAACAGCTTGCACTGTACGTGCTTGAGAATTGTCCTGCAAAATGATGGTCAGGTATGCTTACTAAAGAAGTTTAGTGGACACATGAAGCTTATAATTGCGATTACAAAATGTTTTCACACAGTGAACTTCGGCGATTATTTCCTCATACAAAAACGCACCTACACACGCAGAGAACAGTCCGCGCTCTATTTTACTGAGCATTGGAGCAAAAGAATTACACAAATTAGAGACAATCTGAATTCCATACATTTTACTAAGTTCAAATGTAGGCAGGGGATCCATTGTCCTTTTTTGGATACACTGGTTGGCGAACGATGCCTCCCCAATTGGATATTTACTGTTTTTCAGTCTCTTGGTACATTCGTCTTCTCCTACTATCCTTTTTAGTCGGTTAGTGCAAATAATTTTCTTCTAATAACCTAATGTATACATGTCGAAAGTAATTTTAGTGACTTATGACCAAGATCAAGGATGTGTGCATTCCGATACTAACAAATTGAAAACTTCGATTAGACGTATTTCGTGACAGTGACAAAATTTGAACCTGTAGAAACAACGTTAAAATAAAAAATAGCTCGTATTTTATGAATATTTGATCCCGTTAGAAAAAGATGTAAAGAAAATCAAGTGGCATTTCATTAAAGTTAGACCGCGGCACATATGTAACAATACGTGACAGGAATGCACTGCAGGACAGCGACCTGCAGTTCCAGCGTTAAACAATAAGTCATTTCACACAGAATATACCGCTGCCACCACATTGAACTTTGTTCATTTAAATAAATATCTCTGATATCTTACCTACCATCCTAAACACAACGTTAAACTACCCACCTCACACAAATATAGGAATCGTAGTTTCGGTAAACTTTTTCGATACGAAATTTTTGGAAGTGAGACACAGATTGACGAAACAGGTATACATCTTTGAACACCATTTGTACATTCAGCAGTAGCAGCAATTTGTTATAAAATGAAAGATTTAGTACCAGTTCTGATGAGATATACAGATTATTGAGTTTATAGTTGTGTTGCCCAAACAGAAAGTCTGTTTTGCAAATACTAGTGGTATTGATGAATTACAAGTACGATATGAAGCATTTTCTATCAGTTCAAGGAATAATTACAAGTTGTTAAATGTAAGACAGTGTTGTCTGAAAAAAATTGTCAGTGTTCGAGATAATATGTATTTTTGTGGAGATTTTCTCATATAAGTATTAATTAATGAACGAGAGAAGGAAGTATTTACTGTTGTTTTTTTACAGGATGTGTGGATATTATGAGATATGAAGTTATACTGATGATACAGTGGAGGCAAAAATGTTAACAGTATTAGTGTTAATTGGTAATGATGATGATTGTTAGGATAATGATGATAATATGATAGAAATATGCAATGGTTAAGAATTATGAAGTATTATGAGGAATGAGTAGAAATGGTTGGAACATATGTTGGGGCTCTGTTTTTGTTGAAGTTGATTTTCCTATGCATGGATATATTTCTTTAGTTCACATGTAATAAAAAGAGAGTGATGAACAGTTATGTTTAGTAGCACAACAGAAATCTGAAACGGTAAGTAATACGAATTCGGTAAAAGGCAAAACAATTTTTTATATGAAGTTTTTTTGCTCTTCAGGTATAACTGGTGTGGCATACATTTCTGACATATTATGTTCTTATGTTTTGTGGTCTTTTTTTATTTTCCTGCATATGTCATACGAGTGCATTACCCTCTTGAGGTATGTAATTTTTTATTTTGTGACTAACCACACACCTTTTGTCTTCAGGTCAGATTATGACAGATACGATGATATACATATGTATTAAAACGAATATGCGTACTATGCATACATTCCAGATTTATGCGACATAAATGTACTTAAGATCCACCGTTGAATAACAAGTATTTATGATGATATTAGTCAGAGATGGAAAACATGAGATGTATTTTGTGCTAAAATGAGCATTTTAATGATTTTTTCGTTTTTGCATTTTAGCACTTAATAATTAATTTTCTTTCCATGGCTTAGGTAAGTATTATGAAATGTTTATAATTCTGTTGCATAATATGAGTATTGCTTAACATATATTTTGACTCCTGTGAACTCATCCATTACACAATCATTGGTGCACCAACAAACTTTTGACGCTGCTGTCTTATTGGCATTTTGTGATGACACTGGTATCTTGCATTTTTGTGGTGACATGCTTGGCTGTATTTGCTACATCGCTTTTATAATGCAACTTTTGTGTATGAGTTATCTTAACCTAAGAATATGTTCTTCAATTTGCTTACTGACTTACCATAATGATTCTTTCACTACATGTGCGTAGGATAAGACATATTGCTGCATTCGCATTCAAATGAAGTATCTGTCATGCCTATGTATGATTATGTATTTGACTGCATTGCTTTTCTGATGAAATATTTTTGTGAATATATGTATATTACGACGCCTACAGTTTTATAAGAGCTCATTTAGGATGAGCATTTACTGTTAGAGGCTATAAATAAAGTATATGTCATGACATAACAAAGTTATGAAAAATGGGTATAGGAGGACAGTAAAATGAAAATTTAACAGATGCATATAGAAATGAGAAAGAAATGTGAGTGTAATGTGAAAAAATAAATGAGTACATGCAAGTTGAATAATGATTATATTATGTGGGTATGATGATGTGATAATGAAATGCAGGCGAACTGACCAGTACACTACAATAAAATATTACACACGATGACTGAGACTTCCCTTTTCCTTTATATGAACCGTGAAACATTTGATTGTTTGTCCTTTATTTCTGGCCTATATGCATTCTTCTTCTTACATTGTGTGTATGTTTGTCATGTATGTATTTTTATTATCACTTTCCTGTGTTTGCATGTTAGTTATTAGATCTGAATAACTAAACATCTTCTGTAACATAAGATGTATTAATGTGTGCACACTGGGTTTTCCTGTACATTTTTATGGCCACTCGTCACAATAAGAAGGTAGTGATATTTTGTAGTTGCTCCGCTTCTTAACTTTACTTTGTGCCTGGCTCAAAATATTGTATAGTTCTTTCGGGACCGTAGATATTTTATGATCATACTGACAATTGTGATCGACAAATACAATGTTTTAAACATAAGCTTCATCTTACACCTTCACGTAATGCTGATTTACTATTTCAAATATCTGGTAGGATTAAGGTACTTTTTTTTAGAGAGACAATACTGCAAGTGCAGTTCAGATTTTTGTAATGTATAATCACTAATTCATTGTAGTTGCTAGGTATTTAAACAAGTTTTGCACGGACTTAAAGGAAATAGTAGTTGACTGCACCAGTTACTTATTTGTTCATACTATGTAGGCCATAGAAAATGTGACACCTCCGACTGTGTAAAAATTCTTTGTGAAACCATAGACTCTTCATATCTCTGTAACATGTTTTGATTACAAAAACAAAGAGTGTAAGAGATGATTTGCTTGTGTGTGATATTCTGTGTAATGGAGGAGGCACAATAATTGTAAGCAGACAAACAAAAATACCGTCATTAACATATAGCATTTAAAAACATTCCATGCTTCATTTTGTCCATTCTCTCGATTGAAGGATAACCTCAAAAAGGCAACTACAATGCAACAGAGTCAGAAAATCGCACATGCAAATATCACAAAAAATATTTCTGTACACAAATGCACCTGAAAATAATAATAAAATCTCGACACGCATTGTGTTGAGCATAAAAAAGTAAGTAACAGATATTTATTGGGACCTAAAAGAGGAAGCAGACAACAAATGTGATTGAGATGAAGTCCACACGAAATGTACCTACGGCTTGTCTAGAATGAAACATTGGAAGAAGCCCGCTATTGCACTGAAAAAGTTAGAAAAGAAATTTTCCGGTCGCGAGAAAATTAAGTATGTAAGTGCAGCTTACAAACATAGATGCAGATATGCAGCAGTGCACTATTATAAATGATTTTATACGTAAGCTGTCTACGACTGCATGCTATTTGGGGGAAGAGGATTGGAGGTGACTTAGATTTTAAATTCTGTTGGACATAAAAGCTGTGGTACATTAAATGAATTTGCAACTGTGAAAAAGGACAGCCATCAGCTGTAGAAGAGAATGATGGCAATGAAAATTTTTGCCGGACCGGGACTCAAACCCGGAGTTCCCGCTTATCGAGAGCTGTCGCGTTACTACACACATCAAAAACGGGTCTGCATCACCCCAGTTCCCAGAACTCCAGAACATAGACGTTGACTGTGGATACTGTATCACAGACACAGTCCCCTTGGCTGTTCAGAGATGCCACTAAACCCGCCCAAAGATGTAAACAACCATGCATGAGCAGCGATCTTAGACGGAGGGGGTCCGACAGACGATTAGTTCCAGTCTTTCCACCAGGATGGAGGTACACGGCTCGTGTTGTCTGTAGTTCAACCATGCCTAGACGGTCAATACCGAGGTTCGATCGCGTCCGCATTGTTACTTTGTGCCAGGAAGGGCTCTCAACAAGAGAAGTGTCCAGGCGTCTCGGAGTGAGCAAAAGCGATGTTGTTCGGACATGGAGGAGATACAGAGGGAGTGGAACTGTTGATGACATGTCTCGCTCAGGCCACCCAAGGGCTACTACTGCAGTGGATGACCGCTACCTACGGATTATGGCTAGGAGGAACCCTGACAGCAACGCCACCATGTTAAATAACGCTATTCGTGCAGCCACAGGACGTCGTGTTACAACAAACTGTGCGCAATAGGGTGCATGATGCGCAAATTCACTCCCGACGTCCATTGCAAGGTCCACTTTGCAACCACGACACCATGCAGCGCGGTACAGATGAGCCCAACAACATGCCGAATGGACCACTCAGGATTGGCATCACGTTCTCTTCACCGATGATTGTCGCATATGACTTCAACCAGACAATCATCAGGCCCGTGTTTGGATGCAACCCGGTCAGGCTGAATGACTTAGACACACTGTCCAGGAAGCGTAGCAATGTGGAGGATCCCTGATATTTTGGGGTGGCATTATGTGGGGCCGACGTAAGCCGCTGGTTGTCATGGAAGGCGCCGTAGCGGCTATACGATACCCTGAATGCCATCCTCCGACCAATAGTGCAATCGTATCGGCAGCATATTGGCGAGGCATTCGTCTTCATGGACGACAATTGGCGCCCCCAACGTGCACGTCTTGTGAATGACTTCCTTCAGGATAACGACATTGCTCGACTAGAGTGGCCAGCATGTTCTCCAGACATGAACCTTATCGAACATGCCTGGGATAGAATGAAAAGGGCTGTTTATGGACGACGAACCCACCAGCCATTCTGAGGGATCTACGACGAGTCGCCATTGAGGAACTTGTGGATAGTATGCCACGACGAATACAGACATTCATCAATGCAAGAGGACGTGCTACTGGGTATTAGAGGTACTGGTGTTGTAAGGGGTCCGTAGGCCCTTACTATAAGTTTTGCGACAGCACAGGTCGACAGGACAAACAATCGATAGTGTGTGTCGGGTTGCGAGAGCGAGAGCGAGTGTTGAGATAGTAGAGTGTGGTACGCGCTGTGGGCCGAGCCAAGTGGAGGTCTGTTGCTGGAATGCAACACCGTACCGACAAAGGGAGTGGCCATCGCCGTGGTTTAACCCCTTTGTGTTAGGAATATTCGGGAAAGTGAAAAAGTATAATTACTAGTGTGACTCAGTGATATTTTTGTGCCGATATTGTAATTACGCGTCTACCGCGCCGGCATCATTTGGATTGCAGTGTTGGATTGCAGTGTTGGATACAGTGATTAAAATTTGCGTGTGACGATAATGAATAACAAAGAGGCCTGTGCTGAGATTAGCCGTTATTAATTTTGTACGACGAAGGCAGTGGCTGTCTCCTTACTTTGTGTTTTTGGTGATAAATATAGGTTGTTGATTAATGAAGCTGTGTTGTTGTTCTTCTTGGCACCAGACATATCATTATTACAGCATTTGAGAGGGACAAAATGGAATGTAACATCTCCGTAGCAGTCCAATCCGATTGCCAGCCCCATTAGGTACAGGGTCACATTAATTAATATCTATTTGGGCTGCTATCAGATCTCGATCGAGCGGGATAAGTCAGTAGAATAAACCGGAGTGTTACACCCTTGGCTTACCGTGAAAGGACAAGTGCAATTTTCGGACGAATCATAAAGAACAATAGGTAATTTTATCTTATTTAACGCGAAGAAAATATTTTTCAATGTTGGATCGAGACAGAGCATAAACTTTAAAATCGCGACAAGAAACAGTGCATTTTTTTTTTAACAATACGAAGTAATAATATCTGACGATTGTGACTAAACTGTTTTTTTCTTGCCATATTAGACGAGGGTAACAGTGTCGATAAACTGTGTTATAATGTGCAAATGCGTAAATCCGCGCGAAAAACTGTGAAAAGTGAACACCAAAGAAAGACACGTGTGAACATTATTACGACCAAAACGAGCCAAGAATTCGTCACGAAAGTTTTAAAGAAGTGTTTAATGATAATATTTTGACTGGAATTGCTTTTTAAATAGTGAAAATCGGACAGCTTCTTGTGGACCCATAAACTGTTATCTGGACGACAATTCGTGTGGCGACGCAATTGTTGAGTGACGTCACACAGACCCTTGTAGCAGCTGCGCCAAAGAGCTTCAATCTGCGATGTGATTTCACACGTCATCCCAACTACCTGTGCAAAGAGTAGTTCAAGCACAGACGCACTACACCGAGCGCCGTCCCGACATCTAGCAGCCGAACTACAAAACTACGCCCGCCTGCAGCGCCACGGAGCGGCCGGCTGAGAACTACAACATCGCACCACAGCGAGACCTCACGCGGTTCCGGCGGCAGTACAGCGCCACGCCCACTCAAACGTCAAAACATCGCGACTAGTGGTAACGTCGGTTGGTGAGTGGAGACGACTGGTTGACATAACATTAAATTGCAATGTGCAGTTTTCGCGGTAAATAAACGTTTGTAAACTGAATTGCGTGTTAGGAAAAGTGCCCAATTGCAGTAATTTCCGAAAAGTTTGCGAAAAATACTCTGAAATTGAGCATACTTATTTATGCATACTGCGCTGTCTAAATGATAATTATACAGATATGCTTATTGTTTTTGTGGGATTTTATATGTATAGATTTTATGAATAGTATGATTTATCTTATTTAAAACATTTTACATAAGCTGTGTACGTGAAAATTGATATTTGAAGTGATTAGGTTTCGAGAGTTGTTATGTTCAATGCTCTTGCATATTGTATCAATTTAGGGATTAATCGAAAAATACTTCAGGTATGATTAGTTTCATGGTAATTAGGAGTGTTTTGGGTTACTAGAGGTTATTCTATATTACTTACCTGTGCATTAAAAATAAACAAACATGTCTACTGAAGATAAGCAGGTTTGTGAGGCAGTAGTTGAAAGGAAAGGGATTGGACAGGAAGACCGAGACGATTCAGGTATCAGTGATTATGGAGTGTCATTAGATAGCCCAGTAGTACATTCAACTAGTTATCCCGAGACACCGGGACAAACGACGAGAGATAAGTCAATTTCAGGAGATGCAGATAAGTGGTCAATGTTGGTAAACTTGATAAAAGAAACAAGAGAATCACTAAAGGAAGATTTACGAGAAAGGGAAGAAATATTCCACAAATCAGTAGAGAAAAGCTTACAAGAAAACAACGCATCACTAAAGGAAGATTTACGAAAATCATTAAGGGAAGATTTACAAGAAACTATAGCACAAGAGATCAAAACATCGCAGATGAAGATGGAATGTAGTCTGAAGAAGGAAATGAAGGCGTTACAAGAACGACTGAAGAAACAAAAAAGATGGAAGACGATATTGAAGAAACGAAAGCCGAATTGGGAGAAAGAGTCAACGAAGAGGAAACAAATTGCAATCATCGAATCGCCGAGGTGACGCAAATGCAGAAACAATGTAATGATGCGGTTAAGGGGATAGGAGATAGGCAAAACCAACTGGCTGTCAATCTGAGAAATGCTATAGCTGTGCAACGAGAAGAGGATAACAAGAAGGTTGCAATGGAGGTCAGGCAATTACAACAGGGAGAGCAGCAATTGGAGAGCAAGACAGAAGAAATTGATAAACGAATTAGCAATGCCACTTTAACCGTTGGGGAAGGTAGAGTAGTTACCTTGATGAGCAGTGATAATCGGTACGTCCAAAATAATACAGGGCAGAAATTTAGACCAAAAGGAGGGTTGCACCCAATGATATTTATGAAGTGGTTAAAAGGAGTTTTCCCAGCACATCTTAAAGACTCAGACAAGATTCAATTTGCAATAGATAGAATGGAAGGTGAGGCCTTCACTTGGGGAGTCAGGAAGAAGGAAGGGACTACTAGTTATGATCAGTTTGAAGAGGAATTCTTGAAGAAATACTGGTCCAGAAGTCATCAGTGTGCAGCAATTGAGGACCTACTCCACCACAAGTCACTTAATACGTGGAGAGGAACGTTGAGAGAGTTTGCTGAACATTTGTGGGAATTGAACGAGACCTTGGAACAACCCCTGAGTGATGACGTAATGATATCAGCAATAAAAAGAAGAATGAGCCGGAGAATGCAGGAAACTGTATCCGGGAGCCTAATTAAAGATAGGGAGGCCCTGATGGAAATACTGGAACAGTTGGAATCTGTTCGATCACAGGAACACAATCAAGCTAATGATCAGAACCAAGATGGACATAATTACCATCGGATTCATTTTAATGGCCCAACAAATTACAGAGGTAGAGGTGGGGGGTAATGGACGTAGGAACCATGGCAATGGTCAACAGTTTCACCACAATCATGGGAGAGATGATGATGATCATAATGACAGGAATTATGAGAGAAGAGGTGATAGACAAAGGGATCAAGAGGTACGAATTGAAGAGAGTTAGGTGTAGGGAGCTAGCAACTCTTTTGCTGGTATACCAAGTGGCGACTGGTACACTCCCAGCTGGGTGAGACTTTATTTCTAATTTCAAGTGTCACTCCTCTACCATCTTTCTCTATCCTTAGGTTAAGAAAGTTAGTGAGTAGTAGTTAGGATTGGTAGTGGTCATCCAAATAATTCAGTCAGGAACCATGTAGTAAAATTGTAGTAGTTGCTGTTGATGTAGAGTGTGAGATGTCAGAGAATCAATAACTTAAAAAAAAAGCTCAGTTTAGTGTGAGTAAATAACCAAAATTAATAATGCCAGAAGGAATAAAATGAGAACCATATCAGAAAGCGAATGTTTACATAATGTCGTGGTAAGCTAATTGGTTAAACAAGAATTTGGGTAATCTTATAGAGTTGTTTTATGAGGCATGAAAAGGTCAAACTGTTGTAAGAAAATTGAAGTAATGTATCAGCTTGTAAGTAGATGAACATATAAGGAAACAAATACACAAGGAGATAGTTGTTCGAATAAATGATGTGAAATATGATGAATGGAGAGGCTAAGGAGCCTGAAGTAGTATTTTTATGTGGTTATTGCAGCGAATATGGAGAGTTGATGTAGGTTGAAGATATATATGCAGTTGAAGTTGCTGTTAAGTTGAGGGAGTTATGTCGTAATGATGTGTATTGAGTATGAGATATTTGAAGTATTGAATTATATGGAGAATTGATGTAGGTTGAAGATATATATTTACTTACAGTCGAAGTTGATGTTAAGTTATGTGTAATGAAGAATATGGAGTAAGAGATGTTTGAAATATTGAAGTATGTCATTTAGCACATGAGCAACATCTGTTTGCAAGTTATTTGTAGGTATACATGTTTATCTGAAGTATGCTGATAAAACATAGTGTAACTAATGAATTATTAGTAATTCATGTATCCAATTAGCTATCAGAGTCAATTATGGTTATACGTAGGTCAGGCTTTAGAAGCAGGATTCTGGCACTGAGTAATGAATGACAAATATCCATATAGTGGATTTGAATTAATGTGGATATAACAGGAAATATTGTACCTCTCATCTAAGTAATGTTTGGCAAAATGAAATGATCAGTAGTTTAAAATTTTTCATTGGGTGACCACATTAGTTGTAGTGTTGCAAATAATTATGTAAGACATGCTTAGCGGTACAATGTAGCATTTAAATTTATGGAATCTGTAATGAATAAGTTGTGAATTTCTTCCTTAACTTTTATGTGTGTTGATCAAGTGAGTTATGGATTAGAGTGATAGTAGTATGGACAGCACAAACCCCGCTGAAAGGACGGCATACCAAAGGGGTAGCTGGCATTCAATGTATAAATGTCATATTTTGTCTCAATTTCAATTTGCTTGTGTTAAAGATTTAAATAAGTTGTGATTTTTTCTTCCTTAACTTTTATAAGTGTTGGCCAAGTGAGTTATAAATTAGAGTGATAGTAGTATGGACGGCATGAACCCCACTGAAAGGACGGCATACCAATGGGGTAGCTGGCATTCAACTAGTTTCTTTTCTTGTCTCTGCTATAGCAAGTTATAACAGATATGTAGTTAATGACTCGTACAAACCCATGAAAGTGAAGAGTTTTTGGAAATTTTTGGTAAGATAAGTTTATAAAAAAATATTTACCATGCTATGTTAAGTAAGTAGGATTGATGTTGTGTGTTATTTGGACAATGCCATATTTTTGAGATGTAATAACTTTTTGTAGAATATTATTGTAGAGGCAGCCCACTACCGGAGTCAAGGATTTTCTTGGTGATTGTAATTTCATTACTTATTTGCACTGTGTGTTTTGTTCATATGTAGTGATGTCTAATTCCCTAGCCGATTCTTTTACGCCTGTGGCTTCAAAGAAGTTTTCGAGGGCGGGGATGTAAGGGGTCCGTAGGCCCTTACTATAAGTTTTGCAACAGCACAGGTCGACAGGACAAACAATCGATAGTGTGTGTCGGGTTGCGAGAGTGAGAGCGAGTGTTGAGATAGTAGAGTGTGGTACGCGCTGTGGGCTGAGCCGGGTGGAGGTCTGTTGCTGGAATGCAACACCGTACCGACAAAGGGAGTGGCCATCGCCGTGGTTTAACCCCTTTGTGTTAGGAATATTCGGGAAAGTGAAAAAGTATAATTACTAGTGTGACTCAGTGATATTTTTGTACCGATATTGTAATTACGCGTCTACCGCGCCGGCATCATTTGGATTGCAGTTTTGGATACAGTGATTAAAATTTGCGTGTGACGATAATGAATAACAAAGAGGCCTGTGCTGAGATTAGCCGTTATTAATTTTGTACGACGAAGGCAGTGGCTGTCTCCTTACTTTGTGTTTTTGGTGATAAATATAGGTTGTTGATTAATGAAGCTGTGTTGTTGTTCTTCTTGGCACCAGACATATCATTATTACAGCATTTGAGAGGGACAAAATGGAATGTAACATCTCCGTAGCAGTCCAATCCGATTGCCAGCCCCATTAGGTACAGGGTCACATTAATTAATATCTATTTGGGCTGCTATCAGATCTCGATCGAGCGGGATAAGTCAGTAGAATAAACCGGAGTGTTACAGTGTGTACACCTATCTGGACCACCACCTCTGAAGGTCTCGCTGTTTGTTGGTAAAACAATCAATGTATTGTTTTCATGAGCAATAAAAATGGTGGAAATGATGTTTATGTTGATGTCTGTTCCAATTTTCTATACAGGTTCCGGAACTTTCGGAACCGATGTGATGCCAATATTTTTTTGATGTGTGTATCTACCTCTACATCTACATGATTACTCTGCAATTCACATTTAAGTGCTTGGCAGAGGGTTCATCGAACCACAATCATACTCACTCTCTACCATTCCATTCCCGAACCGCGCGCGGGAAAAACGAACACCTAAACCTTTTTGTTCGAGCTCTGATTCCTCTTATTTTATTTTGATAATCATTCCTACCTATGTATGTTGGGCTCAACAAAATATTTTCGCATTCGGAAGGGAAAGTTGGTGACTGAAATTTCGTAAATATATCTCGCCGCAACGAAAAACGTCTTTGCTTTAATGACTTCCATCCCAACTCGCGTATCATATCTGCCACACTCTCTCCCCTATTACGTGGTAATACAAAACGAGCTGCCCTTTTTTGCACCCTTTCGATGTCCTCCGTCAATCCCACCTGGTAAGGATCCCACAGCGCGCAGCAATATTCTAACAGAGGACGAACGAGTGTAGTGTAAGCTGTCCCTTTAGTCGACTTGTTGCATCTTCGAAGTGTCCTGCCAATGAAACGCAACCTTTGGCTCGCCTTCCCCACAATATCATCTATGTGGTCTTTCCAACTGGAGTTTTTCGTAATTTTAACACCCGGGTACTTAGTTCAATTGACAGCCTTGAGAATTGTACTATTTATCGAGTGATCGAATTCCAACGGATTTCTTTTGGAACTCATGTGGATCACCTCACACTTTTCGTTATTTAGTGTCAACTGCCACCTGCCACACCATACAGCAATCTTTTCTAAATCGCTTTGCAACTGATACTGGTCTTCGGATGACCTTACTAGACGGCAAATTACAGCATCATCTGCGAACAACCTAAGAGAACTGCTCAGATTGTCACCCAGGCCATTTATATAGATCAGGAACAGCAGAGGTCCCAGGACGCTTCCCTGGGGAACACCTGATATCACTTCAATTTTACTCGATGATTTCCCGTCTATTACTACAAACTGCGACCTTCCTGACAGGAAATCATGAATCAAGTCGCACAACTGAGACGATACCCCATAGGCCCGCAGCTTGATTAGAAGTTGCTTGTGAGGAACGGTGTCAAAAGCTTTCCGGAAATCTAGAAATACGGAATCAACTTGAGATCCCCTGTCGATAGCGGCCATTACTTCATGGGAATAAAGAGCTAGCTGCGTTGCACAAGAACGATGTTTTCTGAAACCATGCTGATTACGTATCAATAGATCGTTCCCTTCGAGGTGATTCATAATGTGTGAATACAATATATGCTCCAAAACCCTACTGCAAACCGACGCCAATGATATAGGTGTATATTATTGTACACGTCAGATGCCGTACTTCGAAAGTCGCTTTCCCGGTATCGGTATGTATTTCATAATGGCTGTAGTCGCTGCAGTGCCAGTTTCTTTGGACATGCATGCATGTCCAAAGGAACTTCGCATCGCAATCAGAATAACACGGTTACTGCAATATTGTCATTATCTTCCGATACCGAGCAAGCGACTTTGATACATAACACGTAAACTGAAGGTGAAGAGGGGAGAAAGGAAAGGAACGGAACTATTCATCTCAGCTGTGTTGGGATTTTATGCAGCATCAGCGGCGACGAATGAAAACGCGTGCCGGACCGGGGTTCGTACTTGGGATCTCCTATTTACAAGGCAGTTTCGTTAACCCCTGCGACACCGGGACATAATGTTTATCACAGTTGCGCGGAAAATTTCGGTACGCCTCCAGGCCGATCCACATTCTTAACTAGCGCCACATATCCGCAGTCCCTCTCCATGTGCGAAAGGACAGACACGATGCGTTCTCGTCATTGATTGGGCTCGATAGGCCACCTTCACTGCCGACACCCAATAACGTTGGACCTCCTGCAGGAATCTTATAGTGGTGAGCGTGGAGGCCATTGACGGGGGTTGAGGAAAGTTGACGCTAGGTTGGAATGTGGGTTGTGTTCCAAAAATGAACAGCATTGAGACAGAAGTGATGACACTTTCTGCAGGACCTGACCATCATTTTGCAGGACAGCGAGTGAAATTCTGTTGTCACGAAATGTTCTAAATGCCGTGAACACATAGAAACACGGAAAGTGCCAAAATGTAAATAAAAATGACCAAAATCATCACACTCGCATTTTCTTCCACTGTGTATAAGCGGTTGTTCCCTATTCTTACGTGATCGTCTGTATGTTGTTCTAAAGCTTCACGTTACTTTGTACGTGAAGAACAAACTAGAAAAATTTTATCTTAGTTTCTACTAATGTTGCTCGAAATGATAGTTGTTCGTTCTTGTTCTTCATAGGTTGGGATAGCAAGATATTGTTGATTAGTCAGTAGGGAGTGTTGGGGTTAATATTCGAGGACTGGGAAGGTGAAGCAGTGTCAAGTTCATTCTGCAGGGAATGCTGAACACTCTTCTCTCTCCGGTGCCACAGTGAAGTTCTGGAACAGTGGGGGTCCTGGGTAGGGGGGTGTCTTGTCTTTGGGGTATGTCATCTTTTCTTCTCAACTCCAACACTCTGAATCTTCTATTTAATTTCTTACTTCTCATCAGAGTACCAAGCTCTCCTTCCCTCTGTCCACATGCATATGCCTCTATTGCTGAGATCCTTGTAGCTTACCGTGTCAACACTTGCCATTGTTGACAAAAGCCTGTTTCACAGTAGGATCTGGGAAACAAGCTAGTATTTCTGCACTCTTGAAGATACTTGGTCAGGCATGTCATCTTAGAAAGCAGTCTGCGTACTGCACACTTCAAGATTCTCTACGAAGCAGTCTGCATACTGCAAATATCAAGACTATTTACATTTATGTAAAGTACAGACATTATTGCATTTACGCTTTGGAATTTTTACTAGCTTTGAAATTCTAAGTTACATTTTAGCTCATATAGTTAAGAAAGAACTTGTTCTTTCCTTCTGCTATTGAGTAATAATTTTGTATTATGCTTCATATTAATTTACATACTTAATCAAATAGTGGATTTATTTCATACCACAAGTAAAATTCTTGTCCCTCCATGTGTCAGAAAAGGTTTTGTTCAACTTTCAGTTTCACAAATCCTCTTGAGTGTGTTGAAACATAACAGAGCCACTTAAAACATGCATTCTCCAGATGAATTCAGAATTACACATGCATAGAAAAAATTTGTAACTCATCTAGAAAAAATTATAGCTGCAAAAATAACTGCTTGATTTCATTTACTTCAAAGTGTAGAAGCTCTATACATGAAGGGAGACTCAAGTACTTAACGAGATATGTAAATGCATTCTTGCAATTATGTATTCGAGAAATTATACTCAAATAGTATCGCAAATATGACCCAACATAGAATTGTACTTGTCGTTCTGGAGTAAACATACGTTTATATATGTATTTTCAGTTTTTATATGTTAATTTTAATTGTTAGTTAATCAAAAAATGATCCTAAACAATGCCGCAGATTGTTCGGAATTTATACATAGGGGTAGACATATTGGCATAGGGGGGTCAGTACTTTGTGTGTATTTGGACAGAAAGTATGTTGCTTGTTGAGCATGTTTCATTTCATTATTGTAAGTATGTTACAACTTATTTTAGATTTGTCAAGATGGTTTTATTTACTTTGAGATGATAATAAATATTCAGCTGAAACATTATACTAGATTAAAAATTCATTTAACTTTATGGTTAAATCCTACAGTCGCTGTTTTCTGCTGCGACAGATCACCAGCAATGGTGAGTACTTTAACTTAAATCAAAATTAATTCATAGTAATGTTTTAGAGATGTGATAGGAATGGAATGTGTGTCAGTGAAGAATGTGCAGGACAATTGTCTGACTCGTACCACTTCCTCTTGCGATTCTGTAGGAACTAATGTGCAGATCAACTGCAAACAGTAGCAAGAATATTAATTGCCCCATCTTCTGTCCTAATTTGTTTATTTCCATTACAATGTTTAGGTGTTATGCTACCACTTTTAGTAACTCATTGAAGATTATAAATAATTGCCAAGATGGTCAATATCTATTGGGATATCTTGCCTCGTACACTGTACAAGAATTAACTACAGTCTTAAGAAACTCTTTGTACATCATGAGTGTGTCTGCTTTTTAGGCATTAGTAAATCCCGTCAACCACTCATGACCTACTGCTTGGACTGTCCCATATTAACTGATTAGCAAGTCTTTATGCACTCAAGAAACATACAAGCACACTGTAAGCAAACATAAGAACATTCTACGTAGCAACTATGCAGGTTCAGTGGCACAGACAAGTGTCAGTGTGGAAACTGTGTACAATATTATAATGCATAAATGACTCATACTAGATTCCTGCAACAAACACCACTGACATTCTGAGGTATACCACTTTTAGTTTCTTAATGTCAATAGGCATTGTTCCATTTAAAAAATTGTATGTTTGCACAAACAATACACTTTCTAAGTATTATTTATGATCTGTTTCTTGGTTAACAATATGAGCTCCTGACTACCAATTCATTTTGTGAAAACCACACCTGTTCCCATTTCCACAAGATTTGCCGTGAGCGTTTTAGATGATTCACCCTGCCTTTACTTGCAGAATCTCTTCTACTTCTTTACAGTAATTTCGTTTTTATATCCAGTTTAGCATCCTGATATTAGGCTCATTATTTCCACCTATATCCATTCTGCAGCATTGGAAGTGCAGCTGGCACATCATCAGGTTCCAACTTGTGTTTCAGAGGAAGATTCAATAGTTTGCTTGTCAAATGCTATTCATAAACCATGCAAAAGCATTAGCAAGTTAAAGTGAATCATTATGTTTATAAGCTTTTTCATAATTTTTGTTTGGTGTAATTGTTCTTAGGATATATATGATGCTTAACTCCTAATATTTATGATGTCTGCAGTGGTTAGTACAAATTGTGATCAGACCATTGTTTTTCACGGAAAACATTTAAAACCACACTCTCAGAATCTCTCAAAATACTGCTAATTGTAGCATGACTCTGCACTAAAATATCATTTGCCAGTAAGCACTCAAACTCACGTAAAGAATCTTCGAGGTACTCGAAAACCCAACATCAACACAGTGGGTTATGGCTGTGGAATTCAGTGGAATGCTCAGCTGCTACATCAGCATTGCATCTTGCCATCATCGAGGTGCTGTAATAGGTGTTGCTAGTTCATCTTACTATTCGTGCATGCTACCCATTTTTATTATTGATGCTGCTTGTCTTCCATTTATTACAGTCTGAGTATTTGCTTCATGCAGATACCAGTACTCTTTTAACCCTCCATTGCTTGTATGGGTGACACTTGTCCCACATGATTTTCCCATCTACGTTTTGTCTCAAGTGAATGGAGTTCATGCCATTAACACTCTATCTGTAAGCTTCAGCCATCATTGGCTTTCAGTTACATTGGGTTGAACTGTTTGTGAAACATTATTATAGTTTGGAGGACACTTGTCATCTGCACAAGTACAAGTGCTACAATCTGAAACAAAGTGTACATTACTTCACTGGTTTCCTACATTCGCTTGAACTTTTATGTACATTACTTTAGGTATATCAAAACTAATTACAGTTAATTTGCTTTTACATAGAATACTTACCTATGAGAAATAATGCTCTCTGCACCTCTAGTTTGTGGAATAAACATCTTAGATAAAAGAAAACTAGGACAGAGTTTAGCAGCAATCTTAATGTCTGACAGGAATAGTTCCATGAGCTGAGTGATGAAGTTCCTGACAATGAAGAGAACGAGAATTTTGTACATTAAATTGGTCATATTTGAGCAATGGGACAAGAAGTATCAGAAAATCATGAATATCACAGGCAAAAGTAAATCAAGAGGGCATATTTCTTTTACGAAAAATTGGAATGGCTAACTGGAAGAAAACTAAATATTCTACAAATATTATAAAAAGATCTTAGAATTATATTACACATTTATCAGGATCCAGAAATGAAGCCCATATACGAGGGTGGTCCCATAAGTACCTGGACTGACTGAGAGATGGCAGTTGTTGTTGAAAAATACCTCTGAATTAGAAAGAATATGATCTATGAAGCATATGTTTCAAGTCTGAAGACGCCACATTGTTTAGTATTTGTTTGGCAGCCACCAGTAGTGAATGTTGTGTGAACTTGTTAAAATGGAGAAAATTGGTCATTGTTACCTGATGCAATATATTATTTGAAATGCTTCAGTGCAACCAATATTAAAGCTTCTACTTTGAGAGAGTCTGCTCCTTTGTTGACAACAGTAAAATATTGGGTGCCTGAGTTTAAGCAAGGCCATATGAGCTGCCAAGATGAGCATCACAGTGGTTGACCAAATGAGGTAATGACTCCAGAAATGGTGAAAAAAATCCACAAAGCAGTACTGGATGATCATCTACTGTAAGTGCATTTCAGAATGTGTGGTACATCACATATTGTCTGAAAACTAGGACATGAGAAAACTGCGTGCAAGGTTTATGCTGTGTTTGCCCACACTCAAGGAGAAACAATGTCATAAAGATGTTTCAGTTGAGTGTTTAGAGAAGTTTCAGAATAAAAACCTGATTTTTTGCACCTTTTCATAACCATGGATGAAATATGGGTCCACCACTTCGCTCCTGAGACAAAAAAGAATCAAAGCAATGGTCACAAATCGGAGAACAGACTCCAAAGAAGGCAAAGACTGTTTCATCTGCAGGCAAGGTCATGGCGTCAGTTTTTTCGGAATGCACTTGGGATAGTTTTCATTGACTACATTGAAAAAGGAGAAACTATCAGTGGCGAGTATTATGCAAACTTACTGCAACATTTGGGCAAAGACGGCCACATCTGGCCAAGAAGAAAGTGTTGTTTCTTCAGGACAAAGCACCAGCTCACACGTCCCTCATTGCAATGGCCAAAATTAATGAATTAAAGTTTCACTTGCTACCTCATGCACTCTATTTACCAGATTTAGCTGCATTGGATAATTTTCTGTTCTCAAACTTGAAAAAAAAAGACTTGGTGGTCGAAAATTTTCTACAAATGAAGACATGATGTTGGCAGTTAATGGCTATTTTGAGGAGTTAGGCAGTTCTCATTATAAAAAGGGTATCGAACATCTTTTAAAGAGATGCCTACAAGATGGGCAACTACAAACCCCACACATTGTTCTAACCACTTTCTTTTGAGCAATGAATACTTTTTGTCTAAATGTTGAGTTACCCCAAAATATTATGCTGTGTGACTTTAGAGAGTGAATGTATGCAAAGTATGTTAACTTACTAACTTCTATATCCTCAAAATTGGCAATTATTCTGAGTGCAAAAGTTGCTGAATCTATTCACTTTAGAAGATCCAAAATACGAATTTTCCAATTAAGATTCTCATCTATATGTACACTCAATCTTATTGTGCTCTACCCTGTCTACTGACTTCTGTTGATGTGTTATATTTATTGAAGGAACTGTACTTTTTGCAGCAGAAAATTGGATGTACTGTGTTTCTTCAAAGTTTAGAGCAAGCCCATTTGCAGAAAACCAATTAATGACTTTTCCAAAGACCTTATTTGTATCATTTCCAATTGGACTTTCTTCTACTGGATTAATAATGATGCTTGTATCATCAGCAAACAGTGTCAGTTCAGCTTCCTGTTTCAGATAAGAAGGGAGGTTGTTCACATATATCAAGAACCGAAGGGGACCGATGATTGAATCCTGTTGAACACCTGATGTAATTTAACACTAGTTAGATGAAGTGGTAAACTTATTTCAGTGACTTGACCCATATAAGGAAACTTTTTGGTTCCTGTTCTATAGGTGACTTAAACCACTCATATGCTATTCCATTTATACCATAGAATTGTAATTCCTATAACATAATGCTTTGGACAAGTCACAGAAAATTCCTATTGGTGACGTTTTACTATTTAAGGACTCTATAATGTGGACAGTGAAATTGTATATTGCTGTCTCAGTGGAACAGCGTTTTTGAAATCCGAGCTGTGATTTACTAAGTATCCCATTACTGTTGAGATGGCTAACCATTATTGAGTACCTTATTTTCTCAAGGATTTTTGAAAATGCTGTAAGCAAGGATACTGGCCGATGATAATTGACATTTGAGGTGTCCCCTTTTTGTAGAGAGGCCTGACAATGGCATATTTTAACCTGTCTGTGTTGCATACGCATGTGTGACTTCTTTTATTTTTTGGAGAAGGCTTTGACCAAAAACTCAGTGTTAAACAATCTATTTCATGTGCCTGTCTGTAACTCTTTACAGTGAGTAGCAATCTACCCTTTTCATAACTGTTAATAAATGAAAGTTGTTAATACTCATTTCTGTCTTCTAGAGGATAGAAACTTTCATTTCTGCTAAAACTTCCTGTTTAGCACAAGCTTTTGCGTATGCAGTACATAATACAGGTGCTTAATTTTTTCTCCTTTCCAGCTATGATGTATGTAAATTGGCTGTCAAAGTTGACTAGTAGATTTTTAAAACCAATCATTCTTGTACAAGGTATGAAACAATGCTAATTCTAGTTGTTGCATGCAATTATATTCATAACGCTGACTGCATCACAGCATTTAATTGTACTAATGAATGCCTGGTTACATTATAATGCTTTTACATGCATGGTAATTCTTACAGCTGTTGTATTGCTTTATGTGCAATACTTCTTGTTTTAACTCTTCAAATAGTTCAGCACTGTTCGTGGAACAGATATGCACTCTGTCACCATCAGCCATAGTCAACAGCTGCAGTAGGTCTGATTCACAATTGTTGTTAATCGGCATTTTCAGTACAGTAATAATTTTGTCAATATATTTATGCCACAGAGGAATAGTGAATTTTCTTTAGTCATTAAACAACCTACTCACCAATGTTATAAACTCAAATGAGTGGCTGTAGTTTAATATCAAATGTATTTCCTTTTTCTCTTGTTTTTTCTTAATTACATTACTTTATTTCATTCTTTACTGAATGATAAAGAACTTTTGACATTGACTGTCAGTTCGTTTTTCTTCTGGTGCACCAATACATCTTTCAAGTATCAAATGGTATATCCAAATGACTAGGCAACTTGTTTCTAAAGTAGCATAACAATTTGATGTAGGTGGTAGGAATTTTATTATTTATGCATTTACTTTCATATGATGTTATGATATGAGAAGCTGTGACGGACAGGTTCACTTACAGCCTTATGTTTGTTGTAATGTTACACAAGTTTTGTCATTTTATTCGATTGGTGCTACCGGGGGATGAAACTTAAGTAGGGACTTTGGGTAACATCACCTTGGTTTGCTGCCAAACCATGTGAAGCACACATCATTTTCTTGTTAAGTAATTTAAAGTATTCAATATTGTTTTTGTTTCATAGTAAACAGAAGCTGGTTTCATTCCATTGCGTTCTTGGTTATTACTTCTTGTTTGTATTGCACTCTTTGAATCTCTGGTGTCGGTAGGTCATATTGACCATAGATAACAGTAATCTTTGCAACTCAGGTCACTCATTTGAACCACCATGTTAATCCAGTCTGTTCTTATATCTTGTACTGTGTGCATGTGTATGATAGTTATCGAAATATACATATGTGCAGGTATCAGTGGGAACAGTTTATTCTGTATACTGCAATTCGTAGTGTCATGTACAATTACCCCATGCCTAACATAAATTATTTCACTCATATGTTACTGGTAGCTATAATCTTCAGTGTTATCGACTGTAAACATGCCTACCATCAGATTCCCATAGCATCGGATGACATCCATAAAACAGCTATTATCATGCCATTCGGTTTGTTCCAATACCACTTCAAGCCATTTGGCCTAAGAAATGCAGTGGCGTTTCATTGACTCCATCCTATGATAGTTAGAGTTTTGCTCCACATACCTGGACGATATACTACTTTCCAGCAAGTTAGCTGAGGAACATGAAAATCATTTATCCAATGGCATTGAGGTCAACAAAGGCGAATTACAGTTGTGTCAGCCTTCCATCACTTTCTTGGGTCACACCATCTCCACTGACATAATACAGCCTCACAAATCTCGTGTGCAAGGTGTCACTTCACTGCCGCCCCCAGCTACTTACAAAGAACTCCGATGTTTCCTGGGCACAATAAGTTACTGCCGTCGTCACCTGTCTTCTGCTGCTGCCATGCAGGCCCCACTGACAGACTCGCTGTTGGGTAAACAGACTTCAGGACTCAAACCCATTCACTGGACTGCACCTACGCTGGAGGCTTTCAATGCATTAAAGACTTCTTTAGCTCATGCCGTGACACTCGCCCACCCTGACCCCTTGGCTGAGCTGTTCATCACTACGGACGCCAGTGACATTGGAGTGGGAGTGGTACTACAGCAATGCAAGATAGACATGGTTTCCCCTCTTCATTTCTTCTGTAAACAGCTCAGAAGAAATTCTCCACTTTCGATAGAGAACTCCTTGTGGTCTACAAGGCTGTCAAACACTTCCGCCCCGATGTGGAGGGTCACTCGTTCTTCATCCTCACAGATCACAAACCACAAACCACTCACAGATGCTTTCTGCAATCCCCCCCCCCCCCCCCTCCTCCTCACCATCCTGCATTTCTGTCACTTTAATCTAGTCTCCCAATTCATAACCAATGTTCGCTATATCAAATATCGCCGCAGATCAATACTATTTCACATATCATTGACTTATCCAACCTGGCCACTCTACAAGCCTGTGACGAGGGATCTCAAGATCTGCTCATAGACCCTTAAACATCCCTTGTGTTTACTAAAGCTAAATTCCCCAGCATTGTGGACAAAGTATGGTGCGACTCTTCTACCAGTACCTTACGCCCATTACTCAACCCCACCCCCTCCCTCCCTCTACGCTGGCAGGCCTTCGAACTCTACATAACCTTACTCACCGTGGTGTCTGCTCCAGTCCACGGCTCATCTCTGAGCGGTTCATTTGGAAAAATATAAAATGGGACTGTCAGACCTGGGCACACAGCTGCATCCCCTGCCAATGCAACAAATCGATCCTCTTCCACCGTCGCGGAGGGACACAGATACATTCTATCCACAACTGACCACACATCCCGCTGAGTAGAGGCAGTCCCCGTATGTAACATCAGTGCCGAGACTGTGGCCGAGGGTTTTATCTCCTCATGGATTGCTAGGTTCAGTCATCCAACCACCATCACCACTCATCGAGGTCAGCAGTTTGAGTCTTCCCTGTTCACCATTTTATGTAACATCTGTGGCATAAAGAAAATTGACACCACAGCCTACCACCCACAAAGCAACGGGCTAGTGGAATGGTGGCACCGCACTCTAAAAGCAGAACTCAGGTGCCACAACTGCCTCTTGTCTGAAGCACTTTCTTGAGTACTGCTCAGCGTCCGTTCAACTTTCAAGCCTGACTTACACGGAACTATCTCAGAATTGGTTTTTTGTGGAGAACCCCATCCTACCAGGGGAATTTATTCAGCCTCAAGTACCTAAAGACTTCTCCCCCCCAATGTCATAAGTTGCATGCACAATCACTTCAAACATGCACGTCTGCACCCACCTATCAGCCACTCCCGCCAGACACTTACTTGCCAACCACTCTCAACACTTGCTCCCATGTAATGCTGAGAGACAATTCGGTCTGACAACCTCTGCAACCACCTTATCTAGGCCCCTTTAAAGACCTCCAGCAGGGCGATACAACTTTCGACATCAACGTCAAAGACAGTCCTCAAACTATTTTGTTACACCAACTTGAACCAGCATTCGTGGAACACGATGCCCCTCTGCTGGCTCAGTCTGATCCTCCTAATGACTCTCCTGCCAGTGTCCCTCCTGCTGTGGAGTCCGACATTGAATCTCCTCGGGCCACCACACTGTTTTATTCACCTGACACCTCCCTGTCACCTTTTGTGGGTTTCTCACACACGTCACCCTCCACCTCGTGCGCAGGTTTTGCTGCTACCTCATCGACTATGGAGACACCATCTCCCATAGTCACCCTGATCTGCAATGTACCCCCACACCGCGTGGACGACATTTCAGTCAGCACTCTCGATGTTTGAGTTCTCATTCTACTCACAGACACCACAGCCCCGCCACCCAATGACCAGCTAAACATCAGTGTTGCGCATAGCCTCACCCTCCCTTGTGAGTGTGACCTGATGACAATTTGCGCGATCAGCATCGCGGCTTGCCACACACACACACACCCACATCCGCACTCACCATCCGCTGTTCAACCCACCTGCTCTCAGGCTGGCCGCCGCATCATCCACCCTCACTGGCTCAACGACTTCAAGGTGGACCTTCCTCCTGTTGCTTTGCTTCTGAATTCCGCCCCGGTAGGGGTGGAGGTCCTCGTTGTGCCGCTCCCAGCTCGTACGAATACCAGCAACATCGATGCCCACACGGTCTTCCCTCAAGACCCATATGCAGTACTCCTTACTGCCAAGGAACGGGGACGATAGACAACATTAATCTTTGGGACTCAGGTCGCTCATCTGAGCCGCCATTTTAATTCAGTCCATTCTTATACCTTGTACTGTGTGCACGTGTATGATAATTGTCGAAATATATGTATGTGCAAATATTACTGGGGGAAGTTTATTCCATACACCGCTACTCGTAACCTGTTCCCATAAATCGTATTGTAAATATGTTACTCCTACTCTGTCTGATTTTTGCTAATACCAGTAATATTGCAGGGGATAAATGATTCCACATTAGGTGGCAGTGACCATGAGTGTCTGAATGTATAAGTGCTTTCTATCTCTGAACATGGTCTTTCAGCCAAAAGCTGAAATGTTTAGTACTGTTTTCGTTATACCTGTCTGCAGCTCACTGATTGCTCCATGTGGTGAATAGCAGTCCATCTTTTTCATAATACTGTTCATACTGTGTTTTTGTTTCATATAAAATAGAAGCTACTTTAATCACATGATTTTCTGCAGGCTCATATATATTTGTTTCTGCTTACAAAGCCATGTATGAACTGCTAAATTGTAAGTATATTGCTCATATTCTACCTTATTTTTGTTTGAGTTCTTTTCCATACTTTCTTGCATTTAATGGAGAACTCGTTGGACTGGGAGGATGATTCTAGTGCATCAATTTTTGCTAAAATGTGTTGCTTTTAGTGCTTGTGAATAATGTGTGAAAAAATATTTGAAGCTGCTGTTGAATTTTTTAGTATTTGCAAGGAAGAGTTCTGTAGTCACTGAGATTACAAAACATAGTCTGTGGCAAAAAGCAATAGTATTCAAAGCAGAATTGCATAGTCATTGAATGACAAGATGTAAAAAAGTTAAATACCAATTTTGTCAAAAGCTTGCTAGCATGAAGTTCTCCATTAAATGTGAGAAAGTACAGAACAATGGTGTGAACATAAAGTAGAAAATGTGCAACATATTAAAACGCATTAACATCAAGTAGTTCACATGCAGATTTGTACGCAGGAACAAACATAAGTGAACCCACAGAAAAGCATGCGGTGAAACCAGCTTCTATTTTATATGAAACAAAAAGAAATATGGAATCATTTAGCCCACAAAATGTTATGGAACAGTGCAGTACATACAAAATGTTGTAATCAGGAACACAATGTGATGAAACCATCTCTCTTTGACATGTGCTAACGTGCAGTTATTCCCACATGATCAAAATTGCAATATTGGGATTAATAAATCAACACTTTTACAGTCAAAAGGTGAACATATTGTCATTTACAAACTCTTTCATGACTGTAGGTCTCGAAGATTCACTTCTCATAATTGTTTTTTGATCGAGATTTCATGAATATATTACCTTGTACAGTCACCAAAAGATTTCCATGCATGCACTTAATCACCCAACTACAAAGCCCTCCAATAAAGTATAAATGAAAAATGTTATCATCTAATACTCATATTCTGTTTGCTGAATGACTCAGTTTGTGCCCTTCTACAACACGTTCCTCATTTATAATGTGACACTCTGGTCACATCCAATGACAAGGCCATTTCCCTTATCTATAGTGTTTCTGTTAACTTTGTTGGTAGAAACCTGCAAACAGCCTGTTGTAAAATTGAAATTGTGTGGTTTCAATAAAGAATAGAAACATAAAACTGTGTTTTATCATGATTTTTAAAGAATTACTTACAAATCATCACATCATTAAAATACTGTAGTTAAGTACTGTATTATTATTCTTTACTATGCATTATGACTTATTTATTATTGTAGCTGGGAATGTCTGATTCTGAACTCGAGTAAAATGCTGAGTGGTTACAACTGAAGTGCGGCTGCTCTGGGAGATCCAGTGTGGGCTGTAATTACCATATGGTGGTGAAACTTGGTAGATACACTAATGGGATAAAGCAGAACCAATTTACATTGGGAAAAAATTAATTTCAATTTTTGCCACCAGGTGCAAATCTAATGCCATACAGCATTTTGTAGACATCTCTGGTGCTCATATTGAACAAATTGTGTAAGAAGTGCATAGTAATAAACTGACAATTATTCCCTTCTGTCTTGTTCGAACTTTTCTACTCGTGTCCTGTTCCTAATCCACTTCATGTGCAAACATGTCTATACATCTTTCTTGCATTCACAGTGCCAGATTTGCACTCGGTGGCCAAACCTGGAAGTTGTACTGTAGAAAAAAAAAAAAAAAAAAAAAATCACTTCTGTATTTATGCATTATAATATCTACCAAGTTTTGCTACCACATGATAAGTACAGCACACACTGGACCCCTGTGAGCAGCTGCATTTTAAATATATTCACCCAGTACTAGGGTGTTAAATTGTTCTTTAAATTCATTTATTTGCAACATACTACACATGAATCTGTTGGATTGGGCCTAATTCCTAGTATGTCTCAACCTTACACTAACTAAATCATCATGAGACAACATGCATTGTAATCGGCTTGTGTTAGCTGCAAATTGCATATAATATTTTGATGTGTGGATTTATGACATGTTGTTAAACATATAGACTGTTAATATGCTTCATTGAGTATTAAAAATTGTATGATACACTGTTACATGAAGCAATGAGTATGGATAATAATATGCTTCACATGCAGATTGTTGTATTACTATATAGTGTTGATGAAGAACAATGAAGCAGTTGTAAGTAATGCCAGTGTGAATGTTTACCACAGTATTGGAGATCTGCATGTTTATGATGAAATTAAACGGAAAAGAGGCCAAGATAAGGAGATTCATTTAACTCTTAATGCTACAGCAGTTAGTTGGAATTGCAGATTGAAGGGCTTTGGGAGAAAGGAGGATCATAGCAAGGAATATGAAAGTAAAGTACAATTAGCAGAACTTTAAAAATCATTTTGTTACATGTGCATTACAACATGTGAAGGTTGACTCAAAAGAAATAAAATTTTAGATAGTAGAAAGTTTGCATACTTGCTTACTTAGAGCAAATCACTTCTTTATAATTGCATGTTGTCGTGCTTTATTGAAGAATTTCTTTGCTCAATCTCCCACATGTAATTAGGCCACACACATTCTCATATTAATGTGCCAAATCAGCATGTTTGTAGCAGAAATGTGAATTAGGAGGTATTTGACATAACTTGTCAAGTTGCAAGAATGTCTTATTTTTTAGTCAAGTACTGTTCCTGTCAGGACACACGTGGAAAAGTTCTCAATGTTCTTTCTGTTAACAAGCTGTCTGTAGCATATATTAGGCATGGAATTACTGAAAGAGAGAAAAGTTTACGAATATGTAGATTCATAAGGGTTGCACACTCAATGAAAATCATGCAGTCTTCAAAATTAATGGTCATATGAAGAACCTAAGCTTTTGACACTGATGACAAGAACCCAGATTTAAAATTCTGAAGCTATGGGGATAAAATACAGGGAGCAAAAGGTAGTGTACAGGTTGTGCACAAAGGACATTGCCATTAAAAGAGTCAAAGGACATGAAAGAGAAGTGGTAACTGAGAAGGAGGAGAGACAGGGCTGCAGCCTATCCCAAATGTTATTCAGTCTCTACACTGAGCAGGCAGTAAAGGAAACCAAAGACAAATTTGGAGTTGGACTTACAGGTCAGGAAAGAAGAAATAAAAGAAATGTATTATGACAGTGAAGACTAAGGATGAAGGGCAGCTGAATGGGATCTTGGAAAGAGTTTATAAGAAAAGCATCAATTAATGTTGTTCTAAAATGTAGTAGGTTAGGAAATGAGACACAAAAAGTAGTAAATGAGCAGTAAAGTAGCTGACAATGGCTGAAGTAGAGAGTATATAAGGGGTGTCCCATAAGGAATGCAGTTTTTCAATTGAGCACCTTTTTCAGTTTGTTAGGTTGCCAGATATGAAATTTAAGCTACTGCTATCTGACTATATTGCGATTACTGACTGTCATTGTCAACTGGCATTTGTGTGTATTGTTATCAGCTAAAATAGAGTGATACATGATGAATGAACAATCCAGATTTTGAAAGGGCATTTCAAGTACATTGAATGCCATGCAGAGACCATTTGAAGACGTGTAATTTTTGTATCCAAAATGTGCCTAATGTGTCAACAGTGCAGAGACTGGTAAGGAAATTTTAAGATACAGGATTGACAGGAAACATAAAATCACACGGATGTCCTCATTCTTGTCAACTGGTAGGAAATGTCTCGGTCATTAGTGTCCCACTGCTACAAGTGCAGTGAAGTGAATTCACTGCCATTCTCAATGGTGAGCCCTTCTGAGAAGGAATTTGCATTGAATTTTAACAAAAGATCTGCATTTGCATTTTTTTATGATACAAACAACACATGAGCTGAGGTCAAGGGACAAGTGTTTGCTGATTAGGTTTTCATAAAAAAAAAAAAATAATTTTCTGTGACAAGGCACCTTTCTGGCTTAAAGGTTATGTGAATAAACATAATTGCCAGGTTTGGGGCACAGAGAATCCTTACAAAGTCAGTGAGAAGTGTCTTTACCCAGAACAAGTCACTGTTTTGTGCAGGTTGTGGGCTGGCTGACTAAATGGGCCATACTTTCTTGAAGGCAAGACTAGAAATGCAGTGACAGTGACTGGTGATTGTTATTGCCAGATGATGACACAGTTTTTATGGGTGCAATTGCAAGGGCAAGAATTGAGTGTGAATGTGAAAGACAGCCAACAGGATGAGGGCAACCTGCCACAATGCTTGTTGAAACAACGAGGGTGCTAACAGAAAGATTTCCTGCTTGTCTCATCTTTTCAATGACGATCTGAAATGGCCACTGGTGTCATGTGATATGACACCATATGACTGTTTTGTGGAGGCATGTCAGATCTTGCATTTAGTTGAACCATACCACACCTCAAGGTGTGGTAACAAATCTAGCAGCACACTTCTGACTTGCTTTGATGTTTCACTTTTAACTGACCTGGTGCTGATCCCAAGTAGTTGATCAGTACTTGAGAAAGTGTGCAGTTGTGTCCTATATAGATGAAGCACACTTTTTCAAAAATCTGCCAATAAACCAGAGCAGACTGTTTGTCTTCCCTACCACAGTCCTCAGATGCTCGTTCCATTTCATATTGCTGTCTAACGTTCCATCCTGGTATTTAAATGATGTGATTGTGTGAGATAGAAGACGTCTACATCTGTGTGTTCTGTATTTGAACATTACAGGTTTTGTATTTCCAGCTCATCTGCATTAACTTACATGTTTCTACATTAGAGCTAGCAGCCATTCATGACACTAGCTAAATGTTGTCTGTAACCTTGTATCCTTCTACATTCACTCTTCCTTCCCATACACCGCAGCATCCAGCTGCAGATTGCTTCCCTCCATATCATTTATGTGTACAGAAAATAATATTGGCCCTATCACACTTCCATGGGGCACTCATGATGATACCCTTGTCTCTGATGAACACTTGTTATCATCTGGCCAGATTACCACTGACGCACAGTGATGCGGGTGTCGTGAAGGGGTCAAATGGAATATGAAGAGGTGCTCTGTTGTCATTGCTGAGAGTAGGTTCTGTCTGTCTGTCTGGGAACATACTTTTTCTCCAGAGCTTGCAAGGACCATTGCCAAGTTGCAACAAACAGCCCAAGATGCTTTGGGGCAATGTATCACAGGATGCCATTTGGCACATTTATGATCATCTATGTGTGTGACAATATACACCTGCATTGTAGTGATGTGACAGGACACCCTTCACTGTGACACGTGTTTCATTTGACCTGAATTACAATGATGTCACATCATGTGACAAAAAATTACCATTTCTTTGAGGGTGTTGTAGTTTCCTTTTTCAGCAGAGTACATGGTACGCATTTCATTGTAACCTGTCTAGTTTAGTAAATAAATCACCTTCCTTGACAAGGATCTCAATATTTGCTTATTTTCTGTTGATTGTTGTTACTAAGTATATACTACAGGTCAAAAGTATTCGATCACATATGAAAAAAGCTGTACTCTTTATTTTAATTGACAACCACACTCTTCAAACTAAATAGGCTAACAAGACAAATATTTTCTCTCTCTGTCATTAAGTACCCTTTGTGCTAAGAACAGCTGCACAGACTGTTCGCATTACGGAGATAATATTTTTGCAGAGATTACAGTCCAATACATCCGTAATCCATAGATTTTCAACATTAGATGACCTCAGTTCTCTTATCTCTCTGCCGTGTTCATTCCAGTGCGTGAGGTGGTGCAGTGGTTAACACACTGGACTCGCATTCAGGAGGACAACGGTTCAAACCCGTGTCCAGCCATCTTGATTTAGATTTTCTGTGATTTCCCTAAATCGCTTCAGGCAAATGCCGTGATGGTTCCTGTGAAAGGGCACAGTTGACTTCCCTCCCCATCCTTCCCTAATCTGAGCTTGTGCTCCATCTCTAATAACGTCATTGTCAATGGGACATTAAACACTAATCTCCTTCCTTCCTCCCTCAAGTTCATCCCGTAAGTATTTGATGGGATTCAAGTGAGGTGGCTGACTTCACCAGACCATATTTTTCAGTTTTCCAAATTTCTCTCCTCTATTGACTTACTGTTGGCACAATTTAGAAGTCTGTCTGGGAGCATTGTCTTGCTGCAGAAAAACCCACAACTAATATGTCTCTTGGCAGATTGAACTGAATTGTTGATCAGTATATTGTCATATCCTTCCTTCTTTAATGTTCCATTAATTCTCACTACAAAACTGATTCTATCACCCACAAAACATCCCCACACAGTGACCGAACCTCCACCACTCTTTGTCATTGGCATTACATACTGACTTCATATGTCTCCATGAAGTCAATGTGTAAACATTCAGTGAAGGCTTCCAAATTTAAAACTTGATTCATCCACGAACACCACCTTGGACCATTGCTGCACTCTCCAGGTTTTACGTTGCTGTGCCCATTGCAATCAGTTGAACTTCTTTCTCTCCATCCATTTAAGTCATGGTCACATAAAAGGCATTGCTCTGCTGAGACAAAGGTTGGAGCTTCTCACATATTGTTTACTTTGTTGTTAATTTCAGGTGCAGGAAGAGTCCTCACATTTACTCTGTACACATATGAACTAATCTTTGCTTTACGATGTTACTCAGGGTCTTCCAGATTGTCGAACACTTGTGCTGGCACCAGTCTGCTTGAACTGGAGCAATGTATACACCACTGTAGGCTTGGTTAAGCCAAATTTTGTTACTATTGCCTTGCTAGAATAGCCTTTGTGATGCAGAGCTACAATTACAGCACTTTTTTCAATTCCGACCTCCTCCATCCATATTATTAGGAGGTAATACGGCATGAACTTGATCAAGTATACAAACTCACTACTAGATGCACACAGTGTACAAAGGCAGCAGGAGAAATGAGACCTATTTAAATGGAATCCTCTTAGGTAAATGCCATCAGTGTTGTGGATACTCACCAGCACCTCTTTGGGTGAACAATGATTTGGATACATAGCAGATGAGCTTATTTTTAGCATGTTTCTACTTGTTTTACTATCAGAACAGGTTTATGGTAGAATACTCAAAATTAAATCCCTGTTTTTAACACAAATCAATAGCTGCGACTGAAAATACATGTCCTACCAACCGGTCCCTTCTTCTTGTCAAGTTGTGCCATAAACTCCTCTTCTCCTCAATTCTATTCAATACCTCCTCATTAGTTATGTGATCTACTCATCTATTTCTACAGCATTCTTCTGTAGCACCACATTTCAAAAGCTTCTATTCTCTTCTTGTCCAAACTATTTATCGTCCATGTTTCACTTCCACACAAGGCTACACTCCATAAAAATACTTTCAGAGACGACTTCCTGACACTTAAATCTATACTCGATGTTAACAAATTTCTCTACTTCAGAAATGCTTTCCTTGCCATTGCCAGTCTACATTTTATATCCTCTCTACTTCGACCTTCATCAGTTATTCTGCTCCCCAAATAGTGTCTCATTTCCTAATCTAATTCCCTCAGCATCACCCGACTTAATTCAACTACATTCCATTATCCTCATTTTGCTTTTGTTGATGTTCATCTTATATCCTCCTTTCAAGACACTGTCCATTCTGTTCAACTGCTCTTCCAAGTCCTTTGCTGTCTCTGACAGAATTACAATGTCATCGGTGAACCGCAAAGGTTTTATTTCTTGTCCATGGATTTTAATACCAACTCCCAAATTTTCTTTTGTTTCCTTTACTGCTTGCTCAATATACAGATTGAATAACATCGAAGAGAGGCTACAACCCTGTCTCACTCCCTTCCCAACCACTGCTTCCCTTTCATGTCCCTCGACTCTTATAACTGCCATCTGGTTTCTGTACAAATTGTAAATAGCCTTTCGCTCTCTGTATTTTACCCCTGCCACCTTCAGAATTTGAAAGAGAGTATTCCAGTCAACATTGTCAAAAGCTCTCTCTAAGTCTACAAATACTAGAAACGTAGGTTTACCTTTCCTTAATAAGTTGTAGGGTCAGTATTGCCTCATGTGTTCCAATATTTCTACGGAATCCAAACTGATCTTCCCCATGGTCAGCTTCTACTAGTTTTTCCATTTGTCTGTAAAGAATTCGCGTTAGTATTTTGCAGCTGTGGATTATTAAACTGATAGTTCGGTAATTTTCACATCTGTCAAAAACTGCTTTCTTTGGGATTGGAATTATTATATTCCTCTTGAAGTCTGAGGGAATTTCGTCTGTCTCATATATCTGGCTCACCAGATGGTAGAGTTTTGTCAGGACTGGCTCTCCCAAGGCAGTCAGTAGTTCTAATATAATGTTGTCTACTTCCGGGGCCTTGTTTTGACTCAGGTCTTTCAGTGCTCTGTCAAACTCTTCATGCAGAATCATATCTCCCATTTCATCTTCATCTACATCCTCTTCCATTTCCATTATATTGTCCTCAAGTACATCACCCTCTATATACTCCTTCCACCTTCCTGCTTTCCCTTCTTTGCTTAGAACTGGGTTTCCATCTGAGCTCTTGATATTCATACAAGTGGTTCTCTTTTCTCCAAAGGTCTCTCTAATTTTCCTGTAGGCAGTATCCATCTTACCCCTAGTGATATGCGCCTCTACATCCTTACATTTGTCCTCTAGCCATCCCTGCTTAGCCATCTTGCACTTCCTGTCAATCACATTTTTGAGACGTTTGTATTCCTTTTTGCGTGCTTCATTTACTGCATTTTTATATTTTCTCCTTTCATCAATTAAGTTCAATATTTCTTCTGTTATCCAAGGATTTCTACTAGCCCTCGTTTTTTTTTTTCCCCTACTTGATCCTGTGCTGCCTTCAGTACTTCATCCCCCAAAGCTACCCATTCTTCTTCTACTGTATTTCTTTCCCCCATTTGTGACAATTGTTCCCTTATGCTCTCCCTGAAACTCTAAACCAGAGGTTGTACAATCAGTTTATCCAGGTCCCATCTTCTTAAATTCCCACCTTTTTGCGGGTTCTTCAGTTTTAATCTACAGTTCGTAACAAATAGATTGTGGTCAGAGTCCACATCTGCCCCTGGAAATGTCTTACAATTTAAAACCTGGTTCCTAAATATCTGTCTTACCATTATATAATCTATCTGATACCTTCTAGTATCTCCAGGCTTCTTCCATGTATACAACCTTCTTTTATGATTCTTGAACCAAGTGTTAGCTATGATTAAGTTGTGCTCTGTGCAAAATTCTACCAGACGGCTTCCTCTTTCATTCCTTACCCCCAATCCATTGTCACCTACTATGTTTCCTTCTCTCCCTTTTCCTACTACCGAATTTCAGTTACTCATGACACTTTTCGTCTCCCTTCACTATCTGAATAATTTCTTTTATTTCATCATACATTTCTTCAATTTCTTCATAATCTGCAGAGCTAGTTGGCATATAAACTTGTACTACTGTGTTAGGCATGGGCTTCGTGTCTATCTTGGCCACAATAATGCATTCACTATGCTGTTTGTAGTAGCTTACCCGCACTCCTATTTTTTTATTCATTATTAAACCTACTCCTGCATTACCCCTATTTGATTTTGTATTTATAACCCTGTATTCACCTGACCAAAAGTCTTGTTCCTCCTGCCACCAAACTTCACTAATTCCCACTATATCTAACTTTAACCTATCCATTTCTCTTTTTAAATTTTCTAATGTACCTGCCTGATTAAGGGATCTGACATTCCACGCTCCGATCCGTAGAATGCCAGTTTTCTTTCTCCTGATAACGATGTCCTCTTGAGTAGTCCCCGCCCGGAGATCCACATGTGGGTCTATTTTATTACCAGGAATATTTTAACCTAGAGGACGCCATTATCATTTAACCATACAGTAAAGCTGCATGCCCTCGGGAAAAATTACAGCTGTAGTTTCCCCTCGCTTTCAGCCATTCGCAGTACCAGCACAGCAGGGCCGTTTTGGTTAGTGTTACAAGGCCAGATCAGTCAATCATACGGACTGTTGCCCCTGCAACTACTGAGAAGGCTGCTGGCCTCTTCAGGAACCACATGTTTGTCTGGCCTCTCAACAGATACCGCTCCATTGTGGTTGCACCTACTGTACGGCCATCTGTATCGCTGAGGCATGCAAGCCTCCCCACTAACGGCAAGGTCCATGGTTCATGGGGGGCGAGATGGAACCATATAGTTTCATTTAATTCAAGCAGCTATACCTGGGATTCAGGTAGGATCTCCTGTTTCATTTGATTCTGAGGTACTATTCCAATACTGTTGGACATGTTCCACTCCCAGGAGGATCCCCTCTTTTGAGGGTCTATGGAATAAATAATTAATCTAATCTGAGAGGCCCTGCAATGCTGTTAGAGTTTCGAGGGAATACCGAGAGGAGACTTGGGTTTGAATCCCAGCCCTGCTAACAATTTTCTTTTGTCACTTCATATACATCAAATGGAAATATCAACTATAATCACTCGTCAGATATAAGGTAACTGAAACTAACATGAGATATCAATTCAGTGTAAATTTCATGTGAGAACTGACCCATCCTCTTGTGGCAGTTTATTGGAGCAACAAGTCATTCCATGTGACTGCAAAGGGCACACCATTCCCATTTTCTGGAATGGTTGCAAGGCAGATGCACGTAATTGCAGGCCTACATTACGGATAACAATCTGTTGAAGCATTAAAGAACACAGTTAACATTTGTGACACTCTTTGTAGACCAGATTTGTCTTCTCTAGGTCTCAACAAGAATTTGATGAAGGGTAATTGTCTGAAACTTTGCCGATAAAGGATTGGAGCAATAAATGAAATACTCGAAAGTGTCATTCATTGGTTCTCAGTAAATGGTCTAGCACTTCATTTACAAAGAAAAGGCATCTTATTCGGTTTTGTACAAGGAAAGACAAATCATCACTAATAATGAAGCATGATGGAAAAGAAACATGTGAAAACTGATTGTTAAAAATACCTGGGGGTACATAGTGATGAGAACCTGAATTATAAATCACATATTAAGGAACTTTTCAAACAACTGAGTGCAGTAATATTTGCTCTAAATGTGATTGCCATAAGTGGCAATGACAGCATTAGAAAATTTAACTTCCTTCTTTCATTGATGTCATATGGAGAATGTGGACCTGTGCCCCCCACCCCCTCCCCCTACATACACACACACACAAATGCACAGTGCCTATCCTGAAACTTCACATAGATAATGAAATTAGGTAGCCTCACAACACATACACTCTTACGAAGTTTGTTGTAAAGGATCAGCACAATTTGAAAATAATACTAGAATTCATACATACAATACTAGGAAGAAAAACAGAGGGACTTAATCTTCTTGTAGCACAGTAAGAAGCATAGCATGCAGCCATAAAAATATTTGACCACCTCCCTTTAATTAACAAGGTGCTGGCTGATAATAAAAGTTGACAAGTGCTATTCCATAGATGAATTTCTGAGAACGAACCAACAGGTTAGCCACGAGCACTGATGCGCTGCTTCCTGGACTTGTGTATGTGTGCTGGCCCCAGACTGAATCAGCCCAGCAGGTTAACAATGAGGGTCGATTTGCCGGCAAGTCTGGATGTGGTTTTTAGGCAATTTTGCACATCCCAAAAGGTAAATACTGGGCTGGTCCCCATGTACCACCTCAGTTACAGAACTTGCAGACATTTGAAAAACATTTGCACTAGTTCATGGCTTACACTAGACGCAGACAGTTAGGGTACATTACTTCTGTCCTGGGGGGTACGTGATGGCGACAGGAAGGGCATCTGGCAACCCTCTGACACCAACATTGCCAGCTCCATAGTATCAGGGTTGACCACATGTTGAAGTGGAACGAAGGCCCAAGCAAATAATGAGAAGGCTACATCCAAAAATGAACATATCTACTAAATGCCATTTTTCACAGTCAACATGAAACTTATTTTGGGCATACATAAGAATGAAAATAGCATATTGCAGTGTGAATGCCTTTTACTTTTAGGCCAAAAGGCAGTTCATATCTGTAAATCAAATCTACAATAAAAATATTCCTTTAAAAAGCACATTTAAATATGGACATGTTCTCATTACATGAACCATGAGTGATTTTCAAAAGCAAAAATCTTCTGTTTTCTTTCAAAATAACTTACCTCTTCCTGGATAATGCTTGTTATACCATATCATTTCACATATTTTTATAGTGTAGTATGTGATATCATAGAACAAAATTGTAAATTGGCCACTGTAGCACTAATATTAATTTTCACTCTTTTATTCAAATTTCAGGTTTTATTGTTACTTCACAATTATTTTAAATGTTTCAGATCACCATACCAGAATTTAATGATGTAACTGTGGCATTAACTATCTTTAGAAATATTCTTTGACATAAGTGTTACATTGAAACATGGAAACCAGAATAATTTTCTTAACAATCACAAGCAACATGGAAATATCATCAGTGATGGTTGTGTTCCAACTTAACTCCTAGTGATTTCTCCAGTCTTCTTAAAAAATAGTTTACTGTAAACCATCAACATCTTTTTTCCTGTTATCTTAAATTGGATGGCTGAAACGTACTTTGGCTTTTGTCCAAGGAAAGGGTTTTGTAATGGTTCATCTGCTCTTTTACATCTAGCTGGGACTTCTAGAACGCAGTTGCCTTAACATCAGTACGAGTGTTTCCCACAGCTTTGTACTTGTGTATGGAAATACATTTTATTTCACATATGTAATGTAGATCTTGAAGGCCCTTAGATAGGGATTTCATATCAGTCAGCAAGGTTTCTTAGCTCAGTCACTGATTGTAGATCTCGTTGTATTCCTCTTTCGTTACAATTGTTGGCCTTTTTCTGAGAAGTTTTCCTATTCTATCAAAAATTCAGTCAGTGGATAAGTAACTGTGTCCTTGTAATAATAATTATTAGTACTATGCAACATATTATGAGGGAGCACAGAAGCACAAACTGTTGCTCTGCATGAGAACAACAGTGTGACTGGAATGGAAATCACTCGACTGGATCTAATGGATTAGTTATCCTTCACACAAAATGTGTATGTGGACACACATGTATTTTCATAGGCTTGTATCTTGGCAAATGTTTGATTTCACTTACATTGTATGATTGTTTAGGTTCTGCTTATCCTGTGTCTCATTTATTTTAAATTCCAGACATGTTTGCCTTTGCATATAAGCTCCTCATATGTGGCTGGGTCACATATAAAATTTTGTTGAAGATTGAGACTGAAACAAAAAGCAACAAAGTTCAGTAAATAGTCAGCATGAACTAATGTTGTGCAATGAGAACCCCAGAAAAACAGACGATAATAGCTCTCTGGTTACAATTGTCTTCCTCAACTTCCAGAAAACACTTGGTTGGGGGGCAGAGTGCATGTTAAATGCGTGCTACACCATCATTATTCTTTATGCCACTTTTGATTTTTGGGTCAAGACAAATGCTGAACATCTTGATGAGATCAGTCTCATTGACTGGGTGCACATTTGTCAAATATGGATTTCAAGAGCTGGGGAACAGTCCATTGCCACTCGAAGCTCTGGACATGCTTTTGCCTACCATACAGTGACACAGTAATGGAACATTGTACGTCATAGTGGATGGGATTTTGAATTTATTGGCTGAACTGTGAAAATTGTAGGAAAAAAAAATAATTTTGAAGATGCACCATTTGTCAATAAGGGTTGAGGGGATTGGTTATTCAAGTGAAACAATCATTACTGAGTAACTGCTATGGAATATGCTGTACTGAGGCAAGCAGGGTTCTGTTTGGGTGGGCCCCAATCTCCCTACCTGGGACCAAATAGGCTTGTGATTATCTCACTGTATAAATTTCCAGAGGGATATTGGTTGACCCTACCACTCCATCACCAAGTGAGATCAGCAAACATCGTTTAACAGTAAAAATGTGATAGTAACACAGTATCAGGAGAATTATTAAAGAATGTTGCACTACTTACAGAACAAAATGCAGATTAGCATTGCTTAATTCCAGAGAATTTTCTGTTGCAGAGGGAAGGCATAATTTCTTTAACTTAAGCAAAGGTTGGACACAGATTTGAACTGTTGCCTCCTGACTCGCATTCATGTGTGTACCTTCTTCTGCTTCTACACAATGAGCACTGATCCAAAATAATTGCTGAAGACATGGTCCTGGATGGTTATTGAATCATTCAAGAGACATACTTGAGGTATAGGGACTTCTTAAATTAAGTTACACATCATCTCATGCTAAGACCATTACGCAACAGGCACGGCACACTGTTGGAAGAGTGTGCATGTTCCCAATTTCCTGCAGAGACAATTCTGCTGCAGTATGGACAACAGGTTCATCACATCGTGGGAGTGAAATGGCACTCCAAAGTTGAAGTACAAGGAACAGTATGGCTCTTGTTGACAAAACATCTAAATTGCACACAAGTTTGCCATGAAATTCTGGCAGTGTATGGCCCAAATGAGGTGCAATGCAATGTAGCATCCAGTCGTAGTGAAACAATGCCAACAATTTGATGAAGACCATTCAGTTTTTCCAGCAAGCTGGTTGGATATCTGGCAGGAAAGAGATTTTCCATCACAGAGGAAATTCACACCGGTCCTCAAATTGTTCCATGACTGAGGGGCAGATTTATATTGTCAAGAAACTGAACAGTTGGTGGGATGTTACAATTGTTGTTTACAGATCTTGGTGACTGTAGTGAAAAGAAATATCTGCATCACTTTGAATTGTATTGCAGCATACAGTAAAAGTTACTCAGTGTGTCATAGTAACGGGTAACTTAATTTTTGAAGTCTCATAGTTTCCTGCTGCTTCCACACCTTTCTTTGACAATCATCAGATGTCAGGTTACTCCTGGATGCATCGGTTAATGGAATCCTACCCCACTGATTGAGCACCCATTCTGTGTTTTCCGGTACCCATCTCCACAGACCAGTGCTTTGGGGGAGGGATGTTAGCGTCATATGTAGTGGAGGCCACATTGATAATGTGGAGTCTTGGATTCTGTCTTGACCATAGTTGCCTGATATCCCAGTTTAAGTGGGATCATCCCAAATATCTGGTTGTAAACCCAACTCCCAACTGTACTTTGTTGGGATAGACAACAATCCTGGTTACATAAAAATTGACAACATTTTATATAATGTTGTGGTCTTCACATCAATTTGTTCATTACTGATGTCAATGAGGGGCAGTCTTGTAAGAGTTACTGACCTTAAACTTCTGCTTTTATTAAGAGCGCTAAGTTGCCATACTTGACTCAATAGCCATTGTTTTCGAGTAGTGCATCAGAGGTCAATCGTGACAGTGCTTTGTAATTCTCCGGTGGAAAAATTGAATAGGGTTGTGCAGTTTCCTTCCCCTGTGGCAGCCTTAGTCGTCTTGATGCCAATAAATGATGATCGTATCAAAAGAGAAGTTGTGACTAAGGAAGCTGGGATAATTTTTACTTCCCCCTTGTTTTGCCATATGCCTCCTTAAAATTCATTTTTTCACTTTCAACTAATTACTATTAACATATGTGAATATAATCTGTATTTTCATAAAAGAGAAAGGTTGGCCCTTAGTTTTAAAGAATTTAACAGCAGGTCGAATTTTGTGTGTGTAATTGATTTTCTAATTTATATTGAGTATTCCTAGTTAGTACCTTTTATTATAGGGCAAAATCAGTCATTTTTATGTAACTTGAATCATATAATTCTATTGTTGATTTATAAACAAATGTAAATCTTGTAATAATTGCAAACATTTGGAATATGAAATGCTAGTATTCGTAAAGTATCTATTTGGCTCTAGTTGGAAACATGTTAGCAAAGCCAGCCCTTAATTAATTCTAAGGTAATTAACAGATATGACAAAAGTATTGCTTGCTTAACTATATATGTGAATTTCATGATTAAAAGAAATAATTCGGCCTAACTCTCGTAGTAGAAGAAACTGTTAAAAAGACGGAATTTTTAAATGCATTGAGTTAACCGAGTAAATTAAATTTTTATCGCAATTTCTGTAAATTTAACTTTGCTCAATGTGTAGTTTCAGTACCTATTATCATGGTGATATATAAGGGTCGTGAGACAGTCAGTCCATGGCCAAGTTTCAGACGAGGAAGCTGTGTTGGTTAGAACAACCACGATGCATCACCTTAACAGTGATGTAAGTGGTACATGAACAGGCCATGTGTTAAAGCAATGACAGTGTCTGTTCCATACGTACCTGATTATTCCGAAAGAAATGTGAATTATTTGGTTATGTTTTTATCGCTTGTAGACGTTCAACAGTAAGCATTATGTGGATGTTTGCCTGGAAACTAGTAATGAGGCTTATGGGAAGTTGTGCACTGCCCATATATAACCGTGTATTATTGGGAGGTTGTGAAAAGTGAAAGTAAAAGACTGTGAAATGCAACTGTGCATCTGTCGGCTACATCATTTACAGTGGACAGTACTGCACGTCCACCCCCTATGTTTTCAGCCAGTATGTCGACACCGAGGACAACAAAGTAGGCAAACCACAACAAAATGGCAGTTTACCTGCAGCACAGTATAAACTATGTTGTAAAATGATTTGACTTTGAAGAAAGTGTCTACAGGACTTTCAAACCATTTTCCCTGATAGTGAAACAGAGCTGATTTTCAGAATTTGTAGAAGTGATTTCTTGTAGATGGGGATTTGATGTTTGAAAAATGTGTGCAGTTAAAGAACTTTCTCATGGAAGAAGAGAAGAACTTTTTAAGCTGAAATCTGATTAGTGGAAGGAATTTTTTTCATTGTTATGGAAACTGTCAACTTCTTCAAACTTTTCCATTTTGCTTCAGATGAGTTTTCAGCCTGATGATGATCACTTGGTGAGCTGAGAGGAACCTTTTCCCAGCAGCAACATTACAGGCTGAAATAATAATGAAGATGGTTTAGTGATTTAAATGTCTCCAGTTTTGTTGCTTTCTTGACGAGGAAGAAGAGAAGATTCTATGAAGGAGATTGAAAAGTGAGCAAAAATCTCAATAAGGTAAAAAACAGTGATTTGTTATATTGAATTTTGAATTGTAGCCTGTGTGTGTTTAGTCTTGGTTTTTTAAAAATATCCTGATTTAGTTCAGAAAAAACTTGGCAACTGGTCTGTACTAATACAGCTGCCTTCTAAATGGGCAGTGCACAGCTCTATTGCATTTTCTTGTGGGTGCCTATGAGCCAAAACTCTTATGCTGTAATCAGGTTGTTGACTCCAGGCTACCACTGGAAGATGGTTTGTCTCACAGTAGTGGTTCTCTGTTTGAATGAAGTCACTGTGGTGTATGACAAATTGACAGGCAACTTACCATGCTGCCAACCTTCCTGCCATATACTGACAATGTGGATAAGCCTCAAATAATCCTACAAAGCATGTTTACAGGCAACGCACTGCACACAGTTGAAGATTTTAATAAATCTGTCTCACAGAGACCTCTGTTCAATAGAAGATTATGATAAATATTCTGGTTCACAAAGTATCTGATTCCATTCATTTTTCAGCTATGTTTTTCCAATAATTGCAAATCTGCTATTCAAAAATGGAAGCATTTAGAATTGATATTTTGTTTGTGATTTCTTTCTTTTTCTTTGATGTTTGAGAATATTAATTATATTATAAATTTCATTTTTTTCAACTGTAAAATGGCATGTGTTTGACATTTTGGAATTATTTGGTTATGAAAATGCCTCATAGCACTTCTCTATCAAATAGAAACTGTTATAATTTTTCATAAACACCAGAACAGTTCCTGAAGTTAATATTGTAAAAATGTGCCTTTGATGCTTTGCACCAGTGTGTTGAGTTGTGCTATCTTTGTTAACTTTCTCAATAGTTTTAGTGAGGTTACTGAATGAGAATAGTTTTGTTGGACCTGATGTCACATGGAACCAAGTGCAGTTTTATCTGTTGGACTGAGTAATGTGAACTCAGTGTATATTATGAACTGTAATTTGTTTTTATAATTGCGCAACTCTGAAGTCAGTGTCCATTTAAAAGTGACTCTTTTTAGCCAGTTTCCAAAGCTTTAAAAATGTGGTGTTAATTGTTGATTACATTTGGAGAATTGGGCTTAGCAAAAACAACAATGTTCTTTCATCTGCCAGTCAAGATATTAACTGAAACTATTCGACCTAGACCCCACAATGAATTGTACTGCTAAATATATTTGGATGGTGAGCTGAGCCACAAAATACTTCAAATCATGTCAATGATTGTTGATACTGTTTTCTAGGTTATGCAACAAATGTCATTGGAACTCTATCCTGCAGTGTCATATCCCAACGTTAAAGTTCTGACAAAGAAATGTTACAGCTTTAATTACATAATTTCTTGTTGTTAGGAGTGAGTAACAGGACTCTTAGAAGACACAGGAAATAATGCTTAGAGAGAAAAAATAAAGCTCTTGATATTAGCTGATGATATCAGAGGCAAGAAAGGACTTGGAAGGGATAAAAATCATACATTGTAGAAATTCCTACCTGGAATTTCCGTTGGTTGTTTTAAAAATGGTAAAATTCCACCAACCAACATGTTGCCCTCTGCCAGTGGTGTAATGTGATGCAGTATGGAGGGGCAGCTGCTCAGCACACCTCTCTCCTGGGATTTTTTGACTGTGGAACCACTACTAATCGGTCAAGCAGCTCCTCAGCTAGCCTCACAAGACTGAGTGCATTCTGTACCAGTCACCCCCCACCAAGGAAAAAATCACTGGCAGTACCAGCAATTGAACCCAGGTCCGCCAAATGGCAGTTAGTTGAATGGTACAGCTAAGGAGGCAGACAATGGAATAGATAGTGTGTTAAAGAGCAGTTCTAAGATGAACATAAGACAAGGATAATGGAATGTAGTCAAGTTGAATCAGGAGATGTGGAGGGAATTATGAGGGATGATCAAAAAGTTTCCATTTGAAAGCTGTACGAGGAGGGGTCGAAAAGCTTCTGCCCTAACAAATAAAGAATGACAGAAATTTCATAATATCAACTCATTTGTCTATATAATACTTGTGTACACTAATACACTTGAAGGCATGCTCAGATAACCTCTGCAAACCATTCAAATAAAAGGTCTTTGATTTCAAGTCCAACAAAGCATCAGTCACTGCATCATCATCCTTTGAGGTATTTTTTTTAGGTTTGGGAAAAGGAAAAAGTCTGACACAGTCAGATCTGGAGAATATGGCAGGTGACGTAAGAATTTGAACCCGCAGTCATGCAGAGTTTCCAATATTGCGAGGTCTTTGTGCACCGGTGCATTGTCCTGATGCTAAAGAGTTCAGTGAGCCACTTTTCCACACCACATTTTCCTTATCTCTTCTCTCAAATGGCACAGGAGGATGCAACAGTATAAAGCATTGATAGTTGCAACCATTAGGGTGAAGGATGTTTTCATTGCTGTGAGTCTTGTTCTGTCTCAGGATCAAAGAGGTGAACCCACATTTTGTCTATTGTGACATACCTTGCAAGAAAGCCATCTTCATTCACTTCAAATTGGCAGATGATTTCTTCACAAAACTGCACGTGTTCCTGTATCTCATCTGCACTTGAGTCTTTGTGGACCCACCAAGATGAAACTTTCAGCATTCCCAAAATATCCACAACAGTGTCATGAGCACACCCATGGGAGATTCCAAATGTGGTTTCAATGTGCTGCAGTGACCCTGCAAAACTTTATCGTGAATTGTAGTTATTGTTTCATCAGTGGCAGGCTTTCCATTCTTTGGTGCTTCTCTCGCACTCATTCTTCTGTGTTTGAAGTCAGACGCCCAGTTTTTCACTGTTGCACTAGACGGAACACTTGGACATCATTCCCTTCAAATGAAGGTATTCAACCACTACACAGTCCTTGATTCTCCCAATATTCACCACTTTGCTTACACCACAGTATACAATGCATCTTAGTGGCTACACTAATGAAGCTGGAGCTGCGACATTTGACTTGCATACCCATAAAAGTAGGTGGTTGCATTTGTGTGAGACATTACAGTAACTATCTGGGGCTAGAAACTGTTGAGTCACCCCTCATATGCCAATTGGGCAAAATTATGAAGAGAACTGAGGCAATCATCCTACCAGTGCACTAGGTTGAAGATGCCCATTTGATAGAACACTGTGTCCTGCTTTGTCAAGAAGTCCGTCACTGCTTGCTGCACACCCTCTTGCAACAGGAGTCATTGATCCTTCAAGACCTTTCTAAGGGACCAAAGGCATGATAACCACACAGGTAGAGAGATCAGGACTGTAGGGTGGCTACTCGAGTGTCTCCCACTTTAGCTGGTGTCTGCAATATGGGGATGTGTTTTATCCAACTTGATGCACCATTGCACAGTGGTGGTTTTCAACAGATGTGCTGCTTCATACACATTGTTCAATCTATGATGGATGCCTACCAGTGTTTGGCCTCCAGCAGCTGAGAAAAGAACAACAGTATGTGATCCTGTTTGGACATATTTGATAATAACACTGCCGTAGTTACAATTTGTACACGCACTTCAGAAAAGCACAAATGCCACACATTGCTTACATGTCAGTGCTGCTGTAATCACACTGGAGTCATGCTACGTTGCTTTTACTCTGTGGCAACAACCTTGAATGGGAACTTTTTGATTGTCCATTACACGAGGTTTGTCCGGAAAATACGTATAAAAGTTGAATAATGTCTTTATGTTACAGGTTGCAGTCACCACCGGGTGGGACTACTGCTGTAATCAATCCCATCAACGCTCAGTTTGAGTCAGAGCACTCTGCGTGAAGGTGGGAGTGTGCGGCAGCTTGTTGACAGTTACCCTTTTTCACCTGCCATCGGCATGGAGCTCTCTCTGATTGAGGAATAGCGTGTCAACATCAAGTTTCTTGCAAAGGTAGGCAAGAATAGCCATGAGATTTTTGAGGGTTTGAAACAGATTTACGCAGACAATTCTCTGATGAAACCAACCGTGAACAAGCGGTTAAAAAGATTCTGGGACGGCCAAGAAGAAGTGAACGATGACTCTCGCCCAGAATGCCCATCAACATCGAGTTCCGATGCAAATGTTGAACGAATTCGGGCTTGTGTTCTGAAAGACCATAGATTGACAGTCAGAATGATTGCTGACGAGCTGTCAATCCCCAAAACAATTGTTTACGAAATCCTGATACCAAAACTTGAAATGAAGAAATTGTGTGCGAAAATCGTACCGAAGCTCTTGACGCCAGAACAGAAAGCAAAGAGGGTTGTGAGGATTGGTTGGAAGCAGAGGAACGAGGGGACTGAGTCATCACTGGAGATGAGTCCTGTTTTTACAGATTCGATGTGGAGCTCAAATCTCAAAGCAAGGAATGGAAACTAGCAGGAGAACCAAGAACAAAAAAGTCGTGAAAATCAAGGTCCGATGTGAAGACAGTGTTGATTGTTTTCTTTGATTCTAGGAGCATTGTCCCTCCCAGCCAGAGAGTGAAGTTCTGACATGTCTCAGAGCTCATGTGGCCCGAGTTCGAACGGAGTTGGCAAAAGGGGGCAGGTGGATCCTTCATCACGACAATGCGCCCCTGCTCACATGTTGCTCATTGTGCCCAAGAGTTTGGCCCAAAGCTGAATAACCGTGACAGACCACCAGCCTTTTTCACCTGATTTAGCCCCGTGTGACTTCTTCATGTTCCTGAAATGCAAAATGGTGCTTCGGGGGCGGCACTTGGGAGATGTGGAAGCCATCAAGGCGGAAACGACACGGCAACTGAAGACTTTCAGCAATGTTATCAACAGTGGAAATGGCATTGGCAGAAGTGTATAACATCTCGGGGCGAGTATTTTGAAGGAGACCATATTGTAATACCTGAATAATTGTAAAATAAATTTATTATTCAACTTTTATACATATTTTCTGGGCAAACTTCGTAGATTAGGAAATGAGACACTGAAGATAATAGAAGTGTTTTGTTATTTGGCTAACAAAATTATTGATGATGGCTGACACAGAGAGGATATAAAATGCAGGCTGGACTGTCTGATGGAAAGAATATCTGAAAAAGAGGAATATGTTAAGAGAGGATGTAAATTTAAATGTTAAGGGGTCTTTTCTGGAGGTGTAGCCTTGCTCCAAAACAAAATGTGAACAACAAGCAGTTCAAGCTAGAAAAGGATAGTATCTCTTGAAATGTGTTTCTAGAAAGAAATTTTGATGATTTTGTGTATAAAATGTAAAGGTAAACTCTGTCCATTGGTACTGGCCGACCACCGTGTCATCCTCTGCCAATGACGTCCGGCACACCACTATCCTGCATGGTCAGTTTTCTTGACCCCAAGCCCTGCTTGCTCGAGTAGCTTCTCAGCTTGCATCACAAGGGTGAATGGACACCGTTCCAATCCTCTCACCCAGGAAAAATCCCTGGCAGTACCGGGGATCTAAACCTGTGTCCTCCCCATGATAGGCAGCAGCAGTGAACACTAAGTTACAGAGGTGGTCAATAAGTGGATGGATGACTGGGACTGGTACTAGATACCCTCTGCAATGCACCTAGAGGTGGCTTATGGAATAATTATGCAGTTGCAGATCAAATTACTAAGGAGATGGTACTGAATGAAATTGAGGAGAAAATAAATTTTCAGCTCGACTTGACTAAAAGAAGGAACTGGTTGATAAGACATACCCTGATGCATCAACGAATCATCAGTTTGGTGTTGAGGGGGAGCAAGGGGTGATACAGTAAGCATCAAACCAGTATTTGGACTGAAGACCACAACAAAAACAGTTGGCTATATGTAGGAATTTTCTGTGGTCAGGAAAGCAATGAGAAAGGATTTTCTGATAAAGAAAACTGCAAACACTATACATTAATGTGATGTAAAATGTTTCTTGAGCTGTTTATGAAGCCAGAGAAATCCTATATTAGTTCTTTTGGCATGAAAAACCTGTAGAGGATGATTAAACTACCCCTACCTATGAGTTTTATGCAACTTACAATGCCTACAAATGTCATGGGCAAGATTTTCATTTCTCTCATTCACTGCATGCAAATTACTAGTCCTACATAAAAAATGAACAGGATCTTTTTGTGGGAAATTTAATGTAGTCATTTCTTTTTTTTTTTTTGGGGGGGGGGGGGAGAGGAGAAACATTTTTGCTAGAGGCCATAGTGTTTGAATTATTCAACAAAAAGTACAAAAATGGCATTCAAATGCATTTTTCTTGAATGACACAGAAACTGTGGTCTCCAACAAAAACTTATTCCAGTACAATATTTAATGTAGTTAATTTTCATACAAAAAGATCCTGTTCATTGTTTTTGTAGGACTAACAGTGTGCATGTAGGGAGGAGAGAAGACTAAAATCATGGGTGTGGTTCTTGAAATGTTGCAGGTTCCATAAAACTTTATGGCATGGGCAACTGAATAACCCTGTGTATGATCCAGAAGTTTCAACAACATTCTTAACACACCTCATGGTCAAACTTGGCTACTAATAGAAAATAGGTGGTTCATATTGGCTTTGTGTATTCCCATTATGTGACTGCAGTAAAGAAGAGGATGTGGGATGTTCTCTGTCAACTTTTATACCCACATTGGTATGCCAAAAGACATTAAAATATACAAGGCATGCCAGAAAAGTAAGTACCATTGTGGGAAAAGGACTCAAGAAAACATTTCTTCAGACCAAAATTTGCTTTTTGAAGAAATACTCTTTTTCTACATAACAGCCACCATTGTTCAGACATTTGTCATAGCAGTAAGCAAACTTTTCTATGCCCTCTTCATAGAAAGATGCCACCAGTGAAGACCTCCAATACTGATCACACTTTCTTACATCATCATTGGTGTTGAAGCACCTTCATCCTGCTTGATGATGAAGTAAAAGTGGTAGTCGGAAGATGTGAGATCAGCACTGATTGGCAGGTGGTCGAACTGTTCCCAACTGAATTTTTAATAAGGTTTTCAGTGCCACCAGCAGAAATGAAACGTGATGTCATGAAGCAACATAATGATTCGATTGAGAATTTCACACCTTTTGTTTTGAATAGTGTGATGGAGTTCTCTCTGTGTTTTGCAGTATCATACCGCTTTCATGATTTCAGTTCGGAGAAGGAACTCAACATGCAGAATGCCTTGTAGGTCCTAGAATCCATTTCACCTGATTTTTTTGCACTGACAACTTCATTCTGATTTTTTTTTTTTTTTTTTTTTTTTGGGGGGGGGGGGGGAGGAGGAGGAGGATTGTCATACTGTGAGTTCCTTCACTCCATAGATTGTTGTTTTTATTTTGGAGTGTCATGAAAAAAACCCAAGTTTCATCACCAGTCATGATACTATTTAAGAATTCATCTTCCTCATCACTGTATTCAGTGCTGAAATGTCAAAACCCTGCCAAGGCACATAATTTTGTAGGCATTTTTGGAACACAATTCACAAAAACTTAAGCAATTTATCACTGAGTCATAAATACATTCTTATTGTGAACCATCTGTTTTCATGAATGTTCTAATTCATTTTCTCACACATACCATCAGTGACAACAGAAGGCTGTCCAATACATGCTTCACCATGAAAGTTGAACAAACAGTCTCATCCACTTTCTCACCATAAATATCTACAAGTTGATGAATTTCAGCTGGCTTAATGTTCTGTGTGTTGAAACACAACATAACATAGCACACTTCACAGTCACTGGGCTCAGAGGTTGTCTTAAACATTTTGAATGATCACTAACAAATAGAAATACAACAAAATCCCACTCCAGAGTTGACTGTGGAAAGGCAATGAACCAGAGAAATGTGTGAACCTACAACACAAGTGCTGCAGTGGCAGTAGAATGATTTGGTACTTACTTTCAGGATGCTCCTCATACTTTGAACTTCAATGGAAGTGCCCGTCACCTGTTAATGTAAATTTTTGCTTATGATGGAAACTATGTTTAAACAGTGTGTGTGGGTAGCAAGGGGTATTATTTAACAGTTGAACTATCTTTGGTTTGTTTATCTCTCTCTAGTCACGACAGGTAATGCGATTCAAGGACAGAGGTACTTTCTGACTTACCTTAGTCAAGCTCCAACTCTTCTGTCCTGTAGAGCTACTTGCTTTTTATCCTGAGGTTGTTACTCTCTGGCCTGCTTGGGCATGAAGCTACTCCTAAAAAATTGTATACATTGTGTAAAAAAAAAAAGAAAACTACATTTACAAAGAATTTGTGGAGTCAAAGGTGTGCACCATGTTCCTGATATGGATCTGTTAAACTTTTGACGTTAGTAATGCTCAAGAGATGGTGTGATTATTGGTATACGGGCATTTCTGAAAATATCGCCTGTCTACATTATGGCACAACTGGAATATGCTTGCTCAAAACAACCAAGTGTGAATAATGGCAGTACATTCAGCTGAACTGGTAACCCGTTCTTCTGCAGTGCTTCATACACCAACATTGTCTCCCCCTATAATGAAAGAAATTTAGAGGCAGTCACATAAAAAAGCTTCTTTTTCTCTCCTAAACACTCGAAAATTGTGTGTATGTAGTTTTTTTTTTTTGTTTTAATACACCCTGTATATGAAAAGAGCTGTTACCATTACCTACACTGCTTAAATGGTGTTAATTTGCACACAGATTTCTGGTTGTTCTACTGGAAAGCTTACCAAGACATTTACAGTATAAAGCCGATACTCACTTGTAACTTAAAAATGTACACAGCTCAAAGGTAGTAAAACTGCAACTCTGTAGAAATACAATGTCTTTAATGCAGTACAACATTTTTAACCATGCAATTATAATATTCATGTAACTGATATTATTTAATGATGAGGCTTCTGGGATAATAAGCTATGAAGTAATTACTCCATGCTGTACAGAAAAACAAAGCAGTCTGAACAGCCTCACTGTTAATATTTCTCGTATACGGAATAGGTAATGGGAAGAAAGGAACCAACAAAGTTAAGAAGAACATTAGAATTTTTTAAATTCATCTATCTTTTACAGAAAAGAATAGTAAATTTCAACCATAAATGTTTCATAGGCACGTTACAACATTAACAAACACTGCATTATAATTTGTGACCATACATGATATATATTTTCACTGAAAATGTCTTTAGTAACAATGCACTACACTTGTTACAAGAAACATTGTGTCCTGTCTTATTAAGTGGTCTTTGTTTTACTTCTTTAATTATTTGGCACTTCAGTTCCATGGAACACTATTTAATGTGCAGCTATATACTTGATTATTTTTATTACTTAAAGGTTCATTTTATCATCAACTTACAGAAACAGTGATGTATGCCAATGGTCACTTGGTGGTTGTCTATTATCTACCTGCAGTCTGTCACTGCTACATAGTGTTGAAACCATAGGCTAGGTGGAAGACTCACTGGACGAAAAATTGTTAGAACTACCTACCTACATACATGGGTGAAAAGCAGTTCTGCTGGTCTCAAAAAACTTTATTGTGCGCTTCTGTTCCAAATGACAACTTAAATGAAACTCCATATCTACAATAATTTCACCAGTAAGGTGGGGCTACAAATAGGTTGTAATATTCTGACCTGAGTAGCTCTTCAGCAAGTAGAGCTACATGATATGTGCTACTGTTTTTATATGAACACTAACACTAGTCATGTTTACAATAGAAACAATAATTAGGTCCAATACATTTAAAATTGTATGCCTACAGCAAGCAACACTACAACCAGAATGTACTGCTTGCTGAAAATGAAAATTCATCAAAATATTTGTACACACTGAAATACCTTACATTCATTCTCTCTTGCTGCAATAATGCTAAAACTCATAGCCAAAGGCAATTTTACATTGTTGAGGGGAACTAGAATAGCTAATAAATATAACTAAATAATATCTGTATTCATTTGAGTTTGTTTCACTAAGATCCAGATTATGTTGTCACAGTGGATACAGCAACTTGTTCTCACGTTAACCAATTACAGTTTTCAATTTTGGCCAATCGATACAAGACAGACTTATAACTCCTTCATGTTCATTGTTATTGGCAATAAATTTATTAGCTCTTATCATCTTTGATGACAAAACAAAACTCAGAGTTTGTAACCTTCGTTAGTAAACAAGTCAATGCATTCTGTGCCAGCACTTAAACATTAAAACAAAACCTCTTTCAAATTTTGTTTACATTCATTGCTATTCATTTTGTTCTAAGGCTTGTGTGTAGTGCATCTGTAGGCCTTCTCAGTTTCAACATTAAAACTGTAACATTTAAGTATTCAGAGCATTTGCCTCAATTTGATCCCATAGATTGCCACTTTACTGATGTGGCACTTAATAAATTAAAAAGAGCATCTCTCTTGAAATACTTACAAACTGAATACTGTCGAACAACACGTATGTACATTTCGACACCAGTTATACAACTGAAAATATTGACAGATGCTCCTAAAATTTCTTTTGCAACCTGAATACTAAAACATGTTCTAGAAACTACCTTAAAATGTTAAAATTCTACAAGAGGCTCTACACTAGAAGACATTCTATTTCATTTTTATATTAGGGCAGAAGCAAGATAAGGTACTTTCAGGGAACGACCACAAAATACAAGTAATTACCAATATCTTGCAGGTTCCAGTACTGACCATGGTCTTATCATCCAGTTAGAAACACTTCCACTACAATGGTTGTGCCAAGTATGCTCCTAAACCCTGTTGTTCTCATTTACTTTTATGTGGTTTATATTGTTCATTAATAAACAATGGAATCCTAGCAGACACTGTAGAAATAAACTTGTTTGGACCAAGTACAGTATAACAGATGTTAACTCTTTATTAGTATTTCTGTCACAACAATAGAAGGTAAGTGAGGTTGCTCCACACCAAAATTAGAAAAATGTTTACTGCCAACACAAGTTGTTCTACTCCAAAATCAAACTAAATTGTCAGGTCTTCTGTGTGGTTCCTGCCAAGCAGAGTTCCTTTATGTTGGGAGCATACATTTTACTGAATTTTATGAAGCAGTGCTTAAGAGACAAGTTTTCTAGAACTTGTGATTTATTGGAAAGCAAAGAGAAAACTAAAAGTCAATGAAATGAGAATTAGAATGTGTGAGAATCACTCCAATCAGGCCAGTGGCTATATAATCTAGGTGGTGCATGGAACTGGGTTCTCAAGGCTGAGAAGAGACAGCAAAATTAAGTGAAATGTTTATGTTCCTTTGAAAGATCTAGTGGCACAAAGTAAGGATTACGTATGCCAATCAAGGACTATTTAAGACCATGACAGTTGGTCCTCTTGACTAGGGGCACAAGAGAACAAGCCACACACACCAGAAGAAAGGGAAAAAAATATTGTGAACTGCCATGCCAGATAGACAAATGTGTAAATTCGTTATCAGAACACGTAACAGGTATTGCTAACAGGAGTGTCTACATCCATCTCAAACCTTAGAGGAATTCTTGCCTCAGTGAGTAAAAAGTTCAAATGATTGCATTTGGAATTAATTATCTTTAAAGACATATTTTGCTCACTAACTGGGAGTTTTCGTTAGGTCAATACATGCCTAAGATGTCATTTTTCATGAGCAACACTGTGTTGATCATTAACTGCGTGAACAAAGACCAGCTCTCAAGCTTACTAAACATCAATGACCCACTGCCTACTGCAATAATGAAGGTTTCTTTATGGACCACATTTTCATCACTTGGGAGAAGCAATCACTACTTTATAGTGGGCTGTAATGATTTCAAGTGTAATATCTCACTTCACCTCGTACAATTTATAACTTTGGCATTCTGCTGTTATTAGTGCATTGCTTAACAAATCAAAAAAGTAAACAACAGTTAGCCAAGATATGGGACCTGTTTTCCTTTCCGTTTTTTTATAATACCTGCCACTCTGCTTGTGTCATGTTAATAGAAACTGACAATCATAGCACCCGCAATGGTTCAATTTTCACTTTCACAAAAAGAAAACCAGACTGTCTGTGGGTTCAGTGATCAGCAGGAGGCAAAACCTTGTTAGTGGTCTGGCTGCGAGACTCGAAAGCATTCTAACCCCCGTGCTTACATCACCGGGTTTTGAGAGAACTGTCGGGAGGCGGCAGTGTTCTGCTTGGCAGGCCCTGAAACACACAAAGTGTGGCAAAAATTATTATTGGGACAGTAATGCATTAAGTCACTAGAAACTGCTGTCAGGAAGAACCACTGTACTGAATGACAACCAAAAGCATTTCTATAAGTATTGCATATGAGTGCAGCTTATGGACACGAGTTCAGAATCCCTTTCTTATGTGCAGGAATTTACACTAGATTATAGAGCAACAGCTGTAGGGACCTGGATTAAGTTTGTTCATTGTGGATGTTTATTCAGCGTAAATACAGAAAATTGCAACACTCTCATTTCATTCTTTTCAACAGAACAACCAAAGGAAATAGAAAATCTAGCTGAAGAAATTAATAAATTACACCACAAAATTCAATTCACTTCACTGTAGAAATGAAACACCAGATGACATTAACAAAGCCTTATATAGAAATGCTACAATTACCAGTGTTACCATACATAACCCTTCTTGTTATCCAGATCAATATAAAAAAGCGTTCTTCAGAAGAATGTTTAATCACATGCTTAAAGACCCAATGGATACAAGTGAAAGATAAAAAGAAACAAAAATTGTAAAATCAGCTGCCTCCAGTATGAATACAATCCTGCTGTAATACATAAATTAAACCAACCAATTTCTGGATAACCATCCCCAAACAGGAAGACCATTTTTGTAATAAGCTGACCTTCCTTATGGAAGATTTCATACCAAATTGCCAACCTCTTCAAGTTGTATTGTAAACGTGTTGCGCTTGGGGCACACGATACTCATTAAAGCCTGTATTATGGTAAGTTAACGGGCTTCACCTTACGAGGAAGGATATTTGTATAGATATTGACCGCGTGTACCTGAATGGAGGCAAATCAGACTTACACCCACTCTGTAATAACAATGATACGTCAAGCAAGTTCGAAATGCAACTACACGTCAGAACGGACAAAAAGCAACACAGAAGATGCTACCAATTTGTTAATAATACGGTCGCCAGCCTAATTAGGCATTAACTGAGTTTCTTTCCTGTACAAGTTGATGTACATTCATGCAAAACAACACGTAGTAACACTGCATAATATAGTGAATTTTAGAACCAGAAAAATCTATTGAACTGATAATTTCACTTTCTGTACTTATATGGATAATCCATATATACATAACACTACACTATAATGTTTACTACAAAATTTTGTACTGTCTATTGATCTGATTAAAATCGGGCATAGGTTACCCTAGAAATAGCAATTTCGAGCCACAAACAAAATGTCAATTTTAATAAAGATAAAACACTGATAAATTTTTGGCTTTTATATTGACTTTAATTTTTGCTGGTCACATCAATTTAGAACACTTCAGAATTCAAATGAATAAAAAAAAAGAAAAGGGGTGGGGGGGCCTTGAAACTGTTATGATCACTGTATTAAAAAAAAATAATTACTGACACCATTATGCGCTCAAGATTTCCAATATATGAGTTACTACTCTTTTTATCTTATTCCCTACTCATTTAAATACCTTTAATATTGATTTAGTAATGAAGTTTAATTATTTCGAGACAGATATAAAGTTATCTTCCAACTTTGTCAGACCTTCGTTATTCATTTACTGGTTCATTAACAAAACAATTCTTTAAACACCATTCTAATGTAGTTAGGTCTGCAGGTAATTATTATTAACACAAACTTTAATTTTTCATCTCGGGACACTCGGATTGCACAACATTTGGAAAGGACCCTCTCTAGGTTAGTTGTGAGGATAATTAAATGATAGGAAAGTTGTGGTAAAATTTAAGTTGTTATGGAACAAAAGTAACACTGGTCCATACCAATACAGTACTAACAGTTTCAACCTGTTTGTATCGATGCAGCGGTTGGCAGGTGGCGAGGCACAGAGCACACATACAACCACAGCTATGGCTCTTGATGTATCGGCACTTTATTTCTTCATAGCGTCGCAGTACTTTTCCATTTAGTGCCTATGGAATTTTCCATGTTGTATAGGCGTTGGAACGGCATATCCGAGGCTCAAGGAAACTACGTCTTCCAGGAGAGCCTCCTCGCTCCAGAACGTGTTGCTCAGACCAATGCCAAACTCCAACTACTACTGCTGAGCCCGTTATGCAGTACAGTGCCTGCGCTCGCCTGCCATCCACCTTTTACCGCTCCCTTACAGACAGGGTATTCACCCGACGTTTTGCATTCTACATATCCTAATACATTGCCTACGTATGGACCAGATGCACAATTACAATTTTAACATCTTACAACAGTCTCAACGTTTGTTACACTTCAATTCTATTACAATATTGCTTGAAATTTGACATATACATTAATATTCACATTGAAAATTGTTTACAGTTTTCTTAACACAATGGCATGAAACAAGAAAACAAATGAAATCAGAACATAAACTTGAGTAATTGAACGAAAAATCTGATGGAAAAAAGTATTATTTATATGTACAATAGTACAACGTCGTTGCTGTTGTTACAGTATGACATAAAAATAAGCTTCTTCACAACCAACAAAATACAGAATAATATCATCCACAGTACTGAAAGCACTAAGCAAGAATATCAAAAGTCAGGTATGTCCAAACTTCTTCAATTAACAAACTGGTAGAAGCACAGGGATGCACTCTGTCTTAACATCCAGAACAAATCCGACTTTGCAGAATGACTTGCTGGGCAAGAATTGTGGCAAACAGTGTAGAAAAGAACCAGGCAAGAAATTTGACTTTCTTGAAGGAACTGAAATATCTTTCAACACAGATACAGCACCAGTCTACCTACTCAAAGACAAATCTTGCCATCACAATTATGAAGACTTACTATTTAAAAAAAAAAAAAAAAAAACCTGCCCCTCTCAATATCTCTTTCTATCTTACCTACATTGATATCACTATAAAAAAAAACTACCAGAAAATAAATCTTGCATGATATATCTAAGCCTTCTTCTCTTGTTTTTAAAAGTAAAGTTCATGTACATATCAAGGGCTGCAAATATTGGAACTTCACTCTATTTTTGGGCATTCATCTTCAGTTTTGATTACAGTATTCACCCACACATTACTTTTATTATATGCAAACAAACACAATAAAATTGTCTCTGAGCAAAGTGTGTAAGATCTTCATAACACGCATCAGTTGTACAGTGCATGCTGGATGCTGGCTAAGTTTAGTAATCGATTATGTGTCTGAAGTAGTGATGGAAGGAAATGACACTGTGAATGCTGCATGCAGGGCCATGTGAGGGTCTTTTCTGAGCAGCACATTGCAAATCATCCCACATATGCTCAATGTTCAAATCTGGGGAGTTTGGTGGCCACTGGAAGTGTTTAAATTTAGAAGAGTGTTCCAGGAGCCACTTTGTAGCAATTCTGGACATGTCAAGTGTATCATTATCCTGCTGGAATTGCCCAAGTCCATCAGAATCCCCGATGGACAGGATGCTTATGTATGTGTCACCTTTCAGGGTCATACCTAGCCATATCACTCCAACTGCACGCCTCCTACACCATTACAGAGCCTCCACCAGCTTCAACTGTCCCCTACTGACATGCAGTGTCCATGGATTCAAGAGGATGTCTCCATGCCTGTACGTGTCCATCTGTGCGACACAGTTTGAAATGAGGCTCGTCCAACCAGGCAACATATTTCCAGTCATCAACAGTCCAATATCGGTGTTGATGGCCCCAGGTGAATCATAAAGCTTTGTGTCGTGCAGTCGTCAAGGGTACACAAGTGGACCTTCAGCTACAAAAGTTCATATCGATGATGGTTCACACGCTGACACTTGTTGATGGCCCAACATTTAAAGATTTGCAGAAGGGTTGCACTTCTGTCACTTTGAACGATTCTCTTCAGTTGTTGATCCTGTTTTTGCAGGATCTTTTTTCGGCTGCAACAATGTCGGAGATCTGATGTTTTACCAGATTCCTGATATTCACTGTATGCTCATACGGGAAAATAACCACTTCATTGTTACCTTGGAGATGCTTTGTCCCATTGCTCGTATGCCCACTATAACACCACATTCAAATTCACGTAAATCTTGATAAGATGCCATTGTAGCAGCACTAACCAATCTAACATCTGTGCCAGACACTTGTTGTCTTATATAGGCATTGCCGACTGCAGTGCCATATTCGGTATGTTTACATATCTCTGCATTTGAATATGCATGATTGTGCCAGTTTTGTTAGCAATTCACAGTATATACATATCCTCTGAGAAGATAATGATATATTACCAACTGCCGGCACAACCAATCCACATACTGTGATGGAAGAGGTACATGATAGTGAATGTGTTGTGTTGTTGTGTGGTTGATGGTATTCTGGGACCATTTTTTCCTCAGAAAAAAAAACCGTTACTTTGATATGCTCAGGCTGTTACTGTGACTGGCTGACTCCTGAGACACAGTCTTTTTCCAGTAATATGGTGCACTGCCACATTGGGCTCAAACTGTTGCGGACCAGGTGTTACGAAGTATGCTGAATTGGCATGGTGGTCCTATTCCCTGGTGTTGTTCTAGGCCACCAGGCATTAGAAAGATGGGCTTGTTTCTATCAGCATATACCGAGGACAGAGTCTACCAAGCAGCTGTCAACCACATCAAAAATTTAATGAACAAAATCATTTCTGCCCCTGCCATAGGTGATGCAGACCTAATGTGCTGAATGTGGATAGATCCTGATAACAGACTGGAAACGTGTGCACCAGTGGTGGTGGGCACAATGTTGAAATTGATTAACCTGCATAAAATCTTTGTGACACTATGTCACATAAGCCAAACATGGTGTGAATACCTTAGGTCTAATTAGTTTGGATGCTGTAACTTTTGAGACCCTCTGCCCATTGCAGGTTAAAAACCTTATTGTGCTGTCAGAGCCCTTGATATGTTCTCAGAAAGAGGCAAAACCACCACACATCTCAAGTCACCTACTGTCCAGTTTATGTGGTATTTGCTCCACTGACAACATGTACATTTTTATGCCTCAGTAGTCTTCTGCAAGGGCCCCATTGCATGCAACTTGCCATCACAGTATTTGGCTGAAAACTAGTAGACATGGGTCCGCAGTGATCCCTGTTGTGTTTGAGACTGACTGTCAATGGAAACTTATAACGTTCATCTCTATGACAAACTACGAGTTAGGATCTTAATGTGGCCACTTTTATTATTATGTGGTACAACATTCCTTGTAGACAAGCTGGATAGTCTTCACTGATGCACCAACAAATTGGACAACTTAATTCGTTGGCACATCCAAAGACAATAGCTCTAATCTGTGGTTTCAATCCATTGTACTACACCGATTCCTTATAATCGACTGGCACATACACACCTCTTCAATGATGTGGCTTATGTCAGCAGTGAAGGCTCAGATAACTGGCAGGTATCAGTTCCACTCCATCTACAGCACTTCAAAGGGACCTCTGTGCTCTTTTAAGATGGCGACTAATATGTTGTCTCGTGACCTTATAAGGATGTTTACACAATTTTTAAAGTACACTCTAAGGAAAGAAGAAAGTTGCACCACACAGGAATTATCCAAAGGGTTGAAACGAGTAGATGTGATGTTCATGTGCAGAGAAACAAATGATTACAATTTCAGAACACTTGGATGAGTTATTCAACAGGAAGAGCATCACAAACTGAGGGAGTCATTAATGCATTGACAACCTGCAGCCCATACGCAAGCAGTAATTCGGTTTGATATTGGTTGATACAGTTGTTGGATGTACTCCTGGGGGATATCATGCCAAATTCTGTCTAAATTGTGGACTGGAGCACTGAAATCCCAATATGTTTGGAGGGCCCTACCCATAGCACTCCATTCTCAATTGGGCATGGCAGGTCTCAGAAAGCATAAAGACGAGCAGCAGAAGCTCTTCTCATATGCAGGTAGGCATATCTGACTGAAATGTTATCTCAATGTCATCTGCAATGAAGGCAATAAAACGGGGTGTAGCACATTGTTGACATAGCACTGTGGATGAAAACTGAAGGGATCTTGCTACGAAACTAATAGCACCCCAGATGATTCCCCTTGATTATCGGGTCATCTCCAGGCACGTCTTCTGCCTGGAATCTCAATGATGGGAGTGGATTGAACTGGCAAAGACATGTCTGGAGATGCTTTGGACTGCAGTGTGATACCAACCTTACTACTGCCTGATAACCAGGAGTGATTGACTGGGATTCCATTTGTATTTTGCAGAAGGACCTCTTTTTGGTTTTCATCTGTGGCTTTCTTACAGCATACAACAATGTTCTAAGTACCATTATGTTGCCTTTCATAGCAAGCCATCCTTGTGAGGAGTGGCGCCTTATATTGCCCCGGTGTATCGGGAGAGTGACTCACGCCTGTACAGTGACAGACGGTCTCAAACAGTTCAGTCGAGTACATAGTTCTAATTTTCACCCACCAGAGTCAGGTAGTGCACAGACTTTCAAGAAACAGGTCAAGAGAATGTTTTTGGGAATTTTTCTGTTTATTTCTTGATGGTTCTTTTGTTTGTTTATTTTTGTACTGTTTTGTATAAGCTTATAGCAATGTGAATGAGGTCTATAGTAAATATGTAGATCATTGTTCTGCTGATGTACACTGTACAGTGGGGAGTTTAGTATCATAATATGTTAAGTAAGTTTATGCTGAAAGGAAAGCCAATTCGAGTGCAAATGAAAATGGTTCATACTTTGTTAATAATGTAAAGTATCACAATGTTTAGTATTTATTTTGTGAAAGTCATGAAAAGCATGTACTAATGTGGGAGAATAATGTTTTTCTATTGGCCTTAAAGAAAACTGACCAATCAGAAAGTACCATAGTATTCTTTGTGCATCTTTTCTCTTAGATATATAGAATGCTGACAGCAGTGTAAGGATTCAGAGCCCTGCCTTTAAATGGTATGGTCACATGTAGTATGAGATGCAAAGGAAGTTACAGTTTGCCAGTTTTTAAATGTGTAGCACAACTAAAAGTGTAGGCATATATATATTCTGGTGTGTTTTTTAGAAAGTTCAGTTTTCTAAGTAACTTTGCATATGAGAAAACACAGTAATTCCACGTGGCAGATTGGTGAGTAAAATCATGAGTGCATTGCACACTGATAATCTTAAATGGAAATACTTGCCATACTATTAAGAACAACCCATGCTTAGTAGCTCTTCAGGTTTTGGGAAATATGTCAACATAAACTTGCTAACATAAATGAAAGGATCTGTGCATGACAATGTTAAGATTAGCACGCGCTTGGCAGTGAGCGTCTGCATTATCAGTGTTCAGAATTTACAAACGTTTTTCCAGTATTTCATTCAAAATTACGATTTTTTCCTGATGCGAGTTGCAGTACATTAGGTCTCTGCTTGGATTTCCTGCCGGCGAACTGCTGCAACCAGTTGACAGGTAGGTGCTGGTACAAAGGATCTGCGCCACCAAACTTGGCTTACATTTCAGCAATATAATGCCAGCATGTGCATGGTAAGAATTTCTAGAGCTTCTTTCATGCTTTCCAAACTCTACCTTGGCCAGCAAGGTCACTGAATTTCTTTCCAACTGAGAATGTTTGGAGAATTATGGGTTGGAGCCTCCAACTAGCTTGGGATTTTCGCAATATACTACACCAACTGGACAGAATTTGCCACAATATCCCTCAGGAGAACTCTGTCAATCAATACCAAGCTGAACAATTGCTTGCATAAAAGCTGGAGGTGGAACAATGTGTTATTGACTTGCTCAATTTGTGAAGCTCTTTCTGTGGAATAAATAATCCAGTTTTTCTGAGAACGTAATGATTTGTTTGTTGGTACTTGTACATCACTCCCACTGGTTTCCATCCCATTCAGAAAATTCCTTTGTAGAGCCTCTTTTATGTCTTAGAGTGTACAAAATGCATCTAAACATTTGATGAATTGTCTCGGAAAGAAACAAGAGTTATAAACAAAATGCTTTTACCGGCCTTTAGAGTAATCACCATTACCTACAACAGACTTATGACTTCAGTTGTCAAACTGTAGGAAATGGTCAGCCAACACTTCTTGTGGAATCACTTAAATCACCATGGGCACACAATGCTGGATGTGTGCATCATTGCCGGAGATGATACCTGATATTATCTGTACTATCCACAGACCTCGCAGCAGTAAGTGATATGGAGTTCATTGTCTTCCCAACATCCCACAGGTAGAAATTCATCATGGATCAAGCCCTTTCCATCAAAAATTGTGATTGATATGTCTTAATCCCAGAGTTTGATAAAAAAACTTCCTTTGAGAGGCAGGGAAGATGATGAACACTGTTGCTTGATCTGTGGATTGTACTGGTGGCTCCGCCTCTCATCTATAATAGCGCAGATATACGACTGTGTGTTCAGTGACTACACAAGAATTGTTTGCAGACAGTTTCCAAGAGCTTTACAACAAATGCCAGAAGTGTTTTGTAGCTAATGGGGATTACTTTGTAACTTATGTTCCCTTCATTTTCTGAGACCATTCACCAAACTTTCCAGATACACATTGGTCTCTTACATATACCATCAAGTAACATGTGTATGAAGATAGGTCACATTTTGTCCAAAGAATGTGCTGCTGAGAACTGGACAGGCATGTAGAACAGGTTGGACATGGGTTAGCTTTGAGGTAACAGTCATTGTTGTCTCCCGGTATTGGCATATTAGTTGGGAGAGAATAGTCCCATGTGAGAAGGCTTGACGAAAGAGCATGTAAAAGGCACATTATAAAATATGTGAGGAGGGGAGGCAAATAACCTAGAGTAGCATCTATCGACCCACTTCACTGAGTGGTCAGCACATCTGACTGCCATGTCACACATTCTCTATGCTCAGGGAGTGGGTGATATGTTGTCCTTATCATTGATTCATCATCGCCAGCATGAAAGTAACCCACCATGGGGTCAACAGAAAAGACCTGCAACTTACCCAGCAAGTGACTCCTAGGTATCAATGTCCATATGATCACTTCATTCCACCTAGAGCAGTGGAAAGGGAAACGTACTAAAGAGGGAGCAATAGCCAAGTATGCTAAATGTGATGGGCTATAAACAAACAAGGATATTTTTTCAAAATTTAAAAGCTTTTGTCCAGATTGATCACCAAAGTCTGAACATTATGGCCTTTGCTCAGAAACATACAGTGATCAGAAGTCCAAAGTAGCAACTGGAATGATATCTTACCAGTGTACATCAGATATGAGGCTCCTCTGAGATTGTTTATGGAGGTTTTTCATTTTCTCCTACATAAAGGGTGAAATGAACTCCACTGACAAAATTCAGGTGGTGATTCAAGGATGTTTTATGAGTATTTTGGTACAATGGACCCTTGGTCTCCTGTGGCTCACTGTGGAGTAATAATGTAATTATGATTTATTTAGTTTGCTACCTTCATTTCTTCTGAAAATACACTGTCCAGACACGTTAATGTGACTACCCGTCAAAACCCCGAATAACCTCTTTTTGCGGTGCACACCATTGCGAGAGATTCAATGAAATGATCATATGGCATTAATGACTGGCAGACCCCATCTGGGCTTGATCAGTTGCCTACTGCAATTCTTTTCGTTTTATGCTGCTTTTGAGACTTGCTTGTTGATAACAAGAACAACACAATGCCCACTTTCCGAGGAGACAAAAATCCTTTATCCAACTGGGAATCAAACTGCCCCCCCCCCCCCCCCCCCCCACGTGGCTGTGAGGTTCTGTTCTAACAGGGGTGTGGAGCCATACTGATTTCATTGCCAATTCAAGCTGTTCTAGGTTTTTCATGTGAGGATCCACGGGGAATACAGCCTGGCAGAGGGGTTCCCACAGATTCTCAATTGGCTTACATCCGATGACTTCAGTGGCTAGGGGCATATGATAAACTCGTCCTGTTGCTGTTTGAACCACACATGTACACTGCAAGCTGTGTTACATTGTACTGCTGGTAAATGTCACTATGCTGAATAAAAACAAACTGTGTGTATGGGTGAACACGGCTCTCGAGGACAGATGGATACATCTGTTGATCCATTGTGCCTCCCACAATAGCATCAACACCCAGGGAATGCCACAGACCCCCTCCCCTAAGTTTAAAACCGGGAACTATAGACCTGTCTCACTTCTCCCAACTTTCTCTGAGGTTTTAGTGATACTAATGAAATATAGAGTCACACATTATCTCAATTGTGGAATGTGATAAACAGTAATCAGCACGGATTTCTAGCTGGGAGAAGTACCAAAACAGCTGTACTGGAATACACAAAAGACATAATTAGTAAATTTGGAGAGGGAAAAAGTGTTGTTGGGATAAATCTAGATCTGTCAAAAGCCTTTGACACTGTTGACCACAGCATACTTTTGGAAAAGCTTGAAGCTATAGGTATCAGAGGACTGGAAAAAAAAAGTGGCATGAGTCTTATCTGGAAAGAGGATGCCGGTGGTTGAAATTACAGCACCAAAATATTACACTAAGATCAGATCCAAAGAAGTGTATTAGGCCCCTTGCTGTTCCCCCATTTACATTAATTTAATTCGGGTGTCAGAGAGAAAAGCTGGAATCGTGTTATTTGCTGATGATACTAGTTTAATTGTTTGTTATATGAAGCAGTCATTGCACAGTACTGTGGACTATCTCCTACAAGATACACAAAAATGGCTCAGTGCAAACAAGCTAACACTGAATGCAAAAAAAACTAATTATGTGCAGTATGGAAGAATAAGTGAACATGACGACCTACATTCCACTATGTAGGGAAACAATCTGAAAGAGTACAGTGTGCAAAATTTCTGGGTATGCACATTGATGAGAAGATAAACTGGAAGGACCATGTGGTGAGCTTAGCACTAAAACTAAATTCAGCATGTTTTTACTTAGAATAATTGCAAGAGTTTGTAGTAATGGCTGTACCAGATTAGTATATTTTGGCTATTTTCAGTCAATTGCGGCCTATGGGACACTATCCTGGGGAAAAACAAATTGTCGTCTAAATGAGATTTTCAAATTACAAAAAAGTGCTATTCATCAAACACGTTGTAGGTTCCCGTTTTAAAGCATTGAAAATTTTAGCAATTCCATCATTATACATTCTGAAATGTCTGTTGGTGATCAAAAGAAATCAGGACAAAATGAAAACCAGTACCGATTACCATACACGGCAATGTACAGATTTCCCCTTACAAGCTGTAACAAGGACCCAAAGTCAGGAACATGTATGTAATCAAGGCATCAAACTTTTTAATGCACTACCGAAACATATCAAAGAGCTGGAAAATTAGGATAAATTTAAAACTGTTATAAAGAACCACATGCTTGACAAATGTTATTACAGCATAGGTGAATAGCTCTGCGCAACTGTATAAGGATTTAATTTCATGTGACAAATGAAATTTCATCAAAGAATATGCCTGTCCAGCACATAATTCCTTGTGTTATAAAAACAGTTAATTGTTGTATATTGTATTAAACATAAGATAGATTCATATTAATACCACACAAATGTGATCATTGGGATGTTGCTGTGGTCTTCAGTCCTGAGACTGGTTTGATGCTACTCTATCCTGTGCAAGCTTCTTCATCTCCCAGTACCTACTGCAACCTACATCCTTATGAATCTGCTTAGTGTATTCATCTCTTGGTCTCCCTCCATGCTGCCCTCCAATACTAAATTGGTGATCCCTTGATGCCTCAGAACATGTCCTACCAAACGATCCCTTCTTCTAGTCAAGTTGTGTGACAAATTTCTCTTCTCCCCAATCCTATTCAATACATCCTCATTAGTTATGTGATCTACCCATAAAATCTTCAGCATTATTCTGTACTACCACATTTCAAAAGCTTCTATTCTCTTCTTATTCAAACTATTGATCATCCATGTTTCACTTCCATACAGGGCTACACTCCATACAAATACTTTCAGAAACGACTTCCTGACACTTAAATCTATACTCGATGTTAACAAATTTGTCTTTTTTAGAAACACTTTCCTTGCCATTGCCAGTCTACATTTTATATCCCCTCTACTTTGACCACCACTAGTTATTTTGCTCCCCAAATAGCAAAGCTCCTTTACTACTTTAAGTGTCTCATTTCCTAATCTAATTCCCTCAGCATCACCCAACTTAATTCGACTACATTCCAATATCCTCATTTTGCTTTTGTTGATGTTCATCTTATATCCTCCTTTCAAGACACTATCTGTTCCGTTCAACTGCTCTTCCAGGTCCTTTGCTGTCTCTGACAGAATTACAATGTCATCAGTGAACCTCAAATGTTTTATTTCTTCTCCATGGATTTTAACACCTACTCTGAACGTTTCTTTTGTTTCCTTTACTGATTGCTCAATATACAGATTGAATAACATCGAATGGAGGCTACAACCCTGTCTAGCTCCCTTCCCAACCACTGCTTCCCTTTCATGTCCCTCGACTCTTATAACTGCTATCTGGTTTCTGTGCAAACTGTAAATAGCCTTTCGCTCTGTGTATTTTACTCCTGCCACATTCAGAATTTGAAAGAGAGTATTCCAGTCAACAACATTGTCAAAAGCTTTCCCAAAGTCTACAAATGCTAGAAATGTAGGTTTGCCTTTCCTTAATCTAGCTTCTAAGATAAGTCATAGGGTCAGTATTGCCTCACGTGTTCCAATATTTCTACGGAATCCAAACTGATCTTCCCCGAGGTCGGCTTCTACCAGTTTTTCTATTCGTCTGTAAAGAATTTGCGTTAGTATTTTGCAGCCATGACTTATTAAAATGATAGTTCGGTAATTTTCACATTTGTCAACACCTGCTATCTTTGGGATTGGAATTATTATATTCTTCTTGAAGTGTGAGGGTATTTCACCTGTCTCATACAGCTTGCTCATGAGATGGTAGAGTTTTGTCAGGACTGGCTCTCCCAAGGCTGTCAGTAGTTCTAATGGAATGTTGTCTACTCCGGGGGCCTTGTTTCGACGCAGGTCTTTCACTGCTCTGTCAAACTCTTGACACAGTATCATATCCCCCATTTCATCTTCATCTACATCCTCTTCCATTTCCGTAATATTGTCCTGAAGTACATTGCCCTTGTATAGACCCTCTATATACTCCTTCCACCTTTCTGCTTTCCCCTGTTTGCTTAGTGCTGGGTTTCCATCTGAGCTCTTGATATTCATACAAGTGGTTCTCTTTAATTTTCCTGTAGGCAGTATCTATCTTACCCCTAGTGAGATAAGCCTCTACATCCTTATATTTGTCCTCTAGCCATCCCTGCTTAGTCATTTTGCACTTCCTGTCGATCTCATTTTTGAGATATTTGTATTCCTTTTTGCCTGATCATTTACTGCATTTTTGTATTTTCTCCTTTCATCGATTAGGTTCAATATTTCTTCTGTTACCCAAGGATTTCTAGCAGCCCTCATATTTTTACCTACTTTATCCTCTGCTGCCTTCACTATTTCATCCCTCAAAGCTACCCATTCTTCTTCTACTGTATTTCCTTCCCCATTCCTGTCAATTGTTCCCTTATGCTCTCCCTGAAACCCAGTACAACCTCTGGTTTAGTCAGTTTATCCAGGTCCCATCTTCTTAAATTCCCACCTTTTTGAAGTTTCTTCATTTTTAATCTACAATTCATAACCAATAGATTGTGGTCAGAGTCCACGTCTGCCCCTGGAAATGTCTTACAATTTAAAACCTTGTTCCTAAATCTCTGTCTTACTATTATATAATCTATCCGATACCTTTTAGTATCTCCAGGTTTCTTCCACGGATACAACCTTCTTTCATGACTCTTGAACCAAGTGTTAGCTATGATTAAGTTGTGCTCTGTGCAAAATTCTACCAGGCGGCTTCCTCTTTCGTTTCTTCCCTCCAATCCATATTCACCTATTACGTTTCCTTCTCTCCCTTTTCCTACTACCGAATTCCAGTCAGCCATGACTATTAAATTTTCGTCTCCCTTCACTGTCTGAATAATTTCTTTTATTTCATCATACATTTCTTCAATTTCTTCGTCATTTGCAGAGCTAGTTGGCATATAAACTTGTACTACTGTAGTAGGCGTGGGCTTCGTGTCTATCGTTGCCACAATAATGCGTTCACTATGCTGTTTGTAGTAGCTTACCCCCACTCCTATTGTTTTATTCATTATCAAGCCTACTCCTGCGTTACCCCTATTTGATGGCTCTGAGCACTATGGGACTCAACTGCTGAGGTCATTAGTCCCCTAGAACTTAGAACTAGTTAAACCTAACTAACCTAAGGACATCACAAACATCCATGCCCGAGGCAGGATTCGAACCTGCGACCGTAGCGGACTTGCGGTTCCAGACACCCCTATTTGATTTTGTATTTATAACCTTGTATTCGCCTGACCAAAAGTCTTGTTCCTCCTGCCATCGAACTTCACTAATTCCCTCTATATCTAACTATAACCTATCCATTTCCCTTTTTAAATTTTCTAACCTACCTACTCGATTAAGGGATCTGACATTCCACGCTCCAATCCGTAGAACGTCAGTTTTCTTTCTCCTGATAATGACGACCTCCTGAGTAGTTCCCACCCGGAGATCCGAATGGGGGTGGGGGACCATTTTACCTCCGGAATATTTTACCCAAGAGGACGCCATCATCATTTAACCATACAGTAAAGCTGCATGCCCTCGGAAAAATTACGGCCGTAGTTTCCCCTCACTTTCAGCCGTTCGCAGTACCAGTACAGCAAGGCGTTTTGATTATGGTTACAAGGCCAGATCAGTCAATCATCCAGACTGTTGCCCCTGAAACTACTGAAAAGGCTGCTGCCCCTCTTCAGGAACCATACGCTTGGCTGGCCTCTCAACAGATACCCCTCCGTTGTGGTTGCACCTACGGTACGGCTATCTGTATCGCTGAGGCGTGCAAGCCTCCCCACCAACGGCAAGGTCCATGGTTCATTGGGATGATGATAAATAAAAGTTGTAGCTGCGAGTGGATGAGTGTGTTATGCATTGCAAGGCAAAACACAGACAACTGAGCACGGTATAGCAAGAGCCAACGCTGCAGCATACCACTGGAACAGAAACCTTTCATCATTTTCCACTATGGAAGTGTTTAGAGTACGTGAGCTAAAGTCCTAAACGAACATAGTGTGGACGTGTAAGCCCTCAGCCTTCGTGCACTAAATTCTTCTCGTATCAGTATCACAGCCTTCGCCATGGGCGTAATCGTGGAATGCAGTAAGGGGTTGGCTGTTCGACCACAAGAAACGGCAGCCTGCCCTGAGTTATAAGGGGGCTGACCGCTTGCTGGCGGAAATTCACGGCGATCATCAGCTACACTGGTTTGCTGCTTTACCTACAACTCATCCTATTGTGGTCGTGACATTTCTTATACCTACTAAATGTTGCAACAATGTATTTGTATGATTTCAGCTGCTACACCTGCGACTCTTTGGCATCACGGTAATAGGGTACGGCATTTTTTCGCTTGTTTAAGTCCACAGTTTTATTTTTCGCTATCGATTTGTTGTAGTACCTTAGAACATATTCTGAGGTCAAACAGAATGACCTCAACGCCAGCCAGCATGTATTTCGAGAATACAGATCATGCAAAACCCAATTCACTTAATAATCACAGTTGTGCTTGTGAGTGAAATGCGTTTCGGAAATCAGTAAACACCGTTTTCCCCCGTCTGCCTTGATCCGTGGCTTTCAGACTGTCGTTCGAGTCGGGTTGCACGTAATCGATGTTTTCGGAATCCGTGCTGCTTAGCAGGGGGGAGGTCATTCAATCTGAGATACCTCGTTACGCCTGAGTTGAGAATTATAAATTTTCTGCTTGCACCAAGATTTCGTGCCACCGTGAAGACCAGCCTAGACTTCAGGGAGGCTCTAATGCCACTCTTGATTCCTTGTGGATGGCTTGGAAGTTAATGCTGATAATCTCTGAGAACTGTACAAAGTCGAACGTGTGCATACAAGGTGCGCTGATAAAAGGTAAAACATTTATTAACTGTCGGCTGCTGCTTGGATAATCAGCACGTGGTGATTACCGACGCAAAAGGTAACACATAGTTTGACAGTAGGCGTACAAAAAATATCTCGTGACCAAAGACGTAAGCGTAGCTATGGCGATTAGCGCGTTAAAAGTTTACACAAGTACAGATGGAAATTGTGCTCGAATATGTGATACAAATAAAGCAATATACGGAGTTTCTGATGCGAGTTGGGCGTTTTACTGCCCTGTAACTAGCAACACCAATTAAAATAAATCCTCCTCCCTCCCCCCCCCCCCCCCCCATAAGCATTAAAAAGCAAATGTCGGGCTTAGTAGTCTAGCGATAATGAGCGTGCAGGAATTGTAGAAGTCGCGAGTTCGAATCTCGGTGCCTTTCTTTTTTGTATTTTTAAGAGTAGTGTGCCATGTTTTTGTCTAAATATACCACTTAATCTTTTATAACTGGAGCTACCATATGCTCTCAACCTAATAATGCTTTTTCTCTTTCTTCGATTCCGCTCCTCAATCGGAAAAAAAAACGGAACGCTTGTTTTTCGTCTGTCTGTTGCAGATCCTATGCTTCAGGAACGGGGAGATGTATCAAGTTGAAATTTTTGTCACATACTGAGGTTGCGTTCCCTTGACGGTGTAAAACATACAGACCTAGAGGGCATTTCCTGTTGACCTACACTTATCATAATTGGCAAGAAGCAAGGTTTTATGGTACACGTAAAGGAAAAGTCCGAAAACTGATAATTTGTAATTATATCAAACGAAAATTGTTATCGAACATCGAACTTGAAATTACAACATCAGTAGTTATGCGTTCATGTTGGCTGGGTCGCAATACTAAACGTCAAATATTGCGCAAGGAATGGCTGTATTGCGTTTGGGAATTTAGCCGTCACCAGATATCCAGATGCGATTACTGCATGTGCATAAGTGGTTCAAAGTTGCACGTGAAGCAAAAATTCGCAGTCAGCCTCAGTTCAGAACTACTAATTACTTTAGTAATAATACTTAAATATCTTCAACATTTCGCGGCCCTGTCAACAACTGTATAAATACACTCCTGGAAATTGAAATAAGAACACCGTGAATTCATTGTCCCAGGAAGGGGAAACTTTATTGACACATTCCTGGGGTCAGATACATCACATGATCACACTGACAGAACCACAGGCACATAGACACAGGCAACAGAGCATGCACAATGTCGGCACTAGTACAGTGTATATCCACCTTTCACAGCAATGCAGGCTGCTATTCTCCCATGGAGACAATCGTAGAGATGCTGGATGTAGTCCTGTGGAACGGCTTGCCATGCCATTTCCACCTGGCGCCTCAGTTGGACCAGCGTTCGTGCTGGACGTGCAGACCGCGTGAGACGACGCTTCATCCAGTCCCAAACATGCTCAATGGGGGACAGATCCGGAGATCTTGCTGGCCAGGGTAGTTGACGTACACCTTCTAGAGCACGTTGGGTGCCACGGAATACATGCGGACGTGCATTGTCCAGTTGGAACAGCAAGTTCCCTTGCCGGTCTAGGAATGGTAGAACGATGGGCTCGATGACGGTTTGGATGTACCGCGCACTATTCAGTGTCCCCTCGACGATCATCAGTGGTGTACGGCCAGTGTAGGAGATCGCTCCCCACACCATGATGCCGGGTGTTGGCCCTGTGTGCCTCGGTCGTGTGCAGTCCTGATTGTGGCGCTCACCTGCACGGCGCCAAACACGCATACGACCATCATTGGCACCAAGGCAGAAGCGACTCTCATCGCTGAAGACGACACGTCTCTATTCGTCCCCCCATTCACGCCAGTCGCGACACCACTGGAGGCGGGCTGCACGATGTTGGGGTGTGAGCGGAAGACGGCCTAACGGTGTGCGGGACCGTAGCCCAGCTTCATGGAGACGGTTGCGAATGGTCCTCGCCGATACCCCAGGAGCAACAGTGTCCCTAATTTGCTGGGAAGTGGCGGTGCGGTCCCCTACGGCACTGCGTAGGATCCTACGGTCTTGGCGTGCATCCGTGCGTCGCTTCGGTCCGGTCCCAGGTCGACGGGCACGTGCACCTTCCGCCGACCACTGGCGACAACATCGATGTACTGTGGAGACCTCACGCCCCACGTGTTGAGCAATTCGGCGGTACGTCCACCCGGCCTCCCGCATGCCCACTATACGACCTCGCTCAAAGTCCGTCAACGGCACATACGGTTCACGTCCACGCTGTCGCGGCATGCTACCAGTGTTAAAGACTGCGATGGAGCTCCGTATGCCACGGCAAACTGGCTGACACTGACGGCGGCGGTGCACAAATGCTGCGCAGCTAGCGCCATTCGACGGCCAACACCGCGGTTCCTGGTGTGTCCGTTGTGCCGTGCGTGTGATCATTGCTTGTACAGCCCTCTCGCAGTGTCCGGAGCAAGTATGTTGGGTCTGACACACCAGTGTCAATGTGTTCTTTTTCCATTTCCAGGAGTGTATTAATTTTAATAATGAACAGCCTCAGTTGCACCGTTTATCTAGAATTTACCTATGTTTCAGTCGGGATAACCCATCCTTCTTCAGAATAACATTATCTACTGTTTGTCCATAGTGGGCATCGTCAAGTTAAAACTACAAATTCATAAATTATCGTCAGACTGTAAAACTTACGGTACCTGGCACTGCCTCGGCCCCACGCGATGCGGTAGCCACGAGTGCTGTACTGGAACTCCACTATGGACAAACAGTAGACACTGTTATTCTGCAGAAGGTTGAGTTATCCCGTCTGAAACCTGCGTAAAGTCTAGGTAAGCGGTGCAACGAGGCTGTTCATTATTAAAATAAAAATAATAATACTGGTCACCTGCTTCCTGCATGACTTTGTCACATTTATACTATTAAAATGAAAACATTCTCGAAAATCTCTTAATCCCTGGGATCGGTATCTTGCCAGGACCAATGTCGATAACATGTGAAAATAATCGAGATTCTCTATTCCCGGAACGTATGAACTGTCTACATACATAATTAAGTTTGTACAACATCCTCACTGAGCGAGTCCATTTTTTCGTTTTTTTTTTTTGTGTTATGCTATGTACCTTTTATCCCTTTCGAAAATGTGTCTGAATGGCGCGTAAGATTTTGCAGTTCATGGATGACTGACATGCAATGATTCAAACCCATTACATTCTTATACCTTATCTTAATAACAATGCTGCAATGAGACTGAAAATTGAAACTTATTACAAGGTTGCCACAACTTTCCCCCAAGTGAAATTCCCTTTTTTCCAGACAAGTTTTTGCATTTTTCCCTGACAAATTTTGAGGTATCAAGTCTAAGTGCAGACCTAAGTTGTAAAAAAAAAAAAAAAATGTAATGACTTCTGTATTTCTGAACGTGTGAACAAAAATCTTAAGTACTAACATCAAAATGTGTAATGAACTGCTTTTAGAAGGAGAAAGGAAACCCAATGGTAGATATGTTTCATTAACATCACTGATTTTATTTTCATAAAGCGAAACACATTTGGTGACAAAAATATGCATTTTCTTGTAGTTGCGAGACACATTCCTGAAAGCAGTGAAGGTATTTTAAATAACCTCAGAAAAAAGTAGGCCTCTTGAAAGAAATGTACAAGCTGGGGAAGAGATGTGTCAACCAACACTGTAGGTGGCTGCAAATAAATGTTGCTTCTACTATGTTGGTAATTGTCGGTTATTACCCACTGCGCTATGTCTATGTGATTTTTTCCTTTCACAGTGTACAAACTGTGAGAGATTGTCACAATTTTTTTTTCTTATCGTCCATACTTTCAAATATATAAACTACACTACTGGCCATTAAAACTGCTACACCACGAAGATGACGTGCTACAGATGCGAAATTTAACCGACAAGAAGAAGATGCTGTGATATGCAAATGATTAGCTTTTCAAAGGTTGGCGCCGGTGGCGACACCTACAACGTGCTGACATGGGGGAAGTTTCCAACCGATTTCTCATACACAAACACCAGTTGACCGGCGTTGCCTGGTGAAACGTTGTTGTGATGCCTCGTGTAAGGAGGAGAAATGCTTACCATCACGTTTCCGACTTTGATAAAGGTCGGATTATAGCTTATAGCGATGGCGGTTGCGGTTTTAGTATCGCGACGTTGCTGCTCGCGTTGGTCGAGATCCAATGACTGTTAGCAGAATATGGAACGGTGGGTTCAGGAGGATAATACGGAACGCCGTGCTGGATCCCAACGGCCTCATATCACTAGCAGTTGAGATGACAGGGATCTTATCCGCATGGCTGTAACGGATCGTGCAGCCACGTCTCGATCCCTGAGTCAACAGATGGGGACGTTTGCAAGACAACAACCATCTTGACGAACAGTTCGACGACGTTTGCAGCAGCATGCACTATCAGCTCGGAGACCACGGCTGCGGTTACCCTTGACGCTGCACCACAGGCAGTAGCGCCTGCGATGGTGTACTCACCGACCAACCTGGGTGCACGAATAGCAAAACGTCATTTTTTTTGGATGAATGCAGCTTCTGTTTACAGCATCACGAAAGCGAGTATTCGTCATCGCCATACTGGTGTATCACCCGGCGTGATGGTATGGGGTGCCATTGGTTACACGTCTCTGTCACCTCTTGTTCGCATTGACGGCACTTTGAACAGTAGACGTTACATTTCAGATATGTTACGATCCGTGCCTTTACCCTTCATTCGATCCCTGCGAACCTACATTTCAGCAGGATAATGCACGACCGCACGTTGCAGGTCCTGTACAGGCCTTTCTGGATACAGAAAATGTTCGACTGCTGCCCTGGCTAGCACATTCTCCAGATCTCTCACCAACTGAAAACGTCGGGTCAATGGTGGCCGAGCAACTGGCTCGTCACAATACGCCAGTCACTACTCTTGATGAACTGTGGTATCGTGTTGAAGCTGCATGGGCAGCTGTACCTGCACACGCCATCCAAGCTCTGTTTGACTCAATGCCCAGGCGTACCAAGGCCGTTATTACGGCCAGAGGTGGTTGTTCTGGGTACTGATTTCTCAAGATCTATGCAGCCAAATTGCGTGAAAATGTAATGACATGTCAGTTTTAGTATAATATAATTGTCCAATGAATACCCGTGTATCATCTGCATTTCTTCTTGGTTTAGCAATTTTAATGGCCAGTAGTGTACTTTCGAAGTGCCAAAATATACTACAATAAATAAAATTTGTATCAAACGCCGCACTGTACAATGTACCTGCGGTGAGACAGTCACGATTCCCGAAATACATCGCCTGTGGCCGAGGAGGTGCACCACAGTCCTAGGTCCATGGTAGTACGCCACACACACAGACCAAGTCAGAGGACAGAGCCCGCACATTAGTGGGAAACTATGGGCTTTGGATTGGCAGGCCCGATCCATTAGAGATGGCCTGCAGTTTTGGCCCGTCACGGAAGTCCATTCACGTGTCACAGACACCACGTCGATGAAATGAGACCGCGGAGATCACACACGCATCAGATAACTTGAGCAAATACTCTGAGAGTAATCAGCAACTCACCGTAAGGATGATAGCTCAGGCACATAGAAAAGACGATCACACTCTAGAACTAAATATTTGGCCACAGCCTTTGTCAGAAAACGAAAGTGTAGACACAACTCATGCACACACGACTGCTGTCAACAAGCTCTGAGAATCACATCCAGACAGACGACTCCTCTCATCGGCCGCTGCTGCGCTAGCAGTGACTGCAAGCTACGGGAAGGGCAGAGGCAGGGATGCGCCGGACGTACACGGCAACGAAGCATGGCATCTCACTGAACGAACAATTTCATGCTACTCAGACAAAACGAGATTTTTTCCAGAAGTCGTGGCAACCCTGTATTACTTTCTCAATATGTTTTGCCACAAGAAGTTCCTATTATTGCAATGAGCCTCATGGCACATTTAAGGGGTGCTGTACCGCCGAAAATGACATTTTTACTTTTATTTAAATTATGAAAATATTAATGCTTTATTTGGTGTTTACTCTATTCGAATATTTACTATTATAAATAAATATTTGAATATAATCACGCACTGACATTTCTGAGAATTGCTGCACAAAGTGTTCCACATCATTCCTGATTCATGGAAGGTTGTCTCATCTGAGAACACACATCTCAGAGTTTGCATTTTCTAAGCATCCATACGCAGACGATAGTCTACGACACGACGCATGTCGCTCAGGTCCGAGTCTCACAGGATGCGGTTGCCGGTGCGCACTGACCAGTTTTCGTCCAAAGCTCTGGGCGAGTTCGTTCGTTCGTTTGTTCAGAAGAGGAGGCCGACCGTGTCCGCCGGTATTCGATTACAGCATTGAGGCGCACGTCCTGAAATTTCTCTCAAACGATTTTACAGAAACAATTCGGTACAAAAATTTGGTTCGTTTTATAGCTTTATATGTCAGCTTCACGATGACATGCCAATCATTTTATTAATGGCCAGAGTTATTGTAATATTTGCTTGCAAGGAAGACACCACGCGAAATTCGAAAAAGCATGCAGTGAAAAATTGGGGTCGGTATGATTTAGCGTCTGGTGGATATTACAGATGATGTTACTGTTTATGAAATTTGGCTGACATATTGAATTTTTCTTTATACTTGGTTTGAGGTCTCGAGAAAATTGATCTGACGATCGCGCGCATTTGCGATCTCACGCGAGGCGGACACAGTGAGATATACACAAGATTTCTCATATATTTTTGAGATATCGGCAAATGATAGCATGTAATGGGGAAAGTATTTTACTGTATGGTTGTTAGGCAAAACTTCATTACCTACCCTGTTATCCAACTGACTACAGACTTTTTCGATGAAATAACGTAATTTTTAAGGGTGTATCGATAACTGGTGGAAGGAAAAATGCCATGGATTTTGAAACAACGTCCCTGAAGTCACTACTCATTTCTTTTTGTACCGTGGATGTGCTTTTTCATAGGCTACTGACCATATTTTCCTGAGTTCCCCACTTAATTGTTTGACAATCCTGTCGCAACTGCCTCTACATTTAGTGAGGTGACACTGGGCAAACTCCGCCGCGTTTTGGCAAAATGAGAAGTGTGTAGGGTTTACTCGAAATTCGCTATTCACGACGCTTCACCGAAAGTTACAAATGGTTAACATAAATACTAACCACAGCAGAGGTGACAGACCTTTTTGAATGATCACCTCGTGAGTCGGACGTCAAGACCGTCCTGGTGCCAGTACACAGAATATCGAGTACCAACTACAATAATTGTTACCCAGCTTGCCTCAGGGGATGATAAAACACGATGGTGACACCTTTTCTAGTGGAATCAGATCGTGCATCGAGGACAGAGGAAGGCATACTGAAAAGAGAGCTCATAATGCCAAATTCTTTATACATTTGGCTCCATATTGTCACCACAGAAATACAACCACATATCCTCTCAATCCATAAGGTTTCGTGTGTGTGTGTGTGTGTGTGTGTGTGTGTGTGTGTGTGTGTGTGTGTGTGTGTGTGTGTGACATTGTATTTGCTACTAGTGAATGAGTTTCCCAAAATTTGAAATGGTTATGTGGAAGGTGGTATTTAGCAAGTTATGCAAAGTTCTTCGTCTACATGCGAACAGTGGCGATCTCAGCGCTGTCCTTAAGTGAAACATGTCCTCAGTGCTTGCCTGTCACTTCTGTGGTGTCACCGCCAGACACCACACTTGCTAGGTGGTAGCCTTTTAAATCGGCCGCGGTCCGCTAGTATACGACGGACCCGCGTGTCGCCACTGTCAGTAATTGCAGACCGAGCGCCGCCACACGGCAGGTCTAGAGAGACTTACTAGCACTCGCCCCAGTTGTACAGCCGACGTTGCTAGGAAAGGTTCACTGAGAATTACGCTCTCATTTGCCGAGACGATAGTTAGCATAGCCTTCAGCTAAGTCAATTGCTACGACCTAGCAAGGCGCCATTTATCCTTTGCTATGTATCTAATGAAGCATGTACAGTAACAAGACCAATCTTCACCAATTGTGGATTAAAGTTAAGTATTCCAGCAGCTACATACTTTTCTTTATAGCATTCATTACGTATCCTGTTTCAGACCTCACGCCAGCCTGCGTGAGTTTAGGCGCGTGCCTTTCGGTTACCCGTCACTGTGGACTGGCTGTCTTGTCAGTCCACAACAACTTCCTGATACAGCTCTTAGCGAACTGCTGATTAACTGGTGCCGCGATTCCAAGACCAATTCCCAGAACGACGTGATCATGGCAGCAGTGTAAGTGCCTGTCGCCAAAGCCAGATCCTCGTAAGGATGCCTTCTCTCCCTGCTGCGCAACGAGCCAGCCGCGGTGGCCGAGAGGTTCTAGGCGCTTCAGTCCGGAACCACGTGGCTGCTACGGTCGCAGGTTTGAATCCTGCCTCGGATATGGATGTGTGAGATGTCCGTAGGTTAGTTAGGTTTAAGTAGTTCCAAGTTTAGGGGGATTGATAACATTTGAGCTCAAGTCCCATAGTGCTATGAGCCATTTGAACCACTTTTTTTTCTGCACAACGAAATCACTATAGTATGCTCCCGTTTTCCTGTGAACGAAGAAGACCCATGATGGCTTGCTGGATAATACATTCATCTTCACATAGCGGACCTACTACTGTGCTCTTGGCGGAACACACCCTTGCTATATTGCAGGTGTGTACATTTATGCTTAATCTTGGGGGCTAAATAGACATTTGAAAAGAGGCAATATCGTTTTCTGCTGCAGAAGAGAGAGGGAAAATTGTGAAATCGAAAAGACGTCCTTTCCAGGGTTTGGAATCTTTTCAAACTTTATCGGACGCAATACAGAGCTGCGAGTTCTACCACCCAGTTGGTGTGATTGCACCATAATGGGACGAGGGCTGCTTTGGTTTCAGTAATAGTCGGTTCCATCAGCCAACTTGATGGAGATTTTGAGAGATTTCTCACACTGAATGATGCCCCTTGAGTCCAATTTCCAACCAACCCGAATAACATATTTTGAAATCTATGTTTTATTCAACTGTAGTTACGTCATTCTACATAAAAAATAGAAATAATGCAACAAATTCATTGAAGTTATCAGAGGTGAACTTTCGTAAGCGAGCAAATTGTCGTAGAAGTCGTCAAAGTTGAATAAGGTTTTTTTTAAATTTATTCTCTGTTTATCCTCTTCGTGGAAGTTAAAAATAGCATTTTTTTTTTGTTCGTTACTAACCACAAACCAACAGGACCTTTTTCAGTCGTTCTGAATTTTTGTATTTGAGATTTTTAATTTGAATTAGCCTACCATTAAACAAGTGTAAAAAAAAAACCATTTCATAGCTTGTTGGGTACTCAGTAAGCAAACAGAGTGGACATAGGAAGAGGAGTAAAGAACAGGGACATGAGAGATGGGATGATTGAGTGGAACAAAGGGAAGAGACCAATGTCACAAGGAAGAGAGAAACAACATTTCAAAATCCGATCAAAGAAGAAGAAAAAAGCTTGTTTTTCAGCTACAGACGAGAGGGCGCTCTTGTAGAAGGTTATGACGAACTCAGACTAAACACCAGCAGTCAGTGGAACCACTGATCCAATTTCCTTAACCTGAGTTCTTAAGGCAAGATAGTTTCAATGTTCGCAAATGTGGTCGAGATGTGCAAATGTATGATAGACTCAGGAACGCTCAGGACCACCCCATCTGGCCTGGCTCCCCGTTCTAAAAACATAGACCTCATGAAATTAGGTGATCACATTTAGCCACAAGATTTTCTGTACAATCCTAGACAACCCACACCTCCTTATACACCGACCTAGCATCCACAAACAAACTTCGTCACCTTTGGAAGATCGACGAAGAACTGCAATGCTTCGACTCTATGGGCTGCAAGTGGACATACGAACAAATACTTGGTAGAGGAATAAAAAAAAAAGAAATCGATGAAGTCAACCTCCTGAGGAAATTGTGGTCAACTTTGACCGTGTCACGACGTGTGCTGGTAACGTATAAGCAACTGAAAAACAAATTGGGGCTGTGCGACAGTCCTGAGAGTGAGGTTTGTGTGAAAGGTATGGCTGCGATGGTCTCCTGAAGGACAGACATAGACTCCCCTGTCTCAAGAATATTTGTGATTTTGTACAGTATTATATATAAAGAATATTGTGCCTCAGTACAGATTTCACAGAATATTTTAGTTAGTACAGTGCGTCATGAATGCCTTTGTAAATGGCGAACGAATAAATAAAGATATCGGTATCAACTGCTGTGACTCACCTCACGGGTTGTCCAACAGCAACGGCTGCGGGCCATACGTGGCGTTTTGGCCCGTGCTGGACAGCCCTGAGTCGTCTCTGCCTATGGCGCCCAAGTACTCCTCGTTCTCTTCGCGAACTGCAACACAGGAGCACAAGCAAATAGCATCAGTACGCTGTATTTAGTGGACGTAAGCAAACACTGCTAGAGAGCATATTTTTACAAGGCAGAAGTGCTATTAGGCCGCCTCAAAAAGACACTACCTGCTGCCTTTGCGGGTCGAACATCGAAAATGAAACACTTGTACATTCGATAAAATTTATATTTTTACATTTCAAGACGGATACAATTATCGAACATGGTTGTAATGACGAAGGTACGAGCACAAGTACATCTATACTCAGCAAACACCCTGAGGTGCATGGCAGAGGATACGTCCCACCGTACTAGTTATTAGGGATATTTCCCACTCTATCTGCGGAAGGAGCACTTGCATAGTGACTGTTTAAATGCATCTGTGCGTGCTTTAGGTACTCTAATCTTGTCTTCACCATCTCTGTGGGAGGGGCACGCAGGCGGTCGTAATATATTCCTGGAGTCATCACCTGAAACCAGTTCTTGAAACTCTGTAAATAGGATTTCTCGGGATAGTTTGATAGGTGTCACGTATAATTTTGGTATCTGTATCGCAGAAGTCTGAGCTGCGGGAGGGCGCAGTGGAGCAGACAGCGTTACGCTCTGGTAGAGACAGGCAGTCACAGTTCAGCAGTGTTTGAGTATGGATGCACACATTGTTGTGTTACAATGAGGAAGCAATGGCAATAATATGTTTCTATTTGTACAATCAATACGTGAAGCAGCAAGTGTAATGGAATGTCCAAGGTAGAGATAATAATGACGTTACTTTTCCTTTTACTATAACTGCGTCATCGAACGAAGTTGGTTATTGAAATGAAAGTTGCTAGATTTGCGGGATAGGAAAGAGTATTCTTTGTATGTTAAGAAGTACATTAAATTTAAAATATGCCCTTAGCACCTTTTCACAGTATACAAAAAACAGGAGTGTGGTCATTTATGCGTATATTTCATTTTCTTACCAACCACTGTCTTACAATTCTTTTTAATGGATCATACAACCAGGAGTATTGGATAAACAGTTCTATCTTCAGTTAACGGAGAACTCATTGTACCTTTCTAGTGTCTCTGTGTGCTTTAGTGGCGCGCAAGACAGAGCAGTATTGCAATACGTTATCCAGATTTGCGCAGAATAGAGGTAAGGAGAAAAATTATATTTTTTTTATTTATTCAATCAGGGCCAACTTATGTTATTCAGAGACAGTTTTTGTGATTCATTTTGCAGAACCAATTACTCTAGGTTTCATGTCAAAGTTAATTATTCAGACAGTTTACACTGTTCAAAATTCTTGCGGTCAGATTACTAACGTTTACAATATGAAAGCTCCCCTTTTCATTAGGACAATTAATTGTTATTACAATGCAGCTTTGCCTTCTCATTGCGACAGTTGATTTATTATTACAGCTCAGAACTTACAATCAGAAACAGTACGTCAGTTGCTACATTTTTATTCATTCAGGTAACTTTCAAGTTTATGTCTACCTGGAAGAGTCAGCCAGTTCAATTTCTTCAACACCTCTATGACGCTTTCCCACTAACCGAAGAAACCTGTGACCATTCGTGTTGTCCTTCTCTGTGTATGTTCAGTATCATCTGTTACAGGTCCCACACACTTAAGCAATATTCTAGAATAGGTCGTACTAGTAATTTATAAGCAATCTCCTTTGTAGACAGACTGCACTTCCCCAGTATGATACCTGCCTGCCCACGACTGGGTCTCTCTCATCGTTCCATTTCATATTGCCCCAAAGTGTTACACCCAGGCATTTGTATGAATTGGCAGATTCCATCAGTGTCTCACTGTTGTTATAGTCACAGGTTACTACGCTTTTTTCGTTTTGTGGAGAGCGCAGTTTTGCATTTCTGAAGATTTAAAGCAAGTTGATAATCTTTGCACCACTTTGAAATCTTATCAACATCTGAATATTTATGCACTTGCTCTCAGATAGCACTTCATCATAGATAACTGCATCATGTGCAAAAAGCCTGATTTTACTATTGATATTGTCTGCAACGTCATTAACATACAAAATGAACACCAAGGGTCCCAACACATTTCTCTAGGGCACACCCTAGCTTAATTCTACGTCTGACTATGACATCCAAGATAACATATTGTGTCCTCACTATCAAAAATTCTTAAGCCTAGTCACAAATTTCACTCGATCTCTCTCTCCCCCCCCCCCCCCCCCCCAACACGATCAAACTTTTGACAATAAGCGTAGGTGGTACTGAGTCAAATGCTTTTCGGAAATCAAGAAATGCTGCATCTACCTGATTGCATTGATCCAAAGCTTTCAGCATGTTATGTGAGAGTTGGATTTCACATGATCGATGTTTTCGAAATCCATGCTGGTTTGCATTGAGATGCATCGCGATTTTGGTACGTATTTTGTTTTTCCAAGAAAACGGTCTATTGGCACACAGTCAACACGGTGAAACACAACTAGCTGTTCAACCACAACATGTGCTGAGCACTACTGCAAGGGACTTTCGTCTAATTCCGTATGTCTAGATTTCCACAAGGCTTTTGACGCCGTACCTCACAAGCGGCTTGCAGTGAGATTGCGCGCTTATGGAATATCGTCTCAGTCATGTGACTAGATTCGTCATTGTGGATCACTTCTACTACCCTTCTTGTAGAGGTGTGTGACCTGAGCCTTTTTCCAACAACGGGGCACGGTTTTTTGTTCGAGGGATCTACGATAGATTGCAATTAGCTCCTTCTTCTAACTCCACCGCAAATTCAGTATAGAATCTGACAGTCATTCCATCGGGCCATGCAGCTTTGTTCCATTTTAACGATTTCAGCTGTTTCTCAACACCGCTGACGCTAATAACTACTTCATCCATCTTTTCAGTGGTACGAGGATTAAGCTGGAGCAATTGTCTTGGATTTTCCTCTGTAAAGGAACATTTGAAAACTTTAATGTTGGTCGGAGTACAAGTGTTTCTGAACAAAGAGTACGCCGAACTATGGGCCTCTGCAGCTGACGACCCGTGCATTTGCCAGTGTTAACACCATGACATAGGCAACTACGACTGAAATGCCCACGTGACCATCGGCACTGGACGCATTGGCATAGCGTTGCACGGTCTGATTAGTCCCGATAGCGCTTTCTTCGTGCCAATGGAAGTGCAAGAATCCTTCCTTATCCAGGGGGACAGCTCTTTGAAACCCATACTGTGGTACGAAGACAAGCTCCATTATGCTCTGGGGAACATTCACGTGGGCATCCACGGATCCAGTAGAGCTCGTGCAGGGCACCATGACGGCCATGAAGCATCGTACAACCCTTCATGGTGGTCATGTTTCCAGACAGCAGTGGAATTTTTCAACGTCACAGGCCACAAATATGGCGGAGTAGTTCGAAGAAAACAGTGTCGAGTTCCATTTGATGTGTTGACCCCCAACCAGATCTGAACCCAATCGAAAACATCTGGCATGTGGTTGAACGTGGCGTCAGAGCTCATCGCGTCCTTCCCTGGAATCTGGTGACGTAGGCGTCTCCAGCGGCCTACGAAGGCCTCACTGCTTCCATGCCGCGGTGCGTCGCCGCTTTTATCCGTGCCAAAGGTGGACATACCGGCTATTAGGTAGGTGAAGCATGCCTGCGTGTATCTGGTATATGAATTCACAGACCAATCCCGAAAATCCTCGGCATGGAGTGTGTAGTGCAACACGAATTTTTGTCAGGGAACTACCAACTTGGGGAAATGACGTATGGTTATTTCACGTACAATGATGTGAATGTACATACCGCCAATGCGCCTTTGACGCCATTACGGCAGGTTTTCTCTAATGGAAACTATCGTCGTCCATAGACCACCTTTTACCTTTGTTGATTTTCAGCTTAAAACCTCTTTTACGCTGCTGTTCCAAGTCCTTTGCCGCCTGCCAGAATTGTAACCTCATCATCAGACCTTCAAGTTTTCTCCCTGATTTCTTACCCTATTTCCTCATTCTCCTTGGTTTCTGTTACAGATTGCTCAATATACAGACTCTAATGTTCTGAACTGTAAGAAAAGTAAAAAGTATGAATTTCCAGGTAGTAATTATGGTCCAGTTTGACTCCTCAAAACTCTTGCATACCCATCTAACAGACGTAATTTTTTCGCTTGGGACATCGCATGTAATCAGCAATGTGTCACAGGTACGTAAATCTACTTTGTTTCGTCTCATTATACTTATTGCCTCTTATATCCTTTTCCCACTTTCTTACACCTCTTATCTTAAGGAACTACACCGAGTGCGTGGGTTCTGTAAATCGCTATATTTATCCTTAATCACGCCCATGGATACACCTCTATGCTATCCACTGCCGAATTCTCATCATACTCTTCGGCCCTAATCTTAAATTTTATGAATGAAAGTTTATATGCCTTGTTTTAAGACGAAATAAGATTTATATAACTGGTTTCATTTTCCAAAATTTTAGAACACGTTCAAAGTTGATGCAGTTTATGTTTCTCAGTACTGTACATATTTAAAAGACCCAAAAATTGTGCAAACAATGCCTCTGGAATGTCGAAGTACAGCTCGTTGTTGGAGCACTACATCGCTGATTCCTTGCGAGGAAATAAACGATCACTTATTCGAAAGTATAGGTTCTATCAGCATATTGCAACTTGTCGTAAACGCGTTCTAGTTCACAGTTACTAGAAACAAACAACGAATTCCTGCAGTTCTCGGAGGCACGCTGACACTGTGATAAACAGCTTTCTTTAAGATAATGATACCAACTACTGGGATCATACAGATACCGGAACAAGGGAAGCACTGATTAGCACACGTTGTAAAATGTATGCTACAATAAGGCAAAGTGAGTTTGATTCCCTGAGATGGAAAGAAATAAAGCCTTGTATGGAGCATACGTGGTACATAACGACTGAGGACGCTAGCTGTCAACGCAATTTACGGCTTTCCTTGGACCGAGTGTTTGGATTTTTTCCCATTCGCCACCACAGCAGATCGATCCGAGGGTAATTCCAGTAACGGCTGTTACGTAAACACGACACGTCTGTTTATAGTTGCGTCCTTGACCGGTTTATCCCTAGATAAAGCCCGATTTTTGCTCCTAGTAATTCAAGTAGTGTCCAAGAGTGCAATGTAAATTCGACAACGAAAAATAATAGGAATTTTAGGACATGAGTGAATGACTGTCAAAAGTATCCACAACTAACTACGAACAGCTTGGAAAACAATTTTTATCTGTAATTATTCGGTAACGGTAACTAGCGAGGGGAGAGGCCGATAAGTGGATCGCCTGTATTGATCAACTTTCTGTAAGGACGTTCTGTAATGAAAGTAGAGGAAAACGTGTTTCGGCTTTTTGTTACACACTATTTTTTTAAGAAAATCGATGTCAAAGTTGATGACGGAAAATCGTATTTTCAGTCCTTTACAACGAAACATCTTCTAAGCGCATACATTTTTTATCAGTATAATATGGGATACAAAGTTAATAATGTTCGAGTTATTAACGTTTTTGTGTTCGCATGCTGTAAGTTGGGCACCTCTGATTCGGCGATTTGGTATTAGATTCTTGGCTGTAGCTTTTTTAGCTGTATCTGATAATAATCTGATAACTGGAATACTTTTCTTTCCCCTTCCTGAAGTAAAACATCGGGAGATGTGATTAATTATTAAATAAGTATATGTGATACAGACTGTAAACATAAATCTACAGAATATTATTGTTAATCGTAGATGATCATCTATTCGAGGGCCTTTTTGCAATGAATGAGATGAAACTTAGCGTAAGGACAGGCAAAACATACATACTTATGGCACCATGCGCAAAACACGCACAGGATCTCGCCACATTGACATATTTTCCGGTACACTGTTCTTGGAATACTTATCCGAGTCACCTTACTAAACAGAGATGTGTCAGATATCGATTTAGATGCGTGCAAAGCGTCTATAAACATATCTAGAAAGATAGGCGCGGACAACTAGTTATGGACGGAGGCATGAATTTTGATAGCATACGTCCTATCCTATAATTCTCTGCTCTGCTGTGATGTGATGTCGCAAGATTTTCAAGTCGTGCTCCTAAATTATTTACTTGTCCGAAAACGTTGCTGTCACGCTGTTGACAAAGAAAGGTACATTCCGGTGGTGTCAACATCAAGATGCATGTCTGTTGAGCATTATCGTCTCGTAGCGCGTCATGTATCCCGAAGTACTGGGTGATCAAAAAGTCAGTATAAAACCCCATGTCATTCCAAGCATGTGTGTCAATTTGTACCTCTCTATCTACATTATTCCGTGATTTATTCAGTTTTCAAATCTATACTGACTTTTTGATCACCCGGTAAATCAGCTGTCACATTATGTGCGCCCGATTATTAATTACACCTGCCAATGTTTTACTTAAAAAGAGGAAATAAAGGTACTTCCAATTATGAGAATATTATCAGATTCACCGACAAAATATCGTACTAAAAAAAACCACGACCAAGAAGTGAACATGGTCCAGCAGTCTGATAGTTTAATGTCTCGACCGATGATTTCGCTCTGCTAGATATCTACAATGACGGATGCACAAGTTACAACACAATAATGCTAATAACTCCGACGTTATTAACTTTGGACCCCATATCATACTAATAAAAAATGATAGTTTTTAGTCGGTCTTTATATATAAAGCGTGGAAAATGCGATTTTTCCGTCGTTAACTATGACCTAGATTTTGTTTCAAAAGCTTGAGAGCGTCTAGCAAAAAGGACGAAACATCTGTTTCTCTGTTTTTCAATACAGAACAACGTCCTTCAAAACTTGATCAAAATTGGCGACCCACATGGCAGACCCCTCCCCATGTAAGTCCATGTGTGGCACAGACTTCATTTTCTTCACTGAAAATATGTTTCAGAAGTTTTAAGCATATCATCCCTCAGTGAAAGAGAGGAATGAGGGCGAAATGCGGAAAAGTATTACACGACTGCGCCGAAAACCTGTGTCCTAGGACTTCATAGCCTCGAGCGTAAAGCAAAGGCGTACGGCCAGATGGCTGTAGCGGAATTTTCTCGCGTGCCGTGACAGTTCCACAGACTAGCTTGTGCCGCTAACCCCCGGGCTTAAATAAGGGTCTCTGCTTTCTCTGTTATTAACAAACAGCTCTCAAATAGATTTCTCTGTTTGCAGCCGGGCCGAATGTTTACTGAGGTCCCTGCCTCTCGCACAGCGGCGTGCCTATTCTTGTAAATATTACGGCTGCCGGTTTTAATTTTTCCGTAAATATTACCCCCCTCCGAATCTTTGTGCCTGGACCGCTCGCTTGACGTGTTTCCAGAAACCGCCTACAAGCACGGTGCGCGGAGGGGAGAACGCGCGGGCGGAATTATAATCATCACCGCCTTAACTTCTCCTCCAACTCTAGCACCCTCTCCTCTAGTTCACTTCGTTTCCTCTAGCAACTGGCTCAACGTTCTAGGCAAGCCTAAAGAGACTGCCTGTACTACACTTGTCTGTCCTTTTAGGGTGTGCGAGGGTGGTTTGATAATTCTGGTAACAAAGCAAGGAAAAAAAAATGTAGACGAAACAAACAGCTCACCTAACTTCTCAACGAAGTCTCTTTTGAGGTATATACACTTTATTCAGCGGTCCTCCAGCTTTTTCGTGCCATCGGAAAAATAGGTTCTGTCGAACTCTGCAAAATACCCGTTGACTGCAACCATCACATCTTCATTTGATGAAAATTTCTTCCCAGAAACACAAAGTTTCAAGTTGGGGAACAGGAGAAAGTCGCTTGAGGCTAAATCTGGTGAAAGCGGTTGATGAGGAATCAATTCATGCACCTCCACCACTGTTATCGCTGATGTGTGGTATGATGCATTATCCAGGTAAAGAGCACTTTTTTGCGTGTCAGTCCTGATCTTTTTTTCAGCCAACGAAAGTTTCACACGATCAACAATGAAGCATAATAGCGTACCTTTCCCCTTTTCCAGGTAATCTATGAGGATCATTCCTTGCGGGTCCCAAAAGAACAGTTGGCATCACCTTCTCAGACGACAAAATAGTCTTCACCTTCTCCAGTGCACCCGATATAGTGCGTCGGCTTTAATCAGTGACGTCATAGTTTACTTGCAAGTATTAATGTCTTTATTTTCGAGTCAATGATAACAATCGTTTTTCTTCTGTGGCGAGGCGTCATCATTGTAATCTGGAATAAATAAAAGGTTTTTAAAAGACAGGGCTAGACATTGTGGATGATTTCTGTCGTTTGTATTAATGAAAATCATTTGTTCATTCCTATTCATTCGGTAGCTACTCTAATTCTTAGGGAGTTTGACATATTTTGGAACAATTCTTTTTCACTCTGGAGAGTTTTTACTTTTTGATATTCGTTTGTAGGTATGGATTTATCTATTCCTGTGAACATGGAAGACTAGAAGCAGTTCTGCATTACGGAATGCAAATTTTACTGTTGTTGCTTTTTTCCGCCATCACTAGCAATAGTATTATTACGATATTTTTTTGCCGATACTAATACTATGTAAGGTGGAAAGGCCTACATTCGAAAACTTTGTAGCCCCTACTTCAGTCGACCTATATAGGTCGGTGAAGAATAGGAAACTAGGATTCAAAGAAGCAATATACTTAATATTATGTTCGAAATATGGATGTACGTGATATGTTTTCTCCATCCCGCACTCCTTTGTTTCTCAACATTGGTCTTTGCTGTTAAATCTGTTCAATACATCATCTGTGGTAACTTCTGACGTCATTGGTCAAAGCGGGACTGCTTGTATCCCATTACTTAGTAATCCCAATTTCACTAGCGTTTGTCCATTGCCTAAAGGCAAATATACGACACATTAACTCATTTGTAAAGTAATCAGACGTCTGAACCTGTTTTATATGTGAGTTCAGTTCTTTAAGGAATTGGAGATGGGCAGGATGTCTGGTTAATAATATGTAGTACGCTATGGTTTCACTTGTTGTTTGGACTTTGATGTGTAATAATGGATCCAGGTTTCATCGACAGTGACAAGTCGATGACAAAAATCTTGCGGACTGCGATTAAACAGATTAAACAACCAGTCATTGTGCTGAAATATTGTGCCGGATACGCTTTTGGTCGACTGTGAGCAATCGTCATATCCATCTGTCACATTGATTTTTCATAGCCAATTCTCCGTGCAGGATATTATGCACTCGCTCATTTGAGATGCCTACAGCCTCAGTAGTCAAACGAATTTTTATTCGACGTCTTGCATTACCATACGACAGGTTTTGGCAATGGGTTCATTAATACAAAAGTGAATGATATTTGCAGATAGTGCAGCATCGGTGTGAATTACATCCAATTATGTTTTGATCTATGCAGCACTTCAATCCTTCAAATGAAAATGTTTAATAACAGTACGAAACTCGGTGTTCTCCATTTTCAATCGCAGTCGACACACTGACTATTTGAGACGGTTGTCAACGATGAACTGTGCATTGAACAATGTTGAAAGCATTTATACGATCCTTGGAGTAATCAAGCTTACCAACGATGAAGGTGCAACGAAAATGTTCCATTCCTTCATAGAAATTCACCTGACTTACCGAACAACCCTAGTATTGCTAGGCGGTATGGAATCGTTATGGTACCACATAGGGTTTGCGAAGAATATTGAAAGAAGGGTATTTCGTTTTGTATTATCCTGAAAAAAGAGTGTGTCACGGATGTGATACGTGCTATGGTGTGGCAATCATTAGAAAAGGGCGGTTTTCTTTGTGGTGAAACCTTTTCACAAAATTCCAAAGACAATTTTCTGTTGCGAATTTGAAAATATTTTGTACATATGGAGAAACTGGAACACTCTTTCTTAAATTCTGATGGCGGCATGGAGTAAACCCAAGGAGCGAAGGGCTATTAACAAATAGTACAGAAACCAGTCGGCAGCTATAAGAGTCGAAGGCCCTAAAGGGAACCAGTGATTGAGATAGGGTTGTAGTCTGACCCCAATGTCATTCAATCTGGACACTGAGGAAGCCAAAGAAACTCTTCCATGCTTTCTGATGACACTGTAATTCTGTCAGACACAGCAAAGTACTTCGAAGAGCAGATGAACGGAACGGACAGTGTCTTGAAAGGAGGATATAAGACGAACATCAACAAAAGCAAAACGAGGATAATGGAATGTAATCGAGTTGAATCAAGTGCCGCTGAGAGAATTAGATTTGGAAATGAGACACTGTAGTAGACAAGTTTTGCTATTTAGGCAGCAAAGTAAGTGACGATGTTTGAAGTAGAGAGGATATAAAATGGCAAGGAAAGCGTTTCTGAAGAAGAGAAATTTGTTATCATCGAGTGTAGATTTAAGCGTCAGTAAGCCTTTTCTGAAAGTATTTGTATGGAGTATTGCCATATATGGATGTGAAACATGGACGATGAACAGTAGACAAGAAGAGAATAGAAGCTTTTGAACCGTGGTGCTGCAGAAGAGTGCTGAAAAAAATGGTTCTGAGCACTATGGGACTTAACATCTGAGGTTATCAGTCCCCTAGAACTTAGAACTACTTAAACCTAACTAACCTAAGGACATCCATGCCCGAGGCAGGATTCGAACCTGCGACCGTAGCGGTCACGCGGTTCCAAACTGAAGCGCCTGGAACCACACGGCCACTCCGGCCGGCAAGAGTGCTGAAGATTAGATGGTTAGGTCACGTAACCAATGAGGAGGTACTGTGTGGAAAATAAAGTTGTGGCACAACCTGACTAGAAGAAATGATCACTAATTTAGTACTGGTGAGAAGTGTTGGGGATCCAAATCGTAGATGGAGATTGAGAAGGGTGAGAGTTATTCGGGGACGCGGAGGCTTGCACTGGATACGTTAGCACGGAGAGCTGCATCAGACGACTCTTCGGATTGAAGACCACAAGAAAAAATATTTTGAAACTGAACTTTTGGTTCATGAAATGGCGTGCAAATTCGCTTACCATGTACTTAAATGAAAACAACACAAAGTGGTAGTACAAATAATGTTTGTAGTAAGCACATCCGATGTTTGTCATAGAGTGAACAAAAACCTTAACTCACAGTGTCGCCAACTCTCAAATACGTAATTTCCCTCCATTGGTTCACGACCAATCTAGACAAATAAATCTTTGAATAATATTCCCATTGTCTTTCGACAACATATCACAGAACTTTTTTTTGCAAGTTTCGTTTCTATTCATCCCATTTCAACGAGTGTGTGTGTGTGTGTGTGTGTGTGTGTGTGTGTGTGTGTGTGTGTGTGTGTGTGTGTGTGTGTGTGTGTGTGTGTTAAGTGGACTGTTTGAATCTCCATTCAAATGTCAAATAAAAACGTAAAAAAACTTTGTTTTCAACAAGCGCTTTGACGAGGTACAGCATATAACACACAGAAGAGTATGGATTTAAGGTATGTAAACTTGATGAAACAGATTAAAATTCAACATCGCCGCCGTGCACTAAAAACAAAGTTAGTTGTGAAAATATTATTACACACAATACTGTAGATGACGAAATTTGTTGGCACTGGCACTGATTTGACCATAAAACAGACAGAGTCAATCTCGTTCATGGATGGTGTTTCAAGTGGAAATTGCGAATGTTTGGAGACAGAACGTCAGGCATGTTATTGAGCAAAGATGATGTGCCAATAGTGACAGCAGCTGTTACAACGTCCCATTACACCTCATGTCGGCACTACAGTTACAGCACTCTGTGAATTGGATTTTTATTTATTTTTTTACTTTGGTCTTCGGCTGTCACTGTTTGGTATGTAAGTGCCGGGTGGTTAAATTAAAGAGCCGCTGTTCGCGGGCAGAGGTCCAATGTGGGCTGTGATTATCGTATAGCACCTAAATTCGTAGATATTTTAAAGCCCTACTGCAAGACCGATTAATGATAGAAAAATAACTAGTTCCAATTTTGACCACCAGGTGAAAATGAGGCGCTGTGAATGCAAGAAAGACATATAGCAGTGATTTCACATTTAATGAATTTGGAACGGCATGTAGACAGATAACGTCAAACGACAGAGAGGGGCGAACAAATGAGGAAAGCCGTTTACACGAATTGATCAGTATGAGCACCGGACACGTCGGCGAGATGCTGCATACGTGGAACGACGTGATCAACAGTTGCTCGCAGCAGATCCCGTGGAATCTGAGCAACGTGTTTCTGTATACTAGGCTTCATATCAGGTAGAGATCGAATATGTCCTTGGAAAACTCATCCTTTAGACATCTCCATAGCTATAAGTCACAGATTCAGATGAGGTGATCTTGCAGGCCATCCTTCTGGAGATAACACGTCCGTGGAAGGTTGCATTAAGCAGAACTTTCACTGGGAGAACGACATGTGGTGTTGGCCCATCTTACATGAGAACTGTGGTTTCCAGACAGTTTCACTCTTCCGATGCAGGAATCACCTGCTCTACAAGGTGGTCTCGATAGCGTTCACACGTAACAGGCCATCTGGGTTTTTCTCTTCAAAGAAGAATGGACCCAGAGTAAACATGCTTGTGAGCCCACGTTCACACACGACGAGGGCAGTGACTCTTCATGCACAACACGCGGCTTAACAGTACCCCAAATTTGGTAGTTGTGTGGATTCCCTGCTGTCTATAGTATAAGATGTGCTTCGTCACATCATAGTATATTGCCCAGCCACAAGTCGTCAATTTCTATCCGTGCCAGAAACTGAAGCGCAAATTCAGAATGCCGTGGACCATGTTACTGCACCATCGGGATCTTGTACGCGTTCCAGTGTAAAACAGATCGCAAAACGTCCCGTACAGTTGAGCAGGGGATGGACAATTCTCTTGACACTGCCCGTACACTAGCCGCGGCATGGGCTGCATATAGTCAAACGGCTCTGAGCACATCTGAGGTCATCAGTCCCCTAGAACTTAGGTGTAAGTAGTTCTAACTAACCTAAGGACATCACACACATCCATGCCCGAGGCAGGATTTGAACCTGCGACCGTAGCAGTCGCGCGGATCCGGGCTGAAGCGCCTAGAACCGCTCGGATACCGTGGCCGGCTCCACGCATGGATCTGACGTGCATTTGTACAACGGTCGTTCAATGAGTAACGCAACACATTTTTTTCTGAAAGGTTGTTTTTATTCAGGACTGCAATATACCAGATTATTCCCCACTATTTTGGCCACAAAAATCTATTTTTCAACAGTATCTCCGTTCGAAGAGACGGCTTGAATGCCCGAATGGTACCACTCTACTGGTCGACGCCGGACCCAACGTCTCGCTGCATCAATAACTTCCCCATCATCCACGTACTGCTTCCAGCGAAGCGAATTCGTCATTGGGACAAAGAGCTGGAAGTTGGAAGGTGCGAGATGCAAGCTATAGGGTGGATCAGGATAAACAGTCCAATGAAGTTTTGTGGGTCCCTCTTGGATGCACAGACTTGTGTGAGGCCTTGCGTTATCATGGAGACAGAGAAGTTCGTTTGCATTTCTGTGGCGACGAACACGCTAAGGTCGTTTCCTGAGAGTAGTACAATATACTTCAGAGTTGATCATCGTGCCACGAGGGAGGACATCAAACAGAGCAACCCCCTCGGAGTCCCAGAAGACAGTCGCTAGCACTTTACCAGCTAAGAGTGCAGCCTGGAACGTTTGCTTCGGAGGAAAGGTGGTGCGACGCCACTACATGGATTGCCATTTTGTTTTCGGTAGGAATTGATAAGCCGGCCGCTGTGGCCGAGCGGTTCTAGGCGCTTTGGTCCAGAACCGCGCTGCTGCTACGGTCGCAGGTTCGTATCCTGCCTCGGGAATGGATGTGTGCGATGTCCTTAGGTTAGTTAGAACTACTTAAACCTAAGTCTAGGGGACTGGTGACCTCAGACGTTAGGTCCCATAGTGCTTAGTACCATTTTTTTCGGAAGTGTGTTTATTACCTGCGATGTTGTTCGAGAAAACCTTGTCACGATCAGCCTTATAACGCGCAAGCAATTCCGCACAGGTGGTCCTCCGTTACTCTTATTGTCGTTTGTTCGGCGGTGAGAAACGCAGAGGGCACACACCGTCGAGCACCCTATCTGGAGGACGAGTGGGTCAGAACTACCAACAGAGACATCCAATGGAGCAGTGAGATGGTTCGTTGTGATCCATCTGTCACCTCGAATGAGAGTGTCCGCATGTTCCAACATTGCAGGAATCACAGCCGAGTGCGAGAGGTCGGAACGGTTTGCGCGACCTTGTTGCGATGATAACGAACGCCTCGCCCAACGACTCACCGTGCTTTTGTTCACTGCCAGGTCTCCGTAGACATTCTCCAAGCGCCTACGAATATCTGCGATGCTCTGGTTTTGCGCCAAAAGAATCTCAGTGACAGCTCTCTGCTTGCAACGCACCGCCATTACAGATGCCATTTTTAAGGCTACCTGCAGTGCCGCCACCTATCGGAACTTCATGAAACTATAACGGCTGAAGCGGGAATATTCCACAACAACTTCGCATTTTTTATACGATACTGGCTGAGGAAAGAAGTGTGTTACATTACTTATTGAACGCCCCTTGGGCCATCTCCGAATGTCCTTCAATCACCATTTACTTCGTCTTCCACAAATCCTTTTCCTTTGTATTTTCCATTCATTGATGAGTTGTAATAACTACTATCTCTTGCCTACTTGTAATGTGCCCTAGATATTAAATCTTCCTTTGCTTTATAGTGACCAATAGTTCTTTTTGCTCTTTCATCCAATGGAAGACTGCTTCGACTCAAGTTTTCAACGGCCAAGGTAAGGGGCAGTGATACAGATACATTTCAAAAGCATTAAATTTTTTTTCTAGACATTGGCCAAGGGTCCAAGTTTCGCATTCATAGAGAGATGTGGAGAACACGTGGCAGCGAATCGTTCTCATTCTCAGTTGTTAACCAAGATCCGACCTTACGAATAGTTTTTTCATACTAACGAACAATCTATCTTGCTCTATTCTAGATCTGATCCCTTTCTTACAGTCACATTGCTCATACATCATAGTGCCCAAATTCTTCTAGGAGGAAACACCTAACAACTAATTTACATTTGTTGACGAGATCGCCTGTATTCTTCTCTGAGAGAGGACTACCGTATTTTACGGACTATAAGACGCATATTTTTATTCGAAAAACTGCCTCCAAAATTCAGGTGCGTCCTTATACTCTAAATGAATATAAAAATGTCCAGTGTTTGATTTAAAATATCCACCAGTCTTAAAAATGGCCACATATTCGATGCCGCGGGAAACCTGGCAACATTAGACAAAACTCCTGTGACATTAGATGTGTCGAGTAACAGAAATTTTGCCATGAAAGATATTAAAACAAGTGGACACGAAAAAAATGAACTACACTGCTGTCCATGCGGTACTAAACTTAATCCAATGACCACTTTCAAGCCCAAAACAATGCCAAAACTTTCTGAAATACTGCCAGGTGTTGATGCTGTTCACGTACATGACAATGGTTGGATGGACGAGGCTGGTATGAAATTGTGGACCGACTGAGTGTGTGAGAGAAGAGTGGTCTTCTTGTGCTAGATCAGTTTAGTAGTCACTTGAAAAACTTTGAGACAGAGAAACAGTGTTTGCTGTTATTGCGGGAGGACTTACTTCACTATTGCAATCTCTTGATGTCTCGATAACTATACCATTAAAAGAGGGTAGGAGAGAAGGATGGGACAAATGGATGATGGATGAAACCTAACATGAATTCAGGCCGAAGGTAGCTTTAAAACGGCCTACATTAAATAAAGTGTGTCGGTGCATAAAACAGTCGTGGTCTAGAGTGACAGGAGGCATCACTGTTAAATCTTTTAGAAGTGCGGCGTAAGTTATGCTCTCGATGGCAGTTGAAAACCATTTCATATATGGTCAGGACGACAACGACGACGATGAAGATAAAGAAGTAAGTTCAGATGACTATTTTCAGGGATTTTAAAGGTCAGTTCGGTTTTATAAACCAAACCTTTTTTTTCTCCAGACTTGCAATCTAATAATAAAAATTGTAAAAATGTTCTTTTCTTAAAATTGCTTAAATATTAAGGTGTGTCTTATAGTCCGTAGGGTACAACTTGAAAGTGTTGTTAAACAGGCCAAACTGGTCCCTGCAGTGGACATTGTCTATTACGTACTTCATTTGTATAGCCACAGTGTCCGTAGTTGCTTTACAATTCTTGAGGGTATTTTTCATCTGTCGTTGCAACTACAGAAATGTGTGATTTTCTTTCAGACGCGTTTCGCTTTGTTAAGGTAAAGCATCATCACTGTTGATGATTTTCGTTTGATTTCTCGCTTACATCGCGAAATGCCATCTGCTAGCAAATTGTCGTTTTTCTGGGTTAGAAAGTGATAGTTTTGGTCTAATATTTAGTTGTTGTGCAGCACTACGAATTTTTTATGTTTTCACAACACATTTTTATGCACACCACCCACTGTATTCTGTTTGTTTTTGTACTGTGAAGTACAAAAACAAACAGAATACAATGGTATGCAGAAAATTTTGTTGTGAAAACATAAGAAATGCATAGTGCTGCAGAACAACTAAATATTAGACCAAAATTATCAGTATCTAACTTAGAAAAAGGACGATGTGCTAGTAGACGGCATTTTCCGATGTAAGCGAAAATCACCACCATTGTTGATGCTTTACCTCAATAAAGCGAAACGCGTATGGTGAAAAAAAATCACACATTTATGTAGTTCCAATGACGGAACAATATCACCCCCACGAATTTTCTATTATGTGTTGATGCGGAGGTAGATCATTTGCGACGACAAGCGCCGTCTGCGAACCTAATATTGTTAATTATTTTTTTCGTTTATAATTATGTATGACAATGAGAAATGCATGCTTGGACATAAATAAGGATGCCAGCCAAGCATGCCGATTGCGCTGTTGTATTTGCACAGATGCCGTACGTGGTCGATGTCCCCAATTCGTTGCAAGTGTTAGCCGTGGTCACAACAGTGTATTATGACGTAGCTGACTGAATTCGAACGATGGCAAACTGTTGGTGCGTGCTTTTGTAACCATGCCAGCGGAAATGCCTGGCAGAGGGTTCATCGAATTACCTTCACAATAATTCTCTATAATTCCAGTCCTAAACAGCGCGCGGAAGGAACGAACACCCGTATCTGTCCGTGCGAGCTCTGATTTCCCTCATTCTATTATGTTGATCGTTTCTCCCTGCGTAGGTAGGCGTCAACAAAATATTTTCGCATTCGGAGAGGAAAGTTGGTGAATGAAATTTCGTGAGAACATCCCGCCGCAACCAGGAACGCCATTATTGTAATGACGTCCGCCCTAAGTCCCGTACTCCATTAATCCTGTCCGGTAAGGATTCCAAACCGCGCAGCAGTATTCCAAAAGAGGGCGGACAAGCATACTGTAGGCAGTCTCTCTACTACACCTGTTGCATCTTCTAAGTTTTGTGCCAATAAAACGCAGTCTTTGGTTTGCCTTCCCCACAACATTTTCTATGTGTTCTTTCCAATTTAATTGGTTCGTAATTGTATTTCCTAGGTATTTTGTTGAATTTTAGGCCTTTAGATTTGATTGATTTATCGCGTAACCGAAGTTCAACGGATTCCTTTTAGCACTCATGTGCATGACCTCGCACTTTTCATTATTTGCCAATTTTCGCACCACACAGATAATTTTTCTAAATTGTTCTCCATTTTTTTTTGTTTTTCTGAAGATTTTGCTAGGTAATAAACGACAGCATGAGTGCAAACAAGCTAAGACGTCTGCTCAGATTGTCTCCTAAATCGTTTATGTGGAAAAGGTACAGCCGAGGGCCTATAACACCTTGGGGAACGCCAGAAATCACTTCTGTTTGATCGATGATTTTCCGTCAGTTACTATGAGCTGTGACGTCTGTGACAGTAGACCGCGAATTCAGTTGCATAACAAACGATATTCCATAAACACGCAATTTCACTACAAGCCGCTTGTGACGTATGGCGTCAAAAGCCTACTTGGAAATCTAGAACTACGGAATCAGTTTGAAATCCCTTACAATAGTGCTCAGCACTTGGTGTGGTTGAAGAGCTGGTTGTGTTTCATACGAAAAATGTCTAAATCCGTGTTGACAATGTGCCAATCGACCCTTTTCTGGGAGGTAATTCATGTTGTTCGAACACAATACACATTCCAAAATGCTGCTGCATATCGACGTTAATACAAGGACCTGTAATTTAGTGCACTACTCCTACTGCCTTTCTTTAGTATTGATCTGACCTGTGCAACTTTCCAGTCTTTGAGTACAGACATTACATCGAGAGAGTGGTTGTATGTGATTGGTAAGTATGGAACTATTATATTAGCATACTCTGAAAGGAACGTGAGTGGAACACAATTTGCTTCGCTAAACCGAGGATATCTGATGTTCTTACATAGGCAGCTGTTCTCGATTCGAATACTGGAGTATTTACTTCGTCTTCTTTGGTGAACGAATTTGGGAAGGCTGTGTTTAGTAACCCTACTTTAACAGCACTGTCATCGATTGTATTTCCATTGATAGTGCGCAGAGAAGGCACTGATTCTGTCTTGCAGCTAGCATACTTTACATACGAGGAGAATCTCTTTGGCTTTTCTGAGAGGTTTCGAGACGAAGTTTCATTATGGGAACTATTGAAAGCATCTCGCATAATGACGATAAATAAGAGGACTATAGCCACGAAAGCCACTGCAGAACTGAATGTCGCACTTGCGAACACCATCAGCATCAAAACAACACGAAGGGCGGTCCAGAAACAATGAATAACAGGGTGGGATGGAATTCCAAAACCACTTACCCATGAAGCGCAAAAGGAAATCGTGGCACATAGCTTCTGAGGTCATCAGTCCCCTAGAACTTAAACCTAACTAACCTAAGGACATCCATGCCCGAGGCAGGATTCGAACCTGCCACCGTAGCGGTCGCGCGGTTCCAGACTGTAGCGCCTAGAACCGATGGGACACTCCGACCGGCTAGGCACATAGGTCATAAAAGCTGAACTATGAAGTAACGGGGAAAAAGTCCTCGGGTCGAATGAATCTCGTTTAATAATGATATACTAAAAAGTACAACCAAATCAGCATCCACTGCAACGTGGATAGTAGCCCGAGAAGATTTGTTTCTACTTTTTAGACATTACTGCAGACTCTAGAAAATTCGAAGGTCAGGGGACCGTTACAATCGAGTTTGCACAATTCGAAGTTCAAAGGATCTAAGAAAAAGTTCGAACAATTAATTCTATTTAACTCGACTTTATTCTAGATGAAATCAGCAAAAATCGAAATAAAATTTTGATTTTTTTTTTTTACTATTGTATTCCCAGTTTTCTTACATGTTATTTGCTTTAGTATTTGAAACGGAAGGCACACACAAATGTTCGAAAATACATAAATTTAGCTTGATTCATTTTCAATGCTGAACAAACTGTCACGAATGGATGCATTTTGTGAACTAAATTTCTTATAAACGACCTTATGTCTTTGGAGTTAGCGTGTCACTCCTTATTTGTATCTGAAACTTCGGTTCCCAGACTAACCGTTAATGATTTAGCGTTCCGTTAAGCTATAACCTCCGACAAATACCTTTTGTACACTGCATCGAGTAAGGCAATTCCATAAGCTTTCAGCAAGAGGGGGGGACTCGCCTCGCCCGGTCTGCTTGCTCCCGCCTTTTAATACTTATCAGCAACATTATCTTTCCGCTCGATAATCGTTTGCAGCATGAATGGTGGAATCCCGAAACAATTCGTTGCCTGCTACTTCTTGTTGCATTCCACAGCGTCGAAACTCGTTTCTGTTTTACGAAAGTCGAAAGCTTCCTGGAAGTTATTCTGACATGAAAACGTCTACTTTCTCCTTGGTCGAAGTTTCTTGTGTGACAAAATGGCGTCAGATTTGAATCACTAATAACTACGAGACCGACAGTGCGCAAACAAAGGTTAAGTCCACGCCGTCTGTACGTGGTTGTCGCTTGTTGCCTGTGTTGTCATCGTACCAGTGTAGGCATATGCGCGTCATTGTTACAAATCATCTTTGTGTAAAGTTATAAACTGGTGTAGCTGTAAGCTAGGATACTGATTTGGGTGTCATTGCGATGAACAGCTTAGGGAGCGCCAGAATAGAAAATAAAAATATTCGCCGTAATATAAGCGAAAATCTATATTGAGTTTAAACCTATGACACAAAGGAAGAGTTCGTCTCACAGGACTTGTAAATATGCTCTAAATTACAGAAAACGCGAGAAAAGCCCTCCCAGAAGCCTAAAAAGTGCAGCGCTGAGAGAAGGCGACAGCTCCCGCAGAGTCGGAAAAAAAGGAAGAAACGGCGCGACGCGATAACGTACTCAAAGGCTATATCGTACACCAGCCACTGAAAGTCCTAAATTCTGAGTAACCGTGTGACCACTGTATTACAGATATTGATAATTAAATTACATATTAATATGAAACATATGTTACGATTTTATCCCGACGTTTTCACAAAAAATCTACGGCGCAGACCTGAACTGCACACACAGGCATTTATTTGCAACTGATTAACATGCTGTGGTATTTCGTGCATTGTAAAAAACAGACGCCTGTCACAAGGTACTGAATGAAAGTATAATTACCTGAACAACTGATGAAACAAATAGAATTATCCGGTGTAAGCTAGGCGTTGACTTGTAATTATAGAATGTCTGCGGGTCGTTCTGCTATGACAGTCGCCTCGATTAGTGAAGAAGTTTCTTCGGTTTTCTCGAGGCATTTGGGAACAGGTTGAAACAAATGATTAACAAGTGTCGACTGCATACAGTCACAGAGGCTGATTTCAAATGTCTTTGATAACTGTAAAGCAACTACAGCCACGCAATAAAACTTCAGCTGGGTAAGGGGGACAGCTAGCAGTCGGAAGTAAACACTTCCCCCTCACAGCGATCTAATGCCGCCGGCTAGAGTCCGCCACTCAGCGTCTGATGTAAACACAGCCGACAACAGGCAGTGCTGTACTGTACCGTACTGTACTGTACTGTGACACGACTACCAGATCGAGTTGAGAGCAGGAAACGGCTGGGGTCCCCGGTGGTCTAGTGGTAAGGGGTCTGGAACGTTCCAGCGCCTCGGCTGGGGCTATTCGCCGGGCCGGGGTTCTATCCCCGGCTGGCGCTGGAATTTTCAGACTTCCGAACACTAGCCTCCACCTCTGCCCTGGCATGTGGCGAATGCCGGGCACCCCCGTGGGGTCCGTGCTTCGGATCCCACGTGGAGCTCACTCCCACACTACAAACTAAACCTGATTATGCTGCTGCAAACATTTTAATACGCACTCTTTCTTCAACAGACCAGATCTACATATATTTTCGAGGTACTTTCTACATAATATATCTCACTGTCAAAAGAAACTCCATAGTATCATGAATATTTGTAGCATTACAACAATGAAATAAAATCTTTACTAAAAAAACTAAATATGTTTTATTTTCGTTTTTGTGCTAAATGCTGCTAAGATAAATATCAAAACAGCTTCTATTTTCTTGTAGTTAACAATCAGTAATTAGCAAAATAAGTTTGACTGCAATACTGATACATATATTACATATTTACTTAGCACATTCTCAGTGCTGAAACAGGATAAATTATTTCAATGTCAAAATAAATGCAAAATATTATATCAATACCATGACACAAGTGAATAGTGAAAGAAAAAAATATTTTCAGGTGTCTCAGTCTGCCTTTTCTTTTTAGTATCCTGATTGATTATATGATAATAAATACATTCTTTATCAGAAATCGTTTCGTAACAGTTCACACTTAATGCCTTTTATAAACGTATATTGTCACTAATTGTATTTTCTAAACGAACACACGCCTTTTTTTTTAAATTATTCAAGTGTCAAAGTGAGATGATAGGACACAGGTCACTAATGAGATAAACTCTTTCTTTGTATGAAGGAGGATAATTCTCCTGGTCTTATGTGAGCTGAATGCTAAATTACACCGATGACATTTAACGTTTAAAAAACGAATTTCTTGACGACTTTACTGACAGGGCTACATGTTTCATATAATTTTTCTGTTGGTAGTTACATGACAACCTCTCAGGCTCAGCTTTATATGAAAGTATCTTGCAGGTCAGAAAAGAAATTATGTTACTACCTCTACAGATTCAGTTGGTCTATTATTGTCGTACTATTGTATCTTTGACGTTGCACTGCAAGAGAGAGACTGCTACTATGGCTGTTTTCTTTTGCTATTAAATTCCGTGCCATATCTCCATTCTAAATGCTAAAAGGCGTGGATAAAACTTTTAGCAATACTATTTTCCTATTCTCCACATAGCTGCTAGGTGTCGCTACTAGTCCCTCACACTGTCAGTCGTCTATAGCGCAGGGCTTCGCTACCAGAGGGCTGTACCGGAACTCGCGGCGACTCACTCTGCTGGGATTTGCTGCTTCACTCCTGAACGTCTACGCCAGCTGAAATAACCGCTAAATCCTCACACTAAACGAGAAACGTATTAGCACCAAAGGCAAATCGTGGTCAGTGCGAATACTGCCAAACCACCACTATGATAACTCCTAGCTGAAAATACTGGTACAAACTATTTACAGAGGAATGGAGCACCTTACAGAAGCTGATCTAGAGGAAAATCAATTTGGAGGGAACAGAACCCATATTGATAACATCTTTATATACAGAAAAATCTTTTGACAATGTTGACCAGAATATACAGTTTGAATTTAAGATGCTACCAGGAAAAAATTACAGCGAGCGAAACATTACTTAGAACTCCACCAGAAACGAGACAGCAGCTGTACGAGTTGAAGGACATAAAAGAAAGGAAATACGTGAGAAGTGAGTGAGACAGCGTTCTAGTCCATTCCCTGATGTTATTCATTCTATATACAGGGTGTTTCACAAGTAGTGCTTCACACTACTCGGGGCTGTACAGGGGACGTAACTGATCAAGTTTTACATAGGAATCTACTTTTGAAAACGTCATCTAGCGACGCTACAGATCGTCAAAGTTATAGGCACCGGCGCCTGTGTATGTATACAGGGGGATCACACGAAGATGTTGCAAACTTTCTAAGATGATGCAGATGGATAAATGTATAAATTTGAGATTATGTCCTGGTACCGGAAAATTATAAGAGAAAACCTTTCTGTTACCTCTGACAATATATACCGTTATCGTTGTTGCTAAGATGTAGGACAGGAAACTTTCAGACGCGGTGGTGTGGAGCGGGGGCGGTGGTGTGGAACGAAAGAAGAAAACAATGTGCAGTACACATAGGCTTTAAAATGCATACATCATGAACCATGAGCACTTGTTCATCTTCGCTAGCGTGAAACGAATCTCCACTATTGAACAAGCGCTTATAGCTCCAGGAGCATGCAGTTTAGAGTCCATGTTTACTGCACATTTTTTCTTGTTTTGGTCCATACTGCCGTCTCTGAAAGTTGCCTACCCTACAATCCTAGCAACAACAGTACAAGTACTTGTATTCCACTGTCAGAGGTAGGATAACGATTTTCACTTACAACTTTCGAGGCCGGCCGAAGTGGCCGTGCGGTTAAAGGCGCTGCAGTCTGGAACCGCAGGACCGCTACGGTCGCAGGTTCGAATCCTGCCTCGGGCATGGATGTTTGTGATGTCCCTAGGTTTAACTAGCTCTAAGTTCTAGGGGACTAATGACCTCAGAAGTTGAGTCCCATAGTGCTCAGAGCCATTTGAACCATTTACAACTTTCGACACGTTTGTTTCCGGTACAGGGGCCCTTACCTCAAATCGATACATTTGTCTGTTTCCATCATCCTAGGAAGTTTGTAACACAATCCAGGATCATCCTGTATATACATACATTTACCGGAGTTGGCGCCTGTAACGTCGTTGGGTGACGTTTGCAGGCACGAGTTTCTAAGTAAAACTGCAAGCTCTAGAAATGTGTAACGTGAGTTATGAAACACCTTGTATAAAGACAGCAACATACAAAAAGGACGAGGAATTCGGGAAATTAATCAAAGGTGAAGAAGAAGAAATAATGGAAATGTCGTGTGGCTAGGGCCTCCCGTCTGGGAGAGCGTTCGCCTGGTGCAGGTCTTTCGATTTGACGCCACTTCGGCGACCTGCGCGTCGATGGGGATGAAATGATGATGATTAGGACAACACAACACCCAGTCCCTGAGCGGAGAAAATCTCCGACCCAATCGGGAATGGAACCCGGGCCCTTAGGATTTACAATCCGTCACGCTGATCACTCAGCTACCGGGGCGGACATAGAAGAAGAAATAAAAGTTGTTCCCTAATTGAACTCTCACTTTGCAGTGGAGTGTGGACTGATTTGAAATTTCCTGGCATTTATTCGCCCTGAAGAGGATCGCTGAAAAGATGGTCGAAATGTCGGTATTTTCAGTGTTTTATAATGATATGGCCTAGTACCCAAAATGATTTTCTTCAAGTTCTTTGTAGGAACTATATCGCTTCTCTCCGATATTTTGAGAATGATACACTTATTTCTTCCTAAAACCTAGCAACTGAAATAGTGCTTGAAATGATATAAATGGTACTTATGCTTTATGGTATGGATACAGAAACGGTACTTGGCTTTAACGATAACAATATACAGGGAAATTCAGTAATGTTTCTGCAAAGTGCCATAACACCGAAATCCTGAAATATAATTGGATATTTCGAATGTGGCACGACACCAGCTGTACAGTTTACTGGACTGATACTGAGTTTTCCGAAATTCTAGCACTTTTAGAGGGAACTAAGCGACAATATTTTTAATTGGAACCCACGTACGGAAACGTATACTTTCCGTGCTACAGCCGTTTGAATACATGCTTGCTAGGTGGGTATGCAACAGGGTAGTCATCGTGGGAGGCGGAGGGGGGTGGGGGGAGGTGCTTACGTCGGATGTCATTTACCGTCTGTCCCACCACTCTGACATGGCTCGTGCGTCACTCACGTGTCTGTCAGTATTAGAGCAACATTGCGGAGTGCACTTTTGCCGAATACACCGACATGATCCTTCTGTATGGCGAAGCTCGTCGCCTCTATCAAGCTCGTTCTCCGCAGCGTCCGACTTCATGGCATACGCTTTTCTCCACAACCGCGCAACGACTTTGAGAAAATGATGCGTTCACCGTCAGCGGGGGTGACTGTAGTGCTTCAAAGAGACGCAGCGCACTCGAGTTGGAGAAGGCCGTATTGTAAAGAACAGTGTTTCTGAAAACTTATTAAGTTTCCTTTTAATGAGTGGAATTGTGGAACTACTGATGTACTGGGTCATACCTAATAACTTACGTGTACAAGTGGTCGCGTTACCAACATGTTTTCAAATGGCTGTAGCGAGGAAACAGTGCGTTACAGGAGATGGGTTCCAATTCAGAATACGAGTAATATGTACCCTGTCCCCCTCTACACTAGAAGTCTGTAACGGGGATTTCGGAACATCCTGCATGTTTACAGTATATTGTACATTTGTTGTCCCACCATAATTGAAATTTGCGAATACAATGGTTCAAATGGCTCTGAGCACTATGGGACTCAACTGCTGTGGTCATAAGTCCCCTAGAACTTAGAACTACTTAAACCTAACTAACCTAAGGACATCACACACATCCATGCCCGAGGCAGGATTCGAACCTACGACCGTAGCGGTCGTGCGGTTCCAGACTGTAGCGCCTTTAACCGCTCGGCCACTCCGGCCGGCCTTGCGAATACATTTCATAATTTCTGAGAGCTCATCAGGCGCGACTACGGTGTCCGCAGTATAAAACCCAGGGGCGTCTTGGCTACGGCGGCTCTGACGCCCACGAGAACAACTGTAGGCAGAGAGCGCTACACAGCTGCAGGGTGTTTCAAAAATGACCGGTATATTTGAAACGGTAATAAAAACTAAACGAGCAGTGATAGAAATACACCGTTTGTTGCAATATGCTTGGGACAACAGTACATTTTCAGGCAGACAAACTTTCGAAATTACAGTAGTTACCATTTTCAACAACAGATGGCGCTGCAGTCTGGGAAACTCTATAGTACGATATTTTCCACATATCCACCATGCGTAGCAATAATATGGCGTAGTCTCTGAGTGAAATTACCCGAAACCTTTGACAACGCGTCTGGCGGAATGGCTTCACATGCAGATGAGATGTACTGCTTCAGCTGTTCAATTGTTTCTGGATTCTGGCGGTACACCTGGTCTTTCAAGTGTCCCTACAGAAAGAAGTCACAGGGGTTCATGTCTGGCGAATAGGGAGGCCAATCCACGCCACCTCCTGTATGTTTCGGATAGCCCAAAGCAATCACACGATCATCGAAATATTCATTCAGTAAATTAAAGACGTCGGCCGTGCGATGTGGCCGGGCACCATCTTGCATAAACCACGAGGTGTTCGCAGTGTCGTCTAAGGCAGTTTGTACCGCCACAAATTCACGAAGAATGTCCAGATAGCGTGATGCAGTAATCGTTTCGGATCTGAAAAATGGGCCAATGATTCCTTTGGAAGAAATGGCGGCCCAGACCAGTACTTTTTGAGGATGCAGGGACGATGGGACTGCAACATGGGGCTTTTCAGTTCCCCATATGCGCCAGTTCTGTTTATTGACGAAGCCATCCAGGTAAAAATAAGCTTCGTCAGTAAACCAAATGCTGCCCACATGCATATCGCCGTCATCAATCCTGTGCACTATATCGTTAGCGAATGTCTCTCGTGCAGCAATGGTAGCGGTGCTGAGGGGTTGCCGCGTTTGAATTTTGTATGGATAGAGGTGTAAACTCTGGCGCATGAGACGATACGTGGACGTTGGCATCATTTGGACCGCAGCTGCAACACGGCGAACGGAAACCCGAGGCCGCTGTTGGATCACCTGCTGCACTAGCTGCGCGTTGCCCTTTGTGGTTGCCGTACGCGGTCGCCCTACCTTTCCAGCACGTTCATCCGTCACGTTCCCAGTCCGTTGAAATTTTTCAAACAGATCCTTTATTGTATCGCTTTTCGGTCCTTTGGTTACATTAAACCTCCGTTGAAAACTTCGTCTTGTTGCAACAACACTGTGTTCTAGGCGGTGGAATTCCAACACCAGAAAAATCCTCTGTTCTAAGGAATAAACCATGTTGTCCACAGCACACTTGCACGTTGTGAACAGCACACGCTTACAGCAGAAAGACGACGTACAGAATGGCGCACCCACAGACTGCGTTGTCTTCTATATCTTTCACATCACTTGCAGCGCCATCTGTTGTTGAAAATTGTAACTACTGTAATTTTGAAAGTTTGTCCGCCTGAAAATGTACTGTCGTCCCAAGCATATTGCAACAAACGGTGTATTTCTATCGCTGCTCGTTTAGCTTTTATTGCCGTTTCAAATATACTGGTCATTTTTGAAACACCCTGTACTTTGATGGACATTTTCCTCTAATGCTGCCAGATGTGTCTACTTTTAGAGGTATCTTGACCCGCCCCGCACCAGCCTTAAGCGGAAAGCCAAAAGTCCCAACTTCTGGTCACTGCTAACATTCTGAAATATACTATCCGATCAAAAATATCCAGACACCTAGTAGTGGACTTCAATATGCGGTATGCCCACCTTTTGTCTTTACGAGGGGTTAAACTCTGCTGGGAACGCTTTCAGTGTCGACGATATTTTACGCACCACACATGGTGAGAGCTTCATCTGTGTGTACGTACCAGACAATACACTGGCGAGCAAGATCGCCGCCTCTCTCCCCAATTTTGGAGCAAAATGGGCAGCTCCTTCCAAACAACGTCGGGATTTTGACGATGTAACGAATCAATTGAACTGAATATGGTACGACATCCGTCAGGAGGACATCCACCAACTTTATCAAGCCGAATAGCTGCTTGCTTAAGGGCCAGAGGTGGACCAACGCGTTATGACTTTCTCCTGAATGAACCACCCAATTTTCCTGCAATTGTTATCATTTGTTTGCCTCTACACGTACATCACATCTACCGATATCCTTCATACTGGGGTAATTTCTTGGTGGTACAGTTTAGAGTGTAAATATACGGGGTGTATCAAAAAGAACCAATCGATTAAAAAAAAAGGAACTATTATGTTATTCGACATATGTGCGTGAATAGCGTACCGCTGGAAAGAGCGAACCCTCGGGCTTTACATGGTCACCGCTTGGCAGCAGCACTGACCGCCCATTTCACTCCTAGTAAAACTGGTGTCGCGACGACAGAAAGCGTTTTGTGTTCTGCATTTTGCGCAGCGTGGGCAGTAATAAGTGTTCGGCGTGACTTTGGTACAAGGTACGGTGCGGATCCTCCTACAGCACAGAGCATTGGACGATGCCATCGACGATTAAGAGAAACAGAATGTTTGCGGAAAGGCGAATCGCCGGGCCGTCCCCGAGTGCCTGACACAGGCGTCCAACGCATCCGCCACAGTTTCACGAGGGGGCCGCAGTAATCCGTTCGCCGTGCAGCTCGACAGCTCAGCACGCCCCCGATGTCCGTCTGGCGTCTATGCGTCGACGTCTATGTATCAAATAATATTAAATTCAGCTACTGCGAGCTCTTCGTGAGGGTGATAACATCGTGTGAAGTTCCGTAATTTCACTCTTGGCAAGGTGGAGGATGGCTGTTTTCTCCCACAGTTAGTGTTTAGTGACGAGGCAACATTCCATTTATACGGAAAGGTGAACTGTCATAATGTGACAATATGAGGTACGGGACAACCACATGAAGTTTTACAACATAAAATAAACTCTCCTAAATGTAATGTGTTTTGTGCAGTTTAACGGGAACAGGTGTAAGATTCATTTTTCTTTGCCGTAAACACTGTTATAGGAAGCATACATCTCGATATGCTTGAAAACTTTTTCCCACAGTTTGATTCGAACGACTTCATTTACCAATGGGATGGAGCACCGCGACAGTGGCATTTGGAAGTGCGGGAATTTCTAAATCAAACGATTACTGAACGATGGATCGGTCACACTGGACTAAATGACTCAGCCTTAGATTACTGGACTCCAAGGTCACCGTACCCGATTATATGTGAGTATATATGTATGATTTTGTAACAGACTCTTTATGTACCTACGTTACCAACAGCAATAAATGATCTGAGACATCGCATAACAGCACCTGTGGAAACTCAAGACATGCTTGCTGCAGTGTTGGTACAATTTGAACACCGCATTGACACATTCCGTGCATCTCAAGAATGCATATTGAACACCAACGAAAAGGATGAAAAAATCTTTTTCAGTTTCCGTTCATCAAAAAACAAAATTCATTGTATTGTTTCTTAGTTCCAGAAATATAGACGGCCTAGATCGGATGATTGTTTTTGATACACCCGGTATAGATAACGCACTTCAAAACCTACCAATTATTAGCCCACTACCAAGATGGGAGATAACAAGTACTCACACATGCGTCTTTGCATGTATTGGATGAAAAGTAGTAGCACAATGCTGTAACATGAAGGATGGGAGTCATTGGGTACGAACGCTTTCTGTTGCTGATAGATTGTGGGCTGAAGTAGTAAAGTCAGCGGCATAGGTCGTGTTTGAGTCAGTTGCGGTGTGTACTATCTCAAAGTTGGAGAGGCTAGCTCAAGTGCCTTAATAGTATGTTTGGGAAACACGAAAAACGTGCTTGGGTCAAGACTGAAAGGGCAGGCACGTGGTCGGAGCGCGCAACTATCTTTCCTTCCGGCGCTGCATTCCACCAACTTTCAGGACAATGCACGACGCCAAACGACGAGCCCTGTGCAGGAGCTCCGCGTATGTGGCAGCGGGACGTACTGGAACATCCACCGCATTCATCCGGTAGAGTCCCCCCAATTATGACCTGATCGCCCAAATGAACGAAGTATTTCGTGGCACGCGTTACAGCAAATGATAAGACACCCTATGGCGGTCCTAGCGAGACATCACCACAGATGGATGCTCTGACAGTGTATGACATCTTTCATGTGGGTGTGGAAAGTGATCGAGACGCGAGACGGAAATGGAATAAAGTGAATTTTAGTCAGTGAAGTGTGGCATGAATTATAACCGAACTGCTACTACTTTTCATCCACCCCATGTATATTACCATTCCCGTTTATTCTTACTCATAAAAATTTGTCAGTAGTCTTGTATGAAATGTTTTCACAACTTTGGTTTGTTTTCTAGATGTATAGCAATTCGTTACGAAAGATGGAAGCGTTTGATTTTCACTTAGAGCATGAATGTCCGATTTCCACTTACAGTACTGCCCTGGCTGCACATTTTTCTGGATTAGGAATTGATGCCCTTAGCATGAATTTACTTTGGCTTGCACCACAGCACATTTACTTGACGTAAAATACGATGAAATACTCCGCCAATACAGTTCTATTACCATCTCGTAACTGTTGGACCTGGTGGTCTACCGGCACAGCGCGTGGCTGCAAATCGAGAATCGCGGGATTGAATCCCAGTTGAACCAATAAATTTTTCAGTCTGCGTTTAATCCAGCCTTCACCTCTCAATGATATGAGGAGTCGGTAGAAACAACATGTGGTGCGGATTCCACGTTAAACTGCCAATTCCCTTTCCCCGGTTGGACAACTGGTGTACGTTAATGATAAGCAAGTCGCCAAAGTGCCGTCCAATTGAAAGACTTAAAGAAGGGGCACTGAAATACGCGAAATTTGTTAGTATTATTACACTGTCGAAACGCAGTAATGTGACCACGTGTTAAAATCCCGAATAAACGCCTTTTGCAGCATGAGATGTACAGGAATAGAGTCAATGAGGCAATGACAGTGATAAGAAGCCATTCCGACTCCAGTACTTGTCCAGCTGCGATAGAATTTTATCGATTGAGGATTCGTGGCACAAACTACTCGATCGAGGTGGCCCCTCAGATTCTCGATTGGGTTCAAAGCCGGGAAATTTGGCAGTCAGGGCAGTACGGTAAATTCATCCTAGAGCTTTCAGAACCACGCACATACACTGCGAGCTATGTTACACGTGCATCTAAGGGTGGATATGGTCCCCAAGGATAGGTGCGTACTTGGGTTGATCCATTGTGCCTTTCAGAATGACGAGATCACACAGGGAATGCCGCGAAAACATGCCCCACACCATTACGCTCCCTCAGGGTTGCAGGGCGTTTGCTTTCAGACGCTACACGCCAATGAAAATCTGTCCGATGGTTCATAAAATGTGATTAATATGGAGAGGCCACCTGTAGCACTCAGTGGACTTTCAGTTGTGGTACCGGCGTGCAAATGCAAGCTTTCAACGCCAATGAAGAGCAGTCAGCATGGGTGCAGGAACCAGGTGCCTACTGCGGAAGCTCATACGTTGTCGAGGAAACATTGGTGGTAGCCCTTGGTTCGTCTGGGCGGTCAGCTGCACAGAAGTTGCACGTCTATTCGCCAGCACACATATCTGCAACTATCGTTCACCTGTGTCGCCTACTGCCCGTAATGCAAGACAGTTGCCTCGGAGCCGGATTAGAATACCGAGATTTTGCCACGCACGGTTTACTTTACATACAGTGGCATGTGAAAAGATTACAGATTTTGCCGTTTCGGAAATGCTTCCACCTTTGGGAAGAAAGCCAACGTTTATGCCCTGTTGGACGTCGCATAAATCGCCCCTTTTACGCATTATGACAACGACTTCACTGTTTCTAGCCTCCCACCTCCCCCCCCTCCCCCCACCCCAATTCATCACCTACTAATGCTATCACCTGGCGTCTATGAGTTATTACACGTTGACCTCAAAAATAGGAGTTGGTCACACTAATGTGACTGGACCTATTATTATTATTGAAACTTCCAGGCAGATTTGAACTGGGTGCCGGACCGAGACTCCAACTCGGGACCTTTGCCTTTCGCGGGCAAGTGCTCTACCATCTGAGCGACCCAAGCACGACTCACGTCCCGTCCTCACAGCTTTGCCAGTACCTCTTCTCCTACCTTCCAAACTTTACAGAGGCTCTCCTGCGAAACTATTATTATTATTATTATTATTTCGTTGTTGTTCTGTTGGCTAAAAGTGTGTGTAGCGTTGCCAGGTTACTTGCTACAGTAAAATTTTCTTTGCCGTTGCTAGAGTCGTCTTTCAAGTTTGCAGGGGCCACCGCTAGTTGGCGCTATTGGACTGCGACATTACTGTTCTTTCAAAATGTGCCGTTTGTTACTCTTAAAACTAACAAGGAGAGCTCCCCAGCAGTGGAATCGACTTTTTGAAACCAAATAAGCGGTAGTGTAACTTAAAATCCCCTGTATCAGACCCCAGGTGAGCCTCCGTTCGCAAGTAACTGACGGAAAAGATTTTCGAATTTTGCGTGATGATAGCGTTAAGGAAGTCGTATTCCATAGTCTGGTTACGTGTCATAATGGTTAGAGTAGAAGCTTAACCATGCCTCGTCAGGTGCAGTAATTTTTTTATTTTTAAATCTTTATCGAAATGACTGATGCCTATTTTTACTCAATTTATTGGTTTAAATGTAATTTCTTTCGTTCCATTCTTTGTCACATCGTTTTAATCACCGTATGAACTTTTCCATTTGTTTAATTTTCTTTATATCATTCTTCTTCCAATCGAAATTTTTGTTAATGTGTATTTTATTATACCTGTCTATTTGACTATTCAATTATTTCAAAACTCCGATATATTAATTAGAAAACAAAAGACGAAATAATCTATTTATATTGACTGTGCATTAGTGCGAAAAATGTATTTTTCATTACAAGACCAGCCTTTTTTGCGTGGTAATCGACATACAAATATTTAAAACATAACCTAAATTCTTTGTGCACTATGGAAATAATAGTGTAGATGAAGATTTAAATGAGAGAAGGTTTTATAAGTAAAATAAAATTCAAGCAAAGTGAGAAGTCGATATAATGAACACAATAACGTAGACGAAAATACAGGGTCATAAAAACAGGAGAAATTAAATCGGAATTGATACATGAAGATAATTAAAAGATCACGAACAAATATTTCCAGTGGAGAAGGGATGATAAGAAGAAAAATTAGACCAAATGAAGAAGTTCATATCACTATTGAATCACGTGACCTAGAAGTGGAAATAAAAAATAATATTTACATCAACTGAATGAAAATGATTATCAATGTCACTTCGCTAAAGACCTAAAATAGCTTTCTTTCTCTGGTGAGATTCATGCATGTGAAGCCAGTATCCTTTCCATTAACCTCACAACCAACTTATATCATTCGGCTTTCTTCATGCTATCGAGTCTCACACAAAATTCCGAATTTCTTTTCTCATCAGTTCCTCGCAAACGTCGACCCACCAGGATGAAAGGCTGCAGTGTGTGATACTTGGGTGCTTAACTTACATAACCGTATAGATGGTTTCGTCGATCCTACCGCTGGAGAAATCTCGTTGTAAGACATAACGAAACATGGCCGCCGTTTCATTATATCTATTGATATGGTGATGGACACACATTTAGTAGTGTAGCCATAGTAACACAAACGGTCTGAAACCTGCACGATCTAAGCAAAGAAGAACGACTTCGTACTTAGTCCAAAGGAAAATCTCCAGAATTACTAGAAAACTTGTAGCCAATGCACCAAGTCCCCGGCAGTCATTTAGTCCGCGGCGACTGCTGAGACCCTTCAGACCAGTCATTAGGATTCGCACTCGACTACTTCGACGTTACACGTTCGGTGTCCTACTCTATGGAGCTGAGTCACGGACGGTACTACGCATTTGAAATGCGATCATGTCGAAAAATATTAAGGATACCATCGACGGATATAGACAAAAATATGGCGGTACGAAGACGCAGAAATTCTCAACAGCATCCAGAGAGCAAAACTCGATTGTTTTGGTAGCGCAATTCCGCAACACTAAATAAAACCTGTTGAAATTAATAATTCAAGGAAGCATTAATGGCCGGCCAGTGTGGACGAGCGGTTCTAGGCGCTTCAGTCTGGAACCGCGCGACCGCTACGGTCGCAGGTTCGAATCCTGCCTCGGGCATGGGTGTGTGTGATGTCCTTACGTTAGTTAGGTTTAAGTAGTTTTAAGTTGTAGGGGACTGATGACCTCAGATGTTAAGTCCCATAGTGCTCAGAGCCACTTCAACCATATTTTTGAAAGATTAATGGCATACGTGATCCACGACGCACAGAATTATCCTGGCTAAATAACTCAAACCAGCAGTTTGGGTTCAGCACTGAATCAATGTTCCGAAAAACCATGGACGGACAACAAATAATGCTACCGATCGGCAGTGTAATTGGAGGACGAGGCACTTGGAGAGGAAGAATGACAATACAGACAATGCTTAAAAATTACATAAATGCTCACCACTAAATCTAATATTCCACTCATATAATCGCGCTAGCTGCAAATAAAATTAATCTGCACCTGCCGTACAGTTAAAATTTTTTGAACCTAGTGCTGTTAACAGCATTCATGTCAACACTTATTTTGATCAATGTACGTATTTTCTCAGACATCCACTGTACGAGGACGTACTGAAAAGTAATGTCGACAGATGTTTTATGTGAAAACTCGCAACGCTTTTTAAATAAAACAAACTTCATTAACATTCTACATCTGTATTCTTCACGTCTATAAATTTATTTCTCAACACACTCACTTTGGAAACCAACACAATTTCCCCAACTACATACTATTTTGTTGATACCGTCACAGTATATTGTTTGACTATGTTAACAGAGCCACAACCTTACCTCTGCTTGCACCGCTTGAAACAATTGAAGTCCTCGAAGGTTTTCTTAGTTTTGCACAAAGACGAAAATCGAGACTCTGTGTAGGATGATCGACGGCAGTGAACCAAGGACGTCGGATTGCTGCAGATGCCGCAGCGCTCGTGTGTAGCTTGGCACTGCCATGCTTAAGGAGAGTGTGCTCCACATGCAGACGAAGTCTTCGAATTCGTGCTTTTAGTTTTGTGAGCTCTTTCTCACCCACCAACATAGTCACGTCACACACCGCTATGTTACGAAAAATCGGAGCCCTGTAACAGCAGAGGGCTGCAGATATCCATAGTAAAGATGTAGAATGTTACTGACTTTATCAAATAAAACAGACCGAGTCATTATCTTCTCAGCACGCCGTCGTGTTATACGCACAAAAATCAAAACGATTGTTTCCGAGCAAAGTATGCTGTATTTTTAAGTGAAGATCTTTGTAATGTACATCTGTAGTAAACGTTATGCTGGTGATATATGGTGACAATTCGTATTTATATTTACAATGAAAAGAGATTGACCAGTGGCCAACAGACAACTAAAACGCAAGTTGCCAGATGGATATTAACTGCAATACCGCCCACGCTGCCACGGTAAGTAAGAGGTTTTGTTTCCCGATACATGTCGCCGTGTAACTGCCGCTCGTGGCGATACATTAAAGAGTTCTCTGTCTTCTTGTCAGAGAGCCAGTACCCACATTCACTCTAAAGAAATAAAGAAGCGAATTCTGTGCGCCACATTTGAAGATGATCCTGATACGGCTCCAAAACTAGTTAACTCCAATTTAAAAAATTCAAAAATTGAGTTGTTGCCGTTTTCCACATTTATGTTCAGTACACATTCACAGGCACTTGAACATTGGTTCCCAGCCGTTCTTAGACCATTGCTCCTGAGTGCAATCAGACATTTGCCAGTACCCCCTGCCCTACCCCCCTTGCTGCCGTCTGTGGCCGAAGCAACTCTAGGCACGAAAGAGATAATGATGTTTCCCTCCGAGAATAATTTTGCCTGGGCTGTAAGCGGCGCACAGCTCAGCATTTAGAAAGTTGCCAATTACATCTCACTCCGGGAATATTATTATTATTAAGCCCAATTTCCACAGCAGCGAATGGAAGCGAACGCAACCGTATGAACATTTGCAGACCACTTGCCAGTATTAACTACCTTTCGTCTACTAGGTCTGTTCAAAAAATTCTGGAACTTCTCTAAGCTTAACTCCACTTATTTGTATATGATCTCCCCCACGACTGATACACCGCTCCCAACACCGTTTCCACTTCCGGGAGCAGACTTGGTTCGCCTTTCGCTGGACCGCGCGTCTATCGTTACAAATCTTCGTCCTTGCTCTCAACAGCAAGGGCCAAGCTGACCTGACAAGCTTTTTATTTTTTGATCATTGAGAACATTTCCCTACCCATTGTGAAGACTGAACCTTGTTCTCAACGTCATAACTGCAGACCCACGTCTCATCACCAGTTGTAATTTTCTTAAGGAACATCTCGTTCTCATTTGGGTGATCCTAAAGCTCTTCTCAGATTGCGAGGCGGAGGTCTATCTGCTCTTGACTCATGAGCCGTGACACGAACTTGGTGGCAACACGATACATTCCAAGATGCTGTATTAGGATTTCACGATCCAACTGCAATGTTACATTCTTCTGCAATCTCTCTGACAGTCAGTCTTCGTTCAGCACGCACAGTTTCGTTGACGTTCCTGACACAAGCGTTGCTGACAGAAGTCGAAGGACGTCCTGCACGGGGGTCGTCTTCCGTCCGGCCGTTTTTAAAACGTGTGAACCATCCGTAACACCGAGTACGGCTTAAGCAGTCATCACCATAGGCTTCCTGCATCATTTGGTGTGTGTCTGTAAAGGTGTTCTTGAGTTTAGCTTTTAAGTTCCTATGGGGCCAAACTGCTGAGGTCATCAGTCCCTAGGCTTGCACCACTTCCACACACCCATACCCGAGGGAGGTCTCTAACCTCGGACGGGGGCAGCCGCACGAACCGTGGCAAGGCCCCGAAGACTGCGCGGCTACCCCGAACAGCGGCTTTCTTGAGTTTCACGCAAAATTTATTGCAGGCGCATTGCTCCTCTAACTATCCCCTCTCGAAGTTCGCCGACTGTGCGACACAACGTTCTACTCAATACAGCACTGAACAATAAGCTAACAGGCATACAACAATGAAACTTCCCGCAGTTACACATTAAGCACACGCGTGTGCAGGGATGTCAACTGTATTTCGCCCCAACACGCCATTGGCGCGAAATTACGAATGTTCCGAAATTTTTTTCAGCACACCTCGCGTATTCAAAATTTAGGGTATGTTCTAGAAATTTTTAGCAATTAGGCTTTCTTTGGATAGCTTACGTGTATCTTCAGGCATCTGCTAATTTCTTCAGCATCTCTGTTACATTCTCCTGTGGGCCAAACAAACCTGTAACCATTCGTGCTGACTTTCTTATGAACAGTTCAATATCCACTGCTAGTCGTATATGGGACAGGTCCCACACACTGGAGCAATATTAGAGTATGGGTCACACCAATAGTTCGAAAAAGATCATCTTTGTGCACTGATTATATTTCCCTTTAATTCTAACAATGAATTACAGTCCGCCACCATCTTTACCTTTGACTGAGACAATGTGATGGTTCCATTTCGTACTTCGTTATCACCAATGTAAAGATTCTCGCTGCTCCCGATTATGCTTCATCTTATCACTTTTGTCTTTGATTTACTCTCACCCCAAATTCTACACTCATTATATTGTATATTCCATTCATCAGATCCTGTAGTAATTCACTTTCCTGAGGACGATAATATTATCAGCAAATCTTGTCACTGATATCCTTTCACCCCGTATTTCACTCTGAATCTTGAGCCTCTCTCTTATTTTCTTCGTTGCTTCTTTGATGCGTAGATTGAACAGTAGAGGCGAATGACTATATCAAAGTCTTACTCCCTTTTTAATCCTTGCACTTCGTTCTTGGTCTTCCATTCATATTTCCTCTTGGGTCTTGTACGAATATATTACCTGTCCCTCCCTGCAGCTATTTTCTTCAGAACTTCGATCTTGCACCATTTTACATTGTCGAACGCTTTTCTAGGTCTACAAATCCTATGAACGCGTCTTGAGTTTTATTCAGTCCTGCTTCTATTTCGTATCCATACAATGTGTTACACCGAGGTATTTGTGTGAGTTGACCGATTGGAAATGAGAGCTATTGTTGTTGTAGTCATAGGATACTATGTTTTTTCGTTTTGTGAACTGCACAATTTTATGTTTTCGAACATCTAAAGCAAGCTGCAAAAACATCAGAAATTCTGTTTGAGTCTACGTACAAAAATGCATTGTTAGAAAAACAAACTAAACCAAGAAGGGACAAAATATCAGTAACGAACAACGGAGAATCTCTACGGCTAATCTGGATTAAACTGCGCCATCATCTTCAGCAACAATCAGGGCACAATCCAAGGAGGGATCTACACCTACATGGATATTCTGCAAATCACATCTAAGTGTCTGGCATAGGGTTTATCGAATCACCTTGACAATTGTCTATTATTCCAACTTCATGTTTTGAACTGCCCAAGGTGTATTGAAGACTAAAAGGAGTATGTCACGGAAGACCGTATTAAGTGTGATAATTACTCCCAACAGTGGCATGAAGAATGCACAGCTTATGAAGGTCATGGAGCATTTTCTTGTTATTCGTGTTAGTGCGTACTCTGCTCGTTCGCACTCGTAGCCGCATCGTCTGGTAAGTCTCATATATATAAAATGACATTTAAGGTTTGGGTTAAAAGTTACTCTGATAAATGTTGTTCGTAAATAAATGAGCAATGGTTTGCTATTTGTTTCTTTTAACTTTCTCATCAAGTGACCGATTAAATACTAAGAGCATACTCCTTCCTGACTTTCCCCTGCAAAGGCAAATTGATGAAGTCGAATAGATTGTAGGAAGAATTTTTGTAGTTTCATGACTTTAGGTTGGCATGACTGAGATGAGCTGAGAGCGGCTGACTAACAAAAAACTTTTATTTATAACTTTAATGTTGCAATGAACAATGACGCGTCGGGTTCAAGTTTCCACATTAACTGAGCAACGTTCAGCGATGCGTTTTCCCTTTCAGAAGGTGGAAAACGGCCAAAATATTTTCTCTAATGATTTTTCAGTGTGGTCGAAGCTGTGCGAACGACGGAAATTTTCGATAAATACGTAGGACAGTTCAAAAACAATCGAACTTCAGTGACAAATGAAAAACGCCGTGGCCAGCCAATTGAAGTGTCTCCTCCTTCGGTTAAAACCGGCTCTGACGACATTACTCCTGATGGCCGACGTGTTGCAGTAGAACTGAATAGCAAAATAGCTGCAATAGGTAGCGGCACAGTTCGTAACGTTGTCAGTGACATGGTCAAGTACAGCAAAACAAGTCCAACCTGAGTCCCGAAAGAATTCACACAACAAATACCAGGGAACAAAGAGTGCTATGAATGTGAAGGTGAACCTTTTCTGAACGAGATTTTAACGTGTGATGAAACTTTCGTTCAAAATGGTGAACAGGACTCGAAAAGACAAAGCGTGAAATGGAAGCACAACAGCTCACCTGTCCGAAAGAAATTCAAAACTCGAGCATCAGCGAGGAAAGTGATGCTGGCCTTCATTTGGATGCCACAGTTGTCGTATTTTGGTGATTATTTGGAAGATCAGCGTACAGGATGCAGCGCTGAGACTCACACATACTGATGAGCAAAGTAAAGCCAGCGATGAGAGGAAAACCACTGGAAGGAAAAAGAAACCATAATGGGTTGGGAAACTCTACGTCATCGTCCCTACAGTCCAGATTTGACTTCCGTGAATTTTCATTTTCAAATTGCTGATATTATGCAGAATGGAAGCTGTCTGCAGTGTAATTAACTCATAAGAAAAACTTCAAAAGTCAACCTCATTTGCAGAGCATTTGTTGCTACCTGTTTGACCCGCTCAAGGACGCATCGCGTGGAAAGGATTCAGCGACAGCGAGGAGGTTAATGCAATTTCGGTTTTACTTACTTCATTCGCATTTATCGCCTATCTCTTGCCTAGCAGTATGTCGTAAACGACTGGAAAAAGCGCAAGTGGCACTCGTATATAACGAGATCAATATACATTTGCCTTCTGAATATTACACCCGTAATGGGTCCAACCTAAGGCAGTTTAAAAATTTTCAGGTGACACTCGTGTACAAAAAGAGTAAAAGAAAGATGTGCAAAATTACAGACCAGTGTCGTTGACATCGATTTTCTGCAGAATTCTTGAACGTATTCTGAATCTGATTACAATAAATTTCCTAGACACCGGAAAGCTTACGTCCATAAATCTAGCACGATCTTAGAAAGCTCGTGTGAAACGCAGCTTGCCCTTTTCGCACATTATATACTGCGAAACACGGATGAAGGGCGTCAGGCAGATTGCACTCTCCTAGATTTGAGAAAAGTCTTTGACACGGTGCTCCACTGCACACTGTTAACGAAGGGCCTTGTATAAGCATACGGAGTAGGTTCCCAGATATGTGAGTGGCTCAAAGACTACAACAGATACCAGTACGTTCTCGACGGCGAGCGTTGATCAGAGACAAGGGTATCGTCACGAGTGTAACAGACAGCTGTTATTCTGTATAGACATAAATTATGTTACAGGCAGAGTGAACAGCAATCTGCGGCTGTTGATGATGCTGTCGTGTACGGGAGAGTGTCGTCATTGAGTCACTGTAGGAGGATACAATTAACGCGAAGCGCGGACAACTGAGAAACGTGCAAGAGGCAGTGAGGTACTGAGCCATGCCGACGCCGGTCCCTCAGTCAGCTACGCTACGTTTGTCGGTTGAGGACCCAGGACACGAACAGCCTGAGCCAGGTAGTCCCACATATACTCGATTCCGTTAAGCCCGCGAAGCCTGGTGGTCGGTGGAGTACAGCAAACTCATCGTGGTGCTTTTCAGACCACGCACGTACACTGCAAGCTGTGTCAGAGATTCAGTTGTTCTGCTGGTAGATTCCGAGGGAAAACAAACTCGATGTAGGTGTGGCAACGGTTCCGACAGATATTTCTGCTCATCCACTGTGCCTTCCAGAACGACGAGATCACGTCGGGAGTGTCACGATAACGTTTCTGAGACCATAACGATCCTTCCTCCTGTCTTAACCCTGCCGTCGACTGCTGCAGGATGTTCACTTTCAGGTGAATCACGCCCTACACGCCAACGTCTAACTGTCACTTGAAAAGCACGCTTGTCACCGTGCAGTGGACGCCCGTGGAGCACCACAACGGCGTCAGCGTCGGTTCTGGACGAATGCATAACTGCTGGAAAAGAGTCTGCGGACAGGAGACAGTGCCTGTTTTCCGAAGGTTTAAAGAGAAATTTCAAGATTTGCGAGATAAAGGTTTAGATTGCGTCGCAAGTATGACGAATTATGAGAAAGACCGCACTGTGTAAGGGAAGCTACTGGGATGTCCCATAACCATGGCATTAGTTAAGGGATTCAGCTGCGCGAAGAGACTTTGACAGTGACTGAAGTTTCTTTGAAAATTGACAAATGAATCCGGGTGATCAGTTACGAAGAAGGGGAGAAAATATGTGAAAATAAATCTCTTCTTACGGAGGGACATTTCAGAGTTGTTCGAAACAACTGAAGCAACTGTACACCATTGCATGTTGATATCTGAAGCACGGAAGACTAGCTTTTTTTACCAGAGGAAAGTCAAAATACTTGTGAAATATTTTTTTCTGAACCGAGAAATGTCATAACTCGGTTGTCATTTAAAACTGCAGTGCTAGACTTCGAAATGGCTGCAAATTAAGCTATGGAAACAGTGTTCTCCGAGCCATCTATTTCCAGTCGTAATTTTCATTTCAAGCAATGCCTCTGGAAGACATAGAAGAACTGGGATTAGTGGAGAAATACAGGGATGAAGAAGTAGTTCGATTGTCTTGCCGCATGTACGCTGTAGAGCACATCCTTCACCGGACTGCCTTGATGGATGGATGGTAACAGCGTAGCAAATGCCCAGTGGCGAAAAGATCATGAATTCGTAGACTATATAGTCAGTCAATAGATGGAAAATCCCAGCACCCCATCTGAAACGTGGAATTGGTGAAGACAGACAGTCGACCGAAATTATTTCGAAATAAATTCACTCTTAACTTGGCTTCAGTTGCGTTAGGTAATACCTCGATACCTAACACAACTGTATCAAAGTTATCTGCGTTCAGAGAATTTATTTCCAAGTGATTTCGGTCAGCTATCTACCGTCATCAAGTCGATGCACAGGACCATGAATGCTGGCATAGCAAACGATACTCAATAATGCGAAGGTATCTGAACCTACAATTTCTGATCAATACGCTAAAGGAGAATGCAATAAAATCAATACCTGAAATTAAAAAAAAATAATCCGTTGGTCAGCCTCTTCAGTGAAAGAGGTAAAAGATACATGTGTGTTGAAAAAGAGTTAAAAGATATTTTAAGAATACATAATGACTCGGTGGATTTAAGACGTTTAAAATTTCCTACGAATAGTTCGTAAAATAAGACAGGAAGTAATGTTGTAGAATGGAAAAGGTAAAAAAAATAATATTTTTTAAAACACGGCTATGCACTATAGACAGTCTTAAGCCTAGATAAAATGTGGAGTTGCGTTCTTATTACAGAACGACAGGCAGAGCCTCCCCACTGTCGCGGCTTCCTTTGAAGGTCGGAGAACCCGCAGCTAAAATGTATGTGGTCAGAAACACCGCGATGACTCACGGGTCGCCAAGTCCACGGCCGCAGAAGCCCGTGACATCCTTCAAGAGGCGGCGAGGCATCTCGTACAGTAGTTATTTGAGAGTGAATTTATTCCTCGCTCCTCATGAGACGTCATCCAACTGATCTTCCTGCTTCTGGAGTGTCTACAGCGACTATGAGGGAATCCCGAAACGTTACATCTTATTTTTGTTCCGCTCTCCGTTCCACACCTTCAAGGACCCACTTCTTTTCTGTGGTACTCGAACACTTGTACTTCTTCGATGTCATTTCCGCGACGGATTTATGTACTGTGCTTATGCTTTATTGAGAAAACACGGGAATTTTTCGAAGTCGCTTCCGTTTATGCAATGTACCGAACACATGAGGTTTCTTCGATAAACAGAAGTTCTTACATGGGTCTTGACAACACGATCGAATTACAGAGGTTCAAATAGGGAGACTCACCTGCGTGTAACTGCATAGCCCTATTTTCGTTCCCCGCAAATAATTGTAATGCAACTAAGGACATTATAGTGACAGGAACGTCAGACGGGTAAATAAGTCGTACGCAAAGTGGACATCCAGCGGACGCAGGTAAACAGTTCCTGTTATACCATGCCACTGCTACCTCAGTGTAAACTTGGAGGACAGCAGGAAGTGCTCTACGTCCACTAGCTGGACTCCAGAGCAGTAAACAGCCGGGGTCCTCGGTGGTCAAGTGGTAAGGGATCTGGAACGTTCCAGCGCCTCGGCAGGGGCTATTCCCCCCAGCCGGGCCGGGGTTCTATCCCCGGCCGGCGCTGGAATTTTCAGATTTCCGAACACTAGCCTCCACCTCTGTCCTGGCATGTGACGCATGCCGGGTACCCCCGTGGGGTCCGTGCTTCGGATCCCATGTGGAGCTCACTCCCACACTACAAACTAAACCTGATTATGCTGCTGCAAACAGTTTAATTCACACACTTTCTTCACCAGACTACATCTACATGTATTTTAAGGTACTTAATATATCTCAGTATCAAACGAAACTGCATGGTATCATTAATACTTGTAATCCTACAACTATGAAATAAAAACCTTACAAAAAAAAAAAAAAAAAAAAAAAAAAAAAAGAAAGATTTTGTTTTCCTTCGTGTACTGAATACTGCTGAGGTAAATACCCAAACATCTGCCATTTTCTTGTAGTTAACAGTCAATATACTAAAAAATGTTTATCATAATGATTCACATATTACATACTGTATTTCACACATTATCAGTGCTGAAACAGCAGTAATTATTTCAAAGTTACAAGAAAACGCAAAATATTATATCAATAGCAACACACAAGCCAACAAAGTGTTCTTTTTAGTATCATGATTGACTATTTGACAAATAAATTCTGTATAAGAAATTGTTTCGTAACAGTTGAAACTATCTTTTAAAAATACACTGTTTTCACTAATTGCATTTTCAAAAACGAACACAGGCCTTCTTTTTTCTCAAATTATTCTAGCGTCAAAATGAGATGTTTGATATGACACAGGTCACTAATGAGATAAAAATTTTTTTGTATGAAAAACGATATTTCTCGTGGTTTTATGTGAACTGAATGCTGATTCAAACAGATAACATTTAACATTAATAAGAGGAATTTCTTGGCGATTTTGCTAACTCGTCCATATATTTCATATAATATTTCGATTAATAGTTATATGACAACCTCTCTGCCTCTACTTTTCGTAAAAGTATCTTGTGGATCAGAAAAGAAATTATATTACTACCTCTACAGGTTAAGTCTAGTTGAATGAAAGAGATTGTAAAGGCCGTAGCAGAAGATGCAGAATGTTACGTTCTCTGCAAGGCCTTTGCCATCAGTAATGAGCGAAACTGTAAAATAAGAAAAAGGGATGACAAACGTCTATTATTGCTGTACTATTATATCACTAACGTTGCATTGCAAGAAACTTACTTACAGTTCCCCTTGCTGTTCAAAATTCTTTAACCCACAATACCGTGCGATTATTTTGGTACCATTTAATGTAACAGTAGCCCCGACACCTCATTGGGCAGACCAAATTGAACCTAAATTTCGTATTTTTGGTAATGAGAGAGAGGGAGACTGTCTGCTAGTATGACTGTTTCTTTTGCTATTAAATTCCGAGCCACATATCCATTTTTAATGCTTAAAAGTGTGGACAAAACTTTTAGTAATACTAAATTACAAAGACTGAATGATGAATGTAACATGCTGCGTACATTAATGTCGCTGGAGATGTAGTTTGCATTATATGTTACGGGAACAGAATTATTTTGTAACGTGTGAAATACACAAAAATACGGTAACAGACAAACCGAGCAGTGATGCCATAGTCTGTTTTGTAATAATAGTGTAAAGGAAGAAATAAACAGCAACTAGACATTTAAGTCACTCAATTTTCGTGGCCATTTTGCGGTTCATCATTTTGCTGCTAGGTGTCGCTACTAGTTCCTCACACACTCAGTTATCACTTCGCTGCTAGGTGTCACTACTAGTCCCTCATACACTCAGTTGTCTGTAGTGCAGGGCTTCGCTACCAGAGGGCTCTATCAGCACCGGTGAGGACTAACTCCGTCGGCGTTTGCTGCTTCACTCCTCAACATCTATGCTAGCTGACGTGACTGCTAAATCTTTGTTCTAAACGAAAAAAATAGCACCAATACCAAATAAGGCAAATGGTAATAAGTGCGAAAACTACCGAACCATCACTTTCATACGTCCTGGCTGAAAATACTGATCCAAAATACACTCCTGGAAATGGAAAAAAGAACACATTGACACCGGTGTGTCAGATCCACCATACTTGCTCCGGACACTGCGAGAGGGCTGTACAAGCAATGATCACACGCACGGCACAGCGGACACACCAGGAACCGCGGTGTTGGCCGTCGAATGGCGCTAGCTGCGCAGCATTTGTGCACCGCCGCCGGCAGTGTCAGCCAGTTTGCCGTGGCATACGGAGCTCCATCGCAGTCTTTAACACTGGTAGCATGCCGCGACAGCGAGGACGTGAACCGTATGTGCAGTTGACGGACTTTGAGCGCGGGCGTATAGTGGGCATGCGGGAGGCCGGGTGGACGTACCGCCGAATTGCTCAACACGTGGGGCGTGAGGTCTCTACAGTACATCGATGTTGTCGCCAGTGGTCGGCGGAAGGTGCACATGCCCGTCGACCTGGGACCGGACCGCAGCGACGCACGGATGCACGCCAAGACCGTAGGATTCTACGCAGTGCCGTAGGGGACCGCACCGCCACTTCCCAGCAAATTAGGGACACTGTTGCTCCTGGGGTATCGGCGAGGACCATTCGCAACCGTCTCCATGAAGCTGGGCTACGGTCCCGCACACCGTTAGGCCGTCTTCCGCTCACGCCCCAACATCGTGCAGCCCGCCTCCAGTGGTGTCGCGACAGGCGTGAATGAAGGGACGAATGGAGACGTGTCGTCTTCAGTGATGAGAGTCGCTTCTGCCTTGGTGCCAATGATGGTCGTATGCGTGTTTGGCGCCGTGCAGGTGAGCGCCACAATCGGGACTGCATACGACCGAGGCACACAGGGCCAACACCCGGCATCATGGTGTGGGGAGCGATCTCCTACACTGGCCGTACACCACTGGTGATCGTCGAGGGGACACTGAATAGTGCACGGTACATCCAAACCGTCATCGAACCCATCGTTCTACCATTCCTAGACCGGCAAGGGAACTTGCTGTTCCAACAGGACAATGCACGTCCGCATGTATCCCGTGCCACCCAACGTGCTCTAGAAGGTGTAAGTCAACTACCCTGGCCAGCAAGATCTCCGGATCTGTCCCCCATTGAGCATGTTTGGGACTGGATGAAGCGTCGTCTCACGCGGTCTGCACGTCCAGCACGAACGCTGGTCCAACTGAGGCGCCAGGTGGAAATGGCATGGCAAGCCGTTCCACAGGACTACATCCAGCATCTCTACGATCGTCTCCATGGGAGAATAGCAGCCTGCACTGCTGCGAAAGGTGGATATACACTGTACTAGTGCCGACATTGTGCATGCTCTGTTGCCTGTGTCTATGTGCCTGTGGTTCTGTCAGTGTGATCATGTGATGTATCTGACCCCAGGAATGTGTCAATAAAGTTTCCCCTTCCTGGGACAATGAATTCACGGTGTTCTTATTTCAATTTCCAGGAGTGTATCTACAGATGAATGGAACACATTAGAGAAGACGAGCTAGAGGAAAATCGATTTTGAGAGAACACACTAGCCGCTAGAGATCGGTTGAAGAAATTCAACCTATATTTATAACATCAATAGATGTAGAAAATAACTTTTGACAGTTTTGACCAGAATATACAGTTTGAATTTAAGATGCAGCCAGGGATAAAATACAGTGAGCGGCATGTTACCTAGAGTTCTGCCAGAAATAGTACAGCAGTTGTAAGACTTAAAAGACATGAAGGAAAGCTGACAGTTGATAGTTGAGAAGAGTGAGTGAGTGAGTGTGTGTTTGAGAGAGAGAGAGAGAGAGAGAGAGAGAGAGAGGGGGGGGGGGGCTCTAGCCAATTCTCCCATGTTATTCACTTTGCATGCGTCGTGCTACACACTTATCGAGTCTGTAGAGGGAAACTAGCTGATGAAGTTCTACATAGGAATCGATGTCTGGAAACGTCATCCAGCGACGCTACAGAGTATCAAAGTTACAGGCGCTGGAGTCTGTAAAATATGTATATACAGGGAGATCCAATGAAGATGTTATCAATTTTCTATGATGATGGAGATGGATAAATGTATCAATTTGAGGTTATGTCCCTATAACGGAAAATTAGAAGAGAAGACATTCCTGTTACGTGTGACATTATTTACCGGTAGTGTTGTAGCTAAGATGTAGGGCAGGAAACTTTCAGAGGTGGTAGTATGGACCGAAAGAAGAAAACAATGTCCAGTGCACATGGGCTGTAAAATGCATACCTTAAGAGCTGTGTGGACTTGTTCATCTTCGCTAGCATAAAACATATCTCCACTATCGAACAAGTGCTCATAGTTCCTCAGGTATGCATTTTTAGCCCATCTTTAAGGGACATTTTTTCTTACTTTGATTCATACTACCACCTTTGAAAGTTAGCAACAACAGTACCAGTACTTGTATTCCACCGTCAGAGGTATGATAACGATTTCCCATTGTAACTTTCGACTCATTTGTTTCCGGAACTGGGGCCCTTACCTCAAATTGATACATGATCACGGCATCACACTCTACTTACATACGTTTACCGGAGCTGGCACCTGTATTTTGATGCTCCGTAGCCTCGTTAGATGACGTTTGCAGGCATGAGTTACTAGATAAAATTGCAAGCTCTAGAAATGTGAAACACCTTGTATGAAGAAAGCAACATACGAAACAAACGAGAAATTCGGGAAATTAATCGAAGATAAGAAATAGAAATTGTTTCCAAATCTAACTTTCAATTTGCTGCTGCTGATTTGAAATTTCGTGGCATTTATTCGCTCTGAAGAGGATCGTTCAAACGATGGTCGAAATGTCGTTATTTTAGTTGTTTCACTGTTTTATAATGACATTGCCTAGTACCCAAAATGATTTTCTTCAAGCGCTAATAGAAAGCACAGAAGCTGAAATCTTTATAGGTACAGAAAGCTGGCTAAAGCCTGAAATAAGTTCTGCAGAAATTTTTACGAAGTCTCAGACGCTGTTCAGGAAAGGCAGATTAGGCAGAATTGGTGATGGAGTGTTTGTGTCTGTCAGTAGTGGTTTATCTTGTAGTGAAGTCGAAGTGGATACTCCGTGCGAATTGGTATGGGTGGAGGTTATACTTAACAGCCGAAGTAAGTTAAAAATTGGCTCCTTCTACCGACCCCCAGACTCCGATGATATAGTTTCTGAACAGTTCAGAGAAAATTTGAGTCTTGTAACAAATAAATACCCCACTCATACGGTTATAGTTGGTGGGGACTTCAACCATCCCTCGATATGTTGGCAAAAATACTTGTTCAAAACCGATGGTAGGCAGAAAACATCTTCCGAGATTGTCCTAAATGCTTTCTCCGAAAATTATTTCGAGCGGTTAGTCCACGAACCCACGCGAATTGTAAATGGTTTGGAAAACACACTTTACCTCTTAACTACAAACAATCCAGAGCTAATAGAGAGCATCATGACTGATACAGGGATTAGTGACCACAAGGTCGTAGTAGCTAGGCTCAATACCGTTTCTTCCAAATCCGCCAGAAACAAACGCAAAATAATTTTATTTAAAAAAGCGGATAAAGTGTCACTAGAAGCCTTCCTAAGAGACAACCTCCATTCCTTCCGAACTGACTATGCAAATGTAGACGAGATGTGGCTGAAATTCAAAGATATAGTAGCAACTGCAATTGTGAGATTCATACCTCATAAATTGGTAGGAGATGGAACTGATCCCCCATGGTACACAAAACATGTCCGAACGCTGTTGCAGAGGCAACGGAAAAAGCATGCGAAGTTCAGAAGAACGCGAAATCCCGAAGATTGGCTAAAATTTACAGACGAGCGAAATTTTGCACGGACTTCAATGCGAGATGCCTTTAATAGGTTCCACAACGAAACATTGTCTCGAAATTTGGTAGAAAATCCGAAGAAACTCTGGTCGTTTGTAAAGCACACAAGCGGCAAGACACAGTCAATACCTTCGCTGCGCAGTGCCGATGGTAGTGTTACAGACGACTGTGCCGCTAAAGTGGAGTTATTGAACGCAGTTTTCCGAAATTCCTTCACCAGGGAAGGCGAATGGAATATTCCAGAATTTGAAACACGAACAGCTGCTAGTATGAGTTTCTTAGAACTCAAAGCGCTTGATACGGGCAGGTCCAGATAGTATACCGATTAGGTTCCTTCCAGATTACGCTGATACAATAGCTCCCTACTTAGCAATCATATACAGCCGCTCACTCACCGATAGATCTGTACCTACAGATTGGAAAATTGCGCAGGTCGCACCAGTGTTTAAGAAGGGTAGTAGAAGTAATCCATCGAACTACAGACCTATATAATTGACGTCGGTTTGCAGTAGGGTTTGGAGCACATACTGTATTCAAACATTATGAATCACCTCGAAGGGAACGATCTATTGATACGTAATCAGCATGGTTTCAGAAAACATCGTTCTTGTGCAACGTAGCTAGCTCTTTATTCGCACGAAGTAATGGTCGCTATCGACAGGGGATCTCAAGTTGATTCCGTATTTCTAGATTTCCAGAAAGTTTTTGACACCGTTCCTCACAAGCGACTTCTAATCAAGCTGCGGGCCTATGGGGTATCGTCAAAGTTGTGCGACTGGATTCGTGATTTCCCGTCAGGAAGGTCGCAGTTCGTAGTAATAGACGGCAAATCATCGAGTAAAACTGAAGTGATATCACGTGTTCCCCAGGGAAGCGTCCTGGGACCTCTGGTGTTCCTGATCTATATAAATGACCTGGGTGACAATCTGAGCAGTTCTCTTAGGTTGTTCGCAGATGATGCTGTAATTTACCGTCTAGTAAGGTCATCCGAAGACCAGTATCGGTTGCAAAGCGATTTAGAAAAGATTGCTGTATGGTGCGGCAGGTGGCAGTTGACGCTAAATAACGAAAAGTGTGAGGTGATACACATGAGTTCCAAAACAAATCCGTTGGAATTCGATTACTCGATAAATACTACAATTCTCGAGGATGTCAATTCAACTACTAAGTACCTGGGTGTTAAAATTACTAACAACTTCAGTTGGAAAGACCACATAGATAATATTGTGGGGAAGGCGAGCCAATGGTTGCGTTTCATTGGCAGGACACTTCGAAGAGGCAACAAGTCCACTAAAGAGACAGCTTACACTACACTCGTTCGTCCTCTGTTAGAATATTGCTGCGCGGTGTGGGATCCTTACCAGGTGGGATTGACGGAGGACATCGAAAGGGTGCAAAAAAGGGCAGCTCGTTTTGTATTATCACGTCATAGGGGAAAGAGTGTGGCAGATATGATACGCGAGTGGGGATGGAAGTCATTAAAGCAAAGACGTTTCGCGGTGAGTTCTATTTACGAAATTTCAGTCACCAACTTTCTCTTCCGAATGCGAAAATATTTTGTTGAGCCCAAACTACATAGGCAGGAATGTTCATCAAAATAAAATAAGAGAAATCAGAGCTCGAACAGAAAGGTTTAGGTGTTCGTTTTTCCCGCGCGCTGTTCGGGAGTGGAATGGTAGAGAGATAGTATGATTGTGGTTCGATGAACCCTCTGCCAAGCGCTTAAATGTGAATTGCAGAGTAATGATGTAGATGTTTGTAGGAATTCTATCGCTTCTCTCCGATATTTTCAGCATGATACTAGTATTTTGTCCTACACCTAACAACGTTAATAGTGCTTGAAATGATGAAAATAGTACCTAATACTTTTTGATACGAAGACAGAAACGGTGCTTCGTTTTAATGATAACAATATACAGGAAAATTCAGCCATGTTTCTGCGAAGTTGCATAACGCCGAAATCCTGAAACACATCCGTATATTTCGAATGCGGTACAACAGCTGTAGGTAGGAGACGAGGTACTGGCAGAAGTAAAGCTGTGTGGACGAGGCGTGAGTCGTTCTTGGGTGGCTCAGATGGTAGAGCACTCGCCCGCGAAAGGCAAAGGTCTCGAGTTCGAGTTTCGGTCGTGCACACAGTTTTCATCTGCCAAGAAGTTTCATATCAACGCACACTCAGCTGCAGAGTGAACTAATTCTGGAAACAGCTGCATAGTTACTGGAGAGATACAGGATGTTCCAAAATTCCCGTTAAAAACTTCTAGGGAATTGAGTGACGATATTTTGTATTCGAACCCATGTATGGAAACGTATATCCCTGCTACAGCCGTATAAATATATCTTCGCTATTGTGGTATGCAACAGGGTAATCATCACTGGAGGGGTGTTACTTACGTCGGATCGTATGATGTCATTTGACGGCTGTCCTACCTCTCTGAACTGGTTCGAGGCTCGTTCTTGTGTCTGTGACTGATAGAGCAACATTGCTGAGTACACTTTTGCCGAATACACCGACACGAGTATTGTGTGGGGCCAAGCTCACAGTGCTGGAAGAGCTGCTGGTCGCCTTTATCAAGATCGTTGTCCACAACGTCTGACTCCTTCCCACACGCTTTTCGTTACCATTGTGCAACGTCTTCGAGAAAGGGTGCCTTTACCGTCAGCAGGCGCGACTGTGGTGCCCCGTGGAGACGCAGAGCACGCGAATTGGAAAGTATATTTATATGCATATGGTGTCTGTTCTTTCGGACATGTCCGAAAGGACACTACGAATATAGTGTGTGGATATACAAGGTGAGAATGTGGGTCTCGCGGGAGGCGTGCGCGAGATAGTCCCTGCAGTCGCACTATCCTCTGTGCCCTCGGTGGCTCAGATGGATAGAGCGTCTGCCATGTAAGCAGGAGATCCCTGGTTCGAGTTCCGGTCGGGGCACACATTTTCACCTGTCTTCGTTGATATATATCAACGCCCGTCGTCAGCTGAAGGTATTAATACCATTCTAATTTCGAACTGGAAAAGGCCCTCCTGTATAAACAGTGTCTCTGAAGAACGATTTTTTTTGTTTCTTTGGTTATTAACGACTGAAACTGCAGAACATTAGATGTACTGGGTCACATCTACACTTAAATGCCATAAACCAGTATAATAATGCGTATTGAAACACAGAGGTATGTAAACAGGCAAAATATGGTGCTGCCGCCAGCAACGCCTGTGTAAGACATGTGTCTGCCGCGGTTGTTAGATTTTGAACGTAGTATTATACTCGGCGCAAGAGCGATGGGACACAGGATCGCCGAGGTAGCGATGAAGTGGGGATTTTCCTGTACGATCATTTCACGAGGGCTCCGCGAGTATCAGCAATCCAGTAAAACAACAAATCTCCGACATCGCTGCGGCCGGAAAAAGATCCTGCAAGAATGGGAACTGAAGAGAATCGTTCAGCGTGGCGAAAGTGCAACCCTTCAGCAAATTACAGAAAATCTCAATGCTTGACCATCAACAAGTGTCAGCATGCGAACCATTCAACGAAACATCATCTATATGGGCTTTCAGAGCCGAAGGCCCACTCATGTATCCTTGCTGACAGCACAGCACGAAGCTTTACGCCTCATTTGGGCCCATCGGTACGAACATTGGACTGTTGATGAATGGAAACATATTGCCTGGTTGGACGAGTCTCACTTCAAAATGTATATAGAGTATGGACGTGTATGGGTATGAAGACAAATCATGACTCCATGGACCCTGCATGTCAGCTGGGGACTGTTGAAGCTGGTGGCGGCTCTGTGACGTTGTATGGCGTGTTTTTTGGAGTGACGTGGGACCCCTGATACCTCTAGATACAGCTCTGACTGGTGACACGTGCGTAAGCATCCTGTCTTATCACCTGCATCCATTCATGTCCATTGTGCATTCCGATGGATGTGGGTAATTCCAGCAGGACAATGCGACACCCCAGACAACCACAATTGCTACAGAGTGACTGCAGGAACACTCTTCCGAGGTTAAACACTTCCGCTGGCCACCAATCTCCCCAAACATCCGGTACGTTTCCAGTAAATTGTATAGCATTATCGAGCATATCTGGGATGCCTTGCAACGTGATGATCAGAGATCTCTGCTCCCTCGTACTCTTACGGACTTATGGGCAGCTCTGCAGGATTCATGATGTCAGTTACCTCCTGCGCGACTTCAGCCATTAGTCGATTCCATGCCACGGCGTGTTGAGGCACTTCTGCGTGTTCGCGGGGGCCCTACACGGTATTTCTTTGGCTCTTCAGTGTAACAAATTAATTGTCAAAGTGACAGCGTTACCAACATGTTTGAAATAGTTGTAGCACACGTTCCAGTAAATTGTATAGCCGTTGTCGTATTACAATTGGTATCTGCGAATACGTTCCATAATTCGTGACAGATAGTGAGGCGCGACTGGAGACGTCCGCAGTGTTTACCCAGTGTCGTCTTGGCTACGGCAGCTCTGACGGCCACGAGTATAACCGGAGATAGAGAGCGCAGCACGGCTAGTTTGAAGGCCACTCTCAACTAGTGTTGCCAGAGGTGTCTCTTTCTAGAGATACTACGACTCGCCCCACGTAAGCTTTAAGCGGAAAGCCAAATGCTACAGCTTCTGGCCTCTGCTAACATTTCGAAATACACTATCCTATCAGTAAGTGTACAGGCACCTATTAGTGGACATTAATATGCAGTGTGTCCACCCTTTGTCTCTATGGCGGCTTCAACTCTGCGCGGGACACTGAGTGATGTGCCTGCCGACAATTTACGCACCACACACGGAAATAGTATCTACGTGTTTGTCTTTGTACATGCCAGGCAATACATTGCTTAGCATGATTGCCATATCTCTCACAAATTTTGAACGTTTGGAGCACAATGTGCGGGCTCTTTAAAGCAGGTCGCGATTTTGATGATGTAACGAACCAACTGATCTGAATTTGGTACGATATCCGTCAGGAGGGCATCCACTAACTTTATCAATCAATGTCAAGCCGAATAACTGCCCGCGTAAAGGCCAGAGGTGGACCAACACGTTATCGACTTATTAAGTTGTGAAGCTCTTTCTCTTGAATTAATCATCCAGTTTTTCTGCAACTGTAATCATTCATTTGTCCCTACACGTACATGATGTATATCGATTTCCGTCGCACTGGGTTAATTCCTCCGGTATACGTTTATTTTCCTTAGTGTGTAAATATATTTGGAGCAGGTCATTCAAAAACGTTTGAAACGAAATAGAGGGGAGCTGGTTGTTGTTAGGAGAACAGAATGTCTTACACTCGCGGATCATATGGTGTTATTGGCAGAGAGCGAGAAAAGTATGACTGAAATGTTAAAAGAATTAAACAAGAGACGTGAGTAAATTGGAATGAGAAATAATAAGAAAAAGGCAAAATGTCCGGTGTTAAGTGCAAGAAAAGTAAGAACAACTATAATGTTAGGCAGGAAGATACAGAACAATGTAGTGTTTTTAGATAACTGCGACGCGCTATTATGGACGACATTGGAAGTAATAAGGAGGTGAAAACACGTATAACAATTGCCAACGAGACGTTTCATAACAGGAGGCTTTTATGTGGGTGCGTTGATAGGGGATAAAATAGGCAGGCACAGTGAGAAATTAGGTGGTGTTGAGTTGGAGAACAGAGAGAAATTTTAAAGGTAGCAGGTTGAGGAAAAAATGGTTCAAATGGCTCTGAGCATTATGGGACTCAACAGCTGAGGTCATTAGTCTCCTAGAACTTAGAACTAGTCAAACCTAACTAACTTAAGGACATCACAAACATCCATGCCCGAGGCAGGATTCGAACCTGCGACCGTAGCGGTCTTGCGGTTCCAAACTGCAGCGCCTTTAACCGCACGGCCACTTCGGCCGGCCAGGATGAGGAAACACAATTGGCATGGACACTGAATGAGAAGAGATTGTTTACTGATGGATGGTATGAAGGGAATAGTGAATGGAAGAAGAAGAAGAAGAAGAAAACGCAGAACATACCAAGTGGTTGAAAGTGTAAGGACAGAGAATAGTTGTGAGAAAACAAGAGGGTATCAAATGATGGGACTGCATGGAGAGCTACATGTGAAGACCTGCCCTAGGGCAGATAACTCATGGTGGTGGTGAAGAAGAGGAGACTTATTTAGGACATTTTGCAAGACGCCCATTTTCTTGTAATCCAAATTTAAACAAAAAATAGGCAGCTTATAATTTGTACTCTACAAACGACCGTGAATTGCATGGCAGATGGAACTTGCCATTATATCAGTTATCAGGACTTATTCCACTGGTGTATGGAGCGTGCGAAATGTGACTGCTTAAAAGCCTCTGTGCGTGCTGTGCTTTGTCTAATCTGGTCTTCATGCTTCCTACAGTTACGATACGTAGGCGGTTTCAGTATATTCCTACATTCATCTGGTAACGTCGGTTCTAGAAACTTTCTAAGTAGGTCTCCTCGCGATACTTTGCTCTTCCACGGGATAGTCTGTGTCTATCATCAACTGTCCGTTAGTTCAGTTCTCTGAACGCCTTCGTGACATTCTCCTATGGGTCAAACAAACCTGTGAGCATTCTTTACTGCCCTTCTCTGTATAAGTTCAATATCCGCTGTTCGTCCTATCTGGTACTGATTGCAATTCCCCAGTATTGTACCAATGAACCGCACGCGCTTTACCCACAAATGTGCTTATGTGATCGTTACATTTCATACCACTACAAATTTGTACACTCAAGTATTTACTTGAGTTAACAAATTGCAGCTGCAGCGCACTGAAGCCGTAGTCATCGGACTACGTAGTCTCATTTTGCAAAATGTTGATTTTGTCGATACCGTCGCAGTAATATATTTGATTATGCTAACAGAGCCTCAACCTCACCTCTGCTTGCAGGGCTTCGAAGTATAAAAGTCCTCGAATGTGTTCTGTAAGTTTTGGAGACAGATGAAAATCGGATGGGACCAAGTCGGGGCTGTGTGGAGGTCAATCGACGGCAGTGAACGAACAGCATCGGAGTGCTGCACACGTCGCAGCGCTCGGCTGTAGTTCGGCGTTGTAATGCTGAAGAGGAGGGTGTTCCACGTGCGGACCAACTCTTCCAATTCGTGCTTTCAGTTTTCTGAGCTGTTTCTCTCGCACCGACACAGTTACATCACACACCGCTATGTTACACGGTACAAATCGGAGCCCTCTAGCAGCAGAGGACTGCAGATATGTGGAATAAAGATGTAGAATGTTACTAACGTTTTTTTAACTGGAAAGCTTAAGAGTTTTCAAATAAAACATTTGGAGTCACTACTTCTCAGCACGCCCTCGTGTTATATGCACAAAAATCAAAAGACTGTTTCTGAGCAAAGTATGCTATTCTTTTAATTGAACATCTTTGTAATGTATATCAGTAGTAAACCTTATGGTGATGGTGAAATTTCGTATTTATATTTACATTGAAAGGCGATTAATCTGTGGCCAATATACAATAACAAATGCAGTAGCCAGGTGGATATTAACTGCAATACCAACCACATAACCACGGTAAGTGGAAGAATTGGTTTTCCGACACATGTCGCCATGTAACTGTCGCTCATGGCGATACATTAAAGAGGGTATGAAGAGTCGAGGGGCATGAAATAGAAGCAGTGGTTGGGAAGGGAGTGAGACAGCGTTGTAGTCTATCCCTGATGTTATTCAATTTGTTTACTGATCAAGCAGTAAAGGAAACAAAAGAAAAATTCGGAGTAGGAATTAAAACACATGGAGAAGCTGTATTATAAAGAACACTGTGGTCTTTTTATTTTTGAAATTTGCCCAAAAAACCTGTCTTACTAAATTTTTCCAAAAATTTCACTATTAATATATTATTCATGAAAAATGTCAGCTTGCTGGAAAATAGTGGAAATGCATGTAAGAAATGTTTTGTGTTTTACCGTTAATATAACACAGCTTGAGATAAGGGACATGGAAATAGATCAATTTAACATGGTGGAGATAGAAGATACCTTCTCCCCATGAACTATGACTTTAAAAACAAATGAATGCTTTCAAATCAACAGCTCATTTCATGAAGTCATTACTATAAACATGATTAATCTCCACAAAAATTTGGAAGTTAATTACTTTGGTGCAAGAAAGTCTCCATCATTCAGGAAAACGAATTTTCAATAACTTGCCAGCAGCCATAAAAAGCTTTACTACTGCAAATTTCACTTTAAGAGGAGCCTAAATGATTTATTAAACCATCTCCTCTGACACCATTAATGAATTGTATTTTTTAGTAGAACTAGGGCGCACGCTATTGAGAGTGAGTGAGTGACAGACGGGGGGGGGGGGGGGGGGGGTCAAATAATGCGAGTGCAATTAGAAGTATGTCTAAATTTTCATTCCTCATTCCACGTCCATGATCAGTCCTCTTGCTATCTGTGGAAGGTAAATTAGCGTATTAGTTTCCCCAGTGAGTATCTCCTCACTATGGATCAATTGCAACAGAAAGTACATATAATCTAATCTAACCCTCTTGTCTGTCCCATTTCTGTTGAAGGTTACACATAAGACAAATACCTTCATATTGTTGTTGTTGTGGTCTTCAGTCCAGAGACTGGTTTGATGCAGCTCTCCATGCTACTGCAACATGTACAAGCTTCATCTCCCAATACCCACTGCAACCTACATCCTTCTGAATCTGCTTAGTGTATTCATCTCCTAGTCTCCCTCCTCGATTTTTACCCTCCAGGTTGCCCTCCAATATTAAATTGATGATCCCTTGATGCCTCAGAACGTGTCCTACCAACCGATCCCTTCTTCTAGTCAAGTTGTGCCACAAAATTCTCTTCTCCCCAATCCTATTCAATATCTCTTCATTAGTTATGTGATCTATCCATCTGATCTTCAGCATTCTTCTGTAGCACCATATTTCTAAAGTTTCTATTCTCTTCTTGTCCAAACTCTTTATCACCCATGATTCACTTCCATACATGGCTACTCTCCATACAAATACTCGGAGAAAAGACTTCCTGATACCTAAAGCAATACTCGATGTTAACAAATTTTTCTTCTTCAGAAACACTTTCCTTGCCATTGCCAGTCTACATTTTATATCATCTCTACTTCGACCATTTCAGTTATTTTGCTCCCCAAATAGCAAAACTCCTTTACTACTTTAAGTGTCTCATTTCCTAATCTAATTCCCTCAGCATCACCCAACTTAATTCGACTACATTCCATTATCCTCGTTTTGCTTTTATTGATGCTCATCTTATATCATCCTTCAGGACACTCCATTCCGTTCAGCTGCTCTTCCAGGTCCTTTGCTATCTCTCAGAGAATTATGTCATCGGCGAACCTCAAGGTTTTAATTTCTTCCCCATTGATTTTAATTCCTACTCCGAATTTTTCTTTTGTTGCCTTTACTGCTTGCTTAATAAACAGATTGAATAACATCAGGGATACACTACAACCCTGTCTCACTCCCTTCCCAACCACTGCTTTCCTTTCATGCCCCTCGGCTCTAATAACTGCCATCTGGTTTCTGTACAAATTGTAAATAGCCTTTCGCTCCCTCTATTTTACCCCTGCCACCTTCAGAATTTGAAAGAGTATTCCAGTCAACATTGTCAAAAGATTTCTCTAAGTCTATAAATGCTAGAAATTTCCCTAATCTAGCTTTTAAGAGAAGTTGTAGGGTCAGTATTGCCTCATATGTTCCAGTATTTTTACGGAATCCAAACTGGTGTTCCCCGAGGTCGGCTTCTATCAGTTTTTCCATTCTTCTGTAAAGAATTGGCGTTAGTATTTTGCACCCGTGACTTACTAAACAAATAGTTCGGTAATTTTCACGTCTGTCAACACCTGATTTATTTGAAATTGGAATTATTATATTCTTCTTTAAGTCCTACGGAATTTCGCCTGTCTCATCCATCTTGCTCATCAGATGGTAGAGTTTTGTCAGGACTGGCTCTCCGAAGGCTGTCAGTAGTTCTAATTGAATGTTGTCTACTCCCGGGGCCTTGTTTCGACTTAGGACTTTCAGTGCTCTGTCAAACTCTTCACGTAGTATATCGTCTCCCATTTCACCTTCATCTACATCCTCTTCCATTTCCATTAAATTGTCCTCAAGTATATTGCCCTTGTATAGATCCTCTATATACTCCTTCCACCTTTCTGCGTTCCCTTCTTTGCTTATAACAGGGTTTCCATCTGAGCTCTTGATATGCATACAACTGGATCTCTTTTCTCCAAAGGTTTTTTATTTTATTTATTTATTTATTGTTCTGTGGGACCAAATTATGGAGAAATCTGCATGGTCATGGAACGAGTCAATACATGAAATTATAACACGATAGTAGAAACAGATAAAATGAAATATAAAAACATACTCAGGCGTCAAGTCGTAAGTTTAAACAAAGAAAATCAACAACAGGGTGTATACATCGACAAGGAAAAAAAATTCCCGGATTTTTCCCGGGTTTTCCCAGTTGAAAATACACTTTCTCCCGGTTGAAAATACACTTTTTCCGTGTTATCTGACAGTATACTTTTCCTCGGCACTGTAAAACTTGTCAATCCTTAGAATGTTTATGGTTTTCTATACAGACGTAGAATTTGCCGGCACCTTAGAAAACGAAACCCAGGGGGGAAAAAAACATGTTTTGGAAAGATCTTTGATGTGCACCAACATGTACGCTGCATTTTTCCTTGTTACGGAGGTATAAATTCGAATTCCACCAAACACTGCATGTTACTTTCCGAAGCAATGAAATCGAGATTGCGACGCGCTTTTGTAAGCCAGTCATAGCTCATGTCACGTGATCTCGCCAGCTGATGACAGCATAGGACACGTAATGTAGTCAACCAATAGCAATATCACTCTTAAGTAGCGCGAACAAACAAAAAAGAAAAGTTAATGGTGGAAATTAACAGACATAGTGTGACTATAAGAAAAACATAGCTTTCACAAATAATATTCGTCTCAAAGATTAATAAGCTGCAAGAGAAGCTAAGCTTCCACATATAATGCTGATCTTTTTGCGCGAATTACACTTTAAGATACATCACACAAATTTGGCAGTAAAACTTTTAATATCGACATAAATATCTGATCTTCTGGGCTCGAAATTCTTCTAGATGGTCGTCCTCAAAGAGTTGATTTTTGAAAGAGAGTCAAACGCTCTGTGATCTAAGAAATTCATCGTACATTCTCGCACATAGTTCATTTTGCGTAAAAGGAAATTTACTTTGAAAGTAACACTTTTCAAACCATCATTCGCAGTATTTTCCCGTGACCTGTCAGAAATTGGTTCGTTTCAGCAGTTGCCAGAGAGCGCGAGGTACCAGGCGTCACTGCGCCTGCGCGGCTACGATGACGCAGGAAGCCCGCATGTCCGTACGTGTAAAACATGAAAAGATCTTGCATTATGTCATAAAAGAAACAAGACATCAAAGGATACTTCGAGAGCATCGGAAATCGTGAACCAAACTAAAATGCATAGTTCGGCTTAAAGAGCACAATCATATGTCCAGATTCGGATGTAAATTTTCTTGAGTACTAGTAATCTATTGTCTCATGTTTGGTTCATTATTATGACATAATGCCATACGAGCTAGAAGATGGAAAACGTGCACCTGAAATGCAGCGAACAGTTGAAACTAGCCAAAAGTGTGAAATTAAACACTTCGTTTCAAATTAATTGACTGCCTCAGCGCAAAAGATTAATAAAAGTCAAATCTCTTTAGCAAACAGACAAAAATATCTTCATTGTTCTGCAAGGCGATTAATGCTTGACAGTCAGAAAGGTGGAAATAAAACGTGAAACTAACAACATATTTTAGCCTTGCGTAACTATGCGAACGTATTTTAATTCATTTGGTAGCTCCCGGTCATAGAAATCCTTTTTGTTTTCATTTAATGTGAGAGCGATAATCGAAGAGGAAACAGCAAAATCACTAAACGTAAACACAGGTGACGTGGAGACTACCCATCTCCCCACTACAACTAAGACTGCTCTGTGCATCAGCCCCGGATCTACCATTTCCGAACCGGAGCAATTTAGATAGTGGCGCCTAGCCACACTACTGTAACCACAAGCGGGAGAAGGTACTACTCACACGCCACTCAACTGCACACGCGCAAGAGCCCTCCCGCAACTACTCAAATGAATCTAATGTAAACAGCTGTCACGTCACGCTCATCGGAGGCAATTTGTTGTTAGGAAGCACTGCATATTCTTCCTAAAGCCTTTGACACACTTTGGTTGGCAGACGCTTGTATGAGCACAGTGTTTTGTTGTTGTATATGGCGCATTTCCTTTGCGACTTAAGTCTTAGCTTCGTTTTTTTTTCTCTCGTTCATGTTTTCTTGCTGCAGTATTATTCTGCAAAAGCGGGATACAGTAATATCCTTCGTTAGAGTATTGGTTACTACCAGTCAGAATCACAAAAATTTAACTGGTAACTAAAACAATGAAAAATTTCCGGAATTCTAAAAAAGTTCCCGGAATTCTAAAAAATTCCCAGGTTTTTCCCGGTTTTCTCCCGGACGAAAAAATTCCCGAGTTTTTCCCGGATGTCCCGGGTCGTATACACCCTGAACAATGTAACACTGGAATTTGCTTATTTTTTAGCTCTTCCAGGAGCTCCTCGACAGAATAGAAGCAGTGAGCTATGAGGAAACTCTTCAGTTTAGACTTAAAAGATTTTGGGCTACTGATAAAATTTTTGAGTTCTTGTGGTAGCTTATTGAAAATGGATGCAGCAGAATACTGCACTTATTTCTGCACAAGAGTCAAGGAAGTGCATTCCACATACAGATTTGATTTGTGCCTAGTATTAACTGAGTGAAAACTGCTAACTGTTGGGAATAGGCTAATATTGCTAACAAAAAACGACATTAAAGAAAATATATACTGTGAGGGCATGTCAGAATTCCCAGACTATTGAATAGGGGCCGACAAGAGGTTCTCGAACTTTCACCACATATAGCTCGAACAGCCCGTTTTTGAGCCAAAAATACCCTTTTTGAATCAGAAGAATTACCCCAAAAAATAATACCATACGACATAAGCGTATGAAAATATGCGAAGTAGACTATTTTTCGTGTTGAACTGTCATTTATTTCAGATACTGTTCTAATGGTAAATAAAGCAGCATTTAGTTTCTGAACAAGATCCTGGACATGGGCTTTCCACAACAGCTTACTATCTATCCGAAGGTCTAGGAACTTGAACTGTTCCATCTCGCTTATAATATACCCATTCTGTCTGATCAAAATATCGGTCCTTGTTGAATTGTGAGTTAGAAACTGTAAAAACTGAGTCTTACTGTGGTGTAGCATCAAATTGTTTTCCACAAGCCACAAACTTATTTCATGAACTACATTATTTGATACTGTTTCTATATTACACACTAGATCCTTCACTGCCAAGCTGGTGTCATCAGCAAACAGGAATATTTTCGAATCACCTGTAATACTAGAAGGCATATCATTTATATAAATAAGAAACAGCAGTGGCCCCAGCACCGACCCTTTGGGAACGCCCCCACTTAACATTGCGACTGAACATCATTACCACTCTCAATATTGCGGAGAATTACCTTCTGCTTTCTGTTCTTAAAGTAAGAGGCGAACAAATTGTATGCTACTCCCCTTACTCCATAATGGTCCAACTTCTGCAGTAACATTTTGTGGTCAACACAGTCAAAAGCCTTCATTAAATCAAAGAAAACACTTAGCGTTCGCAACCTTCTATTTAATCCGTAAAACCTCACAGAGAAAAGACAATATAGCATTTTCAGTTGATAAACCATTTCTAAAACCAAACTGTACATTTGACAGCAAATTATGTGAATTTAAATGGTCCAGTAACCTTGTATATACAACCTTCTCGATAACTTTAGCAAACACCGATGGCATGGAAATAGGTCTAAAGTTGTCAACATTACCCCTGTCTCCGGTTTTATAAAGTGGCTTTACTAGAGAGTACTTTAATCGGGCAGGAAACCGACTACTCCTACCACCCCCACCTATGCTGCCACTTTTATTTTCCTGTAGGCAGTTTCTATCTTATCCCTAGTGATATGCGCCTCTACATCCTTGCATTTGTCCTCTAGCCATCCCTGCTCAGCCATTTTGCACTTCGCGTCGATCTCATTTTTGAGACGTTTGTATTCCTTTTTCCCTGCTTCATTTACTGCATTTTTGTATTTTCTCCTTTCATCAATTAAATTCAATATATCTTCTGTTACCCAAAGATTTCTACTAGCCCTCGTCATTTTACCTACTTGATCCTCTGCTGCCTTCACTATTTCATGCCTCAAAGCTACCCATTCTTCTACTGTATTACTTTCCCCCATTCCTGTCAATCGTTCCCTAATGCTCTTCCTGAAACACTCTACAACTTCTGATTATGTCAGTTCATCCAGGTCACATCTCCTTAAATTCCCACCTTTTTGCAGTTTCTTCAGTTTTAATCTACAGTTCATAACCAGTAGATTGAGGTCAGAGTCCACATTTGTCCCTGGAAATGTCTTACAGTTTAATTCCTGGTTCCTAAATCTCTGTTTTACCATTATATGTTCTATCTGAAATATTGCAGTATCTCCAGGTCTATTCCACATATACAACCTTCTTTCATGATTCTTGAACCAAGTGTTAGCTATGATTAAGTTATGCTCTGGGCAAAAACCTACCAGGCGGCTCCCTCTTTCATACCTTACCCCCATTCCATATTCACCTACTACGTTTCCTTTTCTTCCTTTTCCTACTATCGAATTCCAGTCACCCATTATTATTAAATTTTCATCTCCCTTCACTATCTGAATAATTTCTTTTATCTCATCACACATTTCATCAATTTCTTCGTCATCTGTGGACTACTTGTACTACTGTGGTTGCCGTGGGCTTTGTGTCTATCTTGGTCACAATAATGCGTTCAATATGCTGCTTGTAGTAGCTAACCCGCAATCCTATTTCTTTTATTCATCATTAGACCTACTCACGCGTTAGCTTATATTAGCCTTCCTAATACTTAAATCTATATTCGATGTTAACAATGACGCCGGTGGATAGACTATCATGAAATTACTGACTGTCGAGAAATTCAGGAATATAACCGACAAGCTAATGGGCCCTTCGCAGGAAAAGGTTTTTCGCCGCAAAAAGCTGAAAACTGGAATCCAGAAAATGAGTAAAAAATATATATTCACTGACAAAAAATTAGTGTACGTACACAACATACACTTCAATAGTTTGGGATTTCTCTATTACGTAACAGTTTTTGTGATTGTATCTTGCAGATTTAGGTATTTTTAATTAAAATAGATTTTGAAAGGACCGAAAGAACGTTTGGGACTACGGTACAGATCGTTCTGTTAGCACAGTTCTTACTTGGTAATCACTTTCGTTGACTTCGAAACAATGCGCTACGATACAGCCGAGATCATGACAAGAGAATGGGCTATATCACACTCGAAGTAATTTTATATACATAAGGATCTCCATGACCTGTGTACGTCTAATATGAAAAATCGCCGAACTACTCTCCTCAAATAGTTCGCAATCTTCACCTGACCTTCTAACTGTTACTATTTCAGAATTAAAAACCGAATTCAAAGAAAATTTGGCCACCAGTCACAAAACTAGAAAAATAAAAATAATAAAAGTGAGAACGTGAAACAGGTTAGCAATAACCATAAACAGGAGATTCTACAGAAAATAAAAGTGAGAAAGGAAATTATTAATATTATCGACCGTTTAGGAACTCTAGGCTACGAAAGGGATGAAACTACATACCGAATAATTGGTGGAAGAAATCCAAACAAGCATTAAAGAAAAATATATCGAAGCTAGGCCTATATTACGAAAAATTGCTAACTCTCGAGGCAAATTGTGTCGTGTATTAAATGAAGAGTTTGTGCCCCTAGTACGGATAAAACAGTATCTGCAGCATCAACAGAAACTTCGGACATGTGTTTCATATTTCATCCAAGCCTGCGGTCTATAAATACTTAAACAAAATACCATTATAGGGAAACTACCTACGAATAAGTTCTTGGTAAAGAAACACAGGGCACAAATACGTTTGTAGGCTTAATATGCACTACAACTGTGTTTAAAAATCGCTATAGTTGCCTTGAACTAACGACGAGCGAGTACCAATATAACCTGTACGCTTTCCAAAGCTGTTATCCATGAAAAAGCTAAACTGCGTATCGTGAAAAAAATACAATTTAACACCTAAACAATGACACTAGCTGACAATGGGCACTGTTGAAAATTTATGCCAGACCAGGATTAGAACCCGAGTCTCCTGGTTACTAGGCAGAATTACGCAGTTGTCAAGCCAATTGCACGAACTGCCCGAGCATGCCGTTCGTCTGATCCAACTTCTCAATTTCTCCATGGACTGCTAATGTAGTGCTCCTTGAGCATTATCCTCCTCGCCTTAATTATACAGTACGTGCCCAAAAGAACAGACACCGAATATATACAAACTTAGCCTTACGAACATTGCAGACGCCGTCTATGTAACACGTTACACTTCGAAGAATTTACCAAAATATTGCATTGTTTACTATCGACCACGAATCAAGTAGCGTAAAAAAACAAAAAAGAGAAAAGCTCTGCGTCCATTGCGATCATGATTCAGAGTTAAAAAACACTAATTATAAGTCCGTTACGTATTATAGTTGCTGCCGAAAGAGGAGAACCACTATTTTCCCACAAAAGGAAATATAGTTAAAATTACGCTTCTAGTTCGGCTGGTTTCGGCGCTTACTAAAAATTGTAGTTGAAGTTACATAGTGGACTCTCCCCTCCCCCCCCCCCCCCCCCCCCCACCAGAAACGTAGTTTTCGTGGCTATTGTGCGACTTTTGCACACAGCTAGAGAAGGTGTGTTAAATATGGTGCGGAGGGAAACACTAGGCTACGCTACAGGGCATTCTGCTCGCACGACGTTTACTCGGCATTCATAATCGTTGGCATAAAAAACTCTCAATAGAATTACCCCCCTCCAACCTAACTTAGATCTCGGGCTACACTACCCATCGACCTGTCATCACAACCAAAATTTCATTGTGGTGGGGGGAGGGGGGGGGGGGAATTTCCTGTATCTCTCTCTCTCTGGGCAAAACTGTCAGTTATTGTAGATTGATTGTCAGTCTCAATTACAACATTTACTAGTGGTAAACATTTTTGAGACGGCTCAAAATTTTAGAATAGTCCTCTTCGTCTTACTTGGCATAAATTGTTCGCTGGCGTCCCAACAGCTAGCTCGCTCAGTGTCTGCTTCTGCCATCGCATCACGCCAGTCTGTTGTTGTCCTAGCAGACCGAACGCACCGCACATCCAACACCTTCGGAACCACTCTCTGGCCAGTTAGCAACTGAGCCGCGCACTGTTTACATCGTGAAAGGAAAACTATGCAAAGATGTACACTCAAATGGCACGACTGAGTAGTGCACACACACACAGTAATATCTGTGGAATGTCGATCGACACGCGCAGAACAAAATTCTTCTCGCGAACGTACAGCGTCTCCGAAAAAAATCTTGTGACCATATTCCGGCGTTACGGCCAGGTTCTCATTCAAATGAGCAAAAAATGGTGCATTTGGAAATTTTTTGAGGCAATGAAAATACATTCGAAGGATCTGTTTGGGAATTACGAGTGACCATACTATGAGCTTTATTTTAGATTTTCAGTAAAAAAAAAAGAACAAAATGGCGCCTGTAATTATGATCTGATCAAGGGCCTGCGAGTTTGAAGTACGCAGACTGCGTGCAGTGTGGCCCCTCAGATGTTACCTGAAATCAAAAATGGATATCATCAGTTGATATATTAAATTTATGGAGCTCATACTTCTCTGAAATTAAAAATGGATAACATCAGTCGATATTACATAAAATTTATGGGAGCTCATACCTAACCGCAATGAAACAACCTTAAATTTAACGATACGGTGCAAATTCGAACTTTGAGTTCGATTTTTTGGGGGTTTGTTTCACTCCTTATGCCTTCACAAAAATTAGTTAATATTAATCAATGTCATATATTATAGGTATAAGCTCCTAAGAAAAGTGTTTACTTTTCTGGGTCAGAGGTAGAAGTTAAGAGATTGAACCATTTTTAGTTTATGCTGCATGCCGTTCTGAGAAAATCGTTTCTCGAAAAAAATAGTTTAAAATTTAGGGAAAATTTTTAGTTGTATTGTTACCTCAATTTGCATGAACTAAGTGTTACATATATATTTTTAATGTCGCTGAACACGAATCTGAAGTTAGATTTTCAATATTCAAAACGGCTAATCCAATACGGAGGGCACAGGATTATGTTTTGATCAATTTTTACCAAAAATGCATTTTCGTTATTTACGTTTAGTCTGCAATTCAAGGAGTACTTATCAACCCTTCCTCTAGCTCAAATTGTTCCTAGACAGCAATTCCCTGTTCTTCTTGGCAGGAAAAGCCGATCTGTCTAAGCTGGAAATGCAGCACTCGGCACCCTGCACTCGTTATTCATCCGTAATTTCGGCGAGTATGTTTGCATGCATTCTGCAGTATGAATCATTTTGTGCACGTGCGTCACGGGACGAGCTTTCATCTACATCTACATCTGTATGGATACCCTGCAAATCACATTTAAGTGCCTGGCAAAGGGTTCATCGAATCACCTTCTCAATTGATAATTAATTGAAACCCTCAGCTGCCGACAGGTGTTGTTGATTTACCTCGATGGGGACAGCTGAAAATGTGTGCCCCGACCGGGTCTCGAACCCGCGATTTCCTGCTTAGATGGCAGACCCTCAATCCATCTGAGCCACCGAAGACACAGATGAATTGCGCGACTGCAAGGACTTGTCCCTTGCACGCTTCCCGTGAGACCCACATTTCCATCTGTCCACAATCTACATACGTAATGTACCTAATAGGTATTTGCCCATCCACTCATTACTGGCGCACACTAAGGTGACGATTCCCGTAAGAGTTCTGGCAACCTGTGCGCATTCGCACAGACGAAGGTCAATGGCTGGGTAGCCATTAACCATATATATGAAGATAGTAACTGTTCTCGAAAGAACAGGCGCCACTGATGATCGTGCAGCTTCTCTAGAATACATGATAGACCGGCCTATGTGGCCGAGCGGTTCTAGGCGCTTCAGTCGGGAACCGCGCGACCGCTATTGTCCCAGGTTCAAATCCTGCCCCTGGCAAGGATGTGTGTGATGTCCTTAGGTTAGTTAGGTTTAAGTCGTTCTAAGTTCTAGAGGACTGATGACCTCAGATGTTAAGTCCCATAGTGCAAAGAGCCATTTGAACCAATACATGATTAATTAATGAAACCCTCGTCTCCCGACTGGTGTTGTTGATATACCTCGATGGGGACAGCTGAAAATGTGTGCCCCGAGGTATATCAACAACAACAGTCGGCAGTTGAGGATTTCAATTAATTATCATTTATTCTAGAGAAGCTGCATGGTCATAAATGGTATCCGTTCTTTCTAGAACAGTTACGATCTTCATATAGCTTTACAATTCTCTATTATTCCAATCTCGTTTAGCGCGCGGAAAGAACGAACTCCTATATCTTTCCGTACGAGCTCTGATTTCCCTTATTTTATCGAGGTGATCGTTTCTCAATATGTAGGTCGCTGTCAAAAAAATATTTTCTCATTCGCAGGAGAAAAATGGTGATTGGAATTTCGTCGCAACGAAAAACGCCTTTGTTTTAATGATGTCCAGCCCATATCCTGTATCATTTCAGTGACACTCTCTCCCGTATTTCACGATATAACGTGCTGCCCTTCTTTGAACTTTTTCGATGTAGTCCGACAACCCTATCTGGTAAGGATCCCACACCGCGCAGCAGTATTCTAAAAGCAGACGGACAAGCGTACCTGAGCAGAGCGTTTCCGACTCAAGAGTGTCCCATGACAACTGTCTGTCTATGGCAAGCTCCTATGGAACCAAACTGCTGAGGTCATCAATCCCTATGCTTACACACTACTTACAGTAAACTGTGCTGAGGACAACACACGCACACCCATGCCCGAGGGAGGACTCGAACCTCGTAGCCAATCGTAGCGACGGGGGGAGCCGCGCGAACCGGACAAGGCGTTTGAGACAGCGTGGCTACCCCGTGCGGCTCATGGCAGTGGTGGCACTGCTTCAAACAATGGGCTGCAGAAACTTTTGTAAAGCACGGAGTAAAAAAAACCTTTCCGTTCCAAGAGTCTAGACAAGTACACCTTTAAAAAGATGCAACCACAAAGAAGTTGAATTTTCGAACGTTTTGAATGAGAACCTGTCCTTAAGGAACACCGTTGATCAAATGTCACAGGGATTATGTACTCAGGTTTCAAATGTGGGTTAACAGTTTCAAATCAATATCCGGAATGAGCAGGGCTTAAAACTTTGAAGCGTTAAATTTCAAGGGCCGTTCTCTTGTTTGCAAATAGTTTCACAGCGGAAATTTCTCTAGTTTTTTTTTTTTCTGTGGGAAAAGGAGGATAGCAATGGGAGAGGGGGGGGGGGGGGTGTAACCTTCCCTAGCAACACTCACACTATTAATAAACTAAAATTTGATTGTACTATATCCGCCGCTATGAAGCAATTTGTATATACTGTAATTATTTAACAAAAAATATTATTTAATTTTGTGTAAAGGACATTCGTTATTATTGTAATATTTTCTGTAGTAATATTCTCGATGTATTTATGATTGTAATATTTCTATACTCATAATGTAATTGCGAAATGTGTCAATATCTGCGATAACAAAAATGTAAAATTCAGCCACAGAGGAAAATAATGTTGTAAGATTACAAAGAGATGTTAATGGTCAGCAGTAGTATAAAAAGCACCACGTAGTGTGTATTCTTTGTCGTCTTCCTCGAGAGCTGAGAGTGAGAGGAGCTGTGACGTAGCATTTTATGAATGGGTAGACTTCTTTTGTCTGTATCTAGATTTAGCCGCCATTAGAGGAGAAATTACAAACTAATGTAAGTTGAATTATTGTTGTGTCTAAATACATTATAATTTAACAAAAGTGTGTATTACTAATGTAAATTAGCTTGCCCATGTCATCTATAATATTTCTTTAAAGAATTTTCAGCATTTTTAGCGGTGTTGCTGGGCTGTGCCGCGACCGAACGATTGGCAGCGGCGGCACATTTAAAAAATTGTTCCGCTAAGAAAAATTAACGAAACCCGTAAATCGGGAGCAGATAAAAATTAGCAGTGAATTAAGAAAATGTTTTTCTTTTACAGCTATCCAGAGACTGACGGAATTTATTACTAGTTTCACATTTGTGCATTCATAGGCGGATAGTTAACGTTGAAATTTAACAATTTGTTGGTTCTTTCAAATAACTTAAATGTATAGTGAAGTGTGTTTTATCAATGATAATTAAACGTCGGCTTGGCAATATTTAACCATTTTCTGCTAATAGAAACAGTCTTGTGTTCCATAGCTAACGCCGGGAAACAATTCAGTAAATTTTTAAAAAACCACTGGATTTAGAAAATGTGTGCCAAGGCCGAATTATGTAAAGGATTTAATTCTCAACTAAATATTCTTAATCAGTTAATATGAATTCACGTAATTTTAAATGTACTTAATTTTGTGTGAATGAATTTTTATTACCACACGTAAATAAGAGGTTCTACAACAAAGTTCGTACCTACAGAAGGAAAGAAAGGCAAATTAACTAAAAACAAATTTAAATAAGGTAACTGATTATTCTTTAATGTAATTTCATTAAATTGGCGCCCAACGTGGGGCCCGAATATGCAGTGGCCACAAAATACCCATGAGATAACTAGGGAGTTATTGTAGTCGAACTTTGTTGGAGAACAACTAACATTTTTTCATTTATTGTATGTATTGCCTAACCAATATTGTGTGGTAATACCTGTATATGATTTTTTGCATGGGAACACTATATACCCAGAGGCAAGCTGAAGAAGAGAGCTCATTATATCGAAAAATGAATTACCTACCACAATACCAGGGGGCAGATAGATCACCATAAGGTAAAGCTACAGTGTAGTTGTCCTGTGGGTAGTAAAGTAGCCTCAGTGCAGTGTTCTCGGATCATTAGTGGTGTGCTTGTTGTTAGTGTTCTTTTTTAAAAATAACAGGACATTTAGGTAGTTAGTCATTGTAGTATATAATAAGTGTGTTTCAGCAAATGACCATTTCTTGTGTGATTATGTCAGTGAACCCTAAGTGTTAGGATATTTAGTTCAGATTTTGTTTCTTTTGTTGACTATGGTTAGGTTGCGTAGTCAGAAAGATATAAACATGGATAATGAACAGCAGTTAGCAAGCAGTGATACCGAGTTAGAAAGTGGGGCACAAAGTAATGTTAGTGGCGTAGTTCAGGAAGTACGATGTGAGAATCTGGGGGCAGAAGGGCAAGAAATGTTGCCACTGCCAGCCAGTGATTCAGTTGAAGGTACAAATACTGTACCACCCACAAGCACTAGACACGGACCAGAGAGTGGTGAGGTGTCAGAAGTGCAATCATTAAGAGTTATGTTCGAGCGCATGCTCAATTTCCAAGCTACGTTTATGCATGAACAAGCAGAACGTGATCGACGCCAGCATGAGAGAGATTTGCAGTTAATGCAATCTTTGGAAGCTATGCAAAGTGAGATTGTTAGTTTGAAACAAAACTATGAAACCATACCCAAAGCGGTGCAAGAACTGAGCGAAAGAGTAGATAATATCCAAGTGGCTAATGCCAGTATCGTGGGTGAAATCAGTGTACTGGCTAACAGGATGGAACAATTAGAAATTGACACAAGTCAAGTAATTGAGCACAAAATGTCCGAACAAGTGCACAAAATTGAAAACCAATTTATAAAAAATAGACGAGAAGGTGCACGCCGCGTTTGAGACCAAAGACTTGGGCTCCAATGCGGAAGTTCAAGACCTTAAAAAAGGCGGTGCAGACTGACATTCCGCTGTGGCTGTCGTCTTGCGGAGCTGGAACACGGCTTGCTACACGGCGACGCACAGGCGTGTGTCACGCCAGCCAGGTCCCTTTTTTTTGGACTTGTAGTCCGGGGTGATAGGTTACAATACAGCATCACCGGTCTATTGCGGTCTAACTGTGTTGGTGAGGCAGTGATTTTCCACAGGGCAGTGACTGCGTCACTGCAATTCACTTTGGAGGTGTGGCGGTGGGACTTGTAGACCCGTACCACCCTCTGACAGTGATAGTACTACATGAGTCAGGCAGAAAAATTTTGCCTAACATGGGCGGGTGAAGGTGTGGCGGTGGGACTTGTAGTCCCGTACCAGGTCCCGCAATGATAGGCATATAAATACAGCAGTGAAAAATTGCGACTGCGAGACAGAACCGGCAACCAATGTTAGCGAAACAAACAAATGCCACTCCAAAATAGTGATTGAAGAAAGCCTGATTAGAAACCGACAGTTTCAGATCTTTACAACGGAGAAGAAATCTGTTCACCCTGTAGTGTTTATCAAGGGATTTAGAAACATTTTGCCTAGCGTTTGGAGTCATACACAGAAAATACAGTTCGTTATGTCTTACATACAAGGAGATGCTGCATTATGGGCAACCGAAGCAGCTGACAGATGCGACACATATGAGCAATTTGAAAAGGCATTCTTGGCCAAATATTGGTCAACATGTATTCAGGAGAGATTACGGAAAGAGGTATATAATCCAGAGCCGTATTCTCCACGATTAGGCAATTTGCGAAAATATTTTGAGAAATACATTAATAAGACCCGTTACTGGGACGAGCAGATTTCATCCCGGGATTTGATCAGACTTTTGAAATCACACTTGCCGATACACGTAAAGGAAAAACTTATACACGTACCGGAGAACGACGTGGAACATTTCTTGTCTCTTCTGGACTCAATTGACCTGATTCAGGAGGATGTTAAGGCAGCCTCTGAACAGGCTAGAAGTAACGGAAACGGTTACAGAAATGGTCGAAATAACACGCCTCCACCAAATAATGGAAACGGCGGAGGTAACAATAGGATACAAGATTATGTACAAAACGGGAATAGAGGTAGAGACCGGAACGGCAATAGTCCGCCGGTGAATAATGACCGGAAAAGGAGGTCAGAGGAACGATATAAAACAGGCCCACCAAGCAATAGTAGATGGAAAAATGCCAGGGGGCCGTGGAACACTAATACCTATAACGATGCAAACCGAACTTGGCCACAGAACCAGAGGCCAGTCCGGACCGATAAAACAGTGAAAGATATGACAATAACCGACCGCCACCACAAAATGCGCCGATTGCGCAACCGTGGCGGCCGACGCAACACAACTTACACATAGTGGAGGTCAGCGACACGGAGTAGCCACACCCATCCACCAGTAATAATCCAACAAACTAGATTCAGCCGAGATACGCTCTCCATCGTCGGCTGAGGTTTGGAGTGAGAGCAGCCCGACACAGAACAAAACATCGGGAACCTGTATCCTCAGGTATAATGACGGGGTATAGATGGGACATGAATTAATAACTGAACCACCCACGTGCATAAAGGAGCACAAAGACAAAGTACAAGCAATAATAGAGATCAAAATTAACAATATTGATGTGCAAGCAATCGTAGATACAGGTGCTACTGTCAGTGTCATGAGTATGGACTTATTCAGAGTACTGGGGAAAGAAAAGCGAAAGGTGACTTTTCCTGTGAACAATTGCAAAGTCACTGGAGCCATCAGTGCACAGCGACAAATAATTAAACTCCAAATGGCTCTGAGCACTATGGGACTTAACATCTATGGTCATCAGTCCCCTAGAACTTAGAACTACTTAAACCTAACTAACCTAAGGACAGCACACAACACCCAGCCATCACGAGGCAGAGAAAATCCCTGACCCCGCCGGGAATCGAACCCGGGAACCCGGGTGTGGGAAGCGAGAACGCTACCGCACGACCACGAGATGCGGGCAATTAAACTCCAAGTGCGGGTAGAGATGTATATAGGGGGAGAAGCCATAGTGTGCTCATTCCTGGTAGTAAAGGTTTTAAAGGTAGCCTGCATTTTGGGGGTAGATTTTGCGAGAGAAAGGGACGTAGTAATCGACCTTTCTCGGGGAACATTAAGTTTGATGAACGCGGGTAGGAGGATAGAATTGTCCATGCTCAGATCTGAAGAGGTACCTGTGCCTAATTGTAATGCTATTAACATAAAATGTAGGAATCAGTGGATACTACATTTAGACAATCATTCTCTAGGACAAAATCTCTATTATCCAGACGTACTAAGTGATCAATTAAAAGCAAATGTGGACGTACTTGTGAACAAAGTATCACAGTCCGAAAATTTGAACTCAATGCAACAGCAGGATTTGGTACAGTTATTATCTAACTATGCAGATGTATTTTCAGAACGACCAGGAATTGTTAAGGGATATCTATACAATATAATGGTCAAGCCTCACAAAACCTACTGTCGAGCCTCAGACTCCATTCCTTAGTCCAAGAAGGAAACATTAGCTATCTCTTAGCAGATCCCCACTCAGGGAGAGTACGGGGACTGCATCCGCGTAAGGATGTAAAAATATTCCTACAGTAAAGGACTAATAGTCCTATGTGTTATGTGTAAAAAAGGTACACCATTCTTTTGAAAATGAATGAACATTAATGATGTGTGATCTGTAGAGATAATGTACTAGTGTAGAAGTATTTAGTTGTAAGAATATGATTAACTTTCTCTTTTGTTTATGAATATTTGTGTTATGTCTTCTTTTAATTAGTGTTAGCTAAAACATGCTCTAAATGTCTGCACAGATAACCTGATTAGTGCAATTATTTATAGTGTTAAATTGTGACAGAGATCAGTCTGGAGGAACATTTTAGTAATGATTAGTTTGTGTACTGCATAATATTCTATATGTGTGTCAAACTTGAAATATTTCTTGGTACAATCTCTTCTATTATATACACTCCTGGAAATTGAAATAAGAACACCGTGAATTCATTGTCCCAGGAAGGGGAAACTTTATTGACACATTCCTGGGGTCAGATACATCACATGATCACACTGACAGAACCACAGGCACATAGACACAGGCAACAGAGCATGCACAATGTCGGCACTAGTACAGTGTATATCCACCTTTCGCAGCAATGCAGGCTGCTATTCTCCCATGGAGACGATCGTAGAGATGCTGGATGTAGTCCTGTGGAACGGCTTGCCATGCCATTTCCACCTGGCGCCTCAGTTGGGCCAGCGTTCGTGCTAGTCGTGCAGACCGCGTGAGACGACGCTTCATCCAGTCCCAAACATGCTCAATGGGGGACAGATCCGGAGATCTTGCTGGCCAGGGTAGTTGACTTACACCTTCTAGAGCACGTTGGGTGGCACGGGATACATGCGGACGTGCGTTGTCCTGTTGGAACAGCAAGTTCCCTTGCCGGTATAGGAATGGTAGAACGATGGGTTCGATGACGGTTTGGATGTACCGTGCACTATTCAGTGTCCCCTCGACGATCACCAGTGGTGTACGGCCAGTGTAGGAGATTGCTCCCCACACCATGATGCCGGGTGTTGGCCCTGTGTGCCTCGGTCGTATGCAGTCCTGATTGTGGCGCTCACCTGCACGGCGCCAAACACGCATACGACCATCATTGGCACCAAGGCAGAAGCGACTCTCATCGCTGAAGACGACACGTCTCCATTCGTCCCTCCATTCACGCCTGTCGCGACACCACTGGAGGCGGGCTGCACGATGTTGGGGGGTGAGCGGAAGACGGCCTAACGGTGTGCGGGACCGTAGCCCAGCTTCATGGAGACGGTTGCGAATGGTCCTCGCCGATACCCCAGGAGCAACAGTGTCCCCAACATTTGCTGGGAAGTGGCGGTGCGGTCCCCTACGGCACTGCGTAGGATCGTATGGTCTTGGCGTGCATCCGTGCGTCGCTGCGGTCCGGTCCCAGGTCGACGGGCACGTGCACCTTCCGCCGACCACTGGCGACATCATCGATGTACTGTGGAGACCTCACGCCCCACGTGTTGAGCAATTCGGCGGTACGTCCACCCGGCCTCCCGCATGCCCACTATAAGCCCTCGCTCAAAGTCCGTCAACTGCACATACGGTTCACGTCCACGCTGTCGCGGCATGCTACCAGTGTTAAAGACTGCGATGGAGCTCCGTATGCCACGGCAAACTGGTTGACACTGAGGGCGGCGGTGCTCAAATGCTGCGCAGCCATTCGACGGCCAACACCGCGGTTCCTGGTGTGTCCGCTGTGCCGTGCGTGTGATCATTGCTTGTACAGCCCTCTCGCAGTGTCCGGAGCAAGTATGGTGGGTCTGACACACCGGTGCCAATGTGTTCTTTTTTCCATTTCCAGGAGTGTAGTTAGCATGGTACTCATGACTCGGCGGTCGGCGGTCATTTGGGGTTCTACGAGACCTTGAACCGAGTTCGGGAACACATGTTTTGGCCCAACCTATATCGCGATATCGGGCGATTTGTTGGTAACTGTGTCCAGTGTAAGCGCGGTAAGCCCGATTCGGAGCTGCGCAGAGAACTAGTACAGTCGGTTAGGGAGCAGTGTCCTCTGGACCGCGACTCAAAGATCGAAATGACGATCGATGAAAACTGGCGCCAGAAACGCACCAGCTCACTCTATTTCATCCCCTTAGGGGATGAATTTCAAAAAACACTAAAACACGAATTTTGTTATTGGTAACCTTGAAGTCAAATACCAATTTTCGTAGATGTTGCCTTAAAAATACTTTCATAGTTCTTCCATAATTATTTATCTCAAAATGTAACGTTCACCCACTATTTCACCTCATGTAGGTTAAATTTCCAATAATACTGGAACACATATTTCTTTATTTCTGACCTAGAAACCAGACACAAATTTTCGTTTGTCTAGCTTCAAAATTACCTTAATAGCTACATGTTTCCTAAATCCTTTCATTTCCTGTGTCTCCCCATTAGAGGTGGAATTTCGAAACATGCAGTATAAGCGGTATTAGATTAAAACCCTTTCCAAATCTCGAGGTTTCTTTTCCTTGGCGGTCTGAACTGTGTGAATTTCATAGTAATAGGCCTCCACACACACCCCCACCCCTACCAATGTCCCCACCACCTCCTGTGGAAATTTCTGCGGACGCCCTTGTTTCACTGCACTCATATTTTGCCGACGACCTAAATTTAGCAGCGTGGGAGGGATAGTGTCGTGCAATAGACAGTATACTCAGTAGACAACGAACTGTTAGTTGTGAAATCAGCGACATAGGAACCGAGACTGAAACAGAAGGTGCTGAAGGTGAAGCACACTAGACTCGTGTCTACCACGGCTTCAAATACCCTCCTGGAAATGGAAAAAAGAACACATTGACACCGGTGTTTCAGACCCACCATACTTGCTCCGGACACTGCGAGAGGGCTGCACAAGCAATGATCACACGCACGGCACAGCGGACACACCAGGAACCGCGGTGTTGGCCGTCGAATGGCGATAGCTGCGCAGCATTTGTGCACCGCCGCCGTCAGTGTCAGCCAGTTTGCCGTGGCATACGGAGCTCCATCGCAGTCTTTAACACTGGTAGCATGCCGCGACAGCGTGGACGTGAACCGTATGTGCAGTTGATGGACTTTGAGCGAGGGCGTATAGTGGGCATGCGGGAGGCCGGGTGGACGTACCGCCGAATTGCTCAACACGTGGGGCGTGAGGTCTCCACAGTACATCGATGTTGTCGCCAGTGGTCGGCGGAAGGTGCACGTGCCCGTCGACCTGGGACCGCAGCGACGCACGGATGCACGCCAAGACCGTACGATCCTACGCAGTGCCGTAGGGGACCGCACCGCCACTTCCCAGCAAATTAGGGACACTGTTGCTCCTGGGGTATCGGCGAGGACCATTCGCAACCGTCTCCATGAAGCTGGGCTACGGACCCGCACACCGTTAGGCCGTCTTCCGCTCACGCCCCAACATCGTGCAGCCCACCTCCAGTGGTGTCGCGACAGGCGTGAATGGAGGGACGAATGGAGACGTGTCGTCTTCAGCGATGAGAGTCGCATCTGTCTTGGTGCCAATGATGGTCGTATGCGTGTTTGGCGCCGTGCAGGTGAGCGCCACAATCAGGACTGCATACGACCGAGGCACACAGGGCCAACTCCCGGCATCATGGTGTGGGGAGCGATCTCCTACACTGGCCGTACACCACTGGTGATCGTCGAGGGGACACTGAATAGTGCACGGTACATCCAAACCGTCATCGAACCCATCGTTCTACCATTCCTAGACCGGCAAGGGAACTTGCTGTTCCAACAGGACAACGCACGTGCGCATGTATCCCGTGCCACCCAACGTGCTCTAGAAGGTGTAAGTCAACTACCCTGGCCAGCAAGATCTCCGGATCTGTCCCCCATTGAGCATGTTTGGGACTGGATGAAGCGTCGTCTCACGCGGTCTGCACGTCCAGCACGAACGCTGGTCCAACTGAGGCGCCAGGTGGAAATGGCATGGCAAGCCGTTCCACAGGACTACATCCAGCATCTCTACGATCGTCTCCATGGGAGAATAGCAGCCTGCATTGCTGCGAAAGGAGGATATACACTGTACTAGTGCTGACATTGTGCATGCTCTGTTGCCTGTGTCTATGTGCCTGTGGTTCTGTCAGTGTGATCATGTGATGTATCTGACCCCAGGAATGTGTCAATAAAGTTTCCCCTTCCTGGGACAATGATTTCACGGTGTTCTTATTTCAATTTCCAGGAGTGTAGTATCGATTTACCACGAACGGAAGTTCCGAAAAGTGAGCAAATAATTTTACAGTAAATTCAGTACCGATGGAGAGGACATACAACGAAAAACATTTCTATAAAATTTCAGAAATAATGAAACATTCCACTCAAGTCGCGCGGCAGAAAACGCTATGGATATGATTGCACTTAAGACGTGGTTACGCAGGCTTACGACAGATCGCAAAATTCGGCTACAGGCGTAGCCAACCTCGTGTACTGCCATCTGTTGTTGATGCCAAGCATCAAGTTCTTAGTAGTACAGCCATGCACTAGAGAGTAGTTGCTTTGTAAGCACTTCAGACCACGAGTGGCCTACTGGGACGGGACCATCCGACCGCCGTGTCATCATCCGTGGAGGATGAGAATAGGTGGGGCGTGGGGTCAGCACATTGCTCTCCTGGTCATTATGATGGCATTCTTGACCGAAGCCGCTACTATTCAGTCGAGTAGCTCCTCAATTCGCATCACGAGGCTGAGTGCAGCCCGAAAAATGACAACAGCGCATGGCGGCCTGGATGGTCACCCATCCAAGTGCCGACCACGCCCGACAACGCGCTTAACTTCGGTGATCGCACGGGAAACGATGTAACAACTGCGATAAGGCCGTTGCCGCAGATATTTTAGTGTAGTTGCTTACGTTTCCTAATTATCTGGTTTAAGGGGAAAATGTAAAAATGACGGTCGTCGCCGAAGTTACAACTAAACTGAGTTTCTGGTTAGTTAGCAAGTGGTCTTGCGTGCGAGCCTGAATTTTTAATCTTTTGCGGTGGGAATGATTCAAGCCCGTCATGTTCTTCTTATGAGGTATGCTATTTATTTTGCACACAATGATCGTTTGTAGTTGTGTTGAGTTACTACCTTGATAAATTTTTGCATGGCGCAGGTATCATAACTGTGATCAGCGCTTGCACCTAATGGCTGAAGGTGAATTAGTGTAATGAGTAGTAGCGAATGTTATTGTAACATGTTTTAAATTATTTCAGGTGAATTACGTTAGTCGCGTAATATTATCCGTATACCAGTACAGTATGTGGCTCAATTACGTTAGTCGTGGAATACTATCCGTATGAGACTATGTTACCTTGATGTCCCGGAATTTGCTTCAATTTTGGAATCCACGAAAGAACTGGAAATTTTCCTTTACACAGCTTTCCATATAATTTCTATTACAGTGATTCAATCTTGTCTGTCACTCGACTCTTCTGACCGTGAAATAAATTATACCGTTCAGATGCTTATTACCTCTTCGTGTTTCCATTTGCCGATGTTGCGCATAAACACTCACATGTCTCGAAGTTGCTATGGACAATGATGTAACGACACACTTTTCTATGACGACATTGCAGTTTAGAGATAGAAAAACCGATCAGTTAAAAGACATCGGTATTTTAGTTCTGAATAACCGGTGTCTTTCGGTATTTGTTTGCTTTCGGTTATAACAAGTACCTTTTTATTTTTTCCTGATAACCACGTAAATAACAGATATATCAATTAGCCACAGCAGTCGTAGTAAAATTTTTAGTTTTCAAATAAACCTTTTTTTAAAAAGCGACTAATTCTTATTCCTAAGATTTCCATAGCTTTGAAATACTGCGTTATTACAGAAAAATGGGAAAAGTGATCTATGCCACTTTAATAACACTGCTGACAGAAACGAGTAACAAATGGATTGGTCCAGCATTGCTGAGACAATATGGTGCCTGTTATACAAGCAGTGCGCGAGACTTGACGCAGTTTTTCGTTGTTGTCGAACGTCAGTTGTAACACAGAATGGCACCATCAGGAAGTCTGGAAGTATTTTACGATATGCGGTACGAGTGAAGCACAATGGTCGATTTGGTCGACTTGCGACTTCATACAAGGAAAAAAGTAAAAATTTAACAAGTAATTCATAGTTTGGGATAAAAATAGAAAATGCCTGATCTGCTGCCTGTGTCTACGTAGTATGCCGTTATCTGCCTGTAGCCCTTGAAAACAGAGAAATTAAAACGAAAAAGGGAGTTCTCCAGCCGCAGTTTTCACCCTTTATCGCTGGACTATACGTAATGCCCACATAGTGCTGTGATAACCGATTACAATATAATTTTTGAGCAGAGCTTCTAAAAACCTAAATCAATAGGAGAATACTGGCAGTTTTCTGTAGTATCGAAGCACTCGCCAGCAGCGAACAGCGGACAAAGTTTTATTTGACTATTTAATTTAACGAAATTAGAATTGTATTAATACCGTCAGCGGCTCATGGGCGTTGATAAATATCAACGTGGACAGGTGAAAACGTGTGCCCCGACCGCGACTCGAACCCGTTATCTCCTGCTAAAATGACAGACACTCTATCCATCTGAGTCACCGAGGACACAGTGGATACTTCATCTGCTGGGACTATCTCGCACACGCCTCCCGCGAGACTCACATTCTCACCTTGTATGTCGACACACTACATTCGTAGTGTCCCACTCCAACACACTCATTACTCGTGGAAGACATGTCCGAAAGAACAGACACCATATCCATATACGTATATGGTTCTGGCAATACCAGCCATGACGTCATTCTTCTGTGAAGATGCACACGTATTCCCCGAACTGTTACGGGACTTGGTAAGAATGTCTTCCACTAGTAATGAGTTTGTTGGTGTGGGACACTACGAATGTAGCGTGTGGAATACAAGGTGAGAATGTGAATCTCGCGGGAGGCGTGCACGAGATAGTCCCTGCAGTCGCATTATCGTCTGTGCCCTCGGTGGCTCAGATGGACAGAGCGTCTGCCATGTAAGCAGGAGATTCCTGGTTCGAGTCCCGGATGGGGCACACATTTTCACCTGTCCCCGTTGACATATATCGACGGCCCTGAGCAGCTGACGGTATTAATACTAATTTCGTTCTAGACGGCTGCAGGTCATCAATGGTGTCTGTTCTTTCGGACATGTCGGAAAGAACAGACACAATGCCCATATCAGAATTTAATTTAACGTTTTGATTCCATTTATCAAGAAACTGAGAAAGTCAACATTTTTTAATCTTTGTTCGATTTCTACGTTTACTAGAGGAAATAATATAAATAAAAGACTGAAAATCGGTTTTGACAAGAACTGGTATTGAGACAGGCTTAGCAATTAGGTTAAAGTGAGGCTGGAGAAGCTGATAAGAGCCAAAAACCAGTTGTTCCAGCGACCACCGCCATTCCCACTGGAGATCTGAGTTGTAAGAGCGACGCGCAAGGACATCCGGAACAGTTTCTCAGAACGGTTACTGCAGTTCTGATGTTCTCAAAATGAACGGGCCAGCCATTGGCGCCCGCAAGGGGGAGGGGGAGGTGGAGGGGAGGAGGTGAGGAGGGGAGGAGAGGCAAAGGGGCACTTTCATCCATCGCCCCCAACCCTTCCTGGAATTTGGAGTGAAGAGTTTTTATTCGTCACAGTATACTCATACTCTTCCAGATAAGAATTCTCCACAATACTGCTAAACCTTAGCATTGACCAGTTGTAGCGCTTATAGAGTTAGGGTCTTGTAGCTTGATGCATCTCGTAACTGACCAGCTGATTTGTACACAAAGTGCCAGTTTCAGAATCATGCACTCCAGCCCCGACGCGCCTCCCCCCACCCTTCCTCCCGGCCCCTCCCACTGGAAATATTTCTGCAGACGCCAGTCTGCCACTGAGCATATATTTTGATAACATCCTGGTTTTAATAGCATCGTAGGAACAGCATTGTGCAGTAAAGAATAAACCTAGCACAGAACAAACCATTCACATTGAAATGCATCGCTTAGTAGATGGTGAAGTACTCTGAAGCTAGCCAGATAGAAACAGAACCTCCTGGCACTGTATCTGACCCAAATTCTAATCCTACACTAATCTTTTGTATCTACCTACCACGCCCTCAAAAAGCCAACGATTTACTATTATCAGAAGTTCCGAAAAATGAGGAAGAAATTGACCCACACTTTTTTCCGTTGTTTATTATTTCGATTGCCCCATAAAGGGAGGGGACTTGCAGCCACAGGTTGCACAAATTCGATCGATGGTTTAAAATACATGAAAAGAGATGACGATAGGAGACGATTTTTAAAAACTCATTGGTGCACGGTATTTACGATTTTTACAGGAAAAAATGGATGACAAAATAAAGGTTTTTAAAAAATACGCTGGTGGACAATATTAGCGATTGTTTATCTGTATAGATGACTAACGGAAAAACTTGGCGTTGCCCAGGCATTTGTTTACAGCTGTGCATCCACGTCCGTACTATGCAGCGTCTGGCCTTGTCCTGAGTTTTTATGACGTATCTCCTGAAACGTGTCGTACAATGATATAATTTTGTAGGTACATTCAGCGTCATATGCGGATACTGTTTTTCGGGTTGCTCTCAGCCTTGTGATGCCAATTGAGGAGCTACTCGACCGAATAGTAGCGGCTCTGGTCAAAGAAAAGAATCACAACGAGTGGGACAGCCAGCTCCTCCTCATCCTCAGCTGAGGATGACATGGCGGTCGGATGGTCCTGATTGGCCACTTGTGGCTTGAAGACGCAGTGCTTTTTTAAAGTAGTACTCCCTACATAAAACTGACTGTCTAGGCTCAGGGACTGTCCACAGTAAATGCTGCATTGGACCTACGAATACTATTAAAATAACGGTTTGAGTTCTCTTTAATTGTCCAATCATCTGAAGTGAGTCCTTATTACAGTGCGCTGAAAAATAGATTTTACGTTAATGGCGGATACATTTTATGTTAATGGCGGCAAATTAAGTTTACCCTAATGACACACAAGGTCAATGCCGTTCTACCACGTAAAGTATTCTCAGGTCGAAATGTTTTGCATTACAAAATCTCCAATGTAGATTCATCATACCGCAATTATAATTCTCAAAATAATTTGGAGTTACGTTCAATGCATATTTAAATTTATCTTTCAAAACAATAACAGAATTATCATTAGATCATCATTATCAGTGGCCAGAGTATTCCTATTACTTCGTCTACCGAAAACCGCGTCTCACTAGTTCTCCGTCTTGGTTTTTTTTGTTTTTTATTTTTTTAGCTGCATAGCGTAATATAAGTATAGTTTCTGTTTCATAATAAAAATTTGTAGGTAATCAAAATGAAGAAATCGAAAAGTAGGAATGTACTTCAAATTTTATGGTAACGGCAACAAATCAATACAAAGTTAATTCCATTTACTATTAGACAAAAGTAAATGAAAATGCGCATACACGATCAGCACAGCCGGTGTTACCCTCTATGGCTTCTTCAGCACGATGCTTTGCTTTCCACTGCTCACATTAGAAACGATCTGGCAGATGTGACATTGTAGATGCCCAGTATGTGTGTCTTATTGGAAATAAACTGTCTGGAACATTTACCCTTGAACATCCCTAGAATGGGATTTCATGGAACGTTATTACTTTACTGTGTCCATTTCTCTCACACCAGCTGATCGCTATGACGGGTGAGGAGGGGGGGGGGGGGGGGCGTGAAAGTTGGCAGCACTTCGAGTGGCAGAAAAACCGAAGAAAACCTTACGTTTTCGTCATTTGTTTTCATAATGACGTAGTGCCAATTCGTCACATCGGACACATTTCTATCGGAAACGTTTACATTCATCGCCTGCAATCAATGTCGCCCGCTGAGGTATGCAGTCGCAGCACTCTGTACAAAATAGGAGCTTCAGCTTTGTGGCAGCCTACAAGTAAGGAGCATAGCATGTCATGTTTTAGATATCGAAAAAATTCAATTGTTGGCCGCATTTGTAGCCTTGTAGTTGACCAACGGCCTTAAGATTTTGCATGAACCGAGTTGTGGCAGCCACATTACACGAGAAAATGCGAGAAGTGCTAATGAGTAATAAAAACCGAAGAATATCTTACGTTGTCTTCATTTGTTTCCGTAATGACGTAATGGCATATCGTCTCAATGGACGCTTTTCTCTCGGAAAGGCTTACATTTTCGTCTGGCAATTAATGTCGCTAGCTTAGGTATGCAGTCGCACCACTCTGTACGAAATAGAAGCTTCTAAGTTGATGCAGTCTACAAGTAAAGAACAGTGTATGTCATATTATAGTTATCGCAAATACAATTACTAGCCGCATTTGATATCTTGTAGTGGAAATAGGACCTTAAGTTTTTAAATGTACCAAGTTCTGGTAGCCAGATTACACTAGGAATTGCGAGATGTGTTAATGTGCAGTCAAACCCGAAGAAAACCTTACGTTGTCTTCAATAGTCTTCATAATGGCATAATGGCAAATCATTACAATGGGCGCTTTTCCTCGGAAACTTTTACATTTTTCCTCTGACAGTTAATGTCGTGTGCTGAGGTATGCAGTCGCACCACTCTGTACGAAATAGAAGCTTCTAAGTTGATGCAGTCTACAAGTAAGGAGCAAAGCATGTCATGTTTTAGATAGAGAAAATTTCAATTTTTGGCCGCATTTGCTGCCTTGTAGTTAACCTAGGAAATTAAGATTTTGCATGAACCTAGTTGTGGCAGCCACATCACACGAGAAAATGCGACAAATGTTAATGTGTAATCAAAACCGAAGAAAACCTTAAGTAAGGAGGAGTGCATGTCATGTTTTAGGAATCGAAAATTCAATTATTAGCCGCATTTGCTGCTTGTAGTTGACCTAGGAAATTAAGATTTTGCATGAACTTAGTTGTGGCAGTCACATTACACAAGAAAATGCGAGAAGTGTAAATGTGTAGTCAAAACTGAAGAAATCCATACGTTGTCTTCATTTGTTTAAATTATTACGTAATCTTAAATCGTCACAATGGGCGCATTTCCTCGGAAACGTTTAAATTTATTGTCTGGCAATTAATGTCGCATGCTGAGGTATGCAGTCGCTCCGTTCTGTACGAAATAGATGCTTCTAAGTTGATGCAGTCGACAAGTAAGGAGCAGTGCATGTCATGTTTTAGTAACCGAAAATTCAATTATTGGCCGCATTAGCTGCTTGTGGTTGACCTAGGAAATTATGATTTTGCATGAACCGAGTTGTGGCAGCCACATTACACGAGAAAATGCAAGAAGTGTTAATGTGTAGTAAAAACCGAAGAAAACCTTAAGTTGTCTTAATTTGTTTTCATAATGAAGAAATAGCAAAGCGTGACATTGAGCACATTTTCTCGGAAACGTTTACATTTATCGTCTGGCAATTAATGTCGCGTGCTGAGGTATGCAGTCGCACCACTCTGTACGAAATAGAAGCTTCTAAGTTGATGCAGTATACAAGTAAGGAGCAGAGCATGTCATGTTTTAGATATCGAAAATTCTATTATTGGCCGCATTTGCTGCCTTGTAGTTGACCTGGGACATTAAGATTTTGCATGAACCGATTTGTGGGAGCCACATTTGACGAGAAAATGCGATAAGTGCTAATGTGTAGTAAAAATCGAAAAAAACCTTACGTTTTCTTCATTTGTTTTCGTAATGACGAAATGGCAAATCGTCGCAATGGGCGCTTTTCCTCGAAAACTCATACATTTGTCGTCTGGCAATTAATGTCGCGTGCTGAGGTATGCAGTCGCACCACTCTGTATGAAATAGAAGCTTCTAAGTTGATGCAGTCTACAAGTAAGGAGCAGAGCATGTCATGTTTTAGATGTCGAAAATTAATTTATTGCCAACATTTTCTGCCTTGTAGTTGACATAGGACCTTAAGGTTTTGCATTAACCGAGTTGTGACAGCCACTTTACACGAGAAAATACGAGAAGTGTTAATGTGTAGTCAAAACCGAAGAAATCCATTCGTTTGTCTTCATTTGTTTCAATAATTACGTAATGGAAAATCGTCACAAAGGGCGCTTCTCCTCGGAAACGTTTACATTTAACGTCTGGCAATTAATGTCGCGAGCAGAGGTATGTAGTTGCAGCACTCTGTACGAAATAGAAGCCTCTACGTTGATGCACTCGACAAGTAAGGAACAATACAGGGCATGTTTTAGTAAACGAAAATTCAGTTATTGGCCGCATTTGCTTCCTTCTAGTTGACCTAGAGGCTTATGATTTTGCATGAACCGTATTGTGGCAGACACATTACACGAGAAAATTTAAGAAGTATTAATGTCTAGTCAAAACCGAAGAAAACCTTTACGTTGTCATCATTTGTCTTCATAATGACATAATGGAAAATCATCACAATGGGCGCTTTTCCTCCGAGAAATTAACATTTATCGTCTGGCAACTAATGTCGTGTGCTGAGGTATGCAGTCGCACCACTCTGTACGATATAGTAACTTCTAAGTTGACGCAGTCTACAAGTAAGGAGCAGAGCATGTCATGTTATAGTAATCGAAAATTCAAATATTGGCCGCATTTGCTGTCTGGTAGTTGACCTAGAAACTTAAGATTTTGCATTAACCGTGCTGTGGCAGATACGTTACACGAGAAAATGCGAGAAATGCTAATGTGTATTAAAAAACGAGGAAAACCTTACGCTTTCTTCATTTGTTTCCATTATGACGTAATGGCAAATCGTCTCAATGGACACTTTTCTCTTGGAAATCTTTACATTTATCGTGTGGCTATTTGTAGCTCGTGCTGAGGTATGCAGTCGCACCACTCTGTACGAAATAGAAAATTCTAAGTTGATGCAGTCTGGAAGTAAGGAGCAGAGCATGTCATGTTTTAGATATCGAAAATGCAATTATTGACCGCATTTGCTGCATTGTAGTTGACCTAGGACCTTAAGATTTTGCATGAACCGGGTTGTGGCAGCCACATTACACGAGAAAATACGAGTACTGCTAATGTGTTTAAAAACCGAAGAAAACCTTACGTTTTGTTCATTTGTTTTCGTAATGACGTAATGGAAAATCGTCTCAATGGACGTTTTTCTCTCGGGAACGTTTACATTTATCGTCTGGCAATTAATGTCGCATTCTGAGGTATGCAGTCGCACCACTCTGTACGAAATAGAAGCTTCCAAGTTGATGCTCTCGACTAGTTTGGAGCCGTGTAAGTCATGTTTCAGTAATCGAAAATTCAATTATTGGCCGCATTTGCTGCCTGGTAGTTGACCTAGAAACTTACGGTTTTGGATGAACAGAGTTGTGGCAGCCACATTACACGAGAAAATGCGAGAAGTGCTAATGTGTATTAAAAACCGAAGAGAACCATACGTTTCCTTCATTTGTTTTCGTAATGACGTAATGGCAAATCGTCGCAATGGATGCGTTTGTCCCGGAAACGTTTACATTTATCGTCTGGCAATTAATGTTGCGTGCTGAGGTATGCAGTCGCACCACTCTGTACGAAATAGAAGATTCTAAGTTGATGCAGTCTGGAAGTAAGGAGCAGAGCATGTCATGTTTTAGTAATCGAAAATTCAGTTATTGGCCGCATTTGCTGTCTGGTAGTTGACCTAGAAACTTAAGATTTTGCAATAACCGTATTGTGGCAGATACGTTACACGAGAAAATGCGAGAAGTGCTAATGTGTATTAAAAACCGAGATAAACCTTAACATTTCTTCATTTGTTTCCGTAATGACGTAATGGCAAATCGTCTCAATGGACGCTTTTCTCTTGGAAATCTTTACATTTATCGTGTGGCTATTTGTAGCTCATGCTGAGGTATGCACTCGCACCCCTCTGTACGAAATAGGAACTTCTAACTTGATGCAGTCTACAAGTAAGGGGCAGAACATGTCATGTTTTAGATATCGAAAATTCAATTATTGGCCGCATTTGCTGCCTTGTAGTTGACCTAGGACATTAAGATTTTGCATGAACCGATTTGTGGCAGCCACATTACACGAGAAAATACGAGTACTGCTAATGTGTTTAAAAACCGAAGAAAACCTTACGTTTTGTTCATTTGTTTTCGTAATGACGTAATGGAAAATCGTCTCAATGGACGTTTTTCTCTCGGGAACGTTTACATTTATCGTCTGGCAATTAATGTCGCATTCTGAGGTATGCAGTCGCACCACTCTGTACGAAATAGAAGCTTCCAAGTTGATGCTCTCGACTAGTTTGGAGCCGTGTAAGTCATGTTTCAGTAATCGAAAATTCAATTATTGGCCGCATTTGCTGCCTGGTAGTTGACCTAGAAACTTACGGTTTTGGATGAACAGAGTTGTGGCAGCCACATTACACGAGAAAATGCGAGAAGTGCTAATGTGTATTAAAAACCGAAGAGAACCATACGTTTCCTTCATTTGTTTTCGTAATGACGTAATGGCAAATCGTCGCAATGGATGCTTTTGTCCCGGAAACGTTTACATTTATCGTCTGGCAATTAATGTTTCGTGCTGAGGTATGCAGTCGCACCACTCTGTACGAAATAGAAGATTCTAAGTTGATGCAGTCTGGAAGTAAGGAGCAGAGCATGTCATGTTTTAGTAATCGAAAATTCAGTTATTGGCCGCATTTGCTGTCTGGTAGTTGACCTAGAAACTTAAGATTTTGCAATAACCGTATTGTGGCAGATACGTTACACGAGAAAATGCGAGAAGTGCTAATGTGTATTAAAAACCGAGATAAACCTTAACATTTCTTCATTTGTTTCCGTAATGACGTAATGGCAAATCGTCTCAATGGACGCTTTTCTCTTGGAAATCTTTACATTTATCGTGTGGCTATTTGTAGCTCATGCTGAGGTATGCACTCGCACCCCTCTGTACGAAATAGGAACTTCTAACTTGATGCAGTCTACAAGTAAGGGGCAGAACATGTCATGTTTTAGATATCGAAAATTCAATTATTGGCCGCATTTGCTGCCTTGTAGTTGACCTAGGACATTAAGATTTTGCATGAACCGATTTGTGGGAGCCACATTTGACGAGAAAATGCGATAAGTGCTAATGTGTATTAAAAACCGAGGTAAACCTTAACATTCCTTCATTTGTTTCCGTAATGACGTAATGGCAAATCGTCTCAATGGACGCTTTTCTCTTGGAAATCTTTACATTTATCGTGTGGCTATTTGTAGCTCTTGCTGAGGTATGCACTCGCACCCCTCTGTACGAAATAGGAACTTCTAACTTGATGCAGTCTACAAGTAAGGGGCAGAACATGTCATGTTTTAGATATCGAAAATTCAATTATTGGCCGCATTTGCTGCTTGATGGAGACCTGGGAGCTTAAGATTTTGCATGAATCGAGTTGTGGCAGACACACTACACGAGAAAATGCGACACGTGTTAATGTGTAGTCAAAACCGAAGAAATCCTAACTTTGTCTTCATTTGTTTAAACAATCACGTAATGGAAAATCGTCGCAATGGGCGCTTTTCTCTCGGAAACGTTTACATTTATCGTCTGGCAATAAATGTCCCATGCTGAGGTATGCAGTCACACCACTCTGTACGAAATAGAAGCTTCTAAGTTGATGCAGTCGACAAGTAAGGAGCAGTGGATATCATGTTATAGTAATCGAAAATTCAATTATAAGCCGCATTTGCTGCCTTGTAGTCGAGCTAGAAGCTTAAGATCTTGCATGAACCGTGTTGTGGCAGATATATTACACGAGAAAATTTGAGAAGTGCCAATGTGTATTAAGAACCGAAGAAAACCTTACGTATTCTTCATTTGTTTCCTTTTAGACGTATTGGCCAATCGTATCAATGGACGCTTTTCTCTCGGAAACGTTTAAATTTATCGTCTAGCAATTTGTGGCGCGTGCTGAGGTATGCAGTCGCACCACTCTGTACAAAATAGAAGCTTCCAAGTTGATGCTCTCGGCAACTAAGGAGCAGAACATGTCATGTTTTAGAAATCGAAAATTCTATTATTGGCCGCATTTGCTGCCTTGTAGTTGACCTAGGACAGTAAGATTATGCATGAATCTAGGTCTGGCAGCCACAATACACGAGAAAATGCGAGAAGTGTTAATGTGTAGCAATAACCGAAAAAACTTTACATTTTCTTCATCTGTTTTCGTAATTGCGTAATGGCAAATCGTCACAAAGGGCTCTTTTCCTCGGAAACGTTTACATTTATCGTCTGGCAATTGATGTCACGTGCTGAGGTATGCAGTCGCACTACTCTGTACGAAATAAAAGATTCTAAGTTGATGTAGTGTACAAGTGACGAAAAGTGAAAGTCATTTTTTTAGTTTTCGAAAATTCAATGATTGGCCGCATTTGCTGCCTTGTATTTGACCTAGGAGCTAATGATTTGGCATGAACCGAGTTGCGGTAGCCACATTACAGGAGAAAATGCGAGAAGTGCGAATGTGAATTACAAACCAAAGAAAACCCTACGTTTTCCTCATTTGTTTTCGTAATGACGTAATGACAAATCGTCTCTATGGACGCTTTTCTCTCGGAAACGTTTACATTTGTCGTCTGGCAATTGATATCACGTGCTGAGGTATGCGGTCGCACCACTTGGTACGAAATAGAAGCTTCTAAGTTGATGCAGTCTACAAGAATGAGCAGAGCATGTAATGTTTAATATATCGAAAATTCAATTATTTGCCGCATTTGCTGACTTGTAGTTGAACTAGGAGCTTATGATTTTGCATGAACCGAGTTGCGGCAGCCACATTACACGAGAAAATGCGAGAAGTGCTAATGTGTATTCAAACCGACGAAAACCATACGTTTTCTTCATTTGTTTTCGTAATGACGTAATGGTAAATCTTCTCGATGGATGCTTTTCTCTCGGAAACGTTTACATTTATCGTCTGACAATTAATGTCGTGTGGTGAGGTATGTAGTCGCACCACTCTGTACGAAATAGAAGAGTCTAAGTTGATGCAGTCTGGAAGTTAGGAGCAGATCATGTCATGTTTTAGATATCGAAAATTCAATTATTAGTCGCATTTGCTGCCTTGTAGTTGACCTACGACCTTAAGATTTTGCATAAACCGGGTTGTGGCAGCCACATTACACGAGACAATACGAGTACTGCTAATGTGTTTAAAAACCGAAGAAAATCTTACGTTTTGTTCATTTGTTTTCGTAATGACGTAATGGAAAATCGTCTCAATGTACGCTTTTCCCTCGGAAACGTTTACATTTATCGTCTGACAATTAATGTCGCATTCTGAGGTATGCAGTTGCACCACTCTGTACGAAATAGAAGCTTTTAAGTTGATTGAATCTACAAGTAAGGAGCAAAACATGTCATGTTTTAGATATCGAAAATGCTATTATTGGCCGCATTTGCTGCCTTGTAGTTGACTTAGGAGCTTAAGATTTTGCATGAACCGGGTAGTCGCAACCATATTACACGAGAAAATACGAGAAGTGTTAATGTGTATTAAGAACCGAAGAAACCTTTCGTTAATTTCATTTGTTTCTGTAATGACGAATTGGCAAATCGCATCAATAGACGCTTTTGTCTCTAAACCGTTTAAATTTATCGTCTGGCAATTAATGTCGCGTGCTGAGGTATGCAGTCGCCCCACTCTGTAGGAAACAGAAGCTTCTAAATTGACGCAGTCTACAAGTAAGGGACAGAACATGCTATTTTTTAGATATCGAAAATTCTATTATTGGCCGTATTTATTGCCTTGTAATTGACCTAGGACCTTAAGATTTTGTATCAACCGATTTGTGGTAGCCACATTACGCGAGAAAATGCGAGACGTGTTAATGTGTAGTCAAAACCGAAGAAGTCTTTACGTTGTCTTCATATGTTGAAATAATCACGTAATGGCAAATCGGCACAATGGGCGCTTTTCCTCGGAACCGTTTACATTTATCGTCTGGCAATTAATGTGGCGTGCTGAGGAATGCAGTACCACCAGTGTGTATGAAAAAGTAGCTTCTAAGTTGATGTAGTCGACAAGTAAGGACCAGTGTATGTAATGTTTTAGTAATCGAAAATTCAATTATTGGCCGCATTTGCTGCCTTGTAGTTGACGTACGAGCTTAAGATTTTGCATGAACTGAGTTGTGGCAGCCACATTACACGAAAAAATACGAAAAGTGTTAATGTGTCGTCAAAACCGATGAAGACCTTATGTTGTCTTAATTTCTTTTCATAATGACGTAATGTCAAATCGTCGCAATGGACGCTTTTCTCTCGGAAACGTTTACATTTATCGTCTGGCAATTAATGTCGCATTCTTAGGTACGCAATCGCAGCTCTCTGTACGAAATAGAAACATCAACGTAGTGGGAGCCTACATGTAAGGAGCAGACCATGTCATCTTTTAGATATCGAAAATTTAATTTTTGATCGCATTTGCTGTCTTGTAGTTGACCTAGGACCTTTAGATTATGCATGAATCTAGGTCTGGCTGCCACATTACACGAGAGACTGTGAAAAGTGTTCACATGTATAAATACCTACGAAATCGGCACGTTTTAGTCATTTGCTATCGAATCGACGTAATGCCAGATCATAACATTGGCCGCTTTTCTCTGTGAAATGGTTACATTTATCATCTGCAAACTTATGTCACGTGGTGCGGTATGCCGAGATATCAAAAACAACTCAGTACAACACAGAAGAAGCTTATAAGTTGATGTAATCCGCCAGTAAGAAGCAGTACAATTCAAGTATTAGTTATCGATTATTGACTTATTAGCCGGCTTTGGAGCCTTGGACATGACCGACGACCTTTATATTTGGCATGAAACGACGTGAGGCAGCCACGTTACACGAGAGAATGTGAAAAATGTTCATATGTAGTAAAAACCTGAGAGATCGGCCCGTTTTCTCCATTTGCTATCACATCGACGTAATGCCAGATCGTCACATTGGCCGCTTTCTCTGTGAAACGGTTACATTTATCGTCTGCAAACTTATGTCGCGGGGTGCGGTATGCCGAGACGCCAAAAGCAACACAGTGGAACACAGAAGGAGCTTCTTAGTTGATGTAATCTGCCAGTAAGAAGCAGTACACTTCAAGTATTAGTTATCGATTATTAACTTATTAGCCGGCTATGGTGCCTTGGACATGACCGAGGATCATACGATTTGGCATGAAACGAGGTCTGGTAGCCACGTTACGCGAGGGAATGTGAAAAGTGTTCATATCTAGTAAAAACCTAAGAAATCAGCCCGTTTTCGTCATTTGCTATCGAATCGACGCAATGGCAGATCGTCACATTGGCCGCTTTTCTCTCTGAAACGGTTACATTTATCGTCTGCAAAATTATTTCTCGTGGTGCGGTATGAGGAGACACTAAAAGCAGCACAGCAGAATACAGAAAATGCTTCTAAGTTGATGTAATCGGCCGGTAAGAAGCAGTACAATTCAAGTTTTAGTTATCGATTATTGACTTATTAGCCGGCTTTGGTGCCTTGGACATGACCGAGGACCTTAATATTTGACATGAAACGAGGTCAGGCAGCCACGTTACACGAGAGAATGTGAAAAGTGTTCATATGTAGCAAAAACCTAAGAAATCGGCCCGTTTTCGTCATTTGCTATTGAATCGACATAATGCCAGATCGTCACATTGGCCACTTTTCTCTGTGAAACGGTTACATTTATCGTCTGCAAACTTATGTCGCGTGGTGCGGTATGCCGAGACACCGAAAGCAACACAGTAGAACACAGAAGGGGCTTCTAAGTTGATGTAATCTGCCAGTAAGAAGCAGTTCAAATCAAGTATTAGTTGTCGATTATTGACTTATTACCCAGCTTTGGAGCCGTGGACATGTCCGAGGACCTTAAGATTTCACATGAAACGAGGTCAGGCAGCCACGTTACACGAGAGAATGTGAAAAGTGTTCATATGTAGTAAAAACCTAAGAAATCGGCCCGTTTTCTTCATTTGCTATCGCAACGACGTAAAGCCAGATCATCACATTGACCGATTTTCTCTGTGAAACGCTTACATGTACCGTCTGCAAACTTATGTCACGTGGTGCGGTACACGGAGACACCAAAAGCAACACAGGAGAACACAGAAGAGGCTTGTAAGTTGATGTAATTGGCCAGTAGGAAGCAGTACAGTTCAAGTATTAGTTATCGATTATTTACTTATTAGCCGGCTATGGTGCCTTGGACATGACCGAGGATCATACGATTTGGCATGGAACGAGGTCTGGTAGCCACGTTACACAAGAGAATGTGAAAAGTGTTCCGTTTTCGTCATTTGCTATCGAATCGACGCAATGCCAGATCGACACATTGGCCGCTTTTCTCCCTGAAACGGTTACATTTATCGTCTGCGAACTTATTTCGCGTGGTGCGGTATGAGGAGACACTAAAAGCAGCACAGCAGAATACAGAAAAAGCTTCTAAGTTGATGTAATCGGCCAGTAAGAAGCAGTACAATTCAAGTTTTAGTTATCGATTATTGACTTATTAGTCGCCTTGGGTGCCTTGGACATGACGAGGACCTTATGATTTCGCATGAAACGAGCACTGGCAGCTAAGTTACACGAGAGAAGGTGAAAAGTGTCCATATGTAGCATAAACCTAAGAAATCGGCCGGTTTTCGTCATTTGCTATTGAATCGACGTAATGCCAGATCGTCACATTGGCCACTATTCTCTGTGAAATGGTTACATTTATCGTCTGCAAACTTATGTCGCTTGCTGCGGTATGCCGAGACACCGAAAGCAACACAGTACAACACACAAGGGGCTTCTAAGTTGATGTAATCTGCCAGTAAGAAGCAGTTCAATTCACGCATTAGTTATCGATTATTGACTTATTAGCCGACTTTGGAGCCGTGTACATGACCGAGGAGATTAAGATTTGGCATGAAAGGAGGTCAGGCAGCCACGTTACACGAGAGAATATGAAAAGTGTTCATATGTAGTAAAAACCTAAAAAATCGGCCCGTTTGCTCCATTTGCTATCGCATCGACGTAATGCCAGATCGTGACATTGGCCGCATTTCTGTCTGAAACGCTTACATTTATCGTCTGCAAACTTATGTCGCGTGCTGCGGTATGCGGAGACACTAAAAGCAACACACTAGAACACAGAAGAAGCTTCTAACTTGATGTATTCGGCCAGTAAGAAGCAGTACACTTCAAGTTTCAGTTATCGTATATTGTCTTATTATCCGCCTTTGGTGCCTTGGACATGACCGAGGACATTAAGATATTGGCATGACACGAGGTCTGGCAGCCACGTTAAACGAGAGAATGTGAAAAGTGTTCATATGTAGTAAAAACCTAAGATATCGGCCCGTTTTCTCCATTTGCTATCCCAACGACGTATGCCAATTCGTCACATTGGCCACTATTCTCTGTGAAACGCTTACATGTATCGTCTGCAAACTTATGTCACGTGGTGCGGTACACGGAGACATCAAAAGCAACACAGTAGAACACAGAAGAAGCTTGTAAGTTGATGTAATCGGCCAGTAAGAAGCAGTACAGTTCAAGCATTAGTTATCGATTATTTACTTATTAGCCGTCTATGGTGCCTTGGACATGACCGAGGATCATAAGATTTGGCATGAAACGAGGTCTGGTAGCCACTTACACGAGAGAATGTGAAAAGTGTTCATATGTAGCAATCCCCTAAGAAATCGGACCGTTTTTGTCACTTGCTATCGAATCGACGCAATGCCAGATCGTCACATTGGCCGCTTTTCTCTCTGAAACGGTTACATTTATCGTCTGCAAACTTATTTCGCGTGGTGCGGTATGAGGAGACACTAAAAGCAGCACAGCAGGATACAGAAAAAGCTTCTAAGTTGATGTAATCGGCCAGTAAGAAGCAGTACAATTCAAGTTTTAGTTATCGATTATTGACTTATTAGCCGGCTTTGTTGCCTTGGACATGACGAGGACCTTATGATTTCGCATGAAACGAGCTCTGGCAGCTACGTTACACGAGAGAAGGTGAAAAGTGTCCATATGTAGCAAAAACCTAAGAAAGCGGCCCGTTTTCGTTATTTGTTTTTGAATCGACGTAATGCCAGATCGTCACATTGGCCACTATTCTCTGTGAAACGCTTACATTTATCGTCTGCAAACTTATGTCGCGTCGTGCAGTATGTCGAGACACCAAAAGCAACACAGTAGAACACTGAAGGGGCTTCTAAGTTGATGTAATCTGCCAGTAAGAAGCAGTTCAATTCAAGCATTAGTTATCGATTATTGACTTATTAGCCGACTTTGGAGCCGTGGACATGACCGAGGAGCTTAAGATTTGGCATGAAAGCAGATCAGGCAGCCACGTTACACGAGAGAATATGAAAAGTGTTCATATGTAGTAAAAACCTAAAAAATCAACCCGTTTGCTCCATTTGCTATCCCATCGACGTTATGCCAGATCGTGAAATTGGCCGCATTTCTGTCTGAAACGCTTACATTTACCGTCTGCAAAATTATGTCGCGTGCTGCGGTATGCGGAGACACTAAAAGCAACACACTAGAACACAGAAGAAGCTTCTAACTTGATGTATTCGGCCAGTAAGAAGCAGTACAATTCAAGTTTTAGTTATCGTATATTGTCTTATTATCCGGCTTTGGTGCCTTGGACATGACCGAGGACCTTAAGATTTGGCATGAAACGAGGTCTGGCAGCCACGTTTTGAGAGAATATGAAAAGTGTTCATATGTAGTAAAAACCTAAGAAATCGGCCCGTTTGCTCCCATTGCTATCGCATCGACGTAATGCCAGATCGTCACATTGGCCGCTTTTCTGTCTGAAACGCTTACATTTATCGCCTGCAAACTTATGTTGCGTGCTGCGGTATGCTGAAACACTAAAAGCATCACACTAGAACACAGAACAAGCTTCTAACTTGATGTATTCGGCCAGTAAGAAGCAGTACAATTCAAGTTTTAGTTATCGTTGATTGTCTTATTATCCGGCTTTGGGGCCTTTGACATGACAGATGACCTTAAGATTTCGCATGAACGAGGTCTGGCAGCCACGTTACACGAGAGAATGTGAAGTGTTTACATGTTTTAAAAACCTAGGAAATCGCCCCGTTTGCTCCATTTGTTATCGCATCGACGTAATGCTAGATCGTCACATTGGCCGCTTTTCTGTCTGAAACGCTTACATTTATCCTCTGCAAACTTATGCCGCGTGCTGCGGTATGCGGAGACACTAAAAGCAACACACTAGAACACAAAACAAGCTTCTAAGTTGATGTAATCGGCCAGTAAGAAGCAGTACACTTCAAGTTTGAGTTATCGATTATTGACTTATTAGCCGGCTTTGGTGCCTTCGACATGACCGAGGACATAAAGATTTGGCATGAAACGATGTGTGGCCGCCACATTACACGACAGAATATGAAAAGTGTTCGTATGTAGTAAAAACTTAAGAAATCGGTCCGTTTGCTCCATTTGCTATCGCATCGACGTAATGCCAGATCGTCACATTGGCCGCTTTTCTGTCTGAAACACTTAACTTTATCGTCTGCAAACTTATTTCACGTGGTGTGGAATGCTGAGAAACTAAATGCAACACAGTAGAACACGGAAGAAGCTTGTAAGTTGGTGTAATCGGCCAGTGAGAAGCAGTACAGTTCAAGTATTAGTTATCGATTATTCACTTATTAGCGGCTATGGAGTCTTGGACATTACCGAGGAACATAAGATTAGGCATGAAACGAGGTGAGGCAGCCACGTTACACGAGAGAATGTGAAAAGTGTTCATATGTAGCAAAAACCTAAGAAATCGTCCCGTTTTCGTCATGTGCTATTGAATCGACGTAATGCCAGATCGTCACATTGGCCAATTTTCTCTGTGAAACGGTTACATTTATGGACTGCAAACTTATGTCGCGTGGTGCGGTATGCCGAGACACTGAAAGCAACACAGTAGAACACAGAAGGGGCTTCTAAGTTTATGTAATCTCCCAGTAAGAAGCAGTTCAATACAAGTATTAGTTATCGATTATTGACTTATTAGCCAGCTTTGGAGCCGTGGACATGACCGAGGACCTTAAGATTTGACATGAAACGAGGTCAGGCAGCCACGTTACACGAGAGAATGTGAAAAGTGTTCATATGTAGTAAAAACCTAAGATATCGGCCCGTTTTCTCCATTTGCTATCCCAACGACGTATGCCAATTCGTCACATTGGCCACTATCCTCTGTGAAACGCTTACATGTATCGTCTGCAAACTTATGTCACGTGGTGCGGTACGCGGAGACACCAAAAGCAACACAGTAGAACACAGAAGAAGCTTGTAAGTTGATGTAATCGGCCAGTAAGAAGCAGTACAGTTCAAGCATTAGTTATCGATTATTTACTTATTAGCCGTCTATGGTGCCTTGGACATGACCGAGGATCATAAGATTTGGCATGAAACGAGGTCTGGTAGCCACGTTACACGAGAGAATATGAAAAGTGTTCATATGTAGCAAAAACCTGAGAAATCGGACCGTTTTTGTCACTTGCTATCGAATCGACGCAATGCCAGATCGTCACATTGGCCGCTTTTCTCTCTGAAACGGTTACATTTATCGTCTGCAAACTTATTTCGCGTGGTGCGGTATGAGGAGACACTAAAAGCAGCACAGGAGACACTAAAAGCAGCACAGCAGGATACAGAAAAAGCTTCTAAGTTGATGTAATCGGCCAGTAAGAAGCAGAACAATTCAAGTTTTAGTTATCGATTATTGACTTATTAGACGGCTTTGTTGCCTTGGACATGACGAGGACCTTATGATTTCGCATGAAACGAGCTCTGGCAGCTACGTTACACGAGAGAAGGTGAAAAGTGTCCATATGTAGCAAAAACCTAAGAAAGCGGCCCGTTTTCGTTATTTGTTATTGAATCGACGTAATGCCAGATCGTCACATTGGCCACTATTCTCTGTGAAACGCTTACATTTATCGTCTGCAAACTTATGTCGCGGCGTGCAGTATGTCGAGACACCAAAAGCAACACAGTAGAACACTGAAGGGGCTTCTAAGTTGATGTAATCTGCCAGTAAGAAGCAGTTCAATTCAAGCATTAGTTATCGATTATTGACTTATTAGCCGACTTTGGAGCCGTGGACATGACCGAGGAGCTTAAGATTTGGCATGAAAGCAGATCAGGCAGCCACGTTACACGAGAGAATATGAATAGTGTTCATATGTAGTAAAAACCTAAAAAATCGGCCCGTTTGCTCCATTTGCTCGACGTTATGCCAGATCGTGAAATTGGCCGCATTTCTGTCTGAAACGCTTACATTTACCGTCTGCAAAATTATGTCGCGTGCTGCGGTATGCGGAGACACTAAAAGCAACACACTAGAACACAGAAGAAGCTTCTAACTTGATGTATTCGGCCAGTAAGAAGCAGTACAATTCAAGTTTTAGTTATCGTTGATTGTCTTATTATCCGGCTTTGGGGCCTTTGACATGACAGATGACCTTAAGATTTCGCATGAACGAGGTCTGGCAGCCACGTTACACGAGAGAATGTGAAGTGTTTACATGTTTTAAAAACTTAGGAAATCGGCCCGTTTGCTCCATTTGTTATCGCATCGACGTAATGCTAGATCGTCACATTGCCCGCTTTTCTGTCTGAAACGCTTACATTTATCCTCTGCAAACTTATGTCGCGTGGTGCGGTATGCGGAGACACTAAAAGCATCACACTAGACCACAGAAGAAGCTTGCAAGTGGATGTAATCGGCCAAAAAGAAGTAGTATAATTCAAGTTTTAGCTATCAATTATTGACTAATTAGCCGGCTTTGGTGACTTGGACATGACCGAAGACCTTAATATTTAGCATCTAACGAAGTGTGGCAGGCACGTTACACGAGAGAATGGAACAGTGTTCATATGTAGTAAAAACCTAAGAAATCGTCCCGTTTACTCCATTTGCTATCGCATCGACGTAATGCCAGATAGTCAGAGTGGCCGCTTTTCTGTCTGAAACGCTTACATTTATCGTATGCAAATTTATGTCGTATGCTGCGGTATGCGGAGACACTAAAAGCATCACACTAGAACACGGAAGAAGCTTCTAAGTTGATGTATTTGGCCACTAAGAAGCACTGCAATCCAAGTTCTAGCTATCGATTATTGACTTATTAGCCGGCTTTGTTGCCTTGGACATGACCGAGGACCTTATGATTTGGCATGAAACGAGGTCTGGCAGCCACGTTACACGAGTGAAAGTCAAATGTATTCATATGTAGCAAAAGGGTAAGAAATCGGCCCGTTTGCTCCATTTGCTATCGAATCGACGTAATGCCAGATCCTCACATTGGCCGCTTTTCTGTCTAAAACGCTTACATTTATCGTCTGCAAACTTATGTCGCATGCTGCAGTATGCGGTGACACTAAAAGTATCACCCTAGAACACAGAAGAAGCTTCTAAGTTGATGTAATCGGCCAGTAATATGCAGTACAATTCAAGTCTTTGTTATCGATTACTGACTTATAAGTCGGCTTTGGTGCCTTGGATATGACCGAGGTCATTAAGAATTGACATGAAACAAGGTCTGGCAGCCAGGATACACGAGAGAATGAGAAAAGTGTTCATATGTAGTAAAAACCTAAGACATCGCCCCGTTTGCTCGATTTGCTATCACAACGACGTAATGCCAGATCGTCACATTGGCCGCTTTTCTGTCTGAAAAGCTTACATTTATCGCCTACATAGTTATGTCATATGCTGCGGTATGCGGAGACACTAAAAGCATCACACTAAAACACAGAAGAAACTTCTAAGTTGATATAATCGGCCAGGAAGAAGCAGTACAATTCAAATTTTCGGTATTGATTATTGACTTATTAGCCGGCTTTGGTGCCTTGGACATGACCGAGGGCCTCAAGATTTGGCATGAAACGAGGTCTGGCAGCCACGTTTCGCGAGGGTATTTGAAAGGTGTTCATATGTTGTAAGAACCTAAGAAATCGGCCCGTTTGCTCCATTTGCTATCGCATCGACGTAGTGCCATATCCTATCATTGGCCACTTGTGTGTCTGAAACGCTTACATTTATCGTCTGCAAACTTTTGTCGCGTGCTGCGGTATGCGGAGACACTAAAGGCATCACACTAGAACACAGAAGAAGCTTCTAAAATGATGTATTCGGTCAGTAAGAAGCAGTACAATTCAAGTTTTAGGTATCGATTATTGACTTATGAGCCGGATTTTGTGCCTTGGACATGACCGAGGACCTTATGATTTGGCATGAAACGAGGTCTGGCAGCTACGTTACACGTGAGAATATGAAAAGTGTTCATATGTAATAATAACATAAGAAATCAGCCCCTTAGCTCCATTTGCTATTGAATCGACGTAATGCCAGATCGCCACATTGGCCGCTTTCCTGTCTGAAACGCTTACATTTGTCGTATGCAAACTTATGGGGCATGCTGCGGTATGCGGAGACACTAAAGGCATCACACTAGAACACAGAAGAAGCTTCTAAAATGATGTATTTGGTCAGTAAGATGCAGTACAATTCAAGTTTTAGGTATCGATTATTGACTTATTAGCCGGCTTTTGTGCCTTGGACATGACCGAGGACCTTATGATTTGGCATGAAACGAGGTGTGGCAGCCACGTTACACGAGAGAATGTGAAAAGTGCTCATATGTAGTAATAACCTAAGACAAGGCCCGTTTGCTCCATTTGCTATCGCATCGACGTAATGTCAGATCGTCACATTGGCCGTTATTCGGTCTGAAACGCTTACATAAATCGTCTGCTAACTTATGTCGCATGGTGCGGTATGCGGAGACACCAAAAGCATCACACTAGAACAAAGAAGAAGCTTCTAAGTTGATATAATCGGCCAGTAAGTAGCAGTACAATTCAAGGTTTAGTTATCGATTATTGACTTATTAACCGTCTTTGGTGCCTTGGACATGACCGAGGACCTTAAGAATTAGCATGAAACGAAGTCTGGCAGCCACGTTACACAAGACAATGTGAAAAGTGTTGATTTGTAGTAACAACTTAAGAAATCGTCCCGTGTGCACCATTTGCTATCGCATCGACGTAATGCCAGATCGTCACATTGGCTGCTTTTCTGTCTGAAACGGTTACATTTATCGTCTGCAAACTTATATCGCGTGCTGCGGTATGCGGAGACACTAAAGGCATCACACTAGAACACAGAAGAGGCTTCTATATTGATGTAATCGGCCAGTAAGAAGCAGTAGTATTCAAGTTTTAGTTATCGATTATTGACTTATTACACGGCTTTGGTGCCTTGCAAATCACGGAGGACCTTAAGATTAGGCATGAAACGAGGTCTGGCAGCCACGTTACACGAGAGAATGTCAAATGTATTCATATGTACTAAAAGGGTAAGAAATCGGCCCGTTTGCTCCATTTGCTATCGCATCGACGTAATGCCAGATCGTCACATTGGCCGCTTTTCTGTCTGAAACGCTTACATTTATCGTCTGCAAACTTATGTCGCATGCTGCAGTATGCGGTGACACTAAACGTATCACCCTAGAGCACAGAAGAAGCTTCTAAGTTGATGTAATCGGCCAGTAATAAGCAGTACAATTCAAGTCTTTGTTATCGATTATTGACTTATAAGTCGGCTTTGGTGCCTTGGATATGACCGAGGACCTTAAGAATTGACATGAAACAAGGTCTGGCAGCCAGGATACACGAGAGAATGAGTAAAGTGTTCATATGTACTAAAAACCTAAGAAATCGGCCCGTCTGCTATAATTGCAATCGCATCGACGTAATGCCAGATCGTCACATTGGCCGCTTTTCATTCTGAAACGCTTACATTTGTCGTCCTCAAACTTATGTCACGTGTTGCGGTTTGCGGAGACACTAAAAGCATCACAAAAGAACACAGAAGCAGCTTCTAAGTTGATGTAATTGGCCAGTAAGAAGCAGTACAATTCAAATTTTCGGTATTGATAAGTGACTTATGAGCCGGCTTTGGTGCCTTGGACATGACCGAGGGCCTTAAGATTTGGCATGAAACGAGGTCTGCCAGCCACGTTACACGAGAGAATGTGAAAAGTGCTCATATGTAGTAAAAACCTACGAAATCGGCCCGTTTGCTCCATTTGCTATCGCGTCGACGTAATGCCAGATCGTCACATTGGCCGTTTTTCTGTCAGAAACGCTTACATTTATCGTCTGCAAACTTATGTCGCGTGCTGCGATATGCGGAGGCACTAAAAGCATCACACTAGAACACGGATGAAGCTTCTAAGTTGATGTAATCGGCCAGTAATAAGCTGTAAAATTCAAGTCTTTGTTATCGATTGTTGACTTATATGTTGGCTTTGGTGCCTTGGATATGACCAAGGACCTTAAGAATTGACATGAAACAAGGTCTGGCAGCCAGGATACACGAGAGAATGAGAAAAGTGTTCATATGTAGTAAAAACCTAAGACATCGGCCCGTTTGCTCAATTTGCTATCACAACGACGTAAAGCCAGATCGTCACATTGTCCGCTTTTCTGTCTGAAAAGCTTACATTTATCGCCTACATAGTTATGTCATATGCTGCGGTTTGCGGAGACACTAAAAGCATCACACTAGAACACAGAAGAAACATTCTAAGTTGATATAATCGGCCAGGAAGAAGCAGTACAATTCAAGTTCTAGTTATCGATTATTGACTTATTAGTCGGCTTTGGTGCCTTGGACATGATCGAGGAACTTAAGATTTGGCATTAAACGAGGTCTGGCAGCCACGTCACACGAGAGAATGTGAAAAGTGTTCATATGTACTAAAAACCTAAGAAATCGGCCAGGTTGCTATATTTGCTATCGCATCGACGTAATACCAGATCGTCACATTGGCCGCTTTTCTGTCTGAAACGCTTACATTTGTCGTCCTCAAACTTATGTCACGTGTTGCGGTATGCGGAGACACTAAAAGCATCACAAAAGAACACAGAAGGAGTTTCTAAGTTGATGTAATTGGCCAGTAAGAAGCAGTACAATTCAAATTTTGTGTATTGATAATTGACTTATTAGCCGGCTTTGGTGCCTTGGACATGACCGAGGGCCTTAAGATTTGGCATGAAACGAGGTCTGGCAGCCACGTTACACGAGAGAATGTGAAAAGTGTTCATATGTAGTAAAAACCTAAGAAATCGGCCCGTTTGCTCCATTTGCTATCGCATCGACGTAATTCCAGATCGTGACATTGGCCGCATTTCTGTCTGAAACGCTTACATTTATCGTCTGCAAACATATGTCGCTTGCTGCGGTATGCGGAGACACTAAAAGCAACACACTAGAACACAGAAGAAGCTTCTAACTTGATGTATTCGGCCAGTAAGAAGCAGTAAACTTCAAGTTTCAGTTATCGTATATTGTCTTATTATCCGCCTTTGGTGCCTTGGACATGACCGAGGACATTAAGATTTGGCATGAAACGAGGTCTGGCAGCCACGTTAAACGAGAGAATGTGAAAAGTGGTCATATGTAGTAAAAACCTAAGAAATCGGCCCGCCTGCTCCATTTGCTATCGCATCGACGTAATGCCAGATCGTCACATTTGCCGCTTTTCTGTCTGAAACGCGTACATTTATCGTCTGCAAACTTATGCCGCGTGCTGCGGTATGCGGAGACACTAAAAGCAACACACTAGAACACAAAACAAGCTTCTAAGTTGATGTAATCGGCCAGTAAGAAGCAGTACACTTCAAGTTTGAGTTATCGATTATTGACTTATTAGCCGGCTTTGGTGCCTTCGACATGACCGAGGACCTTAAGATTTGGCATGAAACGATGTGTGGCAGCCACATTACACGACAGAATGTGAAAAGTGTTCATATGTAGTAAAAACTTAAGAAATCGGTCCGTTTGCTCCATTTGCTATCGCATCGACGTAATGCCAGATCGTCACATTGGCCGCTTTTCTGTCTGAAACACTTAACTTTATCGTCTGCAAACTTATTTCACGTGGTGTGGAATGCTGGGAAACTAAATGCAACACAGTAGAACACGGAAGAAGCTTGTAAGTTGGTGTAATCGGCCAGTGAGAAGCAGTACAGTTCAAGTATTAGTTATCGATTATTCACTTATTAGCGGCTATGGAGTCTTGGACATTATCGAGGAACATAAGATTAGGCATGAAACGAGGTGAGGCAGCCACGTTACACGAGAGAATGTGAAAAGTGTTCATATGTAGCAAAAACCTAAGAAATCGTCCCGTTTTCGTCATGTGCTATTGAATCGACGTAATGCCAGATCGTCACATTGGCCAATTTTCTCTGTGAAACGGTTACATTTATCGACTGCAAACTTATGTCGCGTGGTGCGGTATGCCGAGACACGAAAGCAACACAGTAGAACACAGAAGGGGCTTCTAAGTTTATGTAATCTCCCAGTAAGAAGCAGTTCAATACAAGTATTAGTTATCGATTATTGACTTATTAGCCAGCTTTGGAGACGTGGACATGACCGAGGACCTTAAGATTTGACATGAAACGAGGTCAGGCAGCCACGTTACACGAGAGAATGTGAAAAGTGTTCATATGTAGTAAAAACCTAAGATATCGGCCCGTTTTCTCCATTTGCTATCCCAACGACGTATGCCAATTCGTCACATTGGCCACTATTCTCTGTGAACCGCTTACATGTATCGTCTGCAAACTTATGTCACGTGGTGCGGTACGCGGAGACATTAAAAGCAACACAGTAGAACACAGAAGAAGCTTGTAAGTTGATGTAATCGGCCAGTAAGAAGCAGTACAGTTCAAGCATTAGTTATCGATTATTTACTTATTAGCCGTCTATGGTGCCTTGGACATGACCGAGGATCATAAGATTTGGCATGAAACGAGGTCTGGTAGCCACGTTACACGAGAGAATGTGATAAGTGTTCATATGTAGCAAAAACCTGAGAAATCGGACCGTTTTTGTCACTTGCTATCGAATCGACGCAATGCCAGATCGTCACATTGGCCGCTTTTCTCTCTGAAACGGTTACATTTATCGTCTGCAAACTTATTTCGCGTGGTGCGGTATGAGGAGACACTAAAAGCAGCACTGGAGACACTAAAAGCAGCACAGCAGGATACAGAAAAAGCTTCTAAGTTGATGTAATCGGCCAGTAAGAAGCAGAACAATTCAAGTTTTAGTTATCGATTATTGACTTATTAGACGGCTTTGTTGCCTTGGACATGACGAGGACCTTATGATTTCGCATGAAACGAGCTCTGGCAGCTACGTTACACGAGAGAAGGTGAAAAGTGTCCATATGTAGCAAAAACCTAAGAAAGCGGCCCGTTTTCGTTATTTGTTATTGAATCGACGTAATGCCAGATCGTCACATTGGCCACTATTCTCTGTGAAACGCTTACATTTATCGTCTGCAAACTTATGTCGCGTCGTGCAGTATGTCGAGACACCAAAAGCAACACAGTAGAACACTGAAGGGGCTTCTAAGTTGATGTAATCTGCCAGTAAGAAGCAGTTCAATTCAAGCATTAGTTATCGATTATTGACTTATTAGCCGACTTTGGAGCCGTGGACATGACCGAGGAGCTTAAGATTTGGCATGAAAGCAGATCAGGCAGCCACGTTACACGAGAGAATATGAAAAGTGTTCATATGTAGTAAAAACCTAAAAAATCAACCCGTTTGCTCCATTTGCTATCCCATCGACGTTATGCCAGATCGTGAAATTGGCCGCATTTCTGTCTGAAACGCTTACATTTACCGTCTGCAAAATTATGTCGCGTGCTGCGGTATGCGGAGACACTAAAAGCAACACACTAGAACACAGAAGAAGCTTCTAACTTGATGTATTCGGCCAGTAAGAAGCAGTACAATTCAAGTTTTAGTTATCGTATATTGTCTTATTATCCGGCTTTGGTGCCTTGGACATGACCGAGGACCTTAAGATTTGGCATGAAACGAGGTCTGGCAGCCACGTTTTGAGAGAATATGAAAAGTGTTCATATGTAGTAAAAACCTAAGAAATCGGCCCGTTTGCTCCCATTGCTATCGCATCGACGTAATGCCAGATCGTCACATTGGCCGCTTTTCTGTCTGAAACGCTTACATTTATCGCCTTCAAACTTATGTTGCGTGCTGCGGTATGCTGAAACACTAAAAGCATCACACTAGAACACAGAACAAGCTTCTAACTTGATGTATTCGGCCAGTAAGAAGCAGTACAATTCAAGTTTTAGTTATCGTTGATTGTCTTATTATCCGGCTTTGGGGCCTTTGACATGACAGATGACCTTAAGATTTCGCATGAACGAGGTCTGGCAGCCACGTTACACGAGAGAATGTGAAGTGTTTACATGTTTTAAAAACCTAGGAAATCGCCCCGTTTGCTCCATTTGTTATCGCATCGACGTAATGCTAGATCGTCACATTGGCCGCTTTTCTGTCTGAAACGCTTACATTTATCCCCTGCAAACTTATGTCGCGTGGTGCGGTATGCGGAGACACTAAAAGCATCACACTAGACCACAGAAGAAGCTTGCAAGTGGATGTAATCGGCCAAAAAGAAGTAGTATAATTCAAGTTTTAGCTATCAATTATTGACTAATTAGCCGGCTTTGGTGACTTGGACATGACCGAGGACCTTATGATTTGGCATGAAACGAGGTCTGGCAGCCACGTTACACGAGAGAAAGTCAAATGTATTCATATGTAGCAAAAGGGTAAGAAATCGGCCCGTTTGCTCCATTTGCTATCGAATCGACGTAAAGCCAGATCGTCACATTGGCCGCTTTTCTGTCTGAAACGCTTACATTTATCGTCTGCAAACTTATGTCGCATGCTGCAGTATGCGGTGACACTAAAAGTATCACCCTAGAACACAGAAGAAGCTTCTAAGTTGATGTAATCGGCCAGTAATATGCAGTACAATTCAAGTCTTTGTTATCGATTACTGACTTATAAGTCGGCTTTGGTGCCTTGGATATGACCGAGGTCATTAAGAATTGACATGAAACAAGGTCTGGCAGCCAGGATACACGAGAGAATGAGAAAAGTGTTCATATGTAGTAAAAACCTAAGACATCGCCCCGTTTGCTCGATTTGCTATCACAACGACGTAATGCCAGATCGTCACATTGGCCGCTTTTCTGTCTGAAAAGCTTACATTTATCGCCTACATAGTTATGTCATATGCTGCGGTATGCGGAGACACTAAAAGCATCACACTAAAACACAGAAGACACTTCTAAGTTGATATAATCGGCCAGGAAGAAGCAGTACAATTCAAATTTTCGGTATTGATTATTGACTTATTAGCCGGCTTTGGTGCCTTGGACATGACCGAGGGCCTCAAGATTTGGCATGAAACGAGGTCTGGCAGCCACGTTTCGCGAGGGTATTTGAAAGGTGTTCATATGTTGTAAGAACCTAAGAAATCGGCCCGTTTGCTCCATTTGCTATCGCATCGACGTAGTGCCATATCCTATCATTGGCCACTTGTGTGTCTGAAACGCTTACATTTATCGTCTGCAAACTTTTGTCGCGTGCTGCGGTATGCGGAGACACTAAAGGCATCACACTAGAACACAGAAGAAGCTTCTAAAATGATGTATTCGGTCAGTAAGAAGCAGTACAATTCAAGTTTTAGGTATCGATTATTGACTTATGAGCCGGATTTTGTGCCTTGGACATGACCGAGGACCTTATGATTTGGCATGAAACGAGGTCTGGCAGCTACGTTACACGTGAGAATATGAAAAGTGTTCATATGTGATAATAACATAAGAAATCAGCCCCTTAGCTCCATTTGCTATTGAATCGACGTAATGCCAGATCGCCACATTGGCCGCTTTCCTGTCTGAAACGCTTACATTTATCGTCTGCAAACTTATGTCGTGTGCTGCGATATAAGGAGGCACTAAAAGCATCACACTAGAACACGGATGAAGCTTCTAAGTTGATGTAATCGGCCAGTAATAAGCTGTAAAATTCAAGTCTTTGTTATCGATTGTTGACTTATATGTTGGCTTTGGAGCCTTGGATATGACCAAGGACCTTAAGAATTGACATGAAACAAGGTCTGGCAGCCACGTTACACGAGAGATAGTGAAAAGTGTTCATATGTAGTAAAAACCTAAGACATCGGCCCGTTTGCTCAATTTGCTATCACAACGACGTTAAGCCAGATCGTCACATTGTCCGCTTTTCTGTCTGAAAAGCTTACATTTATCGCCTACATAGTTATGTCATATGCTGCGGTATGCGGAGACACTAAAAGCATCACACTAGAACACAGAAGAAACATTCTAAGTTGATATAATCGGCCAGGAAGAAGCAGTACAATTCAAGTTCTAGTTATCGATTATTGACTTATTAGTCGGCTTTGGTGCCTTGGACATGATCGAGGAACTTAAGATATGGCATTAAACGAGGTCTGGCAGCCACGTCACACGAGAGAATGTGAAAAGTGTTCATATGTACTAAAAACCTAAGAAATCGGCCCGGTTGCTATATTTGCTATCGCATCGACGTAATACCAGATCGTCACATTGGCCGCTTTTCTGTCTGAAACGCTTACATTTATCGTCTGCAAACTTATGTCGCGTGCTACGGTATGCGGAGACACTAAAAGCGTCACACTAGAACACAGAGGAAGCTTCTCAGTTAATGTAATCGACCAGTAAGTAGCAGTACAATTCATGGTTTAGGTATCGATTATTGACTTATTAGCCGGCTTTGGTGCATTGGACATGACCGAGGACCTTAATATTTGACATGAAACGAGGTCTGGCAGCAGCGTTACACGAGAGAGTGTGAAAAGAGTTCATATGTTGTAAAAACATAAGAAATCGGTCCGTTTGCTCCATTTGCTATCGCATCGACGTAATGCCAGATCGGCACATTGGCCGCTTCTCTGTCTGAAACGCTTACATTTATCGTCTGCAAACCTATGTCGCGTGCTGCGGAATGCGGAGACACTAAAAGCATCACACTAGATCACAGAAGAAGCTTCTCAGTTGATGTAATCGGCCAGTAAGAAGCAGTACAATTCAAGTTTTAGTTATCAATCTTTGACTTATTAGCCGGCTTTGGTGCCTTGGTCATGGCTGAGGACCTTAAGATTTGACATGAAACGAGGTCTGGCACCCACGTTACTCGAGAGAATGTGAAAAGTGTTCATATGAAGTAAAAACCTAAGAAATCGGCCCATTTGCTCTATTTGCTATCGCATCGACGTAATGCCAGATCGTCACATTGGCCGCTTTTCTGTCTGAATACTTACATTTATCGTCTGCAAACTTATATTGCGTACTGCAGTATGCGGAGACACTAAAAGCATCACACTAGAACACAGAAGAAGCTTCTAAGTTGATGTAATCGGCCAGTAAGAAGCAGTACAATTCAAGTTTCAGTTATTGATTATTGACTTGTTAGCCGGCCTTGGTGCCTTGGACACGGCCGAGGACCTTAAGATTTGACATGAAACGAGGTCTGGCAGCCACAGTACACGACAGAATATGAAAAGTGTTCATATGTAATAATAACATAAGAAATCGGGCCCTTAGCTCCATTTGCTATTGAATCGACGTAATGCCAGATAGTCACATTGGCCGCTTTCCTGTCTGAAACGCTTACATTTATCGTATGCAAACTTATGTCGCATGCTGCGGTATGCGGAGACACTGAAAGCATCACACTAGAACACAGAAGAAGCTTCTAAAATGATGTATTCGGTCAGTAAGAAGCAGTACAATTCAAGTTTTAGGTATCGATTATTGACTTATGAGCCGGCTTTTGTGCCTTGGACATGACCGAGGACCTTATGATTTGGCATGAAACGAGGTCTGGCAGCCACGTTACACGAGAGAATGTGAAAAGTGCTCATATGTAGTAATAACCTAAGACAAGGCCCGTTTGCTCCATTTGCTATCGCATCGACGTAATGTCAGATCGTCACATTGGCCGTTTTTCGGTCTGAAACGCTTACATTAATCGTCTGCTAACTTATGTCGCATGGTGCGGTATGCGGAGACACTAAAAGCATCACACTAGATCAAAGAAGAAGCTTCTAAGTTGATATAATCGGCCAGTAAGAAGCAGTACAATTCAAGGTTTAGTTATCGATTATTGACTTATGAGCCGGCTTTTGTGCCATGGATATGACCGAGGACCTTATGATTTGGCATGAAACGAGGTGTGGCAGCCACGTTACACGAGAGAATGTGAAAAGTGCTCATATGTAGTAAAAACCTACGAAATCGGCCCGTTTGCTCCATTTGCTATCGCGTCGACGTAATGCCAGATCGTCATATTGGCCGTTTTTCTGTCAGAAACGCTTACATTGATCGTCTGCAAACTTATGTCGCGTGCTGCGATATGCGGAGGCACTAAAAGCATGACACTAGAACACGGATGAAGCTTCTAAGTTGATGTAATCAGCCAGTAATAAGCTGTAAAATTCAAGTCTTTGTTATCGATTGTTGACTTATAAGTCGGCTTTGGTGCCTTGGATATGACCAAGGACCTTAAGAATTGACATGAAACAAGGTCTGGCAGCCAGGATACCCGAGAGAATGAGAAAAGTGTTCATATGTAGTAAAAACATAAGACATCGGCCCGTTTGCTCAATTTGCTATCACAACGACGTAAAGCCAGATTGTCACATTTTCCGCCTTTCTGTCTGAAAAGCTTACATTTATCGCCTACATAGTTATGTCATATGCTGCGGTATGCGGAGACACTAAAAGCATCACACTAGAACACAGAAGAAACATTCTGAGTTGATATAATCGGCCAGGAAGAAGCAGTACAATTCAAGTTCTAGTTATCGATTATTGACTTATTAGTCGGCTTTGGTGCCTTGGACATGATCGAGGAACTTGAGATTTGGCATTAAACGAGGTCTGGCAGCCACGTCACACGAGAGAATGTGAAAAGTGTTCATATGTACTAAAAACCTAAGAAATCGGCACGGTTGCTATATTTGCTATCGCATCGACGTAATGCCAGATCGTCACATTGGCCGCTTTTCTGTCTGAAACGCTTACATTTGTCGTCCTCAAACTTATGTCACGTGTTGCGGTATGCGGAGACACTAAAAGCATCACAAAAGAACACAGAAGGAGTTTCTAAGTTGATGTAATTGGCCAGTAAGAAGCAGTACAATTCAAATTTTCGGTATTGATAATTGACTTATTAGCCGGCTTTGGTGCCTTGGACATGACCGAGGGCCTTAAGATTTGGCATGAAACGAGGTCTGGCAGCCACGGTACGCGAGAGAATGTGAAAAGTGTTCATATGTAGTAATAATATAAGAAATCGGCCCATTAGCTCCATTTGCTATCGAATCAACGTAATGCCAGATCGTCACATTGGCCACTTTCCTGTCTGAAACGCTTACATTTATCGTCTGCAAACCTATGTCGCGTGCTGCGGTATGCGGAGACACTAAAAGCATCACACTAGAACACAGAAGAAGCTTCTAAGTTGATGTAATCGGGCAGTAAAGAGCGGTACAATTCAAGTTTTAGGTATCGATTATTGACTTATTAGCCGACTTAGGTGCCATGGACATGACCGAGGACCGTAAGATTTGGCATGAAACGAGAACGTTACACGAGAGAATGTGAAAAGTGTTCAAATGTAGTAAAAACCTAAGGAATCGATCCGTTTGCTCAATTTGCTATCGCATTGACGTAATGCCAGATCGTCACATTGGCCGCTTTTCTGTCTGAAACGCTTACATTTATCGTCTGCAAACTTATGTCGCGTGCTACGGTATGCGGAGACACTAAAAGCGTCACACTAGAACACAGAGGAAGCTTCTCAGTTAATGTAATCGGCCAGTAAGTAGCAGTACAATTCATGGTTTAGGTATCGATTATTGACTTCTTAGCCGACTTTGGTGCATTGTACATGACCGAGGACCTTAAGATTTGACATGAAACGAGGTCTGGCAGCAGCGTTACACGAGAGAGTGTGAAAAGAGTTCATATGTAGTAAAAAAATAAGAAATCGGTCCGTTTGCTCCATTTGCTATCGCAACGACGTAATGCCAGATCGTCACATTGGACGCTTTTGTGTCTGAAACGCTTACATTTATCGTCTGCAAACTTATGTCGCGTGCTGCGGTATGCGGAGACACTAAAAGCATCAATCTAGAACACAGAAAAAGCTTCTCAGTTGATGTAATCGGCCAGTAAGAAGCAGTACAATTCAAGTTTTAGTTATCAATCTTTGACTTATTAGCCGGCTTTGGTGCCTTGGTCATGGCTGAGGACCTTAGGATTTGACATGAAACGAGGTCTGGCACCCACGTTACTCGAGAGAATGTGAAAAGTGTTCATATGTAGTAAAAACCTAAGAAATCGGCCCATTTGCTCCATTTGCTATCGCATCGACGTAATGCCAGATCGTCACATAGGCCGCTTTTCTGTCTGAATGCTTACATTTATCGTATGCAAACTTATGTCGCATGCTGCGGTATGCGGAGACACTAAAAGCATCACACTAGAACACAGAAGAAGCTTCTAAAATGATGTATTCGGTCAGTAAGAAGCAGTACAATTCAAGTTTCAGTTATTGATTATTGACTTGGTAGCCGTCTTTGGTGCCTTGGACATGACCGAGGACCTTAAGAATAAGCATGAAACGAAGTCTGGCAGCCACGTTACACGAGAAAATGTGAAAAGTGTTGATTTGTAGTAACAACCTAAGAAATCGACCCGTGTGGACCATTAGCTATCGCATCGTTGTAATGCCAGATCGTCACATTGGCTGCTTTTCTGTCTGAAACGCTTACATTTATCGTCTGAAAACTTATGTCGCGTGCTGTGGTATGCGGAGACACTAAAAGCATCACACTAGAACACAGAAGAAGCTTCCATATTGATGTAATCGGCCAGTAAGAAGCAGTACAATTCATGTTTTAGCTATCGATTATTGACTTATTAGAAGGCTTTGGTGCCTTAGACAAGTCCGATGATCTCAAGATTTGGCATGAATTGAGGTCTGGCAGCCACGTTACACGAGAGAATTTGAAAAGTGATCATAAGTAGTAAAAACCTAAGAAATCGGCCCGTTTGCTCCATTTGCTATCGCATCGACGTAATGCCAGATCGTCACATTGGCCGCTTTTCTGTCTGAAACGCTTACATTTATCGTCTGCAAACTTATGTCGCGTGCTGTGGTATGCGGAGACACTAAAAGCATCAATCTAGAACACAGAAGAAGCTTCTCACTTGATGTAATCGGGCAGTAAGGAGCAGTACAATTCAAGTTTTAGTTATTAATTATTGACTTGTTAGCCGGTTTTGGTTCCTTGGTCATGACTGAGGACCTTAAGATTTGACATGAAAGGAGGTCTGGCAGCCACGTTAAACGAGAGAATGTGAAAAGTGTTCATATGTAGTAAAAACCTAAGAAATCGGCCCGTTAGCTCCATTTGCTATCTAATCGACGTAATGCCAGATCGCCACATAGGCCGCTTTTCTGTCTGAAACGCTTACACTTATCGTCTGCAAACTTATGTCGCGTGCTGCGGTATGCGGATACACTAAAAGACTCACACTAGAAGACAGAAGAAGCTTCTAAGTTGATGTAATCGGCCAGTAAGAAGCAGTACAATTCAAGTTTAAGTTATCGATTATTGACTTATTAGCTGCCTTTAGTTCCTTGGACATGACCGAGGATATTAAGATTTGACATGAAACGAGGTCTGGCAGCCAAGTAACACGAGAGAATGTGAAAAGTGTTCATATGTAGTAATAATGTAAGAAATCGGCCCATTAGCTCCATTTGCTATCGAATCAACGTAATGCCAGATCGTCACATTGGCCGCTTTCCTGTCTGAAACGCATACATTTATCGTCTGCAAACTTATGTCGCGTGCTGCGGTATTCGGAGACACTAAAAGCATCACACTAGAACACAGAAGAAGCTTCTAAGTTGATGTAATCGGGCAGTAAAGAGCGGTACAATTCAAGTTTTAGGTATCGATTATTGACTTATTAGCCGACTTAGGTGCCTTGGACATGACCGAGGACCGTAAGATTTGGCATGAAACGAGAACGCTACACGAGAGAATGTGAAAAGTGTTCATATGTAGTAAAAACCTAAGAAATCGGTCCGTTTGCTCCATTTGCTATCGCATCGACCTGATGCCAGATCGTCACATTGGCCGCTTTCCTGTCTGAAACGCTTACATTTATCGTCTGCAAACTTATGTCGCGTGCTGCGGTATGCGGAGACACTAAAAGCGTCACACTAGAACACAGAGGAAGCTTCTCAGTTGATGTAATCGGCCAGTAAGAAGCAGTACAATTCATGGTTTAGGTATCGATTATTGACTTATTAGCCGGCTTTGGTGCATTGGACATGACCGAGGACCTTAAGATTTGACATGAAACGAGGTCTGGCAGCAACGTTACACGAGAGAGTGTGAAAATAGTTCATATGTAGTAAAAACCTAAGAAATCGGTCCGTTTGCTCCATTTGCTATCGCATCGACGTAATGCCAGATCGTCACATTGACCGCTTTTCTGTCTGAAACGCTTACATTTATCGTCTGCAAACTTATGTCGGGTGCTGCGGTATGCGGAGACACTAAAAGCATCACACTAGAACACAGAAGAAGCTTCTCAGTTGATGTAATCGGCCAGTAAGAAGCAGTACAATTCAAGTTTTAGGTATCAATTTTTGACTTATTAGCCGGCTTTGGTGCCTTGGTCATGGCTGAGGACCTTAAGATTTGACATGAAACGAGGTCTGGCACCCACGTTACTCGAGAGAATGTGAAAAGTGTTCATATGTAGTAAAAACCTAAGAAATCGGCCCATTTGCTCCATTTGCAATCGCATCGACGTAATGCCAGATCGTCACATTGGCCGCTTTTCTGTCTGAAACGCTTACATTTATCGTCTGCAAACTTATGTTGTGTGCTGCGGTATGCGGAGATACTAAAAGCATCACACTAGAACAGAGAAGAAGCTTCTAAGTTGATGCAATCGGCCGGTAAGAAGCAGTATAATTCAAGTTTTAGTTATAGATTATTGACTTGTTAGCCGGCCTTGGTGCCTTGGACATGGCCGAGGTCCTTAAGATTTGACATAAAACGAGATCTGGCAGCCACGTTACACGAGAGAATATGAAAAGTGTTCATATGTAATAATAACAAAAGAAAACGGCCCAATAGCTCCATTTGCTATTGAATCGACGTAATGCCAGATCGTCACATTGGCCGCTTTCCTGTCTGAAACGCTTACATTTATCGTATGCAAACTTATGTCGCATGCTGCGGTATGCGGAGACACTAAAAGCATCACACTAGAACACAGAAGAAGCTTCTAAAATGATGTATTCGGTCAGTAAGAAGCAGTACAATGCAAGGTTTAGGTATCGATTATTGACTTATTAGCCGTCTTTGGTGCCTTGGACATGACCGAGGACCTTAAGAATTAGCATGAAACGAAGTCTGGCAGCCACGTTACACGAGACAAAGTGAAAAGTTTTGATTTGTAGTAACAACCTAAGAAATCGACCCGTGTGGACCATTTGCTATCGCATCGACGTAATGCCAGATCGTCACATTGGCTGCTTTTATGTCTGAAACGCTTACATTTATCGTCTGAAAACTTATGTCGCGTGCTGTGGTATGCGGAGACACTAAAAGCATCACACTAGAACACAGAAGAAGCTTCTATATTGATGTAATCGGCCAGTAAGAAGCAGCACAATTTCTGTTTTAGTTATCGATTATTGACTTATTAGCCGGCTTTGGTGCCTTGGACATGACCGAGGACCTCAAGATATGGCATGAAACAAGGTCTGGCAGCCACGTTACACGAGAGAATATGAAAAGTGTTCATATGTAATAATAACAAAAGAAAACGGCCCAATAGCTCCATTTGCTATTGAATCGACGTAATGCCAGATCGTCACATTGGCCGCTTTCCTGCCTGAAACGCTTACATTTATCGTCTGCAAACTTTTGTCGCGTGCTGCGGTATGCGGAGACACTAAAAGCATCACACTAGAACATAGAAGAAGCTTCTAAGTTGATGTAATCGCCCAGCAAGAAGCAGTACAATTCAAGTTTTAGTTAACAATTATTGACTTGTTAGCCGGCTTTGGTTCCTTGGTCATGACTGAGGACCTTAAGATATGACATGAAAGGAGGTCTGGCAGCCACGTTACACGAGAGAATGTGAAAAGTGTTCATATGTAGTAAAAATCTAAGAAATTGGCCCGTTAGCTCCATTTGCTAACTAATCGACGTAATGCCAGATCGTCACATTGGCCGCTTTTCTGTCTGAAACGCTTAGACATATCGTCTGCAAACTTATGTCGCGTGCTGCGGTATGCGGAGACACTAAAACACTCACACTAGAAGACAGAAGAAGCTTCTCAGTTGATGTAATCGGCCAGTAAGAAGCAGTACAATTCAAGTTTAAGTTATCGATTATTGACTTATTAGTTGCCTTTGGTGCCTTGGACATGACCGAGGACCTTAAGATTTGACATGAAACGAGGTCTGGCAGCCACGTTGCACGAGAGAATGTGAAAAGTGTTCATATGTAGTAAAAACCTAAGATATCGGCCCATTTGCTCCATTTGCTACGGCATCGTCGTAATGCCAGATCGTCACATTGGCCGCTTTTCTGTCGCAAAACGCTTACACTTATCGTTTGCAAACTTATGTCGCGTGCTGCGGTATGCGGAGACACTAAAAGACTCACACTAGAAGACAGAAGAAGCTTCTAAGTGGATGTAAGCGGCCAGTAAGAAGCAGTACAATTGAAGTTTAAGTTATCGATTATTGACTTATTAGCTGGCTTTGGTGCCTTGGACATGACCGAGGACATTAAGATTTGACATGAAACGAGGTCTGGCAGCCACGTTACACGAGAGAATGCAAAAAGTGTTCATATGTAGTAATAATATAAGAAATCGGACCATAAGCTCCATTTGCTATCGAATCAACGTAATGCCAAATCGTCACATTGGCATCTTTCCTGTCTGAAACGCTTACATTTATCGTCTGCAAACTTATGTCGCGTGCTGCGGTATGCGGAGACACTAAAAGCATCACACTAGAACACAGAAGAAGCTTCTAAGTTGATGTAATCGGGCAGTAAAGAGCGGTACAATTCAAGTTTTAGGTATCGATTATTGACTTATTAGCCGCCTTAGGTGCCTTGGACAAGACCGAGGACCGTAAGATTTGGCATGAAACGAGGTGTGGCAGCCACGTTACGCGAGAGAATGTGAAAAGTGCTCATATGTAGTAATAACCTAAGACAAGGCCCGTTTGCTCCATTTGCTATCGCATCGACGTAATGTCAGATCGTCACATTGGCCGGTTTTCGGTCTCAAACGCTTACATTAATCGTCTGCTAACTTATGTCGCATGGTGCGGTACGCGGAGACACTAAAAGCATCACACTAGAACAAAGAAGAAGCTTCTAAGTTGATATAATCGGCCAGTAAGAAGCAGTACAATTCAAGGTTTAGTTATCGATTATTGACTTATTAGCGGTCTTTGGTGCCTTGGACAGGACCGAGGACCTTAAGAATTAGCATGAAACGAAGTCTGGCAGCCACGATACACGAGACAATGTGAAAAGTGTTGATTTGTAGTAACAACCTAAGAAATCGACCCGTGTGCACCATTTGCTATCGCATCGACGTAATGCCAGATCGTCACTTTGGCTGCTTTTCTGTCTGAAACGCTTACATTTATTGTCTGAAAACTTATGTCGTGTGATGTGGTATGCTGAGACACTAAAAGCATTACACTAGAACACAGAAGAAGCTTCTATATTGATGTAATCGGCCAGTAAGAAGCAGTACAATTCATGTTTTAGTTATCGATTATTGACTTATTAGCCGCCTTTGGTGCCTTGGACTTGACCGAGGACGTCAAGATTTGGCATGAAACGAGGTCTGGCAGCCACGATACACGAGAGAATTTGAAAAGTGTTCATATGTAGTAAAAACCTAAGAAATCGGTCCGTTTGCTCCATTTGCTATCGCATCGACATAATGCCAGATCGTCACATTGGCCGCTTTTCTGTCGCAAAACGCTTACATGTATGGTCTGCAAACTTATGTCGCGTGCTGTGGTATGCGGAGACACTAAAAGCATCACACTAGAACACAGAGGAAGCTTCTCAGTTGATGTAATCGGCCAGTAAGAAGCAGTACAATTCAAGTTTAATTATAGATTATTGACTCATTAGGCGGCTTTGGTGCCTTAGACATGACCGACGACCTTAAGATTACACATGAAACGAGGTCTGGCAGCAATGTTACATGAGAGAATGTGAAAAGAGTTCATATGTAGTAAAAACCTAAGAAATCGGCCCGTTAGCTCCATTTGCTATCTAATCGACGTAATGCCAGATCGTCACATTGGCCGCTTTTCTGTCTGAAACGCTGACATTTATCGTCTGCAAACTTATGTCGCGTGGTGCGGTATGCAGAGACACTAAAAGCATCACACTAGAACACAGAAGAAGCTACTAAGGTGATGTAATCCGCCTGTAAGAAGCTGTACAATTGAAGTTTTAGTTATCAATTATTGACTTATTTGCCGGCTTTGGTGCTTTGGACAAGCCCGAGGACCTTAAGTTTTGGCATGAAACGATATCTGGCAGCCACGTTACATGAGGGAAAGTGAAAAGTATTCATATGTAGTAAAAACCTAAGAAATCGGCCCGTTTGCCCCATTTGATATTGCATCGACGTATTGCCAGATCGCCACATAGGCAGTTTTTCTGTCTGAAACGCTTACATTTATGGCCTGCAAACTTATGTCGCGTGCTGCGGTATGTGGAAACACTAAAAGCATCACACTAGAAAACAGAAGAAGCTTTTAAGTTGATGTAATCGGCCAGTAAGGACCAGTACAATTCAAATTTTAGCTATCGATTATTGACTTATTAGCCGGCTTTGGTGGCTTGGAAATGACCGAGGACCGTAAGATTTGGCATGAAACGAGGTCTAGCAGCTATGTTACACGAGGGAATGTGAAATGTGTTCATATGTAGTACAAACTTAAGGAATTGGCCGTTTGCTCCATTTCCTATCGCATCGAAGTAATGCCAGTTCGTCACATTGGCCGCTTTTCTGTCTGAAACGCTTCCATTTATCATCTGCAAACTTATGTCGCGTGCTGTGGTATGCGGAGACACTAAATGCATCACACTAGAACACAGAAGAGGCTTGTAAGTTGATGTAATCGACCAGTAGAAGCAGTACAATTCTAGTTTTAGATGTCGATTATTGACATATTAGCCAGCTTAGGTGCCTTGGACATGACCGTGGACCGTAAGATTTGGCATGAATCGAGAACGTTACACGAGAGAATGTGAAAAGTGTTCATATGTAGTAAAAACCTAAGAAATCGGCCCGTTTGCTCCATTTGCTTTCGCATCGATATAATTCCAGATCGTCACATTGACCGTTTTTCTGTCTGAAACGCTCACAATTATGGTCTGCAAAATTATGTCGCGTGCTGCGGTATGCGGAGACACTAAAAGCATCACACTAGAACACCGAAGAAGCTTCTCAGTTGATGTAATCGGCCAGTAAGAACCAGTACAATTCAAATTTAATTATCGATTTTTGAATTATTAGCCGGCTTTGGTGCATTGGACATGACCGAGGACCTAAAGATTTGACATGAAACGGGGTTGGCAGCCACGTTGCATGAGGGAAAGTGAAAACTGCTCATATGTAGTAGAAACCTAAGAAATCGGCCCGTTTGCTCCATTTCCTATCGCATCGACTAAATGGGAGTTTGTCACATTGGCCACTGTTCTGTCTGAAACGCTTACTTTTATCGTCTGCAAACTTATGTCACGTGCTGCGGTATGCGGAGACACTTAAAGCATCACGATAGAACACAGAATCAGCTTCTAAGTTGATGTAATCGGGCAGTAAGCAGCAGTACAATTCAAGTTTTAGGTATCCATTATTGACTTATTAGCTGGCTTTGGTTTATTGGACATGACCAAGGACCTTAAGATTTGGCATGAAGCGAGGTCTGGCAGCCACGTTACACGAGACAATGTGAAAAGTGTTCATATGTAGTAAAAACCTAAGAAATCGGCCCGTTTGCCCCATTTAAAATCGCATCGACGTATTGCCAGATCGTCACATAGGCAGTTTTTCTGTCTGAAACGCTTACATTTATGGCCTGCAAACTTATGTCGCGTGCTGCGGTATGTGGAAACACTAAAAGCATCACACTAGAACACAGAAGAAGCTTTTAAGTTGATGTAATCGGCCAGTAAGGACCAGTACATTTCAAATTTTAGCTATCGATTATTGCCTTATTAGCCGGCTTTGGTGGCTTGGAAATGACCGAGGACCGTAAGATTTGGCATGAAACGAGGTCTAGCAGCTATGTTACACGAGGGAATGTGAAATGTGTTCATATGTAGTACAAACTTAAGGAATTGGCCGTTTGCTCCATTTCCTATCGCATCGACGTAATGCCAGTTCGTCACATTGGCCGCTTTTCTGTCTGAAACGCTTCCATTTATCATCTGCAAACGTATGTCGCGTGCTGCGGCATGCGGAGACACTAAAACCATCACACTAGAACACAGAAGAAGTTTCTAAGTTGATGTAATCTGCCAGTAAGCAGCAGTACAATTCAAGTTTTACTTATCGATTATTGACTTATTAGACGGCTTTGGGGCCTTGGACATGACCGCGGACCTTATGATTCGGCATGAAACGAGGTCTGGCAACCTCGTTACGCGAGGGAATTTGAAAAGTGTTCATATGTTGTAAAAACCTAAGAAATCGGCCGTTTGCTCCATTTGCTATCGCATCGACGTAATGCCAGATCGTCACAATGGCTACTTTTCTGTCTGAAACGGTTAGATTTATCGTCTGCAAACTTATGTCGCTTGCTGCGGTAGCGGAGACACTAAAAGCATCACACTAGAACATGGAAGAAGCTTCTAAGTTGATGTAATCGGCCAGTAAGAAGCAGTACAATTCAAGTTTTAGTTATCGATTATTGACTTATTAGCCGGCTTTGGTGCCTTGGTCACGACCGAGAACCTGAAGATTTGACATGAAACGAGGTCTGGTAGCCACGTTACACGAGAGAATGTGAAAAGTGTTCATATGTAGAAAAAACCTAAGAAATCGGCCCTTTAGCTACGTTTGCTATCTAATCGACGTATTGCCAGACCGTCACATTGGCCGCTTTTCTGTCTGAAACGCTTACATTTATCGTCTGCAAACTTATGTCGTGTGCTGCGGTATGCGGTGACACTAAAAGCATTACACTAGAACACAGATGAATCTTCTAAGTTGATGTAATCGGCCAGTAAGAAGCAGTACAATTCAAGTTCTAGTTTCCGATTAATGACATATCAGCCGCTTTTGGTGCCTTGGACATGACCGAGTATCTTAAGATTTGGCATGAAACGAGGTCTGGCAGCAACGTTACACGAGAGAATGTGAAAAGTGTTCATATCTAGTAAAAACCTAAGAAATCGGCCCGTTAGCTCCATTTGCTATCGAATCGACGAAATGCCAGAACGTCACATTGGCCGCTTTCCCGTCTGAAACGCTTACATTTATCGTCTGCAAACTTATGTCGCGTGCTGCGGAATGCGGAGACACTAAAAGCATCACACTAGAACACAGAAGAAGTTTGTGAGCTTATGTAATTGGCCAGTGAGAAGCAGTACAATTCAAATTTTTGTTATCGATTATTGACTTATTAGCCGGCTTCGGTGCCTTGGACATGACCGAGGAACTTAAGATTTAACATGAAACAAAGGTTGGCAACCACGTTACACGAGACAATGTAAAATGTGTTGATATGTAGTAAAAACCTAAGAAATCGGCCCGTTTGCTCCATTTGCTATTGCATCGACGTAATGCCAGATCGTCACATTGGCCGTTTTTCTATCTGAACGCTTACATTTATCGCCTGCAAACTTATGTCGCGTGCTGCGGTATGCGGAGACATTAAAAGCATCACACTAGAACACAGAAGAAGCTTCTAAGTTGATGTAATGGACCAGTAAGAAGCAGTACAATTCAAGTTTTAGTTATCGATTATTGATTTATTAGCCGGCATTGGAGCCTTGGACATGACCGAGGACCTTAAGATTTGACATGAAACTAGGTCTGGCAGCCACGTTACACGAAAGATTGTGAAAGGTGTTCATATGTAGTAAAAAAATAAGAAATCGGTCCATTTGATCCATTTGCTATCTCATCGTCATAGTGCCAGATCGTCACATTGTCCGCTTTTTAGTTTGAAACGCTTAAATTTATCGTCTGCAAACTTAAGTCGCGTGCTGCGGTATGCAGAGACACTAAAAGCATCACACTAGAACACAGAAGAGGCTTCTAAGTTGATGTAATCGGCAGTAAAATGTAGTACAATTCAACTTTTAGTTATCGATTATTGACTTATTAGCCGGCTTTGCTGCCTTGGACATGAGCGTGGACCTTAAGATTTGACATGATAGGAGATCTGGCAGCCACGTTGCACGAGAGAATGTGAAAAGTGTTCATATGTAGTAAAAACCTAAGAAATCGGCCCGTTAGCTCCATTTTCTATCGAATCGACGTAATTCCAGATTGTCACATTGGCCGTTTTTCTTTCTGAAACGCTTACATTTATCGACTGCTAACTTATGTCGCGTGCTGCGGTATGCGGAGACACTAAAAGCATCACACTAGAACACAGAAGAAGCTTCTAAGGTTATGTATTCGGCCAGTAAGAAGCAGTACAATTCAAGATTTAGTTATCGATTATTGACTTATTAGCCGGCTTTTGTGACTTGGACATGACCGAGGACCTCATGATTTGGCATGAAACGAGGTCTAGCATCACGTTACACGAGAGAATGTGAAAAGTATTCATATGTAGTAAAAACCTAAGAACTCGGCCCATGTGCTCCATTTGATATCGCATCGACGTAATGCCAGTTCGTCACATTGGCCGCTTTTCTGTCTGAAACGCTTCCATTTATCATCTGCAAACTTATGTCGCGTGCTGCGGCATGCGGAGACACTAAAACCATCACACTAGAACACAGAAGAAGTTTCTAAGTTGATGTAATCTGCCAGTAAGCAGCAGTACAATTCAAGTTTTACTTATCGATTATTGACTTATTAGCCGGCTTTGGGGCCTTCGACATGACCGAGGACCTTATGATTCGGCATGAAACGAGGTCTGGCAACCTCGTTACGCGAGGGAATTTGAAAAGTGTTCATATGTTGTAAAAACCTAAGAAATCGGCCCGTTTGCTCCATTTGCTATCGCATCGACGTAATGCCAGATCGTCACATTGGCCGTTTTTCTATCTGAACGCTTACATTTTTCGCCTGCAAACTTATGTCGCGTGCTGCGGTATGCGGAGACATTAAAAGCATCACACTAGAACACAGAAGAAGCTTCTAAGTTGATGTAATGGACCAGTAAGAAGCAGTACAATTCAAGTTTTAGTTATCGATTATTGATTTATTAGCCGGCATTGGTGCCTTGGACATGACCGAGGACCTTAAGATTTGACATGAAACTAGGTCTGGCAGCCACGTTACACGAAAGATTGTGAAAGGTGTTCATATGTAGTAAAATAATAAGAAATCGGTCCATTTGATCCATTTGCTATCTCATCGTCATAGTGCCAGATCGTCACATTGTCCGCTTTTTAGTTTGAAACGCTTAAATTTATCGTCTGCAAACTTAAGTCGCGTGCTGCGGTATGCAGAGACACTAAAAGCATCACACTAGAACACAGAAGAGGCTTCTAAGTTGATGTAATCGGCAGTAAAATGTAGTACAATTCAAGTTTTAGTTATCGATTATTGACTTATTAGCCGGCTTTGCTGCCTTGGACATGAGCGTTGACCTTAAGATTTGACATGATAGGAGATCTGGCAGCCACGTTGCACGAGAGAATGTGAAAAGTGTTCATATGTAGTAAAAACCTAAGAAATCGGCCCGTTAGCTCCATTTTCTATCGAATAGACGTAATTCCAGATTGTCACATTGGCCGTTTTTCTTTCTGAAACGCTTACATTTATCGACTGCTAACTTATGTCGCGTGCTGCGGTATGCGGAGACACTAAAAGCATCACACTAGAACACAGAAGAAGCTTCTAAGGTTATGTATTCGGCCAGTAAGAAGCAGTAGAATTCAAGATTTAGTTATCGATTATTGACTTATTAGCCGGCTTTTGTGACTTGGACATGACCGAGGACCTCATGATTTGGCATGAAACGAGGTCTAGCATCACGTTCACGAGAGAATGTGAAAAGTATTCATATGTAGTAAAAACCTAAGAACTCGGCCCATGTGCTCCATTTGAAATCGCATCGACGTAGTGCCAGATCGTTACATTGGCCGCTTTTCTGTCTGGAACGCTTACATTTATCGTCTGCAAACTTATGTCGCGTGCTGTGGTATGCGGAGACACTAAATGCATCACACTAGAACACAGAAGAGGCTTCTAAGTTGATGTAATCGGCCAGTAGAAGCAGTACAAATCAAGTTTTAGATGTCGATTATTGACTTATTAGCCGGCTTAGGTGCCTTGGACATGACCGAGGACCGTAAGATTTGGCATGAATCGAGAACGTTACACGAGAGAATGTGAAAAGTGTTCATATGTAGTAAAAACCTATGAAGTCGGCCCGTTTGCTCCATTTGCTTTCGCATCGACATAATGCCAGATCGTCACATTGGCCGTTTTTCTGTCTGAAACGCTTACATTTATGGTCTGCAAACTTATGTCGCGTGTTGCGGTATGCGGAGACACTAAAAGCATCACACTAGAACACAGAAGAAGCTTCTCAGTTGATGTAATCGGCCAGTAAGAACCAGTACAATTCAAGTTTAATTATCGATTATTGAATTATTAGCCGGCTTTGGTGCCTTGGACATGACCGAGGACCTAAAGATTTGTCATGAAACGAGGTCTGGCAGCCACGTTACATGAGGGAAAGTGAAAACTGTTCATATGTAGTAAAAATCTAAGAAATCGGCCCGTTTGCTTCATTTCCTATCGCATCGACGTAATGCCAGTTCGTCACATTGGCCGCTTTTCTGTCTGAAACGCTTCCATTCATCATCTGCAAACTTATGTCGCGTGCTGCGGCATGCGGAGACACTAAAACCATCACACTAGAACACAGAAGAAGTTTCTAAGTTGATGTAATCTGCCAGTAAGCAGCAGTACAATTCAAGTTTTACTTATCGATTATTGGCTTATTAGCCGGCTTTGGGTCCTTGGACATGACCGAGGACCTTATGATTCGGCATGAAACGAGGTCTGGCAACCTCGTTACGCGAGGGAATTTGAAAAGTGTTCATATGTTGTAAAAACCTAAGAAATCGGCCGTTTGCTCCATTTGCTATCGCATCGACGTAATGCCAGATCGTCACATTGGCCGTTTTTCTATCTGAACGCTTACATTTATCGCCTGCAAACTTATGTCGCGTGCTGCGGTATGCGGAGACATTAAAAGCATCACACTAGAACACAGAAGAAGCTTCTAAGTTGATGTAATGGAACAGTAAAAAGCAGTACAATTCAAGTTTTAGTTATCGATTATTGATTTATTAGCCTGCATTGGTGCCTTGGACATGACCGAGGACCTTAAGATTTGACATGAAACTAGGTCTGGCAGCCACGTTACACGAAAGATTGTGAAAGGTGTTCATATGTAGTAAAAAAATAAGAAATCGGTCCATTTGATCCATTTGCTATCTCATCGTCATAGTGCCAGATCGTCACATTGTCCGCTTTTTAGTTTGAAACGCTTAAATTTATCGTCTGCAAACTTAAGTCGCGTGCTGCGGTATGCAGAGACACTAAAAGCATCACACTAGAACACAGAAGATGCTTCTAAGTTGATGTAATCGGCAGTAAAATGTAGTACAATTCAAGTTTTAGTTATCGATTATTGACTTATTAGCCGGCTTTGCTGCCTTGGACATGAGCGTGGACCTGAAGATTTGACATGAAACGAGGTCTGGTACCCACGTTACACGAGAGAATGTGAAAAGTGTTCATATGTAGAAAAAACCTAAGAAATCGGCCCTTTAGCTCCGTTTGCTATCTAATCGACGTATTGCCAGACCGTCACATTGGCCGCTTTTCTGTCTGAAACGCTTACATTTATCGTCTGCAAACTTATGTCGTGTGCTGCGGTATGCGGTGACACTAAAAGCATTACACTAGAACACAGATGAATCTTCTAAGATGATGTAATCGGCCAGTAAGAAGCAGTACAATTCAAGTTCTAGTTTCCGATTATTGACATATTAGCCGGTTTTGGTGCCTTGGACATGACCGAGTACCTTAAGATTTGGCATGAAACGAGGTCTGGCAGCAACGTTACACGAGAGAATGTGAAAAGTGTTCATATCTAGTAAAAACCTAAGAAATCGGCCCGTTAGCTCCATTTGCTATCGAATCGACGAAATGCCAGAACGTCACATTGGCCGCTTTCCCGTCTGAAACGCTTACATTTATCGTCTGCAAACTTATGTCGCGTGCTGCGGAATGCGGAGACACTAAAATCATCACTATAGAACACAGAAGAAGTTTCTGAGCTAATGTAATTGGCCAGTGAGAAGCAGTACAATTCAAATTTTTGTTATCGATTATTGACTTATTAGCCGGCTTCGGTGCCTAGGACATGACCGAGGAACTTAAGATTTAGCATGAAACAAAGGTTGGCAACCACGTTACACGAGACAACGTGAAATGTGTTGATATGTAGTAAAAACCTAAGAAATCGGTCCGTTTGCTCCATTTGCTATCGCATCGACGTAATGCCAGATCGTCACATTGGCCGTTTTTCTATCTGAACGCTTACATTTATCGCCTGCAAACTTATGTCGCGTGCTGCGGTATGCGGAGACATTAAAAGCATCACACTAGAACACAGAAGAAGCTTCTAAGTTGACGTAATGGACCAGTAAGAAGCAGTGCAATTCAAGTTTTAGTTATCGATTATTGATTTATTAGCCGGCATTGGTGCCTTGGACATGACCGAGGACCTTAAGATTTGACATGAAACTAGGTCTGGCAGCCACGTTACACGAAAGATTGTGAAAGGTGTTCATATGTAGTAAAAAAATAAGAAATCGGTCCATTTGATGCATTTGCTATCTCATCGTCATAGTGCCAGATCGTCACATTGTCCGCTTTTTAGTTTGAAACGCTTAAATTTATCGTCTGCAAACTTAAGTCGCGTGCTGCGGTATGCAGAGACACTAAAAGCATCACACCAGAGCACAGAAGAGGCTTGTAAGTTGATGTAATCGGCAGTAAAATGTAGTACAATTCAAGTTTTAGTTATCGATTATTGACTTATTAGCCGGCTTTGCTGCCTTGGACATGAGCGAGGACCTTAAGATTTGACATGATAGGAGATCTGGCAGCCACGTTGCACGAGAGAATGTGAAAAGTGTTCATATGTAGTAAAAACCTAAGAAATCGGCCCGTTAGCTCCATTTTCTATCGAATCGACGTAATTCCAGATTGTCACATTGGCCGTTTTTCTTTCTGAAATGCTTACATTTATCGTCTGCTAACTTATGTCGCGTGCTGCGGTATGCGGAGACACTAAAAGCATCACACTAGAACACAGAAGAAGCTTCTAAGGTTATGTATTCGGCCAGTAAGAAGCAGTACAATTCAAGATTTAGTTATCGATTATTGACTTATTAGCCGGCTTTTGTGACTTGGACATGACCGAGGACCTCATGATTTGGCATGAAACGAGGTCTAGCAGCACGTTACACGAGAGAATGTGAAAAGTATTCATATGTAGTAAAAACCTAAGAACTCGGCCCATGTGCTCCATTTGATATCGCATCGACGTAGTGCCAGATCGTTACATTGGCCGCTTTTCTGTCTGGAACGCTTACATTTATCGTCTGCAAACTTATGTCGCGTGCTGTGGTATGCGGAGACACTAAATGCATCACACTAGAACACAGAAGAGGCTTCTAAGTTGATGTAATCGGCCAGTAGAAGCAGTACAAATCAAGTTTTAGATGTCGATTGTTGACTTATTAGCCGGCTTAGGTGCCTTGGACATGACCGAGGACCGTAAGATTTGGCATGAATCGAGAACGTTACACGAGAGAATGTGAAAAGTGTTCATATGTAGTAAAAACCTATGAAGTCGGCCCGTTTGCTCCATTTGCTTTCGCATCGACATAATGCCAGATCGTCACATTGGCCGTTTTTCTGTCTGAAACGCTTACATTTATGGTCTGCAAACTTATGTCGCGTGCTGCGGTATGCGGAGACACTAAAAGCATCACACTAGAACACAGAAGAAGCTTCTCAGTTGATGTAATCGGCCAGTAAGAACCAGTACAATTCAAGTTTAATTATCGATTATTGAATTATTAGCCGGCATTGGTGCCTTGGACATGACCGAGGACCTAAAGAATTGACATGAAACGAGGTCTGGCAGCCACGTTACATGAGGGAAAGTGAAAACTGTTCATATGTAGTAAAAACCTAAGAAATCGGCCCGTTTGCTCCATTTCCTATCGCATCGACGTAATGCCAGTTCGTCACATTGGCCGCTTTTCTGTCTGAAACGCTTCCATTTATCATCTGCAAATTTATGTCGCGTGCTGCGGCATGCGGAGACACTGAAACCATCACACTAGAAAACAGAAGAAGTTTCTAAGTTGATGTAATCTGCCAGTAAGCAGCAGTACAATTCAAGTTTTACTTATCGATTATTGACTTATTAGCCGGCTTTGGGGCCTTCGACATGACCGAGGACCTTATGATTCGGCGTGAAACGAGGTCTGGCAACCTCGTTACGCGAGGGAATTTGAAAAGTGTTCATATGTTGTAAAAACCTAAGAAATCGGCCGTTTGCTCCATTTGCTATCGCATCGACGTAATGCCAGATCGTCACATTGGCTACTTTTCTGTCTGAAACGGTTAGATTTATCGTCTGCAAACTTATGTCGCTTGCTGCGGTATGCGGAGACACTAAAAGCATCACACTAGAACACATAAGAAGCTTCTAAGTTGATGTAATCGGCCAGTAAGAAGCATTACAATTCAAGTTTTTGTTATCGATTACTGACTTATTAGCCGGCTTTGGTGCCTTGGACATGACCGAGGACCTTAAGATTTGGCATGAAACGATGTCTGGCAGCTGCGTTACACGAGAGAATGTAAAAACTGTTCATATGTAGTAAAAATCTAAAATATCGGTCCGATTGCTCCATTTGCTATCGCGTTCGACGTAATGCCAGATCTTCACATTGGCCGCTTTTCTGTCTTAAACGCATACATTTATAGTCTGCAAACTTATGTCGCATGGTGCGGTAGGCGGAGACACTAAAAGCATCACACTAGAACACAGAAGAAGCTTCTAAGTTGATGTAATCGGCCAGTAAGAAGCAGTACAATTCAAGTTTTAGTTATCGATTATTGACTTATTAGCCGGCTTTGGTGCCTTGGCCAGACCGAGAACCTGAAGATTTGACATGAAACGAGGTCAGGCAGCCACGTTACACGAGAGAATGTGAAAAGTGTTCAATAGTAGTAAAAACCTAATAATCCGGCCCGTTAGCTCTGTTTGCGATCGAATCGACGAAATGCTAGAACGTCACATTGGCCGCTTTCCCGTCTGAAACGCTTACATTTATCGTCTGCAAACTTACGTCGCGTGCTGCGGAATGCGGAGACACTAAAAGCATCACACTAGAATACAGAAGAAGTTTCTAAGTTTATGTAATTGGCCAGTAAGAAGCAGTACAATTCAAATTTTAGTTATCGATTATTGACTTATTAGCCGGCTTCGGTGCCTTGGACATGACCGAGGAACTTAAGATTTAACATGAAACAAAGGTTGGCAACCACGTTACACGAGACAATGTGAAATGTGTTGATATGTAGTAAAAACCTAAGAAATCGGCCCGTTTGCTCCATTTGCTATCGCATCGACGTAATGCCAATTCGTCACATCCGCCGCTTTTCTGTCTGAAACGCTGACATTTATCGTCTGCAAACTTATGTCGCGTGGTGCGGTATACAGAGACACTAAAAGCATCACACTAGAAGACAGAAGAAGCTTCTAAGTTGATGTAATCGGCCAGTAAGGAGCAGTACAAATCAAGTTTTAGGTTTCGATTATTGTCTTATTAGCCGGCATTGGTTCCTTGGACATAACCGAGGACCTTAAGATTTGGCACGAAACGAGGTCTGGCAGGCACGTTACACGAAAGATTGTGAAAGGTGTTCATATGTAGTAAAAAAATAAGAAATCGGTCCATTTGATCCATTTGCTATCTCATCGTCATAGTGCCAGATTGTCACATTGGCCGCTTTTCAGTTTGAAACGCTTAAATTTATCGTCTGCAAACTTATGTCGCGTGGTGCGGTATACAGAGACACTAAAAGCATCACACTAGAAGACAGAAGAAGCTTCTAAGTTGATGTAATCGGCAGTAAAAAGTAGTACAATTCTAGTTTTAGTTATCGATTATTGACTTATTAGCCGGCTTTGCTGCCTTGGACATGAGCGAGGACCTTAAGATTTGACATGATAGGAGGTCTGGCAGCCACGTTACACGAGAGAACGTGAAAAGTATTCATATGTAGTACAAACCTAAGAAATCGGCCCGTTAGCTCCATTTTCTATCGAATCGACGTAATTCCAGATTGTCACATTGGCCGTTTTTCTTTCTGAAACGCTTACATTGATCGTCTGCTAACTTATGTCGCTTGCTGCGGAATGCGGAGACACTAAAAGCATCACACTAGAACACAGAAGAAGCTTCTCAGTTGATGTAATCGGATAGTAAGAAGCAGTAAAATTCAAGATTTAGTTATCGATTATTGACTTATTAGCCGGCTTTAGTGCCTTGGTCATGACCGAGGACCTTAAGATTTGACATGAAACGAGAGCTGGCAGCAACGTTACACGAGAGAATGTGAAAAGTGTTCATATGTAGTAAAAACCTAAGAGATCGGCCCGTTTGCTCCATTTACTTTCGCATCGACATAATGCCAGATCGTCACATTGGCCGTTTTTCTGTCTGAAACGCTTACATTTATCGCCTGCAAACTTATGTCGCGTGTTGCGGTATGCGGAGACACTAAAAGCATCACACTACATAACAGAAGAAGCTTCTAAGTTGATGTAATCGGCCAGTTAGAAGCAGTACAATTGAAGTTTTAGTTATCAATTATCGACTTATTTGCCGGCTTTGGTGCCTTGGACATGACCGAGGACGTTAGGTTTTGGCATGAAACGAGGTCTGGCAGCCACGTTACATGAGGGAAAGTGAAAACTGTTCATATGTAGTAAAAACCTAAGAAATCGGCCCGTTTGCTCCATTTGCTATCGCATCGACTAAATGGGAGTATGTCACATTGGCCGCTGTTCTGTCTGAAACGCTTACATTTATGGTCTGCAAACTTATGTCGCGTGCTGCGCTATGCGGAGACACTGAAAGCATCACACTAGAACACAGAAGGAGCTTCTCAGTTCATGTAATCGGCCAGTAAGAAGAAGTACAATTCTTCGTTTAAGTATCGATTATTGACTTATTTGCCGGCTTTGGTGCATTGGACATGACCGCGGACCGTAAGATTTGACATGAAGGGAGGTCTGGCAGCAATGTTACACGAGAGAATGTGAAAAGAGTTTATATGTAGTAAAAACCTAAGAAATCGGCCCGTTAGCTCCATTTCCTATCTAATCGACGTAATGCCAGATCGTCACATTGGCCGCTTTTCTGTCTGAAACGCTGACATTTATCGTCTGTAAACTTATGTCGCGTGGTGCGATATACAGAGACACTAAAAGCATCACACTAGAAGACAGAAGAAGCTTCTCACTTGATGTAATCGGCCAGTAAGAACCAGTACAATTCAAGTTTAATTATAGATTATTGAATTATTAGCCGGCATTGGTGCCTTGGACATGACCGAGGACCTAAAGATTTGACATGAAACGAGGTCTGGCACTCACGTTACATGTGGGAAAGTGAAAAGTGTTCAAATGTAGTAAAAACCTGAGAAATCGGCCCGTTTGCTCCATTTCCTATCGCATCGACGTAATGCCAGTTCGTCACATTGGCCGCTTTTCTTTCTGAAACGCTTCCATTTATCATCTGCAAACTTATGTCGCATGCTGCGGCATGCGGAGACACTAAAAGCATGACACTAGAACATGGAAGAAGCTTCTAAGTTGATGTAATGGCCAGTAAGAAGCATTACAATTCAAGTTTTAGTTATCAAATACTGACTTATTAGCCGGCTTTGGTGCCTTGGTCACGACCGAGGACCTGAAGATTTGACATGAAACGTGGTCAGGCAGCCACGTTACACGAGAGAATGTGAAAAGTGTTCATATGTAGAAAAAACTTAAGAAATCGGCCCTTTAGCTCCGTTTGCTATCTAATCGACGTATTGCCAGACCGTCACATTGGTTGCTTTTCTGTCTGAAACGCTTACATTTATCGTCTGCAAACTTATGTCGCGTGCTGCGGAATGCGGAGACACTAAAAGCATCACACTAGAACACAGAAGAAGTTTCTAAGTTATGTAATTGGCCAGTAAGAAGCAGTACAATTCAAATTTTAGTTATCGATTATTGACTTATTAGCCGGCTTCGGTGCCTTGGACATGACCGAGGATTTTAAGATTTAGCATGAAACAAAGGTTTGCAACCACGTTACACGAGACAATGTGAAATGTGTTGATATGTAGTAAAAACCTAAGGAATCGCCCCGTTTGCTCCATTTGCTATTGCATCGACGTAATGCCAGATCGTCACATTCGCCGCTTTTCTGTCTGAAACGCTGACATTTATCGTCTGCAAACTTATGTCGCGTGGTGCGGTATACAGAGACACTAAAAGCATCACACTAGAAGACAGAAGAAGGTTCTAAGTTGATGTAATCAGCCAGTAAGGAGCAGTACAAATCAAGTCTTAGGTTTCGATTATTGACTTATTAGCCGGCATTGGTGCCTTGGACATGACCGAGGACCGTAAGATTTGGCACGAAACGAGGTCTGGCAGGCACGTTACACGAAAGATTGAGAAAGGTGTTCATATGTAGTAAAAAAATAAGAAATCGGTCCATCTGATCCATTTGCTATCTCATCGTCATAGTGCCAGATCGTCACATTGGCCGCTTTTCAGTTTGAAACGCTTAAATTTATGGTCTGCAAACTTATGTCGCGTGCTGCGGTATGCGGAGACACTAAAAGCATCACACTAGAACACAGAAGAAGCTTCTCAGTTGATGTAATCGGCCAGTAAGAAGGAGTACAATTCTTGGTTTAGGTATCGATTATTGACTAATTAGCCGGCTTTGGTGCATTGGACATGACCGGGGACCTTAAGATTTGACATGAAGCGAGGTCTGGCAGCAATGTTACACGAGAGAATGTGAAAAGAGTTCATATGTAGTAGAAACCTAAGAAATCGGCCCGTTAGCTCCATTTGCTATCTAACCGACGTAATGCCAGATCGTCACATTGATCGCTTTTCTGTCTGAAACGCTGACATTTGTCGTCTGCAAACTTATGTCGCGTTGTGCGGTATACAGAGACACTAAAAGCATCACACTAGAGGACAGAAGAAGCTTCTAAGTTGATGTAATCGCCCAGTAAGGAGCAGTACAATTCAAGGTTTAGTTATCGATTATTGACTTATTAGCCGGCTTTAGTGCCTTGGTCATGACCGAGGACCTTAAGATTTGACATGAAACGAGGGCTGGTAGCAACGTTACACGAGAGAATGTGAAAAGTGTTCATATGTAGTAAAAACCTAAGAGGTCGGTCCGTTTGCTCCATTTGCTTTCGCATCGACATAATGCCAGATCTTCACATTGGCCGTTTTTCTGTCTGAAACGCTTACATTTATCGCCTGCAAACTTATGTCGCGTGTTGCGTTATGCAGAGACACTAAAAGCATCACACTACATAACAGAAGAAGCTTCTAAGTTGATGTAATCGGCCCGTAAGAAGCAGTACAATTGAAGTTTTAGTTATCAATTATCGACTTATTTGCCGGCTTTGGTGCCTTGGACAAGACCGAGGACCTTAGGTTTTGGCATGAAACGAGGTCTGGCAGCCACGTTACATGAGGGAAAGTGAAAATTGTTCATATGTAGTAAAAACCTAAGAAATCGGCCCGTTTACTCCATTTGCTTTCGCATCGACATAATGCCAGATCGTCACATTGGCCGTTTTTCTGTCTGAAACGCTTACATTTATGAATTGCAAACTTATGTCGCGTGCTGCGGTATGCGGAGACACTAGAAGCATCACACTAGAACACAGAAGAAGCTTCTAAGTTTATGTATTCGGCCAGTAAGAAGCAGTACAATTCAAGATTTAGTTATCGATTATTGACTTGTTAGCAGGCTTTTGTGACTTGGACATGACCGAGGACCTCATGATTTGGCATGAAACGATATCTAGCAGCCACGTTACACGAGAGAATGTGAAAAGTATTCATATGTAGTAAAAACGTAAGAACTCGGCCCATGTGCTCCATTTGATATCGCATCGACGTAGTGCCAGATCGTTACATTGGCCGCTTTTCTGTCTTGAACGCTTACATTTATCGTCTGCAACCTTATGTCGCGTGCTGTGGTATGCGGAGACACTAAATGCATCACACTAGAACACAGAAGAAGCTTCTAAGTTGATGTAATCGGCCAGTAAGAAGCAGTACAATTCAAGTTTTAGTTGTCGATTATTGATTTATTATCCGGCTTAGGTGCCTTGGACATGACCGAGGACCGTAAGATTTGGCATGAAACGAGAACATTACACGAGAGAATGTGAAAAGTGTTCATATGTAGTAAAAACCTAAGAAATCGGCCCGTTTACTCCATTTGCTTTCGCATCGACATAATGCCAGATCGTCACATTGGCCGTTTTTCTGTCTGAAACGCTTACATTTATGATCTGCAAACTTATGTCGCGTGCTGCGGTATGCGGAGACACTAAAAGCATCACACTAGAACACCGAAGAAGTTTCTAAGTTTATGTAATTGGCCAGTAAGATGCAGTACAATTCAAATTTTAGTTATCGACTATTGACTTATTAGCCGGCTTCGGTGCCTTGGACATGACCGAGGATTTTAAGATTTCGCATGAAACGAGGTCTGGCAGCAACGTTACACGAGAGAATGTGAAAAGTGTTCATATGTAGTAAAAACCTAAGAAATCGGCCCGTTAGCTCCATTTGCTATCGAATCGACGAAATGCCAGAACGTCACATTGGCCAGTTTCCCGTCTGAAACGCTTACATTTATCGTCTGCAAACTTATGTCGCGTGCTGCGGAATGCGGAGACACTAAAAGCATCACACTAGAACACAGAAGAAGTTTCTAAGTTTATGTAATTGGCCAGTAAGATGCAGTACAATTCAAATTTTAGTTATCGACTATTGACTTATTAGCCGGCTTCGGTGCCTTGGACATGACCGAGGATTTTAAGATTTCGCATGAAACAAAGGTTTGCAACCACGTTACACGAGACAATGTGAAATGTGTTGATATGTAGTAAAAACCTAAGAAATCGCCCCGTTTGCTCCATTTGCTATTGCATCGACGTAATGCCAGATCGTCACATTCGCCGCTTTTCTGTCTGAAACGCTTACATTTATCGTCAGCAAAGTTATGTCGCGTGCTGTGGTATGCGGAGACACTAAAAGCATCACACTAGAACACAGAAGAAGCTTCTCAGTTGATGTAATCGGCCAGTAAGAAGGAGTACAATTCTTCGTTTAGGTATCGATTATTGACTTAATAGCCGGCTTTAGTGCCTTGGTCATGACCGAGGACCTTAAGATTTGACATGAAACGAGGGCTGGTAGCAACGTTACACGAGAGAATGTGAAAAGTGTTCATATGTAGTAAAAACCTAAGAGATCGGTCCGTTTGCTCCATTTGCTTTCGCATCGACATAAAGCCAGATCTTCACATTGGCCGTTTTTCTGTCTGAAACGCTTACATTTATCGCCTGCAAACCTATGTCGCGTGTTGCGTTATGCGGAGACACTAAAAGCATCACACTACATAACAGAAGAAGCTTCTAAGTTGATGTAATCGGCCAGTAAGAAGCAGTACAATTGAAGTTTTAGTTATCAAATATCGACTTATTTACCGGCTTTGGTGCCTTGGACAAGACCGAGGACCTTAGGTTTTGGCATGAAACGAGGTCTGGCAGCCACGTTACATGAGGGAAAGTGAAGACTGTTCATATGTAGTAAAAACCTAAGAAATCGGCCCGTTTGCTCCATTTGCTATCGCATCGACTAAATGGGAGTATGTCACATTGCCCGCTGTTCTGTCTGAAACGCTTACATTTATGGTCTGCAAACTTATGTCGCGTGCTGCGGTATGCGGAGACACTAGAAGCATCACACTAGAACACAGAAGAAGCTTCTAAGTTTATGTATTCGGCCAGTAAGAAGCAGTACAATTCAAGATTTAGTTATCGATTATTGACTTGTTAGCAGGCTTTTGTGACTTGGACATGACCGAGGACCCCATGATTTGGCATGAAACGAGGTCTAGCAGCCACGTTACACGAGAGAATGTGAAAAGTATTCATATGTAGTAAAAACGTAAGAACTCGGCCCATGTGCTCCATTTGATATCGCATCGACGTAGTGCCAGATCGTTACATTGGCCGCTTTTCTGTCTGGAACGCTTACATTTATCGTCTGCAACCTTATGTCGCGTGCTGTGGTATGCGGAGACACCTAAAGCATCACTCTAGAACACAGAAGAAGCTTCTAAGTTGATGTAATCGGCCAGTAAGAAGCAGTACAATTCAAGTTTTAGTTATCGATTATTGACTTAGTAGCCGGCTTTGGTGCCTTGGACATGACCGAGGACCTTAAGATTTGACATGAAACGAGGTCTGGCAGCTACGTTACACGAGACAATGTGAAAAGTGTTCATATGTAGTAAAAACCTAAGACGTCGACCCTTTTGCTCCATTTGCTACCACATCGGCGTAATGCCAGATAGTCACATTTGCCGCTTTTCTGTCAGAACCGCCTACATTTATCGTTTGCAAACTTATGTCGCGTGCTGTGGTATGCGGAGACACTAAAAGCATCACGCTAGAACACAGAAGCAGCTTCTAAGTTGATGTAATCGGGCAGTAAGCAGCATTACAATTCAAGTTTTAGGTATCCATTATTGACTTATTAGCTGGCTTTGGTGCATTGGAGATGACCAAACCTTCAGATTTGGCATGAAGCGAGGTCTGGCAGCCACGTTACACGAGACAATGTGAAAAGTGTTCATATGTAGTACCAACCTAAGGAATTGGCCGTTTGCTCCATTTCCTATCGCATCGACGTAATGCCAGTTCGTCACATTGGCCGCTTTTCTGTCTGAAACGCTTACATTTATCATCTGCAAACTTATGTCGCGTGCTGCGGTATGCGGAGACACTAAAACCATCACACTAGAACACAGAAGAAGTTTCTAAGTTGATGTAATCTGCCAGTAAGGAGCAGTACAATTCAAGTTTTACTTATCGATTATTGACTTACTAGCCGGCTTTGGTGCCTTGGACATGACCGAGGACCTTATGATTCGGCATGAAACGAGGTCTGGCAGCCTCGTTACGCGAGGGAATTTGAAAAGTGTTCATATGTTGTAAAAACCTAGGAAATCGGCCCGTTTGCTCTATTTGCTATCGCATCGACGTAATGCCAGATCGTCACATTGGCTACTTTTCTGTCTGAAACGGTTAGATTTATCGTCTGCAAACATATGTCGCTAGCTGCGGTATGCGGAGCACTAAAAGCATCACACTAGAACACAGAAGAAACTTCTAAGTTGATGTAATCGGCCAGTAAGAAGCAGTACAATTCAAGTTTTAGTTATCGATTATTGACTTATTAGCCGGCTTTGGTGCCTTGGTCACGACCGAGGACCTGAAGATTAGACATCAAACGAGGTCTGGCATTCACGTTACACGAAAGAACGTGGAAAGTGTTCATATGTAGTAAAAACCTAAGAAATCGGCCCTTTAGCTCCATTTGCTATCTAATCGACGTATTGCCAGATCGTCACATTGGCCGCTTTTCTGTCAGAAACGCTGACATTTATCGTCTGCAAACTTATGTCGCGTGGTGCGGTATACAGAGACACTAAAAGCATCACACTAGAACACAGAAGAATCTTCTATGTTGATGTAATCGGCCAGTAAGAAGCAGTACAATTCAAGTTCTAGTTACCGATTATTGACATATTAGCCGGCTTTGGTGCCTTGGATATGACCGAGGTCCTTAAGAATTGACATGAAACAAGGTCTGGCAGCCAGGATACACGACTGAATGAGAAAAGTGTTCATATGTAGTAAAAACTTAAGACATCGCCCCGTTTGCTCGATTTGCTATCACAACGACGTAATGCCAGATCGTCACATTGGCCGCTTTTCTGTCTGAAAAGCTTGCAATTATCGCCTACATAGTTATGTCATATGCTGCGGTATGCGGAGACACTAAAAGAATCACACTAAAACACAGAAGAAACTTCTAAGTTGATATAATCGGCCAGGAAGAAGCAGTACAATTCGAGTTCTCGTTATCGATTATTGACTTATTAGCCGGCTTTGGTGCCTTGGACATGACCGAGGACCTTAAGAATTAGCATGAAACGAAGTCTGGCAGCCACGTTACACGAGACAATGTGAAAAGTGTTGATTTGTAGTAACAACCTAAGAAATCGTCCCGTGTCCACCATTTGCTATCGCATCGACGTAATGCCAGATCGTCACATTGGCTGCTTTTCTGTCTGAAACGCTTACATTTATCGTCTGCAAACTTATGTCGCGTGCTGTGGTATGCGGAGACACTAAAGGCATCACACTAGAACACAGAAGAAGCTTCTATATTGATGTAATCGGCCAGTAAGAAGCAGTACAATTCATGTTTTAGTTATCGATTATTGACTTGTTAGCCGGCTTAGGTGCCTTGGACATGACCGAGGACCTCAAGATTTGGCATGAAGTGAGGTCTGGCAGCCACGTTACACGAGAGAATTTGAAAAGTATTCATATGTAGTAAAAACCTAAGAAATCGGTCCGTTTGCTCCATTTGCTATCGCGTCGACGTAATGCCAGATCGTCACATTGGCCATTTTTCTGTCAGAAACACTTACATTTATCGTCTGCAAACTTATGTCGCGTGGTGGGATATACAGAGACACTAAAGGCATCACACTAAAACACAGAAGAAGCTTCTATATTGATGTAATCGGCCAGTAAGAAGCAGTACAATTCATGTTTTAGTTATCGATTATTGACTTGTTAGCCGGCTTTGGTGCCTTGGACATGACCGAGGACCTCAAGATTTGGCATGAAGCGAGGTCTGGCAGCCACGTTACGCGAGGGTATTTGAAAGGTTTTCATATGTTGTAAGAACCTAAGAAATCGGCCCGTTTGCTCCATTTGCTATCGCATCGTCGTAGTGCCATATCGTCACACTGGCCACTTGTCTGTCTGAAACACTTACATTTATCGTCTGCAAACTTTTGTCGCGTGCTGCGGTATGCGGAGACACTAAAAGCATAACACTAGAACATAGGAGAAAATTCTAAGTTGATGTAATCGCCCAGCAAGAAGCAGTACAATTCAAGTTTTAGTTATCAAATATTGACTTGCTAGCCGGCTTTGGCTCCTTGGTCATGACTGAGGACCTTAAGAATTTGACATGAAACGACGTCAGGATGCCACGTTACACGAGAGAATATGAAAAGTGTTCATATGTACTAATAATATAAGAAATCGGCCCATTAGCTCCATTTGCTATTGAATCGACGTAATGCCAGATCGTCACATAGGCCGCTTTCCTGTCTGAAACGCTTACATTTATCGTATGCAAACTTATGTCGCATGCTGCGGTATGCGGAGACACTAAAAGCGTCACACTAGAACACAGAGGAAGCTTCTCAGTTAATGTAATCGGCCAGTAAGTAGCAGGACAAATCATGGTTTAGGTATCGATTATTGACTTATTAGCCGGAATTGGTGCGTTGGACATGACCAAGGACCTTAAGATTTGACATGTAACGAGGTCTGGCAGCAGCGTTACACGAGAGAGTGTGAAAAGAGTTCATATGTAGTAAAAACCTAAGAAATCGGTCCGTTTGCTCCATTTGCTATCGCATCGACGTAATGCCAGATCGTCACATTGGCCGCTTTTCTGTCTGAAACGCTTACATTTATCGTCTGCAAACTTATGTCGCGTGCTGCGGTATGCGGAGACACTAAAACCATCACACTAGAACACAGAAGAAGCTTCTAAGTTGATGTAATCGGCCAGTAAGAAGCAGTACAATTCAAGTTTTAGTTATCAATCTTTGACTTATTAGCCGGCTTTGGTGTCTTGGTCATGGCTGAGGACCTTAAGATTTGACATGAAACGAGGTCTGCCAGCCACGCTACTCGAGAGAATGTGAAAAGTGTTCATATGTAGTAAAAACCTAAGAAATCGGCCCATTTGCTCCATTTGCTATCGCATCGTCGTAATGCCAGATCGTCACATTGGCCGCTTTTCTGTCTGAATGCTTACATTTATCGTCTGCAAACTTATGTTGCGTGCTGCGGTATGCGGAGACACTAATAGCATCACACTAGAACACAGAAGAAGCTTCTAAGTTGATGTAATCGGCCAGTAAGAATCAGTACAATTCAAGTTTCAGTTATTGATTATTGACTTGTTAGCCGGCCTTGGTGCATTGGACATGGCCGAGGACCTTAAGATTTGACATGAAACGACGTCTGGCAGCCACGTTACACGAGAGAATATGAAAAGTGTTCATATGTAATAATAACATAAGAAATCGGCCCCTTAGCTCCATTTGCTATTGAATCGACGTAATGCCAGATCGTCACATTGGCCGCTTTCCTGTCTGAAACGCTTACATTTATCGTATGCAAACTTATGTCGCATGCTGCGGTATGCGGAGACACTAAAAGCATCACACTAGAACACAGAAGAGGCTTCTAAAATGATGTATTCGTTCAGTAAGAAGCAGTACAATTCAAGTTTTAGGTATCGATTATTGACTTATGAGCCGGCTTTTGTGCCTTGGAAATGACCGAGGACCTTATGATTTGGCATGAAACGAGGTCTGGCAGCCACGTTACACGAGAGAAACTGAAAAGTGCTCATATGTAGTAATAACCTAAGACAAGGCCCGTTTGCTCCATTTGCTATCGCATCGACGTAATGTCAGATCGTCACATTGGCCGTTTTTCGGTCTGAAACGCTTACATTAATCGTCTGCTAACTTATGTCGCATGGTGCGGTATACGGAGACACTAAAAGCATCACACTAGATCAAAGAAGAAGCTTCTAAGTTGATATAATCGGCCAGTAAGGAGCAGTACAATTCAAGGTTTAGTTATCGATTATTGACTTATTAGCCGTCTTTGGTGCCTTGGACATGACCGAGGACCTTAAGAATTAGCATGAAACGAAGTCTGACAGCCACGTTACACGAGACAATGTGAAAAGTGTTGATTTGTAGTAACAACCTAAGAAATCGACCCGTGTGGACCATTTGCTATCGCATCGTTGTAATGCCAGATCGTCACATTGGCTGCTTTTCTGTCTGAAACGCTTACATTGATCGTCTGAAAACTTATGTTGCCCGCTGTGGTATGCGGAGACACTAAAAGCATCACACTAGAAAACAGAATAAGCTTCTATATTGATGTAATCGGCCAGTAAGAAGCAGTACAATTCATGTTTTAGTTATCGATTATTGACTTATTAGCCGGCTTTGGTGCCTTGGACAAGACCGAGGACCTCAAGATTTGGCATGAAACGAGGTATGGCAGCCACGTTACACGAGAGAATTTGAAAAGTGATCATAAGTAGTAAAAACCTAAGAAATCGGTCCGTTTGCTCCATTTGCTATCGCGTCGACGTAATTCCAGATCGTCACATTGGCCGTTTTTCTGTCAGAAACGCTTACATTTATCGTCTGCAAACTTGTGTCGCGTGCTGCGATATGCGGAGGCACTAAAAGCATCACACTAGAACACAGAAGAAGCTTCTAAGTTGATGTAATCGGCCAGTAAGAAGCAGTACAATTCAAGTTTTAGTTATCGACTATTGACTTATTAGCCGGCTTTGGTGCCTTGCAAATGACGGAGGACCTTAAGATTAGTCATGAAACGAGGTCTGGCAGCCACGTTACACGAGAGAATGTCAAATGTATTCACCTGTACTAAAAGGGTACGAAATCGGCCCGTTTGCACCATTTGCTATTGCATCGACGTAATGCCAGATCGTCACATTGGCCGCTTTTCTGTCTGAAACGCTTACATTTATCGTCAGCAAAGTTATGTCGCGTGCTGTGGTATGCGGAGACACTAAATGCATCAATCTAGAACACAGAAGAAGCTTCTAACGTGATGTAATCGGGCAGTAAGGAGCAGTACAATTCAAGTTTTAGTTATCAATTATTGACTTGTTTGCCGGTTTTGGTTCCTTGGTCATGACTGAGTACCTTAAGATTTGACATGAAAGGAGGTCTGGCAGCCACGTTACACGAGAGAATGTGAAAAGTGTTCATATGTAGTAAAAACCTAAGAAATCGGCCCGGTAGCTCCATTTGCTATCTAATCGACGTAATGCCAGATCGTCACATTGGCCGCTCTTCTGTGTGAATTCCTACATTTATCGTCTGCAAACTTATGTTGCGTGCTGCGGTATGCGGAGACACTAATAGCATCACACTAGAACACAGAAGAAGCTTCTAAGTTGATGTAATCGGCCAGTAAGAAGCAGTACAATTCAAGTTTTAGTTATTGATTATTGACATGTTAGCCGGCCTTGGTGCCTTGGACATAGCCGAGGGCCTTAAGATTTGACTGGAAACGAGGTCTGGCAGCCACGTTACACGAGAGAATATGAAAAGTGTTCATATGTAATAATAACATAAGAAATCGGCCCCTTAGCTCCATTTGCTATTGAATCGACGTAATGCCAGATCGTCACATTGGCCGCTTTCCTGTCTGAAACGCTTACATTTATCGTATGCAAACTTATGTCGCATGCTGCGGTATGCGGAGACACTAAAAGCATCACACTAGAACACAGAAGAAGCTTCTAAAATGATGTATTCGGTCAGTAAGAAGCAGTACAATTCAAGGCTTAGGTATCGATTATTGACTTATTAGCTGTCTTTGGTGCCTTGGACATGACCGAGGACCTTAAGAATTAGCATGAAACGAAGTCTGACAGCCACGTTACACGAGACAAAGTGAAAAGTGTTGATTTGTAGTAACAACCCAAGAAATCGGTCCCTTTGCTCCATTTGCTATCGCGTCGACGTAATGCCAGATCTTCACATTGGCCGCTTTTCTGTCTTAAACGCATACATTTATAGTCTGCAAACTTATGTCGCATGGTGCGGTAGGCGGAGACACTAAAAGCATCACACTAGAACACAGAAGGAGCTTCTAAGTTGATGTAATCGGCCAGTAAAAAGCAGTGCAATTCAAGTTTTAGTTATCGATTATTGACTTATTAGCCGGCTTTGGTGCCTTGGTCACGACCGAGGACCTGAAGATTTGACATGAAACGAGGTCTGGCAGCCACGTTACACGAGAGAATGTGAAAAGTGTTCATATGTAGAAAAAACCTAACAAATCGGCCCTTTAGCTCCGTTTGCTATCTAACGACGTATTGCCAGACCGTCACATTGGCCGCTTTTCTGTGTGGAACGCTTACATTTATCGTCTGCAAACTTAAGTCGCGTGCTGTGGTATGCGGAGACACTAAATGCATCACACTAGAACACAGAAGAAGCTTCTAAGTTGATGTAATCGGCCAGTAAGAAGCAGTACAATTCAAGTTTTAGCTATCGATTATTGACTTATTACCCGGCTTAGGTGCCTTGGACATGACCGAGGACCGTAAGATATGGCATGAAACGAGAACGTTACACGAGAGAATGTGAAAAGTGTTCATATGTAGTAAAAACCTAAGAAATCGGCCCGTTTGCTCCATTTGCTTTCGCATCGTCATAATGCCAGATCGTCACATTGGCCATTTTTCTGTCTGAAACGCTTACATTTATGATCTACAAACTTATGTCGCGTGCTGCGGTATGCGGAGAATCTAAAAGCATCACACTAGAACACAGAAGAAACTTCTAAGTTCATGTAATCGGCCAGTAAGGAGCAGTACAAATCAAGTTTTAGGTTTCGATTATTGACTTATTAGCCGGCATTGGTGCCTTGGACATGAACGAGGACCTTAAGATTTGGCACGAAACGAGGTCTGGCAGGCACGTTACACGAGAGTATGTGAAAAGCGTTCATATGTAGGAAAAACCTAAGAAATCGACCCGTGTGCTCCATTTGCTATCGCATCGACGTAATGCCAGATCGTCACATTCGCCACTTTTCTGTCTGAAACACTTACATTTATCGTTTGCAAACTTATGTCGCGTGCTGCGGTATGCAGAGACACTACAAGCATCACACTAGAACACAGAAGAAGCTTCTAAGTTGATGTAATCGGCCAGTAAGAAGCAGTACAATTGAAGTTTTAGTTATCAAGTATCGACTTATTTACCGGCTTTGGTGCCTTGGACAAGACCGAGGACCTTAGGTTTTGGCATGAAACGAGGTCTGGCAGCCACGTTACATGAGGGATAGTGAAAACTGTTCATATGTAGTAAAAACCTAAGAAATCGGCCCGTTTGCTCCATTTGCTATCGCATCGACTAAATGGGAGTATGTCACATTGCCCGCTGTTCTGTCTGAAACGCTTACATTTATGGTCTGCAAACTTATGTCGCGTGCTGCGGTATGCGGAGACACTAGAAGCATCACACTAGAACACAGAAGAAGCTTCTAAGTTTATGTATTCGGCCAGTAAGAAGCAGTACAATTCAAGATTTAGTTATCGATTATTGACTTGTTAGCAGGCTTTTGTGACTTGGACATGACCGAGGACCCCATGATTTGGCATGAAACGAGGTCTAGCAGCCACGTTACACGAGAGAATGTGAAAAGTATTCATATGTAGTAAAAACGTAAGAACTCGGCCCATGTGCTCCATTTGCTATCGCGTCGACGTAATGCCAGATCTTCACATTGGCCGCTTTTCTGTCTTAAACGCATACATTTATAGTCTGCAAACTTATGTCGCATGGTGCGGTAGGCGGAGACACTAAAAGCATCACACTAGAACACAGAAGGAGCTTCTAAGTTGATGTAATCGGCCAGTAAAAAGCAGTGCAATTCAAGTTTTAGTTATCGATTATTGACTTATTAGCCGGCTTTGGTGCCTTGGTCACGACCGAGGACCTGAAGATTTGACATGAAACGAGGTCTGGCAGCCACGTTACACGAGAGAATGTGAAAAGTGTTCATATGTAGAAAAAACCTAACAAATCGGCCCTTTAGCTCCGTTTGCTATCTAACGACGTATTGCCAGACCGTCACATTGGCCGCTTTTCTGTGTGGAACGCTTACATTTATCGTCTGCAAACTTATGTCGCGTGCTGTGGTATGCGGAGACACTAAATGCATCACACTAGAACACAGAAGAAGCTTCTAAGTTGATGTAATCGGCCAGTAAGAAGCAGTACAATTCAAGTTTTAGCTATCGATTATTGACTTATTACCCGGCTTAGGTGCCTTGGACATGACCGAGGACCGTAAGATATGGCATGAAACGAGAACGTTACACGAGAGAATGTGAAAAGTGTTCATATGTAGTAAAAACCTAAGAAATCGGCCCGTTTGCTCCATTTGCTTTCGCATCGACATAATGCCAGATCGTCACATTGGCCGTTTTTCTGTCTGAAACGCTTATATTTATGATCTGCAAACTTATGTCGCGTGCTGCGCTATGCGGAGACACTAAAAGCATCACACTAGAACACAGAAGAAGCTTCTCAGTTGATGTAATCGGCCAGTAAGAAGGAGTACAATTCTTGGTTTAGGTATCGATTATTGACTTATTAGCCGTCTTTGGTGCCTTGGACATGACCGAGGGCCTTAATATTTGACATGAAACGAGGTCTGGCAGCCACGTTACACGAGACAATGTGAAAAGTGTTCATATGTAGTAAAAACCTAAGAAATCGACCCGTGTGCTCCATTTGCTATCGCATCGACGTAATGCCAGATCGTCACATTCGCCGCTTTTCTGTCTGAAACACTTACATTTATCGTTTGCAAACTTATGTCGCGTGCTGCGGTATGCAGAGACACTACAAGCATCACACTAGAACACAGAAGAAGCTTCTAAGTTGATGTAATCGGCAGTAAGAAGCAGTACAATTCAAGTTTTAGTTATCGATTATTGACTTATTAGCAGGCTTTGCTGCCGTGGACATGAGCGAGGACCTTTAGATTTGACATGATAGGAGGTCTGGCAGCACGTTACACGAGAGAATGTGAAAAGTGTTAATATGTAGTAAAAACCTAAGAAATCGGCCAGTTAGCTCCATTTGCTATCTAATCGACGTAATGCCAGATCGTCACATTGGCCGCTTTCTGTCAGAAACGCTTACATTTATAGTTTGCAAACTTATGTCGCATGCTGCGGTATCTGGAGACACTAAAAGCATCACGCTAGAACACAGAAGAAGCTTCTAAGTTGATGTAATCGGGCAGTAAGGAGCAGTACAATTCAAGTTTTAGGTATCGATTATTGACTTATTAGCCGGCTTTGGTGTATTGGACAAGACCAAGGTCCTTATGATTTGGCATGAAACGAGGTGTGGCAGCCACGTTACACGAGACAATGTGAAAAGTGTTCATATGTAGTAAAAACCTAAGAAATCGGTCCATTTGCTCCATTTGCTATCGCATCGACGTAATGCCAGTTCGTCACATTGGCCGCTTTTCTGTCTGAAACGCTTCCATTTATCATCTGCAAACTTATGTCGCGTGTTGTGGTATGCGGAGACACTAAAAGCATCACACTAGAACACAGAAGAAGCTTCTAAGTTGATGTTGATGTTGTTCGGGTATAATGACATTTTTGGAGACTAGAAATCTACTCCTTAGGAATCAGCATGGGTTTCGAAAAAGACGGTCATGTGAAACCCAGCTAGTGCTATTCGTCCACGAGACTCAGAGGGCCATAGATACGGGTTCACAGGTAGATGCCGTGTTTCTTGACTTCCGCAAGGCGTTCGATACAGTTCCCCACAGTCGTTTAATGAACAAAGTAAGAGCATATGGACTATCAGACCAATTGTGTGATTGGATTGAGGAGTTCCTAGATAACAGGACGCAGCATGTCATTCTCAATGGAGAGAAGTCTTCCGAAGTAAGAGTGATTTCAGGTGTGCCGCAAGGGAGTGTCATAGAATCGTTGCTATTGACAATATACATAAATGACATTGTGGATGACATCGCAAGTTCACTGAGGCTTTTTGCGGATGATGCTGTGGTGTATCGAGAGGTTGTAACAATGGAAAATTGTACTGAAATGCAGGAGGATCTGCAGCGAATTGACGCATGGTGCAGGGAATGGCAATTGAATCTCAATATAGACAAGTGTAATGTGCTGCGAATACACAGAAAGATAGATCCTTTATCATTTAGCTACAAAATAGCAGGTCAGCAACTGGAAGCAGTTAATACCATAAATTATCTGGGAGTACGCATTAGGAGTGATTTAAAATGGAATGATCATATAATGTTGATCGTCGGTAAAGCAGATGCCAGACTGAGATTCATTGGAAGAATCCTAAGGAAATGCAATCCGAAAACAAAGGAAGTAGGTTACAGTACCCTTGTTCGCCCACTGCTTGAATACTGCTCAGCAGTGTGGGATCCGTACCAGGTAGGGTTGATAGAAGATATAGAGAAGATCCAACGGAGAGCAGCACGCTTCGTTACAGGATCATTTAGTAATCGCGAAAGCGTTACGGAGATGATAGATAAACTCCAGTGGAAGACTCTGCAGGAGAGACGCTCAGTAGCTCGGTACGGGATTTGTCAAAGTTTCGAGAACATACCTTCACCGAAGAGTCAAGCAGTATATTGCTCCCTCCTACGTATATCTCGCGAAGAGACCATGAGGATAAAATCAGAGAGATTAGAGCCCACACAGAGGCATACCGACAATCCTTCTTTCCACGAACAATACGAGAATGGCATAGATGTAAGAACCGATAGAGGTGCTCAAGGTACCCTCCGCCACACACCGACAGGTGGCTTGCGGAGTATGGATGTAGATGTAGAGATGTAGATGTAATGGACCAGTAAGAAGCAGTACAATTCAAGTTTTAGTTATCGATTATTGATTTATTAGCCGGCATTGGTACCTTGGACATGACCGAGGACCTTAAGATTTGACATGAAACTAGGCCTGGCAGCCACGTTACACGAAAGATAATGAAAGGTGTTCATATGTAGTAAAAAAATAAGAAATCGGTCCATTTGATCCATTTGCTATCTCATCGTCTTAGTGCCCGATCGTCACATTGGCCGCTTTTCTGTCAGAAACGCTTACATTTATCGTTTGCAAACTTATGTCGCATGCTGCGGTATCCGGAGACACTAAATGCATCACGCTAGAACACAGAAGAAGCTTCTAAGTTGATGTAATCGGGCAGTAAGGAGCAGTACAATTCAAGTTTTAGGTATCGATTATTGACTTATTAGCCGGCTTTGGTGTATTGGACAAGACCAAGGTCCTTAAGATTTGGCATAAAACGAGGTCTGACAGCCACGTTACACGAGAGAATGTGAAAAGTGTTCATATGTAGTAAAAACCTAAGAAATCGGCCCATGTGCTCCATTTGTCATCGCATCGACGTAATGCCAGATCGACACATAATCCGCTTTTCCGTCTGGAACGCTTAAATTTTCGTCTGCAAACTTATCTCGCGTGCTGTGGTATGCGGAGACACTGAAAGCATCACGCTAGAACACAGAAGCAGCTTCTAAGTTGATGTAATCGGGCAGTAAGCAGCAGTACAATTCAAGTTTTAGGTATCCATTATTGACTTATTAGCTGGCTTTGGTGTATTGGAGATGACCAAACCTTAAGATTTGGCATGAAGCGAGGTCTGGCAGCCACGTTACACGAGACAATGTGAAAAGTGTTCATATGTAGTACAAACCTAAGGAATTGGCCGTTTGCTCCATTTCCTATCGGATCGACGTAATGGCAGTTCGTCACATTGGCCGCTTTTCTGTCTGAAACGCTTCTATTTATCATCTGCAAACTTACGTCGCGTGCTGCGGTGTGCGGAGACACTAAAACCATCACACTAGAACACAGAAGAAGTTTCTAAGTTGATGTAATCGGCCAGTAAGAAGCAGTACAATTCAAGTTCTAGTTACGTATTATTGACATATTAGCCGGTCTTGGTGCCTTGGACATGACCGAGTACCTTAAGATTTGGCACGAAACGAGGTCTGGCAGGCACGTTACACGAGAGAATGTGAAAAGCGTTCATATGGCGGAAAAACCTAAGAAATCGGCCCGTTTGCTCCATTTGCTATCGCATCGACGTAATGCCAGATCGTTACATTGGCCGTTTTTCTATCTGAACGCTTACATTTATCGCCTGCAAACTTATGTCGCGTGCTGCGGTATGCGGAGACACTAAAAGCATCACACTAGAACACAGAAGAAGCTTCTAAGTTGATGTAATCGGCCAGTAAGAAGCAGTACAATTCACGTTTTAGCTATCGATTATTGACTTATTAGCCGGCTTTGGTGCCTTGGACATGACCGAGGACCTTAAGTTTTGACATGAAACGAGGTCTGGCAGCCACGTTACACGAGAGAATGTTAAAAGTGTTCATATGTGGTAAAAACCTAAGAAATCGGCCCATGTGCTCCATTTGTCATCGCATCGACGTAATGCCAGATCGACACATTATCCGCTTTTCTGTCTGGAACGCTTAAATTTTCGTCTGCAAACTTATCTCGCGTGCTGTGGTAAGCGGAGACACTGAAAGCATCACGCTAGAACACAGAAGCAGCTTCTAAGTTGATGTAATCGGGCAGTAAGCAGCAGTACAATTCAAGTTTTAGGTATCCATTATTGACTTATTAGCTGGCTTTGGTGTATTGGTGATGACCAAACCTTAAGATTTGGCATGAAGCGAGGTCTGGCAGCCACGTTACACGAGACAATGTGAAAAGTGTTCATATGTAGTACAAACCTAAGGAATTGGCCGTTTGCTCCATTTCCTATCGGATCGACGTAATGCCAGTTCGTCACATTGGCCGCTTTTCTGTCTGAAACGCCTCCATTTATCATCTGCAAACTTATGTCGCGTGCTGCGGTGTGCGGAGACACTAAAACCATCACACTAGAACACAGAAGAAGTTTCTAAGTTGATGTAATCTGCCAGTAAGGAGCAGTACAAATCAAGTTTTACTTACCGATTATTGACTTATTAGCCGGCTTTGGTGCATTGGACAAGACCAAGGTCCTTAAGATTTGGCATGAAACGAGGTCTGGCAGCCACGTTACACGAGACAATGTGAAAAGTGTTCATATGTACTACAATCCTAAGGAATCGGCCCGTTTGCTCCATTTGCTATCGCATCGACGTAATTCCAGATCGTCGCATTCGCCACTTTTCTGTCTGAAACGCTTCCTTTTATCGTCTGCAAACTTATGTCGCGTGCTGCGGTATGCGGAGACACTAAAAGCATCACACTAGAACACAGAAGAAACTTCTAAGTTCATGTAATCGGCCAGTAGGAAGCAGTACAATTCAAGTTTTAGCTATCGATTATTGACTTATTAGCCGGCTTTGGTGCCTTGGACATGACCGAGGACCTTAAGTTTTGACATGAAACGAGGTCTGGCAGCCACGTTACACGAGAGAATGTTAAAAGATTTCATATGTGGTAAAAACCTAAGAAATCGGCCCATGTGCTCCATTTGTCATCGCATCGACGTAATGCCAGATCGTCACATTGGCCGTTTTTCTATCTGAACGCTTACATTTATCGCCTGCAAACTTATGTCGCGTGCTGCGGTATGCGGAGACACTAAAAGCATCACACTAGAACACAGAAGAAGCTTCTAAGTTGATGTAATCGGCCAGTAAGAAGCAGTACAATTAAAGTTTTAGTTATCGATTATTGATTTATTATCTGGCTTTGGTGCCTTGGTCATGACCGAGGACCTTAAGTTTGGCATGAAACGAGGTCTAGCAGCCACGTTACATGAGAGAATGTGAAAAGTGTTCATATGTAGTAAAAACCTAAGAAATCGACCCGTGTGCTCCATTTGCTATCGCATCGACGTAATGCCAGATCGTCACATTGGCCGCTTTTCTGTCTGAAACACTTACATTTATTGTCTGCAAACTTATGTCGCGTGTTGTGGTATGCAGAGACACTAAAAGCATCACACTAGAACACAGAAGAAGCTTCTAAGTTGATGTGATCGGCAGTAAGAAACAGTACAATTCAAGTTTTAGTTATCGATTATTGACTTATTAGCCGGCTTTGCTGCCGTGGACATGAGCGAGGACCTTAAGATTTGACATGATAGGAGGTCTGGCAGCACGTTACACGAGAGAATGTGAAAAGTCTTAATATGTAGTAAAAACCTAAGAAATCGAACCGTTAGCCCCATTTTCTATCGAATCGACGTAATTCCAGATTGTCACATTGGCCGTTTTTCTTTCTGAAACGCTTACATTTATCGTCTGCTAACTTATGTCGCGTGCTGTGGTATGCGGAGACACTAAAAGCATCACACTAGAACACAGAAGAAGCTTCTCAGTTGATGTAATCGGCCAGTAAGAAGGAGTACAATTCTTGGTTTAGGTATCGATTATTGACTTATTAGCCGGCTTTGGTGCATTGGACATGACCGAGAACCTTAAGATTTGACATGAAACGAGGTCTGGCAGCAATGTTACACGAGAGAATGTGAAAAGAGATCATATGTAGTAAAAACCTAAGAAATCGACCCGTTAGCTCCATTTGTTATCTAATCCACGTAATGCCAGATCGTCACATTTGCTGCGTTTCTGTCTGAAACGCTGACATTTATCGTCTGCAAACTTATGTCGCGTGTTGCGGTATGCGGAGACACTAAAAGCATCACACTAGATGACAGAAGAAGCTTCTAAGTTGATGTAATCGGCCAGTAAGAAGCAGTACAATTGAAGTTTAAGTTATCAATTATCGATTTATTTGCCGGCTTTGGTGCCTTGGACAAGACCGAGGACCTTAGGTTTTTCATGAAACGAGGTCTGGCAGCCACGTGACATGAGGGAAAGGGAAAACTGTTCGTATGTAGTAAAAACCTAAGAAATCGGCCCGTTTGCTCCATTTGCATTCGCATCGACATAATGCCAGATCGTCACATTGGCCGTTTTTCTGTCTGAAACGCTTACATTTATGATCTGCAAACTTATGTCGCGTGCTGCAGTATGCGGAGACACTAGAAGCATCACACTAGAACACAGAAGAAGCTTCTAAGTTTATGTATTCGGCCAGTAAGAAGCAGTACAATTCAAGATTTAGTTATCGATTATTGACTTATTAGCCGGCTTTTACGACTTGGACATGATCGAGGACCTCATGATTTGGCATGAAACGAGGTCTAGCAGCCACGTTACACGAGAGAATGTGAAAAGTATTCATATGTAGTAAAAACGTAAGAACTCGGCCCATGTGCTCCATTTGATATCGCATCGACGTAGTGCCAGGTCGTTACATTGGCCGCTTTTCTGTCTGGAACGCTTACATGTATCGTCTGCAAACTTATGTCGCGTGTTGTGGTATGCGGAGACACTAAAAGCATCACACTAGAACACAGAAGAAGCTTCTCAGTTGATGTAATCGGCCAGTAAGAAGCTGTACAATTCAAGGTTTAGTTATCGATTATTGACATATTAGCCGGCTTTAGTGTCTTGGACATGACCCAGGACCTTAAGATTTGACATGAAACGAGGGCTGGCAGCAACGTTACACGAGAGAAAGTGAAAAGTGTTCATATGTAGTAAAAACCTAAGAAATCGGCCCGTTTGCTCCATTTGCTTTCGCATCGACATAATGCCAGATCGTCACATTGGCCGTTTTTCGGTCTGAACCGCTTACATTTATGATCTGCAAACTTATGTCGCGTGCTGCGGTATGCGGAGACACTAAAAGCATCACACTAGAACACAGAAGAAGCTTCTCAGTTGATGTAATCGGCCAGTAAGAAGCAGTACAATTCAAGTTTAATTATCGAGTATTGATTTATTAGCCGGCATTGGTGCCTTGGACATGACCGAGGACCTTAAGATTTCGCATGAAACTAGGTCTGGCAGCCACGTTACACGAGAGAATGTGAAAGGTGTTCATATGTAGTAAAAAATTAAGAAATCGGTCCTTTTGATCCATTTGCTATCTCATCGTCATAGTGCCAGTTCGTCACACTGGCCGCTTTTCTGTCTGAAACGCTTACATTTATCGTCTGCAAACTTTTGTCGCGTGCTGCGGTATGCAGAGACACTAAAAGCATCACACTAGAACACAGATGAAGCTTCTAAGTTGATGTAATCGGCAGTAAGAAGCAGTACAATTCAAGTTTTAGTTATCGATTATTGACTTATTAGCCGGCTTTGTTGCCTTGGACATGAACGAGGACCTTAAGATTTGACATGATAGGAGGTCTGGCAGCCACGTTACACGAGAGAATGTGAAAAGTGTTCATATGTAGTAATAACCTAAGAAATCGGCCCGTTAGCTCCACTTGCTATCGAATCGACGTAATGCCAGATCGTCACATTAGCCGCGTTCCTGTCTGAAACGTATACATTTATCGTCTGCAAACTTATGTCGAATGCTGCGGTATGCGGAGACACTAAAAGCATCACACTAGAACACAGAAGATGCTTCTAAGGTGATGTATTCGGCCAGTAAGAAGCAGTGCAATTCAAGTTTTAGTTGTCGATTATTGACTTATTAGCCGGCTTTGCTGCCTTGGACATGAGCGAGGACCTTAAGATTTGACATGATTGGACGTCTGGCAGCCACGTTACACGAGAGAATGTGAAAAGTGCTCATATGTAGTAAAAACCTAAAAAATCGGCTCGTGTGCTCCATTTGCCATCGCATCGACGTAATGCCACATCGTCACACATTTATCGTCTACAAACTTATGTCGCGTGCTGCAGTATGCGGAGACACTAAAAACATCACACTAGTACACAGAAGAAGCTTCTAAGTTGATGTAATCGGACAGTAAGAAGCAGTACAATTTTAAGTTATCGATTATTGACTTATGAGAAGGCTTTGGTGCCTTGGACATTACCGATGACCTTATGATGTGGCATGTAACGAGGTCTGGCAGCCACGTTACACGAGGGAATGTGAAAAGTGTTCATATGTTGTAAAAACCTGAGAAATCGGCCATGTGGTTCCAAATGCTATCGCATCGACGTAATGCCAAATCTTCAAATTGGCTGCTTTTCTCTCTGAAACGCTAACATTTATCGTCTGCGAACTTATGTCGCGTGCTGTGGTATGCGGAGACACTAAAAGCATCACACTCGAACACAGAAGAAGCTTCTAAGTTGATGTAATCGGCCAGTAAGAAGCAGTACAATTAAAGTTTTAGTTATCGATAATTGACTTATTAGTCCGCTTTGGTGCCTTTTAGATGACCGAGGACGTTACGATTTGGCATGAGACGAGGTCTAGCAGCCACGTTACACGAGAGAATGTGAAAAGTGTTCATATGTAGTAAAAGGCTAAGAAATCGGCCCGTGTGCTCCATTTGCTACCGCATCGACGTAATGGCAGATCGTCACATTGGCCGCTTTTCTGTCTGAAACGCTTACATTTATCGCCTGCAAACTTATGTCGCGTGCTGCGGTATGCGGAGACATTAAAAGCTTCACACTAGAACACAGAGGAAGCTTCTTTGTTGATGTAATCAGTCAGTAAGAAGCAGTACAAACACAAGATTTAGCCAGACCTCGTTTCATGCCAAATCTTACGATTCTCGGTCATGTCCAAAGCACCAAAGCTGGCTAATAAGTCAATAATCGATAACTAAAATTTGAATTGTATGCTTCTTATTGGCCGATTACATCAACTTAGAAGCTTCTTCTGTGTTCTAGTGTGATGATTTTAGTGTCTCCGCATACCGCAGCACGCGACATAAGTTAGCAAATGATAAATGTAAGCGTTTCAGACAGAAAAGCGGCCAATGTGACGATCTGGCACTATGTCGATGCGATGGCAAATGGAGCAAACGGGCCGATCTCTTAGGTTTTTACTACAAATGAACAATTTTAATATTTTCTCGTTAACGTGGCTGCCACACGTCGTTTCATGGCAAATCTTAAGGTCCTCGGTCATGTCCAAGGCACCAAAGCCGGCTAATAAGTCAATAATCGATAACAAAAACCTGAATTGTACTGCTTCTTACTGGCCGATTACATCAACTCAGAAGTTTCTTTTTTGTTCTGGTGTGATGCTTTCAGTGTGTCCGCATACCGCAGCACGCGACATCAGTTTGCAGTGGATAAATGTAAGCGTTTCAGACAGAAAAGCGGCCAATGTGACGATCTGGCATTACGTCGATGCGATAGCAAATGGAGCAAGCGGGCCGATTTCTTAGGTTTTTACTATATTTCAACACGTTTCACATACTCTCATGTAACGTGGCTGCCACTCCTCGTTTCATGCCAAATCTTATGGTCTTCGGTTATGTCCAAGGCACCAAAGCCGGCTAATAAGTCAATAATCCATAACTAAAATTTGAAATGTACTGCTTCTTATTGGCCGATTCCATCAACTTAGAAGCTTCTTCTGTGTTCTAGTGTGATGCTTTTAGTGTCTCCGTATACCGCAGCACACGACGTAAGTTTGCAGACGATAAATGTAAGCGTTTCAGACAGAAAAGCCGGCAATGTGAGGATCTGGCATTACATCGATGCGATAGCAAATGAAGAAAACGGGCCGATTTCTTAGCCTTTTACCACATATGAACACTTTTCACATTCTCTCGTGTAACGTGGACGCCAGACCTCGTTTCATTCCTAATCTTAAGGTCCTCGGTCATGTCCAAGGCACCAAAGACGGCTAATAAGTCAATAATCGATAACTAAAACTTGAATTGTACCGCTTGTTACTGGCCGATTACAACAACTTAGAAGCTTCTTCTGTGTTCTAGTGTGATGCTTTTAGTGTCTCCGCATACCGCAGCACGCGACATAAGTTTGCAGACGAGAAATGTAAACGTTTCAGACAGAAAAGCGGTCAATGTGACGTTCTGGCATTACGTCGTTGCGAAAGCAAATGGACCTAACGGGCCGATTTCTTAGGTTTTTACTATATATGAACACTTTTCACATTTCCTCGCGTAACGTGGCTGCCAGACCTCGTTTCATGCTGAAACACGTATGTTGTGTGGCGGCGATGGCGAGGCGTTGCAGAGTCTCTGACCAGAGAGCTATTTGTCGTTCCTAGTCTGCGCTTGACCGCGCGAGAGTTGCGAGCAGTAGTCTGTCGGTAACAGTAGGCCAGTGCAGTCTGGTAACAGTAGTAGTCGAGTCCGGTCGCGAGCGGGACGCAGTCGCAGGAGTCGACATGGGTGTCTGGTCAAGATGCTGAATGAGGTATATTGTTAATTAAGGTAACCAGGCTGCATTGCGCACATCAGATAATGTAAAGTTTATTTATTGTAATTAATTTTCAACAAGTGCCAAAGACCGATATTTCGGTTTAATTGAGTTTACATTGTCACTGAAGTCTCATTAGCATTGAATTGTTTTTCATTATTTTCGTGAGAGCTTACACCTTGAATCAGATTGCGATTCTCATTTTAATGTCATTAAATTTAATTGCTAGGGAGGTTACGTTTGGCTGCCATTTATTATTTTTTTGTCTTTCAAAATTTCTGTGGGGAGGTTACACTTGGCGATACCCAGTCCAGGATCGTATTTCGTTGAGAATCTTTTGAAAAACATTCAGATATCTGCTCTTATTTGCTTAGATATAATTAGGATGTGGCGCAACGCTTTTATTAATTTTTGTGACTTTCTTTCCTCAGATCATCGGCAATTCGTTGCTCTGTTGTATATGTGTTTGTTGCCTTTTGCATTTGTGCTTATTTGTCTTTGTGAATAATTGTGACTATTGTAAAAATGTGTATCGCGAGGTATTACGAACGAAATTACCGACTTAAACAACTTCACCGATAGGACTTGTGACACGCAGTGTAATGATGACAATCCTGCGTTCACTAACAATCAGTGCATTCCAACCACTAATGATGATTTTTACCTTAACGATGAACGAACGAACTCAATTGTCTCGTCTGTTAATTTGACGACAATTGATGACGCGGAGCGATCTATTGTAATGAGCGCTGCCCAACTTAACACAACCGGTTTGGAAAATTCAAGTGACGTACAGACAAATTTTTCTAATGAAAGTGATCAGGATACTCAAAGTAGGACGGATTTATTTAATTCCGAAACAGTGACTGACAGTGTATATTTAACTGGCAAACCTTTTTATAAATCTCAGAATAACAAAATGGTTACAGAAAGCGAGACAATTCCAGATACACCACTAAACAGCACAGAGAATATAAACGCTAATTTTGACTTGGTATGAATTATGACAAGTTTGCTACAACAGCAAAATGAGAAAATAGACAACAATTTCAGACAACAGAGGGAAGATAACAAACAATTTAAAGATGATATCAAACAACTTAGTGAACAGGTCAGACAACAGAATGAAAAACAAGACAGCCTTAATGAAAAATTAGACGACAATTCCAGACAGCTTAGTGAACAAATTAGAGCCGTTGCCGCACAGTGTCATGACACCAAGCAACAGTTACGCGAGGAAATTGAGGCTTGTTCAAAGAAAAGTAGCGAAGAAATTAGGTCTGTTGCGCAAGAATTAAGGGAAATGCAAACAGCCGCAACAGAAACACTTAGAGCGGAAATTAGTACAGTCGCTAAGCAATGCTCTGAAAAAGCTACACAATTACGCGACGAGTTTAAAACAATGACAGCAGAACTTTCGCGGACAATGGATGAAAAGATAGACGCGAAATTCGAGAAACAGAACTCTCAAATTAACGAACGTCTTAGTGTTCACATACAAAACAGTGATATGCGTTTCCGTAAATTTATTCGGGATCAAAATAAAGTAAAACGTCAGGTAATGGAAACAATCACTGCACAGAGACAGGAAGACAAACGTAAAATGTTTGCGAAGGCAAAAACATATGTAGACAACAATATTGCTACAGTATCGGACAAAATTAATACCATCGAACAGTTGAACACTGAATTACATGATGAGATTTCTGACCTTAAATCGAAAACAGACACATACACAACAGATTTTCAAACAGTGACCGACAAACTCGAACAATTAGAACTAACACAAGATTCCGATGTCGTCAAAGCTGATGTTAAAAAATTGAACGAAACTACAGGTAAATTGCAAAATCAGATTAATGCCTCTGATACTAAAAACGATGATCAGGTTAAAATACTGACTGAAAAATATTATGAATTGGCCAGTCGTATTGATGTTATCGAAAGTACTAATGACAATAAATCAGACGATACTGCACCGGTTTCATTTACTCAAACACCAGAATTCCAAAATTTACAGCAAACAATTAAAGAGATAGATTCATCTAATAACACGTTGTGTAGAAAATTGTCAAACTTACAGCAAGAAGTAACAGAGATGAAAAATATTTCAGGTAATAACACATCACAGCAAACGCCACTTTTCGAACATTTGTCAGACTCGCGCAGCGCGTATAATTTGGGTAATCTACAGAGGGTACGGGACTTAGATTCCGAACAACCACAGTTCAACAGATTCTCTTACAATCCTGAACCTGTTCCATCACACAGAGACGATAATTTTGATTACAAACATTTTCTGTCAGTGAGAAAGTTTAAAGTGTTTAAAAACGACAGAACACAGATTCACCCGCTAGATTGGATACAATAATTTAGCTTTGCTTTTCCACCGACTTGGCCCGTAACGCACAAACTGGAATTTATTTGCAGCTTTTTGGAAGGCGAACCGGCAACTCGTATGAGGCCGATCGCGAGACAATGTTATTCAGTAGAGGAATTTCAGAATGCTTTTCTGTCAGCGTACTGGTCGAAGACGACACAGCGCGGAATTAAAGATCAATTAATTAGTTTACCGAATTATGAGAACTCGAATTTTCCTAGTGTCATGCAATTTTTTGAGCACATGGTGCAACAAAACCAGTACCTAAGTGAACCATACAATGAATCTGCACTGATACAATTATGCATTTCTAAACTACCAAGGTCATTAAGAGTGTCACTTCTAACGGGTCAACAAAAAGAAAACATTTCGGCATTCAGAGATCTGTTACAGCTTTTAGAAGTACAGCAATCTGATTATTCTTTTGTGAACAAAAAATTTTCATATAATAACCAGGGCCAACCAACTTACAGTAATTACGATCAGTCACGCAATTTCAATAGGAAAAGTAACAGACGCTTTAGGAACGACAACCACCAGAACTTTAATAACAGACAAAATTCTAATTATCAATATCGCCAAAATTTTCAGCAACAGGAACCACACTTTAGTAACAATAGAGGTGTTTCACAACAACAACATCAAAACCAGCCGGTTAGCATAACTAACCAACAATGTAATGCACAAGGTCAACCAGGCTTTAATGTTCCGCCTCGTGCACGTATAGTCCCAGATCCAACAAATAGTAACGCACGGCAGCAAGGAAACAACTATGTACAAAGAAGACAGTATTTCAATTCCTATCGCAATACACCGTATAGGAATGACTATTACGACAGACGTAAAAATGATGAGCACAATTATCAGCTTACATATAATAACAGTCGATCTTACCAACAGCAAATTCATCCGCAAGAACATATTCTCATGAATGAACCCGATAGTAGGTATCATCCAGAGCGTAACACGTCTGGAAGAAGTAATAGAACTGTGCAAATAGTAGAAATGCCACAACATCCTCCTGATAATAGTAACACGTCAGATAGAATTTGACTAGATACAGTAAAGATCGCATCTTCCAGTAAAGCAAGTACTACTTTTGACACGCAAAATGTTGTTCACGAAAATGTTATTACTTTCGACGACATCCGAGACACTCTTTTACAGGAAAGACCAGTTGTTCAGAAAACTATTTCACACCCTGTCATTGAAATTAAAATTGGTTCATCGGAATTTTCAGCTGTAATCGATTCCGGATCACCTATATCAGTAATAAATGAGGAGTCTTTTAACTAGTGTAACAAAGAGAATACCTATCCCACATTACCACTAGGCAAAACGAAAGTAAAAGGAGCAGTATCGAATAAAGGAGTAGACGTTAAATTACAGACGCATTTATCATTTTGTATTGGAGGTCATACTTTCCACTCAAATTTTTGGATTGTTCCTTTATTGACAACAGACGTTATTTTAGGTACGAATTTTCTGGTACAACACGACGCAGTTATCGATTTTCAGAATTCCTATTTAATGTTGAAGGATGAGAATATACAATTTGCTATAGAATTTCAACACTCACTATCTGCGGAAGAACAAACAATTAATCGCACAGAGGTTATTTCCGTATCACGTAACATAAACTGTAATCCCACATTGTTCACTGATACGTACGTACACAAATATAATACTCCAGACGAAACTGACTACGACGTAATGCAGATGATTTCCGATAAGGTTAAACAAAGCAGTGCAAATACAGACAACGAACGCACGCAACTACGCAAAATTCTTTTACAGCAAGCTCCAGTTTTCGACAACATTCCTGGTACTATGTCCGGATTTATGTATGAATGTCAAGTCAAACAGCACGACACATTTAAAGCTAAGCATTATCCTATTCCATATATTCATAGTGAACAAGTTAAAAAAGAATTGCAGGATATGCTTGACCAAGGAATTATACAACCGGCAGTTAGTCCGTACATAAACCCACTACATATTGTTAAGAAAAAAGATGGCTCACTTCGCCTCGTACTTGATTCACGTCACATCAATGACATAATTATTAATGAAACAGATCGACCACAGACACTAGAGGAACTTCTACAGAAATTTCACGGTACTGCTATTTATTCTACATTAGATTTGAAATCGGGATTTTGGCAAATTCAACTTCATCCGAATTGCAGAAAGTACACAGCTTTTCTCTGTTTTGGTGACTGTTATCAGTTTTGCAAATTACCATTCGGCGTTACTATTTCTTCTGCAGCTTTTATTCGCGGTTTGAACACAATACTTCCGACAGAACTTAAAGACAGAATTACGACGTACGTAGACGATATTCTTGCAAACTTTTCATGCACAAGGACTCACAGTTAACCTCAGTAAATCGCACTTTGGCAAAACTTCTATAAAATTTCTTGGACACGTAATTTCAGCAGAAGGCATTGCGCCTGATCCGGAAAAACTTCAAGCTCTACGTGATATTACTGTTCCTACAACGAAAAAGCAACTTCGCAGTTTTTTGGGCTTAATTAACTTTTTTCGTAAATTTATTCATCACTCTGCTTTAGATACGCCTAGATTATGCCATTTAACAGGTAAAAACAGTATTTGGTCTTGGGATAAGCAAGCACATTCTGAATTCGTGAACCTGAAACATGCTTTGTTGAATGCTCCACTTTTATCGCACCCAGATCTTACCAGAAATTTTTCCATTGCCACCGACAATTCTAACACCGCTTTAGGCGTACACATTTTCCAGGAAATTGAAGAAGATGGTTCTGCAGTAATTAAAAACATCGCATTTGCAAGCCGCATTCTGTCACCTGCTGAGCGAAATTATTCTGTTACAGAACTTGAAACATTATGCGTTGTATGGGCTTTCACGAGATTTAGGCATTTTCTTTATGGAAGACACACGACCGTTTACACAGACCACAGGGCGATACAATTCTTACTTTCAGCTAAATTTACGCACGACAGGTTAAGCAGATGGAAGCTATATTTACAGGAATTTAATTTTACGATTGTTCACATTCCCGGCACACAAAATGTTATAGCAGACGCACTATCGCGTTCTCTCAGCAACAATCAGCAAGACGTAGCAACTAACTTCTGCAAAGCAAATTTCAGTGTCATGTACATTCAGCAAGTTGCATTTGAAAATTTTATTTCGTCGTCATTACAGGACATAGCAAAAGAGCAAAATAAAGACAACGTGTGGAAAGAAATTAAACACCTCTGGCAAGATAAGAATAATGTTACGATTGGAAACCATTACACTGTACGCAATGACATTTTGTTTCGCCGCTCTCATCCTGACAGCAACAACTGGTTATTATGCATTCCTGACGAACTGGTTAACAAATTAATCTGGTACACTCATTTAAGTTACGCACATTACGGAGCAAGAAAATGTTTTCTTATACTGAGACAGAACTGTTATTTTACCAACATGGAAAAACGTATACGACGAGTTTTAGCGTCTTGTAAAATTTGCCAGAGAGCTAAGTCAGACACCACTTCACATATTCCTCCTTTATATACCATTGTACCTGTTAAATTAAAACATATGGCCGCTGTAGACATTTCTGGTCCGATTCCGAGAACTAACAGAGGTTTTTGCTACATATTTGTCGCTGTTGAGCTCACTTCAAAATTTGTTACTTTCACTCCGTTACGCAAAGCTACAGCTAAAACTGTTTCGAAAGCATTTATAAAACAATTTCTATTTCATGTAGGGCATGTGATGAAAGTAATTTCTGACAATGGATCACAATTTCGTTCTGCTACATGGACACGTATGTTACGAGCTAGAAAAATTTCTCCGATCTATAAATCCAAGTACCATGCTTCTTCGAACCCCTGTGAACGATTAATGAAAGAAATTGGTAAACTGTGTAGAATATACTGCCACAAAAGACACATTAATTGGGATAAACACATATTCTCATTCCAAGATGTAATTAATTCCATTCCAAATGAATCCACTATGCTATCTCCGTCTGTTATACTGAAAAACGTTAAACCACCAAACAAAATTAAAGAGTTAGTAAACTTCCCTACTTGTCGTCGACTAAGACACCACGAAATAATTGACATTGCGCTGAACAACATCAAACGTGCCGCAGAGCGCCGGAGAAGACAGCAAAAACAGGTTTGTAGACGCCGAGACTTTCACATTGGACAGAAGATATTAGTACGTACACACTATTTATCCAGCAAATTAAAAGGTAAGTGCAGTAAATTTGAACTTATATACGCAGGTCCATATCGGATTCGCAGTATTCCTCACCCCAATGTTGTACACGTCGAAACTTTGAGAACCAGAAAATCGAAAGGCAATCACCATATCTCAAACATTAAACCGTTTATTGAATGAAACCACCTTATAATGTAATATGCTATGATGCCATTTACTAATCTTTATGAACACTTATGCAATTATATTCACATGACTAATTACTGATGATTATTGTATTTTTTCTGGTAAGTGCCCGGTAAGGTAAGGTTAGCAGGTCGCTTTTCTTGTCGTTACACATCAGACCGTGCATATTTTCCAGATGAATTTACACATTCCATGAGCACTTATGCAATTATAATTACATGACTAATTACTGATGATTATCGCATTTTTTCTTGGCAAATGCCCGGCAAAGTAAGGTTAGCAGGTCGCTTTTCTTGTCGTTACATATCAGACCGTGCATATTTTCCAGATGAATTTACACATCTTATGAGCACTTATGCAATTATAATTACATAGTTAACTACTGATGATTATCGTATTTTTCTTGGCAAGTGCCCGGCAAGGTAAGGTTAGCAGGTCGCTTTTCTTGTTATATATCAGACTGTGCACATTTTTTTCCAGAGACACTTACGTATTTTATGACTAATTATGCAATGTTATCTAATGACATGTTAATTTCATTACATGTTTTCTCCATTAAAGGCTTTAATTATCGCCTCTATTAACTACACTACATACAAGCTGAACACAACGAACATCACATATTTTCTTTCTTATATATATACGATTATTTCATGTTTTGTTCGTATGCATTATGAAATGGTGAAGACATAGCAAACACCAGTCGACTTTGACATTTTTTGCCTTATGACATCTCAGGATCGTTACTGTTTTACATTTTTTGCTGCTGCATTGTGATATTCTGTGTACATTTTTGCATTTGAACACTGTCAATGTCTTTGACATATTACGTTTTCTGTCATGTTATGCTGTATGCTTAATTATGTTACCTTAAACCTTTCATTATTTAGTGAGTATATGATGTAAATGCACGATATTAATCTCTGTTCATCATTTTCAGAAAAAAATAACGTGTAAAGGAAATAAATTACACAGAAATGGGAACTTCACCTACGGAATGATCGAAAGAAGATGCAATAACTATATGAGGAAGAGTAAATGGATCAGGATTAACAAGCATTAACAAGAATATACTATACACATCGTAGAATAGCAGTCTTAACTAATTTTTTCTTTCAGAATACAAGGTGATTGATGCAGGCTGTCAGACAGAACTACACATCTTAGTTTTAGTGATGAAATATGCTAGAAATAAGGAATAGTTATATAATGAATAATGAAGTGATTTTTGCAGATGATAATGAATACTGATGAAGAGTAATGATGAAGAATATGCTACTATGAATAATGAAGTTTTTCTTTACAGGTGATGATGATAATGGAGTTATGATGATATGGATAATGAAGTTTTCTTTGCAGATGAGGAAAATGTTGAAGTTATATTTATGCTATGTAGTTATTTAAGTATTTGTTGCAGTTCGTTTTGACAGCAGGTGTTATATTGCATAGTATAATGACTGAAGGTTTTGGAAAGGACAGCTATGGAACACATTTTTTATACACATTTCACTACCTGTTAATTCGAAGTTCACTACTTTTCAGCATAGTATGCGTTTCTTCTTTCAGCTCAATAATCCGTTTTGTATTTTTTCCAGGAGAAGCCTTTCATGATACTTACTAAACTTGTTACTTATTAAACCTATACTAGTACTTGCATTTTTTTTACCCACTTGTGTCACAACCTTGCTACAGCTGACTTATGACAGATGACGTTACACATTTTCATTTATACCAACAAACCAGAAACAAATTTTTTTCTTCTTGCTTTCCCTTATAATTACCCAAAGCAATGCATTGCTAGCACAAAAACAAAATGTATTACCAGTCCCAAATAATGTTACTAGTTTAAGAGAATTCTGAATAACACTGATCAGCTCTGAATAGTATGTCACTTCAGTAATGACTTCTTAATGATACAAAAAAAATAAAAATAATAATAATGCTTTGTAACTGGCTAATAACTGCCACTGTTTATTGTAATGAGACTACTTATAATGCCCATGATTATTAATGCTATGACTGTAATTAACTGATTTTTAATAATGACTTCGTAATGATCTGAATAACACTGAATGATGAACAATGTTTTATACTATTCAATACTTGCTGGCCACTGAGTGCCAATAACTAATGTCACTAAATGAATTATGTTATTAATTATGCCATTAATTAGCTCCTGTTTTCAATGATGATTTTTCATGTTCTATAACTGGCCACTGAGTGCCAATAATTAATGTCACTAAATGAATTATGTTATTAATTATGCCATTAATTAGCTCCTGTTTTCAATGATGATTTTTCATGTTCTATAACTGGCCACTGAGTGCCAATAATTAATGTCACTAAATGAATTATGTTATTAATTATGCCATTAATTAGCTCCTGTTTTCAATGATGACTTTTCATGTTTTGGTACCTGGCCAATGAGTGCCAATAATTTGTATAACTCAATGTATTATGTTAATGCTAGGCCAATAACTGACTTTTTTTTTTTTCAATGGAGACTTCTGATGTACATTATTCTGTCATACTAAATATGCTTTGTAACTGGCCAAAGACTGCCGCTGTTTATTGTAATACAATTACCCATGATGCCAATAATTTAATTTTATGAACATTATTCTGTAATACTAAATACATGGTACAGAAATGTTCAATAACTAGGCTATGAATGCCGCAAACTACTAATGTAACTCCTAATGAAGACTAGTATGTGACTTAATGTCCTTCACCTTCTGACCTAACTACCTGGAATTACTGTAATATCCATTTGTCTTGTCCATCCTCATGATCATGGAGCACTATATTTGGTTTCTGCACTAATTCTATGTTGGTGTGTCTTGTAAGAGCGTGGTGTTGACACGACATGCTGTCCACCACCGTGAGCGATGGAGACGTTATTATGGTCCCACTGTTTGGTGTACCTAATGTACTGCCAAAATGAAAACATGGAATATTACTACGACAGTTCAGTGTCTTGGCTACGCTGATAAATTCTGATGGGAAAAGAACTTCAAATTGTGTCACTTGGTGTTGTACATCTGTGGAAAGATATGGACTTTCAGAGCAGCTGCATGCAACCTAAAGTGCTACAACCATGATGCAATCCTTCCCTTTCCTATCCTAATTCTTGTAACATAGTAAAAAAACATTTTTTTGCTAACATGATTTGTATTCATGACCTATACATTTTTTTGATTTGATAATATGTTCTAAACTACAGTACATGTGCACTTATGTCATGTGTTAATATGCTTTCTACTGAACTTCAGTGCCTGTGCAACTTTTCTCATTTTTCAATATGATTTGTACTCATTCTGTATACATTTTGTGATTTCCTGATATGTTCAATACTTCCGTGCGTATGCACTTATGTCATTTGTTACTTATTGTATATACATTTCCTCATTTGCTGATATGTTCTGACCTGCAGTGCATGTGTACTCATGTCACTTGTCAACATGATTTTTTGAGACATTTTTCGATTTGTTCTGAAGTACAGTATATGTGCACACTTGTCTTTTATATTATATATACATTTTTCTGATTTGCTGATACGCTCTGTACTCATTGTATACATTTTTCGTCATTGTCTAATGTTTTGTACTCGGTGCATGTGCACCACATTTAATTCATGTACTATATCTGTATATATGATGTAACTGTAAAGTTAATTAGTTAAAAAAAAATTCTTGCGATGGCAAGTCCAAATGACTCACCATCGCTGCCAAATTTTTGCCCCCCCCCCCCCTCCCCCACCAGTGGAGGGTTATGACACACGTATGTTGTGTGGCGGCGATGGCGAGGCGTTGCAGAGTCTCTGACCAGAGAGCTATTTGTCGTTCCTAGTCTGCGCTTGACCGCGCGAGAGTTGCGAGCAGTAGTCTGTCGGTAACAGTAGGCCAGTGCAGTCTGGTAGCAGTAGTAGTCGAGTACGGTCGAGAGCGGGACGCAGTCGCAGGCGTCGACATGGGTGTCTGGTCAAGATGCTGAATGAGGTATATTGTTAATTAAGGTAACCAAGCTGCATTGCGCACATCAGATACTGTAAAGTTTAATTATTGTAATTAATTCTCAACAAGTGCCAAAGACCGATATTTCGGTTTAATTGAGTTTACATTGTCACTGAAGTCTCATTAGAATTGAATTGTTTTTCATTATTTTCGTGAGAGCTTACACCTTGAGCCAGATTGCGATTCTCATTTTTATTGTCATTAAATTTAATTGCTAGGGAGGTTACGCTTGGCTCCCATTTATTATTTTTTTGTCTTTCAAAATTTCTGTGGGGAGGTTACAATGACACATCATAAGGTCCTCGGTCATGTATAAGGCACCAAAGCCGACTAAAAAGTCATTAATCCATATCTAAAACTTGAATTGTACTGCTTCTTACTGGCCGATTAAAACAACTTAGAAGCTTCTTCTGTGTTCTAGTGTGATGCTTTTAGCGTCTCCGCATACCGCAGCACGCGACATAAGTTTGCAGACGATAAATGTAAGCGTTTCAGACAGAAAAGCGGCCAATGTGACGATCTGGCATTACGTCGATGCGATAGCAAATGGAGCAAACGGGCCGATTTCTTAGGTTTTTACTAAATATGAACACTTTTCACATTCTCTCGTGAAACATGGCTGCCAGACCTCGTTTCATGCCAAATCTTAAGGTCCTCGGTCATGTCCAACGAACCAATGCCGGATAATAAATCAATAATCGATAACTAAAACTTGAATTGTACTGCTCGTTACTAGCCGATTACATCAACTTAGAAGCTTCTTCTGTGTTCTAGTGTGATGCTTTTAGCGTCTCCGCATACCGCAGCACGCGACATAAGTTTGCAGACGATAAATGTCAGCGTTTCAGACAGAAAAGCGGCCAATGTGACGATCTGGCATTACGTCGATGCGATAGCAAATGGAGCAAACTGGCCGATTTCTTAGGTTTTTACTAAATATGAACACTTTTCACATTCTCTCGTGAAACATGGCTGCCAGACCTCGTTTCATGCCAAATCTTAAGGTCCTCGGTCATGTCCAACGAACCAATGCCGGATAATAAATCAATAATCGATAACTAAAACTTGAATTGTACTGCTCGTTACTAGCCGATTACATCAACTTAGAAGCTTCTTCTGTGTTCTAGTGTGATGCTTTTAGTGTCTCCGCATACCGAAGCACGCGACATAAGTTTGCAGACGATAAATGTAAGCGTTTCAGACAGAAAAGAGGCCAATGTGACGATCTGGCATTATGTCGATGCGATAGCACATGGACCAAGCGGGCCGTTTTCTTAGGTTTTTACTACAAATGAACAATTTCCACATTTTCTCGTTAACGTGGCTGCCAGACCTCGATTCATGCCAAATCTTAAGGTCCTCGGTCATGTCCAAGGCACCAAAGCCGTCTAATAAGTCATAATCGATAACTAAAACTTGAATTGCACTGCTTCTTACTAGATGATTACATCAATTTAGAAGCTTCTCCTGTGTTCAAGTCTGATGCTTTTAGAGTCTCCGCATACCGCAGCACGCGACATAAGTTTGCAAACGATAAATGTAAGCGTTTCAGACAGAAAAGCGGCCAATGTGACGATCTGGCATTACGTCGATGCGATTGCAAATGTTATCGATTATTGACTTATTAGCCGGCTTTGATGCCTTGGACATGACCGAGGACCTTAAGATTTGGCATGAAACGAGGTGTGGCAGCCACGTTACATGAGAGTATGTGAAACGTGTTCATATATTGTAAAAACCTAAGACATCAGCCCGTTTGCTCCATTTGCTATCGCATCGACGTAATGCCAGATCGTCACATTGGCCGCTTTTCTGTCTGAAACCCTTACATTTATCGTCTCCAAACTTATGTCGCGTGCTGCGTTATGCGCAAGAGACTAAAAGCATCGGCCAGTAAGAAGCAGTCCAATTCAAATTTTAGTTATCGATTATTGACTTTTTTGCTGGCTTTGGTACATTGGACATGACCGAGGACCTTAAGATTTGGCATGTAACGAGGTGTGGCAGCCACGTTACACGAGAGTATGTGAAACGTGTTCATATATAGTAAAAACCTAAGAAATCGGCCCGCTTGATACATTTGCTATCGCATCGACGTAATGCCAGATCGTCATATTGGCCGCTTTTCTCACTGAAACGCTTACATTTATCATCTGCAAACTTATGTCGCGTGGTGCGGTATGCGGAGATACTAAAAGCATCACAGAAGAAGCTTCTAAGTTGATGTAATCGGCCAGTAAGATGCAGTACAATTAGAGTTTTAGTTATCGATTATTGACTTATTAGCCGGCTTCCGTGCATTGGACATGACCGAGGACCTCAAGATTTGGCATAAAACGAGGTGTGGCAGCCACGTTACACGAGAGAATGTGAAAAGTGTTCATATGTAGTAAAAACCTAACAAATCGGCCCGCTTGCTCCATTTGCTATAGCATCCATGTATTGCCAGATCGTCACATTGGCCGCTTTTCTGTCTGAAACGCGTACATTTATCGTCTACAATCTGATATCGCGTGGTGCGGTATGCGCAGACACTAAAAGCATCACACTAGAACACAGAACAAGCTTCTAAGTTGATGTAATCGGCCAGTAACATGCAGTACAATTTAAGTTTTATTTATGGATTATTGTCTTATTAGCCGGCTGTGGTGCCTTGGACATTACCGAGGTTCCTAAGATTTGGCATGAAACGAGGGATGGCAGCCACGTTACACGTATGTGAAACGTGTTGATATGTAGTAAAAGCCTAAGAAATCGGCCCGTTTGCTCCATTTGCTATCGCATCGATGTAATGCCAGATCGTCCCATTGGCCGCTTTTCTGTCTGAAACGCTTACATTTATCGTCTGCAAACTTATGTCGCGTGCTGCGGTATGCGGAGACACTAAAAGCTTCACACTAGAACACGGAACAAGCTTCTAAGTTGATGTAATCGGCCAGTAAGCGGCAGTACTATTCAAGTTTTAGGTACCGATTATTGACTTATTAGCCGGCTTTGGTGCCTTGGACATGACCGAGGACCTTAAGAATTGCGTGATACGAGGTCTGGCAACATCGTTACACGAGAGCATGTGAAAAATCTTCATATGTAGTAAAAACCAAACAAATCGGCCCGTTAGCTCTATTTGCTATCGCATCGACGTAATGCCAGTTCGTCACATTGACCGCTTTTCTGTCTGATACGTTTATATTTGTCGTCTGCATTCTTATGTCACGTGCTGCGGTATGCGGAGACACTAAAAGCATCACACTAAACACAGAAGAAGCTTCTAAGTTGATGCAATCGGCCAGTAACAGGCAGTACAATTCAAGTTTTAGTTATCGATTATTGAGTTATTAGCCGGCTTTGATGCCTTGGACATGACCGACGACCATAAGATTTGGCATGAAACGAGGTGTGGCAGCCATGTTACACGAGAGTGTGTGAAACGTGTTCATATACAGTAAAAACCTAACAAATCGGCCCGCTTGCTCCATTTGCTATCACATCGATGAAATGCCAGATCGTCACATTGGCCTCTTTTCTGTCTGAAACGCTTACATTTATCGTCTGCAATCTTATATCGCGTGGTGCGGTATGCGGAGACAGTAAAAGCGTCACACTAGAACACAGAAGAAGGTTCTAAGTTGATGTAATCGGCCAGTAACAAGCAGTAAAATTCAAGTTTCAGTTATCGATTATTGACTTATTATCCGGCTTTGGTGCCTTGGACATGACTGAGGACCTTAAGATTTGGCATGAAACGAGGTGTGGCAGCCACGTTACACGAGAGTATGTGAAACGTGTTCATATATTGTAAAAACCTAAGAAATCGGCCCGTTTGCTCCATTTGCTATCGCATCGACGTAATGCCAGATCGTCACAATGGCCTCTTTTCTGTCTGAATCGCTTACATTTATCGTCTGCAAACTTATGTGGCGTGCTGCCGTATGCGGAGACGTTAAAAGCATCACACTAGAACATAGTAGAAGCTTCTAAGTAGATGCAATCGGCCAGTAACAGGCAGTACAATTCAAGTTTTAGTTATTGATTATTGACTTATTAGTCGGCTTTGGTGCCTTGGACATGACCGAGGACCTTACGATTTGGCATGAAACGAGGGCTGGCAGCCACGTTACACGAGAGAATGTGAAAAGTGTTAATATGTAGTAAAAACCTAAGAACTCGTCCCGTTTGTTCCATTTGCTATAGCATCCACGTAATTCCAGATCGTCACATTGACCGCTTTACTGTCTGAAACGCTTACATTTATTTTCTGCAAATTTATGTCGCGTGCTGCGGTATGTGGAGACACTAAACGTATCACTAGAACACATAAGAATGATCTAAATTTATGTAATCGGCCAGTAAGAAGCAGTACATTTCAAATTGTAGTTATCGATTATTGACTTATTAGCCGGCTTTGGTGCCTTGGACATGACCGAGGACCTGAAGATTTGGCACGAAACGAGGTCTGGCAGCCACGTTAACGAGAAAATTTGAAAATTGTTCATTTGTAGTAAAAACCTAAGAAATGCTCCATTTGCTACCGCATCGACCTGATGCCAGATTGTCACATTGGCCGCTTTTCAGTCTGAAACGCTTACATTTATCGCCTGCAAACTTATGTCGCGTGCTGCGGTATGCGGAGACACTAAAAGCATTAGACTAGAACCCAGAAGATGCTTCTAAGTCGATGTAATCGGCCAGTTAGAAACAGTACAATTCAAGTTTTAGTTATCGATTATTGACTTATTAGCCGGCTTTGGTGCCTTGGACATGACCGAGGACCTTAAGAATTGCATGAAACGAGGACTGGCATCCCCGTTACACGAGAGCATGTGAAAAGTATTCATATGTAGTAAAAACCTAAGAAATCGGTCCGTTAGCTCCATTTGCTATCGCATCGCCGTAACGCCAGATCGTCACATTGGCCGCTTTACTGTCTGAAACGCTTACATTTATCGTCTGCAATGTGATGTCGTGCGGTGCAGTATGCGGAGACACTAAAAGCATCACACTAGAACACAGAAGATGCTTCTAAGTTGATGTAATCGGCCAGTAACTAGCAGTACAATTTATGTTTTATTTATGGATTATTGTCTTATAGGCCGGCTTTGGTACCTTGGACATAACCGAGGTTCCTAAGATTTGGCATGAAACGAGGTATGGCAGCCACGTTACACGTATGTGAAACGTGTTCATATATAGTAAAAACCTAAGAAATCGGCCCGTTTGCTCCATTTGCTATAGCATCGACTTAATGCCAGATCGTCTCATTGGTCGCTTTTCTGTCTCAAACGCTTACATTTGTCGTCTGCAAACTTATGTCGCGTGCTGTGGTATGCGGAGACACTAAAAGCATCACACTAGAAAACAGAAGAAGCTTCTAAGTTGATGTAATTAGCCAGTAAGAGGCTGTACATATCAAGTTTCAGTTATCGATTATTGACTTATTAGCCGGCTCTGGTGGCTTGAACATGACCGAGGACCTTAATATTAGGCATGAAACGAGGTCTGGCAGCCACGTTACACGAGAGAATGTGAAAAGTGTACATATATTGTAAAAACCTAAGAAATCGGCCCGTTTGCTCCATTTGCTATCGCATCGACGTAATGCCAGATGGTCACAATGGCCGCTTTTCTGTCTGAATCGCATACATCTATCGTCTGCAAACTTATGTCGCGTGTTGCGGTATGCGCAGTGACTAAAAGCATCGGCCAGTAAGAAGCAGTGCAATTCAAGTTTTAGTTATCGATTATTGACTTATTAGCCGGCTTTGGTGGCTTGGACATTACCGAGGACCTTAATATTTGGCATGAAACGAGGTCTGGCAGCCATGTTACACGAGAGAATGTGAAAAGTGTTCATATGTAGTAAGGACCTAAGACATCGGCCCGTTTGCTCCATTTGCTATCGCATCGAAGTAATGCCAGATCGTCCCATTGGCCGCTTTTCTGTCTGAAACGCTTACATTTATCCACTGCAAACTGATGTCGCTGCCTTCGGTATGCGGACACACTCAAAGCATCACACAAGAACACAGAAGAAACTTCAGAGTTGATGTAATGGGCCAGTAAGAAGCAGTAGAATTCAAGTTTTAGTTATCGATTATGACTTATTAGCCGGCTTTGGTGCCTTGGACATGACCGAGGACCTTAAGATTTGGCATGAAACGAGGTCTGGGATCCACGTTAACGAGAAAATGTGAAAATTGTTCATTTGCAGTAAAAACCTAAGAAATCGGCCCGTTTGCTCCATTTGCTATCGTATAGATGTAATGCCAGATCGCCCCATTGGTCGCTTTTCTGTCTGAAACGATTACATTTGTCGTCTGCAAACTTATGTCGCGTGCTGTGGTATGCGGAGACACTAAAAGCATCACACTAGAAAACAGAAGAAGCTTCTAAATTGATGTAATCAGCCAGTAAGAGACTGTACAATTCAAGTTTTAGTTATCGATTATTGACTTATTAGACAGCTTTGGTACCTTGGACATGACCGAGGACTTTAAGATTTGGCATGAAACGAGGTGTGGCAGCCACGTTACACGAGAGAATGTGAAAAGAGTTCATATGTATTAAAAACCTAAGAAATCGGCCTGTTTGCTCTATTTGCTATCGCATCGACGTAATGCCAGATCGTCACATTGGCCGCTTTTCTGTCTGAAACGCTTACATTTATCGTCTGCAAACTTATGTCGCGTGCTGCGGCATGTGGAGACACTGAAAGTAACACACTAGAAAACAGAAGAAGCTTTTAAGTTGATAAATTCGGAATGTAAGAAGCAGTACAATTCAAGTGTTAGTTATTTATTATTGACTTATTAGCCGGCTTTTGTGCCTTGGATATGACCGAGGACCTTTAGATTTGACATGAAATGCGGTCTGTCGGCCACGTTACACGAAACAATGTGAAGAGAGTTCACATGTTGTAAAAACCTAAGAAATCGGCCCGTTTGCTCCATTTGCTATCGCATCGACGTAATGCCAGATCGTCACATTGGCCACTTTTCTGTCTGAAACGCTTACATTTATCGTTTGCAAACTTATGTCGCTTGCTGCGGTATGCGGGGACACTAAAAGCATCACACTAGAACACAGAAGAAGCTTCTAAGTTGATGTAATCGGCCAGTAACAAGCAGTAAAATTCAAGTTTCAGTTATCGATTATTGACTTATTATCCGGCTTTGGTGCCTTGGACATGACCGAGGACCTTAAGATTTGGCATGAAACGAGGTGTGGCAGCCACGTTACACGAGAGTATGTGAAACGTGTTCATATATTGTAAAAACCTAAGAAATCGGCCGGTTTGCTCCATTTGCTATCGCATCGACGTAATGCCAGATCATCACATTGGCCGCTTTTCTGTCTGCAACGCTTACATTTATCGTCTGCAAACTTATGTCGCGTGTTGCGGTATGCGCAAAGACTAAAAGCATCGGCCAGTAAGAAGCACTGCAATTCAAGTTTTAGTTATCGATTATTGACTTATTAGCCGGCTTTGGTGGCTTTGTCATGACCGAGGACCTTAACATTTGGCATGAAACGAGGGCTGGCAGCCACGTTACACGAGAGAATGTGAAAAGTGTTAATATGTAGTAAAAACCTACGAACTCGTCCCGTTTGTTCCATTTGCAATCGCATCGAAGTAATGCCAGATCGTCACAATGGCCGCTTTTCTGTCTGAATCGCTTACATTTATTGTCTGCAAACTTATGTCGCGTGCTGCCGTATGCGGAGACGCTAAAAGCATCACACTAGAACATAGAAGAAGCTTCTAAGTAGATGTAATCGGCCAGTAACAGGCAGTACAATTCAAGTTTTAGTAATTGATTATTGACTTATTAGCCGGCTTTGGTGCCTTGGACATGACCGAGGACCTTACGATTTGGCATAAAATGAGGGCTGGCAGCCACGTTACACGAGAGAATGTGAAAAGTGTTAATATGTAGTAAAAACCTACGAACTCGTCCCATTTGTTCCATTTTCTATCGCATCCACGTAATTCCAGATCGTCACATTGGCCGCTTTACTGTCTGAAACGCTTACATTTACTTTCTGCAAATTTATGTCGCGTGCTGCGGTATGTGGAGACACTAAACGTATCACTAGAACACAGAAGAATGATCTAAATTTATGTAATCGGCCAGTAAGAAGCAGTACATTTCAAATTGTAGTTATCGATTATTGATTTATTAGCCGGCTTTGGTGCCTTGGACATGACCGAGGACCTGAAGATTTGGCACGAAACGAGGTCTGGCAGCCACGTTAACGAGAAAATTTGAAAATTGTTCATTTGTAGTAAAAACCTAAGAAATGCTCCATTTACTACCGCATCGACCTGATGCCAGATTGTCACATTGGCCGCTTTTCTGTCTGAAACGCTTACATTTATCGCCTGCAAACTTATGTCGCGTGCTGCGGTATGCGGAGACACTAAAAGCATTAGACTAGAACCCAGAAGATGCTTCTAAGTTGATGTAATCGGACAGTAAGTAGTAGTACATTTCAAGTTTTAGTTATCGATTATTGACTTATTAGCCGGGTTTGGGGCCTTGGACATGACCGAGGACCGTACGATTTATCATGAATCGAGGTCTGGAAGCCACGTTACAAGAGAGAATGTGAAATGTGTTCATATGTAGTAGAAACCCAAGAAATCGGCCCGTTTCCTCCATTTGCTATCGCATCGACGTAATTCCAAATCGTCACATTGGCCGCTTTTCTGTCTGAAGGGCTTACATTTATCGTCTGCAAACTTACATCGCGTGGTGCAGTATGCGGTGACACTAAAAGCATCACACTAGTACACAGAAGCATCTTCTAAGTCGATGTAATCGGCCAGTTAGAAACAGTACAATTCAAGTTTTAGTTATCGATTATTGACTTATTAGCCGGCTTTGGTGCCTTGGACATGACCGAGGACCTTAAGAATTGCATGAAACGAGGACTGGCAGCCCCGTTACACGAGATCATGTGAAAAGTATTCATATGTAGTAAAAACCTAAGAAATCGGTCCGTTAGCTCCATTTGCTATCGCATCGCCGTAATGCCAGATCTTCACATTGGCCGCTTTACTGTCTGAAACGCTTACATTTATCGTCTGCAATCTGATGTCGTGTGGTGCAGTATGCGGAAACACTAAAAGCATCACACTAGAACACAGAAGATGCTTCTAAATTGATGTAATCGGCCAGTAACTAGCAATACAATTTATGTTTTATTTATGGATTATTGTCTTATTAGCCGGCATTGGTACCTTGGACATAAACGAGGTTCCTAAGATTTGGCATGAAACGAGGTATGGCAGCCACGTTACACGTATGTGAAACGTGTTCATATATAGTAAAAACCCAAGAAATCGGCCCGTTTGCTCCATTTGCTATAGCATCGACTTAATGCCAGATCGTCACATTGGTCGCTTTTCTATCTGAAACGCTTACATTTATCGTCTGCAAACTTATGTCGCGTGGTTCCGTATGCGGAGACACTAAAAGCATCACACTAGAACACAGAAGAAGCATGAAAGTTGATGTAATCGGCCAGTAAGAAGCAGTACATTTCAAGTTTTAGTTTACGATTATTGACTTATTAGCCGGCTTTGGTGGCTTGGACATGACCGAGGACCTTAAGATTTGGCATGAAACGAGGTGTGGCAGCCACGTTACACGAGAGTATGTGAAACGTGTTCATATATTGTAAAAACCTAAGAAATCGGCCCGTTTGCTCCATTTGCTATCGCATCGACGTAATGCCCGATCGTCACAATGGCCGCTTTTCTGTCTGAATCGCATACATTTATCGTCTGCAAACTTATGTCGCGTGCTGCCGTATGCGGAGACGCTAAAAGAATCACACTAGAACATAGAAGAAGCTTCTAAGTTGATGTAATCGGCCAGTAACAGGCAGTACAATTCAAGTTTTAGTTATTGATTATTGACTTATTAGCCGGCTTTAATGCCATGGACATGACCGAGGACATTACGATTTGGCATGAAACGGGGGCTGGCAGCCACGTTACACGAGAGAATGTGAAAAGTGTTCATATGTAGTAAAAACCTAAGAAATCGTCCCGTTTCTTCCATTTTCTATCGCATCAACGTAATGCCAGATCGTCACCTTGGCCGCTTTACGGTCTGAGACGCTTACATTTGTCGTCTGTAAACTTATGTCGCGTGCTGCGGTATGCAGGGACACTAAAAGCATCACACTAGAACAAAGAAGAAGCTTCTAACTTGATGTAATAGGCCAGTAAGAAGCAGTAGATTTCAAGTTTTAGTTATCGATTATGACTTATTAGCCGGCTTTGGTGCCTTGGACATGACCGAGGACATTAAGATTTGGCATGAAACGAGGTGTGGCAGCAACGTTCGCGAGAGAATGTGATACGTGTTCAAATATAGTAAAAACCTAAGAAATCGGCCCGCTTGCTCCATTTGCTATCGCATCGACGTAAATGCCAGATCGTCACATTGGCCGCTTTTCTGTCTGAAACGCTTACATTTATCGCCTGCAAACTTATGTCGCGTGCTGTGGTATGCGGAGACACTAAAAGCATCACACCAGAACACAGAAGATGCTTCTAAGTTGATGTAATCGGCCTGTAAGAAGCAGTACAATTCAAGTTTTAGTTATCGATTATTGACTTATTAGCCGGCTTTGGTTCCTTGGACATGACCGAGGACTTTAAGATTTGGCATGAAACGAGGTCTGGCAGCCACGTTACACGAGAGAATGTGAAAAGTGTTCATATGTAGTAAAAACCTAAGAAATCGGCCCGTTTGCTCCATTTGCTATCGCATCGACGTAATGCCAGATCGTCACATTGGCCGCTTTTGTGTCTGAAACGCTTACATTTATCGCCTGCATAGTCATGTAGTATGCTGCGGTATACGGAGACACTAAAAGCATCACAATAGAACACAGAAGAAACTTCTAAGTTGATGTAATCGGCCAGTAAGAAGCAGTACAATTCAAGTTTTAGTTATGGATTATTGACGTATCAGCCGGCTTTGGTGCCTTGGACATGACCGAGGATCTTAAGATTTGGCATGAAATGAAGTCTGGCGGCCACGTTACACGAGAGAATGTGAAAAAAGTTTATATGTAGTAAAAACCTAAGAAATCGGCCCGTTTGGTCCACTTGCTATCTCATCGACGTAATGCGAATTCGTCACATTGGCCCCTTTTCGGTCTGAAACGATGGCATTTATCTTCTGCAAACTTATGTCGTGTGGTGCGGTATGTGGAGACACTAAAAGCATCACCCAAAACACAGAAGAAGCTTCCATGTTGATGTAATCGGCCAGTCAGAAGCAGTACAATTCAAGTTTTAGTTATCGATTATTGACTTATTAGACGGCTATGGTGCCTTGGACATGATCGAGGACCTTGAGATTTGGCATGAAGTGAGGTCTGGAAGCCACTTTACACGAGAGAATGTGAAAAATGTTCATATGTCGTAAAAACCTAAGAAATCAGCCCGTTTGTTCCATTTGCTATCGCATCGACGTAATGCCAGATCGTGACATTGGCCGCTTTTCTGTCTGAAACGCTTACATTTATCGTCTGCAAACCTATGTCGCGTGCTGCGTTTTGAGGAGAAAATAAAAACATCACATTTGATCACAGAAGAAGCTTCTAAGTTGATGTAATCGGCCACTAAGAAGCTGTAAAATTCAAGTTTAATTATCGATTATTAACTTATTAGCCGTCTTTGGTGGCTTGGGCATGACCGAGGACCTTAAGATTTTGCAAGAAGCGAGGTCTGGCAGCCACGCTACACGAGAGAATGTGAAAAGTGTTCATATGTAGAAAAAACCTAAGAAATCGGCCCGTTTGCTCCATCTCCTATCGCATCGACGTAATGACAGATTGTCACTTTGGCCTCTTTTGTGTCTGCGACGGTTACATTTATCGTCTGCAAACTTATGTAGCGTGATGCGGTATGCGGAAACACTAAAAGCATCACACTAGAACACAGAAGAAGCTTCTAAGTTGATGTAATCGGCAAGTAAGAAGCAGTACAATTCAAGTTTTAGTTATCGATTATTGACTTATTAGCCGGCTTTGGCGCTTTGTACATGACCGAGGACCTTAAGATTTGGCATGAAACGAGTTCTGGTAGTCACGTTACACGAGAGAATGTGAAAAGTGTTCATATCTACATCTACATCTACATCCTTTCTCCGCAAGCCACCTGACGGTGTGTGGCGGAGGGTACCTTGAGTACCTCTATCGGTTCTCCCTTCTATTCCAGTCTCGTATTGTTCGAGGAAAGAAGGATTGTCGGTATGCCTCTGTGTGGGCTCTAATCTCTCTGATTTTATCCTCATGGTCTCTTCGCGAGATATACGTAGGAGGGAGCAATATACTGCTTGACTCTTCGGTGAAGGTATGTTCTCGAAACTTTGACAAAAGCCCGTACCGAGCTACTGAGCGTCTCTCCTGCAGAGTCTTCCACTGGAGTTTATCTATCATCTCCGTAACGCTTTCGCGATTACTACATGATCCTGTAACGAAGCGCGCTGCTCTCCGTTGGATCTTCTGTATATCTTCTATCAACCCTATCTGGTATGGATCCCACACTGCTGAGCAGTATTCAAGCAGTGGGCCAACAAGCGTACTGTAACCTACTTCCTTTGTTTTCGGATTGCATTTCCTTAGGATTCTTCCAATGAATCTCAGTCTGGCATCTGCTTTACCGACGATCAACATTATATGATCATTCCATTTTAAATCACTCCTAATGCGTACTCCCAGATAATTTATGGTATTAACTGCTTCCAGTTGCTGACCTGCTATATTGTAGCTAAAAGATAAGGGATCTTTCTTTCTGTGTATTCGCAGCACATTACACTTGTCTACATTGAGATTCAATTGCCATTCCCTGCACCATGCGTCAATTCGCTGCAGATCCTCCTGCATTTCAGTACAATTTTCCATTGTTACAATCTCTCGATACACCACAGCATCATCCGCAAAAAGCCTCAGTGAACTTCCGATGTCATCCACAAGGTCATTTATGTATATTGTGAATAGCAACGGTCCTATGACACTCCCCTGCGGCACACCTGAAATCACTCTTATTTCGGAAGACTTCTCTCCATTGACAATGACATGCTGCGTCCTGTTATCCAGGAACTCCTCAATCCAATCACACAATTGGTCTGATAGTCCATATGCTCTTACTTTGTTCATTAAACGACTGTGGGGAACTGTATCGAACTCCTTGCGGAAGTCAAGAAACACGGCATCTACCTGTGAACCCGTGTCTATGGCCCTCTGAGTCTCGTGGACGAATAGCGCGAGCTGGGTTTCACATGACCGTCTTTTTCGAAACCCATGCTGATTCCTACAGAGTAGATTTCTTGTCTCCAGAAAAGTCATTATACTCGAACACAATACGTGTTCCAAAATTCTACAACTGATCGACGTTAGAGATATAGGTCTATAGTTCTGCACATCTGCTCGACGTCCCTTCTTGAAAACGGGGATGACCTGTGCCCTTTTCCAATCATTTGGAACGCTACGCTCTTCTAGAGACCTACGGTACACCGCTGCAAGAAGGGGGGCAAGTTCCTTCGCGTACTCTGTGTGAAATTGAACTGGTATCCCATCAGGTCCAGAGGCCTTTCCTCTTTTGAGCGATTTTAATTGTTTCTCTATCCCTCTGTCGTCAATTTCGATATCTACCATTTTGTCATTTGTGCGACAATCTAGAGAAGGAACTACAGTGCAATCTTCCTCTGTGAAACAACTTTGGAAAAAGACATTTAGTATTTCGGCCTTTAGTCTGTCATCCTCTGTTTCAGTACCATTTTGGTCACAGAGTGTCTGGAAATTATGTTTTGACCCACCTACCGCTTTGACATAAGACCAAAATTTCTTAGGATTTTCTGCCAAATCAGTACACAGAACTTTACTTTCGAATTCATTGAACGCCTCTCGCATAGCCCTCCTCACACTACATTTCGCTTCGCGTAATTTTTGTTTGTCTGCAAGGCTTTGGCTATGGTTATGTTTGCTGTGAAGTTCCCTTTGCTTCCGCAGCAGTTTTCTAACTCGGTTGTTGTACCACGGTGGCTCTTTTCCATCTCTTACGATCTTGCTTGGCACATACTCATCTAACGCATTATGTACGACGGTTTTGAACTTTGTCCACTGATCCTCAACACTATCTGTACTTGAGACAAAACTTTTGTGTTGAGCCAACAGGTACTCTGAAATCTGTTTTTTGTCACTTTTTCTAAACAGAAAAATCTTCCTACCCTTTTTAATATTCCTATTTACGGCTAAAATCATCGATGCCGTAACCGTTTTATGATCGCTGATTCCCTGTTCTGCGTTAACTTTTTCAAATAGTTCGGGTCTGTTTGTCACCAGAAGGTCTAATATGTTATCGCCAAGAGTCGGTTCTCTGTTTAACTGCTCAAGGTAGTTTTCAGATAAAGCAATTAAAAAAATTTCACTGGATTCTTTGTCCCTGCCACCCGTTATAAACGTCTGAGTCTCCCAGTCTATATCCGGCAAATTAAAATCTCCACCCAGAACTATAACATGGTGGGGAAATCTACTCGAAATATTTTCCAAATTATCCTTCAGGTGTTCAGCCACAACAGCTGCTGAGCCAGGGGGCCTATAGAGACATCCAATTACCATGTCTGAGCCTGCTTTAACCGTGACCTTCACCCAAATCATTTCACATTTCGGATCTCCGTCAATTTCCTTCGATACTATTGCACTTCTTATCGCTATAAACACGCCTCCCCCTTCACTGTCCAGCCTGTCTCTGCGGTATACATTCCAATCTGAGTTTAAGATTTCATTACCGTTTACGTCTGGTTTTAGCCAACTTTCTGTCCCTAGTACTATATGCGCGTTGTCACCGTTTATTAATGAGAGCAGTTCTGGGTCCTTTCTGTAGACGCTCCTGCAGTTTACTATTAGCACATTAATACTGTTATTCCCTGTTGCATTTTGCCTACTCCTACCTTGCCGCGTCTCAGGATGCGTCTTGTCGGTCCTAGGGAGGGAAGTATCTAACCTAAAAAAAAACCACGTGCATTCCACACGTACTCCGCTACCCTTGTAGCCGCTTCCGGTGTGTAGTGCACGCCTGACCTATTCAGGGGGACCCTACAATTCTCCACCCGATAGCGGAGGTCGAGAAATTTGCACCCCAGATCTCCGCAGAATCGTCTGAGCCTCTGGTTTAAGCCTTCCACTCGGTTCCAAACCAGAGGACCGCGATCGGTTCTGGGAACGATACTACAAATAGTAAGATCTGATTTCACCTCGCGAGCGAGGCTTTCCGTCTTCACCATTTCCGCCAACCGCCTGTACGAACTGAGGATGACCTCTGCACCCAGACGGCAGGAGTCATTGGTGCCGACATGAGCAACAATTTGCGGTCGGGTGCACCCAGTGCTCTCTAATGCCGCCGGTAGGGCCTCCTCCACATCTCGGATGAGACCCCCCGGCAAGCAAACAGAGTGAACACTGGCCTTCTTCCCCGACCTTCCCGCTATTTCCCTAAGGGGCTCCATCACCCGCCTAACGTTGGAGCTCCCAATAACTAATATGTAGTAAAAACCTAAGAAATCGGCCCGTTTGCTCCATTTGCTATCGCATCGACGTAATGAGAGATTGTCACATTCGCCGCTTTTCTGTCTGAAACGATTACATTTATCGTCTGCAAACTTATGTCGTATGCTGCGGTAAGCGGAGAGAATAAAAGCATCACACTAGAACACAGAAGAAGCTTCTAAGTTGATGAAATCGGCCAGTGGGAAGCAGTACAATTCAAGTTTTAGTTATCGATTATTGATTTATTAGCCGGCTTTGGTGCCTTGGATATGACCGAGTACCTTAAGATTTGGCATGAAACGATTTCTGGCAGCCACGTTACACGAGAGAATGTGAAAACTCTTCATATGTAGTAAAATATTAAGAAGTCGGCCCGTTTGCTCCATTTGCTATCGCATCGACGTAATGCCTGATAGCCATATTGACCGCTTTTCTGTCTGAATCGTTTACATTTGTCGTCTGCAAACTTATGTCGCATGGTGCGGTATGCGGAGACACTAATAGCATCACACTACAACACGGAAGAAGCGTCTAAGTTGATGTAATCGGCCGGTAAGAAGCAGTACAATTCAAGTTTTAGTTATTGATTATTGACTTATTAGCCGGATTTGGTGCATTGGACAAGACCGTCGACCTTAAGATTTGGCATGAAACGAGGTCTGGCAGCCACATGACACAAGATAATGTGAAAAGTGTTCATATGTAGAAAAAAGCTGAGAAATCGGTCCGTTTGCACCATTTGCTATCGCATCGACGTAATGCCAGATCGTCACATAGGGCGCTTTTCTGTCTGAAACGCTTACATTTATCGTCTGCAAACGTATGTTGCGTGGTGCGGAATGCGGAAACACGAAAAGCAACACACTAGAACACAGAAGAAGCTTCTATGTTGATGTAATCGGCCAGTTACAAGCAGTAGAATTCAAGTTTTAGTTATCGATTATTGACTTATTAGCTGGCTTTGTTGCATGAGCCATGACCAAGGACCTTAAGATTTGGCATGAAACGAGGTGTGGCAGCCACGTTCCACGAGAGAATGTGAAAAGAGTTCATATGTATTAAAAACCTAAGAAATCGGCCTGTTTGCTCTATATGCTATCGCATCGACGTAATGCCAGATCGTCACATTGGCCGCTTATCTGTCTGAAACGCTTACATTTATCGTCTGCAACCTTATGTCGCGTGCTGCGGTATGTGGAGACACTGAAAGCAACACACTAGAAAACAGAAGAAGCTTCTAAGTTGATGAATTCGGAAAGTAAGAAGCAGTACAATTCAAGTCTTAGTTATTTATTATTGACTTATTAGCCGGCTTTTGTGCCTTGGACATGACCGAGGACCTTTAGATTTGACATGAAACGCGGTCTGTCCGCCACGTTACACGAAACAATGTGAAGAGAGTTCACATGTTGTAAAAACCTAAGAAATCGGCCCGTTTGCTCCATTTGCTATCGCATCGACGTAATGCCAGAACGTCACATTGGCCACTTTTCTGTCTGAAACGCTTACATTTATCGTTTGCAAACTTATGTCGCGTGCTGCGGTATGCGGAGACACTAAAAGCATCACACTAGAACACAGAAGAAGCTTCTAAGTTGATGTAATCGGCCAGTAACAAGCAGTAAAATTCAAGTTTTAGTTATCGATTATTGACTTATTATCCGGCTTTGGTGCCTTGGACATGACCGAGGACCTTAAGATTTGGCATGAAACGAGGTGTGGCAGCCACGTTACACGAGAGTATGTGAAACGTGTTCATATATTGTAAAAACCTAAGAAATCGGCCGGTTTGCTCCATTTGCTATCGCATCGACGTAATGCCAGATCGTCACATTGGGCGCTTTTCTGTCTTAAACGCTTACATTTATAGTCTGCAAACGTATGTTGCGTGGTGCGGAATGCGGAAACACGAAAAGCAACACACTAGAACACAGAAGAAGCTTCTATGTTGATGTAATCGGCCAGTTACAAGCAGTAGAATTCAAGTTTTAGTTATCGATTATTGACTTATTAGCTGGCTTTGTTGCATGAGCCACGACCAAGGACCTTAAGATTTGGCATGAAACGAAGTCTGGCAGCCACGTTACATGAGAGAATGTGAAAAGTGTTCATCTGTAGTAAAAACCTAAGAAGTCGGCCCATTTGCTCCATTTGCTATCGTATCGACGTAATGCCAGATCGTCACATTGGCCGCTTTTCTGCCTGAAACGTTTACATTTATCGTCTGAAATCTTATGTCGCGTGGAGACACTGAAAGCATCACACTAGAACACAGAAGAAGCTTCTAAGTTGATGTAATCGGCCAGTAAGGAGCAGTACAATTCAAGTTTTAGTTATCGATTTTGACTTATTAACCGGCTTTGGTGCCTTGAACATGACCAAGGACCTTTAGATTTGGCATGAAACGAGGTCTGGCACCCACGTTACACGAGAGAATGTGAAAAGGGTTCATATGTAGTAAAAAGCTAAGAAATCGGCCCGTTTGCTCCATTTGCTATCGCATCGACGTAATGCCAGATGGTCACATTGGCCGCTTTTCTGTCTGAATCGCATACATTTATCGTCTGCAAACTTATGTCGCGTGTTGCGGTATGCGCAGTGACTAAAAGCATCGGCCAGTAAGAAGCAGTGCAATTCAAGTTTTAGTTATCGATTAATGACTTATTAGCCGGCTTTGGTGGCTTGGACATGACCGAGGACCTTAATATTTGGCATGAAACGAGGTCTGGCAGCCATGTTACACGAGAGAATGTGAAAAGTGTTCATATGTAGTATGAACCTAAGACATCGGCCCGTTTGCTCCATTTGCTATCGCATCGATGTAATGCCAGATCGTCCCATTGGCCGCTTTTCTGTCTGAAACGCTTACATTTATGGTCTGTAAACATATGTCGCGTGGTGCGGTATGCTGAGGCACTAAAAGCATCACACTAGAACACAGAAGAAGCTGCTAAGTTGATGTAATCGGCCAGTAAGAAGCAGTGCAATTCAAGTATTAGTTATCGATTATTGACTCAATAGCCGGCTTTGGTGCCTTGGACATGACGGAGGACCTTAAGATTTGACATGAAACGAGGTCTGGCAGCCACGTTACGCGAGACAATGTGAAAAGTGTTCAAATGTAGTAAAAACCTAAGAAATCAGCCCGTTTGCTCCATTTGCTATGGTGTCGAAGTAATGCCAGATCGTAACATTGGCCGCTTTTCTGTCTGACACGCTTACATTTATCCACTGCAAACTGATGTCGCTGCCTGCGGTATGCGGACACACTAAAAGCATCACACAAGAACACAGAAGAAACTTCAGAGTTGATGTAATGGGCCAGTAAGAAGCAGTAGAATTCAAGTTTTAGTTATCGATTATGACTTATTAGCCGGCTTTGGTGCCTTGGACATGACCGAGGACCTTAAGATTTGGCATGAAACGAGGTCTGGGATCCACGTTAACGAGAAAATGTGAAAATTGTTCATTTGCAGTAAAAACCTAAGAAATCGGCCCGTTTGCTCCATTTGTTATCGCATCGATGTAATGCCAGATCGCCACATTGGCCGCTTTTCTGCCTGAAACGTTTACATTTATCGTCTGAAAACTCATGTCGCGTGGTGCGGTATGCGGAGACACTGAAAGCATCACACTAGAAAACAGAAGAAGTTTCTAAGTTGATGTAATCTGCCAGTAAGAGGCTGTACAATTCAAGTTTTAGTTATGGATTATTGACTTATTAGACGGCTTTGGTACCTTGGACATGACCGAGGACTTTAAGATTTGGCATGAAACGAGGTGTGGCAGCCACGTTACACGAGAGAATGTGAAAAGAGTTCATATGTATTAAAAACCTAAGAAATCGGCCTGTTTGCTCTATTTGCTATCGCATCGACGTAATGCCAGATCGTCACATTGGCCGCTTTTCTGTCTGAAACGCTTACATTTATCGCCTGCAAAGTCATGTAGTATGCTGCGGTATACGGAGACACTAAAAGCATCACAAGAGAACACAGAAGAAGCTTCTAAGTTGATGTAATCGGCCAGTAAGAAGCAGTACAATTCAAGTGTTAGTTATTTATTAATGACTTATTAGCCGGCTTTTGTGCCTTGGACATGACCGAGGACCTTTAGATTTGACATGAAACGCGGTCTGTCCGCCACGTTACACGAAACAATGTGAAGAGAGTTCACATGTTGTAAAAAACTAAGAAATCGGCCCGTTTGATCCATTTGCTATCGCATCGACGTAATGCCAGATCGTCACATTGGCCACTTTTCTGTCTGAAACGCTTACATTTATCGTTTGCAAACTTATGTCGCGTGCTGCGGTATGCGGAGACACTAAAAGCATCACACTAGAACACAGAAGAAGCTTCTAAGTTGATGTAATCGGCCAGTAACAAGCAGTAAAATTCAAGTTTCAGTTATCGATTATTGACTTATTATCCGGCTTTGGTGCCTTGGACATGACCGAGGACCTTAAGATTTGGCATGAAACGAGGTGTGGCAGCCACGTTACATGAGAGTATGTGAAACGTGTTCATAAATTGTAAAAACCTAAGAAATCGGCCGGTTTGGTCCATTTGCTATCGCATCGACGTAATGCCAGATCGTCACATTGGCCGCTTTTCTGTCTGCAACGCTTACATTTGTCGTCTGCAAACTTATGTCGCGTGTTGCGGTATGCGCAGTGACTAAAAGCATCGGCCAGTAAGAAGCAGTGCAATTCAAGTTTTAGTTATCGATTATTGACTTATTAGCCGGCTTTGGTGGCTTTGTCATGACCGAGGACCTTAATATTTGGCATGATACGAGGTCTGGCAGCCACGTAACACGAGAGAATGTGAAAAGTGAACATATATTGTAAAAATCTAAGAAATCGGCCCGTTTGCTCCATTTGCAATCGCATCGACGTAATGCCAGATCGTCACAATGGCCGCTTTTCTGTCTGAATCGCTTGCATTTATTGTCTGCAAACCTATGTCGCGTGCTGCCGTATGCGGAGACGCTAAAAGCATCACACTAGAACATAGAAGAAGCTTCTAAATAGACGTAATCGGCCAGTAACAGGCAGTACAATTCAAGTTTTAGTAATTGATTATTGACTTATTAGCCGGCTTTGGTGCCTCGGACATGACCGAGGACCTTACGATTTGGCATGAAACGAGGGCTGGCAGCCACGTTACACGAGAGAATGTGAAAAGTGTTAATATGTAGTAAAAACCTACGAACTCGTCCCGTTTGTTCCATTTGCTATCGCATCCACGTAATTCCAGATCGTCACATTGGCCGCTTACTGTCTGAAACGCTTACATTTACTTTCTGCAAATTTATGTCGCGTGCTGCGGTATGTGGAGACACTAAACGTATCACTAGAACACAGAAGAATGACCTAAATTTATGTAATCGGCCAGTAAGAAGCAGTACATTTCAAATTGTAGTTATCGATTATTGACTTATTAGCCGGCTTTGGTGCCTTGGACATGACCGAGGACCTGAAGATTTGGCACGAATCGAGGTCTGGCAGCCACATTAACGAGAAAATTTGAAAATTGTTCATTTGTAGTAAAAACCTAAGAAATGCTCCATTTGCTACCGCATCGACCTGATGCCAGATTGTCACATTGGCCGCTTTTCTGTCTGAAACGCTTACATTTATCGCCTGCAAACTTATGTCGCGTGCTGCGGTATGCGGAGACACTAAAAGCATTAGACTAGAACCCAGAAGATGCTTCTAAGTTGATGTAATCGGACAGTAAGTAGTAGTACATTTCAAGTTTTAGTTATCGATTATTGACTTATTAGCCGGCTTTGGTGCCTTGGACATGACCGAGGACCTTAAGAATTGCATGAAACGAGGACTGGCAGCCCCGTTACACGAGAGCATGTGAAAAGTATTCATATGTAGTAAAAACCTAAGAAATCGGTCCGTTAGCTCCATTTGCTATCGCATCGCCGTAATGCCAGATCGTCACATTGGCCGCTTTACTGTCTGAAACGCTTACATTTATCGTCTGCAATCTGATGTCGTGTGGTGCAATATGCGGAGACACTAAAAGCATCACACTAGAACACAGAAGATGCTTCTAAGTTGATGTAATCGGCCAGTAACTAGCAGTACAATTTATGTTTTATTTATGGATTATTGTCTTATTAGCCGACTTTGGTACCTTGGACATAACCGAGGTTCCTAAGATTTGGCATGAAACGAGGTATGGCAGCCACGTTACACGTATGTGAAACGTGTTCATATATAGTAAAAACCTAAGAAATCGGCCCGTTTGCTCCATTTGCTATCGCATCGACGTAATGCCCGATCGTCACAATGGCCGCTTTTCTGTCTGAATCGCATACATTTATCGTTTGCAAACTTATGTCGCGTGCTGCCGTATGCGGAGACGCTAAAAGAATCACACTAGAACATAGAAGAAGCTTCTAAGTTGATGTAATCGGCCAGTAACAGGGAGTACAATTCAAGTTTTAGTTTTTGATTATTGACTTATTAGCCGGCTTTGGTGCCATGGACATGACCGAGGACATTACGATTTGGCATGAAACGGGGGCTGGCAGCCACGTTACACGAGAGAATGTGAAAAGTGTTCATATGTAGTAAAAACCTAAGAAATCGCCCCGTTTGTTCCATTTGCTATCGCATCGACGTAAATGCCAGATCGTCACATTGGCTCTTTTCTGTCTGAAACGCTTACATTTATAGCCTGCAAACTTATGTCGCGTGCTGTGGTATGCGGAGACACTAAAAGCATCACACCAGAACACAGAAGAAGCTTCTAAGTTGATGTAATCGGCCTGTAAGAAGCAGTACAATTCAAGTTTTAGTTATCGATTATTGACTTATTAGCCGGCTTTGGATTCTTGGACATGACCGAGAACTTTAAGATTTGGCATGAAACGAGGTCTGGCAGCCACGTTACACGAGAGAATGTGAAAAGTGTTCATATGTAGTAAAAACCTAAGAAATCGGCCCGTTTGCTCCATTTGCTATCGCATCGACGTAATGCCAGATCGTCACATTGGCCGCTTTTGTGTCTGAAACGCTTACATTTATCGCCTGCAAAGTCATGTAGTATGCTGCGGTATACGGAGACACTAAAAGCATCACAATAGAACACAGAAGAAGCTTCTAAGTTGATGTAATCGGCCAGTAAGAAGCAGTACAATTCAAGTTTTAGTTATGGATTATTGACGTATCAGCCGGCTTTGGTGCCTTGGACATGACCGAGGATCTTAAGATTTGTCATGAAACGAAGTCTGGCGGCCACGTTACACGAGAGAATGTGAAAAAAGTTTATATGTAGTAAAAACCTAAGAAATCGGCCCGTTTGGTCCACTTGCTATCTCATCGACGTAATGCGAATTCGTCACATTGGCCCCTTTTCGGTCTGAAACGATGGCATTTATCTTCTGCAAACTTATGTCGTGTGGTGCGGTATGTGGAGACACTAAAAGCATCACACAAAACACAGAAGAAGCTTCCATGTTGATGTAATCGGCCAGTCAGAAGGAGTACAATTCAAGTTTTAGTTATCGATTATTGACTTATTAGACGGCTATGGTGCCTTGGACATGATCGAGGACCTTGAGATTTGGCATGAAGTGAGGTCTGGAAGCCACTTTACACGAGAGAATGTGAAAAGTGTTCATATGTCGTAAAAACCTAAGAAATCAGCCCGTTTGTTCCATTTGCTATCGCATCGAAGTAATGCCAGATCGTGACATTGGCCGCTTTTCTGTCTGAAACGCTTACATTTATCGTCTGCAAACCTATGTCGCGTGCTGCGTTTTGAGGAGAAAATGAAAACATCACACTTGATCACAGAAGAAGCTTCTAAGTTGATGTAATCGGCCACTAAGAAGCTGTAAAAAATGGTTCAAATGGCTCTGAGCACTATGGGACTTAACATCTGTGGTCATCAGTCCCCTAGAACTTAGAACTACTTAAACCTAACTAACCTAAGGACATCACACACATCCATGCCCGAGGCAGGATTCGAACCTGCGACCGTAGCAGTCGCGCGGTTCCGGACTGCGCGCCTAGAACCGCTAGACCACCGCGGCCGGCAAGAAGCTGTAAAATTCAAGTTTAATTATCGATTATTAACTTATTAGCCGGCTTTGGTGGCTTGGGCATGACCGAGGACCTTAAGATTTGGCAAGAAGCGAGGTCTGGCAGCCACGCTACACGAGAGAATGTGAAAAGTGTTCATATGTAGAAAAAACCTAAGAAATCGGCCCGTTTGCTCCATCTCCTATCGCATCGACGTAATGACAGATTGTAACTTTGGCCGCTTTTGTGTCTGAAACGCTTACATTTATCGTCTGCAAACTTATGTCGCGTGCTGCGCTATGCGGAGACACTAAGAGCACTAAACTCGAACACAGAAGAAGATTCAAAATTGATGTCATCAACCAGTAAGTAACAGTTCAAATCAAGTTTTAGTTATCGATTATTGACTTATTAGCCGGCTTTTGTTCCTTGGACATGACCGAGGGCCTTAAGATTTGTCATGAAGCGAGGTCTGGAAGCCACGTTACACGAGATAATGTGAAAACTGTTCATATGTAGTAAAAACAAAAGAAATCGGGCGGTTTGCTCCATTTGCTATCGCATCGACGTAATGCCAGATCGTAACATTGGCCGCTTTTCTGTCTGAAACGCTTACATTTATCGTCTGCAAATTTATGTCGCGTGGTGCGGTATGCGGAGACACTAATAGCACCAAACTAGAACACAGAAGAAGCTTCTAAGTTGATGTAATCGATCAGTAAGAAGCAGTACAATTCAAGTTTTAGTTATCGATTATTGACTTATTAGCCGGCTTTGGTTCCTTGGACAAGACCGAGGACTTTAATGTTTTGGCATGAAACGAGGGCTGGCAGCCACGTTACAGGAGAGAATATGAAAAGTGTTCATATGTAGTAAAAACCTAAGAAATAGTTCCGTTTGCTCCATTTGCTATCGCATCGACATAATGCCAGATCGTCACATTGGCCGCTTTTCTGTCTGAAACGCTTACATTTATCATCTGCAAACTTAAGTCGTGTGGTGCGGTATGTGGAGACACTAAAAGCAACACACTAGAACACAGAAGAAGTTTCTAAGTTGATGAAATCGGCCAGTAAGATGCGGTACAATTCAAGTCTTAATTATCGATTATTGTCTTATTAGCCGGCATTGGTGCCTTGAACATTACCGAGGACCTTAAGATTTGGCAGGAAACGAGGTCTGGCAGCCACGTTTCACGAGAGAATGTGAAAAGTGTTCATATGTAGTTGAAACCCAAGAAATGGGCCAGTTTGCTCCATTGGCTATCGCATCGACGTAATGCCAAATCGTCACAATGGCCGCTTCTCTGTCTGAAACGCTGCCATTTATCGTCTGCAAACTTATGTCGCGTGCTGCGGTATGCGGAACACTGAAAGCATCACCCTAGCACACAGAAGAAGCTCCTAAAATGATGTATTCGACCAGTAAGAAGCAGTACAATTCAAGTTTTAGTTATCGATTATTGTCTTATTAGCCGGCTTTGGTGCCTTGGACATGACCGAGGACATTAAGATTTGGCAAGAATCGAGGTCTGGCAGCCACGTTACACGAGACAATGTGAAAAGCGTTCATGTGTAGTAAAAACCTAAGAAATCGACCCGTTCGCTCAATTTGCTATCGCATCGACATAATGCCAGATCGTCACTTTTGCCGCTTTTCTGTCTGAAACGCTTACATTTATCGTCTCAAAAATTATGTCGCGTGCTGCGGTATCCGGAGACACTAAAAGCATCATACTAGAACACAGAAGAAGCTTCTAAGTTGATGTAATCAACCAGTAAAAAGCAGTACAATTCAAGTTTTAGTTATCGATTATTGACTTATTAGCCGGCTTTGGCGCTTTGTACATGACCGAGGACCTTAAGATTTGGCCTGAAACGAGTTCTGGTAGTCACGTTACACGAGAGAATGTGAAAAGTGTTCATATCTACATCTACATCTACATCTACATCTACATCCTTTCTCCGCAAGCCACCTGACGGTGTGTGGTGGAGGGTACCTTGAGTACCTCTATCGGTTCTCCCTTCTATTCCAGTCTCGTATTGTTCGAGGAAAGAAGGATTGTCGGTATGCCTCTGTGTGGGCTCTAATCTCTCTGATTTTATCCTCATGGTCTCTTCGCGAGATATACGTAGGGGGGAGCAATATACTGCTTGACTCTTCGGTGAAGATATGTTCTCGAAACTTTGACAAAAGCCCGTACCGAGCTACTGAGCGTCTCTCCTGCAGAGTCTTCCACTGGAGATTATCTATCATCTCCGTAACGCTTTCGCGATTACTACATGATCCTGTAACGAAGCGCGCTGCTCTCCGTTGGATCTTCTCTATATCTTCTATCAACCCTATCTGGTACGGATCCCACACTGCTGAGCAGTATTCAAGCAGTGGGCCAACAAGCGTACTGTAACCTACTTCCTTTGTTTTCGGATTGCATTTCCTTAGGATTCTTCCAATGAATCTCAGTCTGGCATCTGCTTTACCGACGATCAACATTATATCTTCATTCCATTTTAAATCACTCCTAATGCGTACTCCCAGATAATTTATGGTATTAACTGCTTCCAGTTGCTGACCTGCTATATTGTAGCTAAAAGATAAGGGATCTTTCTTTCTGTGTATTCGCAGCACATTACACTTGTCTACATTGAGATTCAATTGCCATTCCCTGCACCATGCGTCAATTCGCTGCAGATCCTCCTGCATTTCAGTACAATTTTCCATTGTTACAATCTCTCGATACACCACAGCATCATCCGCAAAAAGCCTCAGTGAACTTCCGATGTCATCCACAAGGTCATTTATGTATATTGTGAATAGCAACGGTCCTATGACACTCCCCTGCGGCACACCTGAAATCACTCTTATTTCGGAAGACTTCTCTCCATTGACAATGACATGCTGCGTCCTGTTATCCAGGAACTCCTCAATCCAATCACACAATTGGTCTGATAGTCCATATGCTCTTACTTTGTTCATTAAACGACTGTGGGGAACTGTATCGATCGCCTTGCGGAAGTCAAGAAACACGGCATCTACCTGTGAACCCGTGTCTATGGCCCTCTGAGTCTCGTGGACGAATAGCGCGAGCTGGGTTTCACATGACCGTCTTTTTCGAAACCCATGCTGATTCCTACAGAGTAGATTTCTTGTCTCCAGAAAAGTCATTATACTCGAACACAATACGTGTTCCAAAATTCTACAACTGATCGACGTTAGAGATATAGGTCTATAGTTCTGCACATCTGCTCGACGTCCCTTCTTGAAAACGGGGATGACCTGTGCCCTTTTTCAATCCTTTGGAACGCTACGCTCTTCTAGAGACCTACGGTACACCGCTGCAAGAAGGGGGGCAAGTTCCTTCGCGTACTCTGTGTGAAATTGAACTGGTATCCCATCAGGTCCAGAGGGCTTTCCTCTTTTGAGCGATTTTAATTGTTTCTCTATCCCTCTGTCGTCAATTTCGATATCTACCATTTTGTCATCTGTGCGACAATCTAGAGAAGGAACTACAGTGCAATCTTCCTCTGTGAAACAACTTTGGAAAAAGACATTTAGTATTTCGGCCTTTAGTCTGTCATCCTCTGTTTCAGTACCATTTTGGTCACAGAGTGTCTGGAAATTATGTTTTGACCCACCTACCGCTTTGACATAAGACCAAAATTTCTTAGGATTTTCTGCCAAATCAGTACACAGAACTTTACTTTCGAATTCATTGAACGCCTCTCGCATAGCCCTCCTCACACTACATTTCGCTTCGCGTAATTTTTGTTTGTCTGCAAGGCTTTGGCTATGTTTATGTTTGCTGTGAAGTTCCCTTTGCTTCCGCAGCAGTTTTCTAACTCGGTTGTTGTACCACGGTGGCTCTTTTCCATCTCTTACGATCTTGCTTGGCACATACTCATCTAACGCATTATGTACGACGGTTTTGAACTTTGTCCACTGATCCTCAACACTATCTGTACTTGAGACAAAACTTTTGTGTTGAGCCAACAGGTACTCTGAAATCTGTTTTTTGTCACTTTTTCTAAACAGAAAAATCTTCCTACCCTTTTTAATATTCCTATTTACGGCTGAAATCATCGATGCCGTAACCGTTTTATGATCGCTGATTCCCTGTTCTGCGTTAACTTTTTCAAATAGTTCGGGTCTGTTTGTCACCAGAAGGTCTAATATGTTATCGCCACGAGTCGGTTCTCTGTTTAACTGCTCAAGGTAGTTTTCAGATAAAGCACTTAAAAAAATTTCACTGGATTCTTTGTCCCTGCCACCCATTATGAACGTCTGAGTCTCCCAGTCTATATCCGGCAAATTAAAATCTCCACCCAGAACTATAACATGGTGGGGAAATCTACTCGAAATATTTTCCAAATTATCCTTCAGGTGTTCAGCCACAACAGCTGCTGAGCCAGGGGGCCTATAGAGACATCCTATTACCATGTCTGAGCCTGCTTTAACCGTGACCTTCACCCAAATCATTTCACATTTCGGATCTCCGTCAATTTCCTTCGATACTATTGCACTTCTTATCGTTATAAACACGCCTCCCCCTTCACTGTCCAGCCTGTCTCTGCGGTATACATTCCAATCTGAGTTTAAGATTTCATTACCGTTTACGTCTGGTTTTAGCCAACTTTCTGTCCCTAGTACTATATGCGCGTTCAAAATGGCTCTGAGCACTATGGGACTCAACTGCTGAGGTCATTAGTCCCCTAGAACTTAGAACTAGTTAAACCTAACTAACCTAAGGACATCACGAACATCCATGCCCGAGGCAGGATTCGAACCTGCGACCGTAGCGGTCTTGCGGTTACAGACTGCAGCGCCTTCAACCGCACGGCCACTTCGGCCGTATATGCGCGTTGTCACCGTTTATTAATGAGAGCAGTTCTGGGTCCTTTCTGTAGACGCTCCTGCAGTTTACTATTAGCACATTAATACTGTTATTCCCTGTTGCATTTTGCCTACTCCTACCTTGCCGCGTCTCAGGATACGTCTTGTCGGTCCTAGGGAGGGAAGTATCTAACCTAAAAAAAAACACGTGCATTCCACACGTACTCCGCTACCCTTGTAGCCACTTCCGGTGTGTAGTGCACGCCTGACCTATTCAGGGGGACCCTACAATTCTCCACCCGATAGCGAAGGTCGAGAAATTTGCACCCCAGATCTCCGCAGAATCGTCTGAGCCTCTGGTTTAAGCCTTCCACTCGGTTCCAAACCAGAGGACCGCGATCGGTTCTGGGAACGATACTACAAATAGTAAGCTCTGATTTCACCCCGCGAGCGAGGCTTTCCGTCTTCACCATTTCCGCCAACCGCCTGTACGAACTGAGGATGACCTCTGCACCCAGACGGCAGGAGTCATTGGTGCCGACATGAGCAACAATTTGCAGTCGGGTGCACCCAGTGCTCTCTAACGCCGCCGGTAGGGCCTCCTCCACATCTCGGATTAGACCCCCCGGCAAGCAAACAGAGTGAACACTGGCCTTCTTCCCCGACCTTCCCGCTATTTCCCTAAGGGGCTCCATCACCCGCCTAACGTTGGAGCTCCCAATAACTAATATGTAGTACAAACCTAAGAAATCGGCCCGTTAGCTCCATTTGCTATCGCATCGACGTAATGCGAGATTGTCACATTCGCCGCTTTTCTGTCTGAAACGCTTACATTTATCGTCTGCAAACTTATGTCGTATGCTGTGGTATGCGGAGAGAATAAAAGCATCACACTAGAACACAGAAGAAGCTTGTAAGTTGATAAAATCGGCCAGTGGGAAGCAGGACAATTCGAGTTTTAGTTATCGATTATTGATTTATTAGCCGGCTTTGGTGCCTTGGATATCACCGAGTACCTTAAGATTTGGCATGAAACGATTTCTGGCAGCCACGTTACACGAGAGAATGTGAAAACTCTTCATATGTAGTAAAATATTAAGAAGTCGGCCCGTTTGCTCCATTTGCTATCGCATCGACGTAATGCCTGATCGCCATATTGGCCGCTTTTCTGTCTGAATCGTTTACATTTGTCGTCTGCAAACTTATGTCGCATGGTGCGGTATGCGGAGACACTAAAAGCATCACACTACAACACGGAAGAAGCGTCTAAGTTAATGTAATCGGCCGGTAAGAAGCAGTACAATTCAAGTTTTAGTTATTGATTATTGACTTATTAGCCGGATTTGGTGCATTGGACGAGACCGTCGACCTTAAGATTTGGCATGAAATGAGGTCTGGGAGCCACATGACACAAGATAATGTGAAAAGTGTTCATATGTAGAAAAAAGCTGAGAAATCGGTCCGTTTGCTCCATTTGCTATCGCATCGACGTAATGCCAGATCGTCACATTGGGCGCTTTTCTGTCTGAAACGCTTACATTTATCGTCTGCAAACGTATGTTGCGTGGTGCGGAATGTGGAAACACGAAAAGCAACACACTAGAACACAGAAGAAGCTTCTATGTTGATGTAATCGGCCCGTTACAAGCAGTAGAATTCAAGTTTTAGTTATCGATTATTGACTTATTAGCTGGCTTTGTTGCATGAGCCATGACCAAGGACCTTAAGATTTGGCATGAAACGAAGTCTGGCAGCCACGTTACATGAGAGAATGTGAAAAGTGTTCATCTGTAGTAAAAACCTAAGAAGTCGGCCCATTTGCTCCATTTGCTATCGTATCGACGTAATGCCAGATCGTCACATTGGCCGCTTTTCTGCCTGAAACGTTTACATTTATCGTCTGAAAACTTATGTCGCGTGGTGCGGTGTGCGGAGACACTGAAAGCATCACACTAGAACACAGAAGAAGCTTCTAAGTTGATGTAATCGGCCAGTAAGGAGCAGTACAATTCAAGTTTTAGTTATCGATTTTGACTTATTAACCGGCTTTGGTGCCTTGAACATGACCGAGGACCTTTAGATTTGGCATGAAACGAGGTCTGGCGTCCACGTTACACGAGAGAATGTGAAAAGGGTTCATATGTAGTAAAAAGCTAAGAAATCGGCCCGTTTACTCCATTTGCTATCGCATCGACGTACATCTACATCTACATCTACATCTATACTCCGCGAGCCACCTTACGGTGTGTGGCGGAGGGTACTTATTGTACCACTATCTGATCCCTCCTTCCCTGTTCCATTCACGAATTGTGCGTGGGAAGAACGACTGCTTGTAAGTCTCCGTATTTGCTCTAATTTCTCGGATCTTTTCGTTGTGATCATTACGCGAGATATATGTGGGCGGTAGTAATATGTTGCCCATCTCTTCCAGGAATGTGCTCTCTCGTAATTTCGATAATAAACCTCTCCGTATTGCGTAACGCCTTTCTTGAAGTGTCCGCCACTGGAGCTTGTTCAGCATCTCCGTAACGCTCTCGCGCTGACTAAATGTCCCCATGACGAATCGCGCTGCTTTTCGCTGGATCATGTCTATCTCTTCTATTAATCCAACCTGGTAAGGGTCCCATACTGATGAGCAATACTCAAGAATCGGACGAACAAGCGTTTTGTAAGCTACTTCTTTCGTCGATGAGTCACATTTTCTTAGAATTCTTCCTATGAATCTCAACCTGGCGCCTGCTTTTCCCACGTAATACCAGATCGTCACATTCGCCGCTTTTCTGTCTGAAACGCTTACATGTAACGTCTGCAAACTGATGTCAGATGGTGCGGTATGCGGAAACACTCAAAGAATCACACTAGAACACAGAAAAAGCTTCTAAGTTGATGTAATAGGCCAGTAAGAAGCTGTACTATTCAAGTTTTAGTTTTCGATTTATGACTTATTACCCGGATTTGGTGCCTTGGACATGACCGAGGACCTTAAGATTTGGCACGAAACGAGGTCTGGCAGCCACTTTACACGAGACAATGTGAAAACTGTTCATATGTAGAACAAAAATAAGAAGTCGGCTTGTTTCCTCCACAGGCTATCAGATCGACGTAATGCCAGATCGTCACATTGACCGCTTTTCTCTCTCAAACGCTTACATTTATCGTCTGCAAACTTATGTCGTGTGCTGCGGTACGCGGAGAAAATAAAAGCATCACACTAGAACACAGAAGAAGCTTCTAAGTTGATGTAATCGGCAAGTGAGGAGCAGTAAAATTCAAGTCTTAGTAATCGATTATTGACTTATTAGCCGGCTTTGGTGCCTTGGACATGACTGAGGACCTCAAGACTTGGCATGGAACGGGGTCTGGAAGCCACGCTATACGAGAGAGTGTGGAAAGTTTCATATGTAGTAAAAACCTAAGAAATCGGCCCGTTTGCTCCATTTGCTATCCCATCGACGTAATGCCAGATCGTCACATTGGCCACTTTTCTACCTGAAACGCTTACATTTATCGTCTGCAAACTTATGTCGCGTAGTTCGGTATGCGGAGACACTAAAAGCATTGCACTAGAACACAGAAGAAGCTTCTAAGTTGATGTAATCGGATAGTAAGAAGCAGTACTATTCAAGTTTTGTTATCGATTATTGACTTATTAGCCGGCTTTGGTGCCTTGGACATGACCGAGGACCTTAAGGTTTGGCGTGAAACGAAGTCTGGCAGCCACGTTACACGAGACAATGTGAAAACTGTTAATATGTATTATAAAATTAAGAAATCGGCTTGTTTGCTCCATACTCTATCACATCGACGTAATGCCAGACGGTCGCATTGGCCGCTTTTCTGTCTGAAACGCTTTTATTTATCGTCTGCAAACTTATGTCGTGTGCTGCGGTTTGCGGAGTAAATAAAAGCATCACACTAGAACACAGGAGGAGCTTTGAAGTTAATGTAATCGGCCAGTGAGAAACAGTACAAATCAAGTTTTAGCTATCGATTATTGACTTATTTGCCGGCTTTGGTGCATGGGCCATGACCGAGGACCTTAAGATTTGGCATGAAGCGAGGTCTGGCAAACACGTTACATGAGAGAATGTGAAAAGTGTTCATATGTAGTAAAAACCTAAGAAATCGGCCCGTTTGCTCCATTTGCTATCGCATCGACGTAATGCCAGATCGTCACATTGGCCGCTTTTCTGTCTGAAACGCTTACATTTATCGTCTGCAAACTTATGTCGCATGGTGCGGTATGCGGACACACTAAAAGCATCACACTAGAACACAGAAGAAGCTTCTAAGTTGATGTAATCGGATAGTAAGAAGCAGTACTATTCAAGTTTTGTTATCGATTATTGACTTATTAGCCGGCTTTGGTGCATGGGCCATGACCGACAACCTTAAGGTTTTGCATGGAACGAGGTCTGGCAGCCATGTAAAATGAGAGAGTGTGAAAAGTGTTCATATGTAGTAAAAACCTAAGAAGTCGGCCCATTTGCTCCATTTGCTATCGTATCGATTTAATGCCAGATTGTCACATTGGCCACTTTTCTACCTGAAACGCTTACATTTATCGTCTGCAAACTTATGTCGCGTAGTTCGGTATGCGGAGACACTAAAAGCATTACACTAGAACACAGAAGAAGCTTCTAAGTTGATGTAATCGGATAGTAAGAAGCAGTACTATTCAAGTTTTGTTATCGATTATTGACTTATTAGCCGGCTTTGGTGCCTTGGACATGACCGAGGACCTTAAGGTTTGGCATGAAACGAAGTCTGGCAGCCACGTTACACGAGACAATGTGAAAACTGTTCATATGTATTATAAAATTAAGAAATCGGCTTGTTTGCTCCATACTCTATCACATCGACGTAATGCCAGACGGTCGCATTGGCCGCTTTTCTGTCTGAAACTCTTTTATTTATCGTCTGCAAACTTATGTCGTGTGCTGCGGTTTGCGGAGTAAATAAAAGCATCACACTAGAACACAGGAGGAGCTTTGAAGTTAATGTAATCGGCCAGTGAGAAACAGTACAAATCAAGTTTTAGCTATCGATTATTGACTTATTTGCCGGCTTTGGTGCATGGGCCATGACCGAGGACCTTAAGATTTGGCATGAAGCGAGGTCTGGCAAACACGTTACATGAGAGAATGTGAAAAGTGTTCATATGTAGTAAAAACCTAAGAAATCGGCCCGTTTGCTCCATTTGCTATCGCATCGACGTAATGCCAGATCGTCACATTGGCCGCTTTTCTGTCTGAAACGCTTACATTTATCGTCTGCAAACTTATGTCGCATGGTGCGGTATGCGGACACACTAAAAGCATCACACTAGAACACAGAAGAAGCTTCTAAGTTGATGTAATCGGATAGTAAGAAGCAGTACTATTCAAGTTTTGTTATCGATTATTGACTTATTAGCCGGCTTTGGTGCCTTGGACATGACCGAGGACCTAAAGGTTTGGCATGAAACGAAGTCTGGCAGCCACGTTACACGAGACAATGTGAAGACTGTTCATATGTATTATAAAATTAAGAAATCGGCTTGTTTGCTCCATACTCTATCACATCGACGTAATGCCAGACGGTCGCTTTGGTCGCTTTTCTGTCTGAAACGCTTTTATTTATCGTCTGCAAACTTATGTCGTGTGCTGCGGTTTGCGGAGTAAATAAAAGCATCACACTAGAACACAGGAGGAGCTTTGAAGTTGATGTAATCGGCCAGTGAGAAACAGTACAAATCAAGTTTTAGCTATCGATTATTGACTTATTTGCCGGCTTTGGTGCGTGGGCCATGACCGAGGACCTTAAGATTTGGCATGAAACGAGGTCTGGCAAACACGTTACATGAGAGAATGTGAAAAGTGTTCATATGTAGTAAAAACCTAAGAAATCGGCCCGTTTGCTCCATTTGCTATCGCATCGACGTAATGCCAGATCGTCACATTGGCCGCTCTTCTGTCTGAAACGCTTACATTTATCGTCTGCAAACTTATGTCGCATGGTGCGGTATGCGGACACACTAAAAGCATCACACTAGAACACAGAAGGAGCTTCTAAGTTGATGTGATCGACCAGTAAGAAACAGTACAATTCAAGTTTTAGCTATCGATTATTGACTTATTAGCCGGCTTTGGTGCATGGGCCATGACCGACAACCTTAAGGTTTTGCATGGAACGAGGTCTGGCAGCCATGTAAAATGAGAGAGTGTGAAAAGTGTTCATATGTAGTAAAAACCTAAGAAGTCGGCCCATTTGCTCCATTTGCTATCGTATCGATTTAATGCCAGATTGTCACATTGGCCACTTTTCTACCTGAAACGCTTACATTTATCGTCTGCAAACTTATGTCGCGTAGTTCGGTATGCGGAGACACTAAAAGCATTACACTAGAACACAGAAGAAGCTTCTAAGTTGATGTAATCGGATAGTAAGAAGCAGTACTATTCAAGTTTTGTTATCGATTATTGACTTATTAGCCGGCTTTGGTGCCTTGGACATGACCGAGGACCTTAAGGTTTGGCATGAATCGAAGTCTGGCAGCCACGTTACACGAGACAATGTGAAAACTGTTCATATGTATTATAAAATTAAGAAATCGGCTTGTTTGCTCCATACTCTATCACATCGACGTAATGCCAGACGGTCGCATTGGCCGCTTTTCTGTCTGAAACGCTTTTATTTATCGTCTGCAAACTTATGTCGTGTGCTGCGGTTTGCGGAGTAAATAAAAGCATCACACTAGAACACAGGAGGAGCTTTGAAGTTAATGTAATCGGCCAGTGAGAAACAGTACAAATCAAGTTTTAGCTATCGATTATTGACTTATTTGCCGGCTTTGGTGCATGGGCCATGACCGAGGACCTTAAGATTTGGCATGAAACGAGGTCTGGCAAACACGTTACATGAGAGAATGTGAAAAGTGTTCATATGTAGTAAAAACCTAAGACGTCGGTCCATTTGCTCCATTTGCTATCGTATCGACGTAATGCCAGATCGTCACAATAGCCGCTATTCTGTCTGAAACGCTTACATTTATCGTCTGCAAATTTATGTCGCGTGGTTCGGTATGCGGAGACACTAACAGCATCACACTAGAACACAGAAGAAGCTTTTAAGTTGATGTAATCAGCCAGTAAGTAGCCGCACAATTCACGTTTTAGTTCAAGATTATTGACTTATTAACTGGCTTTGGTGCCTTGGACATGACCGAGGACCTTAACATTTGGCATGAAACGCGGTCTGGCAGTCACGTTACACGAGACAATGTGAAAAGCGTTCACATGTAGTGAAAACATAAGAAATCGACCCGTTTGCTCCATTTGCTATGGCATCGACATAATGCCAGATCGTCCGTTTGGCCGCTTTTCTGTCTGAAACGCTTACATTTATCGTCTGTAAACTTATGTCTCGTAGTGCGGTATGCGGAGGCCCTAAACGCGTTATACTAGAACACAGAAGAAGCTTCAAAGTTGCTGTAATCGGCCAGTAAGAAGCAGTACAATTCAAGGTTTAGTTATCGATTATTGACTTATTAGCCGGCTTTGGTGCTTTGGACATGACAGCGGACCTTAAGATTTGGGATGAAACGTGGTGTGGTAGCCACGTTACACGAGAGAATGTGAAAAGTGTCGATATGTAGTAAAAACCTAAGAATTCGGCCCGTTTCCTCCATTTGCTATCCCATCGACGTAATGGCAAATCGTCACATACGCCGCTTTTCTATCTGAAACGCTTACATTTATCGTCTGCAATCTTATGTCGCGCGCTGCGGGATGAGGAGAAAATAAAAGCATCACACAAGAACACGGAAGAAGCTTCTAAGATGATTTAATTGGCCAGTAAGAAGCAGTACAATTGAAGTTTTAGTTATTGATTATTGACTTATTAGCCGGATTTGGTGCATTGGACAAGACCGTCGACCTTAAGATTTGGCATGAAACGAGGTCTGGCAGCCAAGGTACACAAGATAATATGAAAAGTGTTCATATGTAGAAAAAAGCTGAGAAATCGGTCCGTTTGCTGCAATTCCTATCGCATCGACGTAATGCCAGATCTTCACATTGGGCGCTTTTCTGTCTAAACGCTTACATTTATCGTCTGCAAACGTATGTTGCGTGGTGCGGTATGCGGTAACACGTAATGCAACACACTAGAACACAGAAGAAGCTTCTATGTTGATGAAATCGGCCAGTTACAAACAGTAGAATTCAAGTTTTAGTTATCGATTATTGACTTATTAGCCGGCTTTGGTGCATGAGCCATGACCAAGGACCTTAAGATTTGGCATGAAACGAAGTCTGGCAGCCACGTTACATGAGAGAATGTGAAAAGTGTTCATCTGTAGTAAAAACCTAAGAATTCGGCCCATTTGCTCCATTTGCTATCGTATCGACGTAATGCAAGATCGTCACATTGGCCGCTTTTCTGCCTGAAACGTTTACATTTTTCGTCTGAAAACTTATGTCCCGTGGTTCGATATGTGGAGACACTAAAAGTAACACTCTAGAACCCAGAAGAAGTTTCTAAGTTGATGGTATCGGCCAGTAAGATGCAGTACAATTCAAGTTTTAGTTATCGATTATTGACTTATTCGCCGGCTTTGTTGCCTTGGACATTACGGAGGACCTTACGATTTGGCAGGAAACGAGGTCTGGCAGCTACGTTTCACGAGAGATTGTGAAAAGTGTTCATATGCAGTAAAAACTAAGAAATCGGCCCGTTTGCTCCATTGGCGTCGAATCGACGTAATGCCAGATCATCACATAGGCAGCTTTTCTGTCTGAAACGATTACATTTATCGTCTGCAAACTTATGTCGCGTGCTGCGGTATTAGTTGAAAATAAAAGCATCACACTAGAACACGGAAGAAGCTTCTAAGTTGATGTAATCGTCCAGTAAGAAGCAGAACAATTCAAGTCTTAGTTATCGATTATTGACTTATTAGCCGGCTTTGGTGCCTTGGACATGACTGAGGACCTTAAGATTTGGCATGAAACGAGGTCTGGAAGCCACGTTACACGAGAGAATGTGAAAAGTGTTCATATGTAGTAAAAACCTAAGAAATCAGCCCGTTTGCTCCTATTGCTATCGCATCGACGAGAATGTGAAAAGTGTTCATATGTAGTAAAAACCTAAGAAATTGGCCCGTTCGCTCCATTTGCTATCGCATCGACGTAATGCCAGATCGTCACATTGGCCGCTTCTTCTGTCTGAAACGCTTACATTTATCGTTTGCAAACTTACGTCGCATCATGCGGTATGCGGAGACACTAAAAGCATCAGACTACAACTCGGATGAAGCTTCTAAGTTGTAATCGGCCAGTAAGAAGGAATACGATTCATATTTAGTTTTCGATTATTGACTTATTTGCCGCGTTTGGTGCCTTCGCCATGACCGAGGTCCTTAAGATTTGGAATGAAACGAGGCCTGGCAGCCACGTTACATGAGAGAATGTGAAAAGTGTTCATATGAAGTAAAAACCTAAGAAATCAGCCCGTTCGCTCCATTTGCTATCGCATCGACGTAATGCCAGATGGTCACATTGGCCGCTTCTTCTGTGTGAAAGGCATACATTTATCGTTTGCAATCTTATGTAACGTGCTGCCGTATGCGGAGACACTAAAAGCATCACACTAGAACACAGAAGAAGCTTTTTAGTTGACGTATTCGGCCAGTAAGGAGCAATACAATTCATCATTAGTTATCGATTATTGACTCATTTGCCGGCTTTGGTGCCTTCGGCATGACCGAGGACCTTAAGTTTTGGCATGTACCGAGGTCTGGCAGCCACGTTAGCCGAGAGAATGTGAACAGTGTTCATATGTAGTAAAAACCTGAGATATCTTCCCGTTTTCTCAATTTGCTGTCGCATCGACGTAAAGCCAGATCGTCACATTGCCCGCTTTTCTATGTGAAACGCTTACATTTATCGTCTGCAAACTTATGTCGCGTGGTGCGGTATGCAGAGACACTAAAACAACACACTAGAACACAGAAGAAGCTTCTAAGTTGATGAAATCGGCCAGTAACAAGCAGTACAATCCAAGTTTTAGTTATCGATTGTTGACTTATTAGCCGGCTTTGGTGCCTTGGACATGACCAAGGACATTAAGATTTGGCATGAAACGAGAAGTGGCAGGCATGTTATACGAGATAATGTGCAAAGTGTTCATATTTAGTAAAAACCTAAGAAATCGGCCCGTTTTCTCCATTTGCTATCGCATCGACGTAACGCCAGGTTGTCACATTGGCCGCTTTTCTCTGTGAGACGCTTACATTTATCGTCTGCAAACTTATGTCGCGTGGTGTGGTTTGCGGAGAAGCTAAAAGGAAAGCACTAGAACACAGAAGAAGCTTCTAAATTGATGTAAGAAGCCGGTAAGAAGCAGTAAGATTCAAGTATTAGTTATCGATTATTGACTTATTAGCCGGCTTTGGTGCCTTGGACATGACCGACGACCTTAGGATTTGGCATGAACCGAGATGTGGCAGCCACGTTACATGAGAGAATGTGAAAAGTGTTCATATGTAACAAATCATGAGAAACCTTCCCGTTTTCTCAATTTGCTATCGCATCGACGTAATGCCCGATGGTCACATTGGCCGCTTTTCTCTGTGAAACGCTTACATTTATCGTCTGCAAACTTATGTCGCGTGGTGCGGTATGCAGAGAGACTAAAAGCAACACCCTAGAACACAGAAGAAGCTTCTAAGTTGATGTAATCGGCCAGTAAGAGGAAGTACAAATCAAGTTTTAGTTATCGATTATTGACTTATTAGCCGGTTTCGGTGCCTTGGACATGACCGAGGATCTCAAGATTTGGCATGATACGAGGTGTGGCAGCCACGTTACACGAGAGAATGTGAAAAGTGTTCATATGTAGTAAAAACCTAAGAAATTTGCCCGATTTCACAATTTGTTATCGCATCGACGTAATGCCAGATCGTCACATTGGCCGCTTTTCTCTTTGAAGCGTTTACATTTATCGTCTGCAAACTTATTTCGCGTGGTGCGATATGCGGAGAGACTAAAAGCAACACACTAGAACACAGAAGAAGCTTCTAAGTTGATGTAATCGGCCAGGAAGGAGCAGTACAATTCAAGTTTTAGTTATCGATTATTGACTTATTAGCCGGCTTTGGTGCCTTGGACATGACCGAGGACCTTAAGATTAGGCATGTAACGAGATGTGGCAGCCATGTTACACGAGAGAATGTGAAAAGTTTTCGTATGTAGTAAAAACCTAAGAAACCTCACCGTTTTCACGATTTGCTATCGCATCGACGTAATGCCAGATGGTCACATTTGCCGCTTTTCTACATCTACATCTACATCTACATTTATACTCCGCAAGCCGCCCAAAGGTGTTTGGCGGAGGGCATTTTACGTGCCACTGTCATTACCTCCCTTTCCTGTTCTAGTCGCGTATGGTTCGCGGGAAGAACGACTGTCTGAAAGCCTCCGTGCGCGCTCTAATCTCTCTAATTTGACATTCGTGATCTCCTCGGGAGATATAAGTAGGGGGAAGAAATATTTTCGATACCTCATCCAGAAACGCACCCTCTCGAAACCTGGCGAGCAATCTACACCGCGATGCAGAGCGCCTCTCTTGCAGAGTCTGCCACTTGAGTTTATTAAACATCTCCGTAACGCTATCACGGTTACCAAATAACCCTGTGACGAAACGCGCCGCTCTTCTTTGGATCTTCTCTATCTCCTCCGTTAAACCGATCTGGTACGGATCCCACACTGATGAGCAATACTCGAGTATAGGTCGAACGAGAGTTTTGTAAGCCACCTCCTTTGTTGAAGGACTACATTTTCTAAGCACTCTTCCAATGAATTTCAACCTGGTACCCGCCTTACCAACAATTAATTTTATATGATCATTCCACTTCTAATCGTTCCGCACGCATACTCCCAGTTGTTTTACAGAAGTAACTGCTACCAGTGTTTGTTCCGCTATCATATAATCATACAATAAAGGATCCTTCTTTCTATATATTCGTAATACATTACATTTGTCTATGTTAAGGGTCAGTTGCCACTCCCTGCACCAAGTGCCTAGCCGCTGCAGATCTTCCTGCATTTCACTACAATTTCCTAATGCTGCAACTTCTCTGTTTACTACAGCATCATCCGCGAAAAGCCGCATGGAACTTCCGACACATTCTACTAGGTCATTTATATATATTGTGAAAAGCAACGGTCCCATAACACTCCCCTGTGGCACGCCAGAGGTTACTTTAACGTCTGTAGACGTCTCTGCATTGATAACAACATGCTGTGTTCTGTTTGCTAAAAACTCTTCAATCCAGCCACACAGCTGGTCTGATATTCCGTAGGCTCTTACTTTGTTTATCAGGCGACAGTGCGGAACTGTATCGAACGCCTTCCGGAAGTCAAGAAAAATAGCATCTACCTGGGAGCCTGTATCTAATATTTTCTGGGTCTCATTAACAAATAAAGCGAGTTGGGTCTCACACGATCGCTGTTTCCGGAATCCATGTTGATTCCTACATAGTATATTCTGGGTTTCCAGAAACGACATGATACTCGAGCAAAAAACATGTTCTAAAATTCTACAACAGATCGACGTCGGAGATATAGGTCTATAGTTTTGCGCAACTGCTCGACGACCCTTCTTGAAGACTGGGACTACCTGTGCTCTTTTCCAATCATTTGGAACCCTCCGTTCCTCTAGAGACTTGCGGTACACGGCTGTTAGAAGGGGGGCAAGTTCTTTCGCGTACTCTGTGTAGAATCGAATTGGTATCCCGTCAGGTCCAGTGGACTTTCCTCTATTGAGTGATTCTAGTTGCTTTTCTATTCCTTGGACACTTATTTCGATGTCAGCCATTTTTTCGTTTGTGCGAGGATTTAGAGAAGGAATTGCAGTGCGGTCTTCCTCTGTGAAACAGCTTTGGAAAAAGGTGTTTAGTATTTCAGCTTTACGCGTGTCATCCTCTGTTTCAATGCCATCATCATCCCGGAGTGTCTGGATATGCTGTTTCGAGCCACTTACTGATTTAACGTAAGACCAGAACTTCCTAGGATTTTCTGTCAAGTCGGTACATAGAATTTTACTTTCGAATTCAGTGAACGCTTCACGCATAGCCCTCCTTACGCTAACTTTGACATCGTTTAGCTTCTGTTTGTCTGAGAGGTTTTGGCTGCGTTTAAACTTGGAGTGAAGCTCTCTTTGCTTTCGCAGTAGTTTCCTAACTTTGTTGTTGTACCACGGTGGGTTTTTCCCGTCCCTCACAGTTTTACTCGGCACGTACCTGTCTAAAACGCATTTTACGATTGCCTTGAACTTTTTCCATAAACACTCAACATTGTCAGTGTCGGAACAGAAATTTTCGTTTTGATCTGTTAGGTAGTCTGAAATCTGCCTTCATTACTCTTGCTAAACAGATAAACCTTCCTCCCTATTTTTATATTCCTATTAACTTCCATATTCAGGGATGCTGCAACGGCCTTATGATCACTGATTCCCTGTTCTACACTTAAAGAGTCGAAAAGTTCGGGTCTGTTTGTTATCAGTAGGTCCAAGATGTTATCTCCACTAGTCGGTTCTCTGTTTAATTGCTCGAGGTAATTTTCGGATAGCGCACTCAGTATAATGTCACTCGATGCTCTGTCCCTACCACCCGTCCTAAACATCTGAGTGTCCCAGTCTATATCTGGTAAATTGAAATCTCCACCTAAGACTATAACATGCTGAGAAAATTTATGTGAAATGTATTCCAAATTTTCTCTCAGTTGTTCTGCCACTAATGCTGCTGAGTCGGGAGGTCGGTAAAAGGAGCCAATTATTAACCTAGCTCGGTTGTTGAGTGTAGCCTCCACCCATAATAATTCACAGGAACTATCCACTTCTACTTCACTACAGGATAAACTACTACTAACAGCGACGAACACTCCACCACCGGTTGCATGCAATCTATCCTTTCTAAACACCGTCTGTACCTTTGTAAAAATTTCGGCAGAATTTATCTCTGGCTTAAGCCAGCTTTCTGTACCTATAACGATTTCAGCTTCGGTGCTTTCTATCAGCGCTTGAAGTTCAGGTACTTTACCAACGCAGCTTCGACAGTTGACAATTACAATTCCGATTGCTGCTTGGTCCCCGCATGTCATGACTTTGCCCCGCACCCGTTGAGGCTGTTGCCTTTTCTGTACTTGCCCAAGGCCATCTAACCTAAAAAACCGCCCAGCCCACGCCACACAACCCCTGCTACCCGTGTAGCCGCTTGTTGCGTGTAGTGGACTCCTGACCTATCCAGCGGAACCCGAAACCCCACCACCCTATGGCGCAAGTCGAGGAATCTGCAGCCCACACGGTCGCAGAACCGTCTCAGCCTCTGATTCAGACCCTCCACTCGGCTCTGTACCAAAGGTCCGCAGTCAGTCCTGTCGACGATGCTGCAGATGGTGAGCTCTGCTTTCATCCCGCTAGCGAGGCTGGCAGTCTTCACCAAATCAGATAGCCGCCGGAAGCCAGAGAGGATTTCCTCCGATCCATAGCGACACACATCATTGGTGCCGACATGAGCGACCACCTGCAGATGGGTGCACCCTGTACCCTTCATGGCATCCGGAAGGACCCTTTCCACATCTGGAATGACTCCCCCCGGTATGCACACGGAGTACACATTGGTTTTCTTCCCCTCTCTTGCTGCCATTTCCCTAAGGGGCCCCATTACGCGCAGTTTCTCTGTGAAACGCTTACATTTAACGTCTGCAAACTTATGTCGTTTGGGTCGGTATGCGGAGAGGCTAAAAGCAACACACTAGAACACAGAAGAGGCTTCCAAGTTGATGTAATCGGCCAGTAAGAAGCAGTACATTTCAAGTTTTAGTTAACGATTATTGACTTATTGGCCGGGTTAGGTGCCTGGGACACGACTGAGGACCTTAAGATTTGGCATGAACCGAGGTGTGGCCGCCACGTTACCCGAGAGAATTTGGAATGTGTTCATATGCAGTAAAAACCTAAGAAATCTTCCCGTTTTCACAATTTGCTATCGCATCGACGTAATGCCAGATCGTCACATTGACCGCTTTTCTCTGTGAAACGGTTACATTTATCGTCTGCAAACTTATGTCGCATGGTGAGATAGGCGGAAAGACTAAAAGCAACACACTAGAACACAGAAGAAGCTTCTAAGTCGAGGTAATCGGCAGTAAGAAGCAGTACAATTCTAGTTCTAATAATCGATTATTGACTTATTAGCCACCTTTGGTGCCTTGGACATGACCGAGGACCTTACGAATTGGCACGAAACGAGGTGTGGCATCCACGTTACACGAGAGAATGTGAAAAGTGTTCATATATAGTAAAAACCTAAGAAATCGGCCCATTTACTCTATTTGCTATCGCATCGAGGTAATACCAGATCGTCACATTGGCCGCTTTTCTCTGTGAAACGCTTACATTTATCGTCTGCAAACTTATGTCGCGTGGTGCGGTATGCGGAGACACTAAAAGCAACACACTAGACCACAGAAGAAGCTTCTAAGTCGAGGTAATCGGCCAGTAAGAAGCAGTACAATTCAAGTTTTAGTTATCGATTATTGACTTATTAGCAGGCTCTGGTTCCTTGGACATGACGAAGGACCTTAGGATTTGTCATGAAACGAGGTGTGGTCGCCATGTTACACGAGAGAATGTGAAAAGTGTTCATATGTTGTAAAAACCTAAGAAATCTGCCAGTTTTCTTAATTTCCTATCCCATCGACGTAATGCCAGATGGTCACATTGGACGCTTTTCTCTGTGAAACGCTTACATTTATCGTATGCAATCTTATGTCTCGTGGTGTGGTATGCGGAGACACTAATAGCAACACACTAAAACACAGAAGAAGCTTCTAAGTTGATGTAATCGGCCAGTAAAAAGCAGTACAATTCAAGTTTTAGCTATCGACCATTGACTTTTTAGCCGGCTTTGGTGCCATGGACATGACCGAGGACTTTAAGATTTGGCATGAACCGAGGTGTGGCCGCCACGTTACACGAGAGAATGTAAAAAGTGTTCATACATAGCAAAAACTAAAGAAATCCGTCCGTTTTCTCCATTTGCTATCGCATCGACGTAACTCCAGATCGTCACATTGGCCGCTTTTCTCTGCGAAACGCTTACATTTATCTTCTGAAAACTTATGTCGCGTGGTGCGGTATCGCGGAGACACTAAAAGCAACACACTAGAACACAGAAGAAGCTTCTCAGTTGATTTAAACGACCAGTAAGAAGCAGTGCAATTCACGTTTTAGTCATCGATTAATGACTTATTAGCCGGCTTTGGTATTTCGGACATGACCGAGGACCTTACGATTTGGCATGAAACGAGGTGTGGCCGCCACGTTACACGAGAGAATGTGAAAAGTGTTCATATGTAGTAAAAACCAAAGAAATCGGTCCGTTTTCTCCATTTGCTGTCGCATCGACGTATTGACAGATCGTCACCATGGCCGCTGTTCTCTGTGAAACGCTTACATTTATCGTCTGCAAACTTGTGTCGCGTGGTGCGGTATGCGGAGACAGTAAAAGTAACACACTAGAACACAGAAGAAGCTTCTAAGTTCATGTAATCGGCCAGGAAGAAGTAGTACAACTCAAGTTTTAGTTATCGAATATTGACTTATTAGCCGGCTTTGCTGCCTTGGACATAACCGTGGATTTGGCATTATACGAGGTGTGGCAGCCACGTTACGCGAGAGAATGTGAAAAGTGTTCATATATAGTAAAAACCTAAGAAATCTGCCTGTTTTCTCCATTTGCTGTCGCATCGACGTAATGACAGATCGTCACATTGGCCGCTTTTCTCTGTGAAACGCTTACATTTATCTTCTGCAAACTTATGTCGCGCGGTGCGATATGCGGAGACACTAAAAGCAACACACTAGATCACAGAAGAAGCTTCTAAGTTGATGTAATCGCCCAGTGAGGAGCAGTACAATTGAAGTTTTAGTTATCGATTATTGACTTATTAGCCGGCTTTGGTGCCTTGGACGTGACCGAGGACCTTAAGATTTGGCATGAAACGAGGTGTGGCAGCCATGTTACACGAGAGAATGTGAAACGTGTTCATATGTAATGCATATAAAATTAATTGTTGGTAAGGCGGGTACCAGGTTGAGATTCATTGGGAGAGTGCTCAGAAAATGTAGTCCATCAACAAAGGAGGTGGCTTACAAAACTCTCGTTCGACCTACACTTGAGTATTGCTCTTCAGTGTGGGATCCGTACCAGATCGGTTTGACGGAGGAGATAGAGAAGATCCAAAGAAGAACGGCGCGTCTCGTCACAGGGTTATTTGGTAACCGTGATATCGTTACGGAGATGTTTAATAAAGTCAAGTGGCAGACTCTGCAGGAGAGGCGCTCTGCATCGCGGTGTAGATTGCTCGCCAGGATTCGAGAGGGTGCGTTTCTGGATGAGGTATCGAATATATTGCTTCCCCCCACTTATACCTCCCGAGGAAATCACGAATGTAAAATTAGAGAGATTAGAGCGCGCACGGAGGCTTTCAAACAGTCGTTCTTCCCGCGAAGCATACGCGACTGGAACAGGAAAGGGAGGTAATGACAGTGGCACGGAAAATGCCCTCCGACACACACACCTTTGGGTGGCTTGCGGAGTATAATTGTAGATGTAGATGTAGATATGTAGCAAAAAGCTAAGAGATCGGCCCGTTTTCTCCATTTGCTATCACATCGACCGCTTTTCTCTGTGAAACGCTTACATTTATCGTCTGCAAACTTATTTCGCGTGGTGCGGTATGCGGAGACATTAAAAGCAATAGACTGGAACACAAAAGAAGCTTCTAAGTTGATGTAATCGACCAGTAAGATGCAGTACAATTCGAGTTTTAGTTATCGATTGTTGACTTACTAGCCGGTTTTGGTGCCTTGGACATGACCGAGGACCTTAAGATTTATCATGAAACGAGGTGTGGCGGCCACGTTAGTTTATATGTAGTAACGAACTAAGAAGTCAGCCCGTTTTCTCCATTTGCTATCGCATCGACGTAATGACAGATCGTCACATTGGCCGCTTTTCTCTGTGAAATGCTTACATTTATCGTCTGCAAACTTATGTGGCGTGGTGCGGTATGCGGAGACACTAAAAGCAACACACTAGAACACTGAAGGAGCATCTAAGTTGATGTAGTTGGCCTTTAAGAAAAAGTACAATTCAGGTTTTAGCTATCGATTATTGACTTATTATCCGGCTTTGGTGCATTGGACACGACCGAGGACCTTACGATTTCCCATGAAACGTGGTGTGGCAGCCACGCTACACAAGACTATGTGAAAAGTGATCATATGTAGTAAAACCTAAGAATTCGGCTTGTTTTCTCCATTTGCTAACGCATCAACGTAATGCCAGATTGTAACATTGGTCGATTTTCATTGTGAAACGCTTACACTTATTGTCTGCAAACTTATGTCGCGTGGTGCGGTATACGGCGACACTAAAAGCAACACACTAGAACACACAAGAAGCTTCTAAGTAGATGTAATCGGCCAGTAAGAAGTAGTACAATTCAAGTTTTAGCTATCGATTATTGACTTATTAGGCTGCGTTAGTGCCTTTGGACATGACCGAAGACCTTAAGATTTGGCACGAAAAGAGGCGTGGCAGCCACGTTACACGAGAGAATGTGAAAAGTGTTTATATATAGTAAAAACATAAGAGATCGGCCCTTTTTCTCCATCTGCTATCGCCTCGACGTAATGCCAGATCGTCACATTGGCCGCTTATCTCTGTGAAACGCTTACATTTATCGACTGCAAACTTATTTAGCGTGGTGCGGTATGCGGAGACACTATAAGCAACTCACTACACCACAGAAGAAGCTTCTAACTTGATGTAATCGACAAGTAAGAAGCAGTACAATTCAAGTTTTAGTTATCGATTATTGACTTATTAGTCAGCTTTGTTGCCTGGGACATGAGCGAGGACCCTAAGATTTTGCATGAAACAAGGTGTGGCAGCCACGAGAGAATGAGAAAAGTGTTCAAATGTATTAAAAACCTAAGAAATCGGCCGGTTTTGTCCATTTGCTATCGCATCGACGTAATGCCAGTTCGTCACATTGGCCGCTTTCCTCTGTGAAACGCTTACATATATCGTCTGCAAAGTTATGTCGCGTGGTGCGGTATGCGGACACACTAAAAGCAACACACTAGAACACAGATGATGCTTCTAAGTCTATTTAATCGACCAGTAAGAAGCAGTACGATTCACGTTTTAGTTATCGATTATCGACTTCTTAGCCGGCTTTGGTGCCTTGGACGTGACCGGTGACCTTACGATTTGGCATGAAACGAGGTGTGGCAGCCAAGATACACGAGAGATTGTGATAAGTGTTCATATGCAGTAAAAACCTAAGAAATCGGCCGTTTTCCCCGTTTGCTATCGCATCGATGTAATGCCAGATCGTCACATTGGCTGCTTTCCTCTGTGAAACGCTTACATTCCACGTCTGCAAACTTATGTTGCTTGATGCGGTATGCGGAGACACTAAAAGCTACTCACTAGAACACAGGAGAAACTTCTAAGTTGAGGTAATCGACCAGTAAGAAGCAGTACGATTCAAGTTTTAGCTATCCATTATCGACTTATTACCAGGCTTTGGTGCCTTGGGCATGACCGAGGACGTTAGGATTTGGCATGAAACGACGTCTGGCAGCGAAGTTACACGAGAGAATGTGAAAAGTGTTCATATGTAATAAAAACCTGAGAAATCGGCCCGTTTACTCCATTTGCTATGGCATCGACGCAATCCCTGATCGTCACATTGGCCGCCTTTCTCTTTATTACGCTTACTTTTATCGTCTGCAAACTTATATCGCGTGGTGCAGTATGCAGAGACACTGAAAGCAACACACTAGAACACAGAAGAAGCTTCTAAGTTGACGTAAGCGGCCAGTAAGAAGCAGTACAATTCAAGTTTTAGCAACCGATTATTGACTTATTAGCCGGCTTTAGTGCCTTGGAAATGACCGAGGACCTTCAGTATGGCATAAAACGAAGTGTGGCAGACTCGTTACACTAGAGAATGTGAAAAGTGTTCATATGTAGTAAAAACATAAGAAATTGCGCCGTTTTCTGCATTTCCTATCGCTTCGACGTATCAAAGATCGTCACATTGGCCGCTTTTCTCTCTGAAACGCTAACATTTATCGTCTGCAAACTTATGTCGTGTGGTGCGGTATGCGGAGACACTAAAAGCAACACACTAGAACACAGAAGAAGCTTGTAAGTTGATGTAATCGGCCAGTGAGAAGCAGTACAATTCAAGTTTTAGTTGTCAATTACTGACTTATTAGGGGGCTTTGGTGCATTGGATATGACCGAGGACCTTAAGATTTGTGGTGAAACGAAGTGTGGCAGGCACTTTATACGAGAGAATGTGAAAAGTGTTCATATGTAGTAAAATCCTAAGAAATCGGCCCGTTTTCTCTATTTGCAATCGCATCGACGTAATGCCAGATCGTCAAATTGGCCGCTTTTCTCTCTGAAACGCTTACATTCATCGTCTGCAAACTTATGTCGCGTTATGCGGTATGCGGAGACACTAAAAGCTGCACACTAGGACAGAGAAGAAGCTTCTAAGTTGATATAATCGGCCAGTAAGGAGTAGAACAACTTAACTTTTATTTATCGATTATTGACTTATTATCCGGTTTTGGTGCCTTGGACATGACCGAGGACGTTAGGATTTGGCATGACACGAAGTCTGGCAACGACGTTACACGAGAGAATGTGAAAAGTGTTCATATGTAATAAAAAACTGAGAAATCGTCCCGTTTAGTCCATTTGCTATGGCATCGACGTAGTCCCAGATCGTCACATTGGACGCCTTTCTCTACGATATGCTTACTTTTATCGTCTGCAAACTTATATCGCGTGGTGCGTTATGCGGAGACACTAAAAGCAAAACACTAGAACACAGAAGAAGCTTCTAAGTTGATGTAAGCGGCCAGTAAGAAGCAGTACAATACAAGTTTTAGCTATCAATTATTGGCTTATAAGCCGGCTTTGGTGCCTTGGACATGACCGACGACCTTAAGATTTGGCATGAAACGAAGTATGGCAGCCACGTTACACGAGAGAGTGTGAAAAGTGTTCGTATGTAGTAAAACCCAAAGAAATCGGCCGGTGTTGTCCATTTGCTATCGCATCGACGTAATGCCAGATCGCCACATTGGCCGCTTTTCTCTCTGAAATGCTTACATTTATCGTCTGCAAACTTATGTCGCGTGGTGCGGTATGCGGACACTGAAAAAGCAACTCACTAGAACACCGAAGAAGCTTCTAAGTCGATGTATTCGGGCAGTAAGAAGCGGTATAATTCAAGTATTAGTTATCGTATATTGACTTATTAGCCGGCTTTGGTGCCTTGGACATGGCCGAGGACCTTAAGATTCTGCATGAAACGAGGTGTGGCAGACTCGTTACACGAGAGAATGTGAAAAGTGTTCATATGTGGCAAAAACCTAAGAAATCGGCCTGTTTTCTCCATTTGCTATCGCTTCGACGAAATCCCAGATCGTCACATAGGCCGCTTTTCTCTCTGAAACGATTACATTTATCGTCTGCAAACTTATGCCGTGTGGCGCGGTACACGGAGACACTAAAAGCAACGCACAACAACACAGAAGAAGCTTCTAAGTTGATGTAATCGGCCAGTAAGAAGCAGTACCATTCAAGTTTTTGCTATCGATTATTGACTTACTAGACAGCTTTGGTGTCTTAGACATGATCGTGGAACATGAGATTTGACATGAAACGAGATGTGGCAGCGACGTTACACGAGAGAATGTGAAAAGTGTTCATATGTAGTCAAAACCGATGAAAGCGGCCCGTTTGCTCCATTTGCTATCACATCGACGTAATGTCCCAACGTCACGTTGGCCGCTTTTCTGTCTGATACGCTTACATTTATCGTCTGAAAACTTATGTCGCGTGGTGCGGTATGCGGAGACACTACAAGCAACACACTAGAACACAGAAGAAGCTTTTAAGTTGAGGTAATCGGCCAGTAAAAAGCAGTGCAATTCAAGTTATTGTCATCGATTATTGACTTATTAGCCGGTTTTCGAGCCTTGTACATGACCGAGGACCTTAAGATTTGGCACTAAACAAGGTCTGGCAGCCATGTTACACGAGAGAATGTGAAAAGAGTTCATATGTAGTAAAAACCGAAGAAAGCGGCCCGTTTGCTCCATTTGCTATCGGATCGACGTAATGCCAGATCGTCACATTGGCCGCTTTTCTGTCTGAAACCCTTACATTTATCGTCTGCAGACTTACGTCGCGTGTAGCGATATGCGGAGACACTAAAAGCATCACACTAGAAAACGGAAGAAGCTTCTAAGTTGATGTAATCGGGCATTAAGAAGCAATTCAATTCAAGTTTTAGCTATCGATTATTGACTTATTAGTCAGCTTTGGTGCCTGGGACATGACTGAGGATCTTAAGATTGTGCATGAAACGAGGTGTGCCAGCCACGTTACACGAGAGAATGTGAAATGTGTTCATATGTAGTTAAATTTAAATATTGGCCCGTTTTCTCCATTTGCTATCGCATCAACGTAATGCCAGATCGTCACATTGGCCGCTTTTCTCTGTGAAACGCTTATATTTATCGTCTTCAAACTAATGTAGCGTAGTGCGGTATGCGGAGACACTAACAGCATTACACTAGAACACAGAAGAAGCTTCTAAGTTGATGTAATCGGCCAGTAAGAAGCAGTACGACTCAAGTTTTTGTTTTCGATTATTGACTTATTAGCTAGCTTTGGTGCCTTGGACATGACCGAGAACCTTAAGATTTGGCATAACTCGAGGTGTGGCAACCACGTTACACAACAGAATGTGAAAAGTGTTCATATGTTTTGAAACCTAAGAAATCGGCCCGTTTTCTCCATTTGCTATGGCATCGATGTAATGTCACATAGTCACATTGGCCGCGTTTCTCCATGAAAAGCTTACATTTGTCGCCTGCTAACTTATGTCGTGTGGTGCGGTATCCGTAGACACTAAAAGCAACACAATAGAACACAAAAGAAGCTTCTAAGGTGATGTAATCGGCCAGTAAGAAACAGTACAATTCAAGCTTTAGTTATCGATAATAACTTATTAGCCGGATTTGGTGCCTTGGAATTGATGGAGGACCTTAAAATTGCATGAAACGAGGTCTGGCAGCATCGTTACATGAGAGAATGTGAAAAGTGTTCATATGTAGTAAAAACCAAAGAAATCGGCCCGTTTTCTCCATTTGCTATTGCATCGACGTAATTCCAGATCGTCACATTGGCCTCTTTTCTCCGTGAAACGCTTACATTTATCGTCTGCAAACTTACGTCGCGTATTGCAGTATGCGGAGACACTAGAAGCAGCACACTAGAACTCAGAAGAAGCTTGTAAGTTGATGTAATCGGCCAGTAAGAAGCAGTATAATTCAAGTTTTAGTTGTCGATCTTTGACTTATTAGTCGGCTATGGTGCCTTGGACATGACCGAGGACCTTAAGATTTGGGGTGAAACGAGGTGTGGCAGCCACGGTACACGACAGAATGTGAAAAGTGTTCATATGTAGTAAAAACCTTAGAAATCGGCCCGTTTTCGCCATTTGCTATCGCATCGACGTAATGGCAGATCGTCACATTGGCCGCTTTTCTGTCTGAAACCCTTACATTTATCGTCTGCAAACTTATGTCGCGTGTTGCGGTAGGCGGAGACACTAAAAGCAACACACTATTTTACAGAAGAAGCTTCTAAGTTGATGAAATCGGCCAGCAAGAAGCAGTACAACTCAAGTTTTAGTTGTCGATTATTGACTTATTAGCCGGCTTTGATGCCTTGTACATGACCGAGGACCTTCTGATTTGGAATGAAACAAGGTGTGGCAGCCACGCTACACGAGAGAATTTGAAAAGTATTCATATGTAGTAAAAACCTAAGAACTCGGGCCGTTTTCTCCATTTGCTATCGTTTCGACGTAATGACAGATCGATTTTCTCTCTGAAACGCTTACATTTATCGTCTGCAAACTTATGCCGTGTGGTGCGGTACACGGAGACACTAAAAGGAACACACTAGAACACTGAAGAAGCTTCTAAGTTGACGTAATCGGACAGTAAGAAGCAGTACTATTAAAAGGTATACTTATCGTTTTATGACTTATTAGCCGGCTTTGGTGCCTTGCACATGTCCGAGGACCATAAGAATTGGCATGAAACGAGGTGTGGCGTCCACGTTACACGAGAGAACGTCAAAAGTGTCATGTGTCGTACAAACTTGAGAAATCGGCCCGTTTTCTCCATTTGCTATCGCACCGACTTAATGCCAGATCGTCACATTGGACGCTTTTCTGTCTGAAACGCTTACATTTATCGACTGCAAACTGATGTCGCGTGGTGCAGTATGAGGAGACACTAAAGGCAACACACTAGAACACAGAAGAAGCTTCTAAGTTGATGTAATCGGCCAGTAAGAAGCAGTACAATTCAAGTTTTAGTTATCGATTATTTACTTATTAGACGGCATTGGTGCGTTGGACATGACCAAGGACCTTAAGAGTTGGCAAGAAACGTGGTGTGGCAGCCACGTTACACGAGAGAATGTGAAAAGTGTTCATATGTAGTAAAAACCTAAGAAATCGGCTTGTTTGCTCCTTTTGCTGTATCATCGACGAAATGCCAATTCGTCACATTGGCCGCTTTTCTGTCTGGAACGCTTACATTTATCTTCTACAAACTTATGTTGCGTGGTGCGGTATGCGGAGACACTAAACGCATCACACTAGAACACAGAAGAAACTTGTAAGTTGATGTAATCGGCCAGTAAGAAGCAGTACAATTCAAGTTTTAGTTATCGATTTTCGACGTATTAGCCGGCTTTGGTGCCTTGGACAAGACCGAGGGCCTTAAGATTTGGCTTGAAACGGGGTCTGACACCCAAGTTACTCGACAGAATGTGAAAAGTGTTCATATCCAGTATTAGCCTAAGAAATCGCCCCGTTTGCTCCATTTGCTATCTCATCGATGAAATGCCAATTCGTCACATTGGCCGCTTTTCAGTCGGAACGCTTACATTTATCTTCTGCAAACTTATGTTGCGTGGTGCGGTATGCGGAGACACTAAACGCATCACACTAGACAACAGAAGAAACTTGTAAGTTGATGTAATCGGCCAGTAAGAAGTAGTACAATTCAAGTTTTAGTTATCGATTTTCGACGTATTAGCCGGCTTTGGTGCCTTGGACATGACCGAAGACCTTAAGATTTAGCATGAAACGAAGACTGGCAGCCACGTTACACGAGACAGTGAGAAAAGTGTTGATATGTAGTAAAATCCTAAGAAATCGGCCCGTATGCTCCATTTGCTACCGCATCGACGTAATGCCAGATAGTCACTTTGGCCGCTTTTCTGTCAGAAACGCCTTCGTTTATCGTCTGCAAACTAATGTCGCGTGCTGTGGTAAGCGGAGACACTAAAAGCATCACACTAGAACACAGAAGAAGCTTCTAAATTGATGTAATCGGCCAGTAATAGACAGTACATTTCAAGATTTAGTTATCTATTATTGACTTGCTAGCCGGCTTTGGTGCCTTGGACATGACCGAGGACATTAAGATTTGGCATTAAACGAGGTGTGGCAGCCATGTTACACGAGAGAATGCGAAATGTGTTCATATGCCGTAAAAACCTAAGAAATCTGGCCTTTTTCACCATTTGCTGTCGCATCGAAGAAATGCCAGACCGTCACATTGGCCGCTTTTCTGTCTGAAACGCTTATTTTTATCGTCTGCAAACTGATGTCGCGTGGTGCGGTACACGGAGACACTTAAAGCAACACACTAGAACACCGAAGAGGCTTCTAAGTTGATGAAATCGGCCAGCAAGAGGCAGTACAATCCAAGTTTTAGTTATGGATTATTGACTTGTTAGCCGGCTTTGGTGCCTTGGACATGACGGAGGTCCTTAAGATTTGGCATGAAACGAGGTGTGGCAGCCACGTTACACCAGAGAATGTGAAAAGTGTTCATATGTTGTAAAAACCTAATAAATCGGCCCGTTTTCTCGATTTGCTATCACATCGAAGTAATGCCAGATCGTCACAAAGGCCGCTTTTCTCTGTGAAACGCTTACATTCCTCGTCTGCAAACTTATGTCACGTGGTGCGGTATGCGGAGACACTAAAACCAACACACTATAACACAGAAGAAGCATCTAAGTTCATGTAATCGGCTAGTAAGAAGCAGTAGAATTCAAGTTTTAGTTATCGATTATTGACTTATTAGCCGGCTTTGGTGCCTTGGACATGACCGAGGACCTTAAGATTTGGCATGAAACGAGGTGTGGCAGCCAAGGTACACGAGGGAATGTGAAGACCGTTCATATATAGTAAAAACCTAAGAAATCGGCCCGTTTTCTCCATTTGCTATCGCATCGACGTAATGCCAGATGGTCACATTGGCCGCTTTCTCTGAGAAACGCTTACATTTATCGTCTGCAAACATATGTCGCGTGGTGCATTATGCGGAGACACTAAAAGCAACACAGTAGAACACAGAGTAAGCTTTTAAGTTGATGTAATCGGCCAGTAAGAAGCAGTACAACTCAAGTTTTAGGTATCGATTATTGACTTATTAACCGGCTTTGGTGCGTTGGATATGACAGAGGATCTTAAGATTTGGCATGAAACGAGGTGTGGCTGCCACGTTAAACGAGAGAATGTGAAAAGTGTTCATATGTAGACAAAACCTAAGAAATCGGCCCGTTACCTACATTTGCTACCGTATCGAAGTAATGCCAGATCGATTTTCTCACTGAAACGCTTACATTTATCGTCTGCAAACTTATGCCGTGTGGTGCGGTACACGGAGACACTAAAGGGAACACACCAGAACACAGAAGAAGCTTCTAAGTTGACGTAATAGGACCGTAAGAAGCAGTACTATTAAAGGGTATACTTATCGATTATTGACTTATTAGCTGGCGTTGGTGCCTTGTACATGTCCGAGGAGCTCAAGAATCGCCATGAAACGAGGTGTGGCGTCCACGTTACACGAGATAATGTCAAAAGTGTCATTTGTAGTATAACCCTGGGAAATCGGCCCGTTTTCTCCATTTGCTATCGCGTCGACGTAATGCCAGATCGACACATTGGCCGCTTTTCTGTTGAAACGCTTACATGAATCGTTTGCAAACTTATGTCGCGTGGTGGAGACACTAAAAGCAACACACTAGAACACAGAAGAAGCTTCTAAGTTGATGTAATCGGCCAGTAAGTAGCAGTACAATTCAAGTTTTAGTTATCGATTATTGACTTATTAGACGGCTTTGGTGCCTTGGACATGACCAAGGACCTGAAGAGTTGGCAAGAAACGTGGTGTGGCAGCCACGTTACACGAGAGAATGTGAAAAGTGTTCATATGTAGTTAACACCTAAGAAATCGGCCCCTTTGCTCCATTTGCTATCGCATCGACGTAATGCCAGATCGTCACATTGCCTGCTTTTCTGTCTGAAACGCTTACATTTAACGTCTCCAGCTTATGTCGCATGCTGCGGTATGCGGAGACACTGAAAGCATCACACTAGAACATAGAAAAAGCTTCTAAGTAATGTAATCGGACATTAAGAAGCAGTAGAATTCAAGTTTTAACTATCGATTATTGACTTATTAGGCGGCTTTGGTGCCTTGGATATGACCGAGACCTTAAGATTTGGCATGAAACGAGGTGTGGCAGCCACGTTACACGAGAGAAGGCGAAAAGTGTTCATATGAAGTAAAAAACTAAGAAATCGGCCCGTTTGCTCCATTTGCTATCGCATCGACGTCATGCCAGATCGTCACAACGGCCGCTTTTCTCAGTGAAACGCTTACATTCCTCGTCTGCGAACTTATGTCACGTGGTGCGGTATGCGGAGACACTAAAACCATAACACTAGAACACAGAAGACGCTTCTAAATTGATGTAATCGGCCAGTAAGAAGCAGTAGAATTCAATTTTAATTATCGATTATTGACTTATTAGCCGGCTTTGGTGCCTTGGACTTGACCGAAACCTTAAGATTTGGCATGAAACGAAGAGTGGCAGCTACGTACCATGAGAGAATGTGAAAAGTGTTCATATGAAGTGAAAACGTAAGAAGTCGGCCCGTTTTCTCCATTTGCTATCGCATCGACGTAATGCCAGATCGTCACAGTGGCCGCTTTTCTCTCTGAAACGCTTGCATTCATCGTTTGGAAAATTATGTTGCGTGGTGCGGTATGCGGAGACACTAAAAGCAACACACTAGAACGCAGTAGAAGCTTCTAAGTTGATGTAATCAGCCAGTAAGTGGCAGTACAATTCAAATTTTTGTTACCGATTATTGACTTATTAGCCGGCTTTGGTGCCTTGGACATGACAGAGGACCTTATGATTTGGCATGAAACGAGGTGCGGCAGCCACGTTCTACGAGTCAATGTGAAAAGTGTTCATATTTAGTAGAAACCTAAGAAAGCGGGTCGTTTTCTCCATTTGCTATCGCTTCGACGTAATGCCAGATCGTCACAGTGGCCGCTTTTCTCTCTGAAACGCTTACATTTATCGTCTGTAAACTTATCTCGCGTGGTGCGGTATGCAGAGACACTAAAAGCAATACACTACAACACAGAAGAAACTTCTAAGTTGATATAATCGGCCAGTAGGAAGCAGTACAATTCAAGTATTAGCTATCGATAATTGACTTATTAGCCGGCCTTGGTGCCTTGGACATGACCGAGGACCTTAAGATTTGGCATGAAGCGAGGTGTGGCAGCCACGTTACACGAGAGAATGCGAAAAGTGTTCATATGTAGTAAAAACCTAAGGTATGGTGCCTTTTTCTCCGTTTGTTATCGCATCGAAGAAAATGCAGGATCGTCACATTGGTCGCTTTTCTGTTTGAAACGCTTATTTTTATCGTCTGCAAACTTACGTTGCGTGGTGCGGTATGCGGAGACACTAAAAGCAACGCACTAGAACACAGAAGAAGCTTCTAAGTTGATGTAATCGGCTAGTAAGAGGCAGTACAATTCGTGATATAGTTATCGATGATTGACTTGTTAGCCGGATTTGGTGCCTTGGACATGTACGAGGACCTTTGGATTTGGCATGAAACGAGGTGTGGCAGCCACGTTTCACGAGAGAATGCGAAAAGTGTTCATATGAAGTTGAACCTAAGAAATCGGCCCGTTTTCTCTATATGCTATCGCATCGAAGTAATGCCAGATCGTCACATTGGCCGATCCTCAGTTTAAAACGCTTATTTTTATCGTCTGCAAACTAACGTCGCGTGGTGCGGTACACGGAGACACTGAAAGCAACACACTAGAACACAGAAGAAGCTTCTAAGTTGATGTAATCGGCCAGTAAGAAGCAGTAGAAATCAAGTTTCAGTTATCGATTTTAGACTGATTAGCCGGCTTTGGTGCCTTGGACATGACCATGGACTTTAATATTTGGCATGAAACGCGGTCTGTCAGCCACGTTACACGAGAGAATGTGAAAAGTGTTCATATGTAGTAAAAACCTAAGAAATCGGCCCGTTTGCTCCATTCGCTATCCCATCAACGTAATGCCAGATCGTCACATTGTCCGCTTCTCTGTCTCAAACGCTTACATTTATCGTCTGCAAACTTACGCCGCGTGTTGCGGTATGCAGAGACACCAAAAGTATCACACTAGATCACAGAAGAAGCTTCTAAGTTGATATAATTGGCCAGTAAGATGAAGTACAGTCAAGGGTTTTAGTTATCGATTATTGACTTATTAGCCAGCTTTGGTGCCTTCGACATGACCGAGGACTTTAAGATTTGGCTTGAAACGAGGTCGTGCATCAACGTTAAACGAGGGAATGTGAAAAGTGTTCATGTGTAGTAAAAACCTAAGAAATCGGCCCATGTGCTCCATTTGCTATCGCATCGACGTATTGCCAGATGGTCACATTGCCCGCTTTTCTGTCTCAAACGCTTACATTTATCGTCTGCAAACTTATGTCGAGTGCTGCGGTATGCGGAGACACTAAAAGCATCACACTAGAACACAGAACAAGCTTCTAAGTAGATGTAATCGGCCAGTAAGACGCAGTACAATTCAAGTTTTAGTTATCGATTGTTGACTTATTAGCCGGCTTTGGTGCCTTGGACATAACCGAGGACCTTAAGACTTCTCACGAAACGAGGTGTGGCAACCACGTTACACGAGAGAATGTGAAAAGTGCTCATATGTAGTAAAAACCTAAGAAATCGGCCCATTTGCTCCATTTGCTATGGCATCGACGTAACGCCAGATCGTCACATTGGCTGCTTTTCTCTCTGAAACGCTTACATTTATCGTCTGCAATGTTATGTCGCGTGGTGCGGCATGCGGAGACGCTAAAAGAATCACACTAGAATACAGAAGAAGCTCCTAAGTTGATGTAATCGGCCAGTAAGAGGCAGTTCAAATCAAGTTTTAGTTATCGATTGTTGTCTTATTAGCCGGCTTTGGTGCCTTGGACATGACCATGGACCTTAAAATTTGGCATGAAACGAGGTCTGACAGCCACGTTACACGAGAGAATGTGAAAAGTGCTCATATGTAGTAAAAACCTTAGATATCGGCTTGTTTTCACCATTTGCTATCGCATCGAAGTAATTCAGGATCGTAACATTGGCCGCTTTTCTCTCTGAAACGCCTACATTTATCGTCTGCGAACTTATGTCACGTGGAGCGGTATGCGGAGACACTAAACGCAACACACTAGAACACAGAAGAAGCTTCTATGTTGATACCATCGGCCAGTAAGAGGCAGTAAAATTCAAGTTCTAGTTACCGATTATTGACTGGTTAGCCGGCTTCGGTGACTTGGACATGACCGAGGACCTTAAGATTTGGCATGAAACGAGGTGTGGCAGCCTCATTACACGAGATAATGTGAAAAGTGTTCATATGTAATAAAAACCTCAGAAATCGCCCCGTTTTCTGCATTTGCTATCGCATCGACGTATTGCCAGATCGTCACATTGGCCGCTTTCCTCTGTGAAACGCTTACATTTACCATCTACAAACTTATGTCGCGTGGTGCGGTATGCGGAGACACTAAAAGCAACACACTAGAACACAGAAGAAGCTTCGAAGTTGATGTAATCGGCCAGTAAGAAGCAGTACAATTGAAGATTAAGTTACCGATTATTGACTTATTAGCCGGCTTTGGTGCCTTGGACATGACCGAGGACCTTAAGATTTGGCATGAAACGTAATTGTAATAACAAGCACTGGTCTCTGAAACATATTCCTCAGTGCTATTCGGCTGTGCATTTGAACTGGCAATATTCGCGTTTTGAAAAGCAGATAATGTGTCTTGTCTTATTTGAGGAAACGGTGAGGATGCAAAACCTTAATCTACAGTATTTGCAAGATTGTGTCCTGTCATTTCGGGTTCCTGATGCGAGCTGTTGCCGGCCGAGTGATCGATAATGCTTCCGTGTTCAATAATTGTTCACTGTCTACACCATTATTTGGCGCCCGCTCCATTTATCTATGCACAATTACCAAATTACTACTTTGAATGTCTGTTAATTCATTACACGTTGGTGCTGGTAAGATCTGCTCGTCGTGACTGTCATTTCTCAATTTACTTTGGAGCCTAGTGTTAAGTTTTTCACACGTCATAATTATTATGCATTCCACACGATAAAAAGAAAAGCACAATTTGAAGAGCAAAAAAAAGAAAACACATTATCATAGCACTGAAAATAATATCTAGTTAATTGAAAGCGCAGCTGCGAAATATTTCATGCATATTTACATGCATGCCACAACTGTTTTACTGTACAACAATGAAAAACTACAATTACAAAGGAGATTCTCTCTACAATTACGCGCCAGCTATAAACAATAGCTACACTAATTACACAAACTACAGGAAAAAAATCAGACGATTCCAGTGAGGTATCCTCGGCTAAGGGTCGACATACGAAACGTCCCCTTAGAAAATGTATAAATGACTGTGCTTAAACTGACACACAATATTTTTAGCGCAACGCAATCTGACTTTCAAAAATCCCTACAAAAGAATGGCCCTGACTAACAATAACCTATACCTTTCATGAACCACTCACTTCACAAAAATCTTCGTTACTCGAACTACTGCAATACAGCGAGCGCCAATACTGAAAGCTAAATAAAAGATTCAAACTACTGAAGGCACTAACTACTGATAGCCATACTTAGCAAATTAAAGATTTTGATAGGGAACAAACAATGTATTTACCTCAACAGTGTTCAAAAGTCGTTATATATATATATATATATATATATATATATATATATATATATATATATATATATAAAATTAGTTCATAACATCCAGTCTTACAAATTTACTCTCTCTGATGGACACACGTCCAGATCATCCACTCTCAAAATTGCGCCATCTCTCTCCCCACATCGACCACTGCTGGCGGCTCACCTCCAACTATGCAACGCTACGTGCTGTTAACAGCCAACAGCCCAACACTACAATAGCAAATTCCAACAATGCGAACCAGCCACAGACTGCACACAGCACAGTCAGTGATTTTCATATAGGGCGCTAGGTGACGTTACCAACATAAAAACCTAAACAGTCTACTTACACTTCAACCTCGTACAGTTTTGCGCTGACTTCATACTAACGAAGTTGCTAAATTTCAGGCAAGATCTGTTATTAGCCGTAACTCGTAACTAAGCATTTGCGGACCTATGTTTATATGAACTTTTTCCTTTAGTTTTACTTTTAGAAAAACATATTAAAATATTTGCATATCTTCGTGAATCACTCTGTATATCATACCAACCCTAACCCTGGTACATGAAGAAGAATAATGATGCACTGTGGTGGCCGTTCTGTCACAGGAAATAGCGACTCCATTTAATTATACTAGGTCTGTTCAAAAAATTGCGGAATGTTGCCCACAAAATTTTTCTACGCTTACCTTTAATTTACTGTGTACGGTATCCTTCGAAATAATCTTCTCCACAATTGATACTCCGCTCCCAACGCCGTTCCACTTCCGCAGGCAGTCTTGGTACGCCTTTTGCTGGCTCGCGCGAAGCGCCTTCTGCGGTTTTTTTTTTTTTATCTCGTCCGTCGTTATAAACCTTCGTCAATTCATAGAGTATTTCAAGTTTGGAAAAGAAACACTGTCCGAAGGGGACAGGTCTCTCATTTGTGCGATCGAAAAGCTCTTCACAGGCTGCGAGGCGAAAGTCTTTCCGGCCTTTACTCGTGAGTCGTGGGTCGAACTTGGCGGCGACACGATGCATTCCAAGATGCTGTGTCAGGATTTCAAGACATGATCCAACTGAAATTTTATATTCTTATGCAGTCTCTCGGACAGCCATTCTTCGACTGGCACGCACAATTTCGTTGAAATTCTTTACATGAGCGTCGAAGGACATCCTGAATGAGGGTCATCTTTAACTTCCCTTCGGCCATTTTTAAACCGTGCGATCCATTCGTAACAACGAGTACGGCTTAAGCAATCATCACCGTAGGTATCCTGCATCATTAGGTATGTCTCTGTAAAGGTTTTCTTGAGTTTCACGTAAAATTTAATGCAGACGCGTTGCTCCTCTAAGTCCGTCATCTCGAAATTCGCAAACTGTGCGACACAACGGTCTTCCTAATACAACACTGAACAATAAGAAAGAGTCATACAACAATGAAACTTCCAGCAGTTACAGATTAAACACAGGCGTGTGCAAGGATGCCAACCGCATTTTGCTCCAACTCACCATTGCCAGTAAATTAAGAACGTTCCGAAATTTTTTGAAGAGACCTCCTATACCTGCTAACGGTGTATACGTTGAGATAGTTACAATGACATCCGACATCGTCTTCTGGGTGGGATCACTTTTTTGTCAGATAGTGTATATCCCAATGGTAAATTCCCGGATATGGGTTCCCTGACAAAATTTTATTTACAAGTCCCCTCTACAACCCCTGTAACCCGATATAATTTTCTAGATCCTGGGATGTTTCATACTGCTTATGTGAGCTTGGAAAAGAGAATCGAGATCAACACCCACATAAACAGCATAAAATAATGAGTAGACAAATACAATTAAACCGGCAATCGCGTTCTGTCACTCATCTTTTGTTTCCAACGAAAGCGCTGTTACACTATACTATCTGACTAGGCACAAGCGTGTTGATCACAAAACATATTATATCTTACTAAGACTCAGAAACAGAAAAGTGAGACTAGAACATTATGAGAACAATATGTTATTAAGTGCCATTAGGTAGTACACAGTTCTTCGATTGGCTAATCTGTAGCGTGATAATTTTTCTGGTATAATGTGCAGACATTTGTCACATGACTATCACCACTGTATCGAACTACACACCATTCGAAACTACACTCATCTAGACTAACAGTAATTAATATTTTTCACTTCTATTGATATTTAACCATTTAAACCGCCTAGAACCTTAACTGAGGTTTAAGTTACCTCTGCTCGTTTGCTCTGATACTTTGTGGCCTTAGCTCTGTCTGACCACTGTTTTCCAAGATAACACGTGAGGAAAGCGAATTTTGTCCCCGAATTACATTCACATCTGTGTTATCTTGTCCATGATACTAAGATCTTGTCAACTACAGAATCCAAATGCTTCACATGTTTCTCTAGGAAACAGCGCTGACGCACTCACATTAATATTTCCTTAGTTGCCGACCGTCAAATCAGATGTGGGACTACTCAGCAGCTAGTGTCTATATGAAAGCTTTAGCTGGTCCGGAGGTGTTTAACTCACTGTATTTCCTTATGCGAAAGTATAATGTCGTGTGACATTGTCGGCTTGGATATCCTACGGGGTGGGTTTAGCTGCCTGGCGGAGAAGGTGTCCTTCTTGTGGGGTCTTGCCCACTCGTCGCTAATAGGGCGCCTATGGGATGCAGCGTTCTCGGAATGCTATACAACAATTCAAACAAATAACATTAGTAGTTTTAATTCTATAAAGCAATTGACAATACTTAATTTTGGAGATTTACAAGCAGTAGTCCCAAACGATGGGCGACAGGCAATATAGTTTAGAGTCCTTAATATGAGGACTGTTCAGGCAAGTTGACACACGTCACTGATAACTAACGTCCGCGATCCGGTGTCGATCTGAGCGACCGAGGCTAGAAGTAGCGGCGTTTATATTATCTTCTTCCAGATGTCGCTCTTGGCGCGGCGCGATTCAATTCCGCTCACCGTTGGCCGACGTTTCCTCACTGCTTTCTCTGCTGTTGCATTCCTCATCTTCGTTCCGGCGCTTGTGATTACACCAGAACACTTCCCCCTTCTGCATTGGCCCCTTTCCTTGAGGATACGTGACCGTTGTGCTGTACGTGTAATTGTAGGATGGAGACGAGTGATGATGTGAGAAGCAGAGGCTGAACCCCGTGCTTGCAAATAGCCTTTTGCTCTCAAATAGCCCCCAAGGCGGCCAGAAAGCTTTACGTCCCCTTCCAGCGGACGATCACCATCAACAATGTCATATGTCCTCACTTCATGAGATGCTGGAAAGAGCTTTGGAGTCTAATTGAGGACTGGTGATCGGGAACTTCACGCCACCACCTCTTCTCCCCTTGCCTGTCAAGTACTGCAGAGAAGGGATTCTAAACGAGAAAGGAATGACAGGAAAAAAAATAAGACTAACTGAGAAAGTCAATACGACGATGAAAATGACGCAGCAAAGTATCAGAAATTAAAAATGACATTTAAAACTATTAACTGAATAAAAATAATAAAGTCTATTGATTAGATTTAGAAAGACATCCATAGATCCTTCTAAACATTCTTCAAAAAAAATACAAAAAAGGCCTGTAGATGTCTTTATTAAGAAGGCGTTGCAGCAATAAACATATGAGCATCCGCAAACGAGGAAAAAAACTGAAAGTAAACTAAGAGGTGTGACGCCGTTAACGAAGAGGAAAGAGCGGAGGGGGTACCGTGGCAAGACTTGCAGGTATCCGCCTGCTTGGCAGATGGGGCGTGGAGGCAGAAGAGTCGGGGGCCAACATCTGAGGCCTGGCCGCGGTATCCCCGGCACCACCACCGGGCGGAAGCCACTAAAGGACGGCGGAAGCCAAGAAGGACATCACAGTAGAATTGAAGAAATGTCTGGCTGGCACTGGTTTAGTGCATAAGAGAAAGGGTTGCGTGCCCATGCGCCTACCCTGCTCTGAAGTGCTATATACACGGTGATTTTTTCCACAGTATACAAAATCTAGGAATAGATCGATGAGAGAATATGGAACAAAAAAGGTCTAATGACTTATGTCCGGAAATGTATGGTTTCCGTGCTAAAGACCTTTGTTCCATCATACATTGTTAAATGGACTGAAGTCTAATACGCGCTGTACCATGCAGTTACTGTTACATTATGCATGGTTCCCTCCTGGAGGGTGGCACTGTTCCTCATAATCTATGTAATCAAAAGTATCCGGACACCTGACTGAAAATGACTTACAAATTCGTGGAGCTCTCCATCGGTAATGCTGCAATTCAATATGGTGTTGGCCTACTTACTCTTAGCCTCGATGACAGCTTCCACTCTCGCAGGCATACGTTCAATCAGGTGCTGGAAGGTTTCGTGCGGAATGGCACCCCATTCTTCACGGAGTGCTGCACTGACGAGAGGTATCTATGACGGTCGGTGAGGCCTGCCACGAAGTCGGCGTTCCAAAATATCCCAAAGGTGTTCTATAGGATTTAGATCAGGACTCGGTGCAGGCCTGTCCATCACAGAGATGTTACTGTCGTATAACCACTCCGCCACAGGCCGTACATTATGAACAGGTGCTTGATCATGTTGAAAGATGCAGTCGCCATCCGCGAATTGCTCTTCAACAGTGGCAAGCAAGAAGGTGCTTAAAACATCTATGTAAGCCTGTGCTGTGATAGTGACACCCAAAAAAACAAGTGGTTCATGCCTCCTCCATGAAAAACACTACCACACCGTAACACCACCGACTCCGAATTTTACTGTTGGCACTACACACACTAGCAGATAACTTTCACCGGGAATTCGCCATACCCACACACTGTCATCGGATCGCCACATTATGTACCGTGATTCGTCACCATACACAACGTTCTTCCACCGTTCAGTCGTCCAATGTTTACGCTTCTTACACCAAGCGAGGCGTCGTTTGGCATTTACTGGCGTGATGTGTGGCTTATGAGCAGCTGCTCGACCATGATATCCAAATTTTCTCACCTCCTGCCTAATTGTTATAGTGCTTGCAGTGGATCCTGATGTGGTTTGGAATTCCTTTGTGAAAGTCTGGATAGATGTCTGCGTATTACACATTACGGCCCTCTTCAGCTGTCAACGGTCTCTGTCAGTCAACTGACGAGGTTGGCCTGTACGCTTTTGTGCTGTACGTGACCCTTCACGTTTCCACTTCACTATCACATCGGAAACAGTGGAGCTAGGGCTGTTTAGGAGTGGGAAAATCTCGCGTACAGACATATGACACAAGTGACACCCAATCACCTGTCCACGTTCGAAATCTGAGTTCCGCGGAGTACCCCAATCTGGTCTCCCACGATGTCTACTGACTACTGAGGTCTGTGATACGGAGTACCTGCAAGTAGATGGCAGTACAATGTACCTAATATGAAAAACGGATGTTAGGTGTCCGGATACTTATTTTCACATAGTGTACGCCATGCCCTAGCGCTCTTTCCTAGTATGGTAATTGATAATGTTGTGTCCGATTTACTTCTCTTGCTGACTTACCTTGTAATGGATGTGATACAGCGTAGTATACAATGGTTCCGTATTCGAATCGAGAACTTGCCGAGATAGTATTTACTTGCGGACAGGCAAATGGCAATGGGCGACGAGCAGCGAGATTGTATCAGAAGACCTACCCCGCTGTCAACAACCACAGCATTCAATATTTGCAAGAGTGTTTCGTCGTTTGTCTGAGACAGGTTCGTTTCAGGAAGCAGGAAACCATGAAGGACGTACCCGAAATGTTCGGATACCAACTTGGAGGAAAATGTGATTAACACCAAGGAATGCGACCGCCGAGTCGGTACCAGGCAGTTGCCCCGTCAGTACAGGATAAGCCAGACGACAGCGTGGAAATTCTCCATGACAGTTGTTACTACCTTTTCGCTTACAGAGTGTTCAGGGCTTACTAGCGACAGACTTACCACATCTGAAGCAATTTTGTCACTGGTTTTATCGGCAGCAACCATGATTTCGGGATTTGTGTCATCCATCCTATTCACAGAGGCCACATTTACGCGGCGTGGTATCTTCGACTTTCGTAACAGGCATTTGTGGCATAGTATCCAAAACCTCCATGGAATGGTGACAGCGAATCATCAGCATAGGTGCAGCCGGAACGTGTGGGTCGGGATAATTGGCGACCGTATTTTGGGACCAGTCTTCCTTCCAGGTCGCCTAACAGGCCGGAAATATGGGCGTGTCTTGCCGTCCCTGCTGGAAGAAGTGCCATAGATGATTTGAAGGGTAATGAGGGTGCTACATAATGGTTCTCCAGCCCACTTCGCCATTAACGTCCGGACGCATCTTAATCTTGTCTTCCCTGGTCGATGGATCGGATGAGGGTTCAAGTCACATGGCCTCCTCTTTCACCGGCTGTCAACCCGCGCGATTTCAGGTTATGGGACCATCTCAAAAGTATCGCGCATGAAGAGCCCGTCGCAGATGTGGAGACACTGGAACAGCGTATTCATGCTGCATTTGAAACTGTTCGGATGCAGCCTGGACAATGTGATCGTGTGAGACAGAACTTGCTTCAGCGCGCACACGTATGCCTTGAGGAACACGGAAGCCATTTTCAACACATGCTGTAACTGTAGCTGCGTGGTACAGCGCCTATTAGACCACAGTCACTGTAATAATGTAATACTGAATAAATGGTCTCTAGCATGGAAACCATGCATTTCCGCAGGCCGGAGTGGTCGAGCGGTTCTAGGCGCTACAGTCTGGAACCGTGCGATCGCTACGGCGGCAGGTTCGAATCCGGCCTCGGGCATGGATGTGTGATGTCCTTAGGTTAGTTAGGTTTAAGTAGTTGTAAGTTCTAGGGGACTGATGACCTCAGACGTTAAGTCCCATAGTGCTCAGAGCCATTTGCACCAAGCATTTCCGGACGCAAGTTCATTAGACCTCTCTTGCTCCGCATCCTCTCATCGATCAATCCCTGGAGTTTGTACACTGTGAAAAAAATCACCCTGTAGAAACGTAGCACAGGGAGTCTCAGGCGTCAGCAGAGGAGCTGGTGCAGACCGCGCGTGGCACCATCCAGCTGAGCGGGGTGACGTAAAGATCGTGCGGTGGTAATTGGCGAGGAAGGTGAGGTATCACAGTCGGCGCTACATTTCATTGTCGGCGGTTCGTGAGTACTGCCAGAAGTCAAGGCGTGATTTATCGCCGTCATTATGCAGGTAAGTAATCGTCCTTCCCTTGACCCGTACAACAGCGTGACTTTTGATGGCGGGGATATGAGTGTCCTCAGCATGGATGAAAGTCTGTGCATCAATCGAATCCGACGGAACGCGGAGTTAGCAGGCACCGAACTGTCGACCCAGTTTACAGAAGTCATTGGTGGCAGCACAAATCAGGTGGCAGTCATCATTTTCCACGAGGTGGTGCCCGACAATCCGATTGCGTGAAGACACTGATTTGTGGCGCATTTTATTCATACAACATGATAACATGTTAGAGGGAAATAAAGGCTGGTGGACATGGCGCCAAACCGTGGACCACCCCGTCGATGGATGCCTAAGTTCTACATTGTTGTTGACGGATGTGCAGCACAGTAGTGGAGTGCAGAAATCTTTGGTTCGAGGAAGGCGCGTGTTAGATGAGTGATTGAGAGCGTTACTGAAGTCGACGATGAAATCAGAAATGTATGCCACATAGGGCGTGATGTGTCCTACTGATACCGGCGGTGATATGTCCATGAGGATGTGCAGCAAGCCGCACGTGAGGGAAGCGCCCTGTACCTAAACTTGTGCATGGTGGTCATGTACATATACACTGCTCGGAGTGGCACATTGGCAAGACCGAGGCTCCCCGCTGTCATGGGGAGGGTGAGCGTTTCGTAACGCACCTTAAAGACCGTACCGGCTGTAAGAAAGGCGATCTGGATGCTGCGTCCAATATCTGATGGCAGTTTGATGTGGACCATCTTGGAAGTCATATGTTGAATGAGGCATTCGATACTTTATAAGAATCTGGTTGGAGGAGGAGATTTTGTCGCATTGCCAAGCGGATAAATTAAAAAGTACGCTGAAAATTAGTGGCAGTGGAGCGGCGCACCATCAGGGTGAAAATAATACCAAGGTATCATAGGTTCTGCACGCACTGGAGGGGTGCTAAGTCGTCGTGTGAAAGGCCGCGTCCAATGGACATCGCCGAGGCTTTAACGACACGCATGGTACTGCCTGCAGCAGCTCCGTACATTGCTATCAAGTCGGATATTATCTGCGTTTTGATCGGCGAGCGGACTAAGAGGAGAAGCACGTCCGTATACGATCGAGCCGTGAGACCAGAAAGGTACCCCGGCTAAGGAGATGGGTACTCGCTCTATCCACCACAGAGAGAGTACTTGCTCTCGATATACTGCATTATTTTCCAATCCTTATAACACATTCCGATCAAATAGGATCTTTTGTAACACTTTAAATTTGGTGTACATTTATGACCTATTGTACGTTTGTAGCAGACATCTGACTCTCTCAGTAAATGCTCTGTTCTCTTCAGCATGAGCTACACTGACCCTCTTCGAGTCTGTGCGGAACCGAACACACCCCTCAAATGGTAGGAGAGAGTTGCTGGAGTGGATGTCATACGGACGCACAGCAATCAATACTTCCAGTTTGGCTGATACGGAGCACATCACGTGGCCTCGGCTGGAGGGCTGACCGTGGGTGGATCACGTGGCTGTCTCCATGGTTACGGCGGGCGCGGACAGCTATTGAGCGAGCGGCAGCGCCAGTGTAGGGGAAATACTGTCTTTCATATAATGAGTAACTTCACGTTTAAGAACTGCGCTGGCTTGCAACGTGGATGTCCTAGACTGGTGATCATGCTTGAAGATAAGTTTGTGTTTTAAAATTCACATTACTGAGTGAATCCTTCAGGCTGACAGAAAGCATTCACGGAAATGATTGTAGATATATTTCAGAAACGAATATAAGATTATGCAAGTAAATAATCAAGATTATAAGATACTGAATAAATTTATGATGAGTGTATCAAAAGATGTACTGTCCGAATGGCCGAATAGCGAAAACACAGTGTAAGATAAGTGATTTTAGAAGAGACTACGTGCACACAAGAAAGATAAGCCAAGGGCATTTGACTCGTTATGGTAATTTTCTGAACAGACAACATACAGGTACATAATTACTTGCTGATGATGAAATTTATATTTCGAAGTATGTCGTTTTGGAAAAAAAAATCAGAGCGAAAACTTTCAGATCTAAATTATGTTCGCCTTCTTCCTCTTGTTTGTTCTGTGAAGTAATCCATGCAAAATGAGCTGTAAAATTGCAAAAGTAATCGTTTTCATTGTTATGGTAACGTGCTGCTCATCAGATACACAGCTCGTGGAGTTTTGTTGACTCTCAGCAGCAACACTAGTACAGTATAAAGAAAAATAACGTCTTTCCTTTTAAATATAACTCTCTTCTTGAAGCAGTACAAACAGGAAACGTTTCATACAATAAATTCTTGTTTTAAGTTCAAAAATGTGTGTAAAATCTTAGGGGACTTACTGCTAAGGTCATCAGTCCCTAAGCTTAAACACTACTTAACCTAAATTATCCTAAGGACAAGCACACACACCCATGCCCGAGGGAGGACTCGAATCTCTGCCGGGACCAGCCGCACAGTCCATGACTGCAGCGCCTTAGACCGCTCGGCTAATCCCACGCGGCAGGGACTTAACTGCTAAGGTCATCAGTCCCTAAGCTTACACACTATTTAACCTAAATTATCCTAAGAACAAACATAAATTTTCTCAGCGTGTTATAGTCTTAGGTGGAGATTTCAATTTACCAGATGTAGACTGGGACACTCAGATGTTTGGCTCTGAGCACTATGGGACTCAACTGCTGAGGTCATTAGTCCCCTAGAACTTAGAACTAGTTAAACCTAACTAACCTAAGGACATCACAAACATCCATGCCCGAGGCAGGATTCGAACCTGCGACCGTAGCGGTCCTGCGGTACCAGACAGCAGCGCCTTTAACCGCACGGCCACTTCGGCCGGCACTCAGATGTTTAGGACGGGTTGTAGTGACAGAGCATCGAGTGACATTATACTGAGTACACTATCCAAAAATTACCTCGAGCAATTAAACAGAGAACCGACTCGTGGAGATAACATCTTGGACCTACTGATAACAAACAGACCCGAACTTTTCGACTCTGTAAGTGCAGAACAGGGAATCAGTGATCATAAGGCCGTTGCAGCATTCCTGAATATGGAAGTTAATAGGAATATAAAAAAAGGGAGAAACGTTTATTTGTTTAGCAAGAGTAATAGAAGGCAGATTTCAGACTACTTAACAGATCAAAACGAAAATTTCTGTTCTGACACTGAGAATGTTGAGTGTTTATGGAAAAAGTTCAAGGCAATCATAAAATGCGTTTTAGACAGGTACGTGTCGAGTAAAGCTGTGAGGGACGGGAAAAACCCACCGTGGTTCAACAACAAAGTTAGGAAACTACTGCGAAAGGAAAGAGAGCTTCACTGCAAGTTTAAACGCAGCCAAAACCTCTCAGACAAACAGAAGCTAAACGATGTCAAAGTTAGCGTAAGGAGGGCTATGCGCGAAGCGTTCACTGAATTCGAAAGTAAAATTCTATGTACCGACTTGACAGAAAATCCTAGGAAGTTCTGGTCTTAGGTTAAATCAGAAAGTGGCTCGAAACAGCATATCCAGACACTCCGGGATGATGGTGGCATTGAAGCAGAGGATGACACGCGTAAAGCTGAAATACAAAACACCTTTTTCCAAAGCTGTTTCACAGAGGAAGATCGCACTGCAGTTCTTTCTCTAAATCCTGGCACAAACGAAAAAATGGCTGACATCGAAATAAGTGTCCAAGGAATAGAAAAGCAACTGGAATCACTCAACAGAGGAAAGTCCACTGGACCTGACGGGGTACCAATTCGATTCTACACAGAGTACGCGAAAGAACTTGCCCCCCTACTAACAGCCGTGTACCGCAAGTCTCTAGAGGAACGGAAGGTTACAAATGATTGGAAAAGAGCACAGGTAGTTCCAGTCTTCAAGAAGGGTCGTAGAGCAGATGCGCAAAACTATAGACCTATATCTCTGACGTCGATCTGTTGTAGAATTTTAGAACATGTTTTTTGCTCGAGTATCATGTCGTTTTTAGAAACCCAGAATCTACTCTGTAGGAATCAACATGGATTCCGGAAACAGCGATCGTGTGAGACCCAACTCTTTGTTCATGAAACCCAAAAAATATTAGATACAGGCTCCCAGGTAGATGCTATTTTCCTTGACTTCCGGAAGGCGTTCGTAACAGTTCCGCACTGTCGCCTGATAAACAAAGTAAGAGCCTACGGAATATCAGACCAGCTGTGTGGCTGGATTGAAGAGTTTTTAGCAAACAGAACACAGCATGTTGTTATCAATGGAGAGACGTCTACAGACGTTAAAGTAACCTCTGGCGTGCCACAGGGGAGTGTTATGGGACCACTGCTTTTCACAATATATATAAATGACCTAGTAGAATGTGTCGGAAGTTCCATGCGGCTTTTCGCGGATGATGCTGTGGTAAACAAAGAAGTTGCAGCATTAGGAAATTGTAGTGAAATGCAGGAAGATCTGCAGCGGCTAGGCACTTGGTGCAGGGAGTGGCAACTGACCCTTAACATAGACAAATGTAATGTATTACGAATACATAGAAAGAAGGATCCTTTATTGTATGATTATATGATAGCGGAACAAACACTGGTAGCAGTTACTTCTGTAAAATGCCTGGGAGTATGCGTGCGGAACGATTTGAAGTGGAATGATCATATAAAATTAATTGTTGGTAAGGCGGGTACCAGGTTGAGATTCATTGGGAGAGTCCTTAGAAAATGTAGTCCATCAACAAAGGAGGTGGCTTGCAAAACACTCGTTCGACCTATACTTGAGTATTGCTCATCAGTGTGGGATCCGTACCAGATCGGGTTGACGGAGGAGACAGAGAAGATCCAAAGAAGAGCGGCGCGTTTCGTCACAGGGTTATTTGGTAACCGTGATAGCGTTACGGAGATGTTTAGCAAACTCAAGTGGCGGACTCTGCAAGAGAGGCGCTCTGCATCGCGGTGTAGCTTGTTCGCCAGGTTTCGAGAGGGTGCGTTTCTGGATTGAGGTATCGAATATATTGCTACCCCCTACTTATACCTCCCGAGGAGATCACGAATGTAAAATTAGAGAGATTCAAGCGCGCACGGAGGCTTTCAGACAGTCGTTTTTCCCGCGAACCATACTCAACTGGAACAGAAAATGAGGTAATGACAGTGGCACGTAAAGTGCCAACCGCCACACACCGTTGGGTGGCTTGCGGAGTATAAATGTAGATGTAGATGTAGATGTAGACACACTTCCACGCCCGAGGGAGGACCTGAACCTCCGCCGGGCCCAGCAGCACAGTCCATGGCTACAGCGTCTGAGACCGCTCGGCTAATCCCGCGCGGCTTGTTTTAAGTAAAAATATTTCTGTCATCACATTCCGTCAAGAAATGCAAACAGCATACACATCATCTAATGAATATTCTCTATTACAGTAAAACATATTGTTTGTTACTTATGGGACTCACTGCTGAATACAACGATAATGAAAAAATTTTCTTAAATTAAAAATCGCAGTTGGTGTTGAATATCGAATACCAGACACAATTATTGTTGCTCATAATCGTTCACATGCTGTTAGCTAAATTTATATTCCATGGCTGTGTGAAACAGGATGCGCTAAAAATTTTCCTAATTACTAATAGGTTCTCACTAAAAGCAAGACTGAGTTTAGGCTACATAACATAACTGATTACAGTTGATAAGGTGTAAGATGAACTTCGAAATAAACAAACAGGATGCAAGAAGAATAATTTCTAAATTCTCAAACCCTGTAAGCTATTTGTTTAAAGATACTTTTATAGAAGAAGCAGAGAACTTAGGGTCATGCGTTATAATTGGCCTTGGAATAAGAGAGAAACATAAAAAAGACATGGTGACCAGGGCCAGTATGACGGAAGAATCCAACAGCCTACGTTATTTGAAAATTAAATGGACAGCGGAAGGAAGGGAAGCTGGAACCCACAATCTCTCGAAAATTACGTGTCAAATCAGTTTCGTTGACGTCTTCGTCAAAAGAGTGGTAAACTGATTCCATTTTGTTAAACTAATGAGAATACTAGGAGAAGATACACAACTATTTCATCAAAATACCATTGTGTGTGTGTGTGTGTGTGTGTGTGTGTGTGTGTGTGTGTGTGTGTGTGTGTGTGAAGAGGTGGAGAGGGAAGGAGCACGGGGGCGGGGAAGGTGAAGCTGGGTGAGAGGCGGAGAAGGGATCTAGAATCATGTTCAGAATTAAGTGTCCAATCAAAATGTCAAATGGATTCCTGTTGAAGAATCTACAAGGGAGGAATAAGAGAGTCGTGGATAATGCCTAAAGGATGGGCAGTGAAGGTGCTAGGACGAAAGTATTATTAGTGGACAATATGGGGTGTCTCCACCCTTCACCTTTGTCGTGAAAAGACAGTTGTCAGCAGCGAGTTTCATTCTAACACACTCTTTAGTTACAAGTCACAGAACATTTACAACAAAAGAGTTTACAACAAGTCATGTTTGCAAAAGTGAGCGTTGCAAATTAGAGATATGAATGTGTTGAGCACCTCAATTTCCAGCGTCCCACCCACCCTCGTCAACCTTCAGGGTGGGATGACCAGCTGAACCAGACGTACTGTCTTCTGTCCTTTCCGCTATACACAGCTTTCTATTTTCCCTTTCCTCCACATATATCTCGGGCTTCCGTCCTCTTGAACCAACGCCAAATCACCCGGACGGAATGCAACAGATCTCGCAATGTGCCTCTAACTTCGTGGAATCACCTAAGCTCCTGGTCCACCTTTGCCAGAAGTCGTCTGCCAGTTTTTTTCCGTAGTTTACATCCTTTGGTCAGATTGAGGGTGACAATAGGTTCTGGACACGTGGGCACTTTTAACAAGCCATCACCAACCAGAAATTGTGCTAGCGACAGGGGTTCTGTATCATCACCCAGAGAGATTGGCCTCGAGTTTGCTGCGGCTTCAGTGATGGCCAGAGTGGTCAGAGTTTTTCTGCAGTTAATCTTGATCGTCCCAACACCCTCTGTATGCTTCGCTTGACAACGCCCTTCAACCTCTCCCACCATCTTCTTCACCAACATGCTTATGACGCAATGAATTTCCAAGTGATTCCGTTCTTCGCGAAGAAGCGTTGGGTCTCCCAGGCGGTCAGTGAGTTTTATAGATCCAACAATTCTTTGTTGGTAGAGTAAAAGGTCTTTGTGTTGTCGGTGTAGATAGTGTGCGGCAGTGGATGTCTACTAGCAGATCTCTGTGAAACCATAAAAAATGTGTCGTTGTTCATATTAGAGCAAAGTTCTAAAGGTATTGCACATGTTCCTGCGTTAGCGAAGAGAGTTGTACAGGCCGTTTCCAAGGGCATGCAGATCTTGGTGTAGAGAGGCCCTGAAAAGTCTGTACCAGTGACAGTAAAGAGCTTAGATGGTATCATTCGATCTGCATGTCGAGGTGCTTCAATTTTTTGTCCTGTTGTATTCTTCATGATATTGCATGGTAAACATGTATACAGAACCCATTCAATGGTATGAGGACCTTTAAGTATCCAAAATTCTTTCTGAAGTTCGGATAACACTATTCTGACACCAAGATGATGAAGATCAACGTGTTTGTTAAATGTGAGGTGTCTCGTAAAGTGATGTAACCACTCTATGAATATTGGATGTCGTTGTTCCCAGGTGGATGAGTCCATCTTCAATGAATAGATGAAAGCGTCCAATTTTAGATTCTTGCGGGGTCGGTTCACCGTTCTGGATTGCATGAAATTCCCGTGTGAAACATTGGTGTTAGACTGGTTTAATCCAGTAAGCTCAAATGGTTCAAATGGCTCTAACCACTATGGGACTTAACGTCTGAGGTCATCAGTCCCCTAGAACTTAGAACTACTTAAACCTAACTAACCTAAGGACATCACACACATCCATGCCCGAGGCAGGATTCGAACTTGCGACCGTAGCGGTCGCGCGGTTGCCATACTGAAGCGCCTAGAACCGATCGGTCACACCGGCCGGCAATCAAGTAAGCGCTTTCACTTGTAAGCTCTATTGTTGTGAACTCTTCAGCAAGTTTTAATTTGTGACGAATGTTATGTGTGAAGCGAAAGATCCAACCTGTCGTGCGATTTAATCTTCAGCAGGAATTGAATTAGGAAACGTCTATGATGCCAAGAGGTTTTTTACATTCTTCCTTTCTTGCGGGAGATCATGACTCATGTTAGGAGTACCAGATGGCCAACTTATTCTGGGCGTGTAAGCCATGGTGGTCCCTTCCACCAAACATGTGAAGATTGGATTTGATTACCAATAAGGCCCCGCGTTAGGTGATCCGCTGCGTTGTCACGTCCAGAACAATGTCTCCACTGACGAGGCGACGTGTGTTTATGAATATTTGTCACTTTATTGCAGATGAAAGTCTTCCATCGATTTCCGTAACTGCGTATCCATCCCAATGTCCACAAAGTTGCCTGAGCATGTCGTACTTTGCAGCTGTACAGAAATAACTTAGTAATAGTGCTCCCACAAGTTCACCTAGAAGTTTCAGGCGTGACAATATTATCCTTTTGGCAGGTACAGGTCTGTTTTTGCTACAGTCTAAGTGAATCATTGTGTTGTAGTGTAGAACACTGTGGATGAGCAGAGCTGCCCCGTACTGTCGTTCCGAAGCTTCACAAAATACTTGAATCAGAACAGCGTGATCTTTAGTAGTTAGTATCCATTGCGGGATACGGAGAGATACAGAGGTGCAATGGACACCCAAGTATTCCATCGTGTTGCCAGATTGTTGGACAGCAATTATTCCCATCAGTTCCCCTACACCATGTTTCTTGGAATAATAATTTAGCCATGATTCATACTTGACAGAATAACCATAGTCGTAAAATTTAGTTGTAGTCTGTTATAGTTTGCTTTTTGTAGTAGGTCTATCAGATAAATTTTCTGTGACATCATCCGTGTTAATGTATAAACTGTCGATTGCTGTGTCCCAGTACACCCCTAAAGCTTGAGTAGCTGCAATGATCTCTCGACCTTCGGTTTTTCGTATATTCTGTAACTAATTTCAAGAAGTGGCCCATTGCGCTAATACACTGAAGCGCCAAAGAAACTTGTATAGGCATGATTATTTAAATACAGAGATATGTAAACAGGCAGAGTATGGAGCTGGCGGGCGGCAACGCTTATATAAAACAAGTGTCTGGCGCAGTTGTTAGATCGGCTACTGCTGCTACATTGGAAGGTTATCATGATTTAAGTGAGCCTGAACGTGGTGTTGTAGTCGGCGCACGAGCGATGGGACACAGCCTGTCCGAGGCCGCGATGATGTGCACCGTGAATATCAGGAATCCCATGAAACATCGAATTTCCGACATCGTTGCGGCTGGAAAAAGATCCTGCATGAATGGGATCAACGACGACTGAAGAGAATCGTTCAACGTGACAGAAGTGCAACACTTACGCAAACTGCTGCAGATTTCAATGCTGGACCATCAACAAGTCTCAGCGTGCGACCCATTCAACGAAACATCATCGATATGGGCTTTCGTGTGCTATTGATGACTGCACGACACAAAGCTTTACGCCTCGCCTGGTCCTGTCGACTGGAAACATGTTACCTGGTCGGACGAATCTCGTTTCAAATTGTATCGAGCGGATGGACGTGTACGGGTAAGGACACAGCTTCACGAATGCATGGACCCTGCATATCAGCAGGGGACTGTTCAGGCTGGTGGAGACTGAGTAATGGTGTGGGGCGTGTGCAGTTGGAGGGCTATGGGACCCCTGATACGTATATATACGACTCTGACAGGTAACACGTACGTAAGCATCCACTCTGATCACCCACATCCATTCATGTCCATTGTGTATTCCGACGGACTTGGGCAATTCCAACAGGACAATGCGGCATCCCACACGTCCAGATTGCTACAGAGTGGCTTCAGGAACACTCTTCTGAATTTAAACACTTTCGCTGGCTACCAAACACCCCAGACATGAACATGATTGAGCATATCTGGGATGCCTTGTAACGTTCTGTTCGGAAGAATCTCCACCCCCTCGTACTATAACTGATTTAGTGATATGCCTAAAGAGAACAGGTTAAATGTGCATGTGAAAAAACAGAGTAATGTGAGGTGCCCATTGGTTTGAAAGAGGTACGAGCGGAATTTATTGCATATCAGAAAACATTTATTTGAGAAATATTGTACAGTTGCAAAGAAGATAAAGAAAAAGTCTGATGTTGTTTTTGAAATACAACATCAGAAGTACGATATTTAAATAAATAACTTGCTTGTGTTTAATTTCATATCACTCTCATTATAGTCAAAGTATTACACTTGTTAATATCATTACTTTCAATGCTGCGCCTGTAATCATGTAGCAGCAGAAAATTTCCTAAGACACTTAACTCACCAGTCGTAATGAAACTGAATGATTATGTTACATTTCATGGGGATATATTTGGCTTGTCAGTACCTCACATAGTCCGTATCATGGTAGGGTTGGTGAGATATGTTCTTCACAAGGTCTTTGTTGATGGTAACTTGTCCTGTGAAGACGCAAAAGAAAACCTGAAGAAGAAGAAGAAGAATGGAATACTCATTCCTGACAATATACGAGTAATTATTGTACGTCCATCCAATTCTGCCAAGACTAATGTTCTCATGACGCTGCTAGCACGCATAGATGGAGACCGATTTGAACATGTTTGTGTATTTTCGAAGACACCGTTTCAGCCCAATTATCGGCTATTTAAGGAGATACTGCGTAGTGTAAAATGCGTTACGCACCTGAGAAAGTAAAGCCAAATGCTGCGTTCATATTTGACGATATTGCTGTGGAAAACAAAGACCACATTCGAAAATATTTATGTTTTGGTCTTCATAAGGGTGCTGATGTATTTCATCTAAGCCAAACATATTCCATAATCCCAAAACTGTTAGTCAGGGATAATGCAAACCTCGTTATAGTCTTCAAACAAGACAATGCGAATTTAAAACACATTTACGAAGCGCATGTAGGAACTGACATCTCATCAAATGATTCTGTAAACATATAATAGCCGACTGCTGGAATCATTCACAGTATGGGTTTCCCGTCATTGATAAAACAAGAAAACTGAATGATGACAGGCATAGGCGAAACTTCCAAGAGTTTCTGTATATATAGACTGGTAAGAGAGGTGAGTGCAGCAGTATACGTTCACCATGGACAAATTCGTGCTCGTATCTGGCTCTCAACCTGAGAGAACGAGTGTGCATAGACAGATCATTCGCTTGTACATGGATGCAAAAATTCAGACTATCGTGCATAAAGTTGGAGGTGTGCGCAAGGAGCTACAGGCGTATTACAAGACGCTTCTGAGAATGATCAACGCATTAAACGAGTTAGTTACTGAAATCGGTAGGAAAGTAACCGATTTAACTCAAAAGGTGTAGGTTACTCCGGGCAAAATAGATGCAGAAGCCCTTGTTATTGAGAAGGGAAAGCAGGCACATAATAAGACGAAGAAGAGCGGACATATAAAGCCTCACACTGCAGATAAGTATGATTAGCATACACCGAGATGTCAACAAAGCAGGAAGTAATTCAGGCTTGGAATGCTGTTTGAGAGAAATTACGGTTGCTACGGTTAGGGCATATGGATCGACAGCTAGTTACTGAGTCTCTCGGATAACTCTCAGCAAAAACAAAACCACACGATAACGATGGTGTTGCCATCCGTCATGCCTCAAGCCAAATAGAAAGAACATTCTTCGTCAACAGGGGAAGACCGTACATGCTGGGTATGTAGCCTATAAATGTAACTGATGACACAATATAGATTGGTGATACGCAGTTTGAGAGAACACCAGGCTTATTGAATCTTACTCTCCTAATAGCCACAAAAAAAAAAAAAATAAATAAATAAATACTTAGTTACTGATAGGGGAAAGTACCGTGAAATTTTGCATTTGACTGATGTACATAAGATCGCAAAGAGCTAGAGCAAAAATAAGTATAAAACCATTATAGAAACAGTACTTGGTGGTGAAAATAACTACAGCAGCAGCGGTGATGGTATTGACAATGAGCATAAAGCAGTAAACAGTCGAATCCTGTAGTACATATATTTTGACGTCCCCAACATGTTGTGGGCCTTTTATAAATAAAATATTTTGAATCTAAAATCTTAAAATTTTTTACAGCTTTTAAAAAACTAAAAAAATTATCATAATCGAGAATCATTCTAGCAAAGGCGCGAAGGAAGAGGAGGTAAGGGGACAGAGCGAATGAACTGGGCTATTCATTTAAGAAATCAAAGCTAGCCAATACGGCTATATGCCTTAACTTTCTTAACGCACGGTTGATCTCCCGTTGTTCGAAGATGTTAAGAACTTTTCCTTTGCGCTCCGTAAGCAAAATTGTAAAACCACATCTAATACCAAAATCTGAGTAACCTGTTCCGGATAACCGTGAACTCAAGTCAGAACTGGAATCCGAACCAGAAATACGTTTCTTAAGCCTAACTTCCTAGGTCCTTCCAGTTTGACCCACATATTTCGACTGACAATCACTGTTGATGTTGTAAACACCCGACAACTCGTGAAGCTCGCGTTTTGTCCTCGATCTGTGTTTAAACTTCAGTCCATATTTACTAGGAATGAAATATGCTGGGTCAGTACCTTTTGTAGCCAACTGTACACCCATTCTGTTTGAAACAGTTCCATAGGACAGAATACTATGATCAGAAAAAATCCAGGGGCCATTCTCCTCCACGGGGAGTCATGAAAATGAAACATCCTGTTGATCCTGAGCCGGAGCAGTTCTATGGTTCTTTCCCTTTTCCTGTTTTAAAAGGCTCTTCTTAATAATCGGGGCAAAATCATCGTGGTACACATTAGAAACTGGTACGAACTGGATGGCCCGATATTAGCGTTCATAAGCTACTTTATGTAATGGGGCGTTACGTAATCCATGAAGCACTGACCGGAAACCTGCCTTTTTATACTCCAGAGGGTTGGAGGAAAAGTTGTGAAAGCCAAATCCGTGGTTGCTGGTTTCTCAAAACGATTCCCCGACATAGTGACTGACATGTCCAAAAATGGTAACATTCCATTTCTGGACACTACGTTAGGGAATTCTTTAGAGAATGGCATTTATAGCGACCAGTAACCACTAATTTGGTTCTTCACAGCTCTTCCTATCACCCTCTAAAGTACATAAAGGCAGCTTTCCGGTCAATGCTCTTTATAGATTGCGTAACGCCTCATTACGTTAACTAGCACATGAATGCGAATATAGGGCCATCCAGTTCATTGCACGTTCTGATTGATACCATGTTTATTTTGTCCCGATGACAAGAGCCTTCCAAAAAAAAAAGAAAAAAAAAGAGGAAGGAGCCGTAGGACTTCTCTGGCCCAGGATCAACAGGATATTTCATCTTCATTACTTAACGTGGAGGATAATGGCCCTACGGTCTTTTCTTATCGTAATATTCAGTACTATGGAACGGTTTCAAATAGAGCGGGTATACAGTTGGCTACAAAAGATATTGTCCCCGTAAATTTCATTCCTATGAATAACACGCTGAAGTTTAAACACAGGGAAAGGATGAGACGTGAACCCCAGAAGTCGTCAGGTGTTTACAACATCACAAGTGATAATTTTCAGACGAAATATATGGGGCAAACTGGAAGGTCGTTGAAAGATAGGTTTAAGTAACACATTTCTTGTTCGGATTCCAGTTTTGCCTTGCGTTCACATTTATCCGGAACGTCTCAATCAGCTTCTGGTATTACATGTGGTTTTACAATCTTGCATACGGGACGCAAGGGTGATATCTTCGACCAGTAGGACATATACCGTGCATTAAGATAATCTTCAAACCAACCACTTAATTTTCAAAATGAATTATTCGTAAAGTCATTTTGGCTAGCTTTGATTTCTTAAATGAATAGTGTGGTTCATTTTCACTGACCCCTTACCTCCTCTTCCTTGGTGCCTTTGCTAGAACGATTCTCGATTATTGAAAATTTTTAAGAATCGTTCAAATTTGTTTTTTAGTTTTTTTAAACTGTAAGAAATTTAAAGAATTTAAATTCGAAATGTTATGTTTGCAAATGGCCCACAACAACTTCTAGGCTTTTATCCCTATGTCTGTGAGTTATTAATATGTTTATTTTTGTACGATCGATTCCCAATTGTTTCCTTAAAGGTCATCGGATGATATTTACGCTTCCGCGCATGCGCCGCGTCTCTCGGGGCTATGTTTTCATATCCTGCTATTTCATGTATGGCAGTCGCAGCCTTCCGTTCCGGCGCGGATTCGGCTGATGTACTGTTTACTCTATACTTCGTCTTTGCCCCTCCTCCATCTTCTTTTCGGTTCTTTTTATAACGTACTCTCTGGTCCCATTTGTTAATAGGTTCGAGTTTCACGCTGAATTTTTAATCCATGGCTATCGGTTTATGTGCAACTTCCCGAATTTTAAAGAAAGGGTTGGGCTCGGTATGTAAAATAGGCTTCACTACCGTAAGTCTTGCGGCCACTTTTTATCACCGTGATATGGTCTTTGCGTAACACTGCCCACAGTTTCTTTCTTGTTTTTTACTCAGATTTGCACCTAATGATGTAATTTAAAATAAGAAACCGTCCGTGGCTTTAATAAAGGATTTAGAACAGCTGCGGCGGATTTTATTCAATACGCTTCTGTTTTTTATTGTCTGAACGGCTTATCGCCACGTTTCACTCGCGTACAAGCCTGCATTTAAGATAAATTCGGACTGAAAAGACTTCCTAACATTTAAATTTATTATCAGTGTAAGCAACTTCATAGTACAGTTCATAGTAGTTTGCGTAATATGAACGTAGAGGGAAAGCTCTGTTTTATCTTGCTTTTCAAGAGCTGGCTGGACAGTCCTGGCGATATGTGCTGTCATATGTCCTCCGAGTTCACTACATCATGCGCGACGGTGTCAGTGTTGGCAGGCTGTAAACAGTTTCTGGTTTCCGTATCGCTGAGCACCGCCTGGCGGGGTAACGGGTTGCTATCCGCTCACATTGGCCGGGAGCGACACTGCGTACAGAGAAGCATCAGGTGCGCGCGCCTTGTGGACGAGCATATCTGACCATCTGGACAGCTGCCTGCCTGCCTGCCTGCCCGTTCCTCGTAGCGGAGGGTCGCGGAATCGGATCCTGCTCCGTCACACGGCGCCCACGCATCGCCAGCCGGCTTTGTTCCGCCCTCATCGCAGCTTGAAGATGGTGGCAGTGAGTGTTGAACTTTTATTGTTCTAGACCACCGCCAGACTGCTGAACCGGAAAACGGAAAAAGAAGACCCGAGAATATCTATTTTAAGTTTAGCTTTATTTGCAGCTTAAGTGTCGCGAGATGGTGCCTGGCTACTCTACTTTCATTGAATTTGCATTTGCCAACAACATCTACATCTACATACTTACTCCGCAGGCCATTGTACGGTAAACATGGCGGAAGGTACCTTCTAGTACTGTTATTCCCTCTCCTGTAGCACTCACTAATGGAGAGAGAGGGAAAATTTACTGTCTATACGCCTCTGTACGAGCCCTAATTACTTTTATCTTGTCTTCGTGGTCCTTACGGGAAATGCACGTAGGTGGCAGTAGAATTGTACTGTAGTCATCCACAAATGCCGCAACTCTAATATTTTCTCAATATTGTTTCGCGAATAGAATGTCGTCTTCCATCCAGGGATACCCATTTGAGTTAACGAAACATCTCCGCAATGGTCGCGTGTTGGTCGAACCAACCAGTAACAGATCTATAACACGCCACTGAACTGCTTCGAGGTCTTCCTTTGATCCGACGTGGCGGGGATCACAAACATTCTCTCAATAATCCGAAGACGACCATTCGCTCGCCCTACTACAGACCTTACGCTTTGCAACGTTGCGCCTGTATATAATCGATGTTACTGTCTCAAGCAGAAAGTCACTAATACTGTATTTAATAATTAGAGCATTGTTTTCCCACATGATCCACATCAACTTCCAGTTTTCTACATTCAGAGCGCACACCAAATAGATGTTGTCTGCCATTATGTTTTCCTCTGTACTTTCCCGTACAGGTATACGGCAGAATCATCAGCAAACAGTCGCAGATTGCTGCTCACCGTATCCGTCAGGTCGTTTATGTATAAAGCTGAGTTTCGCTCGACCTATGCTTTCTAAACCGTTCCTGATTTGAGGACGGAAGCTATTGTGTCAAACTTTATTATGTTCGAACTTAGAACATGCCTAAGATTTCTGCAGTGGACAGATGTTAGGGATATTGGTCTGTAATTTTGCTGGTCCGTTCGTTTACCATTCTTATATCCGAAAGTCACCTGTGGTCTTTTTCTGTCGCTTGGAACTTTGCGCTGCATTTGACGATAAATGCAAGCTAAGGAAGGGTCCAATTACGAAGAGTAATTTGTATAAATTGGAATTGGGAATCCATCCGAACATGGCGATTTTCCTGTTTTCAATTGTATCAGTTGCTTCTCAACACCAGGGATTATTTCTGTATCTTTTGCGACGGTTAAACGATGGTATGACTGTATGATCCCATTTCTTTTTCGACGAGTGACTGGATAGAATCCTTCGACCAACATACTAATTTAACTTCGAACAGAATTTTCTCGGATTCTCGCCAAGATCTTTCGGTAAGGTATGACGGGGGACGTTGTATGCTTCACGCAACAGTCTTTTTATACACGCCAGATTTTCTATTAACTGTTGCCTGTTGCCACTTCTTTGTTTTTTGGACCGAGAATGTAACAATATCTGCTTCCTCGGCATTTTACTGATTTTGTTGTTAAATCGCAGCGGGTCATTTACATTTCGGCACATACGTCGCCAGAGCACGATTTACAGTCAGGTTAAATCAGGCCACAATTCCTCTGCGTCCGTCATATCAAAACTAAATGATGCCCATTCACTGCCTTAGTAGGATGCTAACAACCGCTAATCTGCTCTTTGTAGCATAAAAATTCTCCCAATATTCTTGATAGATCTGTTAACTTTGAAAATCATCGTCGCTATGATATCATGATCACTGATACCTGTCTCTGTACTGACACTGGCGATAAGGTCTGACTTCTTTGTAGCTAGAAGGTACAGAATATTTCCATTGGGTGTGCGTTGGTCCATATGGCTCTGAGCACTATGGGACCTAACTTCTGAGGTCATCAGTCAACTAGAACTTAAAACTGCTTAAACCTAAGTAACCTAAGGACATCACATACATTCATGCCCGAGGCTGGATTCGAACCTGCGACCGTAGCGGTCGTGCGGTTCCAGACTGTAACGCCTAGAACCGCTTGGCCACCCCGGCCGGGGGTGTGGGTTGTCGAACTAGCTGCTCAAGACAATTTTCGGAAAATGTACTCAGAACCACTTCACAAAACTGCCTGTTCATACCACCTCCAATGAACCTACAGAGGTCCCAGGCTATATTCTGTAAGTTAAAGTCGCATATCCGCGCTGTTGAATGCAGACTTCGTTAGAATGATTCTTCTACTGTAACGGCGGAATCGCGTGGCCGGTAAAAACATACGATTATCTTGAGTTCACCTACTCTGGTTACACACATCCAGATGAATTTCGCAGTCAGACCTCTATAGGCACAATACTTTCGTCCGCTGCCGTGAACAGCCCCTCACCTCTGGTGTCTAACCAGTCTTTTCGATATACGTTCCATACGCCAAATATTTCACTGCTTTCTATTTTGGGTTTCATCCAGCTTCCGGTTCCGAGTGTAATTTGAACGCAACAACTTTCCTGTAGAGCGCTAAATTTAGGTAGTTTGTTACGAATGCTCCGATAGTTGAAGTGTCAGTATTTTGTACGCGGTCTGATTTAGCCCCACGCGGTCGGCGAAAGAGCATTCAACAGAAGACCTCAAACTATCGCATAGCCTTTCTCCTTAAAGAAAAAAAGAGACGTACGCTTCGCACGTACTCTGCTATCCGAGCCGACTAGCTGCTTGCTCTATATAGTGAAGTACAACACTGTCTTGTCATGGCGAGTCCTACAACTCTCCACCCCATAACGCAAGTCCATAAATCTTCAGCCAAGATTTTCACAGAATCGACAGCGCCTCTGGTTCAGACGCTCCACTCGGGTACATAGTAAAGGACCCGATCAATTCTAGGTAAATTATGAATGTTTGAACACCGCAAGCGAAGCCAGCAGTCTTCATCACTTCCGCGAGCTTCACCCATGAAGGGGGATGCCATCAGAACCCATGCTACAGGCATCACTGATGTCGACATGAGCCTCAGCTTAAAGATGACTGCACTCTGTACCCTCGATATTTAGTTTTTACTATTGATTTAATGGCTTGTTTAATTGTAGTGTGGCACTATGTTATTTCTGTTGTCAGTTTACTATTTTTGTGAAATTAGGGGAAAATTTTTAGAATATAGGTTGAGACAAGGAATGGTTGTGACTAGCAGGTGTGATAGTAAATGGCGCAACACAGGTCTTACTAGTTTCCAGAGTGGCTACTATTTCTAATGTTATTTAATTAATGATTAAAATATACGTTACTCATTTTAAACACTTACCCGCGAGTAAGATTTTTGCATATAATTTTAAACAATTTGTATAAATTGTCGGAATGACAATGAATTGAAATGAAGTTATGAAAACGAAGCTAATGCCACCTACCGGACGGAGGCCGTTACTTGAGAGAGCAACAGAGCCTTGATTTATCATTTTAGCAGAAAGCGTGGCCAAGTTTGCATCAGGTGCTAAGGTTCTGCCTGTTACCGCCTCTATCGTAACGCTGCGAGAGTTTCCTTGTTCGCCCTCAGTTCTGCGTGAGCAGTCGTTGTCCGCCTCACATCGTGTTTGTTATTCCATTTTGACGCGGCCTTGTCTTGGGTCGTGTTGCCCAGGAACGTTCCACGCAGTTTTAGTTCTGACAAGTCCACGCATCATGTGCCTCCCAGTTTGTTAGAAATTCATGATTGGCTTGTAGATTCGATCAAGGTCACTTCAGACCAGGTTCACACGTCTTACTTAAATTCTGAATCGTATGAGTTTTTAGTCAAGATTCTAGACACGCTTCAGATTAACAGGCTCCTTTTGCAGCACGGACAGGAAGTCCCTTTCGTTCATCTCGATGGCTCTAATAGTTTGGTTATTCTGGCGAACGCGGAGGTAGAATACACGGATGACTGACGATGGTTTCCTCAAGACCGTTCTGCTTCCGTTTGGGGATATACGGAAAATATGGAGCGAACGCTGGTCCGCTCAACATCGTCTGCAATTTTATAGCGGAGTTCGATCCGTGGACATGGGTGTCAAACTGAATATTCCCTATAATTTGCGGTTACATATAATTTACACAGGACAAGAAGATATTTGTCTTATATATAAGGGGAGTGGATACTTCCGTACAAATTGCTCGCGTCGTGTCACGGTCTTAAAATCCAATTACGAACAACGTAAAAAGCTAACTTTAACGGACGTGGATTCCCAAGTGATATCCATTCTGCCTAACAGAGTTTCTGAGGGGCATCGCGTAGGCACTTTGCCACTGTAGCTTCCGCGTCGCCACCTCCTCCACTTCAAAACAAGCATAGACGGACGGAAGGTGGTAAGGAGTCAGATGATTCCTATTAGCTGCTCCGCTCTACTGAAAAGATTCCAGCGAGGAAGCCTCTCATCTCCCTGAGTTTAGACCGGATGATATGTCGGTTACTGTTCAAGATTCGAAAGCGTCCCACAATCCCTCCGACCTGACTCCCTAGACCGAGAGCCCCTCGTCGGAATCACGCGAGGATAGACATGTTCCGGAGCGCCGTACTATATCAATGGACTTGCCAGACATCCCTGAGTCTGTAATGTATTCCTACCATTCTTCTGCGGCCCAGTATGGGGAAAGTACGCCACAATCCGCTGCTGTTTAGAACCTGATCGGTCCAAGTGTACAAGCGGGACATGCGATGGTAAAAGACGTATCGTCAGTTTTCTTTTTCATTGATTTCTAGGAGCCGCACCACCCACCTGTGAAATAGTGGGGTGTGTCCTCTGTACCTGATCCTGAATTCCTTCCCACCCCAATCTCCTCCTCTTCCCACATTGCCCCATGAGGCAGTCGCCTTCCCCAACAGCCTCGTCAGTGCTTTCTACCTGAGCGCGCGGCATCGCGGAAAAGTAAAAGCAGAAAGAGGGTGGGAGAGAGGGATCACCTTTTTACATTCGGATTCATTCATGGACTGATAGCGGTCATTTGCAAGTAACAAACTGCATAGTTTTGGGTGTAAATAGATGCGGGCCTATACCTTTCTTACCTTGAGTGCGAACAGAATTAGTTCCAAGCTTAGACTTGCGGTGTTCCGACAGTTCATTTACGATTCGCCGGCCGTTGTGGCCGAGCGGTTCTAGGCGCTTCAGTCCGGAACCGCGCTGCTGCTACGGTCGCAGGTTCGAATCGTACCTCGGGCATGGATGTGTGTGATGTCCTTAGGTTAGTTAGGTTCAAATAGTTCTAAGTCTAGGGGACTGATGACCTCGGATGTTAAGTCCCATAGTGCTCAGAGCCAATTGAACCATTTCATTTATGATTCAAGTGAATACGTGATATTTTTTGCAAGAAGTGTTATGTGACAATTTTTCTATTCTCGGCTTTTCTACTTTCTTTAATGTGGCTCCTGAACTATGTACTGGTACAGCGTTATTTTACATACAGAAAATACCGCTGACTAATTTCGAATTTCTTGATATTGGCCGAAGAATAGGCTGCATTTCTTGTGACCTTACTTTCTTATAGATGCCCTGATCTGTGTACAAATGACAGCCTCGCCAGTACACTGCCCTCTTACACCATGTGTACGCCATACTACCGCCATCTGTATGTGTGCATACCCCTACCCCATGGCTTTTGTTACCTCAGTGAAAGTTCAGGTTTTTCATTATGAATCGTTTTACTGTGCAGGGTTGTGGATGATTTGGCTGCCTATAGGACAGCAGCAAATCCAGAAGGTTGTAATGAACTGCAGATGATTGACTGCTACAGGGACCTGGTCGCAGGTAAATGTAACTACTGCACGTAAATCCGAGGACACGTCAATTACTGTTTGTTTTGAAACAGTTTGAAACTGTTTGGTTGAAACAGTAACAACCATATACCGTAATACCTAGGAATAACCATCCAGACAGACCTAAGACAGGATGACAAAATCACGGGAGTGTAATTTATTTATCCACGAAGAAAACACTTGTTCGATTTATTTGAATATTGCTCGCCAACATGGGATCCTTATCAGTTTTGATTAATAGAAAATATAACGCATGCGACCGTTTAATCGGTGCGACACCTGTGGTAGACGCTGCTAGAGGGATGGTTTGCTTTCCTCCAGTTGCGATATCAGTGCACACCGGTTAGGAGTCGCAAAATGATCGAACCTTGATAGAATCGCCGAGAATGTTACGCTACACGAAAAACTAAAAAGACGTAATTGTTCCACACGCTTAAAGTAGTTGTGCATTGTGTGTTACCAACTTGTAGGATGAAATTGTTGTTAGAACTTGGCCCAATTGAAGGAATGTAATGTTGACTTCGGTGCTTGTGTTGACATGCGACTCATTGCTCTACAGTACTAGCATCAAGCACATCAGTACGTAGCATCAACAGGTTAGTGTTCATCACGAACGTGGTTTTGCAGTCAGTGCAATGTTTACAAATGCGGAGTTGGCAGATGCCTATTTGATGTATGGATTAGCTCGGGGCAATAGCCGTGGCGCGGTACGTTTGTATCGAGACATATTTCCAGAACGAAGGTGTCCCGACAGGAAGACGTTCGAAGCAATTGACCGGCGTCTTAGGGAGCACGGAACATTCCAGCCTATGACTCGCGACTGGGGAAGACCTAGAACAGGGCTTCACAACATACGTGCTCGCTGAGCAAGCTGTGAGCAGCAAGGCGCGAGCACGGAGCAGCGCGAGCACGCTACCCCCACTACCGGACCAGAGCGGAGAGTGGGGAGAGTCACGTGGGGCACACAACAGCTGCCGCCAGTCGATGTAAATCCGCGGCCACCTGCAGGGATATGACTCACGAATTATTACTGCGACAAATGAAACAAATAAAGGAGAATGTACATGTGCCACATAATTTTATTAGCTTAGTGTATGCCTCTGCCATCTGTAGACACTGAAACTAAAGAATTCCACGACAATCCTATATTTTCAACACTTTCTTCAACACTACTTAAAATATCACCTCCGGTTGTAGTGTTCTTCACGGCTACTACATCGAGGAGCTCCTCCCTCACCTGAAGATCTCTATTAACACCTCTAATAAATATGGCAAGCTGCGCTGTTCCAGTGATATCAACACTTTCATCCAGAGCTAGAGAATACGCCATAAAATCTTTACTGATATTTGCAAGCTGGCTCTGGACGTCGTCTGCCATGACTTGTATGCGACGCATAATGGTCATGTTAGATAATGGCACAATCCGAAACTGTTCAACTTGAGATGGACACATATGTTCCGCTGCAACTACCAAACATTCATTTATTAAATCGCCATCAGGTAAGGGGGGCAGGGATTTTGCTAAAAGCAAAGCAATTTTGTAACCCACTCTGAGAGCTGCCTCAGTTGATTTTTCTTCGTCGTCCAGATCTTCGGATAGCTTCCTTTTAAGTTTAATAACTTCCTGTGCACGATCTGGTCAATCATATTTTCCACGTCCGTAGTCTTTCGTGTGGTAGGACATATAATGTCGCTGCAAATTAAATTTCGTAAAAGAATTCAGCGTTTTGTGACATACTAAACATTTTGCAACACCATCTTTTTCTGTAAACAGATACAATTCCCCCCAATGGGGGTTGAACTGCGAAAGCATGGTTGGGGTTACACAACGACGACTTCACATGATTCTTAACCAGCGAAGTGACTGTTAAGAGCTGATCGTAGTACTTTAAACGTTACACAGTCGGCGCGAATTCAATAGGCACGCTGCGGCCCTATTCAAACGTGCGCGCGCATTTCCCCTCCCTCCCTACTCCGCGACCTTGCAGCTGCTCGCGAGCACGTGCCTGAGCAGACGCGAGTACTCGCGCTCAAAACTGGCAAGTTTTTAAGCCCTGACCTAGAACGACGAGGAGGACACCTGCAATGGACGAGGCAATTCTTCGTGCAGTTGACGATAACCCTAATTTCAGCGTCAGAGAAGTTGCTGCTGTACAAGGTAACGTTGACCACGTCACTGTATGGAGAGTGCTACGGGAGAACCAGTTGTTTCCGTACCATGTTACAGCGTGTCCCGGCACTATCAGCAGCTGATTGGCCTCCACGGGTACACTTCTGCGAATGGCTCATCCAACAATGTGTCAATCCTCATTTTAGTGCAAATGTTCTCTTTACAGATGAGGCTTCATTCCAACGTGATCAAATTGTAAATTTTCACAATCAACATGTGTGGGCTGACGAGAATCCGCACGCAATTGTGCAATCACGTCATCAACACAGATTTCCTGTGAATGTTTGGGCAGGCATTGTTGGTGATGTCTTGATTGGGCCCCATGTTCTTCCACCTACGCTCAATGGCGCACGTTATCACGATTTCATATGGGATACTCTACCTGTGCTGCTAGAACATGTGCCTTTACAACATGTGGTTCATGCACGATGGAGCTCCTGCACATTTCAGTCGAAGTGTTCGTACGCTTCTCAACAGAATCGGTGACCGATGGATTGGTAGAGGCGGACCAATTCCATGGCCTCCACGCTCTCCTGACCTTGACTTTCATTTATGGTGCATTTGAAAGCTCTTGTCTACGCAACCCCGGTACGAAATGTAGAGACTCTTCGTGCTCGTATTGTAGAGGGCTGTGATACAATACGCCATTCTCCAGGTCTGCATCAGCCCATCAGGGATTCCATGCGACGGAGGATGGATGCATATATCCTCGCTAACGGAGAACATTTTGAACATTTCCTGTAACAAAGTGTTTTAAGTCACTCTGGTACGTTCTGTTGCTGTGTGTTTCCATTCCATGATTAATGTGATTTGAAGAGAAGTAATAAAATGAGCTCTAACATGGAAAGTAAGCGTTTCCGGACACATGTCCACGTAACATATTTTCTTTCTTTGTGCGTGAGGAATGTTTCCTGAAAGTTTATCCGTACTTTTGTGTAACGCCCTGTATAATCAGAGGTGCAGCAGCAAGGCATATTTCATTGCTTTGGACAGCTAGAAATCAGCTTTCCGTGTATTCTCGCCATTAACAAATGTTTCATTAATAAATTTCATCAATCTATGTCGGTTGTAGCGAACATAAGAATGAGATAAGAGGCATATAGATACTCGTTTTTACTTGTCAAATTGCTGGCTGGAGAAAGAATTAGACGATTCAGGTTTAGAGTTAAATTATAAGTTAATACTTAAGCTCGAAGTTATCAATTTCGAAGTTCTTCAGAGGCATTTGAGTCTTAGCCTACCCCAAAATTAGAAGAAACCGTACAATTAAAGTTAAAATATAACAATGCTTTGAAAAAAGTGAGTTTGTTTTGTATGTTACTACACTTTCGTTCGATCCATCCGTGAGTTGAGAACTCACTGTTCAGTTATAAAGTTCACTGGAGCTTCCTAGAAATACCCTCTTGTTTCTACGCTGCAGCCGGCAGGACGGAAAACAATCACGCGCGCTGTTCAGCCATGTTTTTAATAGTATAATTCGTGAGAGCAGGGTATTAATTATTTACATCATGGCTTCTGCAGTGAGAACACTTGTGCATTCAGTGAATTAGAGGACAAAACGATTTACAAGCTGGACGCACGGAACAAAGTGTGCATATAAAGATAGGCGGTTCATACCACACTTCAGACATTAAAATAGTTGATGGGGAACAAATCAGATAATTTAAGATGTCTTGCTACGACAAGTATCCTTGGCTTACAAGTTGCTCTGTAACAAATATATTGTATTGCTACGTATGTATTTTGTTTGGTGGATCTGGGATTGAAAAAGAATTGACTTCAGCTTCCATCGGAGCATGTGTAACAACGAAGTTTCACATAAAATCCGACAAGCTCCAGGTTTCAAGAAGGCACCTTCAGAATGAAGAGTGTTTTCAGTTTTGGGGTCATGAACGAACTGAATATTCAATTTCTAAGGGCCCACATTCTAGCTGTAAAACATACTGCTACTGTGCACGAAAATATTTCGTAATCGAGAGACTTACACGTGATGTTTGTTTCTTGGGGAAGCAAGAGCTTGCGTTCAGAGGACACTTTGAAGTTGAAAGTTCCGACAACAAAGGCAATAGCAGTGTCTTGATTTACTCGAGCTTTCGGCTATATAGGAACAGTTAACAGGTATTCGGGATCACCTGCACAGCACTTCTGGGTTCAAGGGAACATCAAGCAAAGATCGCAACGGATTAATTGAATCGGTTACCAATGTAATTAATGATCGCATTAAAGAAGAGTTACAATCATCTGAGTTTGTTGCAGTGCAAGAAGATGAAAGGTTGTATGTTTCTTGTAAGTCACAAATGAGTATTATTCTCAGATTTTGTATGCAAGAGTGTCCCATAGAAAGAATTATTGATTTATATACTGTTCCTAGTGACAAAACTGCTCAGCATTTATTAGAAATTGTACTCACTGCACTTGGTGTTCGGCGAGTTACTGACAAATAATGTATGACGGAGCCTCAGTGATGGTGAGTAAACGTGGAGGTGACCAAAATTTTGTTAAACATAAATGTCCGTCAACTATATTTTGCACAGTTATGTTCAAAAACTTAATATAGTGATGTTATATTTTCCAAAAATATCAAAGCAGTTAAATTTGTCATTTAATCTCGTAGCATGCCATTCACTTTAGCAAGACCTCAGAGAAAACACAGCTCTTAGAAAACAAAGGATTCACATTGCCTCAGACATGTACTGCACACTGGAATTTCTTTCAGCGAGCTGTTTCGACAATATAACGACGAAAGAAAATCGCAACATGTAAAAATATTAATGTAGAGCAATGAAACTTCCAGAATACATTAGTCTAAATAATATATTTAAGTGATTAACATTGCAAGACCGTTGGTTAATGTAAGCGCGAGATAAGCATTGCAAATGTGAAATACTGGTATATTAAAAACCGGTGTAGCCGGCGGAATGTTGAATGCAAGTATGCAAACATGCATGCGTTGTGATGAACAGGTGCCTGATGTCAGTCTGTGGTAGGGAGCTCATGCCTATTAAACTTGGTCGCTCGATACAGTGACAGTTAATGCTGGTTGTGGATGACAGTGGAGTGGACGTCCGATGATGTCCCATATGTTCTCGATTGGAGACCGATCTGGTGATCAAGCAGGAAAAGGCAACATGTAGACGCTCTGTACAGGATGTTACGTTACAACAGGGGTATGTGGGCGAGAGTTATCCTCTTGGAAAACACCCCCCTGGTACATAAATACCAGCTCAACAGGTCGGATCACCAGACTGACGTACAAATTTGCAGTCAGGTTGTTGGGATAACCACGACCGTGCTCTTGCTGTCATACTAAACCACGCCCCAGGCCATGTCTCCAGGTGTAGTCCCAGTGAGTCCAGCACGCAGACAGGTTGATTGCGAGCCCTCAACTGGTCTCCTCGTCACGAATACACGGCCATCACTGGCAACGAGGCAAAACCGGCTTTCATCAGAAAACACAACAGACCTCCACCCTGCCCTTCGCTGAGCTCTCGCTCGACGCCACTGAAGTCGCAAATGGCCGTGGTTTGGGGTCTGTCGAATGTACTCTACAGGTGGTTCGGAGCTGTCCTTGAAGTAACCAATTTGTAACAGTTCGTTTTGTCACAATGGTGCCAACTGCTGCCCAGATTGCTGCTGGTGGTGCAGTACAGCGTGCCAGAACCATACAGCGTACACGGTGGTCTTCCCTCTCTCCCATGCGACGTGGACCTCCGGAGCCCGGTCATCTCGCGACCGTGCGTTCTCGTGACCACCGCTGCAAGCAATCGTGCACAGTGGATATATTCCTGCCAAATCCTTCTGCAGTATATCAGAAGAAACGTCCAGCTTTTCGTAGTCCTATTATACTACCTCGTTCAAACTCAATGAGATTCTGATAATGGCGTCTTTATCGCCTTAAAGGTAAATAACGCTCACGACCGTTACAGCGTGTATTCAAAGCAAACCTAATTTTCATCCTCATAGTGGCTCTACTAGCGCCATTCTTATGCGACTGGCGCGAAATTTCAGTAACCATCTTTCAAATGTAGAACACGCCTAGCAACTTTCATTTATGTTGCTCAACTCGTTCTTGGTGTTCGATATTTTTCCGTCAGTGTATTTGTTGCGAATAGTCAGTAGCTAAGAAGTAATAAATTAAAATGTCATCTATGATGTCGAAGTTTTTCACGCATCTCAGTGTTTATGACGTCACATCTCCTGAACTGTGTGTTGAACAATGATATGTTTGCACGTATATTCAGTGATATATATGAATACTGTCTGCGAAATTTGATGCAAATGGAGTTGGTAGTAAATAAGAAAGAAATTAAAATATCATTCCTGATACGGCAGTTTTACTGCATAAACAGTGAAAATGATGTAAGCGATAAACTTATTTCCTTTCATCGTTTAGTGGGAGCTGTCAGCGAGAAAGTGTCTCCTCCATGTTTGAAATTATGTGTAAAATTGGCTGTAAATCACTAACTGCTCTGATTCTCACATGCTGGACGAATCTAGTCTGGCTATTTGCGCGTCATGAGCAACGCCTCTTTTTCACCCCCACCTCTTTGAGGGGCGGGTGGCTGTCACCCCATCAGTGATTCTTTCCAGACAGTAAAAGATGTATTAGGTTTGGTTGAAATCTATGGAATGGTTAGGATATGTTGAATACACACACACACACACACACACACACACACTTCTATAATACGAGAGTGATCACAAAAGTAAGGTCTCCTATTTTTTTTATAAGTACAGAACTCTGTTTGTGTGGCAGTTGGTCACACTGTTTTGAAGAGTGCTTCACGCGCTGTGTGTGAACATGCGCATGCCGCGCGGAGGCGCTCAGTCTTGGCTTGGAAGACGTTGAGAATGGAGCTCCCTTTGCATGTTACCGGAGTGCAAATTGCGCGCAGTTATTCGGTTTTTGAACGCAAAGGGCACTGCACCGATTGAAATCCATCGCCAGTTGATGGAAGTGTGTGGTGAGACGTGCATGGATGTCAGACATGTTCTTAACTGGTGTAGAGGTTTTGCAGCTGGTCGGGCCGAAATTCACGACGAACAAAGGAGCGGGAGGCCGTCAATTTCTGAGGAGACTGTGTTGAAGGTTGATCAAAGCATGCGTGAAGATCGGCGGATCACTCTGGATGATCTCTGCACGTTGGTTCCTGACGTTTCCCGAAGCGCCGCCCACATAATTTTAACGGAAACGTTGAACTACCGGAAGGTGTACGTACGATGGGTGCCACGCATGCTGACTGAGGACCATATGCGGCAACGAGTTGATGCTTCCCGCGCATTTCTTCGCCGCCTTGCAGCCGAACAGGACAACTTTCTGGACTCAATTGTTACGGGTGACGAAACCTGGGCATACCACTTTACACCTGAGACCAAGCAACAATCACGCCAGTGGTGGCATCCTTCTCCACCAAAGCAAACAAACACAGTCTGCCGGTAAAGTCATGACAACCGTGTTTTTGGGATTGGGAAGGGGTATTGTTCGTCGACTTCATGCCCACTGGGACCACAATTAACGCTGACAGGTACTGTGAGACTCTGAAAAAACTCAAACGGGCAATTCAAGAACAGAGAAGAGGAATGCTGAGCAAGGGTGTACACATTCTCCATGACAACGCTCGCCCACACATCGTTCGGCAAACCGTTGCTCTTCCGCAACAGTTTCAGTGGAACATAATCACCCACCCTATAGTCCTGACTTGGCGCCCAGTGACTATCACCTGTTCCCTAGGTTAAAAGAACATTTGGCCGGAAAGCGATTCAGCTCCGACGACGAGGTGAAAGAACAGGTTCATAACTTTCTGAACAGCATGACAGCGAGCTAGTATGACATGGGCATACAAAAACAGCCGCAGCACCTACAAAAATGCATCGACAGAAATGGTGATTATGTAGAAAAATAGCTAAATGTTCAAGCTGTAAACTGATTTAAACGACTGTAGAAATAAACAGGTCTATGTACTTTTAAAAAAAAATAGGAGACCTTACTTTTGGGATTTCCCTCGTATGTGTGGATTTTCGTCATTTAACGTCAAATGAAAGAGGTGCTCCAGTCAGTTTTTCGGATTTTCGTGAAGTTTTCTTTGTTCGCTCCTACATCAATTTGGAATTGATAGCGCTTAAGTTGATCTTACGCTTGTTATAATTCCTGAATAGCGCTGTATTAAAATTTAAAAAAAAACTGATGCATTTCTTTCTTGATTCCATAAAACCGCTAAACAAAAGCCCAAAGACGATCGAACAAGGTTCAGGATTATCGCTAGATATCGCGTTAAAAATAAAATCAAAAGGAAAACTGCAGCGTGAAATAACATTTAGAAAAAGCTTCCATCATAAATCTGAGTAATATCTCACTTGTTACTATTATGGGAAAAAACCGCAAAATATTTTCTTCTTTGCTCTTTTCTTGCCGTCTGTTTTCGAAACGTTTGTTTCATTGTTTTGAAGTGGTAAGAGAATGTGACAGGAAGCTGTATTCGATAGGATAAATGTTTATTAACACTATTTCTAGTTTTAGATAGTTTATTGAAAGCAATACTTATAGTTCTGTGGTTTACGTTAGAGGAATGTGAAGCGTTAACTGTATGTCACATCTTAAAGTATAATCTGTCTTCCAATGAACAGTCATGAAGCAACAACATAAATTGAGTATAACTGTAACAGACTAAACTTTTACTTCTAGGCACATGTCCAATGAAGAAGTGAAGCTATACTCTGACACTGAAGTGTCTGTAAGCTAGACAACGTTGGTCGTTGTCGCGAGTGAAATATTCACAATGACAGAAGTGCAGCTCAGTTTGCAAATATGAAGGAACTCTGCATGCATCTATCAACTCTGTCCTCCGAATCGCGCTTTCGAATTGCAGCTCAGGCTGACTGGGTATTACAATTCTCCCGTTGCTTTTGCGTTTAGGAGTGTAAATACGTACATGGATATCCCATACTAGATGTGCGAATTTCTCTCATAATTTTGTTATTCAAATATTATTAAAAATAATGAAGTGCAAATCGTATTCCACTGCTTTCTCGCTTTCATTTCAGAAACAAATTTATCACATTAACTAACCACGTATTTCTGTGAACTGTCGTTTCATTCACAGACGATCTTGGGGACAGCATACTGTTTAGAATAATAAAATCAATATTGCTCTAAAATTAAGCATAGATAAAATTATCCTAATAACACCTTATGAAAATAAAACTTTAACAAAGCCAACTGGACTCCGAAGGAGGGACTTCATGTTGCTTTAGTAACTTGCTCTAGGACGTGATACTGACAGCGCGGCTGCGACTTTCCGAATGTACAGCTTTCAAGTATTCGCGCGCACCTGTGTTTGCACCTGCACCTCTGCAGCCTTACAGGAGACAACGCTTTGCGCTTGCGCGACGTTTTTTGTTTTTTTGTGGTGGTGCTGAAGTCTGATCAACTTCGTTGATTTTTACTTCTGTAGGGAATGGAAGGGGTAAAAATTTTCTCTTTATTTATTTATCCTTCTTTCAGCTTTAGTTTGGGCACACAGAAGGGTCCTTTAACTCGCTGCTTTTGGTGTGTGTTTGAAAACATGTGTGTAGAAGTGCTAAAGAACGATATGTCCTTAAATTATGGAGAATTACGTAGGGATATCATTTACGGAGGCTCAAATACTATCGCCTTCGGTACTTTATATTTGTGGTTGCGTAATGGTTCTACCATACCTACTGTGGTGAGTTGTGGTGTACTGTCACGTATCATGTCCAACTTCCGAAATAAGGTTCGTGCCTTCTCCTTGACCTTGTCTGAGAGGTAAGATTCGCTTAAGGCTCGATGAATGTCTTGATTTCGGATCCACCATTGGGCTCCTGTGATCCATCGTAGGCATCTGCTTTGTACAACCTGTAGCTTCTTGTAGTTAGTGGCACACGTAGTATCCCAAGAGGTCGATCCATACAAAATAGATGGTTCGACTGTGGCATGGTACAACTGGAGTTTCGTGCGTTGGCTGAGGTATGAGCTCTTCAGAAATGGGAGGAGAGCTCCCAGCATTTTGAGGCCAGACGTCTTCTTCTCCATAATGTGATGACTATACAACAGTTTGGCGTCCAGATGCACTCCCAGGTATTTTACAGTTGTTGCCCAGGAGAGTGGCTGGTCTGATATCCGTAGGCGTGCATTGACGATGGGTCTCCGACGTGTGAAGACAATAACTTTGGTTTTCTCTGCATTGTCCGTTATTTTGTTCATGTGGGTCCAGTGGTCCACTAAATCTAGTTGGCGCTGCATCCGTGTGACGAGCTGGTCCATTCTGGTGCCTACAGTCAGGAGCGCTGTGTCGTCGGCATAGAAACTGGCAGTAACATGTGGCACCGTCGGGAGGTCGTTAATATATAAATTAAACAGCAGTGGAGATATGACCGATCCTTGTGGAAGTCCTTCAAGGACAGGCCGTGTTGTTGAATTCTTGTCGTCAATGCGAACATATAATCTGCGATCCTGAAGAAAATTATCGAGAAGTTTTAAGTAGCAGTCTGGTAGGGGAGTGGTACGTCGGAGCTTGACGATCAAGTTGCGTCGCCATACTTTATCGTAAGCCTTCTCTATATCGAGAAATACTCCAATAGTATGTCGTTTCTTGTTGAAATTGTCTTGGATAGATTCCGTGATGCGCAGTAGTTGTAACTCAGCCGATAGTTTCGCCTGGAAGCCAAACTGCTCCGGTCGGATGATGTTGTGTGCCACAAGGATGTCCAGCATGCGTTCCAGTAGGACACGTTCCAGGACCTTTCCCAGCGTCGGCAGTAAACTTATGGGTCTGTAGCTGTCAGGGTGTGAGAGATCCTTGCCCGGTTTTGGTATTGGCACTATTCTGGCAATCTTCCATGCCTCTGGGAAGTATCCAGTCCTGAGGCAGCTGTTCACTATCCGGGTGAGAAGCACAACAGGCTTTCTCGGGAAGTGTTTCAATTCCGTATTGCTGATTCTATCTGCTCCAGGTGAGGTGTGTTTGCTATACTTGATAATCCTCCGAATTTCCTCCGGCGTTGTCAGCCGGGGCATAGTGTTGATCGGGGCGTCCCGAATAGCTTCCCATTCCGCCGCTGTGTCCTCCTCTGCACGGTGGAGTGCATCATCTCCATCCTCCGTGGGGGGCGTAGTCATCTGTTGTTGGTATGTATCCGCATACAGCTCCGCCTGCGCCAGTGAGTCGTACAAGAGACCATGAGGTCCTCGAATTGCCCTTTTGGGGGGCTGTTGCTGTCTGAGACTTTTAACTATTCGCCATTCATCTTTGGTGCGTAATAGAAAGTTGTCCATTTTGAGTTCCCACGTGTGTTGCTTCCAGTCCTGAACCTTCCGCCAGAGTTCTCGGGTTAGTCTGTGAGTCTCCCGTCTATCATCCGGATGGCGGTAACGGACCCATCGTTTCCGAAATCGATTGCGCCTTGTCTTAAGTTCCTGCAGTGGTGGTGGAAACTCGTCATAATTGACTTCTGGTTGCAGGTGCTCCATGAGTGCTTGTTGTTTCTCATTGTTAATCTTCTTCGTGAGTACTGCGACTGCCACATCAATCGCTTCTCTGGTAGTAACAACCTGGGTTGGTCGCACATTGTTGTTGAGGTACGCTTGGAACTGCTGCCAGTCGTAAGTTCTTGTCGTCGGCAGTGGGAGTTGCAAAGTAGCCCTCTCTATGAGTCCTAACACCGGTCTGTGGTCCGACGAAAGATCATCCAGCGTCCGCAGTTGGAGATTCGGGTTGATGTTCTTGATTATGGCGATGTCTAGAACATCAGGGTCTTGTGTCTGGACGTAAGGTATCCTCGTCGGTTCCCGTGGTCCATGGACGGAAACATGTAAATTCTCAGCCAGTGCAAACAACATATGTCCTTTTGGGTTAGTCTTACGGGAATTCCAGGCAACATGTTTACTATTAAGATCCCCTCCAAGGAGGATCTTGTCGTAACCCTCTGTAACGGCGTAAAGATCTTCGGGGTGGAGAGGCTTCTTTGGGCTAAGGTAAGCCGCAATACAGGTAATGTTTCCGAGCGTCGTGTGGATTATTACTGCCGTGGCCTCTAAAGTCTGGAGTTGGGGTAAACGTTCTTGGTTGTGACGAATGCATTTTTTGATCAGAACTGCGGTCCCACCACCCCGTTGGTCCCGTCTGTCCGTCCGGTAGATGTGCATGTTCCTCAAGCGGAGGTCGGTTGACTCGCGGAGATGTGTTTCGGAGACAAATGCTACGTCTATCTTGTGGCGATGTAAGAAGTCCGTGAATTCTATTTTCTTCAGTTTCAGGCCGTTGGCATTCCAAATGCAGAAGTTAAGATTCCTCGTGTGATGCCGTCTGTCCATTTAGGGTGTTTGAAAAGCTGTCAGTACGCTTTCGACAAGCGAGAGGATAGACGTCAGCTTCTGCTGGAGGGCGGTGAGTAGTTGAAGAATATCTGTTAACGCTGGTGTAAAGGTGGTCGACCAGGCAGATGATGTCTCCACTGGTGTTGGCGTCGGTGGATGGGCATGTATTGCTTCGGAGTACGAGCGCTGTTGTCTTGTCTGTCGTAGAGTCACTCTGGGTGCCGGTTGTGGTCGAGAGGCGATTGTTTCCACAGGGAGAGGTGCCGCTTGTTGTTGGGTGGCCGGAATCGCTGCCATGGCCGAGTTCTTAACAATTATAGGCCGTTGTGGGGTCGACTTCTTTGGTGTCCTTCTAGTATATTTCCGTAGGAGTTCTTGAAATTTGGGGCAGCCACGGAAGGTCGCTGGATGTTCTTGGTCACAATTGGCGCACTTTGGGGGCGCCGTCCTAGGATGGGTACAATTCGATGATTTATGGGATCCACCGCAGCGGACGCAGCGTGCTGGCATGCTGCAGTAGTTCGCTGTATGCTCGAAACGTTGGTAATGTCGGCACTGGACTGGTCCTTCTTTACTATTATAGGTTTCTATTATCACTCGTGTGTAGAGCAGGTATTTGACATCATAGATCTTGTCACTGTCTTTTCCGGATGGGAGGGTGACTCGGTACACAGGTTGCGGTATCAATTGTTTCGTCTTCTCGTCGCGTTCCTTAAATTGGTAGACTTGTAGCACTTTGAAGCCTTTTTCCTTGAGGGCAAAGGAAAGTTGTTCTTCGGTAACTTCCGCCGGAAGGCGTTTGACAACTACTTTCAGTTCCCTGTCGTCTGGTGCTTGATGCGTAAAATAGGAGAAGCTGTGGTTCGTGAAGAATTTTATTGCACGCCTTTGGTCTTCGAAGGGCTCAAAGTGGTATTTGATGCGGTCCTTTTGGTATATAGCTTTAAGGTTGCCCTCTAGAAGTCCGTTGAGCGTTTCATTGAGGTGAACATAATCCTTTGTGTAATAAATTGTGACTGGGGGCACTTTGCGAAGCACATTCTTGTCTCTGTCCACGGCTTCTGCGGCATTAGAAGTCTGTGCCTGCGGTTTGTTGGTGGTTGATGGAGGCGCAGCTTGAGGTGCCAGTGGCGCGAATCGGTTCGTTGTGGGGATGGTCTCCGTTCGTCTCTTAGCCGGGTGGGCTAAGTCCTTGGCTAATGCGTTGCTTCTGCGCCGTTTGTTGTATACGAGCGTAAAGTCCCCCTCTGCATGTGGGGAGTCGTTGTCGTTTTCTGCTGGAAAGGCCGCTGCCATCTCCGCGTCGTCAACCGTTTGGTGGGAGTGCTGTGATTCGACATCTGAGTCCAGAGATGGAGATGCCAGACAGGTGTCGTTATCCTGCTCTTGCGTGTCCCGTGAATAGCGGATAAGGCGTTGTATGTCCTTCAGCGTTTCTTTGTCCTCCTCCCGACATATATCGAGTCTTCTGGCGTAGTCCTGGCGGTCGTCTTCATTGCTGCGTCCGTCGTGATGTGACGTATGACCGACGTACGAATACGGTTTCGTCGTGTGGTGTGTAGTCATCTGCGGTCGAATAGCGCCTGTCGATCGTCGTTCTATCCTGTCATGAACCGGTGCCGTAGCCTGGGCCGTCAACCTGGGATCCGTCCAGTGTGGAGCGGCCGCTGGAACGTCCGGCGGGCCAGGCCCAACCGACCGACCAGCGGCCGACTCCGGCTCGTCCGAGGCGGCTGCCCCGGCCGCGCGCGCATCGTCCTCGCTCGTCGGCATCGCGAACTCGACTGAACCACGTCGAGATGTGCAGTGCTTCAGCTGCGAGCAGATTGGCCACGTGGCTAAATACTGCCGGCGCAACCAAGTTGCGTGCATGAAGTGCGCGGAGCCGCACGACACCCGCGACTGCACAAAGCCGCGCGACGTAGCGCCGAAGTGCGCAAACTGCGGAGGAAAGTCTGGCGTGAGGTCAGTCGCTTGACGGCGCGTTTCGGCGCGGGGACGCCCCTTGCCGGCGCGTCGTAAGGCACGGAAGCTCGCACTGGGGCGTATCGCTTTCCAGTCGGGTGTGCAGCGGCAGTCCTCACAGGGGAAGTGATGCGTCTCTTATAGCCTCTCCTTCCCAAGTGGCTCTTTCCGCCTTCCCGTGGTGCCAGACGTTAAGCTCGGCATTCTGCCTTGCGACAAAAGGGAGAGCTGCGACCCAACCCGATGCGAAAGCGAAGGGTGCGTGGCACAGGGGGAGCTGTGTCGAGGGACCGAACACCAGTCCCTTTCTGTTCGCAGGGCACAGTCCAGCAGGTGCTCTGCATGCCGGCGATCTCGTTTGTCGGCGTGGGATCGCGGTGCGAGTCGGCAAGGGTGCTTCGCCGCGCCCCTGGGTAACCGGGGCGTGTTCTGCCAAACCCAGGAGGTGATGACATCGCCTGGGCCACTTTAGATGGGTCCAGACCGCTGAACGTCTGGGGGACCGGCCTGCCACCTGAGTAGGAGTGGGTCCTTGGCCGAGAGGTGGAAACTCGGGCAAGTAGGCGGCGAAGGGCGAGAGGTGCATCCGCCTCTCTGGAGTGCGGGGTGCAGTTGCCGAGGAGCGTCGCGTGAAATCGTCGATGACGGAGACACCGAGGGGGACCAGTGCACTGGTGACGGTGTGCTGAACCCAGCAGCTCGGAAGTGCCCTTGACCTAGGGGCGAGGTTGGTGGGTGAGCTGCAGAAGTACCCCCCCCCCCCCATGCCAGAGGAGCCGGTCCGGGGTAAGATACAGGCTCCCACCCCTTTTTTTTTCACTCGTCAATCAATATGGCTACAACTGAGACGAGTGAATCGAGTGCGCTCAAGCGAGCATCTGCGGTGCTTGATCCCTCTCCACAGGACGAGACGGGACTGGCATAAGACGAAACCATCACGCAGAGACATGCACGTGTCACGCTGCTCTTGGAGCAAAACATTAAGAATGGGAAGATAAGTCAGGCGGCATTGTCTATTATTAAGAACGAGCTGGCTGCATGGGCCATCGCCCACGCCAAGCTTGAAGGCCGCGTAGAGGAGCTAGAAAAGGAGAATGAAAGATTACGAAGGCAACCAACAAAGACTTGGGCTGGAGTGGTCGCGCACGCACCGCCAAAGCCACAAACCACGAAAGAAACGATCGCCAAGGTGACCAAGCGGTCAGATACGGCGGTCTTCCTCAGAACCCTACCAGGCCAAGACACGAGCGTTAAAAAGATACAAGAACTGCTAACCAAAAGTATTGATCCGGCAAAAGATAAAATTAGAGTAAATAAGGTTAAACCTAGTAGAAACTCAGTGATTGTGGAGGTGGCTACAGAAGAAGACAAAGAAAAATTGTTAAAGAATCCCAAGCTGAACTCGGTGGTCAAGTGTGAACCGCCGAGAAAAAGGAACCCGCTGGTCATCCTATACGATGTACCAGCAACAATGACAAACGAGGAACTGTACCTGAGCATAAAGGACCACAACTTTGACCAAATGAATGAAAATGAATTTAAGGATTCTTTTAAATTGAGATTTAAAACGGGACCTCGGGACCGTGATGTTGTACATCACGTCGCCGAGGTCACAGCACCTATGTGGAAGCAGATTATAACAATGGGCAGACTGTATGTTGGCTTCCATGCCATTAATATTAGGGATTACCTTGTGGTACCTCGTTGCCATAATTGTGGAGACTTGGACCACATTCTAAGGCACTGCACCAGGGAGTCGGCTTGCTCCAGTTGCGGCGAAGATGGTCACTCACGAAAAGAATGTAAAGCCGCAAGTGTATGCATTCCTTGCAAAAGACGTGGGAAGAAAATCTGCGGAGCCCCAGGACGAAACTGCCCTACATACCGCATGTTCGAGCAGAGACTAATATCTAGAACGGACTATGGCTGAGTATATCAAACAGAACAGGATGCCAAAGCGAAAATCCCCTAGCAAAAGGAGGAGGCATGCCATTAGGGCAAATAGGTTTAAAGAATTCATAAAGTCTCTTTCGAGAGATCCGATACCTGAGACAGTTGACAAAAGTATCCAAACAGATCCACCGAAAATCGATAAATGTATCCAGACGGAAACTACCCCTACGGCTACTCCCTCCTCTCTCAGCGGGGAAGTGAAGCCGACAAAACACCAGCAACGGCAAATGCATCCTGTGCCTGAGGTCCCAGCAAATGAAAGTAACCATAAAGAACAAAAGCCTGTGCAAGAGAGCACAATAACAAGCTCTCTAGACACCCCAGTGGTAAGACTACCACCAGTAGATCCGGTACGCATATACCCAAATTTAGAATTTACAATGCAACTGGCGAGATTGGAGCAGCCGGCTACCTTGACCACTGCCTTAAGACATGTGGTCCGCGTAGGACACGAATATGGAAGAAGAGTCACCTTCTCGGTAATGGAGGCTGTAGACAGAATACAGCTTAAGTCAGTGAATCTCCCCACCGACTTCGGAGCCCTGCGAGACTTACTAAAGAAAGTGTTCGAGAGAAGAGGAGAAAAATTTGACCTAAATGACATTTACGAACAGTCAGTTTTGGCTAATGGACGTATTACGTATGACTGGAACAAGACATGGCCAGAAGACCACATACATACATACTTTCCGTAGATGACAAAAATTACCATTAGCCAACTCAATACGCATAACAGTCGACTTGTAATGCAGGAGCTGCGAAAGGAAGTGGAGGAGAGGAGGCTGGATGTGCTCTGTCTACAAGAGCCGTACTCCCTGGCTGGAAAAATTGCATTTGCAGCCGCGACGTGGCAGGTCATCAGCCAAGGAGATAATCCGAAAGCGGCAATAATAATCACGAACAAAGCCCTGAAAGTAACTACACTATCACAGTTCACTAGTAGTCACTGCAATGTCGTGGAGCTGCTATCTCCCAGTGAAACAATAATATTAATTAATATGTACTTTCAGTACGGAGATAACATTGAAACACATCTTGACCATGTAACTACAGTAACTACGGCACTGCAAGGACGAAGGATGATAATCACTGCTGATATCAATGCAAAATCCCCCCTGTGGCACAGCGGCACAAGGGATACCAACGGAGAGAAAGTAGAGGATTTTATCATGGCATCACAACTAGTGATAGCTAACAAGCCTGGTAATCCTCCAACCTATGTAGGGGGAGGAGGACCAGGCACGAACATTGATATAACTATGGCCACCCCCAATGCAATTAACACAATACAAGAGTGGAAAGTAGAAGAAAACGCCACTACAAGTGACCACAACCTAATCACGTTCATTGTGGGTAGAGGAGGGTTCCGCTGGGCCAAGGGGTGGGAGATGCAGTTTAATTACAGAAGGGCCGATTGGGAACGACTAGCAAGGGAGTGCTTCATTCCTGCCTTGCCAGAAGGTGGCGTAGACTTTGACATAGACGTAAACGATCGAGCAGAAGAACTGACCAATGCAATAACTAGCACGGTGAAAGCTGCCGTACCGACCAGGAGGAAGGCCATGGCAGCCTCTCCATCACCATGGTCGCCCGAACTTGAGGATATGCACCGGTCTGTTAGAAGGTTGAGAAGATATTACCAGCGCAGTGTCGTCTGGCCGGAACGGCAAAGATGGCTGATGCAGTATTGGGAGGCTAAAATTCGTTTTCAGAAAGAACTCCAGGCTGTTAGAATGCAAAGTTGGGAAAATTTCGTCCAGAGCCAATTGGCATTGGACCCCTGGGGTACACCGTATAAATTAGTACGAGAAAAGATCCGCTCTCCACTGGAATTATCAACAGTCAGGCACGGGGACAGGATGACGGATCCTGGCAGGAAACTGCTGAGGTCCTCCTCCGGTCCCTGCTGCCTGATGATAGCGCGGATGGGGAATCCGATCAGCAACAACAAATAAGACAAGAAAACCTCAATGAATACACCAACAACACGGCAGTCTACCTTTTCTCGGAGGAAGAGGTGGCTGCCCACATAAAATCACTTAAAAGGGGTAAAGCTCCCGGGCCAGACGGCATTGTAGCTGAGGTGGTGCAATTCCTAGCTCCCCAGCTAACTGCACCACTCACTCACCTATACCACGAATGTCTGATGCAACAGAAAATTCCAAGGATGTGGAAGTCTGCGAATGTAGTCATCATTCGGAAAGGGTTAGACAAAGATCCAACAAATGTAAAATCCTACAGACCAATCTGTTTGATTAACATACTAGGAAAAATATTAGAAAAGCTACTAGCCGACAGACTGGCTGCACACAGAGTGCTGCGTGGGGTGAGCGACAGGCAGTTCGGCTTCAGGCCCGGGCGGTCGACATCTGATGCAATCGCCCTGGCCGCTGAGGTCTGTGGCTCTACCCCACATAAGTACGTGGTGGGCATCATGGTTGACATCAGTGGAGCCTTCGATAACCTGTGGTGGCCTTCGCTCTTCTCCTGCTTGCGGGAGAAGGAGTGCCCAGGGCCGCTATATGGTTGTCTGAGGATCTATTGCGAGGAACGGGAGGTCTGGCTATCATCTTCTAGCAAGAGAATAGGAAAATCTGTAGCAAAGGGTTGTCCTCAGGGTTCCGTGCTAGGGCCCCTGTTTTGGGACATCCACATGGAGCCTTTACTAGACACCCTACAGCAAAGTGAAGAAGTGCTAGAGGTGATAGCCTATGCAGATGACCTCCTCCTGTTGGTCGGCGGCCGTAGCCGCGAAGACATTGAACCTAAAATAGAGAGTGCCCTAAACAAGTTACAACTATGGTGCCAAAATACCAAAATGACGGTGTCACCAAGTAAGTCCACCTACTTACTATTGAAGGGACAACTAATCCGTAACCCGACTGTACGAATCGACCGCTCGCCGGTTCTACGGAGACGTGACGCGCGATACTTGGGCATCATCATTGATGAGAAGTGGAATTTTGGGAAACACATAGAAACCATAACCCAGAAAGCCCTCCAAACACTGAACAACTTCATATCCATAGGACATCAAAGATTTCATCTTCCACCTCATCTTATAAAACTTTATCACAGCAGCATATTAACATCGATAGTGGGTTACGGCTCGGGAGTCTGGGCACACAGGCTCACGAGGGTGGTGCCCGCCATGACAGTAAGAAGGGTTCAGAGGAATATGATTCTTAGATCGGTAGGGGCTTACAGAACAACACCAGGGGGAGCACTACTAGTCATAATGGGGCTTTGCCCCTTGGACATCAAAATCAGGGAGCAGGCTGCATGGTTCTGGATTAAGAAGGGAAATATAACAAAAATAGAGGAGATCTTAGGCATTGGGGCAGGGGACAAGGGTGAGATTCGGCAAAGGGGAGTACAATTATGGCAAGAGCTGTGGGACGCGGATGACACAGGGCGCAGGACACATGAGTTGATACAAAGCATCAGGGAACGGCTGAGAATGAAGTACTTTGAACCCACCAGAGGACTAATCCATTTTCTTACTGGACATGGACCTTACCCGGCATACTTATGTCGGTTCGGGAAAAGGGCCACACCCGCGTGTGAATGTGATGAACCGGAGGGCACTCCCGATCATGTGATTTACGAGTGCCCCCTCTTCAATGATGTTGCTTCTACATTACGTGACCAACTACCAGACCATGACACTTACCACCTGATAAGACAAGAAGACACCTTCCAAACACTGAACAGACTTGCCAACGAGGTATCACAGAAAGTGTTGAGAGAATATTTGAGGGAACGAAACTAAGAAGCACAGATTACGACAAACACGTGCCCTTTTCCCATACCGCCTGTGCGTGGATAGGCCGACCCTTCAGTCTGGAATCCGCCACGTACGGGATTAGGGGGAATGGGGACTAAAAATAACCTGGATTTGACAATACACTGGAGATGACGTAAGTTAGAACTAGTTAGTAGGAATTAGACTAGAAATCTAGATTTAGGAACCTACAGCGATTAACATCCTGGCCTGCCCAGTGTCAGGGGCACGCCCATCGGGATTAGCTCGATGGGCAAGGCAATAAAGTAGGTTTGTACATTGCTGACACATCTGTGACGCTGCAGGAAGTAGAATGTAGGATTAGCTTAAAACATCTTAGGAGTTAAAATAAATAAATATAGCTGCCCATTGAAAGTAGATTGTAGCTGTAGCTCACAACTCATTATATTGTAATTAGCTGCTAATTGTAACTAACAGTAGCAAGTAAGACCCACTAATCAGATAAGGAGGTGGGTTGAGATGTATAAATATTATTGTTGATGGTAAATAAAGATTAAAAAAAAATTGCGGAGGAAAGCACGTCGCGAGCTTTCGTGGCTGCAGTTACATTGCTAACTGGGGTCGCGGAGGCAACAAGAAGAGAAAGAGGAAGCGACGTAGAAACCGTTCCGACCGCGGGCCAGCGCCTGCGGCAGGGACTGACCACCAGCAGCAGGGGGTCCCTCCGCCCCCCGAAAGACGCCACCATGATGACGCTGTGCCGCACAACAAGCTTCGTGCGGCCACAGAAGCCGCAGTAGCGGACCTCAAAACCCCATTCGCGGCAGAGAGGACCGCCCTACGAGACGAGTTGGCCGCGGCTCATCGGGAAATCCAGCGGCTGCGGGCTGAAGTGGCTTCTGCCGCCAAAGCCCTGCGGCTCACCCCACCTGCTCCAACCCCACCGGGGCGGGAGCCCACAGAAGAAATGGATGAAATGGAAACGGACCCAGATCCAGCACCGCCGCCTCCCAAGAAGAAGATGGCGATGCGGATCTCCAAGGACCTGGAAGGGTTGCTTGCATTGGCCGCCTCCGAAAAGGTTGAGGCAGCCACCAAGGAAAACGCAGCCCCGGTCTCCGTCAGAGAACAGAAGAAGGCTGTTTCACGACAGCCAACAGTCGTCCAGACCGTACCACGAGACGCCGGGGACGATCTCGCCATCCTCCTAGAGGGGGGGAGTTCGTTCGCCGAGCCACAACGCAGTCGGCGCGTTGGGGCCAGAGAAGCCAAGAAGAAGTCGATATCCGAACCTATCCCAATCTCAGTTCAATCCACACCCTAAATCATACCAGAATTATCCTTCCAACACAATCCTACCAACATCCAAAGAAACACCATTCACGATTCTCCTAAACCCATCATTTCGAAACCCTTATTTTCCGACAGAAGGTATGGGCTCGAGCAGTCCCGGTCCTTCGAATCACAAACGAGGGATACAGATATCCCATCCGACACTCCACTCCGCCCGGACGGGTTGGCTCGCGCCGGACCGTTGTTACGCGGGCTGGATGGTATGATGCGCCGTCGGTCCGGAGGCGGTGGTCTGCGTCCTGCAGCACGGCGTTTCTCTCTCCGTGGGGTGACTGTGTGCCAATCATAATCGTTAACAGAGGCTTTTCTGTTAGTAGCACTCCCTGCCTGAGCGGAAACGGAGTGACTGACTGGGGCCACTCGACGTAACCGTCGGCAGCGCAGAGGGAATGCGCGTGTACGTCTGCAGTAGAGAGCCTGTATAGGGAGAGAGTGGCCAACCGGACGATACGGCGGCCATTTTTCTGCCAAACTGCGGACGGGACTTTTGATGGCCAGTAGTGGAGTACACACTCAGCGAATCAAAAGCACAAGACAATATGGCGAAATCATTCGTTAAATGCCTTTCTTTACAGCTATAATATACTCATAGTAGCCTACTACATACAGCACAGGAAAATTTGATACAGTGGCTGTAAAAATTATTCGTTACTTGCATTTATCTCCTTTAAAGCTCGTTTACTAGACATACTGCAATGAAAGTAACGTAAATAGAAAAAATATAGTGTATAGCATATGTTTTGTATCGGAAGTGCATAACGTTAAAGATTTAACGTACCTGTATGACGTCAGATGAATGAAAGTCGTAAGCAGTTGCTTTCTTGTGACATGCAAAAAGTGTGAGCGTATTAGTACTTCTTGTCACGTCTTCAAACTATTTGCGTGTCCCAAATAAACAACTGCTTACGACTTTACTGAATACCTCTCGTAGATAACAAACGAAAAAGATTACAAAAATCGGGTAATGTTAAATGTAGGCTACTGTAATAACGACCAAATATAACAAGAAAACTACCGTATCCCTTCTACCCCACAGTAAGTAGGCCTATTAAAAACTATCTTCAAGAGTTGGTTGGTTGGTTGTTTCGGGGAAGGAGACCAGACAGCGAGGTCATCGATCTCATCGGATTAGGGAAGGACGGGGAAGGAAGTCGGCCGTGCCCTTTGTAAGGAACCATCCCGGCATTTGCCTGGAGCGATTTAGGGAAATCACGGAAAACCTAAATCAGGATGGCCGGACGCGGGATTGAACCGTCGTCCTCCCGAATGCGAGTCCAGTGTCTAACCACTGCGCCACCTCGCTCTATCTTCAAAAGTACCTACAATTATTTACTACGAATAATGTTTCACTAACCACGACAAGTGCGGAAAACGTGCTAACATCTTGCCTGCGTCAACAGTCAGGCAATAATACTGAAACCAAAATAATGCCTAGTGTTCTGATTCTGGACGAAATAAAGTTTCACGCTATAAAGTCGAGTGAGCATGGCACAATTATTACAGGAACTTTCCGTTTCCAGCAAGGACTGTCAGATATTGGCTTCAGAAAAGCTTATGATGCTACCAGTATGCACGAACTGTTAAAGAAATAACAGCTTAAAAATGCAGTAAATTGTAATAGGCCTACCTGTTTTGCGTGACTGAAAATATTTAAAAAAATTGACATCTTACAATCAGAGTTTTCTGGCCAAAGTGAAGAACCAAACTTTTTATAGGCGTAACTGAATATTTCGGTTAATATATACCATTAAGAAAGTTGTACCTGGACTTTATTACAAGAGTTACTCATTCCTTCCTGGCATCGTTTACGAACGTCTGCAGAGTGAATTACAGATGTCAAAAACAATACTGTACAATTACTAACGTGTTTACTTCAAACATGTAGGCCTACCGACTTCATCACAAATAGCTTCATTATTTCAACTCGTATTTGAGATCGCAGACGCTAATTACGTTCTAAAACGATAAAGTAAATCGAACGTGCATGCGCAACGCATAACAGGTCTCTCAATAATTCAAATACCTTTTAATCGTTTCCAAAAGTCCTCTGAACTTCAATTCAACTCAAAAGCTAACATAGGAAGCGCGAGAGACGTTTGGCAGAAAATGGCACCAAAGCTAATCAACCAATCACGGGCAACTTCACCTATGGCCACTCTCTCCCCATACAGGCTCTCTAGCCTGCAGCAGCCGAACGACGTGGCCAGCGCACGCCACTGGGTACAGAGGCCGGCGCAAGCAACGGCGAGCCGCGGCTTTTACCAGACTCTGCACCTCTGGCCGGAGCGACGCGTTCGGCGGCAGGCGTCGGCAGGGTGCTGCCTTCATCTCCCGAACTGCGCTCGGCACTCGTGGCGACGCGGCTGACGTCGCAGAGCGTATCGACAGGGGGATGCCAGACTACCGCGGCGTGCGCACACACGGCTCGCACGACGCGGGGGCAGCAACCACCGCCGTCCTGGATGTCGCAGACACCTGCCCACTCACACAAGGCGAGGGCAAGGCAGCCTGTGAGCCCACCACGCTGCTGCGGGTCAGGACCGCCGCGTAGGTTAATCCTAAGTCCAGCTGGTCTGTCCTACTAGCTTCGGGGACCGGACTGGTCTGTGGCCATAGCCCCTCTCTATTATCATAGGCTAGGCGGCCTGTGGTACTAACTTCCCGGGCCGCCGTCGACTGGGGCTTTCGCCCAGCACTAAGGACGAAGGGCTACTAGCTTCGGGGGCCCTCGCCTGTGACCTCCCGCCGGCCGACCTCTCTGGGTGCCCCAGAGTGCCGGACACAGCATCGTGTCCCATACTCACTCTCCCCCGACCGGCATCGCCAGGGGTAGCGGATGCTGCATTGCAGATCCGCAGATGGTCGCTTTCATCTTCAGCCGCGGGTCGCGTCGGCCGCAAAACTCGCACTCGAAAACGGGAGTCTTTTCCGGGTCGTGCAGCCTTCTGTATTGGAGGAGAAGGGCCGAGTGGTCCTTATACTCGCCAAAGGTTGGCCTGCCGGCAGCCTTGGTGACGAAGCAGATCCGGCAGCGGAAGACCTCCGTCGGCAGCGTCACCACCAGCTCCATCGTTCAAGTCGCGGACCTGAAACAGAAAGATAAACGCGACCGCTTCTCGGTGCAGAAATCGGTCCATTTTAGCCCATATTAAGTTTATAAGAACAGATTTTTTAGTCATTGAGGTAATACTTGGGAAGGAACGTAGGAGAGGTTCACAGTCGGTAAGGAGAAAATAGCCGCGAAGGTGTAGCTCTACGGCGGCTGCCGGACACCGGAGCATCACACTTCGGGCCGACGTAACTAAGAATTATCTCGGAAATATAAGATCTTGGGTTCTGGCCAAGATGGAGAGAGTCATAATCTTGTGTTTAGCCCCAGTGGAGACCCAGACGTAGCTGGCCGGGGGAAAAAAAGGAAGACGAGCAGAGTGGAAGGCTCATACGTCGCTACCAACTCTGCCGCCGGTGTCGACAGCAAAGGCTGGACACACAGGAGACCGGTCTGCATCTGCCTCCCTGCAGATCGCTGAACCTCGATCGAGGAAGGGCCAAATGGGGCCTGAGCATCTCGCAACCCTCAGTCATAATCGGGAGATAAAGAGGGAGGAAGTATTCAATGCAGGGCAGGTCCGGCAGTAACACCGGCAGTTGCTACCCTCACAGCAAGGCCGGCCACGTTCCGGAGCCTGCTGCTGCAGCTTCGCCATATTCGGGTGCTGGAAGACCAGTGACTAAAGAATATACATCGCATATAAGTGTGTTTTTTATCCGACCTTGCCAGCATTAAGCTTATAAGAACAGATTTTTATTTATCGAGATAATTCTTAGTTACATTTTTACGAAGTATAAATTTAGGAAAAGAGTATTCATGACTCTATACAATGCGAGTTTTACAGATTTAGTAAGTTTAGATAAAATTTAGAGAAACGGTTCTAACCGTACTTAAGTATTGTATTACTATTCTAGTTCGTGGGTTAAGCCCACTACTTAAATATTGAGAGACCGCGTTAGGCGCGGGTACTTACGTATGTCATCCTTAAGAGTATTACCGCGATAGGCGCGGCCTTACTTATGTCAGACCACGGTAAGTTGGACCTAATTTAGGGGCTATTTTATTTTTCCATTCTTCTCCGTGCCCTGACAGCACACTGCACATGCACGGCTGCCAGCGGCTGGTGCGCCACGCACGCAGGCGGGTCACACTCAGCCGGACTTCTCCCCTCTGTCCGCCTTGCGGCAGACGTCACTGGGGTGTCGTGGCAGGAGGGCGTTGCTTCCCACGCTGGCTGGAGACTGCCGGGCAGTAGGCACACGTTTGGCGCCGCCTAGCACCGCGCCAACCGAGGTGGGGGCCATATTCGGCGGACACCACGGAGGGAGGGGCACCCGGCAGCACCGCACGCACCGCTACTGACTCGGCACTGCTGCAGTGCGGCGCGAAGATGGTGTAGCGCCGCAGGTCCCGCGTCGTGGAGGAGAATCTCGACACCGACGTCACGAAGGCACCGACCTCGAAGTTCTCCGACGACTGCAGTCTCGAGGGTCTCGCAGCCTGACGTCAGAGCATGCCACAGCCTAGGGGGACACATACTGGCGGTAGCCAATAATGTGTTCCATATTAATGTCGCGGGACCACTTGATGGTGTCAGAAACAATCAGCCGCCGCATCAGTTGGCAGTAGCGGCTAGCGATGCCTAGGTGCCGGAGCACTGCATCGTTCTGGCGGTCCCACGCCCCCAGACTGCCGACAACCAGGGCGTCGACAGTGACGGAATAGCCGCGAGTGGCTAATCCGCGCGCAACGTCGGCGTACTTTATCTTCTTCAGTTGCCGAGCGTTGTCGAGCGCAATCCGCCTATTCTCGAAGGGGATTGTCACATCGACGATGGTCACAGTCTTCGCGGCCTCGTCAGTTATTACGAGGTCCGGACGCAGCCCACTGCTGTCCCCTATGACAGCTTGGTTGATCCTGATGTCAGGAACAGCAGTGTTTCCTCTTCTTGGCCGTCCAGCGACTGCTGCCGCGAGGCGGTTGAGGACCGCGTTGTGGCGATACTGCAGTGCACTCAACTGACGCCGCTAAGCGGAATACCACACTCATTTCTGAGCGAGGTTGCGGCGCGAAGTACCGGCTCGAGCGCGAGGTTAAAGACGATGGGCGACAGTGGACAGCCCTGCTTGACTCCCGCCTGGATCTCTATCTCCTCCGTTAGTCCGTCAGATGTACGGACGCGGGTGGAGCAACCATTGTACATATCGGCAATTAGCTGATGCAATTGCTCTGGCAGTCCCATCCTGCTCAGTACTCCAAGGAGGTGAGCGTGAGGCACTGAACCGAAGGCATTCGCCAGATCAAGCCAAGCAAAGCATGCTTGGCCACCCCTGCGCCTTGCATCATCAATTGCCGTCTGCACAATGAAGTTGTGCTCGTAGCAGCCTTCAAACGTGCGGAAGCTCTTCTGTTCTGGGGAGAGCAGGTTCAAACGCTATGCCCAGAGAGAAGTGCGGTCCGCAACGATTGCAGCAAAGAGCTTAGAGATGGTAGAGCTCAATGCTAAAGGCCGCCAGTTTGTCACGTCCGAGACGTCCCCTTTCTTGTGGATGAGGACGGTAGTGGATATTTTCCACTGCACCGGAGTCTTCCGCTCATTCCAGCAGCGCGAGAAGATCTTAGCTAGCACGTGGCAGCCAGGATCCTCACGTCGCAAGTCCGAGTAGGTGACTCCGTCTGACCCAGGAGCAGTATTGCTCGCCTTCTGGAGCCGCTATTGCACCTCTGAGGGGGTGATCGGCGGCAGGACCTCCTCGCTGACATCAGGAGGCGTGGTGGCGGCAAAGTCCGGGACAGCAGCTGGTGCATCTGAAACAGAAAAGTCAGATTTAGCATATACTTTCTTGAAGTGCTCCGTGAGCACGTTGCCATCGATTTGGCAGTACGGCGACGTCTCTCCAAGGACGCGCTGCATCGCCTTGCGCCGGTCCGCGCGGTACAGCTTCTGAATCTCAGACGCTGCATTCGCGTCGTACCGACGCCACGTCCACCGCGCTGCCCACCGCGGCCGCGTGTAGGGGCAGGGGGAGGGGGATTGGCCGCGGTGCGCTGCTGCTGGTGGCCCATCCTGTCGATCTCCGGCTGCCTGGCGTTGTGGCTTCGTCTCGGCGATCTCGGAGATGAAGTCCTCGACGACCGCGACGAATGCGTCCCACGGCTGGTCGTGGACGCTCTCCAGGGCCGCCAGCCAGCACCGCTGCCTCTCCGTTAGCCGAGCGTCGGCTGTGGCAGGGGAGGGCGGAGCTGCCTCGGTTGCGCCCTGTACGGAGGGTACAGGAGGGTTGGTCAAGTTTGGTGGAGGACAGGAGTTTTGCGGCGGAAGGTTGGGAGTGGGACGGTTGTTACGGCGTCGGCATCTCCTCTTCTGGCTGCCATGTCTCGGAGATGCAGCTGCAGTCCCTCCGTTCACGTCGCGCCGCCCCGTCGTCTGCGTCGGTGGTGGTGCCGTGCTGCCATCTGGCGTGGGTCTCGCAGTGCTGCTTTCAGTCGCCGCGCCGGTGACAGGTGGCGCAGCGGTTGCAGCTCGGGTCGGGCCAACAGATGGCCCAGCGGTCGCCCACGCCCTGTCGCCGGAGCGAGATACACGCGGCCCTGAGATTTACAATTTTGTTTTGGTTTGTGACCGGACGATGTGACCGAGCGGCTCTAGGCGCTACAGTCTGAAACCGCGAGACCGCTACGGTCGCAGGTTCGAATCCTGCCTCGGGCATGGATGTGTGTGATGTCCTTAGGTTAGTTAGGTTTAAGTAGTGCTAAGTTCTAGGTGACTGATGACCTCAGATGTTAAGTCCCATAGTCCTCAGTGACATTTGCCATTTTCGTTTGTGTAAACTTCACGAAAATAAATACATTTCTTTCATGTTTTGGTCATATAAGCAATCTTTTACATTCATACATGAACTCCTTAATTACGAAACATTTGTGTTTGTTGGTGATCTTCTCTTTGAACAGTTAGTATGAGCTACGTCGTTGTTACGCGATGTACGCTGCGTGTGTCCCTTACACACAAAAAATACAATTCGAAAATTTGTCCGATACATCAAAATAATCGGTTGTGGTCCCACTATAATCTGCTCCAATTTGAACCGAAGGTTTGAGTTATTCTGTGCTTGAACATCTGTTGGCAAGGAGCTGCATTTGTTTTAAAAACGCCATATAAGACTAGACGGTGTTGAAGAGCTGACGCAGCAAATATGCTATCTCAAAACCCTACCCAGTTTCTGAAGCCTTTGGAGAACGTTGCTGAAGGTGGGAATCACAAGCCTCCAACAGTTCACGAGACCACATCTGTACGAAACGCAGTACCAGACCAGATGAATGGCGTTAACAGTGTCTTACAAAATAGAGCAGTTGAGTTTCAAATGGCTGTGGAATTTCTGAAATCGTTACAAAACTTCGTAACATCACAAAGTGGAAAAATGACAGCGAAATACACGATGATGGTAACACAGAGGAAACTGTGGTTCGTGGAAGAGAGATGATCATGACTGATATTTACGTACCAATAGTCAAGTTACGCTGAGAATTTCCTCATTGTATAAACGCTTAAAAGAAAGCTCTTTCCTGTATGGGTTTTTCGCTGAGTTCTGAGTGAAGTCTGTTGCCGAATTTAAGGTAGGTGCCCATAGCAACAAATAGATTCCTTGAAATCTGTTCTGCGGACTTTGAAGTGAATTTTGAAGATGAAGTGGTACATTTTAAGTATTTCATCTGGGAAATTGTTAAAAGTGGAGAAAAAAATTCCAGTTTCGTGGTCATATCAAGACGTGTATTAAAAATCAGATTTCCCAAATGTTGTGAAAGTGTTAAAAATTTATTTATACCTCAGTTACGAACGCTAAAAGGTAGTGAATTTATTCAGAACCAAAACTCCTGTAAATTCGTCATCGATCTTCAATGGTGCAAAGACGGCGGGCATAATGACAATTGAAAACGGTGTCTTGTGGAAAACAGACTAAAAAAATATCATGAAAGTTAGTACTGAAATAAAATTACGGAACGTAGACGTTAACATATTGGCTGAATAAAACCAATTCTGTTTTACGATTTCAATTTCGAAATGTAACACTGTTTAATGACACCTGTAATTTATTTTCTATAGGGTATTATTAATTATTGTTGTTTGTTTAGTTCAATAAACTGTATTTACTAAATTAACATTTGGAAAAATTAGGAGTTGCTTAGGAGATCGTTATGGACGGCGGAGGGGGCGTTGCGGCTTCAACAAGATGTATTGGTGAAATGGATTTACTGTGTGAAGACTCATGCAAACTTCCATAACACAATTCAATACTACAAATACTACCATGTTTCATTAAGGATTTGCTGTGCTTTCATACCGCTCCACGCGCTTCAGACGGCTATTCATACACTACAAAAATAGCGATACAAAACGAGCGTGTAACTACTGCAATGAAATCACTTGGCTTTTTATTTCCATGGACGAAACATATCTTAGTTTAATCAATTAAATTCATGTTTCACTGAGTATTGTGTGTTCAATGTGATGCGTTATGTGGAATTTCAATAGTGTAGCAAACGTGTACGTGCGCAGAGTTGAGTTGATAGCCGCCAACACGAGTCACACTTAGGTGGTGTTTCTCAACTGCTAAACGAGATGGCAGCACGGACAGCCCGCAAAGAGTACTGTGGCCGATGTGCAGTGAGGAAATTTCGGCCGGTGTGCGCACGCCATGCAATCTTTCTTCAACGATTTTATAGAAATTATTCAGTAAAAAAAAAAATCTTTTTGCGTTACTTATACCTTTACATGTCAGATCCACTATGCCGTGTCCAGAAATTCGTCAATGGTCATAGTTATCGTGATATTTGCGCTTACGTAATACACTGCGTAAATTTCAAAAAAAGTTTGCAACGAAAATCAGGGGTTTCTATGATTTTGCCTTTGGTGCATATTACATTATATTTTATTGCGTCGGAAATTTAACTAACATACTAAATCTTTCTATAGACTTGGGTAGAGGTCTTGATCATTACCAACCTCGACAAAATTGATCTGATATAACACACCCATTTGCGATCACGCAAGCCAGCGATAAAGCCAGAACGAAATATCCAGAACATTCCTCATAATTCATAAGCTGTTTGAGGTATCAAAATGATCTTTTTGCAAAAGATAGCACGCTGAGAGGAGACTATTTTTTCATATGGTAATACAAAATTTCAGATTTAGCATGTTATTCCACTCACTACAGACCTTTTCGATGGAACTACGTAATTATTTATAAGGGCCATCGATAGCTGATGAAACGAGAAATACTGTGGATTTTGGATCAACATTACTGAAGACCTTACAGAGGATGTGCTTTCTCATAAGCTATTGACCTTACTTTTCCACCATTCGTCACTTAAAATTAATAAACCACTGTTTCAGAATTTTGTAGTAGTCTACACAACAAGTAGCATGTGCGCCAAAATATTATCTCAAATGTGCTATGGCAAAAGAAGCAAATTTTAGCATGACAATAAAAGAAATGAGTTTCCTCCCCCTTACCCAGTGTGGCTAGTGTCTCAAAATCAGAAGTAGGTCTGGCAGTTGGCTGAAACAGGAATGTAGAACCTTGACTCCCCTCGCTCGCCACATTTGCGGCGCTGTATTGAATTCAACAAATATCGTTTCTTTTTGCATTACAGTGCGGTCATTGTAGTTATGGGATAATGATATGCACATATACAAATGGCGGTAATATCGTGTACACAACATTTTTCCAACAACAGTTAGCGTCACCAATTCCCATTTCTACCACAGAGAGACCAGATGTACGAAATCAGAAACTGAAATGAATCTATGTTTTGTGGAAACTTTAGTTAACACTACCTTTATGTACTAGATTTGTGTTAAAATACTTTGTTTACACTACAACTACGCAGCTCACAGTACCATTCTGTTGACACTCACTCAAATAAGAACTCTTCTATTAGTAATAGAGCAAATATTTTATTTTTTGTGGTTGCTACATCCAAACAAATGAGGAAAATGATTTCTAGTTTTGCGTTTTAATTTCAAACATTGAAACTTTGTTTTAATTTCGTCTGTAAATACAATAATCTTTTTAGAATTTGTGTGAAAATTTTGCAGTGTATTACATGTAGTGACGTAACGTGCGATTCTTACAGTCTAACACTAAACTTGTAAACATTGTGACCTGAAGCAATAGACAATGCACAAAAAAGTGCGAGTGACAAACTCCTTGCTATATGAAAGCGTTGCATAGTACCAAACACAGAACTTTATTTATTCAGTATGACCACATTTATTCTCCATTTTTTTATGCTGCACGTTACTTAAAAACGTGCTGTTTCAAAATATACGGGACATTTAACAAAAAACGGGACAGTGTACGACCATTACTCTCTTTGTCGAAACAATGGGACGCTTAAGCTAAATGATAATCACATAAAATATAGGGCATCTGGTCACCCAGTTCAACCTCACCCCTTCTTCAGTCACAACAGGCAATCCTACCCCCTCGCTATTACGCACCAGTCCTCCATGCTTATACCGTCACATTCGTACCTTCCTCACGGCCGACCTTTCCCCCACAACAGACTCCTTAACTTAGGGCACGTCTTCCCGGTTCTTAATGCTAGGAAAGTGCTTTTTTTTTAATGTCAGTGTTTCGGCATAAAGTTTTACATGTTTTTAAACGTGCGCTAACTGTGCTTCGTTTTACCTTTTATTGTTACTGTTTCAAACAGATAGTGGAAGAGGTACTTCTAAATTATTTCTAAAAATTACGATTTTGTTTTTCACCTCTACGAAGTTTCAGATTCAATGTAAATATCTCCCCAACTTATTTTCCGTTTCTTTTTCACGTCATTTAATTTTTGTCAATCAGCTGATTCAAATCAGTACTTTAATTGCCACTGAAACTTTGTGAAGATGTGAATTATCTTGAAGAAAGATGAGTTTTTATTTTCTTTTGTAATTCACGCCTCATCTTAATATGTTTATCATCTCTCACTCTCGCACTACCAAATGCTATTAAGCACTATCGTTTTACTCTTTGCAGGTTAATCAATATAAAGAATCCATTTTGTGTACCATACCTGTAAACACTCACAATTCAGGCTTTTTTGACAGTTGAAACCGATTTCATCCTTTCGCTGCAAAATCATCAGCCTCGACTTAGTATTTTGATTGGTCTACATTTCTGACAGCAAGTGACGTGGTGCAGTGATTAGCACACTGTACTCGTATTCTGGAGGATGACGGCTCAAATACCTGTCTGGCCATTCAGATTTACGTTTTAAGTAATTCAGGGGTACTTCTCCAAGTAAATGTCAGAACTGTTACTTTGAAAAAGGAACAACCTACTTCCTTCCATATCCTTTCGAAATCAGGCTTGTGCTCCTCCTTTCATGACCGCAGTGTTGAGAGAATGTTAAACACAATTCTTCCGTTCTTCATTTGTGATGCATCCTTGTCTTATTCACAGAAACAAACTGAAATACAAAAACATTTAATTCTCTTTAAAATGTCCCAAAAATACTGAGAAATAAACTTCGGTTTTAACTTCAGTAAGAAGTAACATTTTTCACGATCATTTTACGCAAAGCTTTCTACTAGTTAATTATTTATATAAAATGTACTGCACTCATCTGACGTGTTGATGGCATTAGGTATTTCACAGAGCTGTAACTGCTGATCGTAGAGGTCATATATGGCACTTTTTCAATGTTTTAATCCAGAGATAGCCCTAACCTATCGGTTGCAGAGATGTGCGCACTTCCATAGCATTCCCAGCTGATGTTCATGCTAGGAAGACAAGCTAATCCAGCTTTAGTCTTCAAAAATATAACAGGGGTCTTTATTTTGTTTTATGATTTACACAGAAAGACATGTTTTAGAATCTTCATTTATTATCACACATAAAAGACTAAAGAATAATCCGTTATTCAACTTTAAAATAAAAATATTTTCAGTTAAACGTTGAGTCTGAAGTGTGAGGATGAGTGTCACTCATGTAACACTGAACTGTTGTCCATGTCTGCTTGTAAAATAAAATTTATGATAAGGCAGGTTTGGGCATAAATGTCTAATTAGCTTAGGGGAGAATGGTGCACTCAGCCATCGGTGCTCTGTGTGATGGATGCCCACAGAACACCTCCCTCCCCATATTCCTCCACCTCACACTTCATGTAGCGCGGCTGTTTTCACGTGTTGTTGCAGTTTTGAAACGTGCTACAAGTGAATCACGCTGAAGAGTGGCTACATTCGAATTGAGCTGTCCATTCCTTAACTGTTTACAATAAAACAGTGCACTCTGTATATTTCCTCATCGCCTTTGGATGTATTACGGTTGGTGATAAACTATTCAAAATGAAGACATTCGAGATGGTCCAGACTTTCAGTTTATCTATTCGGTCGAAATATATATAGCAACGCAGCTTCAGAAAGTTAATATGTATGAAATAGTTTCACAAATCAGATTGACAATTGATGTACGTTATTGTGCAATATAAAGAAAAATATCAACAAATTCATTGATATCACTTCCGTCTCTGTATCCAACGAAGAAATTTCGCACCTCAGATACGTATACAGCCAACATAAAAATTGTACGATGCGGTGGAGGCAATAGAAAAGGACAGAATGACATGTTACACCACCCTTCTTTTCTTCAGACATAAAACACACTCAGTAGCTGTACTGGGTGGTGTTTTATACACTACTGGCCGTTAAAATTGCTACACCAAGAAGAAATGCAGATGATAAACGGGTATTCATTGGACAAATATATTATGCTAGAACTGACATGTGATTACATTTTCACGCAATTTGGGTGCATAGATCCTGAGAAATCAGTACCCAGAACAACCACCTCTGGCCGTAATAACGACCTTGATATGCCTGGGCATTGAGTCAAACAGAGCTTGGATGGCGTGTACAGGTACAGCTGCCCATGCAGCTTCAACACGATACCACAGTTCATCAGGAGTAGTGACTGGCGTATTGTGAAGAGCCAGTTGCTCGGCCACCGGTGACCAGACGTTTTCAATTGGTGAGAGATCTGGATAATGTGCTGGCCAGGCAGTAATCGAACATTTTCTGTACCCAGAAATGCCCATACAGGACCTGCAACATGCGGTCGTGCATTATCCTGCTGAAATGTATGGTTTCGCAGGTATCGAATGAAGGGTACAGCCACGGGTCGTAACAAATCTGAAATGTAACGTCCACTGTTCAAAGCGCCGTCAATGCGAACAAGAGGTGACCGAGACGTGTAACCAGTGGCACCCCATACCATCACGCCGGATGCTACGCCAGTATGGCTGTAAATAGAACCTGGATTCATCCGAATACATGACGTTTTGTCATTCGTGCACCCAGGTTCGTCGTTGAGTACACCATCGCAGGCACTCCTGTCTGTGATGCTGAATCAAGGGTAACCGCAGCCATGGTCTCCGAGCTGATAGTCTATGCTGCTGCAAACGTCGTCGAACTGTTCGTGCAGATGGTTTTTGTCTTGCAAACGTCCCCATCTGTTGACTCAGGGATCGAGACGTGGCTGCACGATCCGTTACAGCCATGCTGATACGATGCCTGTCATCTCGACTGCTAGTGGTACGAGGCCGTTGTGATCCAACACGGCGTTCCGTATTACCCTCCTGAACCCACCGATTCAATATTCCGCTAACAGGTATTGGACCTCGACCAACGCGAGCGGCAATGTCGCGATACGATAAACCGCAATCGTGATAGGCTACAATCCGACCTTTATCAAAGTCGGAAACGTGATGGTACGCATTTCTCCTCCTTACATGAGGCATCACAACAACGTTTCACCAGGCGACGGCGGTCAACTGCTGTTTGTGTATGAGAAATCGGTTGGAAACTTTCCGCATGTCAGCACGTTGTAGGTGTCGCCACCGGCGCCAACCTAGTGTGAATGCTCTGAAAAGCTAATCACTTGCATATCACAGCATCTTCTTCATGTCGGTTATATTTCGCATCTGTAGCACGTCATCTTCGTGATGTAGCAATTTTAATGGCCAGTAGTGTATAATAACACATGTACATGAAAGGTGTGGTGTCAGGCAATCGGTGATGGTTAGCACCTGTGACACTGAATCTGGATTTACATCCGGATCTACGTCTGTACAGTGTGTGGAAGAAGGTATTTGGAGCACGGATAGGATATTCCTTGTTACCCGCTATGAGCCTCTACAGCTGAGAGGGCGACCTGCCTTTATGTTCCCGGTGCCGCAAGGGATTTTCCCTTTGTGAGAGGGCTGGAATTAAAGAGCTACTGGAATGAGGAGTAGCGGCCCCCAGCTCAGCAAAGTCTACAATGGGCGGAAGAGTGGTGTGCTGAAACCCCACACACCTTAATACCGCATCCAAATGGCACCATAGGCTGAGGATGGCATTGTGGCCGGTCTGAGGCAAGAACAGTGGATCTTTCCTGTTCAAATGGTTCAAATGGCTCTGAGCACTATGGGACTCAACTGCTGTGGTCATCAGTCCCCTAGAACTTAAAACTACTTAAACCTAACTAACCTAAGGACATCACACACATCCATGCCCGAGGCAGGATTCGAACCTGCGACCGCAGCAGTCGCACGGTTCCGGACTGTGCGCCTAGAACCGCGAGACCACCGAGGCCGGCGATCTTTCCTGTCTGCCATGTTTGCATTCATGAGTGGTGTGTAGGAAGATCGACTGTTGGTAAACTTCTGTGCGAGTTTTAATGTCATTTTACCGCCATGGTGATTTTGCTAAATATGCAAGGCATTTTCGGAAAGTAATTGTACTAAATGTTTATTTTTTCTGAAAAAATACAGGACATCGTTAATAAATTTCTTGACTACTTTTTCACATAGTCGCCGTCCTGTTCAATGCAAGTAGTGAGCCGTGGCACAAGCGTCTTTGTGGCATCCTCGAAGAACTCTCACTTCAGAACCTCTTTCTGCACCTGCTTGTCGGTTAAAAAATTTAATGCCATTCACGTGTGGTTTCAAAATGGCTCTGAGCACAATGGGACTTACTGCTGAGGTCATCAGCCCCCTAGAACTTAGAACTACTTAAACGCAACTAACCTACAGATATCACACACATCCATGCCCGAGGCAGGATTCGAACCTGCGACCGTAGCGGTCGCGCGGTTCCAGACTGTAGCGCCTATAACAGCTCGGCCACCTCGGCAGGCCGTGTGGCTTCAAGGAGATGAAAAGATAACCTGAAGGCGCGAAATCAGGGGCTCTGGAAGAGGGCTCAAACATCCCAACCAGGTGAGTCCATGGGCACTTTGGTGGCTAAGACTGTGCGAGGACAGGCGTTGTCGTGTAACAGGCACACTCCTCCCGTTAGCACTGCCCTCCTTTTGTTTTGGATACTCCTTTGAGTTTTCTTAGGGTCTCACAAAATCGTTGTGCATTGACGGTCTCCCCCTGAGGCAGAAATTCGACCCAAATGGTACCTTTTCGGTTCCCAAACATTGAGGTCATAATTTTTTCCCGAAATTGTTGTTTTGAATATTTTGGAAAATGAGGAATTAGTGTGGCGCCACTATGAGACTGTTTCAGGCGTGTAATGAGCCACCCACGTTTCATTTCCAGTCACAATAGCGCTCAGTAATTCCTATCGTTTCAGTTTACATCGCTCAAGAAACCTGATGGCGCTACTGACCCACTTCTTCCGATGCTGCTCTGAAAGATATCTTGCGCACAGTTTCCGATGTTGTTGTTGTGGTCTTCAGCCCTGAGACTATTTTGATGCAGCTCTCCATGCTACTCTATCCTGTACAAGCTTCTTGATCTCCCAGTACCTATTGCAACCTACATCCTTCTGAATCTGCTTAGTGTATTCATCTCTTCGATTCCCTCTACGATTTTTACCCTCCACGCTGCCCTCAAATGCTAAATTCGTGACCCCTTGATGCCTCAGAACATGCCCTACCAACCGGTCCCTTCTTCTTGTCAAGTTGTGCCACGAACTCCTCTTCTCCCCAATTCTGTTCAATACCTCATTAGTTATGTGATCTACCCATCTAATCTTCAGCATTCTTCTGTAGCACCACATTTCGAAAGCTTCTATCCTCTTCTCGTCCAAACTAGTTATCGTCCATGTTCCACTTCCATACAAATACTTTCAAAAACTACTTCCTGACACTTAAATCTATGCTCGACATAAACAAATTTCTCTTCTTCAGAAACGCTTTCCTTGCCATTGCCAGTCTACATTTTATATCTTCTCTACTTCGACCATCATCAGTTATTTTGCTCCCCAAATAGCAAAACTCCTTTACTACTTTAAGTGTCTCATTTCCTAATCTAATTCCCTTAATTCGACTACATTCCATTATCCTCGTTTTGCTTTTTGTTGATGTTCATCTTATACCCTCCTTTCAAGACACTGTCCATTCCGTTCAACTGCTCTTCCAAGTCCTTTGCTGTCTCTGACAAAATTACAGTGTCATCGGTGAACCTCAAAGTTTTTATTTCTTCTCCATGGATTGTAATACCTACTCCGAATTTTTCTTGTGCTTCCTTTACTGCTTGCTCAATATACAGATTGAATAACATCGCGGAGAGGCTACAACCTTGTCTCACTCCCTTCCCAACCGCTGCTTCCCTTTCATGCCCCTCGACTCTCATAACTGCCATCTGGTTTCTGTACAAATTGTAAATAGCCTTTCGCTCCCTGTATTTTGCCTCTGCCACCTCCAGAATTTGAAAGAGAGTATTCCAGTCAACACTGTCAAAAGTTTTCTCTAATTCTACAAATGCTAGAAACGTAGGTTTGCCTTTCCATAATCTCTTTTCTAAGATAAGTCGTAGGGTCAGTATTGCCTCACGTGTTCCAACATTTCTACGGAATCCAAACTGATCTTCCCCGAGGTCGGCTTCTACCAGTTTTTCCATTTGTGACTCGGCAGTCTCCATGAAGAGTTATTTCGATTTTATGCACCATCTCATCAGTCGAAATGGAAGGTTTTCCACTCCTCTGTGTCTCATGAACGTGTGTTCCACCTCCTCTAAACTCCGTGCAAAATTTTTGGAAATTTGTGGTAAGGTCTTATGGGACCAAACTGCTGACGTCATCGGTCCCTAAGCTTACACACTACTTTATGTAACTTAAACGAACTTACGCTAAGGACAAAACACACACCCATGTCCGATGGAGGACTCTAACCTCCGACGAGGGGGAGCAGCGCGAACCGTGACGAGGCGCCCGAGACCACACGGCTACTCGGCGCGGCCTAAACACCGTGCACCACGATAATACACTTGCTCTGTTCATAACCCCTTCGGCGTAAACATTTCAGCGGTGTTATTCCTCACGCGAGTAGGAAGTGGGTCACACGAAGTGGCTCGCACTTGGCGAGATTTTTATCGGCATCTGTCAAGCAAGTGGACACTAAAACGGCAGTTTACATACTACCGTGCTCCTGCGATGCTCGCTGTTGTCAGGGGATTCCCTCTACCACTCAGTCTTGCAAACCTTAAAAATTCTAAAAACCACAGTCCGTTATGGTAACAGTACACTTACTTTCTGGACATGCCTCGTATGTGCGTTGAAGAAGTACGTTCCCAGAGTGAGATTTTCACTCTGCAGCGGTGTATGCGCTGATATGAAACTTCCTGGCGGATTAAAACTGTGTGCCAGACCGAGACTCGAACTCGGGACTTTTGCCTTTCGCGGGCAAGTGCTCTACAATCTGAGCTAACCAAGCACGACTCACTGCCCGTCCTCACAGCTTTACTTCTCCCAGTATCTCATCTCGAAGGGGAGTTTCTGTAAAGTTTGGAAGGTGTAGACGAGATACTGGCAGAAGTAAAGCTGTGAGGACGGGCAGTCAGTCGTGCTTGGTTAGCTCAGATTGTAGAGCACTTGCCCGTGAAAGGGAAAGGTTCCGAGTTCGAGTCTCGGTACGGCACACAGTTTTAATCTGCCAGGAAGTTTCGAAGAAGTACGTTGCCCGACCCTTCTCGGAATATACACCCACGAAATTTTGACCCTAAATCTCACCGACGTGTACAACGTGTATCTCTTAACGTCTTCCACTAGGGTTTGTTGAGCATCTCCGCATCGCTACGACACTTACTAACCAACACTTAATGCAGTCCAGCGCTCTGCTTTGAATCTTCTTTATCTCATCTACTGATGCTAACTAGTAAGAGTCCCACACTGACGAGCGATTCTAGAAAATCGTCTGAACGAGTGATTTGTAAGCCACTTCTTTTGTGGATGGAGTACCCCCATCAATCAAAAAGTCTAGAGACTGACTTTATTAAAAAATAGAGAAAAGTTAAGATGGTGGTTTCAATACTTCAAGTGTTCCACATAATCTCCCCTCACTACGATTCACGGAACATTCATACAACCATGTGGATCTGTCAATGTTCTTCCTTGGGATGTTGTTCAGTTCGTCACACTGGCTTGACTGTCGGTTATGCCATCAAAGCTTTGACCCTTCATGTGAATTTCTGCACTTTGTAGTAGGTTCATGTTGATAATATCAAGTCACTTCACCCATGATGCCTTTTTTCCAGAAAAGACTATGCTCATTCTGGAAAAAGTTTCGTTTAGAGATGTTCAGTGCGCGTTGCTTCATTGCGATTTATGACAAGACAACGCTGACACAGCACGACCGTACATCCACTGCACAGCACCGCCAGCTCACAACTTACTGGTCGAAAACACATCTCTTGTTTACAGTTGTTCATCCAGCTCCCACCATAGTCACAGCCCTAACGTCGCCTACACACTGAGGTGACAGGAGTCATGGGATAGCGATAAGCACATGTACTACTACAGATCATATGCATGGTATATCGGATTTCGTAAATCGTTAGGGAATTCAGTATTCCGAGATCCGCAGTGCCAAGTGTGTGTCGAGAACATCAAATTTCAGGCATTACTTCTCACGAGGGAGAGTCGGAAAGCGTCGGATGCTCTTTAAGACTAATGGCAGATACTGTTGTCTGTACCAAAGTATCAACGCCAAAACATAGTAAGAATCTGCTGAACGACCTGGCAGAGAATTGATGAATGGTCCAGGCTCTGGAAGTTGACCCTGAACGTAAACAAATGTAACATATTGTACATACATAGTAAAAGAAATCCACTACTGTACAGCTACACTATTGAAGACAAATGGCTGGAGACAGGATCTGCCGTAGAACATCTAGGTGTAACTATCCAGATCGACCACATAGAACACACAGTCGGAAAAGCCGACAGAAAACTCATATTCTTCGGAAGAATCTTAATGAAATGTAACTCATCCACGAAAGAAGTGGCTTATAAGGCGCTTGTTCGCCGATTCTTGAGTATTGTTCATCGATCTGTGATCCCTATCGGGTAGGACTGATAGAGAGACAAAGAAGATCCAACGAAGAGCGGCGGGATCGTTTAGATGGCGAGACAGAGTTACGGAGATGCTAAACAAACTCCACTGGCAGACGTTACAAGAGACGTTGTGCATCGTGGGAGATTACAAGTGAAATTTCGGGACAGCACTTTTCAGGAAAAGTCGGACAACGTATTACTTCCCCCCCACACACACATCTCGCGTATTGACCACGATGAGAAAACTCGAGAAATTAGAGCCAATACAGAAGCTTACCGACAATCATTCATCGCAGGCACTATTCACGGGTGGAACAGGGTTTGAGGGATCGGATAGTGGTACCCAAAGTATCCCCCACCACACACCATTAGGTGGCTTGCGGAGTATGATATAGATGTAGACGGACAACGCAGTGGCCAAAGGCGATCACTTAAAGGCCGAGAGCAGCAGGATTTGCGTAGAGTTGTCAGTGCTAACAGACAAGCAACACATTTTGAAATAACCGCAGAAATCAATGTGGGACGTACGACGAACGTACCCATTAGGACAGCGTGCCGAAATATGGCGTTAACGGGCTATGGCAGCAGAAGACCGACGCGAGTGCCTTTGCTAACAGCACATCATCGACTGTAGCACCCCTCCTGGGCTCGTGACCGTATCGGTTCGACCCTTGACGACTGCCGGCCGATGTGGCCGAGCGGTTCTAGGCGCTTTAGTCAGGAACCGCGCTGCTGCTACGGTCGCTGGTTCGAATCCTGCCTCGGGCATAGATGTGTGTGATGTCCTTAGGATAGTTAGGTTTAAGTAGTTCTAAGTCTCGGGGACTGATGACCTCAGATGTTTAAGTCCCATAGTGCTTAGAGCCATTTGATTTGAACCTTGACGACTGGAAAACGGTGTCCTTGTCGAAGGATTCCCGCTTTCAGATGAGAGAGCTAATCGTAGAGTTCAAGTGTGGCGGAGACACAAAATCAAGAACCCAAGTTGTCAACAAGGCATTGTGCAAGCAGTTGGTGGCCCCATGATGGTGTGGGTTGTCTATACGTGGAATGGACTGGGTCCTGTGGTCCAAGTGAACCCATCATTGAGTGGAAATGATTAAGTTCGGCCATTTGGTAACCATTTGCAGCCAAACAACGATGTAATTTTTATGGATGTCAGCGGTCCACAAATTGTTCACAGTTTGTCTGAAGAGCATTCTGGATAATTCGAGCGAACTGTTTGGCGACACAGATCGACAGACCTAAATCCCATCGAATATTATGGAACATAATCGAGAGGCAAGTTCGCGCACAAAATAATGCACCGGCGAAACTTTCGCAATTACGTACGATCATAGAGGCAGCATGTGTCAGCGAATTGTTGAGTCCATGCCACGTCGAGCTGCAGCACTACGCCGGGCGAAAGGATGTCCGACACGTTGGGGCGAGGTATCCCATGACTTCTGTCGCCACACTGTAAGCCAAGAATGAAATTCGTACATCCATAGATGAAATGGAGGACCGTGGGACGTCAGCTGGTATAAATTTATATCAAAAATGAAGAAATTCCTCCAGCTGTATTTTAAGGTGTCGATTTTATTTTGACAACTAGTTTCAACGTTGTAACAACGTCATCTTCTGGCCCATATACTTGTTGACGTCAACTTCATGCGGCTGATACTAGAAGTCAGTGGTGAGATACGGACGTGCTCCGTATGGAAGGTAACACTGGCCACACAGACATGCCTTGCGCAGAACTATTTCCAGTTCCAAGGGACTCTTTATAAACAATTAGATGGCTTAGCTATGGGTTCCCCTCTTAGTCCACTGTTGGCTAAAATATTTATGAACCATTTTGAACAAAATTTTCTAAAAATAGAGCCTTTGAGTGCAAACATCAAATACTGGTTTAGATATGTAGATGATGTCCTGTGTGTGTGGACTGGTGCTAAAAGACAACTCAACACATTCTTGAAAAACCTAAACAGTCAACTTAAAAATATCCAGTTCACTATGGAGATTGGCAATAAATCCATAAACTTCTTAGATCTCACCATTGACATCAGTACACACACACACACACACACACACACACACACACACACACACACATACACACTGTTTCAAAATTTACAGGAAAACAACTACTACAGACACAGTAATACCTTCTTGCTCTCAACATCCCATAGCTCACAAACATGCAGCTTTTCACTCAATGGTACACCGTCTCATATCTATCCCCATGTCCAGAGATGATTTTAAAGCAGAGTTAGATACAATAAAATTTATTGCCACAGCCAATGGCTACAATCGAGTTCTTATTGACCACATCTTGCACAGGAAACAAAAACGGAAAATTATACCCACCCTCTATGCCCCACCTGCTTCCCCATCCACTGTCTGCAAGAAATCGTGTACACTACCATTTCTAGGTCAGGTATCACAGATTGTAGTCAAAGCACTGAAATCCTGCTAAATATAGGCTTTCCTACTATGTCAGGAACACGACAGTCCAGTGTGTTTTTAATAGCAGAGACAAGATCCAGTTATTAGCCAACAGTGGGGTATACAAAATCACCTGTTCTGATTATGACAAATTTTACATTGGTCAGTCAGGCAGAGACATACCAACTAGGCTGGCAGAACATGAACGCAGCTGGAGGTTGCAGAATTCAGACTCTGCATTTGCTGAGCATGTACTGAGTGATGGTCACAACTACCAGCCAGTGTCCCATGTACTTCACTTAGCAAACAAAGGCCATAAATTCAACCTGCTGGAAGCCATGGAAATTAACAAATATCTTGCTCACAGTCCAGATCTCATCCTTAATGACCAGACACAGCTCAACACTTCCCCTCTCCTACACTTCATATAATCATCTTTGTTGTTCATTAATTCCCACACTCTCTCTTCCTACATATTCCCATTTTCCTGTATTCATTAAGTTGTTTTGTTTTGTTGAAGTTGTCTTTGTATTCCACATAGACTGTAGTTTCAATAGTTAAGGCTTTCTTTTAACTGGTACTTGTATTACTGTCCATGTTTAACACCCCTTGTAGTTGTCTCATCAAATACTGTTCATATTTTATTTTGCTCATTTATTTAATGAAAACTGTTACACAGCCACTGCTTTGATTATAATGTTAATGTTAAAATGCAGTACCACCACACTCTCAAACTGTAGGTTCCCTCAAACACCTCCATTTTCCTGCATTTATTTATTTCTGTGTATCTTATTGATATTGCTCAAGTTCCTTATGTATTCTGTATTTACATTGATAACTGTCTCTTCTTTTAATTGGTTGTGTATCACTCACCATGTTTCAATACTTCCTGATGCAGCCTTGTCTAGTACTAATTTTATTTTATTTTATTAGTTTTTAGAATGAGATTTTTCACTCTGCGGCGGAGTGTGTGCTGATATGAAACTTCCTGGCAGATTAAAACTGTGTGCCCGACCGAGACTCGAACTCGGGACCTTTGCCTTTCGTGGGCAAGTGCTCTACCATCTTTTTTTTCTTTTTTTCTTTTCTTTTTTTTTTCTTTTTGAAAACCCTTTAATAAAATGGAACTACAAAAAAAAAATAACAAGTGCCACCGCCACTTTTCATCCTACAACAAAAAAATCTGGTCCACTTCAGGCGTTGACTCCTGACTAAACCTACCCCAGAGAGCTGCCCATATACCAGGGGAAATATGGGAAATCAAGGTTAGGGCTATCCTTACAAACAAAACAAAATCTTCCTTTTTCTTAATTTTATTTTTATTGTTTTTATGTTTATTTTATTTAATTTTTTACTTTTCTTGTTTAGTTTTGTTGTGTAATTGATCAGAGGCCTTCTGCGCCCCGCTGGTAATATGTTGAGTCACGTCTTCTCGAAATTGATGTGTTCCGTTCAACTGTTCAGAAATGATCATTGGTTCAAACAGGAAACCACCTTCTCTCTTGGCTTAACACATTCCAGCTGCGAGGCGGCTCGTGGAAAGCACTCCCAAGGAAGTTCGAGAAAAATTGTCTGTATTTTGGGTGACGGACAACGACATAATGACTGTCATTGAGGTAAGTCCAAAAATCGAGTACAGAGTTTACAGTTTGTCCAAATAAGTAGTAAATGGCATGTCCGCGAATCCAATTCACAGCATTGGTCTTTGTCCGAGGAAAATAGTCGCGTTCCGGACATAATAATGAAAGGGGAGTAATCCGATCCGGAATGTCCCGCGTTAGAAAAGCCACAATACGTCGAACCAAGTGCCAAACCTCCGCCGCCGGTCCGCAAACAAACCTATGTTCATCATTGTCTGGCGCTCCACACGTGGAACATAGAGGTGATTGGGCGAGGTGGATACGAGAAGGCGAAATTGGTTGATTTGCTTACCATTGACAGTTAGGTACCAGACAGATAGAACATTCGTATCAAAGTAACAGGCGAACACCGCGCGCCATACATGACGCCAGTAATCCTGGGGGAACTTTTGTTCAATCGGGTTAGGTGGACGACCTAATTGGAGGACATTGTATACTGCCTTTGTCTTGAGTAAAAAGTGTCTTGGTAAGGTGAGGCGTAGATAACTGAGTTCCAGAAAGAAGTATCGTATATAATGGAACTGGGCCGGAACATCCGAGATCATCACTGGGGCTGACAGTGAGACCGGCGAATATGCCGACAGGAGGCGACCAGTGAGGCTCGTTGGGCAACGTGTCCATACCGTCATCTGGGAGCTGACAAATAGGGCGCGAGCTCTATCCGGCACGTGAAACAGACCTATCCCACCTCGTTCACGGGGAAGAGTAAGGGTTGCATAGTTAACTTTGAACAACACCCCAGAGCTGACGAAAGATGCCATCGCTGCCAACATGCGACGTGCCACAGTAAGTGGGAAAGTTAGAACTTGTGCTACATGGGGAACTCGGGATGCGATATATATATTGACATATTGAGCTCGTTGGAGAATATCTAGGGATCGAAGGCGATGGTCCATAAGACCTGCTCTGATCATTAAAAGGAGGCGTCGGCAGTTGATGGTGGCTGAACGCCGGAGATCAGATGGAAAAATCTATTCCCAAACAACGAATGGTATCAACGGTGGTGAGAGGTGTAACGCACTCGACGGGAAGTCCCGTGCCAATGAACATAACTTGTGAGTTACGTGCGTTTAAAGAGCTACCCAACGCCTCACCATAAGTCGCTACCCACGTCAAAACAGCTCGAACCCCGTCGGCATTACGTAAACAGATGACTACATTGTCAGCATAGGCCGTGCAACAGAATCGGTAGCGATCTATGGACAACCCTACCAAACGTTGTCTTAGTCCACATAGCAAGGATTCCAAGGAAAAGGAGTACAAAATTGCTGACAGAGGGCAACCTTGACGTACGGATCGACCTATTATGATCGATGGAGTGAGTCTGCCATTGTACATTATCCTGGATGAGGCACCCCGCAGAAGGCGTATCACTACCGTGATAACGGCGACTGGGAAACCCATATGGTGGAGAACGGCCGTAAGGAACGAATGGTCGACCCTATCAAAAGCTTGACTAAAGTCCAAAGACGCAAGTGCCCCAGAGAGGCGTTGTGCCTGGGTAACGGCGATCATATCCCTGTAGCGGCATAAAGCAGTGCGGATATTATTATCCCCTCCCAAAGATGCTTGGTCTGGCGACACAACATATCGGGCAACGTTTTTAAGTCGTGCTGCCAAAAGGCGAGTGAAGATTTTCATATCACTGTTAAGGAGGGTGAGGGGCCGATAATCACTGATATTGTTGCCATCATGCAGTTTATGTACAGGAATAATAATTCCTTCCATGAAAGCGTCCGGCACAGGTACTTCCAGAGACATCAGTTTCCGACAGATGGAGGTGAAGGTGGACTCTAACAAATCACGGAAGGTGCGATAAAATTCGAGGGGAAGACCGTCGGGTCCTGGGGAGCGATTGATGGTTCCTGCCCGGATCGCATCACAGACTTCCTCATCAGTCACCTCTGACATCAAGTCAATCGCTGCATCTCCTGGGATACCACCGAAGTTGAGCTGTGTGACTTCCTCGATCAACTCTGGGGAATGTGGAATTGCGGCGTATAGCTGCTGGTAGTGGGCGTGAAGCACATTCCCTATTGCAGATTGGGTTACGTAGCGACGCCCTTCTTGATCTGTTAGGACGTGAACCAATTTTCGGCGTCGATTTTGGCGTTCTTGGATGATATGATCCATCGACAGATGTTCATGAGGCATGCGATCAGCAGTACGAGATCGTACTATCGCTCCTTCCAAATGCCTTCGCATGAGATTGGAGATTTGGGCCTTAGCATGGTTCATCATTGTATGGCGCTCAGGGGAGGCTGGTATCGTGGAGCATTCTCGTAGGATCCTGTAGTAAAAGTCCATAGTGCTCTTCCTCCAGGCGACAACATCTTTGCCATACCGGATTAAAGTTTTTCGAAGAGCAGGTTTTGCACACTGGATCCACCAGGATATGGTAGACGGATACGTGGGTCGGCGTCTATTACATGTGATCCAAGTGTCTTCTATTAGAAGTCGACAGTCAGGTGAATTCAGAAGTGCTGTGTTCAGTTTCCATAAACCACGTCCGTGCCATACTGCCTGTCTTGTGAGAACAACATCACAGAAGTAAGCCTCATGATCTGAGAAAGCAACAGGCCAGATTTCAGCCCGTCGAGTGTGTTGAATTAGGGATCGCGAGATGTAGATGCGATCCAGTCGGCTAGAGGAGTGCGCAGTGTAGTACGTTAAGCCCAAAAGATCACCGTGAACATGTCTCCACGTGTCAACAAATTGTAGCCGCGTGACTACTGTTTCCAGAACTGCGCATGGTGAGTGACCCGGCAATTGATCCTGAGGTCGCTGGGTGCAGTTGAAGTCTCCACCCATGACCCAGTCATCTTGTGGTCCCATAAAAATGGATGTAACTTCATTCGCGAAGAAGGCATTGCGTTCACGACGGTAGCCGGAGCCCGACGGCGCATAAATGTTGACGATGTGTACACCAAAGAGAGTAAGGGCCATACCTCTGCCGTTGGGGAGGTATAGGACATCTTCGGCAGGAAGACCTTCGCGTAAGATGATGGCAACACCACTACCGGTGTCCGAAGCGGGAGAAAGATGCGCCGTGAAGCCATGTGGCGGTGAAAAATCGGCGACATGCACTTCCTGAAAAAGCGCAATATCTATGTCCGCATCATAAATCATATCGCGGAGCAGCGCTAGTTTGTGGGGCGCACGAATGGTCGCGAGGTTAATCATTGCGACACGATAATGCTGGTGTTGGAATCCCACAGGCACAGGTGGGGCTCCTTCTTCAGGAGCGAGAGGTCGTCGATCTTGCCGGTCCGCCGAAGAGGCTGCTATTGTGGAGAGTTTGCGGGCGCGGGCGCAACCGATGGGGGTGCCCCATCATCAGCAGCGTCCACCCCAGTCCCTTCGATCTCCACGTCGTCTGCCCAGGAGACTGATACTGCGATAGGGCATCGGCTGTGCACATCATCCACGTGGAGAGGAGACGTAGTTTTCGTCTCATCGGATAGGCTCTCTTCAACGTCGACCTGTTGGGGCGTTGGGGCGACGGCGCCAGTAAGGAGGGGTGTTCGTTGCCAGTGGTCGCCTGTGGCGGGTCTTTCGCATCAGACTTTTGGTCACCAAAGAGCGGTTTGTCGTCCATCTTCGGGTCTGCATCCCTGGTATCCATCTGTAGAATGGATTCATCAGGGGGTGTACGGCTACGTTTCTTTCTCTTTCGTGTCGACCCTTGTTTTCGTTCAGTGTCCGATTGCGGGTGGCTTTCGTCTGACTCCGGACCAGTCTGAAGGAAAGCAGAAGTAGGTACCACTCCCGGATCAACGTCCATCTCCGTAGCATTTTCAGTCACAGTGCTGTGATGATTCGGCAGGTCAGGATCTGGTGTCTGTGGCACCTCAGAAGGAATTTCAGGAGCGGTTGCATCTACCTGATCAGACGACGTCAACGGAGCAGGAAGTCCCTGTGTAGAGGTGCTACCTTCCTGGGCAACCTTGGCATATGTGACAGGGATCTGAGTGATCACCGCTGGGGACGCTCCCTCGCTGACCGGCGTGTGGGTCAGGCGGCGTCGCATGCAGGCGGATCTGACGTGGCCTTCTTGTCCACATCCCGCACATGTTCGGGGTTGGCCGTCGTACATGACAATGGCTCGCACCCCGCCAATTGTCAGGTATGATGGTATATGTTTTTTTCAGTTCAATTTTGACCTGACGCACCCCATTAAGGACATGGTAGGTCGTGAAGGTTTGCCATTTTTCCTCTACGTAACCGATGACGTTACCGTATGGCTGTAACGCAGAGACAACTTCGTCCTTCGGCACTTCAAAAGGTAGTTCAAACACATAATCGTGCGCGTGCGTTGACCGTACTCTGCGAGTTCAAGTGTTACAGCTCCGACGTGACCATCAGAGTATTTGAACTTAAGTCCATTGGCATGGCGACGAATAACATCTTCACACACCTCGGTGTTTGTCATTTTAATATAAACGACACTACTCGTGATCGAAAAATGGATTCCGATAACGTGGTTAGGATCTAAACGAACTTCTTCACGTATGAACGTTTCAACTTCATGTGCACGAGGTCGCGCATGTTCAGCTGGGAAGGAAACTTTACGGGTCACACGGCGGTAAGCGCTCGACATGTTCACGGTGGACGGACACAAGCCTTAAAGCTACGACGCGGAAGTAAACAACGCCTGCAGCGGAGCACTGGCCGGCGCGCGGGGCCCTCCGCACGCTGCCACGGCTGAGAGCCGACTGGCCATCTGAGCTACCGAAGCACGACTCACGCCCGGTCCACACAGCTTTAAGTTTGGAAGGTAGGAGACGAGATACTGGCAGAAGTAAAGCTTTGAGGACCAGGCGTGAGTCGTGCTTCGGTAGATCAGATGGTAGAGCACTTGCCCGCGAAAGGCAAAGGTCCCGAGTTCGAGTCTCGGTCGGGCACACAGTTTTAATCTGCCAGGAAATTTTATTAGTTTTGTTTATTAATAGAAAACTGTTATGTAGGCATGCTGTTCCTATTTTGTGCTAAATGTTTTCCTGTCTACTCCATTGTTATTTATGTACTGTTCAGTTTTTACTTTTTCATTGCAAAGATGTTACTGTATGTTTCTACTTCAGTCTAGATGTGTTACTTCTCTTCCAATGTTGTCTGCTAACATTTAACTACTTTGGTGATAATCCTCAGTAAATGTCTGAAGATGGCCTTGTAAGCCGAAAACCAGTTAACAATAAAAGTAATATTGTAGAACAAAAGCAAACCGGTGCTTTTCATTTATTGAAATCGACACCTTAAAGTACAGCTAGAGGAATTTCTTCATTCTTAATATAAGAACAAAATTAGTCTCTTAACTGTTAGGACGGAGACTGTGCATTTCGTTAGGACCCATCCGACGAGTCTTAGCTTCACGTCCGCTTTTCTTACATCTAGTTCTTTGTGGTCATTCCCTTTTAGTTCAATTACAGCTCACACTATTAGGGATTTTAATGTTGTTATGGTTTCCAGTAATGTAATCAAACAGTAAACGGGCCTGCCCCTCTATTTATATGCAATACATTAAAACTATTTAACCTGAAGATCAACTTTCACTCCTGAAGAGGGGTCACTACTTTGCAGTTATTTGTGCTTTTAGTTGAAGATTTATAACGTTACAGCTTTCCTAAACACAATAGTCTCACTCGCAAATAGTTTCTCGGAGCTCCCGACGCTAACCACCTTATCATTTATATGTTTCGTGAACAGGAACGGGTCTATAACATTCTCTTGGGGTAACCCCGAAGTTACGTTAGATAAGGTGGCGCAGATAAAAGTGTCCTTGTAAGTATAAAGGAAATGCAGTTAAATTACAGAAACGTGGAGCTGGAATGAACTCACACTTTACTTACAATGGAAAATACAGTGAAAACGAAATTTATAGATGACATTGTAGTATGTGTCCCCCTGCCACAACAATAAACTGCTGTGCACGTCCAAGTGTATTCATATACACATGGCCTTAAGTTTCGATACCGATGGCGGCAACTTCACGGCTGATGATGTCTTTCAGTTAATGTATTGTGTGTGGATTTACTTTATAGGCCGTCCTCTTCAAATGTATTCACAGGAGAAAATCACATGTTGTTACATCCATTGAACGTGGTGGCCATAAATGTTTGCTGACACTTCGTTCCTGATCTAAGATATCATGCACTCGTTCCAGGGATACCTTAGAGGTGTGACATGTTGCCCCATCTTGCTAGAAGAAGTAGATTTGTCTTCCAAATTCAGTGAGTTAAGCACATAATGTATAAAAGATTTCCAATTTATTTAACTGTGTTGACAGTAGTGTCAAAAATATCAACCCAACGATGTGTGTTCCTGTTACACTGCACAAAACACTGCTTTTTTCATTATGGAGTGGTTGCTGGCACACAATGCTAGGGTTCTTCGTTGCCGAGTACGTTTTGATCTGTGAATTCACATGACCGAAAAGGCCAGCCTGTGTGGCCGAGCGGTTCTAGGCGCTTCATTCTGGAACCGCGAGACCCCTATGGTCGCAGGTTCGAATCCTACCTCGGGCATGGATGTGTGTTATGTCCTTAAGATAGTTAGGTTTAAGTAGTTCTAAGTTCTAGGGGACTGATGACCTCAGATGTTAAGTCCCATAGTGCTCAGAGCCATTTGACCGGAAAGATGAAACCATGCTTCATGAATCATAGTGTAATCGAAAGCGACTAACAAACCATCGTTAACGTTATTCAAAAACCACGTGCAGTAATCTACACGTTTCAGACCGTCATCCTCCTCTAATTGTTGCACAACCATCACATGATAAGGCTTCAAATTAACACTTTTCAGTGTCCGCCAGGAACTCTTCCCACGTACATGCGCTTTTTTGGTCAGTTTGTAAGACGTCGTGGTTTCCTGACCTTCATTGCTTACATATTCCGCCCTCACAATCATATTCCGCACATCAAGACGCTTCATTCGAACCCAAACTCGGTAAGGTAAAGTCAATGTTGTATGAATTCATGTAAACGATATACGAATAACTAATAAATCGCAAGCGCGCACCGTGGTTGAAATACTCGAGACTGGCGTACACACAAACATTCCAGACACGACGGTCACAGATGCTTTTAGTTCGAGAGAGGCAACCGCATGCCATGAGGCCGGTCCCAACCTATCTACGTCGGCCGGTGACCGCCCGTAGAGCAGACAGTGTTTGCCCGAGTGAAAGGACAACCCCGTGTTCGGCTTAAAAGCAAATTCCGCTACATTGTGTGGGAGCGGCCAGCCTACGCATTCTTTACACATAGCATGCAGTTTCAGAGATTTTCAAAGGGAGACAGCAAACGCCAAACGCCGATACTACAGATTTCCGGATTGGTCGCCTTAAACGAAACGTCATGCTCTCGTTTTAGAAGAGCAGTGCTAATTGGCAGACGATATTGCTGACGCCTTGAGCTGAAGGAGTAATGAAAGAGACCGAAAAATATACGCCTTCACGTCTGGCGTGGAGAGGGGCCGTTTCGTTGTCGCTCTTGGAGCGAGAACACGCAACGAGAGCGTGCGAGCTCGTACGTGTATTCAAAGAGCGAGGAACAAGTCTCTCGTCAGTACTTCAGTGGAAGAGCACCTCTGTCGAGAGCGAATCAAAGTGCGACTCTATATTGAGTCCTTGCGATTAAGCGTTGTTCACTGTGTTGGCGCCACACTTATTGTGCGGTGTGAACGGACAGAGTTACAGTTAAACGCCTGCGAGCGAATTTTTAGTGGCATCACGGTGGACTGGTTATTTGACCGGTGTACCACGCCAATAGTTAGACTAGGGGCGAATAGGAGTCGACTTCATCAGGGCGTAGGGAGAGTTTGATTGGCGAAGGTCAATCCAGATAGAACGAGAGTTATCTTATTTGTCAGCAGCGAGCGGCACAGACAGCAGTCATCGCAGCTTACGGTACTGTGCGCTACAGCTCTTGCGAGCCCCATATTTCCTCCACAACAGTACACTTCACTGCATTTCATGCGCGACACCCTCGACCGTACCTAGCAACGTTCTAACGGATAATTATTCAAGTTGAGTAGGCGCGGCTCTCAGCCATTCTGCCAAGTCAATAACAATCTTAAACTTTGTATAGAAATTTCATTAGCGAATCCTATCCTTGAGAGGTAACTTCACATTCCGAAAAGAACCAGGAAATCGTGTTCAGTTCATAACTAAAAGTGCAATTGTAATTTCTCAGAATTTTTGCAAAATAAATAATAATTTTCGTTAGTTTCATGTTTTTCTTACACTAACTAGCACTACTCCAGTACCCAAGTATCCCACTAGTTACGTAAGAAACTTTGTGAATTTTTGTATCATTTCCTTACAGCGGACGACTCCAGACGATATTTATTGCTGAAAGTTTTTCAGGCATTTCTCTTTAGAACGTTGGGAGCGTCTGTCTGACTTCTGTAGTAGTGTGGGGGTGGAAATTGCATCTTGCAGGAGCCACAGGGTAAAGGGTACATATCAGATTAATCCATTGCGCACAATGACAGAGTAGCACCCACACGCTCACAAGCTTTCATGCTGACTTCTTTGGGCTTCGAATAATTCTTCGGCAAATGTCTGCAATAACTTCTGGAGTATGAACTAAAGGAATCTCTTGTCCTTTTACATTTTGCACAGATCTGTATGTGCGCCAATTTTTATACAGACACTGTATTGCTCTCTTTGCTTATAGTCCTCTATTCCGATACCAGAATCCGAAAAAAGGGTGAGTTTTCTTAATGGAAACTTTCCACATATGCTTCGACAATTTTGATTCTTTCTTCTATCGAGAATGTCATTTTGCAGACTGCAAGGGTAAACGTGTAACTACAATGATGAAATAAACTGAAATGCTAACAGAACGCTAACAATCGATTATTGCATAAAACTCTCCATTGTCTTAACTGTTTACTCTATTTCAGATGTCGAAATAGTGCATTTGTATTCGAAGCGGAGGCAGTCTACTTTGGTCAGTGTCACCCTCTATCTAACGATTATGCACCGTTAAGAACGAGGTGTTGGTGTTTGTTCGCTGAGGAGTACGAATCTAGTGACAAAGATGATCCTATATTCCGTAAATACGTGTTTTGTTTGCCAAGCAACAATACGTAACCGTATCGAATACCTTCTGGAAGGAAAGGACTGCGATATCGACCTGGGTGGGCCTGTGGCTCTCATGGACGAAGATAGAGATGCGTTTCACAAGATCTTCGTTTGCAGAACTGAACGATGGTTCTACAGATATCGTCATTAACGTGTAGCGCAGTAGCTTACGAATCAGTGAGGATATTCAGATGCGGAATGATCCGCGCGCCAGATGAGAGATTATTGGTCTGATATTCCAACCAACCTGATCGGCAGTTGCCACAAAAGTTCACGTAATTGCTAGGATGGATCCCTATATCCGCCCCAGAAACACACCACACGAATTGTTAAAACAGAACATACATAACAAAATTTACATACTCCACGGGACTGACTTTGTCCACCTATCTTGCAGATTCTTTCGTATTGTTGCCTCTTGGAAATAAAGAGCTGTCCCGACTTTTTCAACATCTGCATTCTATCTATGACACTGTCCAGTTTACGATGGAAGTGAAGAAATGTGGTTGTCTTCCATTTCTAGGTGTTTTAGTCAGTTGTAAAGTGACTGGATCATTAAGGAATTCTGTTTAGTTAAGCCTACACGTGCGGGCCTGTATCTGCAGGCGTACACTTGTCACAATCTTTCGCAAGCTATGGGCGTCCTTCACACACTGGTGCATTGGGCACATGTTGCGTCTGAGAGAGAGCCAAAGCACCTAGTGACCGTGTTTACAGACAAAGGATATTCTTCACATCAGATTAGGACAGCACTGACAGATTAAGCATGACCATCCGCAAGAGAACAGACAGAAGGAGTTGTTCAAATTCAGCACATTCCTCCCACATGTGGACAACGTTTCATCTGAATCACGCAGAATCCTGACTAACGTTATGTTAGAGTAATGTTCTGGACACTTACAAAGAAATTTGCTCCTCTGGGCACTGCAAAAGATGACTGGTCAGAACGCCCATACAAGTCATTAAAGGTACATGAGCATGATCCCCACCAATCGCCTTTGGCAGCCCGGCAAGTTAGCAGTAGCCGAGCATTGTATCTCCACAGGACATTATGTGGACTATTCTCCCACAAAAATCTTGTCCACCATGAGGCTTTCTTGTACTCAGTTGTTACAAGTTGTTATAAGACACAAAAAGCATCACACTAGAACACCGAAGAAGCTTGTAAGTTAATGTAATCGGCCAGTATGAAGCAATACAATTCAAGTTCTGGTTATCGATTATTGACTTATAAGATGGTTTTGGTACTTTGGACATGACCGAGGACCTTAAGATTTGGCATGAAACGAGGTCTACCGGCCACGTTACACGAGGGAATGTGAAAAGTGTTCTTATGTAGTAAAAACCTAAGAAATCGGCCCGTTTGCTTAATTAATTATCGCGTCGACGTAATGCCAGATCGTCACATTGTCGCTTTTCTCTGTGAAACGCTTACATTTATCGTCTTAAAACTTAGGTCGATTAGTGCGGTATGCGGAGACACTAAAAGCAACACACTAGAACACAGAAGAACCTTCTTAATTGATGTAATCGGCCAGTAAGAAGCAGTACAATTCATGTTTTAGTTATCGATTATTGACTTATTAGTCATCTTTGGTGCCTTGGACATGACCGAGCTCCTTAAGATTTGGCATGAAACGAGGTCTGGCAGCCACGTTACACGAGATAATGCGAAAAGTGTTCATATGTAGTAAAAAACTAAGAAATCGGTCCGTATGCTCCATTTGCTATCGCATCGACTTAATGCCAGATCGTCACATTGGCCGCTTTTCTGTCTGAAACGCTTACATTTATCGTCTACAAACTTATGTCGCGTGGTGCGGTGTGCCGAGACACTGTAAGCAACAAACTAGAACACAGAAGAAGCTGGTAAGTTGATGTAATCAGCCAGTAAGATAGCAGTACTATTCAAGTTTTACTTATCGATTATTTACTTATTAGCCGGCTTTGCTGCCTGGGACATGTCCGAGGATCTAAAGATTTGGCATGAAACGAGGTCCGGTAGCCACGTTGCACGAGAGAATGTAATAGGTGTTCGTGATAGGTGTTCATATGTAGTAAAAACCTAAGAAATCGGCCCGTTTGCTCCATTTGCTATCGCATCGACGTAATGCCAGATCGTCATATTGGCCGCTTTTCTCTGTGAAACGCTTACATTTATCGTCTGCAAACTTATGTCGCGTGGTGCGGTATGCGGAGATACTAAAAGCATCACACTAGAACACAGAACAGGCTTCTAAGTTGATGTAATCGGCTAGTAAGAAGCAGTAGAATTCAAGTTGTTGTTATCGATTATTGACTTATTAGCCGGCTTTGGTGGCTTGGACATGATTGTGGACCTTAAGATTTGGCATGAAACGAGGTCTGGCAGTCACGTTACACGAGAGAATGTGAAAAGTGTTCATATGTAATAAAAACCTAAGATATCGGTCCGTTTGCTCCATTTGCTATCGCATCGACGGAATGCCAGAAGGTCACATTGGCCGCTTTTCTGTCTGAAACGCTTACATTTATCGTCCGCAAACTTATGTCGCGTAGTGCGGTATGCGGAGACACTTAAAGCATCACACTAGAACACAGAGGAATCTTCTAAGTTGTAATCGGCCAGTATGATACAGTACAATTCAAGTTTTGTTTATCGTTCATTGACTTATTACCCGGCTTTGGTGCCTTGGACGTGACCTAGGACGTTAAGATTTGGCATGAAACGAGGTCTGGCAGCCACGTTACACGAGAGAATGTGAAAAATTTCATATGTAGTAAAAACCTAAGAAATCGGCCCGTTTGCTCCATCTGCTATCGCATCGACGTAATGCCTGATCATCATATTGGCCACTTTTCTGTCTGTAGCGCTTACATTTATCGTCTGCAAACTTATGCCGCGTGGTGCGGAGTGCGGAGACACTAAAAGCATCACACTAGAACACAGAAGAAGCTCCTAAGTTGATGTAATCGGCCAGTAAGAAGCAGGACAATTCAAGTTTTACTAGCGATTATTGACTTATTAGCTGGCTTTGGTGCCCCGAACATGACCGAGGACCATAAGTTTTGGCATGAAACGAGGTCTGGGTGCCACGTTACACGAGAGAATGTGAAAAATTTCATATGTAGTAAAAACCTAAGAAATCGGCCCGTTTGCTCCATCTGCTATCGCATCGACGTAATGCCAGATCATCACATTGGCTTCTTTTCTGTCTGTAACTTGTTAGATAGCTTTGGTGCCTTGGACATGATCGAGGAACTTAAGTATTGCCATGAAACGAGGTCTGGCAGCCACGTTACACGAGAGAATGTGAAGAGTGTTCATATGTAGTAAAAACCTAAGAAATCTTCCCTTTTTCACAATTTGTTATCGCATCGACGTAATGCCAGATCGTCACATTGGCCGCTTTACTCTGTGAAACGCTTACATTTATCGTCTGCAAACTTATGTCGCATGGTGCGATATGCGGAAAGACTAAAAGCAAAACACTAGAACACAGAAGAAGCTTCTAAGTTGATGTAATCGGCCAGTAAGAAGCAGTACAATTCAAGTTTTAGTTATCGTTTATTGACGTGTTAGCTCTCTTTGGTGCCTCGGACATGACCGAGGACCTTAAGTTTTGGCATGAAATGAGGTCTGGCAGCCACGTTACACGAGAGAATGTGAAAAGTGTTCGTATGTAGTAAAAACCTAAGAAATCGGCCCGTTTGCTCCATTTGCTATCGTATCGACGTAATGCCAGATCGTCACATTGGCCGCTTATCTGTATGAAACGCTTACATTTATCGCCTGCAAACTTATGTCACGTAGTGCGGTATGCGGAGACACTAAAAGCGTCACACTAGAACACAGAGGAATCTTCTAAGTTGTAATCAGCCAGTATGAAGCAGTACAATTCAAGTTTTGTTTATCGAGTATTGACTTATTATCCGGCTTTGGTGCCTTGGACGTGACAGAGGACGTTAAGATTTGGCACGAAACGAGGTCTGGCAGCCTCGTTACACGAGAGAATGTAAAAAATGTTCGTATGTAGTAAACATCTAAGAACACGGCCCGTTTGCTCCATTTGCTATCGCATCGACTTAATGCCAGGTCGTCGCAATGGCCGCTTTTCTGTCTGAAACGCTTATATTTATCGTTTACAAACTTATGTCGCGTGCTGCGGTATGCGGAGACACTAAAAGCATCAGACTAGAACTCAGAAGAAGCTTCTACGTTGTAATCGGCCAGTAAGAAGGAATACAATTCATATTTAGTTATCGATTGTTGACTTATTTGCCGGCTTTGGTGCCTTCGCCATGAACGAGGACCTTACGATTTGGCACGAAATGAGGCCTGGCAGCCACGATACACGAGAGAATTTGAAAAGTGTTCATATGAAGTAAAAACCTAAGATAACGGACCATTTGCTCCAATTGCTATTGCATCGACTTAATCCCAAATCGTCACATTGGCCGCTTTTCGGTCTGAAACGATTACATTTATCGTCTGCAAACTGATGTCGCGTGGTGCGGTATGCGAAGACACTAAAAGCATCACGCTAGAACACAGAAGAAGCTTCTAAGTTGATGTAATCGGCCAGTAAAAAGCGGTACTATTCAAGTTTTAGTTATCGATTATTCACTTAATAGCCGGCTTTGGTGCCTTTGACATGACCGAGGACCTTGCGATTTGGCATGAAACGAGTGCTGCCGGCCACGTTACACGAGAGAATGTGAAAAGTGTTCTTATGTAGTAAAAACCTAAGAAATCGTCCCGTTTGCTCCATTAACTATCGCATTGAAGTAATGCCAGATCGTCACATTGGCCGCTTTTCTCTGTGAAACGCTTACATTTATCGTCATAAAACTTATGTCGCGTGGTGCGGTATCCGGAGACACTAAAAGCAACACACTAGAACACAGAAGAAGCTTCTAAATTGATGTAATCGGCCAGTAAGAAGCAGTTCAATTCAAGTTTTAGCAATCGATTATTGACTTATTAGTCGGCTTTGGTGCCTCGGACACGACCGAGGACCTCAAGATTTGGCCTGAAACTAGGTCTGGCAGCTACGTTACACGAGAGAATGTGAAAGTGTTCATATGAAGTAAAAACAAAGGAAATCGGACTTTTTGCTCCATTTGCTATTGCATCGACGTATTGCCAGACCGCCACATTGGCCGCTTTTCTGTTCGAAACGCTTACATTTATCGTCTGCAAACTTATGTTGCGTGCTGCGATATGCGGAGACACTAAAAGCATCACACTAGAACACAGAAGAAGCTTCTAAGTTGATGTAATCAGCCAGTAAGAATCAGCTTAAAAACATGTTTTATTGACATATTAGCCGGCTTTTGTGCCTTGTACATGGCCAAAGTCCTTAAGATTTGGCATGAAACGAGGTCTGGCAGCCACGTTACCTGAGAGAATGTGAAAAGTGTTCATATGTAGAAAAACCTAAGAAATCGGCCCGTTTGCTCCATTTGCTATCGCATCGACCTAATGCCAGATCGTCACATTGGCCGCTTTTCGGTCTGAAATGCTTACATTTATCGTCTGTAAACTTATATCCCGTGCTGCGGTATGCGGAGACACAAAAAGCATCACACTAGAACACTGAAGAAGCTTCTAAGTTGATGTAATCGGCCAGTATGAAGCAGTACAATTCGAGTTTTGGTTATCGATTATTGACTCATAAGATGGCTTTGGTACTTTGGACATGACCGAGGACCTTAAGATTTGGCATGAAACGAGGTCTGCCGGCTACGTTACACGAGGGAATGTGCAAAGAATTCTTATGTAGTAAAAACCTAAGAAATCGGCCCGTTTGCTCCATTAATTATCGCGTCGACGTAATGCCAGATCGTCACATTGGCCGCTATTCTCTGTGAAACGCTTACATTTATCGCCTTAAAACTTATGTCGATTGGTGCGTTATGCGGAGACACTAAAAGCAACACACTAGAACACAGAAGAAGCTTAAACTTGATGTAATCGTCCAGTAAGAAGCAGTACTATTCAAGATTTAGTTATCGATTACTGATTTAATAGCCAGCTTTGGTGCCTTGGACATGACCGAGGACCTTAAGATTTGGCATGAAAAGAGGTCTGGCAGCCATGTTACACGAGATAATGTGAAAAGTGTTCATATGTAGTAAAAAACTAAGAAATCGGTCCGTATGCTCCATTTACTATCGCATCGACTTAATGCCAGATCGTCACATTGGCCGCTTTTCTGTCTGAAACGCTTACATTTATCGTCTACAAACTTATGTCGCGTGGTGCGGTGTGCGGAGACACTGTAAGCAACAAACTAGAACACAGAAGATGCTTCTAAGTTGATGTAATCAGCCAGTAAGATAGCAGTTCTATTCAAGTTTTACTTATAGATTATTGACTTATTAGCCGGCTTTGCTGCCTGGGACATGTCCGAGGATCTAAAGATTTGGCATGAAACGAGGTCCGGTAGCCACGTTGCACGAGAGAATGTGACAGGTGTTCATATGTAGTAAAAACCTAAGAAATCGGCCCGTTTGCTTCAATGGCTGTCGCATCGATGTAATGCGTGATCGTCACATTGGCCGCTTTTCTGTCTGAAACGATTGCATAAATCGTCTGCAAACTTATGTTGAGTGGTGCGGTATGCGGAGACACTAAAAGCATCACACTAGAACACAGAAGAAGCTTCTAAATTGATGTAATCGGCCAGTAAGAAGCGGTACAATTCAAGTTTTAGTTATCGATTATTGACTTAATAGCTGGCTTTGGTGCCTTCGTCGTGACTGAGGACTTGAAGATTTGGCATGAAACGAGGTCTGGCAACCACGTTACGCGACAGAATGTGAAAAGTGTTCATATGTAGTAAAAACCTAAAAAATCGGCCCGTTTGCTGCTTTTGCCATCGTTTCGACGTAATGCCTGATCGTCACATTGGCCGCTTATCTGTATGAAACGCTTACATTTATCGTCTGCAAACTTATGTCGAGTAGTGCGGTATGCGGAGACACTAAAAGCATCACACTAGAACACAGAGGAATCTTCTAAGTTGTAATCGGCCAGTAAGAAGCAGTACAATTCAAGTTTTAGTTATCGTTTATTGACGTGTTAGAAGTCTTTGGTGCCTTGGACATGACCGACGACCTTATTATTTGGCATGAAACGAGGACTGGCAGCCACGTTACACGAGAGAATGAGAAAAGTGCTCATATGCAGCAAAAACCTAAGAATTCGGCCCGTTTGCTCCATTTGCTATCGCATCGACGTAATGACAGATCGTCACATCGGGTGCTTTTCTGTCTTAAACGCATACATTTAACGTCGGGAAACTTATGTCGCGCGTTGCGGTATGTGGAGACACTAAAAGCATAACACTAGAACACAGAAGAAGCTTCTAAGTTGAAGTTATCGGCCAGTAAGAAGCAGTACAATTCAAGTATTAGTCATCTATTAGTGGCTTATTAGCTGGCTTTGGTGCCTTCGACGTGACCGAGGACCTTAAGTATTGGCATGAAACGAGGTCTGCATGCCACGTTACACGAGAGAATGTGAAAAGTGTTCATATGTAGTTAAAACCTAAGAAATCGGCCCGTTCGCTCCATTTGCTATCACATCAACGTAATGCCAGATCGTCACATTGGCCGCTTTTCTGTCTGCACCGGTTACATTTATCGTCTGCAAACTTATGTCGCGTGGTGCGGTATGCGGAGACACTAAAAATATCACACCAGAACACAGAAGAAGTTTCTAAGTTGGTGTAATCGGACAGTAAAAAGCAGTACAATCCAAGTTTTAGTTATCGATTATTGACTTATTAGCCGGCTTCGGTGCCTTGGACATGACCGAGGACCTTAAGATTGTGCATGAAACGAGATGTGGCAGCCATGATACACCAGAGAATGTGAAAAGTTTTCATATGTAGTAGAAAGCTAAGAAATCGGCCCGCTTTCTCCATTTGCAATCGCATCGACGTAATGCCAGATTGTGACATTGGCCGCTTATCTCTGTGAAACGCTTACATTTATCGTCTGGAAACTTATGTCGCGTGGTGCGGTATGTGGAGACACTAAAAGCAACACACTAGAACACAGAAGAAGCTTCTAAGTTGATGTAATCGGCCATTAAGAAGCAGTACAATTCAAGTTTTAGTTATCGATTGTTGACTTATTAGCCGGCTTTGGTGCCTTGGACATGACCGAGGATCTTAAGATTTGGCATGAAACGAGTCGTGGCAGCCACGTTACACGAGAGAATGTGAAAAGTGTTCATAAGTAGTAAAATCCTTAGAAATCGGCAAGTTTACTCCATTTTCTATCACATCGGCGTAATATTAGTCGTCACATTGGCCGTTTTGCTCTGTGAAACGCTTACATATATCGTCTGCAAAACTTAAGTCGAGTGGTGCGGTATGCGGAGACACTAAAAGCAGCACACTAGAACCCAGAAGGCGCTTCTAATTTGATGTAATCGGCCAGTAAGAAGCAGTACAATTCAAGTTTTGTTATCGACTGTTGACTTATTAGGCGGCTTTGGTGCCTTGTACATGACCGAGGACCTTAAGATTTGGCAAGTTAGGAGTTATGGCAGCCACGTTACACGAGACAATATGCAAAGTGTTCATATGTAGTATAAACCGAAGAAATCCACCCGTTTTCTACATTTGTTATCGCATCTACGAAATGCCAGATGGTCGCATTCGACGCTTTTCTCTGTGAAACGCATACATTTTTCGGCTGCAAACTTATGTCGCGTGGTGCGGTATACGGAAACACTATAAGCAACACACTAAAACACGGAAGAAGCTTCTAAGTTGATGTTATCGTCCAGTAAGAAGCAGTACAATTCAAGTTTTAGTTTTCGATTATTGACTTATTAGCCGGCTTTGGTTGGCTTGGACGTGACCAAGGACCTTAAGATTTGCATGATTCGCGTTGTGGCAGCCACGTTACACGAGAGAATGTGAATAGTGTTCATATATAGTAAAAATCTTAGAAATCGGCCCTTTTTCTCCATTTGCAATCCCAGAGACGTAATGACAGATCGTCACATTGGCCGCATTTCTCTGTGAGACGCTTACATTTATAGTCTGAAAACCAATGTCGCGTGGTGCGGTATGCGGAGACACTAAAAGCAACACACTAGAACACAGAAGAAGCTTCTAAGTTGATGTAATCGGCCAGTAAGAAGCAGTACAATTCAAGTTTTATATATCGATTATTGACTTATTAGCCGGCTTTGGTGCCTCGGACATTACCGAGGATCTTAAGATTTGGCATGAAACGAGGTGTGGCAGCCACGTTACACGAGAGAATGTGAAAAGTGTTCATATGTAGTAAAAACCTAAGAAGTCGGCCCGTTTTCTCCATTCGCTATCGCATCGACGAAAAGTCAGATCGTCACATTGGCCGCCTTTTTCTGTGAAACGCTTACATTTATCGTCTGCAAACTTATGTCGCGTGGTGCGGTATGCGGAGACACTAAAAGCAACACACTAGAACACAGAAGAAGCTTCCAAGTTGATGTAATCGGCCAGTAAGAATCAGTACATTTCAAATTTTAGTTATCAATTATTGACTTATTAGCCGGCTTTGGTGCCTTGGAATTGCCGAGGACCTTAAGTTTTGGCATGAACCGATGTGTGGCAGCCACGTTACACGAGAGAATGTGAAAAGTGTTCATATGTAGTAAAAACCTAAGAAATCGGCCCGTTTTCTCCATTTGCTATCGCATCGACGTAAATCCAGATGGTCACAATGGACGCTTTTCTCTGTGAAACGCTTACATTCATCGTCTGCAAACTTATGTTGCGTGGTGAGGTATGCGGAGACACTAAAAGCAACACACTATAACACAGAAGGAGCTACTAAGTTGATGTAATCGTCCACTAGGAAGCAGTACAATTCAAGTTTTGTTATCGACTATTGACTTATTAGCCGGCTTTGGTGCCTTGGACGTGACCCAGGACCTTAAGATTAGGCATGAAACGAGGTGTGGCAGCCACGTTACACGAGAGAATGCACGAGAAAATGTGAAAAGTGTTCATATGCCGTAAACACCTAAGAAATCGGACCGTTTTCTCCATTTGCTATCGCATCGACGTAATGCCTGATCGTCACATTGGCCGCTTTTCTCTGTGAAACGCTTACATTTATCGTCTGCAAATTTATGTCGCGTGGTGCGGTATGCGGAGACAGTAAAAGCAACACACTAGAACACAGTAGAAATTTCTAAGTTGATGTAATCGGCCTGTAAGAAGCAGTACAATTCAACTTTTAGCTATCGAATATTGACTAATTAGTCAGCTCTGGTACCTTGGACATGACCGAGGACCTTAAGATTTGGCATGATAGGAGTTGTGGCAGCCACGTTACACGAGATAATGTGCAAAGTGTTCATATGTAGTGGAAACCTAGGAAATCGGCCCGTTTTCTCCATTTGCTATCGTATCGACATAATGACATATTGTCACATTGGCCGCTATTCTCTGTGAAACGTTTACATTCATCGACTGCAAACTTATGTCGCATGGTGCGGTACGCGGAGACACTAAAAGCAACACACTAGAACACAGAAGAAGCTTCTAAGTCGAGGTAATCGGCAAGTTAGAAGCAGTACAATTCCAGTTTTAGTTATCAATTATTGACTAATTAGCCGGCTTTGGTGCCTTGGACATGACCGAGGACCTTACGATTTGGCATAAAACGAGGTGTGGCAGCCACATTACACGAGAGAATGTGAAAAGTGTTCATATGTAGTAAAAACCTAAGAAATCGGCCCGTGTGCTCCATTTGCTAACGCATCGATTCAATGCCAGATCGTCACATAGCCCGCTTTTCTGTCTCAAACGCTTACATTTATCGTCTGCAAACGTATGTCGCGTGCTGCGGTATGCGGAGACACTAAAAGCATCACACTAGAACACAGAAGAAGCTTCTAAGTTTATGTAATCGTCCAGAAAGACGCAGTACATTTCAGGTTTTAGTGATCGATTATTGACTTATTAGCCGGCTTTGGTGCCTTGGACATGACCGAGAACCTTAGGATTTGGCATGAAACGAGGTGTGGCAGCCATGTTCCACGAGAGAATGTGAATTGTGTTCATATGTACTGAAAACCTAAGAAATCAGCCCATGTGCTCCATTTGCTATCGCATTGACGTATTGCCAGATCGTCACATTGCCCGCTTTTCTGTCTCAAACGCTTACATTTATCGTCTGCAAACTAATGTCGCGTGCTGCGGTATGCGGAGACACTAAAAGCATCACACCAGAACACAGAAGAAGCTTCTAAGTTGATGTAATCGTCCAGTAAGACGCAGTACATTTCAGGTTTTAGTGATCGATTATTGACTTATTAGCCGGCTTTGGTGCCTTGGACGTGACCGAGGACCTTAAGATTTGGCATGAAACGAATAGCGGCAGTTACGTTGCACGAGAGAATGTGAAAAGTGTTCATATGTAGACAAAACCTAAGAAATCGGCCCGTTACATCCATTTGCTATCGTAACGACATAATGCCAGATCGATTTTCTCTCTTAAACGCTTACATTCATCGTCTGCAAACTTATGCCGTGTGGTGCGGTACACGGAAACACTAAAAGGAACACACTAGAACACAGAGGAAGCTTCTAAGTTGACGTAATCGGACAGTAAGAAGCAGTACTATTAAAAGGTATACTTATCGATTATTGACTTATTAGCCGGCTTTGGTGCCTTGCACATGTCCGAGGACCTCAAGAATTGGCATGAAACGAGGTGTGGCGTCCACGTTATACGAGAGAATGTCAAAAGTGTCATTTGTAGTTAAAACCTGAGAAATCGGCCCGTTTTCTCCATTTGCTATCGCATCGACGTAAGGTCAGATCGTCACATTGGCCACTTGTCTGTCTGAAACACTTACATTTATCGACTGCAAACTTATGTCGCGTGGTGCAGTTCGAGGAGACACTAACGGCAACACACTAGAACACAGAAGAAGCTTCTAAGTCGATGTAATCGGCCAGTAAGAAGCAGTAAAATTCAAGTGTTAGTTATCGATTATTGACTTATTAGACGGCTTTGGTGCCTTCAACATGACCGACGACCTAAAGATTTGGCATGAAACGAGGTCTGGCAGCCACGTTACAAGAGAGAATGTGAAAACTGTTCATATGTAGTAAATACCTAAAAAATCGGCACGTTTGCTCCATTTGCTATCTCATCGACGTAATGCCAGATCGTCACATTGGCCGCTTTTCTGTCTGAAACGTCTGCAAACGTATGGCGTGTGGTGCGGTGTGCGTAGACAGCAAAAGCAACACAGTGGAAAACACAAGAAGCTTCTAAGTTGATGTAAACGGCCAGTAAGAAGCAGCACAATTCGAGTATTAGTAGTCGATTATTGATTTATTAGACGGCTTTGGTGCCTTGGACATGACCGAGGACCTTAAGATTTGGCATTAAACGAGGTGTGGCAGCCAAGTTACACGAGGGAATGTGAAAACTGATCATATATAGTAAAATCCTAAGAAATCGGCCCGTTTTCTCCATTTGCTATGGCATCGACGTAATGCCAGATCGTCACATTGGCCGCTTTTCTCTGTGAAACGCTTACATTTATCGTCTGCAAACTTATGTCGCGTGTTGCAGTATGCGGAGACACTAAAAGCAACACACTAGAACACAGAGGAAGCTTTTAAGTTGATGTAATCGGCCAGTAAGAAGCAGTACAATTCAAGTTTTAGTTATCGATTATTGACTTATTAGCCGGCTTTGGTGCGTTGGACATGACACAGGACCTTAAGATTTGGCATGAAACGAGGTGTGGCAGCCACGTTAAACGAGAGAATGTGAAAAGTGTTCATATGTAGACAAATCTAAGAAATCGGCCTGTTACCTCCATTTGCTATCGCATCGACGTAATGCCAGATCGTCACATTGCCAGCTTTTCTGTCTGAAACGCTTACATTTATCACTTCCAAACTTATGTCGCATGCTGCGGTATGCGGAGGCACTAAAAGCATCACACTAGAACACAGAAAAAGCTTCTAAGTGATGTAATCGGACATTAAGAAGCAGTACAATTCAAGTTTTAGTTATCGATTTTCGGCTTATTAGCCGGCTTTGGTGCCTTGGACATGACCGAGGACCTCAAGATTTGGCATGAAATGGGGTCTGACACCCACGTTACTCGACGGAATGTGAAAAGTGTTCATATGCAGTATTAGCCTAAGAAATCGCCCCGTTTGTTCCATTTGCTATCGCATCGACGGAATGCCAATTCGTCACATTGGCCGCTTTTCTGTCTCGAACGCTTACATTTATCGTCTGCAACCTTATGTCGCGTGGTTCTGTATGCGGAGACACTAAAAGCAACACACTAGAACACCGAAGACGCTTCTAAGTTGATGTAATCGGCCAGTAAGAGGCTGTACAATCCAAGTTTTTGTTATGGATTAGTGATTTGTTAGCCGATTTTGGTGCCTTGGACATGACCGAGGTCCTTAAGATTTGGCATGAAACGAGGTGTGGCAGCCACGTTACACGAGAGAATGTGTAAGGTGTTTATATGTATTAAAATCTTAAGAAATCGGCCCATTTTCTCCATTTGCTATCGCATCGAAGTAATGCCAGGTCGTCACATTGGCAGCTTTTTTCTCTGAAACGCTTACATTCATCGTCTGCAAACTTATGTCGCGTAGTGCAGTAAGCGGAGACATTAAAAGCAACACACTACAACACAGGAGAAGCTTCTAAGTTCGATTATTTACTTATTAGCAGGCTTTCGTGTCTTGGACATGACCGAGGACCTTAACATTTGGCATGATACAAGTTGTGGCTGCCACGCTACACGAGGGTGTGTGAAAAGTGTTCATATGTCGTAAAAATCTAAGAAATCGGCCAGTTTTCTCCATTTGCTATCGCATCGAAGTAATACCAGATCGTCGCATTGGCCGCTTTTATCTCTGATACGCTTACATTGATCGTCTGCAAACATATGTCACGTGGTGCGGTATGCGCAGACACTAAAAGCAACACACTAGAACACCGAGGAAGCTTATAAGTTGATGTAATCGGCCAGTAAGAAGCAGTACATTTCAAGTTTTAGTTATCGATTATTGACTTATTAGACGGCTTTGGTGCCTTGGACATGACCGAGGACCTTAACATTTGGCACTAGACGAGGTGTGCCAGCCACGTTACAGGAGAGAATGCGAAAAGTGTTCATATGTAGTAAAAACCTAAAAAATCGGTCCGTTTTCTCCATTTGCTATCGCACCAATGTAATGCCAGATCGTCACATTGGCCGCTTTTCTGTCTGAAACGATTACATTGTAAGTAGCGTGAATAAAAGGACGCTATGTGCAAGAAGCATGAAGCGCCCTTTGAATGTATCCTGATAGCTAAAAGAGCCACGCGCACTTTGAATAAGAAAATGCTACTTGACACTGAAATCAATATGAAAGATAGGGTCGCCACCAACTCTAGCCACACGACAAAGATGAAGTAGCACTGAGTCGGAAAATTACTTATTAATAAGAAAAACTCACAAAAGAACATTCATTGTAAAGTCATTGATAAAGAGTGGGATGTAGTTGTTACTATGATCCAGGCATTCTTCCCGTGAATCAAATATTGAGTAAAGTAAATAGGTCGTGAACACCATGCGTAAGTGCAGCCTGCAGCAAGATTCGTGAAAATACGATCTATTCCAGAGCATTTGTTTCAGATAAAAAAAGGGACACTAATCACTACACGTGTGCACATGGAAACGCTATAGGTGGGCCAACAACGAAAACTACAAGGTAAATGGCGAAGGTAACGGCGACGTAACATCGGTACACAAGATAAGATTGAAGGCAAAATTATTTATTCCTTAAAACATTGATGTAGTGCATCTATAGACTGCTGTTGCATGCTAACTATGTACAATTGCTTGTGAAATACTATACGTTTCATAACAGACTCGCGTGCCCACTCGGTCCGCGGAGACAACTTCTATGGACCGTGGCCATATTTTAATCACATGAGACAAAGAAAATTCACAAATACACAAAAATTACCAAGATCCGGAAAAGATTAGAAGCATACACACACAGTTGTAGGCACATAAACATTCACACTGAACCGAGGGCACTTCAACATATGCAACTCCTTTGTGCTGCGTTCCTCTCACGGATCAAAGTCAAGACTGCATTGGGAATCAAACTGAAAGTCTACAAAAGCCTTGCATTTCCTGCTGCAACCCAGCAAGTAAATCTTTATAAGACGAAATTCGAGACCAAAAGCTAAAAGCTCCCCTCTCTATGTGACAACGCGCCACGCGGTCAGTCCAACTCACCCTTCTTCAACTGGAGCACAGCTGTGTACGCTTCCCGTACCGGCGGCAGACTGCCTCCCGCTTCTCCAGCCTCTTCCACGCTCCGCGTGGACCGGAAAACACCAGGTTGCCATTTCCGCCACCAACCTAACGCAGGTGGATTTCTCACAAGTAGCGGAAACCTCTTTGCCGACTTGACCGCTACAAGAGTTGGCAATGAAAGGTGGCTACAGGACCCTTTCATCACCCCAAACGTCCCGGAGAAGACTGTGCCGCGAATTTTCTCGCAATGCTAGGAGATTCGCCAACAGTCTTCGAAACAAACATACCCTAACGAGTAACAATTGCAACAGTAAACAGCAGCACAAAGGAGTTGATTAATCTCTTATATCCAAGTGAGCTTAATCTGACCTTAGCAATAATTGTGACCTCATGCGGTCCGCAAAGCAAACAGAACAAATTAAATTAAGCGTGATATACTACGCTAACATCATGTCATCTGACCTACTACGACCACAGCCATGAGATATTATTTTAAAATTGCTTTAACCAACTTGTAATATTGCTACAAGAATTTTGCTATGCTGAAATCGGGTGCTAATAGTAGAATAAAAGCGGGTTAAAAGCCGTGATCTGTCTGGGGACGTTAACCGTGGATTACTGGGCAACTGTTTCATCAGATATTTAGTCTAGGTTTACCAAGCAGACTAACATTAATGATAATCTTTTAATAGTCATACAAAACCGGTAATATATATATATAAAAAGAGAATTTAAATAAAAAGAAAGAAATCAGTTTATATTTGGAAATTTATTTTATGATTGTTCATTGAAATTTCAGCATATTATACGTGAGTTATAACTGAGCTGGTGCCTTATTTACGATTGAAAAATGTGAGATTGTAATCTTGCGGAACACATAAAATATGGAGCCAAGATTGGGAGACTGCACACGACACTGCATTCATAAAATAACTCACGAAGAACATTGAAACATAAGCAAGAAGAAATTAACCACAACCAACAGATTCAGTTTTTTTTTTACCCAAAGAAATTACGTTCATACCACAATCCTGTCCGTCATGTAATTACCACACACTGGTATACTAAATTCATATTAACTCTTTCTGAAGTCTTCGCAAAAAGAATAGCTGAGGGCTACTTTGATGATTACACCACATGCTCCACGTGGTCAACTTGGTTTACAGAAAGCGTATAACTCCACAGTAATTTTGATAATTAACATAAATTCGATCGAAAAGCAATTGACAAAAGAAAAACCTTGAACTGGTTACTAACGTCTTACTATTGACCTGATGGGTCAAACAGTTATATAAGCACGTGGTACTGGTCTCGCAAAGTACACTCCACGTGGGTTGAACATAAAGAAAAGCACAAAGAAAAGTTGCTATATTGTAAAATATTGTCAAGACGAGACGTTATAATCACACAAGCATTCACATTTAAGACTGATTAACTTAGTTAGAGTTACTGATCAACATGTGGTTCCACTTTACTCGAAAAGTAATGACAAAGCAACTACCCCAAAATAATCTGAACTTCACACGAGAATTACACTACGCTGCAATTTAAGATAACCTTAGATATTTTAGAGCTAAACCCGAGATAAAGATGATTAAATTTTCAGTTAGGCTGAACTTAACAAATCCATTGTCCTATGGACTTAGCAGACACGCGCTTAGCCGGAGATCTTACCACTTCAGACGCTCGCCACCGCCAGACTGCAACTGCCTACTGCCGAGCGTGTTTCCTGAGGGTGGCTCACAAAGACAAACGGAAGGGGCCAGAGGGGCAGCTTCCTATACCAACATGACAACGGACGGACAGAACCATACTAAGGATAGAAACCTCTCTGCTTTAAGAAAGCGTAGCTACCTGTTCCGACGTTGGTCCTACTGTTCTCTAGCAGACAGCCTTGTCTGCTACCCTCAAGCATGCAACTACAAATACATTTGCTCATTCATACTCTCACACAGAAGGGAAGTCGGATGACAGTATCTTATCATATACAGTATATAAAAGAAAGCGGATGTAGGTTCCGTATGAGACTGTGTGACATGAATTACATATAAACTGTGTTTTAAAGTGTAGTAGTGTGACAGATCGTTCTTGTTTACGTGTAAAAGTAACACCTTCCACTACTCAGTCTCCTCCCAGATAGTCAGAAACGCCACAGTAAATTTAGAAGAGGAATTTACTCCATAAATGACAACAGATTTAAGAAATTAAACATGAAAGGAATCCAACAGAGACCTTTCATAACCCCAACGCTCCGGGAAAAGACTGTGCAGGGAATTTTCTGGCCATGCTAGGACATTCCCAAGCAGGCTTCTCACACCCTACTTAAACCAAAAGTGTAAAGAAAAGGCAAAAGGTCACCAGCTACTTGCTAAAACACAATAATTTCAACAAATCTTTAAAATCTACTAATTTCAAACAGAAAAAAAAGAACACAATCTGTGACACCTATTTAAAAGGTAGTGTAGACCTAATTCGGTCAGCAAGTAAAAAACAATGGTTCCTGTGTCATTAATATGAAAACAATTTCTGGTTGTTACCCTTATGGAGTTCACCAGTATTTGCTCATTGCAAGAGCCAACTGATCACAGGCAAATTTATGACTGTTTATTAACAAGCAAAATTTATGAAAATAGCAAAGGTGCCACAGCAATTAAAAAAGAACATGAAATAACATCAGTATTATAAAGCAGAACATTACAATGCACAATCCGCAAAAGCAAAAATTGATAAGAAAAAAACCATGTTTTACAAAGTCGTTATCGCAAAAAAAATTCTATATCTTATAAAACTAATAATTTGTAGAATTAACATAACTATGTGGCATTAATTTAATCACTCTACTATATTTCAGTTAGTTAGCAAACAATGAGCACTGTGTCATTATACTGAAAATACAATTAATTATGTGATTGTTACCCTTAAGGGGTTCCTCACTATAAATATGCCTCATGCAAAGGCTAATCGATCACAGTCCAATGAGAATGAATAGCAATCTGACTGATAAACGAAGCAATGCCACATGAATGAATTTACGAAACAAAATAACACAAATCTAATACATCACACAAGAACAAACATTGATCAATAAAACAGTACAATAGTCAATATCTAATAAAAAACACCAATAAATAAAACACCTGCAAAATACAAGAGTCAAAGTCTAAAATAAACAATAAATAGAACACCTGCAAAATACGAGAGTCAAAGTCTAAAAAAAATTAATAAATAGAACACCTGCAAAATACAAGAGCCAGTCTAGTAAACACCAATAAATCGAATCCCTGCAAAACACACGAATCAAAGTTTCTGTGACAGAAACACACGTATATGCATTGAACTAAGAACCGTATAATCACTGTTCACTGATACACTCACTAGTTCCACTGTTCCGAGGCACAGTATAAGGGGAGGGGAAAGGGGTGCGTCGCCGCAGCTGTCAGTAGGGATTTTTGTCCATCTGTTGCGTGCAATCCCGCCGTCTCTGCCCTCTCATGAAGTTTCTCTTGGTGGTCTGTGTCACGTACATCTCGATTTGGTTCCATGTTTGTGTTGTCAAATTCGTGCGGTATCCTCGATTGACACGCCACGTTGATATTCCTGGGCAAGGATGACACTTAATGGCTCTTCTTTTGTGCCACCCTTAGCGACCAGAGAACATCGAACCATGATTTACTGTCGCTTGACAGTGGGCATCCGTCAGGAGATGTTGATAGGCGTCGTTGAAGTCTGCCAGTTTCTCTGGACAGTATGTGTCAAAAGGCTCTACGCCCTTTGTGTTGTTTCTCCGCGGCCGTCTCGTCACGGTCGCGTGCGTGTGGTGCGTTGCCAGCAGATGGATTTCCGCGCGGTGGACCGCTCGCCCATCTCAGGTCATCGCCTCGAGGAAGGGTCGCACGGGGCGGCCGCCCATTAGCTCCAGGTGCAAGGGAAAGTGTTTGCCGCATGCCCTTCTTTTGTTGTCGACCGCGCTCCCGAAGTGGCCCGGTTGACAGCGTCCCCCGCTGGGAAACCCGCCAGTTTACTACTAGTCCGGCTGCTCCCGCTGTCTCGTAAGAGTTTAGCCGGTTCGCTTTCACGTTCTCAACTGCATTCACAGAAAATTTTTTTATCGTAGTTATGTGATTACACAATGTCATACATAATACCACTTAGTATTGTCTCTCACAATTTTTAAGAACAAACGTGAGACTTAATTTTTTTTTTTTTAATTAGATGAATCGACAATATAAAATAAAATTTAAATGACTTGACAATGTAAAAAAAATAAAAGTGAAATGACTTTACAATGTAAAAAAAATAAAAAATTAAATGAACTGACAATATAATATTTAAATCCACATCACTAATGTGGTTCACTTACGTTTTAATAAATCCAATGCTACTTAGTAATTCACTAAAAAGAATAGGATTATGCCTTGTGCAAGTATAGGTCAGGACAGCATAGGGTTCACATGTTATTTACACACACATACATGCACACCTGTTGTCTATTCTACAAACTAACTACCCATAAACATGCATTACTCAATATTCTACTTCTATCTACTACTAGTTAAGCCAATAAGCTACTTCAATGCTATTTCAACACCGTGTATATACCACTACAACATTGTTCTAATTCGTCCTCTCCTTGACGCTCGCGGCATACGTCTTGTCACATGATAAATATGGAGAAACTTTCCTTAAACATACACAGTAAAAAGAACAATGGTTATTTACACACCAAAACATTTATACCAGTTCGCACACCTGAAAAGAGACTCGCAATTATACATTTATCATACTCATAAATTCACACATAAAACAGTAAGAAAATTTCATCTCAAATTACGTTATCACAAGAATTAATCACACAGATGGCTCTGAGAACGGTAAAAATGTCTGCACTATACCGGTTATACTACATTTTCTTACCCATTTTGCTGCGATTTCGTTCCTTCTTTAAGTTACCTCTCGCTTCCAAATCAGTCATTTCGCCTGTGGTGGTTATTCTGGATTCATTTCTCATGAATGGCAAAATTGTGGTCACCTCTATTCTGTAAAATAGTATCATCTTAACATATTGAACTTACAACAGACACAAAAGATCAGAATCCTCCTGCAGTTTAAATGACAAATGTTTTGCTTCATCCTTATTACCTTAAACCAAGCTTTCCTTCGTTCCCATAATCAAAATTATTTAATCATCCTCTACCTTCAAGAGGGAAATTTCCTCAGTACAAATCATATAGGCTGCAGTGCATCCCGCACCAGCGAAAACGGTAAGCTGTAATGCTCACAGCATCAGCAAAAATACATAAACGTCGCTTTTCTAGGACAAGTATTAACGCAGAATAATGTTTTAGGCTCTGGCTCAACATCAGTGAAGACTACAAAAAGGATCCACATTTCCGTTCCATTCTCCATTTGCTGGAAAACTGCTCGTATTTGACTGCCACAATAATATTTCAGGGCGACGTAAATTACACAAACCACAATTCTTCTTTCACCTTGAAGGGAATCAATCTACTTACGAAATCCACAGACAGCACTTTACGTACTCAGCTATAAAGAACAAAAAATACATATATCATCAATATTAACATATCATCGCATATTGGGAAGCCAATGGTTAAACAATCGTATTATCGCATCCTGTTTTCAAGATTCCAAACTTACTCATTCCTTTCTCAGAGTTCTCCTATCTTAAAATATTCATACAGCACGCATACTATAGTAAGAGATCCTCATTTATACTGACAGATATAGAATAGTAATAGATAGATAGTAGCACTGAAAGCAGAAAATCGGAAACAAGGCTACTAACAGCTGGGGACCTGGGTTTGCCAGACCCATAATACCCACAGATCGGATATTCCCCTGAGTTTTGCTTTAATTCAACACAGATCTTGCTTCTCTCAGGAGCGGCTCTTTTCAATTTACACACACACAAAAAAAACAGCATTTCACTCGTTCACAAGGAAATCTTTTATCTTTACGTTTGAATCAAACTAAATCCTAATTGCACAAGGAAAGAAAACAAATTAACAACATCACTTCAATCAATACATAAAAACATCTTTATCATTAATTTTTACCAACATATTATTCAAAATGCATGTCACAAATTTAAACTAATCAATTCATTCTCTCCACCGTCCTCTCTACTCCCCACTGTCCTTTCTACACATTTGCCATGTCGCTCATTTGTTCCGATTGGGCGCCTTCTGCGCTGATCGTTAGTCATTGCCGGTTTTGCTCATTTCTATTTGCTGGATTATGTCTAGGGTTAGCCGGCCGAATTTCCACATCATGAGGTGCTCCGCCTACAGTCCTATTCCCACCGTGTTCACCGTGATATCGATTCTGGTTGCCGTACCTGTAGCGTTCACGATCTCGTCCACCTCCTCGATCATTTCCGCTGTTCCACCTGTGTTCGCGACTGTTACCCCAGTTTCTATACGGCCTGTCCCGATTGTTGTTCCGTTCGCGTCGCGACGACCAGTCACGCCGTTGATTAGTAATACGGCCACGACTGCGGTCGCGCTGCTGTGTCCCGTAATAACTTTGTACCTGATTAGGCGGGCATTCTCCTGTATTGTATTCCAACTCTTGGAGAAGCGTCTTAAACGTTTCCACGTCCTCTTTGCATCGTCCCGCAAGAATGACGTGCCGCAAGTGCATCGGCAATTTGGTGATGCATATCCTAATTAGTTCCGCAGGCCCGTATGGGTCGTATAGGAATTGATTTGCCTGCAGCATGTGGTCGAATAGGCGTGCAGGGCTGCCGAAACCAGACTGGTTCAAATTTGGCAGCATAATTATGCCATGTTTGACCCTATCTTGTGCCGCTTCCGACCAATAGGCGGACAGAAAGGCTTGTCGAAACTCCCGAGTGGAGTTGCAGTGACGCGCTGCCGACCTCATGCGAATCGCCGGTTCGCCATCCAAATAGCCACACATATATTCTATCTTATGTGAACTTGCCCAGTCGGGAGGAAGACAGAACTCCAATTGCTCGAGCCATGCTCGTGGATGTATTCCTTTTTGCGAATTTCGGAATATCTCAAACTTTCTCACCGTAAGGAAATGTTTGAAATCAAATCCCCGCATTTCCTCCTGGCGAGGCCCTTGAATGTTTCTATTATTCTCATGTCTGCCCCTCAAATTACATTCTTCCCTGTCGTCAAAATCTCCCTCGTGGCCGGAGTCCCTCTCTGCACTGTTCGTACGGCTATTTTTAATGCTATTGACGAGTTCGGAATCACACGCCATGCGGTTTTCCAGATGCGCCACGCGTTCTTTTAATTCGCCTGTTACAGCTCTGTTTTGCCTGTTCACTTCGAACTGTCCCTTCTGAAATCTCAGAAGCGAACGCACTTCTTCGGTCTCTGCGGCCGCTACCGGTGTAGTATTGTTCTCGCTTTCCGTCAGCTTCATCGTGCCTACAATGTCCGCTAATGCCGCAATCTTATCATCAATTTGTCTCTTGTCCTCCGCCCCAGTCTGCTTCAATTGTTCTATTTGCTGTTCCAGCGCGTGGATCGCTAAACTGTTGTCCGCTATTGTGTTGCTAAAGGACGTGGGACAATGCGTTTCTGCCTCTTGGACCCTCGAGAGTACCTGCTGGTGCTCCCTTTGGCATTCTTCCCTCAGCTCTTGGAAATTCCTAAGTAGCCGTTCTTCGCTTTCTTTAGATTCGGCATCGCCCCTCCGCTTGCTCTGTTCTAAGGCTTGCAGACGATCATCGATTTGTTCAAATGTACGGCCTAATTCTTTCATAATATCACTTTTTATCTCACTTGCCAGATTGTTTATTCTTTGTGAGATATCATCGGACACTCTCTGCATCGACTTGTCGACTTTATTTGTCTGCTGGATTAGTTTTTCGTCTATTTGTTCGGCTAGCTCTCGGATCGATTTTTCGGATGATTCTTTTTGTTCTCGGAACGATTTTTCTGATTTCTGCGTCATTTGTTCCCCTATCTCGCGGATCGATTTCTCTGTGTTTTCTTTATTTTGTTGCAATAAGGCTTTCATGAGTTCTGCTAAATCAATTTGGTTAGTTGGAGGCAAATTAATTTCTGGCTCTGCTGTGAGCCCGTTCGTGCTGTTTTGCATTTCGTCTGAAGTATTCCCCATTGCATTTTCGGAACCGCCCGACGCGTTAATATTGGAAATCAAATTATCCCCTTGGTCCATGTTGCTTAAGTTGTTGGACCGCTTACTTTTAGCTTGGTTACGTGTTTGCATTAGTGCAATTTATACTCAGTACGCAACACACTAATCACAATAAATGTGTCCCCCAAAAATTACGACAGTCACACGAAAGATACCCAACCTAGTACACACTTCTTCACACGCAAAACAAATTTTTATCTTTGATCGAAACAGTGGAATTTACAAGCGAGAATAAAAAACACACAGACATATAACACACACAAATATAAAAAACAAAACAAGACAAACAACGCAACGCCGATCAACAACGCCGTGAATCTTTTGAAAGTCTGCTCGGAAACAACACAGAAGTTGTTTGAGCGCTGTAGGAAAAAAATTAAGATTATAACACGCTCGCAATCTAACGTTTCAGAGATTCCAGAGTCTAGCGGAATCACAGAACAGGGTCGCCATGTGTAATATTGCTACAAGAATTTTGCTATGCTGAAATCGGGTGCTAATAGTAGAATAAAAGCGGGTTAAAAGCCGTGATCTGTCTGGGGACGTTAACCGTGGATTACTGGGCAACTGTTTCATCAGATATTTAGTCTAGGTTTACCAAGCAGACTAACATTAATGATAATCTTTTAATAGTCATACAAAACCGGTAATATATATATATAAAAAGAGAATTTAAATAAAAAGAAAGAAATCAGTTTATATTTGGAAATTTATTTTATGATTGTTCATTGAAATTTCAGCATATTATACGTGAGTTATAACTGAGCTGGTGCCTTATTTACGATTGAAAAATGTGAGATTGTAATCTTGCGGAACACATAAAATATGGAGCCAAGATTGGGAGACTGCATACGACACTGCATTCATAAAATAACTCACGAAGAACATTGAAACATAAGCAAGAAGAAATTAACCACAACCAACAGATTCAGTTTTTTTTTTACCCAAAGAAATTACGTTCATACCACAATCCTGTCCGTCATGTAATTACCACACACTGGTATACTAAATTCATATTAACTCTTTCTGAAGTCTTCGCAAAAAGAATAGCTGAGGGCTACTTTGATGATTACACCACATGCTCCACGTGGTCAACTTGGTTTACAGAAAGCGTATAACTCCACAGTAATTTTGATAATTAACATAAATTCGATCGAAAAGCAATTGACAAAAGAAAAACCTTGAACTGGTTACTAACGTCTTACTATTGACCTGATGGGTCAAACAGTTATATAAGCACGTGGTACTGGTCTCGCAAAGTACACTCCACGTGGGTTGAACATAAAGAAAAGCATAAAGAAAAGTTGCTATATTGTAAAATATTTTCAAGACGAGACGTTATAATCACACAAGCATTCACATTTAAGACTGATTAACTTAGTTAGAGTTACTGATCAACATGTGGTTCCACTTTACTCGCAAAGTAATGACAAAGCAACTACCCCAAAATAATCTGAACTTCACACGAGAATTACACTACGCTGCAATTTAAGATAACCTTAGATATTTTAGAGCTAAACCCGAGATAAAGATGATTAAATTTTCAGTTAGGCTGAACTTAACAAATCCATTGTCCTATGGACTTAGCAGACACGCGCTTAGCCGGAGATCTTACCACTTCAGACGCTCGCCACCGCCAGACTGCAACTGCCTACTGCCGAGCGTGTTTCCTGAGGGTGGCTCACAAAGACAAACGGAAGGGGCCAGAGGGGCAGCTTCCTATACCAACATGACAACGGACGGACAGAACCATACTAAGGATAGAAACCTCTCTGCTTTAAGAAAGCATAGCTACCTGTTCCGACGTTGGTCCTACTGTTCTCTAGCAGACAGCCTTGTCTGCTACCCTCAAGCATGCAACTACAAATACATTTGCTCATTCATACTCTCACACAGAAGGGAAGGGGGATGACAGTATCTTATCATATACAGTATATAAAAGAAAGCGGATGTAGGTTCCGTATGAGACTGTGTGACATGAATTACATATAAACTGTGTTTTAAAGTGTAGTAGTGTGACAGATCGTTCTTGTTTACGTGTAAAAGTAACACCTTCCACTACTCAGTCTCCTCCCAGATAGTCAGAAACGCCACAGTAAATTTAGAAGAGGAATTAACTCCATAAATGACAACAGATTTAAGAAATTAAACATGAAAGGAATCCAACAGAGACCTTTCAAACTATCAAAAGTTAGCATAGAGACATAGGTGAACAGGTACATAATATATATAAATATATAAACAAATACAATGATGCAAAATCATTATCACGAACCGAAGCAGTATCATCTGGTGCTGACATATATAAAAACATGCAAGTGAAAGTGCAAAATACAATATTCACAACAAATACAGTGATACAAAATCATTAATGAAACCAGTGGTATGACAGCTGGTAAATAATCACCTATGGAAAATAAGACATGAGTACAAAAACACATCCAGAAATCAACTCGTTGACACGCTGTCATTTTTCAGTTTCGCCACATGGTTGTTTCACTGGGTATTCTCTTTAGGTGCTGGGGTGGGCGTCTCTTCTAAAGGCGACTTGGAGTATAAGCTACTAGGGGACCACAACACTGAACTGGGGAGTTCGCAGCGGCGTTGATTGTAACGTCCGTTGTAACCCAGGTTGTTCATCCTAGACAGCACCCCGCGACGTTGCCTCGTGCCCGTTTCCACCCTCTGCGTCCATACTGTGGGATGGTTCGGCGTTGCAGATTTGCAGGACATCGCCACTTGTGGGCCCTGCCTCATCATCGAGAAGGCGGCTTGGCGGTCGTCGTCCGTGTGTTGTGGAGGAATTTGTTTTACCGACACACGCCCCCGTCTCCTGTCGTGTCAATGGGGAGACACGCGCTCTTCTGCGTCGCATCGAGGTCGACGTAAACTCGTGCGGGTGTCGGGCTTGAGACCCGCTTATCACCTCTTTGCACCGTCTCAGCTGATGCGTCAGTTGTGGGACCCGCGTCCCTCCGGGCAGTGGGCGTTACCTCACCGCAGCAGCCGTCTGGATTAGCGGCGCTCAGGGATCGGCGGCCTCGCCTGGTGTGCGTCATACTTTCCCTTTCGCTTGTCACATGACTAGCGCATGGGGTGGAACGCCGGCCATCAGCTGGCGCTGCCGTGGTGACAAGCCTGCGGGCTCCGGTGTGAGCCTGCGCCTGGGGGAAGACCAGCATCACCTCCCCTCTGACGGGGAAACAGCTGTGACCGCTCGCCGCATCACTGCTTCGCCGTTGATACCAGGGTTCGGCAACGCCTGCCGGTGGACCAAGCCCTGTGCTTTCTGATGCGGAGGCTCCCTAGGCGGCCTTGCACCCACTTAAGAACTGCGCTCACAGGGATCGTTACAAAATATCATGTGTACAGATTACCACAAAATCTTCGGAGTTTCTCACTCCTGATCAATACATGGAATAGTGCCCAAAATTAACTTGACAAAAAGGGCCTTCTTAACATTACTACTAAAAAAACAATGAAGAAAATTAAATAACCAATATTCAAACAAACAAAAAATCCTTTTTATAAAATATAGTTCCAGCACTACATCTGCTGTCAATCATTTAGGGTAGATCTTGTACAAGGTTTGGTCAGGATTTGGATAGGATTTGGCGCCGCTGCTCACTACAGACACAAAACTCTACCTGCTCCTAACTACGCTCTCACACACAATCTACACAGCTCGTACTAGTCACCATCACCATATAGCCCGACTACAATTCCCACATATAAACAAAATATTCCTTTCAACACCAACACCCATATCGTTGTTCATTGACTGCTCCTCCAATGTTTGCAGAACATGTTTGCTGATCTGTGAAAAATTTCCGAGACTTCTTTTCTATGGACATTGCATAATAAAAGTTATGTGTAATGAGACACAGAAGGTTCATTCAAGTCACATCTGGAATGGTAAATGTTTCAACATTTTTTCATCAGACTAATGCAAAAGGTCAGTGGGCATAAAAATGAAAATAAAAATCATCCTATCCTATTAGCAAACACATAAACACTTCGTCCTATACGTACATAAAAAAATACTGTCAAAAGAAATCCATTGTCCAGGGCCATGAGTACCCAACTTACTGCTATCATAAGATACTCATAATGATTACACACTTACTCACCACATGTCCCCAGGGGTCCTCACCTACCGTCATGTTATTTTAGCTTGGAGGTAGTCGCATTGATTCTCTATTAAATATCAAGCTGCTTGAGGTTATAAGCTGTTTCCATATACATCTTCTGGGGTTTCACACCCTGGTGTCCTCAACTGTACCTAGTAGTATGTGACGGCAAGTTACACTTTCCAAATATCTTATAAGACGGCAACTCTGAAAATCAAACACTATTAATCTCCCTTCATACACAAGTCCTTCACCTACAAGTCACCAAGTTGCTTCATTAACATCGCAGTACATTTGAAAAATCTCACTGAATCATGCTCACCTAAGGGGAATAAGAACACTAAAACTGTAATTTATCATCAAGAATTACCTTACGACCATTGACTCGCCACGCCAACACACCCGATACCTTTTTAGTCATCAAAGAACGAAAGCCATCTTACTGTAATAGGAAACGCTTCATATGAGCCTCATAATCAGTCACATTCAGATGTTTTGAAACTGCACAACACTACTCCTTTCTGCTGACAAGAAGAAATAACTACACATATATTGGGGGACCCTTTACAATACACAGAAAATATACACTTTAATTTTAATCACACCAATGATGTGAATCAAAACATTGGAAAATATGCACTGTAATTTTACTAAACAGACACGACTGGGTTTACCGCAGGCACACCAATACTGTGGCCCTCACTCAACAAATCTTCCATAATAACGTCTTCCTTTATCAAATGCACATCAGTATCATCAATAGCACCAGTCCTCATTTAGTTTGACGCCAACCGAGCCAGCCAATAGTCATTGATTCCTTTGATTAGAGGTATTTGGCTGATTGTGCCGCGGGTTTGCGGGACGAATTTCAACACCAACTGGCGGACCACCCGTACTGTTTAGAGCACCCCTGTTGTCGCTTGTTCGATAATTATTTTGTGGTCGGTTACGACTACCGTTCCTATGTCCGCTATAATTACTCCAATATCTCTGCTCATTACCATATCTTCTAAACTCCCTGGGGTGTCTTTGATTTACTCTCGGCGAATGATGACGATTGGCATCGTTCGTTCCGTCCGCGTTCCGTGAGGAGTCGCGACGCTGCCAACGCTCGCGCGCCCTGTAACTCTGAGGCGACCCGTTACGTCTGGATTGCCACCTGTATCTACGGCTACGGCTTCGCTTGCGCGGCCGCTGCTCGTAGGCGCTCTGACCGTAATTCTGCGTGGTGCCATTCGCATCGCACTCAAGCTCTAAAAGGAAATTGCGAAACCCCTCTACGTCATCCTTACATCGTCCTGCAAGGATAACGTGCCGCAACTGCATTGGAAACTTTCCCAGGCAAATACGAATAATTTCTGCAGGTCCATAAGGATCGTCAAGATGTTCATTCGCCTGCAGCATGTGCTCGAACATCTGCACAGGGCTGGAGAATTTTGACCTGTTTAACTCTGGTAGCATAATGAGTCCGTGTTTTACACGACTTTGCGCTGCCACTGACCAATATATCGACAGGAAGTGTTGAGGAAACTCCCCAACAGTGTAGCAATTGCGTGCAATTGACCTCATCCGCGCCGCTGGCTCACCTTCGAGGTAGCCGCACATATACTGTATTTTGTGCGCACTGGGCCACGTAGGAGGGAGGGAGAACTCGAACTGCTGTAACCAGGCCCGCGGGTGAATCCCCGTAGCCGAGTTACGGAAGACTTCAAACTTCCTCACGGTCAGAAAATGTTTAAAGTCAAATTCGTGAGTTTCCCTTGGCGAACGTTCCTGAGGGGATCCGTGCCATTCCCACCTGGTACGAGATCCGTGATCATGACGATGATCAAATTCGCCATCGTTCCCGGAATCATCGTCGGAATAATGGCCCTTTCGTTCATTTATTTCAACTTCATGGGCCTTTAACCCTTTTAGGTGAAGTTCTAAACGGGCCATGGGCTCACATATTCCCTCGATAACCCCTTTTTGTTGTATTTTTATTTCACACTGTCCACGCCGACATTTCGTTACCGACCGTATTTCGTCTGCATCCGCTGATGACGAGGTAATCGTTTCCCTATTATTGTCAGACTTACGGGCCACTGCGTCTGAGATTCTGGCTATTTCTTCTCGCATCTCTCGGTGGGCCGTGTCTTGTTTTGTTTGCGTGAGCCCTTGCTCTCGTTCGAGAGCTATTATCGCCTGGCTGAGGGTTTCTACCTGCGCGCTAAGGTGGACCGGGCACTTAGCCGCGGTGTCCTCTACTCGGGACACAAGAGCCGCGTGGTCACTCTGGCATTGTTCTGCTAACGCGCGGAGATCCCTGGCGGACTTTTGTCCTACTCGGGACTCAAGAGCCGCTTGTTCACTCTGGCATTGTTCTGCTAGTATACGTATATTTCCAGCGAACCTTTCTTCTTGCTCCATCATCTGCTTGCTAATGACTTGCTGCCCCTCTTCTAAGGCGGAGATGCGTTGGTCAATGATCGCCAGTTTCTCCCCAACACCCTGTACTATTTCACTACTCAATCTTTTATTTGCTTCCTCGATATCCCTTTTATTACTGTCTAGTAATTGCCGTAGCATAGTCTGTAATGAATTTGCATCTATCGACTGATTCGAAAACACTACAGCGGGCTCAGGATGGACAACACTTGTGCTTGCGTTTTCTGCGTTTCGTTCCTGGTCGGACTCGACGTTCTGATCTCGTCCTTGTTCAGAGTTGTTGTCTGACTGGTTTTTCCGATCGCGGCTCCCTGAACAGCTACGCGTCTCCATCATAAGGATAGTTACTCCGTGCTCCAAAATACAAGAATAGTACCAAAGTCTCCTAATGGACTCACAGTCCCCACAAGGCAGCCAAGATTTACTATATTACACCGATACACGACACAGGACAAGAATCGACCCACACTTGTAACACAATGGAATACCGAATCACAATGTCTATACAGTAATACATAAACAAAATAAAACATGGAAGAAAATGCACACCTATATCCTAAATTCAAATAAATTCTATATCACAGAAAGACAATATACCAATTAGCACATCCAACTGAAAATAACTAATCCTCACTGCGCATCAGAAGATGGCTGGTTTACCAAAATCCGTGAGCAGGGTAAGCCATGTGTAAGTAGCGTGAATAAAAGGACGCTATGTGCAAGAAGCATGAAGCGCCCTTTGAATGTATCCTGATAGCTAAAAGAGCCACGCGCACTTTGAATAAGAAAATGCTACTTGACACTGAAATCAATATGAAAGATAGGGTCGCCACCAACTCTAGCCACACGACAAAGATGAAGTAGCACTGAGTCGGAAAATTACTTATTAATAAGAAAAACTCACAAAAGAACATTCATTGTAAAGTCATTGATAAAGAGTGGGATGTAGTTGTTACTATGATCCAGGCATTCTTCCCGTGAATCAAATATTGAGTAAAGTAAATAGGTCGTGAACACCATGCGTAAGTGCAGCCTGCAGCAAGATTCGTGAAAATACGATCTATTCCAGAGCATTTGTTTCAGATAAAAAAAAGGGACACTAATCACTACACGTGTGCACATGGAAACGCTGTAGGTGGGCCAACAAGGAAAACTACAAGGTAAATGGCGAAGGTAACGGCGACGTAACATCGGTACACAAGATAAGATTGAAGGCAAAATTATTTATTCCTTAAAACATTGATGTAGTGCATCTATAGACTGCTGTTGCATGCTAACTATGTACAATTGCTTGTGAAATACTATACGTTTCATAACAGACTCGCGTGCCCACTCGGTCCGCGGAGACAACTTCTATGGACCGTGGCCAAATTTTAATCACATGAGACAAAGAAAATTCACAAATACACAAAAATTACCAAGATCCGGAAAAGATTAGAAGCATACACACACAGTTGTAGGCACATAAACATTCACACTGAACCGAGGGCACTTCAACATATGCAACTCCTTTGTGCTGCGTTCCTCTCACGGATCAAAGTCAAGACTGCATTGGGAATCAAACTGAAAGTCTACAAAAGCCTTGCATTTCCTTCTGCAACCCAGCAAGTAAATCTTTATAAGAAAAAATTCCAGACCAAAAGCTAAAAGCTCCCCTCTCTATGTGACAACGCGCCACGCGGTCAGTCCAACTCACCCTTCTTCAACTGGAGCACAGCTGTGTACGCTTCCCGTACCGGCGGCAGACTGCCTCCCGCTTCTCCAGCCTCTTCCACGCTCCGCGCGGACCGGAAAACACCAGGTTGCCATTTCCGCCACCAACCTAACGCAGGTGGATTTCTCACAAGTAGCGGAAACCTCTTTGAAGACTTGACCGCTACGAGAGTTGGCAATGAAAGGTGGCTACAGGACCCTTTCAACATTCATCTTCTGCAAACTTATGTCACGTGGTGCTGTATGCGGAGACACTGAAAGCAACGAACTAGAACACGGAAGAAGCTTCTAAGTTGATGTAATCGGCCAGTAATAGGCAGTACAATTCAAGTTTTAGTTATCTATTATTGACTTGTTAGCCGGCTTTGTTGCCTTGGACATGACCGAGGACCTTAAGATTTGGCATAAAACGAGGGGTGGCAGCCACGTTACACGAGAGAAGGCGAAAAGTGTTCATATGTAGTAAAAACCTAAGAAATCGGGCCTTTTTCTCCATTTGCTATCGCATCGAAGAAATGCCATATCGTCACATTGGCCGCTTTTCTGTCTGAAACGCTTATTTTTATCGTCTGCAAACTTATGTCGCGTGGTGCGGTATGCGGAGACACTAAAAGCAACACACTAGAACACCGAACGCGCATCTAAGTTGAAGTAATCGGCCAGTAAGAGGCTGTACAATCCAAGTTTTAGTTATGGATTAGTGATTTCTAAGCCGGCTTTGGTGCCTTGGACATGACCGAGGTCTTTAAGATTTGGCATGAAACGAGGTGTCGCAGCCACGTTACACCAGATTATGTGAAAAGTGTTCATATGTTGTAAAAACTTAATAAATCGGCCCGTTTTCTCCATTTACTATCGCATCGAAATAATGCCAGATCGTCACAACGGCCGCTTTTCTCTGTGAAACGCTTACATTCTTTGTCTGCAAACTTATGTCGCGTGGTGCGGTATGCGGAGACACTAAAAGCAACACGCTAGAACACCGAAGAAGCTTCTAAGTTGATGTAATTGGCCAGTAAGAAGCAGTACAATTCAAGTATTAGCTACCGATTATTGACTTATTTGCCGGCTTTGGTGCCTTAGACATGACCGAGGACCTTAAGATTTGGCATGAAACGAAGAGTGGCAGTTACGTTACACGAGAGAATGTGAAAAGTGTTCATATGTAGTAAAAACCTAAGAAATCGGCCCGTTTACTCCATTTGCTATCGCATCGAAGTAATGCCAGGTCGTCATATTGGCAGCTTTTCTGTTTGAAACGCTTACATTCATCTTCTGCAAACTTATGTCATGTGTTACGGTATGCGGAGACTCTAGAAGCAACACACTAGAACACAGACGATGCTTCTAAGTTGATGCAATCGGCCGGTAAGAAGCAGTACATATCATGTTTTAGTTATCGATTTTTGACTTATTAGCCGGCTTTGGTGACTTGGACATACCCGAGGGCCACAACATTTGGCACTAAACGAGGTGTGCCAGCCACGTTACACGAGAGAATGCGAAAAGTGTTCATATGTAGTAAAAACCTAAAAATTCGGCCCGTTTTCTCCATTTGCTATCGCATCGAAGTAGTGTCAGATTGTCACATTGGAAGGTTTTCTCCCTTAAACGATTACATTTATCGTTTGCAAACTTTTGTCGCGTTGTGCGTTTTGGGGAGACACTGAAAGCAACAAACTAGAACACAGAGGATGCTTCCAACTTGATGTAATCGGCCAGTAAGAGGCAGTTCAATTCAAGTTTAAGTTATCGAATATTGACTTACTAGCCGGTTTTGGTGCCTTACACACGACCGAGGACCTTAAGATTTGGCATGAAACGAGGTCTGCCAGCCACGTTACACGAGAGAATTTGAAAAGTGTTCATATGTAGTAAGAACCTAAGAAATCGGCCCGTATGCTCCATTTGCTATGGCATCGACGTAATGCCAGATCGTCACATTGGCCGCTTTTCTCTGTGAAACGCTTACATTCTTCGTCTGCAAACTTATGTCGCGTGGTGGTATGCGGAGACACTAAACGCATTACACTAGAACACAGAAGAAGCTTCTATGTTGATGTAATCGGCCAGTAAGAAGCAGTACAATTCAAGTTTTTGCTATCGATTATTGACGTATTAGCCGGCTTTGGTGCCATGGACATGACCGAGGACCTTAATATTTGGCATGAAACGAGGTGTGGCAGTCACGTTACACGAGAGAATGTGAAAAGAGTTCATATGTGGTAAAAAAACTATGAAAGCGGCCCGTTTTCTCCATTTGATGCCGCATCGAAGTAATGCGAGATCGCCACATTGGCCGCTTCTCTGTCTCAAACGCTTACATTTATCGTCTGCAAACTTATGTCAAGTAGTGCGGTATGCGAAGACACTAAAAGCAACACACTAGCACACAGAAGAAGCTTCTAACTTGATGTAGTCGGCCAGTAAGAGGCAGTACAATTCAAGTTTTAGTTATCGATTATTGACTGATTAACCGGCTTTGGTGACTTGGACATGACCGAGGACCTTAAGATTTGGCATGAAACGAGGTCTGAAAGCCACGTTACACGAGAGAATGTGAAAAGTGTTCGTATGTAGTAAATACCTGAGAAATCGGCTCGTTTGCTCCATCTGCTATCGCATCGACGTAATGCCAGATCGTCACATTGGCCGCTTTTCTCTGTGAAACGCTTACATTCATCGTCTGCAAACTTATGTCGCGCGGTGTGGTATGCGGAGACACTAAAAGCAACACACTAGAACACAGACGAAGCTTCTAAGTTGATGTAACCGGCCAGTAAGAAGCAGTACATATCATGTTTTAGTTATCGATTATTGACTTATTAGCCGGCTATGGTGACTTGGACATAACCGAGGACCTTAACATTTGGCACTAAACGAGGTGTGCCAGCCACGTTACACGAGAGAATGCGAAAAGTGTTCATATGTAGTAAAAACCTAAAAATCCGGCCCGTTTGCTCCATTTGCTATCGCATCGAAGTAGTGTCAGATTGTCAGATTGGCAGCTTTTCTCCCTTAAACGATTACATTTCTCGTTTGCAAACTTATGTCGCGTTGTGCGTTTTGCGGAGACACTAAAAACAACAAACTAGAACACAGAAGAAGCTTCTAACTTGATGTAATCGGCCAGTAAGAGGCAGTTCAATTCAAATATTAGTTATCGACTGTTGACTTATTAGCCGGCTTTGGTGCCTTGGACATGACCGAGGATCTTTAGATTTGCCATGAAACGAAGAGTGGCAGCCTCGTTACACGAAAGAATGTGAAAAGTGTTCATATGTACTAAAAACCAAAGGAATCGGCCCGTTTTCTCCATTTGCTGTTGCATCGAAGTAATGCCAGATCGTCACATTGGCCGCTTTTCTCTCAGAAACGCTTATATTGATCGTCTGCAACCTTATGTCGCGTGGTGCGGTATGCGGAGACACTAAAAGCAAGACACTAGACAGAGAAGAAGCTTCTAAGTTGATGTAATCGGCCAGTAAGAACTAGTAAAAATCAAGTTTTAGTTATCTATTATTGACTTATTAGCCGGCTTTGGTGCCTTGGACGTGACCGAGGACCTTAAGATTTGGCATGAAACGAGATGTGCCAGACACGTTGCACGAGAGAATGCGAAAAGTGTTCATATGTAGTAAAAACCTAAAAAATCAGCTCTTTTGTCCATTTGCTATCGCATCGAAGTAATGCCAGATCGTCACATGGCCGCTATTCTCTCTGAAAAGCTTACATTTATCGTCTGCAAACTTATGTCGCGTGGTGTGGTACACGGAGACACTGAAAGCAACACAGTAGAACACAGAAGAAGCTTCTAAGTTGATGTAATCGGGCAGTAAGAAGCAGTACATTTCAAGTTTTAGCCATCGATTATTGACTTATTAGCCGGCTTTTGCGCTTTGGACATGACCGAGGACCTTAAGACTTGGCATGCAACGAGGTGTGGCAGCCACGTTACATGAAAGAATGTGAAAGGTGGTCATATGTAGTAAAAACCTAAGAAATCAGCCCGTTTGCTCCATTTGCTATCGCTTCGACGTAATGCCAGATCGTCACTTTCTCCGCTTTTCTGTCTCGAACTCTTACATTTATCGTCTGCAAACGAATGTCGCATGCTGCGGTATGCGGAGGCACTAAAAGCATCACACTAGAACACAGAACAAGCTTCTAGGTTGATGTAATCGGCCAGTAAGAAGCACTACAATTCCAGTTTTGGTTATCGATTTTTGACTTATTAGCCGGCTTTAGTGCCTTGGACATAACCGACAACCTTAATATTTCTCATGAAACGAGGTGTGACATCCACGTTACACGAAAGAATGTGAAAGGTGGTCATATGTAGTAAAAACCTAAGAAATCAGCCCGTTTGCTCCATTTCCTATCGCATCGACGTAATGCCTGATCGTCACATTGGCCGCTTTTCTGTCTGAAACGCTTACATTTATCGTCTGCAAAATTATGTCGCGTGGTGCGGTATGCGAAGACACTAAAAGAATCACACTAGAATACAGAAGAAGCTTCTAAGTTGATGTAATCGGCCAGTAAGAAGCAGTACAATTCAAGTGGTAGTAATCGATTATTGACTTATTAGCCGGCATTGGTGCCTTGGTTATGACCGAGGACCTTAAGATTTGGCATAAAGTGAGGTGTTTCAGCCACGTTACACGAGAGAAAGTGAAGTGTGTTCGTATGTAGTGAAAACCTAAGAAATAGGCCCATTTTCTCCATTTGCTATCGCATCGAAGTAATGCCAGATCGTCACAAATGCCGCTTTTTTCTCTGAAACGCTTACGTTTATCGTGTGCAAACTTACGTGGCGTGGTGCGGTATGCGGAGACACTAAAAGCAACACACTAGAACACAGAAGAAGCTTCTAATTTGATGTAATTGGCCAGTAAGTCGCAGTACGATTCAAGTTTTAGTAATCGTTTATTGACTTATTAGCCGGCTTTGGTGCCTTGGACTTGACCGAGGACCCTAAGATTTGGCATGAAACGAGGTGTGGCAGCCACGTTACACGAGAGAATGTGAAAAGTGTTCATATGTAGTAAAAACCTAAATAATCGACCCGTTTTCTCTATTTGGTATCTTATCGTTGTAATGCCAGATCGTCACATTGGTCGCTTTTCTCTGTGATACGCTTACTTTCGTGTGCAAACTAATGTCGCGTGGTGTGGTATGCGGAGATACTAAAAGCAACACACGAGACCACAGATGAAGATTCTATGTTGATGCAATCGGCCAGTAAGAAGCAGTACAATTCAAGTTTTAGCTATCGATTATTGACTTATTAGCCGGCTTTGGTGAATTGGACATTACCGGGGACCTTAGGATTCGGCACGAAACGAGGTCTGACAGCCGCGTTACACGAGAGAATGTGAAAGGTGTTCATATGTAGTAAAAACCTAAGAAACCGACCCGTTTGTTCCATGTGCTATCACATCGACGTAATGCCAGATCGACACATTGGCCGCTTTTCTCTGTGAGACAGTTACAATTATCGTCTGCAAACTTATGTCACGTGGTGCGGTATGCGGAGACACTAAAATCAACACACTAGAACACAAAAGAAGGTTCTAACTTGATGTAATCTGCCAGTAAGAAGCAGTACAATTCAAGCTTTAGTTATCGATTATTAAGTTATTAGCCAGCTTTGGAGCCTTGGACATGAACGAGGACCTTAAGATTTGGCATGAAACGAGGTGTGGCAGCCACGTTACACGAGAGAATGCGAAAAGTGTTCATTGTAGTAAAAACCTAAAAAATCGGTCCTTTTTCTTTATTTGCTATCCCATCGATGTAATGCCAGATCGTCACATTGGCCGCTATTCTGTCTGAAACGCTTACATTCTTTGTCTGCAAACTTATGTCGCGTGGTGCGGTATGCGGAGACACTTAAATCAACACACCACAATAGCGAAGAGGCTTCTAAGTTGATGTAATCGGCCAGTATGAAGCAGTACAATTCAAGTTTTAGTTATCGATTATTGACTTATTAGCCGGCTTTGGTGCCTTGGGCATGACCGAGGACCCAAAGATTTGGCATGAAACGAGGTATGGCAGCCACGTAACACGAGAGAATGTGAAAAGTGTTCATATGTAGTAAAAACCTAATACATCGGCCCGTTTTCTCCCTTTGAAATAGCATGGAGGTTATGTCAGATCATCACATTGACCGCTTTTCTGTCTGAAACGCTTACATTCATCGTCTGCAAACTTATGTCGCGTGGTGTGGTATGTGGAGATACTAAAAGCAACACACGAGAACACAGATGAAGTTCTATGTTGATGTAATCGGCCAGTAAGAAGCAGTACAATTCAAGTTTTAGTTATCGATTATTGACTTATTGGCCGGTTTGGGTGCCTTGGACATGACCGAGGACCTTAAGATTTGGCATGATACGAGGTGTGGCAGCCACGTTACACCAGAGAATGTGAAAAGTGTTCATATGTTGTGAAAACCTATGAAATCGGCCCGTTTTCTCCATTTGCTGTCGCATCGAAGTAATGCCAGATCGTCACAATGGCCGCTTTTCTCTCTGAAACGCTTATTTTTATCGTCTGCAAACTTATGTCGCGTGGTGCGGTATGCGGAGACACTAAAAGCCACACACTACAACACCGAAGACGCTTCTAAGTTGATGTAATCGGCCAGTAAGAGGCTGTACAATCCAAGTTTTAGTTATGGATTAGTGATTTGTTAGCCGGCTTTGGTGCCTTGGACATGACCGAGGTCCTTAAGATTTGGCATGAAACGAGGTGTGGCAGCCACGTTACACCACAGAATGTGAAAAGTGTTCATATGTAGTAAAAACTTAGTAAATCGGCCCGTTTTCTCCATTTGCTATCGCATCGAAGTAATGCCAGATCGTCACAACGGCTGCTTTTCTGTCTGAAACGCTTACATTTATCGTCTGCAAACTTATCTCGCGTGGTGCGGTATCCAGAGACACTAAAAGCAACACATTACAATACAGAAGAAGCTTCTAAGTTGATATAATCGGCCAGTAAGAAGAAGTAAAATTCAGGTATTAGCTATCGATTATTGACTTATTAGCCGGCTTTGGTGCCTTGGACATGACTGAGGTCCTTAAGCATTGGCATGAAACGAGGTGTGGCAGCCACGTTACACGAGAGAATGCGAAAAGTTTTCATATGTAGTAAATACCTAAGAAATCCACCCGTTTTCTCCATTTGCTATCGCATCGACGTAATGCCACATCGTCACAACGGCCGCTTTTCTCCCTGAAACGCTTACATTTATCGTCAGCAAACTTATGTCGCGTGGTGCGGTATGCAGGGACACTGAAAGCAACACACTAGTACACAGAAGAAGCTTTTAAGTTGGTGTAATTGGCCAGTAAGAGTCAGAACAACTCAAGTTTTAGTTATCGATTATTGACTTGTTAGCCGGCTTTGCTCCCTTGGACATGACCGAGGGCCTTAACATTCGGCATGAAACGAGGTGTGGCAGCCACGTTACACCAGAGAATGTGAAATGTGTTCATATGTTGTAAAAACCTAAGAAATCGGCCTGTTTTCTCCATTTGCTATCGCATCGAAGTAATGCCAGATCGTCACAACGGCCGCTTTCTCTGTGAAAGGCTTACATTCTTCGTCTGCAAACTTATGTCGCGTGGTGCGGTATGCAGAGACACTAAAACCAACACACTAAAATACAGAAGAAGCTTCTAAGTTGATATAATCGGCCAGTACGGAGCAGTACAATTCAAGTATTAGCTATCGATTATTGACTTATTAGCCGGCTTTGGTGCCTTGGACATGACCGAGGTCCTTAAGCTTTGGCATGAAACGAGGTTTGGCAGCCACGTTACACGAGAGAATGCGAAAAGTTTTCATATGTAGTAAGTACCTAAGAAATCCACCCGTTTTCTCCATTTGCTATCGCATCGACGTAATGCCACATCGTCACAACGGCTGCCTTTCTCCCTGAAACGCTTACATTTATCGACAGCAAACTTACGTCGCGTGGTGCGGTATGATGCGATTCTAAAAGCAACACACTAGAACACAGAAGAAGCTGCTATGTTGATGTAATGGGCCAGTAAGGATCACAACAAATCGAGTTTTAGTTATCGATTACTGACTTATTAGCCGGCATTGGTGCCTCGGACAGGACCGAGGTCCTTAAGATTTGTCATGAAACGAGGTGTGGCAGCCACGTTACACGAAAGAATGTGAAAAGTGTTCATATGTAGTAAAAACCTATAAAATCGGCTCGAGTTCTCCATTTGCTATAGCATCGAAGTAATGCCAGATCGTCACATTGTCCGCTTTTCTCTCTGAAAAGCTTACATTTATCGTCTGCAAACTTATGTCGCGTGGTGTGGTACACGGAGACACTGAAAGCAACACTCTAGAACACAGAAGAAGCTTCTAAGTTGATGTATTCGGCCAGTAAGAAGCAGTACATTTCAAGTTTTAGTTATCTATTATTGACTTATTAGCCGGTTTTGGTGCGTTGGATGTGACCGAGGACCTTAACATTTGGCACTAGACGAGGTGTGCCAGCCACGTTACAGGAGAGAATGCGAAAAGTGTTCATATGTAGTAAAAACCTAAAAAATCGGTCCGTTTTCTCCATTTGCTATCACACCAAAGTAATGCCAGATCGTCACATTGGCCGCTTTTCTGTCTGAAACGATTACATTCATCTTCTGCAAACTTATGTCACGTGGTGCGGTACGCGGAGATACTAAAAGCAACGCACTAGAACACAGAAGAAGCTGCTATGTTCATGTAATCGGCCAGTAAGAATCAGAACAATTCAAGTTTTAGTTATCGATTATTGACTTATTAGCCGGCTTTGGTGCCTTGGACATGACCGAGGACCTTAACATTTGGCACTAGACGAGGTGTGCCAGCCACGTTATAGGAGAGAATGCGAAAAGTGTTCATATGTAGTAAAAACCTAAAAAATCGGCTCGTTATGTCCATTTGCTATCGCATCGAAGTAATGCCACATCGTCACATTATCCGCTTCTCTGTCTCAAACGCTTACTTTTATCGTCAGCAAACTTAAGCCACGTTGTGCGGTATGCGAAGACACTAAAAGCAACTCACTAGTACGCAGAAGAAGCTTCTAAGTTGATGTAATCGGCCAGTAAGAAGCAGTACAGTTCAAGTTTTAACTATCGTTTATTGACTTATTAGCCTGCTTTGGTGCCTTGGACATGACCGAGGACCTTAAGATTTGGCATACAACGAGGTGTGGCAGCCACGTTACACGAGAGAATATGAAAAGTGTTCATATGTGGTAAAAGCCTAAGAAATCAGCCCGTTTTCTCCATATGCTATCGCATCGACGTAATGCCAGTTCGTCACATAGCCCGCATTTCTCTCTCAAACGCTTACATTTATCGTCTGCAAACTAACGTCGCGTGCTGCAATATGCGGAGACACTTAAAGCATAACACTAGAAACCAGAATAGGCTTCTAAGTTGATGTAATCGGCCAGTAAGAAGCAGTACGATTCACGTTTTAGTTATCGATTATTGACTTATTAGCAGGCTTTGGTGCCTCGGACATGACCGAGGTCCTTAAGATTTGCCATGAAACGAGGTGTGGCACCCACGTTACACGAGAGTATGTGAAAAGTGTTCATATATAGTAAAAACCTAAGAAATCGGCCCGTCTTCTCCACTTGCTGTCGCATCGAAGTAATGCCAGATCGTCACATTGGCCGCTTCTCTCTCTCAAACGCTTACATTTATCGTCTGCAAACTAATGTCGCGTGCTGCGGTATGCGGAGACACTAAAAGCATCACACTAGAACACGGAAGAAACTTCTAAGTTGATGTAATCGGCCAGTATGAAGCAGTACAGTTCATGTTTTAGTTATCGATTATTGACTTATTAGCCGGCTTTGGTGCGTTGGACATGACCGAGGTCCTTAAGATTTGGCATGAAACGAGGTGTGGCAGCCACGTTACATGAGAGAATGTGAAAAGTGTTCATATGTAGTAAAAACCTAAGAAATCGGCTGGTTTGCTCCATTTGCTATCGCATCGTCGTAATGCCAGATCGTCACATTGGCCGCTTTTCTGTCTGAAACGCTTACATTTATCGTCTGCAAACTTATGTCGCATGGTGCGGTATGCAGAGACACTAGAAGCAACACACTAAAATACAGAAGAAGCTTCTAAGTTGATATAATCGGCCAGTACGAAGCAGTACAATTCAAGTATTAGCTATCGATAATTGACTTATTAGCCGGCTTTGGTGCCTTGGACATGACCGAGGTCCTTAAGCTTTGGCATGAAACGAGGTGTGGCAGCCACGTTACACGAGAGAATGTGAAAAGTGTTCATATGTAGTAAAAACCTAAGAAATCGGCTGGTTTGCTCCATTTGCTATCGTATCGACGTATTGACAGATCGTCACATTGCCCGCTTTTCTGTCTCAAACGCTTACATTTATCGTCTGCAAACTTATGTCGAGTGCTGCGGTATGCGGAGACACTAAAAGCATCACACTAGAACACAGAACAAGCTTCTAAGTAGATGTAATCGGCCAGTAAGAAGCAGTACAATTCTAGTTTTAGTTATCAATTGCTGACTTATTAGCCGGCTTTGGTGCCTCGGACATGACCGAGGACCTTAGGATTTATCATGAAACGAGGTGTGGCAGCCACGTTACACGAGAGAGTGTGAAAAGTGTTCATATATAGTAAAAACCTATGAACTCGGCTCGTGTTCTCCATTTGCTATCGCATCGAAGTAATGCCAGATCGTCACAATGGCCGCTTTTCTCTCTGAATAGCTTACATTTATCGTCTGCAAACTTATGTCGCGTGGTGTGGTACACGGAGACACTGAAAGCAACACACTAGAACACAGAAGAAGCTTCTAAGTTGATGTATTCGGCCAGTAAGAAGCAGTACATTTCAAGTTTTAGCTATCGATTATTGACTTATTAGCCAGCTTTGGTGCCTTGGACATGACCGAGGACCTTAACATTTGGCACTAGACGAGGTGTGCCAGCCACGTTACAGGAGAGAATGCGAAAAGTGTTCATATGTAGTAAAAACCTAAAAAATCGGTCCTTTTTCTCCATTTGCTATCACAACAAAGTAATGCCAGATCGTCACATTGGCCGCTTTTCTGTCTGAAACGATTACATTCATCTTCTGCAAACTTATGTCACGTGGTGCGGTATGCGAAGACACTAAAAGCAACACACTAGAACACAGAAGAAGTTTCTAAGTTGATGTAATCGGCCAGTAAGAAGCAGTACAATTCCAGTGTTAGTTATCGATTATTGACTTTTTAGCAGGCTTTGGTGCCTTGGACATGACCGATGACCTTAAGTTCTGGCAGAAAACGAGGTGTGGCAGCCACATTACACGAGAGAATGTGAAAAGTGTTCATATGTAGTAAAAACCTAAGAAATCGGCCCGTGTGCTCCATTTGCTAACGCATCGATGCAATGCCAGATCGTCACATAGCCCGCTTTTCTGTCTCAAACGCTTACATTTATCGTCTGGAAACGTATGTCGCGTGCTGCGGTATGCGGAGACACTAAAAGCATCACACTAGAACACAGAAGAAGCTTCTAAGTTGATGTAATTGTCCAGTTAGAGGCAGTACAATTCAAGTTTTAGTTATCGGTTATTGACTTATTAGCCGGCTTTGGTGCCTTGGACATGACCGAGGACCTTAAGATTTGGCATGAAACGAGGTGTGGCAGCCACGTTACACGAGAGAATGTGAAAAGTGTTCATATGTAGTAAAAACCTAAGAAATCGGCTCGTTTGCTCCATTTGCTATCGCATCGTCGTAATGCCAGATCGTCACATTGGCCGCTTTTCTGTCTGAAACGCTTACATTTATCGTGTGCAAACTTATGTCGCATGGTGAGGTAGGCGGAGACACTAAAAGTATCACACTAGAACACATAAGAAGCTTCTAAGTTGATGTAATCGGCCAGTAAGAAGCAGTACATTTCAAGTGGTAGTGTTCGATTAGTGACTTATTAGCCGGCATTGGTGCCTTGGTTATGACCGAGGACCTTAAGATTTGGCATAAAGTGAGGTGTTTCAGCCACGTTACACGAGAGATAGTGAAGTGTGTTCGTATGTAGTAAAAACTTAAGAAACAGGCACATTTTCTCCATTTGGTATCGCATCGAAGTAATGCCAGATCGTAACAAATGCCGCTTTTTTCTCTGAAACACTTACATTTATCGTGTGCAAACTTACGTCGCGTGGTGCGGTATGCGGAGACACTAAAAGCAACAAACTAGAACACAGAAGAAGCTTCTAATTTGATGCAATCGGCCAGTAAGTTGCAGTACGATTCAAGTTTTAGTAATCGTTTATTGACTTATTAACCAGCTTTGGTGCCTTGGACTTGACCGAGGTCCCTAGGATTTGGCATGAAACGAGGTGTGGCAGCCACGTTACACGAGAGAATGTGAAAAGTGTTCATATGTAGTAAAAACCTAAATAATCGACCCGTTTTCTCTATTTGGTATCTTATCGATGTAATGCCAGGTCGTCACATTGGCCGCTTTACTCTCTGAAACGCTTACATTTAACGTCTGCAAACTTATGTCTTATGGTGCGGAATGCGGAGACACTATAAGCATCACACTAGAACACAGAATAGGCTTCTAAGTTCATGTAATCGGCCAGTAGGAGGCAGTACAATTCAAGTTTTAGCTATCGATTATTGACTTATTAGCCGGCTTTGGTGCCTTGGACATGGCCGAGGACATAAAGATTTGGCATGAAACGAGGTGTGGAGGCCGCGTTACACGAGAGAATGTGAAAGGTGGTCATATGTAGTAAAAACCTAAGAAATCCGCCCGTTTCCTCCATTTGCTATCGCATCGACGTAATGCCAGATCGTCACATTGGCCGCTTTTCTCTCTGAAACGCTAAAATTTATCGTCTGCAAACTTATGTCGCGTGGTGCGGTATGCGGAGACACTAAAAGCAACACACTAGAACACAGAAGAAGCTTCTAAGTTGATGTAAACTGCCAGTATGAAGCAGTACAACTCAAATTTTAGCTATCGATTATTGACTTATTAGCCTGCTTTGGTGCCTTGGACATTACCGAGGTCCTTAAGGTTTGGCATGAAACGAGGTGTTGCAGCCACGTTTCACGAGAGAATGTGAAATGTGTTATTATGTAGCAAAAAACCTAAGCAATCGGCCCCTTTTTCTCCATTTGCTATCGTATCGACGTAATGCCAGATCGTCACATTGGCCGCTTTTCTCTCTGAAATGCTTAAATTTATCGTCTGCAAACTTATGTCGCGTGGTGCGGTATGCGAAGACACTAAAATCAACATACTAGAACACAGAAGAAACTTCTAAGTTTATGTAATCGGCCAGTATGAAGCAGTACAATTCAAGTTTCAGCTATCGATTATTGACTTAATAGCCGGCTTTGGTGCCTTGGACATTACCGAGGACCTTAAGAAGTATCATGAAACGAGGTGTGGCAGCCACGTTACACGCGAGAATGTGAAAAGTGTTCATATGTAGTAAAAACCTAAGAAATCGACCCGTTTGCTCCATGTGCTATGACATCGACGTAATGCCAGATCGTGACATTGGCCGCTTTTCTCTGTGAAACGCTTACATTCGTCTGCAAACTTATGTCGCGTGGTGTGGTATGAGGAGATACTAAAAGCAACACACGAGACCACAGATGAAGATTCTATGTTGATGCAGTCGGCCATTAAGAAGCAGTACAATTCAAGTTTTAGCTATCGATTATTGACTTATTAGCCGGCTTTGGTTAATTGGACATGACCGAGGACCTTAGGATTCGGCACGAAACGAGGTCTGACGGCCGTGTTACACGAGAAATTGCGAAAAGTGTTCATATGTAGTAAAAACCTAAAAAATTGGGGGCCTTTTTCTTTATTTGCTATCGCGTCGATGTAATGCCAGATCGTCACATTGGCCGCTATTCTGTCTGAAACGCTTACATTCTTTGTCTGCAAACTTATGTCGCGTGGTGCGGTATGCGGAGACACTAAAAGCAACACACTAGAATAGCCAAGAAGCTTCTAAGTTGATGTAAACGGCCAGTATGAATTAGTACAATTCAAGTTTTAGTTATCGATTATTGACTTATTAGCCGGCTTTGTTGCCTTGGGCATGACCGAGGACCGAAAGATTTGGCATGAAACGAGGTGTGGCAGCCACGTAACACGAGAGAATGTGAAAAGTGTTCATATGTAGTAAAAACCTAAGACATCGGCCCGTTTTCTCCATTTGCTATCGCATCGCGGTAATGTCAGATCATCACACTGACCGCTTTTCTGTCTGAAACGCTTACATTCATAGTCTGCAAACTTATGTCGCGTGGTGCTGTATGCGGAGGCACTAAAAGGGACACACTAGAACACAGAAGAAGGTTCTAAGTTGATGTAATCGCCAGTATGAAGCAGTAGAATTTAAGTTTTAGCTATTGATTCTTGACTTATTAGCCGGCTTTGGTGCCTTGGACATGACCTAGGACCTTAAGATTTCGCAAGAAACGAGGTGTGGCAGCGACGTTACACGAGAGAATCTGAAAAGTGTTCATATGTAGTAAATACCTAAGTAATCGGGGCGTTTTCTCCATTTTGTATAGCATCGAAGTAATGCCAGATCGTCACATTAGCTGCGTCTCTGTCAGAAACGCTTTCATTTATCGTCTGCAAACTTATGTCGCGTGGTGCGGTATGCGAAGACACTAAAAGCAACACACTAGAACACAGAAGAAGATCCTAAGTTGATGTAATCGGCCAGTAAGGGGCAGTACAATTCAAGTTTTATATATCGACTATTGACTTATTAGCCGGCTTCTGTGCCTTGCACATGACGAGGACCTTAAGATTTAGCATGAAATGCGGTGTTGCAGCCACGTTTCACGAGAGAATGTGAAAAGTGTTCATATGTGGTAAAAGCCTAAGAAATCAGCCCGTTTTCTCCATTTGCTATCGCATCGACGTAATGCCAGATCATCACATAGCCCGCTTTTCTCTTTCAAACGCCTACATTTATCGTCTGCAAACTAATGTCGCGTGCTGCAGTATGCGGAGACAGTAAAGGCATAACACTAGGACACAGAATAGGCTTCTAAGTTGATGTAATCGGCCAGTAGGAGGCAGTACAATTCAAGTTTTAGCTATCGATTATTGACTTATTAGCCGGCTTTGGTGCCTTGGACATGACCGAGGACATAAAGATTTGGCATGAAACGAGGTGTGGAAGCCACGTTACACAAGAGAATGTGATAACTGGTCATATGTAGTAAAAACCTAAGAAATCCGCCCGTTTGCTCCATTTGCTATCGCATCGACGTAATGCCAGATCGTCACATTGGCCGCTTTTCTCTCTGAAACGCTTAAATTTATCGTCTGCAAACTTATGTCGCGTGGTGCGGTATGCGGAGACACTAAAAGCAACACACTAGAACACAGAAGAAGCTTCTAAGTTGATGTAATCTGCCAGTATGAAGCAGTACAATTCAAATTTTAGCTATCGATTATTGACTTATTAGCCTGCTTTGGTGCCTTGGACATTACCGAGGACCTTACGAAGTATCATGAAACGAGGTGTGGCAGCCACGTTACACGCGAGAATGTGAAAAGTGTTCATATGTAGTAAAAACCTAAGAAATCGACCCGTTTGCTCCATGTGCTATGACATCGACGTAATGCCAGATCGTGACATTGGCCGCTTTTCTCTGTGAAACGCTTACATTCGTCTGCAAACTTCATGTCGCGTGGTGTGGTATGAGGAGATACTAAAAGCAACACACGAGACCACAGATGAAGATTCTATGTTGATGCAATCGGCCAGTAAGAAGCAGTACAATTCAAGTATTAGCTATCGATTATTGACTTATTAGCCGGCTTTGGTTAATTCGACATGACCGAGGACCTTAGGATTCGGCACGAAACGAGGTCTGACAGCCGCGTTACACGAGAGAATGTGAAAAGTGTTCATATGTAGCAAAAACCTAAAAAATCGGGGCCTTTTTCTTTATTTGCTACCGCGTCGATGTAATGCCAGATCGTCACATTGACCGCTATTCCGTCTGAAACGCTTACATTCTTTGTCTGCAAACTTATGTCGCGTGGTGCGGTATGCGGAGACACTAAAAGCAACACACTAGAATAGCGAAGAAGCTTCTAAGTTGATGTAAACGGCCAGTATGAAGCACTACAATTCAAGTTTTAGTTATCGATTATTGACTTATTAGCCGGCTTTGGTGCCTTTGGCATGACCGAGGACCGAAAGATTTGGCATGAAACTAGGTGTGGCAGCCACGTAACACGAGAGAATGTGAAAAGTGTTTATATGTAGTAAAAACCTAAGACATCGGCCCGTTTTCTCCATTTGCTATCGCATCGAGGTAATGTCAGATCATCACATTGACCGCTTTTCTGTCTGAAACGCTTACATTTATCGTCTGCAAACTTATGTCGCGTGGTGTGGTATGTGGAGATACTAAACGCAACACACGAGAACACAGATGAAGATCTATGTTGATGTAATCGGCCAGTAAGAAGCAGTACAATTCAAGTTTTAGTTATTGATTATTGACTTATTGGCCGGTTTTGGTGCCTTGGACATGACCTAGGACCTTAAGATTTCGCAAGAAACGAGGTGTGGCAGCGACGTTAAACGAGAGAATCTGAAAAGTGTTCATATGTAGTAAAAACGTAAGTAATCGGGGCGTTTTCTCCATTTTGTATAGCATCGAAGTAATGCCAGATCGTCACATTGGCTGCGTCTCTGTCAGAAACGCTTTCATTTATCGTCTGCAAACTTATGTCGCGTGGTGCGGTATGCGAAGACACTAAAAGCAACACACTAGAACACAGAAGAAGCTCCTAAGTTGATGTAATCGGCCAGTAAGGGGCAGTACAATTCAAGTTTTAGATATCGACTATTGACTTATTAGCCGGCTTCTGTGCCTTACGCATGACGAGGACTTTAAGATTTAGCATGAAATGGGGTGTTGCAGCCACGTTTCACGAGGGAATGTGAAAAGAGTTCATATGTAGAAAAAACCTAAGAAATCGACGCGTTTTCTCCATTTGCTATCGTATCGAAGTAATGCCAAATCGTCACATTGGCCGCTTTTCTCTCTGAAACCATTACATTTATTGACTGCAATCTTTGTCGCGTTGTGCGGTATCCGAAGACACCAAGAGCAACACACTAGAACACAGAAGAAGCTTCTAAGTTGATGTACTCGGCCAGTAAGGGGCAGTACAAGTCAAGTTTTACTTATCGTTTATTGACTTATTAGACGGCTTTGGTGCCTTGGACACGACCGAGGACCTTACGATTTGGCATGAAACGAAGAGTGGCAGCCACGTTACACCAGATAATGTGAAAAGTGATCATATGTAGTAAAAACCTAAAAAATGGCCTTTTTCCTCCATTTGCTATCGCATCGACGAGATGCCAGATCGTCTCATTGACCGCTTTTCTCTCTGAAACGCTTACATTTATTGTCTACAATCTCGTGTCGCGTGGTGCGGTATGCGGAGACACTAAAAGCAAGACACTACAACACAGAAGAAGCTTCTATGTTGATGTAATCGGCAGGTAAGAAAAAGTACAATTCAAATTTTCACTATCGATTATTGACTTATTAGCCGGCTTTGGTGCCTAGGACTTGACCGAGGAACTTAAGATTTGGCATGAAACGAAGAGTGGCAGCCACGTTACATGAGAGAATGTAAAAAGTGTTCATACGTAGTAAAAACCTGAGAAAACGGACCGTTTTCTCCATTTGCTATCGCATCGACGTAATGCCAGATCGTCACATTGGCACCTTTTCTCTCTGAAACGCTTACATTTATTGTCTGCAAACTTATGTCGCGTGGTGCGGTATGCGGAGACACTAAAATCAACACACTAGCAGACAGAAGAAGCTTCTAAGTTGATGTAATCGGCCAGTATGAAGCAGTACAATTCAAGTTTTAGTTGTCGATTATTGACTTATAAGCCGGCTTTGGTGCCTTCGACATGACCGAGCACCTTAAGATTTTGCATGAAACGAGTTCTGACGGACACTTTACACGAGATAATGTGAAAAGTGTTCATATGTAGTAAAAACCTGATTAATCGGCCCGTCTTCTAAATATGCTATCGCATCGAAGTAGTGGCAGATCGTCAGATTGGCCGCTTTTCTCTCTGAAACGCTTACATTTATCGTCTGCAAACTTATGTTGTGGTGCGGTATGCGGAGACACTAAAATCAACATATTAGAAAACTGAAGAAGCTTCAAAGTTTATATAATCGGTCAGTATGAAGCAGAACAATTCATGTTTTGGTTATCTATTATTGACTTATTAGCCGGCTTTGGTGCCTTGGACATGACCAAGGACCATAAGATTTGCCATGAAACGAGGTGTGGCAGCCACTTCTCACAAGATAATGTAAAAAGTGTTCATAAGTTGTAAAAACCAAAGAAATCGGCCCGTTTTTTCCATTTACTATAGCATCGAAGTAATGCCAGATCGTCACATTGGCCGCTTTTCTTTCTGGAACGCTTATATTTCTCGTCTGCAAACTTATGTCGCGTGGTGAGGTATGCGGAGACACTAAAAGCAACACACTAGAACACAGAAGAAGCTTCTAAGTTGATGACATCGGCCAGTAAGAGGCATTAAAATTCAAGTTCTAATTATTGATTATTGACTTGTTAGCCGGGTTTGGTGCCTTGGACATGACCGAGGACCTTAAGATTTGGCATGAAACGAGGTGTGGCAGCCTCGTTACACGAGAAAATGTGAAAAAGGTTCATATATAGGGAAAACCTATGAAATCGGCCCGTTTTCACCATTTGCTATCGCATCGAAGTAATACCAGATCGTCACATTGGCCGCTTTTCTGTCTGAAACGATTACATTCATCGTCTGCAAACTTATGTCGCGTGGTGTGGTATGCGGAGATACTAAAAGCAACGCACTAGAACACAGAAGAAGATTCTAAGTTAATGTCATTGGCCAGTAAGAGGCACTAAAATTCAAGTTTTAGATATCGATTATTGACTTGTTAGCCGGTTTTGGTGCCTTTGACATGACCGAGGACCCAACGATTTGGCATGAACCGCGGTGTGGCAGCCACGTTACACCAGAGAATGTGAAAAGTGATCATATGTAGTGAAAACCTAAGAATTCGGCCCGTTTTCTCCATTTGCTATCGCATCGTAGTAATACCAGATCGTCACATTGGCCGCTTTTCTCTCTGAAACGCTTACATTTATCGTTTGCAAACTTATGTCACGTGGTGCGGTATGCGGAGACACTAAAAGCAACACACTAGTACACAGAAGAAGGACCTAAATTGATGTAATCGGCCAGTAAGAAGCAGTACAATTCAAGATTTAGTAATCGATTATTGACTTATTAGCCGGCTTTGGTACCTTGGACATGACATAGGACCTTAACATTTGGCATGAAACGACGTGTGGCAGCCACGTTTTACGATGGAGTGTGAAAAATGGTCATATGTGGTAAAAAGCTAAGAAATCAGCCCGTTTTCTCCATTGTCTATCGCATCAAAGTAATGCCCGATCGTCACATTGGCCGCTTTTCTATCTGGAACGCTTACATTTATCGTCTGCAAACTTATGTCGCGTGGTGAGGGATGCGGAGAAACTAAAATCAACACACTAGAACACAGAAAAAGCTTCTAACTTGATGTAATCGGCTAGTATGAAGTAGTACAATTCAAAATTTAGTTATCGATTATTGACTTATTGGACGGCTTTGGTGCCTTGGACATTACCGAGGACCTTAAGAAGTATCATGAAACGAGGTGTGGCAGCCACGTTACACGCGAGAATGTGAAAAGTGTTCATATGTAGTAAAAACCTAAGTAATCGGCCCGTTTTCTCCATTTGCAATTGCGTCATAGTAATGCCATATCGTCACATTGGCCGCTTTTCTGTCTAAAACGCTTACATTTATCGTCTGCAAACTTATGTCGCGTGGTGCGGTATGCGGAGACACTAAAAGCAACACACTAGAACACAGAAGATGCTTATAAGTTGATGTAATCGCCCAGTCACAAGCAGTACAATTCAAGTTTTAGCTATCGATTATTGACTTATTAGCCACCTTTGGTGCTTTGGACATGACCGAGGACCTTAAGTTTTGGCACGAAACGAGGTGTGGATGCCACGTTACACGAGAGAATGTGAAAAGTGTTCATATGTAGTAAAAACCTAAGTAATCGGCCTGTTTTCTCCATTTGCTATCGCATCGAAGTAATGCCAGATCGTCACATTGGACGCTCTTCTGTCGGACACGTTTACATTTATCGTCTGCAAACTTATATCGCGTGGTGCGGTATGCGGAGACACTAAAAGCAACACACTAGTACACAGAAAATGCCTCTAAGTTGATATAATCAGCCACTAAGTGGCAGGACAATTCAAGATTTTGTTATCGATTATTGACTTGTTATCCGGCTTTGGTGCCTTGGATATTACCAAGGACCATAACATTAGGCATGAAACGAGGTGTGGCAGCCACGTTACACGAGTGAATCTGAAAAATGTTCATATGTAGTAATAACCTAAGAAATCGGGCCGTTTGATCCATTTGATATCGCATCGACGTAATGCCAGATCGTCACATTGGCCGCTTTTCTCTGTGAAACGCTTACATTCTTCGTCTGCAAACTTATGTCGCGTGGTGGTATGCGGAGACACTAAACGCATTACACTAGAACACAGAAGAAGCTTCTATGTTGATGTAATCGGCCAGTAAGAAGCAGTACAATTCAAGTTTTAGTTATCGATTATTGACTTATTAGCCGGCTTTGGTGCCTTGGAAATGACCGAGGACCTTAAGATTTGGCATGAAACGAGGTGTGGCAGACACGTTACACCAGAGAATGTGAAAAGAGTTCATATGTTTTATAAACCTAAGAAATCGGCCCGTTTTCCACATTTGCTATCGCATCGAAGTAATGCCAGATCGTCACAACGGCCGCTTTTCTCTGTGTAACGCTTACATTCTTCGTCGGCAAACTTATGTCGCGTGGTGCGGTATGCGGAGACACTAAAAGCAACACACTAGAACACAGAAGAAGGTTCTAAGTTGATGTAATCGGCCAGTAAGGGGCAGTACAATTCTAGTTTTAGTAATCGATTATTGACTTTTTAGCCGGCTTTGGTGCCTTGGACTTGACCGAGGTCCTTAAGCTTTGGCATGAAACGAGGTGTGGCAGCAACGTTACACGAGAGAACGTGAAAAGTGTTCATATGTAGTAAAAACCTAAGAAATCGGCCCGTTTTCTCCATTTGCTATCGCATCGAACTAATGCTAAATCGTCACATTGGCCGCTTCTCTGTCTCAAACGCTTACATTTATCGTCTGCAGACTTATGTCGCGTGGTGCGGTATGCGGAGACACTAAAAGCAACGCACTAGAACACAGAAGATTCTTATAAGTTGATGTAATCGCCCAGTCACAAGCAGTACAATTCAAGTTTTAGCTATCGATTATTGACTTATTAGCCACCTTTGGTGCTTTGGACATGACCGAGGACCTTAAGTTTTGGCACGAAACGAGGTGTGGATGCCACGTTACACGAGAGAATGTGAAAAGTGTTCATATGTAGTAAAATCCTAAGTAATCGGCCCGTTTTCTCCATTTGCTATTGCGTCATAGTAATGCCATATCGTCACATTGGCCTCTTTTCTGTCTAAAACGCTTACATTTATCGTCTGCAATCTTATGCCGCATGATGCGGTATGAGGAGACACTAAAAGCAACACACTAGAACACAGAAGAAGCTTCTAAGTTGATGTAATCGGCCAGTAAGAAGCAGTACAATTCAAGTTTTAAATATCGATTATTGACTTATTAGCGGGCTTTGGTGCCTTGGACATGACCGAGACCCTAAAGATTCTTCATGAAACGTGGTGTGGCAGCCACGGTACACGAGAGGATTTAAAAACTGTTCATATGTAGTAAAAATCTAAGAAATCGGCCAGTTTTCTCCTTTTGCTATCGCATCGAAGTAATGCCAGCTCGTCACATTGGCCGCTTTTCTCTCTGAAACGCTTACATTTATCGTCTGCAAGCTTATGTCGCGTGGTGCGGTATTCTGAGACACTAAAAGCAACACACTGGAACAAGAAGAAGCTTCTAAGTTGATGTAATCGGCCAGTAAGACGCAGTACAATTGAAGATTAAGTTATCGATTATTGACTTATTAGCCGGCTTTGGTGCCTTGGACATAACCGAGGACCTTACGATTTGGCATGAAACGAGGTGTGGCAGCCACGTTACACGAGAGAATCTAAAAAGTGTTCATATGTACTAAACACCTAAGAAAATGGCCTTTTTCCTCCATTTGCTATCGCATCGACGAAATGCCAGATCGTCTCATTGACCGCTTTTCTCTCTGAAACGCTTACATTTATCGTCTACAACTTGTGTCGCGTGGTGCGGTATGCGGAGACACTAAAAGCAAGTCACTAGAACACAGAACAAGCTTCTAAATTAATGTAATCGTTCAGTAGGGAGCAGTATAAATCAACTTTCACCTATCGATTAAAGACTTATTAGCCGGCTTTGGTGCCTTGGACATGACCGAGGACCTTAAGATTTGGCATGAAACGAGTTGTGGCAGCCACGTTACACGAGAAGATGTGAAAATTGTTCATATGAAGTAAAAACCTAAGAAATCGGTCCGCTTGCTCTAGTTGCTATCGCATCGACGTAATGCCAGATCGTCACATTGGCTTCATTTCAGTCTGAAACGCTTACATTTATCGTCTGCAATCTCATGTCACGTGGTGCGGTATGCGGAGACACTAAAAGCGTCACACTAGAACACAGAAGAAGCTTCTAAGTTGATGTAATCGGCCGGTAAGAAGCAGTACAATTCAAGTTTTGGCTATCGATTATTGACTAATTAGCCCGCTTTGGTTGCTTGGACATGACCGAGGACCTTAAGATTTGGCATGAAACGAGGTGTGGCAGCCAAGTTACACGACAGAATGTGAAAAGTGTTCATATTAGTAAAAACCTAAGAAATTGGCCCGTTTGCACCATTTGCTATCGCATCGACGTAATGCCAGATCGTTACAATGGCCCCTTTTCTCTCTGAAACGTTTACATTTATCTTCTGCAAACTTATTCCGCATGGTGCGGTATGCGGAGACACTAAAAGCAACACACTAGAACACAGAAGAGGCTTCTAAGTTGATTAAATCGGCCAGTAAGAAGCAGTACATTTCATGTTTTAGTTATGGATTATTGCCTGATTAGCCGGCTTTGGTGTCTTGGACATGACCGAATACCTTAAGATTTGGCATGAAACGAAGTGTGGCAGTCACGTTAAACGGGAGAATGTGAAAAGTGTTCATATGTTGTAAAAAACTAAGAAATCGACCCGTTTTCTCCATTCTCTATCGCATCGAAAAAATGTCAGATCGTCACCTTTGCCGCTTTTCTTTGTGAAACGCTTACATTTATCGTCAGCAAACTTATGTCCCGTGGTGCGGTATGCGGACACACTAAAAGCAACACACTGGAACAGAATAATCTTCTAAGTTGATGTAATCGGCCTGTAATAAGCAGTACAATTCAAGTTTTAGTTATCGATTATTGACTTATTAGCCTGCTTTGGTACCTTGGAGATGACCGAGGACCTTAAGATTTGGCATGAAACGAGGTGCGGCAGCCACGTTACACGAGAGAATTTGAAAAGTGTTCATATGTAGTAACAACCCAAGAAATCGGCCCGTCTTCTCCATTTGCTATCGCATCGAAGTAATGCGAGATCGTCACATTGGCCGCTTTTCTGTCTGAAACCCTTACATTTATCGTCTGCAAACTCATGTCCCGTGGTGCGGTATGCGGAGACACTAAAAGTAACACACTAGAACATAGAAGAACCTTCTAAGTTACTGTAATCGGCCAGTAAAAAGCAGTACAATTCAAGTTTTTGTTATCGATTATTGACTTATTAGCCGGCTTTGGTGCCTTGGACATGACCGACGACCTTAAGATTTTGCATGAAACGAGGTGTGGCCGCCACGTTACACGAGAGAATGTGAAAAGTGTTCATATGTAGTAAAAACGTAAGAAATCTGCCCGTTTTCTCCATTTGCTATCGGATTGAAGTAATGCCAGATCGCCACATTGGCCGCTTTTCTCTCTGAAACGCTTACATTTATCGTCTGCAAACTTATGTCGCGTGGTGCGGTATGCGGAGACACTAAAAGCAACACACTACAACACAGAAGAACCTTTTAAGTTGATGTAATCACCCGGTAAGAAGCAGTAAAATTCATGTTTTAGTTATCGATTATTGACTTATGATCCGGCTTTGGTAACTTGGACATGACCGAGGACCTCAAGATTTGGCATGAAACGATGTGTGGCAGCTACGTTACACGAGAGAATGTTAATAGTGTTCAAATGTAATAAAAACCTAAGAAATCGCCCCGTTTTCTCCATTTGCTATCGCATCGACGTATTGCCAGATCGTCTCATTGGCCGATTTTCTCTGTGAAACGCTTACATTTATCGTCTGCAAACTTATATCGCGTGGTGCGGTATGCGGAGACACTAAAAGCAACACGCTAGAACACAGAAGAACTTTCTAAGCTGATGTAATCGGTCAGTAAGAAGCAGTAGAATTCAAGTTTTATTTATCGGTTATTGACTTATTCGCCGGCTTTGGTGCCTTGGACATGACCGAGGACCTTAAGATTTGGCATGAAACGTAATTGTAATAACAATGCACTGGTCTCTGAAACATGTTCCTCAGTGCTATTCGGCTGTGCATTTGAACTGGCAATATTCGCATTTTAAAATGCAGATAATGTATCTTGACTTATTTGAGGAAACGGTGAGGATGCAAAACCTTAATCTGCAGTATTTGCAAGATTGTGTCCTGTCATTTCGGATTCCTGATGCGAGCTGTTGCCGACCGAGTGATCGATAATGCTTCCCTGTTCAATAATTGTTTCACTGTCTACACCATTATTTGGCGCCCGCTCCACTTATCTATGCACAATTACCAAATTACTTCTTTGAATGTCTGTTAATTCATTACACGTTGGTGCTGGTAAGCTCTGCTCGTCGTGACTGTCATTTCTCAATTTACTTTGGAGCCTAGTGTTAAGTTTTTCACACGCCATAGTTATCACGCATTTCACACGATAAAAAGAAAAGCACAATTTGAAGAGTAAAAATAAGAAAACACATCATCATAGCACTGAAAATAATATCCAGTTAATTGAAAGCGCAGCTGCGAAATACTTCATGCAAATTTACATGCAAGCCACAACTGTTTTACTGTACAACAATGAAAAACTACAACTACAAAGGAGGTTCTCTTTACAATTACGCGCCAGCAATAAACAATGGCTACACTAATTACACAAATTACAAGAAAAAAATCAGAAGATTCCAGTGAGGTATCCTCGGCTAAGGGTCGACATACGAAACGTCCGCTTAGAAAATTTATAAATGACTGTGCTTAAACTGACACACAATATTTTTAGCGCAACGCAATCTGACTTTCGAAAATCCCTACAAAAGAATGGCCCTGACTAACAATAACCTATACCTTTCATGAATCACTCACTTCACATAAATCTTCGTTACTCGAACTACTGCAATACAGCGAGCGCCAATACTGCCAGCTAAATAAAAGATTCAAACTACTGAAGGCACTAACTACTGATAGCCATACTTAGCAAATGAAAGATTTTGATAGGGAACAAACAATGTATTTACCTCAACAGTGTTCAAAAGTCGTTATATATATATATATATATAAAATTAGTTCATAACATCCAGTCTTACAAATTTAATCTCTCTGATGGACACACGTCCAGATCATCCACTCTCAAAATTGCGCCATCTCTCTCCCCACATCGACCACTGCTGGCGGCTCACCTCCAACTTTGAAACGCTACGTGCTGTTAACAGCCAACAGCCCAACACTACAATAGCAAATTCCAACAATGCGAACCAGCCACAGACTGCACAAAGCACAGTCAGTGATTTTCATATAGGGCGCTAGGTGACGTTACCAACATAAAAACCTAAACAGCCTACTTACACTTCAACCTCGTACAGTTTTGCGCTGGCTTCATACTAACGAAGTTGCTAAATTTCAGGCAAGATCTGTTATTAGCCGTAACTCATAACTAAGCATTTGCGGACCTATTTTTATATGAACTTTTTTCTTTAGTTTTACTTTTAGAAAACATATTAAAATATTTGCATATCTTCGTGAATCACTCTGTATATCCTACCAACCCTGGTACATGAAGAAGAATAATGATGCACTGTGGTGGCCGTTCTGTCACAGGAAATTGCGACTCCATTTAATTATACTAGGTCTGTTCAAAAAATTGCGGAATGTTGCCCACAAAATTTTTCTACGCTTACCTTTAATTTATTGTGTACGGTATCCTTCGAAATACTCTTCTCCACAATTGATACTCCGCTCCCAACGCCGTTCCACTTCCGCAGGCAGTCTTGGTACGCCTTTTGCTGGCTCGCGCGAAGCGCCTTCTGCAGTTTTTTTTTAATCTCGTCCGTCGTTATAAACCTTCGTCCATTCATAGAGTATTTCAACTTTGGAAAAGAAACACTGTCCGAAGGGGACAGGTCTCTCATTTGTGCGATCGAAAAGCTCTTCACAGGTTGCGAGGCGAAAGTCTTTCCGGCCTTTACTCGTGAGTCGTGGGTCGAACTTGGCGGCGACACGATGCATTCCAAGATGCTATGTCAGGATTTCAAGACATGATCCAACTGAAATTTTATATTCTTATGCAGTTTCTCGGACAGCCATTCTTCGACTGGCACGCACAATTTCGTTGAGATTCCTTACATGAGCGTCGAAGGACATCCTGAATGAGGGTCATCTTTAACTTCCCTTCGGCCATTTTTAAACCGTGCGATCCATTCGTAACAACGAGTACGGCTCAAGCAATCATCACTGTAGGTATCCTGCATCATTAGGTGTGTCTCTGTAAAGGTTTTCTTGAGTTGCACGTAAAATTTAATGCAGACGCGTTGCTCCTCTAAGTCCGTCATCTCGAAATTCGCAAACTGTGCGACACAACGGTCTTCCTAATACAACACTGAACAATAAGAAAGAGTCATACAACAATGAAACTTCCAGCAGTTACAGATTAAACACAGGCGTGTGCAAGGATGCCAACCGCATTTTGCTCCAACTCACCATTGCCACTAAATTAAGAATGTTCCGAAATTTTTTGAAGAGACCTCCTATACCTACTAACGGTGTATACGTTGAGATAGTTACAATGACATCCAACATCGTCTTCTGGGTGGGATCACTTTTTTGTCAGATAGTGTATATCCCAATGGTAAATTCCCGGATATGGGTGCCCTGACAAAATTTTATCTACAAGTCCCCTCTACAACCCCTGTAACCCGATATAATTTTCTAGATCCTGAGATGTTTCATACTGCTTATGTGAGCTTGGAAAAGAGAATCGAGATCAACACCCACATAAACAGCATAAAATAATGAGTAGACAAATACAATTAAACCGGCAATCGCGTTCTGTTACTCATCTTTTGTTTCCAACTAAAGCGCTGTTACACTATACTATCTGACTAGGCACAAGCGTGTTGATCACAAAACATATTATATCTTACTAAGACTCAGAAACAGAAAAGTGAGACTAGAACATTATGAGAACAATATGTTATTAAGTGCCATTAGATAGTACACAGTTCTTCGATTGGCTAATCTGTAGCGTGATAATTTTTCTGGTATAATGTGCAGACGTTTGTCACATGACTATCACCACTGTATCGAACTACACACCATTCGAAACTACACTCATCTAGACTAACAGTAATTAATATTTTTCACTTCTATTGATATTTAACCATTTAAACCGCCTAGAACCTTAACTGAGGTTTAAGTTACCTCTGCTCGTTTGCTCTGATACTTTGTGGCCTTAGCTCTGTCTGACAACTGTTTTCCAAGATAACACGTGAGGAAAGCGGATTTTGTCCCCGAATTACATTCACATCTGTGTTATCTTGTCCATGATACTAAGATCTTGTCAACTACAGAATCCAAATGCTTCACATGTTTCTCTAGGAAACAGCGCTGACGCACTTACATTAATATTTCCTTAGTTGCCGACCGTCAAATCAGATGTGGGACTACTCAGCAGCTAGTGTCTATATGAAAGCTTTAGCTGGTCCGGAGGTGTTTAACTCACTGTATTTCCTTATGCGAAAGTATAATGTCGTGTGACATTGTCGGCTTGGATATCTTACGGGGTGGGTTTAGCTGCCTGGCGGAGAAGGTGTCCTTCTTGTGGGGTCTTGCCCACTCGTCGCTAATAGGGCGCCTATGGGATGCAGCGTTCTCGGAATGCTATACAACAATTCAAACAAATAACATTAGTAGTTTTAATTCTATAAAGCAATTGACAATACTTAATTTTGGAGATTTACAAGCAGTAGTCCCAAACGATGGGCGACAGGCAATATAGTTTAGAGTCCTTAATATGAGGACTGTTCAGGCAAGTTGACACACGTCACTGATAACTAACGTCCGCGATCCGGTGTCGATCTGAGCGACCGAGGCTAGAAGTAGCGGCGTTTATATTATCTTCTTCCAGATGTCGCTCTTGGCGCGGCGCGATTCAATTCCGCTCACCGTTGGCCGACGTTTCCTCACTGCTTTCTCTGCTGTTGCATTCCTCATCTTCGTTCCGGCGCTTGTGATTACACCAGAACACTTCCCCCTTCTGCATTGGCCCCTTTCCTTGAGGATACGTGACCGTTGTGCTGTACGTGTAATTGTAGGATGGAGACGAGTGATGATGTGAGAAGCAGAGGCTGAACCCCGTGCTTGCAAATAGCCTTTTGCTCTCAAATAACCCCCAAGGCGGCCAGAAAGCTTTACGTCCCCCTCCAGCGGACGATCACCATCAACAATGTCATATGTCCTCACTTCATGAGATGCTGGAAAGAGCTTTGGAGTCTAATTGAGGACTGGTGATCGGGAACTTCACGCCACCACCTCTTCTCCCCTTGCCTGTCAAGTACTGCAGAGAAGGGATTCTAAACGAGAAAGGAATGACAGGAAAAAAAATAAGACTAACTGAGAAAGTCAATACGACGATGAAAATGACGCAGCAAAGTATCAGAAATTAAAAATGACATTTAAAACTATTAACTGAATAAAAATAATAAAGTCTATTGATTAGATTTAGAAAGACATCAATAGATCTTTCTAAACATTCTTCAAAAAAAATACAAAAAAGGCCTGTAGATGTCTTTATTAAGAAGGCGTTGCAGCAATAAACATATGAGCATCCGCAAACGAGGAAAAAAACTGAAAGTAAACTAAGAGGTGTGACGCCGTTAACGAAGAGGAAAGAGCGGAGGGGGTACCGTGGCAAGACTTGCAGGTATCCGCCTGCTTGGCAGATGGGGCGTGGAGGCAGAAGAGTCGGGGGCCAACATCTGAGGCCTGGCCGCGGTATCCCCGGCACCACCACCGGGCGGAAGCCACTAAAGGACGGCGGAAGCCAAGAAGGACATCACAGTAGAATTGAAGAAATGTCTGGCTGGCACTGGTTTAGTGCATAAGAGAAAGGGTTGCGTGCCCATGCGCCTACCCTGCTCTGAAGTGCTATATACACGGTGATTTTTTCCACAGTATACAAAATCTAGGAATAGATCTACGAGAGAATATGGAACAAAAAAGGTCTAATGACTTATGTCCGGAAATGTATGGTTTCCGTGCTAAAGACCTTTGTTCCATCATACATTGTTAAATGGACTGAAGTCTAATACGCGCTGTACCATGCAGTTACTGTTACATTATGCATGGTTCCCTCCTGGAGGGTGGCACTGTTCCTCATAATCTATGTAATCAAAAGTATCCGGACACCTGACTGAAAATGACTTACAAATTCGTGGAGCTCTCCATCGGTAATGCTGCAATTCAATATGGTGTTGGCCTACTTACTCTTAGCCTCGATGACAGCTTCCACTCTCGCAGGCATACGTTCAATCAGGTGCTGGAAGGTTTCGTGCGGAATGGCACCCCATTCTTCACGGAGTGCTGCACTGACGAGAGGTATCTATGACGGTCGGTGAGGCCTGCCACGAAGTCGGCGTTCCAAAATATCCCAAAGGCGTTCTATAGGATTTAGATCAGGACTCGGTGCAGGCCTGTCCATCACAGAGATGTTACTGTCGTGTAACCACTCCGCCTCAGGCCGTACATTATGAACAGGTGCTTGATCATGTTGAAAGATGCAGTCGCCATCCGCGAATTGCTCTTCAACAGTGGCAAGCAAGAAGGTGCTTAAAACATCTATGTAAGCCTGTGCTGTGATAGTGACACCCAAAAAAACAAGTGGTTCATGCCTCCTCCATGAAAAACACTACCACACCGTAACACCGCCGACTCCGAATTTTACTGTTGGCACTACACACACTAGCAGATAACTTTCACCGGATATTCGCCATACCCACACACTGTCATCGGATCGCCACATTGTGTACCGTGATTCTCACTTCACACAACGTTCTTCCACCGTTCAGTCGTCCAATGTTTACGCTTCTTACACCAAGCGAGGCGTCGTTTGGCATTTACTGGCGTGATGTGTGGCTTATGAGCAGCTGCTCGACCATGATATCCAAATTTTCTCACCTCCTGCCTAATTGTTATAATGCTTGCAGTGGATCCTGATGTGGTTTGGAATTCCTTTGTGAAAGTCTGGATAGATGTCTGCATATTACACATTACGGCCCTCTTCAGCTGTCAACGGTCTCTGTCAGTCAACAGACGAGGTCGGCCTGTACGCTTTTGTGCTGTACGTGACCCTTCACGTTTCCACTTCACTATCACATCGGAAACAGTGGAGCTAGGGCTGTTTAGGAGTGGGAAAATCTCGCGTACAGACGTATGACACAAGTGACACCCAATCACCTGTCCACGTTCGAAATCTGAGTTCCGCGGAGTACCCCAATCTGGTCTCCCACGATGTCTACTGACTACTGAGGTCTCTGATACGGAGTACCTGCAAGTAGATGGCAGTACAACGTACCTAATATGAAAAACGGATGTTAGGTGTCCGGATACTTATTTTCACATAGTGTACGCCATGCCCCAGCGCTCTTTCCTAGTATGGTAATTGATAATGTTGTGTCCGATTTACTTCTCTTGCTGACTCACCTTGTAATGGATGTGATACAGCGTAGTATACAATGGTTCCGTATTCGAATCGAGAACTTGCCGAGATGGTATTTACTTGCGGATAGGCAAATGGCAATGGGCGGCGAGCAGCGAGATTGTATCAGAAGACCTACCCCGCTGTCAACAACCACAGCATTCAATATTTGCAAGAATGTTTCGTCGTTTGTCTGAGACAGGTTCGTTTCAGGAAGCAGGAAACCATGAAGGACGTACCCGAAATGTTCGGATACCAACTTGGAGGAAAATGTGATTAACACCAAGGAATGCGACCGCCGAGTCGGTACCAGGCAGTTGCCCCGTCAGTACAGGATAAGCCAGACGACAGCGTGGAAATTCTCCATGACAGTTGTTACTACCTTTTCGCTTACAGGGTGTTCAGGGCTTACTAGCTACAGACTTACCACATCTGAAGCAATTTTGTCACTGGTTTTATAGGCAGCAACCATGATTTCGGGATTTGTGTCATCCATCCTATTCACAGAGGCCACATTTACGCGGCGTGGTATCTTCGACTTTCGTAACAGGCATTTGTGGCATAGTATCCAAAACCTCCATGGTATGGTGACAGCGAATCATCAGCATAGGTGCAGCCGGAACGTGTGGGTCGGGATAATTGGCGACCGTATTTTGGGACCAGTCTTCCTTCCAGGTCGCCTAACAGGCCGGAAATATGGGCGTGTCTTGCCGTCCCTGCTGGAAGAAGTGCCATAGATGATTTGAAGGGTAATGAGGGTGCTACATAATGGTTCTCCAGCCCACTTCACCATTAACGTCCGGACGCATCTTAATCTTGTCTTCCCTGGTCGATGGATCGGATGAGGGTTCCAGTCACATGGCCTCCTCTTTCACCAGCTCTCAACCCGTGCGATTTCAGGTTATGGGACCATCTCAAAAGTATCGCGCATGAAGAGCCCGTCGCAGATGTTGAGACACTGGAACAGCGTATTCATGCTGCATTTGAAACTGTTCGGATGCAGCCTGGACAATGTGATCGTGTGAGACAGAACTTGCCTTGAGGAACACGGAAACCATTTTCAACACATGCTGTAACTGTAGCTGCGTGGTACAGCGCCTATTAGACCACAGTCACTGTAATAATGTAATACTGAATAAATGGTCTCTAGCATGGAAACCATGCATTTCCGCAGGCCGGAGTGGTCGAGCGGTTCTATGCGCTACAGTCTGGAACCGTGCGATCGCTACGGCGGCAGGTTCGAATCCGGCCTCGGGCATGGATGTGTGATGTCCTTAGGTTAGTTAGGTTTAAGTAGTTGTAAGTTCTAGGGGACTGATGACCTCAGACGTTAAGTCCCATAGTGCTCAGAGCATTTGCACCAAGCATTTCCGGACGCAAGTTCATTAGACCTTTCTTGCTCCGCATCCTCTCATCGATCAATCCCTGGAGTTTGTACACTGTGAAAAAAATCACCCTGTAGAAACGTAGCACAGGGAGTCTCAGGCGTCAGCAGAGGGGCTGGTGCAGACCGCGCGTGGTACCATCCAGCTGAGCGGGGTGACGTAAAGATCGTGCGGTGGTAATTGGCGAGGAAGGTGAGGTATCACAGTCGGCGCTACATTTCATTGTCGGCGGTTCGTGAGTACTGCCAGAAGTCAAGGCGTGATTTATCGCCGTCATTATGCAGGTAAGTAATCGTCCTTCCCTTGACCCGTACAACAGCGTGACTTTTGATGGCGGGGATATGAGTGTCCTCAGCATGGATGAAAGTCTGTGCATCAATCGAATCCGACGGAACGCGGAGTTAGCAGGCACCGAACTGTCGACCCAGTTTACAGAAGTCATTGGTGGCAGCACAAATCAGGTGGCAGTCATCATTTTCCACGAGGTGGTGCCCGACGATCCGATTGCGTGAACACAGATTTGTGGCGCATTTTGTTCATACAACATGATAACATGTTAGAGGGAAATAAAGGCTGGTGGACATGGCGCCAAACCGTGGACCACCTCGTCGATGGATGCCTAAGTTCTACATTGTCGTTGACGGATGTGCAGCACAGTAGTGGAGTGCAGAAATCTTTGGTTCGATGAAGGCGCGTGTTAGATGAGTGATTGAGAGCGTTACTGAAGTCGACGATGAAATCAGAAATGTATGCCACATAGGGCGTGATGTGTCCTACTGATACCGGCGGTGATATGTACATGAGGATGTGCAGCAAGCCGCACGTGAGGGAAGCGCCCTGTACCTAACCTTGTGCATGGTGGTCACGTACATATACACTGCTCGGAGTGGCACATTGGCAAGACCGAGGCTCCCCGCTGTCATGGGGAGGGTGAGCGTTTCGTAACGCACCTTGAAGACCGTACCGGCTGTAAGAAAGGCGATCTGGATGCTGCGTCCAATATCTGATGGCAGTTTGATGTGGACCATCTTGGAAGTCATATGTTGATTGAGGCATTCGATACTTTATAAGAATCTGGTAGGAGGAGGAGATTTTGTCGCATTGCCATGCGGATAAATTAAAAAGTACGCTGAAAATTAGTGGCAGTGGAGCGGCGCACCATCAGGGTGAAAATAATACCAAGGTATCATAGGTTCTGCACGCACTGGAGGGGTGCTAAGTCGTCGTGTGAAAGGCCGCGTCCAATGGACATCGCCGAGGCTTTAACGACACGCATGGTACTGCCTGCAGCAGCTCCGTACATTGCTATCAAGTCGGATATTATCTGCGTTTTGATCGGCGAGCGGACTAAGAGGAGAAGGAGGAGAAGCACGTCCGTATACGCACGACTACGAAAATTCTACTATCGAGCCGTGAGACCAGAAAGGTACCCCGGATAAGGAGATGGGTACTCGCTCTATCCACCACAGAGAGAGTACATGCTCTCGATATACTGCATTATTTTCCAATCCTTATAACACATTCCGATCAAATAGGGTCTTTTGTAACACTTTAAATTTGGTGTACATTTATGACCTATTGTACGTTTGTAGCAGACATCTGACTCTCTCAGTAAATGCTCTGTTCTCTTCAGTATGAGCTACACTGACACTCTTCGAGTCTGTGCAGAACCGAACACACCCCTCAAATGGTAGGAGAGAGTTGCTGGAGTGGATGTCATACGGACGCACAGCAATCAATACTTCCAGTCTGGCTGATACGGAGCACATCACGTGGCCTCGGCTGGAGGGCTGAGCGTGGGTGGAGCACGTGGCTGTCTCCATGGTTACGGCGGGCGCGGACAGCTATTGAGCGAGCGGCAGCGCCGGTGGAGGGGAAATACTGTCTTTCATATAATGAGTAACTTCACGTTTACGAACTGCGCTGGCTTGCAACGTGGATGTCCTAGACTGGTGATCATACTTGAAGATAAGTTTGTGTTTTAAAATTCACATTACTGAGTGAATCCTTCAGACTGACAGAAAGCATTCACGGAAATGATTGTAGATATATTTCAGTAACGAATATAAGATTATGCAAGTAAATAATCAAGATTATAAGATACTGAATAAATTTATGATGAGTGTATCAAAAGATGTACTGTCCGAATGGCCGAATAGCGAAAACACAGTGTAAGATAAGTGATTTTAGAAGAGACTACGTGCACACAAGAAAGATAAGCCAAGAGCATCTGACTCGTTATGGTAATTTTCTGAACAGACAACATACAGGTACATAATTACTTGCTGGTGATGAAATTTATATTTCGAAGTATGTCGTTTTGGAAAAAATTCAGTGCGAAAACTTTCAGATCTAAATTATGTTCGCCTTCTTCCTCTTGTTTGTTCTGTGAAGTAATCCATGCAAAATGAGCTGTAAAATTGCAAAAGTAATCGTTTTCATTGGTATGGTAACGTGCTGCGCACCAGATACACAGCTCGTGGAGTTTTGTTGACTCTCAGCAGCAACAATAGTACAGTATAAAGAAAAATAACGTCTTTCCTTTTAAATATAACTCTCTTCTTGAAGCAGTACAAACAGGAAACGTTTCATACAATAAATTCTTGTTTTAAGTTCAAAAATGTGTGTAAAATCTTAGGGGACTTACTGCTAAGGTCATCAGTCCCTAAGCTTAAACACTACTTAACCTAAATTATCCTAAGGACAAGCACACACACCCATGCCCGAGGGAGGACTCGAATCTCTGCCGGGACCAGCCGCACAGTCCATGACTGCAGCGCCTTAGACCGCTCGGCTAATCCCACGCGGCAGGGACTTAACTGGTAAGGTCATCAGTCCATAAGCTTACACACTATTTAACCTAAATTATCCTAAGAACAAACATAGATTTTCTCAGCATGTTATAGTCTTAGGTGATTTCAATTTACCAGATGTAGACTGGGACACTCAGATGTTTGGCTCTGAGCACTATGGGACTCAACTGCTGAGGTCATTAGTCCCCTAGAACTTAGAACTAGTTAAACCTAACTAACCTAAGGACATCACAAACATCCATGCCCGAGGCAGGATTCGAACCTGCGACCGTAGCGGTCCTGCGGTACCAGACAGCAGCGCCTTTAACCGCACGGCCACTTCGGCCGGCACTCAGATGTTTAGGACGGGTTGTAGGGACAGAGCATCGAGTGACATTATACTGAGTACACTATCCAAAAATTACCTCGAGCAATTAAACAGAGAACCGACTCGTGGAGATAACATCTTGGACCTACTGATAACAAACAGACCCGAACTTTTCGACTCTGTAAGTGCAGAACAGGGAATCAGTGATCATAAGGCCGTTGCAGCATCCCTGAATATGGAAGTTAATAGGAATATAAAAAAAGGGAGAAAGGTTTATCTGTTTAGCAAGAGTAATAGAAGGCAGATTTCAGACTACTTAACAGATCAAAACGAAAATTTCTGTTCTGACACTGACAATGTTGAGTGTTTATGGAAAAAGTTTAAGGCAATCGTAAAATGCGTTTTAGACAGGTACGTGTCGAGTATAACTGTGAGGGACGGGAAAAACCCACCGTGGTTCAACAACAAAGTTAGGAAACTACTGCGAAAGCAAAGAGAGCTTCACTGCAAGTTTAAACGCAGCCAAAACCTCTCAGACAAACAGAAGCTAAACGATGTCAAAGTTAGCGTAAGGAGGGCTATCGGTGAAGCGTTCAGTGAATTCGAAAGTAAAATTCTATGTACCGACTTGACAGAAAATCCTAGGAAGTTCTGGTCTTAGGTTAAATCAGTAAGTGGCTCGAAACAGCATATCCAGACACTCCGGGATGATGGTGGCATTGAAGCAGAGGATGACACGCGTAAAGCTGAAATACTAAACACCTTTTTCCAAAGCTGTTCCACAGAGGAAGATCGCACTGCAGTTCCTTCTCTAAATCCTGGCACAAACGAAAAAATGGCTGACATCGAAATAAGTGTCCAAGGAATAGAAAAGCAACTGGAATCACTCAACAGAGGAAAATCCACTGGACCTGACGGGGTACCAATTCGATTCTACACAGAGTACGCGAAAGAACTTGCCCCCCTTCTAACAGCCGTGTACCGCAAGTCTCTAGAGGAACGGAAGGTTCCAAATGATTGGAAAAGAGCACAGGTAGTCCCAGTCTTCAAGAAGGGTCGTAGAGCAGATGCGCAAAACTATAGACCTATATCTCTGACGTCGATCTGTTGTAGAATTTTAGAACATGTTTTTTGCTCGAGTATCATGTCGTTTTTGGAAACCCAGAATCTACTCTGTAGGAATCAACATGGATTCCGGAAACAGCGATCGTGTGAGACCCAACTCTTTGTTCATGAAACCCAAAAAATATTAGTTACAGGCTCCCAGGTAGATGCTATTTTCCTTGACTTCCGGAAGGCGTTCGTAACAGTTCCGCACTGTCGCCTGATAAACAAAGTAAGAGCCTACGGAATATCAGACCAGCTGTGTGGCTGGATTGAAGAGTTTTTAGCAAACAGAACACAGCATGTTGTCATCAATGGAGAGACGTCTACAGACGTTAAAGTAACCTCTGGCGTGCCACAGGGGAGTGTTATGGGACCACTGCTTTTCACAATATATATAAATGACCTAGTAGAATGTGTCGGAAGTTCCATGCGGCTTTTCGCGGATGATGCTGTAGTAAACAGAGAAGTTGCAGCATTAGGAAATTGTAGTGAAATGCAGGAAGATCTGCAGCGGCTAGGCACTTGGTGCAGGGAGTGGCAACTGACCCTTAACATAGACAAATGTAATGTATTACGAATACATAGAAAGAAGGATCCTTTATTGTATGATTATATGATAGCGGAACAAACACTGGTAGCAGTTACTTCTGTAAAATGCCTGGGAGTATGCGTGCGGAACGATTTGAAGTGGAATGATCATATAAAATTAATTGTTGGTATGGCGGGTACCAGGTTGAGATTCATTGGGAGAGTCCTTAGAAAATGTAGTGCATCAACAAAGGAGGTGGCTTGGAAAACACTCGTTCGACCTATACTTGAGTATTGCTCATCAGTGTGGGATCCGTACCAGATCGGGTTGACGGAGGAGACAGAGAAGATCCAAAGAAGAGCGGCGCGTTTCGTCACAGGGTTATTTGGTAACCGTGATAGCGTTACGGAGATGTTTAGCAAACTCAAGTGGCGGACTCTGCAAGAGAGGCGCCCTGCATCGCGGTGTAGCTTGCTCGCCAGGTTTCGAGAGGGTGCGTTTCTGGATGAGGTATCGAATATATTGCTACCCCCTACTTATACCTCCCGAGGAGATCACGAATGTAAAATTAGAGAGATTCGAGCGCGCACAGAGGCTTTCAGACAGTCGTTTTTCCCGCGAACCATACTCAACTGGAACAGAAAAGGAGGTAATGACAGTGGCACGTAAAGTGCCAACCGCCACACACCGTTGGGTGGCTTGCGGAGTATAAATGTAGATGTAGATGTAGATGTAGACACACTTCCACGCCCGAGGGAGGACCTGAACCTCCGCCGGGCCCAGCAGCACAGTCCATGGCTACAGCGTCTGAGACCGCTCGGCTAATCACGCGCGGCTTGTTTTAAGTAAAAATATTTCTGTCATCACATTCCGTCAAGAAATGCAAACAGCATACCCTTCATCTAATGAATATTCTCTATTACAGTAAAACATATTGTTTGTTACTTATGGGACTTACTGCTGAATACAACGATAATGAAAAAATTTTCTTAAATTAAAAATCGCAGTTGGTGTTGAATACCGAATACAAGACACAATTATTGTTGCTCATAATCGTTCACATGCTGTTAGCTAAATTTATATTCCATGGCTGTGTGAAACAGGATGCGCTAAAAATTTTCCTAATTACTAATAGGTTCTCACTAAAAGCAAGACTGAGTTTAGGCTACATAACATAACTGATTACAGTTGATAAGGTGTAAGATGAACTTCGAAATAAACAAACAGGATGCAAGAAGAATAATTTCTAAGTTCTCAAACCCTGTAAGCTATTTGTTTGAAGATACTTTTATAGAAGAAGCAGAGAACTTAGGGTCATGCGTTATAATTGGCCTTGGAATAAGAGAGAAACATAAAAAAGACATGGTGACCAGGGCCAGTATGACGGAAGAATCCAACAGCCTACGTTATTTGAAAATTAAATGGACAGCGGAAGGAAGGGAAGCTGGAACCCACAATCTCTCGAAAATTACGTGTCAAATCAGTTTCGTTGACGTCTTCGTCAAAAGAGTGGTAAACTGATTCCATTTTGTTAAACTAATGAGAATACTAGGAGAAGATACACAACTATTTCATCAAAATACCATTGTGTGTGTGTGTGTGTGTGTGTGTGTGTGTGTGTGTGTGTGTGTGGGGAGGGAAGGAGCACGGCGGAGGGGAAGGTGAAGCTGGGTGAGAGGCGGAAGGAGGGATCTAGAATCATGTTCAGAATTAAGTGTCCAATCAAAATGCCAAATGGATTCCTGTTGAAGAATCTGCAAGGGAGGAATAAGAGAGTCGTGGATAATGCCTAAAGGATGGGCAGTGAAGGTGCTAGGACGAAAGTATTATTAGTGGGCAATATGGGGTGTGTCCACCCTTCACCTTTGTCGTGAAAAGACAGTTGTCAGCAGCGAGTTTCATTCTAACACACTCTTTAGTTACAAGTCACAGAACATTTACAACAAAAGAGTTTACAACAAGTCATGTTTGCAAAAGCGAGCGTTGCAAATTAGAGATATGAATGTGTTGAGCACCTCAATTTCCAGCATCCCACCCACCCTCGTCAACCTTCAGGGTGGGATGACCAGCTGAACCAGACGTACTGTCTTCTGTCCTTTCCGCTATACACAGCTTTCTATTTTCCCTTTCCTCCACATATATCTCGGGCTTCCGTCCTCTTGAACCAACGCCAAATCACCCGGACGGAATGCAACAGATCTCGCAATGTGCCTCTAACTTCGTGGAATCACCTAAGCTCCTGGTCCACCTTTGCCAGAAGTCGTCTGCCAGTTTTTTTCCGTAGTTTACATCCTTTGGTCAGATTGTGGGTGACAATAGGTTCTGGACACGTGGGCACTTTTAACAAGCCATCACCAACCAGAAATTGTGCTGGCGACAGGGGTTCTGTATCATCACCCAGAGAGATTGGCCTCGAGTTTGCTGCGGCTTCAGTGATGGCCAGAGTGGTCAGAGTTTTTCTGCAGTTAATCTTGATCGTCCCAACACCCTCTGTAAGCTTCACTTGACAACGCCCTTCAACCTCTCCCACCATCTTCTTCACCAACATGCTTATGACGCAATGAATTTCCAAGTGATCCCGTTCTTCGCGAAGAAGCGATGGGTCTCCCAGGCGGTCAGTGAGTTTTATAGATCCAACAATTCTTTGTTGGTAGAGTAAAAGGTCTTTGTGTTGTCGGTGTAGATAGTGTGCGGCAGTGGATGTCTACTAGCAGATCTCTGTGAAACCATCAAAAATGTGTCGTTGTTCATATTAGAGCAAAGTTCTAAAGGTATTGCACATGTTCCCGCGTTAGCGAAGAGAGTTGTACAGGCCGTTTCCAAGGGCATGCATATCTTGGCGTAGAGAGGCCCTGAAAAGACTGTACCAGTGACAGTAAAGAGCTTAGATGGTATCATTCGATCTGCATGTGGAGGTGCTTCAATTTTTTGTCCTCTTGTATTCTTCATGATATTGCATGGTAAACATGTATACAGAACCCATTCAATGGAATGAGGACCTTTAAGTATCCAAAATTCTTTCCAAAGTTCGGATAACACTATTCTGACACCAAGATGATGAAGATCAACGTGTTTGTTAAATGTGAGGTGTCTCGTAAAGTGATGTAACCACTCTATGAATATTGGATGTCGTTGTTCCCAGGTGGATGAGTCCATCTTCAATGAATAGATGAAAGTGTCCAATTTTAGATTCTTGCGGGGTCGGTTCACCGTTCTGGATTGCATGAAATTCCCGTGTGAAACATTGGTGTTAGACTGGTTTAATCCAGTAAGCTCAAATGGTTCAAATGGCTCTAACCACAATGGGACTTAACGTCTGAGGTCATCAGTCCCCTAGAACTTAGAACTACTTAAACCTAACTAACCTAAGGACATCACATATATCCATGCCCGAGGCAGGATTCGAACTTGCGACCGTAGCGGTCGCGCGGTTGCCATACTGAAGCGCCTAGAACCGATCGGTCACACCGGCCGGCAATCAAGTAAGCGCTTTCACTTGTAAGCTCTATTGTTGTGAACTCTTCAGCAAGTTTTAATTTGTGACGAATGTTATGTGTGAAGCGAAAGATCCAACCTGTCGTGCGATTTAATCTTCAGCAGGAACTGAATTAGGAAACGTCTATGATGCCAAGAGGTTTTTTACATTGTTCCTTTCTTGCGGGAGATCATGACTCATATTAGGAGTACCAGATGGCCAACTTATTCTGGGCGTGTAAGCCATGGTGGTCCCTTCCACCAAACATGTGAAGATTGGATTTGATTACCAATAAGGCCCCGCGTTAGGTGATCCGCTGCGTTGTCACGTCCAGAACAATGTCTCCACTGACGAGGCGACGTGTGTTTATGAGTATTTGTCACTTTATTGCAGATGAAAGTCTTCCATCGATTCCCGTAACTGCGTATCCATCCCAATGTCCACAAAGTTGCCTGAGCATGTCGTACTTTGCAGCTGTGCAGAAATAACTTAGTAATAGTGCTCCCACAAGTTCACCTAGAGGTTTCAGGCGTGACAATATTATCCTTTTGGCAGGTACAGGTCTGTTTTTGCTACAGTCTAAGTGAATCATTGTGTTGTAGTGTAGAACACTGTGGATGAGCAGAGCTGGTACAGAGGTGCAATGGACACCCAAGTATTCCATCGTGTTGCCAGATTGTTGGACAGCAATTATTCCCATCAGTTCCCCTACACCATGTTTCTTGGAATAATAATTTTGCCATGATTCATACTTGACAGAATAACCATAGTCGTAAAATTTAGTTGTAGTCTGTTATAGTTTGCTTTTTGTAGTAGGTCTATCAGATAAATTTTCTGTGACATCATCCGTGTTAATGTATAAACTGTCGATTGCTGTGTCCCAGTACACCCCTAAAACTTGAGTAGCTGCAATGATCTCTCGACCTTCGGTTTTTCGTATATTCTGTAACTAATTTCAAGAAGTGGCCCATTGCGCTAATACACTGAAGCGCCAAAGAAACTTGTATAGGCCTGATTATTCAAATACAGAGATATGTAAACAGGCAGAGTATGGAGCTGCGGGCGGCAACGCTTATATAAAACAAGTGTCTGGCGCAGTTGTTAGATCGGCTACTGCTGCTACATTGGAAGGTTATCATGATTTAAGTGAGCCTGAACGTGGTGTTGTAGTCGGCGCACGAGCGATGGGACACAGCCTGTCCGAGGCAGCGATGATGTGCACCGTGAATATCAGGAATCCCATGAAACATCGAATTTCCGACATCGTTGCGGCTGGAAAAAGATCCTGCATGAATGGGATCAACGACGACAGAAGAGAATCGTTCAACGTGACAGAAGTGCAACACTTACGCAAACTGCTGCAGATTTCAATGCTGGACCATCAACAAGTCTCAGCGTGCGACCCATTCAACGAAACATCATCGATATGGGCTTTCGTGTGCTATTGATGACTGCACGACACAAAGCTTTACGCCTCGCCTGGTCCTGTCGACTGGAAACATGTTACCTGGTCGGACGAATCTCGTTTCAAATTGTATCGAGCGGATGGACGTGTACGGGTAAGGACACAGCTTCACGAATGCATGGACCCTGCATATCAGCAGGGGACTGTTCAGGCTGGTGGAGACTCAGTAATGGTGTGGGGCGTGTGCAGTTGGAGGGCTATGGGACCCCTGATACGTATATATACGACTCTGACAGGTAACACGTACGTAAGCATCCTCTCTGATCACCCACATCCATTCATGGCCATTGTGTATTCCGACGGACTTGGGCAATTCCAACAGGACAATGCGGCATCCCACACGTCCAGATTGCTACAGAGTGGCTTCAGGAACACTCTTCTGAATTTAAACACTTTCGCTGGCTACCAAACACCCCAGACATGAACATGATTGAGCATATCTGGGATGCCTTGTAACGTTCTGTTCGGAAGAATCTCCACCCCCTCGTACTATAACTGATTTAGTGATATGCCTAAAGAGAACAGGTTAAATGTGCATGTGAAAAAACAGAGTAATGTGAGGTGCCCATTGGTTTGAAAGAGGTACGAGCGGAATTTATTGCATATCAGAAAACATTTATTTGAGAAATATTGTACAGTTGCAAAGAAGATAAAGAAAAAGTCTGATGGTGTTTTTGAAATACAACATCAGAAGTACGATATTTAAATAAATAACTTGCTTGTGTTTAATTTCATATCACTCTCATTAAAGTCAAAGTATTACACTTGTTAATATCATTACTTTCAATGCTGCGCCTGTAATCATGTAGCAGCAGAAAATTTCCTAAGACACTAACTCACCAGTCGTAATGAAACTGAATGATAATGTTACATTTCATGGGGATATATTTGGCTTGTCAGTACCTCACATAGTCCGTATCATGGCAGGGTTGGTGAGATATGTTCTTCACAAAGTCTTTGTTGATGGTAACTTGTCCTGTGAAGACGCAAAAGAAAACCTGAAGAAGAAGAAGAAGAATGGAATACTCAATTCCTGACAATATACGAGTAATTATTGTACGTCCATCCAATTCTGGCAAGACTAATGTTCTCATGACGCTGCTAGCACGCATAGATGGAGACCGATTTGAACATGTTTGTGTATTTTCGAAGACACCGTTTCAGACCAATTATCGGCTATTTCAGGAGATACTGCGTAGTGTAAAATGCGTTACGCACCTGAGAAAGTAAAGCCAAATGCTGCGTTCATATTTGACGATATTGCTGTGGAAAACAAAGACCACATTCGAAAATATTTATGTTTTGGTCTTCATAAGGGTGCTGATGTATTTCATCTAAGCCAAACATATTCCATAATCCCAAAACTGTTAGTCAGGGATAATGCAAACCTCGTTATAGTCTTCAAACAAGACAATGCTAATTTAAAACACATTTACGAAGCGCATGTAGGAACTGACATCTCATCAAATGATTCTGTAAACATATGTGCCGACTGCTGGAATCATTCACAATATGGGTTTCCCGTCATTGATAAAACAAGAAAACTGAATGATGACAGGCATAGGCGAAACTTCCAAGAGTTTCTGTATATATAGACTGGTAAGAGAGGTGAGTGCAGCAGTATACGTTCACCATGGACAAATTCGTGCTCGTATCTGGCTCTCAACCTGAGAGAACGAGTGTGCATAGACAGATCATTCGCTTGTACATGGATGCAAAAATTCAGACTGTCGTGCATAAAGTTGGAGGTGTGTGCAAGGAGCTACAGGCGTATTACAAGACGCCTCTGAGAATGATCAACGCGTTAAACGAGTTAGTTACTGAAATCGGTAGGAAAGTAACCGATTTAACTCAAAAGGTGTAGGTTACTGAGGGCAAAATAGATGCAGAAGCCCTTGTTATTGAGAAGGGAAAGCAGGCACATAATAAGACGAAGAAGAGCGGACATATAAAGCCTCACACTGCAGAGAAGTATGATTAGTATACACCGAGATGTCAACAAAGCAGGAAGTAATTCAGGCTTGGAATGCTGTTCGAGAGAAATTACGGTTGCTACGGTTAGGGCATATGGGTCGACAGCTAGTTACTGAGTCTCTCGGATAACTCTCAGCAAAAACAAAACGACACGATAACGATGGTGTTGCCATCCGTCATGCCTCAAGCCAAATAGAAAGAACATTCTTCGTCAACAGGGGAAGACCGTACATGCTGGGTATGCAGCCTATAAATGTAACTGATGACACAATACAGATTGGTGATACGCAGTTTGAGAGAACACCAGGCTTATTGAATCTTACTCTCCTAATAGCCACAAAAAAAAAAAAAAAAAAAAAAATACTTAGTTACTGATAGGGGAAAGTAACGTGAAATTTTGCATTTGACTGATGTACATAAGATCGCAAAGAGCTAGAGCAAAAATAAATATAAAACCATTATAGAAACAGTACTTGGTGGTGAAAATAACTACAGCAGCAGCGGTGATGGTATTGACAATGAGCATAAAGCAGTAAACAGTCGAATCCTGTAGTACATATATTTTGACGTCCCCAACATGTTGTGGGCCTTTTATAAATAAAATATTTTGAATCTAAAATCTTAAAATTTTTTACAGCTTTTAAAAAACTAAAAAAAATCTCATAATCGAGACTCATTCTAGCAAAGGCGCGAAGGAAGAGGATGTAAGGGGACAGAGCGAATGAACTGGGCTATTCATTTAAGAAATCAAAGCTAGCCAAAATGGCTATATGCCTTAACTTTCTTAACGCACGGTTGATCTCCCGTTGTTTGAAGATGTTAAAAACTTTTCCTTTGCGCTCCGTAAGCAAAATTGTAAAACCACATCTAATACCAAAATCTGAGTAACCTGTTCCGGATAAACGTGAACTCAAGTCAGAACTGGAATCCGAACCAGAAATACGTTTCTTAAGCCTAACTTCCTAGGTCCTTCCAGTTTGACCCACATATTTCGACTGACAATCACTGTTGATGTTGTAAACACCCGACAACTCGTGAAGCTCGCGTTTTGTCCTCGATCTGTGTTTAAACTTCAGTCCATATTTACTAGGAATGAAATATGCTGGGTCAGTACCTTTTGCAGCCAACTGTACACCCATTCTGTTTGAAACAGTTCCATAGCACAGAATACTATGATCAGAAAAAATCCAGGGGCCATTCTCCTCCACGGGGAGTCATGAAAATGAAACATCCTGTTGATCCTGAGCCGGAGCAGTTCTATGGTTCTTTCCCTTTTCCTGTTTTAAAAGGCTCTTCTTAATAATCGGGGCAAAATCAGCGTGGTACACATTAGAACCTGGTACGAACTGGATGGCCCGATATTAGCGTTCATAAGCTACTTTATGTAATGGGGCGTTACGTAATCCATGAAGCACTGACCGGAAACCTGCCTTTTTATACTCCAGAGGGTTGGAGGAAAAGTTGTGAATAGCCAAATCCGTGGTTGCTGGTTTCTCAAAACGATTCCCCGACATAGTGACTGACATGTCCAAAAATGGTAACATTCCATTTCTGGACACTACGTTAGGGAATTCTTTAGAGAATGGCATTTATAGCGACCAGTAACCACTAATTTGGTTCTTCACAGCTCTTCCTATCACCCTCTAAAGTACATAAAGGCAGCTTTCCGGTCAATGCTCTTTATAGATTGCGTAACGCCTCATTACGTTAACTAGCACATGAATGCGAATATAGGGCCATCCAGTTCATTGCACGTTCTGATTGATACCATGTATATTTTGTCCCGATGACAAGAGCCTTCCAAAAAAAAAGAAAAAAAAAGAGGAAAGAGCCGTAGGACTTCTCTGGCCCAGGATCAACAGGATATTTCATCTTCATTACTTAACGTGGAGGATAATGGCCCTACGCTCTTTTCTTATCATAATATTCAGTACTATGGAACGGTTTCAAATAGAGCGGGTATACAGTTGGCTACAAAAGATATTGTCCCCGTAAATTTCATTCCTATGAATAACACGCTGAAGTTTAAACACAGGGAAAGGATGAAACGTGGACCCCAGAAGTCGTCAGGTGTTTACAACATCACAAGTGATAATTTTCAGACGAAATATATGGGGCAAACTGGAAGGTCGTTGAAAGATAGGTTTAAGTAACACATTTCTTGTTCGGATTCCAGTTTTGCCTTGCGTTCACATTTATCCGGAACGTCTCAATCAGCTTCTGGTATTACATGTGGTTTTACAATCTTGCATACGGGACGCAAGGGTGATATCTTCGACCAGTAGGACATATACCGTGCATTAAGATAATCTTCAAACCAACCACTTAATTTTCAAAATGAATTATTCGTAAAGTCATTTTGGCTAGCTTTGATTACTTAAATGAATAGTGTGGTTCATTTTCACTGACCCCTTACCTCCTCTTCCTTGGTGTCTTTGCTAGAACGATTCTCGATTATTGAAAATTTTTAAGAATCGTTCAAATTTGTTTTTTAGTTTTTTTAAACTGTAAGAAATTTAAAGAATTTAAATTCGAAATGTTATGTTTGCAAATGGCCCACAACAAGTTCTAGGCTTTTATCCCTATGTCTGTGAGTTATTAATATGTTTATTTTTGTACGATCGATTCCCAATTGTTTCCTTAAAGGTCATCGGATGATATTTACGCTTCCGCGCATGCGCCGCGTCTCTCGGGGCTATGTTTTCATATCCTGCTATTTCATGTATGCCAGTCGCAGCATTCCGTTCCGGCGCGGATTCTGCTGATGTACCGTTTACACTATACTTCGTCTTTGCCCCTCCTCCATCTTCTTTTCGGTTCTTTTTATAACGTACTCTCTGGTCCCATTTGTTAATAGGTTCGAGTCTCACTCTGAATTTTTAATCCATGGCTATCGGTTTATGTGCAACTTCCCGAATTTTAAAGAAAGGGTTGGGCTCGGTATGTAAAATAGGCTTCACTACCGTAAGTCTTGCGGCCACTTTTTATCACCGTGATATGGTCTTTGCGTAACACTGCCCACAGTTTCTTTCTTGTTTTTTACTCAGATTTGCACCTAATGATGTAATTTACAATAAGAAACCGTCCGTGGATTTAATAAAGGATTTAGAACAGCTGCGGCGGATTTTATTCAATACGCTTCTGTTTTTTATTGTCTGAACGGCTTATCGCCACGTTTCACTCGCGTACAAGCCTGCATTTAAGATAAATTCGGACTGGAAAGACTTCCTAACATTTAAATTTATTATCAGTGTAAGCAACTTCATAGTACAGTTCATAGTAGTTTGCGTAATATGAATGTAGAGGGAAAGCTCTGTTTTATCTTGCGTTTCAAGAGCTGGCAGGACAGTCCTGGCGATATGTGCTGTCATATGTCCTCCGAGTTCACTACATCATGCGCGACGGTGTCAGCGTTGGCAGGCTGTAAACAGTTTCTGGTTTCCGTATCGCTGAGCACCGCCTGGCGGGGTAACGGGTTGCTATCCGCTCACATTGGCCGGGAGCGACACTGCGTACAGAGAAGCATCAGGTGCGCGCGCCTTGTGGACGAGCATATCTGACCATCTGGACAGATGCCTGCCTGCCTGCCCGTTCCTCGTAGCGGAGGGTCGCGGAATCGGATCCTGCTCCGTCACACGGCGCCCACGCATCGCCAGCCGGCTTTGTTCCGCCCTCATCGCAGCCTGAAGATGGAGGCAGTGAGTGTTGAACTTTTATTGTTCTAGGCCACCGCGAGACTACTGAACCGGAAAACGGAAAAAGAAGACCCGAGAATATCTATTTTAAGTTTAGCTTTATTTGCAGCATAAGTGTCGCGAGATGGTGCCTGGCTACTCTACTTTCATTGAATTTGCATTTGCCAACAATATCTACATCTACATACTTCCTCCGCAGGCCATTGTACGGTAAACATGGCGGAAGGTACCTTCTAGTACTGTTATTCCCTCTCCTGTACCACTCACTAATGGAGAGAGAGGGAAAATTTACTGTCTATACTCCTCTGTACGAGCCCTAATTACTTTTATCTTGTCTTCGTGGTCCTTACGGGAAATGTACGTAGGTGGCAGTAGAATTGTACTGTAGTCATCCACAAATGCCGCAACTCTAATATTTTCTCAATATTGTTTCGCGAATAGAATGTCGTCTTCCATCCAGGGATACCCATTTGAGTTAACGAAACATCTCCGCAATGGTCGCGTGTTGGTCAAACCAACCAGTAACAGATCTATAACACGCCACTGAACTGCTTCGAGGTCTTCCTTTGATCCGACGTGGCGGGGATCACAAATATTCTCTCAATAATCCGAAGACGACCGTTCGCTCGCCCTACTACAGACGTTACGCTTTGCAACGTTGCGCCTGTATATAATCGATGTTACTGTCTCAAGCAGAAAGTCACTAATACTGTATTTGATAATTAGAGCATTGTTTTCCCACATGATCCACATCAACTTCCAGTTTTCTACATTCAGAGCGCACACCAAATAGATGTTGTCTGCCATTATGTTTTCCTCTGTACTTTCCCGTACAGGTATACGGCAGAATCATCAGCAAACAGTCGCAGATTGCTGCTCACCGTATCCGTCAGGTCGTTTATGTATAAAGCTGAGTTTCGCTCGACCTATGCTTTCTAAACCGTTCCTGATTTGAGGACGGAAGCTTTTGTGTCAAACTTTATTATGTTCGAACTTAGAACATGCCTCAGATTTCTTCAGTGGACAGATGTTAGGGATATTGGTCTGTAATTTTGCTGGTCCGTTCGTTTACCATTCTTATATCCGAAAGTCACCTGTGGTCTTTTTCTGTCGCTTGGAACTTTGCGCTGGATTTGACGATAAATGCAAGCTAAGGAAGGGTCCAATTACGAAGTGTAATTTGTATAAATTGGAACTGGGAATCCATCCGAACATGGCGATTTTCCTGTTTTCAATTGTATCAGTTGCTTCTCAACACCAGCGATTATTTCTGTATCTTTTGCGACGGTTAAACGATGGTATGACTGTACGATCCCATTTCTTTTTCGACGAGTGACTGGATAGAATCCTTCGACCAACATACTAATTTAACTTCGAACAGAATTTTCTCGGATTCTCGCCAAGATCTTTCGGTAAGGTATGACGGGGGACGTTGTATGCTTCACGCAACAGTCTTTTTATACACGCCAGATTTTCTATTAACTGTTGCCTGTTGCCACTTCTTTGTTTTTTGGACCGAGAATGTAACAATATCTGCTTCCTCGGCATTTTACTGATTTTGTTGTTAAATCACAGCGGGTCATTTACATTTCGGCACATACGTCGCCAGAGCACGATTTACAGTCAGGTTAAATCAGGCCACAATTCCTCTGCGTCCGTCATATCAAAACTAAATGATGCCCATTCACTGCCTTAGTAGGATGCTAACAACCGCTAATCTGCTCTTTCTAGCATAAAAATTCTCCCAATATTCTTGATAGATCTGTTAACTTTGAAAATCATCGTCGCTATGATATCATAATCACTGATACCTGTCTCTCTACTGACACTGGCGATAAGGTCTGACTTCTTTGTAGCTAGAAGGTACAGAATATTTCCATTGGGTGTGCGTTGGTCCATATGGCTCTGAGCACTATGGGACCTAACTTCTGAGGTCATCAGTCAACTAGAACTTAAAACTGCTTAAACCTAAGTAACCTAAGGACATCACATACATCCATGCCCGAGGATGGATTCGAACCTGCGACCGTAGCGGTCGTGCGGTTCCAGACTGTAACGCCTAGAACCGCTTGGCCACCCCGGCCGGGGGTGTGGGTTGTCGAACTAGCTGCTCAAGACAATTTTCGGAAAATGTACTCAGAACCACTTCACAAAACTGCCTGTTCATACCACCTCCAATGAACCTACAGAAGTCCCAGGCTATATTCTGTAAGTTAAAGTCGCATATCCGCGCTGTTGAATGCAGACTTCGTTAGAATGATTCTTCTACTGTAACGGCGGAATCGCGTGGCCGGTAAAAACATACGATTATCTTGAGTTCACCTACTCTGGTTACACACATCCAGATGAATTTCGCAGTCAGACCTCTATAGGCACAATACTTTCGTCCGCTGCCGTGAACAGCCCCTCACCTCTGGTGTCTAACCAGTCTTTTCGATATACGTTCCATACGCCAAATATTTCACTGCTTTCTATTCTGGATTTCATCCAGCTTCCGGTTCCGAGTGTAATTTGAACGCAACAACTTTTCTGTAGAGCGCTAAATTTAGGTAGTTTGTTACGAATGCTCCGATAGTCGAAGTGTCAGTATTTTGTACGCGGTCTGATTTAGCCCCACGCGGTCGGCGAAAGAGCATTCAACAGAAGACCTCAAACTATCGCATAGCCTTTCTCCTTAAAGAAAAAAAGAAACGTACGCTTCGCACGTACTCTGCTATCCGAGCCGACTAGCTGCTTGCTCTATATAGTGAAGTACAACACTGTCTTGTCATGGCGAGTCCTACAACTCTCCACCCCATAACGCAAGTCCATAAATCTTCAGCCAAGATTTTCACAGAATCGACAGCGCCTCTGGTTCAGACGCTCCAGTCGGCTACATAGTAAAGGACCCGATCAATTCTAGGTAAATTATGAATGTTTGAACCCCGTGAGCGAAGCCAGCAGTCTTCATCACTTCCGCGAGCTTCACCCATGAACGGGGGATGCCATCAGAACCATGCTACAGGCATCACTGATGTCGACATGAGCCTCAGCTTAAAGATGACTGCACCCTGTACCCTCGATATTTAGTTTTTACTATTGATTTAATGGCTTGTTTAATTGTAGTGTGGCACTATGTTATTTCTGTTATCAGTTTACTATTTTTGTGAAATTAGGGGAAAATTTTTAGAGTATAGGTTGAGACAAGGAATGGTTTTGACTAGCAGGTGTGATAGTAAATGGCGCAACACAGGTCTTACTAGTTTCCAGAGTGGCTACTATTTCTAATGTTATTTAATTAATGATTAAAATATACGTTACTCATTTTAAACACTTACCCGCGAGTAAGATTTTTGCATATAATTTTAAACAATTTGTATAAATTGTCGGAATTACAATGAATTGAAATGAAGTTATGAAAACGAAGCTAATGCCACCTACCGGACGGAGGCCGTTACTTGAGAGAGCAACAGAGCCTTGATTTATCATTTTAGCAGAAAGCGTGGCCAAGTTTGCATCAGGTGCTAAGGTTCTGCCTGTTACCGCCTCTATCGTAACGCTGCGAGAGTTTCCTTGTTCGCCCTCAGTTCTGCGTGAGCAGTCGTTGTCCGCGTCACATCGTGTTTGTTATTCCATTTTGACGCGGCCTTGTCTTGGGTCGTGTTGCCCAGGAACGTTCCACGCAGTTTTAGTTCTGACAAGTCCACGCATCATGTGCCTCCCAGTTTGTTAGAAATTCATGATTGGCTTGTAGATTCGATCAAGGTCACTTCAGACCAGGTTCACACGTCTTACTTAAATTCTGAATCGTATGAGTTTTTAGTCAAGATTCTAGACACGCTTCAGATTAACAGGCTCCTTTTGCAGCACGGACAGGAAGTCCCTTTCATTCATCTCGATGGCTCTAATAGTTTGGTTATTCTGGCGAACGCGGAGGTAGAATACACGGATGACTGACGATGGTTTCCTCAAGACCGTTCTGCTTCCGTTTGGGGATATACGGAAAATATGGAGCGAACGCTGGTCCGCTCAACATCGTCTGCAATTTTATAGCGGAGTTCGATCCGTGGACATGGGTGTCAAACTGAATATTCCCTATAATTTGCGGTTACATATAATTTACACAGGACAAGAAGATATTTGTCTTATATATAAGGGGAGTGGATACTTCCGTACAAATTGCTCGCGTCGTGTCACGGTCTTAAAATCCAATTACGAACAACGTAAAAAGCTAACTTTAACGGACGTGGATTCCCAAGTGATATCCATTCTGCCTAACAGAGTTTCTGAGGGGCATCGCGTAGGCACTTTGCCACTGTAGCTTCCGCGTCGCCACCTCCTCCACTTCAAAACAAGCATAGACGGACGCAAGGTGGTAAGGAGTCAGATGATTCCTATTAGCTGCTCCGCTCTACTGAAAAGATTCCAGCGAGGAAGCCTCTCATCTCCCTGAGTTTAGACCGGATGATATGTCGGTTACTGTTCAAGATTCGAAAGCGTCCCACAATCCCTCCGACCTGACTCCCTAGACCGAGAGCCCCTCGTCGGAATCACGCGAGGATTGACATGTTCCGGAGCGCCGTACTATATCAATGGACTTGCCAGACATCCCTGAGTCTGTAATGTATTCCTACCATTCTTCTGCGGCCCAGTATGGGGAAAGTACGCCACAATCCGCTGCTGTTTAGAACCTGATCGGTCCAAGTGTACAAGCGAGACATGCGATGGTAAAAGACGTATCGTCAGTTTTCTTTTTCATTGATTTCTAGGAGCCGCACCACCCACCTGTGAAATAGTGGGGTGTGTCCTCTGTACCTGATCCTGAATTCCTTCCCACCCCAATCTCCTCCTCTTCCCACATTGCCCCATGAGGCAGTCGCCTTCCCCAACAGCCTCGTCAGTGTTTTCTACCTGAGCGCGCGGCATCGCGGAAAAGTAAAAGCAGAAAGAGGGTGGGAGAGAGGGATCACGTTCTTTACATTCGGATTCATTCATGGACTGATAGCGGTCATTTGCAAGTCACAAATTGCATAGTTTTGGGTGTAAATAGATGCGGGCCTATACCTTTCTTACCTTGATTGCGAACAGAATTAGTTCCAAGCTTAGACTTGCGGTGTTCCGACAGTTCATTTACGATTCGCCGCCGTTGTGGCCGAGCGGTTCTAGGCGCTTCAGTCCGGAACCGCGCTGCTGCTACGGTCGCAGGTTCGAATCGTGCCTCGGGCATGGATGTGTGTGATGTCCTTAGGTTAGTTAGGTTCAAATAGTTCTAAGTCTAGGGGACTGATGACCTCGGATGTTAAGTCCCATAGTGCTCAGAGCCAATTGAACCATTTCATTTATGATTCAAGTGAATACGTGATATTTTTTGCAAGAAGTGTTATATGACAATTTTTCTATTCCCGGCTTTTCTACTTTCTTTAATGTGGCTCCTGAACTATGTACTGGTACAGCGTTATTTTACATACAGAAAATACCGCTGACTAATTTCGAATTTCTTGATATTGGCCGAAGAATAGGCTGCATTTCTTCTGACCTTACTTTCTTATTGATGCCCTGATCTGTGTACAAATGACAGCCTCGCCAGTACACTGCCCTCTTACACCATGTGTACGCCATACTACCGCCATCTGTATGTGTGCATACGCCTACCCCATGGCTTTTGTTACCTCAGTGAAAGTTCAGGTTTTTCATTATGAATCGTTTTACTGTGCAGGGTTGTGGATGATTTGGCTGCCTATAGGACAGCAGCAAATCCAGAAGGTTGTAATGAACTGCAGATGATTGACTGCTACAGGGACCTGGTCGCAGGTAAATGTAACTACTGCACGTAAATCCGAGGACACGTCAATTACTGTTTGTTTACACTATTGGTTGAAACAGTAACAACCATATACCGTAATACCTAGGAATAACCATCCAGACAGACCTAAGACAGGATGACAAAATGACGGGAGTGTAATTTATTTATCCACGAAGAAAACACTTGTTCGATTTATTTGAGTATTGCTCGCCAACATGGGACCCTTATCAGTTTTGATTAATAGAAAATATAACGTATGCGACCGTTTAATCGGCGCGACTCCTGTGGTAGACGCTGCTAGAGGGATGGTTTGCTTTCCTCCAGTTGCGATATCAGTGCACACCGGTTAGGAGTCGCAAAATGATCGAACCTTGATAGAATCGCCGAGAATGTTACGCTACACGAAAAACTAAAAAGACGTAATTGTTCCACACGCTTAAAGTACACTCCTGGAAATTGAAATAAGAACACCGTGAATTCATTGTCCCAGGAAGGGGAAACTTTATTGACACATTCCTGGGGTCAGATACATCACATGATCACACTGACAGAACCACAGGCACATAGACACAGGCAACAGAGCATGCACAATGTCGGCACTAGTACAGTGTATATCCACCTTTCGCAGCAATGCAGGCTGCTATTCTCCCATGGAGGAGATCGTAGAGATGCTGGATGTAGTCCTGTGGAACGGCTTGCCATGCCATTTCCACCTGGCGCCTCAGTTGGACCAGCGTTCGTGCTGGACGTGCAGACCGCGTGAGACGACGCTTCATCCAGTCCCAAACATGCTCAATGGGGGACAGATCCGGAGATCTTGCTGGCCAGGGTAGTTGACTTACACCTTCTAGAGCACGTTGGGTGGCACGGGATACATGCGGATGTGCATTGTCCTGTTGGAACAGCAAGTTCCCTTGCCGATCTAGGAATGGTAGAACGATGGGTTCGATGACGGTTTGGATGTACCGTGCACTATTCATTGTCCCCTCGACGATCACCAGTGGTGTACGGCCAGTGTAGGAGATCGCTCCCCACACCATGATGCCGGGTGTTGGCCCTGTGTGCCTCGGTCGTATGCAGTCCTGATTGTGGCGCTCACCTGCACGGCGCCAAACACGCATACGACCATCATTGGCACCAAGGCAGAAGCGACTCTCATCGCTGAAGACGACACGTCTCCATTCGTCCCTCCATTCACGCCTGTCGCGACACCACTGGAGGCGGGCTGCACGATGTTGGGGCGTGAGCGGAAGACGGCCTAATGGTGTGCGGGACCGTAGCCCAGCTTCATGGAGACGGTTGCGAATGGTCCTCGCCGATACCCCAGGAGCAACAGTGTCCCTAATTAGCTGGGAAGTGGCGGTGCGGTCCCCTACGGCACTGCGTAGGATCCTACGGTCTTGGCGTGCATCCGTGCGTCGCTGCGGTCCGGTCCCAGGTCGACGGGCACGTGCACCTTCCGCCGACCACTGGCGACAACAGCGATGTACTGTGGAGACCTCATGCCCCACGTGTTGAGCAATTCGGCGGTACATCCACCCGGCCTCCCGCATGCCCACTATACGCCCTCGCTCAAAGTCCGTCAACTGCACATACGGTTCACGTCCACGCTGTCGCGGCATGCTACCAGTGTTAAAGACTGCGATGGAGCTCCGTATGCCACGGCAAACTGGCTGACACTGACGGCGGCGGTGCACAAATGCTGCGCAGCTAGCGCCATTCGACGGCCAACACCGCGGTTCCTGGTGTGTCCGCTGTGCCGTGCGTGTGATCATTGCTTGTACCGCCCTCTCGCAGTGTCCGGAGCAAGTATGGTGGGACACACCGGTGTCAATGTGTTCTTTTTTCCATTTCTAGGAGTGTAGTTGTGCATTGTGTGTTACCAACTTGTAGGATGAAATTGTTGTTAGAAGTAATACACAGGGTGTTACAAAAAGGTACGGCTAAACTTTCAGGAAACATTCCTCACACACAAATAAAGAAAAGATGTTATGTGGACACGTGTCCGGAAACGCTTAATTTCCATGTTAGAGCTCATTTCAGTTTCGTCAGTATGCACTGTACTTCCTCGATTCACCGACACTTGGCCCAATTGAAGGAATGTAAAGTTGACTTCGGTGCTTGTGTTGACATGCGACTCATTGCTCTACAGTACTAGCATCAAGCACATCCGTACGTAGCATCAACAGGTTAGTGTTCATCACGAACGTGGTTTTGCAGTCAGTGCAATGTTTACAAATGCGGAGTTGGCAGATGCCTATTTGATGTATGGATTAGCTCGGGGCAATAGCCGTGGCGCGGTACGTTTGTATCGAGACATATTTCCAGAACGAAGGCGTCCCGACAGGAAGACGTTCGAAGCAATTGATCGGCGTCTTAGGGAGCACGGAACATTCCAGCCTATGACTCGCGACTGGGGAAGACCTAGAACAGGGCTTCACAACATACGTGCTCGCTGAGCAAGCTGTGAGCAGCAAGGCGCGAGAACGGAGCAGCGTGAGCACGCTACCCCCACTACCGGACCAGAGCGGAGAGTGGGGAGAGTCACGTGGGGCACACAACAGCTGCCGCCAGTCGATGTAAATCCGCGGCCACCTGCAGGGATATCACTCACGAATTATTACTGCGACAAATGAAACAAATAAAGGAGAATGTACATGTGCCACATAATTTTATTAGCTTAGTGTATGCCTCTGCCATCTGTAGACACTGAAACTAAAGAATTCCACGACAATCCTATATATTCAACACTTTCTTCAACACTACTTAAAATATCACCTCCGGTTGTAGTGTTCTTCACGGCTACTACATCGAGGAGCTCCTCCCTCACCTGAAGATCTCTATTAACACCTCTAATAAATATGGCAAGCTGCGCTGTTCCAGTGATATCAACACTTTCGTCCAGAGCTAGAGAATATGCCATAAAATCTTTACCGATATTTGCAGGCTGGCTCTGGACGTCGTCTGCCATGACCTGTATGCAACGCATAATGGTCATGTTAGATAATGGCACAATCCGCAACTGTTCAACTTGAGATGGACACAAATGTTCCGCTGCAACTACCAAACATTCATTTATTAAATCGCCATCAGGTAAGGGGCGCAGGGATTTTGCTAAAAGCAAAGCAATTTTGTAACCCACTCTGAGAGCTGCCTCAGTTGATTTTTCTTCGTCGTCCAGATCTTCTTCGGATAGCTTCCTTTTAAGTTTAATAACTTCCTGTGCACGATCTGGTCAATCACTTTTTCCACGTCCGTAGTCTTTCGCGTGGTAGGACATATAATGTCGCTGCAAATTAAATTTCGTAAAGGAATTCAGCGTTTTGTGACATACTAAACATTTTGCAACACCATCTTTTTCTGTAAACAGATACAATTCCCCCCAATGGGGGTTGAACTGCGAAAGCATGGTTGGGGTTACACAACGACGACTTCACATGATTCTTAACCAGCGAAGTGACTGTTAAGAGCTGATCGTAGTACTTAAAACGTTACACAGTCGGCGCGAATTCAATAGGCACGCTGCGGCCCTATTCAAACGTGCGCGCGCATTTCCCCTCCCTCCCCTCCCTCCCTACTCCGCGACCTTGCAGCTGCTCGCGAGCACGTGCCTGAGCAGACGCGAGTACTCGCGCTCAAAACCGGCCAGTTGTTAAGCCCTGACCTAGAACGACGAGGAGGACACCTGCAATGGACGAGGCAATTCTTCGTGCAGTTGACGATAACCCTAATGTCAGCGTCAGAGAAGTTGCTGCTGTACAAGGTAACGTTGACCACGTCACTGTATGGAGAGTGCTACGGGAGAACCAGTTGTTTCCGTACCATGTTACAGCGTGTGCCGGCACTATCAGCAGCTGATTGGCCTCCACGGGTACACTTCTGCGAATGGCTCATCCAACAATGTGTCAATCCTCATTTTAGTGCAAATGTTCTCTTTACAGATGAGGCTTCATTCCAACATGATCAGATTGTAAATTTTCACAATCAACATGTGTGGGCTGACGAGAATCCGCACGCAATTGTGCAATCACGTCATCAACACAGATTTTCTGTGAATGTTTGGGCAGGCATTGTTGGTGATGTCTTGATTGGGCCCCATGTTCTTCCACCTACGCTCAATGGCGCACGTTATGATGATTTCATACGGGATACTCTACCTGTGCTGCTAGAACATGTGCCTTTACAACATGTGGTTCATGCACGATGGAGCTCCTGCACATTTCAGTCGAAGTGTTCGTACGCTTTTCAACAGAATCGGTGACCGATGGATTGGTACAGGCGGACCAATTCCATGGCCTCCACGCTCTCCTGACCTTGACTTTCATTTATGGGGCATTTGAAAGCTCTTGTCTACGCAACCCCGGTACGAAATGTAGAGACTCTTTGTGCTCGTATTGTAGAGGGCTGTGATACAATACGCCATTCTCCAGGTCTGCATCAGTCCATCAGGGATTCCATGCGACGGAGGATGTATGCATGTATCCTCGCTAACGGAGAACATTTTGAACATTTCCTGTAACAAAGTGTTTTAAGTCACTCTGGTACGTTCTGTTGCTGTGTGTTTCCATTCCATGATTAATGTGATTTGAAGAGAAGTAATAAAATGAGCTCTAACATGGAAAGTAAGCGTTTCCGGACACATGTCCACGTAACATATTTTCTTTCTTTGTGCGTGAGGAATGTTTCCTGAAAGTTTGGCCGTACCTTTGTGTAACGCCCTGTATAATCAGAGGTGCAGCAGCAAGGCATATTTCATTGCTTTGGACAGCTAGAAATCAGCTTTCCGTGTATTCTCGCCATTAACAAATGTTTCATTAATAAATTTCATCAATCTATGTCGGTTGTAGCGAACATAAAAATGAGATAAGAGGCATATAGATACTCGTTTTTACTTGTCAAATTGCTGGCTGGAGAAAGAATTAGACGATTCAGGTTTAGAGTTAAATTATAAGTTAATACTTAAGCTCGAAGTTATCAATTTCGAAGTTCTTCAGAGGCATTTGAGTCTTAGCCTACCCCAAAACTAGAAGAAACCGTACAATTAAAGTTAAAATATAACAATGCTTTGAAAAAAGTGAGTTTATTTTGTATGTTACTACACTTTCGTTCGATCCATCCGTGAGTTGAGAACTCACTGTTCAGTTATAAAGTTCACTGGAGCTTCCTAGAAATACCCTCTTGTTTCTACGCTGCAGCCGGCAGGACGGAAAACATTCACGCGCGCTGTTCAGCCATGGTTTTAATAGTATAAGTCGTGAGAGCAGGGGATGAATTATTTACATCATGGCTTGTGCTGTGAGAACACTTGTGCATTCAGTGAATTAGAGGACAAAACGATTTTCAAGCTGGACGCATGGAACAAAGTGCGCATATAAAGATAGGCGGTTCATACCACACTTCAGACATTAAAATAGTTGATGGGGAACAAATCAGATAATTTAAGATGTCTTGCTACGACAAGTATCCTTGGCTTACATGTTGCTCTGTAACAAATATATTGTATTGCTACGTATGTATTTTGTTTGGTGGATCTGGGATTGAAAAAGAATTGACTTCAGCTTCCTTCGGAGCATGTGTAACAACAAAGTTTCACATAAAAGCCGACAAGCTCCAGATTTCAAGAAGGCACCTTCAGAATGAAGGGTGTTTTCAGTTTTTGGGTCATGAACGAACTGAATATTCAATTTCTAAGGGCCCACATTCTAGCCGTAAAACATACTGCTACTGTGCACGAAAATATTTCGTAATCGAGAGACTTACACGTGATGTTTGTTTCTTGGGGTAGCAAGAGCTTGCGTTCATAGGACACTTTGAAGTTGAAAGTTCCGACAACAAAGGCAATAGCAGTGTCTTGATTTACTCGAGCTTTCGGCCATATAGAAACAGTTAACAGGTATTCGGGATCACCTGCACAGCACTTCTGGGTTCAAGGGAACATCAAGCAAAGATCGAAACGGATTAATTGAATCGGTTACCAATGTAATTAATGATCGCATTAAAGAAGAGTTACAATCATCTGAGTTTGTTGCAGTGCAAGAAGATGAAAGGTAGTATGTTTCTTGTGAGTCACAAATGAGTATTATTCTCAGATTTTGTATGCAAGAGTGTCCCATAGAAAGAATTATTGATTTATATACTGTTCCTAGTGACAAAACTGCTCAGCATTTATTATAAATTGTACTCACTGCACTTCGTGTTCGGCGAGTTACTGACAAATAATGTATGACGGAGCCTCAGTGATGGTGAGTAAACGTGGAGGTGACCAAAATTTTGATAAACATAAATGTCCGTCAACTATATTTTGCACAGTTATGTTCAAAAACTTAATATAGTGATGTTATATTTTCCAAAAATATCAAAGCAGTTAAATTTGTCATTTAATCTCGTAGCATGGCATTCACTTTAGCAAGACCTCAGAGAAAACACAACTCTTAGAAAACAAAGGATTCACATTGCCTCAGACATGTACTGCACACTGGAATTTCTTTCAACGAGCTGTTTCGACAATATAACGACGAAAGAAAATCGCAACATGTAAAAATATTAATGTAGAGCAATGAAACTTCCAGAATACATTAGTCTAAATAATAGATTTAAGTGATTAACATTGCAAGACCGTTGGTTAATGTAAGCGCGAGATAAGCATTGCAAATGTGAAATACTGGTATATTAAAAACCGGTGTAGCCGGCGGAATGTTGAATGCAAGTATGCAAACATGCATGCGTTGTGATGAACAGGTGCCTGATGTCAGTCTGTGGTAGGGAGCTCATGCCTATTAAACTTGGTCGCTCGATACAGTGACAGTTAATGCTGGTTGTGGATGACAGTGGAGTGGACGTCCGATGATGTCCCATATGTTCTCGATTGGACACCGATCTGGTGATCAAGCAGGAAAAGGCAACATGTAGACGCTCTGTACAGGATGTTACGTTACAACAGGGGTATGTGGGCGAGAGTTATCCTCTTGGAAAACACCCCCCTGGTACATAAATACCAGCGCAACAGGTCGGATCACCAGACTGACGTACAAATTTGCAGTCAGGTTGTTGGGATAACCACGACAGTGCTCTTGCTGTCATACTAAATCACGCCCCAGGCCATGACTCCAGGTGTAATCCCAGTGAGTCCAGCACGCAGACAGGTTGCTTGCGGGCCCTCAACTGGTCTCCTCGTCACGAATACACGGCCATCACTGGCAACGAGGCAAAACCGGCTTTCATCAGAAAACACAACAGACCTCCACCCTGCCCTTCGCTGAGCTCTCGCTCGACGCCACTGAAGTCGCAAATGGCCGTGGTTTGGGGTCTGTCGAATGTACTCTACAGGTGGTTCGGAGCTGTCCTTGAAGTAACCAATTTGTAACAGTTCGTTTTGTCACAATGGTGCCAACTGCTGCCCAGATTGCTGCTGCTGGTGCAGTACAGCGTGCCAGAGCCATACAGCGTACACGGTGGTCTTCCCTCTCTCCCATGCGACGTGGACCTCCGGAGCCCGGTCATCTTGCGACCGTGCGTTCTCGTGACCACCGCTGCAAGCAATCGTGTACAGTGGATATATTCCTGCCAAATCCTTCTGCAGTATATCAGAAGAAACGTCCAGCTTTTCGTAGTCCTATTATACTACCTCGTTCAAACTCAATGAGATTCTGATAATGGCGTCTTTATCGCCTTAAAGGTAAATAACGCTCACGACCGTTACAGCGTGTATTCAAAGCAAACCTAATTTTCATCCTCATAGTGGCTCTACTAGCGCCATTCTTATGCGACTGGCGCGAAATTTCAGTAACCATCTTTCAAATGTAGAACACGCCTAGCAACTTTCATTTATGTTGCTCAACTCGTTCTTGGTGTTCGATATTTTTCCGTCAGTGTATTTGTTGCGAATAGTCAGTAGCTAAGAAGTAATAAATTAAAATGTCATCTATGATGTCGAAGTTTTTCCCGCATCTCAGTGTTTATGACGTCACATCTCCTGAACTGTGTGTTGAACAATGATATGTTTGCATGTATATTCAGTGATATATATGAATACTGTCTGCGAAATTTGATGCAAATGGAGTTGGTAGTAAATAAGAAAGAAATTAAAATATCATTCCTGATACGGCAGTTTTACTGCATAAACAGTGAAAATGATGTAAGCGATAAACTTATTTCCTTTCATCGTTTAGTGGGAGGTGTCAGCGAGAAAGTGTCTCCTCCATGTTTGAAATTATGTGTAAAATTGGCTGTAAATCACTAACTGCTCTGATTCTCACATGCTGGACGAATCTAGTCTGGCTATTTGCGCGTCATGAGCAACGCCTCTTTTTCACCCCCACCTCTTTGAGGGGCGGGTGGCTGTCACCCCATCAGTGATTCTTTCCAGACAGTAAAAGATGTATCAGGTTTGGTTGAAATCTATGGAATGGTTAGGAGATGTTGAATACACACACACACACACACACACACACACACACACACACACACGTACACTTCTATAATACGAGAGTGATCACAAAAGTAAGGTCTCCTATTTTTTTTTATAAGTACAGAACTCTGTTTGTGTGGCAGTTGGTCACACTGTTTTGAAGAGTGCTTCACGCGCTGTGTGTAAACATGCGCATGCCGCGCGGAGGCGCTCAGTCTTGGCTTGGAAGACGTTGAGAATGGAGCTCCCTTTGCATGTTACCGGAGTGCAATTGCGCGCAGTTATTCGGTTTTTGAACGCAAAGGGCACTGCACCGATTGAAATCCATCGCCAGTTGATGGAAGTGTGTGGTGAGACGTGCATGGATGTCAGACATGTTCTTAACTGGTGTAGAGGTTTTGCAGCTGGTCGGGCCGAAATTCACGACGAACAAAGGAGCGGGAGGCCGTCAATTTCTGAGGAGACTGTGTTGAAGGTTGAGCAAAGCATGCGTGAAGATCGGCGGATCACTCTGGATGATCTCTGCACGTTGGTTCCTGACGTTTCCCGAAGCGCCGCCCACATAATTTTAACGGAAACGTTGAACTACCGGAAGGTGTACGTACGATGGGTGCCACGCATGCTGACTGAGGACCATATGCGGCAACGATTTGATGCTTCCCGCGCATTTCTTCGCCGCCTTGCAGCCGAACAGGACAACTTTCTGGACTCAATTGTTACGGGTGACGAAACCTGGGCATACCACTTTACACCTGAGACCAAGCAACAATCACGCCAGTGGTGGCATCCTTCTCCACCAAAGCAAACAAACACAGTCTGCCGGTAAAGTCATGACAACCGTGTTTTTGGGATTGGGAAGGGGTATTGTTCGTCGACTTCATGCCCACTGGGACCACAATTAACGCTGACAGGTACTGTGAGACTCTGAAAAAACTCAAACGGGCAATTCAAAAACAGAGAAGAGGAATGCTGAGCAAGGGTGTACACATTCTCCATGACAACGCTCGCCCACACATCGTTCGGCAAACCGTTGCTCTTCCGCAACAGTTTCAGTGGAACATAATCACCCACCCTATAGTCCTGACTTGGCGCCCAGTGACTATCACCTGTTCCCTAGGTTAAGAGAACATTTGGCCGGAAAGCGATTCAGCTCCGACGACGAGGTGAAAGAACAGGTTCATAACTTTCTGAACAGCATGACAGCGAGCTAGTATGACATGGGCATACAAAAACAGCCGCAGCACCTACAAAAATGCATCGACAGAAATGGTGATTATGTAGAAAAATAGCTAAATGTTCAAGCTGTAAACTGATTTAAACGACTGCAGAAATAAACAGGTCTATGTACTTTTTAAAAAAATAGGAGACCTTACTTTTGGGATTTCCCTCGTATGTATGGATTTTCGTCATTTAACGTCAAATGAAAGAGGTGCTCCAGTCAGTTTTTCGGATTTTCATGAAGTTTTCTTTGTTCGCTCCTACATCAATTTGGAATTGATAGCGCTTAAGTTGATCTTACGCTTGTTATAATTCCTGAATAGCGCTGTATTAAAATTAAAAAAAAAAACTGATGCATTTCTTTCTTGATTCCATAAAACCGCTAAACAAAAGCCCAAAGACGATCGAACAAGGTTCAGGATTATCGCTAGATATCGCGTTAAAAATAAAATCAAAAGGAAAACTGCAGCGTGAAATAACATTTAGAAAAAGCTTCCATCATAAATCTGAGTAATATCTCACTTGTTACTATTATGGGAAAAAACCGCAAAATATTTTCTTCTTTGCTCTTTTCTTGCCGTCTGTTTTCGAAACGTTTGTTTCATTGTTTTGAAGTGGTAAGAGAAAGTGACAGGAAACTGTATTCGATAGGATAAATGTTTATTAACACTATTTCTAGTTTTAGATAGTTTACTGAAAGCAATACTTATAGTTCTGTGGTTTACGTTAGAGGAATGTGAAGCGTTAACTGTATGTCACATCTTAAAGTATAATCTGTCTTCCAATGAACAGTCGTGAAGCAACTACATAAATTGAGTATAACTGGAACAGACTAAACTTTTACTTCTAGGCACATGTCCAATGAAGAAGTGAAGCTATACTCCGACACTGAAGTGTCTGTAAGCTAGACAACGTTGGTCGTTGTCGCGAGTGAAATATTCACAATGACAGAAGTGCAGCTTAGTTTGCAAATATGAAGGAACTCTGCATGCATCTATCAACTCTGTCCTCCGAATCGCGCTTTCGAATTGCAGCTCAAGCTGACTGGGTATTACAATTCTCCCGTTGCTTTTGCGTTTAGGAGTGTAAATACGTACATGGATATCCCATACTAGATGTGCGAATTTCTCTCATTATTTTGTTATTCAAATATTATTAAAAATAATGAAGTGCAAATCGTATTCCACTGCTTTCTCGCTTTCATTTCAGAAACAAATTTATCACATTAACTAACCACGTATTTCTGTGAACTGTCGTTTCATTCACAGACGATCTTGGGGACAGCATACTGTTTAGAATAATAAAATCAATATTGCTCTAAAATTAAGCATAGATAAAATTATCCTAATAACACCTTATGAAAATAAAACTTTAACAAAGCCAACTGGACTCCGAAGAAGGCACTTCATGTTGCTTTAGTAACTTGCTCTAGGACGTGATACTGACAGCGCGGCTGCGACTTTCCGAATGTACAGCTTTCAAATATTCGCGCGCACCTGTGTTTGCACCTGCACCTCTGCAGCCGTACAGGAGACAACGCTTTGCGCTTGCGCGACGTTTTTTTTTTTTTTGTTTTTTTTTTTTTGTGGTGCTGAAGTCTGATCAGCTTCGTTGATTTTTACTTCTGTAGGGAATGGAAGGGGTAAAAATTTTCTCTTTATTTATTTATCCTTCTTTCAGCTTTAGTTTGGGCACACAGAAGGGTCCTTTAACTCGCTGCTTTTGGTGTGTGTTTGAAAACATGTGTGTAGAAGTGCTAAAGAACGATATGTCCTTAAATTATGGATAATTACGTAGGGATATCATTTACGGAGGCTCAAATACTATCGCCTTCGGTACTTTATATTTGTGGTTGCGTAATGGTTCTACCATACCTACTGTGGTGAGTTGTGGTGTACTGTCACGTATCATGTCCAACTTCCGAAATAAGGTTCGTGCCTTCTCCTTGACCTTGTCTGAGAGGTAAGATTCGCTTAAGGCTCGATGAATGTCATGATTTCGGATCCACCATTGGGCTCCTGTGATCCATCGTAGGCATCTGCTTTATACAACCTGTAGCTTCTTGTAGTTAGTGGCACACGTAGTATCCCAAGAGGTCGATCCATACAAAATAGATGGTTCGACTGTGGCATGGTACAACTGGAGTTTCGTGCGTTGGCTGAGGTATGAGCTCTTCAGAAATGGGAGGAGAGCTCCCAGCATTTTGAGGCCAGACGTCTTCTTCTCCATAATGTGATGACTATACAACAGTTTGGCGTCCAGATGCACTCCCAGGTATTTTACAGTTGTTGCCCAGGGGAGTGGCTGGTCTGATATCCGTAGGCGTGCATTGACGATGGGTCTCCGACGTGTGAAGACAATAACTTTGGTTTTCTCTGCATTGTCCGTTATTTTGTTCATGTGGGTCCAGTGGTCCACTAAATCTAGTTGGCGCTGCATCCGTGTGACGAGGTGGTCCATTCTGGTGCCTGCAGTCAGGAGCGCTGTGTCGTCGGCATAGAAACTGGCAGTAACATGTGGCACCGTCGGGAGGTCGTTAATATATAAATTAAACAGCAGTGGAGATATGACCGATCCTTGTGGAAGTCCTTCAAGGACAGGCCGTGTTGTTGAATTCTTGTCGTCAATGCGAATATATAATCTGCGATCCTGAAGAAAATTATCGAGAAGTTTTAAGTAGCAGTCTGGTAGGGGAGTGGTACGTCGGAGCTTGACGATCAAGTTGCGTCGCCATACTTTATCGTAAGCCTTCTCTATATCGAGAAATACTCCAATAGTATGTCGTTTCTTGTTGAAATTGTCTTGGATAGATTCCGTGATGTGCAGTAGTTGTAACTCAGCCGATAGCTTCGCCTGGAAGCCAAACTGCTCCGGTCGGATGATGTTGTGTGCCACAAGGATGTCCAGCATGCGTTCCAGTAGGACACGTTCCAGGACCTTTCCCAGCGTCGGCAGTAAACTTATGGGTCTGTAGCTGTCAGGGTGTGAGAGATCCTTGCCCGGTTTTGGTATTGGCACTATTCTGGCAATCTTCCATGCCTCTGGGAAGTATCCAGTCCTGAGGCAGCTGTTCACTATCCGGGTGAGAAGCACAACAGGCTTTCTCGGGAGGTGTTTCAATTCCGTATTGCTGATTCTATCTGCTCCAGGTGAGGTGTGTTTGCTATACTTGATAATCCTCCGAATTTCCTCCGGCGTTGTCAGCCGGGGCATAGTGTTGATCGGGGCGTCCCGAATAGCTTCCCATTCCGCCGCTGTGTCCTCCTCTGCACGGTGGAGTGCATCATCTCCATCCTCCGTGGGGGGCGTAGTCATCTGTTGTTGGTATGTATCCGCATACAGCTCCGCCTGCGCCAGTGAGTCGTACAAGAGGCCATGGGGTCCTCGAATTGCCCTCTTGGGGGGCTGTTGCTGTCCGAGACTTTTAACTATTCGCCATTAATCTTTGGTGCGTAATAGAAAGTTGTCCATTTTGAGTTCCCACGTGTGTTGCTTCCAGTCCTGAACCTTCCGCCGGAGTTCTCGGGTTAGTCTGTGAGTCTCCCGTCTATCATCCGGATGGCGGTAACGGACCCATCGTTTCCGAAATCGATTGCGCCTTGTCTTAAGTTCCTGCAGTGGTGGTGGAAACTCGTCATAATTGACTTCTGGTTGCAGGTGCTCCATGAGTGCTCGTTGTTTCTCATCGTTAATCTTCTTCGTGAGTACTGCGACTGCCACATCAATCGCTTCTCTGGTAGTAACAACCTGGGTTGGTCGCACATTGTTGTTGAGGTACGCTTGGAACTGCTGCCAGTCGTAAGTTCTTGTCGTCGGCAGTGGGAGTTGCAAAGTAGCCCTCTCTATGAGTCCTAACACCGGTCTGTGGTCCGACGAAAGATCATCCAGCGTCCGCAGTTGGAGATTCGGGTTGATGTTCTTGATTATGGCGATGTCTAGAACATCAGGGTCTTGTGTCTGGACGTAAGGTATCCTCGTCGGTTCCCGTGGTCCATGGACGGAAACATGTAAATTCTCAGCCAGTGCAAACAACATATGTCCTTTTGGGTTAGTCTTACGGGAATTCCAGGCAACATGTTTACTATTAAGATCCCCTCCAAGGAGGATCTTGTCGTAACCCTCTGTAACGGCGTAAAGATCTTCGGGGTGGAGAGGCTTCTTTGGGCTAAGGTAAGCCGCAATACAGGTAATGTTTCCGAGCGTCGTGTGGATTATTACTGCCGTGGCCTCTAAAGTCTGGAGTTGGGGTAAACGTTCTTGGTTGTGACGAATGCATTTTTTGATCAGAACTGCGGTCCCACCACCCCGTTGGTCCCGTCTGTCCGTCCGGTAAATGTGCATGTTCCTCAAGCGGAGGTCGGTTGACTCGCGGAGATGTGTTTCGGAGACAAATGCTACGTCTATCTTGTGGCGATGTAAGAAGTCCTTGAATTCTATTTTCTTCAGTTTCAGGCCGTTGGCATTCCAAATGCAGAAGTTAAAATTCCTCGTGTGATGCCGTCTGTCCATTTAGGGTGTTTGAAAATCTGTCAGTACGCTTTCGACAAGCGAGAGGATAGACGTCAGCTTCTGCTGGAGGGCGGTGAGTAGTTGAAGAATATCTGTTAACGCTGGTGTAAAGGTGGTCGACCAGGCAGATGATGTCTCCACTGGTGTTGGCGTCGGTGGATGGGCATGTATTGCTTCGGAGTACGAGCGCTGTTGTCTTGTCTGTCTTAGAGTCACTCTGGGTGCCGGTTGTGGTCGAGAGGCGATTGTTTCCACAGGGAGAGGTGCCGCTTGTTGTTGGGTGGCCGGAATCGCTGCCATGGCCGAGTTCTTAACAATTATAGGCCGTTGTGGGGTCGACTTCTTTGGTGTCCTTCTAGTATATTTCCGTAGGAGTTCTTGAAATTTGGGGCAGCCACGGAAGGTCGCTGGATGTTCTTGGTCACAATTGGCGCACTTTGGGGGCGCCGTCCTAGGATGGGTACAATTCGATGATTTATGGGATCCACCGCAGCGGACGCAGCGTGCTGGCATGCTGCAGTAGTTCGCTGTATGCTCGAAACGTTGGCAATGTCGGCACTGGACTGGTCTTTCTTTACTATTATAGGTTTCTATTATGACTCGTGTGTAGAGCAGGTATTTGACATCATAGATCTTGTCACTGTCTTTTCCAGATGGGAGGGTGACTCGGTACACAGGTTGCGGTATCAATTGTTTCGTCTTCTCGTCGCGTTCCTTAAATTGGTAGACTTGTAGCACTTTGAAGCCTTTTTCCTTGAGGGCAAAGGAAAGTTGTTCTTCGGTAACTTCCGCCGGAAGGCGTTTGACAACTACTTTCAGTTCCCTGTCGTCTGGTGCTTGATGCGTAAAATAGGAGAAGCTGTGGTTCGTGAAGAATTTTATTGCACGCCTTTGGTCTTCGAAGGGCTCAAAGTGGTATTTGATGCGGTCCTTTTGGTATATAGCTTTAAGGTTGCCCTCTAGAAGTCCGTTGAGCGTTTCATTGAGGTGAACGTAATCCTTTGTGTAATAAATTGTGACTGGGGGCACTTTGCGAAGCACATTCTTGTCTCTGTCCACGGCTTCTGCGGCATTAGAAGTCTGTGCCTGCGGTTTGTTGGTGGTTGATGGAGGCGCAGCTTGAGGTGCCAGTGGCGCGAATCGGTTCGTTGTGGGGATGGTCTCCGTTCGTCTCTTAGCCGGGTGGGCTAAGTCCTTGGCTAATGCGTTGCTTCTGCACCGTTTGTTGTATACGAGCGTAAAGTCGCCCTCTGCGTGTGGGGAGTCGTTGTCGTTTTCTGCTGGAAAGGCCGCTGCCATCTCCGCGTCGTCAACCGTTTGGTGGGAGTGCTGTGATTCGACATCTGAGTCCACAGATGGAGATGCCAGACAGGTGTCGTTATCCTGCTCTTGCGTGTCCCGTGAATAGCGGATAAGGCGTTGTATGTCCTTCAGCGTTTCTTTGTCCTCCTCCCGACATATATCGAGTCTTCTGGCGTAGTCCTGGCGGTCGTCTTCATTGCTGCGTCCGTCGTGATGTGACGTATGACCGACGTCCGAAAACGGTTTCGTCGTGTGGTGTGTAGTCTTCTGCGGTCGAATAGCGCCTGTCGATCGTCGTTCTATCCTGTCATGAACCGGTGCCGTAGCCTGGGTCGTCAACCTGGGATCCGTCCAGTGTGGAGCGGCCGCTGGAACGTCCGGCGGGCCAGGCCCAACCGACCGACCAGCGGCCGACTCCGGCTCGTCCGAGGCGGCTGCCCCGGCCGCGCGCGCATCGTCCTCGCTCGTCGGCATCGCGAACTCGACTGAACCACGTCGAGATGTGCAGTGCTTCCGCTGCCAGCAGATTGGCCACGTGGCTAAATACCACAAAGCCGCGCGACGTAGCGCCGAAGTGCGCAAACTGCGGAGGAAAGTCTGGCGTGAGGTCAGTCGCTTGACGGCGCGTTTCGGCGAGGGCACGCCCGTTGCCGGCGCGTCGTAAGGCACGGAAGCTCGCACTGGGGCGTATCGCTTTCCAGTCGGGTGTGCAGCGGCAGTCCTCACAGGGGAAATGATGCGTCTCTTATAGCCTCTCCTTCCCAAGTGGCTCTTTCCGCCTTCCCGTGGTGCCAGACGTTAAGCTCGGCATTCTGCCTTGCGACAAAAGGCAGAGCTGCGACCCAACCCGATGCGAAAGCGAAGGGTGCGTGGCACAGGGGGAGCTGTGTCGAGGGACCGAACACCAGTCCCTTTCTATTCGCAGGGCACAGTCCAGCAGGTGCTCTGCATGCCGGCGATCTCGTTTGTCGGCGTGGGATCGCGGTGCGAGTCGGCAAGGGTGCTTCGCCGCGCCCCTGGGTAACCGGGGCGTGTTCTGCCAAACCCAGGAGGTGGTGACATCGCCTGGGCCACTTTAGATGGGTCCAGACCGCTGAACGTCTGGGGGACCGGCCTGCCACCTGAGTAGGAGTGGGTCCTTGGCCGAGAGGTGGAAACTCGGGCAAGTAGGCGGCGAAGGGCGAGAGGTGCATCCGCCTCTCTGGAGTGCGGGGTGCAGTTGCCGAGGAGCGTCGCGTGAAATCGTCGATGACGGAGACACCGAGGGGGACCAGTGCACTGGTGACGGTGTGCTGAACCCAGCAGCTCGGAAGTGCCCTTGACCTAGGAGCGAGGTTGGTGGGTGAGCTGCAGAAGTACCCCCCCCCCCCTCCCATGCCAGAGGAGCCGGTCCGGGGTAAGATACAGGCTCCCACCCCTTTTTTTTTCACTCGTCAATCAACTGAGACGAGTGAATCGAGTGCGCTCAAGCGAGCATCTGCGGTGCTTGATCCCTCTCCACAGGACGAGACGGGACTGGCAGAAGACGAAACCATCACGCAGAGACATGCACGTGTCACGCTGCTCTTGGAGCAAAACATTAAGAATGGGAAGATAAGTCAGGCGGCATTGTCTATTATTAAGAACGAGCTGGCTGCATGGGCCATCGCCCACGCCAAGCTTGAAGGCCGTGTAGAGGAGCTAGAAAAGGAGAATGAAAGATTACGAAGGCAACCAACAAAGACTTGGGCTGGAGTGGTCGCGCAAGCACCGCCAAAGCCACAAACCACGAAAGAAACGATCGCCAAGGTGACCAAGCGGTCAGATACGGCGGTCTTCCTCAGAACCCTACCAGGCCAAGACACGAGCGTTAAAAAGATACAAGAACTGCTAACCAAAAGTATTGATCCGGCAAAAGATAAAATTAGAGTAAATAAGGTTAAACCTAGTAGAAACTCAGTGATTGTGGAGGTGGCTACAGAAGAAGACAAAGAAAAATTGTTAAAGAATCCCAAGCTGAACTCGGTGGTCAAGTGTGAACCGCCGAGAAAAAGGAACCCGCTGGTCATCCTATACGATGTACCAGCAACAATGACAAACGAGGAACTGTACCTGAGCATAAAGGACCAAAACTTTGACCAAATGAATGAAAATGAATTTAAGGATTCTTTTAAATTGGGATTTAAAACGGGACCTCGGGACCGTGATGTTGTACATCACGTCGCCGAGGTCACAGCACCTATGTGGAAGCAGATTATAACAATGGGCAGACTGTATGTTGGCTTCCATGCCATTAATATTAGGGATTACCTTGTGGTACCTCGTTGCCATAATTGTGGAGACTTGGATTACATTCTAAGGCACTGCACCAGGGAGTCGGCTTGCTCCAGGTGCGGCGAAGATGGTCACTCACGAAAAGAATGTAAAGCCGCAAGTGTATGCATTCCTTGCAAAAGACGTGGGAAGAAAAGCTGCGGAGCCCCAGGACGAAACTGCCCTACATACCGCATGCTCGAGCAGAGACTAATATCTAGAACGGACTATGCCTGAGTACATCAAACAGAACAGGATGCCAAAGCGAAAATCCCCTAGCAAAAGGAGGAGGCATGCCATTAGGGCAAATAGGTTTAAAGAATTCATAAAGTCTCTTTCGAGAGATCCGATACCTGAAACAGTTGACAAAAGTATCCAAACAGATCCACCGAAAATCGATAAATGTATCCAGACGGAAACTACCCCTACGGCTACTCCCTCCTCTCTCAGCAGGGAAGTGAAGCCGACAAAACACCAGCAACGGCAAATGCATCCTGTGCCTGAGGTCCCAGCAAATGAAAGTAACCATAAAGAACAAAAGCCTGTGCAAGAGAGCACAATAACAAGCTCTCTAGACACCCCAGTGGTAAGACTACCACCAGTAGATCCGGTACGCATATACCCAAATTTAGAATTTACAATGCAACTGGCGAGATTGGAGCAGCCGGCTACCTTGACCACTGCCTTAAGACATGTGGTCCGCGTAGGACACGAATATGGAAGAAGAGTCACCTTCTCGGTAATGGAGGCTGTAGACAGAATACAGCTTAAGTCAGTGAATCTCCCCACCGACTTCGGAGCCCTGCGAGACTTACTAAAGAAAGTGTTCGAGAGAAGAGGAGAAAAATTTGACCTAAATGACATTTACGAACTGTCAGTTTTGGCTAATGGACGTATTACGTATGACTGGAACAAGACATGGCCAGAAGACCACATACATACATACTTTCCGTAGATGACAAAAATTACCATTAGCCAACTCAATACGCATAACAGTCGACTTGTAATGCAGGAGCTGCGAAAGGAAGTGGAGGAGAGGAGGCTGGATGTGCTCTGTCTACAAGAGCCGTACTCCCTGGCTGGAAAAATTGCATTTGCAGCCGCGACGTGGCAGGTCATCAGCCAAGGAGATAATCCGAAAGCCGCAATAATAATCACGAACAAAGCCCTGAAAGTAACTACACTATCACAGTTCACTAGTAGTCACTGCAATGTCGTGGAGCTGCTATCTCCCAGTGAAACAATAATATTAATTAATATGTACTTTCAGTACGGAGATAACATTGAAACACATCTTGACCATGTAACTACAGTAACTACGGCACTGCAAGGACGAAGGATGATAATCACTGCTGATATCAATGCAAAATCCCCCCTGTGGCACAGCGGCACAAGGGATACCAACGGAGAGAAAGTAGAGGATTTTATCATGGCATCACAACTAGTGATAGCTAACAAGCCTGGTAATCCTCCAACCTATGTAGGGGGAGGAGGACCAGGCACGAACATTGATATAACTATGGCCACCCCCAATGCAATTAACACAATACAAGAGTGGAAAGTAGAAGAAAACGCCACTACAAGTGACCACAACCTAATCACGTTCATTGTGGGTAGAGGAGGGTTCCGCTGGGCCAAGGGGTGGGAGATGCAGTTTAATTACAGAAGGGCCGATTGGGAACGACTAGCAAGGGAGTGCGTCATTCCTGCCTTGCCAGAAGGTTGCGTAGACTTTGACATAGACGTAAACGATCGAGCAGAAGAACTGACCAATGCAATAACTAGCACGGTGAAAGCTGCCGTACCGACCAGGAGGAAGGCCATGGCAGCCTCTCCATCACCATGGTCGCCCGAACTTGAGGATATGCGCCGGTCTGTTAGAAGGTTGAGAAGATATTACCAGCGCAGTGTCGTCTGGCCGGAACGGCAAAGATGCCTGATGCAGTATCGGGAGGCTAAAATTCGTTTTCAGAAAGAACTCCAGGCTGTTAGAATACAAAGTTGGGAAAATTTCGTCCAGAGCCAATTGGCATTGGACCCCTGGGGTACACCGTATAAATTAGTACGAGAAAAGATCTGCTCTCCACTGGAATTATCAACAGTCAGGCACGGGGACAGGATGACGGATCCTGGCAGGAAACTGCTGAGGTCCTCCTCCGGTCCCTGCTGCCTGATGATAACGCGGATGGGGAATCCGATCAGCAACAACAAATAAGACAAGAAAACCTCAATGAATACACCAACAACACGGCAGTCTACCTTTTCTCGGAGGAAGAGGTGGCTGCCCACATAAAATCACTTAAAAGGGGTAAAGCTCCCTGGCCAGACGGCATTGTAGCTGAGGTGGTGCAATTCCTAGCTCCCCAGCTAACTGCACCACTCACTCACCTATACAACGAATGTCTGATGCAACAGAAAATTCCAAGGATGTGGAAGTCTGCGAATGTAGTCATCATTCGGAAAGGGTTAGACAAAGATCCAACAAATGTAAAATCCTACAGACCAATCTGTTTGATTAACATACTAGGAAAAATATTAGAAAAGCTACTAGCCGACAGACTGGCTGCACACAGAGTGCTGCGTGGGGTGAGCGACAGGCAGTTCGGCTTCAGGCCCGGGCGGTCGACATCTGATGCAATCGCCCTGGCCGCTGAGGTCTGTGGCTCTACCCCACATAAGTATGTGGTGGGCATCATGGTTGACATCAGTGGCGTCTTCGATAACCTGTGGTGGCCTTCGCTCTTCTCCTGCTTGCGGGAGAAGGAGTGCCCAGGGCCGCTATATGGTTGTCTGAGGAGCTATTGCGAGGAACGGGAGGTCTGGCTATCATCTTCTAGCAAGAGAATAGGAAAATATGTAGCAAAGGGTTGTCCTCAGGGTTCCGTGCTAGGGCCCCTGTTTTGGGACATCCACATGGAGCCTTTACTAGACACCCTACAGCAAAGTGAAGAAGTGCTAGAGGTGATAGCCTATGCAGATGACCTCCTCCTGTTGGTCGGCGGCCATAGCCGCGAAGACATTGAACCTAAAATAGAGAGTGCCCTAAACAAGTTACAACTATGGTGCCAAAATACCAAAATGACGGTGTCACCAAGTAAGTCCACCTACTTACTATTGAAGGGACAACTAATCCGTAACCCGACTGTACGAATCGACCGCTCGCCGGTTCTACGGAGACGTGACGCGCGATACTTGGGCATCACCATTGATGAGAAGTGGAATTTTGGGAAACACATAGAAACTGTAACCCAGAAAGCCCTCCAAACACTGAACAACCTCATATCCATAGGACATCAAAGATTTCATCTTCCACCTCATCTTATAAAACTTTATCACAGCAGCATATTAACATCGATAGTGGGTTACGGCTCGGGAGTCTGGGCACACAGGCTCACGAGGGTGGTGCCCGCCATGACAGTAAGAAGGGTTCAGAGGAATATGATTCTTAGATCGGTAGGGGCTTACAGAACAACACCAGGGGGAGCACTACTAGTCATAATGGGGCTTTGCCCCTTGGACATCAAAATCAGGGAGCAGGCTGCATGGTTCTGGATTAAGAAGGGAAATATAACAAAAATAGAGGAGATCTTAGGCATTGGGGCAGGGGACAAGGGTGAGATTCGGCAAAGGGGAGTACAATTATGGCAAGAGCTGTGGAACGCGGATGACACAGGGCGCAGGACACATGAGTTGATACAAAGCATCAGGGAATGGCTGAGAATGAAGTACTTTGAACCCACCAGAGGACTAATCCATTTTCTTACTGGACATGGACCTTACCCGGCATACTTATGTCGGTTCGGGAAAAGGGCCACACCCGCGTGTGAATGTGGTGAACCGGAGGGCACTCCCGATCATGTGATTTACGAGTGCCCCCTCTTCAATGATGTTGCTTCTACATTACGTGACCAACTACCAGACCATGACACTTACCACCTGATAAGACAAGAAGACACCTTCCAAACACTGAACAGACTTGCCAACGAGGTATCACAGAAAGTGTTGAGAGAATATTTGAGGGAACAAAACTAAGAAGCACAGATTACGACAAACACGTGCCCTTTTCCCATACCACCTGTGCGTGGATAGGCCGACCCTTCAGTCTGGAATCCGCCACGTACGGGATTAGGGGGAATGGGAACTAAAAATAACCTGGATTTGACAATACACTGGAGATGACGTAAGTTAGAACTAGTTAGTAGGAATTAGACTAGAAATCTAGATTTAGGAACCTGCAGCGATTAACATCCTGGCCTGCCCAGTGTCAGGGGCACGCCCATCGGGATTAGCTCGATGGGCAAGGCAATAAAGTAGGTTTGTACATTGCTGACACATCTGTGACGCTGCAGGAAGTAGAATGTAGGATTAGCTTAAAACATCTTAGGAGTTAAAATAAATAAATATAGCTGCCCATTGAAAGTAGATTGTAGCTGTAGCTCACAACTCATTATATTGTAATTAGCTGCTAATTGTAACTAACAGTAGCAAGTAACACCCACTAATCAGATAAGGAGGTGGGTTGAGATGTATAAATATTATTGTTGATGGTAAATAAAGATTAAAAAAAAACTGCGGAGGAAAGCACGTCGCGAGCTTTCGTGGCTGCAGTTACATTGCTAACTGGGGTCGCGGAGGCAACAAGAAGAGAAAGAGGAAGCGACGTAGAAACCGTTCCGACCGCGGGCCAGCGCCTGCGGCAGGGACAGACCACCAGCAGCAGGGGGTCCCTCCGCCCCCCGAAAGACGCCACCATGATGACGCTGTGCCGCACAACAAGCTTCGTGCGGCCACAGAAGCCGCAGTAGCGGACCTCAAAACCGCATTCGCGGCAGAGAGGACCGCCCTACGAGACGAGTTGGCCGCGGCTCATCGGGAAATCCAGCGGCTGCGGGCTGAAGTGACTTCTGCCGCCAAAGCCCTGCGGCTCACCCCACCTGCTCCAACCCCACCGGGGCGGGAGCCCACAGAAGAAATAGACGAAATGGAAACGGACACAGATCCAGCACCGCCGCCTCCCAAGAAGAAGATGGCGATGCGGATCTCCAAGGACCTGGAAGGGTTGCTTGCATTGGCCGCCTCCGAAAAGGTTGAGGCAGCCACCAAGGAAAACACAGCCCCGGTCTCCGTCAAAGAACAGAAGAAGGCTGTTTCACGACAGCCAACAGTCGTCCAGACCGTACCACGAGACGCCGGGAACGATCTCGCCATCCTCCTAGAGGGGGGGAGTTCGTTCGCCGAGCCACAATGCAGTCGGCGCGTTGGGGCCAGAGAAGCCAAGAAGAAGTCGATATCCGAACCTATCCCAATCTCAGTTCAATCCACACCCTAAATCATACCAGAATTATCCTTCCAACACAATCCTACCAACATCCAAAGAAACACCATTCACGATTCTCCTAAACCCATCATTTCGAAACCCTTATTTTCCGACAGAAGGTATGGGCTCGAGCAGTCCCGGTCCTTCGAATCACAAACGAGGGATACAGATATCCCATCCGACACTCCACTCCGCCCGGACGGGTTGGCTCGCGCCGGACCGTTGTTACGCGGGCTGGATGGTATGATGCGGCGTCGGTCCGGAGGCGGTGGTCTGCGTCCTGCAGCACGGCGTTTCTCTCTCCGTGGGGTGACTGTGTGCCAATCATAATCGTTAACAGAGGCTTTTCTGTTAGTAGCACTCCCTGCCTGAGCGGAAACGGAGTGACTGACTGGGGCCACTCGACGTAACCGTCGGCAGCGCAGAGGGAATGCGCGTGTACGTCTGCAGTAGAGAGCCTGTATAGGGAGAGAGTGGCCAACCGGACGATACGGCGGCCATTTTTCTGCCAAACTGCGGACGGGGCTTTTGATGGCCAGTAGTGGAGTACACACTCAGCGAATCAAAAGCACAAGACAATATGGCGAAATCATTCGTTAAATGCCTTTCTTTACAGCTATAATATACTCATAGTAGCCTACTACATACAGCACAGGAAAATTTGATACAGTGGCTGTAAAAATTATTCGTTACTTGCATTTATCTCCTTTAAAGCTCGTTTACTAGACATACTGCAATGAAAGTAACGTAAATAGAAAAAAATATAGTGTATAGCATATGTTTTGTATCGGAAGTGCATAACGCTAAAGATTTAACGTACCTGTATGACGTCAGATGAATGAAAGTCGTAAGCAGTTGCTTTCTTGTGACATGCAAAAAGTGTGAGCGTATTAGTACTTCTTGTCACGTCTTCAAACTATTTGCATGTCCCAAATAAACAACTGCTTACGACTTTACTGAATACCTCTCGTAGATAACAAACGAAAAAGATTACAAAAATCGGGTAATGTTAAATGTAGGCTACTGTAATAACGACCAAATATAACAAGAAAACTACCGTATCCCTTCTACCCCACAGTAAGTAGCCCTATTAAAAACTATCTTCAAGAGTTGGTTGGTTGGTTGTTTCGGGGAAGGAGACCAGACAGCGAGGTCATCGATCTCATCGGATTAGGGAAGGACGGGGAAGGAAGTCGGCCGTGCCCTTTGTAAGGAACCATCCCGGCATTTGCCTGGAGCGATTTAGGGAAATCACGGAAAACCTAAATCAGGATGGCCGGACGCGGGATTGAACCGTCGTCCTCCCGAATGCGAGTCCAGTGTCTAACCACTGCGCCACCTCGCTCTGTCTTCAAGAGTACCTACAATTATTTACTACGAATAATGTTTCACTAACCACGACAAGTGCGGAAAACGTGCTAACATCTTGCCTGCGTCAACAGTCAGGCAATAATACTGAAACCAAAATAATGCCTAGTGTTCTGATTCTGGACGAAATAAAGTTTCACGCTATAAAGTCGAGTGAGCATGGCACAATTATTACAGGAACTTTCCGTTTCCAGCAAGGACTGTCAGATATTGGCTTCAGAAAAGCTTATGATGCTACCAGTATGCACGAACTGTTAAAGAAATAACAGCTTAAAAATGCAGTAAATTGTAATAGGCCTACCTGTTTTGCGTGACTGAAAATATTTAAAAAAATTGACATCTTACAATCAGAGTTTTCTGGCCAAAGTGAGGAACCAAACTTTTTGTAGGCGTAACTGAATATTTCGGTTAATATATACCATTAAGAAAGTTGTACCTGGACTTTATTACAAGAGTTACTCATTCCTTCCTGGCATCGTTTACGAACGTCTGCAGAATGAATTACAGATGTCAAAAACAATACTGTACAATTACTAACGTGTTTACTTCAAACATGTAGGCCTACCGACTTCATCACAAATAGCTTCATTATTTCAACTCGTATTTGAGATCGCAGACGCTAATTACGTTCTAAAATGATAAACTAAATCGAACGTGCATGCGCAACGCATAACAAGTCTCTCAATAATTCAAATACCTTTTAATCGTTTCCAAAAGTCCTCTGAACTTCAATTCAACTCAAAAGCTAACATAGGAAGTGCGAGAGACGTTTGGCAGAAAATGGCACCAAAGCTAATCAACCAATCACGGGCAACTTCACCTATGGCCACTCTCTCCCCATACAGGCTCTCTAGCCTGCAGCAGCCGAACGACGTGGCCAGCGCACGCCACTGGGTACAGAGGCCGGCGCAAGCAACGGCGAGCCGCGGCTTTTACCAGACTCTGCACCTCTGGCCGGAGCGACGCGTTCGGCGGCAGGCGTCGGCAGCGTGCTGCCTTCATCTCCCGAACTGCGCTCGGCACTCGTGGCGACGCGGCTGACGTCGCAGAGCGTATCGACAGGGGGATGCCAGACTACCGTGGCGTGCGCACACACGGCTCGCACGACGCGGGGGCAGCAACCACCGCCGTCCTGGATGTCGCAGACGCCTGCACACTCACACAAGGCGAGGGCAAGGCAGCCTGTGAGCCCACCACGCTGCTGCGGGTCAGGACCGCCGCGTAGGTTAATCCTAAGTCCAGCTGGTCTGTCCTACTAGCTTAGGGGACCGGACTGGTCTGTGGCCATAGCCCTCTCTATTATCTAAGGCTAGGCGGCCTGTGGTACTAACTTCCCGGGCCGCTGTCGCCTGGGGCTTTCGCCCAGCACTAACTAAGGACGAAGGGCCTGTCCTCCTAGCTTTGGGGGCCCTCGCCTGTGACCTCCCTCCGGCCGACCTCTCTGGGTGCCCCAGAGTGCCGGACACAGCATCGTGTCCCATACTCACTCTCCCCCGACCGGCATCGCCAGGGGTAGCGGATGCTGCATTGCAGATCCGCAGATGGCCGCTTTCATCTTCAGCCGCGGGTCGCGTCGACCGCAAAACTCGCACTCGAGAACGGGAGTCTTTTCCGGGTCGTGCAGCCTTCTGTATTGGAGGAGAAGGGCCGAGTGGTCCTTATACTCGCCAAAGGTTGGCCTGCCGGCAGCCTTGGTGACGAAGCAGATCCGGCAGCGGAAGACCTCCGTCGGCAGCGTCACCACCAGCTCCATCGTTCAAGTCGCGGACCTGAAACAGAAAAATAAACGCGACCGCTTCTCGGTGTAGAAATCGGTCCATTTTAGCCCATATTAAGTTTATAAGAACAGATTTTTTAGTCATTGAGGTAATACTTGGGAAGGAACGTAGGAGAGGTTCACAGTCGGTAAGGAGAAAATAGCCGCGAAGGTGTAGCTCTACGGCGGCTGCCGGACACCGGAGCATCACACTTCGGGCCGACGTAACTAAGAATTATCTCGGAAATATAAGATCTTGGGTTCTGGCCAAGATGGAGAGAGTCATAATCTTGTGTTTAGCCCCAGTGGAGACCCAGACGTAGCTGGCCGGGGGAAAAAAAGGAAGACGAGCGGAGTGGAAGGCTCATACGTCGCTACCAACTCTGCCGCCGGTGTCGACAGCAAAGGCTGGACACACAGGAGACCGGTCTGCATCTGCCTCCCTGCGGATCGCTGAACCTCGATCGAGGAAGGGCCAGATGGGGCCTGAGCATCTCGCAACCCTCAGTCATAATCGGGAGATAAAGAGGGAGGAAGTATTCAATGCAGGGCAGGTCCGGCAGTAACACCGGCAGTTGCTACCCTCACAGCAAGGCCGGCCACGTTCCGGAGCCTGCTGCTGCAGCTTCGCCATATTCGGGTGCTGGAAGACCAGTGACTAAAGAATATACATCGCATATAAGTGTGTTTTTTATCCGACCTTGCCAGCATTAAGCTGATAAGAACAGATTTTTATTTATCGAGATAATTCTTAGTTACATTTTTACGAAGTATAAATTTAGGAAAAGAATATTCATGACTCTATACAATGCGAGTTTTACAGATTTAGTAAGTTTAGATAAAATTTAGAGAAACGGTTCTAACCGTACATAAGTATTGTATTACTATTCTAGTTCGTGGGTTAAGCCCACTACTTAAATATTGAGAGACCGCGTTAGGCGCGGGTACTTACGTATGTCATCCTTAAGAGTATTACCGCGATAGGCGCGGCCTTACTTATGTCAGACCGCGGTAGGTTGGACCTAATTTAGGGGCTATTTTATTTTTCCATTCTTCTCCGTGCCCTGACAGCACACTGCACATGCACGGCTGCCAGCGGCTGGTGCGCCACGCACGCAGGCGGGTCACACTCAGCCGGACTTCTCCCCTCTGTCCGCCTTGCGGCAGACGTCACTGGGGTGTCGTGGCAGGAGGGCGTTGCTTCCCACGCTGGCTGGAGACTGCCGGGCAGTAGGCACACGTTTGGCGCCGCCTAGCACCGCGCCAACCGAGGTGGGGGCCATATTCGGCGGACACCACGGAGGGAGGGGCACCAGGCAGCACCGCACGCACCGCTACTGACTCGGCACTGCTGCAGTGCGGCGCGAAGATGGTGTAGCGCCGCAGGTCCCGCGTCGTGGAGGAGAATCTCGACACCGACGTCACGAAGGCACCGACCTCGAAGTTCTCCGACGACTGCAGTCTCGAGGGTCTCGCAGCCTGACGTCAGAGCATGCCACAGCCTAGGGGGACACATACTGGCGGTAGCCAGTAATGTGTTCCATATAAATGTCGCGGGACCACTTGATGGTGTCAGAAACCATCAGCCGCCGCATCAGTTGGCAGTAGCGGCTAGCGATGCCTAGGTGCCGGAGCACTGCATCGTTCTGGCGGTCCCACGCCCCCAGACTGCCGACAACCAGGGCGTCGACAGTGACGGAATAGCCGCGAGTGGCTAATCCGCGCGCAACGTCGGCGTACTTTATCTTCTTCAGTTGCCGAGCGTTGTCGAGCGCAATCCGCCTATTCTCGAAGGGGATCGTCACATCGACGATGGTCACAGTCTTCGCGGCCTCGTCAGTTATTACGAGGTCCGGACGCAGCCCACTGCTGTCCCCTATGACAGCTTGGTTGATCCTGATGTCAGGAACAGCAGTGTTTCCTCTTCTTGGCCGTCCAGCGACTGCTGCCGCGAGGCGGTTGAGGACCGCGTTGTGGCGATACTGCAGGGCTGCTGAGTGCACCATAGACGCGTTGATCACGTGTGGGAGCGTCTCATTGTTGTGGCCACAGCGTCGACAGGCTTTGTTGTTGTTTGCCCGCCCATCGAAGCGGCGACAACCGTTCAGAGGCACGACTCCGAGCCTGGCGCGGTGAATGAAGCGCCAGTCTGCGAAGCGAGTGTATTTGCCTCCCGCCATGAAGTGGTTGGACGCTGTGGACTCCCTGGTGCACTCGAATACCTTCCCCTGGTCAGGTTTTCTGAGTAGGAGGTTGGGCAGGCGCTGCCTCAGACACTCGCGGAGCGTCCGCGAGAGAAGACGTTTGGCGCCCCCTCCCACCCGGACATGCTCGACGCCAGTGTTGGCGGTGCGTCCCACGCTGCCATCATCGTGCTGCGGTCCATCGCGGCCATCTTCGAGGTGTCGTGTAGTCCCAGGCGCCGCCCCCTCCGTGGCCGGCTGCGTCACCCCTCCGATGCCGCCGTGTTCCGCGTCGTCAGCGATGGCGGGTCGGCCGTTGACCTCCACCTGCAACTCAGAGAGTAGTTCACTCCAGCGCCAGGTGACGCCACGCGGCGCTAGGCGCCTTGTGGCGTTCCTGACGCGTGTCCACAGTGACTGGATGCCGCCTCCGTCACGTGCGAGGTGACCCTCAGTGCTGCCGCTCAGGTAGGTGGCCAAGTCGGGTCGACTCGGCTCCCTCCCCAGTCGGCGGCGCGCGGCCGTAGATAGAGTGGCCCAGGCGATGTCGCGGACGGTGGCGTCGTCGCAGTGCAGCATGCGGAAGCCGTGGACGATCGTCGAGATGACCGCAGCGTCCGCGAGCGGCGTCAGGCCGCATCCTCCCTCTCCCAGCGCGAGGTACAGCTGTTCAGTGGACGCACGCTGTGGAAGGAAGAGCCATGATTTGACAGCCGCTTTCACTGCCTTGTCGAGTGCAGATAGCGGCCCCTTGCGTACCGCTCCGCCCCGCATGACAAAGTCAAGCCTAGGGAGGAGGAAGACACGCACAGCGTCAATCTTCTGCCAGGGAGCCAGCAGGGAAGCGTCCAGGTGCTGCAAGTCACGTCGAATTGCCGCGATCGCATCCGTTGGCGTCTGCGAGACTTTGTACCCGGTGGGAACGCCAAGATGGAGGTAGGCGTCACCCGCACCGAGCACGGCTGGTTCTCCCCCTTGCAGGGCGAATACCGAGCCTAGTGTCTGCCGACGGCGGATGTGAAGCGTGGCACACTTCGACGGCTTGAAGGTAAGCCCGGCCCACGTCGCCGCCTCACCCACAACATTGAGGAGCGTCTGCATCGCCTCTGAATCCCGCGCCAGAAGCACGATATCGTCCGCATACGCCAGTGCACTCACACTGACGCCGCTAAGCGGAATACCACACTCATTTCTGAGCGAGGTTGCGGCGCGAAGTACCGGCTCGAGCGCGAGGTTAAAGACGATGGGCGACAGTGGACAGCCCTGCTTGACCCCCGCCTGGATCTCTATCTCCTCCGTTAGTCCGTCAGATGTACGGACGCGGGTGGAGCAACCATTGTACATATCGGCAATTAGCTGATGCAATTGCTCTGGCAGTCCCATCCTGCTCAGTACTCCAAGGAGGTGAGCGTGAGGCACTGAACCGAAGGCATTCGCCAGATCGAGCCAAGCAAAGCATGCTTGGCCTCCCCTGCGCCTTGCATCATCAATTGCCGTCTGCACAATGAAGTTGTGCTCGTAGCAGCCTTCAAACGTGCGGAAGCCCTTCTGTTCTGGGGAGAGCAGGTTCAAACGCTCTGCCCAGAGAGAAGTGCGGTCCGCAACGATTGCAGCAAAGAGCTTAGAGATGGTAGAGCTCAATGCTAAAGGCCGCCAGTTTGTCACGTCCGAGACGTCCCCTTTCTTGTGGATGAGGACGGTAGTGGATATTTTCCACTGCACCTGAGTCTTCCGCTCATTCCAGCAGCGCGAGAAGATCTTAGCTAGCACGTGGCAGCCAGGATCCTCACGTCGCAAGTCCGAGTAGGTGACTCCGTCTGACCCAGGAGCAGTATTGCTCGCCTTCTGGAGCCGCTGTTGCACCTCTGAGGGGGTGATCGGCGGCAGGACCTCCTCGCTGACATCAGGAGGCGTGGTGGCGGCAAAGTCCGGGACAGCAGCTGGTGCATCTGAAATAGAAAAGTCAGATTTAGCATATACTTTCTTGAAGTGCTCCGTGAGCACGTTGCCATCGATTTGGCAGTACGGCGACGTCTCGCCAAGGACGCGCTGCATCGCCTTGCGCCGGTCCGCGCGGTACAGCTTCTGAATCTCAGACGCTGCATTCGCGTCGTACCGACGCTCGGCGGCCGCCGCGCGCCGTGCGCCACGTCCACCGCGCTGCCCACCGTGGCCGCGTGTAGGGGCAGGGGGAGGGGGATTGGCAGCAGCGTCGGCGCGGCCCTGGCCGCGGTGCGCTGCTGCTGGTGGCCCATCCTGTCGATCTCCGGCTGCCTGGCGTTGTGGCTTCGTCTCGGCGATCTCGGAGATGAAGTCCTCGACGACAGCGACGAATGCGTCCCACGGCTGGTCGTGGACGCTCTCCAGGGCCGCCAGCCAGCACCGCTGCCTCTCCGTTAGCCGAGCGTCGGCTGGGGCAGGGGAGGGCGGAGCTGCCTCGGTTGCGCCCTGTACGGAGGGTACAGGAGGATTGGTCGAGTTTGGTGGAGGACAGGAGTTTTGCGGCGGAAGGTTGGGAGTGGGACGGTTGTTACGGCGTCGGCATCTCCTCTTCTTGCTGCCATGTCTCGGAGATGCAGCTGCAGTCCCTCCGTTCACGTCGCGCCGCCCCGTCGTCTGCGTCGGTGGTGGTGCCGTGCTGCCATCTGGCGTGGGTCTCGCAGTGCTGCTTTCAGTCGCCGCGCCGGTGACAGGTGGCGCAGCGCTAGCAGCGGGGGTCGGTGTAGCTTGCGCCGGCCTGGCGCTCGGGTCGGGCGCACCGCGGCTGGTGTTCGCCGCGCCGCCAACAGATGGCCCAGCGGTCGCCCGCGCCCTGTCGCCGGAGCGAGATACACGAGGTGTAGCTCGCGCCGGCCGCCCAGACGCGGCCCTGAGATTTACAATTTTGTTTTGCTTTGTGACCGGCCGATTTGACCGAGCGGCTCTAGGCGCTACAGTCTGGAACCGCGAGACCGCTACGGTCGCAGGTTCGAATCCTGCCTCGGGCATGGATGTGTGTGATGTCCTTAGGTTAGTTAGGTTTAAGTAGTGCTAAGTTCTAGGTGACTGATGACCTCAGATGTTAAGTCCCATAGTCCTCAGTGCCATTTGCCATTTTCGTTTGTGTAAACTTCACGAAAATAAATACATTTCTTTCATGTTTTGGTCATATAAGCAATCTTTTACATTCATACATGAACTCCTTAATTACGAAACATTTGTGTTTGTTGGTGATCTTCACTTTGAACAGTTAGTATGAGCTACGTCGTTGTTACGCGATGTACGCTGCGTGTGTCCCTTACACACAAAAAATACAATTCGAAAATTTGTCCGATACATCAAAATAATCGGTTGTGGTCCCACTATAATCTGCTCCAATTTGAACCGAAGGTTTGAGTTATTCTGTGCTTGAACATCTGTTGGCAAGGAGCTGCATTTGTTTTAAAAACGCCATATAAGACTAGACGGTGTTGAAGAGCTGACGCAGCAAATATGCTATCTCAAAACCCTACCCAGTTTCTGAAGCCTTTGGAGAACGTTGCTGAAGGTGGGAATCACAAGCCTTGAACAGTTCACGAGACCACATCTTTACGAAACGCAGTACCAGACCAGATGAATGGCGTTAACAGTGTCTTACAAAATAGAGCAGTTGAGTTTCAAATGGCTGTGGAATTTCTGAAATCGTTACAAAACTTCGTAACATCACAAAGTGGAAAAATGACAGCGAAATACACGATGATGGTAACACGGAGGAAACTGTGGTTCGTGGAAGAGAGATGATCATGACTGATATTTACGTACCAATAGTCAAGTTACGCTGAGAATTTCCTCATTGTATAAACGCTTAAAAGAAAGCTCTTTCCTGTATGGGTTTTTCGCTGAGTTCTGAGTGAAGTCTGTTGCCGAATTTAAGGTAGGTGCCCATAGCAACAAATAGATTCCTTGAAATCTGTTCTGCGGACTTTGAAGTGAATTTTGAAGATGAAGTGGTACATTTTAAGTATTTCATCTGGGAAATTGTTAAAAGTGGAGAAAAAAATTCCAGCTTCGTGGTCATATCAAGACGTGTATTAAAAATCAGAGTTCCCAAATGTTGTGAAAGTGTTAAAAATTTATTTATACCTCAGTTACGAACGCTAAAAGGTAGTGAATTTATTCAGAACCAAAACTCCTGTAAATTCGTCATCGATCTTCAATGGTGCAAAGACGGCGGGCATAATGACAATTGAAAACGGTGTCTTGTGGAAAACAGACTAAAAAAATATCATGAAAGTTAGTACTGAAATAAAATTACGGAAAGTAGACGTTAACATATTGGCTGAATAAAACCAATTCTGTTTTACGATTTCAATTTCGAAATGTAACACTGTTTAATGACACCTGTAATTTATTTTCTATAGGGTATTATCAATTATTGTTGTTTGTTTAGTTCAATAAACTGTATTTACTAAATTAATCATTTGGAAAAACTAGGAGTTTCTTAAGTGATCGTTATGGACGGCGGAGGGGGCGTTGCGGCTTCAACAAGATTTATTGGTGAACTGGATTTACTATGTGAAGACTCATGCTAACTTCCATAACACAATTCAATACTACAAAAATTACCATGTTACATTAAAGATGAATTGCTATGCTTTCATACCGCTCCATGCCCTTCAGACGGCTATTCATACACTACAAAAATAGCGATACAAAACGAGCGTGTAACTACTGCAATGAAATCACTTGGCTTTTTATTTCCATGGACGAAACATATCTTAGTTTAATCAATTAAATTCATGTTTCACTGAGTATTGTGTGTTCAATGTGATGCGTTATGTGGAATTTCAATAGTGTAGCAAACGTGTACGTGCACAGAGTTGAGTTGATAGCCGCCAACACGAGTCACACTTAGGTGGTGTTTCTCAACTGCTAAACGAGATGGCAGCACGGACAGCCCGCAAAGAGTACTGTGGCCGATGTGCAGTGAGGAAATTTCGGCCGGTGTGCGCACGCCATGCAATCTTTCTTAAACGATTTTATAGAAATTATTCAGTAAAAAAAAAAAATCTTTTTGCGTTACTTATACCTTTACATGTCAGATCCACTATGCCGTGTCCAGAAATTCGTCAATGGTCATAGTTATCGTGATATTTGCGCTTACGTAATACACTGCGTAAATTTCAAAAAAAGTTTGCAACGAAAATCAGGGGTTTCTATGATTTTGCCTTTGGTGCATATTACATTATATTTTATTGCGTCGGAAATTTAACTAACATACTAAATCTTTCTATAGACTTGGGTAGAGGTCTTGATCATTACCAACCTCGACAAAATTGATCTGATATAACACACCCATTTGCGATCACGCAAGCCAGCGATAAAGCCAGAACGAAATATCCAGAACATTCCTCATAATTCATAAGCTGTTTGAGGTATCAAAATGATCTTTTTGCAAAAGATAGCACGCTGAGAGGAGACTATTTTTTCATATGGTAATACAAAATTTCAGATTTAGCATGTTATTCCACTCACTACAGACCTTTTCGATGGAACTACGTAATTATTTATAAGGGCCATCGATAGCTGATGAAACGAGAAATACTGTGGATTTTGGATCAACATTACTGAAGACCTTACAGAGGATGTGCTTTCTCATAAGCTATTGACCTTACTTTTCCACCATTCGTCACTTAAAATTAATAAACCACTGTTTCAGAATTTTGTAGTAGTCTACACAACAAGTAGCATGTGCGCCAAAATATTATCTCAAATGTGCTATGGCAAAAGAAGCAAATTTTAGCATGACAATAAAAGAAATGAGTTTCCTCCCCCTTACCCAGTGTGGCTAGTGTCTCAAAATCAGAAGTAGGTCTGGCAGTTGGCTGAAACAGGAATGTAGAACCTTGACTCCCCTCGCTCGCCACATTTGCGGCGCTGTATTGAATTCAACAAATATCGTTTCTTTTTGCATTACAGTGCGGTCATTGTAGTTATGGGATAATGATATGCACATATACAAATGGCGGTAATATCCTGTACACAACATTTTTCCAACAACAGTTAGCATCACCAATTCCCATTTCTACCACAGGGAGACCAGATGTACGAAATCAGAAACTGAAATGAATCTATGTTTTGTGGAAACTTTAGTTAACACTACCTTTATGTACTAGATTTGTGTTAAAATACTTTGTTTACACTACAACTACGCAGCTCACAGTACCATTCTGTTGACACTCACTCAAATAAGAACTCTTCTATTAGTAATAGAGCAAATATTTTATTTTTTGTGGTTGCTACATCCAAACAAATGAGGAAAATGATTTCTAGTTTTGCGTTTTAATTTCAAACATTGAAACTTTGTTTTAATTTCGTCTGTAAATACAATAATCTTTTTAGAATTTGTGTGAAAATTTTGCAGTGTATTACATGTAGTGACGTAACGTGCGATTCTTACAGTCTAACACTAAACTTGTAAACATTGTGACCTGAAGCAATAGACAATGCACAAAAAAGTGCGAGTGACAAACTCCTTGCTATATGAAAGCGTTGCATAGTACCAAACACAGAACTTTATTTATTCAGTATGACCACATTTATTCTCCATTTTTTTATGCTGCACGTTACTTAAAAACGTGCTGTTTCAAAATATACGGGACATTTAACAAAAAACGGGACAGTGTACGACCATTACTCTCTTTGTCGAAACAATGGGACGCTTAAGCTAAATGATAATCACATAAAATATAGGGCATCTGGTCACCCAGTTCAACCTCACCCCTTCTTCAGTCACAACAGGCAATCCTACCCCCTCGCTATTACGCACCAGTCCTCCATGCTTATACCGTCACATTCGTACCTTCCTCACGGCCGACCTTTCCCCCACAACAGACTCCTTAACTTAGGGCACGTCTTCCCGGTTCTTAATGCTAGGAAAGTGCTTTTTTTTTAATATCAGTGTTTCGGCATAAAGTTTTACATGTTTTTAAACGTGCGCTAACTGTGCTTCGTTTTACCTTTTATTGTTACTGTTTCAAACAGATACTGGAAGAGGTACTTCTAAATTATTTCTAAAAATTACGATTTTGTTTTTCACCTCTACGAAGTTTCAGATTCAATGTAAATATCTCCCCAACTTATTTTCCGTTTCTTTTTCACGTCATTTAATTTTTGTCAATCAGCTGATTCAAATCAGTACTTTAATTGCCACTGAAACTTTGTGAAGATGTGAATTATCTTGAAGAAAGATGAGTTTTTATTTTCTTTTGTAATTCACGCCTCATCTTAATATGTTTATCATCTCTCACTCTCGCACTACCAAATGCTATTAAGCACTATCGTTTTACTCTTTGCAGGTTAATCAATATAAAGAATCCATTTTGTGTACCATACCTGTAAACACTCACAATTCAGGCTTTTTTGACAGTTGAAACCGATTTCATCCTTTCGCTGCAAAATCATCAGCCTCGACTTAGTATTTTGATTGGTCTACATTTCTGACAGCAAGTGAGGTGGTGCAGTGATTAGCACACTGTACTCGTATTCTGGAGGATGACGGCTCAAATACCTGTCTGGCCATTCAGATTTACGTTTTAAGTAATTCAGGGGTACTTCTCCAAGTAAATGTCAGAACTGTTACTTTGAAAAAGGAACAACCTACTTCCTTCCATATCCTTTCGAAATCAGGCTTGTGCTCCTCCTTTCATGACCGCAGTGTTGAGAGAATGTTAAACACAATTCTTCCGTTCTTTATTTGTGATGCATCCTTGTCTTATTCACAGAAACAAACTGAAATACAAAAACATTTAATTCTCTTTAAAATGTCCCAAAAATACTGAGAAATAAACTTCGGTTTTAACTTCAGTAAGAAGTAACATTTTTCACGATCATTTTACGCAAAGCTTTCTACTAGTTAATTATTTATATAAAATGTACTGCACTCATCTGACGTGTTGATGGCATTAGGTATTTCACAGAGCTGTAACTGCTGATCGTAGAGGTCATATATGGCACTTTTTCAATGTTTTAATCCAGAGATAGCCCTAACCTATCGGTTGCAGAGATGTGCGCACTTCCATAGCATTCCCAGCTGATGTTCATGCTAGGAAGACAAGCTAATCCAGCTTTAGTCTTCAAAAATATAACAGGGGTCTTTATTTTGTTTTATGATTTACACAGAAAGACATGTTTTAGAATCTTCATTTATTATCACACATAAAAGACTAAAGAATAATTCGTTATTCAACTTTAAAATAAAAATATTTTCAGTTAAACGTTGAGTCTGAAGTGTGAGGATGTGTCACTCATGTAACACTGAACTGTTGTCCATGTCTGCTTGTAAAATAAAATTTATGATAAGGCAGGTTTGGGCATAAATGTCTAATTAGCTTAGGGGAGAATGGTGCACTCAGCCATCGGTGCTCTGTGTGATGGATGCCCACAGAACACCTCCCTCCCCATATTCCTCCACCTCACACTTCATGTAGCGCGGCTGTTTTCACGTGTTGTTGCAGTTTTGAAACGTGCTACAAGTGAATCACGCTGAAGAGTGGCTACATTCGAATTGAGCTGTCCATTCCTTAACTGTTTACAATAAAACAGTGCACTCTGTATATTTCCTCATCGCCTTTGGATGTACACTCCTGGAAATGGAAAAAAGAACACATTGACACCGGTGTGTCAGACCCACCATACTTGCTCCCGACACTGCGAGAGGGCTGTACAAGCAATGATCACACGCACGGCACAGCGGACACACCAGGAACCGCGGTGTTGGCCGTCGAATGGAGCTAGCTGCGCAGCATTTGTGCACCGCCGCCGTCAGTGTCAGCCAGTTTGCCGTGGCATACGGAGCTCCATCGCAGTCTTTAACACTGGTAGCATGCCGCGACAGCGTGGACGTGAACCGTATGTGCAGTTGACGGACTTTGAGCGAGGGCGTATAGTGGGCATGCGGGAGGCCGGGTGGACGTACCGCCGAATTGCTCAACACGTGGGGCGTGAGGTCTCCACAGTACATCGATGTTGTCGCCAGTGGTCGGCGGAAGGTGCACGTGCCCGTCGACCTGGGACCGGACCGCAGCGACGCACGGATGCACGCCAAGACCGTAGGATCCTACGCAGTGCCGTAGGGGACCGCACCGCCACTTCCCAGCAAATTAGGGACACTGTTGCTCCTGGGGTATCGGCGAGGACCATTCGCAACCGTCCCCATGAAGCTGGGCTACGGTCCCGCACACCGTTAGGCCGTCTTCCGCTCACGCCCCAACATCGTGCAGCCCGCCTCCAGTGGTGTCGCGACAGGCGTGAATGGGGGGACGAATGGAGACGAGTCGTCTTCAGCGATGAGAGTCGCTTCTGCCTTGGTGCCAATGATGGTCGTATGCGTGTTTGGCGCAGTGCAGGTGAGCGCCACAATCAGGACTGCATACGACCGAGGCATACACGGCCAACACCCGGCATCATGGTGTGGGGAGCGATCTCCTACACTGGCCGTACACCACTGGTGATCGTCGAGGGGACACTGAATAGTGCACGGTACATCCAAACCGTCATCGAACCCATCGTTCTACCATTCCTAGACCGGCAAGGGAACTTGCTGTTCCAACAGGACAATGCACGTTCGAATGTATCCCGTGCCACCCAACGTGCTCTAGAAGGTGTAAGTCAACTACCCTGGCCAGCTAGATCTCCGGATCTGTCCCCCATTGAGCATGTTTGGGACTGGATGAAGCGTCGTCTCACGCGGTCTGCACGTCCAGCACGAACGCTGGTCCAACTGAGGCGCCAGGTGGAAATGGCATGGCAAGCCGTTCCACAGGACTACATCCAGCATCTCTACGATCGTCTCCATGGGAGAATAGCAGCCTGCATTGCTGCGAAAGGTGGATATACACTGTACTAGTGCCGACATTGTGCATGCTCTGTTGCCTGTGGCTATGTGCCTGTGGTTCTGTCAGTGTGATCATGTGATGTATCTGACCCCAGGAATGTGCCAATAAAGTTTCCCCATCCTGGGACAATGAATTCACGGTGTTCTTATTTCAATTTCCAGGAGTGTATTACGGTTGGTGATAAATTATTCAAAATGAAGACATTCGAGATGGTGCAGACTTTCAGTTTATCTATTAGGTCGAAATATATATAGCAACGCAGCTTCAGAAAGTTAATATGTATGAAATAGTTTCACAAATCAGATTGACAATTGATGTACGTTGTTGTGCAATATAAAGAAAAATATCAACAAATTCATTGATATCACTTCCGTCTCTGTATCCAACGAAGAAATTTCGCACCTCAGATACGTATACAGCCAACATAAAAATTGTACGATGCGGTGGAGGCAATAGAAAAGGACAGAATGACATGTTACACCACCCTTCTTTTCTTCAGACATAAAACACACTCAGTAGCTGTACTGGGTGGTGTTTTATACACTACTGGCCGTTAAAATTGCTACACCAAGAAGAAATGCATATGATAAACGGGTATTCATTGGACAAATATATTATGCTAGAACTGACATGTGATTACATTTTCACGCAATTTGGGTGCATAGATCCTGAGAAATCAGTACCCAGAACAACCACCTCTGGCCTTAATAACGACCTTGATATGCCTGTGCATTGAGTCAAACAGAGCTTGGATGGCGTGTACAGGTACAGCTGCCCATGCAGCTTCAACACGATACCACAGTTCATCAGGAGTAGTGACTGGCGTATTGTGAAGAGCCAGTTGCTCGGCCACCGTTGACCAGACGTTTTCAATTGGTGAGAGATCTGGATAATGTGCTGGCCAGGCAGTAATCGAACATTTTCTGTACCCAGAAATGCCCGTACAGGACCTGCAACATGCGGTCGTGCATTATCCTGCTGAAATGTATGGTTTCGCAGGTATCGAATGAAGGGTACAGCCACGGGTCGTAACAAATCTGAAATGTAACGTCCACTGTTCAAAGTGCCGTCAATGCGAACAAGAGGTGACCGAGACGTGTAACCAGTGGCACCCCATACCATCACGCCGGATGCTACGCCAGTATGGCTGTAAACAGAACCTGGATTCATCCGAATACATGACGTTTTGCCATTCGTGCACCCAGGTTCGTCGTTGAGTACACCATCGCAGGCACTCCTGTCTGTGATGCTGCATCAAGGGTAACCGCAGCCATTGTCTCCGAGCTGATGGTCCATGCTGCTGCAAACGTCGTCGAACTGTTCGTGCAGATGGTTTTTGTCTTGCAAACGTCCCCATCTGTTGACTCAGGGATCGAGACGTGGCTGCACGATCCGTTACAGCCATGCTGATAAGATGCCTGTCATCTCGACTGCTAGTGGTACGAGGCCGTTGGGGTCCAACACGGCGTTCCGTATTACCCTCCTGAACCCACCGATTCAATATTCCGCTAACAGGTATTGGATCTCGACCAACGCGAGCGGCAATGTCGCGATACGATAAACCGCAATCGTGATAGGCTACAATCCGACCTTTATCAAAGTCGGAAACGTGATGGTACGCATTTCTCCTCCTTACATGAGGCATCACAACAACGTTTCACCAGGCAACGGCGGTCAACTGCTGTTTGTGTATGAGAAATCGGTTGGAAACTTTCCGCATGTCAGCACGTTGTAGGTGTCGCCACCGGCGCCAACCTAGTGTGAATGCTCTGAAAAGCTAATCACTTGCATATCACAGCATCTTCTTCATGTCGGTTATATTTCGCGTCTGTAGCACGTCATCTTCGTGATGTAGCAATTTTAATGGCCAGTAGTGTATAATAACACATGTACATGAAAGGTGTGGTGTCAGGCAATCGGTGATGGTTAGCACCTGTGACACTGAATCTGGATTTACATCCGGATCTACGTCTGTACAGTGTGTGGAAGAAGGTATTTGGAGCATGGATAGGATATTCCTTGTTACCCGCTATGAGCCTCTACAGCTGAGAGGGCGACCTGCCTTTATGTTCCCGGTGCCGCAAGGGATTTTCCCTTTGTGAGAGAGCTGGAATTAAAGAGCTACTGGAATGAGGAGTAGCGGCCCCCAGCTCAGCAAAGTCTACAATGGGCGGAAGAGTGGTGTGCTGAAACCCCACACACCTTAATACCGCATCCAAATGGCACCATAGGCTGAGGATGGCATTGTGGCCGGTCTGAGGCAAGAACAGTGGATCTTTCCCGTTCAAATGGTTCAAATGGCTCTGAGCACTATGGGACTCAACTGCTGTGCTCATCAGTCCCCTAGAACTTAAAACTACTTAAACCTAACTAACCTTAGGACATCACACACATCCATGCCCGAGGCAGGATTCGAACCTGCGACCGCAGCAGTCGCACGGTTCCGGACTGCGCGCCTAGAACCGCGAGACCACCGAGGCCGGCGATCTTTCCTGTCTTCCATGTTTGCATTCATGAGTGGTGTGTAGGAAGATCGACTGTTGGTAAACTTCTGTACGAGTTTTAATGTCATTTTACCGCCGTGGTCATTTTGCGAAATATGCAAGGCATTTTCGGAAAGTAATTGTACTAAATGTTTATTTTTTTTTGAAAAAATACAAGACATCGTTAATAAACTTCTTGACTACTTTTTCACATAGTCGCCGTCCTGTTCAATGCAAGTAGTGAGCCGTGGCACAAGCGTCTTTGTGGCATCCTCGAAGAACTCTCACTTCAGAACCTCTTTCTGCACCTGCTTGTCGGTTAAAAAATTTAATGCCATTCACGTGTGGTTTCAAAATGGCTCTGAGCACTATGGGACTTACTGCTGAGGTCATCAGCCCCCTAGAACTTAGAACTACTTAAACGCAACTAACCTACGGATATCACACACATCCATGCCCGAGGCAGGATTCGAACCTGCGAGCGTAGCGGTCGCGCGGTTCCAGACTGTAGCGCCTATAACAGCTCGGCCACCTCGGCAGGCCGTGTGGCTTCAAGGAGATGAAAAGATAACCTGAAGGCGCGAAATCAGGGGCTCTGGAAGAGGGCTCAAACATCCCAATCAGGTGAGTCCATGGGCACTTTGGTGGCTAAGACTGTGTGAGGACAGGCGTTGTCGTGTAACAGGCACACTCCTCCCGTTAGCACTGCCCTCCTTTGTTTTGGATACTCCTTTGAGTTTTCTTAGGGTCTCACAAAATCGTTGTGCATTGACGGTCTCCCCCTGAGGCAGAAATTCGACCCAAATGGTACCTTTTCGGTTCCCAAACATTGAGGCCATAATTTTTTCCCGAAATTGTTGTTTTGAATATTTTGGAAAATGAGGAATTAGTGTGGCGCCACTATGAGACTGTTTCATGCGTGTAATGAGCCACCCACGTTTCATTTCCAGTCACAATAGCGCTCAGTAATTCCTATCGTTTCAGTTTACGTCGCTCAAGAAACCTGATGGCGCTACTGACCCACTTCTTCCGATGCTGCTCTGAAAGATATCTTGCGCACAGTTTCCGATGTTGTTGTTGTGGTCTTCAGCCCTGAGACTATTTTGATGCAGCTCTCCATGCTACTCTATCCTGTACAAGCTTCTTGATCTCCCAGTACCTATTGCAACCTACATCCTTCTGAATCTGCTTAGTGTATTCATCTCTTCGATTCCCTCTACGATTTTTACCCTCCACGCTGCCCTCAAATGCTAAATTCGTGACCCCTTGATGCCTCAGAACATGCCCTACCAACCGGTCCCTTCTTCTTGTCAAGTTGTGCCACGAACTCCTCTTCTCCCCAATTCTGTTCAATACCTCATTAGTTATGTGATCTACCCATCTAATCTTCAGCATTCTTCTGTAGCACCACATTTCGAAAGCTTCTATCCTCTTCTTGTCCAAACTAGTTATCGTCCATGTTCCACTTCCATACAAATACTTTCAAAAACTACTTCCTGACACTTAAATCTATGCTCGACATAAACAAATTTCTCTTCTTCAGAAACGCTTTCCTTGCCATTGCCAGTCTACATTTTATATCTTCTCTACTTCGACCATCATCAGTTATTTTGCTCCCCAAATAGCAAAACTCCTTTACTACTTTAAGTGTCTCATTTCCTAATCTAATTCCCTTAATTCGACTACATTCCATTATCCTCGTTTTGCTTTTTGTTGATGTTCATCTTATACCCTCCTTTCAAGACACTGTCCATTCCGTTCAACTGCTCTTCCAAGTCCTTTGCTGTCTCTGACAAAATTACAGTGTCATCGGTGAACCTCAAAGTTTTTATTTCTTCTCCATGGATTGTAATACCTACTCCGAATTTTTCTTGTGCTTCCTTTACTGCTTGCTCAATATACAGATTGAATAACATCGCGGAGAGGCTACAACCTTGTCTCACTCCCTTCCCAACCGCTGCTTCCCTTTCATGCCCCTCGACTCTCATAACTGCCATCTGGTTTCTGTACAAATTGTAAATAGCCTTTCGCTCCCTGTATTTTGCCTCTGCCACCTCCAGAATTTGAAAGAGAGTATTCCAGTCAACACTGTCAAAAGTTTTCTCTAAGTCTACAAATGCTAGAAACGTAGGTTTGCCTTTCCATAATCTCTTTTCTAAGATAAGTCGTAGGGTCAGTATTGCCTCACGTGTTCCAACATTTCTACGGAATCCAAACTGATCTTCGCCGAGGTCGGCTTCTACCAGTTTTTCCATTTGTGACTCGGCAGTCTCCATGAAGAGTTATTTCGATGTTATGCACCATCTCATCAGTCGAAATGGAAGGTCTTCCACTCCTCTGTTTCTCATGAACGTGTGTTCCACCTCCTCTAAACTCCGTGCAAAATTTTTGGAAATTTGTGGTAAGGTCTTATGGGACCAAACTGCTGACGTCATCGGTCCCTAAGCTTACACACTACTTTATGTAACTTAAACGAACTTACGCTAAGGACAAAACACACACCCATGTCCGATGGAGGACTCTAACCTCCGACGAGGGGGAGCAGCGCGAACCGTGACGAGGCGCCCGAGACCACACGGCTACTCGGCGCGGCCTAAACACCGTGCACCACGATAATACACTTGCTCTGTTCATAACCCCTTCGGCGTAAACATTTCAGCGGTGTTATTCCTCACGCGAGTAGGAAGTGGGTCATACGAAGTGGCTCGCACTTGGCGAGATTTTTATCGGCATCTGTCAAGCAAGTGGACACTAAAACGGCAGTTTACATACTACCGTGCTCCTGCGATGCTCGCTGTTGTCAGGGGATTCCCTCTACCACTCAGACTTGCAAACCTTAAAAATTCTAAAAACCACAGTCCGTTATGGTAACAGTACACTTACTTTCTGGACATGCCTCGTATGTGCGTTGAAGAAGTACGTTCCCAGAGTGAGATTTTCACTCTGCAGCGGTGTATGCGCTGATATGAAACTTCCTGGCGGATTAAAACTGTGTGCCAGACCGAGACTCGAACTCGGGACTTTTGCCTTTCGCGGGCAAGTGCTCTACAATCTGAGCTAACCAAGCACGACTCACTGCCCGTCCTCACAGCTTTACTTCTCCCAGTATCTCATCTCGAAGGGGAGTTTCTGTAAAGTTTGGAAGGTGTAGACGAGATACTGGCAGAAGTAAAGCTGTGAGGACGGGCAGTGAGTCGTGCTTGGTTAGCTCAGATTGTAGAGCACTTGCCCGTGAAAGGGAAAGGTTCCGAGTTCGAGTCTCGGTCCGGCACACAGTTTTAATCTGCCAGGAAGTTTCGAAGAAGTACGTTGCCCGACCCTTCTCGGAATATACACCCACGAAATTTTGACCCTAAATCTCACCGACGTGTATAATGTGTATCTCTTAACGTCTTCCACTAGGGTTTGTTGAGCATCTCCGCATCGCTACGACACTTACTAACCAACACTTAATGCAGTCCAGCGCTGTGCTTTGAATTTTCTTTATCTCATCTACTGATGCTAACTAGTAAGAGTCCCACACTGACGAGCGATTCTAGAAAATCGTCTGAACGAGTGATTTGTAAGCCACTTCTTTTGTGGATGGAGTACCCCCATCAATCAAAAAGTCTAGAGACTGACTTTATTAAAAAATAGAGAAAAGTTAAGATGGTGGTTTCAATACTTCAAGTGTTCCACATAATCTCCCCTCACTACGATTCACGGAACATTCATACAACCATGTGGATCTGTCAATGTTCTTCCTTGGGATGTTGTTCAGTTCGTCACAGTGGCTTGACTGTCGGTTATGCCATCAAAGCTTTGACCCTTCATGTGAATTTCTGCACTTTGTAGTAGGTTCATGTTGATAATATCAAGTCACTTCACCCATGATGCCTTTTTTCCAGAAAAGACTATACTCATTCTGGAAAAAGTTTCGTTTAGAGATGTTCAGTGCGCGTTGCTTCATTGCGATTTATGACAAGACAACGCTGACACAGCACGACCGTACATCCACTGCACAGCACCGCCAGCTCACAACTTACTGGTCGAAAACACATCTCTTGTTTACAGTTGTTCATCCATCTCCCACCATAGTCACAGCCCTAACGTCGCCTACACACTGAGGTGACAGGAGTCACGGGATAGCGATAAGCACATGTACTACTACAGATCATATGCATGGGATATCGGATTTCGTAAATCGTTAGGGAATTCAGTATTCCGAGATCCGCAGTGCCAAGTGTGTGTAGAGAACATCAAATTTCAGGCATTACTTCTCACGAGGGAGAGTCGGAAAGTGTCGGATGCTCTTTAAGACTAATGGCAGATGCTGTTGTCTGTACCAAAGTATCAACGCCAAAACATAGTAAGAATCTGCTGAACGACCTGGCAGAGAATTGATGAATGGTCCAGGCTCTGGAAGTTGACCCTGAACGTAAACAAAAGTAACATATTGTACATACATAGTAAAAGAAATCCACTACTGTACAGCTACACTATTGAAGACAAATGGCTGGAGACAGGATCTGCCGCAGAACATCTAGGTGTAACTATCAAGATCGACCACATAGAACACACAGTCGGAAAAGCCGACAGAAAACTCATATTCTTCGGAAGAATCTTAATGAAATGTAACTCATCCACGAAAGAAGTGGCTTATAAGGCGCTTGTTCGCCGATTCTTGAGTATTGTTCATCGATCTGTGATCCCTATCGGGTAGGACTGATAGAGAGACAAAGAAGATCCAACGAAGAGCGGCGGGATCGTTTAGATGGCGAGACAGAGTTACGGTGATGCTAAACAAACTCCACTGGCAGACGTTACAAGAGACGTTGTGCATCGTGGGAGATTACAAGTGAAATTTCGGGACAGCACTTTTCAGGAAAAGTCGGACAACGTATTACTTCCCCCCCACACACACATCTCGCGTATTGACCACGATGAGAAAACTCGAGAAATTAGAGCCAATACAGAAGCTTACCGACAATCATTCATCCCAGGCACTATTCACGGGTGGAACAGGGTTGGAGGGATCGGATAGTGGTACCCAAAGTATCCTCCACCACACACCATTAGGTGGCTTGCGGAGTATGATATAGATGTAGACGGACAACGCAGTGGCCAAAGGCGATCACTTAAAGGCCGAGAGCAGCAGGATTTGCGTAGAGTTGTCAGTGCTAACAGACAAGCAACACATTTTGAAATAACCGCAGAAATCAATGTGGGACGTACGACGAACGTACCCATTAGGACAGCGTGCCGAAATATGGCGTTAACGGGCTATGGCAGCAGAAGACCGACGCGAGTGCCTTTGCTAACAGCACATCATCGACTGTAGCACCCCTCCTGGGCTCGTGACCGTATCGGTTCGACCCTTGACGACTGCCGGCCGATGTGGCCGAGCGGTTCTAGGCGCTTTACTCAGGAACCGCGCTGCTGCTACGGTCGCTGGTTCGAATCCTGCCTCGGGCATAGATGTGTGTGATGTCCTTAGGATAGTTAGGTTTAAGTAGTTCTAAGTCTCGGGGACTGATGACCTCAGATGTTTAAGTCCCATAGTGCTTAGAGCCATTTGATTTGAACCTTGACGACTGGAAAACGGTGTCCTTGTCGAAGGATTCCCGCTTTCAGATGAGAGAGCTAATCGTAGAGTTCAAGTGTGGCGGAGACACAAAATCAAGAACCCAAGTTGTCGACAAGGCATTATGCAAGCAGTTGGTGGCCCCATGATGGTGTGGGTTGTCTATACGTGGAATGGACTGGGTCCTGTGGTCCAAGTGAACCCATCATTGAGTGGAAATGATTAAGTTCGGCCATTTGGTAACCATTTGCAGCCAAACAACGATGTAATTTTTATGGATGTCAGCGGTCCACAAATTGTTCACAGTTTGTCTGAAGAGCATTCTGGATAATTCGAGCGAACTGTTTGGCGACACAGATCGACAGACCTAAATCCCATCGAATATTATGGAACATAATCGAGAGGCAAGTTCGCGCACAAAATAATGCACCGGCGAAACTTTCGCAATTACGTACGATCATAGAGGCAGCATGTGTCAGCGAATTGTTGAGTCCATGCCACGTCGAGCTGCAGCACTACGCCGGGCGAAAGGATGTCCGACACGTTGGGGCGAGGTATCCCATGACTTCTGTCGCCACACTGTAAGCCAAGAATGAAATTCGTACATCCATGGATGAAATGGATGACCGTGGGACGTCAGCTGGTATAAATTTATATCAAAAATGAAGAAATTCCTCCAGCTGTATTTTAAGGTGTCGATTTTATTTTGACAACTAGTTTCAACGTTGTAACAACGTCATCTTCTGGCCCATACACTTGTTGACGTCAACTTCATGCGGCTGATACTAGAAGTCAGTGGTGAGATACGGACGTGCTCCGTATGGAAGGTAACACTGGCCACACAGACATGCCTTGCGCAGAACTATTTCCAGTTCCAAGGGACTCTTTATAAACAATTAGATGGCTTAGCTATGGGTTCCCCTCTTAGTCCACTGTTGGCTAAAATATTTATGGACCATTTTGAACAAAATTTTCTAAAAATAGAGCCTTTGAGTGCAAACATCAAATACTGGTTTAGATATATAGATGATGTCCTGTGTGTGTGGACTGGTACTAAAAGACAACTCAACACATTCTTGAAAAACCTAAACAGTCAACTTAAAAATATCCAGTTCCCTATGGAGATTGGCAATAAATCCATAAACTTCTTAGATCTCACCATTGACATCAGTACACACACACACACACACACACACACACACACACACACACACACACACACACATACACACACACACACACTGTTTCAAAATTTACAGAAAAACAACTACTACAGACACAGTAATACCTTCTTGCTCTCAACATCCCATAGCTCACAAACATGCAGCTTTTCACTCAATGGTACACCGTCTCATATCTATCCCCATGTCCAGAGATGATTTTAAAGCAGAGTTAGATACAATAAAATTTATTGCCACAGCCAATGGCTACAATCGAGTTCTTATTGACCACATCTTGTACAGGAAACAAAAACGGAAAATTACACCCACCCTCTATGCCCCACCTGCTTCCCCATCCACTGTCTGCAAGAAATCGTGTACACTACCATTTCTAGGTCAGGTATCACAGATTGTAGTCAAAGCACTGAAATCCTGCTAAATATAGGCTTTCCTACTATGTCAGGAACACGACAGTCCAGTGTGTTTTTAATAGCAGAGACAAGATCCAGTTATTAGCCAACAGTGGGGTATACAAAATCACCTGTTCTGATTATGACAAATTTTACATTGGTCAGTCAGGCAGAGACATACCAACTAGGCTGGCAGAAATGAACGCAGCTGGAGGTTGCAGAATTCAGACTCTGCATTTGCTGAGCATGTACTGAGTGATGGTCACAACTACCAGCCAGTGTCCCATGTACTTCACTTAGCAAACAAAGGCCATAAATTCAACCTGCTGGAAGCCATGGAAATTAACAAATATCTTGCTCACAGTCCAGATCTCATCCTTAATGACCAGACACAGCTCAACACTTCCCCTCTCCTAAACTTCATATAATCATCTTTGTTGTTCATTAATTCCCACACTCTCTCTTCCTACATATTCCCATTTTCCTGTATTCATTAAGTTGTTTTGTTTTGTTGAAGTTGTCTTTGTATTCCACATAGACTGTAGTTTCAATAGTTAAGGCTTTCTTTTAACTGGTACTTGTATTACTGTCCATGTTTAACACCCCTTGTAGTTGTCTCATCAAATACTGTTCATATTTTATTTTGCTTATTTATTTAATGAAAACTGTTACACAGCCACTGCTTTGATTATAATGTTAATGTTAAAATGCAGTACCACCACACTCTCAAACTGTAGGTTCCCTCAAACACCTCCATTTTCCTGCATTTATTTATTTCTGTGTATCTTATTGATATTGCTCAAGTTCCTTATGTATTCTGTATTTACATTGATAACTGTCTCTGCTTTTAATTCGTTGTGTATCACTCACCATGTTTCAATACTTCCCGATGCAGCCTTGTCTAGTACTAATTTTATTTTATTTTATTAGTTTTTAGAATGAGATTTTTCACTCTGCGGCGGAGTGTGTGCTGATATGAAACTTCCTGGCAGATTAAAACTGTGTGCCCGACCGAGACTCGAACTCGGGACCTTTGCCTTTCGTGGGCAAGTGCTCTACCATCTTTTTTTTCTTTTTTTCTTTTCTTTTTTTTTCTTTTTGAAAACCCTTTAATAAAATGGAACTACAAAAAAAAAAAAAAAAAAAAGTGCCACCGCCACTTTTCATCCTACAACAAAAAAATCTGGTCCACTTCAGGCGTTGGCTCCTGACTAAACCTACCCCAGAGAGCTGCCTATATACCAGGGGAAATATGGGAAATCAAGGTTAGGGCTATCCTTACAAACAAAACAAAATCTTCCTTTTTCTGAATTTTATTTTTATTGTTTTTATGTTTATTTTATTTAATTTTTTACTCTTTTTTGTTTAGTTTTGTTGTGTAATTGATCAGAGGCCTTCTGCGCTCCGCTGGTAATATGTTGAGTCACGTCTTCTCGAAATTGATGTGTTCCGTTCAACTGTTCAGAAATGATCATTGGTTCAAACAGGAAACCACCTTCTCTCTTGGCTTAACACATTCCAGCTGCGAGGCGGCTAGTGGAAAGCACTCCCAAGGAAGTTCGAGAAAAATTGTCTGTATTTTGGGTGACGGACAACGACATAATGACGGTCATTGAGGTAAGTCCAAAAATCGAGTACAGAGTTTACAGTTTGTCCAAATAAGTAGTAAATGGCATGTCCGCGAATCCAATTCACAGCATTGGTCTTTGTCCGAGGAAAATAGTCGCGTTCCGGACATAATAATGAAAGGGGAGTAATCCGATCCGGAATGTCCCGCGTTAGAAAAGCCACAATACGTCGAACCAAGTGCCAAACCTCCGCCGCCGGTCCGCAAACAAACCTATGTTCATCATTGTCTGGCGCTCCACACGTGGAACATAGAGGTGATTGGGCGAGGTGGATACGAGAAGGCGAAATTGGTTGATTTGCTTACCATTGACAGTTAGGTACCAGACAGATAGAACATTCGTGTCAAAGTAACAGGCGAACACCGCGCGCCATACATGACGCCAGTCAACCTGGGGGAACTTTTGTTCAATCGGGTTAGGTGGACGACCTAATTGGAGGACATTGTATACTGCCTTTGTCTTGAGTAAAAAGTGTCTTGGTAAGGTGAGGCGTAGATAACTGAGTTCCAGAAAGAAGTATCGTATATAATGGAACTGGGCCGGAACATCCGAGATCATCACTGGGGCTGACAGTGAGACCGGCGAATATGCCGACAGGAGGCGACCAGTGAGGCTCGTTGGGCAACGTGTCCATACCGTCATCTGGGAGCTGACAAATAGGGCGCGAGCTCTATCCGGCACGTGAAACAGACCTATCCCACCTCGTTCACGGGGAAGAGTAAGGGTTGCATAGTTAACTTTGAACAACACCCCAGAGCTGACGAAAGATGTCATCGCTGCCAACATGCGACGTGCCACAGTAAGTGGGAAAGTTAGAACTTGTGCTACATGGGGAACTCGGGATGCGATATATATATTGACATATTGAGCTCGTTGGAGAATATCTAGGGATCGAAGGCGATGGTCCATAAGACCTGCTCTGATCATTAAAAGGAGGCGTCGGCAGTTGATGGTGGCTGAACGCCGGAGATCAGATGGAAAAATCTATTCCCAAACAACGAATGGTATCAACGGTGGTGAGAGGTGTAACGCACTCGACGGGAAGTCCCGTGCCAATGAACATAACTTGTGAGTTACGTGCGTTTAAAGAGCTACCCAACGCCTCACCATAAGTCGCTACCCACGTCAAAACAGCTCGAACCCCGTCGGCATTACGTAAACAGATGACTACATTGTCAGCATAGGCCATGCAACAGAATCGGTAGCGATCTATATACAACCCTACCAAACGTTGTCTTAGTCCACATAGCAAGGATTCCAAGGAAAAGGAGTACAAAATTGCTGACAGAGGGCAACCTTGACGTACGGATCGACCTATTATGATCGATGGAGTGAGTCTGCCATTGTACATTATCCTGGATGAGGCACCCCGCAGAAGGCGCATCACTACCGTGATAACGGCGACTGGGAAACCCATATGGTGGAGAACGGCCGTAAGGAACGAATGGTCGACCCTATCAAAAGCTTGACTAAAGTCCAAAGACGCAAGTGCCCCAGAGAGGCGTTGTGCCTGGGTAACGGCGATCATATCCCTGTAGCGGCATAAAGCCGTGCGGATATTATTATCCCCTCCCAAAGATGCTTGGTCTGGCGACACAACATATCGGGCAACGTTTTTAAGTCGTGCTGCCAAAAGGCGAGTGAAGATTTTCATATCACTGTTAAGGAGGGTGAGGGGCCGATAATCACTGATATTGTTGCCACCATGCAGTTTATGTACAGGAATAATAATTCCTTCCATGAAAGCGTCCGGCACAGGTACTTCCAGAGACATCAGTTTCCGACAGATGGAGGTGAAGGTGGACTCTAACAAATCACGGAAGGTGCGATAAAATTCGAGGGGAAGACCGTCGGGTCCTGGGGAACGATTGATGGTTCCTGCCCGGATCGCATCGCAGACTTCCTCATCAGTCACCTCTGACATCATCTCCTGGGATACCACCGAAGTTGAGCTGTGTGACTTCCTCGATCAACTCTGGGGAATGTGGAATTGCGGCGTATAGCTGCTGGTAGTGGGCGTGAAGCACATTCCCTATTGCAGATTGGGTTACGTAGCGACGCCCTTCTTGATCTGTTAGGACGTGAACCAATTTTCGGCGTCGATTTTGGCGTTCTTGGATGATATGATCCATCGACGGATGTTCATGAGGCATGCGATCAGCAGTACGAGATCGTACTATCGCTCCTTCCAAATGCCTTCGCATGAGATTGGAGATTTGGGCCTTAGCATGGTTCATCCTTGTATGGCGCTCAGGGGAGGCTGGTATCGTGGAGCATTCTCGTAGGATCCTGTAGTAAAAGTCCATAGTGCTCTTCCTCCAGGCGACAACATCTTTGCCATACCGGATTAAAGTTTTTCGAAGAGCAGGTTTTGCACACTGGATCCACCAGGATATGGTAGACGGATATGTGGGTCGGCGTCTATTACATGTGATCCAAGTGTCTTCTATTAGAAGTCGACAGTCAGGTGAATTCAGAAGTGCTGTGTTCAGTTTCCATAAACCACGTCCGTGCCACACTGCCTGTCTCGTGAGAACAACATCACAGAAGTAAGCCTCATGATCTGAGAAAGCAACAGGCCAGATTTCAGCCCGTCGAGTGTGTTGAATTAGGGATCGCGAGATGTAGATGCGATCCAGTCGGCTAGAGGAGTGCGCAGTGTAGTACGTTAAGCCCAAAAGATCACCGTGAACATGTCTCCACGTGTCAACAAATTGTAGCCGCGTGACTACTGTTTCCAGAACTGCGCATGGTGAGTGACCCGGCAATTGATCCTGAGGTCGCTGAGTGCAGTTGAAGTCTCCACCCATGACCCAGTCATCTTGTTGTCCCATAAAAAGGGGTGTAACTTCATTCGTGAAGAAGGCATTGCGTTCACGACGGTAGCCGGAGCCCGACGGCGCATAAATGTTGACGATGTGTACACCAAAGAGAGTAAGGGCCATACCTCTGCCGTTGGGGAGGTATAGGACATCTTCGGCAGGAAGACCTTCGCGTAAGATGATGGCAACACCACTACCGGTGTCCGAAGCGGGAGAAAGATGCGCCGTGAAGCCATGTGGCGGTGAAAAATCGGCGACATGCACTTCCTGAAAAAGCGCAATATCTATGTCCGCATCATAAATCATATATCGGAGCAGCACTAGTTTGTGGGGCGCACGAATGGTCGCGAGGTTAATCATTGCGACACGATAATGCTGGTGTTGGAATCCCACAGGCACAGGTGGAGCTCCTTCTTCAGGAGCGAGAGGTCGTCGATCTTGCCGGTCCGCCGAAGAGGCTGCTATTGTGGAGAGTTTGCGGCCGCGGGCGCGGGCGCAACCGATGGGGGTGCCCCATCATCAGCAGCGTCCACCCCAGTCCCTTCGATCTCCACGTCGTCTGCCCAGGAGACTGATACTGCGGTAGGGCATCGGCTGTGCACATCATCCACGTGGAGAGGAGACGTAGTTTTCGTGTCATCGGATAGGCTCTCTTCAACGTCGACCTGTTGGGGCGTTGGGGCGACGGCGCCAGTAAGGAGGGGTGTTCGTTGCCAGTGGTCACCTGTGGCGGGTCTTTCGCATCAGACTTTTGGTCACCAAAGAGCGGTTTGTCGTCCATCTTTGGGTCTGCATCCCTGGTATCCATCTGTAGAATGGATTCATCAGGGGGTGTACGGCTACGTATCTTTCTCTTTCGTGTCGACCCTTGTTTTCGTTCAGTGTCCGATTGCGGGTGGCTTTCGTCTGACTCCGGACCAGTCTGAAGGAAACCAGAAGTAGGTACCACTCCCAGATCAACGTCCATCTCCGTAGCATTTTCAGTCACAGTGCTGTGATGATTCGGCAGGTCAGGATCTGGTGTCTGTGGCACCTCAGAACGAAATTTCAGGAGCGGTTGCATCTACCTGATCAGACGACGTCAACGGAGCAGGAAGTCCCTGTGTAGAGGTGCTACCTTCCTGGGCAACCTTGGCATATGTGACAGGGATCTGAGTGATCACCGCTGGGGACGCTCCCTCGCCGACCGGCGTGTGGGTCAGGCGGCGTCGCATGCAGGCGGATCTGACGTGGCCTTCTTGTCCACATCCCGCACATGTTCGGGGTTGGCCGTCGTACATGACAATGGCTCGCACCCCGCCAATTGTCAGGTATGATGGTATATGTTTTTTTTCAGTTCAATTTTGACCTGACGCACCCCATTAAGGACATGGTAGGTCGTGAAGGTTTGCCATTTTTCCTCTACGTAACCGATGACGTTACCGTATGGTTGTAACGCAGAGACAACTTCGTCCTTCGGCACTTCAAAAGGTAGTTCAAACACCCTAATCGTGCGCGTGCGTTGACCGTACTCTGCGAGTTCAAGTGTTACAGCTCCGACGTGACCATCAGAGTATTTGAACTTAAGTCCATTGGCATGGCGACGAATAACATCTTCACACACCTCGGTGTTTGTCATTTTAATATAAACGACACTACTCGTGATCGAAAAATGTATTCCGATAACGTGGTTAGGATCTAAACGAACTTCTTCACGTATGAACGTTTCAACTTCATGTGCACGAGGTCGCGCATGTTCAGCTGGGAAGGAAACTTTAAGGGTCGCACGGCGGTAAGCGCTCGACATGTTGTTCACGGTGGACGGACACAAGCCTTAAAGCTACGACGCGGAAGTAAACAACGCCTGCAGGGAAGCACTGGCCGGCGCGCGGGGCCGTCCGCACGCTGCCACGGCTGAGAGCCGACTGGCCATCTGAGCTACCGAAGCACGACTCACGCCCGGTCCTCACAGCTTTAAGTTTGGAAGGTAGGAGACGAGATACTGGCAGAAGTAAAGCTTTGAGGACCAGGCGTGAGTCGTGCTTCGGTAGATCAGATGGTAGTGCACTTGCCCGCGAAAGGCAAAGGTCCCGAGTTCGAGTCTCGGTCGGGCGCACAGTTTTAATCTGCCAGGAAATTTTATTAGTTTTGTTTATTAATAGAAAACTGTTATGTAGGCATGCTGTTCCTATTTTGTGCTAAATGTTTTCCTGTCTACTCCATTGTTATTTATGTACTGTTCAGTTTTTACTTTTTCATTGCAAAGATGTTACTGTATGTTTCTACTTCAGTCTAGATGTGTTACTTCTCTTCCAATGTTGTCTGCTAACATTTAACTACTTTGGTGATAATCCTCAGTAAATGTCTGAAGATGGCCTTGTAAGCCGAAAACCAGTTAACAATAAAAGTAATATTGTAGAACAAAAGCAAACCGGTGCTTTTCATTTATTGAAATCGACACCTTAAATTACAGCTAGAGGAATTTCTTCATTCTTAATATAAGAATAAAATTAGTCTCTTAACTGTTAGGACGGAGACTGTGCATTTGGTTAGGACCCATTCGACGAATCTTAGCTTCACGTCCGCTTTTCTTACATCTAGTTCTTTGTGGTCATTCCCTTTTAGTTCAATTACAGCTCACACTATTAGGGATTTTAATGTTGTTATGGTTTCCAGTAATGTAATCAAACAGTAAACGGGCCTGCCCCTCTATTTATATGCAATACATTAAAACTATTTAACCTGAAGATCAACTTTCACTCCTCAAGAGGGGTCACTACTTTGCAGTTATTTGTGCTTTTAGTTGAAGATTTATAACGTTACAGCTTTCCTAAACACAATAGTCTCACTCGCAAATAGTTTCTCGGAGCTCCCGACGCTAACCACCTTATCATTTATATGTTTCGTGAACAGGAACGGGTCTATAACATTCTCTTGGGGTAACCCCGAAGTTACGTTAGATAAGGTGGCGCAGATAAAAGTGCCCTTGTAAGTATAAAGGAAATGCAGTTAAATTACAGAAACGTGGAGCTGGAATGAACTCACACTTTACTTACAATGGAAAATACAGTGAAAACGAAATTTATAGATGACATTGTAGTATGTGTCCCCCTGCCACAACAATAAACTGCTGTGCACGTCCAAGTGTATTCAGATACACAAGGCCTTAAGTTTCGATACCGATGGCGGCAACTTCACGGCTGATGATGTCTTTCAGTTAATGTATTGTGTGTGGATTTACTTTATAGGCCGTCCTCCTCAAATGTATTCACAGGAGAAAATCACATGTTGTTACATCCATTGAACGTGGTGGCCATAAATGTTTGCTGACACTTCGTTCCTGATCTAAGATATCATGCACTCGTTCCAGGGATACCTTAGAGGTGTGACATGTTGCCCCATCTTGCTAGAAGAAGTAGATTTGTCTTCCAAATTCAGTGAGTTAAGCACATAATGTATAAAAGATTTCCAATTTATTTAACTGTGTTGACAGTAGTGTCAAAAATATCAACCCAACGATGTGTGTTCCTGTTACACTGCACAAAACACTGCTTTTTTCATTATGGAGTGGTTGCTGGCACACAATGCTAGGGTTCTTCGTTGCCGAGTACGTTGTGATCTGTGAATTCACATGACCGAAAAGGCCAGCCTGTGTGGCCGAGCGGTTCTAGGCGCTTCATTCTGGAACCGCGAGACCCCTATGGTCGCAGGTTCGAATCCTATCTCGGGCATGGATGTGTGTTATGTCCTTAAGATAGTTAGGTTTAAGTAGTTCTAAGTTCTAGGGGACTGATGACCTCAGATGTTAAGTCCCATAGTGCTCAGAGCCATTTGACCGGAAAGATGAAACCATGCTTCATGAATCATAGTGTAATCGAAAGCGACTAACAAACCATCGTTAACGTTATTCAAAAACCACGTGCAGTAATCTACACGTTTCAGACTGTCATCCTCCTCTAATTGTTGCACAACCATCACATGATAAGGCTTCAAATTAACACTTTTCAGTGTCCGCCAGGAACTCTTCCCACGTACATGCGCTTTTTTGGTCAGTTTGTAAGACGTCGTGGTTTCCTGACCTTCATTGCTTACATATTCCGCCCTCACAATCATATTCCGCACATCAAGACGCTTCATTCGAACCCAAACTCGGTAAGGTAAAGTCAATGTTGTATGAATTCATGTAAACGATATACGAATAGCTAATAAATCGCAAGCGCGCACCGTGGTTGAAATACTCGAGACTGGCGTACACACAAACATTCCAGACACGACGGTCACAGATGCTTTTAGTTCGAGAGAGGCAACCGCATGCCAGGAGGCCGGTCCCAACCTATCTACGTCGGCCGGTGACCGCCCGTAGAGCAGACAGTGTTTGCCCGAGTGAAAAGACAACCCCGTGTTCGGCTTAAAAGCAAATTCCGCTACACTGTGCGGGAGCGGCCAGCCTACGCATTCTTTACACATAGCATGCAGTTTCAGAGATTTTCAAAGGGAGACAGCAAACGCCAAACGCCGATACTACAGATTTCCGGATTGGTCGCCTTAAACGAAACGTCATGCTCTCGTTTTAGAAGAGCAATGCTAATTGGCAGACGATATTTCTGACGCCTTGAGCTGAAGGAGTAATGAAAGAGACCGAAAAATATACGCCTTCACGTCTGGCGTGGAGAGGGGCCGTTTCGTTGTCGCTCTTGGAGCGAGAACACGCAACGAGAGCGTGCGAGCTCGTACGTGTATTCAAAGAGCGAGGAACAAGTCTCTCGTCAGTACTTCACTAGAAGAGCACCTCTGTCGAGAGCGAATCAAAGTGCGACTCTATATTGAGTCCTTGCGATTAAGCGTTGTTCACTGTGTTGGCGCCACACTTATTGTGCGGTGTGAACGGACAGAGTTACAGTTAAACGCCTGCGTGCGAATTTTTAGTGGCATCACGGTGGACTGGTTATCTGACCGGTGTACCACGCCAATAGTTAGACTAGGGGCGAATAGGAGTCGACTTCATCAGGGCGTAGGGAGAGTTTGATTGGCGAAGGTCAATCCAGATAGAACGAGAGTTATCTTATTTGTCAGCAGCGAGCGGCACGGACAGCAGTCATCGCAGCTTACGGTACTGTGCGCTACAGCTCTTGCGAGCCCCATATTTCCTCCACAACAGTACACTTCACTGCATTTCATGCGCGACACCCTCGACCGTACCTAGCAACGTTCTAATGGATAATTATTCAAGTTGAGTAGGCGCGGCTCTCAGCCATTCTGCCAAGTCAATAACAATCTTAAACTTTGTATAGAAATTTCATTAGCGAATCCTATCCTTGAGAGGTAACTTCACATTCCGAAAAGAACCAGGAAATAACGTGTTCAGTTCATAACTAAAAGTGCAATTGTAATTTCTCAGAATTTTTGCAAAATAAATAATAATTTTCGTTAGTTTCATGTTTTTCTTACACTAACTAGCACTACTCCAGTACCCAAGTATCCCAATAGTTACGTAAGAAATTTTGTGAATTTTTGTATCATTTCCTTACAGCGGACGACTCCAGACGATATTTATTGCTGAAAGTTTTTCAGGCATTTCTCTTTAGAACGTTGGGAGCGTCTGTCTGACTTCTGTAGTAGTGTGGGGTTGGAAATTGCATCTTGCAGGAGCCACAGGGTAAAGGGTACATATCAGATTAATCCATTGCGCACAATGACAGAATAGCACCCACACGCTCACAAGCTTTCATGCTGACTTCTTTGGGCTCCGAATAATTTTCGGCAAATGTCTGCAATAACTTCTGGAGTATGAACTAAAGGAATCTCTTGTCCTTTTACATTTTGCACAGATCTGTATGTGCGCCAATTTTAATACAGACACTGTATTGCTCTCTTTGCTTATAGTCCTCTATTCCGATACCAGAATCCGAAAAAAGGGTGAGTTTTCTTCATGGAAACTTTCCACATATGCTTCGACAATTTTGATTCTTTCTTCTATCGAGAATGTCATTTTGCAGACTGCAAGGGTAAACGTGTAACTACAATGATGAAATAAACTGAAATGCCAACAGAACGCTAACAATCGATTATTGCATAAAACTATCCATTGTCTTAACTGTTTACTCTATTTCAGATGTCGAAATAGTGCATCTGTATTCGAAGCGGAGGCAGTCTACTTTGGTCAGTGTCACCCTCTAACGATTATGCACCGTTAAGAACGACGTGTTGGTGTTTGTTCGCTAAGGAGTACGAATCTAGTGACAAAGATGATCCTATATTCCGTAAATACGTGTTTTCTTTGCCAAGCAACAATACGTAACCGTATCGAATACCTTCTGGAAGGAAAGGACTGCGATATCGACCTGGGTGGGCCTGTGGCTCTCATGGACGAAGACAGAGATGCGTTTCACAAGATCTTCGTTTGCAGAACTGAACGATGATTCTACAGATATCGTCATTAACGTGTAGCGCAGTTGCTTACGAATCAGTGAGGATATTCAGATGCGGAATGATCCACGCGCCAGATGAGAGATTATTGGTCTGATATTCCAACCAACCTGATCGGCAGTTGCCACAAAAGTTCACGTAATTGCTAGGATGGATCCCTATATCCGCCCCAGAAACACACTACACGAATTGTTAAAACAGAACATACATAACAAAATTTACATACTCCACGGGACTGACGTTGTGCACCTATCTTGCAGATTCTTTCGTATTGTTGCCTCTTGGTAATAAAGAGCTGTCCCGACTTTTTCAACATCTGCATTCTATCTATGACACTGTCCAGTTTACGATGGAAGTGAAGAAATGTGGTTGTCTTCCATTTCTAGGTGTTTTAGTCAGTTGTAAAGTGTCTGGATCATTAAGGAATTCTGTTTAGTTAAGCCCACACGTGCGGGCCTGTATCTGCAGGCGTACACTTGTCACAATCTTTCGCAAGCTATGGGCGTCCTTCACACACTGGTACATTGGGCACATGTTGCGTCTGAGAGAGAGCCAAAGCACCTAGTGTCCGTGTTTACAGACAAAGGATATTCTTCACATCAGATTAGGACAGCACTGACAGATTAAGCATGACCATCCGCAAAAGAACAGACAGAAGGAGTTGTTCAAATTCAGCACATTCCTCCCACATGTGGACAACGTTTCATCTGAATCACGCAGAATCCTGACTAATGTTATGTTAGTGTAATGTTCTGGACACCTACAAAGAAATTTGCTCCTCTGGGCACTGCAAAAGATGACTGGTCAGAACGCCCATACAAGTCATTAAAGCTACATGAGCATGATCCCCACCAATCGCCTTTGGCAGCCCGGCAAGTTAGCAGTAGCCGAGCATTGTATCTCCACAGGACATTATGTGGATTATTCTCCCACAAAAATCTTGTCCACCATGAGGCTTTCTTGTACTCAGTTGTTACAGAAGCTGTGGAAATACGTTTGGCGGAGGATCTTATTGATCATGATACTGACTTTCAACTTGATAAGGCTTGGGGCGCAATGACTGCTCTAGTATCTTCAGGAAAAGTAAATTTTACGCCTCATGACACGTCCAACGAACTTGCTTTTATTGTTTTGACCACTGAATTTTAACTTCATAGGTTCGTAATGTGACAGAGTTCGTGCCTGCGGTGTCACCGTTGTGAATGAATGTGTCTACGCGCCTAAGATGGGGAAATACTCAACAGACTGCGCTAATCGGGACACACGATGACCACCCAGCGGGAACCTAAGAGTGTGCGCCACCGCGCCAGTTTTCAATAAAAAGTCAACGACGTACTTCAGAAATTTCCAGTGTAAAATTCACCCAGACATAGCCCAAATTTCGTGGCAAGGTGTCAACGTCATCTGGCTGCAAGCCCAAAACCTCTCAGATTTTAAACAATATACAGTCGAAACGGGTTACAACCACATCGAAGGGACTGTCGATTTACGGCCGTTATAGCCGATAGTCGCACAAACGTAGTTTTTCTTTCAATTTGTTCGTAAGCATTTCGTGCATGTAAATTTCAGGTTGCATGGAGTCAGCTTCAAAAAGTGGAAGATATAAAATGCACCTACAGTATTTACAATACAGTATTTCTGGAGACGGACTGAAGAGGAACTTATATTATGTTCGTACAGTACGTACAGCAATAAAATGCCAGTAAAATGTAAAATGTCTGTCACCCTCAGGTAATACTATCATATTCAAGGCTCTAGCATCTAATACTAATCTGATCGAGCCATCCTTCTTTGGTACTATAACCAGTGGGTTGTTATAAACACTTATTGCTCTTCCAATGATCCCCCACTCTAGCATATTCTGAATCAGATCACGTACTGCTTCCTTGTGCACTTCAGGAATTGCAAACGGTTTTTTGAAAAAAATGGGCATCCTTTTCCACTGTCAAAACACACTGGTAATCTTTACCTAGAACTGGCTAATCAAAAATACTCCTATATGCTTGGCCAAAACACAGCATATCAACACTTTGTCCGCTAATTACTAAGAAATTCTGCTTAATTGCTACCCCCTTTACCACTAAGGATAGAAATATTTCTTGCTTCACCACCTTTTTGGTTCTTCCCGTTGCTACAATTATATTTAGGCCACTTACTGGCATCGTTACTACTTGCTTATTTGCTGGGCGTTCATTAACAAAATTCTGGGACACAGCACACACATCTCATCCTGTATCATTCCAACTCTTTACATTTTCATCAAAAACACTTATCTCTATTATAGGCTGTCCTATGTACTCTCTTTCATTTGCAGGTTCTACCTCATCTAGTAAATCCTGCACCGTTTCCCTCCTGTGAAAACCTATCTTCTGTGTGGATATCATATTTATGTTTAGTGGGTCTTCCTCATGCAACATATTATTACTACTAGTGGCAGCTCCTACCAGTCTGTCCACTATCGCTAAATTCAAACATCTTTCTAGTGTTTCCCTTTCTGTATCTACCTCTGTTTCTACGACCCCATACCAGGTGTTGTCAGAATTAGATTTTTCCTCCTCTTCTTCCTTTTCCTCCTCCTCTCCACTACTCTCAATTGCTTCAAATAACCTGTCAACCACCCCTTTGTCCCCTGCTCCATTATTGACTCCACAACTGTCAGTTCCTCCTGTTTCGCCGTGCAGATTTACCTCCACCTCCTGATTCAAAACCTTATTATTAGTACTTAGCTCCTTTACAAGTGTGTTCGTATTACAGGCGTTATTACTACTGCGCTCCCTTAACTCTACATTGGTTAATTCTCTTGCCCCTTGCTGCTCCCAGTTATTCTCCCCTCCTTTCTTAGTGACTAGATCGATACCAAGTGGTTGTGCTGGTGCCGTTCTTACAAATGGTTTCACCAGCGGGTTCAACTGGTAATGTTGTGGTCTACGAGCACCAGCCTTCTGGGTAGAGTCTTAGCAGTTTCCCTGTCAAGGTACGTCACCGCTAACTGATGTCCTCTGCCAGCTGGTTGCGTCATCTCCTGGCAGCTGTCTACAGGCGCCATACTGACCTTGGTCACTGACCCAATTATCAAATGTCTGGCCTCTCTCTCATAATCGACCTCAGTATCTGCTTCCTCTCTGTACACTCATTCTGTTTATGTTTACTTCGGCTCGATTTTCATTCTGCCTAACAGGATGTCAATACTCTCTCCCCGCACTGTCCTCCTCTTTTAGTACAGATTCTACACGTTCAAGACATTGCACAAATTTATTTACATTATCTCGGGGTGCAGATATAATCTTATTCTTCCAATACCAAGGTACCTTATTTTCTACCCCCATAACTATTTGCTCAGTTTATATCTTAGCACTAAGATAGGATAGAGTAGTAACCCACCTCTGTACGAATCTTCTTATCCCTTCTTTCTTGGGGTCATATTTTTCCCCAGACCAAAACTGATTCAGCTCATCCATTTGTTTATGCTTTCCCCAGTACTCTTAAGAGAAAGCTTGCTTAAATTCCTTTAACTTATTGCATTTATCTGAGGCCAGGTTTCCCCAGATTCTTGCCTCCCCCATTAAGTTAGACGTAATAAACCTGATCTTCTGCTTATCACTCCACACTTTAAGCAAGATATCTTCAAAATCATTCCAAAATTCACGTGGATGTACACTTTTATTTGGATCAAATTTGAGAAACTGATTGTGTGTGACATAAGCAATCTCAGTGGATTCTATTATTCCACTAGAAATAGTGCTACCACTACTGTTAGTTACACGCAGTTCTACTTTTGTTATTTGACAGTCATGCGCACACAGTTGCTCATTCACACTGTTACTGAATTTATTAAGATGGGTTTCCTGGCCAATGACTTTATTTATTACCTGTGCCCCAAGTTTTTCACACTTATATTTACTTTCTTTCAATTTACATTCTAATGCTGCATGATTTATTAAACCATATGTTTACACCCCTTGGATATGTTCACGAGCCTTGACTATCTCTGATTTAACATGTACTTTAAACTGTTGGTGGTCATCAGTAACTTGTTTGAACTGTATTGTTAATTCACTTTTTACTTTAAGAATAGATTGTGTACATTCCTGTTTAACCTGATCGATTTCAATTTTTATATTATTGTTAAGCACTGCAATGTTTCTCTTAGATCTGAAACTTTTATCCAGTTTAGATTCTATTTCAACACCCATATTACTCATTTTTGAATGTAACCCACTCATTTTTGTATCAATATCACACTGCATTTTACTTATTTTAGATTCCATCTCATCACTTATTAAGATGCCCATTTTTTCATATTAGAATCTAACCCACTCATTTTTGTCAATAGATTCATTAACATTCCTGCTACACTATCTTTTGCCCCATCATTGACTGACACAATTTCCTGATCAATATTAGCTACCGCAACAAGTAGGTCTGAAACACTGAGGTCCTGTACATTCTGTTCCCCCTCCGATCCATAATTACCATATAATGAATCTGACGAACTACTACTAAAATTTGGTTGTGATACATCGAGACTAAAGCTCATGGAATCATTAAATCATGCGAGCCATTGTGGCTGAGCGGTTCTAGGCGCTGCAGTCTGGACCCGCGCGACCGCTTCGGTCGCCGGTTCGATCCTGCCTAGGGCAGTTAGTAAGGTTTAAGTAGTTCTAAGTTCTAGGGGACTGGTGGCCTCAGATGTTAAGTCCCATTGCGCTCATAGCCATTTCAACCATTAAATTCTTTCCCTTTTTCTTTCCCCACTTCTACCTTCAGCTTGTCCTTTACACTCGTCTGCTTCCTTTTAGCCTTTTTATCCAATATCTGTGAATTTACACACAAAGTTTTAAAGAGAACACTACTTAACTTTGCGCTTCTCATGTCTCTGACACCGCTAGCTGTAACTGCGGGTCCGACCACCATACACCAGGCCGTTGTACCAGTTCAGGGCCACCACTCTAGTCAGCGCTGCCAAATGCTTTCATTGCCAGTGTCACGTTATCTCTCGTAGCTTGTGGTCTGCATGAAGTTGCCGCTACCTGCTACTCCAGTTGGCAAGATATCACCACAAATCCGTCCGCCAAGCACAGCAAATGCAAACACAGTTTGTGGGCTATCACTTTCTTTCTATTCACGTGGCGATAGTTCACTCATAATATTTGTCCTTTCACAGTTCCTATTTATTAGTGAGCACTTTTTCACAGTTCGATTATCCCAACACTACTGCTTTTCTAGATAGTTGCCTACCTCCGCAAACTTTACTAATGTGTTTCCCGGCCAATTCTGCACCAATTGCAACGTAACGTGCTCTTTCACACATAGACGGCGGTTCTGCAACATAAATTGTCCACCTACTTTGATAGTGCTGCAGATCTGCACATGTAACTCGTGACTGCAGCGACTTATTAGATCTCAGAAAAGCAGTGTTGAAGAAACTGAGATTTCATAACTATACATCGGAGGCCGCTAAAGTACAACAAGCTGAAAATAGTCTTGTGAACACTAATGAACAAATCGGAAATGGGTTGCTGTTCAGATTTCGAAGGTCAAAGGTCCTTTTAAACTTGAATTAGGATTTTTTGTATTGCTATTAAGAAAGATCATCAGCCCACATGTGTTCAAATCATTAAAGTTCCTGTTCACAGTCCTCGTCCCACTCAAACAACCAGAACTTTTCCTCTCCAACTCCGAAATAATTTATGAGAGTAACACAGTCAATGAACTGCTATTTCCCCCCAGGGGATCCACAACTCTTTTGTGGATACGTGCCTAGCGAGCACGGGACCCCGAGCTAATGTGGCCCTCCTTCCTTTCCGGGCTGCATCCCTTCCCTTTCCGCATCCTTCCCCATCCCCCATCTTCGCCCCCCCCCCCCACACCTCTGGCTCTTTCCTTCCCTTTCTCCTCCTCTGGGAGTATGGTTTGTGCCTACGTCCGGAGACGGACGCTCGAAACTGTTTCCAATTCCTTGCTTTCTACGCTTGCTAGTCTTCGTCCTTCCTCTGTCCTTCTCTTTTCCTTACATCTTCTCTTTGCCCTTTTCTCCGCTGCGGCGTATGAGACCCCTCTTCTTTCCTTTCCCTTTATCTTTTTTCCTCCCTGTGCGTGTCTGAAGGACGACCCACGCGTTTCCATGCGTAGCCGGTGACGGGGTAACGCGTAATTCCCCGCCCCGGGTAGACAGGTAGGACATGTACGTACCCCCTGGTAACGGCCAGGCCCAGGGAGGGGTGATTACCCGAGCTGATACCTTCTGAAAGTGCCGATTGGTCCCTCCTTCCGTTTGTCGGGAGGTGTGACCTGAGGTGTGAACAAGGCGGGAGTGCCCTCAGAGAGGGCCCCCACAAGGGAGGAGCGCGCCATCGGAGACGCCGGTAATCATGGGGGATTCTTCCGCAATGGTTTCCTCACCTTCCACTATGTCTGCTCACAAGCGTAAGTTTACTGAGTCTCAGCCACAGACAGTTCTTCCATCGTTGCCACAGTTCCTTGTTGTTTCTCGGTCTGACGAAGGTCACGACTTCTCCAAGGTCAACCCTTTCATTATTCAGAAAGGTGTCGACGCAATTGCGGTTCCTGTAAAGTCTTGTTCCAGATTACGGAATGGCACCTTGTTGTTAGAAACAGTCAGTGCCCTCCAAGCACAAAAATTGCTGCGTACTTCACTGCTCCACACCTTCCCTGTCTGGGTTGAACCGCACCGCACTTTAAATTCCTCGCAAGGAGTCGTTTATACACGCTCCCTCGATTGATTGTCTGACGAAGAAATTCAGCACTACCTATCTGATCAGGGCGTAACAGCTGTTCATAGAGTTATGAAAAGGGTTGTCACGAACATCATTCCAACCCGCACTGTCTTCTTGACATTTGACAAAGTTCAACTCCCATCGAAAATCAAAGCAGGCTATGAGATAATTTCCGTTCGCCCTTACGTCCCAAACCCTACGCGTTGCTATCGGTGTCAGCGGTTCAATCACACCAGCCAGTCCTGTTCCAATCAGGCCAAATGTGTTACGTGTGGCAAGGATGCCCATGAGGGTGCTTGTCCACCTCCATCCCCTTGCTGCATCAACTGTATGGGTGACCACGCTGCTTCCTCTCGAGATTGCCCCATTTTTAAGGACGAAAAGCTCATCCAGTAAATCAGAGTGAAGGAAAAGGTGTCGACCTTTGCTGCTCGGAAATTATTCGCCAGTCGACAGCCCACCGTGCCTCAGACAGGAAAATACAGCACTGTCCTTGCTTCTCCTCGGCCAACAAAGGAGGCGGCCATGCAGGCTTGCGACCTCACCTTTAGTACCACGGTCGTCAGATCGGCCAGCGCGAAGATCGCCCGTTCAACCTCACTACTTTCGCCTGCCCACTCTATGGCTCACCCTTCATCGGGTTCTACTAAAACTCGGGCCCACAAGTCAGACACCAAAACTTCGGAAAAAGAGCATACTCGTGAAGATTTTTTACGTACCCCAACTTCACAACCATCGGTTCCTCCTTCATCTAATCATCATATTTCCAAGAAGGCTAATAAGAAACCCAGTTCATCTCCTTCTCCGCCAAGGCGTGTCTCATCTACAGCGCCACCTGGCGGAAATCGCCCTCGGTCGTCTTCTGTGTCGCCAAGGCGCACTGCTGGCGGCCGATCAACCGGCCGATCGCTGGTGGCAGGAGCTGCTCCTGAACAACCTATGGATCAGGATCTTCTGCCTTGGGCTGAATGCCATTCCATGCTGTCGGTCGCAAGCTCTGAGCAGTCATTGAGTTGACAGCAACCTTGGTCACATTCCTCCATTTTCTGTTCACCCTATGTCCATTATCCACTGGAATATCCGCGGCATTCGAGCCAATCGGGATGAATTGTCGATCCTCTTACGATACTACTCGTCGGTCATCTTCTGTCTTCGGGAAACAAAGCTGCGGCCACATGACCGCTTTGTTCTCCCTCATTTTCAGCCCGTCCGATATCATCTCCCCTCTGTTGAAGGCACTCCAGCCCATGGAGGACTCGTGATTATTCTCCATGATACTCTCCATTATCACTCAATCAACTTAAACACTTCCTTCCAAGCTGTCTCCGTCCGTCTTTCCCTTTCTGGATACACGTTCTCTCTTTGTACTGCATACATTCCATCGTCCACACCAATGGCACGAGCTGATCTCCTTCATCTTCTTGGTCAGCTTCCACCCCCCTATTTGCTGGTTGGGGACTTCAATGCCCACCACCCGCTTTGGGGATATCCACATCGTTGTCCATGTGGCTCGCTATTACTAGACGTCTTCCACCAAGCGGATCTAGATTGCCTCAACACTGGGGTCCCTACATTTTTGTCTGCCTCCACGACAAATTTATCTCATTTGGACCTTGCGGTCGGTACTGTTTCGCTAGCTCGGCGCTTCGAATGGTTCGCCCTTGATGATACACACTCGAGTGACCACTTTCCATGTGTCCTTAGACTGCAGCCTCAACTGCCATCTATGCGCCCGCGACGCTGGAAGTTTGCCCAAGCCGATTGGACACTTTTTTCGTCTCTAGCGACGTTCGATGACCGTCACTTTCCCAGCGTCGACGATGAGGTCACACATATTATCGACGTCATTCTTACAGCTGCGGCACGTTCAATGCCCCGGCGCCCCCCAGTTCCTTGGTGGAACGAGGCATGCCGTGACGCAATACGTGAGCGGCGACGTGCTCTTCGCGTTTTCCGTCGCCATCCTACTTTGACCAACTGTATCCGCTATAAGCAGTTCCGTGCACAATGCCGTCGTGTCATCCGCGATAGCAAGAAGGCAAGCTGGAAATTCTTTACTAGCTCATTTAACACCTTCACTCCCTCCTCGGAAGTTTGGAGTCGGCTTCGACGGTTCTCAGGCGCGCCTAGTTTCTCCCCGGTCTCTGGTCTCACTGTCACGCATGATACATTAGTGGACCCCGTCGCAATTTCTAACTCATTGGGTCAGCACTTTGCTGAGATTTCGAGCTCTTCAAATTACCCGCCAGCGTTTCTCCCGAAGAAACGTGCAGCGGAAGTGCGACATCTTGCTTTCTCCTCACAATATCGCGAAAGCTACAATACTGTTTTCTCCATGCGGGAACTCCAACATGCACTCTCTTCTTCTCGCTCCTCCGCCCCAGGACCGAATGGTATCCACGTCGAAATGTTGCTGCATTTATCAACTCATAGTCTGCGTTACCTCCTTCACCTTTATAATCGAATTTGGACCAGCAGTACTTTTCCCAGACGATGGCGGGATGCTATCGTCGTTCCTGTTCCGAAACCTGGAAAGGACAAACATCTCCCCTCTAGCTATCACCCCATTTCTCTCACGAGTAGTGTCTGTAAGGTTTTGGAGCGTATGGTGAATTACCGTTTAGCTTGGTGGCTGGAATCCCGCAGTCTTTTAACACCTGCCCAATGCGGATAGTGCTAAGATATAAACTGCGGATAGTGCTAAGATATAAACTGAGCAAATAGTTATGGGGGTAGAAAATAAGGTACCTTGGTATTGGAAGAATAAGATTGACCATCTTGTTGCTCTCCCCACTTACATCATGAACAATTTTCTCCGGAAACGCCAAACAGTAGCAATATTTTTTGATCTGGAGAGAGCATACGACACCTGTTGGAGGACAGGCATCCTTCGCACGCTGTTCTCTTGGGGCTTTCGAGGTCGGCTACCCCTTTTTCTTCGCGAATTTATGGCAGAGCGCACATTTAGGGTGCGGGTGAACACTACTCTCTCCCGTACTTTCTCCCAAGAAAACGGGGCACCCCAGGGCTCCGTGCTGAGTGTTGTACTGTTTGCCATTGCCATAAATCCAATTATGGATTGTCTCCTTCCTGATGTCTCGGGCTCCCTCTTTGTGGACGATTTTGCGATCTACTACAGCTCTCAACGGACCAGCCTTCTTGAACGACGTCTTCAAGGATGTCTCGATCGCCTCCACTCTTGGAGCATCGAAACCGGCTTCCGTTTTTCTCCCAGTAAGACCGTTTGTGTTAATTTTTGGTGATGTAAGGAGTTTCTTCCACCCTCCTTACATCTAGGTCCTGTCAATCTTCCGTTTTGGGTCTTATGTTTGGCAGAAAACTGTGCTGGTCCTCCCACGTTTCCTATCTTTCGGCTCGCTGTCTGCGATCCCTCATGACCCTCCGTGTCCTGAATGGTACATCCTGGGGAGCGGACCGAGTGGTCCTTCTCCGCCTCTATCGCGCCTTAGTGCGCTCGAAATTGGACTATGGAAGCATAGTCTACTCCTCTGCTCGGCCGTCTATTCTTCGGCGTCTCGACTCTATCCACCACCGTGGATTACGTTTAGTGTCTGGAGCTTTTTGCACCAGCCCTGTGGAAAGCCTTTATGCTGAGACTGCTGAACCTCCGCTGTCCAATCGGCGAGCAGTCCTTCTGAGTCGTTATGCTAGCCATCTGTCTTGCATGCCTGCTAATCCAGCCCATGACATTTTTTTCGACGCCTCCTTTGATGTAGGGTATGCAGGCCGCCCCTCCTCCCCACTACCACCGGGAGTCCGCTTCCGTCAACTGCTCCATTCTCTTTCCTTCCGCTTTCCTAAAACCTTCTTGACAACTTGGGGTACAGCACCGCCTTGGCTCCGTCCGCAGATCCGCCTGCTCCGTGACCTTTGTCAGTTTCCCAAGGATGGTACCCCTTCACTTGTTTATCATCGGGCATTTTCTGCTCTATGTGCACAAATGAAGGACGCCACATTTATTTACACTGATGGCTCAAAAACATCGTTTGGTGTGGGGAGTGCCTATATTGTTGGCGACACCCCAAATCAATTCCGGCTTCCCGACCAGTGTTCGGTTTATACTGCAGAGCTTTACGCTGTTCTCCAGGCTGTCTACTACATCCGCCGCCATCAGCGGATACTGTATGTTATCTGTTCAGATTCTCTCAGCTCTCTCCTCAGTCTCCAAGCTCTTTACCCTGTCCATCCTATGGTCCACAGGATTCAGGACTGTCTGCGCTTGCTCCACCTGGGGGGCGTCTCGGTGGTGTTCCTCTGGCTCCCGAGACACGTTGGTGTCTATGGAAATGAGGCGGCCGATATAGCGGCCAAGGCTGCAGTCTCTCTTCTTCGGCCAGCTATTCAATTGATTCCCTTCGCCGATCTACGGAGCGTTTTATGTCGTCGTGTTGTTCTTTTATGGCACGCACATTGGTCGGTACTTCCCCATAATAAATTGTGGGACGTGAAAGCTCTTCCTTGTGCTTGGACCTCTTCCTCCCGAACGCGTCGTCGGGAGGAGGTAATTTTAACTAGACTCCGGATAGGGCACTGTCTTTTTAGCCATCGACATCTTTTAAGCGGCGATCCCCCCCCCACTCTGTCCCCACTGCTCTCAGCTGTGGACGGTAAGACACCTTTTAATTGAGTGCCCCTATTTTAATCCGTTACGCTCCCGTCTACAGCTATCGCCTGATCTATCGTCGATTTTAGCAGATGACACGCGCTCAGCCGACCGCGTTCTCCAGTTTATTAGTGCCAGTGAAATGACGTCAGTCATTTGAAGCTTTTTTTGGGGACAACCAACCCCTTTCTGTAGTGGATTTTTAAGCCTTCCTTCTGCTTTTAGTTTCTCCAGTTTTATGACTTTGTTCCCATTGCTGCTGGTTTTCAATGCCGGTTTTTTACTGTTTCCTAAGTCACGGGCTGGGCGCTAATGACCATAGCAGTTTTGCGCCCTAAAACCAAAATTAAAAAAAAAAAGAACACCGTTACGCGCCCGTCTACAGCTGTCGCCTGATCTATCGTCAATTTTAGCAGATGACACGCGCTCGACCGATCGTGTTCTCCAGTTTATTAGTGCCAGTGAAATGACGTCAGTCATTTGAAGTTTTTTTTTTGGGGACAACCAACCCCTTTCTGTAGTGGATTTTTAAGCCTTCCTTCTGCTTTTAGTTTATCCAATTTTTTGAGTTTCGTTCCCATTTCTGCTGGTTTCCATTTTCGGTTTTTTACTGTTTCCTAAGTCACGGACCGGGCGCTAATGACCATAGCAGTTTTGCGCCCTAAAAAACCAAAACAAAAAAAAAGAACTGCTATTTACTTTTTCACTCAGCATTCAGTGGTTGTCTTTAAATAAAATTTTTGCTTGCCATAAATACTCAGTAAAAAAATTAACTTAGTACCGCCACGCTTTTAGTTGAAAGTTTACACACGCAATTTTCTCCAGAACAAAATATCTCTCAACTCTTAAAATTTTACAAATAGTTAATGAATGGTGAACACCAGCTACCTTTATCACTATACCAAAATGCAGAAGTCAGAATATGACTTCATTTTACACATAATGTGTTCGGACACTTTCAGCATGACCGGCACCTTTGAAAGCTAGAGTACCTCCTCCTTCTTCTCTCTCTGCCTCTACAAGCCCCTCAATGTCCTGCGTAAGGTGCCAAACCGTCTCACTTCTTAGTGGCTGTACAGAATTATGGCCATTCAGAACTGACTTTCAGGGCACGGCTCTAGCAACAACCAACCACTGCTCTCAGCTCATTGACGTCATTAAAATAAGCAACTCAAAACTCTCTTGTTAAACAAATAAAATGAAATAAACTTTAAGATGTACTTTACGTGTAGAGTTTAACTATATAGTCACAAATGTTCCGGCTGTCTCTTACATATTCAAACATGCTTGGACATCTGTTATCCACTAGTAGGATAACCAATGGTGGATTCATGCTCATGATACAAAGCTGGAACACTTGCAAGTTACTACAGAGCAATACAAACTGAAAGTGAATATTGTCGAATGTCCCACCTACACTCACACAAGTACTCTCTTTCACACTCACCCTAACACAAAACATAAATATCTACCCGAAATTCTTAAAATTAATACTATAGCAAAACTACGATAGGTTTTCTAAAATGAGAACTTTCCAAATTTGAATCTAAACACTGAAGGTGTCATCATATCTTTTCAGATAATCACAGTTGGTGAACTATTAACAAATACATATTGATTTAGTTTTTTAAGTGTTGGATAATTGCATTTTTTACTGACTTTTCTTTTTCTTTTGTAACTTCCAAATTATGACAGTTATTGACCAGATTTTGAAAGATTGTTCCTTTACACAACAGAAGGTTATGTACCTAATATGAAGTTCCTCAGGCTATTTCCCATCAGTTATTAATTTTTAAAGTTCCAGAGAATGTAACTACTCTGTAACCGAATCTCTGCTACTTTCACACGCTGGAGTCACGCCATATGTTCATGATGCACATCTGCATGACACAGCTCGCTCATTGCAGATCGTATAAGATTCTTACTACTTACACTGGAGCCCACAGACAGTCATACAAGAAAGCTGTAATAGACAAGTTTGTGATCATGCCCTAGCTGTGATGCCTCAGTACAACTTTTGTGAATTCTGCTGTGGTTGAATTCATACTTCTAACACTTAGAATATAGCATTTATTCAAGTTATTCATTAATCTTACTTTTATAAATGATCCCATTGTTTTTGAGAATGATGATGGCAGGAAAATGGGTGTGTAGTTTTCCATGTATTCTGCATTATCTTTCTTTAGTGGAAGCACAACTCTTGCCTATATTAAATACTCTGGAAAATACCCCAATGTGAATGACTATTTTATCATGCTCTTCTTTTAAGGTAGCTTGTGAGGTCTATATGTATTGTTTCACCACAAAGTTTGGTACTTCATCCAAGCCTGCTTACTTTTTATTATTTGAGGTTAGTACAGTTTTTATGACTTCATGCTCTGTACTTGGTAACTTATTAACATCATTGTCCTTAGTGAATAATCATTTCCAGGTGCTATATTTGTTTTTGGCTGTTTTTACTGTAATTACTCCGTGAACAGAATTCTCCTGAAAATGCTCATTCACAAAGCTTGTTAACTGATGTGCATCAGTTGTTACTTTATGTCTGTAGATTAGCTGTGTTTTAGTGTGCTTTTGTTTGTCTCTGCATTTCCTCAGTCCTGCAAACTCATCTAAGACAGGCAGTCTCTGAGACACTGGGTTTATTCCTAACTTTAAATATTTTGACCACACCCTCTTGGAGGGTGGAGCTGTTGTGGGAGGGCTACCTCTGACTCTCAACTGCTTCTGCTTCAAATGCCAGCCCAGACACTGAATTTGTTTCACTACCATCTGTAACTTTCTGATCTTTACTGACATTTTAGTTCTTTGCCCTTTTACTTGTGTTAACTTCATCTCCACCAGTATGATATAGATTTGTAATTTTTACTATAATGTTGTTTCATCTCTGCACTGCATCAGCTTGAGAATCCAGGTAAGTGACTAAGTGCACAATCTGGCATTAAGCAAATCAATTGTTGTTATGTAAGCTACTAATTACTAATATTACTTTACACATAAACCTAGGGAACAAATCCATTTTGTATGGGTGATTGCTTCTAAACACTTGTGCCCTATCTTTATTTGAGTCAACCTTTAAAAATGAAATTCCCATTAAATCACTGAATATTGGGGCTGGATTAGCTAGTCACCCAAACTTCAACATCAGCTGGGGACTGAGGTAATGCTTGCATCCCAGCAACAAACAGGTGAGGCAGCATCTGGGTGTGTGCTGTGCCTCTCATCACAGATGAGCCCAGAGGGCTCCACATCAGATCACTAGCCTACAAGCCAATCTGACCTCACATTCACTTTGTAGCTCATGCAACTAGTCCAATAACCCTAGCACTGAGCACAACATCTTTCAGATAACCCCATAGCTGGAAGACACACCGATTAAGATCAGGTGATCTGGACAGCCAAGCTGTAGTAAAATGATGGCCAATAATTGTAGCATTTCCAAAATTCATCTGCGTTAGCCATTTTTCTGGCTGTGCAATGTGAAGAGGAGCACCGTCTTGCTCAAAAATAATCCTACCCACACATCAATGCTGTTGAAAGGTTGGAATATCATTAAAAAATATGGCTCTACAATAAATGATTCCACCAATCGGGACCACAGTTACCTTTGTGGAATAAAGTGGTACTGGTGGATGGGCATGCAGATTTGCTATTGGCTACATTCTGCAATTCTTCATATATAAATGTCCTTGGAAATGTAACTGAGCTTTGTCTGTTCCCAGAACGTTCCAAGTCCATTCATTGTCCACTTTCATATGAGAAATTCTGGAGTGAATGTTGGCTTGCTGGCAGGTCAACAGGAAGCGTCCCCTGAAAATGGCTGATTTTGTATGGAAAATAATGCAGGATGTTTCGTAGGATTTTATGCATTGTACTCGTAGTCAGTGTTCGGGCAATTCCCTGTGCACTGCATGTTTGCACACCACTGCTCAACAGCTCCTGTGACGCTGTGGCATTATCTTCAACAGATGATTACGTCCCTCTGTCACACTGCACTTTCAAAGAACCCATATTTTTTTAATTTTTAATCATTTTCTCCAGAGTTTAGCAGACATCAGAAAATTCCTTTCTTCATATCCTTGACTGTCTGGAAATTCTGTATGGCTACTGGCATACAGCCTCCATTCTTGTAAAAATGCTTTACCAGCAGTGCACACTCCTTCATGGAAACAGGAGACAGTCATGTTGGGCATCCTGGATGCAAACTGAGGAACAGTTGTATTCTGTGCATCTGTTGGTATGCATATTCTGATTCTTTCAGCACCATTTCTTTGTCAAATTTTCTTTAATCCCCCCCCCCCCCCCCTTCCCAATGATGTATCCCCTGCATCAGTAATATGATGTTCAAGTTTGGCACAATTCTGTACAGTGGTTCTCTTTCTACACTGTTTTTGAAACTGTAACTTTAATTGTGTATGCAATTTACATTACTGAACTGAAAATGACAAAACTATTTGTATATGAGATTTTAAATTTTGTCTTTGTAATTTATCTTAAAATTCCTTACATTTAAAATGGAGCAAAGCTGGATGTTGTTTTCAGACCAAAGAAAGACATTTTAAATACTCTTCTAGACCGTTGTCTATCCATGGATCTTTCATTTTGGGAGCACCATCCAAATTTTATCTCACTTTACACTTGTGCTGAAGTAGGAGGAGGAGGAGGAGGAGGAGCAGGAGGAGGAGGAGGAGCAGAATGAATTAACTTTACTGTGCCAACATCCATTTTTCTGTATAAGAGGTGTTCCCACTTCAAGAAGAAATTCTCTTTTTTTGCAATTGATTTCTTTCTTCTAGTTAGGTTTTGTATTCAGCCAAATTATGAAAGCACTGAGAGCAGTTATATCCAAGATATTATAAGGAGATTATTGCATCTGATTCCTGGGAAGCAAAGGAGAACTGTACATGACACATTCTACAGGTAATACCCGGTAATACTTTCTTATTGTTCCAGACAGAGTAATCTGTTTTTATTGTAATTCCTTTGCCATCACCAAATATGTCAAAAGATTAATTGTTGTGATATTTCTATCATTCCTGGATAAGTTTTCTGTCAGTACCAGCAATTTTCTTTTTCTTTGCTGTTCTTTGCCCTTTGCTACCATATTTACTGTGTTTTAATGAGATCTATCAATGAAAAGGACACCTGCCCCTAAAAGCTATCTGCTCTTCATCAACTGTAATATGTGGTTCATATACACCATTTAAATGTGCTCACCCACTGTTCAATTATATCCCTGACAGGAGCCAATTTATCAGGGCTGTGAGACTGTTGCTGCTGCTGTTGCTGTTCAGCATCAAACTGAAAAAGTGTGATATTTCCATTGAGCATTTCCTAGCTATAGAACTATTGAAAATATGACATGTTCTTTGTCCCATAAAATCATTATACCCTCATTGTTAATTTTGTATGTACACTCCGACAAGTATAAGCAGCCCAAGAAAGCACTCACATTCTTTTCTATCAACATCAAATCATTTGTTCAAAAAGTAATGTTGCCTTATTTTATCCACTTCAAACTGTTCTGGAAAATGCAGGGCTACATAAATAACTGCAGAGTAATTACATTCCTTACACTATGCCATGTTGGACCTGGAGCCATATTCAACATGTTTAAGATGTTTAAGAGGGGCTATGTGCTATGTAATCCAACAATATTTTTTCCTCATGTCTCTTTTCTATTTTTGGACCTGATAACAAATGGGATTACTATTTTACATATATACTCCTATATGGTATTATTATTATTCCTGTTGTAAGCAAATGTCACATGAAATATTTGTGATTTTATCAGCTTAAGGAACAATAGTTTCCAAATATCCATGGTCATCAGAATCTTCAGCTGATTCACTGCCTTTAGATGTAATAGCATCAATCTCTCAATTATCGTCAATGATACTTCATGTAATTCTTCTTGTTCACTCAGAAGTGCTTGTATTTCAGGACTACTATAACCAAACATTTTCTACTCATAATGCAATTGCCGGCCGGTGTGGCCGTGCGGTTCTATGCGCTTCAGTCTGGAACCGCGTGAGCGCTACAGTTGCAGGTTCAAATCCTGCCTCGGGCATGGATGTGTGTAATGTCCTTAGGTTAGTTAGGTTTAAGTATTTTTAAGTTCTAGGGGACTGATGACCATAGATGTTAAGTCCCGTAGTGCTCAGAGCCATGTGAACCATAACGCAATTCTATGATGTGCTTGGGCAAAATACTAACCTCCATGCAACCAGTCAATATACCGTGAGTCCTTTCAAAAATATGTGATTTCCCTAAATCGTTTCAGGCAAATGCCGGGATGGTTCCTTTGAAAGGGCACGGCCGATTTCCTTCCCCATCCTTACCAAATCCGAGCTTGTGCTCCGTCTCTAATGACCTCGTTGTCGACGGGACGTTAAACACCACTAACCTAACCCTTTCAAAAATATGAGTATGTATTGTAAATTATGTCATAAAAATGTTTGAACAGAGAGATTTGACTGTATTATATTGTAACTGTAAATCATTGACATATATGAGAAAGAGGAGTGGCCCTAAGATGCTTCCCTGGGGTACTCCTAAAGAAACTTCCTTTGCTTCTGAAACCAACCTTATTTTTTTATTTGAATTTACAGTGGTGAGGTCTGCAATCTGAGATTTGTTTTTGAGATATGACTCAAACCACATTTTAAGTCTTCCTCTAATACCTACTGCTTCCAGATGATCAAGGATGGTTTCATGGCAGACTGTATCAAAAGCTTTAGATGGATCTAAATTGATTCCTACTACACTTTTGTTTTTCTCCAAATTTTTAATTATTTCTTGGGTGTAGTCTATGACTGCAGTTTCTGTGCTTCATTTGGCATGAAAACCATTTTGATTACCATTCCAAAGTTTATTATTGTCTAGGTAACTAGTGACTCTCAGTTTCATCAGATTCTCTAATATTTTGGAGGAAGCAGGAATACGTGATATGGGACAATAGTTTTCTATTTTATGTCTGTCTCCATTTTTAAATAGTGGCCTCACTTTTGAGATCCTCAGTTGCTGAGGAAACCCACCTTCACTAAAGGATAAATTTGCAATATGTGCTAAAGGTTGTGCAATCTGCACTGCAGTCCTTATTATGATTGAAACTGGTACTTCATCAACACCTGCTGCCAGTTTTTGTTTTAAGGTTCTAATCACTCTAATTACTTCCTGTTTCATTTGCTGCAGGCAACCCTTGGAGCATGATTTATTTTTTGTTTTGTGAAGTTTAAGTTTAGTGAATGTGGTACATTTAAAAAATAGTTATTAATATAGTTTGCATTTCCTTCTTTTCTATATTGCAATTTTCACTGCTTTTGAGTATTATTTCTTCCTCTTCTCCCAAGGTAGTAGTTTCATTCCTCACAATGTCCCATATAGTTTGTGGTTTGTTATCTGAGTTCCTGATTAAATTGTAATTAAATAGCAACTTTGCCTTTGCTATTGCCTTTCAGTATATTTTTCTGTATGTTTTTACATATTCTACAAACTGTGGATCTGAGCAAGTTTTAATATCTTGGTTCAGTCTTTTATGGTTACACAGGAAATCCTAATGCCTGTAGTTATCAAAGGTTTGTGTGCTTTTTGTTCTGAAGACTTGGACCTCACTAACTTCTTAGGGAAACATATTTCAAATTGTGACATGAATATAGATGAAAAGGTATTATATGTATTATTTGCACTTGATTCTGATCTCACATCTGTCCAGCTTTCACTGGTTAGACAGTTAACAAAATGTGTGCATTTTATTTAGAAAAAATTGTTTCGTAAGTGTGGCAAGACCAGTGTTGTAATGTTGAGTACTTACTGTTCTCTTATAATTCTTACTCTTACAACATAAAGGCAGATGTCATATTTTTTTTTACTCTGGTTACAGAACTGAAAGGAGGATTAACATGTATTATGCAAATGATGCAGAGTGGACACTCACAGGACACTAGGTTTCAGCTCTCAGCATTAAGCATCCATAAATGTGTCATCTGTTTTGCATGTTTCTAACTAGAATTTTGATTACATTTATTCCAAGACTAATGTTTTATACTTCTGCACTTGACAGATACTAATTAACAGATTTTAACAATATTATATCCTGAATGTCACTATTCAATAATTTAATAGAGAATTTAGAGTTCTGTGCAATATTGCCTTTTACTACCTACTGTCATTCTGTGCTTGATGTAAAAACCTACTCAGTAAGAACTTGTAATGAGTCATATATCTTCTTTGAACTTGTGTGCTCACTTGTAAAACTTGTTCAAAAAATCTATCATTCAATATAAATGAACCTCTGCATCATTTAAGAGCTCAAAAAACTTTCTTCTATTTTCGCTTTCTAAAGTACTATTTTTCTGTTCAAACATTTTTATGTCATAATTTACAATACATACTCATTTTTGAAAGGGCTCATGGTATATTGACCGGTTGCATGGAAGTTATATTTACTAGAGCCAAAGTGGTCAATAAGGCCATGTAAGTTCATTTGAAATATGTAGCTCTCTTGTATTTAAAACAATTTTTTTGTTTTTTCTTTATTGTATTTCAATTCCCCATCGGGGCAGGCTGGCAGCAGCATATGCGCTGCTCTTCAGCCGAAAGACATAGAACAAAACAATAGAAGACATTTAAAAACAGCAAAGGAGAGAAGAAGGCGAACATAGATATAAAAAAGGGAGAACATCATGGAAGGCAACATACAAAAAACGGGGTGACTGTAAAACGGAGATAAAAAACTGTTTAAAAGTAGCACACACAAAAAGCCACACACTGCGACGATTAAAAGAACACAAGGCACAGTATGACTGGAGCATAAAGGTGTTGATGGATGGCATAGCACACAACGTAACACTGACGGCGAACCTCAAGGCAGTACACAATTAAAATCACACCTCTTGACGCACACGAGAAACAGCACTAAACACAACACTGACGTGGCACTCTGATGATGATCAATACAGAGGATCTGCCAGGTTCAAGGAGATGAGGGAGACCTGAAGAAGGGAGGGAGGGGAAGAGATGGGGGAGGGGAATGGGGGGCGCGCGGAAGAGGGCCAGGTAGGGAGGGATGTGGGAAGGAGAGAGGCAAGTATGGGGTGCAGGGTCTCAGGGGAGGGGGGATGGAGCAAAATCCGCTCTGGGAGAAGGAGGAAAGAAGAGAAGGGGGCCCAGGCGAGGGGGGGGGGAACAAGGCCAGGTTATAGTTGGAAGGAAGGGTATATGTCACTGCGAAGTTCGTCATCCGGGAGGGGGAGGCGTTGGAAATTGCCCTGATGAAGGAGATGGAGGGTGTGGAGATGGAGAGAGGGAGGGATACAGCGATAGAGGCGCGGCAACGGGCGGGGGGTGGAGAGGAAGGAGGAAACCAGAGGGTGGGGGGGATCAACCCTGCGAACAATGTAAAGGATGCGGAGATGTTGGAGGAACAAGAGGAGGTGGGGGAAGGGGATCAGTTCATACAGGAGCCGTGTGGGGGAAGGAAGGCGGATACGGAAGGCAAGGCGGAGCGTATGGCGTTCAAGGATTTGGAGAGCCTTGTAAAAGCGGGTGGGGGCGGAGATCCAGGCGACACTGGCATAACAGAGGATAGGACGGATGAGGGATTTGTAGGTGTGGAGGATGGTAGAAGGATGCAATCCTCATGTCCGGCCGGACAGGAGTTTCAGCAGGCGGAGGCGGGAATGGGCTTTCTGCTGGATGGTCAGGAGATGAGGGGTCCAGGTGAGGTGTCGGTCAAGGGTGAGGCCAAGGTATTTCAGGGTGGGGGTGAGTTGGATAGGACGACCATAAAGGGTGAGGTAGAAATCGTGGAGGCGAAAGGAGCGAGTGGTGCGGCCTATGATGATTGCCTGGGTTTTGGAGGGGTTGAGACGGAGGAGCCACTGGTTACACCAAGTGGTGAACTGGTTAAGGTGAGTTTGGAGGGTACGTTGAGACCGTTGAAGGGTAGGATAGAGAGCCAGGAAGACGGTGTCATCAGCATATTGGAGAAGGTGGACTGGTGGGGGTGGCTTGGGCATATCAGCTGTATACAAGAGATAAAGGAGAGGGCAGAGGACAGAACCCTGGGGGACGCCAGCCATGGGATAAAAGATACGGGAGTTGGTGTTGTGGAGGGTGACATAGGAAGGACGGTGCGAGAGGAAGGAAGCGACCAGACGGACAAAATTGATAGGCAGGGCGTAGGTTTGGAGTTTAAAGAGGAGACCGGGATGCCATACACGGTCATAGGCATTTTGGAGGTCAAGGGAAACAAAAATGGCGGAGCGATGGGAGTTGAGCTGGAGGGACAGAAGGTGAACAAGGTTGAGGAGTTGGTCATCAGCAGAGAAGGAGGGTCGGAAGCCACACTGGGTAAGGGGGAGGAGGTGGTGTTGAGCAAGGTGCCGATGGATACGATGGGAGAGGATGGATTCAAGGACCTTACTGAAGATGGAGGTGAGGCAGATGGGACGATAGGAAGAGGCGGCAGAAGGGGGTTTGTTGGGTTTGAGGAAGAGGAGGATGCGGGAGGTCTTCCACAGGTCAGGGTAGAAGCCAGTAGAGAGGATGACATTATAGAGATGGGCGAGGACAGTTAGGAAGGAATAGGGGCTTTCTCGAAGGTGACGGTAGGTGACACAGTCGTGACCAGGGGCCGTGTTGCGTTTGGACTGGAGGAGAAGTTTAATGTCTTGTGCTGTGATGGGAGTGTTGACATCGGAGGGGGGCAACTGCCCCAAGTACTGGAGACTAGGAGCAAGTGGAGCGACTGAGGTATCAGCACGTCCCATGACGGTGGGGAAAAGAGAATAATCAAAGTGGGGATCATCGGGGATGGAGAAGACCTCAGAAAGGTGGGAAGCGAAGTGGTTGGCCTTACTGAGGTTGTCTGGAAGGGGGCGATCGTTATGGAGAAGGGGGTAGTGGGGAGCGGAAAGGGAACCAGTAAGACGATGGAAGGCAGACCAGTACTTGGAGGAGTTGATAGGGAGGGTGGCATTGAGTCGTGTGCAGGTCTGGCGCCAGTCCCGGCGTTTCGTTGCTGTAATAAGGTTCCGTACATGTCGCTGTATTTGTCGGTGGCGTTGGAGTGTATCCCTGTCACGAGTGCGGAGGAAGGAGCGATAGAGGCGGCGGGAATCACGGAGGAGGAGGACAGCCCACGGAGGGAGAGTGGGACGGTGTGGGTGGATGGTTTTAGTAGGAATATGGGCCTCCACGGCGTCAGTAATTACCGTCTGAAGGAAGGACGAGGCGCGGATGATGTCGTCAGGATGGCGATAGGTAAGAGGGTGGCTTTCGACCTGGGTGGAGATGGAGTCCCGGTAGGCATCCCAGTTGGCACGGCGATAGTCATGGACGACCTTGGGAGGGGGTGCAGGTTGCGGAGCCGGAGGGGGGCGGTTTGTAGACGTTATGGTGAGAAGGGCGGGGAGGTGATCGCTACCTGTGGGGTCAAGGACGGCGACAGTGATACGCCCAAGGAGGTTGGCGGAGGCAATGACAACATCTGGGGTGGTGTTACTTTCGGGTCGGGTGTGCTGGGGAATGGGAACAAGGTCACCCTGGATTGTGGAGAGGAACTGATGCCACCGCCGAAGGGCAGCAGGAGTGCGGCTATGGATGTTGAGGTCGGCGGCAATCACATAGGTGGAGAAGGTGTGGTCAATGTGTGAGATGAAGTCATAAGGAAGAGGAGCAGTGGAGCGGACATAGATGGTGGCACAGGTAATGGTGAGGGAGGGGAAGAAGACGCTAAGGATAAGGTGTTCAGTGGGGTCATTGAGGAGAGGTTGTGGCCGGACGGGGATATGCTTAAGGTGGCCAATCGCGACTCCACCCTGCGCACGAGGACCAGGAGCATCAGTGCGGTGGAGGATATAGGGGGAGGTGCGGAGAGAATGGTGGGGCTGGAGAAAGGTTTCGTTCAAGAGGAAGGTGTCGACCTGGTGGTGGGAGAGGGTGTGCATGAGGAGGTATTTGTTGGAGCGGAAGGAGCGAATGTTCTGGAAGAGGATGCGAGACTCGTGCCGTGCCATGACGGGAAGGAGGGGGGGAAGAGAGGGAAGGGAAGAGACTTAAACTAGGGTGTCGAGGCGGGTGAAGGTGAAGTGGGGGAAAACAGAGCGAGCAGCAAGGGATATTTGTTGGAAGGTGTGCGGGCGCTGAAAAGGGTGAATGTTTTGGAGTACAACGGTAATGAACCGGATGATGTCCTCGGCCGTGGGTTGTGGACGGAGGGAATTGTTAGGATGGACAGGAGGATCGACGGGACGAACTGGGACTGTAAGTTCAGGGGTGGCTGGAGGGGGTTTAGCTCTACACTTGTGGGAGTATGTGGGATGGGGGCCATTGCAGGTATTACAGGAAGGAGGAGCAGCGAGGTTGGGGCAGTTCTTGAGAAAGTGGGAGGCCTTGCAATGGGGACAGGTGGGGGGGTTTTTGCAGTTGGGAGTCAGGTGGTCATTGTACATCAGGCACCGTTGGCAACGGTAGGATTGGGGAGGGGATTTGGAGGATTCAACAGGGTGGCGACGGTGGTATATCAGGGCACCCTGGGTGAGGAGATGGTCTATGGATGGGGCGGACTCTGAGAATACCCGCATGAGGTAGGTGGGACCAGAGGCATTGTGGATACGGCGGGCAGAGCGGATTTCCAAGTCCGGGTGGGAGTTCAGTTCTACCAACACTTCATCCTCTGTGATCACCGGGCTGAGCTTGGTGATCACAGCAATGTAGGTGGGGGGGCGACGGGGAGGCTGGGGCTGACGAGGAGTGGAAGCGGAAAGGAAGGGTGTCAGAGAGGCGTGGGGGCCAAACATAACTCGTGGGAGTTTTCGCAGGAGGTCTGTGTGAAATGATGGGGACGGGGACTTGATAAGGACTGAGTCCCTGCGGGGAATGAGTTGGGAGATGGGAGCACCAGGTAAGTACTTTCGTATTTCCTTGGTGAGGGTACGAGCGTCGAGGAACTTAGGATCGGGAGTTGACAGGACAAAGGTGTGGAGGGTGGGGGCCAAGGTAGGGGTGGCAGGAGGAGGGGTGGTGTCCATGGTGACGGCAGGGGGAGGGGGAGGTGGCGTTGATTTTTTGTGGGAAATGGCGGGAGCAGAGTCGGTAAGGACGCGCTTTTGGGGTTTTTTGGAGACTGGAGGCTGGGAGGAGGGGAGAGGGACGGGGAGGAGAGGGAGGTGGCGGGTGGCAGGTCCCTGTGGCGTAGTGGAGGCACCGGGAGAAGCAGCTGGTTCAGTGGTGGCGATGGTGGCTCGGCGCAACGTGATGCGTGCGGGAGATGCAGAAGACGACGCGACGGGGTCGGTGAGAGAGGGGAAGCCAACCACCTGAGGGGCGGCAACAGAGGCGTACGTGAGGGCGGGGGTAGTAGTGGGAGCTGTTGAGGGTGTGGAGGCTGGAGGAAGGGTGTAGAGGTGTGGGTATACAGCAGGGGAGGAGATAGAGGGGTGGGTAAGTGGAGGAAAGGAAGGGGAGGTGGAAGGAGGGAGGCCAGAGGCGGCACTCCAGGAAGTGACTGTGGGAGAGGGGGAGGGGGAGGTGTAGATGACGGTGGAGGTGGGAGTACTCATTGCAGACGAATGGCGACGGACAGACGGACGTGCAGTAGGCGGCGTCGGCGTCGGCGATGGGCAGTGGCGAACAGCAGGCGGCGTCAGCGTCGGCGGCGAACAGACGGACGAACAGCAGGCGGCGGCGGCGGCGGCGGCGGTGGCGGCGGTAGCGGTTGCGACGATGGCGATGGACAGCCAGCAGGCGGACGGACGGACGGACGGACGAACGAACGAACGAACAGCGACAGCAGCGAGCAGCGGGCAGACAGACAGACACACAGACACACACACACACACAATCTTCGAAGACGGAGATTCCACCCTGAGAGTAGCCCAGGCTTTGCAATCTGACGCTTTCGAAGGAGGGGATCCAACCCTCTAGATGTTAAAACAATTATTTTCAATATATATGACTTTCTGTCTTTGAGTCAGTTGTACCTAATTACATTTTGTTCAGCTTTATATTTACAGCAAATTAAAATTTATTCATGGTTTTGCACTGAATATCACTGGGTTCAATACGACCCAAATCTAAATTGCATTTTTGTTTCCTGAATGTAAGATTCTGAAATTCATTGTAAATAACATTTCCTGTTTGTTTTTGTACCCACTGTTAGGGTTTCCTGCCTCAGCACTTATTGTGTATTGCCTCAGTTGTTCTTAGTATTTTGCCCAAGCACATCATAGAATTGCATTATGAGTAGAAAATGATTGATTATAGTAGTCCTGAAATACAAGCACTTTTGAGTGAACAAGAAGAATTACGTGAAGTATCATCTGATGATAATTGAGAGATTGATGCTATTACATCTGAAGGCAGTGAATCAGCTGAAGATTCTGATGACCATGGATATTTGGAAACTATTGTTCCTTAAGCTGATAAAATCACAAATATTTCATGTGAAATTTGCTTACAACAGGAATAATAATAATACCATATAGGAGTATATATGTAAAATAGTAATCCCATTTGTTATCAGGTCCAGAAATATAAAAGAGACATGAGGAAAAAATATTGTTGGATTACATAGGACATAGCCCCTCTTAAACATCTTAAACATGTTGAATATGGCTCCAGGTCCAACATGGCATAGTGTAAGGAATGTAATTACTCTGCAGTTATTTATGTAGCCCTGCATTTTCCAGAACAGTTTGAAGTGGATAAAATAAGGCAACATTACTTTTTGAACAAATGATTTGATGTTGATAGAAAAGAATGTGAGTGCTTTCTTGGGCTGCTTATACTTGTCGGAGTGTACATACAAAATTAACAATGAGGGTATAATGATTTTATGGGACAAAGAACATGTCATATTTTCAATAGTTCTATAGCTAGGAAATGCTCAATGGAAATATCACACTTTTTCAGTTTGATGCTGAACAGCAACAGCAGCAGCAACAGACTCACAGCCCTGATAAATTGGCTCCTGTCAGGGATATAATTGAACAGTGGGTGAGCACATTTAAATGGTGTATATGAACCACATATTACAGTTGATGAAGAACAGATAGCTTTTAGGGGCAGGTGTCCTTTTCATTGGTAGATCTCATCAAAACACAGTAAATATGGTAGCAAAGGGCAAAGAACAGCAAAGTAAAAGAAAATTGCTGGTACTGACAGAGAACTTATCCAGGAATGATAGAAATATCACAACAGATAATCTTTTGACATATTTGGTGATGGCAAAGGAATTACTATGAAAACAGATTACTCTGTCTGGAACAATAAGAAAATATTACCATGGATTACCTGTAGAATATGTCATATCTATTTGTAAAACTGCAGGTACAATTCTCCTTTGCTTCCCAGGAATCAGATGCAATAATCTCCTTATAATATTTTGGATATTACTGCCCTCAGTGCTTTCATAATTTGGCTGAATACAAATCCTAACTAGAAGAAAAAAATCAATTGCAAAAAAAGAGAATTTCTTCTTGAAGTGGGAACACCTCTTATACAGAAAAATGGATGTTGGCGCAGTAAAGTTCATTCTTCTGCTTCTCCTCCTCCTCCTCCTCCTCCTCCTACTTCAGCACAAGTGTAAAGTGAGATAAAATTTGGATGGTGCTCCCAAAATGAAAGATCCATGGATAGACAACGGTCTAGAAGAGTATTTAAAATGTCTTTCTTTGGTCTGTAAACAACATCCAGCTTTGCTCCATTTTAAATGTAAGGATGTTTAAGATAAATTACAAAGACAAAATTTAAAATCTCATATACAAATAGTTTTGTCATTTTCAGTTCAGTAATGTAAATTGCATACACAATTAAAGTTACAGTTTCAAAAACAGTGTAGAAAGAGAACCACTGTACAGAATTGTGCCAAACTTGAACATCATATTACTGATGCAGGGATACATCATTGGGAAGGGAGGGGGTGAGGGGGTATTAAAGAAAATTTGACAAAGAAATGGTGCTGAAAGCATCAAACTATGCATACCGGCAGATGCACAGAATACAACTGTTCCTCAGTTTGCATCCCAGATGCCCAACACGACTGTCTCCATGAAGGAGTGTGCACTGCTGGTAAAGCACTTTTACAAGAATGGTGACTGTATGCCAGTAGCCATACAGAATTTCCAGACAGTCAAGGGTATGGAGAAAGGCATTTTCCAATGTCTGGTAAACTCTGGAGAAAATGATAACAAAATTTTAAAAAATATGGGTTTTGAAACTACAGTATGACAGAGGGACGAAATCATCTGTTGAAGATATTGCCACATCCTCGCAGGATTGCCAAAACACTGACTGTGAGCACAATGCATAAAATCCTACGAAACATCCTGCATTATTTTCCATACAAAATCACCCGTGTTCAGGGGATGCTTCCTGCTGACCTGCCAGCAAGCCAACATTCACTCCAGAATTTCTCACATGAAAGTGAACAATGAATGGATTTGGTACATTCTGGGAACAGACAAAACTCACTTCTTTTTCCAAGGACATTTAAATATGAAGAATTGCAGAACGTGGGCATTAGCAAATTCGCATGCCCATCCACCAGTACCACTTCATTCCACAAAGGTAACTGTGGTCCTGATTGGTGGAATCACTTACTGTAGAGCCGTTTTTTTTTTTGAGGAGATGAGTTCTGTGGGTTCTGTTACCTGTACTGTCACTGATAAATGCTATGAGATTCTTTCACACAGCAATGTTATTCCAACCTTTCAACAGCATGGATGTGTGGGTAGGATAATTTTATGCAAGATGGTGCTCCTCTTCACTTTGCACAGCCAGCGAAGAGGCTAATGCCGAGGAAGTTTGGAAATGTTACAATTATTGGCCATCATTTTACTACAGCTTGGCTGTCCAGATGACCAGATCTTAACCTGTGTGTCTTCCAGCTATGGGGTTATCTGAAAGATGTTGTGCTCAGTGCTAGGGTTATTGGACTAGTTGCATGAGCTACAAAGTGAATGTGAGGTCAGATTGGTTTGTAGGCTAGTGATCTGATGTGGAGCCCTCTGGGCTCATCTGTGATGTGAGGCACAGCACACACCCAGATGCTGCCTCACCTGTTTGTTGCTGGGATGCAAGAATTACCTCAGTCCCCAGCTGATGTTGAAGTTTGGGTGACTAGCTAATCCAGCCCCAATATTCAGTGATTTAATAGGAATTTAATTTTTAAAGGTTGACTCAAATAGAGATGGGGCACAAGTGTTTAGATGCCATCACACATACAAAATGGATTTGTTCCCTAGGTTTATGTGTAAAGTAATATTGGTAATTAGTAACTTCGACTAACAACTATTAATTTGCTTGATGACAGATTGTGCACTGGGTCTTGGGTGGCCCCACCTACCTGGATTCTCAAGCTGATGCAGTGCAGAGATGAAACAATGTTATAGTAAATATTACAAATCTATACCCTATTGGTGGAGATGAAGTTAACACAGGTAAAAGGGCAAAGGACTGGAAGCTCAGTAAAGATCATAAAGTTACAGATGGTAGTGAAACAAATTCAGTGTCTCGGCTGACGTTTGAAGCAGAAGCAGTTGAGAGTCAGAGGTAGCCCTCCCACAACAGCTCCACCCTCCAAGAGGGTGTGGTAAAAATATTTAAAAGTTAGGAATAAACCCAATGTCTCAGAGACTGCCTGTTATAGATGAGTTTGCAGGACTGAGGAAATGCAGAGACAAACAAAAGCACACGAAAACACAGCTAATCTACAGACATAAAGTAACAACTGATGCACATCAGCTTTGTGAATGAGCATTTTTCAGGAGAATTCTTTTCACAGAGTAATTACAGTAAAAACAGCCAAAAACAAATATAGCACCTGGAAATGATTATTCACTAAGGACAATGATGTTAATAAGTTACCAAGTACAGAGCATGAAGTCATAAAAACTGTACTAACCTCAAATAATAAAAAGTAAGCAGGCTTGGATGAAGTACCAAACTATGTGGTGAAACAATACATATAGACCTCACAAGCTACCTTAAAAGAAGAGCATAATAAAATAGTCATTCACATTGGGGTACTTTCCAGAGTATTTAAAATAGGCAAGAGTTGTGCTTCCACTAAAGAAAGATAATGCAGAATACATGGAAAACTACACACCCATTTTCCTGCCATCATCATTCTCAAAAACAATGGGATCATTTATAAAAGTAAGATTAATGAATAACTTGAATAAATGATATATTCTAAGTGTTAGAAGTATGAATTCAACCATAGCAGAATTCACAAAAGTGGTACTGAGACATCACAGCTAGGGCACGATCACAAACTTGTCTATTAAAGCTTTCTTGTATGACTGTCTGTGGGCTCCAGTGTAAGCAGTCAGAATCTTATATGATCTGCAATGAGCGAGCTGTGTCGTGCAGATGTGCATCATGAACATATGGCGTGACTCCAGCGTGTGAAAGTAGCAGAGATTCGGTTACAGAGTAGTTACATTCTGTGGAACTATAAAAATTAATAACTGATGGGAAATAGCCTGAGGAACTTCATATTAGGTACATAACCTTCTGTTGTGTAAAGGAACAGTCTTTCAAAATCTGAAGTCAATAACTGTCATAATTTGGAAGTTACAAAAGAAAAAGAAAAGTCAGTAAAAAATGCAATTATCCAACACTTAAAAAACTAAATCAATATGTATTTGTTAATAGTTCACCAAATAAGACTATCTGAAAAGATATGATAACACCTTCAGTGTTTAGATTCAAATTTGGAAAGTTCTCATTTTAGAAAACCTTTCGTAGTTTTGCTATAGTAATAATTTTAAGAATGTAGGGTAGATATTTATGTTTTGTGTTAGGGTGAGTGTGAAAGTGAGTACTTGTGTGAGTGTAGGTGGGACATTCGACAATATTCACTTTTCAGTTTGTATTGCTCTGTAGTAACTTGCAAGTGTTCCAGCTTTGTATCATGAGAAAGAATCCACCAGTGGTTACCCTACTAGTGGATGATGGATGTTCAAGCATGTTTGAATATGTAAGAGACAGCCAGAACATTCGTGACTATATAGTTAAACTCCAGACGTAAAGTACATCTTAAAGTTTATTTCATTTTACTTGTTTAACAAGGGAGTTGCTTATTTTAATGACGTCATTGAGCTGAGATCAGTGGTTGGTTCTTGCTAGATTGTGGTGCGAGCCGTGCTCTGAAAGTCAGTTCTGATTGGCCGTAATTCTGTACAGCCAATCAGCCAATAAGAAGTGAGACGGTTAGCCACCAAATGCAGGACATTGAGGGGCTTGTAGAGGCAAAGAGAGAAGGAGGTGGAGGACTAGCTTTTGAAGGAGCCAGTCATGCTGAACATGTCCGAACGCATTATGTGTAAAATGAAGTGATATTGCGACTTCCATATTTTGGTACAGTGATGAAGGTAACTGGTATTTACCATTAGCTATTTGTAAAATTTTAAGAAACAAGAGATGTTTTACTCTGGAAAAAAATGGGTGTGTAATCTTTGAACTAAAAGCGTGGCAGTACTAAGTAAATATTTTTTTACTGAGTATTTATGGCGAGCTAAAACTTTATTTAAAGATGACCACTGAATGCCAATCGCAAAAGTAAATAGCAGTTCATTGACTTTGTTACACTCATAAATGATTTCAGAATTGGAGAGGAGAAGTTCTTACTGTTTGAGTAGGACAAGGACTGTGAACAGGAACTTTAATGATTTGAACACATGTGGGCTGATGATCTTTCTTAACAGCAATAAACAAAAATTCTAATGCAAGTTTAAAAGGACCTTTGACCTTAGAAATCTGAACAGCAAGCCATTTCTGATTTATTCTTTAGAGTTCACAAGACTATTTTCAGCTTCTTGTACTTTAGCGGCCTCTGATGTGTAGTTATGAAATCTCAGTTTCTTCAACACTGCATTTCTGAGATCAAATAAGTAGCTGCAGTCAGGAGTTACATGTGCAGATTTGCAGCAGTATCAAGGTAGGTGGACGTTTTATGTTGCAGAACCGCCATCGATGTGTGAAAGACCGCGTTATGTCGCAACTGGTACAGAATCGGCCGAGAAAAACATTAGTAAAGTTTGCGGAGGTAGGCAACTATCTGGAAAAGCAGTAGTGTTGGGATAATTGGACTGTAAAAAAGTGCTCACGAATAAATAGGAACTGTGAAAGGACAAATATTGTGAGTGAAGTATCGCCACGTGAATAGAAAGAAAGTGATAGGCCATGAACTGTGTTTGCATTTGCTGTGCTTTGCGGAAGGATTTGTGGTGATATCTTGCCGACTGGAGTAGCAGGTAGCGGCAACTTCATGCGGACCACATTCTACGAGAGATAACGTGACATTGGCAATGAAAGCAGTTGGCAGTGCTGACTGGAATGGTGGCCCATAAACTGGTACAACAGCCCGATGCATGGTGGTCGGACCAGCAGTTACAGCTAGCTGTGTCAGAGACTTCAGAAGCGTGAAGTTAAGTAGTGTTCTCTTTAAAACTTTGTATGAAAGTAAGCAGCCAAGTGTAAAGGACAAGCTGAAGGTAGAAGTGGAGAAAGAAAAGGGGAAAAAATTTAATGGTTGAAATGGCTATGAGCACAATGGGACTTAACATCTGAGGCCACCAGTCCCCTAGAACTTAGAACTACTTAAACCCCAGTGTTTCAGACCTACCTGTTGCGGTAGCTAATATTGATCAGGAAATTGTCAGTCAATGATGGGGCAAAAGATAGTGTAGCAGGAATGTTAATGAATCTATTGACAAAAATGAGTGGGTTAGATTCTAATATGACAAAAATGGGTATCTTATTAAGTGATGAGATGGAATCTAAAATAAGTAAAATGCAGTGTGATATTGATACAAAAATGAGTGGGTTACATTCAAAAATGAGTAATATGGGTGTTGAAATGGAATCTAAACTGGATAAAAGTTTCAGATCTAAGAGAAACATTGCAGTGCTTAACAATAATATAAAAATTGAAATCGATCAGGTTAAACAGGAATGTACACAATCTATTCTTAAAGTAAAAAGTGAATTAACAATACAGTTCAAACATGTTACTGATGACCACCAACAGTTTAAAGTACATGTTAAATCAGAGATAGTCAAGGCTCGTGAACATATCCAAGGGGTGTAAACATATGGTTTAATAAATCATGCAGCATTAGAATGTAAATTGAAAGAAAGTAAATATAAGTGTGAAAAACTTGGGGCACAGGTAATAAATAAAGTCACTGGCCAGTAAACCCATCTTAATCAATTCAATAACAGTGTGAATGAGCAACTGTGTGCGCATGACTGTCAAATAACAAAAGTAGAACTGCGTGTAACTAACAGTAGTGGTAGCACTATTTCTAGTGGAATAATAGAATCCACTGAGATTGCTTATGTCACACACAATCAGTTTCTCAAATTTGATCCAAATAAAAGTGTACATCCACGTGAAGTTTGGAATGATTTTGAAGATATCTTGCTTAAAGTGTGGAGTGATAAGCAGAAGATCAGGTTTATTACGTCTAACTTAATGGGGGAGGCAAGAATCTGGGGAAACCTGGCCTCAGATAAATACAATAAGTTAAAGGAATTTAAGCAAGCTTTCTCTTAAGAGTACTGGGGAAAGCATAAACAAATGGATGTGCTGAATCAGTTTTGGTCTGGGGAAAAATATGACCCCAAGAAAGAAGGGATAAGAAGATTCGTACAGAGGTGGATTACTACTCTATCCTATCTTAGTGCTAAGATATAAACTGAGCAAATAGTTATGGGGGTAGAAAATAAGGTACCTTGGTATTGGAAGAATAAGATTATATCTGCACCCCGAGATAATGTAAATAAATTTGTGCAATGTCTTGAACGTGTAGAATCTGTACTAAAAGAGGAGGACAGTGCGGGGAGAGAGTATTGACATCCTGTTAGGCAGAATGAAAATTGAGCCGAAGTAAACATAAACAGAATGAGTGTACAGAGAGGAAGCAGATACTGAGGTCGATTATGAGAGAGAGGCCAGACATTTGGTAATTGGGTCAGTGACCAAAGTCAGTATGGCGCCTGTAGACAGCTGCCAGGAGATGACGCAACCAGCTGGCAGAGGACATCAGTTAGCGGTGACGTACCTTGACAGGGAAACTGCTAAGACTCTACCCAGAAGGCTGGTGCTCATAGACCACAACATTACCAGTTGAACCCGCTGGTGAAACCATTTGTAAGAACGGCACCAGCACAACCACTTGGTATCGATCTAGTCACTAAGAAAGGAGGGGAGAATAACTGGGAGCAGCAAGGGGCAAGAGAATTAACCAATGCAGAGTTAAGGAAGCACAGTAGTAATAACACCTGTAATAAAAACAAATTTGTAAAGGAGCTAAGTACTAATAGTAAGGTTTTGAATCAGGAGGTGGAGGTAAATCAGCTCAGCGAAACAGAGGAGGAACTGTCTGACAGTTGTGGAGTCAATAATGGAGCAGGGGTCAAAGGGCTGGTTGATAGGTTGTTTGAAGTAATTGAGAGTAGTGGAGAGGAGGCGGAAAAGGAACAAGAGGAGGAAATATATAATGCTGACAACACCTAGTATGGGGTCGCAGAAACAGAGGTAAATACTGAAAGGGAAACACCAGAAAGATGTTTCAATTTAGCGATAGTGGACAGACTGGTAGGAACTGCCATTAGTAGTAATAATATTGAGCATGAGGAAGACCCACTAAACATAAATATGATATCCACACAAAACATAGGTTTTCACAGAAGGGAAACGGTCCAGGATTTACTAGATGAGGTAGAACCTACAAATCAGAGTACATAGGAGAGCGTATAATAGAGATAAGTGTTTTTGATGAAAATGTAAAGTGTTGGAGTGATACAGGATGAGAGGTGTGTGCTGTGTCCCAGAATTTTGTTAATGAATGCCCAGCAAATAAGCAAGTAGTAAGGATGCCAGTAAGTGGCCTATATACAATTGTAGCAACGGGAAAAGCCAAAAAGGTGGTGAAGCAAGAAATATTTCTATCCATAGTGGTAAAGGGGGTAGCAATTAAGCAGAATTTCTTAGTAATTAGTGGACTAAGTGTTGATATGCTGGTGGGTGCTGATTTTCTTGGTAAACATGAGGGATGGGAAAATTCTGGGACCAAAGACGTAATAATAAGAATTACTGCTAACCTTATCACTATACCATTCATAGGTAAGAGACCAAGTGAGGATGAAGAAATAAATGACTTGCCAATCTGTATTTGCAGGACAACAAAACTAATGCAAGGCTATAATGAGTATGGTGGAAGTGAAGAAGTGGATACGTCTGAGCTGGATAGTGTCAGAGCTAGGATCAATGATGAATTGCTAGAATTAAGTGACCTAGATGAGGAACAAAGAAATGACCTAACACAAATTTTGACAAAGTCTATAAGAGTATTTTCTGATCATGCAGGTCCAGGTAAAGATTATGAGTGTTTTTTGACAGTGGAAAAGGATGTCCATTTTTTTTTCAAAAAATAATTTGAAATTCTTGAAGTGCACAAGGCAGCAGTACGTGACCTGATTCAGAATATGCCAGTGGGGGCTCATTGGAAGAGCAATAAGTGTTTATAACAACCCGCTGGTTATAATACCAATGAAGGATGGCTCGATCAGATTAGTATTAGATGCTAGAGCCGTGAATGAGATAGTATTACCTGAGGGTGACAGACCTGAAAATATAGAAGAACTGTTACAGAAGTTTAAAGGGGTAAAATTCTTCACATCCATGGATGTAACCTGTGGTTACTGGAATATTGCTTTAGGCAATGAATCAAGAAAGTATACACCGTTTCTATTTGAAGGTAGATGTTATCAATATAAGGTGGTGCCGTTTGGCCTAAATATAAGTGTATGTGCATTTGTAAGAGCTATGTCACATGTCTTAGTGGACCAATTGTTAAGAAGAGTAAGTGTATGTAGATGACATTTTAATATTGACTCCTACTTGGGAAGAACATTGTTTATTACTAGACGCGGTACTGAAAGCAATTAAAATGTGGGGAATGAAGTTAAAGTTAGATAAGACAGAGTTTTGTCAAGAAGGAGATCAAATTCTTGGGGCATGTAGTAATTGGAGAAGGTATAATGCCTGATGCAGAGAAAATTAAAGCTATCCGAGACTGTGCTGCACCAGCAACACGCAAAGCATTGAAGGGGATATTTGGTCTGTTTGGTTTTTACAGGAAATTTGTTTCTGGTCAATTGTTTAATGTGCCTTGCTTAAGAGAACTGTTAAAGAAAAATGTAGAATATAAGCGGACTATTGAATGTCAGAAGGTGTTCGAAGATCTAAAAGATGCCATAGTTAATAGTCAAGTTCTAAACCACCCAGATTTTTCAAAACCGTTCTGTCTTTGATCTGATGCCTGTGCATATGGATTAGGAGTTGAACTGTTTCAGATTGAGAAAGAAGGAGAAGGAGAAGCACACAAAACCATTGCTTTTGCAAGTATGTCCCTTCAACAAGCAGAAAAGAACTACAGTATATCCAAATTATAAGCTTTAGCTGTAATTTTTGGCTTACAAAAATTCGAGAAGTACCTTTTAGGACATGAGATTTTAATTTTCACTGACCATAGTGCACTCACCTGTCAACTTAAGCATGGTAGATTAAGGAGATGGTCTCAATATCTACAACAGTTTAAGCATAAGATGATCTATATTAAGGGTTCTGAGAACATTGTGACGGATGCCTCATCAAGAAGTGTAAAAGACAACAGACAGGGAGTGAATTCCATCTGTAATAGAGAATGTAATGAAGTGTTGTTGGCAGTTATGTAGTTGCAGGATGAAGGCTCGATAAAACGTGTTTGTAAGAATCTGCGAAGGGAGCAAAACCAAGATAACATCAAACTAGTAAAAAGCAGAGTAGGTCAACCGGATTTTCCAGAACAATTTGTATACCATAAGGTGCATAAAGATGTCTTATTTAGGCATAGGAAAAATTCAGAGGAGAACTGAAAAATTTGTTTCCCGGAACAGCATGTAGATGCGTTTATTGACTATATACACTGTAAGTACAGACACTACAGAGCTCATAAGTGCATAGCTAAGTTGAGTGAAGTGGAGATATTTAACAACATGTAGAGAAGGGTTCAACAACAGTTAGTCATGTGATTGGTGTCAGAAAGTCAGAGTCAACAATAAAATTATTCAAGGTCAGATGTATTCTGTAGAACCACAAAATTGATTGGATTTGGTAGCAATTGATTTATTTGGCCCGCTACCAGTGTCACGAGGTGTCTGTGAGTGTGTTTTTGTAATGGTAGATAGTTTTTTCCAAGTACATTAGATTTTACCCTATCAAGAAAGCTAATTCTAAGGTAATAGTAAGCAAATTGGAAAAGGATTACTTTGTAAATATAGGAGTGCCTAAAGCTATTTTATCTGACAATGAGCCACAATTTATTTCTAAGAGGTTTGAGAAGTGCCTGAAACAACGCAGGGAAGAGCATGTTAAGATCTCAGCATATTTTCCTCAAGGTAATGTGCGTGAGAGGATCATGAAGGAACTAAACCGATTATGTAGGACTTACTGCCACAAGAAACATTCTGCAAGGGCCAAGTACATAGAGTATTTTAAGGAGGTTGTTAACCATCTTAAATATGAAGCCACTGGATTTGGACCTGTAGAACTAATGTGTGAAATTAGGCCAAATAACATCTTGTCTGATCTTGTAGAATTCCCTAGTCTTACTGATTTAGCTATGGAAGAAAAGAAGAAACTAGCACGTGCTACTATAAGGAAGAAGGCACTGTAGAGAGAGAGAGGATGATGGTAGGGCTAATCCTACTAGCTTCCAAATAGGTGATCTAGTTTTAATAAAGACAAAGGAGAAATCAAAAAAGTTTACCTCAAAAACGAAAAGGTTTACTGATGAGTATGTGGGTCCCTTTAGGATAATAAAGGAACCTCATCCTAATGCTTACTGATTGGAATTTGTAAAGTCTCCTAAGCTACCAGATTTAAGAAATATTATTGATCTAAAGAGATATGCACAAGAAAGAGACGTAGCCAGGAGTATCGAAAAACCTCAGAGGGCACTCTTTGCAGGGCTAAGTGTTTGACGAACACTAGGACTTAGGTTACTGACAATGCTACTTAATTTTCATTTCATGTTGTCATTCTTCTTCTTCATCATTCAGAACTCTTGACTGTCATCTTTCCTTCTTCACTATAGTAATATTAAGTGAGAGAGCTAAGTGCTGTGGAAACATCAGAAGGTTGTTATTGTAAGAAGAAACGAAAAATATTTACAGAACAGCTAGGCCGGCTGTAAGACAATGGTAATATTGTCCAGGAAGAGATAAATTATTCAATTAAATTTAGACATGGAGGTACTGGGTACCCTCAGAAGGGGTTGTATTTCATATAAGGAAGTATTTACAAAGCAGCAAGGCTGACTGTAAGACAGTGGTAATGAATAAAGAAATGAGAGAGGCAAGGTGTTGCCTGCTAATTGTAGTAAAGAAAGAGATGTAATGTGGTTAAACAAAAGGGAGCAAAGTTTAGAAACAGGTGGAAGTGCAAACAAGAGGCATAAGAAAGGACCTGAAGCAACCAAGAATAGATATGTACGTAATTAACCATGACTAATCTGAGTGAAGGTGGTATGGATATGACTATGTAATAAATACTGAATGTGACTGGAGGAACCTGATGTTGTAGTTGTGAGACATTGAAGTGGAGCAATAAAAGTGCTACTTTCTGAAACCCTCCCCCTGCAGGTTCGGGGTAAGAATAGGCCCGAGGTATTCCTGCCTGTCGTAAGAGGCGACTAAAAGGAGTTTCAACCGTTTCGGCCTTCCATGTGATGGTCCCCCTTGGGGTTTGACCTCCATTTTTCAAAATTCTACAGAAGTACGAGCCTTTTGGGCAAGGACGCCTTACATGGTGTATCACTGGTCCTCAGTGCACTAAGACCTTGTTACTCAGCATTGTAACGGCGTTGTAACCACACCCACTATTCCTCAAATTGGGCCTAAACGCCTGATGGGTTGCACAAGTTACGCCCATAGTGCATCCCCATCTGCACCTATGATCATGATGGACTTTCCATGGCACCCGAAATCCAACATGGTAGCCAGCCCGCTGTGGTGGGGTCATCATGTACCCTCTAGGTTGTAGCCCCCTGACTACACAGGGTCATACTGCCGATACCTGAGCTGTACCCTCCCCACATCGGCCAAGGAGTAGATGCCCGTCTCCTTGGGGCATCAGGACTCCCGGCAATGGTCATCCTGCCAGGTGGCCGTTGCTGAGGCTGGGTGGTGCCCGTGGGGAGAGCCCCTCGTCGGAGTGGGTGGTATCAGGGCGGACGTTTCACAGATGAAACATCAACATGTATCAGGCCGCTGTGCGGCCGAGTCTTTTAAAAAGAAAGGTACTCTCTCTGGTTCTGGTTCTCCTACCCTTTCCCCCTTGGCCACTCCCTGGGAGGAAGGACAGGCCCGCCAGCTTGGGGCGAAGTACTTCCCCCACTATTTAGTCTGTTCTCGGACCGATGGGGGGATGTTCGCCACCTCCAAGCCCATGTTCTTTGTCCAGCACATAGAGGATATCTTCGGGGAAATCGAGGCTCTCAGTAAAATGCATTCGGGGTCCGTTCTTATAAAGACCACCTCCGCCACACAGTCGGCGGCGCTCCAGGCATGCGACCAACTAGGGGACATCCCAGTGTCCATTGTCCCGCATCTGGCACTGAATAGGACGCAGGGGGTTATTTTTCATCGGGACCTCCTGCTGCAAACCGATGAAGAGCTCGGTGCCAACCTGGAGTGCCGAGGCGTGCATTTCATCCGGCGAGTCCAGCGCAGCCCCAAAGACCGTCGCGTCAACACCGGGGCCTTTATCCTCGCCTTCGAGGGGGACGTTCTCCCGGAGAAGGTAAAGGTGATGTGCTACCGGTGCGACGTGCGACCTTACGTCCCGCCTCCTATGCGCTGTTTTTGGTGTTTGTGCTTTGGGCACATGTCGTCACGGTGTGAGGCTGAGCCTCTTTGTGGCGATTGTGGACGTCCTCTTCGTGAGGAACATACATGCACCCCACCACCTCGGTGCGTCAATTGTCCTGGCATCCACTCGCCTAGATCTTTAGACTGCCCCGTGTATCAGATGGAGAAGAAGATTCAAGTATAAAAAACTTTGGATCGTCTCTCTTATTCTGAGGCCAGGAAGAAATATGACCGCCTCCATCCCGTGACATTGACAACTTCGTTTGCCTCAGTCGTGTCCACTCCTTCCACAGTATCCTCACCCCTATCCTGTCCCCCCTCCACCTCCTCACCCCATCTGAGGTCTATGCCTCCGCCTCCCAAATCCCTCCCTTCCAAATCCTCCTCCCTTGCGGCCCCTGCCCCCTCTGCCCCGGGGGCCACCCTTCCTCCTCCTCCCCCTCCGCTGCCTGAGAAGCGATCCTCTTCTCAGGCGTCCATCGGGGAAACGATCTGGACCCCGGCTTCTGATGTCCGGCGTTCCAAAACGGACCCCGTGCATGAGGACCTTCTTCGGGTCCAGCCCACCATCCCCGTGGCTCATCGGACTTCCAAGAAGGCCTCCAAGAAGAAATCTTTATCCCCCTCTCCACCCCGGCGTGTTTCGTCTCACGCTCCATCCGCGAGTCGCCACTCCCGGCCGTCCTCAGTTTCGCCGGGACGCTCTGCTGCCAGGCGCTCAGCTGGCCTCTTGTCGGCGAAGGATTCTGCCCCTCCTACGCAACCCGGGAAAGCGGCCGCAGCTGGCGACGACACAATGGAACGGGATCCGCCTCCCGCCGGTTGTAGCGTTGTTCCCTCGAAACCCGGCCCTCCACGGCCGTCGAGGTGACCCGCTCTTCACCCGTTTCGTTCCCCTCTTTTTTTCTGACTAGCAATGGCTTTGTTACATTGGAACATAAGAGGTATTCGATCTAATTGGGAGGAATTACAACTGCTCTTCCACCTGCACTGTCCGCTCGTCCTTGGTCTCCAGGAAACCAAGTTGCGCCCAACTGACTGTATTGCCTTTACCCACTATACCTCGGAGCGGTATGACCTCACCCCTGTGGATGGTATCCCAGCTCATGGTGGGGTCATGTTGCTCGTTCGGGATGATGTCTATTACCATCTCATCCCATTGACCACCCCACTCCAAGCAATAGCTGTCCGTATTACTCTTTCTGCCTTTCCTTTTTCTGGTTGTACTGTCTACACTCCATCGTCATCCGCAGTTAGTCGGGCTGACATGATGCACTTGATTGTTCAGCTTCCTCCGCCGTTTTTATTGTTTGGCGACTTCAATGCCCATCATCCCCTTTGGGGCTCTCCTGCATCCTGTCAGAGAGGCTCCCTCTTGGCGGATGTCTTCAACCATCTCAATCTTGTCTGCCTCAATACTGGCGCCCCGACTTTCCTCTCAGACTCTACTCATACCTACTCCCACTTGGACCTCTCGATCTGTTCTACCACTCTTGCCCGTTGGTTCGAGTGGTATGTCGTTTCTGACACCTATTCGAGCAACCACTTCCCCTGTGTCGTTCGTCTCCTGCACCACACCCCATCCCCACGTCCTTCGAGCTGGAACATACGGAAAGCTGACTGGGGACTTTACTCCTCCCTGGTGACCTTTCCGGACCACGATTTTCTCAGTTGTGACAGTCAGATCGAATACCTCATGGCTGTTATCATCAACGCTGCCGAACGTTCCATTCCTCGTACTACCTCTTCTTCACGTCACAATACCGTCCCCTGGTGGAATGAGGCTTGTAGAGACGCTATCTGTGCTCGACGACGTGCTTTACGCACCTTTCGCCGCCATCCTACGTTGGCGAATTGTATTGGATACAAACGACTCCGAGCGCAATGCCGTAGAGTCATCAAAGACAGCAAAAAAGCTTGTTGGGCCTCTTTTACCAGCTCCTTTAACAGTTTTACTCCCTCTTCTGTCGTCTGGGGTGGCCTGCGCCGGCTGTCGGGCATGAAGGCCCACTCCTCAGTACCTGGCCTGACTGCAGGTAATGAGGTCCTTGTTGATCCTGTGGATGTCTCCAACACCTTCGGCCGCTTTTTCACGGAGGTTTCAAGCTCCGCCCATTACCACCCTGCCTTCCTTCCCAGGAAAGAGGCAGAAGAGGCTCGGCGACCTTCCTTCCACTCGCTGAATCTGGAAAATTATAATGCCCCCTTTACTATGCGGGAACTCGAACGTGCACTTGCACTGTCCCAGTCCTCTGCTCCGGGGCCAGATGCCATTCACGTTCAGATGCTGGCACACCTTTCTCCGGCAGGCAAAAGCTTCCTTCTTCGTACTTACAATCGCGTCTGTACCGAAGGTGAAGTCACCATACGTTGGCGCGACGCCGTTGTTGTTCCTATACCCAAACCCGGGAAGGATAGACACCTTCCTTCTAGTTACCGCCCCATTTCTCTTACAAGCTGTGTCTGTAAGGTGATGGAGTGCATGGTTAACGCTCGGTTAGTTTGGATTCTTGAATCTCGATGGCTACTTACCAATGTTCAATGCGGCTTTCGTCGCCGCCGCTCCGCTGTTGACCACCTTGTGACCTTGTCGACATTCATCATGAACAACTTTTTGCGAAGGCGCCAAATGGTAGCCGTGTTCTTCGATTTGGAGAAGGCTTATGATACCTGTTGGAGAGGAGGTATCCTCCGCACTATGCGCAGGTGGGGTCTACGCGGTCGCCGGCCCCTTTTTATTGATTCCTTTTTAACAGATCGAAAGTTTAGGGTACGTGTGGGTTCCGTATTGTCCGACGTCTTCCTCCAGGAGAACGGAGTGCCTCAGGGCTCCATCTTGAGCGTAGCCCTTTCTGCCACAGCGATCAATCCAATTATGAATTGCATTCCACCTAATTCTCGGGCTCTCTTTTTGTAGATGACTTCGCGATCTACTGCAGTGCCCAGAGAACATGCCTCCTGGAGTGCTGCCTTCAGCGTTGTCTAGACAGCCTATACTCATGGAGTGTGGCAAATGGCTTCCGGTTCTCTGAAGAGAAGACAGTTTGCATCAACTTTTGGCGATATAAAGTGTTCTTTCCGCCATCCTTACACCTCGGTCCCGTTGTTCTCCCCTTCGTGGAAACAAGGAAACAACTAAGTTTCTAGGGCTCACACTGGACAGGAAACTTTGTTGGTCTCCGCACATCTCTTATGTGGCTGCCCATTGTACACGTTCCCTTAATGTCCTCGGAGTTCTTAGTGGTTCATCTTGGGGAGCGGATCGCACTGTCCTGCTTCACTTGTATCGGTCCATAGTCCGATCAAAGCTGGATTATGGGAGCCTCGTCTATTCGTCTGCTCGGCCAACCCTCTTACGCCGTCTCAACTTTATCCACCATAGGGGGTTACGACTTGCGACCGGAGCATTCTACACTAGTCCCGTCGAGAGTCTTTATGCTGAAGCTGCCGAATTACCATTGACCTACCGGCGCGACGTACTGCTTTGTCGGTATGCCTGCCGGCTGTTGTTAATGCCCGACCGCCCCTCTTATCAGTCCTTCTTCGCCGATTCTCTCGACCATCAGTATGGGTTGTATGTGTCTGCCCTGCGGCCCCCTGGAGTCCACTTTCGTCGCCTGCTTCGACAGTTGGATTTTGCCCTCCCTACCACCTTCAGAGAGGGTGAGAGCCCGACACCACCTTGGCTCCAGGCTCCGGTTCATATTTATCTCGACCTCAGCTCGCTCCCGAAGGAGGGTACTCCGGCTGCAGTGTATTGCTCACAGTTTGTCGAACTTCGTGCGCGACTTGCCAGTCACACCTTTATTTACACTGATGGCTCCAAAACTGACAATGGTGTCGGCTGTGCCTTTGTTGTCGGCGCCGTCGCCTTTAAATACCGGCTCCTCGACCAATGTTCCAGCTTTACGGCCGAGCTTTTTGCTCTACATCAGGCCGTTCAGTATGCCCACCGCCACCGCCATTCATCGTATGTACTCTGCTCTGATTCACTCAGTGCTCTTCAGAGCCTTGGAGCTCCATATCCGGTCCATCCCTTGGTGCAACGGATCCAGCAGTCCCTCCATTCTTTTGCTGCAGATGGCTCTCCTGTCAGCTTTCTGTGGGTTCCCGGCCATGTGGGAGTGCCTGGGAATGAGGCTGCTGATGCCGCAGCCAAGGCTGCAGTCCTCCTGCCTCGGCTAGCCTCCCATTGTGTCCCGCCATCTGACGTTAGTGGGGTTGTTTGTAAGTGGCTTGTGTCGTTGTGGTGGGATACTTGGTCATCACTTCAAGGAAACAAGCTCCGGGCAGTAAAACCGTTCCCAACTGCTTGGACAACCTCCTCCCGACCATCTCGGCGAGAAGAGGTCCTTCTGACCAGGTTGCGGATTGGGCATTGCCGGTTTAGCCACTGCTACCTTCTTTCCGGTGACCCACCCCCGCAGTGCCCTTGTGGTCATGCATTAACAGTGCGCCATGTTGTATTGTCATGTCCCCGTTTTAGTCAGTCTCATGTTTTCCTGTCTCTGCCATCTACTTTACAGGATATTTTAGCTGATGACACTCGAGCAGCTGCTTGTGCTCCTCGTTTCATTACTTTGACTGGCCTGCCCAAAGACGTCTAATTCTTTCACTTATTTTATCTGCATCTTTGTCAGAACTTTCAGCCCCCCCCCCCCCCCCTTGAGTTTTACTAGATTCTATGTGCTCTAACAATTGTGACTGGGCGCTAATGACCTCAGTAGTTGAGCGCCTTTAAACCCCAACAAAAAAAAAAAACTCTGAAACCTGATGTGGAGGTTATTGTACATAAGCAGCAAAAGGCTGGCTTGAGAAACCCTAAGTGGACTTTAGTAAATAGTAAAATGTATGTGAATCTGACATGTTGAAGTGCCACAGAAGTCGACAGAACTATTTTCAAGATTAGTGGTTTTAAGAAATGTTTTGTATGTAAGTGTTTTCAACTTTTGTTTTTCTTGTATATATAGAGAATAAGTAAGTGTGTCTGAAAACCACACAGTTGATTGGAAGATGGTTTCAGTATTAGGTTATGATGATGACTCTTACAAGGGTCACGGTAGTTGGCAAGAGCTAAAGGTGTGGAGAAGGTGTTGAAGCCACAAAGGTTGCAATGATTCACACACAGTGGATTCATTAATAATTTCTATTTCTGTGTGTATTATATTTAAGTAGGTGTATATGTCAGGTTTACAGGACTACATGAGAGGACCTGGAGAAAATTTGTTTAATTAATAATATTGTGTTTTTTTTAAAGGTAATGTGTTATGCAGGATTGGATAGCCACAAGCATTAGCTGGAATTTTATGTTTATTTGTTTAATGATTTTCAGAAGTAATTTGTATATAAAATTGTAACAGTAACCTGTCTGAATGATTGCAGTGAGATTTTGAAGAAAAGATTAATAGTCAATGTGCCACTTTGGTACTGCTTGATAGAAAGCTAGTTCACTTTTTGCAAAAAAAAAATTATCAGTAAATATAAATATTAGAAAAATACGCTGTGACATGAGAAAGTAGATTTATTAAGAAAAAGTCATTGAAAGAAGGTGTTGTGTCTAGACAAGACAGCCTAGACACAATGAGAGGAAGCCGAAAGGCACGCGCTAAGCTAAAGCAGGATGGCGTGAGGTCTGAAACAGGATACGTAATGAATGCTATAAAGAAAAGTACGTAGCTTCTGGAATACTTAACTTTAATCCATCCTTTTGGTACATCTGGAGATTGTGGCGATACAAGTGAGACTCTTTAGATACATGCAATGTTACTAATGGCGCCTTGCTAGGTCATAGCCATTGACTTAGCTGAAGGCTATACTAACTATCTGCTCTGCAAATGAGCGAGGCTTCGTCAGTGTGCATCGCTAGCTATGTCGTCCGTACAACTGGGCGAGTGCTAGTCCGTATCTTGAGACCTGCCTTGTGGTGGCGCTCGGTTTGCGATCACACAGTGGCGACACGCGGGTCCGACATGTGCTAATGGACCGCGGCCGATTTAAAACTACCACCTAGCAAGTGTGGTGTCTGGCGGTGACACCACAGAAGGATTAAGAGAATTTTGAGATGTATATTCATGTTAGGTTAAGAAGTAGCAATTAAGGATGGAATCTGAAGCCAGCTGAATTTTTCAGGTGCACTGACACAATATAGAGATAGCATGAGACTCGTAGAGACCTCCAAAACAGGACTGAGTTGGACAAAGAGTGCTAGCAAAGTGAAAGATGTAAGTGTTCATAGGTAGATGCTCCCCAAAGCAATGTTGTTGTCAGTGTGCATGTGACATACAAAGAGTAAAATGTTGTTACACAGACGCTCACAATAGCAATGTGTAAAGAAGGAAAAGTGATGTTATAAAATATGAAGATTGTAGGTGTTGTTTCTTTTTCAGCAATTTGTAAAATTTTGTGAAGATTGTATTTGTTTTTTCTTTACATCGAATAATGATGTAATAAATATCTTTAGAATTAATTGATTGTAGGTCATCAGCCCTAGATAATAATAAATGATTTATATACGTAAATAAGAATGTCATATATTAACACCTAGGAAAGTTTAACTGAATTCGAGCTTGAAAGTATGGGAGTAGTTATGATATAAGCCTTATAGAAAAATTTGTTAGAAATAAAAACATTTTAAGAGGTTAAAATATTTTAGTTCCTCAGGAGGTATGAGGCGTCACAGCTAGGGTGTGATCACCAATTTGTCTTTTAAAGCTTTCTTGTATGAATGTATGTGGGCTCCAGTGTAAGCAGTCAGAATCTTATACGATCTGCAATGGGCGAACTGTGTCCTGCAGACATGTGTCATGGTCATATGGCATGACCGCAGCATGTGAAAGTTGCGGGGAGGCGCTTACAAAGTAGTTACATTCTCTGGAATTATAAAAATTAATAATAAGGCTGGTGCTCATAGACAACAACATTACCAGTTGAACCCGCTGGCGAAACCATTTGTAAGAATGGCACCAGTACAACTGCTTAGTATTAATGCAGTCACTAAGAAAGGGGAGAAGAACTGGGAGCAGCAAGGGGCAAGAGAATTAACCAATGTAGAGTTAAGGGAGCACAGTAGTAATAACACCTGTAATAAGAACACATTTGTAGAGGAGATAAGTACTAATAATAGGGTTTTGAATCAGGAGGTGGAGGTAAATCTGCACGGCAAAACAGAGGGGGAACTGTCTGACAGTTGTGGAGAAAGTAATGGAGCAGGGGTCAAAGGGGTGGTTGATAGGTTATTTGAAGTAATTGAGAGTAGTGAAGAGGAGGAGGAAAAGGAAGAAGAGGAGGAAATATATAATGCTGACAACACCTGGTATAGGGTCACAGTAACAGAGGTAAATACAGAAAGGGAAACACTAGAAAGATGTTTCAATTTAGCGATAGCGGACAGACTGGTAGGAACTGCCACTAGTAGTAATAATATTAAGCATGAGGAAGACCCACTAAACATAAATATGACATCAACACAAAACATAGGTTTTCACAGGAGGGAAACGGTCCAGGATTTACTAGATGAGGTAGAACCTACAAATGAAAGAGAGTACATAGGAGAGCGTATAATAGAGATAAGTGTTTTTGATGAAAATGTAAAGTGTTGGAATGATACAGGATGAGATGTGTGTGCTGTGTCCCAGAATTTTGTTAATGAACTCCCAGCAAATAAGCAAGTAGTAAGGATGCCAGTAAGTGGCCTAAATATAATTGCAGCAATGGGAAGAACCAAAAAGGTGGTGAAGCAAGAAATATTTCTATCCATAGTGATAAAGGGGGTAGCAATTAAGCAGAATTTCTTAGTAATTAGTGGACTAAGTGTTGATATGCTGGTGGGTGCCGATTTTCTTAGTCAACATGAAGGATGGCTAAATTTCCGGACCAAAGTCGTATTGATGAGAATTAATGGTAACCTTATCACTATACCATTCAAAGGTAAGAAACAAGTGAGGATGAAGAACTAAATGACTTGCCAATCTGTATTTGCAGGACAACAAAACTAATGGAAAGCTATAATGAGTATGGTGGAAGTGAAGAAGTGGATCCGTCTGAGCTGGATAGTGTCAGAGCTAGGATCAATGATGAATTGCTAGAATTAAGTGAACTAGATGAGGGACAAAGAAATGACCTAAGAGAAATTTTGACAAAGTCTATAGGAGTATTTTCTGATCAGCCAGGACTAGCTAAAGATTACGAGTGTTTTTTGATAGTGTTAAAGGATGCCCATTTTTTCAAAAAACCGTTTCAATTCCTGAAGTGCATAAGGAAGCTGTACGTGACCTGATTCAGAACATGGTAGAGTGTACTAACCCCAAATAATAAAAAGTAAGCAGGCTTGGACGAAGTACCAAACTTTGTGGTGAAACAATACATATAGACCTCACAAGCTACCTTAAAAGAAGAGCATAATAAAATAGTCATTCACATTGGGGTATTTTCCAGAGTATTTAAAATAGGCAAGAGTTGTACTTCCACTAAAGAAAGATAATGCAGAATACATAGAAAACTACACGCCGATTTTCCTACCATCATCATTCTCAAAAACAATGGAATCATTTATAAAAGTAAGATTAATGAATAACTTGAATAAACGTTATGTTCTAAGTGATAGAAGTATGAATTCCACCATAGCAGAATTCACAAAAGTGGTATTGAGGTGCCGCAGCAATGGCGTGATCACAAACTTGTCTATTAAAGCTTTCTTGTATGAATGTGTGTGGGATCCAGTGTAAGCAGTCAGAATCTTATACGATCTTCAACGAGCGAGCTGTGTCCTGCAGATGTTCGTCATGACCATGTGGCATGACTGCAGTGTGTGGTAGCGGAGAGGCGTTTACAGAGTAGTTACATTCTCTGGAACTATAAAAATTAATAACTGATCTAGAGCCTGAGGAATTTCATATTAGGTACATAACCTTCTGTTGTGTAAAGGAGCAATCTTTCAAAATCTGAAGTCAATAACTGTCATAACTTGGAAGTTACAAAAGAAAAAGAAGAGTCAGTAAAAAACGCAATTATCCAACACTTAAAAAACTAAATCAATATGTGTATGTTAATAGTGCACCAACTGTGACTATTTGAAAAGATATGATAAGACCATCAGCGTTTAGATTCAAATTTGGAAAGTTCTCATTTTAGAAAACCTTTCGTAATTTTGCTGTAATAATAACTTTAAGAATTTTGAGTAGATATTTGTTTTGTGTTAGGGTGAGTGTGAAAGAGAGTACTTGCATGAGTGTAGGTGGGACATTCGACAATATTAAATTTTCAGTGTGTAATTCTCTATAGGAACTTGCAAGTGTTCCAGCTTTGTATCATGAGAAAGAATCCACCAGTGGTTACCCTACTAGTGGATGACGGATGTCCAAGCAAGTTTGAATATGTAAGAGACAGCCAGAACATTTGTGACTATATAGTTAAACTCCAGACGTAAAGTACATCTTAAAGTTTATTTCATTTTATTTGTTTAACAAGAGAGTTTTGAGTTGCTTATCTCGATGACCTCAATGAGCTGAGAGCAGTGGTTGGTCCTTGCTAGATTTTGGTGCGAGCCGTGCCCTGAAAGTCAGTTTTGATTGGCCGTAAATCTGTACAGCCAATCAGCCAATAAGAAGTGAGACGGTTTGCCACCTAACGCAGGACATAGAGTGGCTTGTAGAGGCGGAGAGAAGTAAGTGGTGATGGACTAGCTTTTGAAGGAACCGGTCATGCTGAAAGTGTCCGAACGCATTATGTGTAAAATGAAGTGATATTGTGACTTCCGCATTTTGGTACAGTGATAAAGGTAGCTGGTGTTTACCATTTACTATCTGTAAAATTTTAAGAGTCGAGAGATGTTTTGTTCTTGAGAAAATCGCGTGTGTAAACTTTGAACTAAAAGGGTGGTGGTACTAAGTAAATTTTTTTCACTTTATTTAAAGACAACCACTGAATGCCGAGTGCAAAAGTAAACAGCTGTTTATTGGCTGTGTTACTCTTGTAAATGATTTTGGCATTGGATAGAAAAAGTTCTGGCTGTTTGAGTGGGTCGAGGACTGTGAGCAGGAACTTTAATGATTTGAACACATATGGGCTGATGATTTTGCTCAATAACAATAGAAACAATCCTCATGAAAGTTAATAGGTCATTTGAACTTAGAAATTTGAACAGCAACCCATTTCTGATTTGTTTTTTAGAGTTCACAAGAGTATTTTCAGTTTGCTGTACTTACAGCGGCCTCTGACGTGTAGTTATGAAATCTCAGTTTCTTCAACACTGCTTTTCTGAGATGTCTTAAGTAGCTGCAGTCAGGAGTTATATGTGCAGATCTGCAGCAGTATCGAGGTAGGAGGGCAATTTATGTTGCAGAACCGCCATTGTTGTGTGAAAGAGCACATTATGTTGCAGTATGTCATTCTTTTGATACTGTTGACCATAAGATTTTTACAAAAGGTCTACAATAATTAGGAATAAGAGGTGTAGCTAATGCCTGGTTTCAATCAAACTAACATAAATGATACAAGGAACAGGACTAACACAAAACTCAAATAAGGTTAAATTTTAAATGACACACTTATCACAACCAAAATATATTAATATAGGAATTCCTCAGGGTAGCATATTAGGACTAATACTGTTTCTAATTGCATCAATGACTTTCCTAATAGTGTTAATCATGAGAAAAAATTATCTTTGTTGGTGAAAGTAATATTACAGTCAATGAGGAAACAAGAGAACTCCTTGCAGTAAAAGCAAATGAAACCCTCAGGGAAGTTTAAAATTGATGAGTACACTACAAAGGTACACTGAAAAAAATAAAATAGACGCCATGAGTTTCAGTTTGAAGAGGCAAAATGCGCCTGTTAATTTGAATGTAGATGGTACCTCCATAAACAGCATAACAAACAAAATATTTCATTACCTCTAAAGCAGCATAACAAACAAAATATTTCTAGGAATGTATACTGATTTTCAATTGAAATGGTATGAATACATAAATATTCTTGCAGACATAATATCATCAGCATATTATGCACTTAAGAGGCCTTTGATCAGTGTCTACTATCAATATGTGCACCCCATTCATAGCTATGGTATTCTTTTCATGAGCAAAAATGCACATAATGTGAACACAGTTTTCAAACCATTGAAAATTTGTAAGAATTATAACAAAAATAGATTTGGCCTCATTGTAAAAATCTGTAAAAACACAGGGTCTTAAATACACTATGTGAATATGGTACTGTATTAACTAATCATTTAGGTACATCAGAAATAACCTTAATAATTAGTCACAAACAGCTATGGCAATGACTGTGGAGCAAGATCTAGACTGTACTTACATCTACCAAGAAAGAATAAACATAACACTCAAAACAGCAATATCTACATGGAGTAATATTGTAGAGTAGGTTACCCAAGGAGGCTACAAAGACAAATTTATTTAGAAAGGCAGTTTAAAAAAACTTGTATCTGTACAATCTGTACAAAGGGGAATTACTTAGATAACACAAAGAAGCATTTTAGTAAAAGGTTAACAAAACTTAATAGTAATAACAATAATAATAATAAACAATCCTGTCATTTCATACCATAATTTTTCTCTATAATTTTGTCATTTCATACCATAATTTTTCTCTATAATTTTGTGTATGGAAAATCCCACACAAATCTCTGGAATTGGTAAAACTGCAATCTTATCCTCTTTCCTAGCTCAATTTCTCCCGCATTTTGGAGGAATGCTGGATCAATTTTTCTGGCAAGAAAATGGGAAGTTGCAGTATAAAAAATGGAAACCAAACATTGTCTAACTAACTAACTAACTAACTGTCACCATGGTCTTAACATCAATTGATGGTGTGTGTTAAAAAAATGTATGTACAGTTTGTATAGTGTGTATAGTATTGTAGTGTCTTGTGATGTCTTACAGTGTTTGTGGTGAATGGTATTGGAACATGAATTCTTAAATAACATCTTTGCAAAACAGTATTGTGCACTATGTATAAACCAGGCGAGGTTATTGTTTTAGACAGATTATCCTTGTATTATGTAGGTTCCAATCTCCATCTGACCATCCTGGCTTAGGTTTCCCATGGTTTCTCTAAGTTACTTAAGGCAAACATTGAGATGGCTCTTGTTATAGGGCTACACACAACTGTCTGCCCCATCCTTGTCTAACAAGACTTGTGTGTAAATAACTGTATATATTAATTATATATTTACAGTATCAGAGGAATAGATTGCTAATCTCCACGTAGAGCAGGCACTGAGTCGCAGACAGGCATAATGAAAAAGAGTACTAAAATATTAAGCTTTTGGAGAATGTCCTTCTTCTGAAATAGAAAAAAAAAAAATTACACACACACACACACACACACACACACACACACACACACACACACACACGCACAAACACACACACACACACACACACATACACACACACACACACACACACACACACAGAGTCATTTCTCCAGGTGCTGGAGCCCAACTGAACAGCAATCTATCATTTTTATATTGTTGTTATTCCATCCAGCACTCTCCATAGTTTGAATTATATTTTTTTGTTGTTTAATTGCAATACTATGATAAAGCCAGTATTGTCATAAAAGTGATCCAGAGGTGAATAAACTCACTTACTACTACTACTACTACTAATACTGCTACTACTTCCTCTGCGTCACGGTTCAGTATTCCCATTGCAAGAGTCCGTCATGAGGGTACTTCTCTGTCTAGGCCATCAGCATTCTCATTTCCATGGATCCTTGTATGACACAGGGCCCAAGGGAAGACAACTGAATGACAACTGTGGCTCAGGTCTTGTAAAAGGTCATGGATAGTGGACACTGTCATGTGCTGAGGGAAGCCTGTAGAATGTTCATTGAGTCACCGCATATCATAAATTGGTAATAGTCTTACTTTTTGATAAAAAAGAATGCTATGACAATACCCATAATTTCTGCCATGAAGACACTGTATATCTCTGGCAGATAATGTATTTCCTGGCTGATAGTATGTGTATATTCTGATATCCTTAGAACCATTACTATAGATGATACTGGGTCCTTGATACTCATGAATAACAGAGAAAAAGATACAATGGTAGACAATAAAGGAAACATAGGTTTTAGTCATATGGAATAGATTTAGGGTAACCTGTGGTTTATGTACACACAGAGGTGGTAGTATGAAGTGATCTGATTGATACAGTGAAGTGTGAGGATAAAAACACCTCCACAGAGGATTCTAATGTGTATCCCGGACATAAACTTGGCGTCAAATGGCCGGAACTCCTAGGTTGAAGTGGAAACAGAACTGATCTTGCAGTTGGGGTAGTTGGGAAACTAGTTAACAGCTGAAAGATGGTTGTGTAGTAGTTGGTGACACCCAAACCACAAGGGTAGGATATCACTCTGAAAGAAGTCTGTCCACTGGGCTCTTTTGAAAAGACCTGGTGGCAAGCCTCAACACACAGTGATCAATTCTCCATGAAGTAAGACCAAGAAATCTCATGCAAGATGGTGTAGTGGTTAAACTCCTGGCCTGAAATTCTACAACAAGGGAGGGTAATAAAAGTTCATCCAATAATTCAGCTATAGCTTTATCGTTCTCTGTAAAATCATTTCAGACAAATGGTTGGATGGTTCTTTTGAATATGCCATGGATAATTAATTATTGAATTCTTGTCCAGTTTGAGTTTGCACACAGTTTCTAACAGCCCTGCCATTGGTAAAAAATGTAAACTATAATCTACCTTCCTTCTAGCCTTCCTTTCAAAGAGATACTGCAAGTAGCTTAACCCACTAGATGGCTGCAATTGAAACTGAGGTCCATTGATATTAATACAGCTTTCTTTCACTTTGTTACACATCCAAAAAGAAATTTTGACTACCCCTTCACTCACCAACAGCTGAGTTACTTTACTACTTATTTTATTATTAATTAAGTGAATGTATTGACACTGTTGGCAGTGATGCATTTGTAATGGATTTGTTAATTTCTTAGCAATCACCAGTAAAAGTAAGCATCAGATATGAAGAAGTAAATTCACAAATAGTCCCAGAATGTTAGTCGGAAGAACGCTCAGTCACCTATGAGGTAGTTCACAGGTCAGTAATGGGACCTCTCCTTTTCCTGATTTATATCAATGATCTGCACATGCATGTTGATTCACATAAAACATTTTTGTTTGATGATGGTACAACATTATTGGTTCTATTTAATCATATGGTGATTTTATACAATATACAGTTGATATAAGACAAGTGATTTTATACAATATACATATGATATAAGACAAGATTAAACCTTAAAGTCCGTGTTTTTCAACCAATTAATTAAGCTGTGTGTGAGGGTGAACAAGTCATCCAGGGTATGAATGAAGTGGACAACATTGGACTAGATGTTCAGTTGTCTGCTCTTCTTGATTACATTCACACATTGGTGAAATGATCAAGCCCATTTGTACCTGAAATAGTTACAACAACCATGTCCAGTACTTAATCTGTTGAGGCAGCACCAGAAGTTCCTCGGTAGGTCAAAATGTTTTGGCTTCTTCGTGGGATCAAGGTGATGGGCTCTTGTTCCCAATGTTTTTGTTGACCATTCATGCTCCTAGCTTTCATTGAGATCAAAACCATCCACAATGAGTTGTCCTGCAGTAACACTTGCTGGTCTTCTTGATTGCAATCGTTGCTGTGGAGGATGATAGAATTACTGGTGCAGTGGTAGAGAGGGTGATGCAGAGATTTCCTTGGCCTCCCTCAGTAGAGCAACTTCCACCTTAAGTGAGGTGGAGGGATGTGACTCAATACAGGTAAACAGTGGCATGGGGTTGATTTGATGGAACCAGTAATGCAGCGCATTGTGTCATTCAGTTTTGTGTCTACCTTCTTCACATGTACACTTTCCAACCAGACTTGTGCACAGTACACAGCAGCAGAGTACAGAAGACTGATGCCAGTTATATGCAGACAGTCAGCAGAGGTTCCCCAGGTGGTACCACTGAGCTTATGTAGTATATTGTTCCTTGCAGCAACTTGGTGAGAAAGCTTGGTGATGTGCTCTTTGTAGCTCAGGGTCTATCTAGAGTGATTCCGAGATATTTTGGGGAAGGATTGTACCTCAATGTTTGTTCATTGAACAGAACTCTTGGTTTGTAGTTCGCAGCATGATTCACTAGGTGGAAACAAGAGACTTCAGTTTTTGATGTGCTTGGGATCAATCTCCAGCTCCTAAAGAAGGTTGACACCTCCAGATCCTCCGTAAGAATTCGTTCACCATCTTCGAAGTTACTGCTCTGTGTTACCAGTGCAATGTCATCAGCATAGATGAATTAGGTTGTTATTGTGGTTGGTAAATCATTAATGTATAAATGGAATAGTGATGGGGCTGAAACAGATCCCTGTGGTAGTCCATTATTTAGTTTCTTTTTGTGGCTTTTAGAGCTGTCTAGAAACACTTCAAGTTGTCTTTCACTAGGGATGCTGGGTATTAGATCCACAATTTCTCGACTTAGTAGAAATTGCAGTAGCTTGTAGATCAGTTCCTGTTTCCAGACAGTGTCATAAGTGGCTGTCAGGTTTTTCAAAGACTTAATATTTCAAAAGCTATATTTGTTCAAAATTATATCATATTCCAAAATGTGCCAATCTTAAAATGTAATCTTCTCAAAATTTCACAATTGTGAATTTTCAGTGCAAATTTTTCTGACTATGGAAATGTATAACTTTCCCAGAATAAAATGTTAGTTTGTGAAATATTTTGATTAGAAAAGTTATCTTTCCACAACATTCTCGGTATGTTTCTGTAGGCCCAAGTTCATCTAAGACATACATGTTTATAGTACAATTATTATCTTTATCATTCTTAAAATACACTGTTTATAGCTAAATAAAATTACTTCGTCGGCTAATGTGTATAACTTATTCTCAGAAGAGCAACCCTTCTGAAATGCAAACTGTGATGTACTAAATAAATTATTTCTACTTAAATGCAACACTTTTCTTGGGCACCCTACTTTTTTGAATATTTTGGAAAAAAATATGTCTTAGGAAATTGGGTGATAATTATTTAAATCTGTCTTGTTTTGTGACAAAACTGAATAACACATGTTACCTGATACTTCCAGGCAGCAAACCAATAACAAGCACATTTACTTAAGTCTCAGTGAACATAGTTTAACACAAACTAGCAATTAGTTTAGACACAAAGTTGTTAGCCTGTCAGTGCACATGGTTATAAATCAGTCTGAGCGTCATAGTGGGATGCAAGGTCGAAATAATGGAATCAAATGAGGAATTTAAAAGAGAAGTTGCTACTGTTCTGACAAAGTCTAGGAATGGAAAATAGTGTTTGTCTATCAAGACTAAATAATGTACATCAATTAATCACTTGAACACTAAGTCAAACTAGTGGGTTAATTGTTCACTTGGTGACTAAGTCCACATAAGGAAAGGCTAGTAATCTGTTGGAGGCTAAATCCAACTAGGAGATTACTGTTCACTTGAATGCTGAGTCCCACAAATCTGTGGTCAATAGTGAGCATTATGGACCTGCACTGGTGATGGTTTAGTTGCTTGCTGACTGGCTACAGTAGAGTTTAAGTTCAATAAGGCAGTGGTCAGGGGTGAGAGTGATGGCTACATGCTGGTAATGGCTCAGTTGTTCATTGGGCCTGAGCAGTGTTGACCCAGGATTTGATATGCAAATGGCATATGCTGCCTAGGTGCAGGGCAACCACATAAATACTCATTTCACCGAAGGTTACATGTTCCATTACCAGGCAGGTATGTGACCAGTATAGGAAAACAGTCCAGTGACTGTAGCACTATCAGTGGTGATGCAGGTGCCACAATTGGTGATGCTGGTGCCATGAGTCTGTGTGAAGCCTTCTGCAGGCCAGCTGGTAAACATGTTGTTATTTATCTCTATTGGATGCGAACCAGTATTATTATTCACTGGTAGAGGATGCCATTTGATATTATTATTTACAGGTGGTTGGTGTTTACTGCTGTGGCAACCCATCAATCTAGGCTTTGTTGTAATTTACCTGAAATTGTAGGGTATAGCACTAGGATACAGCATCCCTCCGCCCATAGGGAAGAGGTGGTGGAACCATCTTGATGTCATGTGGAACTGTCTTGATGGGATGAAGTGCTCTGGGGCAGCATTGCCAGTATCAAGTACAGCATCCCTCCTCCCCTAGGGGAGAGATGGTGGAGTCATTCCCACGTCATGTAGCACCACCTCACATGTACAGTGACAGGACTAATCATTCCAGGAGCAGTGTTCATTGACACCAGTTGTGAAATTGGAGGGTGCCATTGTCATGTTTCAGCAATCAGGAAGAGCCCAGGACTGGATGCAGTGTCTAACCCACATGTGGCTATGACTACTTAGACTTTTCTGGAAAGTATCCTGTGTGCAGAGGATGTGAAAAAACCTGCAGAGTCTTCTTCATGGCATGGTTTAGTGGGTAGATAAGAGACAGAGGTGTCCTGAGCTGATGACCATATAGGCATGCCACCGGGCTTAGACTGTTGGGAGATGTCTTGAGGCATGCAGTCTTCTCCCAGCAAATACTGCAAGGTCAAGAGACAATTATCCATTGTGGCAAAAGCCTTGGTCTAAGCTGCAGTGTAAATCACATCCAGAGGCCGTGACATCAGTGATACCACCACTAAAAAAGTCGTGGAATTGTATATAGGGTCTGTAGGGGCTATGGGATGAAACTGTGCTCCCACTGGAGTGGCAGAGTCATGTCCTAGCAGGCCCATCCAGATAGCAGGAAAGTGTTGGCCCAGGGCTGTTATGTTTGGATTACCATCACTGGTCACTGGTAAGATATCAGGATGTTAACATATTCCCTATTGAGGAAGTTTATTACAATTGTAAACTGACTCATTCCTTACTGTGATGAGAAATCACAATTATGTTCCATGGAGCATGCAAATAACTGACTGTACATAGCAGAAGCAATCAATATTAGCTTTATGTCTGTGATAGTGTATATTGTGACTAGTTCCATATTGTCTCAGATGGAGTTTTCATAATATGATATGTCAATGAATTAATGGATTAATCTATAGCAGTTATGCAACTTTCACAAAGAAAGAAGTCACACCAAGTTGTAAAACTAAAATAATACTCTTGCTTCCAGGAAGTTGGGCTGTTACTGCATTATTCAGTAAGCATACTAAAAATAGAAAGTAATATGCAGAGTGTCTCAGAAATGTTGCAACAGACTACTAAGGGAGGTGGGGTACATAATAAGGACTGGGATTTGCACAGTAACCCATAGCCACAAATGTCAGAGGAGGTAGGTGGTAGCAGAGGCTGCAGATCTGAAAGAGAACAAAAGAGTAATTCATCTGAAACATTTTTGGACATAATGAGTACACATGGTATAGGATGTGAATACAGCTTTAATGTTACAACAGATGCTCAAAGTCTGCACCATCAGACTCCATGCATGCCTGACAGTGACAGAGGACTGATGGCCAGACATGCTTGAGCACACCAGGAGATTCTTTAGTTTTAGCAGCTGTGCAGACAGTTCTTGTGATGAGGTCCAGTTCAGGCTCCACAGGATTTGGATAAATGAATGATTTCATGGCTCCCTACAGAAAGAAATCAAGGCTTGATAAATCTGATGAATGTGGGTGCCAGGGAACCAGACCACCATGCCCAACTCATTGAGGCAGGAATGACCTGTTCTAACACCTACAAACAACCATTCCAAAATGAGCAGGTGCCCTATCATGTTGGAACTACATGCTATGCCTGAAATTTCCCGGAACATCTTCAAGCAAGCTGGGAAGAATCTCTTCCAGAAAGTTCTGATAATTTCTCATGGTCCAGTGGGATGATAAAATGGATGATGCGACTAAGCACTTGCTGGACAAACCTTCCCACACATTGACTGTGAAGTGATGATGTGCTATGCAGTGGCACACACTGTGGGGGTTTTCTGGTGTCCACAAATGCTCATTGTGGTGACTGTGGTGAATCTGGCCTCATCATACATAAGCTGGGAAATGGACATCTCAGACACTATGTTGCAGAAACCACTGTGTGAAATGCACACATGTTCAATGGTTATCAGGATGCAATAACTGCACTCTTTCGAGATGAAAGGCATGTAAGGACTCAGAATTCAAAACATGCTGGACACTGGTATGAGACATTCTTAAATCCAAGGCAATGACACATATCCCAGTATTTGAATTACTCTCCATGGCATCCAACACACTTTCATCCCAAATGACCAAATGTGCCAGTTGTGGCCTGCCCTCACTACCCTTGCCACATCCTAATGCCCTGAACTCACACAAATTCCAGTGTAAACATCTAAAGAAACTGTGGTGTGGTTGATGTCTATCTGGGAAGTGTTCTCAACAAATGCATCCAGCAGCTCGTTCATCGCACTCAGCTATTCCATACATTAAGTTCATGCCTGCAAGTTCACCATTCTTATACTGTTCCATACTCCTTATGCTGACTAGTGCTTGAATGAGGAAATCATCATGTTCCTCTCCAGTACTCTCATGTATAACATCACCTAGTGGCATACAATGTATACATGTTACTATGCAATTCTCAAACATTACGATGTGCCCCAGCTCCCCCAGATGTTTGTAGCAAAATGTGTGACACACCCTGCATACTTACAAAGTAGGATTCATGACAATAATGTTCTAGAAGTTGGGCTACAGTTGTTGGCTGATTCTTAACCAATAATGAAGATTTTGAAATGATTACATACAGGAATGCATTTATGCCATTCAATAATGGATGCGTTATTTATGTATTCTTGCATTAAAAGTCAAGTAAAAGTAAAAATGAAGTCTGCAGCACAGGCCCATGACTGAACTATTAACCTGATAGCAGGTATAGTGTGGCCTGTCTTTGCAACAACACTATGAGCAGTACAGTGGTCACACCACCACCCCAGCCACCTTTTACCAAGAAAGGTCACACTACTCATTTGATAGCTGACTGAGTTGACCTGTAGCCATCCCGAAGGGACTAGAACAAGGCAAAATCCCTGTCCCTATACAGGACTGAACCTGGGAGCTCTAGAGCTGGATTCTAGTGTTCCCCCTGAGACCATCACCATCACAATTCTTGCTTTAAAAACAAAAAAAGAAGCATCCAGAAGCATCCAGGGGAACGGCTACATTTTGTGAATGACAAGTAAGGGATCAGTACAGTCTTTTTTATATATTCTCTCTCTCTCTGTCTCTGTCTGTCTGTCCCGCCCACCTATTACACACACACACACACACACACACACACACACACACACACACACACACACAGATTCTTTCTCTGAAGAAGAAGAAGAAGCAGAAGAAATAATATGTAATTTCTTTCAAACAAATGTAAGGAAAACAGTCTTAATTCATTGTTGCATGCTTCATACTAATAACCAGCATAATGTATGCAAAGTTTCCTCCATACAATTATTTCACAATTTATAGGACTCAATATTAATTCCAGACCACTATTTGGTCTTCCCCTTTTAACCTTCACATAAAATCAGTATATATTTCTTGATTAGTGAATTTATTGCTGATATCTTTACAAAATATTGCAGTAATCTGTAAGTAAAGACACAGTGTTCCCTAACAACTGAAGTGTCAAACAAGAAACATGTTGTACATGGTGAAGGTACAGTTAGTAATGCCAACTTACGAACTTCAGGTACAGCTGTATCTAAATTTTTGCTGTTTGATGAACACAGTAGCTGACAGTGGTCTTCACCAACTAGTTCTTCAAATGAATGAAATATTGTGAGTTTAGTTTTTAAATATATGAGGTATTTAGTTTAAAAATACAGTAGCTTAATAATTAATGATTTTCTGCATGCATTCAGCGAACTGATAAGATCTGCAAACATCATAATGAAGTGTATATTGATGGATGGAGACAATGTACAGAATTGAAATTTCACAGTGGTTACCTAAGAGATGCTTGCACAAGGTGCTTCATACACAACTATCACAAATCCTTATGCCTATCCTGTACTAATATGATACATATTGCAGAAGTCTTCACATTGTCGCAACAATATTGCTCATCATGGAAGAAAGTGATGGAAAAGATGATGGTGAAAAGAAGGTGCATAAAAATAATCATGATGTTTCCTCACATAACTCTTGTGGTAAACACTGCTAAACTAGTATGATGTGAGTGGATAACACAGATTTAACACCAGACTGTTACCAATATATACAGCAGTCGAAAGAGCTCACTGCAAATGATGTCATAAGATGATAACCATATTTTATCTTCATTGTTTTTTTTTCTGGGCAATAAATAAATAAAATAACTTGTTATAGCAAGAAAAAATACAGTATATAGAACATAGTACTTTATAGAACAGCATGTAAGATATAGGTTGTGCATAGCACTGACACATTGACTGCACAACAGTAATACATCATAAAGAATAGGCCTAGCACTCGCTTGCGATTACTTCAGTAATACTGTTTCTTTGACGGCTCACCAGAACATGCCAGGTGACTGACCCAAGTAGCCCTTAAGCAGGCCTGATCCTGTATGGACGTGCTCTCTCTGAAACTGCATCCATCATAAGTGTTAGTACATTACTCCTCACTTTTAGGGGTGGGATAACCACATAAATACACACATACATAAAAACACTGAGCAAAGAAAAATGCATGATACAGAAAAGACGCACTGGTACTAAAAAGCACTAATACAGACAAAGCACTGGTACCATGAAAAAGGAAAAAAGAAACACTGATCTCTCAAGGCATCGAGATTATGAGTGACGGAAAATACCAGTGATGATGGTGATGTCCATTTCATCACCCAATGTTGGTGGCTGGTGCAGAAATTATGAGGGGGTGTGCTGGCATGCTGTCTTCCCTCTCATGAGAGGCCATAGGGTAGGACAAGGAATGGCATCTCTATAGTGATATCATCAATGACGTCATTGTTCAGTCCCAGAGGTGTCAGTGGGGACATCAGAGATGGTGGCCGCACAGGATGCAGCAATGGAACTGTTAGCGGTGGCTGTGGCATCTGGTGGAGGGGGGACTGCACTGGTGATTACAGTTGAGGAGTGGGGGCAGAGGTAGCAACCCCAGACAGCGATCTGCTAGGCAGTGACCCCTCTGTGGCACAAACCGGACTGTCTGCAATGCAGCAACATGCATCAGCTGTGTTGGAGGTGGGGTAGGTAGAAGGCCCTACATAACAGGCCCCACCATGCACGGCCACAGCTTATTGAAGTGATGGAATGGCTGCACATCAGGAGTGTGGATGACACACAGACACTGGCCTCGGTGACACTTGATGACAGCAGGAACCCAGTTCAGCCTGCGGCCGAAACCATGAGCCCAATCAGGCACACCCAGCCAGAACTGTCATGGGGCTGGTAATATGAGCACACATGGTGTCAGATGGAGCGGGTGAAGGAGGTTCCTTGGTTGGTGTCCATGTACCAGTTCTACCAGGCTCTTGTCCCTCATTGGAGTGAAACAGTACGAACTCAAGAAACTGTCTAAAACAGCGTCAGGGGACCTGCCAGATATATACTTCTGCATCTGAGTTTTAAACATCTAAATCATGTGTTCAACCTCGCCATTACAGTGCGAATGAAACTGGGGAGCTGTGAGATGGCTGATACCACTAGCCTGACAAAGAAATGCAAAATCTTGAGAAACAAATTGGGATCTGTTATTAGTAACCACAGTCTATGGAAGTTTCTCAATTATAAATCTCTTACACAGGGTCAAAACAGTGGTCACTATGGATGTCGATGGGTAATACGCCATGTAGGGAAACTTGGAACAGGCATCCACTACAGTGAGCCAATACTGATTTAGGGAGGACGCAGCAAAATCAACATGTAGATTCTCCCACTGGCACCTTGGCATTGGCCAGGGGGAAAAAGAAGCCTGTAGGGCTGCCTGTTAATGAACACAGTGAATGCAAGTGGTGGTAAGTTCTGCAACAGCCCCATCTATTCCTGACTAATACCCAAGTTGGCAGTCAAAAACTTTGGTGTGAGAGGTCCCTCAATTTCCAACATTCAAAAGTCGCAGTACATTATGGCATAAGGAAGTGGGAATCACAAACCAATGTGCAGAGTCCTCTGTAGCTGACAAAAGAACCCTATTAAGCACTGAAAGGCTGTGCTGATGGGTGAAGTAATTATGCAAGGCATACAAGACGCAGAAGATAGGATCCGGCTAAGCACAAGATCCGCGGTAACATCTGGTGTTCATCTGGTTTTATTGTGGCACTAGTGATGGGAAAACCATCGACCACATTCTGTTTCTCAATGTCTAAATAGAGACAAACCAAACTCACCCTGATCAAATGCTGGGTCCAGCCTAATCAGAAGGTAAGATAAGGCATCAGCGTTGGTCTTTTGCACCACCGGCCAGTATTGGAGCTGATAATTATAACAAGAAAGGAAGAGACCTCACTGCTGCAAACGATGTGTTGCCTTGTGCAACACAGAAGCTGAAGAGTTAAAAAGAGCAACCAACAGCTTGTGATCCACAATTAAACTGAACTTATAACCATACAAGAAGACATGAAATTTCTTGAGGGTGAACACAATTGCTAAAGCCTCCTTTTCAGTCTGAGAAGACCGCTGCTGAGCAGGAGTTAAAGTCTTAGAAGCATAAGCAGTGGGCCGTTGAAATCCATGTGTGTATTTGTTCATGAAGACCATGCTGAGAGGCATGTGTAGCCAAGACAAGATGCTGACCCAGCTGAAAAGTGGCCACATGTGGCACAGACGGAAGGTTAGGTTTAAGCAATGTGAGTGCTCACTCACAAGCCAGGGACCAAAAAAGGGTGCATTTTTACACAAAAGTGCATGCAGTAGCTGACCCAGAGTGGATGCATTTGGTTAAAACTTATGCTAGTACACAACTTTACCTAGAAACACTGGCAAAGACGCAATTGCATCAATGTGGTAACGCAATAGCTTGATCTCTGTGTGAGAAACATGAAGAGCTAGGTACTCATTTGATCGCTGAAAAAACTGACATGTGGCAAGATTGCACAGCAAAGCAGAAGATGGTCTTCGGAGGAAGAACGCAAAACAACTATAACATCAAGATATTTGATTCGTCTGGGTACAGAGGCTGTCAGCTGTTCTAAAAGATGCTGAAAAATTGTGGGCACACTAGTGTCACCAAAAGGCAAGAATTGATATTGGTATAAACCAAAAAGTGTATCTGCAACAAGAAGGCACCTAGTGGCCTCATCCAAAGGAAGCTGGAATACGCTCCCAACAAATCGGTCTTGGAAAAGTAGTGGCCCTCTGACAATTTTGTGAGTAACTCATCAGAGAGGGGCAAAGGATACATATCTATCATTGACTGTCCATTAATCGTGACGTGGAAGTCACTTCAGGAATGGAGCTTACCCATCAGCTTCTTAACAATGACAAGTGGTGTAGTCCATTCACTGTTGTTCCACGAAACCTTGTTGCTGGGCAATGAGACATTGGAGTATTTCTTCCATTGAAAGGTTTATCGAGTGACATAGCCCTGTACTACACAGAGAAAAAAGAACCCTCATGCAATGCCAAGTTTGTTATGGCAAGAACAAACATTTTATATGGAACATAGTACTTTACAGAGCAACGTGTTAGATACAGGTTGGGTGTAGTACTGATCACATTGACTGGACAACAATAATACAGCATAAAAGATAGGCTGAGCATTCGTTTATGATCACTTAAATAATGTTGTTTGTTTGGTGGCTCACCACAGCATGCCAGAGGGCTGACCCAGGTGGCTTCAACAAGCAGACCTGTTAACTGTATAGATTCTCTGAAACCATGTCCATTGTGAGTGAAGGTTCATCATAACTCTTATTAGTTGTAACATAAATGGCATTCAACTCAGATATTTGAGATGATGTATATTATGTGACTTCCATTTCAATATTATATCAGAATCACACCCAAAAATTTTGCAAACTTCATCTAACTGGTGGTATTTGTTAAGAATGAGATAATGTTGTATATAAAAGAGAGTTGGACGCTCTTTGTCTAGTTTATGAGAAACAGTTATGAATTTTTAGGATCATTTCATTTATGTTCTCTGCTGTTGTATCTCTTGACTACAATGCTTGCATAGTCAGCAAAAGAACAATCCTTGCTTCTTTGGTAAGTGACAGAAAAGGTTAAAAATGGAGCCAATTTTGTTCAATGTGGTACATCGGTAGTGATTTCTCCCATTCTGAAAATGCTGTTTCAATACTCATACTCCATGTGATTGTTGTTGCAGCTTTCTGCTTTTTGTTAGCTAAGCAAGATAGAAATAAACCCCACAACATCTATAACATCATAATTTCAAGTACTTAATAAAGAATACTGTGTACAGTACAATAAAAAGACCTGAGATAAGTTACAGAAAATCTCAGTTGTTGAAATATTGTCATTCAGAAATTATGTTGATCAATGAATTGAAAAATGCAGTGAACACATGCTGTGACGTGGGGCGATCACTCTGTTTTTAAAATAAATGAAAAGACATGATCACTTCAATCGTTTATTAGATGACCAGTTTCAGCACTCTGAATGTGCCATCATCAGATCTGAAACGTGGATTAACATTTATAAAACCAAATGGACATCATGCCATATGAGGCAGACCATCTGATAAAATCATTGTCACAGCCAATAAAAAATAATAAACTGCTCTCATGGTCATTCTTTCTATAAAATATAAAACTGAAGTCACCAGATGAAACTACCACTGCTTGCCTAACACCGGTCGGCATCATCACTCTAACCAGTGATAGATGAGCAGTGGTAGTTTCATCTGGTGACTTCAGTTTTATATTTTATGGAAAGAATGACAATGAGAGCAGTTTATTATTTTTTATTGGCTGCGACAATGATTTTATCAGATGGTCTGCCTCATATGCCATGATGTCCATATGGTTTTATAAATGTTAATCCACATTTCAGATCTGATTATGGCACCTTCAGAGTGCTGAAACCGGTCATCTAATAAACAATTGAAGTGATTGTGGCTTTTCAATTATTTTAAAAATTGGAAAATGGTTTGCTCTGTAGAAAGATGATTCTGAAACACAAATCCAGAATTCTGAATTGTGATTTGTTCCTGTCATTTGATTAGAGTACAGCAGACCAATCAAAATATGGTTAGTACAATTTCACTGATAATGACAGTAATAATAATAATAATAATAATAATAATAATAATAATATTTTATTCACCATCAAATGATTCATTGTGTATGTATAAAAACAGGTTACAGTTCTTGATTACCAATTTTAAACCTGCACATTGTGGATGCTTTTCTTAAAGTGCTGTTCTGTGCCTGCTGATGAAAATTTCTGAAATTGTACTAATGCAAAGCAGAACGAATACTGGACTGTAGTCTTTTAACAAGTAATAGGGCCTTTAGAATGTGCATGTTTACTACAGTTAGCACACCAGTTTTTGGAAACAAGCCACAGCATGGTTCCTTATATTTTGCTCCACAAATGATTCTTATAGCCCTTTCTTCAAGTAGCAAGAGCTTATATAGATTTGCTTTGGTTGTTGCTCCCCAAATTTCTATTCTGTAATTCAGGTGAGAGGAGACTAAGACATGGAGTCAGTCTTTGGGACAACAGTGTCTTTGCAGAACTTGCTAATTGCAAATATGTTCCTAGATAACTTACATGTAGATCCCATTTCAGATTGCTTTGAATTGTTAAACTTAGGAATTTTACATGAAACTCATTTTTTACTAATGCATTGCCTATGTACAGTTTAACTTCATCACTAAAACTGATGTTGTTCAACTCCTTGAGACAAGTTTTAGTAGTGCTTACATTTAAGTGTCTTTCATTAAAGTACTGAACAATTTCATTTGTCACATTTTTACAATGGGTCTCTAATTTGTTAAATGATTCCATTTTACACACAACAGATGACTAATCCTCATACAGAGCTACTTTGAAACTTTGTGCGCATTATTTTACACCATTTACATACATCAAAAACAGAAGAGGAGCCAACACCAAGTCCTGGGGCACTCTGTATCTTATATTAGTGATTTTGGATTTGTGAACACCACTTTCAGTTTTGAGCAGTACAAACTGCTTTCAGTTACTCATGTAAGACTTTATTATGTCATGAGCAGTACCTCTGCAGCCAATGTTCCACAGCCAATCTAACAGAACAGTAACATTCACACAGTCAAAAGCTTTCTCCAGGTTGAGGTATATACCTGCAACATGTTACTTGCTCTCAATGTCACTTACTAACACTTCAGTTAACTGAGCAGCTGCTATGCTAATTGATTTACATTTCAAGAACCCATTTTGAATTTCAGACATTTGGTTGTTCTTGATGAGAAAGTTTATGATTCTGTTATACAAAGGGTGTTCAAAAAGTTTTGCACAGTCGTCTCTAATTTTTTTACTTTTTGCATGAGGAGAATGAAATTTTTTGTGAACATACTTGGAACATTTAGCTATACATTGAGCCTACTCAATGTAGCCTCCATCAGCTGTGGTGCATCTGGCCCAACATTCTTTCCATGATGTAAATGCACTTTGGTAAAATTCTGGGGATTGACTTTTACACCGTTGCCTGACAAAGGAAATAAGGTCTTCCTCACTATCAAAAGTTTTACCACACAGGTGGGCCATCAGATGACCAAAGAGGTAAAAATCAGATGGAGCCAAATCTGGACTGTAGGGAGGATGAGGAACAATTTTCCAATCCATTTTCCTGATTTTCTCCTGTGTCATAAGGGCTGTATGTGGTTTGGCATTGTATTGGTGTAGTCTGATGAGCTGACCCTGAAGCTGTGGTCTGTGGGTCTTGATGGAGCATCGCAGCTTGTCCAATGACAAACAGTAACAGTACCAGTTAATTGTGGAGCCAGGTTCCAAAAAGTCAATGAAAATGACACCACACTGATCCCAGAAGCAGGTGGCCATCATCTTTCGGCCTGCTGTTCATCAAAGTCTTGGTTTCTTCTTCCAAGGAGAACCCAGATGACGCCACCCCATGGATTGGGTTTTGCTCTCAGGTTAAGACAAAAATAACCATGTTTCATCCTAGGTAATGATGCCGTCAAAACACTGTTTCCATTCTTCCGTAAAGGTCTGCACGAGACCCTCGCACACATTCTTCCTCATCATTTTCTCCTTATCCATATCACTCACGGCCATCAATGGATTGTCCAGTAGAGAGAAATCACCTTCTTTAAACCTCTGCAGCCACTGCACGATACTACTGTGATCCACTGTGTCTTTGCCATAAACGTGGAGCAACTTCCTGTGAATCGAGATGGCAGAGTCATCACCGATCTTGAACAGGAACTCCATCACCGACCATTGTCACAACCTGACATCTACTTCACGGTCCATTAAGGCTCACCTGTAAATAAAAGAAAATACTTTTATATACCAACTTATAGCTAAATGTTCCAAGTATGTTCACAAAATATTTCATTCTCCTCATGCAAAAAATAAAAAAAGAATAGAGACGACTGTGCAAACTTTTTTGAATGCCCTTTGTATATGACTTTTTCAACTATTTTGGAATGGACGGGAAGTATTGAGATTGGTCTGTAATTTTCCGTTTTGTATTTGCCACCTTTTTAAAGATTGATGTTACCTGGGCAATTTTTAGTCTGTGTGGGAAGGTGCCCAGTTCTGCTATGTTATTTACTGCTACACAAAGAGGCACAGAGACAGTTTTTCTATACACTTATAATTCATTAGTATTGAGGGCATCATGCCCAGCAGAACTGGAGGATTTTAAAGAGCTAATGATTTTCATTCTTTCTTTGCAATTTTTGGGGGCTAGAGATACACTGTGCTCAGATGGATTGCCTTTAAAATAATATTTGTCAGTGACAGATTCCCCTACTGAAGAAAAATATTCATTGAAAATATTTGCAACTTCAAGTTGGTCTTTCACAACTATTGTGCTGTGGTCAATAATAAAGTCCATACAGGATTTGTCTCTGCCTGTTCTAAAACAGTTTATCACTCTCCAGATGCCAGTAGTAACAAAGTGAAGCTTGTTAGCAACATAGTTGCTTGTGGATGGTTTTAATAAATCTTTTTAATCTTCTTGATACATTTTGAAGGTCTCCATTAGCTTGAGATTTTCTCTCTTATTCAACATTCCACTATGGAGTAATTTTAACTTTTCCTTGCTTCAGTGACATCAGTGGGTACTTCTGTTTATATTTTTTGTTTGTATCACTTTTCTGGCTACAACTGAGTATGTGGCATCAAAGCAGTAGTAGAAGTCAGCAGCAAAGTTATCGTAGGAAAACCTACCATTCTGAAATCATGGCATGTGTGCAAATATGCAGTTCAGTCTGTTGATGTTATCATTATGCATAAATCATTTGCTTACACATAGTTTTCTTTAGTGATGAAGGGCATCTCATTTGCCTCCAACTGTAGCTATATTGCATGACAATCAGAGATGGCTAGTTTTAGAACAGATGTGGGAAATATGGGTCATGTTTGTTATTATTTTATCTAGACCTGTTTTGCTGTTTCCTGTTTCTCTAGTTGGCTCATGGATAATTGGGGTCAGACTAAATTTGTGGAGTAGGAGGAGTAGCTTTTAGGAGTTTGCATCATTGTTTAATAAGTCTATTTTTACATCCCCTGTCATTATAACATTTACATGGCCATTCAACCCAGAAAATGTACTATCTATATTTATCAGGGAGACAGATACATTTTTGAAAAAGGTATCCATACAAGCCCCAGGTGGCCTGTACACACCAATAATCACTATATTTTCTCCACCCTATCTTAAATTTTTTGCAGCAAATTCTCTGACTCCTCCTAAGCAGAATGCCCTTACAGCAATAACAATGAAATTACTTGCTTTTACAGTGAAGATTGCTACACCAGAATTTCATGAAAAGTGGTTGATTATTGCTTATTAGGTCTTCAGTGTACGAATATTCAGTTATGACTATGGTATCAGTTCTGTCAACACCTGCAATGATATCCAGATCATTCCCTAAATTGCTTCGGGCAAATACTGGGATCGTTCCTTTGAAAGGACATGGCCCATTTCTTCCCCCCGTCATTTCCGAACCAAGCTTGTGCTCCATCTCGAATGACCTCATTGTCAATGAGACATTAAACTCTAATTCTCCTCCACATAACTGTACTTATTTTTAGGCAACCAAAATTCTGGGGTAGGACATTAACTCTGAGTTCTTCCTGCTGGCCCATACAGGGTGATTTAGGGATACCAAACTGTCCAGCAGGTTTTACAGTTTTTCCTCACTGGCCTGTAGTGGCTGCTTGTGTTACAGATCCTGATTTGGTGGGTTGTGCCATTTCAAGGCAATCCACTTATTTACACCACTTTGTGGAGAATTTTGTCTAATTTTCACAACAGTAAATTTGCTGACAATCTTTTTGCCTCTTTTACTTGTGTGTATACCAGGAGCTGTCTGCAGGCCTCTTTCTAGACTGCTGACATTTATCAGAGACACACTGTGACATTTATTACATATTGTTTTAAGCCTTGTGTACTGTTCCATTAGACTGTGTCTCTGTATAATATTAACAACAATTACTTTAGTGCTATTTAACTTACTAAGTGTCACTTTCATGTGCCTGATAGCATTATTTGCTTGCTCTTTTGCTGTATCATTTGTACTTCCCATTATTATGACACAATCATTTTCTGAGAAAGATTCACTATCTAGCACACACAGCTTCACAACAGCAGAAAGAATTGCTACAGACTGAATCTGAGCCATAGCTGTAAAGTTGTCTTGGATACTCGCAATGTTCTGTGCTGTTCCCCGAACATGACTGTCTCCATATATTAGAATTCTATAGTTAATAAGATGGAGTATTATTCAGACATTAATGCAACTTTTTTGTGAAAAGATACCTTTCCATATTTACATAACAAGACAATGCACACACTGCATCCTGCTCAAATATTCAGTAGTATTGAGTAGTAGCATCACTGAAGTAGAATATCATGTAGATTTCTTTTCATTGAACTGGGTTCATACTCAGAATGTCCTTGGCTTTTATTTTATTGTAAATTTTCATTCTCATATATTGAGGAGACAGCATATAAATTAAAACAATGAGCAGGGAGCAGTAAATTATCTTTATTTCTTGTATTGCAAGTGTGATCAAAGCATTTCTTCTTGCATAATTCTAAATTTCTATGTAAAATCACAGACAAATAGGGAGGGAACTGTTAATAATTTTAGAATTTTAAATAATGGGTGACATGGTTTCCTTTGATACACTTCACACATTTCTAATAATTCTTTTGAGTGATTTCAGTATGCACATTATGTTGCTCGAATTTCCTCAAAACACCATATCATACCTTATAACTGGCTAAAAGTAGCTATTATATGCAATTTTTCCTTTTGTCCCTGTCAGTATCATTAGCTAATATTTGCACTGCAGATGTAAAGCTACGTACATAGTTTTTTTACTAGATAGCCCAAATTTCCAATTTAAATTCTTGTCCAGGTTTAATCGTAAATATTTCATTGTATACATCTCTTCTAAATGTTGGTTTTTATGGTTTACTTTAATTTCCTAGGATGTTGACTGTTTTGTTCTAAGCTGGATCACTTGCGTTTTTGGAATGTTCAGGGTTAATTCACTGAGACGAAATCATGTTTATAAATGATCTATTGCACTGATGATACAGAAAGGAATATTTTCTGACTCACACTTGACAATTAATGCAGATGTATCATCCAAAAATAAAACCAATGTGGCACTAGATTGATAAGCAGGTCATTAATGTAAAATAGAAACAAAATAGGTCCTAGAATAGGATGCTGAGGGCAACTTATGTTACTGTCTTCCATTCGAAAGAATAATTTGCTGCTTTTGCAGCGACAATCACTCGTTGTTTCCTGTTGCACATGAACAAAGTGAGCCAATGTAGAACATTATCCTCAATTTCATATCCCTGTAGCTTTATTCTTACTGTTTAAGATCTTCTAATCTTGTCAGCAAATTTTTTAATTGCATCTATAACACTTTTTCCATACTGGAAACCAAATTGATTTTTCAAAATAATCCCTTACTTTTCAATAAAATTTTGAGTCTGTGCAGCAGCAACTTTTTTGAACACTTTTGACAGGATTTTAAGAATAGATATGGAACAATAATTTTCCATATCATCTCTTGACACTTTTTTAAACAGTAGTTTTACTTTTGCATACTTTAGCACCTCTGGGAAACATCCATGTTCGAACGATTGGTTTAATATAATAAATATTGGGTATTCTATTATTTTACTTAGAAATTTGAGAACTTTTGCAGATATTTCACTCCAAACTGCAGAACATTGATTTTTCAGTGTCAATATAATATTTTCTGCTTCTACTGCTAGCACTGTTTTAAAATTTTGTAAGGCAGTCAGGCACTTGATATGGTACAAAGGGCATACTTTGTTGTCATAATCTACAACACTGTCATCTGATTTAACTACATTAATGAAGAATTCATTGAATCATTCTGAAATTTGAGCTGAATTTACAAGAATCTCATCTTCAAGCTTTATTTTTACAAATTTCATGACTAGAGGCTTTAATATCTAATTCAGATTTCACAACTGTCCACACTGCTTTTCGTTTATTCTCATGTCTTTAAAATTAATTTATTATTTGCCATTTGCTTTCCTGCCTTCACAGTTATTTAAGTGTAATTTTTTATAATCTAGCATATTTAATGAATTCGGTACTTTTATTATACTTTAGTTATGTAGCTGTCTTTTCTTATCACTAGAGATTTTGTATCTTTAATGATCCATTTCAGTTTTTGTCACTGTGTTAAAACAAGTTTCATGTGGAATCATTTCATTGGAAACATTTTAAAAAACTGCCTAAAAATGCTTCAAAATTTGTGGTGTTTGAAATATTTTGCTCAAAGTGCCATAGTGTCCCACTCAGCTTGTCATGAAATAAGATCTCATTTACCTGATTAAAGTTCCTTTTTATGTAGACTTTTTACACAGAACTTCCTTACTTGATCTGGGCAGCTCAATTAATAATGCTGAATGATCAGAAACTCCTAAATCCAAACAAAATGTATGTGCATGGTCAAGCACTTAATTTATTAAAATTTGCAATACATGTAGCTTCTGAAAAATTTTGTTTCAAACCCTATTTTTTTATTAAATGAATAGATTTGGATGCTTCAGTGTTTTCACTCAACACACTCATATTGAAATCAGCAGAAATTTCTATTTTTTCTTTTTCTCTTTACTGAGGTGTTTTAGCAAAAACTGAAGTTTACATAGGAAATGCTAAGTTTAACTCTTCCCATGATTCTATAAATTGGTGTTATATTTGTATTTTTGTATTTGTATTTCTTTATTGCTCCTGTAAGTCATGTTTAGGTACATATTTTGCACAAACGATGTAGGACAAGTCAGGTGATGTAGGTTCCTTCTTACGTGGTAATCTACGTCTGAATAAGTATGCATGAACCTCCTACTGACTTACTTTTCCTAGAAAAGCTAGTAGCTACCTTAAAGTTTTCAATTTTATCTAAGATTTTTATTGTACTGTCATGAAGTCAGTGTTCATTTCAACAAATTATTTCAGTAATTTTAATCTCGGACAAAAACATTTGCAGTTTATCTATTTTAGAGGTTTTGTCACCCAAGTATTCAGCATCTAATCCATTTACATTATAGTGCATGATATGTTTACTCTCAGTTAAGACTGACTAGTCTCATTTTGGCAGAAATATGCAACATTCTTGAATGTGTGATCTTAATTGCTTCACTAAGGAAGGTTAGAGTCTAATGATAAAGTATTAAACATTAAGACCTGAGTGGGTATTCAATAATTTCTCATTTGCCTAGCCATCTCCTGACAAGTGTTTCACGCAGGAGTGAGTGTCTTGATGGTGATGTCGTAGTGCACTATCCTGCTGACAAATGGAGTTTTCATCTGCATGGAGATACTGAGGAACAAAGGCATGAGTGTAGTTTCCTATTGATGACAAAGTAATCAAGAGATGGAGTGCAATCATGGATATATCAAGTGTGGAGAAAGCAAACTGATCACATCCTTTACTTTGGCTTTAACAATGCAGGGAAATTTTAGATTATCTGTCTGCCTCTGTAGCATAGCAGTAGCGTTTCCACCTACCACACAAGGGGCCCAGGTTTGATTCCTGGCAGGGGATGGGTGTTGTCTGTCCTTAATCATCATTTTCATCATCATTGACATGCAAGTCGCCAAAGTGGTGTCAACTAAAAAGGACTTGCAATACGGCAGCCGAACTCCCCCGCATGGGGCCTCCAAGCCAACAATGCCATACGATCATTTTTTTTTTTTTTAACCACTGGGTTACCTCATTCAGTATCAGAGTTGGTGAATACAAGTATCCTTCACCAGAATTCCCTAAAAAAAATGGTGGACTCTGTGATTCCTCTGTCAGACAAAAGCAACACACTGTCAACCCATGAATATTATTTACTTACTGTGCTACAATGTACTGATTTTCATTGCCCCAATGTATGCAGTTCTAACTGACTGTTACATTCATATTTGAAAGTTCTTTAACAGGTTAAACACACAAAATGGTCAGGTGTTTACAACAATTTCCCACAATCCCTGTCCAGTTTCTAAGAAGGAATTGCCAATCTGGTACTCTTCATTATGATTATGAAGTTACTTGGAAATAAAGTGAATCAGTTTCATTTACTTCCACATGGTATTATTCTTGCAGCTTCAACAGAAACAGTTACTGTCATCTCTATAAACTTAATAATCAAATTCCCTCTCTCTCCTGATTGTTGTCAGTTTTGTTCCCTGGAGCCACTACTGTTCAGTCAAGTAGCTCCTCTATTGGATTAACAAGGCTGAGTGCACCCTGGTAGGTCAACTGCACATGTCAGTCCAGATTGTCACCCAACCAAGTGCCATCCATGCCTGACAGTGCTTAAGTTCAGTGATTTGACTTAATAATCAAATAGTGCAAGAAATAAAGCAAAATGTTATTATTGAGATGACATTTCAGTTGGTAGTAATGAATTTTTCATCCAGAAATACACTTTCGCAAATTTTAAGCAGTTTATATTCTGAAACAGTTTACACTTTCGACTGTGTACAAAAACAGTGTGAAACATACATGGGGTGGAAAAAATATGGAAACACCAAAAACACAACTTCTGGTTGAGTTTACATACGAAGAGTGAAACATGGTGGGGGTTCATTGAAGATTTTGGTAACAATATCATAGTATTCCATGGGCCCCATGGTTACTCAGCAGAAAACAGTTGACATTGAAACCAGCTTCCAGTTATCTCAGGCTGGATAAATATGGATGGGATAACAGGGTCCTATATTATATTCAAGGGAATCTAACACAATTCTTCCTGTAAAACAGTGGCACGTTCAGGTAACAATGATGGAGGACACTAATAATCACATGCTCATCTCATCTAAGTAGACCACAAAGGCTCAATAATATTGAGATCTTGTGGCCATACCGGTAGAGAAACGAAACTTCACCCTTGGGCTCACAAAACCAATTCTGGATAATGTGAGCTTTGTGAATAGGGATCCTGTTACCCCATTACCTTGGAACGTAGCATCATCTCTGGGGAACAAAGTAGTACAGTGGGAGATATCTCATCAGATAAATTGGTCACACAGTCCCTGGCAGTAATATTACCCTGCCGAGTAATCACGGGGCCCACGGAATGCCACGATACTGATGCCCAAATCTTCAGTGAACCCTCACCATGTGTCACTCCTGGGATGTAAACTTAAACAGAAGTTGGAAACAGTGTGATACATGACTCATCTAATGAAATAACAATCTTTATTTGCTCCACAGTCCATTTTATGTGTTTTCTATTACAAGCATCTGAATTACTGCTGTGTGGTTTTGGAATTCCAGATTTCTTGCTTATGGGGCTTTCATGCTACTGACAGAATTTGGGAGTGTGATAGTCAGTTCTCCAGTGATTTCTACAACTGCCATCATCTCATTTTTCATCACAGTCCTCTTCAATGACCATCTGACATGATCACTCAACATGTGCTTTGTTCACATTGTGACTTAGTGGATGAAGTTCATCTGTTTTCCCTGCATGTGGTATAAATCTTCAATACAGTGCCTCTTGAAGCACCAAACACATGCTGTCTTGGTTATGGAAGTACCCCCCATACAAGCACCAACTATTTGCCCATGTTTGATTTCAGGTAGCCCCAGCTACATAGAACATTGTTCTGGTTATGACTGGCAGTTACAATATATTGAGGACATTCATGGATAAATACAAGAGCACAACCTGCAGTCTTGGTAGTACCTGCATTTATGTCCAGGAATGCATATCCCATGGTGTTTCCATATTTTTATCCAGTCCCTATACATCAGGACAACAGAAGCTGTATCTGCTGAGGACAGATACCTCAGGCCCAGCTGTTTAATTTTGCTTCAGAAGATTATTATTTTATGGCAACCAATGCCATTTTCTTCTCTAGCAAACCTTGGCTCATGTTCAGAAAGCACTGTATTACAGATTCAGCTGTGGTAGACAAAAAAGTTGACTGAATCCTAATTAAGGTGGATGAGTAGAGTGAAAGGGAAAGAAAGGAGGATAGACACATCTAAAAAACTGTTTCCTCAGTTTGTCATGCAGTATTAGTAAACTGCAGGAGATGAGAACTGTGATATGTTGGTGTTCATAAACTTCTATAAAGTATGATTAAAACTAATTATTTAAATTACAAATCAGATGTGAACGATTTATACATAAAGTGCTTGGGCAGTTTGTGGACACAGGAAGAGAGAAAACAATTTAGTGCTCTCTGCATATGCACACTATTTTGTTCAATGGGTGATCTTGCACCCCACGAGATGCAGGTTTTTGGTTTTGCAGAGGAAGACTGTATTTTAGGTCAAAAATAAACTTACAAAGCATCTACTATGTAAATAAAGTTACATGATGGAAAGAGTTTGATACTGTGCCTGTACTGATCATGTAGCTCTCTCATTTTCTGAAAGAACCATAAGTGCTTTTATATAAGGCCATTAAGGAATTGCCTTATGTAGTTGTAGAGGGTGATCAAAATATTGATATTTGTTGCCACCAAAATTTTTGATCCCTTGACAAGTGATATAAAATATCTGATAGTCAGCAAAGCTAAATTTGAAAATGAACTGAAGAAGTTTCTGCTCGACAACTCCTACTTTATAGAAGAATGCATAAAAGGTGATCAGTAGGAATTATTAACTTAGGATTGTAGATGCTCAGAATATAGCCATATTTATATGTGAATGTTTAATGTGAACGTAAAATGATTTGTTACACATCATTATGATTAATCATACAAACCATCTACAGAACACAATACATATCTTAGGAAATCCAAGTTAGTTGTTTACTCACACAGTCATGGTCGCAATCTCGCAAAAATCTTGCAAAACGAACACAATTTTAGAGCTACCAGTTATGTAAAACCTGGGGCCCCTATGAACAAAGTTATAAGAAACACACAGTGTAATAACACTACACAAGAAAATCAGGTTTTTTTAGTTATAATTGGTGGTGCAAACGATGTTTATTGCAATGAACTAAAAAGTGCTGTCCGTGACCTCTGGAAAACCCTAGATACAGTGAAAAATGAAAGTGTAATAGTGACTGGAATACCACACAGGTATGACCTAATAGAAACGTCATGTGTCAACATGAAATTATTAAGGCCAACAGGCAATTCCACAAAATATGCAAAGCATACAAAAAAACAAACTTCCTAGATGTGAAATTCTTGGAAAGGAAACACTTCACCGGGCATGGTATGCATCTAAAAAATCATGGGAAAAAGTTCATATGCTCTCGAATAAATGAGGTGATTGTGATGATGTACACAAAAAACAACATCATGCCTATTATTGTATCAAATCAAAAAGGAGCAGCCATCTCATCACAGATGGTACCAACAACAAAAAAAGCAGCAGAGCAAACACAACCAATAACAGTTACACAAAATGCAGCAGTACAAACAATACTCGGAACAGAAATGCCAGCAACAGCATCACCATCAACAGCAGCATCACAGATAGCAGTAACAGCAGAAATCCCAGCAATAGCAGGAGCAGCAGCAGACATGGAAACAACCATCCATGGGGCAGCAAGTACATGGAAAAGGACACCTCCTTTCCATCTGAAGGACGTTTTAATTGCAGATATGACAAAAAGAAGCCACCAAGATAAGTAACATTAAATGTCTGACAGTACTCCACCAAAATATTCAGTGTGTAAAAAACAAAGTGCTACAGCTAGAAATTGGGTTACAAATCTTAGACAGCACTGTTATCTGTATTACAGAGCACTGGTGTAAAGAAAGTGAAATCTTATATATTAATTTACCCTCATATGTCCAAGCATGTTCTTATTGCAGAAACACAACGAAAGGTGGAGGATCATGTATTTATGTTAAGAACGGCATTGAATTTAAAGTCAGAAATGATATTATCAAGCTAAGTGTAGACAAAGACCTTGAAGTGTCAGCAATAGAGATAGCTGCTATAAATATGCCGAGGAAACTAACTATATTATGTGTATATCATTATCCCAGTGTTAATTTAGAGACATTCTTTTCGAAACTTATACAAAGCCTAGAACTAGCGTTGACTCTGAAACATAATATCCTTTTGTGTGGGGACTTTAATATAAATACAACTAAAACAGATGACACCAGTAACACATTTATTAATATCCTACATAGTTTTGGTCTATCATCGCTAGTCAACTGTGCAACAAGAATAAGCACACATTCCTCATCTACCATTGACAATGTAGCTACAGATGTAGGCAGAGAAAAGTGTGATGTACTTGTCAAAAATCTGGTACTGTCTGACCATCTATGTCAGATTATAAAAGTAAAAGCTTGTGTAAAAAAAAGAATCAAAACTGCATGTATATAAGTCTACTCTCCATCAGCTTTGAAAGAGTTTTCCTTAAAGTTAGCACATGAAAGTTGGCAAGGAGTATACATAGAAACTAAAGTGAATAGCAAGTTCCCCAATTTTATGTCTGAGTTTAAATTAAAATTTGAAGAAACATTCCCCAAAGCATTAATTCCCATTGGAACACCCACCAACAACAAATGGATTACTAAAGGAATTGGAAAAAGTGCTGAAACTTGTAAATACCTAAACTTTATTAAAAAGGACAATAGTGATCCAGTTTTTTTGCACTTCTACAAAAACTACAAAAGGATCTGCAGGAAGGTACTCAACACTGCAAGAAATCAGCCAATGATAGGTTCATCAATTTAGCCAATAATAAAAGTAAAGCTACATGGGCTATAGTGAAACAAGAAACAGGAACAGTGAAGCAGAGAGGTACAAACACGCAAATCAGGAACAAGGAAAATGTAGAAAGTAACTTGAAGGAATTAAAAAATTATGTGAATACCTACTTTAGCAGCATTGCAACAAACTTACAGAAAATTTTTCCAAAAGGTGCTAATCAACCAATACAGAAGCATATAGCAAACTCAATGGTATTGCTTCCAACTACTGAGGAGGAAGTATGCAATGTTGTAAGGCAATTAAAGAACAAAAACTTGGCAGGTTTAGATGAAATCCCAATGTGTGTGCTGAAAAAATGCATAAACGGTATCAAAGCTCCACTAACAAAAATCATAAATGAATCCTTCAAAACTGGTTGCTTCCCTGACTATCTAAAGCATGCCAAAATTTTACCAGTTCACAAGAAAGGTGACATAAAAAACGTTGAGAACTACAGACCAATAGCCTTATTGTCATGCTTTTCCAACGTGATAGAAACAATAATGAAAAAAGGCTTTTGAGCTATCTAAGTAAATTCAACCTCCTCTGCAATGACTAGCATTGTTTCAGGCCTGGTAGAGGTACAGAATCTGCAATAGCAAAATTTACAAAAACAGCTTTAGAAGCACTAGATGGGAACAGCTATGTAACTGGCCTTTACCTAGACCTGTCTAAGTTATTTGATACAGTTGACCACCAGAAGCTGTTGCATAAATTACAGGCACTAGGAGTAAGGGGAGTGATTCTCAAATGGTTTCGTTCATATCTAGAAAACAGAGTACAGTCAGTAGAGATCACACATGTCTCCAGTTGATCAAAGTACATTGAGAAACATATATCTGATCCACAATATATCAATATTGGGGTCTCTCAATGAAGTGTACTAGGCCCTGTATTATTTCTGGTGTATATAAATGATTTCCCGCAACATATCAGCCACGGAGAGAAGATATTGTTAGGGGATGACAGCAACATAGTAATGACCAGTAAGACACCAGCGCAAATGTTGGAAAATTCTACTGAAGTGCTGAGGGATGTTCACAAATGGTCTCAGGAAAACAAAGTAACTCTCAACGTAAAGAAAACAAATACAATATGCTTTAGAATGAAAGGGAAACAGAGTCCCTTAAATTTAAAACTAGATAACATGTTCATATATGATGTATCTACAACAAAATTCTTAGGGTTGCACATTGACAGCCAAATGAAGCGGAATGAACACGCTATGAAACTCTTGAAAAAGATATCCACAACATGTTATGCACTTAGAGTCCTTGTATCCGAATGCAGTAGTGAATGTTTGAGAACTGCATACTTTAGTTATGTTCATTCAATAATCAGTTATGGTATTATTTTCTGGGGAAACAGTGCTCAGAATTTACAAGCAGTATTTAAAATGCAAAGGAGAGCAGTAAGAATTATAACAAAAAGCAGTAAGCGGGCCCACTGCAGAGAACTTTTCAAAATGTTAGAAATTCTAACTGTTCCTTGTGAATTTATATTCCAAACCATAGTGTACATCAAGAAAAATATAGAAAATTATAGCACAAATATCAGTTTTCATAACTATAGTACAAGAACAAGTCATTGTCTTCACCTAGACAGGCAGAATAAATATAAGACTCAAAATGGCTTCTTGTATGAAGGTGTAAAACTGTATACTAAACTGCCGCAGAAAATAAAAGAAGCAGATAACATGTACTGCTTTAGGAAAAATCTAAATTGTTTTTGCAGGAACACTGCTTTTACACTATAAGTGAATTCCTTAGTACAAAAGGATTGTAAATAGCTTTTGTTTCACAATATTTTGATAAGGAGCAAAAATGATTGTCAATAACTTAATGTCACAATGTTTAACTACATGTTACAACTAACTTTATAAATATATGAATGTATGCAACTGACAACATCCATACATTTTAAGACGTCCACGTATGGCTAAATAAATAAAACTAACTTTAAAAGATAGTTGTCATACAAGAATTTTCTGTGACATGGTAAGTACCTGCAATCTCATGTTAAATATAGCTACATAGTCCAACAATGTGTTGTAGGACATCACAGACTCTTACCATGTAATTGCAGTACTAATACTTGTCAAGGTGGGCAAATGGTGCAAGTAACAAATACTGTAATCTCAAATGATTATGCAAAAGTAGTTGAAACATCATATGTCAACGTCTGTTGTAAGAAAAGAAAAAAAATCTCCAGAATTTATGGAATTGAAGAGGGTAAATTCATAAAGACTGAAAATATTACTGCAGCAAAAGACTGAAGGGAAACACAGACATCTAGTTACATGGAGAAAAAAAGAGGATATTTTTCCTCAAAACTGTGTTACTACATAAATATTGCATGCATCACTGTATGCAGAAATCGAATATGGAGAATACTATGAGAGCAATCACAACAGGTGTTGTGATATGAAGTGAAGAACTAAACACGACACACGAAAATTGAAATGCAATCTTAACTCCAGCAAGCATAGACATTTATAAGGACAAGAAGGAAATCTATGGTTGATTAATAAGAGAAACAAAATCTACGTTTTACCAAAATGAAATCTGAGGATCCAGTAACACATCTGAGACTATATCATCCCACATAAAAGCATATAAGACAGTTTCTGGTAGGAAATGGAACAGTAAGCAAATTCTCAAGGAAGACTGGAAGGGATGTCGAGTTCCAAATAAGGCCACTATTATGTTCAATCAACATCATGTTGAGATAGTGGAAAATGCATAACAGTACCAGTAGCTCCCGGAATCATAATGTATCTACTGTCACAGACTGTATTTTTCTACTGCCAACAAAGGAACCTGAGGTAGCAAAAATAGTAAACAATCAACAGAGGGTCTTAATGAAATATCTATTAGTGTAGTAAAATGTTGTGCTTATTGGTTGGCAAGATGTAACTGACTTCATACATTCAGCTGATGAAAGAAGAGATACTGTACTTCCTAAATACCTGTAAAAGAATAAGGTAGTGCTCATTTATAAAAGTGGTGACAAGAAACATCCTGAAAATTACAGACCAAGTTACATTATATCTCTCCTCTCTGCAACTGTAGGAAAAGCTTTGAAATGTAGGATATTACATGTTATAGAGAAGAATGTCATACAGGTACTCAATGAAGCACAGAATGGCTTGAGAAATGTAGACCTACCACCACAGAAATCTTTGTAGCTTATGTATCTGTAATTGATGCATTAGATGTGCGAAAAAAATTCTGAAGTTTTTCTTGTGTATCTAAATACATTTTGCTATGTATGTCATAGCACATATTACACAGGCTGAACAGTTGTGACATCAGAAAGAGGAGTACATCATGTAGCATCACGTGGAGTGGAGAGTATCTTCAAGCCACTGTCCAGTCACATCAAAGTAAGCACCTCCAACCACATAAAAGAGTGAAGACGGTAGCTCGGAGTCACTTAACTAGGGATTTTTCATCTATCAAGTTATAAGATAACTTTCGAACCAGTAACAATTGGAGTAAATTTTCAACGTCTGAATAAGTGGCTGTGTTACTTTTTTAAGTTGACAAATTATTCATGGAAATAAAAATGTATAATTTCTCTCGTTCCAGGTTGAAGATGTCCTCAGAATACCAGGTGGAAGAAGGCAAAATGCTGTTGAGGAAGTCCATCAGCTAACGGTATTTCTCCAGATTCCAGATCTCTGTGAAGAGCTTGGTGTCGACGTTCGATTGCTACGTTCGGTTGGAAGACAACAGCATCGCGAGAACACATCACACTAGACATCTGAGGAATACTTCAACATCAGTTTTTACATCCCTACGTTGACCGCTCAAGTTCAGGAAGTGTTTAAAAAGTGATTTCGAGAGATGGAAGAAGAAATGAGAAAACGTTGATCAAAGTGGTAAGGCGAAGAATGCAGTCGAAACATTAGAATGTGCTCGGAGACTTTCTTCCTAAATATCCGAACACTGATGCAAATATTAGGTGTTCTTCTATCAACTTGTAGTTGTGAACGAAGTTTCGGCTGCCGGCGTCGACTGAAAAGTTACTTGCGCTCGACAATGAAAGAAGAGACGCTGAATGGATTGGCACACCAGTCCGCTAACCGACGTTTTAGTATGAACCCCGACGTTATAATTGACATTTTAGATCGATCCCCTCGACGATTTGACGGTACTGAGTAACCTTGTTAGTTTCTTTGATTTTTTCGAAGTATTTCATTTTCTACTGCATACCGTGTGGGATTGATATTTCAGTAACACTGCTATAAATTAAGTAAAAATGTATCTAGTAGTTTGGGTGAAATTTGGGCTATTAACACGCTTATGAATCGTTTAAGGCGAGTTAAGACATTAAATCCATTCTTGTCCGCCTGTCTAATCTATAGAAACGTTTGATCGAATCTGTATTTATATTATAATGTAAAAAGTCACAACAGGTAAAATTAGCTTTCCGTTCTCCCCCTCACCCCCCCCCCCCTCTCCCTCCAAAAAAAACCTCATGTGTGCTTGCCTGAATGGGCACAAACATGACCCTACATTCCGTAGTCCCTTATTCTGTTTGCCATGCAACAGTACGGAACCGTTTCGAATACCTTCCGGAAGTCAACGAATACGGTATCGACTTGGATAGGCCTTTGGGTCTCACGGACAAAGACAGCGAGATGAGTTTCACAAGATGTTTGTGGAATGCATGTTGATTCTTACGGATATTCTCATTAATACGTAACGCACTGGCTTACGAGTCAGTGAGGTTATTCAGACGCGGATTGATCCACGCGCCAGAGTAAGAATTATTATTGGTCTGATATTCCAACGCCGGCAGCGGTGGCCGAGCGGTTCTAGGCGCTACAGTCTGGAACCGCGCGTCCGCTACGGTCGCAGGTTCGAATCCTGCCTCGGGCATGGGTGTGTGTGATGTCCTTGGGTTAGTTAGGTTTAAGTAGTTCTAAGTTCTAGGGGACTGATGACCTCAGAAGTAAAGTCCCATAGTGCTCAGAGCCATTTGAACCATTTGATATTCCAGCCAGTCTACACGGCAGTTTCCACACGAGTTTAGGTAAATTCTGGGCTGGTTCCCCATATCTGCCCCAAAAACATAATACTAAAGTTGTTAAAACGGTCCATACAGCAACAACAACACCGTCCGAACAGACGTTGAAGGCCCAACGGTACCAAAACTTTGGTAATCTGACGGGAAGTGGTGTTACTACTGTGGCAATGCCGTTGGCCACAGCAAAACATGCATAACAAAATTTACATACTTGACGGACAGATGGCGTCCACGTAACTTCTAAATGCTTTTGTAGTGTTGTCCCTAGGTAAGGAAGAGCCGTCACGATTTTTTCCATGTCTAAAATCTGCCTATGAGAATATCCAGTTTACAATGGAAATGGAGAAAAGTGGCTGTCTTCGATTTCGAGACGTTTTAGTCAGTTGGAAAGAGCATGGGTCGTTAGGGTGCTCTGCTTATTCAAGTCCACACACTCCGACCCATATTTGCATGCCTCAGTTGTCGCCATCTTCCGCAAACTATGGGCGTCCTTCGTACGCTGGTGCCTTGGACACATGTTATGTCTGACAGACAGCCTTGTAAAGCAGCCAAAATACCTGTAGTCTGTGTTTAAAGACAATAGATATTCTTCACATCAGATTAGGACAGTGTTAATGAGAAGTCAGTGTCACTACCCGCAAGATGACATAGAGAAGGAGCTGTTCCAGTCCAAGGTGTTCCTCCCACATGTTTCATTTAAATCACGCAGAAACCTAACTAACGTTATGTTAAAGCAATCTTTAGGCTATCTACAAATAACTATGCTCCTTTGGGCTCTGTAGACCACATATGGCTCAAATTCAAAGATACAGCATCGAGAGCAATAGATAGATTCAAACCGCGTAAGTTAACAAGAGACGGGACTGATCCACCATGATACACAAAACACGTCAGAAGCAACGAAAAGAGCATGCGAAATTCAGAAGAACGCAAAATCCCGAAGACTGGCTAAGTTTCACGGAAGCTCGAAATTTAGTGCGGACGCTTTTAATAGTTTCCACAACGAAACATTATCTCAAAATAAGGTAGAAAACCAAAAGAGATTCTGGTCATATGTAAAGTACACCAATGGCAAAAAACAGTCAATACTGTCACTGCGCGATAGAGATGGAAATGTTGCCGATGATGGTGCCACTAAAGCGGAGTTACTAAATACAGTTTTCCGTGATTCCTTCACGAAAGAAGACGACGTAAATATTCCAGAATTCAAAACCAGAACAGCTGTTAGCATGAGTGACATAAAAGTAGATATCTTAGGTGTTGCGAAACAACTCAAATCACTTAGAAAGGCAAGTCTTCCGGTCCAGATGGTATACCAATCAGGTTCCTTTCAGAGTATGCAGACACAATAGCACCTTTCTTAGCAATCATATGCAACCGCTCACTTGTCGAAAGGTCTGTTCCTAAAGACTGGAAAGTAGCACAGGTCACACCAATATTCAAGAAAGGGAATAGGAGTAACCCATTGAATTACAGACCAATATCACTGAGCATATACTGTACTCGAACATTATGAATCACCTTGGCGAGAATGACTTATTGATACATAGCCAACACGGATTCAGAAAATATCGTTCTTGTGCAACACAGCTAGCTCTTCATTCCCATGAAGTAATGAGTGTTGTTGACAAAGTATCTCAGATCGATTCCATATTCCTAGATTTCCAGAAGGTTTTTGATACCGTTCCTCACAAGCGACTATGAATCAAACTGCGCGCATGTGGAGTATCGTCTCAGTTGTGTGACTGGATTCGTGTTTTCCTCTCAGAGAGGTCACGGTTCGTAGTGATAGACGGTAAATCATCGAGTAGAACAGAAGTGATATCTGGCGTTCCGCAAGGTAGTGTGATAGGCTCTTTGCTGTTCCTGATTTACATAAATGGTTCAAATGGCTCTGAGCACTATGAGACTTAACATCTGTGGTCATCAGTCCCCTAGAACTTAGAACTACTTAAACCTAACTAACCTAAGGACATCACACACATCCATGCCCGAGTCAGGATTCGAACCTGCGACCGTAGCGGTCACGCGGTTCCAAACTGAAGCGCCTAGAACCGGCGGAAACCGTTTTTATACCTCTGACAGTGGGCTGGCGGGAGTGGCCGAGCGGTTCTAGGCGCTACAATCTGGAACCGCGCGACCGCTGCGGTCGCAGATTCGAATCCTTCCTCGGGCATGGATGTGTGTGATGTCCTTAGGTTAGTTAGGTTTAAGTAGTTCTAAGTTCTAGGGGACTGATGACCTCAGGTGTTGAATCCCATAGTGCTCAGAGCCATTTTGAAGCGCCTAGGACCTCACGGCCACATCGGCCGGCTTTACATAAATGATCTAGGTGATAATCTGAGTAGCCCCCTTAGTTTGTTTGCAGATGACGCTGTAGTTTACCGTCTAGTAAAATGATCAGACGATCAAATCCAATTATAAAATTATCTAGAGAGAATTTCTGTATGGTGCGAAAAGTAGCAATTGGCACTAAACAAAGAAAAAGTGCGAGGTCATCCAGATGGGTACTAAAAGAAATCCGATAATTTTAGGGTATATGATAAATCGCACAAATCTAAGGGCTGTCAATTCGACTAAATACCTAGGAATTACAATTACGAGCAACTTAAATTGGAAAGACCACATAGATAATATTGTGGGGAAGGCGAAACAAAGACTGGTTTGTTGGTAGAACATTTAGAAGATGCGACAAACCCACTAAAGAGACAGCCTACATTACACTTGTCTGTCCTCTGCTGGAATACTGCTGCGCAGTATGAGATCCTTACCAAAAGGATTGACGAAGGACATCGAAAAAGTGCAAAGAAAGGCAGCTCGTTTCGTGTTATCGCGCAATAGGGGTGAGAGTCTCACTGATATGATACGCGAGTTGGGGTGGCAGTCAGTGAAACAAAGGCAATTTTCTTTGTGGCGAGATCTATTTAGGGAATTTCAATTTCCAACTTTCTCTTCCGAATGCGAAAATACTTTGTCGACACCCACCTACGTAGGGAGAAATGATCATCTAATAAAATAAATAAGAGCTCGAACGGAAAGATTTAGGTGTTCCTTTTTCCCCACGCGCCATTCGAGAGTGGAATGGTAGAGAAGTAGTGTGAAAATGTTTCGATGAACCCTCTGCCAGGCACTTAAGTGTGAATTGCAGAGTAACCATGTAGTTGTAGATGTAGCGGATGAACTAGGTTTGCAGAATGTTGTAGTCCACAGAATGCCTTGTCAATGTCGTAAAGCCTACACTGGTCAGGGCATGCGCACAATTCATCGTGCACGATTCATCACCACCGGTCGCCCGTGGCAGTCCAATAAGTTTGCCATAGCTGAGGAGTCTATCTCCACAGGACATTCTGTCGATTATTCTGCCATGAACATCTTTGCCACCACGAAGTCTTGTGGGACTCAGTTGTTACTGAATCTGTGCAAATACATACGTTATTAATTGCTATAAATCCTTACAATTAGATAAGGCTTGGGGAGTAATGATTGCTCTAATATCTTCAGAAAAACAAAATTTTACTCTTAATGACACATCCAACCAAAGTTAGTTTTATTGTTCTGACCACTGAGTCTTAACTTCGGGAGATCATAATCTGACACAGGGCAGGAATGCAGCATCACCGTTGCACATGCGTCTCCGCGCCTCAGATGGAGCAATATTCGAGAAAGGGCGCTAATCTGGAAGGACGGTGGTCACAAAACTCAAACGTATGCGCATGCACCACCGTGCCAACCTTCGGTACAAAGTCAACGAAGTGCACCAGCAATTTCCAATGTAAAACTCATCTGAAGGTAGTTGAATGGTAGTAAGCCGAAATACCGGGGCAAGGTGGCGATATGGCGACGTCATATGCCACAAACCTCATGGAAGTGAAACAATGTACTGGCGACAGCGGTTATAACGACGTCAACCAACGATTTGCGGTCGTTATAGCCGATAGTTGCACAAATATAATTTTTTCTTTGTTTTTTGATATAGCTAACTTTAATAAGTAGCAGAAATCCCGTACATCTACAATATTTACAATACAGTATTTGTGACGAGAGGAGCTGAAAAGAAATTTTTCTCATGTTTTTCCAGTACATACAGCAATAAAATGCCAGTAAAATGTAAAAACCTTTAATAACTGACGAAAGAAGGAGCAACACTGTAAATTGTTTAGTAATGTCGAACATGGTCTTGGATAATGACTGAGACAAAATGTTCGACTGCTATGGTCGCAGGTTCGAATCCTGCTTCGGGCATGGCTGTGTGTGATGTCCTTAGGTTAGTTAGGTTTAAGTAGTTCTAAGTTCTAGGGGACTTATGACCTAAGATGTTGAGTCCCATAGTGCTCAGAGCCATTTGAACCATTTTTTTGACAAAATGTTCAAAAAATGTTCAATTGTGTGTAGAATCATAGTATGAAGGCTTTCATGACCGGATGACATATCTTCTGGTAAACCTTCCGGGATGTAAGGTCGTGGTCCATGAAACTCTTCAGCTCCTAACGTTTCGTCCAGAGCTGCGCTGGACATCTTCAGAGGGGTGTTTCTCCTCTGGTGAGTCTTGCCGACTGACGGGCAACGCTCTCAGACGTCCGACCCGTCAGTCGGCAAGACTCACCAGAGGAGAAACACCCCTCTAAAGATGTCCAGCGCAGCTCTGGACGAAACGTTAGGAGCTGAAGAGTTTCATGGACCACGACCTTACATCCCGGAAGGTTTACCAGAAGATATGTGTGTAGAATATTATGGGACTTAACTGCTAAGGTCATCAGTCCGTAAGCTTACACACTACATAACCTAAATTATCCTAAGGACAAACACACACACTCATGCCCGAGGGAGGACTCGAACCTCCGCCGGGATCAGCCGCACAGTCCATGACTGCAGCGCCCCAGACCGCTCGGCTAATCCCGTGCGGCGACAAAATGTTGAACATATTTAAAACAGGCTGGGAGTGTTGTGGAGTATAATAGTAGTGAATGACACAGCTTCGTTACAGTTACCGTGTTATAAAATTTAATCAGCAGTACAAAAATGAAAATCAGTATTCTAGAGACAAATTACTCGAAGCCCTATGTTTTCTCCTATGTTTCTCTTTAAAATGTTTACAGACGTGATGTACTGTACCCAAAACATTGAAAATATCTAATACACACATCCACGAAACATCAATAACGAATACGCTACTACTGCACTTCGATGCGTTGAAAAATGTAACACATACTGCAATTTAATTTTCTACTCATCTGTGATCAAAGCAAAGACAATGTTGTTAAGTTTTTAAACCAGTTGCTTTAACTTTAAAGTGTCGTACAGTAATGCATACTACAGTATACTGTCTTATTTAAGGATACAGGGTACTTTTCCGGCTCAATATTATGTAAAAATCTACACCTATTTCTTTCAGGCACTGTTTATAATGTACATATCTTACAGATTTTTTGTTGATATCAGGTAATGCAGCACACTTTCTAAACAAATTTGAGGTATTTTGAACATTTTTGAACCTGCTTAGGGTTATTAAAAATTACAAAGAAATTGATGCATTTTTTTCCAAAATGCTTCCTCAAACTGAGGTACCATTTAATCCAGTGTTATTTGAAGGATACCAAATTTTTACCAGATATGCATGACATGATGGCTGAGGTACTAGACCTATGTAATTCCACCTATTATGTATATTACAACGATGAAAAAATATCACAACTTACATTTTAATTTTTATAATTTTTTCCTAATAAAAATGTTATTTTTTGTGTAATTTAGTTTATTCTGCAATAAAGATTAGGTCTACTGCATAAGTATGGACTACTGCAAGTTGCAGAAAAAAATTAGAGCAATGCTTTATAAACTTCTAGGACAAATTTGTACCTGAATTCTGAAAAATACAACTTGTGGAAAATTGCGAATGAAGATATGAGTCCAACTGAACTGTGCCTCAGGACATTCCTGAACCATAGTCTTCATCCTGCAGCAATTTTTCATCTTCAAGCATCCTCTTGGCATTGCTTTTAGCACTTCTTGCTTCTTTGGAACTTGAAGAGCGAATCTTTCAACTTCATCCACCCATTGTTTGTCACATGCAAGCAATTGATCTTCCATATTAGAGCCACATTTTATGCCTAAATTTCTCAGGACTTCCAACCTTCCTATCACTCCATCATTGAAACACATCACTGCATCTAGTACACCAACTTTTAATGTATTTAGTCCTACAAAAATATTCTTGGGTAATCTTTCCCATATGCAATGGTTGAAACTTTCATTTGTATTCTGAGTGCCCCCATGAAGACATTTACTAAGCAGAACAGGGTCACTCAGGTCTCTAAAAATTGGTTTTATTTCATTCATAATAGGCTCATGAAGAGAATGTTTATGGTGGTATATTTGACCACTTTCTTTTGCTTTTTGGTGACCACGCCAAGAATGTGCTCCTTTAGGGCAAAGTCCGCGAAGAGGGTGGTCATCTGTGGACAACTTATGAAAGTAGGTGGCCCATACAGCTTTTCTCATTGCTGTAACATCTTTCAGAGGTGTGGTTCGTCTAATGGGCAGTCCATAATAACTCTGAAGGTGGTCTGTTTCAGTTTCTGTCAATCTGCCTCGGCCAGACAGAGATTTTCCATCAGATAGCAACTTTCCCTTCGAAGCTTCCTCAACGTAACGCGTATCCTGTTTTGCACATGTCCACAACGCTCCAGTTTTGTTACCAAAGTATCACCATAAACATTGAACTCATTAATTTTATTGAAAGCTTTAGAGTCCCCGTCGTCTAAGTACTTCGTATATCTAACGTTATAAACGGGCACCGACCTCTGAAATATTTTTAGAGCCCCATCTCACTCTATGCCACCACTGTAACCATCATAATTCTGACCGAGCGAGGTGGCGCAGTGGTTAGACACTGGACTCGCATTCGGGAGGACGACGGTTCAATCCCGCGTCCGGCCATCCTGATTTAGGTTTTCCGTGATTTTCCTAAATCTCTCCAGGCAAATGCCGGGATGGTTCCTCTGAAAGGGCACGGCCGACTTCCTTCCCCATCCTTCCCTAATCTGATGAGACCGATAACCTCGCTGTCTGCTCTCCTTCCCCAAAACAACCCAACCCCATCATAATTTTTAGAACACTGATGTTCAATATGTCCTTCAGTGTTACCATGGCAGGTGTGGCAGTACTTAGATAAGCACTTAAGATCAACAACTTTTCCATTCTCCGGAGATGTAGTACTTACAACATCATTCAAGGAACGATGTACTCGACATTGCCACGTCCCATCAAGTGCAACAGCAATGTCCCTGGTTCCACTAATATTTACAGTTTCTTCTACCGCACGTTTCATAAATTCTTTATACACAACCGTCAAGGCATCTAAAAGTATTTGTATGTACTTGCTGAACCTAAAAGGAGGAGGAGGAAGGTCTATCAAACCACAAAACGTTTGAGCAACCTTTTTTTTCCTTTTCCTGTTGCACGCATTACATACACTAACTTCAAATATGAATTATGCACAATGTTAGAATTCATTTTCGAGGTAGGTTGATTGCAGGATCTATACAGAACAACTAATTTTGAAGCTAAACCCTTTCTGCTCCTTCGTTGTTCAATTATTTCCAGACAGCCTACACCGTCACATTGTTTACATTTCGCCACTTCCTTTATCAAGGAAGATAAGATGGTCACATCAACAACAACAAATCCATTACAAACAGTGTCACTGTTAACACTAAAATTTGAACCACCAAGAGGCGTGCCATGTGGGAGTTTCTTCGCTGAAGAACTGATACATAGGTTGCTTTCAACAGTGTGGCTTGCTTTGTTTTTGAACTGGTTACAACGGAATTTCCTTTTATAGTATTTCTTGATGTGTGGCATCCTTCGTATTTATTGCTCACTAAAGGATATGTACATCCACAAATATATGTAGCACTTGGGCAACAAACATTCAGTAACACGTGAACAAACTGCTTCAGTGAAACGAAAGTAAATACTAGCAAAGATAATCCTTTACGGACACTAGAGAGGCCGGCCGGAGTGGCCGTGCGGTTCTGGGCGCAACAGTCTGGAACCGAGCGACCGCTACGGTCGCAGGTTCGATTCCTGCCTCGGGCATGGGTGTGTGTGATGTCCTTAGGTTAGTTAGGTTTAATTAGTTCTAAGTTCTAGGCGACTGATGACCTCAGAAGATAAGTCGCATAGTGCTCAGAGCCATTTTTGACACTAGAGACCTGCACTGTTACTAAGATATACAATGTATCATACGTATAATCGCTGGAAATAGAAAGTTCACAGTTATTTTCGAAATAGTACTGGTATCTGTAACAGAAATAAAGGGTGCGTGACGGCATACATGACCGTAACTTTAAAATTTGGTACATATAGGTCATTTTTCATTTGAAACCCTATAATGTATCCTTAAGGTAATCAGTTATATTTGTTTGCTTTTTGTAGCTAAAACGTGTGTACGTTTTATTTGCATTTGACAATGTATTCGTTTTGATACCCGATTTGAAACCAACAATCTGCAGAAAACAAGAGTTAGAAAATAAGCGTTACTTTGTTGGAATCTCCAACACGTAACAAACAAAAATGAACATTGGATCTTATAGCCGATACATTTGTCCGAAACTGGAATAAAAATACGTCGTTTTATACGATAAATCGCAATAAATGATCTCATACTAAGCGATTTGTTTTATATATAGCGTTTTCATAGGATTTAGACGCGATCGATAACTTTGGCTGTTATACCCAGTACGTCGTTAAAAGCGCTGTCTCTATAAATGGTATCTAATGTACACTACTGGCCATTAAAGTTGCTGCACCACGAAGATGACGTGCTACAGACGCGAAATTTAACCGGCAGGAAGAAGATGCTGTGATATGTAAATGATTAGCTTTTCAGAGCATTCACACAAGGTTGGCTCCGGTGGCGACACCTACAAAGTGCTGACATGAGGAAAGTTTCCAACCGATTTCTCATACAAAAACAGAAGTTGACCGGCGTTGCCTGGTGAAACGTTGTTGTGATGCCTCGTGTAAGCAGGAGAAATGCGTACCATCACGTTTCCGACTCTGATAAAGGTCGGATTGTAGCCTATCGCGATTGCGGTTTATCGTATCGCGACATTGCTGCTCGCGTTGGTCGAGATCCAATGACTGTTAGCAGAATCGGTGGGTTCAGGAGGGTAATACGGAACGCCGTGCTGGATCCCAACGGCCTCGTATCACTAGCAGTCGAGATGACAGGCATCTTATCCGCATGGCTGTAATGGATCGTGCAGCCACGTTTCCCTGAGTGAACAGATGGGGCCGTTTGCAAGACAACAACCATTTGCACGAACAGTTCGACGACGTTTGCAGCAGCATGACTATCAGCACGGAGACCATGGCTGCGGTTACCCTTGACGCTGCATGACAGACAGGAGCGCCTGCGATGGTGTACTCAACGACGAACCTGGGTGCACGAATGGCGAAACGTCATTTTTTCGGATGAATCCAGGTTCTGTTTACAGCATCATGATGGTCACATCGCGGTGAATGCACATTGGAAGCGTGTATTCGTCATCACCATACTGGCGTATCACCCGGCGTGATGGTATGGGGTGCCGTTGGTTACACGTCTCGGTCACCTCTTGTTCGCATTGACGTCTCTTTGAACAGTGGACGTTACATTTCAGATGTGTTACGACCCGTGGCTCTACCCTTCATTCGATCCCTGCGAAACTTTACATTTCAGCAGGATAATGCACGACCGCATGTTGCAGGTCCTGTATGGGCCTTTCTGGATACAGAAAAAGTTCGACTGCTGCCCTGGCCAGCACATGCTCCAGATCTCTCACGAATTGAAAACGTCTGGTGAATGGTGGCCGAGCAACTGGCTCGTCACAATACGCCAGTCAGTACTCTTGATGAACTGTGGTATCGTGTTGAAGCTGCATGGGCAGCTCTGTTTGACTCAATGCCCAGGCTTATCAAGGCCGTTATTATGACCAGAGGTGGTTGTTCTGGGTACTGATTTCTCAGGATCTATGCATCCAAATTGCGTGAAAATGTAATCACATGTCGGTTCTAGTATAATATCTTTGTCCAATGAATACTCGTTTATCATCTGCATTTCTTCTTGGTGTAGCAATTTTAATGGCCAGTAGTGTAGTTGGAAAGTCAAGGAGAGGTGCATCTTCAGTGGAACCTGCTAGAGTTGGACAAACCCTGAAGTAAAGGAACAAAATGTAAGAAATTGGGATGACTTCGTCGTAAAATATAAATAAGGCAGGGTACTAACCTATAGAAGGACGAACTGAGACAGATTTTCGCACTAACCCACGCTCGTTATTAACGATCTCTAATCTGCTTGTGTCTCAGATGGTTTCGACGTTTACGGGAATGCTCGCAGGTTCTCCATACCCGTCTGAGAAATGCAACCCACGAACATTTAGTTACGTGAACACAAAGTACATATATAGCAGTATTCTACACAGGGTGTACTTTTGGGTCAAACTGAAACAAGTGACAGTGAGTCCACACCCGATTATATTGAGACAGTGAACCAACGGTCGGAAACGTACATTTAATGTGTTACGAACATGCCTAGCGTATAAAACATAACGACGTATTTCATATTAAATGTTCTAAGTGTCGGCCGCCAGTCTCAATGCACGCATAGCAACGGCGCGTGAAGTTCCGCCGCATTCTTGACGATATATTCGTTTTGACAACTGACTTGAAACCAACAATCTGCAGAAAACAAAGAGTTTGAAAATAAACATTACATTGTTTGAATCCCCAAACATGTAACAAACGTAACTAGTTGGAGTCACGAACGATAGCGGTCGAGTTTAGGCTTGTTCTGCGCACCTACGTCAGATATATTCCGACAGCCAATGAGTGTTCAGTAGTGTTCTGAGCGCTCTGATCTGAATGCCTTAGCCGAGTGGAGTGGCCGCGCGGTTCGAGGCGACATGTCACGGATTGCGCTGCCTCTCCCGCTGGAGGTTCGAGTCCTCCCTCGGGCAGGGGTGTGTGTGCGTGTTGTTCTTAGCTTAAGTTACATTAAGTTAGTTTAAGTAGTGTGTAAGTCTAGGGACCGATGACCTCAGCAGTTTGGTCTCTTAGGAATCCACACACATTTGAACATTTGAATGCCGTAGCTAATACGAGCTTAAACAAGATCGTAGCGAATTGTTTAATGAATTTATATTTCATTTATTGCGAGTTGTCATTGCCGATGGTGGTGGTAAGTGATAAAGTCTGCATAAGTAAGCGAGAGACATAATTTGCTGGTTATACGCTTCCTTCAAGCGAAAAGCACACGCATGCGCGTACTGCAACTGTCGCCTGGAGTGTTCAACAACGCCATTCCCGTGCGTGCCTCGACATGCACGGACCACCGACCGTGGGTCGGACTATAGTGTCTGTTGTACCAAGAGACAGGCAGCTTGGGCACTAGAAAGCAGGTCTTCATCCGTTTCTGTGCGGGCTTCATACACCAACGTCTTGACATAGCCCCAGAGGAAAAAGCCCAGAAGCGTGAGATCAGTGATCTCACTGGCCATGAGACAGGAGCGCCCCTTCCAATCCAAGGACGAGGGTACGTGTTGTTCAGGTGCTCTCGGACATTAGCAGCGAAATGAGTTGGTGCACTGTTGTTTCAAACCACATTCTCAGACAACGCAGCATGCAGTCTCCAAGAACTACATGTGCAGTTGCAATACATGCACCGAGACTGGCTTTTGAACATCTACTATGAGCTGCATTGTTGTTGTGCAGTGTATGCTGTGTATGTCCATAACACAATAAATATGCATTTCCGACCATTGGTTCCCTATCTCAGTGTAATCGGTTGTGGTCCCCCTGTCACCTATGTCAATCAATCCAAAAGGTTTAAGACACACTGTATACGCCACACCAGTATAGAAGAGTTCCAGTCTGCTACATCTAATCCCAAGGGGACATATCTAGCACCAGGCTGCAGGCTGCTGTAGAACTCTCGATTCTTTTGAGCCATATTCCACTGAACTGGGAGCCATACAAAGGGTTTTCCAGTCGAGTATTTAGAAGTAGGTTACCATTCCACGACCAAAGAGGTCCAGACAATTTTTTCTTTTTTTTTGGCCGGGGGGTGGGGGGTTGAAGGATGGTTCAGTTCTGTTCAACTACAAGATATTGATTCAGATTATTATTGCAAAATATCAGCAGCTGAACTGTCATAAACTGCTTCAACGTTTAGAATTGTAACTCAGGTTGCATCTACTAAAAATTTTCGTACTATGGTGGTACTTAGAAGTGGAATGTTGGGTTGAGAGATGTGCAACAACATTCAGGAAGCATTTTTATTAATCACGTAAAATTTTTAACCTGCAGATCGAAGTAAAGAGACGCCTGTTCCCAAGTCTCTACTCCCCCTTCCCCCAAGTTAATCATACAATACAATACACAGCTTGTATCACAATTAAAACGACCTAAAAATCTCAGAACTTTGGCACCATTTACATTTGCCTCTTTAAAACAATTAAATAACGTGCGTTATTATTTCAAATGCAGTTAGATTAAAAAATCCGCCTCAGACAATAATCACCAGACGTTTTAAGAAACACAGTATGGCCAAAATACAGCCACACAAAATACTCGATACTAGTGTTGTGCTCTACCAAAATTACGGTTCGGTCGTTTTGGTACAGTACATACAAAACTTAGTAAATGGTAGGATTACCAGTAGTAATGGTAGGGACAGAAACGTAAGTGAATATATGAGAGAGAAACCGGGAGCCGAAGACTTCTCTTTGTTTTTTGATTGTTTGTTTGTTTGTTTTACACGTAACTAGACCATACATCATTCAGTGTTAGTTCACTTTGCATTCTGTATCCTTACAAAATATAAACTGCATATTTCAAGTAATAAAAATTGGTTGATTGAGGAAATTCTGCGCTTTTGTGTAACCAAAGCATGTACTTCTGATGCAAGAATAGTATACATGCACAAACATAAAAAATGTATATTATTATTTTCTGTACACCATAGAAAGTTCTTCAACATGATCAAAGGCAAGAGTTTCCTCTTACTGCTGATAAGTGCGAAAGTTTTTATGAATAACAGAAACGTGTTTTATATAACCTCGACGAAGAATTGAAGATATGTTTGATACGTTTTTGTTGTGCTTTTTTTATATTTTATCGTTTTTTAAAAGAAATTACGTTTTCTGGTGCGATATGATACGTCTGTATTGTTTTTTATTTGTATTACATCCCTCTGTTTCACGTTACAGATCAACAGTTTTCGAATAAACGTGAATTAAATATTGACCACTTTTGTTTTGCTATAAACACTGCTTATTTATAAGTACAAGTCAGGTGGATAACTGTGTACAACAAAACTGTTCTATGGGTTAGGGGGCTCTTTATAGAAATCCTCTTTCAGTTTCTAGACAGCTCGCCACAAGCTCGGTTTCTAGAGGAATCCGGTAAGACACTGATAGCATAAGTAAAAAACGCGATCGAAAGTAGCTAACGTCCGATGGGTATGCAACACACATACCATACAGGAAAGGTGTTAACGATTTTAACTGACCAAAGGTATTATGGAAACTACCGTGATAGTTTACTTGTGATAGTTTACGGTAGTCTATGGTAGTTTTACAACTCTATACAGTGCCCAAAACACTGGGAATAAAGATGGATATCAGTTAACACAGATGAGAGTAGAAAACAAACGCAACTACTGTCATTCAAACGGCAACCTAAGTCAGCATGGAACTGTCACCATGTCAGTAGTGAGTAGAAAACATTTGTACGAAAGAAGAACACAATCACCTTTAAAGCCGTCAATGGCGACGTTTATACGTCGTCCTGTAAACTAGTGACCCTAATACCTAATAAGTCCCTAGCGAGCCAAAAATACAATACACTTGAGGTCCATTTCATACGAGCCAAAGTGAGCTGACCTCGACGCAAAATACACGCCAGCGGCAAATCTCGATGGTAAGTTCATCTCGTCGCAAGGTAAGGCATGTGGCACAGTCCACTCAAGGGCCGCCGCGCCTTTGCGATGACAGACGATGTTTTCTTGCTGATACACTGAAGCGCCAAAGAAACTGGTATAGGCATGCGTATTCAAATACAGAGATATGTAAACAGGCAAAATACGGCGCTGCGGTCGGCAACGCCTATATAAGACAAGTGTCTGGTGCAGTTGCTAGATCGGTTCTGCTGCTACTATGGTAGGTTATCAATATTTAAGTGAATTTGAACGTGGTGTTACAGTCGGCACACGAACGATGGAACATAATATCTCCGAGGTAGCGATGAAGTGGGTATTTTCCCGTGCGACCATTTCACGAGTGTACCGTGAAAATCAGGAATCCGGTAAAACATCAAATCTCCGATATCGCTGGGGCCGGAAAAAGATCCTGAGAACGGGACCAACGACGACTGAAGAAAATAGTTCAACGTGAGAGAAGTGCAACCCTTCCACAAATTGCTGCAGATTTCAATGCTGGGCCATCAACAAGCGTCAGCGTGCGAACCATTCAACGAAACGTCATCGATATGGGCTTTCGGAGCCGAAGGCCCACTCGTGTACCCTTGATGACTGCGATACAAAGCTTTACGCCTGGCTTGGGCCTGTCAACACCAGCAATGTACTGTTGATGACTGGAAACATTTTGCCTGCTCGGGCGATTCTCGTTTCAAATTTCATCGAGCGGATGGACGTGTACGGGTATGGAGACAACCTCATCAATCCATGGACCCCGCACGTCACCAGGGGACTGTTCAAGCTGGTGGAGGCTTTGTAATGGTGTGAGGCACGTGCAGTTAGGATAATATCGGACCCCTGATACATTTAGATATGACTCTGATAGTTGACACGTACGTGAGCATCCTGTCTGATCACCTGCATTCATTCATGTCCATTGTTCATTTCGACAGACTTAGGCAATTCCAGCAGGACAATGCGACACCCCACACGTCCAGAATTGCTACAGAGTAGTTCCAGGAGCACTCTGAGTTTAAACATTTCCGCTGGTCTCCAAACTCCCCAGCCATGAACATTATTGGGCATATCTGGGTGCCTTGAAACGTGCTGTTCAGAAGAGATCCCCACCCCCTCGTACTCTTACAGATTATGCACAGCCCTGCAGTATTCATGGTGTCAGTTCCCTCCAACACTACTTCAAACATTAGACGAGTCCATGCCACGTCGTGCGTGCTCGTGGGTGCTCTACACGATATTAGCCAGGTGTACCAGTTTCTTTGGCTCTTCAGTGTAGCTCGGAGGAGTCCACACTAGGATTGCTGCGCCACCGGAAAGGGCCTCCTCAGTAGTTGGCTGTACCTCGCGCCAGTAAAACGCCTGGCTGCGCCGAAAGGATGGCAGTTATTGCTGAAACAACCGGTTTTCGGTTATACCGTTGTTTTTCAAGCCAGTTTAACCCGACTATTAAAACCGCTCAAAGTAACTGGTTCCTGAAATAACCGATTTTCGGTTCTTTATTCCTGTTATTTCCTGTGAAATCGAACAAAGTTTGAATAAATTAGACTCCCTCAGTTTCAAAATTCATAGAGTCGAAATATTAAATTTAATACGCTAATAAAAGAAAAATTATCCCGTCCATCGTTCGCCGTTTTTCTCTAAAAGTGATAAGAGGTTAACTACTACAAAAAAATCACCATGATTCTCCTACTGATTCTAATTTTTTGAAACAGTTGAATTATACCCGTATTTGGACAATACGATTAGCTGATGCTAAAGAGTGGAAACTGAGGTTAAAGTACTCTACTTAACATGTAAATTTGTCCGTTTTTTAGGGCTACAAGCAGAAAAAGGCACGTTATATAGACGCAGGCAGCAGATCAGTTGCTTTCAGTTGTTATTGTGAACAATGGATGAACTCTTACGTTTTAAGTTTTCTTCTTATATTATGTCACAAGTTTGTTGTGGCTCCTCCCGTTTTTAATCTTTTAAAGCAAATGTAGCACTGATCTTCATTGATGCCGCGCTTCGTAAGAACTTCCCGATTAGGGGTTCTGCCATTCCTTAATAAAACTGATGTCCAACAACGACAGTGAGAAACTACCATACACACCAGACGGCTCAAGTGTTGCACACTGAAATGTGCACTCGTACCATCTAGTAACAGGTACATTATTGTCTCTTGGCATTGTTATGCTGATTGATTTTCATATTTTCTATAACAGCGCAGTACTTCAAAGCGATGGAAATTTGACGAATAAAAAAGTCCTCGTTCATTAGAAAAGATTTATTTAAAAAGTAAAAATTTAAGCACTACTGCTATGACTAATTGATATTTCGGTTATTAGTAAAAAAACCACCTGATACAACCGAGAACAAACAAATACTGAAAAATACCGATTATTGCGAACTAAAACACCGGTATCGGTTTTAAGTGATCAGTTTTTCTCAGCCCTATCGCGCCGACGTTTCGGAATTGACAACACGTAACCATACCCAGCCGGCTACAGAAAAACCTGACTGCCCGTGTTCTACCACTCTGAAAGTAGCTACTCATGTGTGCTAGCATGTCTACTCCCATTTCGCTTGCTTATCCTCATTTCGCTTGCTGGTTTTGTTACTGCTTGTTGTTTTATATTAGCTGCTGGAATTTATTTATTTTTTACATATTTTATGCTATTAAAGAGATGAATACAGCAATCGGTTAAAAATGATATAGGTTGCAATAGTTATTTGCAGGTGAAGAAGCTTGCACGGATTAGAATAGTTTGGAGAGCTGCATCAAGTAAGTCCTCAGAATGCAGACAACAACAACCACACTGTTGCTACGGTGATGACTGTCACTGTTTAAATAGCCTGCTATTTCTTGTGCATTACTTTGGTTTTAAGGAACGAGAGGCACCGTAATGTAAATGTAAATACACTTAAACTCTTAAACAGGGTTGACATCCTTTACGATTCTAATGGCCTTTTTTGTATTCTGAAAACTATTTTAGTTGCTGCCGAATTAATCCAGACTATGTATCCACATTTAAGCCGGGAAAGAAAGTAGGCATAGTAGGTGTTCTTAATCGCTTCTCCACATAACATTCGCATTTCGAATGACACTGAAGCTGATACTACTTACATTTTCCACCACAAACTCAGTGACGGAATTCATAAGTATTCTCGATCAGAAGGCAAGTCCTACTGCTAGATCTCAAACTGAGGTGGTAGGCACACACTCAGCAGGCATATAGCACGATATTAAAAGTGGTTTCATCCTTCACAAATTATGAACCATTATAAGTGATAAATAGTTGCATGCTACACTCATGCTACTTTCTTCTGTAACAATTTTCTCTGCGGAAACTACAATGTACAATAACAGTATTCGCCGACCGGTGTGGCCGTGCGGTTCTAGGCGCTTCAGTTTGGAACCGCGTGACCGCTACGGTCGCAGGTTCGAATCCTGCTTCGGGCATGGATGTGTGTGATGTCCTTAGGTTAGTTAGGTTTAAGTAGTTCTAAGTTCTAGGGGACTGATGACCTGAGACGTTAAGTCCCATAGTGCTCAGAGCCATTTGAACCATTTGAACTAACAGTATTCCTGTGCAAAAGAAAACAACCAGAATCGTCAAAGGAATATTGAATTCGTCACAATCATGTAGGCCACCATTCTCAGTGATTTACAGCATTAATTGTATTACCACTGCAAGTAGGAATCAACATGGGTTTCGAAAAAGATGATCGTGTGAAACCCAGCTCGCGCTATTCGTCCACGAGACTCAGAGGGTCATAGACACGGGTTCCCAGGTAGATGCCGTGTTTCTTGACTTCCGCAAGGCGTTCGATACGGTTCCCCACAGTCGTTTAATGAACAAAGTAAGACCATATGGAATATCAGACCAATTGTGTGATTGGATAAGGAGAGTTCCTAGATAGCAGAAAGCAGCATGTCATTCACAATGTAGAGCAGTCTTCCGAAGTAAGAGTGATTTCAGGTGAACCGCAGGGGAGTGTCGTAGGACCGTTGCTATTCACAATATACATAAATGACCTCGTGGATAACATCGGAAGTTCACTGAGGCTTTTTGCGGATGATGCTGTGGTATATCGAGAGGTTGTAACAATGGAAAAATGTACCGATGTGCAGGAGGATCTGCAACGAATTGACACATGATGCAGGGAATGGCAATTGAATCTCAATGTAGACAAGTGTAATGTGCTGCGAATACATAGAAAGAAAGAGCCTTTATCATTTAGCTACAGTATAGCAGGTCAGTAACTGGAAGCAGTTAATTCCATAAATTATCTGGGAGTACGCATTAGGAGTGATTTAAAATGGAATGATCATATAAAGTTGATCGTCGGTAAAGCAGATGCCATTCATTGGAAGAATCCTAAAGAAATGGAATCCGAAAACAAAGGAAGTAGGTTACAGTACACATGCTCGCCCACTGCTTGAACATTGTTCACCAGTGTGGGATCCCTACCAGATAGGGTTGATAGAAGAGATAGAGAAGATCCAACGGAGAGCAGCGCGCTTCGTTACAGGATTATTTAGTAATCGCGAAATTGTTACAGAGATGACAGATAAACTCCAGTGGAAGACTCTGCAGGAGAGACGCTCAGTAGCTCGGTACGGGCGTTTGTTAATGTTTCGAGAACATACCTTCACCGAGGAGTCAAGCAGTATATTGCTCCCTCCTACGTATATCTCGCGAAGAGACCATGAGGATAAAATCAGAGAGATTAGAGTCCACACAGAGGCATACCGACAATCTTTCTTTCCACGAACAATACGAGACTGGAATAGAAGGGGGAACCGATAGAGGTACTCAAAGTACCCTCCGCCACACACTGTCAGGTGGCTTGCGGAGTATGGATGTAAATGTAGATGTAGAAGCTAAAAAATGCCTTATTCTAAACGCAAACAAAAGCTGGTTGCGTCATTATCACAAAGACGTGTTGTACACAGGCATGAACTGGCATGCGGTAGTAATCTAGACTTCGTTTTTCAAATGGCTCTGAGCACTATGGGACTTAACATCTATGGTCATCAGTCCCCTAGAACTTAGAACTACTCAAACCTAACTAACCTAAGGACAGCACACAACACCCAGTCATCACGAGGCAGAGAAAATCCCTGACCCCGCCGGGAATCGAACCCGGGAGCCCGGGCGTGGGAAGCGAGAACGCTACCGCACGACCACGAGCTGCGGACAGACTTCGTTTTTAGACTGAATAAATCTTAATAGTTTTAACTTCGCTGGGATGAAGATTTCAACGAATTATCTGAACTAGTGATACAGATGCCTAGAAAAATATTTGAACTTTGTGTCATACACCAAGTGCTAATAGGAGCGTTTATCAAATTTGAAAGTTGTTTACTAGGTTCACAGAAACAATTATACAACAGTAAAGTAATTTATGGGCATATAGTAATAATTATATCTAAAATTAAATAATTACCCAACATTAAAGTAATTTATGTGCATAGAGTAATAATTATGTTTAAAATATCAATAAAAGTATATTTAAAGTAATCCCCAATGCGCCAGTAGGATATGGAAGTTTTTTGTAATAACTTTTCGAGGAAAGCTTCGATACCGTAATATAACAGTTAACTTGACCACGTACGTTACAACAAACGTTAACTACTGCTTAATCTTGAGTGGGCTTGTGGAACAGGGTCACAAACATGTGTTGCGAAAATAGCAATCACACTCTTTCTGTCTGTCAGGCCAAAGTTCTTAACCACAACTGAAATGTAATTAGCACTATATTTTTCCATTAATAGCAGTCAGCCATTTTAGTACAATCGCTAATTTATCTTGTGCCTACACGAATTTTATAGCTACGAATACACAATCTAGCACAAGTTCAATGTCATCTGTTCTTCTTTCGTTGCAGCCAGGTGTGTACAGTAGCTAGTGACGTGATACCGATATCCAGTCCAAAACGTGAATCCAGTGAGGCGTTTTACTGGGGCGAGACAATCCCCTCAGTAGCTGCGGCGAGCGAGTACACTTCTTTAGTGGTGTGCGCTGGAAGCGCCAGCGCCGTTCGACGAGTATTTAAAACAACTCGGTCACGTGACAGAATTGAGCGTAGATGAAAGCGCTGTAGCACAAAAATTCCGACGCTTAAGGATGTTGACATATATCATGAGTATTTAGCGTCTATAAAGTTATAAGACAGTCCACTTCAAGTGCTTCCTTTCTCAGCATAATTGATATGGAAGGACAGAACTTTACAAAACCTGGCACGGATCTGAATAAAAGGTGCAAATCAGTAGTCAGTGTTTTAGGGCTAAATATAAGAAGCATTTTGCGAAGTATTGACGGCATGCATACCACTTATATAGTTCTACAGATGAACAAATAAATAAATTCTGGCGTAAAATAACCAGAAGTAAGACCACGGTACCAGATAATAATAAGCATCTTCCCTGTAATGACATACCCAGTTCCTTTTTTTTCTTGGCAAGGTTGTCTGTCACCTCCAGTGGTGTAACAGATACTGAACGGTGAATGGACAAGAGGGCTAATCCATTTAGTGTTCTCAGAAAGGATAACTCAACTAGTACAGCAGTATACATTATTTGTTGAACTTGTAAATATTAGAAAATAATAATCTAATAATTGCTGTATGAGAATGTAAGACAACATACTTCAAAACTTCCCTGTCCTATTGAATTTATTAGGTATGTCTCGCTTCTCTGTAAATTGGAAATGACCTCTCTGCTGTGGTTGTCGACACATGAAGTGTTGCCAACCTTCAGAAGGCTGTTGATATTTGGATACACTTCTTCGTTGCATAACTGCAGTGCTTCCATGACAGATGGAGGTTCGGAATCTTTTTTCACAGATCTCCTTCCCCAGAAATATATCTCAGCAAGAATGTCTTCCACTACACATTCTATATCTTCAATGTAGAGTTCAATTAAGGCCTTGAACTCTTCTCGTCACAGTTTAAGAGTTTTTCAATGGTTGAGATTGGAAACAGTGAAGAAAATCCAGACAGCGCTTTCTTATTTTCAGTAAACTTTAACTTTATATTATAAAACAATGTAAAAATGGAATAGAGACCGCCCCTCCGTAGTACTCTTCAGGTACATGCATCAAGCAGTCTGGTCCGTTTTTTTTGGATCTTAAAGAAGACTGATACGTCCAGCTGTTGACAAATTGCAGTTGCACTCTCAAAACCAGCCCGCAGAATTCTTTCCCCAACGGTTCTGTCTTCCGTAGCACTGCCTCTATTTTTAATGCGTTTACAAAGTTGCGGCTGGTCCCGGTGGAGGTTCGAGTCCCCCCTAGGGCATGGGAGTGTGTGTTTGTCCTTAGGATAATTTAGGTTAAGTAGTGTGTAAGCTTAGGGACTGATGACCTTCGCAGGTAAGTCCCATAAGATTTCACACACATTTGAACATTTTTTTGAACATTTACAAAGTCACTAAAAACAAACTACTTGTGCAGTTTACTTGAGACATGAAATTTCGGAGGAGGCAGGCGACCATGATTATACTACAACGTAATATTGTATTGAAGCTGAATTAGTCACTTCAAACAAGCTATACACCCGGTGAAAAATGACTTCATTACCCAAATTGCTCAATTTACGCGTTTCCATTTGTTTCCAACAACACATGAGAACAAATCTGTACTTACAATGTGCAAATATATAACAAGCGTTAACAAAGTACAAAATACAATACATGAAAACCCATCCAAGCGCACAGAGGGCCACAGGGCTAGCTCTACAGTGTGTTTTACAATTCACGTTACACACATCTACCGTTTGTAGAGGGGATTTAGTAAATCGAGTTTTACATAGGAACCCATGTCCAGAAACGTCGTTCAACGACGCTACGGAGCGTCACAGGCGCCGGTAAATGTATCCATATACAGGGCGAATCTGTGATGATGTTACAGTCGTTCTAGGATGATTGAGGCGGCCGGGGTGGCCGAACGGTTCTAGGCGCTACAGTCTGGAGCCGCGCGACCGCTACGGTCACAGGTTCGAATCCTGTCTCGGGCATGGATGTGTGTGATGTCCTTAGGTTAGTTAGGATTAAGTAGTATTAAGTTATAGGCGACTGATGACCTCAGAAGTTAAGTCCCATAGTGCTCCGAGCCATTTGAACCATTTTTTTTTCTTTTTTTTTTTTTTTTTTGATGATGGTAAAGGATAAATGTATCACTTGAGATTGGAGTCCCTGATTCGGAAGCTAACGAGTCGAAAATTATAAGCGCAAACCGTTCTCATACCTCTGAAAGTGAAATACTTAAACTGGTACTGTTGTTTCTAACATTGTAGTGTAGGCAGCTTTTAGAGGTGGTAATATGGGTCAAAACAAGAAACAGTGTCTAGTAAATACGGGCTCTAAAATGCACACCTTAAGAGCTGTGAGCACTTGTCCAATAGAGGAGATATGTTGCACACTAGCTTCTCAGGTACGTATTTTAGAGTCTATGTTTACTGAAGATTTTTTCCTATTTTTGTCCTATAGTAGCGCCTTCGAAAGTTGCCTACCCTACAGTCTTAGCAAAAACAGTACCAGTGCATGTATTTCACTGTCAGAGGTTCAAAATGGTTCAAATGGCTCTGAGCACTATGGGACTTAACATCTGTGGTCATCAGTCCCCTAGAACTTATAACTACTTAAACCTAACTAACCTAAGGACATCACACACATCCATGCCCGGGGCAGGATTCGAACCTGCGACCGTAGCGGTCACGCGGTTCCAGACTGAAGCGCCTAGAACCGCACGGCCACACCGGCCGAATATATTTTTGTGATCAGCGAGATATGCTTACTTTTTGCTCGTGACTAGGTGGATCGTTAACTATCCAAACTATGTTAGCAGCCGTGGCTTGTACTTTGTTAAATATCATCTTTTTCTACCCTATAGTCAACCTAATATATTGTTCATATAACAACAATGTACCGAGCATTGGCATTTTCCCGACTCTTGATTAATCTCCTGCACTTAAATACCGTTTTACAAGCATTTACACCATCCTTATTTCCTACCTGTCCCCAGCCCCATCACAGTCCTACCGCCCGTCAACCCCCCCCCCCCCCCACCTTCCCCACCCACACGACCTTTCTCTCCCCCCTATCCTCCCCCTCTCCCCTCGAGCTCTGTTTCCAGTACTTAAAATCGAAAATTGTTTCTAGATAGGTTACTATTTTATGTAATTAGTCTTAATGTTATGGTTCTGGTGTAATTCATTATCTGTTCTGGACAGCCAACATAACAACTCTGCAATCAATTCTTTCACCTTATTCAAATATTTTATTCTCCTTGATGAAACTCGATTTTATTCTGTTTCCTGTTGCTGAATCTCCCTTACCTCTAAGCCAAAATTGTTTTAAGATACGTCACTGCTTGGTGGGATTATTTTCAGTGTTTTCGTTGATGTAAATCTGTATCTGCATTGGACAAATAACATAGGCACTCTGTAATTAATTCTTTCATCTTACTCGAAGTTTTATTTTCTCTGGTGTAGTCTATGTTATATTCTGTTGATTGTTCATCTGTTACTCCAGTTGCTTTTACTGACGTGTTCTGCCAGGTGGTTTATGCATGTAGTACAGCTTATTATTAGACACACCAAAAAAGTTTTGCATCACCACGGTTCCGAGAGTTCCGGAACCTGTACAGGAAATAGGAATACAGGTCAACATAAACATCATTTCCACCCGTTTCATTGCTCATGAAAACCACACATTGCATGTTGTACCTCCATACAGCGAGACCTTCAGAGGTGGTGGTCCAGATAACTGTACACACCGGTACCTCCAGTACCCAACAGCACGGCCTCTTGCGTTGCTGCTTGCCTGTGTTCGTCGTGGCATACTATCCACAAGTTCATCAAGGCACTGTTGGTACAGATTGTCCCACTCGTCAAAGGCGATTCAACGTAGATCCCTCAGAGTGGATGGTGGATCACGTCGTCCATAAACAGCCCTATAGGGTTCATGTCTCGAGAACATCCTGGCCACTCTAGTCGAGCGATGTCGTTATCCGGAGGGAAGTCGTTCAAAAAAAGGGCACGATGGGGGCGCGAATTATCGTCCATGAAGACGAACGCCTCGCCAATATGCTGCCGATATGGTTGCACTAAAGGTCGGAGGATGGCATTCACGTATCGTTCAGCCATTACGGTGCCTTCCATGACCACCAGCGGCGTACGTTGGCTCCACATAATGCCACCCCAAAACAGCAGGGAACCTCCACCTTGCTGCTCTCGCTGGACGGTATGTGTAAGGCGTTCAGCCTGACCGGGTTGCCTCCAAACACGTCTCTGACGATTGTCTGGTTGAAGGCATATGCGACACTCATCGGTGAAGAGAACGTGATGCCACTCCTGAGCGGTCCATTCGGCATGTTGTTGGGCCCATCTCTACCGCGCTGCATGGTGTCGTGGTCGCAAAGATGGACCTCGCCAAGGACGTCGGGAGTGAAGTTGCGCATCATGCAGCCTATTGCACACAGTTTGAATCTTAACACGACGTCCTGTGGCCGCACGAAAAGCATTATTCAACACGGTGGCGGTGCTGTCAGGGTTCCTCGGAGCCATAATCCGAAGATAGCGGTCATCCACTGCATTAGTAGCCCTTGGGCGGCCCGAGCGAGGCATGTCATCGGCAGTATCTGTCTCTCTGAATGTCCTTGTCCGAACAACACCACTTTGGTTCAATCTGAGACGCCTGGACACTTGCCTTGTTGAGGGCCCTTCCTGGCACAAAGTAACAATGCGGATGTGATCGAACCGCAGTATTGACCGTCTAGGCATGGTTGAACTGCACACAACACTAGCCGTGTACCTCCTTCCTGGTGGAATGACTGGAACTGATAGGCTATCGGATCCGCTCCGTCTAATACGCGCTGCTCATGCATCGTTGTTTACATCTTTCGGCGGGTTTAGTGAAATCTCCGAACAGTGAAAGGGACTGTGTCTGTGATACAACACCCACAGTCAACGTCTATCTTCAGGAGTTTTGGGAACCGGGGTGATGGAAAATTTTTTTTGATGTGTGTATATACTACACTCTATACGCCATTCTGTCCTCTATATGCTTTTGCACTTCATCCTCTCCAATCTGTCTGCCTTGTCTACCACCCTCCTCCTGCCACCCCTACCCTATTACCAACTGGTTCTTCCCCTCCACCCTCACCTCTCGTCAATTTGTACCAAGACCATTTTAGTTTATTGCAAAAAAATTTTTCTTGCTGGTTAAATAGAAGAACTGTTGCAATCATGTATGGCCTTTTGTACCAGTATACTTGCTTTACTAAAAACTTGTTTGTATAATCCTGTACCCTTTCCTGCTGGATATGTTTGACTCAGTTTAATTACTAGCTGCCTAGATAGCAATATTTTTATTTTGTCTGTGAACTGTTTGTGTACTTTGTTCATTATACAGGACATAGTAATACGTATTGTCATTGTACATTTTACTACTACTCTTTCTATTCTTCATACCATGTCTTTCTTTGACACTCACTGAGCCCCGTTTTCCCTTTACCCTCCTCCTCTTCCTCTCCACCCCCCACCACACCAACCCCCCCCCCCCACCCCCTCAGTCTCTAACCTCCCTAGTTCTTACCTGAAACACCCTATTTTTACCTGGGTGCTATGATCCACTATTACTTTCACCTCCCGCAAGAAAATATTTAGTTAAACCTATCCTTTACAGAAGATTACACTTTGTGTTTGTTACTCTACACCAGACGTGTTGACCACAACCTTTGTAAAAATAGTTTGACATTTTTGTATACGAAGCGTCAGATATTAAACCCATGGTGCCAATATATAACCCCTGCCCTCCGGTAGACCTTATCTTCCTTTCCTCTCTGCCTCCCTACGAAAGCTATTAATCTGTCAGCTTATGTTATATACACATCTAGTGACGCGCGTATCCTGTGCCCTCTGTGCACTTGGGTAGGTTTTCATGCGTTGAATTTTCTACTTCGTTAATGCCTGTTATATTTTTTAATATTCTATGTACAGATTTGTTGGCATCTTAGTTTTAAATATTTTCTGAGGGAAATAAATCTAGAACTTGTCAGTGAGCAATTTGAGTAATAAAGTCATTTTTCACCTGTTGTATGACTCTTCTGAAGTGACCAAATCAGCTCCAATAGAATACTACATTATAAACTATTTATGGTTTATTTAAATGACAGTCTCAGTCGTAATATTGAATGTATGATACAAAAATTGTATTTATTGGCATCTAAGGTCAGCATAATTAAATTAACACAATTATTTAACACAATTATTTAATATCGCTTCATTCGTCCAAAATATAGGTGACAAATTTACCCTGAAATATCGCTTGGGGTAAATTGGACAAACAACACAATCTCAGTGACGCAGAGTACTGCAACTCTCTTCTTGCTATCAGTTGCCGGCCGGAGTGGCCGTGCGGTTCTAGGCGCTACAGTCTGGAGCCGAGCGACTGCTACGGTCGCAGGTTCTAATCCTGCCTCGGGCATGGATGTGTGTGATGTCCTTAGATTAGTTAGGTTTAATTAGTTCTAAGCTCTAGGCGACTGATGACCTCAGAAGTTAAGTCGCATAGTGCTCAGAGCCATTTGAACCATTTTTCTTGCTATCAGTATGAGGAAATGTCGGTTAACCTCATGTAAACACACATACTCAGTATTGGTCAGTGATCCTTGGACACAGCCACTGGTGTTGTTATGCCACTGGAAATATGTCTAGCTTACACTGAGGAGACAAATTTATGGGATACCTCTTAATATCGTGTCTGTCCACCTTTTGCCCACCGTAGTTCAGAAACTCGATGTGTCATGGACTCAACAAGTCCTTGGAAGTCCCCTGCAGAAATATTGAGCCATGCTGTCACTATACCCGTCCATAATTGTTAGAGTGTTGCCGGTGCAGGATTTTGTGCAGGACCTGGCCTTTCGATTGTGTCCCACAAATGTTCGATTGGACTCATGTCTGAGATCTGTGTGGCCAAATCATTCCCACAAATCATCCAAATTGTTCTTCAAACAAATCGCGAACAACTCTGGCCCGATGACATAGCGCATCGTCATCCATAAAAATTCCATCGTTGTTTGGGAGCATGAACTCCATGAATGGCTGCAAATGGTCTCTAAGTAGCCGAACATAACCATTTCCAGTCAGTGATTGGTTCAGCTGGAGCAGAGGACCCAGTCGACCCCATGTAAGCACAGCCCACACCATTATGGAGCCATCACCAGCTTGCACAGTGTATTGTTGAAAACTTGGGTTCATGGCTTCGTGGGGTCTGGATCTCTAGCGTCGGCTCTTACCAACTGAAATCAGGACTCATCTGACAAGGCCACGGTTTTCCAGTCATGTAAGATCCAACGGGTATGGTCACGAGCCAAGGAGAGGCGCTGCAGGCGATGTCGTGGTGTTACCAAAGGCACTCGCTTCGGTCGTCTGTTGCCACAGACCATTAACCCCAAATTTCACCGCACTGTACTAACGGATACGTTCGTCGTACGTCTCACATTGATTCCTGTGGTTATTTCTGGCAGTGTTCTTAACACTGACAACTCTACGCAAACGTCACTGCTCTCGGTCGTTAAGTGAAGGCCGTCGGCCACTGCGTTGGCTGTAGTGAGAGGTAAGGCATGTAATTTCGTGTTCTCGGCTCTCTCCTGAGACGGTGGTTCTCGGACTATTGAATTCCCTTATGATTACCGAAATGGAACATCCTATGCGTCTAGCTGCACCTGCCATTCCACGATCAAAGTCTTAATTTCCGTCGTGCGGCCATAGCCATATCAGAAACTTTTCACATGAATCATTTGAGTAGAAATGACATCTCTGCCAATGCAATATCATTTTATAACTTGTGTACGCGCTACTACGGCCATCTGTATGTGCACATATCGTCGTCCCATGAGTTTTGTCAGCTCAATGTATAGACCTATTAGAGGTGCAACTGGGTTAAAGCACGTTTGTTCCTTAGTCTTGTGTTACTTAGTCTTGTACCTTAGTCTTGTACCATCTTTTGAGGGAACAGGGCTATAAGTAAAATGTTATTCTTATAAGGTTGTCTTTATTAAAATTATAATTAAAATAGTACTCAATTTTTCGTGTTCTCTGTTTCCTTACGGACCTCTTCACAGCATGATGATTTTCACTTGCTCGGTCTACACTTCACATATCTTTTGGTCTGCAGTCTCAAACCAAGTGATGGCATCTTTTCTTCATTGCCGTAGCTTATGACTCAACAATAATTACAAGAAACATTACACAGATAAGGACAGTAACCTGATGCATCTGTCAGCGTGATTAAGGACCCTTCGTTTCATTCTGCTAGACAAACTACAAAAAAAGAAGATAGTTACTGCGTTGATGGAGTCATTGATGTGATTACATGAAGGACAGATTTTCGTATGTATATAGGTGTGGTAGACCAGTTACTAAATAATCGTTGAAATTCCTGATGAAAGCCTTCCGTTGTCTTTTATTTTGCACAATGCTGCTAGTTTCATATGAAAATCATTTTCAAGTATAGCCTAAACGAACAAATACAAAACGTTAGAGATTGTATAATTTGAAAAGTTAGTACAAGATTTGATATCATACTTACAGGCATAAATGGCAGGAATGTTATACCATGATGTAAACGATTTCAGGTAGCTGTTGTAGGGCAACCATAGTCAATAAATTAGTCAGCAATATAAGAATTGAACAGAGCAGTTGCCCCCGAAGGCTTATTCATATCGAGAGTTGATAAAAAACTAACAGACGAAAATAGTTCGAGCAGTAAGTGGAAAACAGACATAGATAATTCGATGTTAAAGATAAAGGAGTACACATACGGTAACAAGTGAGGGTTTAAGCTAAAAAACAGAGTGGTACAACTTAGTCTTTGGTTGAAAGTAAACAACTTACATCTGTGAAATAGATGGTAATATAAAGTGTACAACATAAATAGAAACAAAGGAAGTCAAGCTGATCAAAATATTTAGCAATAAATTTACTATGACTGTGAATTACATTCAACTGAACTGAATGTGGAGAAAAAATATTATTATTTTAACCAGCATAACAAAAGAAGAGGTGAGGTGGTGGGGGGTGGAACCATTACTTTAAAGTGAAATTTTAGTGATCCACTATAAGCACAGGCCAATGTAAAATAAAAAAAGATAAAGGGTAGAAGAATTTGGGGGAGGGGGGGGGGGGACGAGGAAGACAGGGGGAAACGAAAACCAGCAAAGCGAGATAAGTAAAATTAAAAGTGAAGCATTACCTTACACATTAATTAAGTAGGTAAATACAGGTATATCACCTGCACAAACAATGGTGGTGGGTGGTGGATGGGGACATAATGCATAAAAAAATTAGTTAAGTAGATAAATATATCTGTATTACCTGCCCTAACGCTGGAGATAATGGGAGTGAGAAAACATAAACAAAATTAATTTTTTTTATAGGTTGTCATCCCCCCCCCCCCCCCCCACAGTGACTGTGCAGGTAATGGCAGTATATTTATCTACTTATTAATGTATTAGTTAATACTTGACTTTTACTTTCCCTTGCTCCCTTTGTGGGTTTTGGTTTCTTCCTCCCAACCCCTCCCCCCTAAATTCTTCTATTCTCTTTCGCTATTACCTTCTCTCTTCTTTACATTGCCCTATACTTATAGTGGATCATTAAAATTTCACTTTAAAGAAATCGTTCCACGTTCTACCCCCTCCCCACTTCTTTGGTTGTACTGGTTAAAATTAGAATATTTTTCTGAGCACTCAGTTCAGTTGACTGTACTTACTAGTCATTTTGGTCAGTTTGACTTTCTTTGTTTCTGTTTATGTCGTACACTTAATATTACCGTCTATTTCACAGACGTAAGTTGTTTACTTTCAAGCAAAACGTACACTGCACAACTTCTTAGGTTAAATCTCCACTTGTTAGCATATGCTGTACTGTTTCTATCTTTAACATCGCATTACTTATACCTATTTTCTGTGTACTGTTTGACCTACTTTCGTCTGTTAGTTTGTTATTGGCTTCCAATGTGAGTAAGCCTTGTGGTGAAACTGCTCTGTACAATGTTTATATTACTAACTGTTTTGTGAACTATGGTTGGCCTACAACAGCAACTTGTAATAGCTTACATCACTGTATAATATGTCTGCTATTTATGCCTGTAGGTACGATGTTTATAACCTTACACTAACTTCTCAAACTGTACAATCTCTAACGTTCCGTGTTTTATCGTTTAGGCTATGCTTGAAAATGGTCTGTGTCCGGAACTAGTAGCACTGTGTAAAATAAAAGACAGCTGAAGGTTCTCGCTGTGAATTTAAAGTGTTTCATCGAGGACAGATATTTTGAATCCCTACCGTAAAGAGACTGAACAGGTACTTGGAGGAAAGCTGCCAACAAGATTACGCACGGCAAGGAGAGAGGGAGAGAGAGAGAGAGAGACAGAGAGAGAGAGAGAGAGAGAGAGAGAGAGAGAGAAAGAGAGAGATAGGGAGGCAGAAGTAGCGAATGTGTGCTCTCCTAGATTCTTGCGAAACTGAGGGTCATATTGTTCAAAGCTCATAGCAATAACTCAGCGTTGATCGACACTTATATTCGGCACTGTTCCTTACACGCTGTCGCTTGGCAGCATTTATTCACAGCGGAACATGACCCGGTAATTAAAACACTAGCCCTTTGAGTTGAAGTGCTTCAGTTTTTTTATTATAATAGACACAGCTATTTTTTGTCGTTTATACATCTACAACTGCATCTATATGATTAATCTGCGATTCACAATCAAATGCATGGCAGAGAATTCATCGAACCACCTTGAAGCCATTTCTCTGCCGTTCTACTCTCGAACGGCGCGCGGGAGAAACGCGCATTTAAATCTCCCAGTGTGGGCTCAGATTTCTCTTATTTTATTATGTTGATCGTGCCTCCCTATGTGAGTGGACACCAACAAAATATTTTCAAACTCTAAGGAGAATGTTTGCGATTGAAATTTCATGAGAAGATCCTGCCGCAACGAAAAACGCCTTTGTTTTAATTATCGCCACCCCAACTCACGTATCATATGCTTGGCGCTGTCTCTACTGTTTTACGATAGTACAAAACGAGCCGCCTTTCTTTGATCTTTATCGAAGTCCTCAATCGGTCCTATCTGATACGGATCCCACGCCGCACAGTATTACTCCTGAAGCGGACGTACAAGCATAATGTAGGCAGTTTCTTTAGTAGAACTGTTGCATTTTATCAGTGCTGTGTCAATAAATCGTAGTCTTTGGTTTGCCGTACACACAACATTATGGATGTGATCGTTCCAACTTAAGTTGTTCGTAACTGTAATCCAAAAGTATTTAGTTGAATTCACAGCCTTTAGATTAGTGTCATTTATTGTCTAACTGAAAATTCGCTGACTGCTTTTGGTACACATGTGGATAACTTCACTCTTTTCATTATTTAGAGTCAATTATCACTCTTTGCACCATACAGAAATCTTGCCTAGATTGTTTTGCAATTTGTTTTGATCATGTACATGATCTCTCGTTTATATTCTGGCTCTTTTGAAAGCCGAATTCCTGACTTAAAACAGCTTTTCTAATAGTTTATTTGTTAAACACGAAGTCTTGTTTTGTACCACAAAACATGTTAAGATTTCGCTGAGTTAGTATCTCCTTATATGAATTTCGTATTAGTGGTACAAAAATTTCTGCGTAAAAGTAAATTTATAGATATTGTTAATGGAGTACTTATCATGATTGCATCTATCACTCTTTACTCCTTTCTTCTGCCAATAAATCTGGTGATTTTAATACCGAGCACTCGAGCTTGTCCGTGAAAACATTTCCCTCTTTATGTTGGAAAAAATATTTCTATCTGACAAATGCGATAGGAAAATAATAAGGAACTACTGAGCACTCAAGATATCTGGCACAAATTCAGATGCATTGTACGTCACTCCTTAAAGACGTTGGTGCCATAAAGGGTAGTGACTCACCACAGTTTATAACTATAAAAAGAAGTTACAACGAAACCGGAGAGGGATTTATAGTAGATGCAAACGAAATCCGTCGTTTATGTCACACAAAACATTGAAGGAAATCAAAACAAGCGTAAGAGTGTTATGCTAGACGCGTTCAGTGAATTGAAGAGCAAGATTTGATAATTAGAAAAAAGAAACGAACGTACGTAAAATCAATCGATGGAGCGAAATAGTTTGGCATGCCGCTGTGGCGGAGCCGTTCTAGGCGCTTCAGTCTGGAACCGCGCGACCGCTACGGTCGCAGCTTAGAATCCTGCCTCCGACATGGATGTATGTGATGTCCTTCGGTTAGTTAGGTTTAAGTAGTTCTCAGTTCTAGGGGACTGATGACCTCCAATGTTAAGTCCCATAGTGCTCAGACCCATTTGAACCATTTGAAATCGTCTGTCCAAATGCTAGTTAACTCGACGCTGAAACGGAAAATGATGAGATGAAGGCAAAAACATAAATTATGTGTCTCAAAACTACTTCACCGAAGATCACAAAGCAGTTGCTACGTTCGAGCGCCGTGAGGTTGCGAAAATATTAGATAGAGAAATAAGTGAATGCAGAAATGAAAAACAGTTCAAATCATTCGAATGAGGAAGGACCACAAGACCTGATGGGGTGCTCGTTAGATACAACACAGAATGTGTGCAGGAAACGGTCCTTCGTCTAGCATCAGTTTACCAGAAGTCACCCAAATAATGGAAAGTGCAATGTGGCTGGAAAAAGACGCAGGTTATTCCATTTCATAGGAAGTGTCGCGAAACCGATGCGCAGATGTGAGGTCAACGATCAAAATCGTGGAAATTCATGTCTGACAAAAAAAGTGAAGCACCCAGAAGGGAAGGAGGAAACGAAATGAAAGTTCACGGGTTGAGGGGGCAAGTGATGTTATTTTAGAAACTACAAATTCGAGTCAAATTTACGAGGAACTTAGCAGTATGAGCCCACTTATCAGTATAACGTTGCACCCCTTGTGGCTTGGATGCATTCAATGGTTCGATTGGTAAGGGTGTTATAAAGCAGTTGTATCCCCATGAAGTAAGCTGTCCACAGTTGTTGGAAATGGTCACTGATATTCTGGATACCGGTGCTAGGAACGAGTTGACGTCCCAGACAGTTCATAGGGACACGTGCCATGTTTGGACGAGCGTTATCTTGTTGAAGAATGGCACTATGATACTATCAGGTGACGGTTGACACATGAGGTTGCAGGATGTCCGTTATGCTGTTAGAGCTCCTTTAATCACTGCGATTCGTGACCTGAAGTCACACACTATGGCTCCCCACACTATGATACCATGGAGTCACAATGCCGTACCTTTACATAACCTTGGAAGAGTGGACCTCTCCGCAGGTTGCCGCCGTGCTAACCGACGGTGGTCATCCCGGGTAGCGCAGAACTGCGATTCACTGCCGAGCACAGTGCGACTCCGTCCATCAGCAGTCCGTGCTTCTAGGTCTTGGCAACACTCCAAACGCAGCTATTTGTGTTTTGGTGTTAACGGTAGCCTGCGCATGGGACAGTAATTCCATGGTTCGGGTGCTGCCAGTCTCCAGCCGATAATGCGGGATGACTCAGAATATTGTAGGAAATCCATTACTTGTTCCTGGATAGTAGGTGTGGAAGTGAAGGGTTTAGGATGTGCTTGGTACACAGTACGGCGACATTCCCTTGTGGTGAGTCAGACGTGGTCGACCTGAACACTGACGAGTATGCGTGCCCTCACACTGGAGTACAGTCCGATATCGGGCCACTGTCACATGTGGACGCCCCACAAATCTGGATGTTGCACGATTTAACCAGCTTGCTTAAAGGCAATGAGACGCCTTTCAGCCTCTCTCAGGTGCTGATAACGCTGTCTCACACGTATACGCGGGATCTTCGAGTCCTTGACAGTGATCATTCATCCTATATAGATAATCACGCCCCTTATACACCCTATAACGCCTAGTAACAACACTAAGTACGGACAGCACTCTACACTCAGGTGGCCGTTCTACTTGTAACAGAGAACTGCAACTCTTCTCATTAAATACCTGCCTATGGTGTGTACATATACGAAGATACATCCGGCCATGTCTTCTCGGTGCTTCACCTCTCTCTCCCTCTCCGTCCGAAATAGGCCAAAGAGTCGAGAGATATTCTGGGAATTAGCAACTTCTTAATGAAACGCCTCTTTTCACTATAGCTTCAGTTACTTGGCGAGGAGCGGTTAACTGAGCTTGGTGTATTGTTGTTAGTAGGAAACAAGTATAAACGGTTTTCTATTATTGTTTTTATACACTGAATCGCCAAAGAAACTGGTATAGGCATGCATATTCAAATACAGAGATACGTACACAGGCAGAATACGGCGATGCAGTCGGCAACGCCTGTATAAGACAAGTGTCTGGTGCAGTTGCTAGACCGGTTCTGCTGCTACAATGGCAGGTTATCAAGATTTAAGTGGGTTTTAACGTGGTGTTATAATCGGCGCACGAGCGATGGGACACAGCATCTCCGAGGTAGCGATGAAGTGGGTATTTTCCCGTACGACCAGTTCACGAGTGTGCTGTGAATATCAGGAATCCAATAAAACATCAAATCTCTAACATCGCTGCGACTGGAAAAAGATCATGTAAGAACGGGACCAATGACGACTGAAGAGAATCATTCAACGTGACAGAAATGCAACTTCCGAAAATTGCTGCAGATTTCAATGCTGGGCCATCAACAAGTGCCGGTGTGCGAACCATTCAACGAAATATCATCGATATGGGATTTTGGAGCCGAAGGCCCACTTGCGTACACTTGATGACTGCACGACACAAAGTTTTACGCCTCGCCTGGGCCCGTCAACACTGACGTTGGACTGTTGATGACTGGAAACATGTTGCCTGGTCGGACGAGTCTCGTTTCAAATTTTATCGAGCGGGTGGACATGTACAGGTATGGAGACAACCTCATGAAACTATGGATCCTGCATGTCAGCAGCGGACTGTTCAAGCTGGTGAAGGCTCTGTAATAGCGTGGGGCGTGTGCAATTGGAGTGATATGGGACCCTGATATGTCTAGGTACGACTCTGCCAGGTGACACGTACATAAGCATCTTGTCTGATCACCTGCATCCATTCATTCCGATTATGCATTCCGACGGACTTGGGCAATTCCGGCAGGACAATACGACACCCCACACCTCCGGAATTTCTACAGAGTGGCTCCAGAAACACTCTTTTGAGTTTAAACACTTCCACTGGTCACCAAATTCCCCAGACATGAACATTTTTGAGAATATATCGGATCCTCCCGGCTAGCCGCGCGGTCTAATGCGCTGCTTCACGAGCGGGAAAGCATGCCGGTCCCCGGCACGAATCCGCCCGGCGGATTAGTGTCGATGTCCGGTGTGCCAGCCAGCCTGTGGACCGTTTTTAACGCGGTTTTCCGTTTGCCTCGGCGAATGCGGACTGGTTCCTTTTATTCCGCCTCAGTTACACTATGACGGCGATTGCTGCGCAAATACTATCTCCACGTACGCGTACAACATAATTACTCTACCACACAATCATTTGGAGTTACACTCGTCGGGTATTAGACGTTCCTGGTGAGGTCCACCGGGGGCCGAACCGCACAGTAACTCGGGGTTCGGTGTGGGGTGGCGGTGGGGCGGGTGGACTGCTGTGGCATGTTGCAGGGTTGTGAACCACTGGGGGCTACGGCGTGACGAAGCCTCTCCGTCGGTTCTAGGTCGCCAGTTCAATAAACAATACAGACAATATCTGGGATGCCTTGCAACGTGCTGTTCAGAAGGACTCTCCACTTCCTCGTACTCTTACAGATTTATGGACAGCCCTGCAGAATCCATGGTGTCAATTCACTCCAGCACTACTTCAGACATTAGTCGACTCCACGCCAGATCGTGTTGCGGCACTTCTGCGTGCCCGCGGGAGCCCTACATGGTATGAGGCAGGTGTACCAGTTTCTTTGGCTCTTCAGTGTATTTGGAAAATTTGAACTTTTCTTACGTTAATTAATCAATTTTTTTCTCTTCGCTTGACGTAGAAGGCAATAAACCAGTCATGTAGTCGGCTAATTGTCTGAATTTTATTAGCAGCGAGCATTATTCTTATAACATCAGTTTTCAATCGGTTGCTTTTACGTGAGAACCTAACTGCACATTTTTATTTATTATCATTTCTTTACAAGAGATAACTCTTTTATTCATTCTTATTTGCTTGATAACGGACAGCGGTCTGCATTGCCTGCAGCATAAGCCATGTGTTGGTTCATTTTATACGTCACGTTCTGCACGGTCTCTCGTTGGTTTCGAATGAACAACACACGGAGAGCACGATTGTGGTCCGCAGCATCTTAATTTTGTGGGATATATTGTCTGTGATACTAGTGTAATTTGCAGGAGTTTACAAGCCTTGAGGCAAAATAACGGCAAAGTGTTTCCAGTAACGTACAGGTAAATTACATCAAAATGGTTCAAATGGCTCTGAGCACTATGGGACTTAACATCTGAGGTCATCAGTCCCCTAGAACTTAGAACTACTTAAACCTAACTAACCTAAGGACATCACACACATCCATGCCCGAGGCAGGATTCGAACCGGCGACCGTAGCGGTCGCACGGTTCCAGACTGAAGCGCCTAGAACCGCTCGGCTAAATTACAGCAGCGAAGTTATTAACGAACGAATATTAATTCTATATTTAGTAATTTACCAACCAATAAGCGTCTTTTGGAGCTTTCGGATCAAATTTAAACCTAATTAATCTGTCCTCATTGTACGCCATTCCATTATTACATATTTATTCAACGCAGATGTAGTCCTTTATATTATCCGTGACTATCAACAGCGATCGTACTCTGAATGTGAGTGCGAAATTACAGCTTCATCCTTTCGCAGCAAAGACATGTCATTACTTGAAAAATAATTTGACCTCTCTTCTTCTTCCTTTCCTCTTCTTCCCGATATCTCACTTCCACTTCCTCCTGGTTGGACCTGGGCCAAAGCGGTCGTGGGCCCCATGTTGGACAGAATGATGTCGGAATACTGATGCAACCAGGTCCTACTTACCAGAAGGTATCGTTCCCTGGTGGTGACTCCCGTAACTTCATCCAGAGGTCGGTTGCTGCGGCCTACTCTAAGCAAGTTCAGGCTGCGTGCTTTGGGCATTACAAATACTTCCTGTAAGGTTTTCTCAACCGTAATACCATTTAATTAGAGGTTTTATTGAGTGACATCTGTGGGAGGGAGGAATTGGGAAGGGGTGCGGGTCATTTTGAAAGTCATATTTTTAGAGGGAGACTACAGTATCACACTTTCTAAACTACACAGGTTACGTATTGCGTAATGACGCATTCCGGCTCTGTGAGTCTTGACCTTTGGTGTGATTTTTTGGTGTGTTCGATAACTCAATTAATACCTAAAGACCTTAGTATCACCACTTCCATTCGTACTACTATTCATTAAACACACTAGCCTTATTATATTCTGCTGAGTTGATGAGTTTAAGATCTCATCAACAGGCAACTCAATAGAAGCAGTGCTCTAATTCATTTGTGTCAATGATGAGCTTGGAATTAACGGCGACGTCGCTCATATTTCAACTGAACTGATTTAGGTAAGTCAATAAGAAACTTAATAAAAATTACAGTCTCGGAATTTGAACCTGGCTCCCACTAATACGAGATTACTATTTACACTACCGTAGTTCGAATGGTAGTAACGAAATTGAAGATAAGAATAATGGTACTTTGAGGACCGCTCTCCTCAACTTTATTGAAATTTCGTGGAAAAGTGTTACACGTTTTTCGGTTCAAACGACGACGTTAGAGCCAAATTAGGAGTGGATGATAGACATTATTACATGTTTATAACGCAGCTACAGCAGGTCAATTATGTTTCATTGCAATCAACCATGAAATATACTGTTACCCATTAAAACTGAAACACCACAAAGGTAGAATATAACAAACGTCAAATTAGCATGAAGTGTAGCATATACTTTGATATGCAAATGATTAGCATTTCAGCACAAGCGCGCAAAGCAGGGAGGAATAATATTATTTACATTGTGTACCGCAAACATTCAGTAACTTATTGGTTACTTGATAGGGGTAAAAGACTGTAGCTACAAAAAGTTCTATGTAGTGCATGTTACTTCCAGTACTATCAGAAGAGTTATAATGCGTGTCAGATCAGCATCTACTGGACACGACAGCATCACAGTCCAAATGATGAACCTTATTATCGATCCACTAATGCCCACTATAATAGAGATCTTCAATTACTCCTTAACCACAAGAGTTTTCCCTGAGGCCTGGAAAGTGAGTAGTTAAACCAGTACCTAAAAAGGACATTGCATGGCACCCTCTGTTTACCTCCACCCATTTGCATTATTCCTGTACGGCCTTAGAATATACAGACATCGCATCAGAACATATGCCTTAATGGTGGTAACAGATGACCAGAAGCTTGCCATGAATGTACAAGAGAGAACTATCATGTGCTTCTTAATCTCCAGCAAAGTCTTTGACACTGTCGCCTTCGACATTTACTTGCCAAACTTAGCAACCTAAATTTCTCGCTTGATGCAATGCAATAGTTTCCGCTCATACCTGACATCTTACCAGAAGAGCGTCATGTCCGGAACCATAAAACCACTATGGAGGCAGGCAGTATCACGCTTCCCCCAGTGTTGCGTGTTAGGCCTTACACTCTTTTTATTTTATGCCAATGATGTATTATTAGTTTTGCCCTGCTGCAAATACGACGTGTACACTGATGACCTCCAGTTGTATCTAAGTGCAAAACCAATAAATCTGAAGACAGATGTTGAGAATCTCAAAACCGAGCTGCGTGTGTTATCAAAATGGACACAGAATAAAGGGTTAAAGGTCAACCCACCCAAAATCTAAGGACTAATGGTGGGTCATTCTAGGCTCATTTGCCCGAAATATTGGGAATCCCTTCTATCTTAATCCTGTATGAAACAAATATCAACTTTTCACCCTCAGCAAAGAGTCTAGGAGAAATAACAGACGAAAATCTAAATTGGATTGAGCATCTAATTGCAACGTGCAAGAAGAAATCAGCATCTTTCTATGCCCTACAGAAATATAAAAAGATCTTATATCTTGACGTGTAAAAGAAAGTTGTACAAACATTAATACTGGCTGTTATTGACTACAGCGATGTTATCCTGCAAGGTCTTTCTCAAGAAACTCACGGTGCTTGGAACTGGTTATGGATGTCTGTTATATCTCTGATTTTCGACTCTTTGATCATATTTCACCATCATATGCACAACTAACATGGCTGTGTGCAGACAAGGGCAGAGTTTTCAATACCCTCTGTCTACTCTACTGTCTTATTAACGTACACTGTCCCCCGTATCACTCTTCTACCCTAATACTCTCGTCTGGACAACACAGCAGAAACTCCGTCCCCATAAGAGCAAAGTCCTTTCTGTCCCACTCCATCGTTCAGCCACTTTCTCGGAATCCTTCTCAGTAGCAAGAAACCGACTCTGGAATAGCCTTGCGCGTTATACAAGAGAACTAAGTGACGTCTCCAGCTTCAGAAGACAGTTAATGACATGTCTACTGAAGCAACAATAATGACTACCTGTCCCTGTACGCAGTCGTTACCTCTGTAGATCCTTCTCTGCAACCGAATCGTTCTCGTTTCCCAGTATGCTTACCTGGAGCAATCTCCTTAAATTTCCTTTCCCCAGAATTCGCTCTATCAGAAAACATGTATTTTGTAGAACAATAAACTCTTTTCATTTCTGCCAGTATCATTATTATTATTATTATTATTATTATTATTACTGCTATTAGTGGTAGCAACAGCAACAGTAGAAGTACTGCCAGTAATTTATTATTTCATAGTCAGTATTATTTACACACATTGCCTCTACAAATACTCAAAAATTAGTACACGCTTTTAGGGATTTCCAGTTCACTCAAGATTTATTGTTGTAACAGTTTATATGGAGTATATGAAATGATTACGTCTACAGATCAATAGCACAAGCGGTTCTGAGGTTTCGATCCAGGTTTAGATGCATGCTGAAACACCCAATTAGTATGTGATGTAGCAGCCACGGCCGGCAAAGCAGGTGCTGCCCCTGGGATCCAGTCGGTCGTACAAATGGCGAATACTATCCTGAAATACATAATGCCACGTCTGTTCGACCTGTTCAAGTAGTTCCGTAAGATCTGATGGCTGACGAGTCGCACAAGTCACTTCTCGTCCCCTCATATCCCACACGCGCTCAATTGGAAACAAGTCCAGAGATCGTGCTGGTTTGGGAAGTTGCCACACGCCTAACAGGTCACTATGAGTTTCACGGACAGTGCGTGGGCGATCATTATCCTGTTGGAGCAACACGTCACCTTCCTGTTGCAAGAATGGCAAAGAACGGGTCTAACGACACTCTGCACATGCCGAGTGCTGGTTAGCGTCCCCTCCAGAAGCATCAAAGGCGAAAGAGAGTTGTAGTTTAGCGCACCCCCATACGATAAGGCCTGAGGTGCGGGCAGTGTGTCTTCGATGAATGCGCTCTATTAGACTGCGCTCATCGGACCTACATCGTACGCGAAAACGACCGTCACTTGCGTGCAGGTAGAATCTTCGTTAATCACTAAAGACCACAGCGCGTCCTTCCAGCTTCCAAGCCATCCTCTGACGACACCTGTTGAACGGTGCAGGCCGATATTGTGACGCGAGTGGAAGATGGGCTAGATGTGTGCGTGCCCCTAATCGCACTGCTAATAATCGGTTCGCAACAATTCGTGTTGACATGTCTCGGCTCTCAAGCCCTCTTATCTGTGCTGTGGTTGGTGTACGATCTGTCACTAATGATACGTCGATCCTGGCGGGTGTTTGTGCTGCATAAACGTCGAGAATCTCGTCTACGGGTGTGAGAATGTTCACTTGACCACTAATACATCTACATCTACATCTACATCTACATCGATAATCCACAAGCCACCTGACGGTGTGTGGCGGAGGGTACCTTGAGTACCTCTATCGGTTCTCCCTTCTATTCCAGACTCGTATTGTTCGTGGAAAGAAAGATTGTCGGTATGCCTCTGTGTGGACTCTAATCTCTCTGATTTTATCCTCATGGTCTCCTCGCGAGATATACGTAGGAGGGAGCAATATACTGCTTGACTCCTGGGTGAAGGTATGTTCTAGGAACTTCAACAAACGTCCGTACCGAGCTACTGAGCGTCTCTCCTGCAGTGTCTTCCACTGGAGTTTATCTGTCATCTCCGTAACGCTTTCACTATTACTAAATGGTCCTGTAACGAAGCGCGCTGCTCTCCGTTGGATCTTCTCTATCTCTTCTATCAACCCTATCTGGTACGGATCCCACACTGCTGAGCAGTATTCAAGCAGTGGGCGAACAAGCGTACTGTAACCTACTTCCTTTGTTTTCGGATTGCATTTCCTTAGGATTCTTCCAACGAATCTCAGTCTGGCATCTGCTTTACCAACGATCAACTTTATATGATCATTCAATTTTAAATCACTCCTAATGCGTACTCCCAGATAATTTATGGAATTAACTGCTTCCAGTGTAGCTAAATGATAAGGGATCTTTCTTTCTATGTATTCGTAGCACATTTCACTTGTCTACATTGAGATTCAATTGCCATTCCCTGCACCATGCGTCAATTCGCTGCAGATCCTCCTGCATTTCAGTACAATTTTCCATTGAAACTTCCTGGCAGATTAAAACTGTGTGCCCGACCGAGACTCGAACTGGAGACCTTTGCCTTTCGCGGGCAAGCGCTTGCCCGCGAAAGGCAAAGGTCCCGAGTTCGAGTCTCGGTCGGGCACACAGTTTTAATCTGCCAGGAAGTTTCATATCAGCGCACACTCCGCTGCAGAGTGAAAATCTCATTCTGGAATTTTCCATTGTTATAACCTCTCGATATACCACAGTATCATCCGCAAAAATCCTCAGTGAACTTCCGATGTCATCCACAAGGTCATTTATGTATATTGTGAATAGCAACGGTCCTACGACACTCCCCTGCGGCACACCTGAAATCACTCTTACTTCGGAACACTTCTCTCCATTGGGAATGACATGCTGCGTTCTGTTACCTAGGAACTCTTCAATCCAATCACACAATTGGTCTGATAGCCCATATGCTTTTACTTTGTTCATTAAACGACTGTGGGGAATTGCATCGAACGCCTTGCGGAAGTCAAGAAACACGGCATCTACCTGGGAACCCGTGACTATGGCCCTCTGAGTCTCGTGGACGAATAGCACCAGCAGGGTTTCACACGATCGTATTTTTCGAAACCCATGCTGATTCCTATAGAGTTGATTTCTAGTCTCCAGAAAAGTCTTTATACTCGAACATAATATGTGTTCAAAAATTCTACAACTGATCGACGTTAGAGATATAGGTCTATAGTTCTGCCCATCTGTTCGACGTCCCTTCTTGAAAACGGGGTTGACCTGTGCCCTTTTCCAATCCTTTGGAACGCTACGCTCTTCTAGAGACCTACGGTACAACGCTGCAAGAAGGGGGGCAAGTTCCTTCGCGTACCAGCGTCGTTGCACAACTAACGCAGCACTTCCTACTTGTGTGACAATTCTCCGAAAGGACCATCCCGCCACTCGGAAGTCCACAATTTGACCCCTTTAAAACTTGCTCATTTGGCTATAGGAAGCACGTGTGCATCTTTGTGGTATGGTTGCTTGCTTGATTAACACGTTTGCACTACACTGATTCTTCTGGCTGTTGAGCATTCCCCATTAAAGGGTATAGGCAGATGGCACCCTGGTAGCTATGCCACTTCACTGTCCGTTGGCAGACAATGTTGAAGCCATTATCAGTACATCCACTATCCACAAGGTGGGATGTGCCGGTAAAAGAGGTGCAAGGCCCATTAAAAGGGACTGGGAATGGCAGAGCCTTCCCTTTTACCATATAACGTGGATTTTGCTCACAACTGCCCTACCATTGTGAGTGGGGTTGAATTTCATACAGATCACCATATACACAGGGTGTTACGAAAAGGTACGCCAAACTTTCAGGAAACATTCCTCACACAAAAAGAAAGAAAATATATTATGTGGACATGTGTCCGGAAACGCTTACTTTCCGTGTTAGAGCTCATTTTATTACTTCTCTTCAAATCATATTAATCATGGAATGGAAACACACAGCAACAGAACGTACCAGCGTGACTTCAAACACTTTGTTACAGGAAATGTTCAAAATGTCCCCCGTTAGCGAGGATACATGCATCCACCCTCCGTCGCATAGAATCCCTGATACGCTGATGCAGCCCTGGAGAATGGCGTATTGTATCATAACCGTCCACAATACGAGCACGAAGAGTCTCTACATTTGGTAACGGGGTTGCGTAGACAAGAGCTTTCAAATGCCCCCATAAATGAAAGTAAGAGGGTCGAGTTCAGGAGAGCGTGGAGGCTATGGAATTGGTCCGCCTCTACCAATCCATCGGCCACCGAATCTGTTGTTGAGAAGCGTACGAACACTTCGACTGAAATGTGCAGGAACTCCATCGTGCATGAACCACATGTTGTGTCGTACTTGTAAAAGCACATGTTCTAGCAGCACAGGTAGAGTATCGCGTATGAAATCGTGATAACGTGCTCCATTGAGCGTAGGTGGAAGAACATGGGGCCCAATCAAGACATCACCAACAATGCCTGCCCAAACGTTCACAGAAAATCTGTGTTGATGACGTGATTGCACAATTGCGTGCGGTTCTCGTCAGCCCACACATGTTGATTGTGAAAATTTACAATTTTATCACGTTGGAATGAAGCCTCATCCGTAAAGATAACATTTGCACTGAAATGAGGATTGACACATTGTTGGATGAACCATTCGCAGAAGTGTACCCGTGGAGGCCAATCAGCTGCTGATAGTTCCTGCACACGCTGTACATGGTACGGAAACAACTGGTTCTCCCGTAGCACTCTCCATACAGTGGCGTGGTCAACGTTGCCTTGTACAGCAGCAATTCTCTGACACTGAAATTAGGGTTATCTCAACTGCACGAAGAATTGCAGGTGTCCTCGTTGTTCTAGGTCTTCCCCAGTTGCGAGTCATAGGCTGGAATATTCCGTGCTCCCTAAGACGCCGATCAATTGCTTCGAACGTCTTCCTGTCGGGACACCTTCGTTCTGGAAATCTGTCTCGATACAAACGTACCGCGCCACGGCTATTGCCCCGTGCTAATCCATACATCAAATGGGCATCTGCCAACTCCGCATTTGTAAACATTGCACTGACTGCAAAACCATGTTCGTGATGAACACTAACCTGTTGATGCTACGTACTCATGTGCTTGATGCTAGTGCTGTAGAGCAATGAGTCGCATGTCAACACAAGCACCGAAGTCAACAATACCTTCCTTCAATTGAGCCAACTGGCGGTGAATCGAGGAAGTACAGTACATACTGACGAAACTAAAATGAGCTCTAACATGGAAATTAAGCGTTTCGGGAAACATATCCACATAACATGTTTTCTTTATTTGTGTGTGAGGAATGTTTCCTGAAAGTTTGGCCGTACCTTTTTCTAACACCCTGTATACAAGAGTCGTCGGCGCATCAGAAAGGATTAGGGCCTAGCGCAAGGATCGTCCATCTGACTGCATAAAGATACCCACTATGATCAAACAAAGACTACTCATTGGATTTACAATCAATCATCTTAAGAGGAGCATTTTCAGTAGGGGGCCTTGCAATGCTAGCGTTTCCTTGATATCTCTATAAATGGGGGAAACACTTCTCATTGAAAGTCGGATTAAAAGCACCACAATTTATTATGAATCGAAATTAAACTTGTGCAAACGAGGTATAATTATTGAATATACATGTCTTGTTAACAATGGACGTTAATACAAGACTGGGGGGCGTAGGGGGATATGGCCTAAATTCAGCAGTCACCCACAATACTAGCGTTCGAAATGGACAAGTAAAGGTGGGAGCTGACCATTCAGAAAAGAATTTACTCTAATAATTAGTGAAAGGTAAAACACGAGATCCAATAGCAAATACGTAAATATATTGAAAAGGCAAACTACGAACTACTTGTGGATGCACGTTATTAAAGCAGTCTCCCGTCTGTAAACTAATAAAATTCACAAAACTCATTCTGCAACACCTTGATTTACGAATATGAATAACAAGAAACGCGGGCCGTGCTACTTCTGGTTCAATTTAGATATCGTGTGGAGAACTACTCGCCACGTGTTCACACGTGGGTGACAAAGAAGGGAAAATCTAACACACGAAGGCCGTTATGAAATGGTCTCTAATATCACGGAGTAATGGAGAAGAAAAGACATTCGCTGAAGGCGAAGTGGTTACGACGGTGGTTGAATTATATCGAACGAACCGACCAGGCGCTGACTCCAAGTCCAAATACAAAATAGCAAAATGCGGACGAAATAAAGCAATGAGGCGCAAATCCTCCAAACATTAAAGATCGCCTAACACTTTAATATGTATTCGCGACTCAATCCACCTCTGAACCTAGCAAGAGCACGTATGGTTACCAACTTGCAACCGCCTTCTTGTGGATCTCGCCACCGACTCCTCGCGACTGCTAACCGCCTACCGGCCGTTGCTCCAGCGGAGCCGGGCCTTGTGGGGGTTGGAATTGGCGCTTTTTTCGCCGGTCAGTCATGGGTACGGATCTTTCGCCGAACTAGCTGCCGCTCAAGCAGACATTCCTGACTTGGCGGAATGGTTGGATAGATTTTAGTCAGGGAGTCGTCAGGGAGGCCTCTTTACAGAGCCAAACGAGCAGGAGAAACTGAGTTTCAGGTTGGTACTACTACTTAGAAGAATAAGAAGAAGGAGTACTTCGGCTTCTCCAAGTCGTTCAAACGACCAGCCCATGCTTCCAAGCTAAAAGGTCAGAGCGGGAAAAGGAAAGCCAATACGGCTAGCTGATGAAGACTGCTGAATACGGAAATAAAATAAAAGTACCTTGCTCCAATCCTCTCTAGTTTCATTATGCTGTCACACTGAAAAAAATCAACAGAATAGCAGGCATGGTATTGCCGTATTAGTAATTATAATAATATGACTACAATATCGTAAATAAGTGAAAGATGTGCAAGGTATATGCACGTATTTCACCGTCATCGGGCGAAAACCAAAGTCTCCTTTTCCCGGTTGTGCATATAAAGAAAGATAACGCAGCAGGTTTCTCAGTGAAAAGTCGTGCTGCAGTGTTGGTTATAGATGAGACCGTCGTGTTATGCTTCGTGGAAAAAGGCAGAAAAGGTCTAACACCATGTGCGAGAAATCGACAGAAGCAGGGTCGTGGCCTATCGAGACTGCGATTAACCTTTCAACGGCATCGCTGCTCTCTTTATTCGGAATTTCACGATTGACGTGCGGCCTGGAATCTCATTGAGTGGAGTATAATTCTCTTCTGTGATGAATCCCACATCGACTTCAACCCCAGTGACACCTACCTGACTGTCGCCCGCCATACGCCCCGACAACCAGGAGTGATAGTCTATGGTGCCATTTCTTTTCATAGAAGGACCCATTTGGTTGTCATCCGCGGTACTCTTACAGTGCAGTGGTACGTCGATTATATTCTAAGCCCAGTTTTGTTGTCCTTCATGGCAAGTCATCCTGCACTTACTGTCCAGGATAGCTGTCGTTTGCCTCACTTTGTTTTGTGGCTCGCCGGCGTCACGGCCTATTGTGTATGTGTAGCTTTTGTTGACAATGATATCGTAGGCTGCCCAGCAACATGTTCTGCCAGGGATGCATTGGACTGAAGACTCTTCTCCCAGATATGGCGTGGGTATGTGGTTGGCTTACGCAGTGGCAGCTGCCTGTTACCCAAAGAGTGGACGTTTGAAAAAGCAATCTGGGGAGTTCTCCGGAATTTCATTGTCGTTCGAGTGGGGTCCAGTGTTTCTGAGAAATACGTTTAATAGATTGCAGGAAGCATCCATCTGTGACTGATTTCTGCAGACCGGAGACACTGCATCACTGCCACCAGATGGCTGACTTTGTGGCCCATCTGTGACAAGATAGGTCAGACATGTATCCCTAACTACAGTGAGAAGAAGGAGGGATGAGGGGTGGCAGGGGTGGTAAGACTGACTGTAAGTTCGTTAGTTCACGACCGCACATCGCTGAGGACACACATGCAGCTGCTGCTCTCTCTCCTGCTGCAATATTTTGGGACAATTATTTTTCCCAATCCCCAGGACATGCGTTGCATTAAGACCTGTTGTTTATGAGAGCTTTTTTCACGACAATTTCTGTGTGTAATTAGAACAGTGAAGCAATTTCCACCTGTTGTGGTAGTATGTATTGATATTCCTGAATTTCCATCACCTGGGCCGCAGGTTTATTGCCGAGCACGGCAGCGGGAGGCGTCCGTAACGAACTCTGACGTCAAACAGAAATAGACACAGTCCTCAGCTGTATGCTAACAGGTAATACACTTATTAAACTCCTCCATGTCCAACACCAGCCTCTCATCAGTTAAACACATACCTCGCCAAAAATGAAGATTTTACCTCCCTCTCCAACCTTTTCCCGCCAGGTTGTAGGTGGAGGGATCATCCTATGTAGAGTTTGAGTGCATCTGTGTCTAGGTTCGAGTGGTATTGTGAAATTTTTTCCAGCAGAATAACACATAAATAAAATACACTAAACCTAACCTTGCTCTCCTGCATCTGGACAGTATCCCTGTGTTGGGATGTGCGCTTGGGCTTTCTGTCCAGAAGGACTGGGGTTTGAGTCCCAGAAAGGGCACCACTATTTTGAATTTGCCTCCAGTTCCCAGGTGGGGGGGGAGGGGGGGGGGGGACGTCAGCAAAGCCTTGGGACACGGAAATTGCCGCCAATTTTAAAATTCCCACCATATTTTAATTTACTGCCAAAATTTCGAATTCCCGCCAAAATTCGAAATTCCTGCCAAAATTCGAAATTCATGCCAATAGGGTATGTGACGGAGGGAGTGTGGGGAAGGGGGCATGGCGCGGGGAACCACGTGTCAGCTGGGAAAAACACATGACACAGGGGGTGGAGAGGAGTGGGGATAATTAATTGATCGATTTAATTGATTTGCATATCATTTTGATATCAAAAGTGTCCTCAGAGTTCCATCATCCCACCACTGAAATGCATTTTAGGCTCTGTCTACAAAACACCGCTGTCCGTAAAGGTCTTAGGCCTACTGCACTTGACTAAGCTGTGTTTGACAGGTGGGGATCTGATGCAAACTGTTATCTATCTGTGCATAGTTTTAATTATTTAAAGTAGAGAGTGATAACACAAACTCGACTAAAATGAAGTATTCTGAGACGTTTACTACAAAGGACGCATTTAAGCCCAAAGTCTAGATTCTTCGTATTATTTTGTCAAAATCGTGAAGTCGCTCACAGCATTGCGATGTGCCAGCATACACAAAGGGCAGCGACGTCTAACACGTGGGCAATGTCAAATGGGGTCTGGCATTGTCATTGCAGCAAGGAAACACCAGACGTCACATGGCCCATAACTTATTCACTATTGCACGTCGAGGCTAGGGTCAGGGTAGCACAGTAATCGACTGCTATTATTAGTGTCCCTTGATGCATAAACTCGGGTAATAAGACTCCGTGCATTTCCCAAAACACTGCTGCCATACTCTTACGTGCTGATATTGTCTGCTTGGCCTTAAATTCAGCTCGTGATGTCGTGTGACGGCATTCCATTGACTGACTGTTAGGCTCTAGGGTAGTGTGAGAAACCCACATCTCGTCCCCAGTGGCGATGTGTTTTAAAAATTGATCACCTTACTTATGATATCAGTCCAAAGAATCAATAGCTTAAGTCATTCTTTCCATTTGTTTTTCTCATTTAACAGAGAAACTTTTTTCCAAAGTTGCTCCAGCCACTTTCGGAAATTTCAGTGCTTAAGTTGAAATCTTGAATCGCCGGCCTTCACTACTTTTTTCTTATATGGCTTTGACCAAAAGTGCTGAGATCACGAATGCTGCTGCTACAGACAGCACACTGCGACAGTACCAATACAAATGGCTTCGTCTGACGAGCAAGGCATGCCGGGAGTCGGTGCATATGTGTGTTTCCATGTTCGCGTGACACTCGATTAGCTACAGAGATTTGAACTTTACTTTCGGAATAACCCTCGTATATTGGTATGTGTATTCTGGACCTTTCCATACTCTATATAAGTGAAGATGGTATCTGTTCTCTCGGACATGTCCGAGAGAACAGGTACCATCGGTGACCGTGCAGCCCGTTAGAATGAAATTACAATTAAATCAATACAAATCAATACAATGAAATGAATACCCTTAGCTGCATACAGGCGGTGATATACGTCAACGGGGACAGTTGAAAATGGGTGCCCCCTACCAGGACTGCTTATATGGCAGACGCTCTGTCCATCTGAGCCACCGAGCAACTCTTACGGGACTAGGTAAGATTGTCTGCCGCGAGTAATGAGTGTAATGGGCAGGGGCACTACGAATGTAGTGTGTGGACATTAAGGTGGGAATGGGGATCTCACGGGGAGCATGGAAGGGATAAAAGCCTGCAGTCGCACTATCCTCTGTGTCCTCGGTGGCTCAGATGAACAGAGCGTCTCCCATGTAAGCAGGAGATCCTGGGTTCAAGTCCCAGTCGGGACACACATTTTCAACTGTCCCCGTTGACGTATATCAACGCCTGTATGCAGCTAAGGGCATTCATTTCATTGTATTGATTTAAGTGTAATTTCTTTCCATACTCCATACGTACTGCTTTCACTTTGAGTTCGGGAAGGCAAACTTCACATGAAGTAATTAGGCACAGTTCCAAAACGTTCGACATGTCTGGATATGCAGTCGATAATGCTTACAGGATAACACCTCCAAACCAGAAGTTATCGACCTGATAAAAGACGAGGCAAACTGATTACAGATCAAAGATATACACATACTTAGTAGACGAAAGCGGCACCCGGAGGCAGCCTCAAAAACCATCACGATAGGGTATTACAAGAGGTGCTTGCTCCAGTACTATAGCAGTGTTCCGTATATGGTGTGCCAAGTAGTCTTCCTGCCATGAGGCACATACTGCACTGCAGCTGAAAGTCCAGCTGTCGCATCATGCTGACGAATCACTTATCTGTGGGGACAGGATCATGACCCTTCTGTACTCACACTAATCATTAAGTGATTGGGTGTGTGGTCGTTTAATTCATTGGTAAATAGTGAATATATGTGTAGAATAGATGGATGAACTGTTTGCCATAGTTGTGTGTGTCAATATTGTGTTAAGAGGTGCGTGCGTGCGTGCGTGTGTGTGTGTGTGTGTACTTTTTCTTTACCCTGCTGCTGAGAGTCGATCTATTTGCACACATGCTCTCTACACAAAAATGATTAAAATATAAAATTGTTTAAAAGAAAGCGTGACGAGTGAATACAGAGACTGAAAAGAAATTGTACAAAAGAGATATACAAAAATTCAGCAAAATATGCTGTTGGAAACAAATTAGTACATGGAAAGACGATATGGATTTTGATCCGAAGACATCATATGCCACATGGAAGACAGTAGACGTACTCATAATGGTTTCAACGTCGTCCGCCAGCAGTAAGCGTAGTGGAGTAGCTACCAGTGCACAATCTGTGTCTACCCTTCAATAGGCAATTCTCACAGCGTGCAGGCTCAGTGAGAGGCAAACGTGTGAAACAATGCAACCGTGCCATGGAGACACACTCGTGCTTCCTACAGCCAACTGAGCGAGTTTGAAAGAGGTCAAACCGTGGCCTTCTGAGTGGTGGGGTGGTCCACACAAATTGAACATGCTGCGTCAGTTCGACAACGATGCCAGTATCAGTGGTCACGTGAACATTCTCACACCCGTACACGAGATTCTGGACGTCCACACAGCACAGACGCCCGCTAGGATCGTCGTTCTGTAAGGGCAGCAGTGGCACATCGTACAGCTACTATAGCGCAGATAATAAGGCTTGTGAGCCCAGACGTGTCGACACGAAGTGTTGGCAACCGGTTATTAGGAGTGGGAGTATGGGCACACAGACCTCTGGCCCTTCAAATCACGCCACAGCATCGACGTGCACGTCTCGACTGGTGCCGTCAGAGGATCACTTGGACGATGAAACGGTGCGCCGTGGTCGTCAACGGTGAAAGCAGATTCTGCCTACACGCAAGTGAAGGTCGTTTGCGCCTACGACACAGACCTGGTGAGCGCTGTCTCACTGAGTGTAGTCTTGCAAGACATAATGCCCCCACAGCAGGCCTTATTGTATGGGCCGCGATAAGCTACAAGTTTCGTTCACCTTTAGTGTTTCTGGAAGGGACGCTAGCCAGCGCTCGGTACGTGCAGAACGTTGTCAGATCTGTTCTTGCAGCAGGAAGATAATGTGCTATTCCAACAGGACAATTCTCGCCCCCTTTTAAACGTCTAAAATAGCGTCTAATTATTTTCCAACATTGTATATTATAAAATAATTACTGTAAAAATTCGTATTGCAAAAAATGTTAATTAACCATAAGTAAACTTACACTACTGGCCATTAAAATTGCTGCAGCAAGAAGAAATGCAGATGATAAACGGGTATTGATTGAAAAAATATATTATACTAGAACTGACATGTGATTACATTTTCACGCAATTTGGGTGCATAGATCCTGAGATATCAGTACCCAGAACAACCACCTCTGGTCGTAATAACGGCCTTGATACGCCTGGGCATTGAGTCAAACAGAGCTTGAATGGCGTGTACAGGTACAGCTGCCCATGCAGCTTCAACACGATACCACATTTCATCAAGAGTAGTGACTGGCGTATTGTGACGAGCCAGTTGCTCGGCCACCATTCACCAGACGCTTTGAATTGGTGAGAGATCTGGAGAATGTGCTAGCCAGGGCTGCAGTCGAACATTTTCTGAATCCAGAAAGGCCGGTACAGGGCCTGCAACACTCGGTCGTGCATTATCCTGCTGAAATGTAGGGTTTCGCAGGGATCGAATGAAGGGTAGAGCCACGGGTCGTAACACATCTGAAATGTGACGTCCACTGTTCATAGTGCCGTCAATGCGAACAAGAGGTGACCGAGACGTGTAACCAATGGCACCCCATACCATCTCGCCAGGTGATGCGCCAGTATGGCGATGACGAATACACGCTTCCAATGTCCGTTCACCGCGATGTCGCCAAACACGGATGCGACCATCATGATGCTGTAAACAGAACCTGGATTCATCCGAAAAAATGATGTTTTGCCATTCGTGCACCCAGTTTCGTCGTTGAGTACACCATCGCAGGCGCTCCTGTCTGTGATGCTGCGTCAAGGGTAACCGCAGCCGTGGTCTCCGAGCTGACAGTCCATGCTGCTGCAAACGTCGTCGAACTGTTCGTGCAGATGGTTGTTGTCTTGCAGACGTCCTCATCTGCTGACTCTGGGATCGAGACGTGGCTGCACGATCCGTTACAGCCATTCGGATAAGATGCCTTTCATCTCGACTACTAGTGATACGAGGCCGTTGGGATCCAGCACGGCGTTCCGTATTACCCTTCTGAACCCACCGATTCCATGTTCTGCTAACAGTCACTGGATATCGACCAACGCGAGCAGCAATGTCGCGATACGATAAACCGCAATCGCGATGGGCTACAATCCGACCTTTATCAAAGTCGGAAACGTGATGGTACGCATTTCTGCTCCTTACACGAGGCACCACAACAACATTTCACCAGGCAACGCCCGTCAACTGCTATTTGTGTATGAGAAATCGGTTGGAAACTTTCCTCATGTCAGCACGTTGTAGATGTGGCCACCGGCGCCAACCTTGTGTGAATGCTCTAATAAGGTAATCATTTGCATATCACAGCGTCTTCTTCCTGTCCGTTAAATTTCGCGTCTGTAGCACGTCATCTTCGTGGTGTAGAAATTTTAATGGCCAGTAGTGTATTATATCATTAATATTATTTCTTGGTCTTCTATCTACAGAGATAAAATTATTATTTAGAACAAACCTGATGGTCCTCAACATATGGTGCCCTGTGCAAGAATGAAACCAACCACTAAAGTGCTCTAGTTATAAAAGCAGGAGGGGAGAGCGGAGTTTCATTTTCCCACCCAGAGACCACGGGATCATTGCTCCTGGAAGTCCTTATCAGTGGGTTGAACAGCTTCAAACCAGTACATCAGGTAAGTTGGGGTGACCACACTCTTGTGTGGGCAGAGTTACCTCTAAGCCCTTATCAGTGTAACCTGATACCCCCCACACCCTTCAATATCATGTCTAACCTAACGCCACAAGTTCTCACGTGCATAGCCATGCCTGAAGGATGGAGGAAAGGGGGAGAGGTGCGTGGGCAGAATATGTAGCGTGACACTGAAAATTCTTACCAGGTGTGTGCACAGGCTTGGGTGCAAGAGAAATGACCTCGAATATACATCGACCAGTTGTCTAAGCTGCAACATGATCCTGGAAGTCCTTATCATCGCATTAAAGCGGAGATAATCGGTTCTGTGCTCGTAATAGCAGTACCCCAAGTGTGAGGGCAGGCCAGTGGGGAGGGAGGGAGGGAGCTGACTTTGAATATACCCCACATAAGTGCATGGATGTGACAGGGATTCCCTGGCTACCCTTGAATATAACTCGGCCAACTGCTTTACCTGACACCCGAAGTGACGTCATGAAACAAGTTATAACTGGCTGTTGGCTCCTACCCGTCCTGAATAACTACTATTTTGTCACTGAATGTGTGTTGGTTTGAATCACACCCCTTTAAATCGCATCTCTTCAAATTTACGAGGGTGAGTCAAATGAAAACCTTAAATATTTTTTTAAATATTATTTATTGTGCAGAAGTGGTAAAAAGCTGTATCACTTTTCAACACGCTCAATGCAAGTCCTCCAGCGCTTACAAAGTGCATAAATTCCATTAGAAAAAAAATCTGGTAGTCCTCGCAACCACTCATGCATCGCATGGTGTACCTCTTCATCACGACGAAATTTCTTTCCTCCCATTGCGTCTTTGAGTGGTCCAAACATATGGAAATCACTTGGGGCAAGGTCTGGTGTGTATGGTGGATGAGGGAGACACTCAAAATGCAGGTCTGTGATTGTTGCAACTGTTGTACGGGCAGTGTGGGGCCTTGCATTGTCATATTGCAAAAGGAAACCTGTTGACAGCAATCCACGTCGCTTTGATTTGATTGCAGGCGACAGATGATGTTTTAGGAGATCTGTGTATGATGCACTGGTGACAGTGGTCCCTCTAGGCATGTAATGCTCCAAAATGACGCCTTTTTCGTCCCAAAAGAGACTCAGCATAACGTTTCCTGCTGATGGTTCTGTTCGAAACTTCTTTGGTTTTGGTGATGAGGAATGGCGCCATTCCTTGCTCGCTCTCTTCGTTTCCGGTTGGTGGGAGTGAACCCAGGTTTCGTCCCCAGTAACTATTCTTGCACGGAAGCCATGACCTTCTCGTTCAAAGCGTTGAAGTTCTTCACAAGCATCAACACGTTGTTCTCTCATTTCAGGAGTCAGCTGCCGTGGCACCCATCTTGCAGACACTTTGTGAAACTGGAGCACATCATGCACAATGTGGTGTGCTGTACATTGATTATACCGACCCTTTTTTGGTAAACAATTGGTCTCGTGTTCGATTTATTGAAAAATATTTTGAATCTTTCCAGGCCAAGAAGTGCGTTGCAAGGTCGTTAACCGAGTGCCACCTTACGTATAATGGCTGGGCGGGCCGGGTGGTCCGCTGGTATAATGAGGCCTTTCGGTCCAAGGTGGTACGTAAAAAGCAGTTGTACCTTTACGGAGATACAAACATTGGCAAATCCACCCTGATTGAAAAAGTTATTTCCCGGAAACAGCAAAAAACTTAAATTCGTCTGTTATATCATAGTGTTTAAATGTAGTAAAATTGTGTGCATTCTCATCATATTTGTCAGTGGATCCCATCTTTCCATAAACATGCTGCAATGTCATTCAGTGTCACTCGGTGGTTTTTCTTCACTATGGCTTCAACTGCTGCACTGTTCTGTGGAGTCACAACTCGTTGTGCCTGACCTGGACAAGGAGCATCTTCCATTGGAGTCACACCATTTGCGAACTTCCTACTCCATTCGTAGACTTGCTGCTGTGACAAACACGCATCACCGTACTGAACCTTCATTCGTCGATGAATTTCAATAGGTTTCACACCTCCACTACGCAAAAACCGAATAACAGAACGCTGTTCTTCCATGAGGCAAGTCGCAAGTGAGGCGGCCATCTTTATACTGATACTGCGACGGTATGTGTGCATCTGCACTATGCTGCCACCTACAGGCCATTCTGCGCACTGTTTGTAGCACGCTTACCAATTTACAGGATAACGGCGCGAAATTTAGATTTGTTATTACAAATTAAAGGTTTTCATTTGACTCACCCTCGTAGATCTGTCACTGCCATACTCCATACTCCTGACGTCTCCAAACTCTTTGAGAGCTTGTGGCAGGACGACTGCCTTACAAGCTGCTTGTCTGGGGGATACCCGTGTCGCACGTCCACTTTCTCCAGTCATATCTGAGCGGGCGCACATTCCACATGCATGCAGACGGCGGCGGTTCAACAGTTCGTCTCATCAGAGTGGGACAATCACAGGGGTTCACGCTCGGTTCCCTTCTGGATTCCCTCTTTAGTACAGACGACCCGAAGACGTCGAGGGTCCATGTGGTGCTCTTTGTGATTGACACTGCGCTGTTCGTACAGAGCATGAAGGCGCAACTGCAGCGTCAGCAGCTGCAGCAGGCCTGCAATGAGCTGGGAGCCTGGGCCATCAAATGGCGGTTCAGGTTCAATGTAGGGAATAGCCAGGCGGTGGTCTTCATTCACAAGAAGCTGCCCGCATATCTCCAGCCAGTGCATATTACGGGTGGCTCATTCCTAGATCTCACAAGGCAATGAATATTCGCGTCACTTTGGATTGGCTCCTAATTTGGTAGGCGCACATTCTGGAGATGAGGGGTAAGGCATATGCGCTTGCTGTACTCTATAGTGAACCCCAGGACAACGCTGCCCTCACACTGCGGCATCACACTATACTTGTCTCTCATGAGGTAGGTGCTCGAGTACACTGCCGTGGCGTGGCGAAATGCTGCCAACACGTCGCTTAAGAAGCTGCAGACGGTCCAGAGAAAGGCTGTCTGAATGGCGCTGCATGTGGCCCGTGATATCCCCAACAGAGAGCTTCACCGAACTGCCGGAATTTCGATGCTAAAAGATCGACTGAGGCAGTCAGCGACAAGACGATACGCGGTGGCGCGAGAACTGGAAACCCAATTTTGCAGTGGCTTGGGCAAGCAAGTGCACGGGCGACCAATCACCGGGTGGCCGATCTGCTCTAGGATTAGCCGCACCACTTACCACCCTGAGATATCAAGGAGAAAGGAACACACCGAGAGGCAACACCATTCAACCAGTAGAGGAAGCAGGAACAGCAGGTATCTGCTTAACTTGCCACACAGCTCTTCGTGTCTTACCTTATCAGTTCACTTCATTTTCACCAGCCTTCTGTAGTAACACATCTAAAAAGCCTTCATTCTCTCCTTTTCCGCTTTTCCCATTGACCGTGATTCACTTCCATACAATACACTATTTCCCAGTCGTATATTCTCAAGAATTTCTTTCTCATATTAATGCCTACGTTTTATGCTAATAGACATCTTTTGGCAAAAATATTTTCTTTGCATACGCTAGTCGGCTTCCTGTGTACTCATACATCATGTGATATTTTGTTTTCGAGGTAGAAGAATTCCATCATTTCCTCTACTAGATGATCCCCACCTTCGTCTGCTGCTATTCCCTTCTCTCCTGCTCCGTAACGCACTCTAAGACGAAAAAAGCGAAGCACCACGAAGGAATTATCCAAATGGGACGGAAATCGGTAGATGTGATATATACATATGGACAAACCGATGACTGCAAATTCAGAAAGATTGGCTGATTAATTCAAGAGAAAGAGCTTCACAAGTTAAGCAAGTCAATAAAGCGTTGGTCCACCTCTGACCCTTATTCAGGCAGTTATTCGGCTTGGCATTGATTAATAGAGATGTTGGATGTCCTTCTGAGGGATATTGTACTAAATTCTGTCCAACTGGTGCGTTAGATCGTCAAAATCACGATCTGGTTGGAGGGCCCTGCCCATAATGCTCCAAACGTTCTCAATCGGGGGAGATCCGGGGAACTTGCTAGCCAAGGGTGAGTTTGTTAAGCACAAAGACAAGCAGGAGAAACCCTGGCCGGGGGCGGGCAGACAGTATCTAGATGAAATTTCAGTGCAGGATATTTTGACATTAAGGGCAACAAAACTGGACCTAGAATATCGTCGACGTACCGCTCTGAGGTAAGGGTACCGTGGATGACAACCAAAGGGATCCTGCTGTGAAATGAAAGATCCATATTTAAAGGCTAGAAAATTGCTCAAGTCATACCAATACCCAAAAAGGGAAGTAGGAGTAATCTGCTAAATTACAGGCCCATATCACTAGCGTCGATTTGCTGTAGGGTTTTGGAACATATACTGTGTTCGAACATCATTAAGTACCACGAAGAAAGCGATTCAGAAAATATCGTTCCTGCGAAACACAACTAGCTCTTTACACTCATGAAGTAATGAGTGCTGTCGACAGGGGATGTCAAATTATTTCCATATTTTTAGATATCCAGAAGGCTTTCAACACCGTTCCTCAAAAGCGTCTTCTAATTAAACTGCGTGCCTATGGATTATCGCCTCAGTTGTGCGATTGGATTCGTGATTTAGTGTCAGAAAGGTCAAGGTTCGTAGTAATAGACGGAAAGTCATCGAGTAAATTAGAAATAATATCTGGCGTTCCCAAAGGAAGTGTTATAGGCCCTCTATTGTTCTTGATCTCCACTCCTGGAAATTGAAATAAGAACACCGTGAATTCATTGTCCCAGGAAGGGGAAACTTCATTGACACATTACTGGGGTCAGATACATCACATGATCACACTGACAGACCCACAGGCACATAGGCACAGGCAACAGAGCATGCACAATGTCGGCACTAGTACAGTGTATATCCACCTTTCGCAGCAATGCAGGCTGCTATTCTCCCATGGAGACGATCGTAGAGATGCTGGATGTAGTCCCGTGGAACGGCTTGCCATGCCATTTCCACCTGGCGCCTCAGTTGGACCAGCGTTCGTGCTGGACGTGCAGACCGCGTGAGACGACGCTTCATCCAGTCCCAAACATGCTCAATGGGGGACAGATCCGGAGATCTTGCTGGCCAGGGTAGTTGACTTACACCTTCTAGAGCACGTTGGGTGGCACGGGATACATGCGGACGTGCATTGTCCTGTTGGAACAGCAAGTTCCCTTGCCGGTCTAGGAATGGTAGAACGATGGGTTCGATGACGGTTTGGATGTACCGTGCACTATTCAGTGTCCCCTCGACGATCACCAGTGGTGTACGGCCAGTGTAGGAGATCGCTCCCCACACCATGATGCCGGGTGTTGGCCCTGTGTGCCTCGGTCGTATGCAGTCCTGATTGTGGCGCTCACCTGCACGGCGCCAAGCACGCATACGACCATCATTGGCACCAAGGCAGAAGCGACTCTCATCGCTGAAGACGACACGTCTCCATTCGTCCCTCCATTCACGCCTGTCGCGACACCACTGGAGGCGGGCTGCACGATGTTGGGGCGTGAGCAGAAGACGGCCTAACGGTGTGTGGGACCGTAGCCCAGCTTCATGGAGGCGGTTGCGAATGGTCCTCGCCGATACCCCAGGAGCAACAGTGTCCCTAATTTGCTGGGAAGTGGCGGTGCGGTCCCGTACGGCACTGTGTAGGATCCTACGGTCTTGGCGTGCATCCGTGCGTCGCTGCGGTCCGGTCCCAGGTCGACGGGCACGTGCACCTTCCGCCGACCACTGGCGACAACATCGATGTACTGTGGAGACCTCACGCCCCACGTGTTGAGCAATTCGGCGGTACGTCCACCCGGCCTCCCGCATGCCCACTATACGCCCTCGCTCAAAGTCCGTCAACTGCACATACGGTTCACGTCCACGCTGTCGCGGCATGCTACCAGTGTTAAAGACTGCGATGGAGCTCCGTATGCCACGGCAAACTGGCTGACACTGACGGCGGCGGTGCACAAATGCTGCGCAGCTAGCGCCATTCGACGGCCAACACCGCGGTTCCTGGTGTGTCCGCTGTGCCGTGCGTGTGATCATTGCTTGTACAGCCCTCTCGCAGTGTCCGGAGCAAGTATGGTGGGTCTGACACACCGGTGACAATGTGTTCTTTTTTCCATTTCCAGGAGTGTATATTAACGACAAAGGAGACAATCTGAGTAGTCATCAGATGACCAAAACGAATTACAAAATGATTTACATGAGATATAAGTATGGTACGAAAAGTGGCAATTGACGCTGAATAAAGAAAAGTGTGAAGTTATTCACATGAGTATTAAAAGAAATCCACTAAATTTTGATTACGCGATAAGTCACACAAATCTGAAGGCTGTAAATTCAACTAAATACTTAGGGATTACAATTACAAATAACCTAAATTGGAATGATCACATAGCTAATGTTGTGTGTAGAGCAAACCAAAGACTGCGATTCATTGGCAGAACAATTAGAAGGTGAAACAGGTCTACTAAAGAGACTGCTTAGATCACGTTTGTCCGCCCTATTGTAGAGTACTGCTGTGCAGTGTGGGATCCGCGTCAGGTGGGACTGACGGATGACATTGAAAAAGTTCAAAGAAGGGCAACTAGTTTTGTATTATAGCGAAATAGTGGAGATAGTGTCACAGACAAGATTCGTGAATTGGAGTGGCAGTCATCAACACAAAGGCGTTTTTCGTTGCGGGATCTTCTCACGAAATTTAAATTACCAGTTTTCTCCTCTGATTGCATAGACATTCTGTTGGCACCCATCTACAAAGGGAGAAATGATCATCACAATAAAATAAGAGAAATCAGGACTCGCACAGAAAAATTTAAGTGCTCATTTTTCCCACTTGCCGTTCCAGAGCGGAACGGTAGAAAGACAGCTTGTAGATGGTTCATTGAACCCTCTGCCAGGCACTTTATTGTGAATAGCGAAGCAATCACGTAGATGTAGATGTAGATGTAGATGTAGATGTAGAAATGGTACGCTAGACCATTACTCCTGGTTGTCGGTCTCTATGGCGGGCGACAGTCCGGGGTGTCTTCGCTGCTCATCGGGGCTCACTTCGAACCGGACTCATCACTGAAGATTGTTCAAATGGTTGAAATGGCTCTGAGCACTAGGCGACTTAACTTCTGAGGCCATCAGTCGCCTAGAACTTAGAACTAATTAAACCTAAGTAACCTAAGGACATCACACACATCCATGCCCGAGGCAGGATTCGAACCTGCGACCGTATTGGTCGCTCAGTTCCAGACTGTAGCGCCTAGAACCGCACGGCCACTCTGGCCGACTCATCACTGAAGACAATTCTTCTCTAGTCAATGAGATTCCATGGCGAAGAAATGCCTGGAGACGCCCCCACACCTGATTGTCCCCCGCCATAAGCATCAACAACCGGGTGTGATGATCTGGAGTGTCATTTCAGTTCATAGCAGAACGCCTTAGGTTGTCATCCGTGGTACCCTTACAGCACAGCGAAACTTCGACGATATTCTGCGTCCTGTCTTGTTGCCCTTCGTGGCAAGCTATCTTATGCTTTATATTTCAGCAATATAATTTCCGTCCGTACATGGCGGACATTCCTGCTTGCCAAACCTTACCCTGGTCAGCAAACTCTCCGGATCTTTCGCCAATTGAGAACGTCTGGAGCATTATGGACAGGGCACTCCAATCAGCTCCCGATTTGGCGATATAACAATCCACTTCGACAGAATTTGGCATGACATTCCTCAGGAGGACATCCAACAACTCTGTCAATTAATGTCAAGTCGAATAATTTCTTACATAAGGGCCAGAGTTGGACTAACGCGTTATGTACTTGTTTGCCCTTGAATAAATCATCCAATTTTTTTGAAACTGTAATCATTTATTTGTATGTGCAAGTGTATCGCATATATCGATTTCCATCCAAGTCGGATAATTCCTTTGTTGTCGTTGCGTTTATGTCCTAGATAATACTTTAGTCTTTCTTCTTTTTAGTCAATCCATATTTTGGGCTCACTAGTTTGTTAATCCCACTCTACAAGTCTTGAAATTGCTGCTCACTGGAGAAGGTAGCGATGTAATTAGCTAATCTTATTTCTGATATACTTTCAGCCTGGATTTCAAAGCCACTTCTGAACCCATATTTTATTTTCTTAACTGCTTCTTCCATGTACAGGCTGAACAGTAGGGCATAAAGACAACATCCCTGTCCTTGCGCCCTTCTTAATACGAGCTGTTCCCACTTGGTCTTCCGTTCTTGTTGTTCCTCCCTGGTTCTTGTACATAATGTATATTACTCGTCTTTTCCCACAGCATATTCTGAAGATTTCAAGCATGTTAGGCCACTTTACATTGTCGAATGTCTTTTTTTTTCTAGGTCGACAAAACATATGAAAGTGTCTTGATTTTTCTCAAGTGTTGACTTCATGATGAGACGGAACGGAATGAACAAGACCAAAGGCGTAGGATATCCAAATGGGGAGAGTAAAAAGCAATTCAGGAGATCAGGGAAAATAAAGCACTGGTTTGAGATAGAATATCATTTGAGGACTGAAGGTCTTAGATCCAAATTCAATAACCAGAACGACTGAGGGCGTAAACAGAATTTATAACACAGGAATTTGATCACGATACTTAATTACGATCATTCTAGTACCTTTACCTAAAGGTGCTACGCAAAAGAATGCAAAGACTACAGAACGATTACACAACTGGCCATTAAAATTGCTACACCGCGAAGATGTGCTACAGACGCGAAATTTAACCGACAGGAAGAAGATGCTGTGATATGCAAATGATTACCTTTTCAGAGCATTCACACAAGGTTGGCGCATCTGGCGACACCTACAACGTGCTGACATGAGGAAAGTTTCCAACCGATTTCTCATACACAAATAGCAGTTGACCGGCGTTGCCTGGTCAAACGTTGTTGTGATGCCTCGTGTAAGGAGGAGAAATTCGTACCATCACGTTTCCGACTTTGATAAAGGTCGGATTGTAGCCTATCGCGATTGCGGTTTATCGTATCGCGACATTACTGCTCGTGTTGGTCGAGATCCAATGACTGTTAGCAGAATATGGAATCGGTGGGTTCAGGAGGGTAATACGGAACGACGTGCTGGACCCCAACGGCCTCGTATCACTAGCAGTCGAGATGACAGGCATCTTATCCGCATGGCTGTAACGGATCGTGCAGCCACGTCTCGATCCCTGAGTCAACAGATGGGGACGTTTGCAAGACAACAACCATCTGCACGAACAGTTCGACGACGTTTGCAGCAGCATGGACTATCAGCTCGGAGACCACGGCAGCAGTTACCCTTGACGCTCCATCACACACATGAGCGCCTGCGATGGTGTACTCAACGACGAACCTGGGTGCACGAATGGCAAAACGTCATTTTTTCGGATGAATCCAGGTTCTGTTTACAGCATTATGATGGTCGCATCCGTGTTTGGCAACATCGCGATGAACGCACATTGGAAGCGTGTATTCGTCATCGCCATACTGGCGTATCACCTGACGTGATGGTATGGGATGCCATTGGTTACACGTCTCGGTCACCTCATTTTCGCACTGACGGCACTTTGAGCAGTGGACGTTACATTTCAGATGTGTTACGACCTGTGGCTCTACCGTTCATTCGATCCCTGCGAAACTCTACTTTTCAGCAGGATAATGCACGACCGAGTGTTGCAGGTCCTTTCTGGATGCAGAAAATGTTAGACTGCTGCCCTGGCCAGCTCATTCTCCAGATCTCTCACCAATTAAAACGTCTGGTCAATGGATGGCGAGCAACTGCCTCGTTTTGGCAACATCGCGATGAACGCACATTGGAAGCGTGTATTCGTCATCGCCATACTGGCGTATCACCTGACGTGATGGTATGGGATGCCATTGGTTACACGTCTCGGTCACCTCATTTTCGCACTGACGGCACTTTGAGCAGTGGACGTTACATTTCAGATGTGTTACGACCTGTGGCTCTACCGTTCATTCGATCCCTGCGAAACTCTACTTTTCAGCAGGATAATGCACGACCGAGTGTTGCAGGTCCTTTCTGGATGCAGAAAATGTTAGACTGCTGCCCTGGCCAGCTCATTCTCCAGATCTCTCACCAATTAAAACGTCTGGTCAATGGATGGCGAGCAACTGCCTCGTCACAATACGCAAGTCACTACTGTTGATGAACTGTGCTATCGTGTTGAAGCTGCATAGGCAGCTGTACCTGTACACGCCATCCAAGCTCTGTTGGCTCAGGCGTATCAATGCCGTTATTAAGGCCACAGGTGGTTGTTCTGGGTACTGATTTCTCAGGATGTATGCACCCAAATTGCGTGAAAATGTAATCACATGTCAGTTCTAATATAATATATTTGTCCAATGAATAACCGTCTATCATCTGCATTTCTTCTTGGTGTAGCAATTTTAATGTCCAGTAGTGTAGTTTTATCTATCACGTAACATAGGTTCTAATGAGAGTCACACTAAGGAGAACTGAAAAGAAAATCGAGAGAAATACTGGGAAAGAACAGTTCAAGTTCATAAAAAGAATGAAGGAGCAAGAGATGATATAGGTTATCTGAGGATGCTTTGGGAAAGAAATTAACAAGGAGGTGTATATTTGTTTTATCGACTAGGAGAATACTTTCTATTGAGGCAACTGGAGCACATTACTGAGGATTTTAAAAGATTTCTTCCCAGAATGGAAAAATAGAAGGTTAATAAAGGAGGTGTACCCAAAGGAAATGTGACAGAGTGCGGAACGTGGAGACGGAAGAGATGAGCATTGGAAAGGGTGTGAGGCAAGGATGGTCACGGTCACAATAGCTGTTCGACGTATTTGGAGACGAACTGATAGGTAAGGCCACGAAGGACGCAAGAGGCATTGCAACAGGAGGAGAAAAAATGAAATCTACAAAAAACGTCGTTGTTGAACCAGTGCTAGCGCAATCAGAAGAGCAGCCACAGCATATGTTGAAAAGTATTGCAAGAGGGGACGAGAACTGCGGAATGAAGATAAATATTGGCAAGACAAACGTTTTGAGGATAAGCAAAAGGAAGCTTCAGTTAACAGATGTATAGACGTAAAAGAAGGAATAAGTAACATCCTTTCCGTACCTGGGAAGCTTAATGACATGGAACGGAAGCTGTACAGAAGAAATAAGGATGAGGATATCTGTGAGAAAAAGAGCATTTGAAAAAGTAAAGCTGTTACTGACATCAAGTAGGATTTCAGTGAAGCTGAGGTTAAGTTCTGCTAAACGTTATGTCTGGAGTGTGGTGTTATACAGCAGTGAATCATGAACAATTAATAAGAAAGGCGAAAGATATTTAGAAACTTTTGAAATGTGGCTGTGGAAAAGAATGGTTAGGGTGAAGAGGACTGACAGAATAAAGAATGAAGAAGTATTGAAGAAAATAGAGGAAGAAAGAAATTTATTGAAAGTGGTCGGAAAGAGAAAAAATTATGGCGTAGGAATTGCCTGCAACAAAGATTTTTAGAGGAAAAAGTAGACGGAATGAGAAGTAGGAAGAGATTTGGAATGATAGAAAACATTAAAAGAATGAAATTACAGTGAAATCCAGACCATTACTTGCCTACTGGCGTTGATAAATATCGACTGGAACAGTTGGAAATTTGTGCCCCGATCAGGACTCGAACCTGGGATCTCCTGCTTAGATGACAGATATCTCTATCTGACTGACCGAGGGCACAGAGGATAGTGCGGCTGCAGGGATTTATCTCTGGCATGCTCCTTGTGAGACCCACATTTCCAACTTTCTGTCCACACACTACATTTTAAGTGCCCCTGCCCGCTATACTCATTAGTCACGGCGGTCAATCTACCGATCCCCATAAGAGCTTGAGCAATGTGAGTGCATCCACTCTGAAGAAGATCATTGGCCGGTAAGCTTTATCTATATGAAGATGGCATCTGTTCTTTCGGACATGTCCAAAAGAACAGATACCATCTTCATATATAACACTAGAAGAGGACAAACTTACAAAAAGATGAAGGAAGATGCTTAGAACAGAACACGCCTCTAGTTGAAACCTGCTATAACACAAATACATTAAGGAAGGTTGCAAGGATGAAGAAGAAGAAGAAGAAGAAGGAGAAGAAGAAGACATCGTCAGAGCTGCCTCTTCTGCTTCTATCTTTCAGAAAGCGAAGCTGATATTAAACTGACACATCTTGTTTCCTTTTTCATTCTTGTATAATTCTGGTCATCAGCTTTGATGTGCAGTCCATCAAGCTGATTGTACTATAGTTCTAATATGTATCTGCCTTTGCTATCTTCCGGATCAAGTAGATGATTTTCTTCCGAAAGTCATTTGCCTTCTCTTCATCATTATTAAACTGTGACTTGAGACTATATTTGCTCCAGCGTACGCCTTACAATCCAATATCTGATTCTGAAATATCTTATTTTCAGCATTAGTTAATCTGGATGGTATCTTCCTGTTTCCACAGCCTTTTACAGGTATAATTAGTGCTCTTCTGGTTTTCAACAATGTATTTGTTTGAGGAGAAAACTGAATACCTGGCCGTGAGTAAGGCATCCAATGATGATACCCCACTGACAGATGATAAAAGTCACTTTTAAAAGTGTAGACATATTTAAATGTTTGGAAAGAATTTTTGTAGAAAAAACGAGAACGTGAGATAAAGGCAAAGACTACAGCGGCAAATAGAGCATATTTTGGCTTAAGGGATGTACTGTGTACCAGAGCACTGTCGAGAAGTTTTAAAATCAGACTATATTAGACTGTAATTCTCCGGGTAGCTCTATATGGATCTGAAACATTACGTTAAGGAAAACAGAAGAACAGAATTAGCTAGTCTTCGAGAGAAAGCCATTAAGGAATATAATTGGCCCCGAGAGGTATATCTAGTCACATGAACATCCACCACATGAATGGCGGATATTAAAAAACCCCGGACCTGGCAGACCTATATTCACGAACTGATATTGGCCGAAGCATGAAGAAAAGAGGATTGGAGTGGAGAGGACATCTAATAAGAATGAAAGAGGAAGCACCGCTACGAATAGGATTCTCAGGATCCGTGGAAGGGGCCGAAGAAGGCCACGGACAAGATGGAAGGATGATGTCAACAGGGATACGGAGCCGATGGGCCTGAAAAAAGGAGAATGGACCACGAAAGACAGGAACAGAAATGATTGTTGGAGGAATGTGGAAAACACATATAGTCTCCCAGGCCAAAGCAACAATTAAGAAGAAAAAGAAGCAAAAGTGTTTGTTATTACTTGCTGAAATTTATAACTGAACTCAAGATTACTTTCTTCTAACTCATTTCTATTGTCGAGCCCATATTGTTACGTAACTCTATCTTTTAGTCCTTCTCCTACTGTATGGTTCCAACACCAATGATTATTAGGTTTCAACAAACTATATTACCAGTTAAATTCCCCAGTACACTCTATCTAGTTATGTTTGTGACGTTTGCATGTATACTTGAACTATAGTTGCTGGCGCTAGCTTGGTTTTTATTCTGGAGATAACAATCGTATCATGGAACATTTTAAAGTAAACTATATTCGTCTGACCAAAAATCTGTATTTTCTTTCCATTTCACTTCACTGTCGCTTAGTATATTAGATTCAGTTTTCGCATTTCCCTTTTCTGATTTTCTTGCTTCTTTACCCCATTTAGATTACTGAGAATACACACTTAGATTCGTAGTATAACACTCTTCTGTCGGTTTTTCAATCTGTTACTCACTATCACCTGTCCCTTAACAGTCCTCTGAGGAGATCCGAATAGCAAATTAATCAAGAAGCTTTTGCCAGTGTATGGATCATTGTGACAGTTTTTCAGTGAGAGACCACATTTCCAGTGCTTACATATTATTTATCGTTAATGCTGTGGTTTATATTTCATTCTGCTCCTAAGATACTGGACAGGTATTGGTGGCGTTTCAGATCCCTTTACTGTTACCCACATTAATTTCTGCGTAGTTTCCCTACAGCACTACAACAGAAAGTTAGGATCAACATTAGAAAAAGGTCGCAGCCGACATCACTCCTCCATCCTTATTAGTCATAACTAATAATCCATCTCTAATGAGCTCATCATCAAAATTTCGATACACTCTAATCCACTTTCCCTCGTGTGTTCCTTTCTCTAGATAAAGCTATAAGAATTAGCTGAGCTGAACCTGTAACAGTTTAAAACAACACTTTGTATGGGGATTAAACCTGCCAACACTGTTATACAGCGTCAGTATTTACTCAAGAAAATTATGGCATCATGTTAGAACGTCGGAGATATAGATCGTGCACAGGACCCTAGCATGGTGATGATATCAACGATGAAAACTAGGGCATTGCCATGGCAATCTATCAGCGGCACAAGATAGAGACCGAAGATGAACTTGACGCATAAAACACAAAGTTATCAGTGACTTCATTTACAGACAAAAAACTTTCAGACTTCGTTAGATCCCACTGCTGTTATGTGAGCCGTTTTTTGATGACGACTCTGCTACCAATTAGGACTTGCGATTCGGACTGCTACATGAGAACATTACGCTTGTCTTATCATCTACGGAGCTGTTAAAAGCTAAACGACGCGGAAGCTTTCATGGGCATTCTTCCAGTCAGACGGAAGATGCTATCATAGAGGCAACACCCATAACGCTGCCTAAATAGAGCCCGAAAAATTGGTGTTTGATAGTCTGCAGGAATGCAGCTAAGACTCTGATAATGGTATCACGGTTATTACAAAAACAACACATATTTCTACGGTAACTGCAGTACCGGGACAATGGTGACTTAACTATGACCCTCCGAAAGGACTAACGTGAATAATACACTACTGGCCATTAAAATTGCTACACTACGAAGATGTGCTACAGACGCGAAATTTAACCGACAGGAAGAAGATGCTGTGATATGCAAATTGTTAGCTTTTCAGTGCATTCACACAAAGTTGGCGCCGGTGGCGACACCTACAACGTGCTGACATGAGGAAAGTTTCCAACCGATTTCTCATACACAAACAGCAGTTGACCGGCGTTGCCTGGTGAAACGTTGTTGTGATGCCTCATGTAAGGAGGAGAAATACGTACCATCACGTTTCTGACTTTGATAAAGGTCGGATGGTAGCCTATCGCGATTGCTGTTTATCGTATCCCGACATTGCTGCTCGCGTTGGTCGAGATCCAATGACTGTTAGTAGAATATGGAATCGGTGGGTTCAGGAGGGTAATACGGAACGCCGTGCTGGATCCCAACGGCCTCGCATCACTAGCAGTCGAGAAGACAGGCATCTTATCCGTATGGCTGTAACGGATCGTGCAGCCATGTCTCGATCCCTGAGTCGACAGATGGGGACGTTTGCAAGACAACAACCATCTGCACGAACAATTCGACGACGTTTGCAGCAGCATGGACTATCAGCTCGGAGACCATGGCTGCGGTTACCCTTGACGCTCCATCACAGACATGAGCGCCTGCGATGGTGTACTCAACGACGAACCTGGGTGCACGAATGACAAAACGTCATTTTTTCGGATGAATCCAGGTTCTGTTTACAGCATTATGATGGTCGCATCCGTGTTTGGCAACATCGCGGTGAACGCACGTTGGAAGCGTGTATTCGTCATCGCCATACTGGCGTATCACCTGACGTGATGGTATGGGATGCCATTGGTTACACGTCTCGGTCACCTCTTGTACGCATTGACGGCACTTTGAACAGTAGACGTTACATTTCAGATGTGTTACGACCTGTGGCTCTACCCTTCATTCGATCCCTGCGAAACCCACATTTCAGCAGGATAATGCACGACCGTGTGTCGCAGGTCCTGTACGGGCCTTTCTGGATACAGAAAATGTTCGACTGCTGCCCTGGCCAGCACATTCTCCAAATCTCTCACCAACCGAAAACGTCTGGTCAATGGGGCCGAGCAACTGGATCGTTACCAAACCCTAGTCAGTACTCTTGATGAACTGTGGTATCTTGTTGAAGTTGCGTGGGCAGCTGTACCTGTACATGCCATCCAAGCTCTGTTTGACTCAATGCCCAGGCTGTGGTCATCAGTCCCTAGAACTTAGAACTACTTAAACCTAACTAACCTAAGGACATCACACACATCCATGCCCGAGGCAGGATTCGAACCTGCGACCGTAGCAGTCGCGCGGTTCCGGACTGCGCGCCTGGAACCGCGAGACCACCGCGGCCGGCGGTGGTTGATCTAGGTACTGATTTCTCAGGATGTATGCACCCAAATTGCGTGGAAATGTAATCACATGTCAGTTCTAGTATAATATATTTGTCCAATGAATACCTGTTTATCATCTGCACTTCGTCTTGATGTAGCAATTTTAATGGCCAGTAGTGAATATTGGAGAAATTACGCCAGCACGCCATCAGAGTGTTAATTCTCGAAATTGCTATACATCTTAAGTATTTCTGTTCTTGCCACTGGGAGATAAACTACGCGTTAACAAAATTTTCGCTAAGGTGTACACGGACCAGACTCATGAATGTGACCACTGTCTATGTTCGCCGTCAACGTGCGTTCACCATTATCACACCAGAGCTGACAGCACTGGCAGTGGTAAAGCTATCGGGGGACGCGGGAAACTCTACAAGCGTTGTCGAAACGCGGAACCGGATCGATTTATCTAACATCCTAAAGGGCACGGTCACTGGCTCTGGGGCCAAGGGCGGAAACATTTCCGAGACCGCTATGTTTGTAAACTGTTCTCGGGCCGCTGTGGTTAAAGTATACCGTGCATGGCTTAATATTGATAACCAAAACCGGTGCCGAGGTAAATGAGGTGCATCAGGGGCTGCAAACGATAGGAGACGGCTGCGGAGATGAGTGCGGTGGAATAGAAGTGCAACTGTTGAGTAGCTGACAGCCAAGATGAGCCAAGGGACTACCAATGGTGTCTCGCCAACACCATTCAGTGAATGTTGCTGTGTATGGGCCTTCGCAGCAGGCACCTTGTTCCTCCACCCAAGCTGATTGCTGCTCATCACGACGAAGGCTGGAATTTCCACGCGAATACCGTAGCTGGATGTCCACTAATTGGCGACCGTTGGACTTTTCAGACTAATCGCGTTGTATGCTCCATCGGACGAATGGCTTTTGGAGTGTACGGCGTGAAACGTCCGGAAGCAAACATCCCGAAACAATCGTCGGGTGGGTTCAGGCCACCAGAGGATGGATCGTTACGGCCTGGGAAATGTTTTCGTGGCGTCCCCTGGGTGACCTCGTCATTCTGGAAGACACAATGGATCAACACAAGTATGCATCTAAGCTTGCAGTTTGTTTTCTCTCGGCACTGTGGCATCAACAATGCAATGAGTCACACAGCTCGCAGTGTACGTACGTGGTTCGGAGAGCACCAGGCTGAGTTTATCGTAATCCCATGGCCCACACGCTGCCCAGCCTTATACCCAATCCACTACTTGTGGGATCACCTCAATCGGGCTGTTCGCCTCATGCATCTTCAGCGGACAAAATCAGCGCAGCTGGTCACGATACTTAACATGCACGTCCCTCTGTGGTCCACGCTTCAAAAAGTGGTTATTCAGGCTTTTGACAGGCGGTCTCATTAATGTAACTGGACAGTGTATGGGTCACGCAAGCAACATGGACTGTTTCAAATGCTAGACACAGAAATTATATCTCGTTACTCCAAAAATGAAACAGTACTGCACTTCAAATAACTTACGGGTTTGCTGCCGGGTGACGTCGTCGACCACCGCCGATATTTCGACAGGAGCACGCCCTGTCATTCTCAAGGCACAAATGCAAGGAGGAAGCAATGTGCAAGGGAATTTAATACCTCGGTTCACAGAGGAGAAACAAGGAAGATACCACACACAGAACAAGTGTCAGCACAAACAAAGATAACCAACATCAGAAATATCGAAGTGACTATTAATCAACAGATGAGGTAGCACTAATTCTGTCCCTCTGTTTTTTGATGAGAGACAGAGCCGGATTCCAAGCAGCATTTAAAAAAAGTCCTCCATCTAATATTAAGGAAACTGTTGAAATCAAACTATCAAGCAATCTTTGTTTGTGTTGACACTTGTTCTGTGTGTAGTATCTTTCTTGTTTCTCCTCTGTGAACCGAGGTATTAAATTCCTCCTTGCATTTTTGCCTTGAGAATGACAGGGTGTGCTCCTGTCAAAATATCGGCGGTGGTCGACGACTTCACCCGGCAGCAAACCCGTAAGATATATGAACATTCAATTCGCCGGGAAAAGTTAAGGTCTCACAGTACTGCACTTAATTGATTGCGACGGGGGACATGCCGAACGAAGATAATTATTTCCTTCTTATCTTCATAAATATCTCTCTCTCTCTCTCTCGCTCACTTTAGAACTTATTGAATTTAAATTTCACGATCGAATAATGTCTTAATAGTCAGCTGCACTTGAAAATTTTGACAGTTTATTTACTAGTTTGGAAGTCCATTTAATGTAGTGTTCGATTGATTATAAGGTGATCTGCAAGATTAGTAATATAAGACAATGGGTGCAACCAATGTTCTTAGTAAAGTTCAACCCGAAGGACTCAAAAACTTTTGTATTTGTTGTTATCAGTCTTATCTGCCTTCGTAATAAAACGGAATGTTCGACAAAATATTGCAGTTGTTTCCACTGTCTTGTACACTCGTGTGGCTTTGATCATTGCTGTTCGTCTTCCAACATATATACCACAATACAGTTGTTCTGCAGTATTAAAATACACTTTAAATCAGTATCTCTTGTCTGAACTCGGAAACAGATTCGAAGTAACATGGCGAAAAGCATTTAGATTTTTCGATCCTCTGTAAAGGAAGAAAATTTTGAGCTATGAGTCCGAATTTTCCATGTATGTATGTTTTTTGTCCTGTAATTCCTATGTAATACCGGATGCTACAATGGTGCAAAATCATTACCCTTCATAAGTAAAAATATGTTTACACATTTCATTGGTTGTTCTCATCTAACAACAATGCGGTCCTTTTACTGTCAGTAGGGAAGATCATAGGTATGTAGGGTGTCGTCTTGATAGACTGTTGTGTACAATGCTTCCACATATTGTCACAGCGAAATAATGTTACTGGTAAACGTAGACCAGATGAGACGTCGTCTCATCATGTCACAAACACCCTCAACCAGGGACAGGTCTGGTGATAATGCAGGCCATAGTAGCTGACGACCATTTTGGAGAGCCACTGTGTAACGCGAGAGGCATAGGATGGTTGTACTTAAAATACGTCTACTCCCAGATGTCCATTATGGGCCGTAATTATTATAAGGCAGCGCAACTTGGTAGATATCCTAATGCGTTAAAATGGAACAGATTTACGTTGGACAAAAATTATATTCAATCTGGCGCCATGAATGCAAGAAATAAGTATACAAATGTTTCCATCTGTAATGGATTAGTAACGGGACGTGGGTAGAAAAGGTCAAACAAGTAAGAAAGGCATAACGCTGATTTTATTTTTAACCGCCAATTGCACAGTTTGGTCAATGTGAGCACCGAAGACGTCGACGAGATGCTATACAGCGGCAGATTTGCACCTGGTGGCCAAAATTGGAACCAATTTTTTTTTCTGGCATAAGTCGGTTCGACATTAATGCATTAGCGTGTCTACGATGCGATAGTTGCTGCTCCGTGAGTTGCTGTACTTAAGTTGCAACCACCTGGTATATTTAAGGGTATTGTCCTGCCGGTTTATCCACTACGCCTTGCAGACAGTGGCCCAAGGGCCTTGCTTCTCCTTGGACCCCTATGTACTGGCACAAACATTTTGCCTCAATACAAACAAATTAGCATTTACAATAAGAATTTCATGGGCAACGACTATTCCTACGCACTTGATGGTTTCCGCTGACGTACTTCTACGCGGCGATTAAAATTTACTCCGTTTCTTTTTGTTGAAGAATAGTACCGTATATTTACGATTTGACATCTTTAACTTCATCAGCTTGATTTGTGGACCACGTTTCTCTCATTATTATAAAATATCTAGAAGTAGATTAGATTATGGCATAATAATATTTACATATAAAAAAGGAGTGTGATGTGTGCGTGTGTGCGCGCGTGTTCAAAATAAAAAATAAGCGAATATCGCACTCGATTAGGTAGAAATATGTGCTACAGAATAATGCAGTGGGGCAATCTCTTTCTTCTCGATAATGCAATCAATGAACAATTTTTTCTGAGTGTCGTCCAATGAATGGGGAAATACAGTTGAAGATCTTAAAGAGAAAAATCATGATTGTTAGCAAGGAGCTGCATTCGTTTTAAAACCACTTAATAAGACAACACGGTGGTGAAAAGCTAATGCGGAAAATGTGCTATACCGAAACTTTATCCACTTTCGGAAGCCTTTACAGGAGGTTGCTGAAGCCTGAAACGGTTGACGAGGCCAATTATTTATTAAATGAAAAAAGGATAGGCTTCTTGGTTGCAACCCTAGACCAGATGAACGGCGTCAACAGAGCCATACAAAATGTAGCAGAAGAGTTATAAATAGCTGCGAAACTTTTCAAATCGTTACGCAACTTTGTAATAACACAAAGGGATACTCGATCACTACGAGAAAATGATAAGTGAAAAAATTGTTGCGGAATACACGATGGTGGTAACACGGAAAAAAACTACGCTTCGTGGAAGGGAAAAGTTCGTGATTGTTACTTAATTACCAATAGTCAGGCTATGTGGAGGATTTCCTTATGGTATAAACGGTTACGAGAAAGCTCTTTCTCGCATGGCTTCCATGTTGAGTTTCGAGTGAAGTCTGGTGTCGAAGTTAGGGAAGCTACCAATCGATTCACCGAGAACAATGGTATAATCGCTGAAGTGAAATTTGCAGATGAAGAGATTCATTTGAAACGTTTCGTTCCGCAAGGTCATGAAAGTACAGACAAAATCCCAATATCGTGGTCATATAAACTAATTTCTTAAAATACAGCACAATCAAATTTACAAAATGTTGTGAAAGCGTAAACATTCATAGATGCCGCATAGTTACGAAAGCTACAGGGGAGTGAATTTATTCAGAACCAAATCTTCTGAAAATTAGTTATCGATCTCCAGTGATGCAAGGACGAGTGACATAATGACCACGCAAATCGATGACTTATGGAAAATAGACTTCAGAGGAGTACTGAAAAAAAGGAGGAAAGTAAGCGTTAAACACAGTGGATGAATAAAATTCATTTCTGTCTTAAGATTTTAACATCATAATGTAACATTGTTTAATGGTACTTTTTATTTTCTGTAGTGTACTATTAATTATTGTTGTTTGTTTCGTCCAATAAAGTGCATTTCCTACATTTATCAGTTGGCAAAATTAAGTGCGTGTTAAGAGGCACATGTTTTACTCCATCTCAGTGTAAGGACCCTTTCCTTGCCTCTGTATAAACGGCAACAGAGTGGGATAGATGACGCTCTTTGTTTATTCTGCGCTGTTGAATATTCGCTCAACAAACACCAGAGGACTAGGGTGTTTCTAGCCCTCATACCAGCTGATCTGGGATTAGCCTGTACCAACTTCCTGACACTTTTCTGCAGCTGTCGTTCACCTAACCGGCGCCACAACCGTAACCATTGGCGAAGCCCACGTAAAATCTGTCCTCGCCACTAAATACTACCTTACGCCAGACGTTCCTGTAGTTGCGTCTTGCACTACACTACGGATGCACGCTACATTATAATGAAGTGGCAGAGGAAGCCTAGCGTGCAGTACCATTGAGATGAATTCAGCTTTTAGTAAACAGTTCCGGACGACCGTAACTGACACTGGGTAGCGTCATTGATTCGCACAGATGCTGCGGCCGTGCTGCTATAAGCAGTGGCTACCCGTAAGAAACGGCAGCCAATTAGTGAATCTGTATGCCACTGCCTGCCCTCGAAACCAAAACGACGAATAGATGTGCTTCTTCCCTGTATCTCCAGCAGCAACAGAAACATACAGGTAGCAACCCATTTCCAGTCTGTTGACCAGTTCTATGGATGAACCACCCAGGGTCCTGCAGGTAAACAACACGATCTCTCTGACATTCAGTTAATTTCACGAATTGTGTTTATCTAGAGCGTAGTGACTTGTCAGCTGTGTTTACTAACCCAGTTCTGCACTCCAAATGACAGACTGCTCTCTCTACAAGTCAAATACAGTTCTGTTCATGTTCGGTTGAAAGTTTTCCGTCCGGTAATGTATCGTTACTTTTGTATATCTCTTTCTCTCTTTCCTTCTATCTATGCTAGAGTGTGCCGGACGTGTGTGTGGCCAAGGCGTGTAAATGACACGTAATTACCCGCTTGGTTCATTGCTCGGAAGGATTGAATTTAAGGGGGCCGGCCCGACGTCTAGTTATTATGTTAAAAGGGCGCACGGGTAACGCGGGGGAGGGCTCAAGCAACCAAGTAAGTAAGTAAATGCCAAGCTCCAACGTAACCTATAAGGACTCCACATTGCTCTCTACACAGGACTGGTGTTTGTAATGACTACTAAATCCATGATATCGAGTTTATAAGACATTTATTATCTATATTCCCAGAAACTTTACAAACTTAATAATTGCCGCAAACAAAGCCAAGTCAGATAACTTCTCGTTTTGTCTCACACTGAAGGTGCTTAAACTAACAGGCATCTCGTTGCTACTCAAGCACTGGGAAAGAAGATGGAACTACATTGCTGCCCTTGTGGTCCGTCTGCTGGGACAGTGATCGAAATTCGCATCCAGGATTACTACTTGGACCAAATTACAAAAATTCTTTTGGCGGGAAAAGGGGGACAAAGCAGACACAAACGTCTTCCATATACATAAAAGAAAGCAAATTCTTAAAAAGACACAAACGTCTTCCATATACATAAAAGAAAGCAAATTCTTAAAAAGACACAAACGTCTTCCATATACATAAAAGAAAGCAAATTCTTAAAAAATAAAACATCCTGTGAAATATGGCACACGCAAATAGAGAATTAACAGCACACGCAAGCATCCTCACCTTAACTAATTTCCAAGAACGAACTGGTAGCTCGCTGGCACTGCAATTTGACACCACGTGGGTGACCGATACCAACAGCTAATTTCTTTGTACTCACCCATCTGTTCGTTCTGGTTTTCCGTTCTATACAATTATTCACACGCTCAACCTATTCTTTATCAAAGTAGTTAGGACATGCTGCTTGCAAATGGGGGTTAAAAGGATCCGTGAACAAAATTTATGAGATGGCCTAAAAAATCACGTCACACGCTTAGAACCTTAAGCATCTCCCAGCAGGATTCACACTGAACCGTCATCTAAATTATTCATAAGCCGTTACGACCACGTTCAAATGGCTCTGAGCACTATGGGACATCTGAGGTCATCAGCCCCCTAGAACTTAGAACTACTTAAACCTAACTAACCTAAGGACATCACACACATCCATGCCCAAGTCGGTTCGAACCTGCGACCGTAGCGGTCGCGCGGTTCCAGACTGAAGCGCCTAGAACCGCTCGGCCACACCGGCCGGCGACAACTGTATAATTCACCTTAAGATAATCAACCAACGCACATGACCCACACCCTGGAATGCAGATGATGTAAAGTAAGTTGCCTGTCTTACGACATATGAACTATTTTCCTAGTTAGTTTTACACTGTCCAATCAATTTAATGTGACCACCAATCAAAACCCCGAATAACCATCGTCTGCAGCGCAGACTGCCAGGTGAAGTGCGGGAAGAGAGTCAGTGAGGTCCTGGAAGATGTGGAGCCATGGCGACTCCAGTTCCGTGTCCGCAGCTCGTGGTCTCGCGGTAGCGTTCTCGCTTCCCGAACACAGGGTCCCGGATTCGATTCCCGGCGGGTTCAGGGATTTTCACCTGCCTCGAGAGGACTGGCTGTTTGTGTTGTCCTCATTATTTCATCATCGTTCATAAAAGTGGCGAAATTGGATTGAGCAAAGCTCGGGAATTTGAACGGGCTCTGATAACCGCGCAGTTAAGCGCCCCACAAACCAAACATCATCAACATCCAGTGCCGTGGCCATCAGCGCTAGGTTTCTCGATTGAGGAGCCATGGAATGTACAGCGGAAAGAGATAGACCCACAGACTCTCGATTGGGTTTAAATCTGAGAATTTTGGTGGCCAGGGGAGTACGTTAAACTTATTCTAGTGCTCTTCGAATCGTACGTCCAATGCGAGCTGTATGAGACTTGTATTGCCCTGCTGGTAGATGCCATCGTGAAGAGGAGAAACAAACTGCATGTAGGGATGCACATGATCCACAAGGTTAGACGCATACTGGTGTTGACCCATTGCGCCTTCCAGAATGACCCAGGGAATGTCACGAAATCGTTCCCTTAGCACTCCCTCCTACGGCCCGAACACTTCCGACTATTGTTGTAGGGTGTTGCTTTCGGGCGTTTCACGTCGTTGACGCCAACGCCCATCTGTCTGACGGAGCACAAAACGCGATTCATCTGAAGAAGCCAACTGTCATCAGTCAGTGAACGTCCAGCTGCGGTACTGGCTTGCAAATTTCACTTTCGTAGCCGGTGAACAGCAATCTCCACGGGTGCATGAACCAGGCACCTGCAGTGGTGGCCCACACGCAGCACGTTCACTGAACGGTCGCTGAGGAGATACTGGTTCAACAGCTGCAGGTCAAATCGCCCGTACAAATCTCGACAGCCGTCGTTCACTACTGTCATCTATGGTTCGTAGTGCACCGCTGTTGCCTCGATACCGACTTTAGACATGCACGGTGTACTTTAATCACGGCGACAAGTGAACAGTTTCGGAAATCCCTCAACCCTTGGCCCTAAAGCGAATGATCACGCCCTCCTAGAGATCACATAAATCGCGACGTTTCCGCGTGACAGCAACGACTGCACTGTTGTTGTGTACATACACTCCTGGAAATGGAAAAAAGAACACATTGACACCGGTGTGTCAGACCCACCATACTTGCTCCGGACACTGCGAGAGGGCTGTACAAGCAATGATCACACGCACGGCACAGCGGACACACCAGGAACCGCGGTGTTGGCCGTCGAATGGCGCTAGCTGCGCAGCATTTGTGCACCGCCGCCGTCAGTGTCAGCCAGTTTGCCGTGGCATACGGAGCTCCATCGCAGTCTTTGACACTGGTAGCATGCCGCGACAGCGTGGACGTGAACCGTATGTGCAGTTGACGGACTTTGAGCGAGGGCGTATAGTGGGCATGCGGGAGGCCGGGTGGACGTACCGCCGAATTGCTCAACACGTGGGGCGTGAGGTCTCCACAGTACATCGATGTTGTCGCCAGTGGTCGGCGGAAGGTGCACGTGCCCGTCGACCTGGGACCGGACCGCAGCGACGCACGGATGCACGCCAAGACCGTAGGATCCTACGCAGTGCCGTAGGGGACCGCACCGCCACTTCCCAGCAAATTAGGGACACTGTTGCTCCTGGGGTATCGGCGAGGACCATTCGCAACCGTCTCCATGAAGCTGGGCTACGGTCCCGCACACCGTTAGGCCGTCTTCCGCTCACGCCCCAACATCGTGCAGCCCGCCTCCAGTGGTGTCGCGACAGGCGTGAATGGAGGGACGAATGGAGACGTGTCGTCTTCAGCGATGAGAGTCGCTTCTGCCTTGGTGCCAATGATGGAAGTATGCGTGTTTGGCGCCGTGCAGGTGAGCGCCACATTCAGGACTGCATACGACCGAGGCACACAGGGCCAACACCCGGCATCATGGTGTGGGGAGCGATCTCCTACACTGGCCGTACACCACTGGTGATCGTCGAGGGGACACTGAATAGTGCACGGTACATCCAAACCGTCATCGAACCCATCGTTCTACCATTCCTAGACCGGCAAGGGAACTTGCTGTTCCAACAGGACAATGCACGTCCGCATGTATCCCGTGCCACCCAACGTGCTCTAGAAGGTGTAAGTCAACTACCCTGGCCAGTAAGATCTCCGGATCTGTCCCCCATTGAGCATGTTTGGGACTGGATGAAGCGTCGTCTAACGCGGTCTGCACGTCCAGCACGAACGCTGGTCCAACTGAGGCGCCAGGTGGAAATGGCATGGCAAGCCGTTCCACAGGACTACCTCCAGCATCTCTACGATCGTCTCCATGGGAGAATAGCAGCCTGCATTGCTGCGAAAGGTGGATATACACTGTACTAGTGCCGACATTGTGCATGCTCTGTTGCCTGTGCCTATGTGCCTGTGGTTCTGTCAGTGTGATCATGTGATGTATCTGACCCCAGGAATGTGTTAATAAAGTTTCCCCTTCCTGGGACAATGAATTCACGGTGTTCTTATTTCAATTTCCAGGAGTGTAGTTCCGCGTAGTCAGCGCGTACACAACTTTCCCACTAGAGCGCGCCCCGCTAAGCACAACAGCGCAGGCGCAGCGGTCGTCCGTCTCTGCACTACGAAATGGCGCTGTCTTACAGACGGACCAAATTCTGCTTCCACCGATCCGCGTATTAACATGTAACGCAGCCAATGAGATTGCTGCTAACATAGAACCTTTTCTCCTCGCGGATCACACTCGCGCAGTGATACCTGAATACTCGAGGTACTATAACGAGTGTACAGACCTCTGATTAGTCAGTCTGCATTACTCTGCATCAGTCTGCAGTCTGCGCCTAATGAGATTATCATATTCCTGTACATAGCCATGAAGAGAAATGTATAGACACTTTGTCAAGTATCAGAGATATGTGAGAATAAGATTAACGTAGCAAAACCAAAGGAACGTCCGATTGTCAACTGTGAATAGCATCCAGAATGAAATTAAGTAAGGTTTATGATTTTTATTATTTTAATAAATGTGTGTGAAAATTAATCAAGCTCTGTTTAAAGTTGGTCACCGTCACTCTGCTACTCTAAGCGTGCAAGTGTCATTCCTATCGTCTGACCTAACGGCAGAAGATAAACACGCCACGATAAGACCACGAGACATACTGCTGACACTCGCCTACTTCGTTAGAGCGACAAGTAATATAATCTGATGGTGTGTGTACCGAAGATCTTACAGTACGCACATCACAACTGTTTTCCGCGTCCCCCCGACATGCTTCAATACTCTTCACTGCTATTGCTGCCACCTGACGTCGCGGTTCTAGGCGCTTCAGTCCGGAACCGCGCGACTGCTACGGTCGCAGGTTCGAATCCTGCCTCGGGCATGGATGTGTGTGATGTTCTTAGGTTAGTTAGGTTTAAGTATTTCTAAGTTCTAGGGGACTGATGACCTCAGATGTTAAGTCCCATAGTGCTCAGAGCCATTCGAACCACCTGACGTCTGTTAGTGGTTATTGCACATTCACGTTGAGCTTGTATTTTGCCCATCCTTTATGTCGTGTGAATGATTTGAGAGTTTACGTGTGGAACTAATGAAATTTTGTACATATAATGCCCACTTCATGGTATTCCTTTGTCGTCTTCTGTGCAGTGTCTAGTATTATACTGCTTGTTGTAATACTTGTCAGTATTGGGAATACTAATACTTCTGGTTCCATTATAACGGTTAATTATGAACGAACTATGCTACAGTGAGTAACTTTTTGGGTTAAGGTAACGAACGTTGAACTTATAAGTCCTGAAGCAAGTTAATATACGACTTCATGCTACTGAATATCTCTAGATTCGAATCTGTGCTTCAGACGGGAAGTTTTAGCTCTTTATGATTACCAACGCGATGCTTCATTGTAATTACTATAACAATAAGTCAGATGGAACTCAGCATTTTATTTTATTTAATCGTATGGTTAAGGCCCCCGTCGGTTAGACCGTTCGCCGGGTGCCGGTCTTTCAATTTGACGCCACTTCGGCGACCTGCAGTTGATGAGGACGATTGGATGATTATGAGAACAGCACAACACCCAGTCGCTAAGCGGAGAAAATTCCCCGACCTAGCCGGGAATCGAACCCGGGCCCAGAGGATTGACAATCCGTCACGCTGACCATTTTTTTTCTTTTTTTTATAATTTTTCCTCTTTTTTTGACCACTTTTTTCCCCTTAAAAAGCCTCTTAGGAAAATGGAACTAAAAAAAAGCCTAGGTGCCACCGCCACTTCTCATCCTATAACAAAAAATCTGATCCACTTCAGGTGTTGGCTCCTGAGTAAACCCACCCCAGAGAGCTGCCTATATACCAGGGGAAATGTGGGAAATCAAGGTTAGGGCTATCCTTTGCCACTTTTTTTTTTTACATGATTACATTTAGGGAACGTGTACAAATGAGAATTCTAGTAACTAAGTGTTACAAGTAAGTGTTACAACAACAAAGGTGGCATAAAAGAGTAATCAAAAAATAAAAATATAAATCACTGATGTAATTCCAACTAAAAGGTTCTTCAATAATGTAACTGGTTCCACTTGGAGCCTCGCCATCGTTATCTGATATCTCCAATAGCGCCTTTGAAGGGCATCTGCAACGGAGGCATTCTGCTTCGCTAGTGCCTCAAGGAAAACAGCATCCTTGCAGCAGCTTGTCTCTTCCTTCGCTCATGGCTGACAAGGCAGAACGTTGAGCCGTTAGTGTGATGCGGCACAGAACATTAACCAGAGCTTGGCACTCCCCAGCTGAGTGGGGGGTTAACGAAAACGCTGCGTAAATAATTTGCGAAGAGCGTACGGTATTTCGGTGTGCGTTCGAGGGCAATTTGAGCAATTTGTAGGAACCACCAGTAATCAAGCTGCTCTTTCTCTCCGTCGCTAAAGATGTAGGCGACGGTAAGTCCTTTGAACCATGTAAGCGCATGATATTTTGCAGCCGGAAAGTAAGTTTCATCGGGACAGAGTAGGGTCTGAGGGTCAATCATATCAGGTGTGACCCGGAGGTAACAAGCCAATATCTTCTGTGTTAGTCGCCAAACTTCGGACGATGATGCGCAAGTAAAACGATGTTCATCGGTATCCAAAAGGTGACAATCTGGGCAATAAGGGGAGTCTGCCAGTCCAATAGTGTGAAGTCGCTGTCGTGTGGCATATTGTTTGTTGGCGATCTGATACCATTTCGAACGCACCGTGGATGACAGAAAGTTGTGGTGTATCGTTTTCCACACTCTTGGCCAGTGAACCGTAGGTTACTTGTTTTCCACCACGTTATGGGGAACAGCCCGCAGAAGGTTGGTATAAAAATCTTTCGCCTTTGGTGGACGTGTCTCGGAGAGGTTCGAGCTGACATAACTGTAATCAAGAATGAAGGTCGACACATGGGAGAGCTGTGGTGCGACGTGTGCAACCGACACCGGCGGGACGTTAGAGACTGGCATCAGAACCTGTAGTAAACGACCCGTGAGAGAGGTATATTGGCTTTTCCATCGTTTCCTCATGTTGCTCATGTAAAGGGCAGCTGCTCTCGCCCTGACGTTGACCAATCCCAGCCCTCCTTTGTGCACTGGGAGGGTAAGAGTGTCGTATCGTACTTTCAAGATATGACCTGCAGAAACGTAGTAACTGAAGGCCGCCTGAAGCCGGCGACCTATCTGCAGCGGTAGTGGGAGGACCTGTGCCACGTGGTTGAGTTTGGATGCTACGTAGAGGTTCAGGTATTCAACACGTTGTAGCTGATTCAAGTCCCGGAGCAGGTTCTGTCGCACCATTGCGCGTATGATATGTAATAACCCTCGGTAGTTTGCTGCAGCTGTTTTACGTACATCTTTCTTGAACGTGATTCCTAAATATCGCAGATCAGAAACTGGTGGGAGGGGAGCGAGGGCTTCTGGTCCGAGACCACGCCCAATATCCAACGCCGCCGACTTGTTGATGTTCAGAAGACCGCCTGCGGCCTGTCCGTATCGCTCAATCCAGGTTAGTACGCTTTGAACTTCGTCATTGAAACGAACCAGCAGGTCGTCAGCGTATGTCCTATAGCGAAAGGTGACGTCCCGCAGCGTGATGCCAGATAGGCGGTGGTTAAGGCCCCCTAGGAGTGGCTCGAGTCCGATTGCATAAAGGTAGGTAGAAAGGGGACAACCCTGTCGTAGAGACCTCTTAATGGGTACTGGTCCTACCGTCCTTCCATTGACCTGGACGTGTGAGCTGGCTGCGGTCCAAAGACGCCGTAGGGTGTCGATGAGGCCCGGGGGAATCCCATACAGTCCATCACTCGTACGAGGAAGTTGTGGTGCACTCTACCAAAGGCGCGGTTGAAATCGACGGAGACGATCGCCGCTCTCAGACGGCACGCAGAAGCGATCGCTATTAAGTCCCTGCAGTCACCGGTGGCCATGTGTATGTTGGCTTCTCCCCCCTGCGACGTCTGTTCTGGAGCGAGGATCATCGGCAAAGTCGTCTTAATACGGCTCGCCATAATCCTGGTGAAAATCTTGTAATCGGCGTTCAGCATTGTAAGCGGCCGATAGTCGTTAATCGATAGCCCTCCACCTGGCTTGTGTACCGGTATGAGAAGACCTTCTACAAACGCTGGCGGCACAACACAGTCTGGAGACATAAGTTCGCGGAACATTATAACCCAGCGAGGCATCATGATGTCACGGAAAGTCCGGTAGAATTCGATGGGCAATCCATCAGGTCCAGGAGACTTATTGGTCGCACCTTTGTCCACGGCGTCTTCGACTTCCTCGAGTGAGATTTCCTCTGTTAGTGCATTCACGGTAGCCTCGTCGATAGTACGTGTTACCTGCTGTAACACTTCAGTAGTGGCCTCGTCATCGACGGTTCTTTCCTTGTAAAGATGACGAAAATGATCCTCCAGCGCCTTTACTATGGTTGCTTGGGTCGTACATAAGCGACCGTCGTGTGTCCTGAGTTGTGTGATTAAATGTTGGCGTTGTCGGCGCTTATCCGCCACAACGTGTGCATAGTGGGTTCCTCTGCAACCGTTCGGTCGTGCCGTCGCGAGCGGACTACTGCACCTTCTAGTCGGCGCTTCGTCAATGATAGTATGTGAGCCTTGATTCTGCTTTGGTCATGTTGTCTCTCCGGGGAAGGGGTAAGGCGTCGAGGTCTCTGAGTGCCGCGTAGTAAAAATCGAGGGTCTGTCGATGCCACGCAGTCACGTCCTTGCCATATTGCATAAGTGTCCTACGGATTGCTGGTTTGGCACAGAGGAGCCACCACTCCAGGGTCGAGGTGTATCGTGGGTGGCGGCGTTCACAGTCAGTCCACGTTGCTGCAACTTGCCGACGGCAATCCAGGTCCTGGAGATGAGTTATGTTGAGCTTCCAAAAGCCATTGCTGTGCCAGACTTGTTGGGGGCGTAGGTGTATAGTGCAGATATAGGCACTGTGATCGGAATAGGCTTGAGGCCATAATTCGGCGTCCACCACACCTTGTGTGAGATCTTGTGACACACATATGCGGTCAAGTCGGCTGGCCGAATGACTGATGAGTGTGGCCAGAGCGGTTACCGTGGACTTTTTCCCACGTGTCGCACAAGTGAAGTTCTTGGATCTTCGCACCCAGTTCCGGACAAGGCACGTAATGTGGGATTTGGTCCTTGGGGCGAAGTACGCAATTAAAATCGCCGGCGAAGACGCTGTGGTCGTATCGTCCAAGGAAAAGGGGAGCGACATCTGTGGAGTAGAATCTGGCGCGGTCGTGACGTCTTGTGGTACCCGACGGCGCGTAAACATTAATGAATCGGGTGTTGAGTGCCGTAAATGCTATTTCTCTTGCGGAGGGAAGAAACGTGACGTCGGTAACTTCAATACCTTCACGCACTAATATTGCCACTCCGGTGTCTGCAGGGCTACCGGGCGTCACATGTGTGGCGTAACCGTAAAAGTGCGGGAGTGCAGTCGTTTTCACTTCTTGTAGGAAAGCAAAGTCAACTCCCATGGCTCGTATGGTTTCCTTCAAAAGTTGGATCTTGACAGGAGAACTGATCATGTTGATACTCATTGTCGCCAGGCGGTAAGCCTGGCAACGCGTTGTTTGGGCGAGGTTATCCATGTTGAAGTTGGAGAGAAGCGAACATCGGAAGTGATGTCACTCCCCGCCGAACGCGATCCTCCTTGTGCTGCTTATGCTGCATGATCTGGCGGCGCCTCAGCTGGCCGCGGATCGGGATCTTGTGTCTCGACTTCCTCAGCCCACGAAGCGGGCGCGGATGTCTGTTCATGTTCCATAGCCTCGGAATGTTTAATAGTAAGGGACTGGGCGACTTCGCTGCCTGCACTGGTACCTTCCCGCTGCTCATTGTTTCTGTCAATGGGCTGATGGTCGAAAGCTGCATGTTTTTCTGTCTGTTCTGCAAGGTTGGAGTCAGTGGAAACAGCCTCAGCTTCGCGGCTGGCTTCTTGAGTGGTCAGTTGTTCTTCCCCGGCCGAATGCGAACCGCTGTGTTCCGACACGGTCCGACGACGGCGCTTTCGGCGTTTCGGTGATCGCTGTTTCCGTACATGGCCTTCATTGTCAGAGGACGGCACTGACTCACGCTCCGCCGGAATAAACGCTTCGGTCGGTACAATAAGGGAATCAATTGCCATCTTGCCGGCGTCAATGTCTGTCGCGTTCGGTATCTCCAGAGTCGTAGTACTATTTTCCACCACTGGCCAGGTCGGCGGATCATCCAGGTTTTTGTCCGTGGAAAGTGATTCTTGTACCGCTGAAGCGATCGGCCGTGTCTGTTGTGTGGAGAACGTCGTGAGCGCCGCCGTGTAAGTCACGGGTAGAATAGTCTTCGCCGCTGGTGGTGCAACGTCCTTCGGTGGGAGTTGTGTGATCCGACGCTGGAGGCACTCGGAACGAAGGTGACCTTCCTTGCCGCATCCGGAACACGTCTTCGGCTGGCCGTCATAAATAACTATGGCCCGGCATCCTCCTATCTGTAGATAGGATGGCACGTGTCGTTGGAGATCTATCTGCACTTGGCGTACTCCATTGAGTACTGGATACGTCTTAAACTGGGTCCATTTTTCAGCCACGTGTTCGTGTACCGTGCCGTAGGGGCGAGCGCCGCTACAACTTCTGCCGCCGGGAGTTCAAATGGAAGTTCGAATATGCGTATAGTCCGCAGTCCCATTGCGGCATGGCCGACCTTGACGTTGCCAACATTGCCATCTGCGTGGAAGAAGCGGAGTTCTTGTTTCATCTCACGAAGCACCTTGTCGCATGTAGTTTCGTTTATGAGCTTTACATAGACCGTGCTACTGACGATCGAAAAGTGAATGCCGACAATGTCGGCAGCCGGGATCTTGGCTTCCGCTTTTAAAAAGCGTTCGACTTCGACCGCCTTTGGTCGGGTAAAGTCGTTCCGAAATGTGAATTTCAAGGTTGATCTTCTGTATTGGTTTGCCATGGTCTTGTAGCGCTACGGCGTCACGTTAGTGTCGGCCGAAGAAAGTAAACAAGGTGCGCGGGCTCTCTCTGACAGCGGAGAGCACACACCGCACGTCTGCTTCGCTCGGCTGCGAGAGCCGCACTGACCATTCATCTACCGGGGGCGGACAATTCAGCACTAAAGGTTGACGATTCATGCATAACGAGTGCGACTTCTCTCGCCGTCAGGTTATTAACGAATTTCCCATCTACAGGACTCTGCCTCCGATTGTCAACAGGCATGGACAACCTTTACTTATTCTTCCAAAGGTTAAATAATGTCTACAACCGTGTTGCAGATCGTCAAATGTTATGAACATCGTTGTTAAGATTTTTACTAATCAGTTTCAGGCACCTGTTAACAAACACAAACAGACGTTTGTAATAATATGAAGAACGCAAGTTGTACAATCGAGTAAAATACAAGAAGTTTTACAATTACAGCATATGTGTGGATGTACACATTGCGTTACATTTCACTTTTCGTAGAGTCAAAAACATTTAATTGGGCAGTAGAGTGCATGTATCGAGTTCTGTTGTCTAGTTCCTGTTTTTGAGGTTATTTAGCGTGAAATGTAAGGTCATGTGTACTTACACATATATGCACGGCTGGTTTGAAGTCACGCGAGGCCAATAGCACCGATGAACTGCTGGGACCCTGTTCAACAATACGTTCTCATATTTTTTAAATGTGCTGATTCACTTCCACGTAAAATATGGAGGTAAGGTCTAATAAAATTTTATTTCACTAATTTAAATTCTTAGTTTGTCATTCAAGAATAGTAAGGCTGTCCACTCCAAAACTGAAATTAAAATTTTGGAATCACAACCTTCTTAGGTCATGTATATACTGAAAGTGAGTAAGTGAGCTGATTGTTCTTACTTTTGTTTGCACCAAGTGGATAAAGTAGGGTAACCGCCGTTCCTAATTTTTGACATCCGTTAAATTAACATCAAGCTAAACTGACGGTTTGCGCTGACTGTTTGAAATTTGATTACAGATTCCATTCAAAAGTGAAATGTATCGTATTATAAGATACAAGATTATCAAGTTTAAACTTCTGGACAGAACACAGTTTTGCAAACGCCCTCCATAGGACTGTGCCACGCAGGAAAACATCGCGAACCACCGGTTGGAAAAGTCAGTTGTGATTAGCTGTAAAACTAAAACAACGACATTCTGACATGCCCGAGGGAGGACTCGAACCTCCGCCGGAACCAGCCGCACAGTCCATGACTGCAGCGCCTGAGACCGCTCGGCTAATCCTGCCTAGCTGGGTGTGTGTGTTTGTCCTTAGGATCATTTAGGTTAAGTAGTGTTTACGCTTAGGGACTGATGACCTTAGCAGTTAAGTCCCATAAGATTTCACGAACATTTGAACATTTTTGAACGGCCTCTCCTCACAGCTTCATTTCCGTCAATACCCCATCTCCTACCTTTCGAACTTCACAGAAGCGCTCCTGCGGACGTTGGTAGAGCACTTGCCTGCGAAAGGCAAAGGTCCCGAGTTCGAGTCTCGATCAGGCACACTCTTCTAATCTGCCATGAAGTTTCATATCAGCGCACACTCCGCTGCAGAGTGAAAATTTTTCTGGGAACGTCCCGCAGGCTGTCGCTAAGCCATGTCTCCGCTATATCGTTTCTTCCAGAAGTGTTAGTCTTGCAAGATCCGCAGGAGAGCTTCTGTGAAGTTTGGCAGGCAGGAAATGAATTACTGGCGGAAGTAAAGCTGTGAGGTGCGTGGGTAGCTCAGTTGGTAGAGCACTTGCCCGCGAAAGGCAAAGGTCTCAGTCCGGTACACAGCTTTATAATAAATCTACTTTCAGATTCCAACAAAAGCGTTGCATTACTTATTGAACGTCCCTCGTAGCTAGCCAGACAGCCGCAAAAATGACATGTAAAAGATAAGCGGCTAAAATCGTGCATCACACACAAAATGTGAGGATATAGCACGCTCACGCATGTATCTGAGGCAATGCGCGAAACACAATCATCATCGTTGCACTAAAACCGCCGGCCAAAGTGGCCCTGCGGTTAAAGGCGCTGCAGTCTGGAACCGCAAGACCGCTACGGTCGCAGGTTCGAATCCTGCCTCGGGCATGGATGTTTGTGATGTCCTTAGGTTAGTTAGGTTTAACTAGTTCTAAGTTATAGGGGACTAATGACCTCAGCAGTTGAGTCCCATAGTGCTCAGAGCCATTTGAACCATTTGTTGAAGCATATATTCGGGTATTGCAATGGGCACATACATGATAAGCATCATTTGTCATAATGCGTCCTTCTCTGTTTCAGTATTTGGATCACTGTGTTTCATAGCACTTCCCCTCGCCATCGAAAATGTGAACCACATCTCTCAAATCAGTTCACTTTACGTGTGCTCACACTGCTGCCCGAACGGCCGAAAACCATGTGATCGAGTTACTACGAAACGACTTTAATTTTGCTTAGGTATCCAGAAAACTACGTATACACATTAGAAAAGGTTTTGCTTCATCCTTGTTCCCAGGACTCCTGAAGTTAGACGTTGACTGTGGATATTGCATCACAGACACAGTCCCTTCGACTGTTCAGTGATGTAAACAACCATGCATGATGATGATGATGATGATGATGATGATGATGATGATGATGATGATGTTGTTTGGTTTGCGGGGCGCTCAGCTGCGCGGTTATCAGCGCTCATACAAATTCCCAACCTCTGCTCAGTCCAGTCTCGCCATCCAGTCTCGCCACTTTCATGAATCATGACGAAATGATGAGGACAACACAAACACCCAGTCATCTCGAGGCAGGTGAAACCATGCATGAGCAGCGCCTGTTAGACAGCCGATCAGTTCGTCATTCCACCAGGAAGGAGGTACACGGCTCGTGTTGTCTGTAGTTCAACCATGCCTAGACGGTCAATACCGAGGTTCGATCGCGTCCGCATTGTTACTTTGTGCCAGGAAGGGCTCTCAACAAGAGAAGTGTCCAGGCGTCTCGGAGTGAGCAAAAGCGATGTTGTTCGGACATGGAGGAGATACAGAGGGAGTGGAACTGTTGATGACATGTCTCGCTCAGGCCACCCAAGGGCTACTACTGCAGTGAATGACCGCTAACTACGGATTATGGCTAGGAGGAACCCTGACAGCAACGCCACCATGTTAAATAACGCTTTTCGTGCAGCCACAGGACGTCGTGTTACAACAAACTGTGCGCAATAGGCTGCATGATGCGCAACTTCACTCCCGACGTCCATTGCAAGGTCCACTTTGCAACCACGACACCATGCAGCGCGGTACAGATGAGCCCAACAACATGCCGAATGGACCACTCAGGATTGGCATCACGTTCTCTTCACCGATGATTGTCGCATATGACTTCAACCAGACAATCGTCAGGCCCGTGTTTGGATGCAACCCGGTCAGGCTGAACGACTTAGACACACTGTCCAGGAAGCGTAGCAATGTGGAGGATCCCTGATATTTTGGGGTGGCATTATGTGGGGCCGACGTACGCCGCTGGTTGTCATGGAAGGCGCCGTAGCGGCTATACGATACCCTGAATGCCATCCTCCGACCAATAGTGCAATCATATCGGCAGCATATTGGCGAGGCATTCGTCTTCATGGACGACAATTGGCGCCCCCAACGTGCACGTCTTGTGAATGACTTCCTTCAGGATAACGACATTGCTCGACTAGAGTGGCCATCATGTTCTCCAGACATGAACCTTATCGAACATGCCTGGGATAGAATGAAAAGGGCTGTTTATGGACGACGAACCCACCAGCCATTCTGAGGGATCTACGACGAGTCGCCATTGAGGAACTTGTGGATAGTATGCCACGACGAATACAGACATTCATCAATGCAAGAGGACGTGCTACTGGGTATTAGAGGTACTGGTGTTGTAAGGGGTCCGTAGGCCCTTACTATAAGTTTTGCGACAGCACAGGTCGACAGGACAAACAATCGATAGTGTGTGTCGGGTTGCGAGAGCGAGAGCGAGTGTTGAGATAGTAGAGTGTGGTACGCGCTGTGGGCCGAGCCGGGTGGAGGTCTGTTGCTGGAATGCAACACCGTACCGACAAAGGGAGTGGCCATCGGCGTGGTTTAACCCCCTTGTGTTAGGAATATTCGGGAAAGTGAAAAAGTATAATTACTAGTGTGACTCAGTGATATTTTTGTGCCGATATTGTAATTACGCGTCTACCGCGCTGGCATCATTTGGATTACAGTGTTGGATACAGTGATTAAAATTTGCGTGTGACGATAATGAATAACAAAGAGGCCTGTGCTGAGATTAGCCGTTATTAATTTTGTACGACGAAAGCAGTGGCTGTCTCCTTACTTTGTGTTTTTGGTGATAAATATAGGTTGTTGATTAATGAAGCTGTGTTGTTGTTCTTCTTGGCACCAGACATATCATTATTACAGCATTTGAGAGGGACAAAATGGAATGTAACATCTCCGTAGCAGTCCAATCCGATTGCCAGCCCCATTAGGTACAGGGTCACATTAATTAATATCTATTTGGGCTGCTATCAGATCTCGATCGAGCGGGATAAGTCAGTAGAATAAACCGGAGTGTTACACCCTTGGCTTACGGTGAAAGGACAAGTGCAATTTTCGGACGAATCATAAAGAACAATAGGTAATTTTATCTTATTTAACGCGAAGAAAATATTTTTCAATGTTGGATCGAGACAGAGCATAAACTTTAAAATCGCGACAAGAAACAGTGCATTTTTTTTTAACAATACGAAGTAATAATATCTTACGATTGTGAATAAACTGTTTTTTATTGCCATATTAGACGAGGGTAACAGTGTCGATAAACTGTGTTATAATGTGCAAATGTGTAAATCCGCGCGAAAAACTGTGAAAAGTGAACACCAAAGAAAGACACGTGTGAACATTATTACGACCAAAACGAGCCAAGAATTCGTCACGAAAGTTTTAAAGAAGTGTTTAATGATAATATTTTGACTGGAATTGCTTTTTAAATAGTGAAAATCGGACAGCTTCTTGTGGACCCATAAACTGTTATCTGGACGACAATTCGTGTGGCGACGCAATTGTTGAGTGACGTCACACAGACCCTTGTAGCAGCTGCGCCAAAGAGCTTCAATCTGCGATGTGATTTCACACGTCATCCCAACTACCTGTGCAAAGAGTAGTTCAAGCACAGACGCACTACACCGAGCGCCGTCCCGACATCTAGCAGCCGAACTACAAAACTACGCCCGCCTGCAGCGCCACGGAGCGGCCGGCTGAGAACTACAACATCCCACCACAGCGAGACCTCACGCGGTTCCGGCGGCAGTACAGCGCCACGCCCACTCAAACGTCAAAACATCGCGACTAGTGGTAACGTCGGTTGGTGAGTGGAGACGACTGGTTGACATAACATTAAATTGCAATGTGCAGTTTTCGCGGTAAATAAACGTTTGTAAACTGAATTGCGTGTTAGGAAAAGTGCCCAATTGCAGTAATTTCCGAAAAGTTTGCGAAAAATACTCTGAAATTGAGCATACTTATTTATGCATACTGCGCTGTCTAAATGATAATTATACAGATATGCTTATTGTTTTTGTGGGATTTTATATGTATAGATTTTATGAATAGTATGATTTATCTTATTTAAAACATTTTACATAAGCTGTGTACGTGAAAATTGATATTTGAAGTGATTAGGTTTCGAGAGTTGTTATGTTCAATGCTCTTGCATATTGTATCAATTTAGGGATTAATCGAAAAATACTTCAGGTATGATTAGTTTCATGGTAATTAGGAGTGTTTTGGGTTACTAGAGGTTATTCTATATTACTTACCTGTGCATTAAAAATAAACAAACATGTCTACTGAAGATAAGCAGGTTTGTGAGGCAGTAGTTGAAAGGAAAGGGATTGGACAGGAAGACCGAGACGATTCAGGTATCAGTGATTATGGAGTGTCATTAGATAGCCCAGTAGTACATTCAACTAGTTATCCCGAGACACCGGGACAAACGAGGAGAGATAAGTCAATTTCAGGAGATGCAGATAAGTGGTCAATGTTGGTAAACTTGATAAAAGAAACAAGAGAATCACTAAAGGAAGATTTACGAGAAAGGGAAGAAATATTCCACAAATCAGTAGAGAAAAGCTTACAAGAAAACAACGCATCACTAAAGGAAGATTTACGAAAATCATTAAGGGAAGATTTACAAGAAACTATATCACAAGAGATCAAAACATCGCAGATGAAGATGGAATGTAGTCTGAAGAAGGAAATGAAGGCGTTACAAGAACGACTGAAGAAACAAAAAAGATGGAAGACGATATTGAAGAAACGAAAGCCGAATTGGGAGAAAGAGTCAACGAAGAGGAAACAAATTGCAATCATCGAATCGCCGAGGTGACGCAAATGCAGAAACAATGTAATGATGCGGTTAAGGGGATAGGAGATAGGCAAAACCAACTGGCTGTCAATCTGAGAAATTCTATAGCTGTGCAACGAGAAGAGGATAACAAGAAGGTTGCAATGGAGGTCAGGCAATTACAACAGGGAGAGCAGCAATTGGAGAGCAAGACAGAAGAAATTGATAAACGAATTAGCAATGCCACTTTAACCGTTGGGGAAGGTAGAGTAGTTACCTTGATGAGCAGTGATAATCGGTACGTCCAAAATAATACAGGGCAGAAATTTAGACCAAAAGGAGGGTTGCACCCAATGATATTTATGAAGTGGTTAAAAGGAGTTTTCCCAGCACATCTTAAAGACTCAGACAAGATTCAATTTGCAATAGATAGAATGGAAGGTGAGGCCTTCACTTGGGGAGTCAGGAAGAAGGAAGGGACTACTAGTTATGATCAGTTTGAAGAGGAATTCTTGAAGAAATACTGGTCCAGAAGTCATCAGTGTGCAGCAATTGAGGACCTACTCCACCACAAGTCACTTAATACGTGGAGAGGAACGTTGAGAGAGTTTGCTGAACATTTGTGGGAATTGAACGAGACCTTGGAACAACCCCTGAGTGATGACGTAATGATATCAGCAATAAAAAGAAGAATGAGCCGGAGAATGCAGGAAACTGTATCCGGGAGCCTAATTAAAGATAGGGAGGCCCTGATGGAAATACTGGAACAGTTGGAATCTGTTCGATCACAGGAACACAATCAAGCTAATGATCAGAACCAAGATGGACATAATTACCATCGGATTCATTTTAATGGCCCAACAAATTACAGAGGTAGAGGTGGGGGGTAATGGACGTAGGAACCATGGCAATGGTCAACAGTTTCACCACAATCATGGGAGAGATGATGATGATCATAATGACAGGAATTATGAGAGAAGAGGTGATAGACAAAGGGATCAAGAGGTACGAATTGAAGAGAGTTAGGTGTAGGGAGCTAGCAACTCTTTTGCTGGTATACCAAGTGGCGACTGGTACACTCCCAGCTGGGTGAGACTTTATTTCTAATTTCAAGTGTCACTCCTCTACCATCTTTCTCTATCCTTAGGTTAAGAAAGTTAGTGAGTAGTAGTTAGGATTGGTAGTGGTCATCCAAATAATTCAGTCAGGAACCATGTAGTAAAATTGTAGTAGTTGCTGTTGATGTAGAGTGTGAGATGTCAGAGAATCAATAACTTAAAAAAAAAGCTCAGTTTAGTGTGAGTAAATAACCAAAATTAATAATGCCAGAAGGAATAAAATGAGAACCATATCAGAAAGCGAATGTTTACATAATGTCGTGGTAAGCTAATTGGTTAAACAAGAATTTGGGTAATCTTATAGAGTTGTTTTATGAGGCATGAAAAGGTCAAACTGTTGTAAGAAAATTGAAGTAATGTATCAGCTTGTAAGTAGATGAACATATAAGGAAACAAATACACAAGGAGATAGTTGTTCGAATAAATGATGTGAAATATGATGAATGGAGAGGCTAAGGAGCCTGAAGTAGTATTTTTATGTGGTTATTGCAGCGAATATGGAGAGTTGATGTAGGTTGAAGATATATATGCAGTTGAAGTTGCTGTTAAGTTGAGGGAGTTATGTCGTAATGATGTGTATTGAGTATGAGATATTTGAAGTATTGAATTATATGGAGAATTGATGTAGGTTGAAGATATATATTTACTTACAGTCGAAGTTGATGTTAAGTTATGTGTAATGAAGAATATGGAGTAAGAGATGTTTGAAATATTGAAGTATGTCATTTAGCACATGAGCAACATCTGTTTGCAAGTTATTTGTAGGTATACATGTTTATCTGAAGTATGCTGATAAAACATAGTGTAACTAATGAATTATTAGTAATTCATGTATCCAATTAGCTATCAGAGTCAATTATGGTTATACGTAGGTCAGGCTTTAGAAGCAGGATTCTGGCACTGAGTAATGAATGACAAATATCCATATAGTGGATTTGAATTAATGTGGATATAACAGGAAATATTGTACCTCTCATCTAAGTAATGTTTGGCAAAATGAAATGATCAGTAGTTTAAAATTTTTCATTGGGTGACCACATTAGTTGTAGTGTTGCAAATAATTATGTAAGACATGCTTAGCGGTACAATGTAGCATTTAAATTTATGGAATCTGTAATGAATAAGTTGTGAATTTCTTCCTTAACTTTTATGTGTGTTGATCAAGTGAGTTATGGATTAGAGTGATAGTAGTATGGACAGCACAAACCCCGCTGAAAGGACGGCATACCAAAGGGGTAGCTGGCATTCAATGTATAAATGTCATATTTTGTCTCAATTTCAATTTGCTTGTGTTAAAGATTTAAATAAGTTGTGATTTTTTCTTCCTTAACTTTTATAAGTGTTGGCCAAGTGAGTTATAAATTAGAGTGATAGTAGTATGGACGGCATGAACCCCGCTGAAAGGACGGCATACCAAAGGGGTAGCTGGCATTCAACTAGTTTCTTTTCTTGTCTTTGCTATAGCAAGTTATAACAGATATGTAGTTAATGACTCGTACAAACCCATGAAAGTGAAGAGTTTTTGGAAATTTTTGGTAAGATAAGTTTATAAAAAAATATTTACCATGCTATGTTAAGTAAGTAGGATTGATGTTGTGTGTTATTTGGACAATGCCATATTTTTGAGATGTAATAACTTTTTGTAGAATATTATTGTAGAGGCAGCCCACTACCGGAGTCAAGGATTTTCTTGGTGATTGTAATTTCATTACTTATTTGCACTGTGTGTTTTGTTCATATGTAGTGATGTCTAATTCCCTAGCCGATTCTTTTACGCCTGTGGCTTCAAAGAAGTTTTCGAGGGCGGGGATGTAAGGGGTCCGTAGGTCCTTACTATAAGTTTTGCAACAGCACAGGTCGACAGGACAAACAATCGATAGTGTGTGTCGGGTTGCGAGAGTGAGAGCGAGTGTTGAGATAGTAGAGTGTGGTACGCGCTGTGGGCCGAGCCGGGTGGAGGTCTGTTGCTGGAATGCAACACCGTACCGACAAAGGGAGTGGCCATCGCCGTGGTTTAACCCCTTTGTGTTAGGAATATTCGGGAAAGTGAAAAAGTATAATTACTAGTGTGACTCAGTGATATTTTTGTGCCGATATTGTAATTACGCGTCTACCGCGCCGGCATCATTTGGATTGCAGTTTTGGATACAGTGATTAAAATTTGCGTGTGACGATAATGAATAACAAAGAGGCCTGTGCTGAGATTAGCCGTTATTAATTTTGTACGATGAAGGCAGTGGCTGTCTCCTTACTTTGTGATTTTGGTGATAAATATAGGTTGTTGATTAATGAAGCTGTGTTGTTGTTCTTCTTGGCACCAGACATATCATTATTACAGCATTTGAGAGGGACAAAATGGAATGTAACATCTCCGTAGCAGTCCAATCCGATTGCCAGCCCCATTAGGTACAGGGTCACATTAATTAATATCTATTTGGGCTGCTATCAGATCTCGATCGAGCGGGATAAGTCAGTAGAATAAACCGGAGTGTTACAGTGTGTACACCTATCTGGACCACCACCTCTGAAGGTCTCGCTGTTTGTTGGTAAAACAATCAATGTATGGTTTTCATGAGCAATAAAAATGGTGGAAATGATGTTTATGTTGATGTCTGTTCCAATTTTCTATACAGGTTCCGGAACTTTCGGAACCGATGTGATGCCAATATTTTTTTGATGTGTGTATCTACCTCTACATCTACATGATTACTCTGCAATTCACATTTAAGTGCTTGGCAGAGGGTTCATCGAACCACAATCATACTCACTCTCTACCATTCCATTCCCGAACCGCGCGCGGGAAAAACGAACACCTAAACCTTTTTGTTCGAGCTCTGATTCCTCTTATTTTATTTTGATAATCATTCCTACCTATGTATGTTGGGCTCAACAAAATATTTTCGCATTCGGAAGGGAAAGTTGGTGACTGAAATTTCGTAAATATATCTCGCCGCAACGAAAAACGTCTTTGCTTTAATGACTTCCATCCCAACTCGCGTATCATATCTGCCACACTCTCTCCCCAATTACGTGGTAATACAAAACGAGCTGCCCTTTTTTGCACCCTTTCGATGTCCTCCGTCAATCCCACCTGGTAAGGATCCCACAGCGCGCAGCAATATTCTAACAGAGGACGAACGAGTGTAGTGTAAGCTGTCCCTTTAGTCGACTTGTTGCATCTTCGAAGTGTCCTGCCAATGAAACGCAACCTTTGGCTCGCCTTCCCCACAATATCATCTATGTGGTCTTTCCAACTGGAGTTTTTCGTAATTTTAACACCCGGGTACTTAGTTCAATTGACAGCCTTGAGAATTGTACTATTTATCGAGTGATCGAATTCCAACGGATTTCTTTTGGAACTCATGTGGATCACCTCACACTTTTCGTTATTTAGTGTCAACTGCCACCTGCCACACCATACAGCAATCTTTTCTAAATCGCTTTGCAACTGATACTGGTCTTCGGATGACCTTACTAGACGGCAAATTACAGCATCATCTGCGAACAACCTAAGAGAACTGCTCAGATTGTCACCCAGGCCATTTATATAGATCAGGAATAGCAGAGGTCCCAGGACGCTTCCCTGGGGAACACCTGATATCACTTCAATTTTACTCGATGATTTCCCGTCTATTACTACAAACTGCGACCTTCCTGACAGGAAATCATGAATCAAGTCGCACAACTGAGACGATACCCCATAGGCCCGCAGCTTGATTAGAAGTCGCTTGTGAGGAACGGTGTCAAAAGCTTTCCGGAAATCTAGAAATACGGAATCAACTTGAGATCCCCTGTCGATAGCGGCCATTACTTCATGGGAATAAAGAGCTAGCTGCGTTGCACAAGAACGATGTTTTCTGAAACCATGCTGATTACGTATCAATAGATCGTTCCCTTCGAGGTGATTCATAATGTGTGAATACAATATATGCTCCAAAACCCTACTGCAAACCGACGCCAATGATATAGGTGTATATTATTGTACACGTCAGATGCCGTACTTCGAAAGTCGCTTTCCCGGTATCGGAATGTATTTCATAATGGCTGTAGTCGCTGCAGTGCCAGTTTCTTTGGACATGCATGCATGTCCAAAGGAACTTCGCATCGCAATCAGAATAACACGGTTACTGCAATATTGTCATTATCTTCCGATACCGAGCAAGCGACTTTGATACATAACACGTAAACTGAAGGTGAAGAGGGGAGAAAGGAAAGGAACGGAACTATTCATCTCAGCTGTGTTGGGATTTTATGCAGCATCAGCGGCGACGAATGAAAACGCGTGCCGGACCGGGGTTCGTACTTGGGATCTCCTATTTACAAGGCAGTTTCGTTAACCCCTGCGACACCGGGACATAATGTTTATCACAGTTGCGCGGAAAATTTTGGTACGCCTCCAGGCCGATCCACATTCTTAACTAGCGCCACATATCCGCAGTCCCTCTCCATGTGCGAAAGGACAGACACGATGCGTTCTCGTCATTGATTGGGCTCGATAGGCCACCTTCACTGCCGACACCCAATAACGTTGGACCTCCTGCAGGAATCTTATAGTGGTGAGCGTGGAGGCCATTGACGGGGGTTGAGGAAAGTTGACGCTAGGTTGGAATGTGGGTTGTGTTCCAAAAATGAACAGCATTGAGACAGAAGTGATGACACTTTCTGCAGGACCTGACCATCATTTTGCAGGACAGCGAGTGAAATTCTGTTGTCACGAAATGTTCTAAATGCCGTGAACACATAGAAACACGGAAAGTGCCAAAATGTAAATAAAAATGACCAAAATCATCACACTCGCATTTTCTTCCACTGTGTATAAGCGGTTGTTCCCTATTCTTACGTGATCGTCTGTATGTTGTTCTAAAGCTTCACGTTACTTTGTACGTGAAGAACAAACTAGAAAAATTTTATCTTAGTTTCTACTAATGTTGCTCGAAATGATAGTTGTTCGTTCTTGTTCTTCATAGGTTGGGATAGCAAGATATTGTTGATTAGTCAGTAGGGAGTGTTGGGGTTAATATTCGAGGACTGGGAAGGTGAAGCAGTGTCAAGTTCATTCTGCAGGGAATGCTGAACACTCTTCTCTCTCCGGTGCCACAGTGAAGTTCTGGAACAGTGGGGGTCCTGGGTAGGGGGGTGTCTTGTCTTTGGGGTCTGTCATCTTTTCTTCTTCAACTCCAACACTCTGAATCTTCTATTTAATTTCTTACTTCTCATCAGAGTACCAAGCTCTCCTTCCCTCTGTCCACATGCATATGCCTCTATTGCTGAGATCCTTGTAGCTTACCGTGTCAACACTTGCCATTGTTGACAAAAGCCTGTTTCACAGTAGGATCTGGGAAACAAGCTAGTATTTCTGCACTCTTGAAGATACTTGGTCAGGCATGTCATCTTAGAAAGCAGTCTGCGTACTGCACACTTCAAGATTCTCTACGAAGCAGTCTGCATACTGCAAATATCAAGACTATTTACATTTATGTAAAGTACAGACATTATTGCATTTACGCTTTGGAATTTTTACTAGCTTTGAAATTCTAAGTTACATTTTAGCTCATATAGTTAAGAAAGAACTTGTTCTTTCCTTCTGCTATTGAGTAATAATTTTGTATTATGCTTCATATTAATTTACATACTTAATCAAATAGTGGATTTATTTCATACCACAAGTAAAATTCTTGTCCCTCCATGTGTCAGAAAAGGTTTTGTTCAACTTTCAGTTTCACAAATCCTCTTGAGTGTGTTGAAACATAACAGAGCCACTTAAAACATGCATTCTCCAGATGAATTCAGAATTACACATGCATAGAAAAAATTTGTAACTCATCTAGAAAAAATTATAGCTGCAAAAATAACTGCTTGATTTCATTTACTTCAAAGTGTAGAAGCTCTATACATGAAGGGAGACTCAAGTACTTAACGAGATATGTAAATGCATTCTTGCAATTATGTATTCGAGAAATTATACTCAAATAGTATCACAAATATGACCCAACATAGAATTGTACTTGTCGTTCTGGAGTAAACATACGTTTATATATGTATTTTCAGTTTTTATATGTTAATTTTAATTGTTAGTTAATCAAAAAATGATCCTAAACAATGCCGCAGATTGTTCGGAATTTATACATAGGGGTAGACGTATTGGCATAGGGGGGTCAGTACTTTGTGTGTATTTGGACAGAAAGTATGTTGCTTGTTGAGCATGTTTCATTTCATTATTGTAAGTATGTTACAACTTATTTTAGATTTGTCAAGATGGTTTTATTTACTTTGAGATGATAATAAATATTCAGCTGAAACATTATACTAGATTAAAAATTCATTTAACTTTATGGTTAAATCCTACAGTCGCTGTTTTCTGCTGCGACAGATCACCAGCAATGGTGAGTACTTTAACTTAAATCAAAATTAATTCATAGTAATGTTTTAGAGATGTGATAGGAATGGAATGTGTGTCAGTGAAGAATGTGCAGGACAATTGTCTGACTCGTACCACTTCCTCTTGCGATTCTGTAGGAACTAATGTGCAGATCAACTGCAAACAGTAGCAAGAATATTAATTGCCCCATCTTCTGTCCTAATTTGTTTATTTCCATTACAATGTTTAGGTGTTATGCTACCACTTTTAGTAACTCATTGAAGATTATAAATAATTGCCAAGATGGTCAATATCTATTGGGATATCTTGCCTCGTACACTGTACAAGAATTAACTACAGTCTTAAGAAACTCTTTGTACATCATGAGTGTGTCTGCTTCTTAGGCATTAGTAAATCCCGTCAACCACTCATGACCTACTGCTTGGACTGTCCCATATTAACTGATTAGCAAGTCTTTATGCACTCAAGAAACATACAAGCACACTGTAAGCAAACATAAGAACATTCTACGTAGCAACTATGCAGGTTCAGTGGCACAGACAAGTGTCAGTGTGGAAACTGTGTACAATATTATAATGCATAAATGACTCGTACTAGATTCCTGCAACAAACACCACTGACATTCTGAGGTATACCACTTTTAGTTTCTTAATGTCAATAGGCATTGTTCCATTTAAAAAATTGTATGTTTGCACAAACAATACACTTTCTAAGTATTATTTATGATCTGTTTCTTGGTTAACAATATGAGCTCCTGACTACCAATTCATTTTGTGAAAACCACACCTGTTCCCATTTCCACAAGATTTGCCGTGAGCGTTTTAGATGATTCACCCTGCCTTTACTTGCAGAATCTCTTCTACTTCTTTACAGTAATTTCGTTTTTATATCCAGTTTAGCATCCTGATATTAGGCTCATTATTTCCACCTATATCCATTCTGCAGCATTGGAAGTGCAGCTGGCACATCATCAGGTTCCAACTTGTGTTTCAGAGGAAGATTCAATAGTTTGCTTGTCAAATGCTATTCATAAACCATGCAAAAGCATTAGCAAGTTAAAGTGAATCATTATGTTTATAAGCTTTTTCATAATTTTTGTTTGGTGTAATTGTTCTTAGGATATATATGATGCTTAACTCCTAATATTTATGATGTCTGCAGTGGTTAGTACAAATTGTGATCAGACCATTGTTTTTCACGGAAAACATTTAAAACCACACTCTCAGAATCTCTCAAAATACTGCTAATTGTAGCATGACTCTGCACTAAAATATCATTTGCCAGTAAGCACTCAAACTCACGTAAAGAATCTTCGAGGTACCCGAAAACCCAACATCAACACAGTGGGTTATGGCTGTGGAATTCAGTGGAATGCTCAGCTGCTACATCAGCATTGCATCTTGCCATCATCGAGGTGCTGTAATAGGTGTTGCTAGTTCATCTTACTATTCGTGCATGCTACCCATTTTTATTATTGATGCTGCTTGTCTTCCATTTATTACAGTCTGAGTATTTGCTTCATGCAGATACCAGTACTCTTTTAACCCTCCATTGCTTGTATGGGTGACACTCGTCCCACATGATTTTCCCATCTACGTTTTGTCTCAAGTGGATGGAGTTCATGCCATTAACACTCTATCTGTAAGCTTCAGCCATCATTGGCTTTCAGTTACATTGGGTTGAACTGTTTGTGAAACATTATTATAGATTGGAGGACACTTGTCATCTGCACAAGTACAAGTGCTACAATCTGAAACAAAGTGTACATTACTTCACTGGTTTCCTACATTCGCTTGAACTTTTATGTACATTACTTTAGGTATATCAAAACTAATTACAGTTAATTTGCTTTTTACATAGAATACTTACCTATGAGAAATAATGCTCTCTGCACCTCTAGTTTGTGGAATAAACATCTTAGATAAAAGAAAACTAGGACAGAGTTTAGCAGCAATCTTAATGTCTGACTGGAATAGTTCCATGAGCTGAGTGATGAAGTTCCTGACAATGAAGAGAACGAGAATTTTATACATTAAATCATTAATATCACAGGCAAAAGTAAATCAAGAGGGCATATTTCTTTTACGAAAAATTGGAATGGCTAACTGGAAGAAAACTAAATATTCTACAAATATTATAAAAAGATCTTAGAATTATATTACACATTTATCAGGATCCAGAAATGAAGCCCATATACGAGGGTGGTCCCATAAGTACCTGGACTGACTGAGAGATGGCAGTTTTTGTTGAAAAATACCTCTGAATTAGAAAGTATATGATCTATGAAGCATATGTTTCAAGTCTGAAGACGCCACATTGTTTAGTATTTGTTTGGCAGCCACCACTAGTGAATGTTGTGTGAACTTGTTAAAATGGAGAAAATTGGTCATTGTTACCTGATGCAATATATTATTTGAAATGCTTCAGTGCAACCAACATTAAAGCTTCTACTTTGAGAGAGTCTGCTCCTTTGTTGACAACAGTAAAATATTGGGTGCCTGAGTTTAAGCAAGGCCGTATGAGCTGCCAAGATGAGCATCACAGTGGTTGACCAAATGAGGTAATGACTCCAGAAATGGTGAAAAAAATCCACAAAGCAGTACTGGATGATCATCTACTGTAAGTGCATTTCAGAATGTGTGGTACATCACATATTGTCTGAAAACTTGGACATGAGAAAACTGTGTGCAAGGTTTATGCTGCATTTGCCCACACTCAAGGAGAAACAATGTCATAAAGATGTTTCAGTTGAGTGTTTAGAGAAGTTTCAGAATAAAAACCTGATTTTTTGCACCTTTTCATAACCATGGATGAAATATGGGTCCACCACTTCGCTCCTGAGACAAAAAAGAATCAAAGCAATGGTCACAAATTGGAGAACAGACTCCAAAGAAGGCAAAGACTGTTTCATCTGCAGGCAAGGTCATGGCGTCAGTTTTTTCGGGATGCACTTGGGATAGTTTTCATTGACTACATTGGAAAAGGAGAAACTATCAGTGGCGAGTATTATGCAAACTTACTGCAACATTTGGGCAAAGACGGCCACATCTGGCCAAGAAGAAAGTGTTGTTTCTTCAGGACAAAGCACCAGCTCACACGTCCCTCATTGCAATGGCCAAAATTAATGAATTAAAGTTTCACTTGCTACCTCATGCACTCTATTCACCAGATTTAGCTGCATTGGATAATTTTCTGTTCTCAAACTTGAAAAAAAAGACTTGGTGGTCGAAAATTTTCTACAAATGAAGACATGATGTTGGCAGTTAATGGCTATTTTGAGGAGTTAGGCAGTTCTCATTATAAAAAGGGTATCGAACATCTTTTAAAAATATGCCTACAAGATGAGCAACTACAAACCCCACACATTGTTCTAACCACTTTCTTTTGAGCAATGAATACTTTTTGTCTAAATGTTGAGTTACCCCAAAATATTATGCTGCGTGACATTAGAGAGTGAAAGTATGCAAAGTATGTTAACTTACTATCTTCTATATCCTCAAAATTGGCAATTATTCTGAGTGCAAAAGTTGCTGAATCTAGTCACTTTAGAAGATCCAAAATACGAATTTTCCAATTAAGATTCTCATCTATATGTACACTCAATCTTATTGTGCTCTACCCTGTCTACTGACTTCTGTTGATGTGTTATATTTATTGAAGGAACTGTACTTTTTGCAGCAGAAAATTGGATGTACTGTGTTTCTTCAAAGTTTAGAGCAAGCCCATTTGCAGAAAACCAATTAATGACTTTTCCAAAGACCTTATTTGTATCATTTTCAATTGGACTTTCTTCTACTGGATTAATAATGATGCTTGTATCATCAGCAAACAGTGTCAGTTCAGCTTCCTGTTTCAGATAAGAAGGGAGGTTGTTCACATATATCAAGAACCGAAGGGGACCGATGATTGAATCCTGTTGAACACCTGATGTAATTTAACACTAGTTAGATGAAGTGGTAAACTTATTTCAGTGACTTGACCCATATAAGGAAACTTTTTGGTTCCTGTTCTATAGGTGACTTAAACGACTCGTATGCTATTCCATTTATACCATAGAATTGTAATTCCTATAACATAATGCTTTGGACAAGTCACAGAAAATTCCTATTGGTGACGTTTTACTATTTAAAGACTCTATAATGTGGACAGTGAAATTGTATATTGCTGTCTCAGTGGAACAGCGTTTTTGAAATCCGAGCTGTGATTTACTAAGTATCCCATTACTGTTGAGATGGCTAACCATTATTGAGTACCTTATTTTCTCAAGGATTTTTGAAAATGCTGTAAGCAAGGATACTGGCCGATGATAATTGACATTTGAGGTGTCCCCTTTTTGTAGAGAGGCCTGACAATGGCATATTTTAACCTGTCTGTGTTGCATACGCATGTGTGACTTCTTTTATTTTTTGGAGAAGGCTTTGACCAAAAACTCAGTGTTAAACAATCTATTTCATGTGCCTGTTTGCAACTCTTTACAGTGAGTAGCAATCTACCCTTTTCATAACTGTTAATAAATGAAAGTTGTTAATACTCATTTCTGTCTTCTAGAGGATAGAAACTTTCATTTCTGCTAAAACTTCCTGTTTAGCACAAGCTTTTGCGTATGCAGTACATAATACAGGTGCTTAATTTTTTCTCCTTTCCAGCTATGATCTATGTAAATTGGCTGTCAAAGTTGACTAGTAGATTTTTAAAACCAATCATTCTTGTACAAGGTATGAAACAATGCTAATTCTAGTTGTTCCATGCAATTATATTCATAACGCTGACTGCATCACAGCATTTAATTGTACTAATGAATGCCTGGTTACATTATAATGCTTTTACATGCATGGTCATTCTTACAGCTGTTGTATTGCTTTATGTGCAATACTTCTTGTTTTAACTCTTCAAATAGTTCGCACTGTTCGTGGAACAGATATGCACTCTGTCACCATCAGCCATAGTCAACAGCTGCAGTAGGTCTGATTCACAATTGTTGTTAATCGGCATTTTCAGTATAGTAATAATTTTGTCAATATATTTATGCCACAGAGGAATAGTGAATTTTCTTTAGTCATTAAACAACCTACTCACCAATGTTATAAACTCAAATGAGTGGCTGTAGTTTAATATCAAATGTATTTCCTTTTTCTCTTGTTTTTTCTTAATTACATTACTTTATTTCATTCTTTACTGAATGATAAAGAACTTTTGACATTGACTGTCAGTTCGTTTTTCTTCTGGTGGACCAATACATCTTTCAAGTATCAAATGGTATATCCAAATGACTAGGCAACTTGATTCTAAAGTAGCATAACAATTTGATGTAGGTGGTAGGAATTTTATTATTTATGCATTTACTTTCATATGATGTAATGATATGAAAAGCTTGACGGACAGGTTCACTTACAGCCTTATGTTTGTTGTAATGTTACACAAGTTTTGTCATTTTATTCGATTGGTGCTACCGGGGGATGAAACTTAAGTAGGGACTTTGGGTAACATCACCTTGGTTTGCTGCCAAACCATGTGAAGCACACATCATTTTCTTGTTAAGTAATTTAAAGTATTCAATATTGTTTTTGTTTCATAGTAAACAGAAGCTGGTTTCATTCCATTGCATTCTTGGTTATTACTTCTTGTTTGTATTGCACTCTTTGAATCTGTGGTGTCGGTAGGTCATATTGACCATAGATAACAGTAATCTTTGGAACTCAGGTCACTCATTTGAGCCACCATGTTAATCCAGTCTGTTCTTATATCTTGTACTGTGTGCATGTGTATGATAATTATCGAAATATACATATGTGCAGGTATCAGTGGGAACAGTTTATTCTGTATACTGCAATTCATAGTGTCATGTAGAATTACCCCATGCCTAACATAAATTATTTCACTCATATGTTACTGGTAGCTATAATCTTCAGTGTTATCGACTGTAAACATGCCTACCATCAGATTCCCATAGCATCGGATGACATCCATAAAACAGCTATTATCATGCCATTCGGTTTGTTCCAATACCACTTCAAGCCATTTGGCCTAAGAAATGCAGTGGCATTTCATTGACTCCATCCTATGACAGTTTTGCTCCACATACCTGGACGATATACTACTTTCCAGCAAGTTAGCTGAGGAACATGAAAATCATTTATCCAATGGCATTGAGGTCAACAAAGGCGAATTACAGTTGTGTCAGCCTTCCATCACTTTCTTGGGTCACACCATCTCCACTGACATAATACAGCCTCACAAATCTCGTGTGCAAGGTGTCACTTCACTGCCGCCCCCGGCTACTTACAAAGAACTCCGATGTTTCCTGGGCACAATAAGTTACTGCCGTCGTCACCTGCCTTCTGCTGCTGCTGTGCAGGCCCCACTGACAGACTCGCTGTTGGGTAAACAGACTTCAGGACTCAAACCCGTTCACTGGACTGCAGCTATGCTGGAGGCTTTCAATGCATTAAAGACTTCTTTAGCTCATGCCGTGACACTCGCCCACCCTGACCTCTTGGCTGAGCTGTTCATCACTACGGACGCCAGTGACATTGGAGTGGGAGTGGTACTACAGCAACGCAAGATAGACATGGTTTCCCCTCTTCATTTCTTCTGTAAACAGCTCAGAAGAAATTCTCCACTTTCGATAGAGAACTCCTTGTGGTCTACAAGGCTGTCAAACACTTCCGCCCCGATGTGGAGGGTCACTCGTTCTTCATCCTCACAGATCACAAACCACTCACAGATGCTTTCTGCAACCCCCCCCCCACCTCCTCCTCCTCACCATCCTGCATTTCTGTCACTTTAATCTAGTCTCCCAATTCATAACCAATGTTCGCTATATCAAATATCGCCGCAGATCAATACTATTTCATGCATCATTGACTTATCCAACCTGGCCACTCTACAAGCCTGTGATGAGGGATCTCAAGATCTGCTCATGGACCCTTAAACATCCCTTGTGTTTACTAAAGCTAAATTCCCCAGCATTGTGGACAAAGTATGGTGCGACTCTTCTACCAGTACCTTACGCCCATTACTCAACCCCACCCCCTCCCTCCCTCTACGCTGGCAGGCCTTCGAACTCTACATAACCTTACTCACCGTGGTGTCTGCTCCAGTCCACAGCTCATCTCTGAGCGTTTCATTTGGAAAAATATAAAATGGGACTGTCAGACCTGGGCACACAGCTGCATCCCCTGCCAATGCAACAAATCGATCCTCCTCCACCGTCGCGGAGGGACACAGATACATTCTATCCACAATTGACCACACATCCCGCTGAGTAGAGGCAGTCCCCTTACGTAACATCAGTGCCGAGACTGTGGCCGAGGGTTTTATCTCCTCACGGATTGCTAGGTTCGGTCATCCAACCACCATCACCACTCATCGAGGTCGGCAGTTTGAGTCTTCCCTGTTCACCATTTTATGTAACATCTGTGTCATAAAGAAAATTCACACCACAGCCTACCACCCACAAAGCAACGGGCTAGTGGAATGGTGGCACCGCACTCTAAAAGCAGAACTCAGGTGCCACAACTGCCTCTTGTCTGAAGCACTTTCTTGAGTACTGCTCAGCGTCCGTTCAACTTTCAAGTCTGACTTACACGGAACTATCTCAGAATTGGTTTTTTGTGGAGAACCCCATCCTACCAGGGGAATTTATTCAGCCTCAAGTACCTAAAGACTTCTCCCCCCCAATGTCATAAGTTGCATGCACAATCACTTCAAACATGCACGTCTGCACCCACCTATCAGCCACTCCCGCCAGACACTTACTTGCCAACCACTCTCAACATTTGCTCCCATGTAATGCTGAGAGACAATTCGGTCTGACAACCTCTGCAACCACCTTATCTAGGCCCCTTTAAAGTCCTCCAGCAGGGCGATACAACTTTCGACATCAACGTCAAAGACAGTCCTCAAACTGTTTTGTTACACCAACTTGAACCAGCATTCGTGGAACACGATGCCCCTCTGCTGGCTCAGTCTGATCCTCCTAATGACTCTCCTGCCAGTGTCCCTCCCGCTGTGGAGTCCGACAATGAATCTCCTCGGGCCACCACACTGTTTTATTCACCTGACACCTCCCTATCACCTTTTGTGGGTTTCTCACACACGTCACCCTCCACCTCGTGCACAGGTTTTGCTGCTACCTCATCGACTATGGAGACACCATCTCCCATAGTCACCCTGATCTGCAATGTACCCCCACACCGCGTGGACAACATTTCAGTCAGCACTCTCGATGTTTGAGTTCTCATTCTACTCACAGACACCACAGCCCCGCCACCCAATGACCAGTTAAACATCAGTGTTGCACATAGCCTCACCCTCCCTTGTGAGTGTGACCTGATGACAATTTGCGCGATCAGCATCCCGGCTTGCCACACACACACACACCCACATCCACACCTCACCATCCACTGTTCAACCCACCTGCTCTCAGGCTGGCCGCCGCATCATCCACCCTCACTGGCTCAACGACTTCAAGGTGGACCTTCCTCCTGTTGCTTTGCCTCTGAATTCCGCCCCGGTAGGGGTGGTGGTCCTCGTTGTGCCGCTCCCAGCTCGTACGAATACCAGCAACATCGATGCCCACACGGTCTTGCCTCAAGACCCATATGCAGTACTCCTTACTGCCAAGGAACGGGGACAATAGACAACATTAATCTTTGGGACTCAGGTCGCTCATCTGAGCCGCCATTTTAATTCAGTCCATTCTTATACCTTGTACTGTGTGCACGTGTATGATAATTGTCGAAATATATGTATGTGCAAATATTACTGGGGGAAGTTTATTCCATACACCGCTACTCGTAACCTGTTCCCATAAATTGTATTGTAAATATGTTACTCCTACTCTGTCTGATTTTTGCTAATACCAGTAATATTGCAGGGGATAAATGATTCCACATTAGGTGGCAGTGGCCATGAGTGTCTGAATATATAAGTGCTTTCTATCTCTGAACATGGTCTTTCAGCCAAAAGCTTAAATGTTTAGTACTGTTTTCATTATACCTGTCTGCAGCTCACTGATTGGTCCATGTGGTGAATAGCAGTCCATCTTTTTCATAATACTGTTCATATTGTGTTTTTGTTTCATATAAAATAGAAGCTACTTTAATCACATGATTTTCTGCAGGCTCATATATATTTGTTTCTGCTTACAAAACCATGTATGAACTGCTAAATTGTAAGTATATTGCTCATATTCTACCTTATTTTTGTTTGAGTTCTTTTCCATACTTTCTTGCATTTAATGGAGAACTCGTTGGACTGGGAGGATGATTCTAGTGCATCAATTTTTGCTAAAATGTGTTGTTTTTAGTGCTTGTGAATAATGTGTGAAAAAATATTTGAAGCTGCTGTTGAATTTTTTAGTATTTGCAAGGAAGAGTTCTGTAGTCACTGAGATTACAAAACATAGTCTGTGGCAAAAAGCAATAGTATTCAAAGCAGAATTGCATAGTCATTGAATGACAAGATGTAAAAAAGTTAAATACCAATTTTGTCAAAAGCTTGCTAGCATGAAGTTCTCCATTAAATGTGAGAAAGTACAGAAGAATGGTGTGAACATAAAGTAGAAAATGTGCAACATATTAAAACGCATTAACATCAAGTAGTTCACATGCAGATTTGTACGCAGGAACAAACATAAGTGAACCCACAGAAAAGCATGCGGTGAAACCAGCTTCTATTTTATATGAAACAAAAAGAAATATGGAATCATTTACCCCACAAAATGTTATGGAACAGTGCAGTACATACAAAATGTTGTAATCAGGAACACAATGTGATGAAACCATCTCTCTTTGACATGTGCTAACGTGCAGTTATTCCCACATGATCAAAATTCCAATATTGGGATTAATAAATCAACACTTTTACAGTCAAAAGGTGAACATATGGTCATTTACAAACTCTTTCATGACTGTAGGTCTCGAAGATTCACTTCTCATAATTGTTTTTTGATCGAGATTTCAATAATATATTACCTTGTACAGTCACCAAAAGATTTCCATGCATGCACTTAATCACTCAACTACAAAGCCCTCCAATAAAGTATAAATGAAAAATGTTATCATCTAATACTCATATTCTGTTTGCTGAATGACTCAGTTTGTGCCCTTCTACAACACGTTCCTCATTTATAATGTGACACTCTGGTCACATCCAATGACAAGGCCATTTCCCTTATTTATAGTGTTTCTGTTAACTTTGTCGGTAGAAACCTGCAAACAGCGTGTTGTAAAATTGAAATTGTGTGGTTTCAATAAAGAATAGAAACATAAAACTGTGTTTTATCATGATTTTTAAAGAATTACTTACAAATCATCACATCATTAAAATACTGTAGTTAAGTACTGTATTATTATTCTTTACTATGCATTATGACTTATTTATTATTGTAGATGGGAATGTCTGATTCTGAACTCGAGTAAAATGCTGAGTGGTTACAACTGAAGTGCGGCTGCTCTGGGAGATCCAGTGTGGGCTGTAATTACCATATGGTGGTGAAACTTGGTAGATACTCTAATGGGATAAAGCAGAACCAATTTACATTGGGAAAAAATTAATTTCAATTTTTGCCACCAGGTGCAAATCTAATGCCATACAGCATTTTGTAGACATCTCTGGTGCTCATATTGAGCAAATTGTGTGAGAAGTGCTTAGTAATAAACTGACAATTATTCCCTTCTGTCTTGTTCGAACTTTTCTACTCATGTCCTGTTCCTAATCCACTTCATGTGCAAACATGTCTATACATCTTTCTTGCATTCACAGTGCCAGATTTGCACTCGGTGGCCAAAACTGGAAGTTGTACTGTAGAAAAAAAAAATCACTTCTGTATTTATGCATTATAATATCTACCACGTTTTGCTACCACATGATAAGTACAGCACACACTGGACCCCTGTGAGCAGCTGCATTTTAAATATATTCACCCAGTACTAGGGTGTTAAATTGTTCTTTAAATTCATTTATTTGCAACATACTACACATGAATCTGTTGGATTGGGCCTAATTCCTTGTATGTCTCAACCTTACACTAACTAAATCATCATGAGACAACATACATTGTAATCGGCTTGTGTTAGCTGCAAATTGCATATAATATTTTGATGTGTGGATTTATGACATGTTGTTAAACATATAGACTGTTAATATGCTTCATTGGGTATTAAAAATTGTATGATACACTGTTACATGAAGCAATGAGTATGGATAATAATATGCTTCACATGCAGACTGTTGTATTACTATAAAGTGTTGACGAAGAACAATGAAGCAGTTGTAAGTAATGCCAGTGTGAATGTTTACCACAGTATTGGAGATCTGCATGTTTATAATGAAATTAAACAGAAAAGAGGCCAAGATAAGGAGATTCATTTAACTCTTAATGCTACAGCAGTTGGTTGGAATTACAGATTGAAGGGCTTTGGGAGAAAGGAGGATCATAGCAAGGAATATGAAAGTAAAGTACAATTAGCAGAACTTTAAAAATCATTTTGTTACATGTGCATTACAACATGTGAAGGTTGACTCAAAAGAAATAAAATTTTAGATAGTAGAAAGTTTGCATACTTGCTTACTTAGAGCAAATCACTTCTTTATAATTGCCAGTTGTCGTGGTTTATTGAAGAATTTCTTTGCTCAATCTCCCACATGTAATTAGGCCACACACATTCTCATATTAATGTGCCAAATCAGCATGTTTGTAGCAGAAATGTGAATTAGGAGGTATTTGACATAACCTGTCAAGTTGCAAGAATGTCTTATTTTTTAGTCAAGTACTGTTCCTGTCAGGACACAAGTGGAAAAGTTCTCAATGTTCTTTCTGTTAACAAGCTGTCTGTAGCATATATTAGGCATGGAATTACTGAAAGAGAGAAAAGTTTACAAATATGTAGATTCATAAGGGTTGCACACTCAATGAAAATTATGCAGTCTTCAAAATTAATGGTCATATGAAGAACCTAAGCTTTTGACACTGATGACAAGAACCCAGATTTAAAATTCTGAAGCTATGGGGATAAAATACAGGGAGCAAAAGGCAGTGTACAGGTTGTGCACAAAGGACATTGCCATTACAAGAGTCAAAGGACATGAAAGAGAAGTGGTAACTGAGAAGGAGGAGAGACAGGGCTGCAGCCTATCCCAAATGTTATTCAGTCTCTACACTGAGCAGGCAGTAAAGGAAACCAAAGACAAATTTGGAGTGGGACTTACAGGTCAGGAAAGAAGAAATAAAAGAAATGTATTATGACAGTGAAGACTAAGGATGAAGGGCAGCTGAATGGGATTAGTAATATCTTGGAAAGAGTTTATAAGAAAAGCATCAATTAATGTTGTTCTAAAATGTAGTAGGTTAGGAAATGAGACACAAAAAGTAGTAAATGAGCAGTAAAGTAGCTGACAATGGCTGAAGTAGAGAGTATATAAGGGGTGTCCCATAAGGAATGCAGTTTTTCAATTGAGCACCTTTTTCAGTTTGTTAGGTTGCCAGATATGAAATTTAAGCTACTGCTATCTGACTATATTGCGATTACTGACTGTCATTGTCAACTGGCATTTGTGTGTATTGTTATCAGCTAAATTAGAGTGATACATGACGAATGAACAATCCAGATTTTGAAAGGGCATTTCAAGTACATTGAATGCCATGCAGAGACCATTTGAAGACGTGTAATTTTTGTATCCAAAATGTGCCTAATGTGTCAACAGTGCAGAGACTGGTAAGGAAATTTTAAGATACAGGATTGACAGGAAACATAAAATCACACGGATGTCCTCATTCTTGTCAACTGGTAGGAAATGTCTCGGTCATTAATGTCCCACTGCTACAAGTGCAGTGAAGTGAATTCACTGCCATTCTCAATGGTGAGCCCTTCTGAGAAGGAATTTGCATTGAATTTTAACAAAAGATCTGCATTTGCATTTTTTTATGATACAAACAACACATGAGCTGAGGTCAAGGGACAAGTGTTTGCTGATTGGGTTTTCATAAAAAAAAAAATAATAATTTTCTGTGACAAGGCACCTTTCTGGCTTAAAGGTTATGTGAATAAACGTAATTGCCAGGTTTGGGGCACAGAGAATCCTTACAAAGTCAGTGAGAAGTGTCTTTACCCAGAACAAGTCACTGTTTTGTGCAGGTTGTGGGCTGGCTGACTAAATGGGCCATACTTTCTTGAAGGCAAGACTAGAAATGCAGTGACAGTGACTGGTGATTGTTATTGCCAGATGATGACACAGTTTTTATGGGTGCAATTGCAAGGGCAAGAATTGAATGTGAATGTGAAAGACAGCCAACAGGATGAGGGCAACCTGCCACAATGCTTGTTGAAACAATGAGGGTGCTAACAGAAAGATTTCCTGCTTGTCTCATCTTTGCAATGACGATCTGAAATGGCCACTGGTGTCATGTGATATGACACCATATGACTGTTTTGTGGAGGCATGTCAGATCTTGGTAACAAATCTAGCAGCACACCTCTGACTTGCTTTGATGTTTCACTTTTAACTGACCTGGTGCTGATCCCAAGTAGTTGATCAGTACTTGAGAAAGTGTGCAGTTGTGTCCTATATAGATGAAGCACACTTTTTCAAAAATCTGCCAATAAACCAGAGCAGACTGTTTGTCTTCCCTACCACAGTCCTCAGATGCTCGTTCCATTTCATATTGCTGTCTAACGTTCCATCCCGGTATTTAAATGATGTGATTGTGTGAGATAGAAGATGTCTACATCTGTGTGTTCTGTATTTGAACATTACAGGTTTTGTTTTTCCAGCTCATCTGCATTAACTTACATGTTTCTACATTAGAGCTAGCAGCCATTCATGACACTAGCTAAATGTTGTCTGTAACCTTGTATCCTTCTACATTCACTCTTCCTTCCCATACACCGCAGCATCCAGCTGCAGATTGCTTCCCTCCATATCATTTATGTGTACAGAAAATAATATTGGCCCTATCACACTTCCATGGGGCACTCATGATGATACCATTGTCTCTGATGAACACTTGTTATCATCTGGCCAGATTACCACTGACGCACAGTGATGCGGGTGTCGTGAAGGGGTCAAATGGAATATGAAGAGGTGCTCTGTTGTCATTGCTGAGAGTAGGTTCTGTCTGTCTGTCTGGGAACATACTTTTTCTCCAGAGCTCACAAGGATCATTGCCAAGTTGCAACAAACAGCCCAAGATGCTTTGGGGCGATGTATCACAGGATGCCATTTGACACATTTATGATCATCTATGTGTGTGACAATATACACCTGCATTGTAGTGATGTGACAGGACACCCTTCACTGTGACACGTGTTTCATTTGACCTGAATTACAATGATGTCACATCATGTAACAAAAAATTACCATTTCTTTGAGGGTGTTGTAGTTTCCTTTTTCAGCAGAGTACATGGTACGCATTTCATTGTAACCTGTCTAGTTTAGTAAATAAATCACCTTCCTTGACAAGGATCTCAATATTTTCTGTTTATTGTTGTTACTAAGTATATACTACAGGTCAAAATATTCGATCACATATGAAAAAGCTGTACTCTTTATTTTAAATGACAACCACACTCTTCAAACTAAATAGGCTAACAAGACAAATATTTTCTCTCTCTGTCATTAAGTACCCTTTGTGCTAAGAACAGCTGCACAGACTGTTGGCATTACGGAGATAATATTTTTGCAGAGATTACAGTCCAATACATCCGTAATCCATAGATTTTCAACATTAGATGACCTCAGTTCTCTTATCTCTCTGCCGCGTTCATTCCAGTGCGTGAGGTGGTGCAGTGGTTAGCACACTGGACTCGCATTCAGGAGGACAACAGTTGAAACCCGTGTCCAGCCATCTTGATTTAGATTTTCTGTGATTTCCCTAAATCGCTTCAGGCAAATGCCGTGATGGTTCCTGTGAAAGGGCACAGTTGACTTCCCTCCCCATCCTTCCCTAATCTGAGCTTGTGCTCCATCTCTAATAACGTCATTGTCAATGGGACATTAAACACTAATCTCCTTCCTTCCTCCCTCAAGTTCATCCCGTAAGTATTTGATGGGATTTAAGTGAGGTGGCTGACTTCACCAGACCATATTCTTCAGTTTTCCAAATTTCTCTCCTCTATTGACTTACTGTCGGCACAATTTAGAAGTCTGTCTGGGAGCATTGTCTTGCTGCAGAAAAACCCACAACTAATATGTCTCTTGGCAGATTGAACTGAATTGTTGATCAGTATATTGTCATATCCTTCCTTCTTTAATGTTCCATTAATTCTCACTACAAAACTGATTCTATCACCCACAAAACATCCCCACACAGTGACCGAACCTCCACCACTCTTTGTCATTGGCATTACATACTGACTTCATATGTTCTCCATGAAGTCAATGTGTAAACATTCAGTGAAGGCTTCCAAATTTAAAACTTGATTCATCCACGAACACCACCTTGGACCATTGCTGCACTCTCCAGGTTTTACGTTGCTGTGCCCATTGCAATCAGTTCAACTTCTTTCTCTCCATCAATTTAAGTCATGGTCACATAAATGGCATTGCTCTGCTGAGACAAAGGTTGGAGCTTATCACATATTGTTTACTTTGTTGTTAATTTCAGGTGCAGGAAGAGTCCTCACATTTACTCTGTACACATATGAACTAATCTTTGCTTTACAATGTTACTCAGGGTCTTCCAGATTGTCAAACACTTGTGCTGGCACCAGTCTGCTTGAACTGGAGCAATGTATACACCATTGTAGGCTTGGTTAAGCCAAATTTTGTTACTATTGCCTTGCTAGAATAGCCTTTGTGATGCAGAGCTACAATTACAGCACTTTTTTCAATTCCGACCTCCTCCATCCATATTATTAGGAGGTAATACGGCATGAACTTGATCAAGTATACAAACTCACTACTAGATGCACACAGTGTACAAAGGCAGCAGGAGAAATGAGACCTATTTATATGGAATCCTCTCAGGTAAATGCCATCAGTGTTGTGGATACTCACCAGCACCTCTCTGGGTGAACAATGATTTGGATACATAGCAGATGAGCTTATTTTTAGCATGTTTCTACTTGTTTTACTATCAGAACAGGTTTATAGTAGAATACACAAAATTAAATCCCTGTTTTTAACACAAATCAATAGCTGTGACTGAAAATACGTGTCCTACCACCCGGTCCCTTCTTCTTGTCAAGTTGTGCCATAAACTCCTCTTCTCCTCAATTCTATTCAATACCTCCTCATTAGTTATGTGATCTACTCATCTATTTCTACAGCATTCTTCTGTAGCACCACATTTCAAAAGCTTCTATTCTCTTCTTGTCCAAACTATTTATCGTCCATGTTTCACTTCCACACAAGGCTACACTCCATAAAAATACTTTCAGAGACGACTTCCTGACACTTAAATCTATACTCCATGTTAACAAATTTCTCTACTTCAGAAATGCTTTCCTTGCCATTGCCAGTCTACATTTTATATCCTCTCTACTTCGACCTTTATCAGTTATTCTGCTCCCCAAATAGTGTCTCATTTCCTAATCTAATTCCCTCAGCATCACCCGACTTAATTCGACTACATTCCATTATCCTCATTTTGCTTTTGTTGATGTTCATCTTATATCCTCCTTTCAAGACACTGTCCATTCTGTTCAACTGCTCTTCCAAGTCCTTTGCTGTCTCTGACAGAATTACAATGTCAGCGGTGAACCGCAAAGGTTTTATTTCTTGTCCATGGATTTTAATACCAACTCCCAAGTTTTCTTTTGTTTCCTTTACTGCTTGCTCAATATACAGATTGAATAACATCGAAGAGAGGCTACAACCCTGTCTCACTCCCTCCCCAACCACTGCTTCCCTTTCATGTCCCTTGACTCTTATAACTGCCATCTGGTTTCTGTACAAACTGTAAATAGCCTTTCGCTCTCTGTATTTTACCCCTGCCACCTTCAGAATTTGAAAGAGAGTATTCCAGTCAACATTGTCAAAAGCTTTCTCTAAGTCTACAAATGCTAGAAACGTAGGTTTACCTTTCCTTAATCTTTCTTCTAAGATGAGTTGTATGATCAGTATTGCCTCACATGTTCCAATATTTCTACAGAATCCAAACTGATCTTCCCCATGGTCAGCTTCTACTAGTTTTTCCATTTGTCTGTAAAGAATTTGCGTTAGTATTTTGCAGCTGTGGATTATTAAACTGATAGTTCGGTAATTTTCACATCTGTCAAAAACTGCTTTCTTTGGGATTGGAATTATTATATTCCTCTTGAAGTCTGAGGGAATTTCTTCTGTCTCATATATCTGGCTCACCAGATGGTAGAATTTTGTCAGGACTGGCTCTCCCAAGGCTGTCAGTAGTTCTAATATAATGTTGTCTACTTCCGGGGCCTTGTTTCGACTCAGGTCTTTCAGTGCTCTGTCAAACTCTTCATGCAGAATCATATCTCCCATTTCATCTTCATCTACATCCTCTTCCATTTCCATTGTATTGTCCTCAAGTACATCACTACTCTATATACTCCTTCCACCTTTCTGCTTTCCCTTCTTTGCTTAGAACTGGGTTTCCATCTGAGCTCTTGATATTCATACAAGTGGTTCTCTTTTCTCCAAAGGTCTCCTTAATTTTTCTGTAGGCAATATCTATCTTACCCCTAGTGATATGCGCCTCTACATCCTTACATTTGTCCTCTAACCATCCCTGCTTAGCCATCTTGCACTTCCTGTCAATCACATTTTTGAGACGTTTGTATTCCTTTTTGCATGCTTCATTTACTGCATTTTTATATTTTCTCCTTTCATCAATTAAGTTCAATATTTCTTCTGTTATCCAAGGATTTCTACTAGCCCGGGTTTTTTTTTTTTTTTACCTACTTGATCCTGTGTTGCCTTCAGTACTTCATCCTGCAAAGCTACCCATTCTTTTTCTACTGTATTTCTTTCCCCCATTTGTGACAGTTGTTCCCTTATGCTCTCGCTGAAACTCTGTACAACCTCTGGTTTAATCAGTTTATCCAGGTCCCACCTTCTTGCGGGTTCTTCAGTTTCAATCTACAGTTCGTAACGAATAGATTGTGGTCAGAGTCCACATCTGCCGCTGGAAATGTCTTACACTTTAAAATCTGGTTCCTAAATATCTGTCTTACCATTATATAATCTATCTGATACCTTCTAGTATCTCCAGGCTTCTTCCATGTATACAACCTTCTTTTATGATTCTCGAACCAAGTGTTAGCTATGATTAAGTTGTGCTCTGTGCAAAATTCTACCAGACGTCTTCCTCTTTCATTCCTTACCCCCAATCCATTGTCACCTACTACATTTCCTTCTCTCACATTTCCTACTACCGAATTCCAGTCACCCATGACTATTAAATTTTTTTCTCCTTCACTACCTGAATAATTTCTTTTATCTCATCATACATTTCATCATCTGCAGAGCTAGTTGGCATATAAACTTGTACTACTGTAGTAGGTGTGGGCTTCGTGTCTATCTTGGCCACAATAATGCATTCACTATGCTGTTTGTAGTAGCTCACCCGCACTCCTATTTTTTTATTCGTTATTAAACCTACTCCTGCATTACCCCTATTTGATTTTGTATTTATAACCCTGTATTCACCTCACCAAAAGTCTTGTTCCTCCTGCCACCAAACTTCACTAATTCCCACTATATCTAACTTTAACCTATCCATTTCTCTTTTTAAATTTTCTAACGTACCTGGCCGATTAAGGGATCTGACATTCCACGCTCCGATCCGTAGAATGCCAGTTTTCTTTCTCCTGATAACGACGTCCTCTTGAGTAGTCCCCGCCCGGAGATCCACATGTGGGACTATTTTACCACCAGGAATATTTTAACCTAGAGGACGCCATCATCATTTAACCATACAGTAAAGCTGCATGCCCTCGGGAAAAATTACAGCTGTAGTTTCCCCTCGCTTTCAGCCATTTGCAGTACCAGCACAGCAGCGCTGTTTTGGTTAGTGTTACAAGGCCAGATCAGTCAATCATATGGACTGTTGCCCCTGCAACTACTGAAAAGGCTGCTGCCCTCTTCAGGAACCACACGTTTTTCTGGCCTCTCAACAGATACCGCTCTGTTGTGGTTGCACCTACTGTACGGCCATCTGTATCGCTGAGGTACACAAGCCTCCCCACTAACGGCAAGGTCCATTGTTAATGGGGGGGGGGGGGGGGGGAGGTGGAACCATATAGTTTCATTTAATTAAAGCAGCTATACCTGGGATTCAGGTAGGATCTCCTGTTTCATTTGATTCTGAGGTACTATTCCAATACTGTTGGACATGTTCCACACCCAGGAGGATCCCCTCTTTTAAGGGTCTATGGAATAAATAATTAATCTAATCTGAGAGGCCCTGCAATGCTGTTAGAGTTTCGAGGGAATACCGAGAGGAGACTCGGGTTTGAATCCCAGCCCTGCTAACAATTTTCTTTTGTCACTTCATATCCGTCAAATGGAAATATCAACTATAATCACTCGTCACATATAAGGTAACTGAAACTAACATGAGATATCAATTCAGTGTAAATTTCATGTGAGAACTGACCCCTCCTCTTGTGGCAGTTTATTGGAGCAACAAGTCATTCCATGTGACTGTAAAGGGTACACCATTCCCATTTTCTGGAATGGTTGCAAGGCAGATGCACGTAATTGCAGGCCTACATTACGGATAACAATCTGTTGAAGCATTAAAGAACACAGTTAACATTTGTGACACTCTTTGTAGACCAGATTTGTCTTCTCTAGGTCTCAACAAGAATTTGATGAAGGGTAATTGTCTGAAACTTTGCCGATAAAGGATTGGAGCAATAAATGAAATACTCGAAAGTGTCATTCATTGGTTCTCAGTAAATGGTCTAGCACTTCATTTACAAAGAAAAGGCATCTTATTCGGTTTTGTACAAGGAAAGACAAATCATCACTAATAATGAAGCATGATGGAAAAGAAACATGTGAAAACTGATTGTTAAAAATACCTGGGGGTACATAGTGATGAGAACCTGAATTATAAATCACATATTAAGGAACTTTTCAAACAACTGAGTACAGTAATATTTGCTCTAAATGTGATTGCCATAAGTGGCAATGAAAGCATTAGAAAATTTAACTTCCTTCTTTCATTGATGTCATATGGAGAATGTGGACCTGTGCCCCCCACCCCTCCCCCTACATACACACACACAAATGCACAGTGCCTATCCTGAAACTTCACATAGATAATGAAATTAGGTAGCCTCACAACACATACACTCTTACGAAGTTTGTTGTAAAGGATCAGCACAATTTGAAAATAATACTAGAATTCATAAATACAATACTAGGAAGAAAAACAGACGGACTTAATCTTCTTGTAGCACAGTAAGAAGCATAGCATGCAACCATAAAAATATTTGACCACCTCCCTTTAATTAACAAGGTGCTGGCTGATAATAAAAGTTGACAAGTGCTATTCCATAGATGAATTTCTGAAAACGAACCAACAGGTTAGCCACGAGCACTGATGCGCTGCTTCCTGGACTTGTGTATGTGTGCTGGCCCCAGACTGAATCAGCCCAGCAGGTTAACAATGAGGGTCGGTTTGCCGGCAAGTCTGGATGTGGTTTTTAGGCAATTTTGCACATCCCACAAGGTAAATACTTGGCTGGTCCCCATGTACCACCTCAGTTACACAACTTGCAGACATTTGAAAAACATTTGCACTAGTTCATGGCTTACACTAGACACAGACAGCTAGGGTACATTACTTCTGTCCTGGGGGGTACGTGATGGCGACAGGAAGGGCATCTGGCAACACTCTGACACCAACATTGCCAGCTCCATAGTATCAGGGTTGACCCCATGTTGAAGTGGAATGAAGGCCCAAGCAAATAATGAGAAGGCTACATCCAAAAATGAACATACAGGGTGTTTCAAAAATGACCGGTATATTTGAAACGGCAATAAAAACTAAACGAGCAGTGATAGAAATACACCGTTTGTTGCAATATGCTTGGGACAACAGTACATTTTCAGGTGGAGAAACTTTCCAGATTACAGTAGTTACAATTTTCAACAACAGATGGTGCTGCAAGTGATGTGAAAGATATAGAAGACAACGCAGTCTGTGGGTGCGCCATTCGGTACGTCGTCTTTCTGCTGTAAGCGTGTGCTGTTCACAACTTGCAAGTGTGCTGTGGACAACATGGTTTATTCCTTAGAACAGAGGATTTTTCTGGTGTTGGAATTCCACCGCCTAGAACACAGTGTTGTTGCAACAAGATGAAGTTTTCAATGGAGGTTTAATGTAACCAAAGGACCGAAAAGCGATACAATAAAGGATCTGTTTGAAAAATTTCAACGGACTGGGAACGTGACGGATGAACGTGCTGGAAAGGTAGAGCGACCGCATACGGCAACCACAGAGGGCAACGCGCAGCTAGTGCAGCAGGTGATCCAACAGCGGCCTCGGATTTCCATTCGCCGTGTTGCAGCTGCGGTCCAAATGATGCCAACATCCACGTATTGTCTCATGCGCCAGAGTTTACACCTCTATCCATACAAAATTCAAATGCGGCAACCCCTCAGCGCCGCTACCATTGCTGCATGAGAGACATTCGCTAACGATATAGTGCACAGGATTGATGAAGGCGATATGCATGTGGGCAGCATTTGGTTTACTGACGAAGCTTATTTTTACCTGGATGGCTTCGTCAATAAACAGAACTGGCGCATATGGGGAACCGAAAAGCCCCATGTTGCAGTCCCATCGTCCCTGCATCCTCCAAAAGTACTGGTCTGGGCCGCCATTTCTTCCAAAGGAATCATTGGCCCATTTTTCAGATCCGAAATGATTACTGCATCACGCTATCTGGACATTCTTCGTGAATTTGTGGCGGTACAAATTGCCTTAGACGACACTGCGAATACCTCGTGGTTTATGCGAGATGGTGCCCGGCCACATCGCACGGCCGACGTCTTTAATTTCCTGAATGAATATTTCGATGATTGTGTGATTGCTTTGGGCTATCCGAAACATACAGGAGGCGGCGTGGATTGGCCTCCCTATTCGCCAGACATGAACCCCTGTGACTTATTTCTGTGGGGACACTTGAAAGACCAGGTGTACCGCCAGAATCCAGAAACAATTGAACAGCTGAAGCAGTACATCTCATCTGCATGTGAAGCCATTCCACCAGACACGTTGTCAAAGGTTTCGGGTAATTTCATTCAGAGACTACTCCATATTATTGCTACGCATGGTGGATATGTGGAAAATATCGTACTATAGAGTTTCCCAGACCGCAGCGCCATCTGTTGTTGACAATTGTAACTACTGTAATTTCGAAAGTTTGTCTGCCTGAAAATGTACTGTTGTCCCAAGCATATTGCAACAAATGGTGTATTTCTATCGCTGCTCATTTAGTTTTTATTACCGTTTCAAATATACCGGTCATTTTTGAAACACCCTGTATCTACTAAATGCCATTTTTCACAGTCAACATGAAACTTATTTTGGGCATACATAAGAATGAAAATAGCATATTGCAGTGTGAATGCCTTTTACTTTTAGGCCAAAAGGCAGTTCATATCTGTAAATCAAATCTACAATAAAAATATTCCTTTAAAAAGCACATTTAAATATGGACATGTTCTCATTACATGAACCATGAGTGATTTTCAAAAGCAAAAATCTTCTGTTTTCTTTCAAAATAACTTACCTCTTCCTGGATAATGCTTGTTATACCATATCATTTCACATATTTTTATAGTGTAGTATGTGATATCATAGAACAAAATTGTAAATTGGCCACTGTAGCACTAATATTAGTTTTCACTCTTTTATTCAAATTTCAGGTTTTATTGTTACTTCACAATTATTTTAAATGTTTCAGATCACCATACCAGAATAAAATGATGCAACTGTGGCATTAACTATCTTTAGAAATATTCTTTGACGTAAGTGTTACATTGAAACATGGAAACCAGAATAATTTTCTTAACAATCACAAGCGACATGGAAATATCATCAGTGATGGTTGTGTTCCAACTTAACTCCTAGTGATTTCTCCAGTCCTCTTAAAAAATAGTTTACTGTAAACCATCTACATCTTTTTTCCTGTTATCTTAAACTGGATGGCTGAAACATACTCTGGCTTTTGTCCAAGGAAAGGGTTTTGTAATGGTTCATCTGCTCTTTTACATCTAGCTGGGACTTCTAGAATGCAGTTGCCTTAACATCAGTACGAGTGTTTCCCATAGCTTTGTACTTGTGTATGGAAATACATTTTATTTCACATATGTAATGTAGATCTTGAAGGCCCTTAGATAGGGATTTCATATCAGTCAGCAAGGTTTCTTAGCTCAGTCACTGATTGTAGATCTCGTTGTATTCCTCTTTTGTTACAATTGTTGGCCTTTTTCTTAGAAGTTTTCCTATTCTATCAAAAATGCAGTCAGTGGATAAGTAACTGTGTCCTTGTAATAATAATTATTATCACTATGCAACATATTATGAGGGAGCACAAACTGTTGCTCTCCATGAGAACAACAGTGTGACTGGAATGGAAATCACTCGACTGGATCTAATGGATTAGTTATCCTTCACACAAAATGTGTATGTGGACACACATGTATTTTCATAGGCTTGTATCTTGGCAAATGTTTGATTTCACTTACATTGTATGATTATTTAGGTTCTGCTTATCCTGTTTGTTGTTCCATTCTGTGTCTCATTTATTTTAAATTCCAGACAAGTTTGCCTTTGCATGTAAGCTCCTCATATGTGGCTGGGTCACACATATAAAATTTTGTTGAAGATTGAGACTGAAACAAAAAGCAACAAAGTTCAGTAAATAGTCAACATGAACTAATGCTGTGCAATGAGAACCCCAGAAAAGCAGACAATAATAGCTCTCAGGTTACAATTGTCTTCCTCAACTTCCAGAAAACACTTGGTTGGGGGGCAGGGTGCATGTTAAATGCTTGCTACACCCTCATTATTCTTTATGCCACTTTTGATTTTTGGGTCATGACAAATGCTGAACATCTTGATGAGATCAGTCTCATTGACTGGGTGCACATTTGTCAAATATGGATTTAATGAGCTGGGGAACAGTCCATTGCCACTCGAAGCTCTGGACATGCTTTTGCCTACCATACAATGACACAGTAATGGAACATTGTACGTCATAGTGGATGGGATTTTGAATTTATTGGCTGAACTGTGAAAATTGTAGGAGAAAAAATAATTTTGAAGATGCACCATTTGTCAATAAGGGTTGAGGGGATTGGTTATTCAAGTGAAACAATCATTACTGAGTAAATGCTATGGAATATGCTGTACTGAGGCAAGCAGGGTTCTGTTTGGGTGGGCCCCAATCTCCCTACCTGGGACCAAATAGGCTTGTGATTATCTCACTGTATAAATTTCCAGAGGGATATTGGTTGACCCTACCACCCCATCACCAAGTGAGATCAGCAAACATCGTTTAACAGTAAAAATGTGATAGTAACACAGTATCAGGAGAATTAGTAAAGAATGTTGCACTACTTACAGAACAAAATGCAGGTTAGCATTGCTTAATTCCAGAGAATTTTCTGTTGCAGAGGGAAGGCATAATTTCTTTAACTTGAGCAAAGGTTGGACACAGATTTGAACTGTTGCCTCCTGACTTGCATTCATGTGTGTATCTTCTTCTGCTTCTACACAATGAGCACTGATACAAAAGAATTGCTGAAGACATGGTCCTGGATGGTTGTTGATTCATTCAAGAGACGTACTTGAGGTATAAGGACTTCTGAAATTAAGTTACACATCATCTCATGCTAAGACCATTACGCAACAGGCACGGCACACTGTTGGAAGAGTGTGCATGTTCGCGATTTCCTGCAGAGACAATTCTGCTGCAGTATGGACAACAGGTTCATCACATTGTGGGAGTGAAATGGCACTCCAAAGTTGAAGTACAAGGAACAGTATGGCTCTTGTTGGCAAAACATCTAAATTGCACACAAATTCGCCATGAAATTCTGGCAGTGTATGGCCCAAATGAGGTGCAATGCAATGTAGCATCCAGTCGTAGTGAAACAATGCCAACAATTTGATGAAGACCATTCAGTCTTTCCAGCAAGCTGGTTGGATATCTGGCAGGAAAGAGATTTTCCATCACAGAGGAAATTCACACCAGTCCTCAAATTGTTCCATGACTGAGGGGCAGATTTATATTGTCAAGAAACTGAACAGTTGGTGGGATGTTACAATTGTTGTTTACAGATCTTGGTGACTGTAGTGAAAAGAAATATCTGCATCACTTTGAATTGTATTGCAGCATACAGTAAAAGTTACTCAGTGTGTCATAGTAACGGGTAACTTTCTTTTTGAAGTCTCATAGTTTCCTGCTGCTTCCACACCTTTCTTTGACAATCATCAGATGTCAGGTTACTCCTGGATGCATCGGTTAATGGAATCCTACCCCACTGATTGAGCACCCATTCTGTGTTTTCCGGTACCCATCTCCACAGACCAGTGCTTTGGGGGGAGGGATGTTAGCGTCATATGTAATGGAGGCCACATTGATAATGTGGAGTCTTGGATTCTGTCTTGACCATAGTTGCCTGATATCCCAGTTTAAGTGGGATCATCCCAAATATCTGGTTGTAAACCCAACTCCCAACTGTACTTTGTTGGGATAGATAACAATCCTGGTTACATAAAAATGGACAACATTTTGTATGATGTTGTGGTCTTCATATCAATTTGTTCATTACTGACTTCAATGAGGGGCAGTCTTGTAAGAGTTACTGACTTTAAACTTCTGCTTTTATTAAGAGCGCTAAGTTGCCATACTTGACTCAATAGCCATTGTTTTCGAGTAGTGCATCAGAGGTCAATCGTGACAGTGCTTTGTAATTCTCCGGTGGAAAAATTGAATAGGGTTGTGCAGTTTCCTTCCCCTGTGGCAGCCTTAGTCGTCTTGAAGCCAATAAATGATGATCGTATCAAAAGAGAAGTTGTGACTAAGGAAGCGGGGATAATTTTTACTTCCCCCTTGTTTTGCCATATGCCTCCTTAAAATTCATTTTTTCACTTTCAACTAATTACTATTAATATATGTGAATATAATCTGTATTTTCATAAAAGAGAAAGGTTGGCCCTTAGTTTTAAAGAATTTAACAGCAGGTCGAATTTTGCGTATGTAATTGATTTTCTAATTTATATTGAGTATTCCTAGTTAGTACCTTTTATTATAGGGCAAAATCAGTCATTTTTATGTAACTTGAATTATATAATTCTATTGTTGATTTATAAACAAATGTAAATCTTGTAATAATTGCAAACATTTGGAATATGAAATGCTAGTATTCGTAAAGTATCTATTTGGCTCTAGTTGGAAACATGTTAGCAAAGCCAGCCCTTAATTAATTCTAAGGTAATTAACAGATATGACGAAAGTATTGCTTGCTAAACTATATATGTGCATTTCATGATTAAAAGAAATAATTCGGCCTAACTCTTGTAGTAGAAGAAACTGTTAAAAAGACGGAATTTTTAAATGCATTCAGTTAACCGAGTAAATTAAATTTTTATCGCAATTTCTGTAAATTTAACTTTGCTCAATGTATAGTTTCGGTACCTATTATTGTGGTGATACATAAGGGTCATGAGACAGTCAGTCCATGGCCAAGTTTCAGACGAGGAAGCTGTGTTGGTTAGAACAACCACGATGCATCACCTTAACAGTGATGTAAGTGGTACATGAACAGGCCATGTGTTAAAGCAATGACAGTGTCTGTTCCATACGTACCTGATTATTCCGAAAGAAATGTGAATTATTTGGTTATGTTTTTATCGCTTGTAGATGTTCAACAGTAAGCATTATGTGGATGTTTGCCTGGAAACTAGTAATGAGGCTTATGGGAAGTTGTGCACTGCCCATATATAACCGTGTATAATTGGGAGGTTGTGAAAAGTGAAAGTAAAAGATTGTGAAATGCTACTGTGCATCTGTCGGCTACATCATTTACAGTAGACAGTACTGCACGTCCACCCCCTATGTTTTCAGCCAGTATGTCGACACCGAGGACAACAAAGTATGCAAACCGCAACAAAATGACAGTTTACTTGCAGCACGGTATAAACTATGTTGTAAAATGATTTGACTTTGAAGAAAGTGTCTACAGGACTTTCAAACCATTTTCCCTGACAGTGAAACAGAGCTGATTTTCAGAATTTGTAGAAGTGATTTCTTGTAGATGGGGATTTGATGTTTGAAAAATGTGTGCAGTTAAAGAACTTTCTCATGGAAGAAGAGAAGAACTTTTTAAGCTGAAATGTGATTAGTGGAAGGAATTTTTTTCATTGTTATGAAAACTGTCAACTTCTTCAAACTTTTCCATTTTGCTTCAGATGAGTTTTCAACCTGATGATGAACACTTGGTGAGCTGAGAGGAACCTTTCCCCAGCAGCAACATTAGAGGCTGAAATAATAATGAAGATGGTTTAGTGATTTAAATGTCTCCAGTTTTGTTGCTTTGTTGATGAGGAAGAAGAGAAGATTCTATGAAGGAGATTGAAAAGTGAGCAAAAATCTCAATAAGGTAAAAAACAGTGGTTTGTTATTTTGAATTGTAGCCTGTGTGTGTTTAGTCTTGGTTTTTAAAAAATATCCTGATTTAGTTCAGAAAAAGCTTGGTGACTGGTCTGTACTAATACAGCTGCCTTCTAAATGGGCAGTGCACAGCTCTTTTGCATTTTCTTGCGGGTGCCTATGAGCCACAACTTTTATGCTGTAATCAGGTTGTTGACTCCAGGCTACCACTGGAAGACGGTTTGTCTCACAGTAGTGATTCTCTGTTTGAATGATGTCACTGTGGTGTATGACAAATTGACAGGCAACTTACCATGCTGCCAACCTTCCTGCCATATACTGACAATGTGGATAAGCCTCAAATGATCCTACAGAGCATGTTTACAGGCAACGCACTGCACACAGTTGAAGATTTTAATGAATCTGTCTCACAGAGACCTCTGTTCAATAGAAGATTATGATAAATATTCTGGTTCACAAAGTATCTGATTCCATTCATTTTTCAGCTATGTTTTTCCAATAATTGCAAATCTGCTGTTCAAAAATGGAAGCCTTTAAGGATTGATATTTTGTTTGTGATTTCTTTCTTTTTATTTGATGTTTGAGAATATTAATTATATTATAAATTTCATTTTTTTTCAACTGTAAAATGGCATGTGTTTGACATTTTGGAATTATTTGGTTATGAAAATGCCTCATAGCACTTCTCTATCAAATAGAAACTGTTATAATTTTTCATAAACACCAGAACAGTTCCTGAAGTTAATATTGTAAAAATGTGCCTTTGATGCTTTGCACCAGTGTGTTGAGTTGTGCTATCTTTGTTAACTTTCTCAATAGTTTTAGTGAGGTTACTGAATGAGAATAGTTGTGTTGGACCTGATGTCACATGGAACCAAGTGCAGTTTTACCTGTTGGACTGAGTAATGTGAACTCAGTGTATATCATGAACTGTAATTTGTTTTTATAATTGTGCAACTCTGAAATCAGTTCCATTTAAAAGTGACTCTTTTTAGCCAGTTTTGAAAGCTTTAAAAATGTGGTGTTAATTGTTGATTACATTTGGAGAATTGGGCTTAGCAAAAACAACAATGTTCTTTCATCTGCCAGTCAAGATATTAACTGAAACTATTCCACCTAGAGCCCACAATGAATTGTACTGCTAAATATATTTGGATGGTGAGCTGAGCCACAAAATACTTCAAATCATGTCAATGATTGTTGATACTGTTTTCTAGGTTATGCAACAAATGTCATTGGAACTCTATCCTGCAGTGTCATATCCCAACGTTAAAGTTCTGACAAAGAAATGTTACAGCTTTAATTACATAATTTCAATAATTTCTTGTTGTTAGGAGTGAGTAACAGGACTCTTAGATGACACAGGAAATAATGCATAGAGAGAAAAAATAAAGCTCTTGATATTAGCTGATGATATCAGAGGCAGGAAAGGACTTGGAAGGGATAAAAATCATACATTGTAGAAATTCCTACCTGGAATTTCCGTTGGTTGTTTTAAAAATGGTAAAATTCCACCAACCAACATGTTACCCCCTGCCAGTGGTGTAATGTGATGCAGCATGGAGGGGCAGCTGGTCAGCACACCTCTCTCCTGGGACTTTTTGACTGTGGAACCACTACTAATCAGTCAAGCAGCTCCTCAGCTAGCCTTACAAGACTGAGTGCATTCTGCACCAGTCTCCCCTCACCGAGGACAAATCACCGGCAGTACCAGCAATCGAACCCAGGTCCGCCAAATGGCAGTTAGTTGAATGGTACAGCAAAGGAGGCAGACAATGGAATAGATAGTGTGTTAAAGAGCAGTTCTAAGATGAACATAAGACAAAGATAATGGAATGTAGTGAAGTTGAATCAGGAGATGCGGAGGGAATTACGAGGGATGATCAAAAAGTTTCCATTTGAAAGCTGTATGAGGAGGGGTCGAAAAGCTTCTGCCCTAACAAATAAAGAATGACAGAAATTTCATAATATCAATTCATTTGTCTATATGATACCTGTGTACACTAATACACTTGAAGGCATGCTCAGATAACTTCTGCAAACCATTCAAATAAAAGGTCTTTGATTTCAAGTCCAATAAAGCATCAGTCACTGTATCATCATTCTTTGAGGTTTTTTTTTTTTTTTTTTTTAGGTTTGGGAAAAGGAAAAAGTCTGACACAGTCATATCTGGAGAATATGGCAGGTGATGTAAGAATTCGAATCCACAGTCATGCAGAGTTTCCAATACTGCGAGGTCTTTGTGCACCGGTGCATTGTCCTGATGCTAAAGAGTTCAGTGAGCTACTTTTCCACACCACATTTTCCTTATCTCTTCTCTCAAATGGCACAGGAGGATGCAACAGTATAAAGCATTGATAGTTGCAACCATTAGGGTGAAGGATGTTTTCATTGCTGTGAGTCTTGTTCTGTCTCAGGATCAAAGAGGTGAACCCGTATTTTGTCTATTGTGACATACCTTGCAAGAAAGCCATCTTCATTCACTGCAAATTGGCAGATGATTTCTTCACAACACTGCACATGTTCCTGTATCTCGTCTGCACTCGAGTCTTTGTGGACCCACCAAGATGAAACTTTCAGCATTCCCAAAATATCCACAACAGTGTCATGAGCACACCCATGGGAGATTCCAAATGTGGTTTCAATGTGCTGCAGTGACCCTGCAAAACTTTATCGTGAATTGTAGTTACTGTTTCATCAGTGGCAGGCTTTCCATTCCTTGGTGCTTCTCTCGCACTCATTCTTCTGTGTTGGAAGTCAGACGCCCAGTTTTTCACTGTTGCACAAGATGGAACACTTGGACATCATTCCCTTCAAATGAAGGTATTCAACCATTACACAGTCCTTGATTCTCCCAATATTCACCACTTTGCTTACACCACAGTATACAATGCATCTTAGTGGCTACACTAATGAAGCTGGAGCTGCGACATGACTTGCATACCCATAAAAGTAGGTGGTTGTATTTGTGTGAGACATTACAGTAACTATCTGGGGCTATAAACTGTTGAGCCACCCCTCATATGCCAATTGGGCAAAATTATAATGAGAACTGAGGCAATCATCCTACCAGTGCACTAGGTTGAAGATGCCCATTTGTAGAACACTGTGTCCTGCTTTGTCAAGAAGTCCGTCACTGCTTGCTGCACACCCTCTTCCAACAGGAGTCATTGATCCTTCAAGGCCTTTCTAAGGGACCAAAGGCATGATAACCACACAGGTAGAGAGATCAGGACTCTAGGGTGGCTACTCGAGTGTCTCCCACTTTAGCTGGTGTCTGCAATATGGGGATGTGTATTATCCAACTTGATGCACCATTGCACAGTGGTGGTTTTCAACAGATGTGCTGCTTCATACACATTCTTCAATGTATGATGGATGCCTACCAGTGTTTGGCCTCCAGCAGCTGAGAAAAGAACAACAGTATGTGATCCTGTTTGGACGTATTTGGTAATAACGCTGCCATAGCTCAAATTTGTACATGCACTTCAGAAAAGCATAAATGCCACACATTGCTTACATGTCAGTGCTGCTGTAACCACACTGGAGTCATGCTACATTGCTTTTACTCTGTGGCAACAACCTTGAATGGGAAGTTTTTGATTGTCCATTACACGAGGTTTGCCCGGAAAATACGTATAAAAGTTGAATAATGTCTTTATGTTACAGGTTGCAGTCACCGCCGGGTGGGACTAGTGCTGTAATCAATCCCATCAACGCTCAGTTTGAGTCAGAGCACTCTGCGTGAAGGTGGAAGTGTGCGGCAGCTTGTTGACAGTTACCCTTTTTCACCTGCCATCGGCATGGAGCTCTCTCTGATTGAGGAATAGCGCGTCAACATCAAGTTTCTTGCAAAGGTAGGCAAGAATAGCCATGAGATTTTTGAGGGTTTGAAACAGGTTTACGGAGACAATTCTCTGATGAAACCAACCATGAACAAGCAGTTAAAAAGGTTCCGGGACGGCCAAGAAGAAGTGAACGATGACTCTTGCCCAGAATGCCCATCAACATCGAGTTCCGATGCAAATGTTGAACGAATTCGGCTTGTGTTCTGAAAGACCGTAGATTGACAGTCAGAATGATTGCTGACAAGCTGTCAATCCCCAAAACAATTGTTCACGAAACCCTGATACCAAAACTTGAAATGAAGAAATTGTGTGCGAAAATCGTACCGAAGCTCTTGACGCCAGAACAGAAAGCAAAGAGGGTTGTGAGGATTGGTTGGAAGCAGAGGAACGAGGGGACTTTCTCAACTGAGTCATCACTGGAGATGAGTCCTGTTTTTACAGATTCGATGTGGAGCTCAAATCTCAAAGCAAGGAATGGAAACTAGCAGGAGAACCGAGAACAAAAAAGTCGTGAAAATCAAGGTCCGATGTGAAGACAGTGTTGATTGTTTTCTTTGATTCAAGGAGCATTGTCCCTGCCAGCCAGAGAGTGAACAGAAATTTTTACGTTGAAGTTCTGACACGTCTCAGAGCTCATGTGGCCCGAGTTCGACCAGAGTTGGCAAAAGGGGGCAGGTGGATCCTTCATCACGACAATGCGCCCCTGCTCATTGTGCCCAAGGGTTTGGCCCAAAGCTCAATAACCGTGACAGACCACCCGCCTTTTTCACCTCATTTAGCCCCGTGTGACTTCTTCATGTTCCCGAAATGCAAAATGGTGCTTCGGGGGCGGCACTTGGGAGATGTGGAAGCCATCAAGGCGGAAATGACACGGCAACTGAAGACTTTCAGCAATGTTATCAACAGTGGAAATGGCATTGGCAGAAGTGTATAACATCTTGGGGCGAGTATTTTGAAGGAGACCATATTGTAATACCTGAATAACTGTAAAATAAATTTATTATTCAACTTTTATACATATTTTCTGGACAAACTTCGTAGATTAGGAAATGAGACACTGAAGATAATAGAAGTGTTTTGTTATTTGGCTAACAAAATTATTGATGATGGCTGACACAGAGAGGATATAAAATGCAGGCTGGACTGTCTGATGGAAAGAATATCTGAAAAAGAGGAATATGTTAAGAGAGGATGTAAATTTAAATGTTAAGGGGTCTTTTCTGGAGGTGTAGCCTTGCTCCAAAACAAAATGTGAACAACAAGCAGTTCAAGCTAGAAAAGGATAGTATCTCTTGAAATGTGTTTCTAGAAAGAAATTTTGATGATTTTGTGTATAAAATGTAAAGGTAAACTCTGTCCATTGGTACTGGCTGACCACCGTGTCATCCTCTGCCAATGACGTCCGGCACACCACTATCCTGCCTGGTCAGTTTTCTTGACCCCAAGCCCTGCTTGCTCGAGTAGCTTCTCAGCTTGCATCACAAGGGTGAATGGACACCGTTCCAATCCTCTCACCCAGGAAAAATCCCTGGCAGTACCGGGGATCTAAACCTGTGTCCTCCCCATGATAGGCAGCAGCAGTGAACACTAAGTTACAGAGGTGGTCAATAAGTGGATGGATGACTGGGACTGGTACTAGATACCCTCTGCAATGCACCTAGAGGTGGCTTATGGAATAATTATGCAGTTGCAGATCAAATTACTAAGGAGATGGTACTGAATGAAATTGAGGAGAAATGAAATTTTCAGCACAACTTGACTAAAAGAAGGAACTGGTTGATAAGACATACCCTGATGCATCAAGGAATCATCAATTTGGTGTTGAGGGGGAGCAAGGGGTGATACAGTAAGCAGGTTTAAATGGATGTAGGCTTGCATATGACAGACTATCATAGAGAGTTGCATCAAACCAGTATTTGGACTGAAGACCACAACAAAAACAGTTGGCTATATGTAGGAATTTTCTGTGGTCAGGAAAGCAATGAGAAAGGATTTTCTGATAAAGAAAATGTGGTGTAAAATGTTTCTTGAGCTGTTTATGAAGCCAGAGAAATCCTATATTAGTTCTTTTGGCATGAAAAACCTGTAGAGGATGATTAAACTACCCCTACCTATGAGTTTTATGCAACTTGCAATGCCTACAAATGTCATGGGCAAGATTTTCATTTCTCTCACTCACTGCATGCAAATTACTAGTCCTACATAAAAAATGAACAGGATCTTTTTGTGGGAAATTTAATGTAGTCATTTTTTTTTTGGGGGGGGGGGGGGGGATACATTTTTGCTAGAGGCCATAGTTTTTGAATTATTCAACAAAAAGTACAAAAATGGCATTCAAATGCATTTTTCTTCAATGACACAGAAACTGTGGTCTCCAACAAAAACTTATTCCAGTACAATATTTAATGTAGTTAATTTTCATACAAAAAGATCCTGTTCATTGTTTTTGTAGGCCTAACAGTGTGCATGGGTGTGGTTCTTGAAATGTTGCAGGTTCCATAAAACTTTATGGCATGGGCAGCTGAATAACCCTATGTATGATCCAGAAGATTCAACAACATTCTTAACACACCTCATGGTCAAACTTGGCTGCTAATAGAAAATAGGTGGTTCATATTGGCTTTGTGTATTCCCATTATGTGACTGCAGTAAAGAAGAGGATGTGGGATGTTCTCTGTCAACTTTTATACCCACATTGGTATGCCAAAAGACATTAAAATATACAAGGCATGCCAGAAAAGTAAGTACCATTGTGGGAAAAGGACTCATGAAAACATTTCTTCAGACCAAAATTTGCTTTTTGAAGAAATACTCTTTTTCTGCATAACAGCCACCATTGTTCAGACATTTGTCATAGCAGTAAGCCAACTTTTCTATGCCCTCGTCATAGAAAGATACCACCAGTGAAGACCTCCAATACTGATCACACTTTCTTACATCATCATTGGTGTTGAAGCACCTTCATCCTGCTTGATGATGAAGTAAAAGTGGTAGTCGGAAGATGTGAGATCAGCACTGATTGGCAGGTGGTCGAACTATTCCCAACTGAATTGTTAGTAAGGTTTTCAGTGCCACCAGCAGAAATGAAACGTGATGTCATGAAGCAACATAATGATTCGATTGAGAATTTCACACCTTTTGTTTTGAATAGTGTGATGGAGTTCTCTTGGTGTTTTGCAGTATCATACCGCTTTCATGATTTCAGTTCGGAGAAGGAACTCAACATGCAGAATGCCTTGTAGGTCCTAGAATCCATTTCACCTGATTTTTTTGCACTGACAACTTCGTTCTGATTTTTTTTTTTTTTTTTTTTGGGGGGGGGGGTGTTGGGGGGGGAGGAGGAGGAGGAGGAGGAGGAGGAGGAGGAGGAGGAGGAGGAGGAGGAGGAGGATTGTCATACTGCGAGTTCCTTCACTCCATAGATTGTTGTTTTTATTTTGGAGTGTCATGAAAAAAACCCAAGTTTCATCACCAGTCATACTATTTAAGAATTCATCTTCCTCATCGCTGTATTCAGTGCTGAAATGTCAAAACCCTGCCAAGGCACATAATTTTGTAGCCATTTTTGGAACACAATTCACAAAAATTTAAGCAATTTATCGCTGAGTCATAAATACACGTACCATCAGTGACAACAGAAGGCTGTCCAATACACGCTTCACCATGAAAGTTGAACAAACAGTCTCATCCACTTTCTCACCATAAATATCTACAAGTTGATGAATTTCAGCTGGCTTAATGTTCTGTGTGTTGAAACACAACATAACATAGCACACTTCACAGTCACTGGGCTCAGAGGTTGTCTTAAACATTTTGAATGATCACTAACAAATAGAAATACAACAAAATCCCGCTCCAGTGTTGACTGTGGAAAGACAATGAACCAGAGAAATGTGTGAACCTACAACACAAGTGCTGCAGTGGCAGTAGAATGATTTGGTGCTTACTTTCAGGATGCTCCTCATACTTTGAACTTCAATGGAAGTGCCCGTCACCTGTTAATGTAAATTTTTGCTTATGATGGAAATTATGTTTAAACAGTGTGTGTGGGTAGCAAGGGGTGTTATTTAACAGTTGAACTATCTTTGGTTTGTTTATCTGTCTCTAGTCATGACAGGTAATGTGATTCAAGGACAAAGGTACTTTCTGACTTACCTTAGTCAAGCTCCAACTCTTCTGTCCTGTACAGCTACTTGCTTTTTATCCTGAGGTTGTTACTCTCTGGCCTGCTTGGGCATGAAGCTACTCCTAAAAAATTGTATACATTGTGTAAAAAAAGGAGAAAACTACATTTACAAAGAATTTGTGGGGTCAAAGGTGTGCACCATGTTCCTGATATGGATATGTTAAAGTTTTGATGTTAGTAATGCTCAAGAGATGGTGTGATTATTGGTATACAGGCATTTCTGAAAATATCGCCTGTCTACATTATGGCACAACTGGAATATGCTTGCTCAAAACAACCAAGTGTGAATAATGGCAGTACATTCAGCTGAACTGGTAACCCGTTCTTCTGCAGTGCTTCATACACCAACATTGTCTCCCGCTATAATGAAAGAAATTTAGAGGCAGTCACATAAAAAAGCTTCTTTTTCTCTCCTAAACACTCGAAAATTGTGTGTATGTAGTTTTTTTGTTTTAATACACCCTGTATATGAAAAGAGCTGTTACCATTACCTACACTGCTTAAAGGGTGTTAATTTGCACGCAGATTTCTGGTTGTTCCACTGGAAAGCTTACCAAGACATTTACAGTATAAAGCCGATACTCACTTGTAACTTAAAAATGTACACAGCTCAAAGGTAGTAAAACTGCAACTCTGTAGAATTACAATGTATTTCATGCAGTACAACATTTTTAACCAGGCAATTATAATATTCATGTAACTGATATTATTCAATGATGAGGCTTTTGGGATAATAAGCTATGAAGTAATTACTCCATGCTGTACAGAAAAACAAAGCAGTCTGAACAGCCTCACTGTTAATATTTCTCGTATACGGAATAGGTAATGGGAACAAAGGAACCAACAAAGTTAAGAAGAACATTAGAATTTTTTTAAATTCATCTATCTTTTACAGAAAACAACAGTAAATTTCAACCATAAATGTTTCGTAGGCACGTTACAACATTAACAAACACTGCATTATAATTTGTGACCATACACGATATATATTTTCACTGAAAATGTCTTTAGTAACAATGCACTACACTTGTTACAAGAAACATTGTGTCCTGTCTTATTAAGTGGTCTTTGTTTTACTTCTTTAATTATTTGGCACTTAAGTTCCATGGAACACTATTTAATGTGCAGCTATATACTTGATTATTTTTATTACTTAAAGGTTCATTTTATCATCAACTTACAGAAACAGTGATGTATGCCAATGGTCACTTGGTAGTTGTCTATTATCTACCTGCAGTCTGTCACTGCTACATAGTGTTGAAACCATAGGCTAGGTGGAAGACTCACTGGACGAAAAATTGTTAGAACTACCTACCTACATACATGGGTGAAAAGCAGTTCTGCTGGTCTCAAAAAACTTTATTGTGTGCTTCTGTTCCAAATGACAACTTAAATGAAACTCCATATCTACAATAATTTCACCAATAAGGTGGGCTACAAATAGGTTGTAATATTCTGACCTGAGTAGCTCTTCAGCAAGTAGAGCTACATGATATGTGCTACTGTTTTTATATGAACACTAACACTAGTCATGTTTACAATAGAAACAATAATTAGGTCCAATACATTTAAAATTGTATGCCCACAGCAAGCAACACTACAACCAGAATGTACTGCTTGTTGAAAATGAAAATTCATCAAAATATTTGTACACACTGAAATACCTTACATTCATTCTCTCTTGCTGCAATAATGCTAAAACTCATAGCCAAAGGCAATTTTACATTGTTGAGGGGAACTAGAATAGCTAATAAATATAACTAAATAATATCTGTATTCATTTGAGTTTGTTTCACTAAGATCCAGATTATGTTGTCACAGTGGATACAGCAACTTATGTCCCCTTGTTCTCACATTAACCATTTACAGTTTTCAATTTTGGCCAATCGATACAAGACAGACTTATAACTCCTTCATGTTCATTGTTATTGGCAATAAATTTATTAGCTCTTATCATCTTTGATGACAAAACAAAACTCAAAGGTTACAAACTGTTAGTAAACAAGTCAATGCATTCTGTGCCCGCACTTAAACATCAAAACAAAACCTCTTTCAAATTTTGTTTACATTCATTGCTATTCATTTTGTTCTAAGGCTTGTGTGTAGTGCATCTGTAGGCCTTCTCAGTTTCAACATAAATTTTACAGTTTTAAAGTATTCAGAGCATTTGCCTCAATTTGATCCCATAGATTGCCACTTTACTGATGTGCATCTCTCTTGAAATACTTACAAATTGAATACTGTTGAACAACAGATATGTACATTTTGACACAAGTTATACAACTGAAAATATTGACAGATGCTCCTAAAATTTCTTTTGCAACCTGAATACTGAAACATGATCTAGGAACTACCTTAAAATGTTAAAATTCTACAAGAGGCTCTACACTAGAAGACATTCTATTTCATTTTTATATTAGGGCAGAAGCAAGATAAGGTACTTTCAGGGAACGACCACAAAATACAAGTAATTACCAATATCTTGCAGGTTCCAGTACTGACCATGGTCTTATCATCCAGTTAGAAACACTTCCACTACAGTGGTTGTGCCAAGTATGCTCCTAAACCCTGTTGTTCTCATTTACTTTTATGTGGTTTATATTGTTCATTAATAAACAATGGCATCCTAGCAGACACTGTAGAAATAAACTTGTTTGGACCAAGTACAGTATAACAGATGTTAACTCTTTATTAGTATTTCTGTCACAACAATAGAAGGTAAGTAAGGTTGCTCCACACCAAAATTAGAAAAATGTTTACCGCCAACACCGGTTGTTCTACTCCAAAATCAAACTAAATTGTCAGGTCTTCTGTGTGGTTCCTGCCAAGCAGAGTTCCTTTATGTTGGGAGCATACATTTTACTGAATTTTATGAAGCAGTGCTTAAGAGACAAGTTTTCTAGAACTTGTGATTTAGTGGAAAGCAAAGAGAGAACTAAAAGTCAATGAAATGAGAAATTAGAATGTGTGAGAATCACTCCACTCAGGCCAGTGGCTATATAATCTAGGTGGTGCATGGAACTGGGTTCTCAAGGCTGAGAAGAGACAGCAAAATTAAGTGAAATGTTTATGTTCCTTTGAAAGATCTAGTGTCACAAAATAAGGATTACGTATGCCAATCAAGGACTATTTAAGACCATGACAGTTGGTCCTCTTGACTAGGGGCACAAGAGAACAAGCCACACACACCAGCAGAAAGGGAAAAAAATATTGTGAACTGCCATGCCAGATAGACAAATGTGTAAATTCATTATCAGAACACTTAACAGGTATTGCTAACAGGAGTGTCTACATCCATCTCAAACCTTAGAGGAATTCTTGCCTCTGTGAGTAAAAAGTTCAAATGATTGCATTTGGAATTAATTATCTTTAAAGACATATTTTGCTCACTAACTGGGAGTTTTTGTTAGGTCAATACATGCCTAAGATGTCATTTTTCATGAGCAACACTGTGTTGATCACTAACTGCGTGAACAAAGAACAGCTCTCAAGCATACTAAACATCAATGACCCACTGCCTACTGCAATAATGAAGGTTTCTTTATGGACCACATTTTCATCACTTGGGAGAAGCAATCACTACTTTATAGTGGGCTGTAATGATTTCAAGTGTAATATCTCACTTCACCTCGTACAATTTATAACTTTGGCATTCTGCTGTTATTAGTGCATTGCTTAACAAATCAAAGAAGTAAACAACAGTTAGCCAAGATATGGGACCTGTTTTCCTTTCCGTTTTTTATAATACCTGCCACTCTGCTTGTGTCATGTTAATAGAAACTGACAATCATAGCACCCGCAATGGTTCAATTTTCACTTTCACAAAAAGAAAACCAGACTGTCTGTGGGTTCAGTGATCAGCAGGAGGCAAAACCTTGTTAGTGGTCTGGCTGCGAGACTCGAAAGCATTCTAACCCCCGTGCTTACATCAGCGGGTTTTGAGAGAACTGTCGGGAGGCGGCAGTGTTCTGCTTGGCAGGTCCTGAAACACACAAAGTGTGGCAAAAATTATTATTGGGACAGTAATGCATTAAGTCACCAGAAACTGCTGTCAGGTAGAACCACTGTACTGAATGACAACCAAAAGCATTTCTATAAGTATTGCATATGAGTGCAGCTTATGGACACGAGTTCAGAATCCCTTTCTTATGTGGAGGAATTTACACTAGATTATAGCGCAACAGCTGTAGGGACCCGGATTAAGTTTGTTCATTGTCGATGTATATTCAGTGTAAATACAGAAAATTGAAACACTCTCATTTCATTCTTTTCAACAGAACAACCAAAGGAAATAGAAAATCTAGCTGAAGAAATTAATAAATTACACCACAATATTCAATTCACTTCACTGTAGAAATGAAACACCAGATGACATTAACAAAGCCTTATATAGAAATGCTACAATTACCAGTGTTGCCATACATAACCCTCCTTGCTATCCAGATCAATATAAAAAAGCGTTCTTCAAAAGAATGTTTAATCACATGCTTAAAGACCCAATTGATACAAGTGAAAGATAAAAAGAAACAAAAATTGTAAAATCAGCTGCCTCCAGTATGAATACAATCCTGCTGTAATACATAAATTAAACCAACCAATTTCTGGACAACCACCCCCAAACAGGAAGACCATTTTTGTAATAAGCTGACCTTCCTTATGGAAGATTTCATACCAAATTGCCAACCTCTTCAAGTTGTATTGTAAACGTGTTGCGCTTGGGGCACACGATACTCATTAAAGCCTGTATTATGGTAAGTTAATGGGCTTCACCTTACGAGAAAGGGTATTTGTATAGATATTGACCGCGTGTACCTGAATGGAGGCAAATCAGACTTACACCCACTCTGTAATAACAATGATATGTCAAGCAAGTTCGAAATGCAACTACACATCAGAACGGACAAAAAGCAACACAGAAGATGCTACCAATTTGTTAATAATACAGTCGCCAGCCTAATTAGGCATTAACTGAGTTTCTTTCCTGTACAAGTTGATGTACATTCATGCAAAACAACACGTAGTAACACTGCATAATATAGTGAATTTTAGAACCAGAAAAATCTATTGAACTGATAATTTCACTTTCTGTACTTATATGGATAATCCATATATACATAACACTACACTATAATGTTTACTACAAAATTTCGTACTGTCTATTGATCTGATAAAAATCGGGCATAGGTTACCCTAGAAATAGCAATTTCGAGCCACAAACAAAATGTCAATTTAATAAAGATAAAACACTGATAAATTTTTGCTGGTCAAATCAATTTAGAACACTTCAGAATTCAAATGAATAAAAAAAAACGAAAAGGGGTGGGGGGGGGGGGGGGGGCTTGAAACTGTTATGATCACTGTATTAAAAAAAATTAATTACTGACACCATTATGCGCTCAAGATTTCCAATATATGAGTTACTACTCTTTTTATCTTATTTCCTACTCATTTAAATACCTTTAATATTGATTTAGTAATGAAGTTTAATTATTTTGAGACAGATATAAAGTTATCTTCCAACTTTGTCAGACCTTCGTTATTCATTTACTGGTTCATTAACAAAACAATTCTTTAAACACCATTCTAACATAGTTAGGTCTGCAGGTAATTATTATTAACACAAACTTTAATTTTTCATCTCGGGACACTCGGATTGCACAACATTTGGAAAGGACCCTGTCTAGGTTAGTTGTGAGGATAATTAAATGATAGGAAAGTTGTGGTAAAATTTAAGTTGTTATGGAACAAAAGTAACACTGGTCCATACCAATACAGTACTAACAGTTTCAACCTGTTTGTATCGATGCAGCGGTTGGCAGGTGGCGAGGCACAGAGCACACATACAACCACAGCTATGGCTCTTGATGTATCGGCACTTTATTTCTTCATAGCCTATGGAATTTTGCCATGCTGTATAGGCGTTGGAACGGCATACCCGAGGCTCAATGAAACTACGTCTTCCAGGAGAGCCTCCTCGCTCCAGAACGTGTTGCTTAGACCAATGCCAAACTCCAGCTACTACTGCTGAGCCCGTTATGCCGTACAGTGGCCGCGTGCATTTTCCCGCGCTTGCCTGCCATCCACCTTTTACCGCTCCCTTACAGACAGGGTATTCACCCGACGTTTTGCATTCTACATATCCTAATACATTGCCTACGAATGGACCAGACGCACAATTACAATTTTAACATCTTACAACAGTCTCAACATTTGTTACACTTCAATTCTATTACAATATTGCTTGAAATTTGACATATACATTAATATTCACATTGAAAATTGTTTACAGTTTTCTTAACACAATGGCATGAAACAAGAAAACAAATGAAATCAGAACATAAACTTGAGTAATTGAACGAAAAATCAGATGGAAAATATATTATTTATATGTACAATAGTACAACGTCGTTGTTGTTGTTACAGTATGACATAAAAATAAGATTCTTCACAACCAACAAAATACAGAATAATATCATCCACAGTACTGAAAGCACTAAGAAAGAATATCAAAAGTCAGGTATGTCCAAACTTCTTCAATTAACAAACTGGTAGAAGCACAGGGATGCACTCTGTCTTAACATCCAGAACAAATCCGACTTTGCAGAATGACTTGCTGGGCAAGAATTGTGGCAAACAGTGTAGAAAAGAACCAGGCAAGAAATTTGACTTTCTTGAAGGAACTGAAATATCTTTCAACACAGATACAGCACCAGTCTACCTACTCAATGACAAATCTTGCAATCACAATTATGAAGACTTACTATTTAAAAAAAAAAAACCCTGCCCCCTCTCAATCTCTCTTTACATCTTACCTACATTGATATCACTATAAAAAAAACTACCAGAAAATAAATCTTGCATGATATATCTAAGCCTTCTTCTCTTGTTTTTAAAAGTAAAGTTCATGTACATATCAAGGGCTACAAATATTGGAACTTCACTCTATTTTTGGGCATTCATCTTCAGTTTTGATTAAAGTATTCACCCACACATTACTTTTATTATATGCAAACAAACACAATAAAATTGTCTGTGAGGAAAGTATGTAAATCTTCATAACACCCATCAGTTGTACAGTGCATGCTGGCTAAGTTTAGTAATCGATTGTGTGTCTGAAGTAGTGATGGAAGGAATTGACACTGTGAATGCTGCATGCAGGGCTATGTGAGGGTCTTTTCTGAGCAGCACATTGCAAATCATCCCAGATATGCTCAATGTTCAAATCTGGGGAGTTTGGTGGCCACTGGAAGTGTTTAAATTTAGAAGAGTGTTCCAGGAGCCACTTTGTAGCAATTCTGGACATTTCAAGTGTATCATTATCCTGCTGGAATTGCCCAAGTCCATCGGAATCCCCGATGGACAGGATGCTTATGTATGTGTCACCTTTCAGGGTCATACCTAGCCATATCACTCCAACTGCACGCCTCCTACACCATTACAGAGCCTCCACCAGCTTCAACTGTCCCCCTACTGACATGCAGTGTCCATGGATTTAAGAGGATGTCTCCATGCCTGTACGTGTTCATCTGTGCGACACAGTTTGAAATGAGGCTCGTCCAACCACGCAACATGTTTCCAGTCGTCAACAGTCCAATATCGGTGTTGATGGCCCCAGGTGAATCATAAAGCTTTGTGTCGTGCAGTCATCAAGGGTACACAAGTGGACCTTCAGCTACAAAAGTTCATATCGATGATGGTTCACACTCTGACACTTGTTGATGGCCCAACATTTAAAGATTTGCAGAAGGATTGCACTTCTGTCACTTTGAACGACTCTCTTCAGTTGTTGATACTGTTTTTGCAGGATCTTTTTTCGGATGCAACAATGTCGGAGATCTGATGTTTTACCAGATTCCTGATATTCACTGTATGCTCATACGGGAAAATAACCACTTCATTGTTACCTTGGATATGCTTTGTCCCATTGCTCGTACGCCCACTATACCACCACATTCAAATTCATGTAAATCTTGATAAGATGCCATTGTAGCAGCACTAACCAATCTAACATCTGTGCCAGACACTTGTTTTCTTATATAGGCATTGCCGACTGCAGTGCCATATTCGGTATGTTTACATATCTCTGCATTTGAATATGCATGATTGTGCCAGTTTTGTTAGCAATTCACAGTATATACATATCCTCTGAGAAGATAATGATATATTACCAACTGCCGGCACAACCAATCCACATACTGTGATGGAAGAGGTACATGATAGTGAATGTGTTGTGTGGTTGATGGTATTCTGGGACCATTTTTTCCTCAGAAACAAAACCGTTACTTTGATATGCTCAGGCTGTTACTGTGACTGGCTGACTCCTGAGACACAGTCTTTTTCCAGTAATATGGTGCACTGCCACATTGGGCTCAAACTGTTGCAGACCAGGTGTTACGAAGTATGCTGAATTGGCAGGGGTGGTCCTATTCCCTGATGTTCTAGGCCACCAGGCATTAGAAAGATGGGCTTGTTTCTATCAGCATATACCAAGGACAGAGTCTACCAAGCAGCTGTCAACCACATCAAAAATTTAATGAACAAAATCATTTCTGCCCTTGCCACAGGTGATGCAGACATAATGTGCTGAATGTGGATAGATCCTGATAACAGACTGGAAATGTGTGCACCAGTGGTGGTGGGCGCAATGTTCAAACTGATTAACCTGCATAAAATCTTTGTGACACAACGTCACATAAGCCAAACATGGTGTGAATACCTTAGGTCTAATTAGTTTGGATGCTGTAACTTTTGAGACCCTCTGCCCATTGCAGGTTAAAAACCTTATTGTGCTGTCAGAGCCCTTGCTATGTTCTCAGAAAGAGGCAAAACCACCACACATCTCAAGTCACCTACTGTCCAGTTTATGTGGTATTTGCTCCACTGACAACATGTACATTTTTATGCCTCAGTAGTCTTCTGCAAGGGACCCATTGCATGCAGCTTGCCATCACAGTATTTGGCTGAAAACTAGTAGACATGGGTCTGCAGTGATCCCTGTTGTGTTTGAGACTGACTGTCAATGGAAACTTATAACGTTCATCTCTATGACAAACTACGAGTTAGGATCTTAATGTGGCCACTTTTATTATTATGTGGTACAACATTCCTTGTAGACAAGCTGGATAGTCTTCACTGATGCACCAACAAATTGTACAACTTAATTCGTTGGCACATCCAAAGACAATAGCTCTAATCTGTGGTTTCAATCCATTGTACTACACCGATTCCTTATAATCGACTGGCACATACACACCTCTTCAATGATGTGGCTTATGTCAGCAGTGAAGGCTCAGATAACTGGCAGGTATCAGTTCCACTCCATCTACAGCACTTCAAAGGGACCTCTGTGCTCTTTTACGATGGCGACTAATATGTTGTCTGGCGACCTTATAAGGATGTTTACACAATTTTTAAAGTACACTCTAAGGAAAGAAGAAAGTTGCACCACACAGGAATTATCCAAAGGGTTGAAACGAGTAGATGTGATGTTCATGTGCAGAGAAACAAATGATTACAATTTCAGAACACTTGGATGAGTTATTCAACAGGAAGAGCATCACAAACTGAGGGAGTCATTAATGCATTGACAACCTGCAGCCCATAAGCAAGCAGTAATTCGGTTTGATATTGGTTGATACAGTTGTTGGATGTACTCCTGGGGGATATCATGCCAAATTCTGTCTAAATTGTGGACTGGAGCACTGAAATCCCAATATGTTTGGAGGGCCCTACCCATAGCACTCCATTCTCAATTGGGCATGGCAGGTCTTGGAAAGCATAAAGACGAGCAGTAGAAGCTCTTCTCATATGCAGGTAGGCATATCTGACTGAAATGTTATCTCAATGTCGTCTGCAATGACGGGCAATAAAACGGGGTGTAGCACATTGTTGACATAACACTGTGGATGAGAACTGAAGGGATCTTGCTACGAAACTAATGGCACCCCAGATGATTGCTCTTGATTATCGGGTCATCTCCAGGCACGTCTTCTGCCTGGAATCTCAATGATGGGAGTCGATTGAACTGAGACCAATGGCCAGCAAAGACATGTCTGGAGATGCTTTGGACTGCAGTGTGATACCAACCTGACTACTGCCTGATAACCAGGAGTGATTGACTGGGATTCCATTTGTATTTTGCAGAAGGACCTCTTTTTGGTTTTCATCTGTGGCTTTCTTACAGCATACAACAATGTCCTAAGTACCATTATGTTGCCTTTCATAGCAAGCCATCCTTGTGAGGAGTGGCGCCTTATATTGCCCCGGTGTATCGGGAGAGTGACTCACGCCTGTACAGTGACAGACGGTCTCAAACAGTTCAGTCGAATACGTAGTTCTAATTTTCACCCACCAGAGTCAGGTAGTGCACAGACTTTCAAGAAACAGGTCAAGAGAATGTTTTTGGGAATTTTTCTGTTTATTTCTTGATGGCTCTTTTGTTTGTTTATTTTTGTACTGTTTTGTATAAGCTTATAGCAATGTGAATGAGGTCTATAGTAAATATGTAGATCATTGTTCTGCTGATGTACACTGTACAGTGGGGAGTTTAGCATCATAATATGTTAAGTAAGTTTATGCTTAAAGGAAAGCCAATTCGAGTGCAAATGAAAATGGTTCATACTTTGTTAATAACGTAAAGTATCACAATGTTTAGTATTTATTTTGTGAAAGTCATGAAAAGCGTGGACTAATGTGGGAGAATAATGTTTTTCTATTGGCCTTAAAGAAAACTGACCAATCAGAAAGTAACATAGTATTCTTTGTGCATCTTTTATCTTGGATATATAGAATGCTGACAGCAGTGTAAGGATTCAGAGCCCTGCCTTTAAATGGTATGGTCACATGTAGTATGAGATGCAAAGGAAGTTACAGTTTGCCAGTTTTTAAATGTGTAGCACAACTAAAAGTGTAGGCATATATATTCTGGTGTGTTTTTTAGAAAGTTCAGTTTTCTAAGTAACTTTGCATATGAGAAAACACAGTAATTCCACATGGCAGATTGGTGAGTAAAATCATGAGTGCATTGCACACTGATAATCTTAAATGGAAATGCTTGCCATACTATTAAGAACAATCTATGCTTAGTAGCTCTTCAGGTTTCGGGAAATACGTCAACATAAACTTGCTAACATAAATGAAAGGATCTGTGCATGACAGTGTTAAGATTAGCACGGGCTTGGCAGTGAACGTCTACATTATCAGTGTTCATAATTTACAAAAGTTTTTCCAGTATTTCATTCAAAATTACGATTTTTTCCTGATGCGAGTTGCAGTACATTAGGTCTCTGCTCGGATTTCCTGCCGGCAAACTGCTGCAACCAGTTGACAGGTAGGTGCTGGTACAAAGGATCTGCGCCACCAAACTTGGCTTACATTTCAGCAATATAATGCCAGCATGTGCATGGTAAGAATTTCTAGAGCTTCTTTCATGCTTTCCAAACTCTACCTTGGCCAGCAAGGTCACTGAATTTCCTTCCAACTGAGAATGTTTGGAGCATTATGGGCTGGAGTCTCCAACTAGCTTGGGATTTTCACAATATACTACACCAACTGGACAGAATTTGCCACAATACCCCTCAGGAGAACTCTGTCAATCAATACCAAGCTGAATAATTGCTTGCATAAAAGCTGGAGGTGGAACAATGTGTTATTGACTTGCTCAATTTGTGAAGCTCTTTCTGTGGAATAAATAATCCAGTTTTTCTGAGAACGTAATGATTTGTTTGTTGGTACTTGTACATCACTCCTACTGGTTTCCATCCCATTCAGAAAATTCCTTTGTAGAGCCTCTTTTATGTCTTAGAGTGTACAAAATGCATCTGAACATTTGATGAACTGTCTTGGAAAGAAACAAGAGTTATAAACAAAATGCTTTTACCGGCCTTCAGAGTAATCACCATTACCTACAACAGACTTCTGACTTCAGCTGTCAAACTGTAGGAAATGGTCAGCCAACACTTCTTGTGGAATCACTTAAATCACCATGGGCACACAATGCTGGATGTCTGCATCATTGCCGGAGATGATACCTGATATTATCAGTACTATCCACAGACCTCGCAGCAGTAAGTGATATGGAGTTCATTGTCTTCTCAACACCCCACAGGTAGAAATTCATCATGGATCAAGCCATTTCCATCAAAAATTGTGATTGATATGTCTTAATCCCAGAGTTTGATAAAAAACTTCTTTTGGGAGGCAGGGAAGATGATGAACACCGTTGCTTGATCTGTGGATTGTACTGGTGGCTCCGCCTCTCATCTATAATAGCGCAGATATCCAACTGTGTGTTCAGTGACTACACAAGAATTGTTTGCAGACAGTTTCCAATAGCTTTACAACAAATGCCAGAAGTGTTTTGTAGCTAATGGGGATTACTTTGTAACTTATGTTCCTTTCATTTTCTGAGACCATTCACCAAACTTTCCAGATACACCTTGTACAAGAAGCAATAGACACATTGTTCTCTTACATATACCATCAAGTAACATGTGTATGAAGATAGGTCACATTTTGTCCAAAGAATGTGCTGCTGAGAACTGGACAGGCATGTAGAACAGGTTGGACATGGGTTAGCTTTGAGGTAACAGTCATTGTTGTCTCCCGGTATTGGCATATTAGTTGGGAGAGAATAGTCCCATGTGAGAAGGCTTGATGAAAGAGCATGTAAAAGGCACATTATAAAATATGTGAGGAGGGGAGGCAAATGACCTAGAGTAGCATCTATCGACCCACTTCACTGAGTGGTCAGCACATCTGACTGCCATGTCACACATTCTCTATGCTCAGGGAGTGGGTGATATGTTGTCCGTATCACTGATTCATCATCGTCAGCATGAAAGTAACCCACCATGGGGTCAACAGAAAAGACCTGCAACTTACCCAGCAAGTGACTCCTAGGTATCAATGTCCATATGATCACTTCATTCCACCTAGAGCAGTAGAAAGGGAAACGTACCAAAGAGGGAGCAATAGCCAAGTATGCTAAATGTGATGGGCTATAAACAAACAAGGATATTTTTTCAAAATTGAAAAGCTTTTGTCCAGATTTTTCACCAAAGTCTGAACATTATGGCCTTTGCTCAGAAACATACAGTGATCAGAAGTCCAAAGTAGCAACTGGAATGATATCTTATCAGTGTACATCAGATATGAGGCTCCTCCGAGATTGTTTATGGAGGTTTCTCATTTTCTCCTACATAAAGGGTGAAATGAACTCCACTGACAAAATTCAGGTGGTGATTCAAGGATGTTTTATGAGTATTTTGGTACAATGGACCCTTGGTCTCCTGTGGTTCACTGTGGAGTAATAATGTAATTATGATTTATTTAGTTTGCTACCTTCATTTCTTCTGAAAATACACTGTCCAGACACGTTAATGTGACTACCCGTCAAAACCCTGAATAACCTCTTTTTGCGGTGCACAGCATTGCGAGAGATTCAATGAAATGATCATATGGCATTAATGACTGGCAGACCCCATCTGGGCTTGATCAGTTGCCTACTGCAATTCTTTTCGTTTTATGCTGCTTTTGAGACTTGCTTATTGATAACAAGAACAACACAATGCCCACTTTCCAAGGAGACAAAAATCCTGTATCCAACTGGGAATCAAACTGGGGCCCCCCCACGTGGCTGTGAGGTTCTGTTCTAACAGGGGTGTGGAGCCATACTGATTTCATTGCCAATTCAAGCTGTTCTAGGTTTTTCATGTGAGGATCCACGGGGAATACAGCCTGGCAGAGGGGTTCCCACAGATTCTCAATTGGTTTACATCCGATGACTTCAGTGGCTAGGGGCATATGATAAACTCGTCCTGTTGCTGTTTGAACCACACATGTACACTGCAAGCTGTGTTACATTGTACTGCTGGTAAATGTCACTATGCTGAATAAAAACAAACTGTGTGTATGGGTGAACACGGCTCTCGAGGACAGATGGATACATCTGTTGATCCATTGTGCCTCCCACAATAGCATCAACACCCAGGGAATGCCACAGACCCCCTCCCCTAAGTTTAAAACAAGGAACTATAGACCTGTCTCACTTCTCCCAACTTTCTCTGAGGTTTTAGTGATACTAATGAAATATAGAGTCACACATTATCTTAATTGTGGAATGTGATAAACAGTAATCAGCACGGATTTCTAGCTGGGAGAAGTACTGAAACAGCTGTAATGGAATACACAAAAGACATAATTAGTAAATTTGGAGAGGGAAAAAGTGTTGCCGGGATAAATCTAGATCTGTCAAAAGCCTTTGACACTGTTGACCACAGCATACTTTTGGAAAAGCTTGAAGCTATAGGTATCAGAGGACTGGAAAAAAAAAAGTGGCATGAGTCTTATCTGGAAAGAGGATGCCGGTGGTTGAAATTACAGCACCAAAATATTACACTAAGATCAGATCCAAAGAAGTGTATTAGGCCCCTTGCTGTTCCCCATTTACATTAATTTAATTCGGGTGTCAGAGAGAAAAGCTGGAATCGTGTTATTTGCTGATGATACTAGTTTAATTGTTTGTTATATGAAGCAGTCATTGCACAGTACTGTGGACTATCTCCTACAAGATACACAAAAATGGCTCAGTGCAAACAACCTCTAACACTGAATGCAAAAAAAAACTAATTATGTGCAGTATGGAAGAATAAGTGAACATGACAACCTACATCCCACTATGTAGGGAAACAATCTGAAAGAGTACAGTGTGCAAAATTTCTGGGTATGCACATTGATGAGAAGATAAACTGGAAGGACCATGTGGTGAGCTTAGCACTAAAACTAAATTCAGCATGTTTTTACTTAGAATAATTGCAAGAGTTTGTAGTAATGGCTGTACCAGATTAGTATATTTTGGCTATTTTCAGTCAATTGCGGCCTATGGGACACTATCCTGGGGAAAAACAAATTGTCGTCTAAATGAGATTTTCAAATTACAAAAACGTGCTATTCAGATAATGACCCAGAGCCCACATCAAACACGTTGTAGGTTCCCTTTTTAAAGCATTGAAAATTTTAGCAATTCCATCATTATACATTCTGAAATGTCTGTTGGTGATCCAAAGAAATCAGGACAAAATGAAAACCAGTACCGATTACCATACACGGCAATGTACAGTACTCCCCTTACAAGCTGTAACAAGGACCCAAAGTCAGAAACATGTATGTAATCAAGGCATCAAACTTTTTAATGCACTACCGAAACATATCAAAGAGCTGGAAAATTAGGATAAATTTAAAACTGTTATAAAGAACCACATGCTTGACAAATGTTATTACAGCATAGGTGAATAGCTCTGCGCAACTGTATAAGGATTTAATTTCATGTGACAAATGAAATTTCATCAAAGAATATGCCTGTCCAGTACATAATTCCTTGTGTTATAAAAACAGTTAATTGTTGTATATTGTATTAAACATAAGATAGATTCATATTAATACCACACAAATGTGATCATTGGGATGTTGCTGTGGTCTTCAGTCCTGAGACTGGTTTGATGCTACTCTATCCTGTGCAAGCTTCTTCATCTCCCAGTACCTACTGCAACCTACATCCTTATGAATCTGCTTAGTGTATTCATCTCTTGGTCTCCCTCCATGCTGCCCTCCAATACTAAATTGGTGATCCCTTGATGCCTCAGAACATGTCCTACCAAACGATCCCTTCTTCTAGTCAAGTTGTGCCACAAATTTCTCTTTTCCCCAATCCTATTCAATACATCCTCATTAGTTATGTGATCTACCCATCAAATCTTCAGCATTCTTCTGTACTACCACATTTCAAAAGCTTCTATTCTCTTCTTATTCAAACTATTTATCATCCATGTTTCACTTCCATACAGGGCTACACTCCATACAAATACTTTCAGAAACGACTTCCTGACACTTAAATCTATACTCCATGTTAACAAATTTGTCTTCTTCAGAAACACTTTCCTTGCCATTGCCAGTCTACATTTTATATCCTCTCTACTTTGACCACCAGTAGTTTTATTTTGCTCCCGAATAGCAAAACTCCTTTACTACTTTAAGTGTCTCATTTCCTAATCTAATTCCCTCAGCATCACCCAACTTAATTCGACTACATTCCAATATCCTCGTTTTGCTTTTGTTGATGTTCATCTTATATCCTCCTTTCAAGACACTATCTATTCCGTTCAACTGCTCTTCCAGGTCCTTTGCTGTCTCTGACAGAATTACAATGTCATCGGTGAACCTCAAATGTTTTATTTCTTCTCCATGGATTTTAACACCTACTCTGAACTTTTCTTTTGTCTCCTTTACTGATTGCTCAATATACAGATTGAATAACATTGAAGAGAGGTTACAACCCTGTCTAGCTCCCTTCCCAACCACTGCTTCCCTTTCATGTCCCTCGACTCTTATAACTGCCATCTGGTTTCTGTACAAATTGTAAATAGCCTTTCGCTTCCTGTATTTTACCCCTGCCACCTTCAGAATTTGAAAGAGAGTATTCCAGTCAACATTGTCAAAAGCTTTCCCTAAGTCTACAAATGCTAGAAATGTAGGATTGCCTTTCCTTAATCTAGCTTCTAAGATAAGTCATACGGTCAGTATTGCCTCATGTGTTTCAATATTTCTACGGAATCCAAACTGATCTACCCCAAGGTCGGCTTCTACTAGTTTTTCCATTCATCTGTAAAGAATTTGCGTCAGTATTTTGCAGCCATGACTTATTAAAATGATAGTTCGGTAATTTTCACATTTGTCAACACCTGCTATCTTTGGGATTGGAATTATTATATTCTTCTTGAAGTGTGAGGGTATTTCGCCTGTCTCATACATCTTGCTCATGAGATGGTAGAGTTTTGTCAGGACTGGCTCTCCCAAGGCTGTCAGTAGTTCTAATGGAATGTTGTCTACTCCGGGGGTCTTGTTTCAACGCAGGTCTTTCACTGCTCTGTCAAACTCTTGACACAGTATCATATCCCCCATTTCATCTTCATCTACATCCTCTTCCATTTCCGTAATATTGTCCTCAAGTACATCGCCCTTGTATAGACCCTCTATATACTCCTTCCACCTTTCTGCTTTCCCCTCTTTGCTTAGAACTGGGTTTCCATCTGAGCTCTTGATATTCATACAAGTGGTTGTCTTTAATTTTCCTGTAGGCAGTATCTATCTTACCCTAGTGAGATAAGCCTCTACATCGTTACATTTGTCCTCTAGCCATCCCTGCTTAGTCATTTTGCACTTCCTGTCGATCTCATTTTTGAGATATTTGTATTCCTTTTTGCCTGATCATTTACTGCATTTTTGTATTTTCTCCTTTCATCGATTAGGTTCAATATTTCTTCTGTTACCCAAGGATTTCTACTAGCCCTTGTCTTTTTACCTACTTGATCGTTTGCTGCCTTCACTACTTCATCCCTCAGAGCTACCCATTCTTCTTCTACTGTATTTCTTTCCCCCATTCCTGTCAATTGTTCCCTTATGCTCTCCCTGAAACCCAGTACAACCTCTGGTTTAGTCAGTTTATCCAGGTCCCATCTTCTTAAATTCCCACCTTTTTGAAGTTTCTTCAGTTTTAATCTACAATTCATAACCAATAGATTGTGGTCAGAATCCACGTCTGCCCCTGGAAATGTCTTACAATTTAAAACCTTGTTCCTAAATCTCTGTCTTACTATTATATAATCTATCTGATAGCTTTTAGTATCTCCAGGTTTCTTCCACGGATACAACCTTCTTTCATGACTCTAGAACCAAGTGTTAGCTACGATTAAGTTGTGCTCTGTGCAAAATTCTACCAGGCGGCTTCCTCTTTCGTTTCTTCCCTCCAATCCATATTCACCTATTACGTTTCCTTCTCTCCCTTTTCCTACTACTGAATTCCAGTCAGCCATGACTATTAAATTTTCGTCTCCCTTCACTGTCTGAATAATTTCTTTTATTTCATCATACATTTCTTCAATTTCTTCGTCATTTGCAGAGCTAGTTGGCATATAAACTTGTACTACTGTGGTAGGCGTGGGCTTCGTGTCTATCTTTGCCACAATAATGCGTTCACTATGCTGTTTGTAGTAGCTTACCCCCACTCCTATTGTTTTATTCATTATTAAGCCTACTCCTGTGTTACCCCTATTTGATTTTGTATTTATAACCCTGTATTCGCCTGACCAAAAGTCTTGTTCCTCCTGCCGTCGAACTTCACTAATTCCCTCTATATCTAACTATAACCTATCCATTTCCCTTTTTAAATTTTCTAACCTACCTATTCGATCAAGGGATCTGACATTCCACGCTCCAATCCGTAGAACGTCAGTTTTCTTTCTCCTGATAATGACGACCTCCTGAGTAGTCCCCACCCGGAGATCCGAATGGAGGACTATTTTACCTCCGGGATATTTTACCCAAGAATACGCCATCATCATTCAACCATACAGTAAAGCTGTATGCCCTCGGGAAAAATTACGGCCGTAGTTTCCCCTCACTTTCAGCCGTTCACAGTACCAGCACAGCAAGGCTGTTTTGGTTAGTATTACAAGGCCAGATCAGTCAATCATCCAGACTGTTGCCCCTGAAACTACTGAAAAGGCTGCTGCCCTTCTTCAGGAACCACACGCTTGGCTGGCCTCTCAACAGATACCCCTCCGTTGTGGTTGCACCTACGGTACGGCTATCTGTATCGCTGAGGCATGCAAGCCTCCCCACCGACGGCAAGGTCCATGGTTCATTGGGATGATGATAAATAAAAGTTGTAGCTGTGAGTGGATGAGTGTGTTATGCATTGCAAGGCAAAACACAGACAGCTGAGCACGGTATAGCAAGAGCCAACGCTGCAGCATACTACTGGAACAGAAACCTTTCATCATTTGCCACTATGGAAGTGTTTAGAGTACGTGGGCTAAAGTCCTAAACGAACATAGTGTGGATGTGTAAGCCCTCAGCCTTCGTGCACTAAATTCTTCTCGTATCAGTATCACAGCCTTCGCCATGGGCGTAATCGTGGAATGCAGTAAGGGGTTGGCTGTTCGACCACATGAAATGGCAGCCTGCCCTGAGTTACAAGGGGGCTGCCCGCTTGCTGGCGGAAGTTCACGGCGATCATCAGCTGCACTGTTTTGCTGCTTTACCTACAACTCAGCCTATTGTGGTCGTGACATTTCTTATACCTACTAAATTATGCAACAATGTATTTGTATGATTTCAGCTGCTACACCTGCGACTCTTTGGCATCACGGTAATAGGGTACGGCATTTTTTCGCTTGTTTAAGTCCACAGTTTTATTTTTCGCTATCGATTTGTTGTTGTACCTTAGAACATATTCTGAGGTCAAACAGAATGACCTCAACTACAGCCAGCATGTATTTCGGGAATACAGATCATGCAAAACCCAATTCACTTAATAAGCACAGTGTGAGTGAAATGCGTTTCGGAAATCAGTAAACACCGTTTTCCCCCGTCTGCCTTGATCAGTGGCTTTCAGACTGTCGTTCGAGTCGGGTTGCACGTAATCGATGTTTTCGGAATCCATGCTGCTTAGCAGGGGGGAGGTCATTCAGTCTGAGATACCTCGTTACGCCTGAGTTGAGATTTATAAATTTTCTGCTTGCACCAAGATTTCGTGCCACCGTGAAGACCAGCCTAGACTTCAGGGCAGCTCTAATGCCACTCTTGATTCCTTGTGGATGGCTTGGAAGTTAATGCTGATAATCTCTGAGAACTGTACAAAGTCGAACGTGTGCATACAAGGTGCGCTGATAAAAAGTAAAACATTTATTAACTGTCAGCTGCTACTTGGATAATCAGCACGTGGTGATTACCGACGCAAAAGGTAACACAGAGTTTGACAGTAGGCGTACAAAAAATATCTCGTGACCAAAGACGTAAGCGTAGCTATGGCGATTAGCGCGTTAAAAGTTTACACAAGTACAGATGGAAATTGTGCTCGAATATGTGATACAAATAAATCAATATACTGAGTTTCTGATGCGAGTTGGGCGTTTTACTGCCCTGTAACTAGCAACACCAATTAAAATAAATCCTCCTCCCTCCCCCCCCCCCCCCCCCCATAAGCATAAAATAGCAAATGTCGGGCTTAGTAGTCTAGCGATAATGAGCGTGCAGGAATAGTAGAAGTCGCGAGTTCGAATCTCGGTGCCTTTCTTTTTTGTATTTTTAAGAGTACTGTGCCATGTTTTTGTCTAAATTTACGACTTAATCTTTTTATAACTGGAGCTACCATATGCTCTCAACCTAATAATGCTTTTTCTCTTTCTTCGATTCCGCTCCTCAATCGGAAAAAAAACGGAACGCTTGTTTTTAGTCTGTCTGTTGCAGATCCTTTGCTTCAGGAACGGGGAGATGTATCAAGTTGAAATTTTTGTGACATACTGAGGTTGCGTTCCCTTGACGGTGTAAAACATACAGACCTAGAGGGCATTTTCTGTTGACCTACACTTATCATAATTGGCAAGAAGCAAGGATTTATGGTACACGTAAAGGAAAAGTCCGAAAACTGATAATCTGTAATTATATCAAACGAAAATTGTTATCGAACATCGAACTTGAAATTACAACATCAGTAGTTATGCGTTCATGTTGGCTGGGTCGCAATACTAAACGTCAAATATTGCGCAAGGAATGGCTGTATTGCGTTTGGGAATTTAGCCGTCACCAGATATCCAGATGCGATTACTGCATGTGCGTAAGTGGTTCAAAGTTGCACGTGAAGCAAAAATACGCAGTCAGCCTCAGTTCAGAACTACTAATTACTTTAGTAATAATACTTAAATATCTTCAACATTTCGCGGCCCTGTCAACAACTGTATAAATATTAATTTTAATTATGAACAGCCTCAGTTGCACCGTTTATCTAGAATTTACCTATGTTTCAGTCGGGATAACCCATCCTTCTTCAGAATAACATTATCTACTGTTTGTCCATAGTGGGCATCGTCAAGTTAAAACTACAAATTCATAAATTATCATCAGATTGTAAAACTTACGGTACCTGGCACTGCCTCGGCCCCCACGCGATGCGGCAGCCACGAGTGCTGTACTGGAACTCCACTATGGACAAACAGTAGAAACTGTTATTCTGCAGAAGGTTGGGTTATCCCGTCTGAAACCTGCGTAAAGTCTAGGTAAGCGGTGCAACTGAGGCTGTTCATTATTAAAATAAAAATAATAATACTGGTCACCTGCTTCCTGCATGACTCTGTCACATTTATACTATTAAAATGAAAACATTCTCGAAAATCTCTTAATCCCTGGGATCGGTATCTTTCCAGGACCAATGTCGATAACATGTGAAAATAATCGAGATTCTCTATTCCCGGAACGTATGAACTGTCTACATACATAATTAAGTTTGTACAACATCCTCACTGAGCGAGTCCATTTTTTCGTTTTTTTGTGTTATGCTATGTACCTTTTTTCCCTTTCGAAAATGTGTCTGAATGGCGCGTAAGATTTGCAATGGATGACTGACATGCAATGATTCAAACCCATTACATTCTTATACCTTATCTTAATAACAATGCTGCAATGAGACTGAAAACTGAAACTTATTATAAGGTTGCCACAACTTTCCCCCAAGTGAAATTCCCTTTTTTCCAGACAAGTTTTAGCATTTTTCCCTGACAAATTTTGAGGTATCAAGTCTAAGTGCAGACCTGAACGTGTGAACAAAAATCTTAAGTACTAACATCAAAATGTGTAATGAACTGCTTTTAGAAGGAGAAAGGAAACCCAATGGTAGATATGTTTCATTAACATCACTGATTTTATTTTCATAAAGCGAAACACATTTGGTGACAAAAATATGCATTTTCTTGGAGTTGCGAGACACATTCCTGAAAGCATGGAAGGCATTTAAAATAACCTCAGAAAAAAGTAGGCCTCTTGAAAGAAATGTACAAGGTGGGGAAGAGATGTGTCAACCAACACTGTAGGTGACTGCAAATAAAATGTTGCTTCTACTATGTTCGCAATTGTCGGTTATTACCCACTGCGTTATGTCTATGTGATTTTTTCCTTTCATAGTGTACAAACTGCCAGCGATTGTCACAATTTTTTTTCTTATCGTCCATACTTTCAAATATATAAACTACACTACTGGCCATTAAAACTGCTACACCACGAAGATGACGTGCTACAGATGCGAAATTTAACCTACAAGAAGAAGATGCTGTGATATGCAAATGATTAGCTTTTCAAAGGTTGGCGCCGGTGGCGACACCTACAACGTGCTGACATGAGGGAAGTTTCCAACCGATTTCTCATCCACAAACACCAGTTGACCGGCGTTGCCTGGTGAAACGTTGTTGTGATGCCTCGTGTAACGAGGAGAAATGCGTACCATCACGTTTCCGACTTTGATAAAGGTCGGATTATAGCGATGGCGGTTGCGGTTTATAGTATCGCGACATTGCTGCTCGCGTTGGTCGAGATCCAATGACTGCTAGCAGAATATGGAACGGTGAGTTCAGGAGGATAATACGGAACGCCGTGCTGGATCCCAACAGCCTCATATCACTAGCAGTCGAGATGACAGGGATCTTATCCGCATGGCTGTAACGGATCGTGCAGCCACGTCTCAATCCCTGAGTCAACAGATGGGGACGTTTGCAAGACAACAACCATCTTGACGAACAGTTCGACGACGTTTGCAGCAGCATGCACTATCAGCTCGGAGACCATGGCTGCGGTTACCCTTGACGCTGCACCACAGGCAGTAGCGCCTGCGATGGTGTACTCAACGACCAACCTGGGTGCACGAATAGCAAAACGTCATTTTTTTGGATGAATGCAGGTTCTGTTTACAGCATCACGAAAGCGTGTATTCGTCATCGCCATACTGGTGTATCACCCGGCGTGATGGTATGGGGTGCCATTGGTTACACGTCTCCGTCACCTCTTGTTCGCATTGACGGTACTTTGAACAGTAGATGATACATTTCAGATATGTTACGACCCGTGCCTCTACCCTTCATTCGATCCCTGCGAACCTACATTTCAGCAGGATAATGCACGACCGCATGTTACAGGCCTTTCTGGATACAGAAAATGTTCGACTGCTGCCCTGGCCAGCACATTCTCCAGATTTCTCACCAACTGAAAACGTCGGGTCAATGGTGGCCGAGCAACTGGCTCGTCACAATACGCCAGTCACTACTCTTGATGAACTGTGGTATCGTGTTGAAGCTGCATGGGCAGCTGTACCTGCACACGCCATCCAAGCTCTGTTTGACTCAATGCCCAGGCGTATCAAGGCCGTTACTACGGCCAGAGATGGTTGTTCTGGGTACTGATTTCTCAAGATCTATGCAGCCAAATTGCGTGAAAATGTAATGACATGTCAGTTTTAGTATAATATAATTGTCCAATGAATACCCGTGTATCATCTGCATTTCTTCTTGGTTTAGCAATTTTAATGGCCAGTAGTGTACTTTCGAAGTGCCAAAATATACTAGAATAAATAAAATTTGTATCAAACGCCGCACTGTACAATGTACTTGCGGTGAGACAGTCACGATTCCCGAAATACATCGCCTGTGGCCGAGGAGGTGCACCACAGTCCTAGGTCCATGGTAGTACGCCACACACACAGACCAAGTCAGAGGACAGAGCCCGCACGTTAGTGGGAAACTATGGGCTTTGGATTGGCAGACCCGATCCATTAGAGATGGCCTGCAGTTTTGGCCCGTCACGGAAGTTCATTCGTGTGGCCAGCCATTCACGTGTCACAGACACCACGTCGATGAAATGAGACCGCGGTGATCACCCACGCAACAGATAACTTGGGCAAATACTCAGAGTAGTCAGCAACTCACCGTAAGGATGATCGCTCAGGCACATAGAAAAGACGATCACACTCTATAACTAAATTTTTGGCCACAGCCTTTGTCAGAAAATGAAAGTGTAGACACAACTCATGTACACACGACTGCTGTCAACAAGCTCTGAGAATCACATCCAGACAGACGACTCCTCTCATCGGCCCCTGCTGCGCTAGCAGTGACTGCAAGCTGCGGGAAGGGCAGAGGCAGGGATGCGCCGGACGTACACGGCAACGAAGCATGGCATCTCACTGAACGAACAATTTCATGCTACTCAGACAAAAACGAGATTTTTTCCAGAAGTCGTGGCAACCCTGTATTACTTTCTCAATATGTTTTGCCACAAGAAATTCCTATTATGGCAATGAGCCTCATGGCACATTTAAGGGGTGCTGTACCGCCGAAAATGACGGTTTTACTTTTATTTAAATAATGGAAATATTAATGCTTTATTTGGTGTTTACTCTATTCGAATATTCACTATTATAAATAAATATCTGAATATAAGCACGCACTGACATTTCTGAGAATTGCTGCACAAAGTGTTCCACATCATTCCTGATTCATGGAAGGTTGTCTCATCTGAGAACACACATCTCAGAGTTTGCATTTTCTAAGCATCCATACGCAGACTATAGTCTACGACACGACGCCTGTCGCTCAGGTCCGAGTCTCACAGGATGCGGCTGCCGGTGCGCACTGACCAGTTTTCGTCCAAACCTCTGGGCGAGTTCGTTCGTTCGTTTGTTCAGAAGAGGAGGCCGACCGTGTCCCCCGGTCTTCCATTACAGCATTGAGGCTCACGTCCTGAAATTTCTCTCAAACGATTTTACAGAAACAATTCTGTACAAAAATTTTGTTCGTTTTATAGCTTTATATGTCAGCTTCACGATGACATGCCAACCATTTTATTAATGGCCAGAGTTATTGTAATATTTGCTTGCAAGGAAGACACCACGCGAAATTCGAAAAAGCATGCAGTGAAAAATTGGGGTCGGTATGATTTTGCGTCTGGTGGATATTACACAAGATGTTACTGTTTATGAAATTTGGCTGACATATTGAATTTTTCTTTATACTTGGTTTGAGGTCTCGAGAAAATTGATCTGACGATCGCGCGCTTTTGCGATCTCACGCGAGGCGGACACAGTGAGATATATACAAGATTTCTCTTATTTTTCGAGATATCGGTAAATGATAGCATGTAATGGGGAAAGTATTTTATTGTATGGTTGTTATGCAAAACTTCATTGCCTACCCTGTTATCCAACTGACTACAGACTTTTTCGATGAAGTAACATAATTTTTAAGGGTGTATCGATAACTGGTGAAAGGAAAAATGCCATGGATTTTGAAACAACGTCACTGAAGTCACTAATTTCTTTTTGTACTGTGGATGTACTTTTTCATAGGCTACTGACCATATTTTCCTGAGTTCCCCACTTAATAAACTTAATTGTTTGACAATCCTGTCACAACTGCCTCTACATTTAGTGAGGTGACACTGTGCAAACTCCGCCGCGTTTTAGCAAAAGAACCGAATTTTAACTTGGCAAAATGAGAAGTGTGTAGGGTTTACTCGAAATTCGCCATTCACGACGCTTCACCGAAAGTTACAAAAGGTTAACAAAATACTAACCACAGCAGAGGTGACAGACCTTTTTGAATGATCGCCTCGTGAGTCGGACGTCAAGACCGTCCCGGTGTCAGTACACAGAATATCGAGTACCAACTACAATAATTGCTACCCAGCTTGCCTCAGGGGATGATAAAACACGATGGTGACACCTTTTCTAGTGGAATCAGATCGTGCATCGAGGACAGAGGAAGGCATACTGATAAGAGAGCTCATAATGCCAAATTCTTTATACATTTGACTCCATATTGTCACCACAGAAATACAACCACGTATCCTCTCAATCCATAAGGTTTCGTGTGTGTGTGTGTGTGTGTGTGTGTGTGTGTGTGTGTGTGTGTGTGTGTGTGAGAGAGACATTGTATTTGCTACTAGTGAATGAGTTTCCCAAAATTTGAAATGGTTATGTGGAAGGTGATATTTAGCAAGTTATGCAGAGTTCTTCGTCTACATCCGAACAGTGGCGATCTCAGCGCTGTTCTTAAGTGAAACATGTCCTCAGTCCTTGCCTGTCACTTCCTGATACAGCTCTTAGCGAACTGCTGATTAACTGGTGCCGCGATTCCAAGACCAATTCCCAGAACGACGTGATCATGGCAGCAGTGTAAGTGCCTGTCGCCAAAGCCAGATCCTCGTAAGGATGCCTTCTCTCCCTGCTGCGCAACGAGCCAGCCGCGGTGGCCGAGAGGTTCTAGGCGCTTCAGTCCGGAACCACGTGGCTGCTACGGTCGCAGGTTTGAATCCTGCCTCGGGTATGGATGTGTGTGATGTCCGTAGGTTAGTTACGTTTAAGTAGTTCCAAGTTTAGGGGGACTGATAACATTTGAGCTCAAGTCCCATAGTGCTATGAGCCATTTGAACCACTTTTTTTTTCTGCACAACGAAATCACTATAGTATCCTCCCGTTTTCCTGTGAACGAAGAAGACCCATGATGGCTTGCTGGATAATACATTCATCTTCACATAGCGGACCTACTACTGTGCTCTGGGCGGAACACACCCTTGCTATATTGCAGGTGTGTACATTTATGCTTAATCTTGGGGGCTAAATAGACATTTCTGCTGCAGAAGAGAGAGGGAAAATTGTGAAATCGAAAAGACGTCCTCTCCAGGGTTTGGAATCTTTTCAAACTTTATCGGACGCAATACAGAGCTGCGAGTTCTACCACCCAGTTGGTGTGATTGCACCATAATGGGACGAGGCCTGCTTTGGTTTCAGTAATAGTCGGTTCCATCAGCCAACTTGATGGAGGTTTTGAGAGATTTCTCACATTGAATGATGCCCCTGGAGTCCAATTTCCAACCAACCCGAATAACATATTTTGAAATCTATGTTTTATTCAACTGTAGTTACGTCATTCTACATAAAAAATAGAAGTAATGCAATAAATTCATTGAAGTTATCGGAGGTGAACTTTCGTAAGCGAGCAAATTGTCGTAGAAGTCATCAAAGTAGAATAAGGTTTTTTTTAAATTTATTCTCTGTTTATCCTCTTCGTGGAAGTTAAAAATAGCATTTTTTTGTTCGTTACTAACCACAAACCAACAGGACCTTTTTCAGTCGTTCTGAATTTTTGTATTTGAGATTTTTAATTTGAATTAGCCTACCATTAAACAAGTGTAAAAAAAACCATTTCATAGCTTGTTGGGTACTCAGTAAGTAAACAGAGTGGACATAGGAAGAGGAGTAAAGAACAGGGACATGAGAGATGGGATGATTGAGTGGAACAAAGGGAAGAGACTAATGTCACAAGGAAGAGAGAAACAACATTTCAAAATCCGATCAAAGAAGAAGAAAAAAGCTTGTTTTTCAGCTACAGACGAGAGGGCGCTCTTGTAGAAGGTTATGACGAACTCAGACTAAACACCAGCAGTCAGTGGAACCACTGATCCAATTTCCTTAACCTGAGTTCTTAAGGCAAGATAGTTTCAATGTTCGCAAATGTGGTCGAGATGTGCAAATGTATGATAGACTCAGGAACGCTCAGGACCACCCCATCTGGCCTGGCTCCCCGTTCTAGAAACATAGACCTCATGAAATTAGGTGATCACATTCAGCCACAAGATTTTCTGTACAATCCTAGACAACCCACACCTCCTTATACATCGACCTAGCATCCACAAACAAACTTCGTCACCTTTGGAAGATCAACGAAGAACTGGAATGCTTCGACTCTATGGGCTGTAAGTGGACATACGAACAAATACTTGGTAGAGGACTAAAAAAATCGATGAAGTCAACCTCCTGAGGAAATTGTGGTCAACTTTGACCGTGTCACGACGTGTGCTGGTAACGTATAAGCAACTGAAAAACAAATTGGGCCTGTGCGACAGTCCTGAGTGTGAGTTTTGTGTGAAAGGTATGGCTGCGATGGTCTCCTGAAGGACATACATAGACTACCCTGTCTCAAGAATATTTGTGATTTTGTACAGTATTATATATAAAGAATATTGTATCTCAGTATAGATTTCACAGAATATTTTAGTTAGTACAGTGCGTCATGAATGCCTTTGTAAATGGCGAACGAATAAATAAAGATATCTGTATCAACTGCTGTGACTCACCTCACGGGTAGTCCAACAGCAACGGCTGGGGGCCAGACGTGGCGTTTTGGCCCGTGCTGGACAGCCCTGAGTCGTCTCTGCCTATGGCGCTCAAGTACTCCTCGTTCTCTTCGCGAACTGCAACACAGGAGCACAAGCAAATAGCATCAGTACGCTGTATGTAGTGGACGTAAGGAAACACTGCTAGAGAGCATATTTTTACAAGGCAAAAGTGCCATTAGGCCGCCTCACAAGACACTACCTGCTGCCTTTGCGGGTCGAACATCGAAAATGAAACACTTGTACATTCGATAAAATTTATATTTTTACATTTCAAAACGGATACAATTATCGAACATGGTTGTAATGACGAAGGTACGAGCACAAGTACATCTATACTCAGCAAACACCCTGAGGTGCATGGCAGAGGATACGTCCCACCGTATTAGTTAGAGTGGGAAATATCCCTAATATCTGCGGAAGGAGCACTTGTATAGTGACTGTTTAAATGCATCTGTGCGTGCTTTAGGTACTCTAATCTCGTCTTCACCATCTCTGTGGGAGGGGCACGCAGGCGGTCGTAATATATTTCTGGAGTCATCACTTGAAACCAGTTCTTGAAACTCTGTAAATAGGATTTCTCGGGATAGTTTGATAGGCGTCACGTATAATTTTGGTATCTGTATCGCAGAAGTCTGAGCTGCGGGAGGGCGCAGTGGAGCAGACAGCGTTAAGCTCTGGTAGAGACAGGCAGTCACAGTTCAGCAGTGTTTGAGTATGGATGCAGACATTGTTGTGTTACAATGAGGAAGCAATGGCAATAATATGTTTCTATTTGTACAATCAATACGTGAAGCAGCAAGTGTAATGGAATGTCCAAGGTAGAGATAATAATGACGTTACTTTTCCTTTTACTATAACTGCGTCATCGAACGAAGTTGGTTATTGAAATGAAAGTTGCTAGATTTGCGGGGTAGGAAAGAGTATTCTTTGTATGTTAAGAAGTATATTAAATTTAAAATATGCCCTTAGCACCTTTTCACAGTATACAAAAAACAGGAGTGTGGTCATTTATGCGTATATTTCATTTTCTTACCAACCATTGTCTTACAATTCTTTTTAATGGATCATACAACCAGGTGTATTCGATAAACAGTTCTATCTTCAGTTAACGGAGAACTCATTGTACCTTTCGAGTGTCTCTGTGTGGATACAGTGATCTGCAGCTTTAGCAAAGTGGCGCGCAAGACAGAGCAGTATTGCAATACGTTATCCAGATTTGCGCAGAACAGAGGTAAGGAGAAAAATTATATTTTTTTTATTTATTCAATCAGGGCCAACTTATGTTATTCAGAGACAGTTTTTGTGATTCATTTTGCAAAACCAATTACTCTAGGTTTCATGTCAAAGTTAATTATTCAGACAGTTTACACTGTTCAAAATTCTTGCGGTCAGATTACTAACGTTTACAATATGAAAGCTCCCCTTTTCATTAGGACAATTAATTGTTATTATAATGCAGCTTTGCCTTCTCATTGCGACAGTTGATTTATTATTACAGCTCAGAGCTTACAATCAGAAACAGTACGTCAGTTGCTACATTTTTATTCATTCAGGTAACTTTCAAGTTTATGTCTACCTGGAAGAGTCAGCCAGTTCAATTTCTTCAACACCTCTATGACGCTTTCCCACGAACCGAAGAAACCTGTGACCATTCGTGTTGTCCTTCTCTGTGTATGTTCAGTATCATCTGTTACAGGTCCCACACACTTAAGCAATATTCTAGAATAGGTCGTACTAGTAATTTATAAGCAATCTCCTTTGTAGACAGACTGCACTTCCCCAGTATGATACCTGCCTGCCCACGACTGGGTCTCTGTCATCGTTCCATTTCATATCGCCCCAAAGTGTTACACCCAGGCATTTGTATGAATTGGCAGATTCCATCAGTGTCTCACTGTTGTTATAGTCACAGGTTACTACGCTTTTTTCGTTTTGTGGAGAGCGCAGTTTTGCATTTCTGAAGATTTAAAGCAAGTTGATAATCTTTGCACCACTTTGAAATCTTATCAACATCTGAATATTTATGCACTTGCTCTCAGATAGCACTTCATCATAGATAACTGCATCATGTGCAAAAAGCCTGATTTTACTATTGATATTGTCTGCAACGTCATTAACATACAAAATGAACACCAAGGGTCCCAACACATTTCTCTAGGGCACACCCTAGCTTAATTCTACGTCTGACTATGACATCCAAGATAACATATTGTGTCCTCACTACCAAAAATTCTTAAGCCCAGTCACAAATTTCACTCGATCTCCCCCCCCCCCCCCCCCCCAATACGATCAAACTTTTGACAATAAGCGTAGGTGGTACTGAGTCAAATGCTTTTCGCAAATCAAGAAATGCTGCATCTACCTGATTGCATTGATCCAAAGCTTTCAGCATGTTATGTGAGAGTTGGTTTTCACATGATCGATGTTTTCGAAATCCATGCTGGTTTGCATTGAGATGCATCGCCATTTTGGTACGTATTTTGTTTTTCCAAGAAAACGGTCTATTGGCACACAGTCAACACGGTGAAACACAACTAGCTGTTCAACCACAACAAGTGCTGAGCACTACTGCAAGGGACTTTCGTCTAATTCCGTATGTCTAGATTTCCACAAGGCTTTTGACGCCGTACCTCACAAGCGGCTTGCAGTGAGATTGCGCGCTTATGGAATATCGTCTCAGTCATGTGACTAGATTCGTCATTGTGGATCACTTCTACTACCCTTCTTGTAGAGGTGTGTGACCTGAGCCTTTTTCCAACAACGGGGCACGGTTTTTTGTTCGAGGGATCTACGATAGATTGCAATTAACTCCTTCTTCTAACTCCACCGCAAATTCAGTATAGAATCTGACAGTCATTCCATCGGGCCATGCAGCTTTGTTCAATTTTAACGATTTCAGCTGTTTCTCAACACCGCTGACGCTAATAACTACTTCATCCATCTTTTCAGTGGTACGAGGATTAAGCTGGAGCAATTCTCTTGGATTTTCCTCTGTAAAGGAACATTTGAAAACTTTAATGTTGGTCGGAGTACAAGTGTTTCTGAACAAAGAGTACGCCGAACTATGGGCCTCTGCAGCTGACGACCCGTGCATTGGCCAGTGTTAACACCATGACACAGGCAACTACGACTGAAATGCCCACGTGACCATCGGCACTGGACGCATTGGCATAGCGTTGCACGGTCTGATTAGTCCCGATAGCGTTTTCTTCGTGCCAATGGAAGTGCAAGAATCCTTCCTCATCCAGGGGGACAGCTCTTTGACACCCATACTGTGGTACGAAGACAAGCCCCATTATGCTCTGGGGAACATTCACGTGGGCATCCACGGATCCAGTAGAGCTCGTGCAGGGCACCATGACGGCCAAGAAGCATCGTACACCCCTTCATGGTGGTCATGTTTCCAGACAGCAGTGGAATTTTTCAACGTCGCAGGCCAGAAATATGGCGGAGTAGTTCGAAGAAAACAGTGTCGAGTTCCATTTGATGTGTTGACCCCCAACCAGATCTGAACCCAATCGAAAACATCTGGCATGTGGTTGAACGTGGCGTCAGAGCTCATCGCGTCCTTCCCTGGAATCTGGTGACGTAGGCGTCTCCAGCGGCCTACGAAGGCCTCACTGCTTCCATGCCGCGATGCGTCGCCGCTTTTATCCGTGCCAAAGGTGGACATACCGGCTATTAGGTAGGTGAAGCATGCCTGCGTGTATCTGGTATATGAATTCACAGACCAATCAATCTTGGAGTCCTGAAAATCCTCGGCATGGAGTGTGTAGTGCAACACGAATTTTTGTCAGGGAACTAACAACTTGGGGAAATGACGTATGGTTATTTCACGTACAATGATGTGAGTGTACATACCGCCAATGCGCCTTTGACGCCATTACGGCAGGTTTTCTCTAATGGAAACTATCGTCGTCCATAGACCTCCTTTTACCTTTGTTGATTTTCAGCTTAAAACCTCTTTTACGCTGCTGTTCCAAGTCCTTTGCCGCCTGCCAGAATTGTAACCTCATCATCAGACCTTCAAGTTTTCTCCCTGATTTCTTACCCTATTTCCTCATTCTCCTTGGTTTCTGTTACAGATTGCTCAATATACAGACTCTAATGTTCTGAACTGTAAGAAAAGTAAAAAGTATGAATTTCCAGGTAGTAATTATGGTCCGGTTTGACTCCTCAAAACTCTTGCATACCCATCTAACAGACGTAATTTTTTCGCTTGGGACATCGCATGTAATCAGCAATGTGTCACAGGTACGTAAATCTACCTTGTTTCGTCTCATTATACTTATTGCCTCTTATATCCTTTTCCCACTTTCTTACACCTCTTATCTTAAGGAACTACACCGAGTGCGTGGGTTCTGTAAATCGCTATATTTATCCTTAATCACGCCCATGGATACACCTCTATGCTATCCACTGCCGAATTCTCATCATACTCTTCGGCCCTAATCTTAAATTTTATGAATGAAAGTTTATATGCCTTGTTTTAAGACGAAATAAGATTTATATAACTGGTTTCATTTTCCAAAATTTTAGAACACGTTCAAAGTTGATGCTGTTTATGTTTCTCAGTACTGTACATATTTAAAAGACCCAAAAATTGTGCAAACAATGCCTCTGGAATGTCGAAGTACAGCTCGTTGTTGGAGCGCTACATCGCTGATTCCTTGCGAGGAAATAAACGATCACTTATTCGAAAGTATAGGTTCTATCAGCATATTGCAACTTGTCGTAAACGCGTTCTAGTTCACAGTTACTAGAAACAAACAACGAATTCCTGCAGTTCTCGGAGGCACGCTGACACTGTGACGAACAGCTTTCTTTAAGATAATGATACCACCTACTGGGATCATACAGATACCGGAACAAGGGAAGCACTGATTAGCACACGTTGTAAAATGTATGCTACAATAAGGCAAAGCGAGTTTGATTCCCTGAGATGGAAAGAAATAAAGCCTTGTATGGAGCATACGTGGTACATAACGACTGAGGACGCTAGCTGTCAACGCAATTTACGGCTTTCCTTGGACCGAGTGTTTGGATTTTTTCCATTCGCCACAACAGCAAATCGATCCGAGGGTAATTCCAGTAACGGCTGTTACGTAAACACGACACGTCTGTTTATAGTTGCGTCCTTGACCGGGTTATCCCTAGATAATAGCCCGATTTTTGCTCCTAGTAATTCAAGTAGTGTCCAAGAGTGCAATGTAAATTCGACAACGAAAAATAATAGGACTTTTAGGACATGAGTGAATGACTGTCAAAAGTATCCACAACTAACTACGAACATCTTGGAAAACAATTGTTATCTGTAATTATTCGGTAACGGTAACTTGCAAGGGGAGATGCCGATAAGTGGGTCGCCTGTTTTGATCAACTTTCTGTAAGGACGTTCTGTAATGAAAGTAGAGGGAAACGTGTTTCGGCTTTTTGTTACACACTATTTTTTTTTAAGAAAATCGATGTCAAAGTTGATGACGGAAAATCGTATTTTCAGTCCTTTACAACGAAACATCTTCTAAGCACATACATTTTTTATCAGTATAATATGGGATACAAAGTTAATAATGTTCGAGTTATTAATGATTTTGTGTTCGCATGCTGTAGGTTGGGCACCTCTGATTCGGCAATTAGATTGCTGGACGGTGTTCGATTCTTGGCTGTAGCTTTTTTAGCTGTATCTGATAATAATCTGATAACTGGAATACTTTTCTTTCCCCTTCCTGAAGTAAAACATCGGGAGATGTGATTAATTATTAAATAAGTATATGTGATACAGACTGTAAAAATAAATCTAAAGAATATTATTGTTAATCGTATATGATCATCTATTCGAGGGCCTTTTTGCAATGAATGAGATGAAACTTAGCGTAAGGACAGGCAAAACATACATACTTATGGCACCATGCGCAAAACACGCACAGGATCTCGCCACATTGACATATTTTCCGGTACACTGTTCGTGGAATACTTATTTGAGTCACCTTGCTAAATAGAGATGTGTCAGATATCGATTTAGATGCGTGCAAAGCGTATATAAACATATCTAGAAAGATAGGCGCGGGCAACTAGTTATGGACGGAGGCATGAATTTTGATAGCATACGTCCTATCCTATAATTCTCTGCTCTGCTGTGATGTGATGTCGCAAGATTTTCAAGTCGTGCTCCTAAATTCTTTAATTGTGCGAAAACGTTGCTGTCACACGGTTGACAAAGAAAGGTACATTCCGGTGGTGTCAACTTCAAGATGCATGTCTGTTGAGCATTATCGTCTCGTAGCGCGTCATGTATCCCGAAGTACTGGGTGATCAAAAAGTCAGCATAAAACCCCATGTCATTCCAAGCATGTGTGTCAATTTGTACCTCTCTATCTACATTATTCCGTGATTTATTCAGTTTTCAAATCTATACTGACTTTTTGATCACCCGGTAAATCAGCTGTCACATTATCTGCGCCCGATTATTGATTACACCTGCCGATGTTTTACTTAAAAAGAGGAAATAAAGGTACTTCCAATTATGAGAATATTATCAGATTCACCGAAAAAATATCGTACTAAAATAAACCACGACCAAGAAGTGAACATGGTCCAGCAGTCTGATAGTTTAATGTCTCGACCTATGATTTCGCTCTGCTAGATATCTACAATGACGGATGCACAAGTTACAACACAATAATGCTAATAACTCCGACGTTATTAACTTTGGACCCCATATCATACTAATAAAAAATGATAGTTTTTAGTCGGGCTTTATATATAAAGCGTGGAAAATACGATTTTTCCGTCGTTAACTATGACCTAGATTTTGTTTCAAAAGCTTGAGAGCGTCTAGCAAAAAGGACGAAACACCTGTTTCTCTGTTTTTCAATACAGAACAACGTCCTCCAAAACTTGATCAAAATTGGCGACCCACACGGCAGACTCCTCCCCATGTAAGTCCATGTGTGGCACAGACTTCATTTTCTTCACTAAAAATGTTTCAGAAGTTTTAAGCATATCATCCTTCAGTGAAAGAGAGGAATGAGGGCGAAATGCGGAAGAGTATTACACGACTGCGCCGAAAACCTGTGTCCTAGGACTTCATAGCCTCGAGCGTAAAGCAAAGGCGTACGGCCAGATGGCTGTATCGGAATTTTCTCGCGTGCCGTGACGGTTCCACAGACTAGCTTGTGCCGCTAACCCCCGGGCTTAAATAAGAGTCTCTGCTTTCTCTGTTATTAACAAACAGCTCTCAAATAGATTTCTCTGTTTGCAGCCGGGCCGAATGTTTACTGAGGTCCCTGCCTCTCGCACAGCGGCGTGCCGATTCTTGTAAATATTACGGCTGCCGGTTTTAATTTTTCCGTAAATATTACCCCCCTCCGAATCTTTGTGCCTGGACCGCTCGCTTGACGTGTTTCCAGAAACCGCTTACAAGCACGGTGCGCGGAGGGGAGAACGCGCGGGCGGAATTATAATCATCACCGCCTTAACTTCTCCTCCAACTCTAGCACCCTCACCTCTAGTTCACTTCGTTTCCTCTAGCAACTGGCTCAACGTTCTAGGCAAGCCTAAAGAGACTGCCTGTACTACGCTTGTCTGTCCTTTTAGGGTGTGCGAGGGTGGTTTGATAATTCTGGTAACAAAGCAAGAAAAAAAAATGTAGACGAAACAAACAGCTCACCTAACTTCTCAACGAAGTCTCTTTTGAGGTATATACACTTTATTCAGCGGTCCTCCAGCTTTTTCGTGCCATCGGAAAAATAGGTTCTGTCGAACTCTGCAAAATACCCGTTGACTGCAACCACCACATCTTCATTTGATGAACATTTCTTCCCAGAAACACAAGGTTTCAAGTTGGGGAACAGGAGAAAGTCGCTTGAGGCTAAATCTGGTGAAAGCGGTTGATGAGGAATCAATTCATGCACCTCCGCCACTGTTATCGCTGATGTGTGGTATGATGCATTATCCAGGTAAAGAGCACTTTTTTGCGTGTCAGTCCTGGTCTTTTTTCAGCCAACGAAAGTTTCACACGATCAACAATGAAGCATAATAGCGTACCTTTCCCCTTTTCCAGGTAATCTATGAGGATCATTCCTTGCGGGTCCCAAAAGAACAGTTGTCATCACCTTCTCAGACGACAAAATAGTCTTCGCCTTCTCCAGTGCACCCGATATAGTGCGTCGGCTTTAATCAGTGACGTCATAGTTTACTTGCAAGTATTAATGTCTTTATTTTCGAGCCAATGATAACAATCGTTTACCTTCTGTGGCGAGGCGTCATCATTGTAAACTGGAATAAATAAAAGGTTTTTAAAAGACAGGGCTAGACATTGTGGATGATTTCTGTCATTTGTATTAATGAAAATCGTTTGTTCATTCCTATTCATTCGGTAGCTACTCTAATTCTTAGGGAGTTTGACATAATTTGGAACAATTTTTTTTTCACTCTGCAGAGTTTTTACTTTTTGATATTCGTCTGTAGGTATGGATTTATCTATTCCTGTGAACATGGAAGACTAGAAGCAGTTCTGCATTACGGAATGCAAATTTTACTGTTGTTGCTTTTTTCCGCCTTCACTAGCAATAGTATTATTACGATATTTTTTAGCCGATGCTAATACTATCGAAGGCGGAAAGGCCGACATTCGAAAACTTTGTAGCCCCTACTTCAGTCGACCTATATAGGTCGGTGAAGAATAGGAAACTAGGATTCAAAGAAGCAATATACTTAATATTATGTTCGAAATATGGATGTACGTGATATGTTTTCTCCATCCCGCACTCCTTTGTTTCTCAACATTGGTCTTTGCTGTTAAATCTGTTCAATACATCATCTGTGGTAACTTCTGACGTCATTGGTCAAAGCGGGACTGCTTGTATCCCATTACTTAGTAATCCCAATTTCACTAGCGTTTGTCCATGGCCTAAAGGCAAATATACGACACATTAACTCATTTGTAAAGTAATCAGACGTCTGAACCTGTGTTATATGTGTGAGTTCAGTTCTTTAAGGAATTGGAGGTGGGCAGGATGACTGGTTAATAATATGTGGTACGCTGTGGTTTCACTTGTTGTTTGGACTCTGATGTGTAATAATGGATCCAGGTTTCATCGACAGTGACAAGTCGATGACAAAAATCTTGCGGACTGCAATTAAACAGATTAAACAACCAGTCATTGTGCTGAAATATTGTGCCGGATACGCTTTTGGTCGACTGTGAGCAATCGCCATATCCATCTGTCACATTGATTTTTCATAGCCAATTCTCCGTGCAGGATATTATGCACTCGTTCATTTGAGATGCCTACAGCCTCAGTAGTCAAACGAATTTTTATTCGACGTCTTGCATTACCATACCACAGTTTTTGGCAATGGGTTCATTAATACAAAAGTGAATGATATTCGCAGATAGTGCAGCATCGGTGTGAATTACATCCAATTATGTTTTGATCTATGCAGCACTTCAGTCCTTGAAATGAAAATGTTTAACAACAGTACGAAACTCGGTGTTCTCCATTTTCAATCGCAGTCGACACACTGACTATTTGAGACGGTTGTCAACGATGAACTGTGCACTGAACAATGTTGAAAGCATTTATACGATCCTTGGAGTAATCAAGCTTACCAACGATGAAGGTGCAACGAAAATGTTCCATTCCGTCATAGAAATTCACCAGACTTACCGAACAACCCTAGTATTGCTAGGCGGTATGGAATCGTTATGGTACTACATAGGGTTTGCGAAGAATATTGAAAGAAGGGCATTTCGTTTTGTATTATCCTGGAAAAAGAGTGTGTCACGGATGTGATACGTGCTATGGTGTGGCAATCATTAGAAAAGGGCGGTTTTCTTTGTGGTGAAACCTTTTCGCAAAATTCCAAAGACAATTTTCTGTTGCGAATTTGAAAATATTTTGTACATATGGAGAAACTGGAACACTCTTTCTTAAATTCTGATGGCGGCATGGGTTAAACCCAGGGAGCGAAGGGCTATTAACAAATAGTACAGAAACCAGTCGGCAGCTATAAGAGTCGAAGGCCCTAAAGGGAACCAGTGATTGAGATAGGGTTGTAGTCTGACCCCAATGTTATTTAATCTGGACACTGAGGAAGCCAAAGAAACTCTTCCATGTTTTCTGATGACACTGTAATTCTGTCAGACACAGCAAAGTACTTCGAAGAGCAGATGAACGGAACGGACAGTGTCTTGAAAGGAAGATATAAGACGAACATCAACAAAAGCAAAACGAGGATAATGGAATGTAATCGAGTTGAATCAAGTGCCGCTGAGAGAATTAGATTTGGAAATGAGACACTGTAGTAGATGAGTTTTGCTATTTGGGCAGCAAAGTAAGTGACGATGTTTAAAGTAGAGAGGATATAAAATGGCAAGAAAAGCGTTTCTGAAGAAGAGAAATTTGTTATCATCGAGTGTAGATTTAAGTGTCAGTAAGCCTTTTCTGAAAGTATTTGTATGGAGTATTGCCATATATGGATGTGAAACATGGACGATGAACAGTAGACAAGAAGAGAATAGAAGCTTTTGAACCGTGGTGCTGCAGAAGAGTGCTGAAAACAATGGTTCTGAGCACTATGGGACTTAACATCTGAGGTTATCAGTCCCCTAGAACTTAGAACTACTTAAACCTAACTAACCTAAGGACATCACACACATCCATGCCCGAGGCAGGATTCGAACCTGCGACCGTAGCGGTCACGCGGTTCCAAACTGAAGCGCCTGGAACCACACGGCCACTCCGGCCGGCAAGAGTGCTGAAGATTAGATGGTTAGGTCACGTAACCAATGAGGAGGTACTGTGTGGAAAATAAAGTTGTGGCACAACCTGACTAGAAGAAATGATCACTAATTTAGTACTGGTGAGAAGTGTTGGGGATCCAAATCGTAGATGGAGATTGAGAAGGGTGAGAGTTATTCGGGGACGCGGAGGCTTGCACTGGATACGTTAGCACGGAGAGCTGCATCAGACGACTCTTCGGATTGAAGACCACAAGAAAAAATATTTTGAAACTGAACTTTTGGTTCATGAAATGGCGTGCAAATTCGCTTACCATGTACTTAAATGAAAACAACACAAAGTGGTACTACAAATAATGTTTGTAGTAAGCACATCCGATGTTTGTCATAGAGTGAACAAAAACCTTAACTCACAGTGTCGCCAACTCTCAAATACGTAATTTCCCTCCATTGGTTCACGACCAATCTAGACAAATAAATCTTTGAATAATATTCCCATTGTCTTTCGACAAGATATCACAGAACTTTTTTTTGCAAGTTTCGTTTCTATTCATCCCATTTCAACGAGTGTGTGTGTGTGTGTTAGGTGGATTGTTTGAATCTCCATTCAAATGTCAAATAAAAATGTAAAAAAACTTTGTTTTCAACAAGCGCTTTGACGAGGTAACAGCGTATAACACACAGAAGAGTATGGATTTAAGGTATAAACCTGATGAAACAGATTAAAATTCAACATCGCCGACGTGCACTAAAAACAAAGTTAGTTGTGAAAATATTATTACGCACAATACTGTAGATGACGAAATTTGTTGGCACTGGCACTGATTTGACCATAAAACAGACAGAGTCAATCTCGTTAATGGATGGTGTTTCAAGTGGAAATTGCGAATGTTTAGAGACACAACGTCAGGCATGTTATTGAGCAAAGATGATGTGTCAATAGTGACAGCAGCTGTTACAACGTCCCATTACACCTCATGTCGGCACTACAGTTACAGCACTATGTGAATTGGATTTTTTCTTTTTACTTTGGTCTTCGGCTCTCACTGTTTGGTATGTAAATGCCGGGTGCTTAGATTAAAGAGCCGCTGTTCGCGGGCAGAGGTCCAATGTGGGCTGTGATTATCGTATAGCACCTAAATTCGTAGATGTTTTAAAGCCCTACTGCGAGACCGATTAATGATAGAAAAATAACTAGTTCCAATTTTGACCACCAGGTGAAAATGAGGCGCTGTGAATGCAAGAAAGACATATAGCAGTGATTTCACATTTAATGAATTTGGAACGGCATGTAGACAGATAACGTCAAACGACAGAGAGGGGCGAACAAATGAGGAAAGCCGTTTACACGAATTGATCAGTATGAGCACCGGACGCGTCGGCGAGATGCTGCATACGTGGAACGACGTGATCAACAGTTGCTCGCAACAGATCCCGTGGAATCTGAGCAACGTGTTTCTGTATACTAGGCTTCATATCAGGTAGAGATCGAATATGTCCTTGGAAAACTCATCCCTTAGACATCTCCATAGCCATAAGTCACAGATTCAGATGAGGTGATCTTGCAGGCCATCCTTCTGGAGATAACACGTCCGTGGAAGGTTGCATTAAGCAGAACTATCACTGGGAGAACGACATGTGGTGTTGGCCCATCTTACATGAAAACTGTGGTTTCCACACAGTTTCACTCTTCTGATGCAGGAATCACCTGCTCTGCAAGGAGGTCTCGATAGCGTTCACACGTAACAGGCCATCTGGGTTTTTCTCTTCAAAGAAGAATGGACCCAGAGTAAACATGCTTGTGAGGCCACGTTCACACACGACGAGTGCAGTGACTCTTCATGCACAACAAGCGGCTTAACAGTACCTCAAATTTGGTAGTTGTGTGGATTCCCTGCTGTCTATAGTATAAGATGTGCTTAGTCACATCATAGTATATTGCCCAGCCACAAGTCGTCAATTTCTATCCGTGCCAGAAACTGAAGCGCAAATTCAGAATGCCGTGGACCATGTTACTGCACCATCGGGATCTTGTACGCGTTCCAGTGTAAAACAGATCGCAAAACTTCCCGTACAGTTGAGCAGGGGATGGACAATTCTCTTGACACTGCCCGTACACTAGCCGCGGCATGGGCTGCATAGTCAAACGGCTCTGAGCACATCTGAGGTCATCAGTCCCCTAGAACTTAGGTGTAAGTAGTTCTAACTAACCTAAGGACATCACACACATCCATGCCCGAGGCAGGATTTGAACCTGCGACCGTAGCAGTCGCACGGATCCGGGCTGAAGTGCCTAGAACCGCTCGGATACCGTGGCCGGCTCCACGCATGGATCTGACGTGCATTTGTACAACAGTCGTTCAATGAGTAACGCAACACATTTTTTTCTGAAAGGTTGTTTTCATTAAGGACTACAATATACCAGATTATTCCACTATTTTGGCCACAAAAATCTATTTTTCAACAGTATCTCCGTTCGAAGCGACGGCTTGAATGCCCGAATGGTACCACTCTACTGGTCGACGCCGGAGCCAACGTCTCGCTGCATCAATAACTTCCCCATCATCCACGTACTGCTTCCAGCCAAGCGAATTCTTCATTGGGGCAAAGAGCTGGAAGTTGGAAGGTGCGAGATGCAGGCTATAGGGTGGATCAGGATAAACAGTTGAATGAAGTTTTGTGGGCCCCTCTTGAATGCACAGACTTGTGTGAGGCCTTGCGTTATCACGGACACAGAGAAGTTCGTTTGCATTTCTGTGGCGACGAACACGCTAAAGTCGTTTCCTGAGAGTAGTACAATACACTTCAGAGTTGATCATCGTGCCAAGAGGGAGGACATCAAACAGAGCAACCCCCTCGGAGTCCCAGAAGACAGTCGCCAAGACTTTACCAGCTGAGAGTGCAGCCTGGAACGTTTGCTTCGGAGGAAAGGTGGTGCGACGCCACTACATGGATTGCCGTTTTGTTTTCGGTAGGAATTGATAAGCCGGCCGCTGTGGCCGAGCGGTTCTAGGCGCTTCGGTCCAGAACCGCGCTGCTGCTACGGTCGCAGGTTCGTATCCTGCCTCGGGAATGGATGTGTGCGATGTCCTTAGGTTAGTTAGAACTACTTAAACCTAAGTCTAGGGGACTGGTGACCTCAGACGTTAGGTCCCATAGTGCTTAGTACCATTTTTTTCGGAAGTGTGTTTATTACCTGCGACGTTGTTCGAGAAAAACTTGTCACGATCAGCCTCATAATGCGCAAGCAATTCCGCACAGGTGGTCCTCCGTCACTCTTATTGTCGTTTGTTAGGCGGTGAGAAACGCAGAGGGCACACACCGTCGAGCACCCTATCTGGAGGACGAGTGGGTGAGAACTACCAACAGAGACGTCCAATGGAGCAGTGAGGTGGTTCGTTGTGATCCATCTGTCACCTCGAATGAGAGTGTCCGCATGTTCCAACAGTGCAGGAATCACAGCCGAGTGCGAGAGGTCGGATCGGTTTGCGCGACCTTGTTGCGATGGTAACGAACGCCTCGCCCAACGACTCACCGTGCTTTTGTTCACTGCCAGGTCTCCGTAGACATCCTCCAAGCGCCTACGAATATCTGCGATGCTCTGGTTTTGCGCCAAAAGAATCTCAGTGACAGCTCTCTGCTTGCAACGCACCGCCATTACAGATGCAATTTTTAAGGCTACCTGCAGTGCCGCCACCTATCGGAACTTCATGAAACTATAACGGCTGAAGTGGGAATATTCCACAACAACTTCGCATTTTTTATACGATACTGGCTGAGGAAAGAAGTGTGTTACATTACTTATTGAACGCCCCTTGGACCATCTCCGAATGTCCTTCAATCACCATTTACTTCGTCTTCCACAAATCCTTTACCTTTGTATTTTCCATTCATTGATGAGTTGTAATAACTACTATCTCTTGCCTACTTGTAATGTGCCCCAGATATTAACTATTCCTTTGCTTTATAGTGACCAATAGCTCTTTTTGCTCTTTCATCCAATGGAAGACTGCTTCGACTCAAGTTTTCAACGGCCAAGGTAAGGGGCAGTGATACAGATACATTTCAAAAGCATTAAATTTTTTTTCTAGACATTGGCTAAGGGTCCAAGTTTCGCATCCATAGAGAGATGTGGAGAACACGTGGCAGCGAATCGTTCTCATTCTCAGTTGTTAACCAAGATCCGACCTTACGAATAGTTTTTTCATACTAACGAACAATCTATCTTGCTCTATTCTAGATCTGATCCCTTTCTTACAGTCACATTGCTCATACATCATAGTGCCCAAATTCTTCTAGGAGGAAACACCGAACAACTAATTTACATTTGTTGACGAGATCGCCTGTATTATTCTCTGAGAGAGGACTACCGTATTTTACGGACTATAAGACGCATATTTTTATTCGAAAAACTGCCTCCAAAATTCAGGTGCGTCTTATACTCGAAATGAATATAAAAATGTCCAGTGTTTGATTTAAAATTTCCACCAGTCTTAAAAATGGCCACATATTCGATGCCGCGGGAAACCTGGCAACATTAGACAAACTCCTGTGACATTAGATGTGTCGAGTAACAGAAATTTTGCCATGAAAGGTATTAAAACAAGTGGACATGTAAAAAATGAACTACACTGCTGTCCATGCGGTACTAAACTTAATCCAATGACCACTTTCAAGCCCAAAACAATGCCAAAACTTTCTGAAATACTGCCAGGTGTTGATGCTGTTCACATACATGACAATGGTTGGATGGACGAGGCTGGTATGAAATTGTGGACTGACTGAGTGTGTGAGAGAAGAGTGGTCTTCTTGTGCTAGATCAGTTTAGCAGTCATTTGAAAAACTTTGAGACAGAGAAACACAGTGTTTGCTGTTATTGCGGGAGGACTTACTTCACTATTGCAATCTCTTGATGTCTCGATAACTATACCATTAAAAGAGGGTAGGAGAGAAGGATGGGACAAATGGATGATGGATGAAACCTAACATGAATTCAGGCCGAAGGTAGCTTTAAAACGGCCTACATTAAATAAAGTGTGTCGGTGCATAAAACAGTCGTGGTCTAGAGTGACAGGAGGCATCACTGTTAAATCTTTTAGAAGTGCGGCGTAAGTTATGCTCTCGATGGCAGTTGAAAACCATTTCATATATGGTCAGGACGACAACGACGACGATGAAGATGAAGAAGTAAGTTCAGATGACTATTTACAGGGATTTTAAAGGTCAGTTCGGTTTTATAAACCAAACCTTTTTTTTATCCAGATTTGCAATCTAATAATAAAAATTGTAAAAATGTTCTTTTCTTAAAATTGCTTAAATATTAAGGTGTGTCTTATAGTCCGTAGGGTACAACTTGAAAGTGTTGTTAAACAGGCCAAACTGGTCCCTGCAGTGGGCATTGTCTATTACGTACTTCATTTGTATAGCCACAGTGTCCGTAGTTGCTTTACAATTCTTGAGGGTATTTTTCATCTGTCGTTGCAACTGCAGAAATGTGTGATTTTCTTTCAGACGCGTTTCGCTTTGTTAAGGTATAGCATCATCACTGTTAATGATTTTCGTTTGATTTCTCGCTTACATCGCGAAATGCCATCTGCTAGCAAATTGTCGTTTTTCTGGGTTAGAAAGTGATAGTTTTGGTCTAATATTTAGTTGTTGTGCAGCACTACGAATTTTTTTATGTTTTCACAACACATTTTTATGCACACCACCCACTGTATTCTGTTTGTTTCAATGGTATGCAGAAAATTTTGTTGTGAAAACATAAGAAATGCATAGTGCTGCAGAACAACTAAATATTAGACCAAAATTATCAGTATCTAACTTAGAATAAGGACGATGTGCTAGTAGACGGCATTTTCCGATGTAAGCGAAAATCACCACCATTGTTGATGCTTTACCTCAATAAAGCGAAACGCGTCGGGTGAAAAAAATCACACATTTATGTAGTTCCAATGACGGAACAAAATCACCCCCACGAATTTTCTATTATGTGTTGATTCGGAGGTAGATCATTTGCGACGACAAGCGCCGTCTGCGAACCTAATATTGTTAATTATTTTTTCGTTTATAATTATGTATCACAATGAGAAATGCATGCTTGGACATAAATAAGGATGCCAGCCAAGCATGCCGATTGCGCTGTTGTATTTGCACAGGTGCCGTACGTGGTCGATGTCCCCAATTCGTTGCAAGTGTTAGCCGTGGTCACAACAGTGCATTATGACGTAGCCGACTGAATTCGAACAATGGCAAACTGTTGGTGCGTGCTTTTGTAACCATGCCAGCGGAAATGCCTGGCAGAGGGTTCATCGAATTACCTTCACAATAATTCTCTATAATTCCAGTCCTAAACAGCGCGCGGAAGGAACGAACACCCGTATCTGTCCGTGCGAGCTCTGATTTCCCTCATTCTACTATGTTGATCGTTTCTCCCTGCGTAGGTCGGCGTCAACAAAATATTTTCGCATTCGGAGAAGAAAGTTGGTGAATGAAATTTCGTGAGAACATCCCGCCGCAACCAGGAACGCCATTATTGTAATGACGTCCGCCCTAAGTCCCGTACTCCATTAATCCTGTCCGGTAAGGATTCCAAACCGCGCAGCAGTATTCCAAAAGAGGGCGGACAAGCATACTGTAGGCAGTCTCTCTACTACACCTGTTGCATCTTCTAAGTTTTGTGCCAATAAAACGCAGTCTTTGGTTTGCCTTCCCCACAACATTTTCTGTGTGTTCTTTCCAATTTAATTGGTTCGTAATTGTATTTGCTAGGTATTTTGTTGAATTTTAGGCCTTTAGATTTGATTGATTTATCGCGTAACCGAAGTTTAACGGATTCCTTTTAGCACTCATGTGCATGACCTCGCACTTTTCATTATTTGCCAATTTTCGCTCCACACAGATAATTTTTCTAAATCGTTCTCCAATTTTTTTGTTTTTCTGAAGATTTTGCTAGGTAATAAACGACAGCATGAGTGCAAACAAGCTAAGACGGATGCTCAGATTGCCTCCTAAATCGTTTATGTGGAAAAGGTACAGCCGAGGGCCTATAACACTTACCTTGTGGAACGCCAGAAATCACTTCTGTCTGTTGACGTCTCTGACAGTAGATCGCGAATCTAGTTGCATAACAAACGATATTCCATAAACACGCAATTTCACTACAAGCCGCTTGTGATGTACGGCGTCAAAAGCCTACTTGGAAATCCAGAACTACGGAATCAGTTTGAAATCCCTTACAATAGTGCTCAGCACTTGGTGTGGTTGAAGAGCTGGTTGTGTTTCATAAGAAAAATGTCTAAATCCGTGTTGACAATGTGCCAATCGACCCTTTTCTGGGAGGTAATTCATGTTGTTCGAACACAATACACATTCCAAAATTCTGCTGCATATCGACGTTAATACAAGGACCTGTAATTTAGTGCACTACTCCTACTGCCTTTCTTTAGTATTGATCTGACCTGTGCAACTTTCCAGTCTTTGAGTACAGACATTACATCGAGAGAGTGGTTGTATGTGATTGGTAAGTATGGAACTATTATATTAGCATACTCTGAAAGGAACGTGAGTGGAACACAATTTGCTTCGCTAAACCGAGGATATCTGATGTTAAGTTACTTACATAGGCAGCTGTTCTCGATTCGAATACTGGAGTATTTACTTCGTCTTCTTTGGTGAACGAATTTGGGAAGGCTGTGTTTAGTAACCCTACTTTAACAGCACTGTCATCGATTGTATTTCCATTGATAGTGCGCAGAGAAGGCACTGATTCTGTCTTACAGCTAGCATACTTTACATACGAGGAGAATCTCTTTGGCTTTTCTGAGAGGTTTTGAGACGAAGTTTCATTATGGGAACTATTGTAAGCATCTCGCATAATGACGATAAATACGAGGACTATAGCCACGAAAGCCACTGCAGAACTGAATGTCGCACTTGCGAACACCATCAGCATCAAAACAACACGAAGGGCGGTCCAGAAACAATGAATAACAGGGCGGGATGGAATTCCAGAACCACTTACCCATGAAGCGCAAAAGGAAATCGTGTCACATAGTTTCAAATGGCTCTGAGCGCTATGGGACTTAGCTTCTGAGGTCATCAGTCCCCTAGAACTTAAACCTAACTAACCTAAGGACATCCATGCCCGAGGCAGGATTCGAACCTGCCATCGTAGCGGTCGCGCGGTTCCAGACTGTAGCGCCTAGAACCGATGGGACACTCCGACCGGCTAGGCACATAGGTCATAAAAGCTGAACTACGAAGTAACGGGGAAAAGTCCTCGGGTCGAATGAATCTCGTTTACACTGTTCCCAACCTCTGGCCTACTTTACGTCCTAAGAGTGAAACATGGAGGGGTTCAGTGACGATTTGGGGCGCCGTAGGTCGCGTTTCTGCTAAAGTTCATACACACATCAAAAAAAGTTTTGCATCACCTCATGTACCAGAACTCCTGAAGATAGACGTTGACTGCGGATATTGTATCAGAGACACAGTCTCTCTGATTGTTCAGAGATGTCACTAAACCCGCCCAAAGATGTAAACAGCCACGCATGAGCAGCGTCTAGTAGAAGGATGGGGTCCGACAGCCGATCAAATGGTTCAAATGGCTCTGAGCACTATGGGACTCAACTGCTGTGGTCATAAGTCCCCTAGAACTTAGAACTACTTGAACCTAACTAACCTAAGGACAGCACACAACACCCAGCCATCACGAGGCAGAGAAAATCTCTGACCCCGCCGGGAATCGAACCCGGGAACCCGGGCGTGGGAAGCGAGAACGCTACCGCACGACCACGAGATGCGGGCTCAGCCGATCAGTTCCAGTCATTCCACCAGGAAGGAAGTACACGGCTAGAGTTGTCTGTAGTTCAACTGTGCCTAGACGGTCAATACTCTGACAGCAACGCCACCGTGTTCAAAAATGCTTTTCATGCAGCCTCAAATTGTGCGCAATAGGCTGCACGATGCGCCGCTTCACTCCCGACGTCCATCTTGGCAAACACGACATTGTAAGTGTGTACGGGTTGCACGCTGCTGTGCGGTACTTAACACGCGCTCGCCAGCTGACAGTTTGCTCGGTCAGTACACGTGTGTCCAGCTGCAGTGCGACGCAGGAAGTCAGCCTCTGGCCGCAGCGCGCCCAACTAGCGCCAGCTTGGGCGCCAATGTGTCTCAGATCACAGTGGAGCCTTTCGATACGACCATAATTAGGATGTCAGACACAGTGATAATGGGTGCGCGTAGCGAGCGTGTTTTATAATCAGCCTTTGTTAACAAAACTGTTTAAACTTACTTCTCGTGTTCGCGTATTCGCCGTACCTCGAGGACCCACAGCTTACAAATATTTCGTCTAATTATTATCCGGGGCAACAACACCCTTATAGAAGTGGAGTCAGAAGTGGGATAATTATGGAAAAATCCACAGTCCTGAAGAGGTGCAACACAACGTGAACTTCGTGCTGCTGCTCTAACATTTTCCGACTACGCGGGGACACCCAACGCTGGAATTCAGGTTGCTCTATTCCAGTTTGGCTAGAATACCGAAGGCAGTGATGGATTTTTATTTTACATTTCATTGACTCACTGGCGTTAAATTACACGAAAAGTCGCAATCCATCAGAGTAACGTTGTCGATTTACAACCTGTTATTAATGAACTGCAAAAAGAGATTCGGCAGTTAAAAGCAGAAAGAAGCGAGTGTAACATTGCGAAAGACTTGTCAAATGATAGTTCGTGCAGTACAGGTACAACTACAGTAAAGAATTTTTCATTATTGCCGTTAGTACCAGTGTTTAGTGAGGAACCCGAAAATGATATCAAGGTTATTTCTTCGTAAATTTGAAGGTGCCGCCCTGTTAGGATCGTGGTCAGATTCCGATAAGCTAGTGGTTGTCAAATTAAGAATTCGAGGAGCAGCACAAGATTTATTTAGCGCGGAGCGTACTTGCGAGAAAACAGAAGATTACAATGAGTTTAGAACGGTTGTTGTTCAGAGATTTTAACGTAAAAACGCGATAAGATTCTACAGAGAGCAGCTTCACAGTTTGCCGACAGAATTCGAAACATCATCGCTCAAACATACGAGTCACTAGGTAATGAAAATGAACATCGCATTCTGGAGGCCGGCCAGAGAGCACTCACTAAAGCTATACAGGTCTCTGCTGCCAAGTCATCATCACTTGTCATCGATGAAGGGTGAAAAACAAAGGAAAGAGTATTCACTCTCTTTTGCCTGGTGGCGGATTTAGGGAGTGGGGATGCATGGCAGAAGCGCATTCTTACGTAACTTTGGTAAAAATAAACGTACGTTTATACCGTAACAGCGTTGCTTACGTTGATTAGGACTCTATAATCATACTGATATACTAAAAAGTACAACCAAATCAGCATCCACTGCACGAGAAGATTTGTTTCTACTTTTCAGACATTACTGCAGACTCTAGAAAATTCGAAGGTCAGGGGACCGTTACAATCGAGTTTGCACAATTCGAAGTTCAAAGGATCTAAGAAAAAGTTCGAATAATTAATTCTATTTAACTCGACTTTATTCTAGATGAAATCAGCAAAAATCGAACTAAAATTTTGATTTTTTTTACTATTGTATTCCCAGTTTTCTTACATGTTATTTGCTTTATTATTTGAAACAGAAGGCACACACAAATGTTCGAAAATACATAAATTCAGCTTCATTCATTTTTCAATGCTGAACAAACTGTCACGAATGCATGCATTTTGTGAACTAAATTACTTATAACGACCTTATGTCTTTGGAGTTAGCGTGTCACTACTTATTTGTATCTGAAACTTCGGTTGCCAGACTAACCGTTAATGATTTAGCGTTCCGTTAAGCTATAACCTCCGACAAATACCTTTTGTACACTGCATCGAGTAAGGCAATTCCATAAGCTTGCAGCAAGAGGCGGGGACTCGCCTCGCCCGGTCTGCTTGCTCCCGCCTTTTAATACTTATCAGCAACATTATCTTTCCGCTCGATAATCGTTTGCAGCATGAATGGTGGAATCCCGAAACAATTCGTTGCCTGCTACTTCTTGTTGCATTCCACAGCGTCGAAACTCGTTTCTGTTTTACGAAAGTCGAAAACTTCCTGGAAGTTATTCTGACATGAAAACGTCTACTTTCTCCTTGGTCGACGTTTCTTGTGTGACAAAATGGCGTCAGATTTGAATCACTAATAACTACGAGACCGACAGTGCGCAAACAAAGGTTAAGTCCACGCCGTCTGTACGTGGTTGTCGCTTGTTGCCTGTGTTGTCATCGTACCAGTGTAGGCATATGCGCGTCATTGTTACAAATCATCTTTGTGTAAAGTTATAAACTGGTGTAGCTGTAAGCTAGGATACTGATTTGGGTGTCATTGCGATGAACAGCTTAGGGAGTGCCGGAATAGAAAATAAAAATATTCGCCGGAATATAAGCGAAAATCTATATTGAGTTTAAACCTATGACACAAAGGAAGAGTCCGTCTCACAGGACTTGTAAATATGCTCTAAATTACAGAAAACGCGAGAAAAGCCCTCCCAGAAGCCTAAAAAGTGCAGCGCTGAGAGAAGGCGACAGCTCCCGCAGAGTCGGAAAAAAAGGAAGAAACGGGGCGACGCGATAACGTACTCAAAGGCTATATCGTACACCAGCCACTGAAAGTCCTAAATTCTGAGTAACCGTGTGACCACTGTATTACAGATATTGATAATTAAATTACATATTAATATGAAATACATGTTACGATTTTATTCCGACGTTTTCACAAAAAATCTACGGCGCAGACCTGAACTGCACACACAGGCATTTATTTGCAACTGATTAATATGCTGTGGTATTTCGTGCATTGTAAAAAACAGACGCCTGTCACAAGGTGCTGAATGACAGTATAATTACCTGAACAACTGATGAAACAAATAGAATTATCCGGTGTAAGCTAGGCGTTGACTTGTAATTATAGAATGTCTGCGGGTCGTTCTGATATGACAGTCGCCTCGATTAGTGAAGAAGTTTCTTCGGTTTTCTCGAGGCATTTGGGAACAGGTTGAAACAAATGATTAACAAGTGTCGACTGCATACAGTCTTTGATAACTGTAAAGCAACTTCAGCTGGGTAAGGGGGACAGCTAGCAGTCGGAGGTAAACACTTCCCCCTCACAGCGATCTAATGCCGCCGGCTAGAGTCCGCCACTCAGCGTCCGATGTAAACACAGCCGACAACAGGCAGTGCTGTACTGTACTGTGCTGTACTGTACTGTGACACGACTACCAGATCGAGTTGAGAGCAGGAAACGGTCGGGGTCCTCGGTGGTCTAGTGGTAAGGGGTCTGGAACGTTCCACTTCCGAACACTAGCCTCCACCTCTGCCCTGGCATGTGGCGCATGCCGGGCACCCCCCTGGGGTCCGTGCTTCGGATCCCACGTGGAGCTCACTCCCACACTACAAACTAAACCTGATTATGCTGCTGCCGGCCGAAGTGGCCGTGCGGTTAAAGGCGCTGCAGTCTGGAACCGCAAGACCGCTACGGTCGCAGGTTCGAATCCTGCCTCGGGCATGGATGTTTGTGACGTCCTTAGGTTAGTTAGGTTTAACTAGTTCTAAGTTCTAGGGGACTAATGACCTCAGCAGTTGAGTCCCATAGTGCTCAGAGCCATTTGAACCATTTGATTATGCTGCTGCAAACATTTTAATACGCACTCTTTCTTCACCAGACCAGATCTACATATATTTTCGAGGTACTTTCTACATAATATATCTCACTGTCAAAAGAAACTCCATAGTATCATGAATATTTGTAGGATTACAACAATGAAATAAAATCTTTACTAAAAAAAAACTAAATATGTTTTATTTTCGTTTTTGTGCTAAATGCTGCTAAGATAAATATCAAAACAGCTTCTATTTTCTTGTAGTTAACAATCAGTAATTAGAAAAATAAGTTTGACTGCAATACTGATACATATATTACATATTTACTTAGCACATTCTCAGTGCTGAAACAGGATAAATCATTTCAATGTCAAAAGAAATGCAAAATATTATATCAATACCATCGCACAATTGAACAGTGAAAAAAAATATTTTCAGGTGTCTCAGTCTGCCTTTTCTTTTTAGTATCCTGATTGATTATATGATAATAAATACATTCTTTATCAGAAATCGTTTCGTAACAGTTCACACTTAATGCCTTTTATAAACGTATATTGTCACTAATTGTATTTTCTAAACAAACACACGCCTTTTTTTTTTTCAAATTATTCAGGTGTCAAAGTGAGATTATGATAGGACACAGGTTACTAATGAGATAAACTCTTTCTTTGTATGAAGGAGGATAATTCTCCTGGTCTTATGTGAGCTGAATGCTAAATTACACCGATGACATTTAACGTTTAAAAAACGAATTTCTTGACGACTTTACTGACAGGGCTACATGTTTCATATAATATTTCTGTTGGTAGTTACATGACAACCTCTCAGGCTCAGCTTTATATGAAAGTATCTTGCAGGTCAGAAAAGAAATTATGTTACTACCTCTACAGATTCAGTTGGTCTATTATTGTCGTACTATTGTATCTTTGACGTTGCACTGCAAGAGAGAGACTGCAACTATGGCTGTTTTCTTTTGCTACTAAATTCCGTGCCATATCTCCATTCTAAATGCTAAAAGGCGTGGATAAAACTTTTAGCAATACTATTTTCCTATTCTCCACATAGCTGCTAGGTGTCGCTACTAGTCCCTCACACAGTCAGTCGTCTATAGCGCAGGGCTTCGCTACCAGAGGGCTGTACCGGAACTCGCGGCGACTCACTCTGCCGGGATTTGCTGCTTCACTCCCGAACGTCTACGCCAGCTGAAATAACCGCTAAATCCTCACACTAAACGAGAAACGTATTAGCACCAAAGGCAAATCGTGGTCAGTGCGAATACTGCCAAACCACCACTATGATAACTCCTAGCTGAAAATACTGGTACAAACTATTTACAGAGGAATGGAGCACCTTACAGAAGCTGATCTAGAGGAAAATAAATTTGGAGGGAACAGAACCCATATTGGTAACATCTTTATATACAGAAAAATCTTTTGACAATGTTGACCAGAATATACAGTTTGAATTTAAGATGCTACCAGGAAAAAATTACAGCGAGCGAAATATTACTTAGAACTCCACCAGAAACGAGACAGCAGCTGTACGAGTTGAAGGACATAAAAGAAAGGAAATACGTGAGAAGTGAGTGAGACAGCGTTCTAGTCCATTCCCTGATGTTATTCATTCTATATACAGGGTGTTTCACAAGTCGCGCTTCACACTACTCGGGGCTGTACAGGGGACGTAACTGATCAAGTTTTACATAGGAATCTACTTTTGAAAACGTCATCTAGCGACGCTACAGAGCGTCAAAGTTATAGGCACCGGCGCCTGTGTATGTATACAGGAGGATCACACGAAGATGTTACAAACTTTCTAAGATGATGCAGATGGATAAATGTATAAATTTGAGATTATGTCCGTGTACTGGAAAATTATAACAGAAAACCCTTCTGTTACCTCTGACAGTATGTACCGTTATCGTTGTTGCTAAGATGTAGGACAGGAAACTTTCAGAGGCGGTGGTGTGGAGCGGGGACGGTGGTGTGGAACGAAAGAAGAAAACAATGTGCAGTACACATAGGCTGTAAAATGCATACATCATGAACCATGAGCACTTGTTCATCTTCGCTAGCGTGAAACGAATCTCCACTACTGAACAAGCGCTTATAGCTCCAGGAGCATGCAGTTTAGAGTCCATGTTTACTGCACATTTTTTCTTGTTTTGGTCTATACTGCTGTCTCTGAAAGTTGCCTACCCTACAATCCTAGCAACAACAGTACAAGTACTTGTATTCCACTGTCAGAGGTAGGATAACGATTTTCACTTACAACTTTCGACACGTTTGTTTCCGGTACAGGGGCCCTTACCTCAAATCAATACATTTGTCTGTTTCTATCATCCTAGGAAGTTTGTAACACAATCCCGGATCATCCTGTATATACATACATTTACCGGAGTTGGCGCCTGTAACGTCGTTGGGTGACGTTTGCAGGCACGAGTTTCTAAGTAAAACTGCAAGCTCTAGAAATGTGTAACGTGAGTTATGAAACACCTTGTATAAAGACAGCAACATACAAAAAGGACGAGGAATTCGGGAAATTAATCAAAGGTGAAGAAGAAGAAATAAAAGTTGTTCCCTAATTGAACTCTCACTTTGCAGTGGAGTGTGGACTGATTTGAAATTTCCTGGCATTTATTCGCCCTGAAAAGATGGTCGAAATGTCGGTATTTTCAGTGTTTTATAATGATATGGCCTTGTACCCAAAATGATTTTCTTCAAGTTCTTTGTAGGAACTATATCGCTTCTCTCCGATATTTTGAGAATGATACACTTATTTTTTCCTAAAACCTAGCAACTGAAATAGTGCTTGAAATGATATAAATGGTACATATGCTTTATGGTATGGATACAGAAACGGTACTTGGCTTTAACGATAACAATATACAGGGAAATTCAGTAATGTTTCTGCAAAGTGCCATAACACCGAAATCCTGAAATATAATCGGATATTTCGAATGTGGCACGACACCAGCTGTACAGTTTACTGGACAGATACTGAGTTTTCCGAAATTCTAGCACTTTTAGAGGGAACTAAGCGACAATATTTGTAATTGGAACCCACGTACGGAAACGTATACTTTCCGTGCTACAGCCGTTTGAATACATGCTTGCTAGGTGGGTATGCAACAGGGTAGTCATTGTGGGTGGCGGAGGGGGTGCGGGGAGGTGCTTACGTCGGATGTCATTTACCGTCTGTGCCACCACTCTTGACATGGCTCGTGCGTCACTCACGTGTCTGTCAGTATTAGAGCAACATTGCGGAGTGCACTTTTGCCGAATACACCGACATGATGCTTCTGTATGGCGAAGCTCGTCGCCTCTATCAAGCTCGTTCTCCGCAGCGTCCGACTTCATGGCATACGCTTTTCTCCACAACTGCGCAACGACTTTGAGAAAATGATGCATTCACCGTCAGCAGGGGTGACTGTAGTGCTTCAAAGAGACGCAGCGCACCCGATTTGGAAAAGGCCGTATTTTAAAGAATAGTGTTTCTGAAAACTTAAGGGCCAGAGGTGGACGAACGCGTTAAGACTTTCTCCTGAATGAATCACCCAATTTTCATGCAATTGTTATCATTTGTTTGTCTCTACACGTACATCACATCTACCGATTTCCTTCATACTGGGGTAATTTCTTGGTGGTACGGTTTAGAATGTAAATATACAGGGTGTATAAAAAAGAATCAACCGATTTAAAAAAAAAAGTAACTACTATGTTATTCGACATATGTGCGTGAGTAGCGTACTGCTGGAAAGAGCAAACCCTCGGGCTTTACATGCTTACCGCTTGGCAGCTAAACTGTTCGGCCATCTCAGTTCTAGTAAAAACGGTTTCGCGATGACAGAAAGCGTTTTGTGTTCGGCATTTTGCGCAGTGTGGGCAGTAACAAGTGTTCGGAGTGACTTTGGTAAAAGGTACGGTGCGGATCGTCCTACAGCACAGAGCATTAGACGATGGCATCAACGATTAAGAGAAACAGAATGTTTGCGGAAAGGCGAATCGCCGGGCCGTCCCCGAGTGCCTGACACAGGCGTCGAACGCAACCGCCACAGTTTCATGAGGGGGCCGCAGAAATCCGTTCGCCGTGCAGCTCGACAGCTCAGCACGCCCCCGATGTCCTTCTGGCGTCTATGCGTCGACGTCTATGCATCAAATAATATTAAATTCAGCTACTGCGAGCTCTTCGTGAGGGTGATAACATCGTGTGAAGTTCCGTAATTTCACTCTTGGCAAGGTGGAGGATGGCTGTTTTCTCCTACAGTTAGTGTTCAGTGACGAGGCAACATTCCATTTATACGGACAGGTGAACTGTCGTAATTTGACAATATGAGGTACGCGACAACCGCATGAAGCTGTACAACATAAAATAGACCCTCCTAAATTTAATGTGTTTTTGCAGTTTAACGGGAACAGGTGTAAGATTCATTTTTCTTTGCCGGAAACACTGTTATAGGAAGCATATATCTCGATATGCTTGAAAACTTTCTTTTCCCACAGTTTGATTCGAACGACTTCATTTACCAATGGGATGGGCCACCGCGGCAGTGGCATCTGGAAGTGCGGGAATTTCTAAATCAAACGATTACTGAACGATGGATCGGTCGCACTGGACTAAATGACTCAGCCTTAGATTACTGGACTCCAAGGTCACCGTACCCGACCATATGTGATTATATATGTATGATTTTGTAACAGACTCTTTATGTACCTACGTTACCAACAGCAATAAATGAACTGAGACATCGCATAACAGCACCTGTGGAAACTCAAGACATGCTTGCTGCAGTGTTGGTACAATTTGAACACCGCATTGACACATTCCGTGCATCTCAAGAATGCATATTGAACACCAATGAAAAGGATGAAAAAATCTTTTTCAGTTTCCGTTCATCAAAAAACAAAATTCATTGTATTGTTTCTTAGTTCCAGAAATATAGACGGCCTAGATCGGATGATTGTTTTTGATACACCCGGTATAGATAACGCACTTCAAAACCTACCAATAATTAGGCAACTACCAAGATGGGAGATAACAAGTACTCACACATGCGTCTTTGCATGTGTTGGATAAAAAGTAGTAGCACAATGCTGTAACATGAAGGATGGGAGTCATTTGGTGTGCACGTTTTCTGTTGCTGATAGATGGTGCTTAAGTAGTGAAGTTAGCGGCATACGTGTGTTTGAGTCAGTTGCGGTGTGTACTATCTCAAAGTTGGAGAGGCTAGCTCAAGTGTCTTAATAGTATGTTTGGGAAACACGAAAAACGTGCTTGGGTCAAGACTGAAAGGGCAGGCACGTGGTCGGAGCGCGCAACTATCTTTCCTTCCGGCGCTGCATTCCACCAACTTTCACGACAATGCACGACGCCAAACGACGAGCCCTGTGCAGGAGCTCCGCGTATGTGGCAGCGGGACATACTGGAACATTCACCGTATTCATCCGGTAGAGTCCCCCCAATTATGACCTGATCGCCCAAATGAACGAAGTATTTCGTGGCACGCGTTACAGCAAATGATAAGACACCCTATGGCGGTCCTAGCGAGACCATCACAGATTGATGCTCTGACAGTGTATGACATTTTTCACGTGGGTGTGGAAAGTGATCGAGACGCGAGACGGAAATGTAATAAAGTGAATTTTAGTCAGTGAAGTGTGGCATGAATTATAACCGAACTGCTACTACTTTTCATCCACCCCATGTCTATTACCATACCCGTTTATTTTTACTCATAAAAATTTGTCAGTAGTCTTGTATGAAATGTTTTCACAATTTTGGTTTGTTTTCTAGATGTATAGCAATTTTCACTTAGAGCATGAATGTCCGATTTCCACTTACAGTACTGCCCCGGCCGCACATTTTTCTGGATTAGGAATTGATGCCCTTAGCATGAATTTACTTTGGCTTGCACCACAGTACATTTACTTGACGTAAAATACGATGAAACACTCCGCCAATACAGTTCGATTACCATCTCGTAACTGTTGGACCTGGTGGTCTACCGGCACAGCGCGTGGCTGCAAATCGAGAATCGCGGGATTGAATCCCAGTTGAACCAATAAATTTTTCAGTCTGCGTTTATTCCAGCCTTCACCTCTCAATGATATGAGGAGTCGGTAGAAACAACATGTGGTGCGGATTCCACGTTAAACTGCCAATTCCCTTTCCCCGGTTGGACAACTGGTGTACGTTAATGATAAGCAAGTCGCCAAAGTGCCGTCCAATTGAAAGACAAAGCAGGGGCACTGAAATACGAGAAATTTGTAAGTATTATTACACTGTCGAAACGCAGTAATGTGACCACGTGTTAAAATCCCGAATAAACGCCTTTTGCAGCATGAGATGTACAGGAATAGAGTCAATGAGGCAATGACAGTGATAAGAAGCCATCCCGGCTCCAGTACTTGTCCAGCTGCGATAGAATTTTATCGATTGAGGATCCGTGGCACAAACTACTCGATCGAGATGGTCCCTCAGATTCTCGATTGGGTTTAAAGCCGGGAAATTTGGCGGTCAGGGCAGTACGGTAAATTCATCCTAGAGCTTTCAGAACCACGCACATACACTGCGAGCTATGTTACACGTGCATCTAAGGGTGGATATGGTCCCCAAGGATAGGTGCGTACTTGGGTTGATCCATTGTGCCTTTCAGAATGACGAGATCACACAGGGAATGCCGCAAAAACATTCCCCACACCATTACGCTCTCTCGGGGTTGCAGGGCGTTTGCTTTCAGACGTTACACGCCAATGAAAATCTGTCCGATGGGGCATAAAATGTGATTAATATGGAGAGGCCACCTGTAGCACTCAGTGGACTTTCAGTTGTGGTACCGGCGTGCAAATGCAAGCTTTCAACGCCAATGAACAGCAGTCAGCGTGGATGCAGGACCACGTGCCTACTGCGGAAGCCCATACGTTGTCGAGGAAACATTGGTGGTAGCCCTTGGTTCGTCTGGGCGGTCAGCTGCACAGAAGTTGCACGTCTATTCGCCAGCACACATATCTGCAGCTATCGTTCACCTGTGTCGCCTACTGCCCGTAGTGCAACACAGTTGCCTCGGAGCCGGATTAGAATACCGAGATTTTGCCACGCACGGTTTACTTTACATACAGTGGCATGTGAAAAGATTACAGATTTTGCCGTTTCGGAAATGCTTCCACCTTTGGGAAGAAAGCCAACGTTTATGCCCTGTTGGAAGTCACATAAATCGCCCCTTTTACGCATTATGACAACGACTTCACTGTTTCTAGCCTCCCACCTGCTCTCCCCCCCCCCCCCCCCCCCCCAATTCATCACCTACTAATGCTATCACCTGGTGTCTATGAGTTATTACACGTTGACCTCAAAAATAGGAGTTGGTCACATTAATGTGACTGGACCTATTATTATTGAAACTTCCTGGCAGATTAGAACTGGGTGCCGGACCGAGACTCGAACTCGGGACCTTTGCCTTTCGCGGGCAAGTGCTCTACCATCTGAGCGACCCAAGCACGACTCACGTCCCGTCCTCACAGCTTTGCCAGTACCTCTTCTCCTATCTTCCAAACTTTACAGAGGCTCTCCTGCGAACCTATTATTATTATTATTATTATTATTATTATTATTATTATTTCGTTGTTGTTCTGTTGGCTAAAAGTGTGTGTAGCGTTGCCAGGTTACTTGCTACAGTAAAATTTTCTTTGCCGTTGCTAGAGTCGTCTTTCAAGTTTGCAGGGGCCACCGCTAGTTGGCGCTATTGGACTGCGACATTACTGTTCTTTCAAAATGTGCCGTTTGTTACTCTTAAAACTAACAAGGAGAGCTCCCCAGCAGTGGAATCGACTTTTTGAAACCAAATTAGCGGTAGTGTAACTTAAAATCCCCTGTATCAGACCCTAGGTGAGCCTCCGTTCGCAAGTAACTGACGGAAAAGATTTTCGAATTTTGCGTGATGCTACATAGCATTAAGGAAGTCGTATTCCATAGTCTGGTTATGTGTCATAATGGTTAGGATAGAAGCTTAACCATGCCTCGTCAGGTGCGATAATTTCTTTTATTGTTAAATCTTTATCGAAATGACTTTGTTGCCTATTTTCACTCAATTCATTGGTTTAAATGTAATTTCTTTCGTTCCATTCCTTTGTCACATCGTTTTAATCACCGTATGAACTTTTCCATTTGTTTAATTTTTCTTGATATCATTCTTCTTCCAATCGAAATTTTTGTGAATGTGTATTTTATTATACCTATCTGTTTGACTATTCAATTATTTCCAAACTCCGATATTTTAATTAAAAAACAAAAGACGAAATAATCTATTTATATTTACTGTTCATTAGTGTGAAAAATGTATTTTACATTACAAGACGTGCCGTTTTTGGATGGTAATCGACATACAAATATTTAAAACGTAACCTAAATTCTTTGTGCACTATGGAAATAATAGTGTAGATGAAGATTTAAATGAGAGAAGGTTTCATAAATAAAATAAAATTCAAGCAATGTGAGAAATCGATATAATGAACACAATAACGTAGACGGAAATACAGGAGAAATTAAATCGTAATTATACATGAAGATAATTGAAAGGTCACGAACAAATATTTCCAGTGGAGAAGGGATGATAAGAAGAAAAATTAGACCAAATGAAGAAGTTCATATCACTATTGAATCACGTGACCGAGAAGTGGAAATAAAAAATAATATTTACATTAACTGAATGAAAATGATTATCAATGTCACTTCGCTAAAGGCCTAAAATAGATTTCTTTCTCTGGTGAGATTCATGCATGTGAAGCCAGTATCCTTTCCATTACCCTCACAACCAACTTATATCATTCGGCTTTCTTCATGCTATCGAGTCTCACACAAAATTCAGAATTTCTCTTCTCATCAGTTCCTCGCAAACGTCGACCCACCAGGATGAAAGGCTGCAGTGTGTGACACTTGGGTGCTTAACTTACATAACCGTATAGATGGTTTCGTCGATCCTACCGCTGGAGAAATCTCGTTGTAAGACATAACGAAACATGGCCGCCGTTTCATTATATCTATTGATATGGTGATGGACACACATTTAGTAGTGTAGCCATAGTAACACAAACGGTCTGAAACCTGCACGATCTAAGCAAAGAAGAACGACTTCGTACTCAGTCCAAAGGAAAATCTCCAGAATTACTAGAAAACTTGTAGCCAATGCACCAAGTCCCCGGCAGTCATTTAGTCCGCGGCGACTGCTGAGAACCTTCAGACCAGTCATTAGGATTCGCACTCGACTACTTCGACGTTACACGTTCGGTGTCCTACTCTATGGAGCTGAGTCACGGACGGTACTACGCATTTGAAATGCGATCATGTCGAAAAATATTAAGGATACCATCGACGGATATAGACAAAAATATGGCGGTACGAAGACGCAGAAATTCTCAACAGCATCCAGAGAGCAAAACTCGATTGTTTTGGTAGCGCAATTCCGCAACAATAAATAAAACCGGTTGAAATTAATAATTCAAGGAAGCATTAATGGCCGGCCAGTGTGGACGAGCGGTTCTAGGCGCTTCAGTCTGGAACCGCGCGACCGCTACGGTCGCAGGTTCGAATCCTGCCTCGGGCATGGGTGTGTGTGATGTCCTTACGTTAGTTAGGTTTAAGTAGTTTTAAGTTGTAGGGGACTGATGACCTCAGATGTTAAGTCCCATAGTGCTCAGAGCCACTTCAACCATATTTTTGAAAGATTAATGGCATACGTGATCCACGACGCACAGAATTATCCTGGCTAAATAACTCAAACCAGCAGTTTGGGTTCAGCACTGAATCAATGTTCCGAAAAACCATGGACGGACAACAAATAATGCTACCGATCGGCAGTGTAATTGGAGGACGAGGCACTTGGAGAGGAAGAATGACAATACAGACAATGCTTAAAAATTACATAAATGCTCACCACTAAATCTAATATTCCACTCATATAATCGCGCTAGCTGCAAATAAAATTAATCTGCACCTGCCGTACAGTTAAAATTTTTTGAACCTAGTGCTGTTAACAGCATTCATGTCAACACTTATTTTGATCAATGTACGTATTTTCTCAGACATCCACTGTACGAGGACGTACTGAAAAGTAATGTCGACAGATGTTTTATGTGAAAACTCGCAACGCTTTTTAAATAAAACAAACTTCATTAACATTCTACATCTGTATTCTTCACGTCTATAAATTTATTTCTCAACACACTCACTCTGGAAACCAACACAATTTCCCCAACTACATACTATTTTGTTGATACCGTCACAGTATATTGTTTGACTATGTTAACAGAGCCACAACCTTACCTCTGCTTGCACCGCTTGAAACAATTGAAGTCCTCGAAGGTTTTCTTAGTTTTGCACAAAGACGAAAATCGAGACTCTGTGTAGGATGATCGACGGCAGTGAACCAAGGACGTCGGATTGCTGCAGATGCCGCAGCGCTCGTGTGTAGCTTGGCACTGCCATGCTTAAGGAGAGTGTGCTCCACATGCTTTTAGTTTTGTGAGCTCTTTCTCACCCACCAACATAGTCACGTCACACACCGCTAATTTACGAAAAATCGGAGCCCTCTAACAGCAGAGGGCTGCAGATATCCATAGTAAAGATGTAGAATGTTACTGACTTTATCAAATAAAACAGACCGAGTCATTATCTTCTCAGCACGCCGTCGTGTTATACGCACAAAAATCAAAACGATTGTTTCCGAGCAAAGTATGCTGTATTTTTAAGTGAAGATCTTTGTAATGTACATCTGTAGTAAACGTTATGCTGGTGATATATGGTGACAATTCGTATTTATATTTACAATGAAAAGAGATTGACCAGTGGCCAACAGACAACTAAAACGCAAGTTGCCAGATGGATATTAACTGCAATACCGCCCACGCTGCCACGGTAAGTAAGAGGTTTTGTTTCCCGATACATGTCGCCGTGTAACTGCCGCTCGTGGCGATACATTAAAGAGTTCTCTGTCTTCTTGTCAGAGAGCCAGTACCCACATTCACTCTAAAGAAATAAAGAAGCGAATTCTGTGCGCCACATTTGAAGATGATCCTGAAACGGCTCCAAAACTAGTTAACTCGAATTAAAAAAATTCAAAAATTTTGTTGCAGTTTTCCACATTTATGTTCAGTACACATTCACAGGCACTTGAACATTGGTTCCCAGCCGTTCCTAGACCATTGCTCCTGAGTGCAATCAGACATTTGCCAGTACCCCCTGCCCTACCCCCCTTGCTGCCGTCTGTGGCCGAAGCAACTCTAGGCACGAAGGAGATAATGATGTTTCCCTCCGAGAATAATTTTGCCTGGGCTGTAAGCGGCGCACAGCTCAGCATTTACAAAGTTGCCAATTACATCTCACTCCGGGAATATTATTATTAAGCCCAGTTTCCACAGCTGCGAATGGAAGCGAACGCAACCGTATGAACATTTACAGACCACTTGCCAGTTTTAACTACCTTTCGTCTACGAGGTCTGTTCAAAAAATTCTGGAACTTCTCTACGTTTACCTGCACTTATTTGTATATGATCTCCCCCACGACTGATACACCGCTCCCAACACCGTTTCCACTTCTGGGAGCAGACTTGGTTCGCCTTTCGCTGGACCGCGCGTCTATCGTTACAAATCTTCGTCCTCTCAACTTGGTTTTCAACTTTGGAAATAAAAGTCAGCAAGGGCCAAGCTGACCTGACAAGCTTTTTATTTTTTGATCATTGAGAACATTTCCCTACCCATTGTGAAGACTGAACCTTGTTCTCAACGTCATAACTGCAGACCCACGTCTCATCACCAGTTGTAATTTTCTTAAGGAACATTTCGTTCTCATTTGGGTGATCCTAAAGCTCTTGCGAGGCGGAGGTCTATCTGCTCTTGACTCATGAGCCGTGACACGAACTTGGTGGCAACACGATACATTCCAAGATGCTGTATTAGGATTTCACGATCCAACTGCAATGTTACATTCTTCTGCAATCTCTCTGACAGTCAGTCTTCGTTCAGCACGCACAGTTTCGTTGACGTTCCTGACACAAGCGTTGCTGACAGAAGTCGAAGGACGTCCTGCACGGGGGTCGTCTTCCGTCCGGCCGTTTTTAAAACGTGTGAACCATCCGTAACACCGAGTACGGCTTAAGCAGTCATCACCATAGGCTTCCTGCATCATTTGGTGTGTGTCTGTAAAGGTGTTCTTGAGTTTAGCTTTTAAGTTCCTATGGGGCCAAACTGCTGAGGTCATCAGTCCCTAGGCTTGCACCACTTCCACACACCCATGCCCGAGGGAGGTCTCTAACCTCGGACGGGGGCAGCCGCACGAACCGTGGCAAGGCCCCGAAGACTGCGCGGCTACCCCGAACAGCGGCTTTCTTGAGTTTCACGCAAAATTTATTGCAGGCGCATTGCTCCTCTAACTATCCCCTCTCGAAGTTCGCCAACTGTGCGACACAACGTTCTACTCAATACAGCACTGAACAATAAGCTAACAGACATACAACAATGAAACTTCCCGCAGTTACGCATTAAGCACATGCGTGTGCAAGGATGTCAACTGCATTTCGCCCCAACACGCCATTGGCGCGAAATTACGAATGTTCCGAAATTTTTTTCAGCACACCTCGCGTATTCAAAATTTAGGGTATGTTCTAGAAATTTTTAGCAATTAGGCTTTCTCCGGATAGCTTACGTGTATCTTCAGGCATCTGCCAATTTCTTCAGCATCTCTGTTACATTCTCCTGTGGGCCAAACAAACCTGTAACCATTCGTGCTGACTTTCTTATGAACAGTTCAATATCCACTGCTAGTCGTATATGGGACAGGTCCCACACACTGGAGCAATATTAGAGTATGGGTCACACCAATAGTTCGAAAAAGATCATCTTTGTGCACTGATTATATTTCCCTTTAATTCTAACAATGAATTACAGTCCGCCACCATCTTTACCTTTGACTGAGACAATGTGATGGTTCCATTTCTTACTTCGTTATCACCAATGTAAAGATTCTCGCTGCTCCCTATTATGCTTCATCTTATCACTTTTGTCTTTGATTTACTCTCACCCCAAATTCTACACTCATTATATTGTATATTCCATTCATCAGATCCTGTAGTAATTCACTTTCCTGAGGACGATACTATTATCAGCAAATATTGTCACTGATATCCTTGCACCCCGTATTTCACTCTGAATCTTGAGCCTCTCTCTTATTTTCTTCGTTGCTTCTTTGATGCGTAGATTGAACAGTAGAGGCGAATGACTATATCAAAGTCTTACTCCCTTTTTAATCCTTGCACTTCGTTCTTGGTCTTCCATTCATATTTCCTCTTGGGTCTTGTACGAATATATTACCTGTCCCTCCCTGCAGCTATTTTCTTCAGAACTTCGATCTTGCACCATTTTACATTGTCGAACGCTTTTCTAGGTCTACAAATCCTATGAACGCGTCTTGAGTTTTATTCAGTCCTGCTTCTATTTCGTATCCATACAATGTGTTACACCGAGGTATTTGTGTGAGTTGACCGATTGGAAATGAGAGCTATTGCTGTTTTAGTCATAGGATACTATGTTTTTTCGTTTTGTGAACTGCACAATTTTATGTTTTCGAACATCTAAAGCAAGCTGCAAAAACATCAGAAATTCTGTTTGAGTCTACGTACAAAAATGCATTGTTAGAAAAACAAACTAAACCAAGAAGGGACAAAATATCAGTAACGAACAACGTAGAATCTCTACGGCTAATCTGGATTAAACTGCGCCATCATCTTCAGCAACAATCAGGGCACAATCCAAGGAGGGATCTACACCTACATGGATATTCTGCAAATCACATCTAAGTGTCTGGCATAGGGTTTATCGAATCACCTTGACAATTGTCTATTATTCCAACTTCATGTTTTGAACTGCCCAAGGTGTATTGAAGACTAAAAGGAGTATGTCACGGAAGACCGTATTAAGTGTGATAATTACTCCCAACAGTGGCATGAAGAATGCACAGCTTATGAAGGTCATGGAGCATTTTCTTGTTATTCGTGTTAGTGCGTACTCTGCTCGTTCGCACTCGTAGCCGCATCGTCTGGTAAGTCTCATATATATAAAATGACATTTAAGGTTTGGGATAAAAGTTACTCTGATAAATGTTGTTCGTAAATAAATGAGCAATGGTTTGCTATTTGTTTCTTTTAACTTTCTCATCAAATGACCGATTAAATACTAAGAGCATACTCCTTTCTGACTTTCCCCTGCAAAGGCAAATTGATGAAGTCGAATAGTTTGTAGGAAGAATTTTTGTAGTTTCATGACTTTAGGTTGGCATGACTGAGATGAGCTGAGAGCGGCTGACTAACAAAAAACTTTTATTTATAACCTTAATGTTGCAATGAACAATGACGCGTCGGGTTCAAGTTTCCTCATTAACTGAGCAACGTTCAGCGATGCGTTTTCCCTTTCAGAAGGTGGAAAACGGCCAAAATATTTTCTCTAATGATTTTTCAGTGTGGTCGAAGCTGTGCGAACGACGGAAATTTTCGATAAATACGTAGGACAGTTCAAAAACAATCTAACTTCAGTGACAAATGAAAAACGCCGTGGCCAGCCAATTGAAGTGTCTCCTCCTTCGGTTAAAACCGGCTCTGACGACATTACTCCTGATTGCCGACGTGTTGCAGTAGAACTGAATAGCAAAATAGCTGCAATAGGTAGCGGCACAGTTCGTAACGTTGTCAGTGACATGCTCAAGTACAGCAAAACAAGTCCAACCTGAGTCCCGAAAGAATTCACACAACACAACACCAGGAAACAAAGAGTGCTATGAATGTGAAGGAGAACCTTTTCTGGTCGAGATTTTAACGTGTGATGAAATTTTCGTTCAAAATGGTGAACAGGACTCGAAAAGACAAAGCGTGAAATGGAAGCACACCAGCTCACCTGTCCGAAAGAAATTCAAAACTCGAGCATCAGCGAGGAATGTGATGCTGGCCTTCATTTGGATGCCACAGTTGTCGTATTTTGGTGATTATTTGGAAGATCAGCGTACAGGATGCAGCGCTGAGACTCACACATACTGATGAGCAAAGTAAAGCCAGCGATGAGAGGAAAACCACTGGAAGGAAAAAGAAACCATAATGGGTTGGGAAACTCTACGTCATCGTCCCTACAGTCCAGATTTGACTTCCGTGAATTTTCATTTTCAAATTGCTGATATTATGCAGAATGGAAGCTGTCTGCAGTGTAATTAACTCATAAGAAAAAAGTCAACCTCATTTGTAGAGCATTTGTTGCCACCTGTTTGACCCGCTCAAGGACGCATCGCGTGGAAAGGATTCAGCGATAGCGAGGAGGTTAATACAATTTCGGTTTTACTTACTTCATTCGCATTTATCGCCTATCTCTTGCCTAGCAGTATGTCGTAAACGACTGGAAAAAGCGCAAGTGGCACTCGTATATAACGAGATCAATATACATTTGCCTTCTGAATATTACACCCGTAATGGGTCCAACCTAAGGCAGTTTAAAAATTTTCAGGTGACCCTCGTGTACAAGAAGAGTAAAAGAAAGATGTGCAAAATTACAGACCAGTGTCGTTGACATCGATTTTCTGCAGAATTCTTGAACGTATTCTGAATCTGATTATAATAAATTTCCTAGACACCGGAAAGCTTACGTCCATAAATCTAGCACGATCTTAGAAAGCTCGTGTGAAACGCAGCTTGCCCTTTTCGCACATTATATACTGCGAAACACGGATGAAGGGCGTCAGGCAGATTGCACTCTCCTAGATTTGAGAAAAGCCTTTGACACGGTGCTCCACTGCACACTGTTAACGAACGGCCTCGTATAAGCATACGGAGTAGGTTCCCAGATATGTGAGTGGCTCAAAGACTACAACAGATACCAGTACGTTCTCGACGGCGAGCGTTGATCAGAGACAAGGGTATCGTCAGGAGTGTAACAGACAGCTGTTATTCTGTATAGACATAAATTATGTTACAGGCAGAGTGAACAGCAATCTGCGGCTGTTGATGATGCTGTCGTGTACGGGAGAGTGTCGTCATTGAGTCACTGTAGGAGGATACAATTAACGCGAAGCGCGGACAACTGAGAAACGTGCAGGAGGCAGTGAGGTACTGAGCCATGCCGACGCCGGTCCCTCAGTCAGCTGCGCTACGTTTGTCGGTTGAGGACCCAGGTCACGAACAGCCTGAGCCAGGTGGTCCCACATATACTCGATTCCGTTAAGCCCGGGAAGCCTGGTGGTCGGTGGAGTACAGCAAACTCATCGTGGTGCTTTTCAGACCACGCACGTACACTGCAAGCTGTGTCAGAGATTCAGTTGTTCTGCTGGTAGATTCCGACGGAAAACAAACTCGATGTAGGTGTGGCAACGGTTCCGACAGATATTTCTGCTCATCCACTGTGCCTTCCAGAACGACGAGATCACGTCGGGAGTGTCACGATAACGTTTCTGAGACCATAACGATCCTTCCTCCTGTCTTAACCCTGCCGTCGACTGCTGCAGGGTGTTCACTTTCAGGTGAATCACGCCCTACACGCCAAACGTCTGTCACTTGAAAAGCACGCTTGTCACCGTGCAGTGGACGCCCAGTCGCAGAACTGGCGTGGAAATTCCAGCCTTCGTCGCCGATGAACACCAGTCAGCATTGGTGTATGGACAAGGCGTCTGCTATGGTGACCCATACACAGCATTTCTCGCCGAATGGTCTTTGAGGAGACACTGTCGGTAGCCCCTTGGTTCACGTGCGTGGTCAGTTGCTCAACAGTTGCCCGATTTTCACCTGCGGCCTTCTTTAACTCCTGTCATCTGTGGCCCGTGGGGCACCACAACGGCCTCAGCGTCGGTTCTGGACAGCGCCATGCACGGTGCGCTTTAAATATGGCAACACGCCAACATTTTACGAACTTTGCCGTTTCGAAAATGCATCCACCCGTGGCCCGAAAGGCAATCATGACGTGCTTTTGGATGTCACATAAATCGTTGAGTTTCCGCATTACGCATACCCTACACTGCTAGTGCTGCCACCTGCTGTCTGTGAGTGGTTACTGCACATTGACGTCGGACACAGGCGGTGATGATGATAATGTCACTGGTCCGTGTAGTTAGAAAAAGGAAAGGGAAAGGAAACAGAAAGGGGAAAGGATGCTAATTGGTACCAGGAGCACCGAAAATTTGGTAAGTACACGAATTGCCTGTGCATGAACTCCGAACGAAATAGAAGCAGCGGCAGTTTGGAAATTGTAAATGGTAGAATCACTGCTGAACAGTAAGTTTCTCGCCCAACCTGACGAAACAGATGTGGAGATTGAGAAACGAATGCATAACTGCTGGAAAAGAGTCTGCGGAGAGGAGACAGTGCCTGTTTTCCGAAGGTTTAAAGAGAAATTTCAAGATTTGCGAGATAAAGGTTTAGATTACGTCGCAAGTATGACGAATTACGAGAAAGACTGCACTGTGTAAGGGAAGCTACTGGGATGTCCCATAACCATGGCATTAGTTCAGGGATTCAGCTGCGCGAAGAGACTTTGAAAGTGACTGAAGTTTTTTTGAAAATTGACAAATGAATCCGGGTGATCAGTTACGAAGAAGGGGAGAAAATACGTGAAAATAAATCTCTTCTTACGGAGGGACATTTCAGAGTTGTTCGAAACAACTGAAGCAACTGTACACCATTGCATGTTGATATCTGAAGCACGGAAGACTAGCTATTTTTACCAGAGGAAAGTCAAAATAATTGTGAAATATTTTTTTCTGAACCGAGAAATTTCATAACTGGGTTGTCATTTAAAACTGCAGTGCTAGACTTCGAAATGGCTGCAAATTAAGCTATGGAAACAGTGTTCTCCGAGCCATCTATTTCCAGTTGTAATTTTCATTTCAAGCAATGCCTCTGGAAGACATAGAAGAACTGGGATTAGTGGATAAATACAGGGATGAAGAAGTAGTTCGATTGTCTTGCCACATGTATGCTGTAAAGCACATCTTTCACCGGACTGCCTTGATGATGCACGGATGGTAACGGCGTAGCAAATGCCCAGTGGCGAAAAGATCATGAATTCGTAGACTATATAGTCAGTCAATAGATGGAAAATCCCAGCACCCCATCTGAAATGTGGAATTGGTGAAGACAGACAGTCGACCGAAATTATTTCGAAATAAATTCACTCTTAACTTGGCTTCAGTTGCGTTAGGTAATACCTTGATACCTAACACAACTGTATCTAAGTTATCTGCGTTCAGAGAATTTATTTCCAAGTGATTTCGGTCAGCTATCTAGCGTCATCAATGCGATGCACAGGACCGTGAATGCTGGCATGGCAAACGATACTCAATAAGGCGAAGGTATCTGAACCTACAATTTCTGATCAATACGCTAAAGGAGAATGCAATAAAATCAATACCTGAAATTAAAAAATAATCCGTTGGTCAGCCTCTTCAGTGAAAGAGGTAAAAGATACATATGTGTTGAAAAAGAGTTAAAAGATATTTTAAGAATACATAATGACTCGGTGGATTTAAGACGTTTAAAATTTACGACATTCCTACGAATAGTTCGTAAAATAAGACAGGAAGTAATGTTGTAGAATGGAAAAGGTAAAAAAAAAAATAATATTTTTTAAAACACGGCTATGCACTATAGACAGTCTTAAGCCTAGATAAAATGTGGAGTTGCGTTCTTATTACAGAACGACAGGCAGAGCCTCCCCACTGTCGCGGCTTCCTTTGAAGGTCGGAGAACCCGCAGCTAAAATGTATGTGGTCAGAAACACCGCGATGACCCACGGGTCGCCAAGTCCACGGCCGCAGAAGCCCATGACATCCTTCAAGAGGCGGCGAGGCATCTCGTACAGTAGTTATTTGAGAGTGAATTTATTCCTCGCTCCTCATGAGACGTCATCAAACAGATCTTCCTGCTTGTGGAGTGTCTACAGCGACTATGAGGGAATCCCGAAACGTTACATCTTATTTTTGTTCCGCTCTCCGTTCCACACCTTCAAGGACCCACTTCTTTTCTGTGGTACTCGAACACTTGTACTTCTTCGATGTCATTTTCGCGACAGATTTATGTACCGTGCTTATGCTTTATTGAGAAAACACGGGAATTTTTCGAAGTCGCTTCCGTTTATGCAATGTACCGAACACATGAGGTTTCTTCGATAAATAGAAGTTCTTACATGGGTCTTGACAACACGATCGAATTACAGATGTTCAAATAGGGAGACTCACCTGCGTGCAACTGCATAGCCCTATTTTCGGTCCCGCAAATAATTGTAATGCAACTAAGGACATTATAGTGACAGGAACGTCAGACGGGTAAATAAGTTGTACGCAAAGGGGACATCCAGCGGACGCAGGTAAACACTTCCTGTTATACCATGCCACTGCTGCCTCGGTGTAAGCACGGAGGACAGAAGGAAGTGCTCTACGTCCACTAGCTGGACTCCAGAGCAGGAAACAGCCGGGGTCCTCGGTGGTCTAGTGGTAAGGGGTCTGGAACGTTCCAGCGCCTCGGCTGGGGCTATTCCCCCCAGCCGGGCCGGGGTTCTATCCCCAGCCGGCGCTGGAATTTTCAGATTTCCGAACTCTAGCCTCCACCTCTGCCCTGGCATGTGGCGCATGCCGTGTACCCCCGTGGGGTCCGTGCTTCGGATCCCATGTGGACCTCACTCCCACACTACAAACTAAACCTGATTATGCTGCTGCAAACATTTTAATTCACACACTTTCTTCACCAGACTTCATCTACATGTATTTTAAGGTACTTAATATATATCTCAGTATCAAACGAAACTGCATGGTATCATTAATACTTGTAATCCTACAACTATGAAATAAAAACCTTACAAAAAAAAAAAAAAGAAAGATTTTGTTTTCCTTCGTGTACTGAATACTGCTGAGGTAAATACCCAAACATCTGCCATTTTCTTGTAGTTAACAGTCAATATACTAAAAAATGTTTATCATAATGATTCACATATTACATACTGTATTTCACACATTATCAGTGCTGAAACAGCAGTAATTATTTCAAAGTCACAAGAAAACGCAAAATATTATATCAATAGCAACACACAAGCCAACAATGTGTTCTTTTTAGTATCATGATTGACTATTTGACAAATAAATTCTGTATAAGAAATTGTTTCGTAACAGTTGAGACTATCTTTTAAAAATACATTGTTTTCACTAATTGCATTTTCAAAAACGAACACAGGCCTTCTTTTTTCTCAAATTATTCTAGCGTCAAAATGAGATGTTTGATATGACACAGGTCACTAATGAGATAAAATTTTTTTGTATGAAAAACGATATTTCTCGTGGTTTTATGTGAACTGAATGCTGATTCAAACAGATAACATTTAACATTAATAAGAGGAATTTCTTGGCGATTTTACTAACTCGTCCATATATTTCATATAATATTTCGATTAATAGTTATATGACAACCTCTCTGCCTCTACTTTTCGTAAAAGTATCTTGTGGATCAGAAAAGAAATTATATTACTACCTCTACAGGTTAAGTCTAGTTGAATGAAAGAGATTGTAAAGGCCGTAGCAGAAGATGCAGAGTGTTACGTTCTCTGCAAGGCCTTTGCCATCAGTAATGAGCGAAACTGTAAAATAAGAAAAAGGGATGACAAACGTCTATTATTACTGTACTATTATATCACTAACGTTGCATTGCAAGAAACTTACTTACAGTTCCCCTTGCTGTTCAAAATTCTTTAACCCACAATACCGTGCGATCATTTTGGTACCATTTAATGTAACAGTAGCCCCGACACCTCATTGGGCAGAGGAAATTGAACCTAAATTTCGTATTTTTGGTAATGAGAGAGAGGGAGACTGTCTGCTAGTATGGCTGTTTCTTTTGCTATTAAATTCCAAGTCACATATCCATTTTTAATGCTTAAAAGTGTGGACAAAACTTTTAGTAATACTAAATTACAAAGACTGAATGATGAATGTAACCTGCTGCGTACATTAATGTCGCTGGAGATGTAGTTTGCATTATATGTTACGGGAACAGAATTATTTTGTAACGTGTGAAATACACAAAAATACGGTAACAGACAAACCGAGCAGTGATGCCATAGTCTGTTTTGTAATAATAGTGTAAAGGAAGAAATAAACAGCAACTACACATTTAAGTCACTCAATTTTCGCGGCCATTTTGCGGTTCATCACTTTGCTACTAGGTATCGCTACTAGTCCCTCACACACTCAGTTATCACTTCGCTGCTAGGTGTCACTACTAGTCCCTCATACACTCAGTTGTCTGTAGTGCAGGGCTTCGCTACCAGAGGGCTCTATCAGCACCGGTGAGGACTAACTCCGTCGGCGTTTGCTGCTTCACTCAACATCTATGCTAGCTGACGTGACTGCTAAATCTTCATACTAAACGAAAAAAATAACACCAATACCAAATAAGGCAAATGGTAATAAGTGCGAAAACTACTGAACCATCACTTTCATACGTCCTGGCTGAAAATACTGATCCAAAATATCTACAGAGGAATGGAACACATTAGAGAAGACGAGCTAGAGGAAAATCGATTTTGAGAGAACGCACTAGCCGCTAGAGATCGGTTGAAGAAATTCAACCTATATTTATAACATCAATAGATGTAGAAAATAACTTTTGACAGTTTTGACCAGAATATACAGTTTGAATTTAAGATGCAGCCAGGGATAAAATACAGTGAGCGGCATGTTACCTAGAGTTCTGCCAGAAATCGTACAGCAGTTGTAAGACTTAAAAGACATAAAGGAAAGCTGACAGTTGATAGTTGAGGTGAGTGAGTGAGTGAGTGAGAGAGAGGGGGGGGGGGGGGGGGGGGGGGCTCTAGCCAATTCTCCCATGTTATTCACTTTGCATGCGTCGTGCTACACACTTATCGAGTCTGTAGAGGGAACCTAGCTGATGAAGTTCTACATAGGAATCGATGTCTGGAAACGTCATCCAGCGACGCTACAGAGTATCAGAGTTACAGGCGCTGGAGTCTGTAAAATATGTGTATACAGGGAGATCCAATGAAGATGTTAGCAATTTTCTATGATGATGGAGATGGATAAATGTATCAATTTGAGGTTATGTCCCTATAACGGAAAATTAGAAGAGAAGACATTCCTGTTACGTGTGACATTATTTACCGGTAGTGTTGTAGCTAAGATGTAGGGCAGGAAACTTTCAGAGGTGGTAGTATGGACCGAAAGAAGAAAACAATGTCCAGTACACATGGGCTGTAAAATGCATACCTTAAGAGCTGTGAGGACTTGTTCATCTTCGCTAGCATAAAACATATCTCCACTATCGAACAAGTGCTCATAGTTCCTCAGGTATGCATTTTTAGCCCATCTTTAAGGGACATTTTTTCTTACTTTGATTCATACTACCACCTTTGAAAGTTAGCAACAACAGTACCAGTACTTGTATTCCACCGTCAGAGGTATGATAACGATTTTCCATTGTAACTTTCGACTCATTTGTTTCTGGAACTGGGGCCCTTACCTCAAATTGATACATGATCACGGCATCAAACTCTACTTACATACATTTGCCGGAGCTGGCGCCTGTATTTTGATGCTCCGTAGCCTCGTTAGATGACGTTTGCAGGCATGAGTTACTAGATAAAATTGCAAGCTCTAGAAATGTGAAACACCTTGTATGAAGAAAGCAACATACGAAACAAACGAGAAATTCGGTAAATTAATCGAAGATAAGAAATAAGAAATAGAAATTGTTTCCAAATCGAATTTTCATTTTGCTGCTGCTGATTTGAAATTTCGTGGCATTTATTCGCTCTGAAGAGGATCGTTCAAACGATGTTCGAAATGTCGTTATTTTAGTTGTTTCACTGTTTTATAATGACATTGCCTAGTACCCAAAATGATTTTCTTCAAGCGCTAATAGAAAGCACAGAAGCTGAAATCTTTATAGGTACAGAAAGCTGGCTAAAGCCTGAAATAAGTCCTGCAGAAATTTTTACGAAGTCTCAGACGCTGTTCAGGAAAGGCAGATTAGGCAGAATTGGTGATGGAGTGTTTGTGTCTGTCAGTAGTGGTTTATCTTGTAGTGAAGTCGAAGTGGATACTCCGTGCGAATTGGTATGGGTGGAGGTTATACTTAACAGCAGCCGAACTAAGTTAAAAATTGGCTCCTTCTAGCGACCCCCAGACTCCGATGATATAGTTTCTGAACAGTTCAGAGAAAATTTGAGTCTCGTAACAAATAAATACCCCACTCATACGGTTATAGTCGGTGGGGACTTCAACCATCCCTCGATATGTTGGCAAAAATACTTGTTCAAAACCGGTGGTAGGCAGAAAACATCTTCCGAGATTGTCCTAAATGCTTTCTCCGAAAATTATTTCGAGCAGTTAGTCCACGAACCCACGCGAATTGTAAATGGTTTGGAAAACACACTTTACCTCTTAACTACAAACAATCCAGAGCTAATAGAGAGCATCATGACTGATACAGGGATTAGTGACCACAAGGTCGTAGTAGCTAGGCTCAATACCGTTTCTTCCAAATCCACCAGAAACAAACGCAAAATAATTTTATTTAAAAAAGCGGATAAAGTGTCACTAGAAGCCTTCCTAAGAGACAATCTCCATTCCTTCCGAACTGACTATGCAAATGTAGACGAGATGTGGCTGAAATTCAAAGATATAGTAGCAACTGCAATTGTGAGATTCATACCTCATAAATTGGTAAGAGATGGAACTGATCCCCCATGGTACACAAAACATGTCCGAACGCTGTTGCAGAGGCAACGGAAAAAGCATGCGAAGTTCAAAAGAACGCGACATCCCGAAGATTGGCTAAAATTTACAGACGCGCGAAATTTTGCACGGACTTCAATGCGAGATGCCTTTAATAGGTTCCACAACGAAACATTGTCTCGAAATTTGGTAGAAAATCCGAAGAAACTCTGGTCGCTTGTAAAGCACACAAGCGGCAAGACGCAGTCAATACCTTCGCTGCGCAGTGCCGATGGTAGTGTTACAGACGAATGTGTCGCTAAAGTGAAGTTATTGAACGCAGTTTTCCGAAATTCCTTCACCAGGGAAGGCGAATGGAATATTCCAGAATTTGAAACACGAACAGCTGCTAGTATGAGTTTCTTAGAAGTAGATACCTTAGGAGTTGCGAAGCAACTCAAATCGCTTGATACGGGCAGGTCCAGATAGTATACCGATTAGGTTCCTTTCAGATTACGCTGATACAATAGCTCCCTACTTAGCAATCATATACAGCCGCTCACTCACCGATAGATCTGTACCTACAGATTGGAAAATTGCGCAGGTCGCACCAGTGTTTAAGAAGGGTAGTAGGAGTAATCCATCGAACTACAGACCTATATAATTGACGTCGGTTTGCAGTAGGGTTTGGAGCATATACTGTATTCAAACATTATGAATCACCTCGAAGGGAACGATCTATTGATACGTAATCAGCATGGTTTCAGAAAACATCGTTCTTGTGCAACGTAGCTAGCTCTTTATTCGCACGAAGTAATGGCCGCTATCGACAGGGGATCTCAAGTTGATTCCGTATTTCTAGATTTCCAGAAAGTTTTTGACACCGTGCCTCACAAGCGACTTCTAATCAAGCTGCGGGCCTATGGGGTATCGTCAAAGTTGTGCGACTGGACTCGTGATTTCCCGTCAGGAAGGTCGCAGTTCGTAGTAATAGACGGCAAATCATCGAGTAAAACTGAAGTGATATCACGTGTTCCCCAGGGAAGCGTCCTGGGACCTCTGCTGTTCCTGATCTATATAAATGACCTGGGTGACAATCTGAGCAGTTCTCTTAGGTTGTTCGCGGATGATGCTGTAATTTACCGTCTAGTAAGGTCATACGAAGACCAGTATCAGTTGCAAAGCGATTTAGAAAAGATTGCTGTATGGTGCGGCAGGTGGCAGTTGACGCTAAATAACGAAAAGTGTGAGGTGACCCACATGAGTTCTAAAAGAAATCCGTTGGAATTACTCGATAAATACTACAATTCTCGAGGATGTCAATTCAACTAAGTACCTGGGTGTTAAAATTACTAACAACTTCAGTTGGAAAGACCACATAGATAATATTGTGGGGAAGGCGAGCCAAATGTTGCGTTTCATTGGCAGGACACTTCGAAGAGGCAACAAGTCCACTAAAGAGACAGCTTACACTACACTCGTTCGTCCTTTGTTAGAATATTGCTGCGCGGTGTAGGATCCTTACCAGGTGGGATTGACGGAGGACATCGAAAGGGTGCAAAAAAGGGCAGCTCGTTTTGTATTATCACGTCATAGGGGAAAGAGTGTGGCAGATATGATACGCGAGTGGTGACGGAAGTCATTAAAGCAAAGAAGTTTCGCGGTGAGTTCTATTTACGAAATTTCAGTCACCAACTTTCTCTTCCGAATGCGAAAATATTTTGTTGAGCCCAACCTACATAGGTAGGAATGATCATCAAAGTAAAATAAGAGAAATCAGAGCTCGAACAGAAAGGTTTAGGTGTTCGTTTTTCCCGCGCGCTGTTCGGGAGTGGAATGGTAGAGAGATAGTATGATTGTGGTTCGATGAACCCTCTGCCAAGCGCTTAAATGTGAATTGCAGAGTAATCATGTAGATGTAGATGTTTGTAGGAATTCTATCGCTTCTCTCCGATTTTTTCAGCATGATACTAGTATTTTTTCCTACACCTAACAACGTTAATAGTGCTTGAAATGATGAAAAGAGTACCTAATAGTTTTTGATACGAAGACAGAAACGGTGCTTCGTTTTAATGATAACAATATACAGGAAAATTCAGCCATGTTTCTGCGAAGTTGCACAACGCCGAAATACTGAAACACATCCGTATATTTCGAATGCGGTACAACAGCTGTAGGTAGGAGACGAGGTACTGGCAGAAGTAAAGCTGTGTGGACGAAGCGTGAGTCGTTCTTGGGTGGCTCAGATGGTAGAGCACTCGCCCGCGAAAGGCAAAGGTCTCGAGTTCGAGTTTCGGTCGCGCACACAGTTTTAATCTGCCAAGAAGTTTCATATCAACGCACACTCAGCTGCAGAGTGAACTAATTCTGGAAACAGCTGCATAGTTACTGGAGAGATACAGGATGTCCCAAAATTCCCGTTAAAAACTTCTAGGGAATTGAGTGACGATATTTTGAATTCGAACCCATGTATGGAAACGTATATCCCTGCTACAGCCGTATAAATATATCTTCGCTATTGTGGTATGCAACAGGGTAATCATCACTGGAGGGGGGTTACTTACGTCGGATCGTATGTCATTTGACGGCCGTCCTACCTTTCTGAACTGGTTCGAGTCTCGTTCTTGTGTCTGTGACTGATAGAGCAACATTGCTGAGTACACTTTTGCCGAATACACCGACACGAGTATTGTGTGGGGCCAAGTTCACAGTGCTGGAAGAGCTGCTGGTCGCCTTTATCAAGATCGTTGTCCACAACGTCTGACTCTTTCCCACACGCTTTTCGTTACCATTGTGCAACGTCTTCGAGAAAGGGTGCCTTCACCGTCAGCAGGTGCGACTGTGGTGCCCCGTGGAGACGCAGCGCACGCAAATTGGAAAGTATATTTATATGCATATGGTGTCTGTTCTTTCAAACATGTCCGAAAGGACACTACGAATGTAGTGTGTGGATATACAAGGTGAGAATGTGGGTCTCGCGGGAGGCGTGCGCGAGATAGTCCCTGCAGTCGCACTATCCTCTGTGCCCTCGGTGGCTCAGATGGATAGAGCGTCTGCCATGTAAACAGGAGATCCCTGGTTCGAGTTCCGGTCGGGACACACATTTTCACCTGTCTTCGTTGATATATATCAACGCCCGTCGTCAGCTGAAGGTATTAATACCATTCTAATTTCGAACTGGAAAAGGCCCTCCTGTATAAACAGTGTCTCTGAAGAACGATTTTTTTTGTTTCTTTGGTTATTAACGACTGAAACTGCAGAACATTAGATGCACTGGGTCACATCTACACTTAAATGACAAATAAACCAGTATAATAATGCGTATTGAAACACAGAGGTATGTAAACAGGCAAAATATGGTGCTGCCGCCAGCAACGCCTGTGTAAGACATGTGTCTGCCGCGGTTGTTAGATTTTGAGCGTAGTATTATACTCGGCGCAAGAGCGATGGGACACAGGATCGCCGAGGTAGCGATGAAGTGGGGATTTTCCTGTACGACCATTTCACGAGGGCTCCGCGAATATCAGCAATCCAGTAAAACAACAAATCTCCGACATCACTGCGGCCGCAAAAAGATCCTGCAAGAATGGGAACTGAAGAGAATCGTTCAGCGTGGCGAAAGTGCAACCCTTCCGCAAATTACAGAAAATCTCAATGCTTGACCATCAACAAGTGTCAGCATGCGAACCATTCAACGAATCATCATCTATATGGGCTTTCAGAGCCGAAGGCCCACTCATGTACCCTTGCTGACAGCACAGCACGAAGCTTTACGCCTCATTTGGGCCCATCGGTACGAACATTCGACTGTTGACGACTGGAAACATATTGCCTGGTTGGACGAGTCTCACTTCAAAATGTATATAGAGTATGGACGTGTATGGGTATGAAGACAAAATCATGACTCCATGGACCCTGCATGTCAGCTGGGGACTGTTGAAGCTGGTGGAGGCTCTGTGACGTTGTATGGCATGTGCATTTGGAGTGATGTGGGACCCCTGATACGTCTAGATACAGCTCTGACTGGTGACACGTGCGTAAGCATCCTGTCTTATCACCTGCATCCATTCATGTCCATTGTGCATTCCGACGCATGTGGGTAATTCCAGCAGGACAATGCGACATCCCAGACAACCACAATTGCTACAGAGTGGCTGCAGGAACACTCTTCCGAGGTTGAACACTTCCGCTGGCCACCAATCTCCCCAAACATCCGGTACGTTTCTAGTAAATTGTATAGCATTATCGAGCATATCTGGGATGCCTTGCAACGTGATGATCAGAGATCTCTGCTCCCTCGTACTCTTACGGATTTATGGGCAGCTCTGCAGGATTCATGATGTCAGTTACCTCCTGCGCGACTTCAGCCATTAGTCGATTCCATGCCACGGCGTGTTGAGGCACTTCTGCGTGTTCGCGGGGGCCCTACACGGTATTTCTTTGGCTCTTCAGTGTAACAAATTAATTGTCAAAGTGACAGCGTTAGCAACATGTTTGAAATAGTTGTAGCACACGTTCCAGTAAATTGTATAGCCGTTGTCGTATTACAATTGGTATCTGCGAATACATTCCATAATTCGTGACAGATAGTGAGGCGCGACTGGAGACGTCCGCAGCGTTTACCCAGTGTCGTCTTGGCTACGGCAGCTCTGACGGCCACGAGAATAACCGGAGATAGAGAGCGCAGCACGGCTAGTTTGAAGGCCACTTTCAACTAGTGTTGCCAGAGGTGTGTCTTTTTAGAGATACTACGACTCGCCCCACGTAAGCTTTAAGCGGAAAGCCAAATGCTCCAACTTCTGGCCTCTGCTAACATTTCGAAATACACTATCCTATCAGTAAGTGTACAGGCACCTATTAGTGGACATTAATATGCAGTGTGTCCACCCTTTGTCTCTATGGCGGCTTGAACTATGCGCGGGACACTGAGTGCGGTGCCTGCCGACAATTTACGCACCACACACGGAAATAGTATCTACGTGTTTGTACATGCCAGGCAATACATTGCTCAGCATGATTGCCATCTCTCTCACAAATTTTGAACGTTTGGAGCACAATGTGCGGGCTCTTTAAAGCAGGTCGCGATTTTGATGATGTAACGAACCAACTGATCTGAATTTGGTACGATATCCGTCAGGAGGGCATCCACTAACTTTATCAATCAATGTCAAGCCGAATAACTGCCCGCGTAAAGGCCAGAGGTGGACCAACACGTTATCGACTTATCAATTTGTGAAGCTCTTTCTCTTGAATTAATCATCCAGTTTTTCTGCAACTGTAATCATTCATTTGCCCCTACACGTACATGATGTATATCGATTTCCATCGCACTGGGGTAATTTCTCCGAGATACGTTTATTTTCCTTAGTGTGTAAATATATTTGTAGCAGGTCATTCAAAAAAGTTTGAAACGAAATAGAGGGGAGCTGGTTGTTGTTAGGAGAACAGAATGTCTTAGACTCGCGGATCATATGGTGTTATTGGCAGAGAGCGAGAAAAGTATGACTGAAATGTTAACAGAATTAAACAAGAGACGTGAGTAAATTGGAATGAGTAATAATAAGAAAAAGGCAAAATGTCCGGTGTTAAGTGCAAGAAAAGTAAGAACAACTATAATGTTAGGCAGGAAGATACAGAACAATTTAGTGTTTTTAGATAACTGCGACGCGCTATTATGGACGACATTGGAAGTAATAAGGAGGTGAAAACACGTATAACAATTGCCAACGAGACGTTTCATAACAGGAGGCTTTTATGTGGGTGCGTTGATAGGGGACAAAATAGGCAGGCACAGTGAGAAATTAGGTGGTGCTGACTTGGAGAACAGAGAGAAATTTTAAAGGTATCAAATGATGGGACTGCATGGAGAGCTACATGTGAAGACCTGCCCTAGGGCAGAAAACTCATGGTGGTGGTGGTGGTGGTGGTGGTGGTGGTGGTGGTGGTGGTGGTGGTGGTGGTGGTGGTGGTGAGGAGACTTATTTAGGACATTTTGCAAGACGCCCATTTTCTTGTAATCCAAATTTAAACAAAAAATAGGCAGCTTATAATTTGTACTCTACAAACGACCGTGAATTGCATGGCAGATGGAACTTGCCATTATATCAGTTATCAGGACTTATTCCCACTCCACTGGTGTATGGAGCGTGCGAAATGTGACTGCTTAAAAGCCTCTGTGCGTGCTGTGCTTTGTCTAATCTGGTCTTCATGCTTCCTACAGTTACGATACGTAGGCGGTTTCAGTATATTCCTACATTCATCAAGTAACGTCGGTTCTAGAAACTTTCTAAGTAGGTCTCCTCGCGATACTTTGCTCTTCCACGGGATAGTCTGTGTCTATCATCAACTGTCCGTTAGTTCAGTTCTCTGAACGCCTTCGTGACATTCTCCTATGGGTCAAACAAACCTGTGAGCATTCTTTACTGCCCTTCTCTGTATAAGTTCAATATCCCCTGTTCGTCCTATCTGGTACTGATTGCAATTCCCCAGTATTGTACCAATGAACCGCACGCGCTTTACCTACAAATGTGCTTATGTGATCGTTCCATTTCATACCACTACAAATTTATACACTCAAGTATTTAATTGAGTTAACAAATTGCAGCTGCAGCGCACTGAAGCTGTAGTCATCGGACTACGTAGTCTCATTTTGCAAAATGTTGATTTTGTCGATACCGTCGCAGTAATATATTTGACTATGCTAACAGAGCCTCAACCTCACCTCTGCTTGCACGGCTTCGAAGTATAAAAGTCCTCGAATGTGTTCTTTAAGTTTTGGAGACAGATGAAAATCGGATGGGACCAAGTCGGGGCTGTGTGGAGGTCAATCGACGGCAGTGAACGAACAGCATCGGAGTGCTGCACACGTCGCAGCGCTCGGCTGTAGTTCGGCGTTGTAATGCTGAAGAGAAGGGTGTTCCACGTGCGGACCAACTCTTCCAATTCGTGCTTTCAGTTTTCTGAGCTGTTTCTCTCGCACCGACACAGTTACATCACACACCGCTATGCTACACGGTACAAATCGGAGCCCTCTAGCAGCAGAGGACTGCAGATATGTGGAATAAAGATGTAGAATGTTACTAACGTTTTTTTAACTCGGAAGCTTAAGAGTTATCAAATAAAACATTTGGAGTCACTACTTCTCAGCACGCCCTCGTGTTATATGCACAAAAATCAAAAAACTGTTTCTGAGCAAAGTATGCTATTCTTTTAATTGAACATCTTTGTAATGTATATCAGTAGTAAACCTTATGGTGATGGTGAAATTTCGTATTTATATTTACATTGCAAGGCGATTAATCTGTGGCCAATATACAATAACAAATGCAGTAGCCAGGTGGATATTAACTGCAATACCACCCACATAGCCACGGTAAGTGGAAGAATTGGTTTTCCGACACATGTCGCCATGTAACTGTCGCTCATGGCGATACATTAAAGAGGGTATGAAGAGTCGAGGGGCATGAAATGGAAGCAGTGGTTGGGAAGGGAGTGAGACAGCGTTGTAGTCTATCGCTGATGTTATTCAATTTGTTTACTGAGCAAGCAGTAAAGGAAACAAAAGAAAAATTCGGAGTAGGAATTAAAACACATGGAGAAGCTGTATTATAAAGAACACTGTGGTCTTTTTATTTTTGAAATTTGCCCAAAAAACCTTTCTTACTAAATTTTTCCACAAATTTCACTATTAATATATTATTCATGAAAAATGTCAGCTTGCTGGAAAATAGTGGAAATGCATGTAAGAAATGTTTTGTGTTTTACCGTTAATATAACACAGCTTGAGATAAGGGACATGGAAATAGATCAATTTAACATGGTGGAGATAGAAGATACCTTCTCCCCATGAACTATGACTTTAAAAACAAATGAATGTTTTCAAATCAACAGCTCATTTCATGAAGTCATTACTAGAAACGTGATTAATCTCCACAAAAATTTGGAAGTTAATTACTTTGGTGCAAGAAAGGCTCCATCATTCAGGAAAACGAATTTTCAATAACTTGCCAGCAGCCATAAAAAGCTTTACTACTGCAAATTTCACTTTAAGAGGAGCCTAAAGGATTTATTAAACCATCTCCTCTGACACCATTAATGAATTGCATTTTTTAGTAGAACTAGGGCGCACGCTATTGAGAGTGAGTGAGTGAGAGAGGGGGGGGGGGGTCAAATAATGCGAGTGCAATTAGAAGTATGTCTAAATTTTCATTCCTCATTCCACGTCCATGATCAGTCCTCTTGCTATCTGTGGAAGGTAAATTAGCGTATTAGTTTCCCCAGTGAGTATCTCCTCACTATAGATCAATTGCAACAGAAAGTACATATAATCTAATCTAACCCTCTTGTCTGTCCCATTTCTGTTGAAGGTTACACATAAGACAAATACCTTCATATTGTTGTTTTTGTGGTCTTCAGTCCAGAGGCTGGTTTGATGCAGCTCTCCATGCTACTGCAACATGTACAAGCTTCATCTCCCAATACCCACTGCAACCTACATCCTTCTGAATCTGCTTAGTGTATTCATCTCCTAGCCTCCCTCCTCGATTTTTACCCTCCAGGTTGCCCTCCAATATTAAATTGGTGATTCCTTCATGCTCAGAACGTGTCCTACCAACCGATCCCTTCTTCTAGTCAAGTTGTGCCACAAAATTCTCTTCTCCCCAATCCTATTCAATATCTCTTCATTAGTTATGTGGTCTATCCATCTGATCTTCAGTATTCTTCTGTAGCACCATATTTCTAAAGTTTCTATTCTCTTCTTGTCCAAACTCTTTATCACCCATGATTCACTTCCATACATGGCTACACTCCATACAAATACTCGGAGAAAAGACTTCCTGATACCTAAAGCAATACTCGATGTTAACAAATTTTTCTTCTTCAGAAACACTTTCCTTGCCATTGCCAGTCTACATTTTATATCATCTCTACTTCGACCATTTCAGTTATTTTGCTCCCCAAATAGCAAAACTCCTTTACTACTTTAAGTGTCTCATTTCCTAAGCTAATTCCCTCAGCATCACCCAACTTAATTCGACTACATTCCATTATCCTCGTTTTGCTTTTATTGATGCTCATCTCATATCATCCTTCAGGACACTCCATTCCGTTCAGCTGCTCTTCCAGGTCCTTTGCTATCTCTCAGAGAATTATGTCATCGGCGAACCTCAAGGTTTTAATTTCTTCCCCATTGATTGTAATTCCTACTCCGAATTTTTCTTTTGTTTCCTTTACTGCTTGCTTAATAAACAGATTGAATAACATCAGGGATACACTACAACCCTGTCTCACTCCCTTCCCAACCACTGCTTCCCTTTCATGCCCCTCGGCTCTAATAACTGCCATCTGGTTTCTGTACAAATTGTAAATAGCCTTTCGCTCCCTCTATTTTACCCCTGCCACCTTCAGAATTTGAAAGAGTATTCCAGTCAACATTGTCAAAAGATTTTTCTAACTCTACAAATGCTAGAAACGTAGGTGTGCCTTTCCTTAATCTAGCTTTTAAGAGAAGTCGTAGGGTCAGTATTGCCTCACGTGTTCCAATATTTCTACGGAATCCAAACTGGTGTTCCCCGAGGTCGGCTTCTATCAGTTTTTCCATTCTTCTGTAAAGAATTGGCGTTAGTATTTTGCACCCGTGACTTACTAAACAAATAGTTCGGTAATTTTCACGTCTGTCAACACCTGATTTATTTGAGATTGGAATTATTATATTCTTCTTTAAGTCCGACGGAATTTCGCCTGTCTGATACATCTTGCTCATCAGATGGTAGAGTTTTGTCAGGACTGGCTCTCCTAAGGCTGTCAGTAGTTCTAATTGAATGTTGTCTACTCCCGGGGCCTTGTTTCGACTTAGGACTTTCAGTGCTCTGTCAAACTCTTCACGTAGTATATCATCTCCCATTTCACCTTCATCTACATCCTCTTCCATTTCCATTATATTGTCCTCAAGTATATTGCCCTTGTATAGATCCTCTATATACTCCTTCCAACTTTCTGCGTTCCCTTCTTTGCTTATAACAGGGTTTCCATCTGAGCTCTTGATATGCATACAACTGGATCTCTTTTCTCCAAAGGTTTTTTATTTATTTATTTATTTATTGTTCTGTGGGACCAAATTATGGAGAAATCTGCATGGTCATGGAACGAGTCAATACATGAAATTATAACACGATAGTAGAAACAGAGAAAATGAAATATAAAAACATACTCAGGCGTCAAGTCGTAAGTTTAAACAAAGAAAATCAACAACAGGGTGTATACATCGACAAGGAAAAAAAATTCCCGGATTTTTCCCGGGTTTTCCTAGTTGAAAATACACTTTCTCCCGGTTGAAAATACACTTTTTCCGTGTTATCTGACAGTATACTTTTCCTCGGCACTGTAAAACTTGTCAATCCTTACAATGTTTATGGTTTTCTACACAGACGTAGAATTTGACGGCACCTTAGAAAACGAAACCCAGGGGGGAAAAAACATCTTTTGGAAAGATCTTTGATGTGCACCAACATGTACGCTGCATTTTTCCTTGTTACGGAGGTATAAATTCGAATTCCACCAAACACTGCATGTTACTTTCCGAAGCAATGAAATCGAGATTGCGACGCGCTTTTGTAAGCCAGTCATAGCTCATGTCACGTGATCTCGCCAGCTGATGACAGCATAGGACACGTAATCTAGTCAACCAATAGCAATATCACTCTTAAGTAGCGCGAACAAACAAAAAAGAAAAGTTAATGGTGGAAATTAACAGACATAGTGTGACTACAAGAGAAACAAAGCTTTCACAAATAATATTCGTCTCAAAGATTAATAAGCTGCAAGAGAAGCTAAGCTTCCACATATAATGCTGATCTTTTTGCGCGAATTACACTTTAAGATACATCACACAAATTTGCCAGTAAAACTTTTAATATCGACATAAATATCTGATCTTCTGTGCTCGAAATTCTTCTAGATGGTCGTCCTCAAAGACTTGATTTTTGAAAGAGAGTCAAACGCTCTGTGATCTAAGAAATTCATCGTACATTCTCGCACATAGTTCATCTTGCGTAAAAGGAAATTTACTTTGAAAGTAACACTTTTCAAACCATCATTCGCAGTATTTTCCCGTGACCTGTCAGAAATTGGTTCGTTTCAGCAGTTGCCAGAGAGCGCGAGGTACCAGGCGTCACTGCGCCTGCGCGGCTACGATGACGCAGGAAGCCCGCATGTCCGTACGTGTAAAACATGAAAAGATCTTGCATTATGTCATAAAAGAAACAAGACATCAAAGGATACTTCGAGAGCATCGGAAATCGTGAACCAAACTAAAATGCATAGTTCGGCTTAAAGTGCACAATCATATGTCCAGATTCGGATGTAAATTTTCTTGAGTACTAGTAATCTATTGTCTCATGTTTGGTTCATTATTATGACATAATGCCATACGAGCTAGAAGATGGAAAACGTGCACCTGAAATGCAGCGAACAGTTGAAACTAGCCAAAAGTGTGAAATCAAACACTTCGTTTCAAATTAATTGACTGCCTCAGCGCAAAAGATTAATAAAAGTCAAATCTCTTTAGCAAACAGACAAAAATATCTTCATTGTTCTGCAAGGCGATTAATGCTTGACTGTCAGAAAGGTGGAAATAAAACGTGAAACTAACAACATATTTTAGCCTTCCGTAACTATGCGAACGTATTTTAATTCATTTGGTAGCTCCCGGTCATAGAAATCCTTTTTGTTTTCATTTAATGTGAGAGCGATAATCGAAGAGGAAACAGCAAAATCACTAAACGTAAACACAGGTGACGTGGAGACTAGCCACCTCCCCACTACAACTAAGACTGCTCTGTGCATCAGCCCCGGATCTACGATTTCCGAACCGGAGCAATTTAGATAGCGGCGCCAAGCCACACTACTGTAACCACAAGCGGGAGAAGGTACTACTCACACGCCACTCAACTGCGCACGCGCAAGAGCCCGCCCGCAACTACTCAAATGAATCTAATGTAAACAGCTGTCACGTCACGCTCATCGGAGGCAATTTGTTGTTAGGAAGCACTGCATATTCTTCCTAAAGCCTTTGACACACTTTGGTTGGCAGACGCTTGTATGAGCACAGTGTTTTGTTGTTGTATATGGCGCATTTCCTTTGCGACTTAAGTCTTATTTTCGTTTCTTTTTCTCTCGTTCATGTTTTCTTGCTGCAGTATTATTCTGCAAAAGCGGGATACAGTAATATCCTTCGTTAGAGTATTGGTTACTACCAGTCATAATGACAAAAATTTAACTGGTAACTAAAACAATGAAAAATTCCCGGAATTCTAAAAAATACCTGGGTTTTTCCCGGTTTTCTCCCGCACGAAAAAAATTCCCGAGTTTTTCCCGGATGTCCCGGGTCGTATACACCCTGAACAATGTAACACTGGAATTTGCTTATTTTTTCAGCTTTCCAGGATCTCCTCGACAGAATAGAAGCAGTGATCTATGAGGAAACTCTTCAGTTTAGACTTAAAAGATTTTGGGCTACTGATAAAATTTTTGAGTTCTTGTGGTAGCTTATTGAAAATGGATGCAGCAGAATACTGCACTCCTTTCTGCACAAGAGTCAAGGAAGTGCATTCCACATACAGATTTGATTTGTGCCTAGTATTAACTGAGTGAAAGCTGCTAACTGTTGGGAATAGGCTAATATTGCTAACAAAAAACGAAATTAAAGAAAATATATACTGTGAGGGCATGTCAGAATTCCCAGACTATTGAATAGGGGCCGACAAGAGGTTCTCGAACTTTCACCACATATAGCTCGAACAGCCCGTTTTTGAGCCAAAAAAATCCCCTTTTGAATCAGAAGAATTACCCCAAAAAATAATACCATACGACATAAGCGTATGAAAATATGCTAAGTAGACTATTTTTCGTGTTGAAATGTCATTTATTTCAGATACTGTTCTAATGGTAAATAAAGCAGCATTTAGTTTCTGAACAAGATCCTGGACATGGGCTTTCCTCAACAGCTTACTATCTATATGAACGTCTAGGAACTTGAACTGTTCCATCTCGCCTATAATATGCCCATTCTGTCTCATCAAAATATCGGTCCTTGTTGAATTGTGAGTTAGAAACTGTAAAAACTGAGTCTTACTGTGATTTAGCATCAAATTGTTTTCCACAAGCCACAAACTTATTTCATGACCTACATTATTTGATACCGTTTCAATATTACACACAAGATCCTTCACTGCCAAGCTGGTGTCATCAGCAAACAGAAATATTTTTGAATCACCTGTAATACTAGAAGGCATATCATTTATATAAATAAGAAACAGCAGTGGCCCCAGCACCGACCCTTTGGGAACGCCCCCACTTAACATTGAGACTGAACATCATTACCACTCTCAATATTGCGGAGAATTACCTTCTGCTTTCTGTTCTTAAAGTAAGAGGCGAACAAATTGTATGCTACTCCCCTTACTCCATAATGGTCCAACTTCTACAGTAATATTTTGTGGTCAACACAGTCAAAAGCCTTCATTAAATCAAAGAAAACACTTAGCGTTCGCAACCTTCTATTTAATCCGAAAAACCTCACGGAGAAAAGACAATATAGCATTTTCAGTTGATAAACCATTTCTAAAACCAAACTGTACATTTGACAGCAAATTATGTGAATTTAAATGCTCCAGTAACCTTGTATATACAACCTTCTCGATAACTTTAGCAAACACCGATGGCATGGAAATAGGTCTAAAGTTGTCAACATTATCCCTGTCTCCCTTTTTATAAAGTGGCTTCACTAGAGAGTACTTTAATCGGTCTGGAAACTGACCACTCCTAAAGGAAAAGTTACAGATATGACTAAGTACTGGGCTGACATACACAAATCAATACTTCAGTATTCTGCCAGATACCCCGTAACATCCATGAGAGTTCTTGGTCTTTAGTGATTTAATTATTAAGTCAATCTCCCTCTTATCAGTATCATGGAGGAACATTTCAGGTAACAGTCTCGGAACACTTTTTTCTAAGAGCGCTATATGATTCCCTGTTGGGGCTAGGTTTCTATTTAGTTCACCTGCTATATTCAGAAAGTGATTATTAAATACTGTACATATATGCGACTTATCAGTAACATGAACATTCCCACTACGCAGTGATTCTATATCCTCGACCTGTCTCTGCAGACCAGCCACTTCCTTTACAACTGACCATATGGTTTTAATTTTATCATGAGACTTAGCTATTCTATCTGCATACCACGTACTTTTTGCCTTCCTAACAAAATTTTTAAGCACCTTACAATTCTGTTTGTAATGGGCTGCTGCATTTAGATTTTGGCTGTTTCTAACGTTTTGATATAATTGCCACTTTGTTCTACAAGATATTCTTATCCCTCTAGTCAGCCACCCAGGCTGCCTGGTTGTGCTAGTACCCTGTTTTGAACGTTCTAACGGAAAGCAACTTTCAAAGAGCACGAGAAAAGTCTTGAGAAAAGCATTATATTTATCGTCTACTGTATCAGTGCTATAAACATCTCGCCACTCTTGTTACTTGATAGGGTTTACAAAGGTCTCTACAGCAACTGGATCAGCTTTCCTACACAGTTATTAACTATATTTAACATGTGTTGCAGCACAAAAATCTTTTAGAGGTAAAATTTGTGCATCATGACCTGAAAGGCCATTCACATTTTTGCTAACATAGTGCCCTTCTAGTAATGAGGAATGAACAAAAATGTTGTCTATGGTTTTTCTACTGTTCCCTTGCACTCTAGTTGGAAAGAATACGGTTTGCATTCGATTATATGAATTAAGGAGGTCTACCAGCATCCTTTTCCTTGTACAATCACTTATACAATTAATATTGAAGTCACCACATATAACAAACTTTTTGTATTTCCTATAAAGTGAACCAAAAACCTCCTCTGGCTTTAGCAAAAATGTTGTGAAATCGGCGTCTGGGGATCTATAAATAACAACAATTAGAAGTTTAGCTCCATTAAATTTAACCACACCTACACAACATTCAAACACCTTTTCAGTGCAGTACTTTGAAACATCAATTGACTCTAATGGGATGCCGTTTTTCACATACATGGCTACTCCCCCACACCGCAAAGAGCTCCATGAAAAGGTGCCAGCCAACCTGTATCCTGGTAAAGGAAGCCTCTGAATTATCTCCTTATTTAAAAAGTGTTCAGATATACCAATTATTTCAGAGTCGACATCTATAAGCAGTTCACTAACTTTATCTCTAATATCTTGTATATTTTGATGAAATATACTAATTCCCTCAATACTCGGATACCTAAGCTTTGTCAAAAGTGGTTCCTTTGTTAGAGAGACTTCCCTTAAGCAGGAATATCTATCAGCTGACTTCAATCTAAAAAAGGTGCAGCTCTAACACCCACTACTGCAGGAATTTTCCCATGAGTGATCCCACCACCCCCACCTATGCTGCCACTTTTATTTTCCTGTAGGCAGTTTCTATCTTACCCCTAGTGATATGCGCCTCTACATCCTTACATTTGTCCTCTAGCCATCCCTCCTCAGCCATTTTGCACTTCGCGTCGATCTCATTTTTGAGACGTTTGTATTCCTTTTTCCCTGCTTCATTTACTGCATTTTTGTATTTTCTCCTTTCATCATTTAAATTCAATATATCTTCTGTTACCCAAGGATTTCTACTAGCCCTCGTCATTTTACCTACTTGATCCTCTGCTGCCTTCACTATTTCATACCTCAAAGCTACCCATTCTTCTTCTACTGTATTACTTTCCCCCATTCCTGTCAATCGTTCCCTAATGCTCTTCCTGAAACACTCTACAACTTCTGATTATGTCAGTTCATCCAGGTCCCATCTCCTTAAATTCCCACCTTTTTGCAGTTTCTTCAGTTTTAATCTACAGTTCATAACCAATAGATTGAGGTCAGAGTCCACATTTGCCCCTGGAAATGTCTTACAATTTAATACCTGGTTCCTAAATCTCTGTTTTACCATTATATAATCTATCTGAAATATTGCAGTATCTCCAGGTCTATTCCACATATACAACCTTCTTTCGTGATTCTTGAACCAAGTGTTAGCTATGATTAAGTTAAGCTCTGGGCAAAAACCTACCAGGCGGCTTCCTCTTTCATACCTTATCCCCATTCCATATTCACCTACTACGTTTCCTTTTCTTCCTTTTCCTACTATCGAATTCCAGTCACCCATTATTATTAAATTTTCATCTCCCTTCACTATCTGAATAATTTCTTTTATCTCATCCCACATTTCATCAATTTCTTCGTCATCTGCGGACTACTGTGGTTGCCGTGGGCTTTGTGTCTATCTTGGTCACAATAATGCGTTCAATATGCTGCTTGTAGTAGCTAACCCGCATTCCTATTTCTTTTATTCATCATTAGACCTACTCACGCGTTAGGTTATATTGGCCTTCCTAATACTTAAATCTATATTCGATGTTAACAATGACGCCGGTGGATAGACTATCATGAAATTACTGACTGTCGAGAAATTCACGAATATAACCGACAAGCTAATGGGCCCTTCGCAGGAAAACGTTTTTCGCCGCAAAAGGCTGAAAACTGGAATCCAGAAAATGAGTAAAAAATATATATTCACTGACAAAAAATTAGTGTACGTACACTTCAATAGTTTGGGATTTCTCTATTACGTAACAGTTTTTGTGATTGTATCTTGCAGCTTTAGGTATTTTTAATTAAAATAGATTTTAAAAGGACCGAAAGAACGTTTGGGACTACGCTACAGATCGTTCTGTTAGCACAGTTCTTACTTGGTAATCACTTTCGTTGACTTCGAAACAATGCGCTACGATACAGCCGAGATCATGACAAGAGAATGGGCTACATCACACTCGAAGTAATTTTATATACATAAGGATCTCCATGACCTGTGTACGTCTAATATGAAAAATCTCCGAACTCCTCAAATAGTTCGCAATCTTCACCTGACCTAACTGTTACTATTTCAGAATTAAAAACCGAATTCAAAGAAAATTTGGCTACCAGTCACAAAACTAGAAAAATAGGAATTAAATAAAAGTGAGAACGTGCAACAGGTTAGCAATAACCATAATCAGGAGATTCTACAGAAAATAAAAGTGAGAAAGGAAATTATTAATATTATCGACCGTTTAGGAACTCTAGGCTACGAAAGGGATGAAACCACATACCGAATAATTGGTGGAAGAAATCCAAACAAGCATTAAAGAAAAATATATCGAAGCTAGACCTATATTATGAAAAATTGCTAACTCTCGAGACAAATTGTGTCCTTGTGTATTAGATGAAGAGTTTGTGCCCCTAGTACGGATAAAACAGGTTGTGCAGCATCAACAGAATCTTCGGACATGTGTTTCGTATTTCATCCAAGCCTGCGGTCTATAAATGCTTAAGCAATATACCATTATAGGGAAATTACCTACGAATAAGTTCTTGGTAAAGAAACACAGGGCACAAATACGTTTGTAGGCTTAATATGCACTAAACTGTGTTTAAAAATCGCTATAGTTGCCTTGGACTAACGACGAGCGAGTACCAATATAACCTGTACGCTTTACAAAGCTGTTATCCATGAAAAAGCTAAACTGCGTATCGTGAAAAAAATACAATTTAACACCTAAACAATGACACTAGCTGACAATGGGCACTGTTGAAAATTTATGCCAGACCAGGATTAGAACCCGAGTCTCCTGGTTACTAGGCAGAATTACGCAGTTGTCAAGCCAATTGCACGAACTGCCCGAGCATGCCGTTCGTCTGATCCAACTTCTCAATTTCTCCATGGACTGCTAATGTAGTGCTCCTTGAGCATTATCCTCCTCGCCTTAATTATACAGTACGTGCCCAAAAGAACAGACACCGAATATATACAAACTTAGCCTTACGAACATTGCAGACGCCGTCTATGTAACACACGTCACACTTCGAAGAATTTACCAAAACATTGCATTGTTTACTATCGACCACGAATCAAGTAACGTAAAAAAAAAAAGCTCTGCGTCCATTGCGATCATGATTCAGAGTTAAAAAACACTAATTATAAGTCCCCTACGTATTATAGTTGCTGCCGAAAGAAGAGAATCACTATTTTCCCACAAAAGGAAATATAGTTAAAATTACGCTTCTATTTCGGCTGGTTTCGTCGCTTACTAAAAATTGTAGTTGAAGTTACATAGTGGACTCTCCCCTCCCCCCAACCAGAAACGTAGTTTTCGTGGCTATTGTGCGACTTTTGCACACAGCTAGAGAAGGTGTGTTAAATATGGTGCGGAGGGAAACACTAGGCTACGCTACAGGGCATTCTGCTCGCACGACGTTTACTCGGCATTCATAATCGTTGGCATAAAAAACTCTCAATCGAATTACCCCCCCCTCCAACCTAACTTAGATCTCGGGCTACACTACCCATCGACCTGTCATCACAACCAAAATTTTATTGCGGTGGGGGGAGGGGGGGAATTTCCTGTATATCTCTCTCTCTCTCTCTCTAGGCAAAACTGTCAGTTATTGTAGATTGATTGTCAGTCTCAATTACAAGATTTACTAGTGGTAAACATTTTTGAGACGGCTCCCAATTTTAGAATAGTCCTGTTCGTCTTACTTGGCATAAATTGTTCGCTGGCGTCCCAACAGCTAGCTCCCTCAGTGTCTGCTTCTGCCATCGCACCACGCCAGTCTGTTGTTGTCCTAGCAGACCCAACGCACCGCACATCCAACACCTTCGGAACCACTCTCTGGCCAGTTAGCAACTGAGCCGCGCACTGTTTACATCGTGAAAAGAAAACGATGCAAAGATGTACACTCAAATGGCACGACTGAGTAGTGCACACACACAGTAATATCTGTGGAATGTCGATCGACACGCGCAGAACAAAATTCTTCTCGGGAACGTACAGCGTCTCCGAAAAAAATCTCGTGACTATATTCCGGCGTTACGGCCAGGTTCTCATTCAAATGAGCAAAAAATGGTGCATTTGGAAATTTTTTTGAGGCAATGAAAATACATTCGAAGGATCTCTTTGGGAATTACGAGTGATCATACTATGATCTTTATTTTAGATTTTCAGTAAAAAAAAAAGAACAAAATGGCGCCTGTAATTATGGAACTTTGAGTTCGATTTTTTGGGGGTTTGTTTCACTCCTTATGCCTTCACAAAAATTAGTTAATATTAATCAGTGTCATATATTATAGGTATAAGCTCCTAAGAAAAGTGTTTACTTTTCTGGGTCAGAGGTAGAAGTTAAGAGATTGAACCATTTTTAGTTTATGCTGCATGCCGTTCTGAGAAAATCGTTTCTCGAAAAAAATAGTTTAAAATTTAGGGAAAATTTTTAGTTGTATTGTTACCTCAATTTGCATGAACTAAGTGTTACATATATATTTTTAATGTCGCTGAACACGAATCTGAAGTTAGATTTTCAATATTCAAAACGGCTAATCCAATACGGAGGGCACAGGATTATGTTTTGACCAATTTTTACCAAAAATGCATTTTCGTTATTTACGTTTAGTCTGCAATTCAAGGAGTACTTATCAACCCTTCCTCTAGCTCAAATTGTTCCTAGACAGCAATTCCCTGTTCTTCTTGGCAGGAAAAGCCGATCTGTCTAAGCTGGATATGCAGCACTCGGCACCCTGCACTCGTTATTCATCCGTAATTTCGGCGAGTATGTTTGCATGCATTCTGCAGTATGAATCATTTTGTGCACGTGCGTCACGGGACGAGCTTTCATCTACATCTACATCTGTATGGATACCCTGCAAATCACATTTAAGTGCCTGGCAAAGGGTTCATCGAATCACCTTCTCAATTGATAATTAATTGAAACCCTCAGCTGCCGACAGGTGTTGTTGATTTACCTCGATGGGGACAGCTGAAAATGTGTGCCCCGACCGGGTCTCGAACCCGCGATCTCCTGCTTAGATGGCAGACGCTCAATCCATCTGAGCCACCGAAGACACAGATGAATTGCGCGACTGCAAGGACTTATCCCTTGCACGCTTCCCGTGAGACCCACATTTCCATCTGTCCACAATCTACATACGTAATGTACCTAATAGGTATTTGCCCATCCACTCATTACTAGCGCACACTAAGGTGACGATTCCCGTAAGAGTTCTGGGAACCTGTGCGCATTCGCACAGACGAAGGTCAATGGCTGGGTAGCCATTAACCATATATATGAAGATAGTAACTGTTCTCGAAAGAACAGGCGCCACTGATGATCGTGCAGCTTCTCTAGAATACATGATAGACCGGCCTATGTGGCCGAGCGGTTCTAGGCGCTTCAGTCGGGAACCGCGCGACCGCTATTGTCCCAGGTTCAAATCCTGCCCCTGGCAAGGATGTGTGTGATGTCCTTAGGTTAGTTAGGTTTAAGTCGTTCTAAGTTCTAGAGGACTGATGACCTCAGATGTTAAGTCCCATAGTGCAAAGAGCCATTTGAACCAATACATGATTAATTAATGAAACCCTCGGCTCCCGACTGGTGTTGTTGATATACCTCGATGGGGACAGCTGAAAATGTGTGCCCCGAGGTATATCAACAACAACAGTCGGCAGTTGAGGATTTCAATTAATTATCATTTATTCTAGAGAAGCTGCATGGTCATAAATTGTATCCGTTCTTTCTAGAACAGTTACGATCTTCATATAGCTTTACAATTCTCTATTATTCCAATCTCGTTTAGCGCGCGGAAAGAACGAACACCTATATCTTTCCGTACGAGCTCTGATTTCCCTTATTTTATCGAGGTGATCGTTTCTCAATATGTAGGTCGCTGTCAAAAAAATATTTTCGCATTCGCAGGAGAAAAATGGTGATTGGAATTTCGTCGCAACGAAAAACGCCTTTGTTTTAATGATGTCCAGCCCATATCCTGTATCATTTCAGTGACACTCTCTCCCGTATTTCACGATATAACGTGCTGCCCTTCTTTGAACTTTTTCGATGTAGTCCGACAACCCTATCTGGTAAGGATCCCACACCGCGCAGCAGTATTCTAAAAGCAGACGGACAAGCGTACCTGAGCAGAGCGTTTCCGACTCAAGAGTGTCCCATGACAACTGTCTGTCTATGGCAAGCTCCTATGGAACCAAACTGCTGAGGTCATCAATCCCTATGCTTACACACTACTTACAGTAAACTGTGCTGAGGACAACACACGCACACCCATGCCCGATGGAGGACTTGAACCTCGTAGCCAATCGTAGCGACGGGGGGAGCCGCGCGAACCGGACAAGGCGTTTGAGACAGCGTGGCTACCCCGTGCGGCTCATGGCAGTGGTGGCACTGCTTCAAACAATGGGCTGCAGAAACTTTTGTAAAGCACGGAGTAAAAAAAACCTTTCCGTTCCAAGAGTCTAGACAAGTACACCTTTAAAAAGATGCAACCACAAAGAAGTTGAATTTTCGAACGTTTTGAATGAGAACCTGTCCTTAAGGAACACCGTTGATCAAATGTCACAGGGATTATGTACTCAGGTTTCAAATGTGGGTTAACAGTTTCTAATCAATATCCGGAATGAGCAGGGCTTAAAACTTTGAAGCGTTAAATTTCAAGGGCCGTTCTCTTGTTTGCAAATAGTTTCACAGCGGAAATTTCTCTAGTTTTTTTTTTCTGTGGGAAAAGGAGGATAGCAATGGGAGAGGGGGGGGGTGTAACCTTCCCTAGCAACACTCACACTATTAATAAACTAAAATTTGATTGTACTATATCCGCCGCTATGAAGCAATTTGTATATACTGTAATTATTTAACAAAAAATATTATTTAATTTTGTGTAAAGGACATTCGTTATTATTGTAATATTTTCTGTAGTAATATTCTCGATGTATTTATGATTGTAATATTTCTGTACTCATAATGTAATTGCGAAATGTGTCAATATCTGCGATAACAAAAATGTAAAATTCTGCCACAGAGGAAAATAATGTTGTAAGATTACAAAGAGATGTTAATGGTCAGCAGTAGTATAAAAAGCACCACGTAGTGTGAATTCTTTGTCGTCTTCCTCGAGAGCTGAGAGTGAGAGGAGCTGTGACGTAGCATTTTATGAATGGGTAGACTTCTTTTGTCTGTATCTAGATTTAGCCGCCATTAGAGGAGAAATTACAAACTAATGTAAGTTGAATTATTGTTGTGTCTAAATACATTATAATTTAACAAAAGTGTGTATTGCTAATGTAAATTAGCTTGCCCATGTCATCTATAATATTTCTTTAAAGAATTTTCAGCATTTTTAGCGGTGTTGCTGGGCTGTGCCGCGACCGAACGATTGGCAGCGGCGGCACATTTAAAAAATTGTTCCGCTAAGAAAAATTAACGAAACCCGTAAATCGGGAGCAGATAAAAATTAGCAGTGAATTAAGAAAATGTTTTTCTTTTACAGCTATCCAGAGACTGACGGAATTTATTACTAGTTTCACATTTGTGCATTCATAGGCGGATAGTTAACGTTGAAATTTAACAATTTGTTGGTTCTTTCAAATAACTTAAATGTATAGTGAAGTGTGTTTTATCAATGATAATTAAACGTCGGCTTGGCAATATTTAACCATTTTCTGCTAATAGAAACAGTCTTGTGTTCCATAGCTAACGCCGGGAAACAATTCAGTAAATTTTTAAAAAAACCACTGGATTTAGAAAATGTGTGCCAAGGCCGAATTATGTAAAGGATTTAATTCTCAACTAAATATTCTTAATCAGTTAATATGAATTCACGTAATTTTAAATGTACTTAATTTTGTGTGAATGAATTTTTATTACCACACGTAAATAAGAGGTTCTACAACAAAGTTCGTACGTCCAGAAGGAAAGAAAGGCAAATTAACTAAAAACAAATTTAAATAAGGTAACTGATTATTCTTTAATGTAATTTCATTAAATTGGCGCCCAACGTGGGGCCCGAATATGCAGTGGCCACAAAATACCCATGAGATAACTAGGGAGTTATTGTAGTCGAACTTTGTTGGAGAACAACTAACATTTTTTCATTTATTGTATGTATTGCCTAACCAATATTGTGTGGTAATACCTGTATATGATTTTTTGCATGAGAACACTATATACCCAGAGGCAAGCTGAAGAAGAGAGCTCATTATATCGAAAAATGAATTACCTACCACAATACCAGGGGGCAGATAGATCACCATAAGGTAAAGCTACAGTGTAGTTGTCCTGTGGGTAGTAAAGTAGCCTCAGTGCAGTGTTCTCGGATCATTAGTGGTGTGCTTGTTGTTAGTGTTCTTTTTTAAAAATAACAGGACATTTAGGTAGTTAGTCATTGTAGTATATAATAAGTGTGTTTCAGCAAATGACCATTTCTTGTGTGATTATGTCAGTGAACCCTAAGTGTTAGGATATTTAGTTCAGATTTTGTTTCTTTTGTTGACTATGGTTAGGTTGCGTAGTCAGAAAGATATAAACATGGATAATGAACAGCAGTTAGCAAGCAGTGATACCGAGTTAGAAAGTGGGGCACAAAGTAATGTTAGTGGCGTAGTTCAGGAAGTACGATGTGAGAATCTAGGGGCAGAAGGGCAAGAAATGTTGCCACTGCCAGCCAGTGATTCAGTTGAAGGTACAAATACTGTACCACCCACAAGCACTAGACACGGACCAGAGAGTGGTGAGGTGTCAGAAGTGCAATCATTAAGAGTTATGTTCGAGCGCATGCTCAATTTCCAAGCTACGTTTATGCATGAACAAGCAGAGCGTGATCGACGCCAGCATGAGAGAGATTTGCAGTTAATGCAATCTTTGGAAGCTATGCAAAGTAAGATTGTTAGTTTGAAACAAAACTATGAAACCATACCCAAAGCGGTGCAAGAACTGAGCGAAAGAGTAGATAATATCCAAGTGGTTAATGCCAGTATCGTGGGTGAAATCAGTGTACTGGCTAACAGGATGGAACAATTAGAAATTGACACAAGTCAAGTAATTGAGCACAAAATGTCCGAACAAGTGCACAAAATTGAAAACCAATTTATAAAAAATAGACGAGAAGGTGCACGCCGCGACTGAGACCAAAGACTTGGGCTCCAATGCGGAAGTGCAAGACCTTAAAAAAGGCGGTGCAGACTGACATTCCGCTGTGGCTGTCGTCTTGCGGAGCTGGAAAACGGCTTGCTACACGGCGACGCACAGGCGTGTGTCACGCCAGCCAGGTCCCTTTTTTTTTTTGGACTTGTAGTCTGGGGTGATAGGTTACAATACAGCATCACCGGTCTATTGCGGTCTAACTGTGTTGGTGAGGCAGTGATTTTCCACAGGGCAGTGACTGCGTCACTGCAATTCACTTTGGAGGTGTGGCGGTGGGACTTGTAGACCCGTACCACCCTCTGACGGTGATAGTACTACATGAGTCAGGCAGAAAAATTTTGCCTAACATGGGCGGGTGAAGGTGTGGCGGTGGGACTTGTAGTCCCGTACCAGGTCCCGCAATGATAGGCATATAAAAACAGCAGTGAAAAATTGCGACTGCGAGACAGAACCGGCAACCAATGTTAGCGAAACAAACAAATGCCACTCCAAAATAGTGATTGAAGAAAGCCTGATTAGAAACCGACAGTTTCAGATCTTTACAACGGAGAAGAAATCTGTTCACCCTGTAGTGTTTATCAAGGGATTTAGAAACATTTTGCCTAGCGTTTGGAGTCATACACAGAAAATACAGTTCGTTATGTCTTACATACAAGGAGATGCTGCATTATGGGCAACCGAAGCAGCTGACAGATGCGACACATATGAGCAATTTGAAAAGGCATTCTTGGCCAAATATTGGTCAACATGTATTCAGGAGAGATTACGGAAAGAGGTATATAATCCAGAGCAGTATTCTCCACGATTAGGCAATTTGCGAAAATATTTTGAGAAATACATTAATAAGACCCGTTACTGGGACGAGCAGATTTCATCCCGGGATTTGATCAGACTTTTGAAATCACACTTGCCGATACACGTAAAGGAAAAACTTATACACGTACCGGAGAACGACGTGGAACATTTCTTGTCTCTTCTGGACTCAATTGACCTGATTCAGGAGGATGTTAAGGCAGCCTCTGAACAGGCTAGAAGTAACGGAAACGATTACAGAAATGGTCGAAATAACACGCCTCCACCAAATAATGGAAACGGCGGAGGTAACAATAGGAGACAAGATTATGTACAAAACGGGAATAGAGGTAGAGACCGGAACGGCAATAGTCCGCCGGTGAATAATGACCGGAAAAGGAGGTCAGAGGAACGATATAAAACAGGCCCACCAAGCAATAGTAGATGGAAAAATGCCAGGGGGCCGTGGAACACTAATACCTATAACGATGCAAACCGAACTTGGCCACAGAACCAGAGGCCCAGTCCGGACCGATAAAACAGTGAAAGATATGACAATAACCGACCGCCACCACAAAATGCGACGATTGCGCAACCGTGGCGGCCGACGCAACACAACTTACACATAGTGGAGGTCAGCGACACGGAGTAGCCACACCCATCCACCAGTAATAATCCAACAAACTAGATTCAGCCGAGATACGCTCTCCATCGTCGGCTGAGGTTTGGAGTGAGAGCAGCCCGACACAGAACAAAACATCGGGAACCTGTATCCTCAGGTATAATGACGGGGTATAGATGGGACATGAATTAATAACTGAACCACCCACGTGCATAAAGGAGCACAAAGACAAAGTACAAGCAATAATAGAGATCAAAATTAACAATATTGATGTGCAAGCAATCGTAGATACAGGTGCTACTGTCAGTGTCATGAGTATGGACTTATTCAGAGTACTGGGGAAAGAAAAGCGTATGCTGACTTTTCCTGTGAACAATTGCAAAGTCCCTGGAGCCATCAGTGCACAGCGACAAATAATTAAACTCCAAATGGCTCTGAGCACTATGGGACTTAACATCTATGGTCATCAGTCCCCTAGAACTTAGAACTACTTAAACCTAACTAACCTAAGGACAGCACACAACACCCAGCCATCACGAGGCAGAGAAAATCCCTGACCCCGCCGGGAATCGAACCCGGGAACCCGGGTGTGGGAAGCGAGAACGCTACCGCACGACCACGAGATGCTGGCAATTAAACTCCAAGTGCGGGTAGAGATGTATATAGGGGGAGAAGCCATAGCGTGCTCATTCCTGGTAGTAAAGGTTTTAAAGGTAGCCTGCATTTTGGGGGTAGATTTTGTGAGAGAAAGGGACGTAGTAATCGACCTTTCTCGGGGAACATTAAGTTTGATGAACGCAGGTAGGAGGATAGAATTGTCCATGCTCAGATCTGAAGAGGTACCTGTGCCTAATTGTAATGCTATTAACATAAAATGTAGGAATCAGTGGATACTACATTTAGACAATCATTCTCTAGGACAAAATCTCTATTATCCAGACGTACTAAGTGATCAATTAAAAGCAAATGTGGACGTACTTGTGAACAAAGTATCACAGTCCGAAAATTTGAACTCAATGCAACAGCAGGATTTGGTACAGTTATTATTTAACTATGCAGATGTATTTTCAGAACGACCAGGAATTGTTAAGGGATATCAATACAATATCGAGGTCAAGCCTCACAAAACCTACTGTCGAGCCTCATACTCCATTCCTTAGTCCAAGAAGGAAATAGTAGCTATCTCTTAGCAGATCCCCACTCAGGGAGAGTACGGGGACTGCATCCGCGTAAGGATGTAAAAATATTCCTACAGTAAATGACTAATAGTCCTATGTGTTATGTGTAAAAAAGGTACACAATTCTTTTGAAAATGAATGAACATTAATGATGTGTGATCTGTAGAGATAATGTACTAGTGTAGAAGTATTTAGTTGTAAGAATATGATTGACTTTCTCTTTTGTTTATGAATATTTGTGTTATGTCTTCTTTTAATTAGTGTTAGCTAAAACATGCTCTAAATGTCTGCACAGATAACCTGATTAGTGCAATTATTTATAGTGTTAAATTGTGACAGAGATCAGTCTGGAGGAACATTTTAGTAATGATTAGTTTGTGTACTGCATAATATTCTATATGTGTGTCAAACATGAAATATTTCTTGGTACAATCTCTTCTATTATATACACTCCTGGAAATTGAAATAAGAACACCGTGAATTCATTGTCCCAGGAAGGGGAAACTTTATTGACACATTCCTGGGGTCAGATACATCACATGATCACACTGACAGAACCACAGGCACATAGACACAGGCAACAGAGCATGCACAATGTCGGCACTAGTACAGTGTATATCCACCTTTCGCAGCAATGCAGGCTGCTATTCTCCCATGGAGACGATCGTAGAGATGCTGGATGTAGTCCTGTGGAACGGCTTGCCATGCCATTTCCACCTGGCGCCTCAGTTGGACCAGCGTTCGTGCTGGACGTGCAGACCGCGTGAGACGACGCTTCATCCAGTCCCAAACATGCTCAATGGGGGACAGATCCGGAGATCTTGCTGGCCGGGGTAGTTGACTTACACCTTCTAGAGCACGTCGGGTGGCACGGGATACATGCGGACGTGCATTGTCCTGTTGGAAGAGCAAGTTCCCTTGCCGGTCTAGGAATGGTAGAACGATGGGTTCGATGACGGTTTGGATGTACCGTGCACTATTCAGTGTCCCCTCGACGATCACCAGTGGTGTACGGCCAGTGTAGGAGATCGCTCCCCACACCATGATGCCGGGTGTTGGCCCTGTGTGCCTCGGTCGTATGCAGTCCTGATTGTGGCGCTCACCTGCACGGCGCCAAACACGCATACGACCATCATTGGCACCAAGGCAGAAGCGACTCTCATCGCTGAAGACGACACGTCTCCATTCGTCCCTCCATTCACGCCTGTCGCGACACCACTGGAGGCGGGCTGCACGATGTTGGGGCGTGAGCGGAAGACGGCCTAACGGTGTGCGGGACCGTAGCCCAGCTTCATGTAGACGGTTGCGAATGGTCCTCGCCGATACCCCAGGAGCAACAGTGTCCCCAATATTTGCTGGGAAGTGGCGGTGCGGTCCCCTACGGCACTGCGTAGGATCCTACGGTCTTGGCGTGCATCCGTGCGTCGCTGCGGTCCGGTCCCAGGTCGACGGGCACGTGCACCTTCCGCCGACCACTGGCGACATCATCGATGTACTGTGGAGACCTCACGCCCCACGTGTTGAGCAATTCGGCGGTACGTCCACCCGGCCTCCCGCATGCCCACTATAAGCCCTCGCTCAAAGTCCGTCAACTGCACATACGGTTCACGTCCACGCTGTCGCGGCATGCTACCAGTGTTAAAGACTGCGATGGAGCTCCGCATGCCACGGCAAACTGGTTGACACTGACGGCGGCGGTGCTCAAATGCTGCGCAGCCATTCGACGGCCAACACCGCGGTTCCTGGTGTGTCCGCTGTGCCGTGCGTGTGATCATTGCTTGTACAGCCCTCTCGCAGTGTCCGGAGCAAGTATGGTGGGTCTGACACACCGGTGTCAATGTGTTCTTTTTTCCATTTCCAGGAGTGTAGTTAGCATGGTACTCATGACTCGGCGGTCGGCGGTCATTTGGGGTTCTACGAGACCTTGAACCGAGTTCGGGAACACATGTTTTGGCCCAACCTATATCGCGATATCGGGCGATTTGTTGGTAACTGTGTCCAGTGTAAGCGCGGTAAGCCCGATTCGGAGCTGCGCAGAGAACTAGTACAGTCGGTTAGGGAGCAGTGTCCTCTGGACCGCGACTCAAAGATCGAAATGACGATCGATGGAAACTGGCGCCAGAAACGCACCAGCTCACTCTATTTCATCCCCTTAGGGGCTGAATTTCAAAAAACACTAAAACACGAATTTTGTTATTGGTAACCTTGAAGTCAAATACCAATTTTCGTAGATGTAGCCTTAAAAATACTTTCATAGTTCTTCCATAATTATTTATCTCAAAATGTAACGTTCACCCACTATTTCACCTCATGTAGGTTAAATTTCCAATAATACTGGAACACATATTTCTTTATTTCTGACCTAGAAACCAGACACAAATTTTCGTTTGTCTAGCTTCAAAATTACCTTAATAGCTACATGTTTCCTAAATCCTTTCATTTCCTGTGTCTCCCCATTAGAGGCGGAATTTCGAAACATGCAGTATAAGCGGTATTAGATTAAAACCCTTTCCAAATCTCGAGGTTTCTTTTCCTTGGCGGTATGAACTGTGTGAATTTCATAGTAATAGGCCTCCACACACACCCCCACCCCTACCAATGCCCCCACCACCTCCTGTGGAAATTTCTGCGGACGCCCTTGTTTCACTGCACTCATATTTTGCCGACGACCTAAATTTAGCAGCGTGGGAGGGATAGTGTCGTGCAATAGACAGTATACTCAGTAGACAACGAACTGTTAGTTGTGAAATCAGCGACATAGGAACCGAGACTGAAACAGAAGGTGCTGAAGGTGAAGCACACTAGACTCGTGTCTACCACGGCTTCAAATAGTATCGATTTACCACGAACGGAAGTTCCGAAAAGTGAGCAAATAATTTTACAGTAAATTCAGTACCGATGGAGAGGACATACAACGAAAAACATTTCTATAAAATTTCAGAAATAATGAAACATTCCACTCAAGTCGCGCGGCAGAAAACGCTATGGATATGATTGCACTTAAGACGTGGTTACGCAGGCTTACGACAGATCGCAAAATTCGGCTACAGGCGTAGCCAACCTCGTGTACTGCCATCTGTTGTTGATGCCAAGCATCAAGTTCTCAGTAGTACAGCCATGCACTAGAGAGTAGTTGCTTTGTAAGCACTTCAGACCACGAGTGGCCTACTGGGACGGGACCATCCGACCGCCGTGTCATCATCCGTGGAGGATGAGAATAGGCGGGGCGTGGGGTCAGCACATTGCTCTCCTGGTCATTATGATGGCATTCTTGACCGAAGCCGCTACTATTCAGTCGAGTAGCTCCTCAATTCGCATCACGAGGCTGAGTGCAGCCCGAAAAATGACAACAGCGCATGGCGGCCTGGATGGTCACCCATCCAAGTGCCGACCACGCCCGACAACGCGCTTAACTTCGGTGATCGCACGGGAAACGATGTAACAACTGCGATAAGTCCGTTGTCGCAGATATTTTAGAGTAGTTGCTTACGTTTCATAATTATCTGGTTTAAGGGGAAAATGTAAAAATGACGGTCGTCGCCGAAGTTACAACTAAACTGAGTTTCTGGTTAGTTAGCAAGTGGTCTTGCGTGCGAGCCTGAATTTTTAATCTTTTGCGGTGGGAATGATTCAAGCCCGTCATGTTCTTCTTATGAGGTATGCTATTTATTTTGCACACAATGATCGTTTGTAGTTGTGTTGAGTTACTACCTTGATAAATTTTTGCATGGCGCAGGTATCATAACTGTGATCAGCGCTTGCACCTAATGGCTGAAGGTGAATTAGTGTAATGAGTAGTAGCGAATGTTATTGTAACATGTTTTAAATTATTTCAGGTGAATTACGTTAGTCGTGTAATATTATCCGTGTACCAGTACAGTATGTGGCTCAATTACGTTAGTCGTGGAATACTATCCGTATGAGACTATGTTACCTTGATGTCCCGGAATTTGCTTCAATTTTGGAATCCACGAAAGAACTGGAAATTTTCCTTTACACAGCTTTCCATATAATTTCTATTACAGTGATTCAATCTTGTCTGTCACTCGACTCTTCTGACCGTGAAATAAATTATACCGTTCAGATGCTTATTACCTCTTCGTGTTTCCATTTGCCGATGTTGCGCATAAACACTCACATGTCTCGAAGTTGCTATGGACAACGATGTAACGACACACTTTTCTATGACGACATTGCAGTTTAGAGATAGAAAAACCGATCAGTTAAAAGACATCGGTATTTTAGTTCTGAATAACCGGTGTCTTTCGGTATTTGTTTGCTTTCGGTTATAACAAGTACCTTTTTATTTTTTCCTGATAACCACGTAAAAAACAGATATATCAATTAGCCACAGCAGTCGTAGTAAAATTTTTAGTTTTCAAATAAACCTTTTTTTAAAAAGCGACTAATTCTTATTCCTAAGATTTCCATAGCTTTGAAATACTGCGTTATTACAGAAAAATGGGAAAAGTGATCTATGCCACTTTAATAACACTGCTGACAGAAACGAGTAACAAATGGATTGGTCCAGCATTGCTGAGACAATATTGTGCCTGTTATACAAGCAGTGCGCGAGACTTGACGCAGTTTTTCGCTGTTGTCGAACGTCAGTTGTAACACAGAATGGCATCATCTGGAAGTATTTTACGATATGCGGTACGAGTGAAGCACAATGGTCGATTTGGTCGACTTGCGACTTCATACAAGGAAAAAAGTTAAAATTTAACAAATAATTCATAGTTTGGGATAAAAATAGAAAATGCCTGATCTGCTGCCTGTGTCTACGTAGTATGCCGTTATCTGCCTGTAGCCCTTGAAAACAGAGAAATTAAAACGAAAAAGGGAGTTCTCCAGCCGCAGTTTTCACCCTTTATCGCTGGACTATACGTAATGCCCACATAGTGCTGTGATAACCGATTACAATATAATTTTTGAGCAGAGCTTCTAAAAACCTAAATCAATAGGAGAATACTGGCAGTTTTCTGTAGTATCGAAGCACTCGCCAGCAGCGAACAGCGGACAAAGTTTTATTTGACTATTTAATTTAACGAAATTAGAATTGTATTAATACCGTCAGCGGCTCATGGGCGTTGATAAATATCAACGTGGACAGGTGAAAACGTGTGCCCCGACCGCTACTCGAACCCGTTATCTCCTGCTAAAATGACAGACACTCTATCCATCTGAGTCACCGAGGACACAGTGGGTACTTCATCTGCTGGGACTATCTCGCGCACGCCTCCCGCGAGACTCACATTCTCACCTTGTATGTCCACACACTACATTCGTAGTGTCCCACTCCAACACACTCATTACTCGTGGAAGACATGTCCGAAAGAACAGACACCATATCCATATAAGTATATGGTTCTGGCAATACCAGCCATGACGTCTTTCTTCTGTGAAGATGCACACGTATTCCCCGAACTGTTACGGGACTTGGTAAGAATGTCTTCCACGAGTAATGAGTTTGTTGGTGTGGGACACTACGAATGTAGCGTGTGGAATACAAGGTCAGAATGTGAATCTCGCGGGAGGCGTGCACGAGATAGTCCCTGCAGTCGCATTATCGTCTGTGCCCTCGGTGGCTCAGATGGACAGAGCGTCTGCCATGTAAGCAGGAGATTCCTGGTTCGAGTCCCGGATGGGGCACACATTTTCACCTGTCCCCGTTGACATATATCGACGGCCCTGAGCAGCTGACGGTATTAATACTAATTTCGTTCTAGACGGCTGCAGGTCATCAATGGTGTCTGTTCTTTCGGACATGTCGGAAAGAACAGACACAATGCCCATATCAGAATTTAATTTAACGTTTTGATTCCATTTATCAAGAAACTGAGAAAGTCAACATTTTTTAATCTTTGTTCGATTTCTACGTTTACTAGAGGAAATAATATAAATAAAAGACTGAAAATCGGATTTTACAAGAACTGGTATTGTGACAGGCTTAGCAATTAGGTTAAAGTGAGGCTGAAGAAGCTGATAAGTGCCGAAAACCAGTTGTTCCAGCGATCACCGCCATTCCCACTGGAGATCTGAGTTGTAAGAGCGACGCGCAAGGACATTCGGAACAGTTTCTCAGAATGGTTACTGCAGTTCTGATGTTCTCAAAATGAACGGACCAGCCATTGGCGCCCGCAAGGGGAAGGGGGAGGGTGAGGGGAGGAGGTGGGGAGGGGAGGAGAGGCAAAGGGGCACTTTCATCCATCGCCCCCCAACCCTTCCTGGAATTTGGAGTGAAGAGTTTTTATTCGTCACAGTATACTCATACTCTTCCAGATAAGAATTCTCCACAATACTGCTAAACCTTAGCTTTGACCAGTTGTAGCACTTATAGAGTTAGGGTCTTGTAGCTTGATGCATCTCGTAACTGACCAGCTGATTTGTACACAAAGTGCCAGTTTCAGAATCATGCACTCCAGCCCCGACGCGCCTCCCCCCACCCTTCCTCCCGGCCCCTCCCACTGGAAATATTTCTGCAGACGCCAGTCTGCCACTGAGCATATATTTGGATAACATCCTGGTTTTAATAGCATCGTAGGAACAGCATTGTGCAGTAAAGAATAAACCTAGCACAGAACAAACCATTCACATTGAAATGCATCGCTTTGTAGATGGTGAAGTACTCTGAAGCTAGCCAGATAGAAACAGAACCTCCTGGCACTGTATCTGACCCAAATTCTAATCCTACACTAATCTCTTGTATCTACCTACCACGCCCTCAAAAAGCCAACGATTTACTATTATCAGAAGTTCCGAAAAATGAGGAAGAAATTGACCCACACTTTTTTCCGTTGTTTATTATTTCGATTGCCCCATAAAGGGAGGGGACTTGCAGCCACAGGTTGCACAAATTCGATCGATGGTTTAAAATACATGAAAAGAGATGACGATAGGAGACGATTTTTAAAAACTCATTGGTGCACGGTATTTACGATTTTTACAGGAAAAAATGGATGACAAAATAAAGGTTTTTAAAAAATACGCTGGTGGACAATATTAGCGATTTTTTATCTGTATAGATGACTAACGGAAAAACTTGGCGTTGCCCAGGCATTTGTTTACAGCTGTGCATCCACGTCCGTACTATGCAGCGTCTGGCCTTGTCCTGAGTTTTTATGACGTATCTCCTGAAACATGTGTCGTACAATGATATAATTTTGTAGGTACATTCAGCGTCATATGCGGATACTGTTTTTCGGGTTGCTCTCAGCCTTGTGATGCCAATTGAGGAGCTACTCGACCGAATAGTAGCGGCTCTGGTCAAAGAAAAGAATCACAACGAGTGGGACAGCCAGCTCCTCCTCACCCTCAGCTGAGGATGACATGGCGGTCGGATGGTCCTGATTGGCCACTTGTGGCCTGAAGACGCAGTGCTTTTTTAAAGTAGTACTCCCTACATAAAACTGACTGTCTAGGCTCAGGGACTGTCCACAGTAAATGCTGCATTGGACCTACGAATACTATTAAAATAACGGTTTGAGTTCTCTTTAATTGTCCAATCATCTGAAGTGAGTCCTTATTACAGTGCGCTGAAAAATAGATTTTACGTTAATGGCGGATAAATTTTATGTTAATGGCGGCAAATTAAGTTTACCCTAATGACACACAAGGTCAATGCCGTTCTACCACGTAAAGTATTCTCAGATCGAAATGTTTTGCATTACAAAATCTCCAATGTAGATTCATCATACCGCAATTATAATTCTCAAAATAATTTGGAGTTACGTTCAATGCATATTTAAATTTATCTTTCAAAACAATAACAGAATTATCATTAGATCATCATTATCAGTGGCCAGAGTATTCCTATTACTTCGTCTACCGAAAACCGCGTCTCACTAGTTCTCCGTCTTGTTTTTTTTTGTTTTTTATTTTTTTTCGATGCATAGCATAATATAAGTATAGTTTCTGTTTCATAATAAAAATTTGTAGGTATTCAAAATGAAGAAATCGAAAAGTAAGAATGTACTTCAAATTTTATGGTAACGGCAACAAATCAATACAAAGTTAATTCCATTTACTATTAGACAAAAGTAAATGAAAATGCGCATACACGATCAGCACAGCCGGTGTTACCCTCTATGGCTTCTTCAGCACGATGTTTTGCTTTCCACTGCTCACATTAGAAACGATTTGGCAGATGTGACATTGTAGATGCCCAGTATGTGTGTCTTATTGGAAATAAACTGTCTGGAACATTTACCCTTGAACATCCCTAGAATGGGATTTCATGGAACGTTATTACTTTACTGTGTCCATTTCTCTCACACCAGCTGATCGCTATGACGGGTGAGGAGGGGGGGGGGGGGGGGGGCGTGAAAGTTGGCAGCACTTCGAGTGGCAGAAAAACCGAAGAAAACCTTACGTTTTCGTCATTTGTTTTCATAATGACGTAGTGCCAATTCGTCACATCGGACACATTTCTATCGGAAACGTTTACATTCATCGCCTGCAATCAATGTCGCCCGCTGAGGTATGCAGTCGCAGCACTCTGTACGACATAGAAGCTTCTAAGTTGATGCAGTCAACAAGTAAGGAGCAGTGCAAGTCATGTTTTAGTTATCGAAAATTTAATTATTGGCTGGATTTGCTGCCTTGCAGTTGACCTAAAACCATAAGATTTAGCATGAACCGAGGTTTGGCAGCCACATAACACGAGAGAATGCGAGAAGTGTTAATGTGAAGTAAATACCGAAGAAAACTTTACGTTTTCATCATTTGTTTTCGTCATGTCGTAATGGCAAATTGTCGGAATTGGCGCTTTTCTTCAGAAACATTTACATTTATCGTCTGGCAATCATTGTCGCGTGCTGAGGTATGCAGTCGCACCACTCTGTACAAAATAGGAGCTTCAGCTTTGTGGCAGCCTACAAGTAAGGAGCATAGCATGTCATGTTTTAGATATCGAAAAAATTCAATTGTTGGCCGCATTTGTAGCCTTGTAGTTGACCAACGGCCTTAAGATTTTGCATGAACCGAGTTGAGGCAGCCACATTACACGAGAAAATACGAGAAGTGCTAATGAGTAATAAAAACCGAAGAAAATCTTACGTTGTCTTCATTTGTTTCCGTAATGACGTAATGGCATATCGTCTCAATGGACGCTTTTCTCTCGGAAAGGCTTACATTTTCGTCTGGCAATTAATGTCGCTAGCTTCGGTATGCAGTCGCACCACTCTGTACGAAATAGAAGCTTATAAGTTGATGCAGTCTACAAGTAAAGAAGAGTGTATGTCATATTATAGTTATCGCAAATACAATTACTAGCCGCATTTGATATCTTGTAGTGGAAATAGGACCTTAAGTTTTTAAATGTACCAAGTTCTGGTAGCCAGATTACACTAGGAATTGCGAGATGTGTTAATGTGCAGTCAAACCCGAAGAAAACCTTACGTTGTCTTCAATAGTCTTCATAATGGCATAATGGCAAATCATTACAATGGGCGCTTTTCCTCGGAAACTTTTACATTTTTCCTCTGACAGTTAATGTCGTGTGCTGAGGTATGCAGTCGCACCACTCTGTACGAAATAGAAGCTTCTAAGTTGATGCAGTCTACAAGTAAGGAGCAAAGCATGTCATGTTTTAGATAGAGAAAATTTCAATTTTTGGCCGCATTAACTGCCTTGTAGTTAACCTAGGAAATTAAGATTTTGCATGAACCTAGTTGTGGCAGCCACATCACACGAGAAAATGCGACAAATGTTAATGTGTAATCAAAACCGAAGAAAACCTTAAGTAAGGAGGAGAGCATGTCATGTTTTAGGAATCGAAAATTCAATTATTAGCCGCATTTGCTGCTTGTAGTTGACCTAGGAAATTAAGATTTTGCATGAACTTAGTTGTGGCAGTCACATTACACAAGAAAATGCGAGAAGTGTAAATGTGTAGTCAAAACTGAAGAAATCCATACGTTGTCTTCATTTGTTTAAATTATTACGTAATCTTAAATCGTCACAATGGGCGCATTTCCTCGGAAACGTTTAAATTTATTGTCTGGCAATTAATGTCGCATGCTGAGGTATGCAGTCGCTCCGTTCTGTACGAAATAGATGCTTCTAAGTTGATGCAGTCGACAAGTAAGGAGCAGTGCATGTCATGTTTTAGTAACCGAAAATTCAATTATTGGCCGCATTAGCTGCTTGTGGTTGACCTAGGAAATTATGATTTTGCATGAACCGAGTTGTGGCAGCCACATTACACGAGAAAATGCAAGAAGTGTTAATGTGTAGTAAAAACCGAAGAAAACCTTAAGTTGTCTTAATTTGTTTTCATAATGAAGAAATAGCAAAGCGTGACATTGAGCACATTTTCTCGGAAACGTTTACATTTATCGTCTGGCAATTAATGTCGCGTGCTGAGGTATGCAGTCGCACCACTCTGTACGAAATAGAAGCTTCTAAGTTGATGCAGTATACAAGTAAGGAGCAGAGCATGTCATGTTTTAGATATCGAAAATTCTATTATTGGCCGCATTTGCTGCCTTGTAGTTGACCTAGGACATTAAGATTTTGCATGAACCGATTTGTGGGAGCCACATTTGACGAGAAAATGCGATAAGTGCTAATGTGTAGTAAAAATCGAAAAAAACCTTACGTTTTCTTCATTTGTTTTCGTAATGACGAAATGGCAAATCGTCGCAATGGGCGCTTTTCCTCGAAAACTCATACATTTGTCGTCTGGCAATTAATGTCGCGTGCTGAGGTATGCAGTCGCACCACTCTGTATGAAATAGAAGCTTCTAAGTTGATGCAGTCTACAAGTAAGGAGCAGAGCATGTCATGTTTTAGATGTCGAAAATTAATTTATTGCCAACATTTTCTGCCTTGTAGTTGACATAGAACCTTAAAGGTTTTGCATTAACCGAGTTGTGACAGCCACTTTACACGAGAAAATACGAGAAGTGTTAATGTGTAGTCAAAACCGAAGAAATCCATTCGTTTGTCTTCATTTGTTTCAATAATTACGTAATGGAAAATCGTCACAAAGGGCGCTTCTCCTCGGAAACGTTTACATTTAACGTCTGGCAATTAATGTCGCGAGCAGAGGTATGTAGTTGCAGCACTCTGTACGAAATAGAAGCCTCTACGTTGATGCACTCGACAAGTAAGGAACAATACAGGGCATGTTTTAGTAAACGAAAATTCAGTTATTGGCCGCATTTGCTTCCTTCTAGTTGACCTAGAGGCTTATGATTTTGCATGAACCGTATTGTGGCAGACACATTACACGAGAAAATTTAAGAAGTATTAATGTCTAGTCAAAACCGAAGAAAACCTTTACGTTGTCATCATTTGTCTTCATAATGACATAATGGAAAATCATCACAATGGGCGCTTTTCCTCCGAGAAATTAACATTTATCGTCTGGCAACTAATGTCGTGTGCTGAGGTATGCAGTCGCACCACTCTGTACGATATAGTAACTTCTAAGTTGACGCAGTCTACAAGTAAGGAGCAGAGCATGTCATGTTATAGTAATCGAAAATTCAAATATTGGCCGCATTTGCTGTCTGGTAGTTGACCTAGAAACTTAAGATTTTGCAATAACCGTGTTGTGGCAGATACGTTACACGAGAAAATGCGATAAGTGCTAATGTGTATTAAAAACCGAGGTAAACCTTAACATTTCTTCATTTGTTTCCGTAATGACGTAATGGCAAATCGTCTCAATGGACGCTTTTCTCTTGGAAATCTTTACATTTATCGTGTGGCTATTTGTAGCTCATGCTGAGGTATGCACTCGCACCCCTCTGTACGAAATAGGAACTTCTAACTTGATGCAGTCTACAAGTAAGGGGCAGAACATGTCATGTTTTAGATATCGAAAATTCAATTATTGGCCGCATTTGCTGCTTGATGGAGACCTGGGAGCTTAAGATTTTGCATGAATCGAGTTGTGGCAGACACACTACACGAGAAAATGCGACACGTGTTAATGTGTAGTCAAAACCGAAGAAATCCTAACTTTGTCTTCATTTGTTTAAACAATCACGTAATGGAAAATCGTCGCAGTGGGCGCTTTTCTCTCGGAAACGTTTACATTTATCGTCCGGCAATAAATGTCCCATGCTGAGGTATGCAGTCACACCACTCTGTACGAAATAGAAGCTTCTAAGTTGATGCAGTCGACAAGTAAGGAGCAGTGGATATCATGTTATAGTAATCGAAAATTCAATTATAAGCCGCATTTGCTGCCTTGTAGTCGAGCTAGAAGCTTAAGATCTTGTATGAACCGTGTTGTGGCAGATATATTACACGAGAAAATTTGAGAAGTGCCAATGTGTATTAAGAACCGAAGAAAACCTTACGTATTCTTCATTTGTTTCCTTTAAGACGTATTGGCAAATCGTATCAATGGACGCTTTTCTCTCGGAAACGTTTAAATTTATCGTCTAGCAATTTGTGGCGCGTGCTGAGGTATGCAGTCGCACCACTCTGTACAAAATAGAAGCTTCCAAGTTGATGCTCTCGACAACTAAGGAGCAGAACATGTCATGTTTTAGATATCGAAAATTCTATTATTGGCCGCATTTGCTGCCTTGTAGTTGACCTAGGACAGTAAGATTATGCATGAATCTAGGTCTGGCAGCCACAATACACGAGAAAATGCGAGAAGTGTTAATGTGTAGCAATAACCGAAAAAACTTTACATTTTCTTCATCTGTTTTCGTAATTGCGTAATGGCAAATCGTCACAAAGGGCTCTTTTCCTCGGAAACGTTTACATTTATCGTCTGGCAATTGATGTCACGTGCTGAGGTATGCAGTCGCACTACTCTGTACGAAATAAAAGATTCAAAGTTGATGTAGTGTACAAGTGACGAAAAGTGAAAGTAATTTTTTTAGTTTTCGAAAATTCAATGATTGGCCGCATTTGCTGCCTTGTATTTGACCTAGGAGCTAATGATTTGGCATGAACCGAGTTGTGGTAGCCACATTACAGGAGAAAATGCGAGAAGTGCGAATGTGAATTACAAACCAAAGAAAACCCTACGTTTTCCTCATTTGTTTTCGTAATGACGTAATGACAAATCGTCTCTATGGACGCTTTTCTCTCGGAAACGTTTACATTTGTCGTCTGGCAATTGATATCACGTGCTGAGGTATGCGGTCGCACCACTTGGTACGAAATAGAAGCTTCTAAGTTGATGCAGTCTACAAGAATGAGCAGAGCATGTAATGTTTAATATATCGAAAATTCAATTATTTGCCGCATTTGCTGACTTGTAGTTGAACTAGGAGCTTATGATTTTGCATGAACCGAGTTGCGGCAGCCACATTACACGAGAAAATGCGAGAAGTGCTAATGTGTATTCAAACCGACGAAAACCATACGTTTTCTTCATTTGTTTTCGTAATGACGTAATGGTAAATCGTCTCAATGGATGCTTTTCTCTCGGAAACGTTTACATTTATCGTCTGACAATTAATGTCGTGTGGTGAGGTATGTAGTCGCACCACTCTGTACGAAATAGAAGAGTCTAAGTTGATGCAGTCTGGAAGTTAGGAGCAGATCATGTCATGTTTTAGATATCGAAAATTCAATTATTAGTCGCATTTGCTGCCTTGTAATTGACCTACGACCTTAAGATTTTGCATAAACCGGGTTGTGGCAGCCACATTACACGAGACAATACGAGTACTGCTAATGTGTTTAAAAATCGAAGAAAATCTTACGTTTTGTTCATTTGTTTTCGTAATGACGTAATGGAAAATCGTCTCAATGTACGCTTTTCTCTCGGAAACGTTTACATTTATCGTCTGACAATTAATGTCGCATTCTGAGGTATGCAGTTGCACCACTCTGTACGAAATAGAAGCTTTTAAGTTGATTGAATCTACAAGTAAGGAGCAAAACATGTCATGTTTTAGATATCGAAAATGCTATTATTGGCCGCATTTGCTGCCTTGTAGTTGACTTAGGAGCTTAAGATTTTGCATGAACCGGGTAGTCGCAACCATATTACACGAGAAAATACGAGAAGTGTTAATGTGTATTAAGAACCGAAGAAACCTTTCGTTAATTTCATTTGTTTCTGTAATGACGAATTGGCAAATCGCATCAATAGACGCTTTTGTCTCTAAACCGTTTAAATTTATCGTCTGGCAATTAATGTCGCGTGCTGAGGTATGCAGTCGCCCCACTCTGTAGGAAACAGAAGCTTCTAAATTGACGCAGTCTACAAGTAAGGGACAGAACATGCTATTTTTTAGATATCGAAAATTCTATTATTGGCCGTATTTATTGCCTTGTAATTGACCTAGGACCTTAAGATTTTCTATCAACCGATTTGTGGCAGCCACATTACGCGAGAAAATGCGAGACGTGTTAATGTGTAGCCAAAACCGAAGAAGTCTTTACGTTGTCTTCACATGTTGAAATAATCACGTAATGGCAAATCGGCACAATGGGCGCTTTTCCTCGGAACCGTTTACATTTATCGTCTGGCAATTAATGTGGCGTGCTGAGGAATGCAGTACCACCAGTGCGTATGAAAAAGTAGCTTCGAAGTTGATGTAGTCGACAAGTAAGGACCAGTGTATGTAATGTTTTAGTAATCGAAAATTCAATTATTGGCCGCATTTGCTGCCTTGTAGTTGACGTACGAGCTTAAGATTTTGCATGAACTGAGTTGTGGCAGCCACATTACACGAAAAAATACGAAAAGTGTTAATGTGTCGTCAAAACCGATGAAGACCTTATGTTGTCTTAATTTCTTTTCATAATGACGTAATGTCAAATCGTCGCAATGGACGCTTTTCTCTCGGAAACGTTTACATTTATCGTCTGGCAATTAATGTCGCATTCTTAGGTACGCAATCGCAGCTCTCTGTACGAAATAGAAACATCAACGTAGTGGGAGCCTACATGTAAGGAGCAGACCATGTCATCTTTTAGATATCGAAAATTTAATTTTTGATCGCATTTGCTGTCTTGTAGTTGACCTAGGACCTTTAGATTATGCATGAATCTAGGTCTGGCTGCCACATTACACGAGAGAATGTGAAAAGTGTTCACATGTATAAATACCTACGAAATCGGCACGTTTTAGTCATTTGCTATCGAATCGACGTAATGCCAGATCATAACATTGGCCGCATTTCTCTGTGAAATGGTTACATTTATCATCTGCAAACTTATGTCACGTGGTGCGGTATGCCGAGATATCAAAAACAACTCAGTACAACACAGAAGAAGCTTATAAGTTGATGTAATCCGCCAGTAAGAAGCAGTACAATTCAAGTATTAGTTATCGATTATTGACTTATTAGCCGGCTTTGGAGCCTTGGACATGACCGAGGACCTTTATATTTGGCATGAAACGACGTGAGGCAGCCACGTTACACGAGAGAATGTGAAAAATGTTCATATGTAGTAAAAACCTGAGAGATCGGCCCGTTTTCTCCATTTGCTATCACATCGACGTAATGCCAGATCGTCACATTGGCCACTTTCTCTGTGAAACGGTTACATTTATCGTCTGCAAACTTATGTCGCGGGGTGCGGTATGCCGAGACGCCAAAAGCAACACAGTGGAACACAGAAGGAGCTTCTTAGTTGATGTAATCTGCCAGTAAGAAGCAGTACAATTGAAGTATTAGTTATCGATTATTAACTTATTAGCCGGCTATGGTGCCTTGGACATGACCGAGGATCATACGATTTGGCATGAAACGAGGTCTGGTAGCCACGTTACACGAGGGAATGTGAAAAGTGTTCATATCTAGTAAAAACCTAAGAAATCAGCCCGTTTTCGTCATTTGCTATCGAATCGACACAATGGCAGATCGTCACATTGGCCGCTTTTCTCTGTGAAACGCTTACATGTACCGTCTGCAAACTTATGTCACGTGGTGCGGTACACGGAGACACCAAAAGCAACACAGTAGAACACAGAAGAAGCTTGTAAGTTGATGTAATCGGCCAGTAAGAAGCAGTACAGTTCAAGCATTAGTTATCGATTATTTACTTATTAGCCGTCTATGGTGCCTTGGACATGACCGAGGATCATAAGATTTGGCATGAAACGAGGTCTGGTAGCCAGTTACACGAGAGAATGTGAAAAGTGTTCATATGTAGCAAAAACCTAAGAAATCGGACCGTTTTTGTCACTTGCTATCGAATCGACGCAATGCCAGATCGTCACATTGGCCGCTTTTCTCTCTGAAACGGTTACATTTATCGTCTGCAAACTTATTTCGCGTGGTGCGGTATGAGGAGACACTAAAAGCAGCACAGGAGACACTAAAAGCAGCACAGCAGGATACAGAAAAAGCTTCTAAGTTGATGTAATCGGCCAGTAAGAAGCAGTACAATTCAAGTTTTAGTTATCGATTATTGACTTATTAGCCGGCTTTGTTGCCTTGGACATGACGAGGACCTTATGATTTCGCATGAAACGAGCTCTGGCAGCTACGTTACACGAGAGAAGGTAAAAAGTGTCCATATGTAGCAAAAACCTAAGAAAGCGGCCCGTTTTCGTTATTTGTTATTGAATCGACGTAATGCCAGATCGTCACATTGGCCACTATTCTCTGTGAAACGCTTACATTTATCGTCTGCAAAGTTATGTCGCGTCGTGCAGTATGTCGAGACACCAAAAGCAACACAGTAGAACACTGAAGGGGCTTCTAAGTTGATGTAATCTGCCAGTAAGAAGCAGTTCAATTCAAGCATTAGTTATCGATTATTGACTTATTAGCCGACTTTGGAGCCGTGGACATGACCGAGGAGCTTAAGATTTGGCATGAAAGGAGATCAGGCAGCCACGTTACACGAGAGAATATGAAAAGTGTTCATATGTAGTAAAAACCTAAAAAATAGGCCCGTTTGCTCCATTTGCTATCGCATCGACGTTATGCCAGATCGTGAAATTGGCCGCATTTCTGTCTGAAACGCTTACATTTACCGTCCTCAAAATTATGTCGCGTGCTGCGGTATGCGGAGACACTAAAAGCAACACACTAGAACACAGAAGAAGCTTCTAACTTGATGTATTCGGCCAGTAAGAAGCAGTACATTTCAAGTTTTAGTTATCGTATATTGTCTTATTATCCGGCTTTGGTGCCTTGGACATGACCGAGGACCTTAAGATTTGGCATGAAACGAGGTCTGGCAGCCACGTTTTGAGAGAATGTGAAAAGTGTTCATATGTAGTAAAAACCTAAGAAATCGGCCCGTTTGCTCCCATTGCTATCGCATCGACGTAATGCCAGATCGTCACATTGGCCGCTTTTCTGTCTGAAACGTTTACATTTATCATCTGCAAACTTACGTCGCGTGGTGTGGTATGCGGCACACTAAAAGCAACACACTAGAACACAGAAGATGCTTCTAAGATGATGTAATCGGCAAGTAAGAAGCAGTACAATTGAAGTTATAGTTATCGATTATTGACTTTTTAGCCGGCTTTGGTGCCTTAGACATGACCGAGGAACTTAAGATTTAGCATTAAAAGAGGTGTGGCAGCCACATTACACGAGAGAATGTGAAAAGTGTTCATATGTAGTAAAGACCTAAGAAATCGGCCCATTTGCTCCAGGTGCTATCGCATCGACGTAATGCCAGATCATCACATTGGCCGCTTTTCTGTCTGAAACGCTTACATTTATCGCCTGCAAACTTATGTTGCGTGCTGCGGTATGCTGAAACACTAAAAGCAACACACTACAACACAGAAGAAGCTTCTAACTTGATGTATTCGGCCAGTAAGAAGCAGTACAATTCAAGTTTTAGTTATCGTTTATTGTCTTATTATCCGGCTTTGGGGCCCTTGACATGACAGATGACCTTAAGATTTCGCATGAACGAGGTCTGGCAGCCACGTTACACGAGAGAATGTGAAGTGTTTACATGTTTTAAAAACCTAGGAAATCGGCCCGTTTGCTCCATTTGTTATCGCATCGACGTAATGCTAGATCGTCACATTGGCCGCTTTTCTGTCTGAAACGCTTACATTTATCCTCTGCAAACTTATGTCGCGTGGTGCGGTATGCGGAGACACTAAAAGCATCACACTAGACCACAGAAGAAGCTTGTAAGTGGATGTAATCGGCCAAAAAGAAGTAGTATAATTCAAGTTTTAGCTATCAATTATTGACTAATTAGCCGGCTTTGGTGACTTGGACATGACCGATCACCTTAATATTTAGCATCTAACGAGGTGTGGCAGGCACGTTACACAAGAGAATGGAACAGTGTTCATATATAGTAAAAACCTAAGAACTCGTCCCGTTTACTCCATTTGCTATCGCATCGACGTAATGCCAGATCGTCAGAGTGGCCGCTTTTCTGTCTGAAACGCTTACATTTATCGTATGCAAATTTATGTCGTATGCTGCGGTATGCGGAGACACTAAAAGCATCACACTAGAACACGGAAGAAGCTTCTAAGTTGATGTAATTGGCCACTAAGAAGCACTGCAATCCAAGTTCTAGCTATCGATTATTGACTTATTAGCCGGCTTTGTTGCCTTGGACATGAGCGAGGACCTTATGATTTGGCATGAAACGAGGTCTGGCAGCCACGTTACACGAGACAATGTGAAGAGTGTTCATATGTAGTAAAAACCTACGAAATCGGCCCGTTTGCTCCATTTGCTATCGCATAGACGTAATGCCAGATCGTCAAATTGGCCGCTTTTCTGTTTGAAACGCTTACATTTATCGTCTGTAAACTTATGTCGCGTGCTGCGGTATGCGGAGGAACTAACAACATCACACTAGAACACAGAAGAAGCTTCTAAGTTGATGTAATCGGTCAGAAATAAGCAGTACAATTCAAGGTGTAGGTATCGATTATTGACTTATTAGCCGGCTTTGGTGCATTGGACATGACCGAGGACCGTAAGAATTGGCATGAAACGAGAACGTTACACGAGAGAATGTGAAAAGTGTTCATATGTAGTAAAAACCTAAGAAATCGGCCCGTGTGCTCCATTTGCTAACGCATCTACGTAATGCCAGATCGTTACATTGGCCGCTTTTCTGTCTGAAACGCTTACATTTATCGTCTGCAAAGTTATGTCGCGTGCTGTGGTTGCGGAGACACTAATAGCATCAATCTAGAACACAGAAGAAGCTTCTAACTTGATGTAATCGGGCAGTAAGGAGCGGTACAATTCAAGTTTTACTTATCGTTTGTTGACTTATTAGCCGGCTTTGGTGCCTTGGACATGACCAAGGACCTCAAGATTTGGCATGAAACGAGTTCTGGCAGCCACGTTACGCAAGGGTATTTGAAAGGTGTTCATATGTTGTAAGAACCAAAGAAATCGGCCCGTTTGCTCCATTTGCTATCGCATCGATGTAGTGCCATATCGTCACATTGGCCACTTGTCTGCCTGAAACGCTTACATTTATCGTCTGCAAACTTTTGTCGCGTGCTGCGGTATGCGGAGACACTAAAAGCATCACACTAGAACATAGAAGAAGCTTCTAAGTTGATGTAATCGCCCAGCAAGAAGCAGTACAATTCAAGTTTTAGTTAACAATTATTGACTTGTTAGCCGGCTTTGGTTCCTTGGTCATGACTGAGGACCTTAAGATATGACATGATAGGAGGTCTGGCAGCCACGTTACACGAGAGAATGTGAAAAGTGTTCATATGTAGTAAAAACCTAAGAAATTGGGACGTTAGCTCCATTTGCTATCTAATCGACGTAATGCCAGATCGTCACATTGGCCGCTTTTCTGTCTGAAACGCTTAGACATATCGTCTGCAAACTTATGTCGCGTGCTGCGGTATGCGGAGACACTAAAAGACTCACAGTAGAAGACAGAAGAAGCTTCTAAGTTGATGTAATCGGCCAGTAAGAAGCAGTACAATTCAAGTTTAAGTTATCGATTATTGACTTATTAGCTGGCTTTGGTGCCTTGGACATGACCGAGGACATTAAGATTTGACATGAAACGAGGTCTGGCAGCCACGTTACACGAGAGAATGTGAAAAGTGTTCATATGTAGTAATAATATAAGAAATCGGCCCATAAGCTCCATTTGCTATCGAATCAACGTAATGCCAAATCGTCACATTGGCCGCTTTCCTGTCTGAAACGCTTACATTTATCGTCTGCAAACTTATGTCGCGTGCTGCGGTATGCGGAGACACTAAAAGCATCACAGTAGAACACAGAAGAAGCTTCTAAGTTGATGTAATCGGGCAGTAATGAGCGGTACAATTCAAGTTTTAGGTATCGATTATTGACTTATTAGCCGCCTTAGGTGCCTTGGACATGACCGAGGACGTCAAGATTTGGCATGAAACGAGGTGTGGCAGCCACGTTACGCGAGAGAATGTGAAAAGTGCTCATATGTAGTAATAACCTAAGACAAGGCCCGTTTGCTCCATTTGCTATCGCATCGACGTAATGCCAGATCGTCACATTGGCTGCTTTTCTGTCTGAAACGCTTACATTTATTGTCTTAAAACTTATGTCGCGTGATGTGGTATGCTGAGACACTAAAAGCGTTACACTAGAACACAGAAGAAGCTTCTATATTGATGTAATCGGCCAGTAAGAAGCAGTACAAGTCATGTTTTAGTTATCGATTATTGACTTATTAGCCGGCTTTGGTGCCTTGGACATGACCGAGGACGTCAAGATTTGGCATGAAACGAGGTCTGGCAGCCACGATACACGAGAGAATTTGAAAAGTGTTCATATGTAGTAAAAACCTAAGAAATCGGTCCGTTTGCTCCATTTGCTATCGCATCGACATAATGCCAGATCGTCACATTGGCCGCTTTTCTGTCGCAAAACGCTTACATTTATGGTCTGCAAACTTATGTCGCGTGCTGTGGTATGCGGAGACACTAAAAGCATCACACTAGAACACAGAAGAAGCTTCTCAGTTGATGTAATCGGCCAGTAAGAAGCAGTACAATTCAAGTTTAAGTATGGATTATTGACTCATTAGCCGGCTTTGGTGCCTTGGACATGACCGACGACCTTAAGATTTCACATGAAACGAGGTCTGGCAGCTACGTTACACGAGAGAATGTGAAGAGTGTTCATATGTAGTAAAAACCTAAGAACTCGGTCCGTTTGCTCCATTAGCTATCGCATCGACCTAATGCCAGATCTTCACATTGGCCGCTATTCCGTCTGAAACGCCTACATTTATCGTCTGTAAACTTATGTCGCGTGCTGCGGTATGCGGAGACACTAAAAGCATCACACTAGAACACAGAAGAAGCTTCTCAGTTGATGTAATCGGCCAGTAAGAAGGTGTACAATTCTTGGTTTAGATATCGATGATTAACTTATTAGCCGGCTTTGGTGCATTGGACATGACCGAGGACCTTAAGATTTGACATGAAACGACGTCTGGCAGCAATGTTACTTGAGAGAATATGAAAAGAGTTCATATGTAGTAAAAACCTAAGAATTCGGCCCGTTAGCTCCATTTGCTATCTAATCGACGTAATGCCAGATCGTCACATTGGCCGCTTTTCTGTCTGAAACGCTGACATTTATCGTCTGCAAACTTATGTCGCGTGGTGCGGTATGCAGGGACACTAAAAGCATCACACTAGAACACAGAAGAAGCTTCTAAGTTGATGTAATCGGCCTGTAAGACGCAGTACAATTGAAGTTTTAGTTATCAATTATTGACTGATTTGCCGGCTTTGGTGCCTTGGACAAGCCCGAGGACCTTAAGTTTTGGCATGAAACGATGTCTGGCAGCCACGTTACATGAGGGAAAGTGAAAAGTATTCATATGTAGTAAAAACCTAAGAAATCGGCCCGTTTGCTCCATTTCCTATCGCATCGACTATATGGGAGTTTGTCACAATTGCCGCTGTTCTGTTTGAAACGCTTACATTTATGGTCTGCAAACTTATGTCGCGTGCTGCGGTATGCAGAGACACTAGAAGCATCACACTAGAACACAGATGAAGCTTCTAAGTTTATGTATTCGGCCAGTAAGAAGCAGTACAATTCAAGATTTAGTTATCGATTATTGACTTATTAGCCGGCTTTTGTGACTTGGACATGACCGAGGACCTCATGATTTGGCATGAAACGAGGTCTAGCAGCCACGTTACACGAGAGAATGTGAAAAGTATTCATATGTAGTAAAAACCTAAGAACTCGGCCCATGTGCTCCATTTGATATCGCATCGACGTAGTGCCAGATCGTTACATTGGCCGCTTTTCTGTCTGGAACGCTTACATTTATCGTCTGCAAACTTATGTCGCGTGCTGTGGTATGCGGAGACACTAAAAGCATCACACTAGAACACCGAAGAAGCTTCTCAGTTGATGTAATCGGCCAGTAAGAACCAGTACAATTCAAGTTTAATTATCGATTTTTGAATTATTAGCCGGCTTTGGTGCCTTTGACATGACCGAGGACCTAAAGATTTGACATGATACGAGGTCTGTCAGCCACGTTGCATGAGGGAAAGTGACAACTGCTCATATGTAGTAAAAACCTAAGAAATCGGCCCGTTTGCTCCATTTCCTATCGCATCGACTAAATGGGAGTTTGTCACATTGGCCGCTGTTCTGTCTGAAACGCTTACATTTATCGTCTGCAAACTTATGTCACGTGCTGCGGTATGCGGAGACACTAAAAGCATCACGCTAGAACACAGAATCAGCTTCTAAGTTGATGTAATCGGGCAGTAAGCAGCAGTACAATTCAAGTTTTAGGTATCCATTATTGACTTATTAGCTGGCTTTGGTTTATTGGGCATGACCAAGGACCTTAAGATTTGGCATGAAGCGAGGTCTGGCAGCCACGTTACACGAGACAATGTGAAAAGTGTTCATATGTAGTAGAAACCTAAGAAATCGGCCCGTTTGCCCCATTTGATATCGCATCGACGTATTGCCAGATCGTCACATAGGCAGTTTTTCTGTCTGAAACGCTTACATTTATGGCCTGCAAACTTTTGTCGCGTGCTGCGGTATGTGGAAACACTAAAAGCATCACACTAGAACACAGAAGAAGCTTTTAAGTTGATGTAATCGGCCAGTAAGGACCAGTACAATTCAAATTTTAGCTATCGATTATTGACTTATTAGCCGGCTTTGGTGGCTTGGAAATGACCGAGGACCTTAAGATTTGGCATGAAACGAGGTCTAGCAGCTATGTTACACGAGGGAATGTGAAATGTGTTCATATGTAGTACAAACTTAAGGAATTGGCCGTTTGCTCCATTTCCTATCGCATCGACGTAATGCCAGTTCGTCACATTGGCCGCTTTTCTGTCTGAAACGCTTCCATTTATCATCTGCAAACTTATGTCGCGTGCTGCGGCATGCGGAGACACTAAAACCATCACACTATAACACAGAAGAAGTTTCTAAGTTGATGTAATCTGCCAGTAAGGAGCAGTACAATTCAAGTTTTACTTATCGATTATTGACTTATTAGCCGCCTTTGGGGCCTTGGACATGACCGAGGACCTTATGACTCGGCATGAAACGAGGTCTGGCAGCCTCGTTACGCGAGGGAATTTGAAAAGTGTTCATACGTTGTAAAAACCAAAGAAATCGGCCGTTTGCTCCATTTGCTATCGCATCGACATAATGCCAGATCGTCACATTGATTACTTTTCTGTCTGAAACGGTTAGATTTATCGTCTGCAAACTTATGTCGCTTGCTGCGGTATGCGGAGACACTAAAAGCATCACGCTAGAACATGGAAGAAGCTTCTAAGTTGATGTAATCGGCCAGTAAGAAGCATTACAATTCAAGTTTTAGTTATCGATTACTGACTTATTAGCCGGCTATGGTGCCTTGGACATGACCGAGGACCTTAAGATTCGGCATGAAACGATGTCTGGCAGCCGCGTTACACGAGAGAATGTAAAAACTGTTCATATGTAGTAAAAATCTAAAAAATCGGTCCGATTGCTCCATTTGCTATCTTGTCGACGTAATGCCAGATCTTCACATTGGCCGCTTTTCTGTCTTAAACGCATACATTTGTAGTCTGCAAACTTATGTCGCATGGTGCGGTAGGCGGAGACACTAAAAGCATCACACTAGAACATGGAAGAAGCTTCTAAGTTGATGTAATCGGCCAGTAAGAAACATTACAATTCAAGTTTTAGTTATCGATTACTGACTTATTAGCCGGCTATGGTGCCTTGGACATGACCGAGGACTTTAAGATTTGACATGAAACTAGGTCTGGCAGCCACGTTACACGAAAGATTGTGAAACGTGTTCATATGTAGTAAAAAAATAAGAAATCGGTCCATTTGATCCATTTGCTATCTCATCGTCATAGTGCCAGATCGTCACATTGTCCGCTTTTTAGTTTGAAACGCTTAAATTTATCGTCTGCAAACTTAAGTCGCGTGCTGCGGTATGCAGAGACACTAAAAGCATCACACTAGAACACAGAATAAGCTTCAAAGTTGATGTAATCGGCAGCAAAATGTAGTACAATTCAAGTTTTAGTTATCGATTATTGACTTATAAGCCGGCTTTGCTGCCTTGGACATGAGCGAGGACCTTAAGATTTGACATGATAGGAGGTCTGGCAGCCACGTTGCACGAGAGAATGTGAAGAGTGTTCATATGTAGTAAAAACCTAAGAAATCGGCCCGTTTGCTCCATTTGCTTTCGCATCGACGTAATGCCAGTTCGTCACATTGGCCGCTTTTCTGTCTGAAACGCTTCCATTTATCATCTGCAAACTTATGTCGCGTGCTGCGGCATGCGGAGACACTAAAACCATCACACTAGAACACAGAAGAAGTTTCTAAGTTGATGTAATCTGCCAGTAAGCAGCAGTACAATTCAAGTTTTACTTATCGTTTATTGACTTATTAGCCGGCTTTGGGGCCTTGGACATGACCGAGGACCTTATGATTTGGCATGAAACGAGGTCTGGCAACCTCGTTACGCGAGGGAATTTGAAAAGTGTTCATATGTTGTAAAAACCTAAGAAATCGGCCGTTTGCTCCATTTGCTATCGCATCGACGTAATGCCAGATCGTCACATTGGCTACTTTTCTGTCTGAAACGGTTATATTTATCGTCTGCAAACTTATGTCGCTTTCTGCGGTATGCGGAGACACTAAAAGCATCACACTAGAACATGGAAGAATCTTCTAAGTTGATGTAATCGGCCAGTAAGAAGCATTACAATTCAAGTTTTAGTTATCGATTACTGACTTATTAGCCGGCTTTGGTGCCTTGGACATGACCGAGGACCTTAAGATTTGGCATGAAACGATGTCTGGCAGTCGTGTTACACGAGAGAATGAAAAAACTGTTCATATGTACTAAAAATCTAAAAAATCGGTCCGATTGCTCCATTTGCTATCTTGTCGACGTAATGCCAGATCTTCACATTGGCCGCTTTTCTGTCTTAAACGCATACATTTGTAGTCTGCAAACTTATGTCGCATGGTGCGGTAGGCGGAGACACTAAAAGCATCACACTAGAACACAGAAGAAGCTTCTAAGTTGATGTAATCGGCCAGTAAGAAGCAGTACAATTCAAGTTTTAGTTATCGATTATTGACTTATTAGCCGGCTTTGGTGCCTTGGTCACGACCGAGTACCTGAAGATTTGACATGAAACGAGGTCTGGCAGCCACGTTACACGAGAGAATGTGAAAAGTGTTCATATGTAGAAAAAACCTAAGAAATCGGCCCTTTAGCTCCGTTTGCTATCTAATCGACGTATTGCCAGACCGTCACATTGGCCGCTTTTCTGTCTGAAACGCTTTCATTTATCGTTTGCAAACTTATATCTTGTGCTGCGGTATGCGGTGACACTAAAAGCATTACACTAGAACACAGATGAATCTTCTAAGTTGATGTAATCGGCCAGTAAGAAGCAGTACAATTCAAGTTCTAGTTTCCGATTATTGACATATTAGCCGGTTTTGGTGCCTTGGACATGACCGAGTACATTAAGATTTGGCATGAAACGAGGTCTGGCAGCAACGTTACACGAGAGAATGTGAAAAGTGTTCATATCTAGTAAAAACCTAAGAAATCGGCCCTTTAGCTCCATTTGCTATCGAATCGACGAAATGCCAGAACGTCACATTGCCCGCTTTCCCGTCTGAAACGCTTACATTTATCGTCTGCGAACTTATGTCGCGTGCTGCGGGATGCGGAGACACTAAAAGCATCACACTAGAACACAGAAGAAGTTTCTGAGCTTATGTAATTGGCCAGTGAGAAGCAGTACAATTCAAATTTTTGTTATCGATTATTGACTTATTAGCCGGCTTCGGTGCCTTGGACATGACCGAGGAACTTAAGATTTAGCATGAAACAAAGGTTGGCAACCACGTTACACGAGACAATATGAAATGTGTTGATATGTAGTAAAAACCTAAGAAATCGGCCCCTTTGCTCCATTTGCTACCGCATCGACGTAATGCCAGATCGTCACATTGGCCGTTTTTCTATCTGAACGCTTTCATTTATCGCCTGCAAACTTATGTCGCGTGCTGCGGTATGCGGAGACATTAAAAGCATCACACTAGAACAGAGAAGAAGCTTCTAAGTTGATGTAATGGACCAGTAAGAAGCAGTACAATTCAAGTTTTAGTTATCGATTATTGATTTATTAGCCGGCATTGGTGCCTTGGACATGACCGAGGACCTTAAGATTTGACATGAAACTAGGTCTGGCAGCCACGTTACACGAAAGATTGTGAAAAGTGTTCATATGTAGTAAAAAAATAAGAAATCGGTCCATTTGATCCATTTGCTATCACATCGTCATAGTTCCAGATCGTCACATTGTCCGCTTTTTAGTTTGAAACGCTTAAATTTATCGTCTGCAAACTTAAGTCGCGTGCTGCGGTATGCGGAGACACCAAAAGCATCACACTAGAACACAGAAGAAGCTTCTAAGTTGATGTAATCGGCAGTAAAATGTAGTACAATTCAAGTTTTAGTTATCGGTTATTGACTTATTAGCCGGCTTTGCTGCCTTGGACATGAGCGAGGACCTTAAGATTTGACATGATAGGAGATCTGGCAGCCACGTTGCACGAGAGAATGTGAAAAGTGTTCATATGTAGTAAAAACCTAAGAAATCGGCCCGTTAGCTCCATTTTCTATCGAATCGACGTAATTCCAGATTGTCACATTGGCCGTTTTTCTTTCTGAAACGCTTACATTTATCGTCTGCTAACTTATGTCGCGTGCTGCGGTATGCGGAGACACTAAAAGCATCACACTAGAACACAGAAGAAGCTTCTAAGGTTATGTATTCGGCCAGTAAGAAGCAGTACAATTCAAGATTTAGTTATCGATTATTGACTTATTAGCCGGCTTTTGTGACTTGGACATGACCGAGGACCTCATGATTTGGCATGAAACGAGGTCTAGCAGCCACGTTACACGAGAGAATGTGAAAAGTATTCATATGTAGTAAAAACCTAAGAACTCGGCCCATGTGCTCCATTTGATATCGCATCGACGTAGTGTCAGATCGTTACATTGGCCGCTTTTCTGTCTGGAACGCTTACATTTATCGTCTGCAAACTTATGTCGCGTGCTGTGGTATGCGGAGACACTAAATGCATCACACTAGAACACAGAAGAGGCTTCTAAGTTGATGTAATCGGCCAGTAGAAGCAGTACAATTCAAGTTTTAGATGTCGATTATTGACTTATTAGCCGGCTTAGGTGCCTTGGACATGACCGAGGACCGTAAGATTTGGCATGAATCGAGAACGTTACACGAGAGAATGTGAAAAGTGTTCATATGTAGTAAAACCTAAGAAGTCGGCCCGTTTGCTCCATTTGCTTTCGCATCGACATAATGCCAGATCGTCACATTGGCCGTTTTTCTGTCTGAAACGCTTACATTTATGGTCTGCAAACTTATGTCGCGTGCTGCGGTATGCGGAGACACTAAAAGCATCACACTAGAACACAGAAGAAGCTTCTCAGTTCATGTAATCGGCCAGTAAGAACCAGTACAATTCAAGTTTAATTGTCGATTATTGAATTATTAGCCGGCTTTGGTGATTTGGACATGACCGAGGATCTTATGATTGCCGGCCGAAGTGGCCGCGCGGTTCTGGCGCTGCAGTCTGGAACCGCGAGACCGCTACGGTCGCAGGTTCGAATCCTGCCTCGGGCATGGATGTGTGTGATGTCCTTAGGTTAGTTAGGTTTAACTAGTTCTAAGTTCTAGGGGACTAATGACCTAAGCAGTTGAGTCCCGTAGTGCTCAGAGCCATTTGAACCATTTGATCTTATGATTCGGCATGAAACGAGGTCAGGCAACCTCGTTACGCGAGGGAATTTGAAAAGTGTTCATATGTAGTAAAAGCCTAAGAAATCGGCCGTTTGCTCCATTTGCTATCGCATCGACGTAATGCCAGATCGTCACATTGGCCGCTTTTCCGTCTGAAACGCTGACATTTACCGTCTGTAAACTTATGTCGCGTGGTGCGGTATACAGAGACACTAAAAGCATCACACTAGACGACAGAAGAAGCTTCTCAGTTGATGTAATCGGCCAGTAAGAACCAGTACAATTCAAGTTTAATTATAGATTATTGAATTATTAGCCGGCTTTGGTGCCTTGGACATGACCGAGGACCTAAAGATTTGACATGAACGAGGTCTAGCAGCCACGTTACATGAGGGAAAGTGAAAAGTGTTCATATGTAGTAAAAACCTAAGAAATCGGCCCGTTTGCTCCATTTCCTATCGCATCGACTAAATGGGAGTTTGTCACATTGGCCGCTGTTCTGTCTGAAACGCTTACATTTATGGTCTGCAAACTTATGTCGCGTGCTGCGGTATGCGGAGACACTAGAAGCATCACACTAGAACACAGAAGAAGCTTCTAAGGTTATGTATTCGGCCAGTAAGAAGCAGTACAATTCAAGATTTAGCTATCGATTATTGACATATTAGCCGGCTTTTGTGACTTGGACATGACCGAGGACCTCATGACTTGGCATGAAACGAGGTCTAGCAGCCACGTTACACGAGAGAATGTGAAAAGTATTCATATGTAGTAAAAACCTAAGAACTCGGCCCATGTGCTCCATTTGATATCGCATCGACGTAGTGCCAGATCGTTACATTGGCCGCTTTTCTGTCTGGAACGCTTACATTTATCGTCTGCAAACTTATGTCGCGTGCTGTGGTATGCGGAGACACTAAATGCATCACACTAGAACACAGAAGAGGCTTCTAAGTTGATGTAATCGGCCAGTAGAAGCAGTACAATTCAAGTTTTAGATGTCGATTATTGATTTATTAGCCAGCTTAGGTGCCTTGGACATGACCGAGGACCGTAAGATTTGGCATGAATCGAGAACGTTACTCGAGAGAATGTGAAAAGTGTTCATATGTAGTAAAAACCTAATAATCGGTCCGTTTGCTCCATTTGCTTTCGCATTGACATAATGCCAGATCGTCACATTGGCCGTTTTTCTGTCTGAACCGCTTACATTTATGGTCTGCAAACTTATGTCGCGTGCTGCGGTATGCGGAGACACTAAAAGCATCACACTAGAACACAGAAGAAGCTTCTCAGTTGATGTAATCGGCCAGTAAGAACCAGTACAATTCAAGTTAAATGATCGATTATTGAATTATTAGCCGGCTTTGGTGCCTTGGACATGACCGAGGACCTTAAGATTTGACATGAAACGAGGTCTGGCAGCCACGTTACATGAGGGAAAGTGAAAACTGTTCATATGTAGTAAAAACCTAAGAAATCGGCCCGTTTGCTCCATTTCCTATCGCATCGACGTAATGCCAGTTCGTCACATTGGCCGCTTCTCTGTCTGAAACGCTTCCATTTATCACCTGCAAACTTATGTCGCGTGCTGCGGCATGCGGAGACACTAAAACCATCACACTAGAACACAGAAGAAGTTTCTAAGTTGATGTAATCTGCCAGTAAGGAGCAGTACAATTCAAGTTTTACTTATCGTTTATTGACTTATTAGCCGGCTTTGGGGCCTTGGACATGACCGAGGACCTTATGATTCGGCATGAAACGAGGTCTGGCAGCCTCGTTACGCGAGGGAATTTGAAAAGTGTTCATATGTTGTAAAAACCTAAGAAATCGGCCGTTTGCTCCATTTGCTATCGCATCGACGTAATGCCAGATCGTCACATTGGCTACTTTTCTGTCTGAAACGGTTAGATATATCGTCTGCAAACTTATGTCGCTTGCTGCGGTATGCGGAGACACTAAAAGCATCACACTAGAACATGGAAGAAGCTTCTAAGTTGATGTAATCGGCCAGTAAGAAGCATTACAATTCAAGTTTTAGTTATCGATTACTGACTTATTAGCCGGCTATGGTGCCTTGGACATGACCGAGGGCCTTAAGATTTGGCATGAAACGATGTCTGGCAGCCGCGTTACACGAGAGAATGTAAAAACTGTTCATATGTAGTAAAAATCTAAAAAATCGGTCCGATTGCTCCATTTGCTATCTTGTCGACGTTATGCCAGATCTTCACATTGGCCGCTTTTCTTTCTTAAACGCATACATTTGTAGTCTGCAGCTTATGTCGCATGGTGCGGTAGGCGGAGACACTAAAAGCATCACACTAGAACACAGAAGAAGCTCATAAGTTGATGTAATCGGCCAGTAAGAAGCAGTACAATTCAAGTTTTAGTTATCGATTTTTGACTTATTAGCCGGCTTTGGTGCCTTGGTCACGACCGAGGACCTGAAGATTTGACATGAAACGAGGTCTGGCAGCCACGTTACACGAGAGAATGTGAAAAGTGTTCATATGTAGAAAAAACCTAAGAAATCGTCCCTTTAGCTCCGTTTGCTATCTAATCGACGTATTGCCAGACCGTCACATTGGTTGCTTTTCTGTCTGAAACGCTTACATTTATCGTCTGCAAACTTATGTCGTGTGCTGCGGTATGCGGTGACACTAAAAGCATCACACTAGGACACAGATGAATCTTCTAAGTTGATGTAATCGGCCAGTAAGAAGTAGTTCAATTCAAGTTCTAGTTTCCGATTATTGACATATTAGCCGGTTTTGGTGCCTTGGACATGACCGAGTACCTTAAGATTTGGCATGAAACGAGGTCTGGCAGCAACGTTACACGAGAGAATGTGAAAAGTGTTCATATCTAGTAAAAACCTAAGAAATCGACCAGTGTGCTCCATTTGCAATCGCATCGACGTAATGCCAGATCGTCACATTCGCCGCTTTTCTGTCTGAATCACTAACATTTATCGTCTGCAAACTTATGTCGCGTGTTGTGGTATGCGGAGACACTAAAAGCATCACACTAGAACACAGAAGAAGCTTCTAAGTTGATGTTGATGTTGTTCGAGTATAATGACTTTTTTGGAGACTAGAAATCTACTCTGTAGGAATCAGCATGGGTTTCGAAAAAGACGGTCATGTGAAACCCAGCTAATGCTATTCGTCCACGAGACTCAGAGGGCCATAGATACGGGTTCACAGGTAGATGCCGTGTTTCTTGACTTCCGCAAGGCGTTCGATACAGTTCCCCACAGTCGTTTAATGAACAAAGTAAGAGCATATGGACTATCAGACCAATTGTGTGATTGGATTGAGGAGTTCCTAGATAACAGGACGCAGCATGTCATTCTCAATGGAGAGAAGTCTTCCGAAGTAAGAGTGATTTCAGGTGTGCCGCAAGGGAGTGTCATAGGACCGTTGCTATTCACAATATACGTAAATGACATTGCGGATGACATCGGAAGTTCACTGAGGCTTTTTGCGGATGATGCTGTGGTGTATCGAGAGGTTGTAACAATGGAAAATTGTACTGAAATGCAGGAGGATCTGCAGCGAATTGACGCATGGTGCAGGGAACGGCAATTGAATCTCAATATAGACAAGTGTAATGTGCTGCGAATACACAGAAAGATAGATCCTTTATCATTTAGCTACAAAATAGCAGGTCAGCAACTGGAAGCAGTTAATACCATAAATTATCTGGGAGTACGCATTAGGAGTGATTTAAAATGGAATGATCATATAATGTTGATCGTCGGTAAAGCAGATGCCAGACTGAGATTCATTGGAAGAATCCTAAGGAAATGCAATCCGAAAACAAAGGAAGTAGGTTACAGTACGCTTGTTCGCCCACTGCTTGAATACTGCTCAGCAGTGTGGGATCCGTACCAGGTAGGGCTGATAGAAGATATAGAGAAGATCCAACAGAGAGCAGCACGCTTCGTTACAGGATCATTTAGTAATCGCGAAAGCGTTACGGAGATGATAGATAAACTCCAGTGGAAGACTCAGCAGGAGAGACGCTCAGTAGCTCGGTACGGGCTTTTGTCAAAGTTTCGAGAACATACCTTCACCGAAGAGTCAAGCAGTATATTGCTCCCTGCTACGTATATCTCGCGAAGAGACCATGAGGATAAAATCAGAGAGATTAGAGCCCACACAGAGGCATACCGACAATCCTTCTTTCCACACACAATACGACAATGGAATAGATGTGAGAACCGATAGAGGTACTCAAGGTACCCTCCGCCACGCACCGTCAGGTGGCTTGCGGAGTATGGATGTAGATGTAGAGATGTAGATGTAATGGACCAGTAAGAAGCAGTACAATTCAAGTTTTAGTTATCGATTATTGATTTATTAGCCGGCATTGGTGCCTTGGACATGACCGAGGACCTTAAGATTTGGCATGAAACTAGGTCTGGCAGCCACGTTACACGAAAGATAATGAAAGGTGTTCATATGTAGTAAAAAAATAAGAAATCGGTCCATTTGTTCCAATTGCTATCTCATCGTCATAGTGCCAGATCGTCACATTGGCCGCTTCTCAGTCTGAAACGCTTACAGTTATCGTTTGCAAACTTATGTCGCTTGCTGCGGTATTCGGAGACACTAAAAGCATCACGCTAGAACACAGAAGAAGCTTCTAAGTTGATGTAATCGGCAGTAAGGAGCAGTACAATTCAAGTTTTAGGTATCGATTATTGACTTATTAGCCGGCTTTGGTGTATTGGACAAGACCAAGGTCCTTAAGATTTGGCATGAAACGAGGTCTGGCAGCCACGTTACACGAGACAATGTGAAAAGTGTTCATATGTAGTAAAAACCTAAGAAATCGGTCCGTTTGCTCCATTTCCTATCGCATCGACTAAATGGGAGTTTGTCACATTGGCCGCTGTTCTGTCTGAAACGCTTACATTTATGGTCTGCAAACTTATGTCGCGTGCTGCGGTATCCGGAGACACTAAAAGCATCACGCTAGAACACAGAAGAAGCTTCTAAGTTGATGTAATCGGCAGTAAGGAGCAGTACAATTCAAGTTTTAGGTATCGATTATTGACTTATTAGCCGGCTTTGGTGTATTGGACAAGACCAAGGTCCTTAAGATTTGGCATGAAACGAGGTCTGGCAGCCACGTTACACGAGACAATGTGAAAAGTGTTCATATGTAGTAAAAACCTAAGAAATCGGTCCGTTTGCTCCATTTGCTATCGCATCGACGTAATACCAGATCATCACATTGGCCGTTTTTCTGTGTGAAACACTTACATTTATTACCTACAAACATATGTCGCGTGCTGCGGTATGCGGAGACACTAAAAGCATCACACTAGAACACAGAAGAAGCTGCTAAGTTGATGTAATCGGCCAGTAACGAGCAGTACAATTCAAGTCTTAGTTACCGATTTTTGATTTATAATCCGGCTTTGGTGCCTTGAACATGACCAAGGACCTTAAGATTTGGCATGAAACGAGGTCTGGCAGGCACGTTACACGAGAGAATGTGAAAAGATTTCATAAGTAGTAAAAACCTAAGAAATCGGCCCGTTTGCTCCATTTGCTATCGCATCGACGTAATTCCAGATCGTCGCATTCGCCGCTTTTCTGTCTGAAACGCTTACTTTTATCGTCTGCAAACTTATGTCGCGTACTGCGGTATGCGGAGACACTAAAAGCATCACACTAGAACACAGAAGAAACTTCTAAGTTGATGTAATCGGCCAGTAAGAAGCAGTACAATTCAAGTTTTAGTTATCGATTATTGACTTAGTAGCCGGCTTTGGTGCCTTGGACATGACCGAGGACCTTAAGATTTGACATGAAACGAGGTCTGGCAGCCACGTTACACGAAGAATGTTAAAAGTCTTCATATGTGTTAAAAACCTAAGAAATCGGCCCATGTGCTCCATTTGTCATCGCATCGACGTAATGCCAGATCGACACATTGGCCGCTTTTCTGTCTGGAACGCTTAAATTTTCGTCTGCAAACTTATCTCGCGTGCTGTGGTATGCGGAGACACCTAAAGCAACACTCTAGAACACAGAAGAAGCTTCTAAGTTGATGTAATCGGCCAGTAAGAAGCAGTACAATTCAAGTTTTAGTTATCGATTATTGACTTAGTGGCCGGCTTTGGTGCCTTGGACATGACCGAGGACCTTAAGATTTGACATGAAACGAGGTCTGGCAGCCACGTTACACGAGAGAATGTGAAAAGTGTTCATATGTAGTAAAAACCTAAGACGTCGACCCGTTTGCTCCATTTGCTACCACATCGGCGTAATGCCAGATAGTCACATTTGCCGCTTTTCTGTCAGAACCGCCTACATTTATCGTTTGCAAACTTATGTCGCGTGCTGCGGTATGCGGAGACACTAAAAGCATCACGCTAGAACACAGAAGAATCTTCTAAGTTGATGTAATCGGCCAGTAAGAAGTAGTTCAATTCAAGTTCTAGTTTCCGATTATTGACATATTAGCCGGTTTTGGTGCCTTGGACATGACCGAGTACCTTAAGATTTGGCATGAAACGAGGTCTGGCAGCAACGTTACACGAGAGAATGTGAAAAGTGTTCATATCTAGTAAAAACCTAAGAAATCGACCAGTGTGCTCCATTTGCAATCGCATCGACGTAATGCCAGATCGTCACATTCGCCGCTTTTCTGTCTGAATCACTAACATTTATCGTCTGCAAACTTATGTCGCGTGTTGTGGTATGCGGAGACACTAAAAGCATCACACTAGAACACAGAAGAAGCTTCTAAGTTGATGTTGATGTTGTTCGAGTATAATGACTTTTTTGGAGACTAGAAATCTACTCTGTAGGAATCAGCATGGGTTTCGAAAAAGACGGTCATGTGAAACCCAGCTAATGCTATTCGTCCACGAGACTCAGAGGGCCATAGATACGGGTTCACAGGTAGATGCCGTGTTTCTTGACTTCCGCAAGGCGTTCGATACAGTTCCCCACAGTCGTTTAATGAACAAAGTAAGAGCATATGGACTATCAGACCAATTGTGTGATTGGATTGAGGAGTTCCTAGATAACAGGACGCAGCATGTCATTCTCAATGGAGAGAAGTCTTCCGAAGTAAGAGTGATTTCAGGTGTGCCGCAAGGGAGTGTCATAGGACCGTTGCTATTCACAATATACGTAAATGACATTGCGGATGACATCGGAAGTTCACTGAGGCTTTTTGCGGATGATGCTGTGGTGTATCGAGAGGTTGTAACAATGGAAAATTGTACTGAAATGCAGGAGGATCTGCAGCGAATTGACGCATGGTGCAGGGAATGGCAATTGAATCTCAATATAGACAAGTGTAATGTGCTGCGAATACACAGAAAGATAGATCCTTTATCATTTAGCTACAAAATAGCAGGTCAGCAACTGGAAGCAGTTAATACCATAAATTATCTGGGAGTACGCATTAGGAGTGATTTAAAATGGAATGATCATATAATGTTGATCGTCGGTAAAGCAGATGCCAGACTGAGATTCATTGGAAGAATCCTAAGGAAATGCAATCCGAAAACAAAGGAAGTAGGTTACAGTACGCTTGTTCGCCCACTGCTTGAATACTGCTCAGCAGTGTGGGATCCGTACCAGGTAGGGCTGATAGAAGATATAGAGAAGATCCAACAGAGAGCAGCACGCTTCGTTACAGGATCATTTAGTAATCGCGAAAGCGTTACGGAGATGATAGATAAACTCCAGTGGAAGACTCAGCAGGAGAGACGCTCAGTAGCTCGGTACGGGCTTTTGTCAAAGTTTCGAGAACATACCTTCACCGAAGAGTCAAGCAGTATATTGCTCCCTCCTACGTATATCTCGCGAAGAGACCATGAGGATAAAATCAGAGAGATTAGAGCCCACACAGAGGCATACCGACAATCCTTCTTTCCACACACAATACGACAATGGAATAGATGTGAGAACCGATAGAGGTACTCAAGGTACCCTCCGCCACGCACCGTCAGGTGGCTTGCGGAGTATGGATGTAGATGTAGAGATGTAGATGTAATGGACCAGTAAGAAGCAGTACAATTCAAGTTTTAGTTATCGATTATTGATTTATTAGCCGGCATTGGTGCCTTGGACATGACCGAGGACCTTAAGATTTGGCATGAAACTAGGTCTGGCAGCCACGTTACACGAAAGATTATGAAAGGTGTTCATATGTAGTAAAAAAATAAGAAATCGGTCCATTTGTTCCAATTGCTATCTCATCGTCATAGTGCCAGATCGTCACATTGGCCGCTTTTCAGTCTGAAACGCTTACAGTTATCGTTTGCAAACTTATGTCGCTTGCTGCGGTATCCGGAGACACTAAAAGCATCACGCTAGAACACAGAAGAAGCTTCTAAGTTGATGTAATCGGCAGTAAGGAGCAGTACAATTCAAGTTTTAGGTATCGATTATTTACTTATTCGCCGGCTTTGGTGTATTGGACAAGACCAAGGTCCTTAAGATTTGGCATGAAACGAGGTCTGGCAGCCACGTTACACGAGACAATGTGAAAAGTGTTCATATGTAGTAAAAACCTAAGAAATCGGTCCGTTTGCTCCATTTCCTATCGCATCGACTAAATGGGAGTTTGTCACATTGGCCGCTGTTCTGTCTGAAACGCTTACATTTATGGTCTGCAAACTTATGTCGCGTGCTGCGGTATCCGGAGACACTAAAAGCATCACGCTAGAACACAGAAGAAGCTTCTAAGTTGATGTAATCGGCAGTAAGGAGCAGTACAATTCAAGTTTTAGGTATCGATTATTGACTTATTAGCCGGCTTTGGTGTATTGGACAAGACCAAGGTCCTTAAGATTTGGCATGAAACGAGGTCTGGCAGCCACGTTACACGAGACAATGTGAAAAGTGTTCATATGTAGTAAAAACCTAAGAAATCGGTCCGTTTGCTCCATTTCCTATCGCATCGACTAAATGGGAGTTTGTCACATTGGCCGCTGTTCTGTCTGAAACGCTTACATTTATGGTCTGCAAACTTATGTCGCGTGCTGCGGTATCCGGAGACACTAAAAGCATCACGCTAGAACACAGAAGAAGCTTCTAAGTCGATGTAATCGGCAGTAAGGAGCAGTACAATTCAAGTTTTAGGTATCGATTATTGACTTATTAGCCGGCTTTGGTGTATTGGACAAGACCAAGGTCCTTAAGATTTGGCATGAAACGAGGTCTGGCAGCCACGTTACACGAGACAATGTGAAAAGTGTTCATATGTAGTAAAAACCTAAGAAATCGGTCCGTTTGCTCCATTTGCTATCGCATCGACGTAATACCAGATCATCACATTGGCCGTTTTTCTGTGTGAAACACTTACATTTATTACCTACAAACATATGTCGCGTGCTGCGGTATGCGGAGACACTAAAAGCATCACACTAGAACACAGAAGAAGCTGCTAAGTTGATGTAATCGGCCAGTAACGAGCAGTACAATTCAAGTCTTAGTTACCGATTTTTGATTTATAATCCGGCTTTGGTGCCTTGAACATGACCAAGGACCTTAAGATTTGGCATGAAACGAGGTCTGGCAGGCACGTTACACGAGAGAATGTGAAAAGAGTTCATAAGTAGTAAAAACCTAAGAAATCGGCCCGTTTGCTCCATTTGCTATCGCATCGACGTAATTCCAGATCGTCGCATTCGCCGCTTTTCTGTCTGAAACGCTTACTTTTATCGTCTGCAAACTTATGTCGCGTACTGCGGTATGCGGAGACACTAAAAGCATCACACTAGAACACAGAAGAAACTTCTAAGTTGATGTAATCGGCCTGTAAGAAGCAGTACAATTCAAGTTTTAGTTATCGATTATTGACTTAGTAGTCGGCTTTGGTGCCTTGGACATGACCGAGGACCTTAAGATTTGACATGAAACGAGGTCTGGCAGCCACGTTACACGAGAGAATGTTAAAAGTGTTCATATGTGTTAAAAACCTAAGAAATCGGCCCATGTGCTCCATTTGTCATCGCATCGACGTAATGCCAGATCGACACATTGGCCGCTTTTCTGTCTGTAACGCTTAAATTTTCGTCTGCAAACTTATCTCGCATGCTGTGGTATGCGGAGACACCTAAAGCATCACTCTAGAACACAGAAGAAGCTTCTAAGTTTATGTATTCGGCCAGTAAGAAGCAGTACAATTCAAGATTTAGTTATCGATTATTGACTTGTTAGCCGGCTTTTGTGACTTGGACATAACCGAGGACCTCATGATTTGGCATGAAACGAGGTCTAGCAGCCACGTTACACGAGAGAATGTGAAAAGTATTCATATGTAGTAAGAACGTAAGAACTCGGCCCATGTGCTCCATTTGATGTCGCATCGACGTAGTGCCAGATCGTTACATTGGCCGCTTTTCTGTCTGGAACGCTTACATTTATCGTCTGCAAACTTATGTCGCGTGCTGTGGTATGCGGAGACACTAAATGCATCACACTAGAACACAGAAGAAGCTTCTAAGTTGATGTAATCGGCCAGTAAGAAGCAGTACAATTCAAGTTTTAGTTGTCGATTATTGACTTATTTTCCGGCTTAGGTGCCTTGGACATGACCGACGACCGTAAGATTTGGCATGAAACGAGAACGTTACACGAGAGAATGTGAAAAGTGTTCATATGTAGTAAAAACTTAAGAAATCGGCCCGTTTACTCCATTTGCTTTCGCATCGACATAATGCCAGATCGTCACATTGGCCGTTTTTCTGTCTGAAACGCTTACATTTATGATCTGCAAACTTATGTCGCGTGCTGCGCTATGCGGAGACACTAAAAGCATCACACTAGAACACAGAAGAAGCTTCTCAGTTGATGTAATCGGCCAGTAAGAAGGAGTACAATTCTTCGTTTAGGTATCGATTATTGACTTAATAGCCGGCTTTGGTGCATTGGACATGACCGAGGACCTTAAGATTATACATGAAACGAGGTCTGGCAGCCACGTTACACGAGACAATGTGAAAGGTGTTCATACGTAGTAAAAACCTAAGAAATCGGTTCGTTTGCTCCATTTGCTATCGCATCGACGTAATACCAGATCATCACATTGGCCGCTTTTCTGTCTGAAACACTTACATTTATTGCCTTCAAACATATGTCGCATGCTGCGGTATGCGGAGACACTAAAAGCATCACACTAGAACACAGAAGAAGCTGCTAAGTTGATGTAATCGGCCAATAACGAGAAGTTCATTCAAGTCTTAGTTACCGATTTTTTTATTTATTATCCGGCTTTGGTACCTTGGACATGACCAAGGACCTTAAGATTTGGCATGAAACGAGGTCTGGCAGGCACGTTACACGAGAGAATGTGAAAAGAGTTCATAAGTAGTAAAAACCTAAGAAATCGACCTGTGTGCTCCATTTGCTCTCGCATCGACGTAATGCCAGATCGTCACATTGGCCGATTTTCTGTCTGGAACACTTAAATTTTCGTCTGCAAACTTATCTCGCGTGCTGTGGTATGCGGAGACACTGAAAGCATCACTCTTGAACACAGAAGAAGCTTCTAAGTTGATGTAATCGGCCAGTAAGAAGCAGTACAATTCAAGTTTTAGTTATCGATTATTGACTTAGTAGCCGGCTTTGGTGCCTTGGACATGACCGATGACCTTAAGAGTTGACATGAAACGAGGTCTGGCAGCCACGTTACACGAGAGAATGTGAAAAGTGTTCATATGTAGTAAAAACCTAAGACATCGACCCGTTTCCTCCATTTGCTACCACATCGGCGTAATGCCAGATAGTCACATTTGCCGCTTTTCTGTCAGAATCGCCTGAATTTATCGTTTGCAAACTTATGTCGCGTGCTGCGGTATGCGGAGACACTAAACGCATCACGCTAGAACACAGAAGCAGCTTCTAAGTTGATGTTATCGGGCAGTAAGCAGCAGTACAATTCAAGTTTTAGGTATCCATTATTGACTTATTAGCTGGCTTTGGTGTAGTGGACATGACGAAACCTTAAGATTTGGCATGAAGCGAGGTCTGGCAGCCACGTTACACGAGAGAATGTGAAAAGTGTTCATATGTAGGAAAAACCTAAGAAATCGGCCCGTTTGCTCCATTTGCTATCGCATCGACGTAATGCCAGATCGTTAAATTGGCCGTTTTTCTATCTGAACGCTTACATTTATCGCCTGCAAACTTATGTCGCGTGCTGTGGTATGCGGAGACACTAAAAGCATCACACTAGAACACAGAAGAAGCTTCTAAGTTGATGTTGATGTTGTTCGAGTATAATGACTTTTTTGGAGACTAGAAATCTACTCTGTAGGAATCAGCATGGGTTTCGAAAAAGACGGTCATGTGAAACCCAGCTAGTGCTATTCGTCCACGAGACTCAGAGGGCCATAGATACGGGTTCACAGGTAGATGCCGTGTTTCTTGACTTCCGCAAGGCGTTCGATACAGTTCCCCACAGTCGTTTAATGAACAAAGTAAGAGCATATGGACTATCAGACCAATTGTGTGATTGGATTGAGGAGTTCCTAGATAACAGGACGCAGCATGTCATTCTCAATGGAGAGAAGTCTTCCGAAGTAAGAGTGATTTCAGGTGTGCCGCAAGGGAGTGTCATAGGACCGTTGCTATTCACAATATACGTAAATGACATTGTGGATGACATCGGAGGTTCACTGAGGCTTTTTGCGGATGATGCTGTGGTGTATCGAGAGGTTGTAACAATGGAAAATTGTACTGAAATGCAGGAGGATCTGCAGCGAATTGACGCATGGTGCAGGGAATGGCAATTGAATCTCAATATAGACAAGTGTAATGTGCTGCGAATACACAGAAAGATAGATCCTTTATCATTTAGCTACAAAATAGCAGGTCAGCAACTGGAAGCAGTCAATACCATAAATTATCTGGGAGTACGCATTAGGAGTTATTTAAAATGGAATGATGATATAATGTTGATCGTCGGTAAAGCAGATGCCAGACTGAGATTCATTGGAAGAATCCTAAGGAAATACAATCCGAAAACAAAGGAAGTAGGTTACAGTACGCTTGTTCGCCCACTGCTTGAATACTGCTCAGCAGTGTGGGATCCGTACCAGGTAGGGCTGATAGAAGATATAGAGAAGATCCAACGGAGAGCAGCACGCTTCGTTACAGGATCATTTAGTAATCGCGAAAGCGTTACGGAGATGATAGATAAATTCCAGTGGAAGACTCTGCAGGAGAGACGCTCAGTAGCTCGGTACGGGCTTTTGTCAAAGTTTCGAGATCATACCTTCACCGAAGAGTCAAGCAGTATATTGCTCCCTCCTACGTATATCTCGCGAAGAGACCATGAGGATAAAATCAGAGAGATTAGAGCCCACACAGAGGCATACCGACAATCCTTCTTTCCACAAACAATACGAGAATGGAATAGATGTGAGAACCGATAGAGGTACTCAAGGTACCCTCCGCCACACACCGTCAGGTGGCTTGCGGAGTATGGATGTAGATGTAGAGATGTAGATGTAATGGACCAGTAAGAAGCAGTACAATTCAAGTTTTAGTTATCGATTATTGATTTATTAGCCGGCATTGGTGCCTTGGACATGACCGAGGACCTTAAGATTTGGCATGAAACTAGGTCTGGCAGCCACGTTACACGAAAGATTATGAAAGGTGTTCATATGTAGTAAAAAAATAAGAAATCGGTCCATTTGATCCATTTGCTATCTCATCGTCATAGTGCCAGATCGTCACATTGGCCGCTTTTCAGTCTGTAACGCTTACATTTATCGTTTGCAAACTAATGTCGCGTGCTGCGGTATGCAGAGACACTAAAAGCATCACACTAGAACACAGAAGAAGCTTCTAAGTTGATGTAATCGGCAGTAAGAAGCAGTACAATTCAAGTTTTAGTTATCGATTATTGACTTATTAGCCGCCTTTGCTGCCGTGGACATGAGCGAGGACCTTTAGATTTGACATGATAGGAGGTCTGGCAGCACGTTACACGAGAGAATGTGAAAAGTGTTAATATGTAGTAAAAACCTAAGAAATCGGCCCGTTAGCTCCATTTGCTATCTAATCGACGTAATGCCAGATCGTCACATTGGCCGCTTTTCTGTCAGAAACGCTTACATTTATCGTTTGCAAACTTATGTCTCATGCTGCGGTACGCGGAGACACTAAAAGCATCACGCTAGAACACAGAAGAAGCTGCTAAGTTGATGTAATCGGCCAGTAACGAGCAGTACAATTCAAGTCTTAGTTACCGATTTTTGATTTATAATCCGGCTTTGGTGCCTTGAACATGACCAAGGACCTTAAGATTTGGCATGAAACGAGGTCTGGCAGGCACGTTACACGAGAGAATGTGAAAAGATTTCATAAGTAGTAAAAACCTAAGAAATCGGCCCGTTTGCTCCATTTGCTATCGCATCGACGTAATACCAGATCGTCGCATTCGCCGCTTTTCTGTCTGAAACGCTTACTTTTATCGTCTGCAAACTTATGTCGCGTACTGCGGTATGCGGAGACACTAAAAGCATCACACTAGAACACAGAAGAAACTTCTAAGTTGATGTAATCGGCCAGTAAGAAGCAGTACAATTCAAGTTTTAGTTATCGATTATTGACTTAGTAGCCGGCTTTGGTGCCATGGACATGACCGAGGACCTTAAGATTTGACATGAAACGAGGTCTGGCAGCCACGTTACACGAAGAATGTTAAAAGTCTTCATATGTGTTAAAAACCTAAGAAATCGGCCAATGTGCTCCATTTGTCATCGCATCGACGTAATGCCAGATCGACACATTGGCCGCTTTTCTGTCTGGAACGCTTAAATTTTCGTCTGCAAACTTATCTCGCGTGCTGTGGTATGCGGAGACACCTAAAGCAACACTCTAGAACACAGAAGAAGCTTCTAAGTTGATGTAATCGGCCAGTAAGAAGCAGTACAATTCAAGTTTTAGTTATCGATTATTGACTTAGTGGCCGGCTTTGGTGCCTTGGACATGACCGAGGACCTTAAGATTTGACATGAAACGAGGTCTGGCAGCCACGTTACACGAGAGAATGTGAAAAGTGTTCATATGTAGTAAAAACCTAAGACGTCGACCCGTTTGCTCCATTTGCTACCACATCGGCGTAATGCCAGATAGTCACATTTGCCGCTTTTCTGTCAGAACCGCCTACATTTATCGTTTGCAAACTTATGTCGCGTGCTGCGGTATGCGGAGACACTAAAAGCATCACGCTAGAACACAGAAGCAGCTTCTAAGTTGATGTAATCGGGCAGTAAGCAGCATTACAATTCAAGTTTTAGGTATCCATTATTGACTTATTAGCTGGCTTTGGTGCATTGGAGATGACCAAACCTTCAGATTTGGCATGAAGCGAGGTCTGGCAGCCACGATACACGAGACAATGTGAAAAGTGTTCATATGTAGTACAAACCTAAGGAATTGGCCGTTTGCTCCATTTGCTATCGCATCGACGTAATGCCAGTTCGTCACATTGGCCGCTTTTCTGTCTGAAACGCTGACATTTATCGTCTGCAAACTTATGTCGCGTTGTGCGGTATACAGAGACACTAAAAGCATCACACTAGAAGACAGAAGAAGATTCTAAGTTGATGTAATCGCCCAGTAAGGAGCAGTACAATTCAAGGTTTAGTTATCGATTATTGACTTATTAGCCGGCTTTAGTGCCTTGGTCATGACCGAGGACCTTAAGATTTGACATGAAACGAGGGCTGGCAGCAACGTTACACGAGAGAATGTGAAAAGTGTTCATATGTAGTAAAAACCTAAGAGATCGGTCCGTTTGCTCCATTTGCTTTCGCATCGACATAATGCCAGATCTTCACATTGGCCGTTTTCCTGTCTGAAACGCTTACATTTATCGCCAGCAAACTTATGTCGCGTGTTGCGTTATGCGGAGACACTAAAAGCATCACACTACATAACAGAAGAAGCTTCTAAGTTGATGTAATCGGCCAGTAAGAAGCAGTACAATTGAAGTTTTAGTTATCAATTATCGACTTATTTGCCGGCTTTGGTGCCTTGGACAAGACCGAGGACCTTAGGTTTTGGCATGAAACGAGATCTGGCAGCCACGTTACATGAGGGAAAGTGAAAACTGTTCATATGTAGTAAAAACCTAAGAAATCGGCCCGTTTGCTCCATTTGCTATCGCATCGACTAAATGGGAGTATGTCACATTGGCCGCTGTTCTGTCTGAAACGCTTACATTTATGGTCTGCAAACTTATGTCGCGTGCTGCGCTATGCGGAGACACTAAAAGCATCACACTAGAACACAGAAGAAGCTTCTCAGTTGATGTAATCGGCCAGTAAGAAGGAGTACAATTCTTCGTTTAGGTATCGATTATTGACTTAATAGCCGGCTTTGGTGCATTGGACATGACCGAGGAGCTTAAGATTATACATGAAACGAGGTCTGGCAGCAATGTTACACGAGAGAATGTGAAAAGAGTTCTTATGTAGTAAAAACCTAAGAAATCGGCCCGTTAGCCCCATTTGCTATCTAATCGACGTAATGCCAGATCGTCGCATTGGCCGCTTTTCTGTCTGAAACGCTGACATTTATCGTCTGCAAACTTATGTCGCGTGGTGCGGTATACAGAGACACTAAAAGCATCACACTAGAAGACAGAAGAAGCTTCTAATTTGATGTAATCGGCCAGTAAGAAGCAGTACAATTCAAGGTTTAGTTATCGATAATTGACTTATTAGCCGGCTTTAGTGCCTTGGTCATGACCGAGGACCTTAAGATTTGACATAAGACGAGGGCTGGCAGCAACGTTACACGAGAGAATGTGAAAAGTGTTCATATGTAGTAAAAACCTAAGACATCTACCCGTTTCCTCCATTTGCTACCACATCGGCGTAATGCCAGATAGTCACATTTGCCGCTTTTCTGTCAGAAACGCTTACATTTAAGGTTTGCAAACTTATGTCGCAAGCTGCGGTATCCGGAGACACTAAAAGCATCACGCTAGAACACAGAAGAATCTTCTAAGTTGATGTAATCGGGCAGTAAGGAGCAGTACAATTCAAGTTTTAGGTATCGATTATTGACTTATTAGCCGGCTTTGGTGTATTGGACATGACCAAGGTCCTTAAGATTTGGCATGAAACGAGGTCTGGCAGCCACGTTACACGAGACAATGTGAAAGGTGTTCATATGTAGTAAAAACCTAAGAAATCGGTTCGTTTGCTCCATTTGCTATCGCATCGACGTAATACCAGATCATCACATTGGCCGTTTTTCTGTGTGAAACACTTACATTTATTGCCTACAAACATATGTCGCGTGCTGCGGTATGCGGAAACACTAAAAGCATCACACTAGAACACAGAAGAAGCTGCTAAGTTGATGTAATCGGCCAATAACGAGCAGTTCATTCAAGTCTTAGTAACCGATTTTTTAATTTATTATCCGGCTTTGGTACCTTGGACATGACCAAGGACCTTAAGATTTGGCATGAAACGAGGTCTGGCAGGCACGTTACACGAGAGAATGTGAAAAGAGTTCATAAGTAGTAAAAACCTAAGAAATCGACCCGTGTGCTCCATTTGCTCTCGCATCGACGTAATGCCAGATCGTCACATTGGCCGATTTTCTGTCTGGAACGCTTAAATTTTCGTCTGCAAACTTATATCGCGTGCTGTGGTATGCGGAGACACTGAATGCATCACTCTAGAACACAGAAGAAGCTTCTAAGTTGATGTAATCGGCCAGTAAGAAGCAGTACAATTCAAGTTTTAGTTATCGATTATTGACTTAGTAGCCGGCTTTGGTGCCTTGGACATGACCGAGGACCTTAAGATTTGACATGAAACGAGGTCTGGCAGCCACGTTACACGAGAGAATGTGAAAAGTGTTCATATGTAGTAAAAACCTAAGACATCGACCCGTTTCCTCCATTTGCTACCACATCGGCGTAATGCCAGATAGTCACATTTGCCGCTTTTCTGTCAGAATCGCCTGAATTTATCGTCTGCAAACTTATGTCGCGTGTTGTGGTATGCGGAGACACTAAAAGTGTGGTGTCACCGCCAGACACCACACTTGCTAGGTGGTAGCTTAAATCGGCCGCGGTCCATTTAGTACATGTCAGACCCGCGTGTCGCCACTGTGTAATCGCAGACCTAGCGCCACCAAGGCAGGTCTCGTGATACGAGAGAGCACTCGCCCCAGTTGTACGAGAACCTAGCTACCGCCCAGATGTACGAAGCCTTTCTCTCTCATTAGCCGAGAGACAGAATAGCCATCAGCTAAGTTAATGGCTACGAACTAGCAAGGCGCCATTAGCCATACAGTGATTGTAATTAAAGTCTCCTGTGTATCGTCAAGATCGATGTACCACAATGATATTAAAGATAAGTATTAATACAGCTACGTACTTTTCTTAATAACATTAATTACGTAACCTGTTCCAGTACTTCACGCCCGTCTGCGTTAGTCTAGCGTGCATTTTCAGCCATCTCAACTTCACGGTGTCGGCCCAGCTACCGACACAACAAAAAGCATCACACTAGAACACAGAAGAAGCTTCTAAGTTGATGTTGATGTTGTTCGAGTATAATGACTTTTTTGGAGACTAGAAATCTACTCTGTAGGAATCAGCATGGGTTTCGAAAAAGACGGTCATGTGAAACCCAGCTAGTGCTATTCGTCCACGAGACTCAGAGGGCCATAGATACGGGTTCACAGGTAGATGCCGTGTTTCTTGACTTCCGCAAGGCGTTCGATACAGTTCCCCACAGTCGTTTAATGAACAAAGTAAGAGCATATGGACTATCAGACCAATTGTGTGATTGGATTGAGGAGTTCCTAGATAACAGGACGCAGCATGTCATTCTCAATGGAGAGAAGTCTTCCGAAGTACGAGTGATTTCAGGTGTGCCGCAAGGGAGTGTCATAGGACCGTTGCTATTCACAATATACATAAATGACATTGTGGATGACATCGCAAGTTCACTGAGGCTTTTTGCGGATGATGCTGTGGTGTATCGAGAGGTTGTAACAATGGAAAATTGTACGGAAATGCAGGAGGATCTGCAGCGAATTGACGCATGGTGCAGGGAATGGCAATTGAATCTCAATATAGACAAGTGTAATGTGCTGCGAATACACAGAAAGATAGATCCTTTATCATTTAGCTACAAAATAGCAGGTCAGCAACTGGAAGCAGTTAATACCATAAATTATCTGGGAGTACGCATTAGGAGTGATTTAAAATGGAATGATGATATAATGTTGATCGTCGGTAAAGCAGATGCCAGACTGAGATTCATTGGAAGAATCCTAAGGAAATGCAATCCGAAAACAAAGGAAGTAGGTTACAGTACGCTTGTTCGCCCACTGCTTGAATACTGCTCAGCAGTGTGGGATCCGTACCAGGTAGGGCTGATAGAAGATATAGAGAAGATCCAACGGAGAGCAGCACGCTTCGTTACAGGATCATTTAGTAATCGCGAAAGCGTTACGGAGATGATAGATAAATTCCAGTGCAAGACTCTGCAGGAGAGACGCTCAGTAGCTCGGTACGGGCTTTTGTCAAAGTTTCGAGATCATACCTTCACCGAAGAGTCAAGCAGTATATTGCTCCCTCCTACGTATATCTCGCGAAGAGACCATGAGGATAAAATCAGAGAGATTAGAGCCCACACAGAGGCATACCGACAATCCTTCTTTCCACAAACAATACGAGAATGGAATAGATGTGAGAACCGATAGAGGTACTCAAGGTACCCTCCGCCACACACCGTCAGGTGGCTTGCGGAGTATGGATGTAGATGTAGAGATGTAGATGTAATGGACCAGTAAGAAGCAGTACAATTCAAGTTTTAGTTATCGATTATTGATTTATTAGCCGGCATTGGTGCCTTGGACATGACCGAGGACCTTAAGATTTGGCATGAAACTAGGTCTGGCAGCCACGTTACACGAAAGATTATGAAAGGTGTTCATATGTAGTAAAAAAATAAGAAATCGGTCCATTTGATCCATTTGCTATCTCATCGTCATAGTGCCAGATCGTCACATTGGCCGCTTTTCAGTCTGTAACGCTTACATTTATCGTTTGCAAACTAATGTCGCGTGCTGCGGTATGCAGAGACACTAAAAGCATCACACTAGAACACAGAAGAAGCTTCTAAGTTGATGTAATCGGCAGTAAGAAGCAGTACAATTCAAGCTTTAGTTATCGATTATTGACTTATTAGCCGCCTTTGCTGCCGTGGACATGAGCGAGGACCTTCAGATTTGACATGATAGGAGGTCTGGCAGCACGTTACACGAGAGAATGTGAAAAGTGTTAATATGTAGTAAAAACCTAAGAAATCGGCCCGTTTGCTCCATTTGCTATCTAATCGACGTAATGCCAGATCGTCACATTGGCCGCTTTTCTGTCAGAAACGCTTACATTTATCGTTTGCAAACTTATGTCTCATGCTGCGGTACGCGGAGACACTAAAAGCATCACGCTAGAACACAGAAGAAGCTTCTAAGTTGATGTAATCGGCAGTAAGGAGCTGTACAATTCAAGTTTTAGGTATCGATTATTGACTTATTAGCCGGCTTTCGTGTATTGGACAAGACCAAGGTCCTTAAGATTTGGCATGAAACGAGGTCTGGGAGCCACGTTACACGAGACAATGTGAAAAGTGTTCATATGTAGTAAAAACCTAAGAAATCGGTCCGTTTGCTCCATTTGCTATCGCATCGACGTAATACCAGATCATCACATTGGCCGTTTTTCTGTCTGAAACACTTACATTTATTGCCTACAAACATATGTCGCGTGCAGCGGTATGCGGAGACACTAAAAGCATCACACTAGAACACAGAAGATGCTGCTAAGTTGATGTAATCGGCCAGTAACGAGCAGTACAATTCAAGTCTTAGTTACCGATTTTTGATTTATAATCCGGCTTTGGTGCCTTGGACATGACCGAGGACCTTATGGTTCGGCATGAAACGAGGTCTGGCAGACTCGTTACGCGAGGGAATTTGAAAAGTGTTCATATGTTGTAAAAACCTAAGAAATTGGCCCGTTTGCTCCATTTGCTATCGCATCGACGTAATGCCAGATCGTCACATTGGCTACTTTTCTGTCTGAAACGGTTAGATTTATCGTCTGCAAACATATGTCGCTGGCTGCGGTATGCGGAGCACTAAAAGCATCACACTAGAACACAGAAGAAGCTTCTAAGTTGATGTAATCGGCCAGTAAGAAGCAGTACAATTCAAGTTTTAGTTATCGATTATTGACTTATTAGCCGGCTTTGGTGCCTTGGTCACGACCGAGGACCTGAAGATTAGACATCAAACGAGGTCTGGCATTCACGTTACACGAGAGAACGTGGAAAGTGTTCATATGTAGTAAAAACCAAAGAAATCGGCCCTTTAGCTCCATTTGCTATCTAATCGACGTATTGCCAGATCGTCACATTGGCCGCTTTTCTGTCTGAAACGCTTACATTTATCGTCTGCTAACTGATGTCGCATGATGCAGTATGCGGTGACACTAAATGTATCACCCTAGAACACAGAAGAAGCTGCTAAGTTGATGTAATCGGCCAGTAATATGCAGTACAATTCAAGTCTTTGTTATCGATTATTGACTTATAAGTCGGCTTTGGTGCCTTGGATATGACCGAGGTCCTTAAGAATTGACATGAAACAAGGTCTGGCAGCCAGGATACACGACTGAATGAGAAAAGTGTTCATATGTAGTAAAAACCTAAGACATCGCCCCGTTTGCTCGATTTGCTATCACAACGACGTAATGCCAGATCGTCACATTGGCCGCTTTTCTGTCTGAAAAGCTTGCAATTATCGCCTACATAGTTATGTCATATGCTGCGGCATGCGGAGACACTAAAAGCATCACACTAAATCACAGAAGAAACTTCTAAGTTGATATAATCGGCCAGGAAGAAGCAGTACAATTCAAGTTCTCGTTATCGATTATTGACTTATTAGCCGGCTTTGGTGCCTTGGACATGATCGAGGAACTTAAGATTTGGCATTAAACGAGATCTGGCAGCCACGTCACACGAGAGAATGTGAAAAGTGTTCATAAGTAGTAATAACCTAAGAAATCGGCCCGCTTGCTCCATTTGCTATCGCACTGACGTAATGCCAGATCGTCACATTGGCCGTTTTTCTGTCTGAAACGCTTACATTTATCGTCTGCAAAGTTATGTCGCGTGCTGTGGTATGCGGGGACACTAAAAGCATCAAGCTAGAACACAGAAGAAGCTTCTAACTTGATGTAATCGGGCAGTAAGGAGCGGTACAATTCAAGTTTAAGTTATCGATTATTGACTTATTAGCCGACTTAGGTGCCTTGGACATGACCGATGACCGTAAGATTTGGCATGAAACGAGAACGTTACACGAGAGAATGTGAAAAGTGTTCATATGTAGTAAAAACCTAAGAAATCGGTCCGTTTGCTCCATTTGCTATCGCATCGACCTAATGCCAGATCGTCACATTGGCCGCTTTTCTGTCTGAAACGTTTACATTTATCGTCTGCAATCTTATGTCGCGTGCTGCGGTATGCGGAGACACTAAAGGCATCACACTAGAACACAGAAGAAGCTTCTAAAATGATGTATTCGGTCAGTAAGAAGCAGTACAATTCAAGTTTTAGGTATCGATTATTGACTTATGAGCCGGCTTTTGTGCCTTGGACATGACCGAGGACCTTATGATTTGGCATGAAACGAGGTCTGGCAGCTACGTTACACGAGAGAATATGAAAAGTGTTCATTTGTAATAATAACATAAGAAATCAGCCCCTTAGCCCCATTTGCTATTGAATCGACGTAATGCCAGATCGCCACATTGGCCGCTTTCCTGTCTGAAACGCTTACATTTGTCGTATGCAAACTTATGTCGCATGCTGCGGTATGTCGAGACACTAAAGGCATCACACTAGAACACAGAAGAAGCTTCTAAAATGATGTATTTGGTCAGTAAGATGCAGTACAATTCAAGTTTTAGGTATCGATTATTGACTTATGAGCCGCCTTTTGTGCCTTGGACATGACCGAGGACCTTACGAATTAGCATGAAACGAAGTCTGGCAGCCACGTTACACGAGACAATGTGAAAAGTGTTGATTTGTAGTAACAACCTAAGAAATCGTCCCGTGTCCACCATTTGCTATCGCATCGACGTAATGCCAGATCGTCACATTGGCTGCTTTTCTGTCTGAAACGCTTACATTTATCGTCTGCAAACTTATGTCGCGTGCTGCGGTATGCGGAGACACTAAAGGCATCACACTAGAACACAGAAGAAGCTTCTATATTGATGTAATCGGTCAGTAAGAAGCAGTACAATTCATGTTTTAGTTATCGATTATTGACTTATTAGCCGGCTTTGGTGCCTTGGACATGACCGAGGACCTCAAGATTTGGCATGAAGCGAGGTCTGGCAGCCACGTTACACGAGAGAATTTGAAAAGTATTCATATGTAGTAAAAACCTAAGAAATCGGTCCGTTTGCTCCATTTGCTATCGCGTCGACGTAATGCCAGATCGTCACATTGGCCATTTTTATGTCAGAAACACTTACATTTATCGTCTGCACACTTATGTCGCGTGCTGCGATATGCGGAGGCACTAAAAGCATCACACTAGAATACAGAAGAAGCTTCTAAGTTGATGTAATTGGCCAGTAAGAAGCAGTAATATTCAAGTTTTAGTTACCGATTATTGACTTATTACACGGCTTTGGTGCCTTGCAAATCACGGAGGACCTTAGGATTAGGCATGAAACAAGTTCTGGCACCCACGTTACACGAGAGAATGTCAAATGTATTCATATGTACTAAAAGGGTAAGAAATCGGCCCGTTTGTTCCATTTGCTATCGCATCGACGTAATGCCAGATCGTCACATTCGCCGCTTTTCTGTCTGAAAAGCTTACATTTATCGCCTACATGATTATGTCATATGCTGCGGTATGCGGTGACACTAAAAGTATCACCCTAGAACACGGAAGAAGCTTCTAAGCTGATGTAATCGGCCAGTAATAAGCAGTACAATTCAAGACTTTGTTATCGATTATTGACTTATAAGTCGGCTTTGGTGCCTTGCATATGACCAAGGACCGTAAGAATTGACATGAAACAAGGTCTGGCAGCCAGGATACACGAGAGAATGAGAAAAGTGTTCATATGTACTAAAAACCTAAGAAATCGGCCCGGTTGCTATATTTGCTATCGCATCGACGTAATGCCAGATCGTCACATTGGCCGCTTTTCTGTCTGAAACGTTTACATTTGTCGTCCTCAAACTTATGTCACGTGTTGCGGTATGCGGAGACACTAAAAGCATCACAAAAGAACACAGAAGGAGCTTCTAAGTTGATGTAATTGGCCAGTAAGAAGCAGTACAATTCAAATTTTCGGTATTGATAATTGACTTATTAGCCGGCTTTGGTGCCTTGGACATGACCGAGGGCCTTAAGATTTCGCATGAGACGAGGTCTGCCAGCCACGTTACACGAGAGAATATGAAAAGTGTTCATATGTAGTAATAATATAAGAAATCGGCCCATTAGCTCCATTTGCTATCGAATCAACGTAATGCCAGATCGTCACATTGGCCACTCTCTTGTCTGAAACGCTTACATTTATCGTCTGCAAACTTATGTCGCGTGCTGCGGTATGCGGGGACACTAAAAGCGTCACACTAGAACACAGAGGAAGATTCTCAGTTAATGTAATCGGCCAGTAAGTAGCAGTACAAATCATGGTTTAGGTATCGATTATTGACTTATTAGCCGGCTTTGGTGCGTTGGACATGACCGAGGACCTTAAGATTTGACATGAAACGAGGTCTGGCAGCAGCGTTACACGAGAGAGTGTGAAAAGAGTTCATATGTAGTAAAAACCTAAGAAATCGGTCCGTTTGCTCCATTTGCTATCGCATCGACGTAATGCCAGATCGTCACATTGGCCGCTTTTCTGTCTGAAACACTTACATTTATCGTCTGCAAACTTATGTCGCGTGCTGCGGTATGCGGAGACACTAAAACCATCACACTAGAACACAGAAGAAGCTTCTAAGTTGATGTAATCGGCCAGTAAGAAGCAGTACAATTCAAGTTTTAGTTATCAATCTTTGACTTATTAGCCGGCTTTGGTGCCTTGGTCATGACTGAGGACCTTAAGATTTGACATGAAACGAGGTGTGGCAGCCACGTTACTCGAGAGAATGTGAAAAGTGTTCATATGTAGTAAAAACCTAAGAAATCGGCCCATTTGCTCCATTTGCTATCGCATCGTCGTAATGCCAGATCGTCACATTGGCCGCTTTTCTGTCTGAATGCCTACATTTATCGTCTGCAAACTTATGTTGCGTGCTGCGGTATGCGGAGACACTAATAGCATCACACTAGAACACAGAAGAAGCTTGTAAGTTGATGTAATCGGCCAGTAAGAATCAGTACAATTCAAGTTTCAGTTATTGATTATTGACTTGTTAGCCGGCCTTTGTGCCTTGGACATGGCCGAGTACCTTAAGATTTGACATGAAACGAGGTCTGGCAGCCACGTTACACGAGAGAATATGAAAAGTGTTCATATGTAATAATAACATAAGAAATCGGCCCCTTAGCTCCATTTGCTATTGAATCGACGTAATGCCAGATCGTCACATTTGCCGCTTTCCTGTCTGAAACGCTTACATTTATCGTATTCAAACTTATGTCGCATGCTGCGGTATGCGGAGACACTAAAAGCATCACACTAGAACACAGAAGAAGCTTCTAAAATGATGTATTCGGTCAGTAAGAAGCAGTACAATTCAAGTTTTAGGTATCGATTATTGACTTATGAGCCGGCTTTTGTGCCTTTGACATGACCGAGGACCTTATGATTTGGCATGAAACGAGGTCTGGCAGCCACGTTACACGAGAGAATGTGAAAAGTGCTCATATGTAGTAATAACCTAAGACAAGGCCCGTTTGCTCCCTTAGCTATCGCATCGACGTAATGTCAGATCGTCACATTGGCCGTTTTTCGGTCTGAAACGCTTACATTAATCGTCTGCTACCTTATGTCGCATGGTGCGGTATGCGGAGACACTAAAAGCATCACACTAGATCAAAGAAGAAGCTTCTAAGTTGATATAATCGGCCAGTAAGAAGCAGTACAATTCAAGGTTTAGTTATCGATTCTTGACTTATTAGCCGTCTTTGGTGCCTTGGACATGACCGAGGACCTTAAGAATTAGCATGAAACGAAGTCTGGCAGCCACGTTACACGAGACAATGTGAAAAGTGTTGATTTGTAGTAACAACCTAAGAAGTCGACCCGTGTGGACCATTTGCTATCGCATCGTTGTAATGCCAGATCGTCACATTGGCTACTTTTCTGTCTGAAACGCTTACATTTATCGTCTGAAAACTTATGTCGCGTGCTGTGGTATGCGGAGACACTAAAAGCATCACACTAGAAAACAGAATAAGCTTCTATATTGATGTAATCGGCCAGTAAGAAGCAGTACAATTCATGTTTTAGTTATCGATTATTGACTTATTAGCCGGCTTTGGTGCCTTGGACAAGACCGAGGACCTTAAGATTAGGCATGAAACGAGGTCTGGCAGCCACGTTACACGAGAGAATGTCAAATGTATTCACCTGTACTAAAAGGGTAAGAAATCGGCCCGTTTGCACCATTTGCTATCGCATCGACGTAATGCCAGATCGTCACATTGGCCGCTTTTCTGTCTGAAACGCTTACATTTATCGTCTACAAAGTTATGTCGCGTGCTGTGGTATGCGGAGACACTAAATGCATCAATCTAGAAAACAGAAGAAGCTTCTAAGTTGATGTAATCGGGCAGTAAGGAGCAGTACAATTCAAGTTTAAGTTATCGATTATTGACATATTAGCTGGCTTTGGTGCCTTGGACATGACCGAGGACCTTAAGATTTGACATGAAACGAGGTCTGGCAGCCACGTTACACGAGGGAATGTGAAAAGTGTTCATATGTAGTAAAAACCTAAGAAATCGGCCCATTTGCTCCATTTGCTATCGCATCGTCGTAATGCCAGATCGTCACATTGGCCGCTTTTCTGTCGCAAAACGCTTACACTTATCGTCTGCAAACTTATGTCGCGTGCTGCGGTATGCGGGGACACTAAAAGACTCACCCTAGAAGACAGAAGAAGCTTCTAAGTTGATGTAATCGGCCAGTAAGAAGCAGTACAATTCAAGTTTAAGTTATCGATTATTGACTTATTAGCTGGCTTTGGTTCCTTGGACATGACCGAAGATATTGAGATTTGACATGAAACGAGGTCTGGCAGCCAAGTTACACGAGAGAATGTGAAAAGTGTTCATATGTAGTAATAATATAAGAAATCGGCCCATTAGCTCCATTTGCTATCGAATCAACGTAATGCCAGATCGTCACATTGGCCGCTTTTCTGTCTGAAACGATTACATTTATCGTCTGCAAACTTATGTCGCGTGCTGCGGTATGCGGAGACACTAAAAGCATCACACTAGAACACAGAAGAAGCTTCTCAGTTGATGTAATCGGCCAGTAAGAAGCAGTACAATTCTAGTTTTAGTTATCAATTTTTGACTTATTAGCCGGCTTTGGTGCCTTGGTCATGGCTGAGGACCTTAAGATTTGACATGAAACGAGGTCTGGCAGCCACGTTACTCGAGAGAATGTGAAAAGTGTTCATATGAAGTAAAAACCGAAGAAATCGACCCATTTGCTCCATTTGCTATCGCATCGACGTAATGCCAGATCGTCACATTGGCCGCTTTTCAGTCTGAATTCCTACATTTATCGTCTGCAAACTTATGTTGCGTGCTGCGGTATGCGGAGACACTAATAGCATCACACTAGAACACAGAAGAAGCTTCTAAGTTGATGTAATCGGCCAGTAAGAAGCAGTACAATTCAGGTTTTAGTTATTGATTATTGACTTGTTAGCCGGCCTTGGTGCCTTAGACATGGCCGAGGACCTTAAGATTTGACAGGAAACGAGGTCTGGCAGCCACGTTACACGAGAGAATATGAAAAGTGTTCATATGTAATAATAACATAAGAAATCGGCCCCTTAGCTCCATTTGCTATTGAATCGACGTAATGCCAGATCGTCACATTGGCCGCTTTCCTGTCTGAAACGCTTACATTTATCGTATGCAAACTTAGGTCGCATGCTGCGGTATGCGGAGACACTAAAAGCATCACACTAGAACACAGAAGAAGCTTCTAAAATGATGTATTCGGTCAGTAAGAAGCAGTACAATTCAAGGTTTAGGTATCGATTATTGACTTATTAGCTGTCTTTGGTGCCTTGGACATGACCGAGGACCTTAAGAATTAGCATGAAACGAAGTCTGACAGCCACGTTATACGAGACAAAGTGAAAAGTGTTGATTTGTAGTAACAACCCAAGAAATCGGTCCGTTTGCTCCATTTGCTATCGCGTCGACGTAATGCCAGATCTTCACATTGGCCGCTTTTCTTTCTTAAACGCATACATTTATTGTCTGCAAACTTATGTCTCATGGTGTGGTAGGCGGAGACACTAAAAGCATCACACTAGAACACAGAAGAAGCTTCTAAGTTGATGTAATCGGCCAGTAAGAAGCAGTACAATTCAAGTTTTAGTTACCTATTATTGACTTATTAGCCGGCTTTGGTGCCTTGGTCACGAACGAGGACCTGAAGATTTGACATGAAACGAGGTCTGGCAGCCACGTTACACGAGAGAATGTGAAAAGTGTTCATATGTAGAAAAAACCAAAGAAATCGGCCCTTTAGCTCCGTTTGCTATCTAACGACGTATTGCCAGACCGTCACATTGGCCGCTTTTCTGTCTGAAACGCTTACATTTATCGTCTGCAAACTTATGTCGTGTGCTGCGGTATGCGGTGCCACTAAAAGCATTACACTAGAACACAGATGAATCTTCTAAGTTGATGTAATCGGCCAGTAAGAAGCAGTACAATTCAAGTTCTAGTTTCCGATTATTGACATATTAGCCGGTTTTGGTGCCTTGGACATGACCGAGTACCTTAAGATTTGGCATGAAACGAGGTCTGGCAGCAACGTTACACGAGAGAATGTGAAAAGTGTTCATATCTAGTAAAAACCTAAGAAATCGGCCCGTTGGCTCCATTTGCTATCGAATCGACGAAATGCCAGAACGTCACATTGGCCGCTTTCCCGTCTGAAACGCTTACATTTATCGTCTGCAAACTTATGTCGCATGGTGCGGTAGGCGGAGACACTAAAAGCATCACACTAGAACACAGAAGAAGCTTCTAAATTGATGTAGTGGACCAGTAAGAAGCAGTACAATTCAAGTTTTAGTTATCGATTATTGATTTATTAGCCGGCATTGGTGCCTTGGACATGACTGAGGACCTTAAGATTTGGCATGAAACTAGGTCTGGCAGCCACGTTACACGAACGATTGTGAAAGGTGTTCATATGTAGTAAAAAAATAAGAAATCGGTCCATTTGATCCATTTGCTATCTCATCGTCATAGTGCCAGATCGTCACATTGGCCGCTTTTCAGTTTGAAACGCTTAAATTTATCGTCTGCAAACTTATGTCGCGTGCTGCGGTATGCAGAGACAGTAAAAGCATCACACTAGAACACAGAAGAAGCATCTAAGTTGATGTAATCGGCAGTAAAAAGTAGTACAATTCAAGTTTTAGTCATCGATTATTGACTTATTAGCCGGCTTTGCTGCCTTGGACATGAACGTGGACCTTAAGATTTGACATGATAGGAGGTCTGGCAGCCACGTTACACGAGAGAATGTGAAAAGTGTTCATGTGTAGTAAAAACCTAAGAAATTGGCCTGTTAGCTCCATTTTCTATCGAATCGATGTAATTCCAGATTGTCACATTGGCCGTTTTTCTTTCTGACACGCTTACATTTATCGTCTGCTAACTTATGTCGCGTGCTGCGGTATGCGGAGAAACTAGAAGCATCACACTAGAACACATAAGAAGCTTCTAAGTTTATGTATTCGGCCAGTAAGAAGCAGTACAATTCAAGATTTAGTTATCGATTATTGACTTATTAGCCGACTTTTGTGACTTGGACATGACCGATGACCTCATGATTTGGCATGAAACGAGGTCTAGCAGCCACGTTACACGAGAGAATGTGAAAAGTATTCATATGTAGTAAAAACCAAAGAACTCGGCCCATGTGCTCCATTTGATATCGCATCGACGTAGTGCCAGATCGTTACATTGGCCGCTTTTCTGTCTGGAACGCTTACATTTATCGTCTGCAAACTTATGTCGCGTGCTGTGGTATGCGGAGACACTAAATGCATCACACTAGAACACAGAAGAGGCTTCTAAGTTGATGTAATCGGCCAGTAGAAGCAGTACAATTCAAGTTTTAGATGTCGATTATTGACTTATTAGCCAGCTTAGGTGTCTTGGACATGACCGAGGACCGTAAGATTTGGCATGAATCGAGAACGTTACTCGAGAGAATGTGAAAAGTGTTCATATGTAGTAAAAACCTAAGAAATCGGCCCGTTTGCTCCATTTCCTATCGCATCGACTAAATGGGAGTTTGTCACATTGGCCGCTGTTCTGCCTGAAACGCTTACATTTATGGTCTGCAAACTTATGTCGCGTGCTGCGGTATGCGGAGACACTAGAAGCATCACACCAGAACACAGAAGAAGCTTCTAAGATTATGTATTCGGCCAGTAAGAAGCAGTACAATTCAAGATTTTGTTATCGATTATTGACTTATTAGCCGGCTTTTGTGACTTGGACATGACCGAGGACCTCATGATTTGGCATGAAACGAGGTCTAGCAGCCACGTTACACGAGAGAATGTGAAAAGTATTCATATGTAGTAAAAACCAAAGAACTCGGCCCATGTGCTCCATTTGATATCGCATCGACGTAGTGCCAGATCGTTACATTGGCCGCTTTTCTGTCTGGAACGTTACATTTATCGTCTGCAAACTTATGTCGCGTGCTGTGGTATTCGGAGACACTAAATTCATCACACTAGAACACAGAAGAGGCTTCTAAGTTGATGTAATCGGCCAGTAGAAGCAGTACAATTCAAGTTTTAGATGTCGATTATTGACTTATTAGCCGGCTTAGGTGCCTTGGACATGACCGAGGACCATAAGATTTGGCGTGAATCGAGAACGTTACACGAGAGAATGTGAAAAGTGTTCATATGTAGTAAAAACCTAAGAAATCGGCCCGTTCGCTCCATTTGCTTTCGCATCGACATAATGCCAGATCGTCACATTGGCCGTCTTTCTGTCTGAAACGCTTACATTTATGGCCTGCAAACTTATGTCGCGTGCTGCGGTATGCGGAGACACTAAAGACATCACACTAGAACACAGAAGAAGCTTCTCAGTTGATGTAATCGGCCAGTAAGAACCAGTACAATTCAAGTTTTAGCTATTGATTATTGACTTATTACCCGGCTTAGGTGCCTTGGACATGACCGAGGACTGTAAGATATGGCATGAAACGAGAACGTTACACGAGAGAATGTGAAAAGTGTTCATATGTAGTAAAAACCTAAGACATCGGCCCGTTTGCTCCATTTGCTTTCGCATCGACATAATGCCAGATCGTCACATTGGCCATTTTTCTGTGTGAAACGCTTACATTTATGATCTACAAACTTATGTCGCGTGCTGCGGTATGCGGAGACACTAAAAGCATCACACTAGAACACAGAAGAAACTTCTAAGTTCATGTAATCGGCCAGTAAGAAGCAGTACAATTCAAGTTTTAGCTATCGATTATTGACTTATTAGCCGGCTTTGGTGCCTTGGACATGACCGAGGACCTTAAGTTTTGACATGAAACGAGGTCTGGCAGCCACGTTACACGAGAGAATGTTAAAAGATTTCATATGTGGTAAAAACCTAAGAAATCGGCCCATGTGCTCCATTTGTCATCGCATCGACGTAATGCCAGATCGACACATTGGCCGCTTTTCTGTCTGGAACGCTTAAATTTTCGTCTGCAAACTTATCTCGCGTGCTGTGGTATGCGGAGACACTGAAAGCATCACTCTAGAACACAGAAGAAGCTTCTAAGTTGATGTAATCGGCCAGTAAGAAGCAGTACAATTCAAGTTTTAGTTATCGATTATTGACTTAGTAGCCGGCTTTGGTGCCTTGGACATGACCGAGGACCTTAAGATTTGACATGAAACGAGGTCTGGCAGCCACCTTACACGAGAGAATGTGAAAAGTGTTCATATGAAGTAAAAACCTAAGAAATCGACCCGTGTGCTCCATTTGTTATCGCATCGACGTAATGCCAGATCGTCACATTCGCCGCTTTTCTGTCTGAAACACTTACATTTATCGTTTGCAAACTTATGTCGCGTGCTGCGGTATGCGGAGACACTAAAAGCATCACGCTAGAACACAGAAGCAGCTTCTAAGTTGATGCAATCGGGCAGTAAGCAGCAGTACAATTCAAGTTTTAGATATCCATTATTGACTTATTAGCTGGCTTTGGTGTATTGGAGATGACCAAACCTTAAGATTTGGCATGAAGCGAGGTCTGGCAGCCACGTTACACGAGACAATGTGAAAAGTGTTCATATGTAGTACAAACCTAAGGAATTGGCCGTTTGCTCCATTTCCTATCGGATCGACGTAATGCCAGCTCGTCACATTGGCCGCTTTTCTGTCTGAAACGCTTCCATTTATCATCTGCAAACTTATGTCGCGTGTTGTGGTATGCGGAGACACTAAAAGCATCACACTAGAACACAGAAGAAGCTTCTAAGTTGATGTTGATGTTGTTCGAGTATAATGACTTTTTTGGAGACTAGAAATCTACTCCTTAGGAATCAGCATGGGTTTCGAAAAAGACGGTCATGTGAATCCCAGCTAGTGCCATTCGTCCACGAGACTCAGAGGGCCATAGATACGGGTTCACAGGTAGATGCCGTGTTTCTTGACTTCCGCAAGGCGTTCGATACAGTTCCCCACAGTCGTTTAATGAACAAAGTAAGAGCATATGGACTATCAGACCAATTGTGTGATTGGATTGAGGAGTTCCTAGATAACAGGACGCAGCATGTCATTCTCAATGGAGAGAAGTCTTCCGAAGTAAGAGTGATTTCAGGTGTGCCGCAAGGGAGTGTCATAGGACCGTTGCTATTCACAATATACGTAAATGACATTGCGGATGACATCGGAAGTTCACTGAGGCTTTTTGCGGATGATGCTGTGGTGTATCGAGAGGTTGTAACAATGGAAAATTGTACTGAAATGCAGGAGGATCTGCAGCGAATTGACGCATGGTGCAGGGAATGGCAATTGAATCTCAATATAGACAAGTGTAATGTGCTGCGAATACACAGAAAGATAGATCCTTTATCATTTAGCTACAAAATAGCAGGTCAGCAACTGGAAGCAGTTAATACCATAAATTATCTGGGAGTACGCATTAGGAGTGATTTAAAATGGAATGATCATATAATGTTGATCGTCGGTAAAGCAGATGCCAGACTGAGATTCATTGGAAGAATCCTAAGGAAATGCAATCCGAAAACAAAGGAAGTAGGTTACAGTACGCTTGTTCGCCCACTGCTTGAATACTGCTCAGCAGTGTGGGATCCGTACCAGGTAGGGTTGAAAGAAGATATAAAGAAGATCCAACGGAGAGCAGCACGCTTCGTTACAGGATCATTTAGTAATCGCGAAAGCGTTACGGAGATGATAGATAAACTCCAGTGGAAGACTCTGCAGGAGAGACGCTCAGTAGCTCGGTACGGGATTTGTCAAAGTTTCGAGAACATACCTTCACCGAAGAATCAAGCAGTATATTACTCCCTCCTACGTATATCTCGCGAAGAGACCATGAGGATAAAATCAGAGAGATTAGAGCCCACACAGAGGCATACCGACAATCCTTCTTTCCACGAACAATACGAGAATGGCATAGATGTGAGAACCTATAGAGGTGCTCAAGGTACCCTCCGCCACACACCGTCAGGTGGCTTGCGGAGTATGGATGTAGATGTAGAGATGTAGATGTAATGGACCAGTAAGAAGCAGTACAATTCAAGTTTTAGTTACCGATTATTGATTTATTAGCCGGCATTGGTGCCTTGGAGATGACCGAGGACCTTAAGATTTGACAAGAAACTAGGCCTGGCAGCCACGTTACACGAAAGATAATGAAAGGTGTTCATATGTAGTAAAAAAATAAGAAATCGGTCCATTTGATCCATTTGCTATCTCATCGTCATAGTGCCCGATCGTCACATTGGCCGCTTTTCAGTCTGAAACGCTTACATTTATCGTTTGCAAACGTATGTCGCGTGCTGCGGTATGCAGAGACACTAAAAGCATCACACTAGAACACAGAAGAAGCTTCTAAGTTGATGTAATCGGCAGTAAGAAGCAGTACAATTCAAGTTTTAGTTATCGATTATTGACTTATAGCCGGCTTTGCTGCCGTGGACATGAGCGAGGACCTTAAGATTTGACATGATAGGAGTTCTGGCAGCACGTTACACGAGAGAATGTGAAAAGTGTTAATATGTAGTAAAAACCTAAGAAATCGGCCCTTTAGCTCCATTTGCTATCTAATCGACGTAATGCCAGATCAACACATTGGCCGCTTTTCTGTCAGAAACGCTTACATTTATCGTTTGCAAACTTATGTCGCATGCTGCGGTATCCGGAGACACTAAAAGCATCACGCTAGAACACAGAAGAAGCTTCTAAGTTGATGTAATCGGGCAGTAAGGAGCAGTACAATTCAAGTTTTAGGTATCGATTATTGACTTAGTAGCCGGCTTTGGTGTATTGGACAAGACCAAGGTCCTTAAGATTTGGCATGAAACGAGGTCCGGCAGCCACATTACACGAGACAATGTGAGAAGTGTTCATATGTAGTAAAAACCTAAGAAATCGGCCCATGTGCTCCATTTGTCATCGCATCGACGTAATGCCAGATCGACACATTATCCGCTTTTCTGTCTGGAACGCTTAAATTTTCGTCTGCAAACTTATCTCGCGTGCTGTGGTATGCGGAGACACTGAAAGAATCACGCTAGAACACAGAAGCAGCTTCTAAGTTGATGTAATCGGGCAGTAAGCAGCAGTACAAATCAAGTTTTAGGTATCCAATATTGACTTATTAGCTGGCTTTGGTGTATTGGAGATGACCAAACCTTAAGATTTGGCATGAAGCGAGGTCTGGCAGCCACGTTACACGAGACAATGTGAAAAGTGTTCATATGTAGTACAAACCTAAGGAATTGGCCGTTTGCTCCATTTCCTATCGGATCGACGTAATGCCAGTTCGTCACATGGCCGATTTTCTGTCTGAAACGCTTCCATTTATCATCTGCAAACTTATGTCGCGTGCTGCGGTGTGCGGAGACACTAAAACCATCACACTAGAACACAGAAGAAGTTTCTAAGTTGATGTAATCTGCCAGTAAGGAGCAGTACAATTCAAGTTTTACTTACCGATTATTGACTTATTAGCCGGCTTTGGTGTATTGGACAGGACCAATGTCCTTAAGATTTGGCATGAAACGAGGTCTGGCAGCCACGTTACACGAGAGAATGTGAAAAGTGTTCATATGTAGTACAAACCTAAGGAATTGGCCGTTTGCTCCATTTCCTATCGCATCGACGTAATGCCAGTTCGTCACATTGGCCGCTTTTCTGTCTGAAACGCTTACATTTATCGTCTGCAAACTTATGTCGTGTGCTGCGGTATGCGGTCATACTAAAAGCATCACACTAGAACACAGAAGAATCTTCTAAGTTGATGTAATCGGCCAGTAAGAAGCAGTACAATTCAAGTTCTAGTTACGTATTATTGACATATTAGCCGGTTTTGGTGCCTTGGACATGACCGAGTACCTTAAGATTTGGCATGAAACGAGGTCTGGCAGCCACGTTACACGAGAGAATGTGAAAAGTGTTCATATGTAGTAAAAACCTAAGAAATCGGCCCCTTAGCTCCATTTGCTATCGCATCGACGTAATGCCAGATCGTCACATTAGCCGCTTTTCTGTCTGAAACGCTGACATTTATCGTCTTCAAACTTATGTCGCGTGGTGCGGTATACAGAGACACTAAAAGCATCACACTAGAAGACAAAAGTAGCTTCTAAGTTGATGTAATCAGGCAGTAAGGAGCAGTACAATTCAAGTTTTAGGTATCGATTATTGAATTAGTAGCCGGCTTTGGTGTATTGGACAAGACCAATGTCCTTAAGATTTGGCATGAAACGAGGTCTGGCAGCCACGTTACACGAGAGAATGTGAAAAGCGTTCATATGTAGTAAAAACCTAAGAAGTCGGCCCGATATCTACATTGTCTATCGAATCGACGTAATTCCAGATTGTTACATTGGCCGTTTTTCTTTCTGAATCGCTTACAATTATCGTCTGCTAACTTACGTCGCGTGCTGCGGTATGCGGAGACACTAAATAAATCACACTAGAACACAGAAGAAGCTTCTAAGTTGATGCAATCGGCCAGTAAGGAGCAGTAGAATTCAAGTTTTACTTATCGATTATTGACTTATTAGCCGGCTTTGGTGTCTTGGAAATGACCGAAGATCTTAAGATTTAGCATGAAACGAAGTCTGGCAGCCATGTTAAACGAGACAATGTGAAAAGTGTTGATATGTAGTAAAAACCTAAGAAATCGGCACGTTTGCTCCATTTGTTACCGCATCGACGTAATGCCAGATAGTCACATTCGCCGCTTTTCTGTCAGAAACGCCTACGTTTATCGTCTGCAAACGTATGTCGCGTGCTGCGGTATGCGGAGACACTAAAAGCATCACACTAGAACAAAGAAGAAGCTTCTAAATTGATGTAATCGGGCAGTAAGAAGCAGTACAATTCAAGTTTTAGTTATCGATTATTGACTTATTAGCCGGCTTTGGGCCTTGGACATGACCGAGGACCTTAAGATTTAGCATGAAACGAAGACTGGCAGCCACGTTACACGAGAGAATGTGAAAAGTGTTCATATTTAGTAAAAACCTAAGAAATCGGTCCGTTTGCTCGATTTGCTATCACATCGACGTAATGCCAGACCGTCAGATTGGCCGCTTTTCTGTCTGAAACGCTTAGATTTATCGTCTGCAAACTTATGTCGCGTGCTGCGGTATGCGGAGACACAAAAAGCACCACACTAGAACACACAAGAAGGTTCTCAGTTGATGTAATCGGCCAGTAGGAAGCAGTACAATTTAAGTTTTAGTTATCGATTATTGACGTATTAGCCGGCTTTGGTTCCTTGGACATGACCGAGGACCTTAAGATTTGACATGAAGCGAGGTCTGGCAGCCACGTTACACGAGAGAATGTGAAAAGTGTTCATATGTAGTAAAAACCTAAGAAATCGGCCCGTTAGCTCCATTTGCTATAGAATCGACGAAATGCCAGATCGTCACATTGGCCGCTTTCCCGTCTGAAACGCTTACATTTATCGTCTGCAAACTTATGTCGCGTGCGGCGGTATGCGGAGAATCTAAAAGCATCACACTGGAACACAGAAGAAGCTTCTAAGTTGATGTAATCGGCCAGTAAGAAGCAGTACAATCCAAGTTTTAGTTATCGATTATTGACTTATTAGCCGGCTTATGTGCCTTGGACATGTCCGAGGACCTTAAGATTTGACATGAAACGAGGTCTGGCAGCCACGTTACACGAGAGAATGTGAAAAGTGTTCATATGTAGTAAAAACCCAAGATATCGGTCCGTTTGCTCCATTTGCTATCTCATCGACATAATGCCAGATCGACACATTACCCGCTTTTCTGTCTGAAACGCTTACATTTATCGTCTGCAAACTTATGTCGCGTGCTGCGGTATGCGGAGACAATAAAAGAATCACACTAGAACACAGAAGAAGCTTCTAAGTTGATGTAATCGGCCAGTAAGAAGCAGTACAATTCAAGTTTTAGTTATCGATTATTGACTTATTAGCCAGCTTTGGGCCTTGGACATGACCGAGGACCTTAAGATTTAGCATGAAACGAAGACTGGCAGCCACGTTACACGAGACAATGTGAAAAGTGTTCATATGTAGTAAAATCCTAAGAAATCGGCCCGTTAGCTCCATTTGCTACCGCATCGACGTAATGCCAGATAGTCACTTTGGCCGCTTTTCTGTCAGAAACGCCTCCATTTATCGTCTGCAAACTTATGTCGAGTGCTGCGGTATGATTGACACTAAAAGCATCACACTAGAACACAGAAGAAGCTTCTAAGATGATGTAATCGGCCAGTAAGAAGCAGTACAATTCAAGTTTTACTGATCGATTGTTAAAATATTAGCCGGCTTTGGTGCCTTGGACAAAACCGATGACCTTATGATTGGGTATGAAACAAGGTCTGGCAACCACCTTACACCAGGGAATGTCACAAGTGTTCATATGTTGTAAGAACCTGAGAAATCGGCCATGTTGCTCCAATTGCTTTCGCATTGACATAATGCCAGATCGTCACATTGGTCGCTTTTCTGTCTGAAAGGCTTACATTTATCGCCTGTTAACTTATGTCGCGTGCTGTGATATGGGGAGACACTAAAAGCATCACACTAGAACACAGAAGAAGGTTCTCAGTTGATGTAATCGGCCAGTAAGAAGCAGTACAATTCAAGTTTTAGTTATCGATTACTGACGTATTAGCCGGCTTTGGTGCCTTGGACATGACCGAGGACCTTAAGATTTGACATGAAGCGAGGTCTGGCAGCCACGTTACACGAGAGAATGTGAAAAGTTTTCATATGTAGTAAAAACCTAAGAAATCGGCCCGTTAGCTCCGTTTTCTATCGTATCGACGTAATGCCAGATAGACACATTGGCCGCTTTCCTGTCTGAAACGCTTACATTTATCGTCTGCAAACTTATGTCGAATGCTGCGGTATGCGGAGACACTAAAAGCATCACACTAGAACACAGAAGAAGCTTCTAAGTTGATGTATTCGGCCAGTAAGAAGCAGTGCAATTGAAGTTTTAGGTACCGATTAATGACTTATTAGCCGGCTTTTGTGCCTTGGAGATGATCGATGACCTTATGATTTGGCATGAAAAGAGGTCTGGCAGCCACGTTACACGAGGGAATGTGAAAAGTGTTCATATGTTGTAAAAACCTGAGAAATCGGCCATGTGGTTCCAAATGCTATCGCATCGACGTAATGCCAAGTCTTCACATTGGCCGCTTTTCTGTCTGAAACGCTAACATTTATCGTCTGCAAACTTATGTCGCGTGCTGTGGTATGCGGAGACACTAAAAGCATCACACTAGAACACAGAAGGAGCTTCTAAGTTGATGTAATCGGCCAGTAAGAAGCAGTACAATCCAAGCTTTAGTTATCGATTATTGATTTATTATCTGGCTTTTGTGCCTTGAACATGACCGAGGGTCTTAAGATTTGACATGAAACGAGGCCTAGCAGCCACGTTACACGAGAGAATGTGAAAAGTGTTCATATGTAGTAAAAACCTAAGAAATCGGCTCGTGTGCTCCATTTGCTATCGCATCGACGTAATGACAGATCGTCACACATTTATCGTCTACAAACTTATGTCGCGTGCTGCGGTATGCGGAGACACTAAAAACATCACACTTGAACACAGAAGAAGCTTCTAAGTTGATGTAATCGGCCAGTAAGAAGCAGTACAATTCAATTTTAAGTTATCGATTATTGATTTATGAGAAGGCTTTGGTCCCTTGGACATTACCGATGACCTTATGATGTGGCATGTAACGAGGTCTGGCAGCCACGTTACACGAGGGAATGTGAAAAGTGTTCATATGTTGTAAACACCTGAGAAATCGGCCATGTGGTTCCAAATGCTATCGCATCGACGTAATGCCAAATCTTCAAATTGGCCGCTTTTCTCTCTGAAACGCTAACATTTATCGTCTGCGAACTTATGTCGCGTGCTGTGGTATGCGGAGACACTAAAAGCATCACACTAGAACACAGAAGAAGCTTCTGAGTTGATGTAATCGGCCAGTAAGAAGCAGTACAATTAAAGTTTTAGTTATCGATTATTGACTTATTAGCCGGCTTTGGTGCCTTTTAGATGACCGAGGACCTTACGATTTGGCATGAGACGAGGTCTAGCAGCCACGTTACACGAGAGAATGTGAAAAGTGTTCATATGTAGTAAAAGGCTAAGAAATCGGCCCGTGTGCTCCATTTGCTACCGCATCGACGTAATGGCAGATCGTCACATTGGCCGCATTTCTGTCTGAAACGCTTACATTTATCGCCTGCAAACTTATGTCGCACGCTGCGGTATGCACAGACACTAAAAGCAACACATTAGAACACAGGACAAGCTTCTAAGTTGATGTATTCGGCCAGTAAGAAGCAGTACAATTGAAGATTTAGTTATCGGTTATTGACTTAAATGCCGGCTTTTGTGCTTTGGACATGACCGAGAACCTTATGATTTGGCACGAAACGAGGTCTGGCCACCACGTTACAGCACAAAATGTGAAAAGTTCTCATATGTTCTAAAAACCTAAGAAATCGGCCCGTTTGCTCCATTTGCTATCGCATCGACGTAATGCCAGATCGTCACATTGACCGTTTTTCTGTCGGAAACGCTTACATTTATCGTCTGCTAACTTATGTCGCGTGGTGCGGTATGCGGTGACACTAAAAGCATCACACTAGAACACAGAAGAAGCTTCTAAGTTGATGTAATCGGCCAGTAAGAAGCAGTACAATTCAAGTTTTAGTTATCGATTATTGACTTATTAGCCGGCTTTGGTGCCTTGGACATGACCGAAGACCTTAAGATTTAGCATGAAACGAAGACTGGCAGCCACGTTACACGAGACAGTGAGAAAAGTGTTGATATGTAGTAAAATCCTAAGAAATCGGCCCGTATGCTCCATTTGCTACCGCATCGACGTAATGCCAGATAGTCACTTTGGCCGCTTTTCTGTCAGAAACGCCTTCGTTTATCGTCTGCAAACTTACGTCGCGTGATGTGGTAAGCGGAGACACTAAAAGCATCACACTAGACCACAGAAGAAGCTTCTAGGTTGATGTAATCGGCCAGGTAGGAGCAGTACAATTCTAGTGTTAGTTATCGATTATTGACTTATTAGCCGGCTTTGGTGCCTTGGACATGACCGAGGACTTCAAGATTTGGCATGAAACGAGGTCTGGCAGACACGTTACAGGAGAGAATGTGAAAAGTGTTCATATGTAGTCAAAATCTAAGAAATCGGCCCGTTTGCTCCATTTGCTATCGCATCGACATAATGCCAGATCGTCACATTGGCCGATTTTCTGTCTGAAACGCTTACATTAATCGCCTGCAAACTTATGTCGCGTGCTGCGGTATGCGGAGACATTAAAAGCTTCACACTAGAACACAGAAGAAGCTTCTTTGTTGATGTAATCAGCCAGTAAGAAGCAGTACAATTCAAGATTTAGCCAGACCTCGTTTCATGCCAAATCTTACGATTCTCGGTCATGTCCAAAGCACCAAAGCTGGCTAATAAGTCAATAATCGATAACTAAAATTTGAATTGTATGCTTCTAATTGGCCGATTACATCAACTAAGAAGCTTCTTCTGTGTTCTAGAGTGATGCTTTCAGTGTCTCCGCATACCGCACCACGCGACGTAAGTTAGCAGACGATAAATGTAATCGTTTCAGACAGAAAAGCGGTCAATGTGACGATCCGGCATTACGTGGCTGCGATAGCAAATGGAGCTAACGGGCCGATTTCTTAGGTTTTTACAACATTTGAACACTTTTCACATTCCCTCGTGTAACGTGGCTGCCATACCTCGTTTCATGCCAAATCAAAAGCTCCTCGGTCATGTTCAAGGCAGCAAAGCAGGCTAATAAGTCATTAATCGATAACTAAAACTTGAATTCTACTACTTCTTACTGGCCAATTACATCAACTTAGAAGCCTCTTCTGTGTTCTAGTGTGATGCTTTTAGTGTCTCCGCATACCGCAGCACGTGATGTAAGTTTGCAGACGATAAATGTAAGCGTTTCAGACAGAAAAGTGGTCAATGTGACGATATGGCATTACGTCGATGCGATAGCAAATAGAGCAAACAGGCTGATTTCTTAGGTTTTTATTACATGTCAACTCTTTTCACATTCTCTCCTGTAACGTGGCTGCCAGCCCTCGTTTCATGCCAAATCTTAAAGTCCTCGGTCATGTCCAAGGCACCAAAGCCAGCTAAAAAGTCGTAATCGATAACTAAAACTAGAATTCTACTGCTTCTTACTGGCCGAATACATCAACTTAGAAGCTTCTTCTGTGTTCTGGTGTGATGCTTTTAGTGTCTCCGCATACCACAGCACGCGACATAAGTTTGCAGCCGATAAATATAAGCGTTTCAGACAGAAAAGCGGCCAATGTGACGATCTGGCATTACGTCGATGCGATAGCAAATGGAGCAAGCGTGCCGATTTCTTTGGTTTTTACTATTAATGAACACATTTCACATACTCTTGCGTAACGTGGCTGCCACACCTCGCTTCATCCCAATTCTTTAGGTCCTCGGTCTTGTCCAAGGTACCAAAGCCTGCTAATAAGTCAATAATCGATAACTAAAACTTGAATTGTACTGCTTGTTACTGGCCGATTACATAAACTTGGAAGCTTCTTCTGTGTACTAGTGTGATGATTTTAGTGTCTCCGCATACCGCAGCACGCGACATAAGTTAGCAAACGATAAATGTAAGCGGTTCAGACAGAAAAGCGGCCAATGTGACGATCTGGCATTATGTCGATGCGATGGCAAATGGAGCTAACGGGCCGATCTCTTAGGTTTTTACTACAAATCAACAATTTTCACATTTTCTCGTTAACGTGGCTGCCACACGTCGTTTCATGGCAAATCTTAAGGTGTTCGGTCATGTCCAAGGCACCAAAGCCAGCTAAAAAGTCGTAATCGATAACTAAAACTAGAATTCTACTGCTTCTTACTGGCCGAATACATCAACTTAGAAGCTTCTTCTGTGTTCTAGTGTGATACATTTTGTGTCTCCGCATACCGCAGCACGCGACATAAGATTGCAGACGATAAATGTAAACGTTTCTGCCAGAGAAGCGGCCATTTTGACGATCTGGTTTTACGTCGATGCGATAGCAAATGGAGACAACGGGCCGATTTCTTATGTTTTTACTACATATGAACTCTTTTCACAGTCTCTCGTGTAACGTGGCGGCCAGACCTCGTTTCATGTCAAATCTTAAGGCCTTCGGTCATATCCAAGGCACCAAAGCCGGCTAATAAGTCAATAATCGTTAACTAAAACTTGAATTTTACTGCTTCTTACTTTCCGATTACATCAACTTCGAAGCTTCTTCTGTTTTCTAGTGTGATGCTTTTAGTATCTTCATATACTGCACTACGCGACATAAGTTTGCAGACCATAAATGTAAGTGTTTCAGACAGAAAGCGGCCAATGTGACGATATGGCATTACGTCGATTCGATAGCAAATGGAGCAGACAGGCCGATTTCTTAGGTTTTTACTACATATGAACACTTTTCACATTCTCTCGTGTAACGTGGCTGCCAGCCCTCGTTTCATGCCAAATGTTGAGGTCCTCGGTCATGACCAAGGCACCAAAGCCGGCTAGTAAGTCAATAATCAATAACTAAAACTCTAATTGTACTGCTTCTTATTGGCCGATTACATTAACTTAGAATCTTCTTCTGTGTTCTGGTGTGATGCTTTTAGTGTCTCCGCATACCACAGCACGCGACATAAGTTTGCAGACGGTAAACGTAAGCGTTTCAGACAGGAAAGCGGCCAGTGTGACTATCTGGCATTACGTCGTTGCGATAGCAAATGGAGCAAGCAGTTCGATTTCTAGGTTTTTACTATATATGAACACGTTTGACATACTCTCATGTAACGTGGCTGCCACACCTCATTTCATGCCAAATCTTAAGGTCCTCGGTCATGTCCAAGGTACCAAAGCCGGCTAATAAGTCAATAATCGATAACTAAAACTTGAATTGTACTGCTTCTTACTGGCCGATGCTTTTAGTCTCTGCGCATACCGCAGCACGCGACATAAGTTTGCAGACTATAAATGTAAGCGTTTCAGACAGAAAAGCGGCCAATGTGATGATCTGGCATTACGTCGATGCGATAGCAAATGAAGCAAACGGGTCGATTTCTTAGTTTTTTATTACATATGAACACTTTTCATATTCTCTCGTGTAACGTGGCTGCCAGACCTCGTTTCATGCCAAATCTTAAGATTCTCGGTCATGTCCAAAGCACCAAAGCCGGCTAATAAGTCAATAATCGATAACTAAAATTTGAATTGTACTGCTTCTTATTGGCCGATTACATCGTCTTAGAAGCTTCTTCTGTGTTCTAGTGTGATGCTTTTAGTGTCTCCGCATACCGCAGCATGCGACATAAGTTTGCAGACGACAAATGTAAACGTTTCAGTCAGAAAAGCGGTCAATGTGACGATCTAACATTACGTCGCTGCGATAGCAAATGGAGCTAACGGGCCGATTTCTTAGGTTTTTACAACATATGAACACTTTTCACATTCCCTCGTGTAACGTGGCTGCCATACCTCGTTTCATGCCAAATCGTAAGATCCTCGGTCATGTCCAAGGCACCAAAGCCGGCTAATAAGTCAATAATCGATAACTAAAACTTGAATTGTACCGCTGGTTACTGGCCGATTACAACAACTTAGAAGCTTCTTCTGTGTTCTAGTGTGATGCTTTTAGTGTCTCCGTATACCGCAGCACACGACGTAAGTTTGCAGACGATAAATCTAAGCGTTTCAGACAGAAAAGCCGGCAATGTGAGGATCTGGCATTACATCGATGCGATAGCAAATGAAGAAAACGGGCCGATTTCTTAGCCTTTTACCACATATGAACACTTTTCACATTCTCTCGTATTACGTGGCTGCCAGACAGCGTTTCATGCCAAATCTTAAGGTCCTCGGTCATGTCCAAGGCACCAAAGCCGGCTAATAAGTCAATAATCGATAACTAAAACTTGAATTGTACCGCTTGTTACTGGCCGATTACAACAACTTAGAAGCTTCTTCTGTGTTCTAGTGTGATGCTTTTAGTGTCTCCGCATACCGCAGCACGCGACATAAGTTTGCAGACGAGAAATGTAAACGTTTCAGACAGAAAAGCGGTCAATGTGACGTTCTGGCATTACGTCGTTGCGAAAGCAAATGGACCTAACGGGCCGATTTCTTAGGATTTTCCTATATATGAACACTTTTCACATTTCCTCGCGTAACGTGGCTGCCAGACCTCGTTTCATGCTGAAACACGTATGTTGTGTGGCGGCGATGGCGAGGCTTTGCTGAGTCTCTGACCAGAGAGCTATTTGTCGTTCCTAGTCTGCGCTTGACCGCGCGAGAGTTGCGAGCAGTAGTCTGTCGGTAACAGTAGGCCAGTGCAGTCTGGTAGCAGTAGTAGTCGAGTACGGTCGAGAGCGGGACGCAGTCGCAGGCGTCGACATGGGTGTCTGGTCAAGATGCTGAATGAGGTATATTGTTAATTAAGGTAACCAAGCTGCATTGCGCACATCAGATAATGTAAAGTTTATTTATTGTAATTAATTTTCAACAAGTGCCAAAGACCGATATTTCGGTTTAATTGAGTTTACATTGTCACTGAAGTCTCATTAGCATTGAATTGTTTTTCATTATTTTCGTGAGAGCTTACACCTTGAGTCAGATTGCGATTCTCATTTTAATGTCATTAAATTTAATTGCTAGGGAGGTTACGTTTGGCTGCCATTTATTATTTTTTTGTCTTTCAAAATTTCTGTGGGGAGGTTACACTTGGCGATACCCAGTCCAGGATCGTATTTCGTTGAGAATCTTTTGAAAAACATTCAGATATCTGCTCTTATTTGCTTAGATATAATTAGGATGTGGCGCAACGCTTTTATTAATTTTTGTGACTTTCTTTCCTCAGATCATCGGCAATTCGTTGCTCTGTTGTATATGTGTTTGTTGCCTTTTGCATTTGTGCTTATTTGTCTTTGTGAATAATTGTGACTATTGTAAAAATGTGTATCGCGAGGTATTACGAACGAAATTACCGACTTAAACAACTTCACCGATAGGACTTGTGACACGCAGTGTAATGATGACAATCCTGCGTTCACTAACAATCAGTGCATTCCAACCGCTAATCATGATTTTTACCTTAACGATGAACGAACGAACTCAATTGTCTCGTCTGTTAATTTGACGACAATTGATGACGCGGAGCGATCTATTGTAATGAGCGCTGCCCAACTTAACACAACCGGTTTGGAAAATTCAAGTGACGTACAGACAAATTTTTCTAATGAAAGTGATCAGGATACTCAAAGTAGGACGGATTTATTTAATTCCGAAACAGTGACTGACAGTGTATATTTAACTGGCAAACCTTTTTATAAATCTCAGAATAACAAAATGGTTACAGAAAGCGAGACAATTCCAGATACACCACTAAACAGCACAGAGAATATAAACGCTAATTTTGACTTGGTATGAATTATGACAAGTTTGCTACAACAGCAAAATGAGAAAATAGACAACAATTTCAGACAACAGATTGAAGATAACAAACAATTTAAAGATGATATCAAACAACTTAGTGAACAGGTCAGACAACAGAATGAAAAACAAGACAGCCTTAATGAAAAATTAGACGACAATTCCAGACAGCTTAGTGAACAAATTAGAGCCGTTGCCGCACAGTGTCATGACACCAAGCTACAGTTACGCGAGGAAATTGAGGCTTGTTCAAAGAAAAGTAGCGAAGAAATTAGGTCTGTTGCGCAAGAATTAAGGGAAATGCAAACAGCCGCAACAGAAACACTTAGAGCGGAAATTAGTACAGTCGCTAAGCAATGCTCTGAAAAAGCTACACAATTACGCGACGAGTTTAAAACAATGACAGCAGAACTTTCGCGGACAATGGATGAAAAGATAGACGCGAAATTCGAGCAACAGAACTCTCAAATTAACGAACGTCTTAGTGTTCACATACAAAACAGTGATATGCGTTTCCGTAAATTTATTCGGGATCAAAATAAAGTAAAACGTCAGGTAATGGAAACAATCACTGCACAGAGACAGGAAGACAAACGTAAAATGTTTGCGAAGGCAGAAACATATGTAGACAACAATATTGCTACAGTATCGGGCAAAATTAATACCATCGAACAGTTGAACACTGAATTACATGATGAGATTTCTGACCTTAAATCGAAAACAGACACATACACAACAGATTTTCAAACAGTGACCGACAAACTCGAACAATTAGAACTAACACAAGATTCCGATGTCGTCAAAGCTGATGTTAAAAAATTGAACGAAACTACAGGTAAATTGCAAAATCAGATTAATGCCTCTGATACTAAAAACGATGATCAGGTTAAAATACTGACTGAAAAATATTATGAATTGGCCAGTCGTATTGATGTTATCGAAAGTACTAATGACAATAAATCAGACGATACTGCACCGGTTTCATTTACTCAAACACCAGAATTCCAAAATTTACAGCAAACAATTAAAGAGATAGATTCATCTAATAACACGTTGTGTAGAAAATTGTCAAACTTACAGCAAGAAGTAACAGAGATGAAAAATATTTCAGGTAATAACACATCACAGCAAACGCCACTTTTCGAACATTTGTCAGACTCGCGCAGCGCGTATAATTTGGGTAATCTACAGAGGGTACGGGACTTAGATTCCGAACAACCACAGTTCAACAGATTCTCTTACAATCCTGAACCTGTTCCATCACACAGAGACGATAATTTTGATTACAAACATTTTCTGTCAGTGAGAAAGTTTAAAGTGTTTAAAAACGACAGAACACAGATTCACCCGCTAGATTGGATACAATAATTTAGCTTTGCTTTTCCACCGACTTGGACCGTAACGCACAAACTGGAATTTATTTGCAGCTTTTTGGAAGGCGAACCGGCAACTCGTATGAGGCCGATCGCGAGACAATGTTATTCAGTAGAGGAATTTCAGAATGCTTTTCTGTCAGCGTACTGGTCGAAGACGACACAGCGCGGAATTAAAGATCAATTAATTAGTTTACCGAATTATGAGAACTCGAATTTTCCTAGTGTCATGCAATTTTTTGAGCACATGGTGCAACAAAACCAGTACCTAAGTGAACCATACAATGAATCTGCACTGATACAATTATGCATTTCTAAACTACCAAGGTCATTAAGAGTGTCACTTCTAACGGGTCAACAAAAAGAAAACATTTCGGCATTCAGAGATCTGTTACAGCTTTTAGAAGTACAGCAATCTGATTATTCTTTTGTGAACAAAAATTTTTCATATAATAACCAGGGCCAACCAACTTACAGTAATTACGATCAGTCACGCAATTTCAATAGGAAAAGTAACAGACGCTTTGGGAACGACAACCACCAGAACTTTAATAACAGACAAAATTCTAATTATCAATATCGCCAAAATTTTCAGCAACAGGAACCACACTTTAGTAACAATAGAGGTGTTTCACAACAACAACATCAAAACCAGCCGGTTAGCATAACTAACCAACAATGTAATGCACAAGGTCAACCAGGCTTTAATGTTCCGCCGCGTGCACGTATAGTCCCAGATCCAACAAATAGTAACGCACGGCAGCAAGGAAACAACTATGTACAAAGAAGACAGTATTTCAATTCCTATCGCAATACACCGTATAGAAATGACTATTACGACAGACGTAAAAATGATGAGCACAATTATCAGCGTACATATAATAACAGTCGATCTTACCAACAGCAAATTCATCCGCAAGAACATATTCTCATGAATGAACCCGATAGTAGGTATCATCCAGAGCGTAACACGTCTGGAAGAAGTAATAGAACTGTGCAAATAGTAGAAATGCCACAACATCCTCCTGATAATAGTAACACGTCAGATAGAATTTGACTAGATACAGTAAAGATCGCATCTTCCAGTAAAGCAAGTACTACTTTTGACACGCAAAATGTTGTTCACGAAAATGTTATTACTTTCGACGACATCCGAGACACTCTTTTACAGGAAAGACCAGTTGTTCAGAAAACTATTTCACACCCTGTCATTGAAATTAAAATTGGTTCATCGGAATTTTCAGCTGTAATCGATTCCGGATCACCTATATCAGTAATAAATGAGGAGTCTTTTAACTAGTGTAACAAAGAGAATACCTATCCCACATTACCACTAGGCAAAACGAAAGTAAAAGGAGCAGTATCGAGTAAAGGAGTAGACGTTAAATTACAGACGCATTTATCATTTTGTATTGGAGGTCATACTTTCCACTCAAATTTTTGGATTGTTCCTTTATTGACAACAGACGTTATTTTAGGTACGAATTTTCTGGTACAACACGACGCAGTTATCGATTTTCAGAATTCCTATTTAATGTTGAAGGATGAAAATATACAATTTGCTATAGAATTTCAACACTCACTATCTGCGGAAGAACAAACAATTAATCGCACAGAGGTTATTTCCGTATCACGTAACATAAACTGTAATCCCACATTGTTCACTGATACGTACGTACACAAATATAATACTCCAGACGAAACTGACTACGACGTAATGCAGATGATTTCCGATAAGGTTAAACAAAGCAGTGCTAATACAGACGACGAACGCACGCAACTACGCAAAATTCTTTTACAGCAAGCTCCAGTTTTCGACAACATTCCTGGTACTATGTCCGGATTTATGTATGAATTTCAAGTCAAACAGCACGACATATTTAAAGCTAAGCATTATCCTATTCCATATATTCATAGTGAACAAGTTAAAAAAGAATTGCAGGATATGCTTGACCAAGGAATTATAGAACCGGCAGTTAGTCCGTACATAAACCCACTACATATTGTTAAGAAAAAAGATGGCTCACTTCGCCTCGTACTTGATTCACGTCACATCAATGACATAATTATTAATGAAACAGATCGACCACAGACACTAGAGGAACTTCTACAGAAATTTCACGGTACTGCTATTTATTCTACATTAGATTTGAAATCGGGATTTTGGCAAATTCAACTTCATCCGAATTGCAGAAAGTACACAGCTTTTCTTTGTTTTGGTGACTGTTATCAGTTTTGCAAATTACCATTCGGCGTTACTATTTCTTCTGCAGCTTTTATTCGCGGTTTGAACACAATACTTCCGACAGAACTTAAAGACAGAATTACGACGTACGTAGACGATATTCTTGCAAACTTTTCATGCACAAGGACTCACAGTTAACCTCAGTAAATCGCACTTTGGCAAAACTTCTATAAAATTTCTTGGACACTTAATTTCAGCAGAAGGCATTGCGCCTGATCCGGAAAAACTTCAAGCTCTACGTGATATTACTGTTCCTACAACGAAAAAGCAACTTCGCAGTTTTTTGGGATTAATTAACTTTTTTCGTAAATTTATTCATCACTCTGCTTTAGATACGCCTAGATTATGCCATTTAACAGGTAAAAACAGTATTTGGTCTTGGGATAAGCAAGCACATTCTGAATTCGTGAACCTGAAACATGCTTTGTTGAATGCTCCACTTTTATCGCACCCAGATCTTACCAGAAATTTTTCCATTGCCACCGACAATTCTAACACCGCTTTAGGCGTACACATTTTCCAGGAAATTGAAGAAGATGGTTCTACAGTAATTAAAAACATCGCATTTGCAAGCCGCATTCTGTCACCTGCTGAGCGAAATTATTCTGTTACAGAACTTGAAACATTATGCGTTGTATGGGCTTTCACGAGATTTAGGCATTTTCTTTATGGAAGACACACGACCGTTTACACAGACCACAGGGCGATACAATTCTTACTTTCAGCTAAATTTACGCACGACAGGTTAAGCAGATGGAAGCTATATTTACAGGAATTTAATTTTACGATTGTTCACATTCCCGGCACACAAAATGTTATAGCAGACGCACTATCGCGTTCTCTCAGCAACAATCAGCAAGACGTAGCAACTAACTTCTGCAAAGCAAATTTCAGTGTCATGTACATTCAGCAAGTTGCATTTGAAAATTTTATTTCGTCGTCATTACAGGACATAGCAAAAGAGCAAAATAGAGACAACATGTGGAAAGAAATTAAACACCTCTGGCAAGATAAGAATAATGTTACGATTGGAAACCATTACACTGTACGCAATGACATTTTGTTTCGCCGCTCTCATCCTGACAGCAACAACTGGTTATTATGCATTCCTGACGAACTGGTTAACAAATTAATCTGGTACACTCATTTAAGTTACGCACATTACGGAGCAAGAAAATGTTTTCTTATACTGAGACAGAACTGTTATTTTACCAACATGGAAAAACGTATACGACGAGTTTTAGCGTCTTGTAAAATTTGCCAGAAAGCTAAGTCAGACACCACTTCACATATTCCTCCTTTATATCCCATTGTACCTGTTAAATTAAAACATATGGCCGCTGTAGACATTTCTGGTCCGATTCCGAGAACTAACAGAGGTTTTTGCTACATATTTGTCGCTGTTGAGCTCACTTCAAAATTTGTTACTTTCACTCCGTTACGCAAAGCTACAGCTAAAACTGTTTCGAAAGCATTTATAAAACAATTTCTATTTCATGTAGGGCATGTGATGAAAGTAATTTCTGACAATGGATCACAATTTCGTTCTGCTACATGGACACGTATGTTACGAGCTAGAAAAATTTCTCCGATCTATAAATCCAAGTACCATGCTTCTTCGAACCCCTGTGAACGATTAATGAAAGAAATTGGTAAACTGTGTAGAATATACTGCCACAAAAGACACATTAATTGGGATAAACACATATTCTCATTCCAAGATGTAATTAATTCCATTCCAAATGAATCCACTATGCTATCTCCGTCTGTTATACTGAGAAACGTTAAACCACCAAACAAAATTAAAGAGTTAGTAAACTTCCCTACTTGTCGTCGACTAAGACACCACGAAATAATTGACATTGCGCTGAACAACATCAAACGTGCCGCAGAGCGCCGGAGAAGACAGCAAAAACAGGTTTGTAGACGCCGAGACTTTCACATTGGACAGAAGATATTAGTACGTACACACTATTTATCCAGCAAATTAAAAGGTAAGTGCAGTAAATTTGAACTTCTATACGCAGGTCCATATCGGATTCGCAGTATTCCTCACCCCAATGTTGTACACGTCGAAACTTTGAGAACCAGAAAATCGAAAGGCAATCACCATATCTCAAACATTAAACCGTTTATTGAATGAAACCACCTTATAATGTAATATGCTATGATGCCATTTACTAATCTTTATGAACACTTATGCAATTATATTCACATGACTAATTACTGATGATTATCGTATTTTTTCTGGTAAGTGCCCGGTAAGGTAAGGTTAGCAGGTCGCTTTTCTTGTCGTTACACATCAGACCGTGCATATTTTCCAGATGAATTTACACATTCCATGAGCACTTATGCAATTATAATTACATGACTAATTACTGATGATTATCGCATTTTTTCTTGGCAAATGCCCGGCAAGGTAAGGTTAGCAGGTCGCTTTTCTTGTCGTTACATATCAGACCGTGCATATTTTCCAGATGAATTTACACATCTTATGAGCACTTATGCAATTATAATTACATAGTTAACTACTGATGATTATCGTATTTTTCTTGGCAAGTGCCCGGCAAGGTAAGGTTAGCAGGTCGCTTTTCTTGTTATATATCAGACTGTGCACATTTTTTTCCAGAGACACTTACGTATTTTATGACTAATTATGCAATGTTATCTAATGACATGTTAATTTCATTACATGTTTTCTCCATTAAAGGTTTTAATTATCGCCTCTATTAACTACACTACATACAAGCTGAACACAACGAACATCACATATTTTCTTTCTTATATATATACGATTATTTCATGTTTTGTTCGTATGCATTATGAAATGGTGAAGACATAGTTAACACCAGTCGACTTTGACATTTTTTGCCTTATGACATCTCAGGATCGTTACTGTTTTACATTTTTTGCTGCTGCATTGTGATATTCTGTGTACATTTTTGCATTTGAACACTGTCAATGTCTTTGACATATTACGTTTTCTGTCATGTTATGCTGTATGCTTAATTATGTTACCTTAAACCAGTCATTATTTAGTGAGTATATGATGTAAATGCACGATATTAATCTCTGTTCATCATTTTCAGAAAAAAATAACGTGTAAAGGAAATAAATTACACAGAAATGGGAACTTCACCTACGGAATGATCGAAAGAAGATGCAATAACTATATGAGGAAGAGTAAATGGATCAGGATTAACAAGCATTAACAAGAATATACTATACACATCGTAGAATAGCAGTCTTAACTAATTTTTTCTTTCAGAATACAAGGTGATTGATGCAGGCTGTCAGACAGAACTACACATCTTAGTTTTAGTGATGAAATATGCTAGAAATAAGGAATAGTTATATAATGAATAATGAAGTGATTTTTGCAGATGATAATGAATACTGATGAAGAGTAATGATGAAGAATATGCTACTATGAATAATGAAGTTTTTCTTTACAGGTGATGATGATAATGGAGTTATGATGATATGGATAATGAAGTTTTCTTTGCAGATGAGGAAAATGTTGAAGTTGTATTTATGCTATGTAGTTATTTAAGTATTTGTTGCAGTTCGTTTTGACAGCAGGTGTTATATTGCATAGTATAATGACTGAAGGTTTTGGAAAGGACAGCTATGGAACACATTTTTTATACACATTTCACTACCTGTTAATTCGAAGTTCACTACTTTTCAGCATAGTATGCGTTTCTTCTTTCAGCTCAATAATCCGTTTTGTATTTTTTCCAGGAGAAGCCTTTCATGATACTTACTAAACTTGTTACTTATTAAACCTATACTAGTACTTGCATTTTTTTTACCCACTTGTGTCACAACCTTGCTACAGCTGACTTATGACAGATGACGTTACACATTTTCATTTATACCAACAAACCAGAAACAAATTTTTTTCTTCTTGCTTTCCCTTGTAATTACCCAAAGCAATGCATTGCTAGCACAAAAACAAAATGTATTACCAGTCCCAATTAATGTTACTAGTTTAAGAGAATTCTGAATAACACTGATCAGCTCTGAATAGTATGTCACTTCAGTAATGACTTCTTAATGATACAAAAAAAATAAAAATAATAATAATGCTTTGTAACTGGCTAATAACTGCCACTGTTTATTGTAATGAGACTACTTATAATGCCCATGATTATTAATGATATGACTGTAATTAACTGATTTTTAATAATGACTTCTTAATGATCTGAATAACACTGAATGATGAACAATGTTTTATACTATTCAATACTTGCTGGCCACTGAGTGCCAATAACTAATGTCACTAAATGAATTATGTTATTAATTATGCCATTAATTAGCTCCTGTTTTCAATGATGATTTTTCATGTTCTATAACTGGCCACTGAGTGCCAACAATTAATGTCACTAAATGAATTATGTTATTAATTATGCCATTAATTAGCTCCTGTTTTCAATGATGATTTTTCATGTTCTATAACTGGCCACTGAGTGCCAATAATTAATGTCACTAAATGAATTATGTTATTAATTATGCCATTAATTAGCTCCTGTTTTCAATGATGACTTTTCATGTTTTGGTACCTGGCCAATGAGTGCCAATAATTTGTATAACTCAATGTATTATGTTAATGCTAGGCCAATAACTGACTTTTTTTTTTCAATGGAGACTTCTGATGTACATTATTCTGTCATACTAAATATGCTTTGTAACTGGCCAAAGACTGCCGCTGTTTATTGTAATACAATTACCCATGATGCCAATAATTTAATTTTATGAACATTATTCTGTAATACTAAATACATGGTACAGAAATGTTCAATAACTAGGCTATGAATGCCGCAAACTACTAATGTAACTCCTAATGAAGACTAGTATGTGACTTAATGTCCTTCACCTTCTGACCTAACTACCTGGAATTACTGTAATATCCATTTGTCTTGTCCATCCTCATGATCATGGAGCACTATATTTGGTTTCTGCACTAATTCTATGTTGGTGTGTCTTGTAAGAGCGTGGTGTTGACACGACATGCTGTCCACCACCGTGAGCGATGGAGACGTTATTATGGTCCCACTGTTTGGTGTACCTAATGTACTGCCAAAATGAAAACATGGAATATTACTACGACAGTTCAGTGTCTTGGCTACGCTGATAAATTCTGATGGGAAAAGAACTTCAAATTGTGTCACTTGGTGTTGTACATCTGTGGAAAGATATGGACTTTCAGAGCAGCTGCATGCAACCTAAAGTGCTACAACCATGATGCAATCCTTCCCTTTCCTATCCTAATTCTTGTAACATAGTAAAAAAACATTTTTTTGCTAACATGATTTGTATTCATGACCTATACATTTTTTTGATTTGATAATATGTTCTAAACTACAGTACATGTGCACTTATGTCATGTGTTAATATGCTTTCTACTGAACTTCAGTGCCTGTGCAACTTTTCTCATTTTTCAATATGATTTGTACTCATTCTGTATACATTTTGTGATTTCCTGATATGTTCAATACTTCCGTGCGTATGCACTTATGTCATTTGTTACTTATTGTATATACATTTCCTCATTTGCTGATATGTTCTGACCTGCAGTGCATGTGTACTCATGTCACTTGTCAACATGATTTTTTGAGACATTTTTCGATTTGTTCTGAAGTACAGTATATGTGCACACTTGTCTTTTATATTATATATACATTTTTCTGATTTGCTGATACGCTCTGTACTCATTGTATACATTTTTCGTCATTGTCTAATGTTTTGTACTCAGTGCATGTGCACCACATTTAATTCATGTACTATATCTGTATATATGCTGTAACTGTAAAGTTAATTAGTTAAAAAAAAATTCTTGCGATGGCAAGTCCAAATGACTCACCATCGCTGCCAAATTTTTGCCCCCCCCCCCCCAGTGGAGGGTTATGAAACACGTATGTTGTGTGGCGGCGATGGCGAGGCATTGCTGAGTCTCTGACCAGAGAGCTATTTGTCGTTCCTAGTCTGCGCTTGACCGCGCGAGAGTTGCGAGCAGTAGTCTGTCGGTAACAGTAGGCCAGTGCAGTCTGGTAGCAGTAGTAGTCGAGTACGGTCGCGAGCGGGACGCAGTCGCAGGCGTCGACATGGGTGTCTGGTCAAGATACTGAATGAGATATATTGTTAATTAAGGTAACCAAGCTGCATTGCGCACATCAGATACTGTAAAGTTTATTTATTGTAATTAATTTTCAACAAGTGCCAAAGACCGATATTTCGGTTTAATTGAGTTTACATTGTCACTGAAGTCTCATTAGCATTGAATTGTTTTTCATTATTTTCGTGAGAGCTTACACCTTGAGCCAGATTGCGATTCTCATTTTTATTGTCATTAAATTTAATTGCTAGGGAGGTTACGCTTGGCTCCCATTTATTATTTTTTTGTCTTTCAAAATTTCTGTGGGCAGGTTACAATGCCACATCATAAGGTCCTCGGTCATGTATAAGGCACCAAAGCCGACTAAAAAGTCATTAATCCATAACTAAAACTTGAATTGTACTGCTTCTTACTGGCCGATTACAACAACTTAGAAGCTTCTTCTGTGTTCTAGTGTGATGCTTTTAGCGTCTCCGCATACCGCAGCACGCGACTTAAGTTTGCAGACGATAAATGTAAGCCCTTCAGACAGAAAAGCGGCCAATGTGACGATCTGGCATTACGTCGATGCGATAGCAAATGGAGCAAACGGGCCGATTTCTTAGGTTTTTACTAAATATGAACACTTTTCACATTCTCTCGTGAAACATGGCTGCCAGACCTCGTTTCATGCCAAATCTTAAGGTCCTCGGTCATGTCCAACGAACCAAAGCCGGATAATGAATCAATAATCGATAACTAACACTTGAATTGTACTGCCCGTTACTAGCCGATTACATCAACTTAGAAGCTTCTTCTGTGTTCTAGTGTGATGCTTTTAGTGTCTCCGCATACCGCAGCACGCGACATAAGTTTGCAGACGATAAATGTAAACGTTTCAGACAGAAAAGAGGCCAATGTGACGATCTGGCATTATGTCGATGCGATAGCACATGGACCAAACGGGCCGTTTTCTTAGGTTTTTACTACAAATGAACAATTTCCACATTTTCTCGTTAACGTGGCTGCCAGACCTCGTTTCATGCCAAATCTTAAGGTCCTCGGTCATGTCCAAGGCACCAAAGCCGTCTAATAAGTCATAATCGATAACTAAAACTTGAATTGCACTGCTTCTTACTAGATGATTACATCAATTTAGAAGCTTCTCCTGTGTTCAAGTCTCATGCTTTTAGTGTCTCCGCATACCGCAGCACGCGACATAAGTTTGCAAACGATAAATGTAAGCGTTTCAGACAGAAAAGCGGCCAATGTGACGATCTGGCATTACGTCGATGCGATTGCAAATGTTATCGATTATTGACTTATTAGCCGGCTTTGATGCCTTGGACATGACCGAGGACCTTAATACACTCCTGGAAATTGAAATAAGAACACCGTGAATTCATTGTCCCAGGAAGGGGAAACTTTATTGACACATTCCTGGGGTCAGATACATCACATGATCACACTGACAGAACCACAGGCACATAGACACAGGCAACAGAGCATGCACAATGTCGGCACTAGTACAGTGTATATCCACCTTTCGCAGCAATGCAGGCTGCTATTCTCCCATGGAGACGATCGTAGAGATGCTGGATGTAGTCCTGTGGAACGGCTTGCCATGCCATTTCCACCTGGCGCCTCAGTTGGACCAGCGTTCGTGCTGGACGTGCAGACCGCGTGAGACGACGCTTCATCCAGTCCCAAACATGCTCAATGGGGGACAGATCCGGAGATCTTGCTGGCCGGGGTAGTTGACTTACACCTTCTAGAGCACGTCGGGTGGCACGGGATACATGCGGACGTGCATTGTCCTGTTGGAAGAGCAAGTTCCCTTGCCGGTCTAGGAATGGTAGAACGATGGGTTCGATGACGGTTTGGATGTACCGTGCACTATTCAGTGTCCCCTCGACGATCACCAGTGGTGTACGGCCAGTGTAGGAGATCGCTCCCCACACCATGATGCCGGGTGTTGGCCCTGTGTGCCTCGGTCGTATGCAGTCCTGATTGTGGCGCTCACCTGCACGGCGCCAAACACGCATACGACCATCATTGGCACCAAGGCAGAAGCGACTCTCATCGCTGAAGACGACACGTCTCCATTCGTCCCTCCATTCACGCCTGTCGCGATACCACTGGAGGCGGGCTGCACGATGTTGGGGCGTGAGCGAAAGACGGCCTAACGGTGTGCGGGACCGTAGCCCAGCTTCATGGAGACGGTTGCGAATGGTCCTCGCCGATACCCCAGGAGCAACAGTGTCCCTAATTTGCTGGGAAGTGGCGGTGCGGTCCCCTACGGCACTGCGTAGGATCCTACGGTCTTGGCGTGCATCCGTGCGTCGCTGCGGTCCGGTCCCAGGTCGACGGGCACGTGCACCTTCCGCCGACCACTGGCGACAACATCGATGTACTGTGGAGACCTCACGCCCCACGTGTTGAGCAATTCGGCGGTACGTCCAACCGGCCTCCCGCATGCCCATTATACGCCCTCGCTCAAAGTCCGTCAACTGCACATACGGTTCACGTCCACGCTGTCGCGGCATGCTACCAGTGTTAAAGACTGCGATGGAGCTCCGTATGCCACGGCAAACTGGCTGACACTGACGGCGGCGGTGCACAAATGCTGCGCAGCTAGCGCCATTCGACGGCCAACACCGCGGTTCCTGGTGTGTCCGCTGTGCCGTGCGTGTGATCATTGCTTGTACAGCCCTCTCGCAGTGTCCGGAGCAAGTATGGTGGGTCTGACACACCGGTGTCAATGTGTTCTTTTTTCCATTTCCAGGAGTGTATTTGGCATGAAACGAGGTGTGGCAGCCACGTTACATGAGAGTATGTGAAACGTGTTCATATATTGGAAAAACCTAAGACATCAGCCCGTTTGCTCCATTTGCTATCGCATCGACGTAATGCCAGATCGTCACATTGGCCGCTTTTCTGTCTGAAACCCTTACATTTATCGTCTCCAAACTTATGTCGCGTGCTGCGTTATGCGCAGAGACTAAAAGCATCGGCCAGTAAGAAGCAGTCCAATTCAAATTTTAGTTATCGATTATTGACTTTTTTGCTGGCTTTGGTACATTGGACATGACCGAGGACCTTAAGATTTGGCATGTAACGAGGTGTGGCAGCCACGTTACACGAGAGTATGTGAAACGTGTTCATATATAGTAAAAACCTAAGAAATCGGGCCGCTTGATACATTTGCTATCGCATCGACGTAATGCCAGATCGTCATATTGGCCGCTTTTCTCAATGAAACGCTTACATTTATCGTCTGCAAACTTATGTCGCGTGGTGCGGTATGCGGAGATACTAAAAGCATCACAGAAGAAGCTTCTAAGTTGATGTAATCGGCCAGTAAGAAGCAGTACAATTAGAGTTTTAGTTATCGATTATTGACTTATTAGCCGGCTTCCGTGCATTGGACATGACCGAGGACCTCAAGATTTGGCATAAAACGAGGTGTGGCAGCCACGTTACACGAGAGAATGTGAAAAGTGTTCATATGTAGTAAAAACCTAACAAATCGGCCCGCTTGCTCCATTTGCTATCGCATCCATGTATTGCCAGATCGTCACATTGCCCGCTTTTCTGTCTGAAACGCTTACATTTATCGTCTGCAATGTGATGTCGTGTGGTGCAGTATGCGGAGACACTAAAAGCATCACACTAGAACACAGAAGATGCTTCTAAGTTGATGTAATCGGCCAGTAACTAGCAGTACAATTTATGTTTTATTTATGGATTATTGTCTTATTAGCCGGATTTGGTACCTTGGACATAACCGAGGTTCCTAAGATTTGGCATGAAACGAGGGATGGCAGCCACGTTACACGTATGTGAAACGTGTTGATATGTAGTAAAAGCCTAAGAAATCGGCCCGTTTGCTCCATTTGCTATCGCATCGACGTAATGCCAGATCGTCACATTGGCCGCTTTTCTGTCTGAAACGCTTACATTTATCGTCTGCAAACTTATGTCGCGTGCTGCGGTATGCGGAGACACTAAAAGCTTCACACTAGAACACGGAACAAGCTTCTAAGTTGATGTAATCGGCCAGTAAGAGGCAGTACTATTCAAGTTTTAGGTACCGATTATTGACTTATTAGCCGGCTTTGGTGCCTTGGACATGACCGAGGACCTTAAGAATTGCGTGATACGAGGTCTGGCAACATCGTTACACGAGAGCATGTGAAAAGTCTTCATATGTAGTAAAAACCTAACAAATCGGCCCGTTAGCTCTATTTGCTATCGCATCGATGTAATGCCAGATCGTCACATTGGCCTCTTTTCTGTCTGAAACGCTTACATTTATCGTCTGCAATCTGATATCGCGTGGTGCGGTATGCGGAGACACTAAAAGCGTCACACTAGAACACAGAAGAAGGTTCTAAGTTGATGTAATCGGCCAGTAAGAAGCAGTACAATTCAAATTTTAGTTATCGATTATTGACTAATTAGTCGGCTTTGGTGCCTTGGACATGACCGAGGACCTTAATGTTTGGGATGAAACGAGGTCTGGCAGCAACGTCACACGAGTGGTGCGGTATGCGGAGACACTAAAAGCGTCACACTAGAACACAGAAGAAGGTTCTAAATTGATGTAATCGGCCAGTAAGAAGCAGTACAATTCAAATTTTAGTTATCGATTATTGACTAATTAGTCGGCTTTGGTGCCTTGGACATGACCGAGGACCTTAATGTTTGGGATGAAACGAGGTCTGGCAGCAACGTCACACGAGGGAATGTGAAGAGTGTTCATATGTAGTACAAACCTAAGAAATCGGCCCGTTTGCTCCATTTGCTATCGCATCGACGTAATGCCAAATCGTCACATTGGCCACTTTTCTGTCTGAAACGCTTACATTTATCGTTTGCAAACTTATGTCGCGTGCTGCGGTATGCGGAGACACTAAAAGCATCACACTAGAACACAGAAGAAGCTTCTAAGTTGATGTAATCGGCCAGTAACAAGCAGTAAAATTCAAGTTTCAGTTATCGATTATTGACTTATTATCCGGCTTTGGTGCCTTGGACATGACCGTGACCCCCCCAGGGGGTCCACAACTCTTTTGTGGACACGTGTGTAGCGAGCACGGGACCCCGAGCTAATGTGGCCCTCCTTCCTTTCCGGGCTGCATACCTTCCCTTCCCTTTCCGCATCCCTCCCCGTCCCCCATCTTCGCCCCCCCCCCCCTCACCTCTGGCTCTTTCCTTCCCTTTCTCCCCCTCTGGGAGTATGGTTTGTGCCTACGTCCGGAGACGGACGCTCGAAACTGTTCCAAATTCCTTGCTTTTACACTTGCAAGTACTCGTCCTTCCTCTGTCCTTCTCTTTTCCTTCCCTCTTCTCCTTGCCCTTTTCTCCGCTGCGGCGTTTGAGACCCCCTTTTCTTTCCTTTCCCTTTCTCTTTTTTCCTCCCTGTGCGTGTCTGAAGGCCGACCCACGCACTTCCATGCGTAGCCGGTGACGGGGTAACGCGTAATTCCCCGCCCCGGGTAGACAGGTAGGACACGTACGTACCCCCTGGTAACGGCCAGGCCCAGGGAGGGGTGATTACCCGAGCTGATACCTTCCGAAAGTGCCGATTGGTCCCTCCGTCCGTTTGTCGGGAGGTGTGACCTGAGGTGTGAACAATCACCTAAGGCGGGTGTGCCCTCGGTGAGGGCCCCCACAAGGGAGGAACGCGCCATCGGAGACGCCGGTAATCATGGGGGATTCTTCCGCAATGGTTTCCTCACCTTCCACTATGTCTGCTCACAAACGTAAGTTCACTGAGTCTCAGCCACAGACGGTTCTTCCATCGTTGCCACAGTTCCTTGTTGTTTCTCGGTCTGACGAAGGTCACGACTTTTCCACGGTCAACCCTTTCATTATTCAGAAAGGTGTCGACGCAATTGCGGGTCCTGTAAAGTCTTGTTCCAGATTACGGAATGGCACCCTGTTGTTAGAAACACACAGTGCCCTCCAGGCTCAAAAATTGCTGCGTACTTCTCTGCTCCACACCTTCCCTGTCCGGGTGGAACCGCACCGTACCTTAAATTCCTCGCGTGGAGTCGTTTATACACGCTCCCTCGATGGATTGTCTGACGAAGAAATTCAGCACTATCTGTCTGACCAAGGCGTCACGGCTGTTCATCGGGTTATGAAAAGGGTTGACTCGAACATCATTCCAACCCGCACTGTCTTCTTGACATTTGACAAAGTTCAACTCCCATCAAAAATCAAAGCAGGCTATGAGATAATTTCCGTTCGCCCTTATGTCCCAAACCCTACGCGTTGCTATCGATGTCAGCGGTTCAATCACACCAGCCAGTCCTGTTCCAATCCGGCCAAATGTGTTACGTGTGGCAGGGATGCCCATGAGGGTGCTTGTCCACCTCCATCCCCTCGCTGCATCAACTGTATGGGTGACCACGCTGCTTCCTATCGAGATTGCCCTGTTTTTAAGGACGAAAAGCTGATCCAGGAAATAAGAGTGAAGGAAAAGGTGTCGACCTTTGCTGCTCGAAAGTTACTCGCCAGTCGACAGCCCACCGTGCCTCAGAAAGGAAAATACAGCACTGTCCATGCTTCTCCTCGGCCAACAAAGGAGGCGGCCACGCAGACTTGCGACATCACATTTAGTACCACGGTCGTCAGATCGGCCAGCGCAAAGATCGCCCGTTCAACCTCACCTCTTTCGCCTGCCCACTCTCTGGCTCACCCTTCGTCGGGTTCTGCTAAATCTCGAGCCCAAAAGTCAGACGCCAAGTCTTCAAAAAAAGAGCATTCTCGTGAAGAGTTTTTACGTACTGCAACTTCACAACCATCGGTTCCTCCTTCATCTAAACATACCTCCAAGAAGGCTACGAAGAAACACAGTTCCTCTCCTTCTCCGCCAAGGCGTGTCCCATCTACAGCACCACCTGGCGGAAATCGCCCTCGGCCATCTTCTGTGTCGCCGAGGCGCACTGTTGGTGGCCGGTCAACTGGCCGATCGTTGGTGGCAGGAGCTGCTCCTGACCAACCTATGGATCAGGATCTTCTGCCTTCGACTGAATGCCATTCCATGCTATCGGTCGCAAGCTCTGAGCAGTCGTTGAGTTGACAGCACCCTTGGTCACGTTCCTCCATTTTCTGTTCACCCTATGTCCATTATCCACTGGAATATCCGCGGCATTCGCGCCAATCGGGAGGAATTGTCGATCCTCTTACGATCCTACTCACCGGTCATCTTCTGTCTTCAGGAAACAAAGCTGCGTCCCCATGACCGCTTTGTTCTCCCTCATTTTCAGTCCGTCCGATATGACCTCCCCTCTGTTGAAGGCACTCCAGCCCATGGAGGACTCATGATTCTGCTCCATGATACTCTCCATTATCACCCAATCCCCTTAAACACTTCCTTCCAAGCTGTCGCCGTCCGTCTTTCCCTTTCTGGATACACGTTCTCTCTTTGTACGGTATACATTCCATCGTCTACACCAATGGCACGAGCTGATCTCCTTCATCTTCTTGATCAGCTTCCACCCCCCTATTTGCTGGTTGGGGACTTCAATGCCCACCACCCGCTTTGGGGATCTCCACATCCTTGTCCACGTGGCTCACTATTGCTAGACGTCTTCCACCAAGCGGATCTAGTCTGCCTCAACACTGGGGTCCCCACCTTTTTGTCTGCCTCCACGGCAAATTTATCCCATTTGGACCTTGCGGTCGGTACTGTTCCGCTAGCTCGGCGCTTCGAATGGTTCGCCCTTGATGATACACACTCGAGTGACCACTTTCCATGTGTTCTTCGACTGCAGCCTCAACTGCCATATATGCGCTCGCGACGCTGGAAGTTTGCCCAAGCCGATTGGACACTTTTTTCGTCTCTAGCGACATTCGATGACAGTCGCTTTCCCAGCGTCGACGATGAGGTCACACATTTTACCGACGTTATTCTCACAGCTGCGGAACGTTCAATACCACGCACCTCCGAATTGCCCCGGCGCCCTCCAGTTCCTTGGTGGAACGAGGCATGCCGTGACGCAATACGTGAGCGGCGACGTGCTCTTCGCATTTTCCGTCACCATCCAACTTTGTCCAACTGTATCCGATATAAGCAGCTCCGTGCGCGATGCCGTCGCGTCATCCGCGATAGCAAGAAGGCAAGCTGGAAATTCTTTACTAGCTCATTTAACAACTTCACTCCCTCCTAGGAAGTTTGGAGTCGGCTTCGACGGTTCTCAGGCGCGCCTAGTTTCTCCCCGGTCTCTGGGCTCACTGTCGCGCATGATACCTTAGTGGACCCCGTCGCAATTTCTAACTCATTGGGTCAGCACTTTGCTGAGATATCGAGCTCTTCAAATTACCCGCCAGCGTTTCTCCCGAAGAAACGTGCAGCGGAAGTGCGACATCTTGCTTTCTCCTCTCAAAATCGCGAAAGCTACAATACTGTTTTCTCCATGCGGGAACTCCAACATGCCCTCTCTTCTTCTCGCTCCTCCGCCCCAGGACCGGATGGTATCCATGTCCAAATGTTGCTGCATTTATCGACCCATAGCCTGCGTTACCTCCTTCGCCTTTATAATCGAATTTGGACCGACAGTACCTTTCCCAGGCGATGGCGGGAAGCTATTGTCGTTCCCGTTCCGAAACCTGGAAAGGACAAACATCTCCCCTCTAGCTATCGCCCCATTTCTCTCACGAGTAGTGTCTGTAAGGTTTTGGAGCGTATGGTGAATTACCGTTTAGCTTGGTGGCTGGAGTCCCGCAGTCTTTTAACACCAGCCCAATGCGGATTCCGAAAGCATCGTTCTGCTGTTGACCATCTTGTTGCTCTCTCCACTTATATCATGAACAATTTTCTCCGGAAACGCCAAACGGTAGCAATATTTTTTGATCTGGAGAGAGCGTACGATACCTGTTGGAGGACAGGCATCCTCCGCACACTGTTCTCTTGGGGCTTTAGAGGCCGGCTGCCCCTTTTTCTTCGCGAATTTATGGCAGAGCGCACGTTTAGGGTGCGGGTGAGCACTACTCTCTCCCGTACTTTCTCCCAAGAAAACGGGGTACCCCAGGGCTCCGTGCTGAGTGTTGTACTGTTTGCCATCGCCATTAATCCAATTATGGATTGTCTCCTTCCTGATGTCTCGGGCTCCCTCTTTGTGGACGATTTTGCGATCTACTACAGCTCTCAACGGACCAGCCTTCTTGAAAGACGTCTTCAAGGATGTCTCGATCGCCTCCACTCGTGGAGCATCGAAACCGGCTTCCGTTTCTCACCCAGTAATACCGCTTGTGTTAATTTTTGGCGACGTAAGGAGTTTCTTCCGCCCTCCTTACATCTAGGTCCTGTCAACCTTCCGTTTTCCGACGTCGCTAAATTCTTGGGTCTTATGTTTGACAGAAAACTGTGCTGGTCCTCCCACGTTTCCTATCTTTCGGCTCGCTGTCTGCGTTCCCATAACACCCTCCGCGTCCTGAATGGTACGTCTTGGGGAGCGGACCGAGTGGTCCTTCTCCGCCTCTATCGCGCCTTAGTGCGCTCGAAATTGGATTATGGAAGCATAGTCTACTCCTCTGCTCGGCCGTCTATTCTTCGGCGTCTCGACTCTATCCACCACTGTGGATTACGTTTAGTGTCTGGAGCTTTTTACACCAGCCCTGTGGAAAGCCTTTATGCTGAGACTGCTGAACCTCCGCTGTCCAATCGGCGAGCAGTCCTTCTGAGTCGTTATGCTAGCCATCTGTCTTCCATGCCTGCTAATCCAGCCCATAACCTTTTTTTCGACGCCTCCTTTGATGTCGGGTATGCAGGCCGCTCCTCCTCCCTACTACCCCCGGGAGTCCGCTTCCGTCAACTGCTCCATTCTCTTTCCTTCCGCTTTCCTAAAACCTTCTTGACAACTTGGGGTACAGCACCGCCTTGGCTCCGTCCCCGGATCGACTTGCTCAGAGACCTATGTCAATTTCCCAAGGATGGTACCCCTACACTTGTTTACCGTCGGGCATTTGCTGCTCTATGTGCACAAATGACGGAAGCCACATTTATTTACACCGATGGCTCGAAAACATCGTTAGGTGTAGGGAGTGCCTATATTGTTGGCGACACCCCAAATCACTTTCGGCTTCCCGACCAGTGTTCGGTTTATACTGCGGAGCTTTACGCTGTTCTCCAGGCTGTCCACTACATCCGCCGCCATCAGCGGATACAGTACGTAATCTGCTCAGATTCTCTCAGCTCTCTCCTAAGTCTCCAAGCTCTTTACCCTGTGCACCCTCTGGTCCACCGGATTCAGGACTGTCTGCGCTTGCTCCACCTGGGGGGCGTCTCAGTGGCGTTCCTCTGGCTCCCGGGACACGCTGGTATCTGTGGAAATGAGGCGGCCGATATAGCGGCCAAGGCTGCAGTCTCTCTTCCTCGGCCAGCTCTTCAGTCTCTTCCGTTTACCGATCTACGGAGCGGTTTATGTCGCCAAGTTACTCATTTATGGCATGCGCATTGGTCAACACTTCCCCACAATAAATTGCGGGAAGTGAAAGCCCTTCCTTGCGCTTGGACCTCTTCCTCCCGAACGCGTCGTCGGGAGGAGGTAATTTTAGCTCGACTCCGGATAGGGCACTGTCTTTTTAGTCATCGACATCTTTTAAGCGGTGATCCTCCCCCACTATGTCCCCACTGCTCTCAGATGTGGACGGTCAGACACCTTTTAATTGAATGCCCCTATTTTAATCCGTTACGCTCCCGTCTACAGCTTTCGCCTGATCTATCGTCGATTTTAGCAGATGACACGCGCTCAGCTGACCGCGTTCTACAGTTTATTAGTGACAGTGAAATGACGTCAGTCATTTGAAGCTTTTGGGGGACAACCAACCCCTTTCTATAGTGGACTTTTAAGCATTCCTTCTGCCTTTAGTTTCTCAAATTTTCTGACTTTGTTTCCATTGCTGCTGATTTTAAATTTCGTTTTTTTCCTGTTTTCTACGTCACGGGCTGGGCGCTAATGACCATAGAAGTTTTGCGCCCTAAAACCACAAACAAAAAAAAAAAAAAATAATGACCGAGGACCTTAAGATTTGGCATGAAACGAGGTGTGGCAGCCACGTTACACGAGAGTATGTGAAACGTGTTCATATATTGTAAAAACCTAAGAAATCGGCCGGTTTGCTCCATTTGCTATCGCATCGACGTAATGCCAGATCGTCACATTGGCCGCTTTTCTGTCTGCAACGCTTACATTTATCGTCTGCAAACTTATGTCGCGTGTTGCGGTATGCGCAGTGACTAAAAGCATCGGCCAGTAAGAAGCAGTGCAATTCAAGTTTTAGTTATCGATTATTGACTTATTAGCCGGCTTTGGTGGCTTGGTCATGACCGAGGACCTTAATATTTGGCATGAAACGAGGTCTGGCAGCCACGTAACACGAGAGAATGTGAAAAGTGAACATATATTGTAAAAACCTAAGAAATCGGCCCGTTTTCTCCATTTGCTATCGCATCGACGTAATGCCAGATCGTCACAATGGCCTCTTTTCTGTCTGAATCGCTTACATTTATCGTCTGCAAACTTATGTGGCGTGCTGCCGTATGCGGAGACGCTAAAAGCATCACACTAGAACATAGAAGAAGCTTCTAAGTAGATGCAATAGGCCAGTAACAGGCAGTACAATTCAAGTTTTAGTTATTGATTATTGACTTATTAGCCGGCTTTGGTGCCTTGGACATGACCGAGGACCTTACGATTTGGCATGAAACGAGGGCTGGCAGCCACGTTACACGAGAGAATGTGAAAAGTGTTAATATGTAGTAAAAACCTAAGAACTCGTCCCGTTTGTTCCATTTGCTATCGCATCCACGTAATTCCAGATCGTCACATTGACCGCTTTACTGTCTGAAACGCTTACATTTACTTTCTGCAAATTTATGTCGCGTGCTGCGGTATGTGGAGACACTAAACGTATCACTAGAACACATAAGAATGATCTACATTTATGTAATCGGCCAGTAAGAAGCAGTACATTTCAAATTGTAGTTATCGATTATTGACTTATTAGCCGGCTTTGGTGCCTTGGACATGACCGAGGACCTGAAGATTTGGCACGAAACGAGGTCTGGCAGCCACGTTAACGAGAAAATTTGAAAATTGTTCATTTGTAGTAAAAACCTAAGAAATGCTCCATTTGCTACCGCATCGACCTGATGCCAGATTGTCACATTGGCCGCTTTTCTGTCTGAAACGCTTACATTTATCGCCTGCAAACTTATGTCGCGTGCTGCGGTATGCGGAGACACTAAAAGCATTAGACTAGAACCCAGAAGATGCTTCTAAGTCGATGTAATCGGCCAGTTAGAAACAGTACAATTCAAGTTTTAGTTATCGATTATTGACTTATTAGCCGGCTTTGGTGCCTTGGACATGACCGAGGACCTTAAGAATTGCATGAAACGAGGACTGGCAGCCCCGTTACACGAGAGCATGTGAAAAGTATTCATATGTAGTAAAAACCTAAGAAATCGGTCCGTTAGCTCCATTTGCTATCGCATCGCCGTAATGCCAGATCGTCACATTGGCCGCTTTACTGTCTGAAACGCTTACATTTATCGTCTGCAATGTGATGTCGTGTGGTGCAGTATGCGGAGACACTAAAAGCATCACACTAGAACACAGAAGATGCTTCTAAGTTGATGTAATCGGCCAGTAACTAGCAGTACAATTTATGTTTTATTTATGGATTACTGTCTTATTAGCCGGCTTTGGTACCTTGGACATAACCGAGGTTCCTAAGATTTGGCATGAAACGAGGTATGGCAGCCACGTTACACGTATGTGAAACGTGTTCATATATAGTAAAAACCTAAGAAATCGGCCCGTTTGCTCCATTTGCTATAGCATCGACTTAATGCCAGATCGTCACATTGGTCGCTTTTCTGTCTGAAACGCTTACATTTATCGTCTGCAAACTTATGTCGCGTGGTTCCGTATGCGGAGACACTAAAAGCATCACACTAGAACACAGAAGAAGCATCAAAGTTGATGTAATCGGCCAGTAAGAAGCAGTACATTTCAAGTTTCAGTTATCGATTATTGACTTATTAGCCGGCTTTGGCGGTTTGTACATGACCGAGGACCTTAAGATTTGGCATGAAACGAGAGAATGTGAGAAGTGTTCATATCTACATCTACATCTACATCTACATCCTTTCTCCGCAAGCCACCTGACGGTGTGTGGCGGAGGGTACCTTGAGTACCTCTATCGGTTCTCCCTTCTATTCCAGTCTCGTATTGTTCGAGGAAAGAAGGATTGTCGGTATGCCTCTGTGTGGGCTCTAATCTCTCTGATTTTATCCTCATGGTCTCTTCGCGAGATATACGTAGGAGGGAGCAATATACTGCTTGACTCTTCGGTGAAGGTATGTTCTCGAAACTTTGACAAAAGCCCGTACCGAGCTACAGAGCGTCTTTCCTGCAGAGTCTTCCACTGGAGTTTATCTATCATCTCCGTAACGCTTTCGCGATTACTACATGATCCTGTAACGAAGCGCGCTGCTCTCCGTTGGATCTTCTCTATATCTTCTATCAACCCTATCTGGTACGGATCCCACACTGCTGAGCAGTATTCAAGCAGTGGGCCAACAAGCGTACTGTAACCTACTTCCTTTGTTTTCGGATTGCATTTCCTTAGGATTCTTCCAATGAATCTCAGTCTGGCATCTGCTTTACCGACGATCAACATTATATGATCATTCCATTTTAAATCACTCCTAATGCGTACTCCCAGATAATTTATGGTATTAACTGCTTCCAGTTGCTGACCTGCTATATTGTAGCTAAAAGATAAGGGATCTTTCTTTCTGTGTATTCGCAGCACATTACACTTGTCTACATTGAGATTCAATTGCCATTCCCTGCACCATGCGTCAATTCGCTGCAGATCCTCCTGCATTTCAGTAGAATTTTCCATTGTTACAATCTCTCGATACACCACAGCATCATCCGCAAAAAGCCTCAGTGAACTTCCGATGTCATCCACAATGTCATTTATGTATATTGTGAATAGCAACGGTCCTATGACACTCCCTTGCGGCACACCTGAAATCACTCTTACTTCGGAAGACTTCTCTCCATTGAGAATGACATGCTGCGTCCTGTTATCCAGGAACTCCTCAATCCAATCACACAATTGGTCTGATAGTCCATATGCTCTTACTTCGTTCATTAAACGACTGTGGGGAACTGTATCGAACGCCTTGCGGAAGTCAAGAAACACGGCATCTACCTGTGAACCCGTGTCTATGGCCCTCTGAGTCTCGTGGACGAATAGCGCGAGCTGGGTTTCACATGACCGTCTTTTTCGAAACCCATGCTGATTCCTACAGAGTAGATTTCTTGTCTCCAGAAAAGTCATTATACTCGAACACAATACGTGTTCCAAAATTCTACAACTGATCGACGTTAGAGATATAGGTCTATAGTTCTGCACATCTGCTCGACGTCCCTTCTTGAAAACGGGGATGACCTGTGCCCTTTTCCAATCCTTTGGAACGCTACGCTCTTCTAGAGACCTACGGTACACCGCTGCAAGAAGGGGGGCAAGTTCCTTCGCGTACTCTGTGTGAAATTGAACTGGTATCCCATCAGGTCCAGAGGCCTTTCCTCTTTTGAGCGATTTTAATTGTTTCTCTATCCCTCTGTCGTCAATTTCGATATCTACCATTTTGTCATCTGTGCGACAATCTAGAGAAGGAACTACAGTGCCATCTTCCTCTGTGAAACAACTTTGGAAAAAGACATTTAGTATTTCGGCCTTTAGTCTGTCATCCTCTGTTTCAGTACCATTTTGGTCACAGAGTGTCTGGAAATTATGTTTTGACCCACCTACCGCTTTGACATAAGACCAAAATTTCTTAGGATTTTCTGCCAAATCAGTACACAGAACTTTACTTTCGAATTCATTGAACGCCTCTCGCATAGCCCTCCTCACACTACATTTCGCTTCGCGTAATTTTTGTTTGTCTGCAAGGCTTTGGCTATGTTTATGTTTGCTGTGAAGTTCCCTTTGCTTCCGCAGCAGTTTTCTAACTCGTTTGTTGTACCACGGTGGCTCTTTTCCATCTCTTACGATCTTGCTTGGCACATACTCATCTAACGCATTATGTACGACGGTTTTGAACTTTGTCCACTGATCCTCAACACTATCTGTACTTGAGACAAAACTTTTGTGTTGAGCCAACAGGTACTCTGAAATCTGTTTTTTGTCACTTTTTCTAAACAGAAAAATCTTCCTACCCTTTTTAATATTCCTATTTACGGCTGAAATCATCGATGCCGTAACCGTTTTATGATCGCTGATTCCCTGTTCTGCGTTAACTTTTTCAAATAGTTCGGCTCTGTTTGTCACCAGAAGGTCTAATATGTTATCGCCACGAGTCGGTTCTCTGTTTAACTGCTCAAGGTAGTTTTCAGATAAAGCACTTAAAAAAATTTCACTGGATTCTTTGTCCCTGCCACCCGTTATGAACGTCTGAGTCTCCCAGTCTATATCCGGCAAATTAAAATCTCCACCCAGAACTATAACATGGTGGGGAAATCTACTCGAAATATTTTCCAAATTATCCTTCAGGTGTTCAGCCACAACAGCTGCTGAGCCAGGGGGCCTATAGAGACATCCAATTACCATGTCTGAGCCTGCTTTAACCGTGACCTTCACCAAAATCATTTCACATTTCGGATCTCCGTCAATTTCCTTCGATACTATTGCACTTCTTATCGCTATAAACACGCCTCCCCCTTCACTGTCCAGCCTGTCTCTGCGGTATACATTCCAATCTGAGTTTAAGATTTCATTACCGTTTACGTCTGGTTTTAGCCAACTTTCTGTCCCTAGTACTATATGCGCGTTGTCACCGTTTATTAATGAGAGCAGTTCTGGGTCCTTTCTGTAGACGCTCCTGCAGTTTACTATTAGCACATTAATACTGTTATTCCCTGTTGCATTTTGCCTACTCCTACCTTGCCGCGTCTCAGGATGCGTCTTGTCGGTCCTAGGGAGGGAAGTATCTAACCTAAAAAAAAACCACGTGCATTCCACACGTACTCCGCTACCCTTGTAGCCGCTTCCGGTGTGTAGTGCACGCCTGACCTATTCAGGGGGACCCTACAATTCTCCACCCGATAGCGGAGGTCGAGAAATTTGCACCCCAGATCTCCGCAGAATCGTCTGAGCCTCTGGTTTAAGCCTTCCACTCGGTTCCAAACCAGAGGACCGCGATCGGTTCTGGGAACGATACTACAAATAGTAAGCTGTGATTTCACCCCGCGAGCGAGGCTTTCCGTCTTCACCATTTCCGCCAACCGCCTGTACGAACTGAGGATGACCTCTGCACCCAGACGGCAGGAGTCATTGGTGCCGACATGAGCAACAATTTGCAGTCGGGTGCACCCAGTGCTCTCTAACGCCGCCGGTAGGGCCTCCTCCACATCTCGGATGAGACCCCCCGGCAAGCAAACAGAGTGAACACTGGCCTTCTTCCCCGACCTTCCCGCTATTTCCCTAAGGGGCTCCATCACCCGCCTAACGTTGGAGCTCCCAATAACTAATATGTAGTAAAAACCTAAGAAATCGGACCGTTTGCTCCATTTGCTATCGCATCGACGTAATGCGAGATTGTCACATTCGCCGCTTTTCTGTCTGAAACGCTTACATTTATCGTCTGCAAACTTATGTCGTATGCTGCGGTATGCGGAGAGAATAAAAGCATCACACTAGAACACAGAAGAAGCTTCTAAGTTGATGAAATCGGCCAGTGGGAAGCAGTACAATTCAAGTTTTAGTTATCGATTATTGATTTATTAGCCGGCTTTGGTGCCTTGGATATGACCGAGTACCTTAAGATTTGGCATGAAACGATTTCTGGCAGCCACGTTACACGAGAGAATGTGAAAACTGTTCATATGTAGTAAAATATTAAGAAGTCGGCCCGTTTGCTCCATTTGCTATCGCATCGACGTAATGCCTGATCGCCATATTGGCCGCTTTTCTGTCTGAATCGTTTACATTTGTCGTCTGCAAACTTATGTCGCATGGTGCGGTATGCGGAGACACTAAAAGCATCACACTACAACACGGAAGAAGCGTCTAAGTTGATGTAATCGGCCGGTAAGAAGCAGTACAATTCAAGTTTTAGTTATTGATTATTGACTTATTAGCCGGATTTGGTGCATTGGACAAGACCGTCGACCTTAAGATTTGGCATGAAATGAGGTCTGGCAGCCACATGACACAAGATAATGTGAAAAGTGTTCATATGTAGAAAAAAGCTGAGAAATCGGTCCGTTTGCTCCATTTGCTATCGCATCGACGTAATGCCAGATCGTCACATTGGGCGCTTTTCTGTCTGAAACGCTTACATTTATCGTCTGCAAACGTATGTTGCGTGGTGCGGAATGCGGAAACACGAAAAGCAACACACTAGAACACAGAAGAAGCTTCTATGTTGATGTAATCGGCCAGTTACAAGCAGTAGAATTCAATTTTTAGTTATCGATTATTGACTTATTAGCTGGCTTTGTTGCATGAGCCATGACCAAGGACCTTAAGATTTGGCATGAAACGAAGTCTGGCAGCCACGTTACATGAGAGAATGTGAAAAGTGTTCATCTGTAGTAAAAACCTAAGAAGTCGGCCCATTTGCTCCATTTGCTATCGCATCGATGTAATGCCAGATCGCCACATTGGCCGCTTTTCTACCTGAAACGTTTACATTTATCGTCTCCAAACTTATGTCGCGTGGTGCGGTATGCGGAGAGACTGAAAGCATCACACTAGAAAACAGAAGAAGCTTCTAAGTTGATGTAATCAGCCAGTAAGAGGCTGTACAATTCAAGTTTTAGTTATCGATTATTGACTTATTAGACGGCTTTGGTACCTTGGACATGACCGAGGACTTTAAGATTTGGCATGAAACGAGGTGTGGCAGCCACGTTACACGAGAGAATGTGAAAAGAGTTCATATGTATTAAAAACCTAAGAAATCGGCCGGTTTGCTCCATTTGCTATCGCATCGACGTAATGCCAGATCGTCACATTGGGCGCTTTTCTGTCTGAAACGCTTACATTTATCGTCTGCAAACGTATGTTGCGTGGTGCGGAATGCGGAAACACGAAAAGCAACACACTAGAACACAGAAGAAGCTACTATGTTGATGTAATCGGCCAGTTACAAGCAGTAGAATTCAAGTTTTAGTTATCGATTATTGACTTATTAGCTGGCTTTGTTGCATGAGCCATGACCAAGGACCTTAAGATTTGGCATGAAACGAAGTCTGGCAGCCACGTTACATGAGAGAATGTGAAAAGTGTTCATCTGTAGTAAAAACCTAAGAAGTCGGCCCATTTGCTCCATTTGCTATCGTATCGACGTAATGCCAGATCGTCACATTGGCCGCTTTTCTGCCTGAAACGTTTACATTTATCGTCTGAAAACTTATGTCGCGTGGTGCGGTATGCGGAGACACTGAAAGCATCACACTAGAACACAGAAGAAGCTTCTAAGTTGATGTAATCGGCCAGTAAGGAGCAGTACAATTCAAGTTTTAGTTATCGATTTTGACTTATTAACCGGCTTTGGTGCCTTGAACATGACCGAGGACCTTTAGATTTGGCATGAAACGAGGTCTGGCGCCCACGTTACACGAGAGAATGTGAAAAGGGTTCATATGTAGTAAAAAGCTAAGAAATCGGCCCGTTTGCTCCATTTGCTATCGCATCGACGTAATGCCAGATGGTCACAATGGCCGCTTTTCTGTCTGAATCGCATACATTTATCGTCTGCAAACTTATGTCGCGTGTTGCGGTATGCGCAGTGACTAAAAGCATCGGCCAGTAACAAGCAGTGCAATTCAAGTTTTAGTTATCGATTATTGACTTATTAGCCGGCTTTGGTGGCTTGGACATGACCGAGGACCTTAATATTTGGCATGAAACGAGGTCTGGCAGCCATGTTACACGAGAGAATGTGAAAAGTGTTCATATGTAGTAAGAACCTATGACATCGGCCCGTTTGCTCCATTTGCTATCGCATCGATGTAATGCCAGATCGTCCCATTGGCCGCTTTTCTGTCTGAAACGCTTACATTTATGGTCTGTAAACATATGTCGCGTGGTGCGGTATGCTGAGGCACTAAAAGCATCACACTAGAACACAGAAGAAGCTGCTAAGTTGATGTAATCGGCCAGTAAGAAGCAGTGCAATTCAAGTATTAGTTATCGATTATTGACTTATTAGCCGGCTTTGGTGCCTTGGACATGACGGAGGACCTTAAGATTTGACATGAAACGAGGTCTGGCAGCCACGTTGCACGAAACAATGTGAAGAGAGTTCACATGTTGTAAAAACCTAAGAAATCGGCCCGTTTGCTCCATTTGCTATCGCATCGACGTAATGCCAGATCGTCACATTGGCCACTTTTCTGTCTGAAACGCTTACATTTATCGTTTGCAAACTTATATCGCGTTCTGCGGTATGCGGAGACACTAAAAGCATCACACTAGAACACAGAAGAAGCTTCTAAGTTGATGTAATCGGCCAGTAACAAGCAGTAAAATTCAAGTTTCAGTTATCGATTATTGACTTATTATCCGGCTTTGGTGCCTTGGACATGACCGAGGACCTTAAGATTTGGCATGAAACGAGGTGTGGCAGCCACGTTACACGAGAGTATGTGAAACGTGTTCATATATTGTAAAAACCTAAGAAATCGGCCGGTTTGCTCCATTTGCTATCGCATCGACGTAATGCCAGATCGTCACATTGGCCGCTTTTCTGTCTGCAACGCTTACATTTATCGTCGGCAAACTTATGTCGCGTGTTGCGGTATGCGCAGTGACTAAAAGCATCGGCCAGTAAGAAGCAGTGCAATTCAAGTTTCAGTTATCGATTATTGACTTATTATCCGGCTTTGGTGCCTTGGACATGACCGAGGACCTTAAGATTTGGCATGAAACGAGGTGTGGCAGCCACGTTACAAGAGAGAATGTGAAATGTGTTCATATGTAGTAAAAACCCAAGAAATCGGTCCGTTAGCTCCATTTGCTATCGCATCGCCGTAATGCCAGATCGTCACATTGGCCGCTTTACTGTCTGAAAGCTTACATTTATCGTCTGCAATCTGATGTCGTGTGGTGCAGTATGCGGAGACACTAAAAGCATCACACTAGAACACAGAAGATGCTTCTAAGTTGATGTAATCGGCCAGTAACTAGCAGTACAATTTATGTTTTATTTATGGATTATTGTCTTATTAGCCGGCTTTGGTACCTTGGACATAACCGAGGTTCCTAAGATTTGGCATGAAACGAGGTATGGCAGCCACGTTACACTTATGTGAAACGTGTTCATATATAGTAAAAACCTAAGAAATCGGCCCGTTTGCTCCATTTGCTATAGCATCGACTTAATGCCAGATCGTCACATTGGTCGCTTTTCTGTCTGAAACGCTTACATTTATCGTCTGCAAACTTATGTCGCGTGGTTCCGTATGCGGAGACACTAAAAGCATCACACTAGAACACAGAAGAAGCATCAAAGTTGATGTAATCGGCCAGTAAGAAGCAGTACATTTCAAGTTTTAGTTATCGATTATTGACTTATTAGCCGGCTTTGGTGGCTTGGACATGACCGAGGACCTTAAGATTTGGCATGAAACGAGGTGTGGCAGCCACGTTACACGAGAGTATGTGAAACGTATTCATATATTGTAAAAACCTAAGAAATCGGCCCGTTTGCTCCATTTGCTATCGCATCGACGTAATGCCCGATCGTCACAATGGCCGCTTTTCTGTCTGAATCGCATACATTTATCGTCTGCAAACTTATGTCGCGTGCTGCCGTATGCGGAGACGCTAAAAGAATCACACTAGAACATAGAGGAAGCTTCTAAGTTGATGTAATCGGCCAGCAACAGGCAGTACAATTCAAGTTTTAGTTATTGATTATTGACTTATTAGCCGGCTTTGGTGCCATGGACATGACCGAGGACATTACGATTTGGCATGAAACGGGGGCTGGCAGCCACGTTACACGAGAGAATGTGAAAAGTGTTCATATGTAGTAAAAACCTAAGAAATCGCCCCGTTTGTTCCATTTTCTATCGCATCAACGTAATGCCAGATCGTCACATTGGCCGCTTTACTGTCTGAGACGCTTACATTTATCGTCTGTAAACTTATGTCGCGTGCTGCGGTATGCAGGGACACTAAAAGCATCACACTAGAACATAGAAGAAGCTTCTAACTTGATGTAATCGGCCTGTAAGAAGCAGTACAATTCAAGTTTTAGTTATCGATTATTGACTTATTAGCCGGCTTTGGTTCCTTGGACATGACCGAGGACTTTAAGGTTTTGGCATGAAACGAGGGCTGGCAGCCACGTTACAGGAGAGAATATGAAAAGTGTTCATATGTAGTAAAAACCTAAGAAATAGTTCCGTTTGCTCCATTTGCTATCGCATCGACATAATGCCAGATCGTGACATTGGCCGCTTTTCTGTCTGAAACGCTTACATTTATCATCTGCAAACTTATGTCGTGTGGTGCGGTATGTGGAGACACTAAAAGCAACACACTAGAACACAGAAGAAGTTTCTAAGATGATGAAATCGGCCAGTAAGATGCGGTAGAATTCAAGTCTTAATTATCGATTATTGACTTATTATCCGGCTTTGGTGCCTTGGACATGACCGAGGACCTTAAGATTTGGCATGAAACGAGGTGTGGCAGCCACGTTACACGAGAGTATGTGAAACGTGTTCATATATTGTAAAAACCTAAGAAATCGGCCGGTTTGCTCCATTTGCTATCGCATCGACGTAATGCCAGATCGTCACATTGGCCGCTTTTCTGTCTGCAACGCTTACATTTATCGTCTGCAAACTTATGTCGCGTGTTGCGGTATGCGCAGTGACTAAAAGCATCGGCCAGTAAGAAGCAGTGCAATTCAAGTTTTAGTTATCGATTATTGACTTATTAGCCGGCTTTGGTGGCTTTGTCATGACCGAGGACCTTAATATTTGGCATGAAACGAGGTCTGGCAGCCACGTAACACGAGGGAATGTGAAAAGTGAACATATATTGTAAAAACCTAAGAAATCGGCCCGTTTGCTCCATTTGCAATCGCATCGACGTAATGCCAGATCGTCAAAATGGCCGCTTTTCTGTCTGAATCGCTTACATTTATTGTCTGCAAACTTATGTCGCGTGCTGCCGTATGCGGAGACGCTAAAAGCATCACACTAGAACATAGAAGAAGCTTCTAAGTAGATGTAATCGGCCAGTAACAGGCAGTGCAATTCAAGTTTTGGTAATTGATTATTGACTTATTAGCCGGCTTTGGTGCCTTGGACATGACCGAGGACTTTACGATTTGGCATGAAACGAGGGCTGGCAGCCACGTTACACGAGAGAATGTGAAAAGTGTTAATATGTAGTAAAAACCTACGAACTCGTCCCGTTTGTTCCATTTGCTATCGCATCCACGTAATTCCAGATCGTCACATTGGCCGCTTTACTGTCTGAAACGCTTACATTTACTTTCTGCAAATTTATGTCGCGTGCTGCGGTATGTGGAGACACTAAACGTATCACTAGAACACAGAAGAATGATCTAAATTTATGTAATCGGCCAGTAAGAAGCAGTACATTTCAAATTGTAGTTATCGATTATTGACTTATTAGCCGGCTTTGGTGCCTTGGACATGACCGAGGACCTGAAGATTTGGCACGAAACGAGGTCTGGCAGCCACGTTAACGACGAAATTTGAAAATTGTTCATTTGTAGTAAAATCTTAAGAAATGCTCCATTTGCTACCGCATCGACCTGATGCCAGATTGTCACATTGGCCGCTTTTCTGTCTGAAACGCTTACATTTATCGCCTGCAAACTTATGTCGCGTGCTGCGGTATGCGGAGACACTAAAAGCATTAGACTAGAACCCAGAACATGCTTCTAAGTTGATGTAATCGGACAGTAAGTAGTACATTTCAAGTTTTATTTATCGATTATTGACTTATTAGCCGGGTTTGGGGCCTTGGACATGACCGAGGACCGTACGATTTATCATGAATCGAGGTCTGGAAGCCACGTTACAAGAGAGAATGTGAAATGTGTTCATATGTAGTAAAAACCCAAGAAATCGGCCCGTTTCCTCCATTTGCTATCGCATCGACGTAATGCCAAATCGTCACATTGGCCGCTTTTCTGTCTGAACGGCTTACATTTATCGTCTGCAAACTTATGTCGCGTGCTGCCGTATGCGGAGACGCTAAAAGAATCACACTAGAACATAGAGGAAGCTTCTAAGTTGATGTAATCGGCCAGCAACAGGCAGTACAATTCGAGTTTTAGTTATTGATTATTGACTTATTAGCCGGCTTTGGTGCCATGGACATGACCGAGGACATTACGATTTGGCATGAAACGGGGGCTGGCAGCCACGTTACACGAGAGAATGTGAAAAGTGTTCATATGTAGTAAAAACCTAAGAAATCGCCCCGTTTGTTCCATTTTCTATCGCATCAACGTAATGCCAGATCGTCACATTGGCCGCTTTACTGTCTGAGACGCTTACATTTATCGTCTGTAAACTTATGTCGCGTGCTGCGGTATGCAGGGTGTAACGGAACTGAAGTGATGGTGGGCTCACAGTAATTTGGAGCCCGCGCGTCGGAAACGGGCGCGCTGGTGTGAGACTGCCAGGGAGTGCACCCTGATGCCATCTATTGGCGAAACTGGGAATTAGCGCTGTCTCAGACAATGCACAGAGCTCTCGGAGTCAAATGTATTCTTTTTCTTGGTAATAATAAGTTATTACTGTATGATTTAATGTTATAAAGAGCTAGTAGTAAATTATTATGACTGGTATGAACTCCAGGGTAATAAATATAAATATTCTTAAATACTAAATGATTTCGGTGAAAAGGTGGTAGGGGAACGCCCCCACTCTTGATGATACGAGCGTAGCTAGAGGTAGCTGGAGACACAGGGACTGAACAATGGAATGGCCTGGGGAGTGTTGACGTGAGCGGACGTGCATAACTGTGCTCACGCAAAAGTGACTGTGCAACAGCGAAAAGGAGAATATCGTCGCCGTTTGTGGAGTAGAACGCGACGAATGGTTGTCGAAGCCGTCTCTATGCCACTGGGGCTGATTGTAAGAGTTCCTGCGCCCAGATTTTATGGCGGACGCGCAGTAGCTTATACGGGTGCTACAGCTCGTAGTTCCAGCCGCCATTAAGGGCACGAGGCGTGAAGAGGAAGAGCTGCGTTAACCACATGCATCTCACCACCAGCACCGACACGTCTATCCAAGGCAAGACTGCTTGAAATTGTTAAGTCGAACTTTGTATACATGTAAAAGGAGAATATCAGTTTTCTTTTGTGCAAGTGCAGAGGACAGAATATAGTAATGAGTAAAATTTCGACGCATGTGGTTCATTGTAAAGTGTAGTAACCTGAAACATAGTGTAGTGAAATCAGACTGAGGCCACCATCGCCTCTTTCATTTACAATTCTTTTCGTTGTAGAATACTTTAGCGTTTAAGAATGTAGAAAAGAGCAATGGTCACACCAGAATGAGTCGCCTATTTTTAGTTACTTAAATTTTTCTGAGTAACCTTTCAAGTAAAGTCACTTAACTTAATATCCAAAATCATTAAATAAGTTGAAGGATAGAATTTTGTTAACCTAAGTTGCATAAGTTGTCTTGGTGGTAATTACCAAACCAACTCACAGAAATTGAGAGAGTATTTGCTTTGTAGAATCACCTAGATAGATCAGAAATAGTAATATTCAGAATTAAGTTTAAATTCAACTCAAGCCGTTTCACTTTGAAACGAGCCAAAAAATTGATTTATTCTTTTGCTCCTTCAGAGCTGGCGACCGTAGTTATAAGTATTTTCAGGAGGATTCGACGGTAAGTCTGCTGCTCTCGTCGTGCTGATAGGATTATCCACTGCTGCTAGCAGTGGTGATTGGATACATAAGCTCACTACCAAGTTAAGTGGGTCAGGTAGGCAGTGTTACCGTGTGAACTGTAGGGCACTGTAGGCCGTGGATCGAACCCGTTCAATCATCACAGCTCTTTGAGAAATAGTCCGGTTAGGAGTGTACTAATCCAATAGGTAAATACTGGCGAGTAACGGTCAAAAATGTATACGCAAGTGAATTTGGCAAGGTCCATGTAGCACCTAGTTAATGTGGTGTAATGGCGAGGGTAGGAGTGGAGTAAAAGTGAGTTGAGCTTGTGGCAGCTGTGCTGTCCTCAAAGATTAATAACGTGAATTCACTACTACCTCGCACCATTAGGGCTGAGCTATTTAAGGTTAAAATACGTAGCAGTAAGCGCAAAGGCGTGACAGCTACAAGTCCGTATTGGCTTTATACATACCGAAGTAGGAAGCGGGTCATTCCGTCAGTGGGGGGGGGGGGGGGGGGTTAAAACAACTGAGTCAGTTGAGAACATCCCCCATTTACTGATGGAAAGATTCGGCGGTTCGGTCGCAAGGGACACTAAAAGCATCACACTAGAACACAGAAGAAGCTTCTAACTTGATGTAATAGGCCAGTAAGAAGCAGTAGATTTCAAGTTTTAGTTATCGATTATGACTTATTAGCCGGCTTTGGCGCCTTGGACATGACCGAGGACATTAAGATTTGGCATGAAACGAGGTGTGGCAGCCACGTTCGCGAGAGAATGTGATACGTGTTCAGATATAGTAAAAATCTAAGAAATCGGCCCGCTTGCTCCATTTGCTATCGCATCGACGTAAATGCCAGATCGTCACATTGGCCGCTTTTCTGTCTGAAACGCTTACATTTATTGCCTGCAAACTTATGTCGCGTGCTGTGGTATGCGGAGACACTAAAAGCATCACACCAGAACACAGAAGAAGCTTCTAAGTTGATGTAATCGGCCTGTAAGAAGCAGTACAATTCAAGTTTTAGTTATCGATTATTGACTTATTAGCCGGCTTTGGTTCCTTGGACATGACCGAGGACTTTAAGATTTGGCATGAAACGAGGTCTGGCAGCCACGTTACACGAGAGAATGTGAAAAGTGTTCATATGTAGTAAAAACCTAAGAAATCGGCCCGTTTGCTCCATTTGCTATCGCATCGACGTAATGCCAGATCGTCACATTGGCCGCTTTTGTGTCTGAAACGCTTACATTTATCGCCTGCAAAGTCATGTAGTATGCCGCGGTATACGGAGACACTAAAAGCATCACAATAGAACACAGAAGAAGCTTCTAAGTTGATGTAATCGGCCAGTAAGAAGCAGTACAATTCAAGTTTTAGTTATGGATTATTGACGTATCAGCCGGTTTTGGTGCCTTGGACATGACCGAGGATGTTACGATTTGGCATGAAACGAAGTCTGGCGGCCACGTTACACGAGAGAATGTGAAAAAAGTTTATATGTAGTAAAAACCTAAGAAATCGGCTCGTTTGGTCCACTTGCTATCTCATCGACGTAATGCGAATTCGTCACATTGGCCCCTTTTCAGTCTGAAACGATGGCATTTATCTTCTGCAAACTTATGTCGCGTAGTGCGGTATCCGGAGACATTAAAAGCATCACACAGAACACAGAAGAAGCTTCCATGTTGATGTAATCGGCCAGTCAGAAGCAGTACAATTCAAGTTTTAGTCATCGATTATTGACTTATTAGACGGCTATGGTGCCTTGGACATGATCGAGGACCTTGAGATTTGGCATGAAGTGAGGTCTGGAAGTCACTTTACACGAGATAATGTGAAAAGTGTTCATATGTCGAAATAACCTAAGAAATCAGCCCGTTTGTTCCATTTGCTATCGCATCGACGTAATGCCAGATCGTGACATTGGCCGCTTTTCTGTCTGAAACGCTTACATTTATCGTCTGCAAACCTATGTCGCGTGCTGCGTTTTGAGGAGAAAATAAAAACATCACACTTGATCACAGAAGAAGCTTCTAAGTTGATGTAATCGGCCACTAAGAAGCTGTAAAATTCAAGTTTAATTATCGATTATTAACTTATTAGCCGGCTTTGGTGGCTTGGGCATGACCGAGGACCTTAAGATTTGGCAAGAAGCGAGGTCTGGCAGCCACGCTACACGAGAGAATGTGAAAAGTGTTCATATGTAGAAAAAACCTAAGAAATCGGCCCGTTTGCTCCATCTCCTATCGCATCGACGTAATGACAAATTGTCACTTTGGCCTCTTTTGTGTCTGCGACGGTTACATTTATCGTCTGCAAACTTATGTAGCGTGGTGCGGTATGCGGAAACACTAAAAGCATCACACTAGAACACAGAAGAAGCTTCTAAGTTGATGTAATCGGCAAGTAAGAAGCAGTACAATTCAGGTTTTAGTTATCGATTATTGACTTATTAGTCGGCTTTGGTGCCTTGGACATGACCGAGGACCTTAAGATTTGGCATGAAACGAGGTCTGGCAGCCACGTTACACGAGTGAAACTGAAAAGTGTTCGTATGTTGTAACAACCTAAGATATCGACCCGTTAGCTCCATTTGCTATTGCATCGACGTAATGCCAGATCGTCACATTGGCCGCTTTTCTGTCTGAAACGCTTACATTTATCGTCTGCAAATTTATGTCGCGTGGTGCGGTATGCGGAGACACTAATAGCACCAAACTAGAACACAGAAGAAGCTTCTAAGTTGATGTAATCGATCAGTAAGAAGCAGTACAATTCAAGTTTTAGTTATCGATTATTGACTTATTAGCCGGCTTTGGTTCCTTGGACAAGACCGAGGACTTTAAGGGTTTGGCATGAAACGAGGGCTGGCAGCCACGTTACAGGAGAGAATATGAAAAGTGTTCATATGTAGTAAAAACCTAAGAAATAGTTCCGTTTGCTCCATTTGCTATCGCATCGACATAATGCCAGATCGTGACATTGGCCGCTTTTCTGTCTGAAACGCTTACATTTATCATCTGCAAACTTATGTCGTGTGGTGCGGTATGTGGAGACACTAAAAGCAACACACTAGAACACAGAAGAAGTTTCTAAGTTGATGAAATCGGCCAGTAAGATGCGGTACAATTCAAGTCTTAATTATCGATTATTGTCTTATTAGCCGGCTTTGGTGCCTTGGACATTACCGAGGACCTTAAGATTTGGCAGGAAACGAGGTCTGGCAGCCACGTTTCACGAGAGAATGTGAAAAGTGTTCATATGTAGTAGAAACCCAAGAAATAAGCCAGTTTGCTCCATTTGCTATCGCATCGACATAATGCCCGATCGTCACATTGGCCGCTTTTCTGTCTGAAACGCTTACATTTATCGTCTCAAAAATTATGTCGCGTGCTGCGGTATCCGGAGACACTAAAAGCATCATACTAGAACACAGAAGAAGCTTCTAAGTTGATGTAATCAACCAGTAAAAAGAAGTACAATTCAAGTTTTAGTTATCGATTATTGACTTATTAGCCGGCTTTGGCGCTTTGTACATGACCGAGGACCTTAAGATTTGGCATGAAACGAGAGAATGTGAGAAGTGTTCATATCTACATCTACATCTACATCTACATCCTTTCTCCGCAAGCCACCTGACGGTGTGTGGCGGAGGGTACCTTGAGTACCTCTATCGGTTCTCCCTTCTATTCCAGTCTCGTATTGTTCGAGGAAAGAAGGATTGTCGGTATGCCTCTGTGTGGGCTCTAATCTCTCTGATTTTATCCTCATGGTCTCTTCGCGAGATATACGTAGGAGGGAGCAATATACTGCTTGACTCTTCGGTGAAGGTATGTTCTCGAAACTTTGACAATAGCCCGTACCGAGCTACAGAGCGTCTTTCCTGCAGAGTCTTCCACTGGAGTTTATCTATCATCTCCGTAACGCTTTCGCGATTACTACATGATCCTGTAACGAAGCGCGCTGCTCTCCGTTGGATCTTCTCTATATCTTCTATCAACCCTATCTGGTACGGATCCCACACTGCTGAGCAGTATTCAAGCAGTGGGCCAACAAGCGTACTGTAACCTACTTCCTTTGTTTTCGGATTGCATTTCCTTAGGATTCTTCCAATGAATCTCAGTCTGGCATCTGCTTTACCGACGATCAACATTATATGATCATTCCATTTTAAATCACTCCTAATGCGTACTCCCAGATAATTTATGGTATTAACTGCTTCCAGTTGCTGACCTGCTATATTGTAGCTAAAAGATAAGGGATCTTTCTTTCTGTGTATTCGCAGCACATTACACTTGTCTACATTGAGATTCAATTGCCATTCCCTGCACCATGCGTCAATTCGCTGCAGATCCTCCTGCATTTCAGTAGAATTTTCCATTGTTACAATCTCTCGATACACCACAGCATCATCCGCAAAAAGCCTCAGTGAACTTCCGATGTCATCCACAATGTCATTTATGTATATTGTGAATAGCAACGGTCCTATGACACTCCCTTGCGGCACACCTGAAATCACTCTTACTTCGGAAGACTTCTCTCCATTGAGAATGACATGCTGCGTCCTGTTATCCAGGAACTCCTCAATCCAATCACACAATTGGTCTGATAGTCCATATGCTCTTACTTCGTTCATTAAACGACTGTGGGGAACTGTATCGAACGCCTTGCGGAAGTCAAGAAACACGGCATCTACCTGTGAACCCGTGTCTATGGCCCTCTGAGTCTCGTGGACGAATAGCGCGAGCTGGGTTTCACATGACCGTCTTTTTCGAAACCCATGCTGATTCCTACAGAGTAGATTTCTTGTCTCCAGAAAAGTCATTATACTCGAACACAATACGTGTTCCAAAATTCTACAACTGATCGACGTTAGAGATATAGGTCTATAGTTCTGCACATCTGCTCGACGTCCCTTCTTGAAAACGGGGATGACCTGTGCCCTTTTCCAATCCTTTGGAACGCTACGCTCTTCTAGAGACCTACGGTACACCGCTGCAAGAAGGGGGGCAAGTTCCTTCGCGTACTCTGTGTGAAATTGAACTGGTATCCCATCAGGTCCAGAGGCCTTTCCTCTTTTGAGCGATTTTAATTGTTTCTCTATCCCTCTGTCGTCAATTTCGATATCTACCATTTTGTCATCTGTGCGACAATCTAGAGAAGGAACTACAGTGCCATCTTCCTCTGTGAAACAACTTTGGAAAAAGACATTTAGTATTTCGGCCTTTAGTCTGTCATCCTCTGTTTCAGTACCATTTTGGTCACAGAGTGTCTGGAAATTATGTTTTGACCCACCTACCGCTTTGACATAAGACCAAAATTTCTTAGGATTTTCTGCCAAATCAGTACACAGAACTTTACTTTCGAATTCATTGAACGCCTCTCGCATAGCCCTCCTCACACTACATTTCGCTTCGCGTAATTTTTGTTTGTCTGCAAGGCTTTGGCTATGTTTATGTTTGCTGTGAAGTTCCCTTTGCTTCCGCAGCAGTTTTCTAACTCGTTTGTTGTACCACGGTGGCTCTTTTCCATCTCTTACGATCTTGCTTGGCACATACTCATCTAACGCATTATGTACGACGGTTTTGAACTTTGTCCACTGATCCTCAACACTATCTGTACTTGAGACAAAACTTTTGTGTTGAGCCAACAGGTACTCTGAAATCTGTTTTTTGTCACTTTTTCTAAACAGAAAAATCTTCCTACCCTTTTTAATATTCCTATTTACGGCTGAAATCATCGATGCCGTAACCGTTTTATGATCGCTGATTCCCTGTTCTGCGTTAACTTTTTCAAATAGTTCGGCTCTGTTTGTCACCAGAAGGTCTAATATGTTATCGCCACGAGTCGGTTCTCTGTTTAACTGCTCAAGGTAGTTTTCAGATAAAGCACTTAAAAAAATTTCACTGGATTCTTTGTCCCTGCCACCCGTTATGAACGTCTGAGTCTCCCAGTCTATATCCGGCAAATTAAAATCTCCACCCAGAACTATAACATGGTGGGGAAATCTACTCGAAATATTTTCCAAATTATCCTTCAGGTGTTCAGCCACAACAGCTGCTGAGCCAGGGGGCCTATAGAGACATCCAATTACCATGTCTGAGCCTGCTTTAACCGTGACCTTCACCAAAATCATTTCACATTTCGGATCTCCGTCAATTTCCTTCGATACTATTGCACTTCTTATCGCTATAAACACGCCTCCCCCTTCACTGTCCAGCCTGTCTCTGCGGTATACATTCCAATCTGAGTTTAAGATTTCATTACCGTTTACGTCTGGTTTTAGCCAACTTTCTGTCCCTAGTACTATATGCGCGTTGTCACCGTTTATTAATGAGAGCAGTTCTGGGTCCTTTCTGTAGACGCTCCTGCAGTTTACTATTAGCACATTAATACTGTTATTCCCTGTTGCATTTTGCCTACTCCTACCTTGCCGCGTCTCAGGATGCGTCTTGTCGGTCCTAGGGAGGGAAGTATCTAACCTAAAAAAAAACCACGTGCATTCCACACGTACTCCGCTACCCTTGTAGCCGCTTCCGGTGTGTAGTGCACGCCTGACCTATTCAGGGGGACCCTACAATTCTCCACCCGATAGCGGAGGTCGAGAAATTTGCACCCCAGATCTCCGCAGAATCGTCTGAGCCTCTGGTTTAAGCCTTCCACTCGGTTCCAAACCAGAGGACCGCGATCGGTTCTGGGAACGATACTACAAATAGTAAGCTGTGATTTCACCCCGCGAGCGAGGCTTTCCGTCTTCACCATTTCCGCCAACCGCCTGTACGAACTGAGGATGACCTCTGCACCCAGACGGCAGGAGTCATTGGTGCCGACATGAGCAACAATTTGCAGTCGGGTGCACCCAGTGCTCTCTAACGCCGCCGGTAGGGCCTCCTCCACATCTCGGATGAGACCCCCCGGCAAGCAAACAGAGTGAACACTGGCCTTCTTCCCCGACCTTCCCGCTATTTCCCTAAGGGGCTCCATCACCCGCCTAACGTTGGAGCTCCCAATAACTAATATGTAGTAAAAACCTAAGAAATCGGACCGTTAGCTCCATTTCCTAACGCATCGACGTAATGCGAGATTGTCACATTCGCCGCTTTTCTGTCTGAAACGCTTACATTTATCGTCTGCAAACTTATGTCGTATGCTGCGGTATGCGGAGAGAATAAAAGCATCACACTAGAACACAGAAGAAGCTTCTAAGTTGATGAAATCGGCCAGTGGGAAGCAGTACAATTCAAGTTTTAGTTATCGATTATTGATTTATTAGCCGGCTTTGGTGCCTTGGATATGACCGAGTACCTTAAGATTTGGCATGAAACGATTTCTGGCAGCCACGTTACAAGAGAGAATGTGAAAACTGTTCATATGTAGTAAAATATTAAGAAGTCGGCCCGTTTGCTCCATTTGCTATCGCATCGACGTAATGCCTGATCGCCATATTGGCCGCTTTTCTGTCTGAATCGTTTACATTTGTCGTCTGCAAACTTATGTCGCATGGTGCGGTATGCGGAGACACTAAAAGCATCACACTACAACACGGAAGAAGCGTCTAAGTTGATGTAATCGGCCGGTAAGAAGCAGTACAATTCAAGTTTTAGTTATTGATTATTGACTTATTAGCCGGATTTGGTGCATTGGACAAGACCGTCGACCTTAAGATTTGGCATGAAATGAGGTCTGGCAGCCACATGACACAAGATAATGTGAAAAGTGTTCATATGTAGAAAAAAGCTGAGAAATCGGTCCGTTTGCTCCATTTGCTATCGCATCGACGTAATGCCAGATCGTCACATTGGGCGCTTTTCTGTCTGAAACGCTTACATTTATCGTCTGCAAACGTATGTTGCGTGGTGCGGAATGCAGAAACACGAAAAGCAACACACTAGAACACAGAAGAAGCTTCTATGTTGATGTAATCGGCCAGTTACAAGCAGTAGAATTCAAGTTTTAGTTATCGATTATTGACTTATTAGCTGGCTTTGTTGCATGAGCCATGACCAAGGACATTAAGATTTGGCATGAAACGAAGTCTGGCAGCCACGTTACATGAGAGAATGTGAAAAGTGTTCATCTGTAGTAAAAACCTAAGAAGTCGGCCCATTTGCTCCATTTGCTATCGTATCGACGTAATGCCAGATCGTCACATTGGCCGCTTTTCTGCCTGAAACGTTTACATTTATCGTCTGAAAACTTATGTCGCGTGGTGCGGTATGCGGAGACACTGAAAGCATCACACTAGAACACAGAAGAAGCTTCTAAGTTGATGTAATCGGCCAGTAAGGAGCAGTACAATTCAAGTTTTAGTTATCGATTTTGACTTATTAACCGGCTTTGGTGCCTTGAACATGACCGAGGACCTTTAGATTTGGCATGAAACGAGGTCTGGCGCCCACGTTACACGAGAGAATGTGAAAAGGGTTCATATGTAGTAAAAAGCTAAGAAATCGGCCCGTTTACACCATTTGCTTTCGCATCGACGTAATACCAGATCGTCACATTGGCCGCTTTTCTGTCTGAAACGCTTACATTTAACGTCTGCAAACTGATGTCGCATGGTGCGGTATGCGGAAACACTCAAAGAATCACACTAGAAGACAGAAAAAGCTTCTAAGTTGATGTAATAGGCCAGTAAGAAGGTGTACTATTCATGTTTTAGTTTTCGATTTATGACTTATTAGCCGGTTTTGGTGCCTTGTACATGACCGAGGACCTTAAGATTTGGCACGAAACGAGGTCTGGCAGCCAATTTACACGAGACAATGTGAAAACTGTTCATATGTAGAACAAAAATAAGAAATCGGCTTGTTTCCTCCATAGGCTATCAGATCGACGTAATGCCAGATCGTCACATTGACCGCTTTTCTCTCTCAAACGCTTACATTTATCGTCTGCAAACTTATGTCGTGTGCTGCGGTACGCGGAGAAAATAAAAGCATCACACTAGAACACAGAAGAAGCTTCTAAGTTGATGTAATCGGCAAGTGAGGAGCAGTAAAATTCAAGTCTTAGTAATCGATTATTGACTTATTAGCCGGCTTTGGTGCCTTGGACATGACTGAGGACCTCAAGACTTGGCATGGAACGGGGTCTGGAAGCCACGCTATACGAGAGAGTGTGAAAAGTGTTCATATGTAGTAAAAACATAAGAAATCGGCCCGTTTGCTCCATTTGCTATCCCATCGACGTAATGCCAGATCGTCACATTGGCCACTTTTCTACCTGAAACGCTTACATTTATCGTCTGCAAACTTATGTCGCGTAGTTCGGTATGCGGAGACACTAAAAGCATTACACTAGAACACAGAAGAAGCTTCTAAGTTGATGTAATCGGATAGTAAGAAGCAGTACTATTCAAGTTTTGTTATCGATTATTGACTTATTAGCCGGCTTTGGTGCCTTGGACATGACCGAGGACCTTAAGGTTTGGCATGAAACGAAGTCTGGCAGCCACGTTACACGAGACAATGTGAAAACTGTTCATATGTATTATAAAATTAAGAAATCGGCTTGTTTGCTCCATACTCTATCACATCGACGTAATGCCAGACGGTCGCATTGGCCGCTTTTCTGTCTGAAACGCTTTTATTTATCGTTTGCAAACTTATGTCGTGTGCTGCGGTTTGCGGAGTAAATAAAAGCATCACACTAGAACACAGGAGGAGCTTTGAAGTTGATGTAATCGGCCAGTGAGAAACAGTACAAATCAAGTTTTAGCTATCGATTATTGACTTATTTGCCGGCTTTGGTGCATGGGCCATGACCGAGGACCTTAAGATTTGGCATGAAACGAGGTCTGGCAAACACGTTACATGAGAGAATGTTAAAAGTGTTCATATGTAGTAAAAACCTAAGAAATCGGCCCGTTTGCTCCATTTGCTATCGCATCGACGTAATGCCAGATCGTCACATTGGCCGCTTTTCTGTCTGAAACGCTTACATTTATCGTCTGCAAACTTATGTCGCATGGTGCGGTATGCGGACACACTAAAAGCATCACACTAGAACACAGAAGAAGCTTCTAAGTTGATGTAATCGGATAGTAAGAAGCAGTACTATTCAAGTTTTGTTATCGATTATTGACTTATTAGCCGGCTTTGGTGCCTTGGACATGACCGAGGACCTTAAGGTTTGGCATGAAACGAAGTCTGGCAGCCACGTTACACGAGACAATGTGAAAACTGTTCATATGTATTATAAAATTAAGAAATCGGCTTGTTTACTCCATACTCTATCACATCGACGTAATGCCAGACGGTCGCATTGGCCGCTTTTCTGTCTGAAACGCTTTTATTTATCGTCTGCAAACTTATGTCGTGTGCTGCGGTTTGCGGAGTAAATAAAAGCATCACACTAGAACACAGGAGGAGCATTGAAGTTGATGTAATCGGCCAGTGAGAAACAGTACAAATCAAGTTTTAGCTATCGATTATTGACTTATTTGCCGGCTTTGGTGCATGGGCCATGACCGAGGACCTTAAGATTTGACTTGAAACGAGGTCTGGCAAACACGTTACATGAGAGAATGTGAAAAGTGTTCATATGTAGTAAAAACCTAAGAAATCGGCCCGTTTGCTCCATTTGCTATCGCATCGACGTAATGCCAGATCGTCACATTGGCCGCTTTTCTGTCTGAAACGCTTACATTTATCGTCTGCAAACTTATGTCGCATGGTGCGGTATGCGGACACACTAAAAGCATCACACTAGAACACAGAAGGAGCTTCTAAGTTGATGTAATCGACCAGTAAGAAACAGTACAATTCAAGTTTTAGTTATCGATTATTGACTTATTAGCCGGCTTTGGTGCATGGGCCATGACCGACAACCTTAAGATTTTGCATGGAACGAGGTCTGGCAGCCATGTAAAATGAGAGAGTGTGAAAAGTTTTCATATGTAGTAAGAACCTAAGAAGTCGGCCTATTTGCTCCATTTGCTATCGTATCGATTTAATGCCAGATCGTGACATTGGCCACTTTTCTACCTGAAACGCTTACATTTATCGTCTGCAAACTTATGTCGCGTAGTTCGGTAAGCGGAGACACTAAAAGCATTACACTAGAACACAGAAGAAGCTTCTAAGTTGTTGTAATCGGATAGTAAGAAGCAGTACTATTCAAGTTTTAGTTATCGATTATTGACTTATTAGCCGGCTTTGGTGCCTTGGACATGACCGAGGACCTTAAGGTTTGGCATGAATCGAAGTGTGGCAGCCACGTTACACGAGACAATGTGAAAACTGTTCATATGTATTATAAAATTAAGAAATCGGCTTACTTGCTCCATACTCTATCACATCGACGTAATGCCAGACGGTCGCATTGGCCGCTTTTCTGTCTGAAACGCTTTTATTTATCGTCTGCAAACTTATGTCGCGTGCTGCGGTATGCGGAGACACTAAAAGCATCAGACTAGAACTCAGAAGAAGCTTCTAAGTTGTAATCGGCCAGTAAGAAGGAATACAATTCATATTTAGTTATCGATTATTGACTTATTTGCCGCGTTTGGTGCCTTCGCCATGACCGAAGACCTTAAGATTTGGCATGAAACGAGGCCTGGCAGCCACGTTAGCCGAGAGAATATGAACAGTGTTCATATGTAGTAAAAACCTAAGAAATCGGCCCGTTTGCTCCATTCGCCATCGCAACAACATAATGCCAGATCGTCACATTGGCCACTTTTCTGTCTGAAACGCTTATATTTATCGCCTCCAAACTTATGTCTCTTGCTGCGGTATGCGGAGACACTAAAATCATCACACTAGAGCACATAAGAAGCTCTAAGTTGATATAATCGGACAGTAAGAAGCAGTACCATTCAAGTTTTAATTATCGATTATTAACTTATTACCTTGGTACCTTGAACGTGACCGAGGACCTTACGAATTTGCAGCCACGTTACACGAGAAAATGTAAAAAGTGTTCATATGTAGTAAAAACGTAAGAAATCTGTTCGTTCTCTAAATTTGCTATAGCTTCAACGTAATGCAAGTTAGTCACAATGGCCTCTTTTCGGTCTGAAACGATCACATTTATCGTTTGCAAACTTATGTCTCATGGTGCGGTATGCGGAGATTCTAAAAGCATCACACTAGAACACAGAAAAAACTTCTAAATTTATGTAATAGACCAGTTACAAGTATTACAATTCAAGTTGTAGTTTACGCTTATTGAGTTATTTGCCGGCTTTGGTGCCTTGGACATGACCGAGGACCTTACGATTTTTGCATGAAACGAGGTCTGGCAGCCACGTTACACGAGAGAATGTGAAAAGTGTTCATATGTAGTAAAAACCTAAGAAATCATCCCGTTTGCTCCATTTGCTATCGCATCGACGAGAATGTGAAAAGTGTTCATATGTAGTAAAAACCTGAGATATCTTCCCGTTTTCTCAATTTGCTGTCGCATCGACGTAATGCCAGATCGTCACATTGGCCGCTTTTCTCTGTGAAACGCTTACATTTATCGTCTGCACACTTATGTCGCGTGGAGTGGTACGCGGAGACACTAAAAGCAACACACTAGAACACAGAAGAAGCTTCTAAGTTGATGTAATCGGCCAGTAAGGAGCTGTACAATTCAAGTATTACTTATCGATTATTGACTTATTAACTGGTATGGTGCCTTGGACATGACCGAGGACCTTAAGATTTGGCATGGACCGAGGTGTGTCCGCCACGTTACACGAGAGAATGTGGAAAGTATTCATATGCATTAAAAACATAAGAAATCGTCCCGTTTTCTCCATTTGCTATCGCATCGACGAAATGCAAGATCGTCACATTGGCCGCATTTCTATGTGAAACGCTTACATTTATCGTCTGCAAACTTATGTCGCGTGGTGCGGTATGCAGAGACACTAAAACAACACACTGGAACACAGAAGAAGCTTCTAAGTTGATGAAATCGGCCAGTAAGAAGCTGTATAATTGAAGTTTTAGTTATCGATTACTGACTTATTAGCCGGCTTGGTGCCTTGGACATGACCGAGGACCTTAAGATTTGGCAAGAAACTCGGTGTGGCAGCCATGTTACACGAGAGAATGTGAAAAGTGTTCGTATGTAGTAAAAACCTAAGAAATCGGCCCGTTTGCTCCATTTGCTATCGCATCGACGTAATGCCAGATCGTCACATTGGCCGCTTCTTCTGTGTGAAAGGCATACATTTATCGTTTGCAATCTTATGTAACGTGCTGCCGTATGCGGAGACACTAAAAGCATCACACTAGAACACAGAAGAAGCTTTTTAGTTGACGTATTCGGCCAGTAAGGAGCAATACAATTCATAATTAGTTATCGATTATTGACTCATTTGCCGGCTTTGGTGCCTTCGGCATGACCGACGACCTTAAGATTTGGCATGTACCGAGGTCTGGCAGCCACGTTAGCCGAGAGAATGTGAACAGTGTTCATATGTAGTAAAAACCTAAGAAATCGGCCCGTTTGCTCCATTTGCTATCGCATCGACGTAATGACAGATCGTCACATTGGGTGCTTTCCTGTCTGAAACGCTTACATTTAACGTCGGGAAACTTATGTCGCGTGTTGCGGTATGAGGAGACACTAAAAGCATAACACTGGAACACAGAAGAAGCTTCTAAGTTGATGTAATCGGCCAGTAAGAAGCAGTAGAATTAAGGTTTTAGTTATCTATTACTGACTTATTAGCAGGCTTTGGTACCTTCGACATGACCGAGGACCTTAAGATTTGGCATGAAACGAGGTCTGCGTGCCACGTTACATGAGTAAATGTGAGAAGTGTTCATATGTAGTTAAAACTTAAGAAATCGGCCCGTTCGCTCCATTTGCTATCGCATCGACGTAATGCTACATCGTCACATTGGCCGCTTCTTCTGTCTGAAACGATTACATTTATCGTTTGCAAACTTACTTCGCGTCATGCGGTATACGGAGACACTAAAAGCATCACACTAGAACACAGAAGAGGCTTTGAAGTTGACGTATTCGGCCAGTAAGGAGCAGTTAAATTCAAGATTTTGTAATCAATTATTGACTTATTAGCTGGCTTTGGTGCCTTGGACATGACCGAGGACCTTAAGATTTGGCATGAAACGAGGTCTGGCAGCTACGTTACATGAGAGAATGTGGAAAGTGTTCATATGTATTAAAAACCTAAGAAAGCGGCCCGATTGCTCCATTCGCTATCGCATCGACATAATGCCAGATCGTCACATTGGCCGCTTTTCTGTCTGAAACGCTTACATTTATCGTCTGCAAACTTATGTCGCGCAGTGCGGTATGCGGAGACACTAAAAAGCATCACACTAGATGACAGAAGAAGCTTTTTAGTTGACGTATTCGGCCAGTAAGGAGCAATACAATTCATATTTAGTTATCGACTATTGACTTATTTGCCGGCTTTGGTGCCTTCGGCATGACCTAGGACCTTAAGATTTGGCATGTACCGAGGTCTGGCAGCCACGTTATCCGAGAGAATGTGAACAGTGTTCATATTTATTAAAAACCTAAGAAATCGGCCCGATTGCTCCATTTGCTATCGCATCGACATAATGCCAGATCGTCACATTGGCCGCTTTTCTGTCTGAAACGCTTACATTTATCGTCTCCAAACTTATGTCGCGTGCTGCGGTATGCGGAGACACTAAAATCATCACACTAGAGCACATAAGAAGCTCTAAGTTGATGTAATCGGACAGTAAGAAGCAGTACCATTCAAATTTTAATTATCGATTATTGACTTATTACCTTGGTACACTGAACATAACCGAGGACCTTACGAATTGGCATGCAACGAAGTGTGGCAGCCACGTTACACGAGAGAATGTGAAAAGTGTTCATATGTAGTAAAAACCTGAGATATCTTCCCGTTTTCTCAATTTGCTGTCGCATCGACGTAATGCCAGATCGTCACATTGCCCGCTTTTCTCTGTGAAACGCTTACATTTATCGTCTGCACACTTATGTCGCGTGGAGTGGTATGCGGAGACACTAAAAGCAACACACTAGAACACAGAAGAAGCTTCTAAGTTGATGTAATCGGACAGTAAGAAGCAGTACAATTCAAGTTTTAGCTATCGATTGTTGACTTATTAGACAGCTTAGGTGCCTTAGACGTGACCGAGTACCTTAAGATTTGGCATGAACTGAGATGTGGCCGCCACGTTACACGAGAGAATGTGGAAAGTGTTCATATGCAGGAAAATCCTAAGAAATCGGACCGTTTTCTCCATATGCTATCGCATCGACGTAATGCCAGATCGTCACATTGGCCGCATTTCTATGTGAAACGCTTACATTTATCGTCTGCAAACTTATGTCGCGTGGTGCGGTTTGCAGAGACACTAAAAGCAACACCCTAGAACACAGAAGATGCTTCTAAGTTGATGTAATCGGCCAGTAAGAGGCAGTACAAATCAAGTTTTAGTTATCGATTGTTGACCTATTTGCCGGCTTTGGTGCCTTGGACGTTACCGAGGACCTTAAGGTTTGGAATGAACCAAGGTGTGGCCTCCACGTTACCCGAGAGAAATTGGAAATGGTTCAAATGCAGTAAAAACCTAAGAAATTGGCCCGTTTTCTCAATTTGCTGTCGCATCGACGTAATGCCAGATCGTCACATTGGCCGCTTTTCTCTGTGAAACGCTTACATTTATCGTCTGCACACTTATGTCGCGTGGAGTGGTACGCGGAGACACTAAAAGCAACACACTAGAACACAGAAGAAGCTTCTAAGTTGATGTAATCGGCCAGTAAGGAGCAGTACAATTCAAGTATTACTTATCGATTATTGACTTATTAACTGGTATGGTGCCTTGGACATGACCGAGGACCTTAAGATTTGGCATGGACCGAGGTGTGTCCGCCACGTTACACGAGAGAATGTGGAAAGTATTCATATGCATTAAAAACATAAGAAATCGTCCCGTTTTCTCCATTTGCTAACGCATCGACGAAATGCAAGATCGTCACATTGGCCGCATTTCTATGTGAAACGCTTACATTTATCGTCTGCAAACTTATGTCGCGTGGTGCGGTATGCAGAGACACTAAAACAACACACTGGAACACAGAAGAAGCTTCTAAGTTGATGAAATCGGCCAGTAAGAAGCTGTATAATTGAAGTTTTAGTTATCGATTACTGACTTATTAGCCGGCTTGGTGCCTTGGACATGACCGAGGACCTTAAGATTTGGCAAGAAACTCGGTGTGGCAGCCATGTTACACGAGAGAATGTGAAAAGTGTTCGTATGTAGTAAAAACCTAAGAAATCGGCCCGTTTGCTCCATTTGCTATCGCATCGACGTAATGCCAGATCGTCACATTGGCCGCTTCTTCTGTCTGAAACGCATACATTTATCGTTTGCAAACTTACGTCGCATCATGCGGTATGCGGAGACACTAAAAGCATCAGACTACAACTCTGATGAAGCTTCTAAGTTGTAATCGGCCAGTAAGAAGGAATACGATTCATATTTAGTTTTCGATTATTGACTTATTTGCCGCGTTTGGTGCCTTCGCCATGACCGAGGTCCTTAAGATTTGGAATGAAACGAGGCCTGGCAGCCACGTTACATGAGAGAATGTGAAAAGTGTTCATATGAAGTAAAAACCTAAGAAATCAGCCCGTTCGCTCCATTTGTTATCGCATCGACGTAATGCCAGATCGTCACATTGGCCGCTTCTTCTGTGTGAAAGGCATACATTTATCGTTTGCAATCTTATGTAACGTGCTGCCGTATGCGGAGACACTAAAAGCATCACACTAGAACACAGAAGAAGCTTTTTAGTTGACGTATTCGGCCAGTAAGGAGCAATACAATTCATAATTAGTTATCGATTATTGACTCATTTGCCGGCTTTGGTGCCTTCGGCATGACCGACGACCTTAAGATTTGGCATGTACCGAGGTCTGGCAGCCACGTTAGCCGAGAGAATGTGAACAGTGTTCATATGTAGTAAAAACCTAAGAAATCGGCCCGTTTGCTCCATTTGCTATCGCATCGACGTAATGACAGATCGTCACATTGGGTGCTTTCCTGTCTAAAACGCTTACATTTAACGTCGGGAAACTTATGTCGCGTGTTGCGGTATGAGGAGACACTAAAAGCATAACACTAGAACACAGAAGAAGCTTCTAAGTTGATGTAATCGGCCAGTAAGAAGCAGTAGAATTAAGGTTTTAGTTATCTATTATTGACTTATTAGCAGGCTTTGGTGCCTTCGACATGACCGAGGACCTTAAGATTTGGCATGAAACGAGGTCTGCGTGCCACGTTACATGAGTACATGTGAGAAGTGTTCATATGTAGTTAAAACTTAAGAAATCGGCCCGTTCGCTCCATTTGCTATCGCATCGACGTAATGCTACATCGTCACATTGGCCGCTTCTTCTGTCTGAAACGATTACATTTATCGTTTGCAAACTTACGTCGCGTCATGCGGTATACGGAGACACTAAAAGCATCACACTAGAACACAGAAGAGGCTTTGAAGTTGACGTATTCGGCCAGTAAGGAGCAGTTAAATTCAAGTTTTTGTAATCAATTATTGACTTATTAGCTGGCTTTGGTGCCTTGGACATGACCGAGGACCTTAAGATTTGGCATGAAACGAGGTCTGGCAGCTACGTTACATGAGAGAATGTGGAAAGTGTTCATATGTATTAAAAACCTAAGAAAGCGGCCCGATTGCTCCATTCGCTATCGCATCGACATAATGCCAGATCGTCACATTGGCCGCTTTTCTGTCTGAAACGCTTACATTTATCGTCTGCAAACTTATGTCGCGTAGTGCGGTATGCGGAGACACTAAAAAGCATCACACTAGATGACAGAAGAAGCTTTTTAGTTGACGTATTCGGCCAGTAAGGAGCAATACAATTCATATTTAGTTATCGACTATTGACTTATTTGCCGGCTTTGGTGCCTTCGGCATGACCTAGGACCTTAAGATTTGGCATGTACCGAGGTCTGGCAGCCACGTTATCCGAGAGAATGTGAACAGTGTTCATATTTATTAAAAACCTAAGAAATCGGCCCGATTGCTCCATTTGCTATCGCATCGACATAATGCCAGATCGTCACATTGGCCGCTTTTCTGTCTGAAACGCTTACATTTATCGTCTCCAAACTTATGTCGCGTGCTGCGGTATGCGGAGACACTAAAATCATCACACTAGAGCACATAAGAAGCTCTAAGTTGATGTAATCGGACAGTAAGAAGCAGTACCATTCAAATTTTAATTATCGATTATTGACTTATTACCTTGGTACACTGAACATAACCGAGGACCTTACGAATTGGCATGCAACGAAGTGTGGCAGCCACGTTACACGAGAGAATGTGAAAAGTGTTCATATGTAGTAAAAACCTGAGATATCTTCCCGTTTTCTCAATTTGCTGTCGCATCGACGTAATGGCAGATCGTCACATTGCCCGCTTTTCTCTGTGAAACGCTTACATTTATCGTCTGCACACTTATGTCGCGTGGAGTGGTATGCGGAGACACTAAAAGCAACACACTAGAACACAGAAGAAGCTTCTAAGTTGATGTAATCGGACAGTAAGAAGCAGTACAATTCAAGTTTTAGTTATCGATTGTTGACTTATTAGACAGCTGAGGTGCCTTAGACGTGACCGAGTACCTTAAGATTTGGCATGAACTGAGATGTGGCCGCCACGTTACACGAGAGAATGTGGAAAGTGTTCATATGCAGGAAAATCCTAAGAAATCGGACCGTTTTCTCCATATGCTATCGCATCGACGTAATGCCAGATCGTCACATTGGCCGCATTTCTATGTGAAACTCTTACATTTATCGTCTGCAAACTTATGTCGCGTGGTGCGGTTTGCAGAGACACTAAAAGCAACACCCTAGAACACAGAAGATGCTTCTAAGTTGATGTAATCGGCCAGTAAGAGGCAGTACAAATCAAGTTTTAGTTATCGATTGTTGACCTATTTGCCGGCTTTGGTGCCTTGGACGTTACCGAGGACCTTAAGGTTTGGAATGAACCAAGGTGTGGCCTCCACGTTACCCGAGAGAAATTGGAAATGGTTCAAATGCAGTAAAAACCTAAGAAATTGGCCCGTTTTCTCCATTTGTAATCGCATCAATGTAATGCCAGATCGTCACATTGGCCGCTTTTCTCTGTGAAACGCTTACATTTATCGTCTGCAAACTTATGTCGCATGGTGCGATATGCGGAAAGACTAAAAGCAACACACTAGAACAGAGAAGAAGGTTCTAAGTTGATGTAATCGGCCAGTAAGAAGCAGTACAATTCAAGTTATAGTCATCGATTATTGACTTATTAGCCGGCTTCGGTGCCTTGGACATGACCGAGGACCTTATGATTAGCCATGAAACGAGATGTGGCAGCCATGTTACACCAGAGAATGTGAAAAGTTTTCGTATGTAGTAAAAACCTAAAAAACTCCCCGCTTTCTCCATTTGCTACCGCATCGACGTAATGCCAGATCGTCACATTGGCCGCTTTTCTCTGTGAAACGCTTACATTTATCGTCTGCAAATTTATGTCGCGTGGTGCGGTATGCGGAGACAGTAAAAGCAACACACTAGAACACAGAAGAAGCTTCTAAGTTGATGTAATCGGCCAGTAAGAAGCAGTACAATACATGTTTTAGTTATCGATTGTTGACTTATGAGCAGGCTTTGGTGCCTTGGACGTGACCGAGGACCTTAAGATTTGGCATGAACCGAGGTGTGGCCGCCACGTTACCCGAGAGAATTTGGAAAAGTTCATATGCGGTAAAAACCTAAGAAATCGGCCCGTTTTCTACATTCGCAATCGCATCGACGTAATGCTAGATCGTCACATTGTCCGCGTTTCTCAGTGAATCGCTTACATTTATCGTCTGCAAACTTATGTCGCATGGTGCGGTATGTGGAGACACTAAAAGCAACACACTAGAACACAGAAGAAGCTTCTAAGTTGATGTATTCGGCCAGTAAGAAGCAGTGCAAATCAAGTTTTAGTTATCGATTATTGACTTATTAGCCGGTTTCGGTGCCTTGGACATGAACGAGGATCTTAAGATTTGGCATGATACGAGGTGTGGCAGCCACGTTACACGAGAGAATGTGAAAAGTGTTCAAATGTAGTAAAAACCTAAGAAATCTTCCCGATTTCACAATTTGTTATCGCATCGACGTAATGCCAGATCGTCACATTGGCCGCTTTTCTCTTTGAAGCGTTTACATTTATCGTCTGCAAACTTATGTCGCGTGGTGCGATATGCGGAGAGACTAAAAGCAACACACTAAAACACAGAAGAAGCTTCTAAGTTGATGTAATCGGCCAGGAAGGAGCAGTACAATTCAAGTTTTAGTTATCGATTATTGACTTATTAGCCGGCTTTGGTGCCTTGGACATGACCGAGGACCTTAAGATTAGGCATGAAACGAGATGTGGCAGCCATGTTACAAGAGAGAATGTGAAAAGTTTTCGTATGTAGTAAAAACCTAAGAAACCTTCCCGTTTTCACGATTTGCTATCGCATCGACGTAATGCCAGATGGTCACATTTGCCGCTTTTCTACATCTACATCTACATCTACATTTATACTCCGCAAGCCGCCCAAAGGTGTTTGGCGGAGGGCATTTTACGTGCCACTGTCATTACCTCCCTTTCCTGTTCCAGTCGCGTATGGTTCGCGGGAAGAACGACTGTCTGAAAGCCTCCGTGCGCGCTCTAATCTCTCTAATTTGACATTCGTGATCTCCTCGGGAGATATAAGTAGGGGGAAGAAATATTTTCGATACCTCATCCAGAAACGCACCCTCTCGAAACCTGGCGAGCAATCTACACCGCGATGCAGAGCGCCTCTCTTGCAGAGTCTGCCACTTGAGTTTATTAAACATCTCCGTAACGCTATCACGGTTACCAAATAACCCTGTGACGAAACGCGCCGCTCTTCTTTGGATCTTCTCTATCTCCTCCGTTAAACCGATCTGGTACGGATCCCACACTGATGAGCAATACTCGAGTATAGGTCGAACGTGAGTTTTGTAAGCCACCTCCTTTGTTGAAGGACTACATTTTCTAAGCACTCTTCCAATGAATTTCAACCTGGTACCCGCCTTACCAACAATTAATTTTATATGATCATTCCACTTCAAATCGTTCCGCACGCATACTCCCAGTTATTTTACAGAAGTAACTGCTACCAGTGTTTGTTCCGCTATCATATAATCATACAATAAAGGATCCTTCTTTCTATGTATTCGTAATACATTACATTTGTCTATGTTAAGGGTCAGTTGCCACTCCCTGCACCAAGTGCCTAGCCCCTGCAGATCTTCCTGCATTTCACTACAATTTCCTAATGCTGCAACTTCTCTGTTTACTACAGCATCATCCGCGAAAAGCCGCATGGAACTTCCGACACATTCTACTAGGTCATTTATATATATTGTGAAAAGCAACGGTCCCATAACACTCCCCTCTGGCACGCCAGAGGTTACTTTAACGTCTGTAGACGTCTCTCCATTGATAACAACATGCTGTGTTCTGTTTGCTAAAAACTCTTCAATCCAGCCACACAGCTGGTCTGATATTCCGTAGGCTCTTACTTTGTTTATCAGGCGACAGTGCGGAACTGTATCGAACGCCTTCCGGAAGTCAAGGAAAATAGCATCTACCTGGGAGCCTGTATCTAATATTTTCTGGGTCTCATTCAAAGAAAGCGAGTTGGGTCTCACACGATCGCTGTTTCCGGAATCCATGTTGATTCCTACATAGTATATTCTGGGTTTCCAGAAACGACATGATACTCGAGCAAAAAACATGTTCTAAAATTCTACAACAGATCGACGTCGGAGATATAGGTCTATAGTTTTGCGCAACTGCTCGACGACCCTTCTTGAAGACTGGGACTACCTGTGCTCTTTTCCAATCATTTGGAACCCTCCGTTCCTCTAGAGACTTGCGGTACACGGCTGTTAGAAGGGGGGCAAGTTCTTTCGCGTACTCTGTGTAGAATCGAATTGGTATCCCGTCAGGTCCAGTGGACTTTCCTCTATTGAGTGATTCTAGTTGCTTTTCTATTCCTTGGACACTTATTTCGATGTCAGCCATTTTTTCGTTTGTGCGAGGATTTAGAGAAGGAATTGCAGTGCGGTCTTCCTCTGTGAAACAGCTTTGGAAAAAGGTGTTTAGTATTTCAGCTTTACGCGTGTCATCCTCTGTTTCAATGCCATCATCATCCCGGAGTGTCTGGATATGCTGTTTCGAGCCACTTACGTATTTAACGTAAGACCAGAACTTCCTAGGATTTTCTGTCAGGTCGGTACATAGAATTTTACTTTCGAATTCAGTGAACGCTTCACGCATAGCCCTCCTTACGCTAACTTTGACATCGTTTAGCTTCTGTTTGTCTGAGAGGTTTTGGCTGCGTTTAAACTTGCAGTGAAGCTCTCTTTGCTTTCGCAGTAGTTTCCTAACTTTGTTGTTGTACCACGGTGGGTTTTTCCCGTCCCTCACAGTTTTACTCGGCACGTACCTGTCTAAAACGCATTTTACGATTGCCTTGAACTTTTTCCATAAACACTCAACATTGTCAGTGTCGGAACAGAAATTTTCGTTTTGATCTGTTAGGTAGTCTGAAATCTGCCTTCATTACTCTTGCTAAACAGATAAACCTTCCTCCCTTTTTTTATATTCCTATTAACTTCCATATTCAGGGATGCTGCAACGGCCTTATGATCACTGATTCCCTGTTCTACACTTAAAGAGTCGAAAAGTTCGGGTCTGTTTGTTATCAGTAGGTCCAAGATGTTATCTCCACTAGTCGGTTCTCTGTTTAACTGCTCGAGGTAATTTTCGGATAGCGCACTCAGTATAATGTCACTCGATGCTCTTTCCCTACCACCCGTCCTAAACATCTGAGTGTCCCAGTCTATATCTGGTAAATTGAAATCTCCACCTAAGACTACAACATGCTGAGAAAATTTATGTGAAATGTATTCCAAATTTTCTCTCAGTTGTTCTGCCACTAATGCTGCTGAGTCGGGAGGTCGGTAAAAGGAGCCAATTATTAACCTAGCTCGGTTGTTGAGTGTAGCCTCCACCCATAATAATTCACAGGAACTATCCACTTCTACTTCACTACAGGATAAACTACTACTAACAGCGACGAACACTCCACCACCGGTTGCATGCAATCTATCCTTTCTAAACGCCGTCTGTACCTTTGTAAAAATTTCGGCAGAATTTATCTCTGGCTTAAGCCAGCTTTCTGTACCTATAACGATTTCAGCTTCGGTGCTTTCTATCAGCGCTTGAAGTTCAGGTACTTTACCAATGCAGCTTCGACAGTTGACAATTACAATTCCGATTGCTGCTTGGTCCCCGCATGTCATGACTTTGCCCCGCACCCGTTGAGGCTGTTGCCTTTTCTGTACTTGCCCAAAGGCCATCTAACCTAAAAAACCGCCCAGCCCACGCCACACAACCCCTGCTACCCGTGTAGCCGCTTGTTGCGTGTAGTGGACTCCTGACCTATCCAGCGGAACCCGAAACCCCACCACCCTATGGCGCAAGTCGAGGAATCTGCAGCCCACACGGTCGCAGAACCGTCTCAGCCTCTGATTCAGACCCTCCACTCGGCTCTGTACCAAACGTCCGCAGTCAGTCCTGTCGACGATGCTGCACATGGTGAGCTCTGCTTTCATCCCGCTAGCGAGACTGGCAGTCTTCACCAAATCAGATAGCCGCCGGAAGCCAGAGAGGATTTCCTCCGATCCATAGCGACACACATCATTGGTGCCGACATGAGCGACCACCTGCAGATGGGTGCACCCTGTACCCTTCATGGCATCCGGAAGGACCCTTTCCACATCTGGAATGACTCCCTCCGGTATGCACACGGAGTGCACATTGGTTTTCTTCCCCTCTCTTGCTGCCATTTCCCTAAGGGGCCCCATTACGCGCAGTTTCTCTGTGAAACGCTTACATTTATCGTCTGCAAACTTATGTCGTTTGGGTCGGTATGCGGAGAGGCTAAAAGCAACACACTAGAACACAGAAGAGGCTTCCAAGTTGATGTAATCGGCCAGTAAGAAGCAGTACATTTCAAGTTTTAGTTAACGATAATTGACTTATTGGCCGGGTTAGGTGCCTGGGACATGACTGAGGACCTTAAGATTTGGCATGAACCGAGGTGTGGCCGCCACGTTACCCGAGAGAATTTGGAATGTGTTCATATGCAGTAAAAACCTAAGAATTCGGCCCGTTTTCTCCATTTGCAATCGCATCGACGTAATGCCAGATCGACACATTGGCCGCTTTCATCTATGAAACGTTTACATTTATCGTCTGCAAACTTATGTCGCGTGGTGCGATACGCGGAGACACTAAAAGCAACACACTAGAACACAGAAGAAGCTTCTAAGTTGATGTAATCGGCCAGTAAGAAGCAGGACAATACAAGTTTTATTAGCGATTATTGAATTATTAGCTGCCTTTGGTGCCTTGGACATGACCGAGGACCTTAAGATTTGGCATGAACCGAGGTGTGACCGCCACGTTACCCGAGAGAATTTGGAATGTGTTCATATGCAGTAAAAACCTAAGAAATCTTCCCGTTTTCACAATTTGCTATCGCATCGACGTAATGCCAGATCGTCACATTGACCGCTTTTCTCTGTGAAACGGTTACATTTATCGTCTGCAAACTTATGTCGCATGGTGAGATAGGCGGAAAGACTAAAAGCAACACACTAGAACACAGAAGAAGCTTCTAAGTCGAGGTAATCGGCAGTAAGAAGCAGTACAATTCTAGTTCTAATAATCGATTATTGACTTATTAGCCAGCTTTGGTGCCTTGGACATGACCGAGGACCTTACGAATTGGCACGAAACGAGGTGTGGCATCCACGTTACACGAGAGAATGTGAAAAGTGTTCATATATAGTAAAAACCTAAGAAATCGGCCCATTTACTCTATTTGCTATCGCATCGAGGTAATACCAGATCGTCACATTGGCCGCTTTTCTCTGTGAAACGCTTACATTTATCATCTGCAAACTTATGTCGCGTGGTGCGGTATGCGGAGACACTAAAAGCAACACACTAGACCACAGAAGAAGCTTCTAAGTCGAGGTAATCGGCCAGTAAGAAGCAGTACAATTCAAGTTTTAGTTATCGATTATTGACTTATTAGCAGGCTCTGGTTCCTTGGACATGACGAAGGACCTTAGGATTTGTCATGAAACGAGGTGTGGTCGCCATGTTACACGAGAGAATGTGAAAAGTGTTCATATGTTGTAAAAACCTAAGATATCTGCCAGTTTTCTTCATTTCCTATCCCATCGACGTAATGCCAGATGGTCACATTGGACGCTTTTCTCTGTGAAACGCTTACATTTATCGTATGCAATCTTATGTCTCGTGGTGTGGTATGCGGAGACACTAATGGCAACACACTAAAACACAGAAGAAGCTTCTAAGTTGATGTAATCGGCCAGTAAAAAGCAGTACAATTCAAGTTTTAGCTATCGACCATTGACTTTTTAGCCGGCTTTGGTGCCATGGTCATGACCGAGGACTTTAAGATTTGGCATGAACCGAGCTGTGGCCGCCACGTTACATGAGAGAATGTATAAAGTGTTCATATATAGCAAAAACTAAAGAAATCGGTCCGTTTTCTCCATTTGCTATCGCATCGACGTAACTCCAGATCGTCACATTGGCCGCTTTTCTCTGCGAAACGCTTACATTTATCTTCTGAAAACTTATGTCGCGTGGTGCGGTATCGCGGAGACACTAAAAGCAACACACTAGAACACAGAAGAAGCTTCTCAGTTGATTTAAACGACCAGTAAGAAGCAGTACAATTCACGTTTTAGTCATCGATTAATGACTTATTAGCCGGCTTTGGTAGTTCGGACATGACCGAGGACCATACGATTTGGCTGAAACGAGGTGTGGCCGCCACGTTACACGAGAGAATGTGAAAAGTGTTCATATGTAGTAAAAACCAAAGAAATCGGTCCGTTTTCTCCATTTGCTGTCGCATCGACGTATTGACAGATCGTCACCATGGCCGCTGTTCTCTGTGAAACGCTTACATTTATCGTCTGCAAACTTATGTCGCGTGGTGCGGTATGCGGAGACGCTAAAAGTAACACACTAGACACAGAAGAAGCTACTAAGTTGATGTCATCGTCCAGTAAGAAGCAGTACAATTAAAGTTTTAGTTATCGATTATTGACTTATTAGCCGGCTTTGGTGCCTTGGAAATGACCGAGGATCTTAAGATTTGGCGTGATACGCGTTGTGTCAGTCACGTTACACGAGAGAAAGTGAAAAGAGTTCATATGTAGTAAAAAACTAAAAATCAGCCCATTTTCTCCACCTGCTATCGCATCGACGTATTGCCAGATCGTCATATTGGCCGCTTTTCTCTGTGAATCGCTTACATTTATCGTCTGCAAACTTGTGTCGCGTGGTGCGGTATGCGGAGACAGTAAAAGTAACACACTAGATCACAGAAGAAGCTTCTAAGTTAATGTAATCGCCCAGTAAGGAGCAGTTCAATTGAAGTTTTAGTTATTGATTATTGACTTATTAGCCGGCTTTGGTGCCTTGGACGAGACCGAGGACCTTAAGATTTGGCATGAAACGAGGTGTGGCAGCCATGTTACACGAGAGAATGTGAAACGTGTTCATATGTAATGCATATAAAATTAATTGTTGGTAAGGCGGGTACCAGGTTGAGATTCATTGGGAGAGTGCTCAGAAAATGTAGTCCATCAACAAAGGAGGTGGCTTACAAAACTCTCGTTCGACCTATACTTGAGTATTGCTCTTCAGTGTGGGATCCGTACCAGATCGGTTTGACGGAGGAGATAGAGAAGATCCAAAGGAGATCGGCGCGTCTCGTCACAGGGTTATTTGGTAACCGTGATATCGTTACGGAGATGTTTAATAAAGTCAAGTGGCAGACTCTGCAGGAGAGGCGCTCCGCATCGCGGTGTAGATTGCTCGCCAGGTTTCGAGAGGGTGCGTTTCTGGATGAGGTATCGAATATATTGCTTTCCCCTACTTATACCTCCCGAGGAAATCACGAATGTAAAATTAGAGAGATTAGAGCGCGCACGGAGGCTTTCAAACAGTCGTTCTTCCCGCGAAGCATACGCGACTGGAACAGGAAAGGGAGGTAATGACAGTGGCACGGAAAATGCCCTCCGACACACACACCTTTGGGTGGCTTGCGGAGTATAATTATAGATGTAGATGTAGATGTAGATATGTAGCAAAAAGCTAAGAGATCGGCCCGTTTTCTCCATTTGCTATCACATCGACCGCTTTTCTCTGTGAAACGCTTACATTTATCGTCTGCAAACTTATTTCGCGTGGTGCGGTATGCGGAGACATTAAAAGCAATAGACTGGAAAACAAAAGAAGCTTCTAAGTTGATGTAATCGACCAGTAAGAAGCAGTACAATTCGAGTTTTAGTTATCGATTGTTGACTTACTAGCCGGTTTTGCTGCCTTGGACATGACCGAGGACCTTAAGATTTATCATGAAACGAGGTGTGGCGGCCACGTTAGTTTATATGTAGTAACGAACTAAGAAGTCAGCCCGTTTTCTCCATTTGCTATCGCATCGACGTAATGACAGATCGTCACATTGGCCGCTCTTCTCTGTGAAATGCTTACATTTATCGTCTGCAAACTTATGTGGCGTGGTGCGGTATGCGGAGACACTAAAAGCAACACACTAGAACACAGAAGGAGCATCTAAGTTGATGTAGTTGGCCTTTAAGAAACAGTACAATTCAGGTTTTAGCTATCGATTATTGACTTATTATCCGGCTTTGGTGCATTGGACACGACCGAGGACCTTACGATTTCCCATGAAACGTGGTGTGGCAGCCACGTTACACAAGACTATGTGAAAAGTGATCATATGTAGTAAAACCTAAGAATTCGGCTTGTTTTCTCCATTTGCTAACGCATCAACGTAATGCCAGATTGTAACATTGGTCGATTTTCATTGTGAAACGCTTACACTTATTGTCTGCAAACTTATGTCGCGTGGCGCGGTATACGGCGACACTAAAAGCAACACACTAGAACACACAAGAAGCTTCTAAGTAGATGTAATCGGCCAATAAGAAGCAGTACAATTCAAGTTTTAGCTATCGATTATTGACTTATAAGCCTGCGTTAGTGCCTTGGACGTGACCGAAGACCTTAAGATTTGGCACGAAAAGAGGTGTGGCAGCCACGTTACACGAGAGAATGTGAAAAGTGTTTATATGTAGTAAAAACATAAGAGATCGGCCCTTTTTCTCCATTTGCTATCGGCTCGACGTAATGCCAGATCGTCACATTGGCCGCTTATCTCTGTGAAACGCATACATTTATCGACTGCAAACTTATTTAGCGTGGTGCGGTATGCGGAGACACTAAGAGCAAATCACTACACCACAGAAGAAGCTTCTAACTTGATGTAATCGACAAGTAAGAAGCAGTACAATTCAAGTTTTAGTTATCGATTATTGACTTATTAGTCAGCTTTGTTGCCTGGGACATGAGCGAGGACCTTAAGATTTTGCATGAAACAAGGTGTGGCAGCCACGTTACACGAGAGAATGAGAAAAGTGTTCAAATGTATTAAAAACCTAGGAAATCGGCCGGTTTTGTCCGTTTGCTATCGCATCGACGTAATGCCAGTTCGTCACATTGGCCGCTTTCCTCTGTGAAACGCTTACATATATCGTCTGCAAAGTTATGTCGCGTGGTGCGGTATGCGGACACACTAAAAGCAACACACTAGAACACAGATGATGCTTCTAAGTTTATTTAATCGACCAGTAAGAAGCAGTACGATTCACGTTTTAGTTATCGATTATCGACTTCTTAGCCGGCTTTGGTGCCTTGGACGTGACCGGTGACCTTACGATTTGGCATGAAACGAGGTGTGGCAGCCAAGATACACGAGAGATTGTTATAAGTGTTCATATGCAGTAAAAACCTAAGAAATCGGCCGTTTTCTCCGTTTGCTATAGCATCGATGTAATGCCAGATCGTCACATTGGCTGCTTTCCTCTGTGAAACGCTTACATTCCAAGTCTGCAAACTTATGTTGCTTGATGCGGTATGTGGAGACACTAAAAGCTACTCACTAGAACACAGAAGAAACTTCTAAGTTGAGGCAATCGACCAGTAAGAAGCAGTACGATTCAAGTTTTAGCTATCCATTATCGACTTATTACCAGGCTTTGGTGCCTTGGGCATGACCGAGGACGTTAGGATTTGGCATGAAACGACGTCTGGCAGCGAAGTTACACGAGAGAATGTGAAAAGTGTTCATATGTAATAAAAACCTGAGAAATCGGCCCGTTTACTCCATTTGCTATGGCATCGACGCAATCCCTGATCGTCACATTGGCCGCCTTTCTCTTTGTTACGCTTACTTTTATCGTCTGCAAACTTATATCGCGTGGTGCAGTATGCAGAGACACTGAAAGCAACACATAGAACACAGAAGAAGCTTCTAAGTTGATGTAAGCGGCCAGTAAGAAGCAGTACAATTCAAGTTTTAGCAATCGATTATTGACTTATTAGCCGGCTTTAGTGCCTTGGACATGACCGAGGACCTTCAGTATGGCATAAAACGAAGTGTGGCAGACTCGTTACACTAGAGAATGTGAAAAGTGTCCATATGTAGTAAAAACATAAGAAATTGCGCCGTTTTCTGCATTTCCTATCGCTTCGACGTATCAAAGATCGTCACATTGGCCGCTTTTCTCTCTGGAACGCTTACATTTATCGTCTGCAAACTTATGTCGTGTGGTGCGGTATGCGGAGACACTAAAAGCAACACACTAGAACACAGAAGAAGCTTGTAAGTTGATGTAATCGGCCAGTGAGAAGCAGTACAATTCAAGTTTTAGTTGTCGATTACTGACTTATTAGGGGGCTTTGGTGCATTGGATATGTCCGAGGACCTTAAGATTTGGGGTGAAACGAAGTGTGGCAGGCACTTTATACGAGAGAATGTGAAAAGTGTTCATATGTAGTAAAATCCTAAGAAATCGGCCCGTTTTCTCTATTTGCAATCGCATCGACGTAATGCCAGATCGTCAAATTGGCCGCTTTTCTCTCTGAAACGCTTACATTTATCGTCTGCAAACTTATGTCGCGTTATGCGGTATGCGGAGACACTAAAAGCTGCACACTAGGACAGAGAAGAAGCTTCTAAGTTGATGTAAGCGGCCTGTAAGAAGCAGTACAATACAAGTTTTAGCTATCAATTATTGACTTATAAGCCGGCTTTGGTGCCTTGGACATGACCGACGACCTTAAGATTTGGCATGAAACGAAGTGTGACAACCACGTTACACGAGAGAGTGTGAAAAGTGTTCGTATGTAGTAAAAGCCTAAGAAATCGGCCGGTGTTGTCCATTTGCTATCGCATCGACGTAATGCCAGATCGCCACATTGGCCGCTTTTCTCTCTGAAATGCTTACATTTATCGTCTGCAAACTTATGTCGCGTGGTGCGGTATGCGGACACTGAAAAAGCAACACACTAGAACACCGGAGAAGCTTCTAAGTTGATGTATTCGGGCAGTAAGAAGCGGTATAATTCAAGTATCAGTTATCGTATATTGACTTATTAGCCGGCTTTGGTGCCTTGGACATGGCCGAGGACCTTAAGATTCTGCATGAAACGAGGTGTGGCAGACTCGTTACACGAGAGAATGTGAAAAGTGTTCATATGTAGCAAAAACCTAAGAAATCGGCCCGTTTTCTCCATTTGCTATCGCTTCGACGAAATCCCAGATCGTCACATAGGCCGCTTTTCTCTCTGAAACGATTACATTTATCGTCTGCAAACTTATGCCGTGTGGCGCGGTACACGGAGACACTAAAAGCAACGCACTACAACACAGAAGAAGCTTCTAAGTTGATGTAATCGGCCAGTAAGAAGCAGCACAATTCAAGTTTTTGCTATCGATTATTGACTTACTAGACAGCTTTGGTGTCTTAGACATGATCGAGGAACTTGAGATTTGACATGAAACGAGATGTGGCAGCCACGTTACACGAGAGAATGTGAAAAGTGTTCATATGTAGTCAAAACCGATGAAAGCGGCCCGTTTGCTCCATTTGCTATCACATCGACGTAATGTCCCAACGTCACGTTGGCCGCTTTTCTGTCTGATACGCTTACATTTATCGTCTGAAAACTTATGTCGCGTGGTGCGGTATGCGGAGACACTACAAGCAACACACTAGAACACAGAAGAAGCTTTTAAGTTGAGGTAATCGGCCAGTAAAAAGCAGTGCAATTCAAGTTATTGTCATCGATTATTGACTTATTAGCCGGTTTTCGAGCCTTGTACATGACCGAGGACCTTAAGATTTGGCACTAAACAAGGTCTGGCAGCCATGTTACACGAGAGAATGTGAAAAGAGTTCATATGTAGTAAAAACCGAAGAAAGCGGCCCGTTTTCTCCATTTGCTATCGGATCGACGTAATGCCAGATCGTCACATTGGCCGCTTTTCTGTCTGAAACCCTTACATTTATCGTCTGCAGACTTACGTCGCGTGTAGCGATATGCGGAGACACTAAAAGCATCACACTAGAAAACAGAAGAAGGTTCCAAGTTGATGTAATCGGCCAGTAAGAAGCAGTACGACTCAAGTTTTTGTTTTCGATTATTGACTTATTAGCTGGCTTTGGTGCCTTGGACATGACCGAGAACCTTATGATTTGGCATAACTCGAGGTGTGGCAACCACGTTACACAAATGAATGTGAAAAGTGTTCATATGTTTTGAAACCAAAGAAATCGGCCCGTTTTCTCCATTTGCTATGGCATCGATGTAATGTCACATTGTCACATTGGCCGCGTTTCTCCATGAAAAGCTTACATTTGTCGTCTGCAAACTTATGTCGTGTGGTGCGGTATCCGGAGACACTAAAAGCAACACAATAGAACACAAAAGAAGCTTCTAAGGTGATGTAATCGGCCAGTAAGAAACAGTACAATTCAAGCTTTAGTTATCGATAATAACTTATTAGGCGGATTTGGTGCCTTGGACTTGATGGAGGACCTTAAAATTTGCATGAAACGAGGTCTGGCAGCATCGTTACATGAGAGAATGTGAAAAGTGTTCATATGTAGTAAAAACCAAAGAAATCGGCCCGGTTTCTCCATCTGCTATTGCATCGACGTAATTCCAGATCGTCACATTGGCCTCTTTTCTCCGTGAAACGCTTACATTTATCGTCTGCAAACTTACGTCGCGTATTGCGGTATGCGGAGACACTAGAAGCAGCACACTAGAACTCAGAAGAAGCTTGTAAGTTGATGTAATCGGCCAGTAAGAAGCAGTATAATTCAAGTTTTAGTTGTCGATCATTGACTTATTAGTCGGCTATGGTGCCTTGGACATGACCGAGGACCTTAAGATTTGGGGTGAAACGAGGTGTGGCAGCCACGTTACACGACAGAATGTGAAAAGTGTTCATATGTAGTAAAAACCTTAGAAATCGGCCCGTTTTCGCCATTTGCTATCGCATCGACGTAATGGCAGATCGTCACATTGGCCGCTTTTCTGTCTGAAACCCTTACATTTATCGTCTGCAGACTTAGGTCGCGTAGTGCGGTATGCGGAGACACTAAAAGCATCACACTAGAACACAGTAGAAGCTTCTAAGTTGATGTAATCGGCCAGTTAGAAGCTGTACTATTCAAGTTTTAGTTATCGATTAATGACATATTAGGCGGCTTTGGTGCCTTGTACATGACCGAGGACCTTACGATTTGGCATGAAACGAGGTCTGGCCGCCACAGTACAAGAGAGAAAGTGAAAAGTGCTCATATGTAGTAAAAACCTAAGAAATCGGCCCGTTTTCTCCATTTGCTATGGCATCGACGTAATGTCAGATCGTCACATTAGCCGCTTTTCTCTGTGAAAAGCTTACATTTATCGTCTACAAACTTACGTCGCGGTGTGCGGTATGCGGAGACACTAACAGCAACACACTAGAACACAGAAGTAGCTTCTAAGTTGATGTAATCGGCCAGTAAGAAGCAGTACATTTCAAGTTTTAGTTATCGATTATTGACTTATTAGCCGGCTTTGATGCCTTGGACATGACCGAGGACCTTCTGATTTGGAATGAAACAAGGTGTGGCAGCCACGCTACACGAGAGAATTTGAAAAGTATTCATATGTAGTAAAAACCTAAGAACTCGGGCCGTTTTCTCCATTTGCTATCGTTTCGACGTAATGACAGATCGATTTTCTCTCTGAAACGCTTACATTTATCGTCTGCAAACTTATGCCGTGTGGTGCGATACACGGAGACACTAAAAGGAACACACTAGAACACTGAAGAAGCTTCTAAGTTGACGTAATCGGACAGTAAGAAGCAGTACTATTAAAAGGTATACTTATCGTTTTATGACTTATTAGCCGGCTTTGGTGCCTTGCACATGTCCGAGGACCATAAGAATTGGCATGAAACGAGGTGTGGCGTCCACGTTACACGAGAGAACGTCAAAAGTGTCATGTGTCGTAAAAACTTGAGAAATCGGGCCGTTTTCTCCATTTGCTATCGCATCGACGTAATGCCAGATCGTCACACTGCCTGCTTTTCTGTCTGAAACGCTTACATTTAACGTCTCCAGCTTATGTCGCACGCTGCGGTATGCGGAGACACTGAAAGCATCACACTAGAACACAGAAAAAGCTTCTAAGTGATGTAATCGGACATTAAGAAGCAGTACAATTCAAGTTTTAGTTATCGATTAATGATTTATTAGCCAGCATTTGTGAGTTGGACAAAACCAACGACCTTAAGATTTGGCATGAAACAAAGTCTTTCAGCCACGTTACACGAGAGAATGTGAAAAGTGTTCATATGTAGTAAAAACCTAAGAAATCGGCTTGTTTGCTCCTTTTGCTGTCTCATCGACGAAATGCCAATTCGTCACATTGGCCGCTTTTCAGTCGGGAACGCTTACACTTATCGTCTGCAAACTTATGTCGCGTGGTGCTGTATGCGGAGACACTAAACGCATCACACTAGAACACAGAAGAAACTTGTAAGTTGATGTAATCGGCCAGTAAGAAGCAGTACAATTCAAGTTTTAGTTATCGATTTTCGACGTATTAGCCGGCTTTGGTGCCTTGGACATGACCGAGGACCTTAAGATTTGGCTTGAAACGGGGTCTGACACCCAAGTTACTCGACAGAATGTGAAAAGTGTTCATATCCAGTATTAGCCTAAGAAATCGCCCCGTTTGCTCCATTTGCTAACTCATCGACGAAATGCCAATTCGTCACATTGGCCGCTTTTCAGTCGGGAACGCTTACACTTATCGTCTGCAAACTTATGTCGCGTGGTGCTGTATGCGGAGACACTGTAAGCAACACACTAGAACACAGAAGAAGCATCTAAGTTGATGTAATCGGCTAGTAAGAGGCAGTACAATTCGTGATATAGTTATCGATGATTGACTTGTTAGTCGGATTTGGTGCCTTGGACATGACGGAGATCCTTAAGATTTGGCATGAAACGAGGTGTGGCAGCCACGTTACACCAGAGAATGTGAAAAGTGTTCATATGTTGTAAAAAACCTAAAAAATCGGCCCGTTTTCTCGATTTGCTATCACATCGAAGTAATGCCAGATCGTCACAAAGGCCGCTTTTCTCTGTGAAACGCTTACATTCCTCGTCTGCAAACTTATGTCACGTGGTGCGGTATGCGGAGACACTAAAACCAACACACTAGAACACAGAAGAAGCATCTAAGTTGATGTAATCGGCTAGTAAGAGGCAGTACAATTCGTGATATAGTTATCGATGATTGACTTGTTAGTCGGATTTGGTGCCTTGGACATGTACGAGGACCTTTGGATTTGGCATGAAACGAGGTGTGGCAGCCACGTTTCACGAGAGAATGCGAAAAGTGTACATATGAAGTTAAACCTAAGAAATCGGCCCGTTTTCTTTATATGCTATCGCATCGAAGTAATGCCAGATCGTCACATTGGCCGATCTTCAGTTTAAAACGCTTACATTCATCGTCTGCAAACTTATGTCGCGTGGTGTGGTATGCGGAGACAATAAAAACAACACACTAGAACACAGAAGAAGCTTCTAAGTTGATGCAATCGGCCAGTAAGAAGCAGTACAATTCCAGATTTAGCTATCGATTATTGACTTATTAGCCGGCTTTGGTGCCTTGGACATGACCGAGGACATTAAGATTTGGCATAAAACGAGGTGTGGCAGCCACGTTACACGAGAGAATATGAAAAGTGTTCATATGTGGTAAAAGCCTAAGAAATCAGTCCGTTTTCTCCATTTGCTATCGCATCGACGTAATGCCAGATCGTCACATAGCCCGCTTTTCTCTCTCAAACGCTTACATTTATCGTCTGCAAACTAATGTCGCGTGCTGCAGTATGCGGAGACACTAAAAACATAACACTAGAACACAGAATAGGCTTCTAAGTTGATGTAATCGGCCAGTAAGAATCAGTACAATTCAAGTTTTAGCTATCGATGATTGACTTCTTAGATGGCTTTGGTGCCTTGGACATGACCGAGGACCGTAAGATTTGGCATGAGACGAGGTGTGGCAGCCACGTTACACGAGAGAATGTGAAAAGTGTTCATAAGTAGTAAAAACCAAAGAAATCGGCCCGTTTTTTCCACTTGCTGTTGCATCGAAGTAATGCCAGATCGTCTCATTGTCCGCTTCTCTGTCTCAAACGCTTACATTTATCGTCTGCAAACTTACGCCGCGTGTTGCGGTATGCAGAGACACCAAAAGTATCACACTAGAACACAGAAGAAGCTTCTCAGTTGATGTAATCGGCCAGTAAGAAGCAGTACAATTCAAGATTTAGTTATCGATTATTGACTTATTAGCCGGCTTTCGTGCCTTGGAAATGACCGAGGACCTTAACATTTGGCATTAAACGAGGTGTGCCAGCCACGTTACCCGAGAGACTGGGAAAGGTGTTCATATTTAGTAAAAACCTAAGAAATCGGCCCGTTTTCTCCATTTTCCATCGCACCAAAGTAATGCCAGATCGTCACATTGGCCGCATTTCTGTCTGAAACGATTACATTCATCGTCTGCAAACTTATGTCGTGTGGTGCGGTACACGGAGACGCTGAAAGCAATACGCTAGAACACAGAAGAAGCTTCTAAGTTGATGTAATCTGCCAGTAAGAAGCAGTACAAATCAAGTTTCAGTTATCGATTTTAGACTGATTAGCCGGCTTTGGTGCCTTGGACATGACCATGGACCTTAATATTTGGCATGAAACGCGGTCTGTCAGCCACGTTACACGAGAGAATGTGAAAAGTGTTCATATGTAGTAAAAACCTAAGAAATCGGCCAGTTTGCTCCATTTGTTATCGCTTCGACGTAATGCCAGATCGTCACATTGGCCGCTTTTCTGTCTGAAACGTTTACATTTAACTTCTGCAAACTTAAGTCGCATGGTGAGGTAGGCGGAGACACTAAGAGTATCACACTGGAACACAGAAGAAGCTTATAAGTTGATACAATCGGCCAGTAAGAAGCAGTACAATTCAAGATTTAGCCATCGATTATTGACTTATTAGCCGGCTTTGGTGCCTTGGACATGACCGAGGACATTAAGATTGGGCATAAAACGAGGTGTGGCAGCCACGTTACACAAGAGAATATGAAAAGTGTTCATATGTGGTAAAAGCCTAAGAAATCAGTCCGTTTTCTCCATTTGCTATCGCATCGACGTAATGCCAGATCGTCACATAGCCCGCTTTTCTCTCTCAAACGCTTACATTTATCGTCTGCAAACTAATGTCGCATGCTGCAGTATGCGGAGACACTAAAAACATAACACTAGAACACAGAATAGGCTTCTAAGTTGATGTAATCGGCCAGTAAGAAGCAGTACAATTCAAGTTTTAGCTATCGATGATTGACTTCTTAGATGGCTTTGGTGCCTTGGACATGACCGAGGACCGTAAGATTTGGCATGAGACGAGGTGTGGCAGCCACGTTACACGAGAGAATGTGAAAAGTGTTCATAAGTAGTAAAAACCAAAGAAATCGGCCCGTTTTTTCCACTTGCTGTTGCATCGAAGTAATGCCAGATCGTCACATTGTCCGCTTCTCTGTCTCAAACGCTTACATTTATCGTCTGCAAACTTACGCCGCGTGTTGCGGTATGCAGAGACACCAAAAGTATCACACTAGAACACAGAAGAAGCTTCTAAGTTGATATAATTGGCCAGTAAGATGAAGTACAGTCAAGGGTTTTAGTTATCGATTATTGACTTATTAGCCAGCTTTGGTGCCTTCGACATGACCGAGGACTTTAAGATTTGGCTTGAAACGAGGTCGTGCATCAACGTTAAACGAGGGAATGTGAACAGTGTTCATGTGTAGTAAAAACCTAAGAAATCGGCCAATGTGCTCCATTTGCTATCGCATCGACGTATTGCCAGATGGTCACATTGCCCGCTTTTCTGTCTCAAACGCTTACATTTATCGTCTGCAAACTTATGTCGAGTGCTGCGGTATGCGGAGACAGTAAAAGCATCACACTAGAACACAGAAAAGCTTCTAAGTAGATGTAATCGGCCAGTAAGACGCAGTACAATTCAAGTTTTAATTATCGATTGTTGACTTATTAGCCGGCTTTGGTGCCTTGGACATAACCGAGGACCTTAAGACTTCTCACGAAACGAGGTGTGGCAACCACGTTACACGAGAGAATGTGAAAAGTGCTCATATGTAGTAAAAACCTAAGAAATCGGCCCATTTGCTCCATTTGCTATGGCATCGACGTAACGCCAGATCGTCACATTGGCCGCTTTTCTCTCTGAAACGCTTACATTTATCGTCTGCAAAGTTATGTCACGTGGTGCAGCATGCGGAGACGCTAAAAGAATCACACTAGAATACAGAAGAAGCTCCTAAGTTGATGTAATCGGCCAGTAAGAGGCAGTTCAAATCAAGTTTTAGTTATCGATTGTTGTCTTATTAGCCGGCTTTGGTGCCTTGGACATGACCATGGACCTTAAAATTTGGCATGAAACGAGGTCTGACAGCCACGTTACACGAGAGAATGTGAAAAGTGTTCATATGTAGTAAAAACCTTAGATATCGGCTTGTTTTCACCATTTGCTATCGCATCGAAGTAATTCAGGATCGTGACATTGGCCGCTTTTCTCTCTGAAACGCCTACATTTATCGTCTGCGAACTTATGCCACGTGGTGCGGTATGCGGAGACACTAAAAGCAAACCACTAGAACACCGAAGAAGATTCTAAGTTGATGTAATCTTCCAGTAAGAAGCAGTACAATTCAACTTTTAGTTATCGATTATTGACTTACAAGAAGGATTTGGTGCCTTGGACATAACCGAGGATCTTTAGATTTGGCATGAAACAAGGTGTGGTAGCCACGTTACACGAGAGAATGCGAAAAGTGTTGATATGTAGTAAAACCCTAAGATATCGGCCGGTTCTCTTCATTTATTTTCGCATCGAGGTAGTGTCAGATCTTCACATTGGCCGCTTTTCTGTCTGAAACGATTACATTCATCGTCTGCAAACTTATGTCACGTGGTGCGGTATGCGGAGACACTAAAAGCAAACCACTAGAACACCGAAGAAGATTCTATGTAGATGCAATCGGCCAGTAAGAAGCAGTACAATTCAAGTATTAGTTATCGATTATTGGCTTCTTAGCCGGGTTTGGTGCCTTGGACATGACCGAGGACCTTAAGATTTGGCATGAAACGAGGTGTGGCAGCCACGTTACACCAGAGAATATGAAAAGTTTTCATATGTAGTGAAAACCTAAGAAGTCGGCCCGTTTTCTCCAATTCCTATTGCATCGAAGTAATGCCAGATCGTCACAACGGCCGCTTTTCTCCCTGAAACGCTTACATTTATCGTCTCCTAACTTGTGTTTCGTGGAGCGGTATGCGGAGACACTAAACGCAACACACTAGAACACAGAAGAAGCTTCTATGTTGATACCATCGGCCAGTAAGAGGCAGTAAAATTCAAGTTCTAGTTACCGATTATTGACTGGTTAGCCGGCTTTGGTGACTTGGACATGACCGAGGACCTTAAGATTTGGCATGAAACGAGGTGTGGCAGCCTCATTACACGAGAGAATGTGAAAAGTGTTCATATGTAGTGAAAACCTATGAAATCGTCCCGTTTTCTCCATTTGCTATCGCATCGAAGTAATGCCAGATCGCCACATTGGCCGCTTTTCTCTCTGAAACGCTTACATTTATCGTTTGCAAACTTATGTCGCGTGGTGCGGTATGCGCAGACACTAAAAGCAACACACTAGTACACAGAAGAAGCACCTAAATTGATGTAATCGGCCTGTAATAAGCAGTGCAATTCAGGATTTAGTTATCGATTATTGACTTACTAGCCGGCTTTGGTACCTTGGACATGACAGAGGACCTTAACATTTGGCATGAAACGAGGTGTAGCAGCCACGTTTTACGATGGAGTGGGAAAAGTGTTCATATGTAGTAAAAACCTTAGAAATCAGCCCGTTTTTTCCATTCTCTATCGCACAAAGGTAATGCCAGATCATCACATTGGCCGCTTTTCCATCTGGAACGCTTACATTTATCGTCTGCAAACTTATGTCACGTGTTGCGGTATGCGGAGATACTAAAAGCAACACACTAGAACACAGAAGAGGCTTCTAAGTTGATGTAATCGGCCAGTAAGAAGCAGTCCAATTCAAGTTATAGTTATCCTTTATTGCTTTATTAGCCGGCTTTGGTGCCTTGAACATGACCGAGTACCTTAAGATTTGGCATGAAACGAGGAGTGGCAGTCACGTTACACCAGAGAATGTCAAAATTGTTCATATGTAGTAAAAACCTAAGAAATCGGCCTGTTTTCTCCATTTGCTATCGCATCGACGTAATGCCAGATAGTCACATTGGTCGCTTTTCTCTCTGAAACGCTTCCATTTATCGTCTGCAAACTGATGTCGCGCTGTTCGGTATGCGGAGACACTAAAAGCAACACACTAGTACACAGAAGAAGCTTCTAAGTTGATGTAATCGACCCGTAAGAAGCAGTACAATTCAAGTTTTAGCTATCGATTATTGACTTCTTATCCGGCTTTGGTGCCTTGGACATGACCGAGGACCTTAAGATTTGGCATGAAACGAGGTGTGGCAGCCACGTTACACGAGAGAATGTGAAAAGTGCTCATATGTAGTAAAAACCTATGAAATCGGTAGTTTTCTCCATTTGCAATCGCATGGAAGTAATGCCAGATCGTCACATTGGCCGCTTTTCTCTCTGAAACGCTTACATTTATCGTATGCAAACTTATATCGCGTGGTGCGGTAAGCGGAGGGACCAAAAACAACACTCTAGAACACAGAAGAAGCTTCTAAGTTGATGTAATGGGCCAGTAAGAGGCAGTACAATTCAAATTTTAGTTATCGATTATTGACTTTTTAGATGGCATTGGTGCCTTGGACATGACCGAGGACCTTAAGGTTTGGCATGAAAGGAGGTGTGGCAGCCACATTAAACGAGAGAATGTGAAAAGTGTTTATATGTAGTAAAAACGTTTGAAATCTGCCCGTTTTCTCCATTTGCTATCGCATCGAAGTAATGCCAGATCGCCACATTGGCCGCTTTTCTCTCTGAAACGCTTACATTTATCGTCTGCAAACTTACGTCGCGTGGTGCGGTATGCGGAGACACTAAAAGCAACACACTAAAACACAGAAGAACCTTTTAAGTTGATGTAATCACCCGGTAAGAAGCAGTAAAATTCAAATTTTAGTTATCGATTATTGACTTATGAGCCGGTTTGGTATCTTGGACATGACCGAGGACCTCAAGATTTGGCATGAAACGATGTGTGGCAGCTACGTTACACGAGATAATGTGAAAAGTGTTCATATGGTATAAAAACCTCAGAAATCGCCCCGTTTTCTGCATTTGCTATCGCATCGACGTATTGCCAGATCGTCACATTGGCCGCTTTCCTCTGTGAAACGCTTACATTTACCATCTACCAACTTATGTCGCGTGGTGCGGTATGCGGAGACACTAAAAGCAACACACTAGAACACAGAAGAAGCTTCGAAGTTGATGTAATCGGCTAGTAAGAAGCAGTACAATTGATGATTAAGTTACCGATTATTGACTTATTAGCCGGCTTTGGTGCCTTGGACATGACCGAGGACCTTAAGATTTGGCATGAAACGTAATTGTAATAACAATGCACTGGTCTCTGAAACATATTCCTCAGTGCTATTCGGCTGTGCATTTGAACTGGCAATATTCGCGTTTTGAAAAGCAGATAATGTGTCTTGTCTTATTTGAGGAAACGGTGAGGATGCAGGACCTTAATCTACAGTATTTGCAAGATTGTGTCCTGTCATTTCGGGTTCCTGATGCGAGCTGTTGCCGGCCGAGTGATCGATAATGCTTCCGTGTTCAATAATTGTTCACTGTCTACACCATTATTTGGCGCCCGCTCCATTTATCTATGCACAATTACCAAATTACTACTTTGAATATCTGTTAATTCATTACACGTTGGTGCTGGTAAGATCTGCTCGTCGTGACTGTCATTTCTCAATTTACTTTGGAGCCTAGTGTTAAGTTTTTCACACGTCATAATTATCATGCATTCCACACGATAAAAAGAAAAGCACAATTTGAAGAGCAAAAAAAGAAAACACATTATCATAGCACTGAAAATAATATCTAGTTAATTGAAAGCGCAGCTGCGAAATACTTCATGCATATTTACATGCATGCCACAACTGTTTTACTGTACAACAATGAAAAACTACAATTACAAAGGAGATTCTCTCTACAATTACGCGCCAGCTATAAACAATAGCTACACTAATTACACAAACTACAGGAAAAAAATCAGACGATTCCAGTGAGGTATCCTCGGCTAAGGGTCGACATACGAAACGTCCCCTTAGAAAATGTATAAATGACTGTGCTTAAACTGACACACAATATTTTTAGCGCAACGCAATCTGACTTTCAAAAATCCCTACAAAAGAATGGCCCTGACTAACAATAACCTATACCTTTCATGAACCACTCACTTCACAAAAATCTTCGTTACTCGAACTACTGCAATACAGCGAGCGCCAATACTGAAAGCTAAATAAAAGATTCAAACTACTGAAGGCACTAACTACTGATAGCCATACTTAGCAAATTAAAGATTTTGATAGGGAACAAACAATGTATTTACCTCAACAGTGTTCAAAAGTCGTTATATATATATATATATATATATATATATATATATATATATATATATATATATATATAAAAATTAGTTCATAACATCCAGTCTTACAAATTTACTCTCTCTGATGGACACACGTCCAGATCATCCACTCTCAAAATTGCGCCATCTCTCTCCCCACATCGACCACTGCTGGCGGCTCACCTCCAACTATGCAACGCTACGTGCTGTTAACAGCCAACAGCCCAACACTACAATAGCAAATTCCAACAATGCGAACCAGCCACAGACTGCACACAGCACAGTCAGTGATTTTCATATAGGGCGCTAGGTGACGTTACCAACATAAAAACCTAAACAGTCTACTTACACTTCAACCTCGTACAGTTTTGCGCTGACTTCATACTAACGAAGTTGCTAAATTTCAGGCAAGATCTGTTATTAGCCGTAACTCGTAACTAAGCATTTGCGGACCTATGTTTATATGAACTTTTTTCTTTAGTTTTACTTTTAGAAAAACATATTAAAATATTTGCATATCTTCGTGAATCACTCTGTATATCCTACCAACCCTGGTACATGAAGAAGAATAATGATGCACTGTGGTGGCCGTTCTGTCACAGGAAATAGCGACTCCATTTAATTATACTAGGTCTGTTCAAAAAATTGCGGAATGTTGCCCACAAAATTTTTCTACGCTTACCTTTAATTTATTGTGTACGGTATCCTTCGAAATACTCTTCTCCACAATTGATACTCCGCTCCCAACGCCGTTCCACTTCCGCAGGCAGTCTTGGTACGCCTTTTGCTGGCTCGCGCGAAGCGCCTTCTGCAGTTTTTTTTTTTTTTTATCTCGTCCGTCGTTATAAACCTTCGTCAATTCATAGAGTATTTCAAGTTTGGAAATGAAACACTGTCCGAAGGGGACAGGTCTCTCATTTGTGCGATCGAAAAGCTCTTCACAGGCTGCGAGGCGAAAGTCTTTCCGGCCTTTACTCGTGAGTCGTGGGTCGAACTTGGCGGCGACACGATGCATTCCAAGATGCTGTGTCAGGATTTCAAGACATGATCCAACTGATATTTTATATTCTTATGCAGTCTCTCGGACAGCCATTCTTCGACTGGCACGCACAATTTCGTTGAAATTCTTTACATGAGCGTCGAAGGACATCCTGAATGAGGGTCATCTTTAACTTCCCTTCGGCCATTTTTAAACCGTGCGATCCATTCGTAACAACGAGTACGGCTTAAGCAATCATCACCGTAGGTATCCTGCATCATTAGGTGTGTCTCTGTAAAGGTTTTCTTGAGTTTCACGTAACATTTAATGCAGACGCGTTGCTCCTCTAAGTCCGTCATCTCGAAATTCGCAAACTGTGCGACACAACGGTCTTCCTAATACAACACTGAACAATAAGAAAGAGTCATACAACAATGAAACTTCCAGCAGTTACAGATTAAACACAGGCGTGTGCAAGGATGCCAACCGCATTTTGCTCCAACTCACCATTGCCAGTAAATTAAGAACGTTCCGAAATTTTTTGAAGAGACCTCCTATACCTACTAACGGTGTATACGTTGAGATAGTTACAATGACATCCGACATCGTCTTCTGGGTGGGATCACTTTTTTGTCAGATAGTGTATATCCCAATGGTAAATTCCCGGATATGGGTTCCCTGACAAAATTTTATTTACAAGTCCCCTCTACAACCCCTGTAACCCAATATAATTTTCTAGATCCTGGGATGTTTCATACTGCTTATGTGAGCTTGGAAAAGAGAATCGAGATCAACACCCACATAAACAGCATAAAATAATGAGTAGACAAATACAATTAAACCGGCAATCGCGTTCTGTCACTCATCTTTTGTTTCCAACGAAAGCGCTGTTACACTATACTATCTGACTAGGCACAAGCGTGTTGATCACAAAACATATTATATCTTACTAAGACTCAGAAACAGAAAAGTGAGACTAGAACATTATGAGAACAATATGTTATTAAGTGCCATTAGGTAGTACACAGTTCTTCGATTGGCTAATCTGTAGCGTGATAATTTTTCTGGTATAATGTGCAGACATTTGTCACATGACTATCACCACTGTATCGAACTACACACCATTCGAAACTACACTCATCTAGACTAACAGTAATTAATATTTTTCACTTCTATTGATATTTAACCATTTAAACCGCCTAGAACCTTAACTGAGGTTTAAGTTACCTCTGCTCGTTTGCTCTGATACTTTGTGGCCTTAGCTCTGTCTGACAACTGTTTTCCAAGATAACACGTGAGGAAAGCGAATTTTGTCCCCGAATTACATTCACATCTGTGTTATCTTGTCCATGATACTAAGATCTTGTCAACTACAGAATCCAAATGCTTCACATGTTTCTCTAGGAAACAGCGCTGACGCACTCACATTAATATTTCCTTAGTTGCCGACCGTCAAATCAGATGTGGGACTACTCAGCAGCTAGTGTCTATATGAAAGCTTTAGCTGGTCCGGAGGTGTTTAACTCAATGTATTTCCTTATGCGAAAGTATAATGTCGTGTGACATTGTCGGCTTGGATATCCTACGGGGTGGGTTTAGCTGCCTGGCGGAGAAGGTGTCCTTCTTGTGGGGTCTTGCCCACTCGTCGCTAATAGGGCGCCTATGGGATGCAGCGTTCTCGGAATGCTACACAACAATTCAAACAAATAACATTAGTAGTTTTAATTCTATAAAGCAATTGACAATACTTAATTTTGGAGATTTACAAGCAGTAGTCCCAAACGATGGGCGACAGGCAATATAGTTTAGAGTCCTTAATATGAGGACTGTTCAGGCAAGTTGACACACGTCACTGATAACTAACGTCCGCGATCCGGTGCCGATCTGAGCGGCCGAGGCTAGAAGTAGCGGCGTTTATATTATCTTCTTCCAGATGTCGCTCTTGGCGCGGCGCGATTCAATTCCGCTCACCGTTGGCCGACGTTTCCTCACTGCTTTCTCTGCTGTTGCATTCCTCATCTTCGTTCCGGCGCTTGTGATTACACCAGAACACCTCCCCCTTCTGCATTGGCCCCTTTCCTTGAGGATACGTGACCGTTGTGCTGTACGTGTAATTGTAGGATGGAGACGAGTGATGATGTGAGAAGCAGAGGCTGAACCTCGTGCTTGCAAATAGCCTTTTGCTCTCAAATAACCCCCAAGGCGGCCACAAAGCTTTACGTCCCCGTCCAGCGGACGATCACCATCAACAATGTCATATGTCCTCACTTCATGAGATGCTGGAAAGAGCTTTGGAGTCTAATTGAGGACTGGTGATCGGGAACTTCACGCCACCACCTCTTCTCCCCTTGCCTGTCAAGTACTGCAGAGAAGGGATTCTAAAAGAGAAAGGAATGACAGGAAAAAAAATAAGACTAACTGAGAAAAATACGACGATGAAAATGACGCAGCAAAGTATAAGAAATTAAAAATGACATTTAAAACTATTAACTGAATAAAAATAATAAAGTCTATTGATTAGATTTAGAAAGACATCCATAGACCTTTCTAAACATTCTTCAAAAAAAATACAAAAAAGGCCTGTAGATGTCTTTATTAAGAAGGCGTTGCAGCAATAAACATATGAGCATCCGCAAACGAGGAAAAAAACTGAAAGTAAACTAAGAGGTGTGACGCCGTTAACGAAGAGGAAAGAGCGGAGGGGGTACCGTGGCAAGACTTGCAGGTATCCGCCTGCTTGGCAGATGGGGCGTGGAGGCAGAAGAGTCGGGGGCCAACATCTGAGGCCTGGCCGCGGTATCCCCGGCACCACCACCGGGCGGAAGCCACTAAAGGACGGCGGAAGCCAAGAAGGACATCACAGTAGAATTGAAGAAATGTCTGGCTGGCACTGGTTTAGTGCATAAGAGAAAGGGTTGCGTGCCCATGCGCCTACCCTGCTCTGAAGTGCTATATACACGGTGATTTTTTCCACAGTATACAAAATCTAGGAATAGATCTACGAGAGAATATGGAACAAAAAAGGTCTAATGAACTTATGTCCGGAAATGTATGGTTTCCGTGCTAAAGACCTTTGTTCCATCATACATTGTTAAAGGGACTGAAGTCTAATACGCGCTGTACCATGCAGTTACTGTTACATTATGCATGGTTCCCTCCTGGAGGGTGGCACTGTTCCTCATAATCTATGTAATCAAAAGTATCCGGACACCTGACTGAAAATGACTTACAAATTCGTGGAGCTCTCCATCGGTAATGCTGCAATTCAATATGGTGTTGGCCTACTTACTCTTAGCCTCGATGACAGCTTCCACTCTCGCAGGCATACGTTCAATCAGGTGCTGGAAGGTTTCGTGCGGAATGGCACCCCATTCTTCACGGAGTGCTGCACTGACGAGAGGTATCTATGACGGTCGGTGAGGCCTGCCACGAAGTCGGCGTTCCAAAATATCCCAAAGGTGTTCTATAGGATTTAGATCAGGACTCGGTGCAGGCCTGTCCATCACAGAGATGTTACTGTCGTATAACCACTCCGCCACAGGCCGTACATTATGAACAGGTGCTTGATCATGTTGAAAGATGCAGACGCCATCCGCGAATTGCTCTTCAACAGTGGCAAGCAAGAAGGTGCTTAAAACATCTATGTAAGCCTGTGCTGTGATAGTGACACCCAAAAAAACAAGTGGTTCATGCCTCCTCCATGAAAAACACTACCACACCGTAACACCACCGACTCCGAATTTTACTGTTGGCACTACACACACTAGCAGATAACTTTCACCGGGAATTCGCCATACCCACACACTGTCATCGGATCGCCACATTATGTACCGTGATTCGTCACCATACACAACGTTCTTCCACCGTTCAGTCGTCCAATTTTTACGCTTCTTACACCAAGCGAGGCGTCGTTTGGCATTTACTGGCGTGATGTGTGGCTTATGAGCAGCTGCTCGACCATGATATCCAAATTTTCTCACCTCCTGCCTAATTGTTATAGTGCTTGCAGTGGATCCTGATGTGGTTTGGAATTCCTTTGTGAAAGTCTGGATAGATGTCTGCATATTACACATTACGGCCCTCTTCAGCTGTCAACGGTCTCTGTCAGTCAACAGACGAGGTCGGCCTGTACGCTTTTGTGCTGTACGTGACCCTTCACGTTTCCACTTCACTATCACATCGGAAACAGTGGAGCTAGGGCTGTTTAGGAGTGGGAAAATCTCGCGTACAGACATATGACACAAGTGACACCCAATCACCTGTCCACGTTCGAAATCTGAGTTCCGCGGAGTACCCCAATCTGGTCTCCCACGATGTCTACTGACTACTGAGGTCTCTGATACGGAGTACCTGCAAGTAGATGGCAGTACAATGTACCTAATATGAAAAACGGATGTTAGGTGTCCGGATACTTATTTTCACATAGTGTACGCCATGCCCTAGCGCTCTTTCCTAGTATGGTAATTGATAATGTTATGTCCGATTTACTTCTCTTGCTGACTTACCTTGTAATGGATGTGATACAGCGTAGTATACAATGGTTCCGTATTCGAATCGAGAACTTGCCGAGATAGTATTTACTTGCGGACAGGCAAATGGCAATGGGGGGCGAGCAGCGAGATTGTATCAGAAGACCTACCCCGCTGTCAACAACCACAGCATTCAATATTTGCAAGAGTGTTTCGTCGTTTGTCTGAGACAGGTTCGTTTCAGGAAGCAGGAAACCATGAAGGACGTACCCGAAATGTTCGGATACCAACTTGGAGGAAAATGTGATTAACACCAAGGAATGCGACCGCCGAGTCGGTACCAGGCAGTTGCCCCGTCAGTACAGGATAAGCCAGACGACAGCGTGGAAATTCTCCATGACAGTTGTTACTACCTTTTCGCTTACAGAGTGTTCAGGGCTTACTAGCGACAGACTTACCACATCTGAAGCAATTTTGTCACTGGTTTTATCGGCAGCAACCATGATTTCGGGATTTGTGTCATCCATCCTATTCACAGAGGCCACATTTACGCGGCGTGGTATCTTCGACTTTCGTAACAGGCATTTGTGGCATAGTATCCAAAACCTCCATGGTATGGTGACAGCGAATCATCAGCATAGGTGCAGCCGGAACGTGTGGGTCGGGATAATTGGCGACCGTATTTTGGGACCAGTCTTCCTTCCAGGTCGCCTAACAGGCCGGAAATATGGGCGTGTCTTGCCGTCCCTGCTGGAAGAAGTGCCATAGATGATTTGAAGGGTAATGAGGGTGCTACATAATGGTTCTCCAGCCCACTTCGCCATTAACGTCCGGACGCATCTTAATCTTGTCTTCCCTGGTCGATGGATCGGATGAGGGTTCAAGTCACATGGCCTCCTCTTTCACCGGCTGTCAACCCGCGCGATTTCAGGTTATGGGACCATCTCAAAAGTATCGCGCATGAAGAGCCCGTCGCAGATGTGGAGACACTGGAACAGCGTATTCATGCTGCATTTGAAACTGTTCGGATGCAGCCTGGACAATGTGATCGTGTGAGACAGAACTTGCTTCAGCGCGCACACGTATGCCTTGAGGAACACGGAAACCATTTTCAACACATGCTGTAACTGTAGCTGCGTGGTACAGCGCCTATTAGACCACAGTCACTGTAATAATGTAATACTGAATAAATGGTCTCTAGCATGGAAACCATGCATTTCCGCAGGCCGGAGTGGTCGAGCGGTTCTAGGCGCTACAGTCTGGAACCGTGCGATCGCTACGGCGGCAGGTTCGAATCCGGCCTCGGGCATGGATGTGTGATGTCCTTAGGTTAGTTAGGTTTAAGTAGTTGTAAGTTCTAGGGGACTGATGACCTCAGACGTTAAGTCCAATAGTGCTCAGAGCCATTTGCACCAAGCATTTCCGGACGCAAGTTCATTAGACCTCTCTTGCTCCGCATCCTCTCATCGATCAATCCCTGGAGTTTGTACACTGTGAAAAAAATCACCCTGTAGAAACGTAGCACAGGGAGTCTCAGGCGTCAGCAGAGGAGCTGGTGCAGACCGCGCGTGGCACCATCCAGCTGAGCGGGGTGACGTAAAGATCGTGCGGTGGTAATTGGCGAGGAAGGTGAGGTATCACAGTCGGCGCTACATTTCATTGTCGGCGGTTCGTGAGTACTGCCAGAAGTCAAGGCGTGATTTATCGCCGTCATTATGCAGGTAAGTAATCGTCCTTCCCTTGACCCGTACAACAGCGTGACTTTTGATGGCGGGGATATGAGTGTCCTCAGCATGGATGAAAGTCTGTGCATCAATCGAATCCGACGGAACGCGGAGTTAGCAGGCACCGAACTGTCGACCCAGTTTACAGAAGTCATTGGTGGCAACACAAATCAGGTGGCAGTCATCAATTTCCACGAGGTGGTGCCCGACAATCCGATTGCGTGAAGACACTGATTTGTGGCGCATTTTGTTCATACAACATGATAACATGTTAGAGGGAAATAAAGGCTGGTGGACATGGCGCCAAACCGTGGACCACCTCGTCGATGGATGCCTAAGTTCTACATTGTTGTTGACGGATGTGCAGCACAGTAGTGGAGTGCAGAAATCTTTGGTTCGAGGAAGGCGCGTGTTAGATGAGTGATTGAGAGCGTTACTGAAGTCGACGATGAAATCAGAAATTTATGCCACATAGGGCGTGATGTGTCCTACTGATACCGGCGGTGATATTTCCATGAGGATGTGCAGCAAGCCGCACGTGAGGGAAGCGCCCTGTACCTAACCTTGTGCATGATGGTCACGTACATATACACTGCTCGGAGTGGCACATTGGCAAGACCGAGGCTCCCCGCTGTCATGGGGAGGGTGAGCGTTTCGTAACGCACCTTAAAGACCGTACCGGCTGTAAGAAAGGCGATCTGGATGCTGCGTCCAATATCTGATGGCAGTTTGATGTGGACCATCTTGGAAGTCATATGTTGATTGAGGTATTCGATACTTTATAAGAATCTGGTTGGAGGAGGAGATTTTGTCGCATTGCCATGCGGATAAATTAAAAAGTACGCTGAAAATTAGTGGCAGTGGAGCGGCGCACCATCAGGGTGAAAATAATACCAAGGTATCATAGGTTCTGCACGCACTGGAGGGGTGCTAAGTCGTCGTGTGAAAGGCCGCGTCCAATGGACATCGCCGAGGCTTTAACGACACGCATGGTACTGCCTGCAGCAGCTCCGTACATTGCTATCAAGTCGGATATTATCTGCGTTTTGATCGGCGAGCGGACTAAGAGGAGAAGCACGTCCGTATACGCACGACTACGAAAATTCTGCTATCGAGCCGTGAGACCAGAAAGGTACCCCGGCTAAGGAGATGGGTACTCGCTCTATCCACCACAGAGAGAGTACTTGCTCTCGATATACTGCATTATTTTCCAATCCTTATAACACATTCCGATCAAATAGGATCTTTTGTAACACTTTAAATTTGGTGTACATTTATGACCTATTGTACGTTTGTAGCAGACATCTGACTCTCTCAGTAAATACTCTGTTCTCTTCAGCATGAGCTACACTGACACTCTTCGAGTCTGTGCGGAACCGAACACACCCCTCAAATGGTAGGAGAGAGTTGCTGGAGTGGATGTCATACGGACGCACAGCAATCAATACTTCCAGTTTGGCTGATACGGAGCACATCACGTGGCCTCGGCTGGAGTTCTGACCGTGGGTGGAGCACGTGGCTGTCTCCATGGTTACGGCGGGCGCGGACAGCTATTGAGCGAGCGGCAGCGCCGGTGGAGGGGAAATACTGTCTTTCATATAATGAGTAACTTCACGTTTAAGAACTGCGCTGGCTTGCAACGTGGATGTCCTAGACTGGTGATCATGCTTGAAGATAAGTTTGTGTTTTAAAATTCACATTACTGAGTGAATCCTTCAGGCTGACAGAAAGCATTCACGGAAATGATTGTAGATATATTTCAGTAACGAATATAAGATAATGCAAGTAAATAATCAAGATTATAAGATACTGAATAAATTTATGATGAGTTTATCAAAAGATGTACTGTCCGAATGGCCGAATAGCGAAAACACAGTGTAAGATAAGTGATTTTAGAAGAGACTACGTGCACACAAGAAAGATAAGCCAAGGGCATTTGACTCGTTATGGTAATTTTCTGAACAGACAACATACAGGTACATAATTACTTGCTGGTGATGAAATTTATATTTCGAAGTATGTCGTTTTGGAAAAAAAAAATCAGTGCGAAAACTTTCAGATCTAAATTATGTTCGCCTTCTTCCTCTTGTTTGTTCTGTGAAGTAATCCATGCAAAATGAGCTGTAAAATTGCAAAAGTAATCGTTTTCATTGGTATGGTAACGTGCTGCGCATCAGATACACAGCTAGTGGAGTTTTGTTGACTCTCAGCAGCAACACTAGTACAGTATAAAGAAAAATAACGTCTTTCCTTTTAAATATAACTCTCTTCTTGAAGCAGTACAAACAGGAAACGTTTCATACAATAAATTCTTATTTTAAGTTCAAAAATGTGTGTAAAATCTTAGGGGACTTACTGCTAAGGTCATCAGTCCCTAAGCTTAAACACTACTTAACCTAAATTATCCTAAGGACAAGCACACACACCCATGCCCGAGGGAGGACTCGAATCTCTGCCGGGACCAGCCGCACAGTCCATGACTGCAGCGCCTTAGACCGCTCGGCTAATCCCACGCGGCAGGGACTTAACTGCTAAGGTCATCAGTCCCTAAGCTTACACACTATTTAACCTAAATTATCCTAAGAACAAACATAAATTTTCTCAGCATGTTATAGTCTTAGGTGGAGATTTCAATTTACCAGATGTAGACTGGGACACTCAGATGTTTGGCTCTGAGCACTATGGGACTCAACTGCTGAGGTCATTAGTCCCCTAGAACTTAGAACTAGTTAAACCTAACTAACCTAAGGACATCACAAACATCCATGCCCGAGGCAGGATTCGAACCTGCGACCGTAGCGGTCCTGCGGTACCAGACAGCAGCGCCTTTAACCGCACGGCCACTTCGGCCGGCACTCAGATGTTTAGGACGGGTTGTAGTGACAGAGCATCGAGTGACATTATACTGAGTACACTATCCAAAAATTACCTCGAGCAATTAAACAGAGAACCGACTCGTGGAGATAACATCTTGGACCTACTGATAACAAACAGACCCGAACTTTTCGACTCTGTAAGTGCAGAACAGGGAATCAGTGATCATAAGGCCGTTGCAGCATCCCTGAATATGGAAGTTAATAGGAATATAAAAAAAGGGAGAAACGTTTATCTGTTTAGCAAGAGTAATAGAAGGCAGATTTCAGACTACTTAACAGATCAAAACGAAAATTTCTGTTCTGACACTGAGAATGTTGAGTGTTTATGGAAAAAGTTCAAGGCAATCATAAAATGCGTTTTAGACAGGTACGTGTCGAGTAAAACTGTGAGGGACGGGAAAAACCCACCGTGGTTCAACAACAAAGTTAGGAAACTACTGCGAAAGGAAAGAGAGCTTCACTGCAAGTTTAAACGCAGCCAAAACCTCTCAGACAAACAGAAGCTAAACGATGTCAAAGTTAGCGTAAGGAGGGCTATGCGTGAAGCGTTCACTGAATTCGAAAGTAAAATTCTATGTACCGACTTGACAGAAAATCCTAGGAAGTTCTGGTCTTAGGTTAAATCAGAAAGTGGCTCGAAACAGCATATCCAGACACTCCGGGATGATGGTGGCATTGAAGCAGAGGATGACACGCGTAAAGCTGAAATACTAAACACCTTTTTCCAAAGCTGTTTCACAGAGGAAGATCGCACTGCAGTTCTTTCTCTAAATCCTGGCACAAACGAAAAAATGGCTGACATCGAAATAAGTGTCCAAGGAATAGAAAAGCAACTGGAATCACTCAACAGAGGAAAGTCCACTGGACCTGACGGGGTACCAATTCGATTCTACACAGAGTACGCGAAAGAACTTGCCCCCCTTCTAACAGCCGTGTACCGCAAGTCTCTAGAGGAACGGAAGGTTACAAATGATTGGAAAAGAGCACAGGTAGTTCCAGTCTTCAAGAAGGGTCGTAGAGCAGATGCGCAAAACTATAGACCTATATCTCTGACGTCGATCTGTTGTAGAATTTTAGAACATGTTTTTTGCTCGAGTATCATGTCGTTTTTAGAAACCCAGAATCTACTCTGTAGGAATCAACATGGATTCCGGAAACAGCGATCGTGTGAGACCCAACTCTTTGTTCATGAAACCCAAAAAATATTAGATACAGGCTCCCAGGTAGATACTATTTTCCTTGACTTCCGGAAGGCGTTCGTAACAGTTCCGCACTGTCGCCTGATAAACAAAGTAAGAGCCTACGGAATATCAGACCAGCTGTGTGGCTGGATTGAAGAGTTTTTAGCAAACAGAACACAGCATGTTGTTATCAATGGAGAGACGTCTACAGACGTTAAAGTAACCTCTGGCGTGCCACAGGGGAGTGTTATGGGACCACTGCTTTTCACAATATATATAAATGACCTAGTAGAATGTGTCGGAAGTTCCATGCGGCTTTTCGCGGATGATGCTGTAGTAAACAGAGAAGTTGCAGCATTAGGAAATTGTAGTGAAATGCAGGAAGATCTGCAGCGGCTAGGCACTTGGTGCAGGGAGTGGCAACTGACCCTTAACATAGACAAATGTAATGTATTACGAATACATAGAAAGAAGGATCCTTTATTGTATGATTATATGATAGCGGAACAAACACTGGTAGCAGTTACTTCTATAAAATGCCTGGGAGTATGCGTGCGGAACGATTTGAAGTGGAATGATCATATAAAATTAATTGCTGGTAAGGCGGGTACCAGGTTGAGATTCATTGGGAGAGTCCTTAGAAAATGTAGTCCATCAACAAAGGAGGTGGCTTGCAAAACACTCGTTCGACCTATACTTGAGTATTGCTCATCAGTGTGGGATCCGTACCAGATCGGGTTGACGGAGGAGACAGAGAAGATCCAAAGAAGAGCGGCGCGTTTCGTCACAGGGTTATTTGGTAACCGTGATAGCGTTACGGAGATGTTTAGCAAACTCAAGTGGCGGACTCTGCAAGAGAGGCGCTCTGCATCGCGGTGTAGCTTGCTCGCCAGGTTTCGAGAGGGTGCGTTTCTGGATTGAGGTATCGAATATATTGCTACCCCCTACTTATACCTCCCGAGGAGATCACGAATGTAAAATTAGAGAGATTCGAGCGCGCACGGAGGCTTTCAGACAGTCGTTTTTCCCGCGAACCATACTCAACTGGAACAGAAAATGAGGTAATGACAGTGGCACGTAAAGTGCCAACCGCCACACACCGTTGGGTGGCTTGCGGAGTATAAATGTAGATGTAGATGTAGATGTAGACACACTTCCACGCCCGAGGGAGGACCTGAACCTCCGCCGGGCCCAGCAGCACAGTCCATGGCTACAGCGTCTGAGACCGCTCGGCTAATCCCGCGCGGCTTGTTTTAAGTAAAAATATTTCTGTCATCACATTCCGTCAAGAAATGCAAACAGCATACACTTCATCTAATGAATATTCTCTATTAGAGTAAAACATATTGTTTGTTACTTATGGGACTCACTGCTGAATACAACGATAATGAAAAAATTTTCTTAAATTAAAAATCGCAGTTGGTGTTGAATACCGAATACAAGACACAATTATTGTTGCTCATAATCGTTCACATGCTGTTAGCTAAATTTATATTCCATGGCTGTGTGAAACAGGATGCGCTAAAAATTTTCCTAATTACTAATAGGTTCTCACTAAAAGCAAGACTGACTTTAGGCTACATAACATTACTGATTACAGTTGATAAGGTGTAAGGTGAACTTCGAAATAAACAAACAGGATGCAAGAAGAATAATTTCTAAATTCTCAAACCCTGTAAGCTATTTGTTTGAAGATACTTTTATAGAAGAAGCAGAGAACTTAGGGTCATGCGTTATAATTGGCCTTGGAATAAGAGAGAAACATAAAAAAGACATGGTGACCAGGGCCAGTATGACGGAAGAATCCAACAGCCTACGTTATTTGAAAATTAAATGGACAGCGGAAGGAAGGGAAGCTGGAACCCACAATCTCTCGAAAATTACGTGTCAAATCAGTTTCGTTGACGTCTTCGTCAAAAGAGTGGTAAACTGATTCCATTTTGTTAAACTAATGAGAATACTAGGAGAAGATACACAACTATTTCATCAAAATACCATTGTGTGTGTGTGTGTGTGTGTGTGTGTGTGTGTGTTTGTGTGAAGAGGTGGAGAGGGAAGGAGCACGGGGGCGGGGAAGGTGAAGCTGGGTGAGAGGCGGAAGGAGGGATCTAGAATCATGTTCAGAATTAAGTGTCCAATCAAAATGTCAAATGGATTCCTGTTGAAGAATCTACAAGGGAGGAATAAGAGAGTCGTGGATAATGCCTAAAGGATGGGCAGTGAAGGTGCTAGGACGAAAGTATTATTAGTGGACAATATGGGGTGTGTCCACCCTTCACCTTTGTCGTGAAAAGACAGTTGTCAGCAGCGAGTTTCATTCTAACACACTCTTTAGTTACAAGTCACAGAACATTTACAACAAAAGAGTTTACAACAAGTCATGTTTGCAAAAGTGAGCGTTGCAAATTAGAGATATGAATGTGTTGAGCACCTCAATTTCCAGCGTCCCACCCACCCTCGTCAACCTTCAGGGTGGGATGACCAGCTGAACCAGACGTACTGTCTTCTGTCCTTTCCGCTATACACAGCTTTCTATTTTCCCTTTCCTCCACATATATCTCGGGCTTCCGTCCTCTTGAACCAACGCCAAATCACCCGGACGGAATGCAACAGATCTCGCAATGTGCCTCTAACTTCGTGGAATCACCTAAGCTCCTGGTCCACCTTTGCCAGAAGTCGTCTGCCAGTTTTTTTCCGTAGTTTACATCCTTTGGTCAGATTGAGGGTGACAATAGGTTCTGGACACGTGGGCACTTTTAACAAGCCATCACCAACCAGAAATTTTGCTAGCGACAGGGGTTCTGTATCATCACCCAGAGAGATTGGCCTCGAGTTTGCTGCGGCTTCAGTGATGGCCAGAGTGGTCAGAGTTTTTCTGCAGTTAATCTTGATCGTCCCAACACCCTCTGTAAGCTTCGCTTGACAACGCCCTTCAACCTCTCCCACCATCTTCTTCACCAACATGCTTATGACGCAATGAATTTCCAAGTGATCCCGTTCTTCGCGAAGAAGCGATGGGTCTCCCAGGCGGTCAGTGAGTTTTATAGATCCAACAATTCTTTGTTGGTAGAGTAAAAGGTCTTTGTGTTGTCGGTGTAGATAGTGTGCGGCAGTGGATGTCTACTAGCAGATCTCTGTGAAACCATAAAAAATGTGTCGTTGTTCATATTAGAGCAAAGTTCTAAAGGTATTGCACATGTTCCTGCGTTAGCGAAGAGAGTTGTACAGGCCGTTTCCAAGGGCATGCAGATCTTGGTGTAGAGAGGCCCTGAAAAGTCTGTACCAGTGACAGTAAAAAGCTTAGATGGTATCATTCGAACTGCATGTCGAGGTGCTTCAATTTTTTGTCCTGTTGTATTCTTCATGATATTGCATGGTAAACATGTATACAGAACCTATTCAATGGTATGAGGACCTTTAAGTATCCAAAATTCTTTCCAAAGTTCGGATAACACTATTCTGACACCAAGATGATGAAGATCAACGTGTTTGTTAAATGTGAGGTGTCTCGTAAAGTGATGTAACCACTTTATGAATATTGGATGTCGTTGTTCCCAGGTGGATGAGTCCATCTTCAATGAATAGATGAAAGCGTCCAATTTTAGATTCTTGCGGGGTCGGTTCACCGTTCTGGATTGCATGAAATTCCCGTGTGAAACATTGGTGTTAGACTGGTTTAATCCAGTAAGCTCAAATGGTTCAAATGGCTCTAACCACTATGGGACTTAACGTCTGAGGTCATCAGTCCCCTAGAACTTAGAACTACTTAAACCTAACTAACCTAAGGACATCACACACATCCATGCCCGAGGCAGGATTCGAACTTGCGACCGTAGCGGTCGCGCGGTTGCCATACTGAAGCGCCTAGAACCGATCGGTCACACCGGCCGGCAATCAAGTAAGCGCTTTCACTTGTAAGCTCTATTGTTGTGAACTCTTCAGCAAGTTTTAATTTGTGACGAATGTTATGTGTGAAGCGAAAGATCCAACCTGTCGTGCGATTTAATCTTCAGCAGGAACTGAATTAGGAAACGTCTATGATGCCAAGAGGTTTTTTACATTGTTCCTTTCTTGCGGGAGATCATGACTCATATTAGGAGTACCAGATGGCCAACTTATTCTGGGCGTGTAAGCCATGGTGGTCCCTTCCACCAAACATGTGAAGATTGGATTTGATTACCAATAAGGCCCCGCGTTAGGTGATCCGCTGCGTTGTCACGTCCAGAACAATGTCTCCACTGACGAGGCGACGTGTGTTTATGAGTATTTGTCACTTTATTGCAGATGAAAGTCTTCCATCGATTCCCGTAACTGCGTATCCATCCCAATGTCCACAAAGTTGCCTGAGCATGTCGTACTTTGCAGCTGTACAGAAATAAGTTAGTAATAGTGCTCCCACAAGTTCACCTAGAAGTTTCAGGCGTGACAATATTATCCTTTTGGCAGGTACAGGTCTGTTTTTGCTACAGTCTAAGTGAATCATTGTGTTGTAGTGTAGAACACTGTGGATGAGCAGAGCTGCCCCGTACTGTCGTTCAGAAGCTTCACAAAATACTTGAATCAGAACAGCGTGATCTTTAGTAGTTAGTATCCATTGCGGGATACGGAGAGATACAGAGGTGCAATGGACACCCAAGTATTCCATCGTGTTGCCAGATTGTTGGACAGCAATTATTCCCATCAGTTCCCCTACACCATGTTTCTTGGAATAATAATTTTGCCATGATTCATACTTGACAGAATAACCATAGTCGTAAAATTTAGTTGTAGTCTGTTATAGTTTGCTTTTTGTAGTAGGTCTATCAGATAAATTTTCTGTGACATCATCCGTGTTAATGTATAAACTGTCGATTGCTGTGTCCCAGTACACCCCTAAAACTTGAGTAGCTGCAATGATCTCTCGACCTTCGGTTTTTCGTATATTCTGTAACTAATTTCAAGAAGTGGCCCATTGCGCTAATACACTGAAGCGCCAAAGAAACTTGTATAGGCATGATTATTTAAATACAGAGATATGTAAACAGGCAGAGTATGGAGCTAGCGGGCGGCAACGCTTATATAAAACAAGTGTCTGGCGCAGTTGTTAGATCGGCTACTGCTGCTACATTGGAAGGTTATCATGATTTAAGTGAGCCTGAACGTGGTGTTGTAGTCGGCGCACGTGCGATGGGACACAGCCTGTCCGAGGCAGCGATGATGTGCACCGTGAATATCAGGAATCCCATGAAACATCGAATTTCCGACATCGTTGCGGCTGGAAAAAGATCCTGCATGAATGGGATCAACGACGACTGAAGAGAATCGTTCAACGTGACAGAAGTGCAACACTTACGCAAACTGCTGCAGATTTCAATGCTGGACCATCAACAAGTCTCAGCGTGCGACCCATTCAACGAAACATCATCGATATGGGCTTTCGTGTGCTATTGATGACTGCACGACACAAAGCTTTACGCCTCGCCTGGTCCTGTCGACTGGAAACATGTTACCTGGTCGGACGAATCTCGTTTCAAATTGTATCTAGCGGATGGACGTGTACGGGTAAGGACACAGCTTCACGAATGCATGGACCCTGCATATCAGCAGGGGACTGTTCAGGCTGGTGGAGACTCAGTAATGGTGTGGGGCGTGTGCAGTTGGAGGGCTATGGGACCCCTGATACGTATATATACGACTCTGACAGGTAACACGTACGTAAGCATCCACTCTGATCACCCACATCCATTCATGTCCATTGTGTATTCCGACGGACTTGGGCAATTCCAACAGGACAATGCGGCATCCCACACGTCCAGATTGCTACAGAGTGGCTTCAGGAACACTCTTCTGAATTTAAACACTTTCGCTGGCTACCAAACACCCCAGACATGAACATGATTGAGCATATCTGGGATGCCTTGTAACGTTCTGTTCGGAAGAATCTCCACCCCCTCGTACTATAACTGATTTAGTGATATGCCTAAAGAGAACAGGTTAAATGTGCATGTGAAAAAACAGAGTAATGTGAGGTGCCCATTGGTTTGAAAGAGGTACGAGCGGAATTTATTGCATATCAGAAAACATTTATTTGAGAAATATTGTACAGTTGCAAAGAAGATAAAGAAAAAGTCTGATGGTGTTTTTGAAATACAACATCAGCAGTACGATATTTAAATAAATAACTTGCTTGTGTTTAATTTCATATCACTCTCATTATAGTCAAAGTATTACACTTGTTAATATCATTACTTTCAATGCTGCGCCTGTAATCATGTAGCAGCAGAAAATTTCCTAAGACACTTAACTCACCAGTCGTAATGAAACTGAATGATTATGTTACATTTCATGGGGATATATTTGGCTTGTCAGTACCTCACGTAGTCCGTATCATGGCAGGGTTGGTGAGATATGTTCTTCACAAGGTCTTTGTTGATGGTAACTTGTCCTGTGAAGACGCAAAAGAAAACCTGAAGAAGAAGAAGAAGAATGGAATACTCATTCCTGACAATATACGAGTAATTATTGTACGTCCATCCAATTCTGACAAGACTAATGTTCTCATGACGCTGCTAGCACGCATAGATGGAGACCGATTTGAACATGTTTGTGTATTTTCGAAGACACCGTTTCAGCCCAATTATCGGCTATTTCAGGAGATACTGCGTAGTGTAAAATGCGTTACGCACCTGAGAAAGTAAAGCCAAATGCTGCGTTCATATTTGACGATATTGCTGTGGAAAACAAAGACCAAATTCGAAAATATTTATGTTTTGGTCTTCATAAGGGTGCTGATGTATTTCATCTAAGCCAAACATATTCCATAATCCCAAAACTGTTAGTCAGGGATAATGCAAACCTCGTTATAGTCTTCAAACAAGACAATGCGAATTTAAAACACATTTACGAAGCGCATGTAGGAACTGACATCTCATCAAATGATTCTGTAAACATATAATAGCCGACTGCTGGAATCATTCACAGTATGGGTTTCCCGTCATTGATAAAACAAGAAAACTGAATGATGACAGGCTGTAACGGAACTGAAATGATGGTGGGCTGACAGTAATTTGGAGCCCGCGCGTCGGAAACGGGCGCGCTGGTGTGAGACTGCCAGGGAGTGCACCCTGATGCCATCTATTGGCGAAACTGGGAATTAGCGCTGTCTCAGACAATGCACATAGCTCTCGGAGTCAAATGTATTCTTTTTCTTGGTAATAATAAGTTATTACTGTATGATTTAATGTTATAAAGAGCTAGTAGTAAATTATTATGACTGGTATGAACTCCAGGGTAATAAATATAAATATTCTTAAATACTAAATGATTTCGGTGAAAAGGTGGTAGGGGAACGCCACACTCTTGGTGATACGAGCGTAGCTAGAGGTAGCTGGAGACACAGGGACTGAACAAAGGGATTGGCCTGGGGAGTGTTGACGTGACAGGACGTGCGTAACTGTGCTCACGCAAAAGTGATTGTGCAACAGCGAAGAGGCGAATACCGTCGCCGTTTGTGGAGTGGAACGCGACGAATGGTTGCCGAAGCCGTCTCTATGCCACTGGGGCTGATTGTAAAAGTTCCTGCGCCCAGATTTTATGGCGGACGTGCAGTAGCTTATACGAGTGCTACAGCTCGTAGTTCCAGCCGCCATTAAGGGCATGAGGCGTGAAGAGCTGCGTTAGCCACCTGCATCTCACCACCAGCACCGACACGTCTACCCAAGGCAAGACTGCTTGCAATTGTTAAGTCGAACTTTGTATACATGTAAAAGGAGAATACCAGTTTTCTTTTATTCAAGTGCAGAGGACAGAATATAGTAATGAGTAAAATTACGAGGCATGTTGTTCATTGTAAAGTGTAGTAACCTGAAACATAGTGTAGTGAAATCAGACTGAGGCCACCATCGCCTCTTTCATTTACAATTCTTTTGGTTGTAGAATAATTTAGCGTATAAGAATGTTGAAAAGAGCAATGGTCACACCAGAATGAGTCGCCTATTTTTAGTTACTTAAATTTTTCTGAGTAACCTTTCAAGTAAAGTCACTTAACTTAATATCCAAAATCATTAAATAAGTTGAAGGATAGAATTTTGTTAACCTAAGTTGCATAAATTGTCTTGGTGGTAATTACCAAACCAACTCACAGAAATTGAGAGTATTTGCTTTGTAGAATCACCTAGAATGATCAGAAATAGTAATATTCAGAATTAAGTTTAAATTCAACTCAAGCCGTTTCACTTTGAAACGAGCCAAAAAATTGATTTATTCTTTTGCTCCTTCAGAGCTGGCGACCGTAGTTATAAGTATTTTTAGGAGGATTCGACGGTAAGTCTGCTGCTCTCGTCGTGCTGATAGGATTACCCACTGCTGCTAGCAGTGGTGATTGGATACATAAGCTCACTACCAAGTTAAGTGGGTCAGGTAGGCAGTGTTACCGTGTGAACTGTAGGGCACTGTAGGCCGTGGATCGAACCCGTTCAATCATCACAGCTCTTTGAGAAATAGTCCGGTTAGGAGTGTACTAATCCAATAGGTAAATACTGGCGAGTAACGGTCAAAAATGTATATGCAAGTGAATTTAGCAAGGTCCATGTAGCACCTAATTAATGTGGTGCAATGGCGAGGGTAGGAGTGGAGTAAAAGTGAGATGAGCTTGTGGCAGCTGTGCTGTCTTCAAAGATTAATAACGTGGATTCACTACTACCTCTTACCATTAGGGCTGAGCTATTTACGGTTAAAATACGTAGCAATAAGCGCAAAGGCGTGACAGCTACAAGTCCGTATTGGCTTTATACATACGGAAGTAGGAAGCGGGTCATTCCGTCAGTGGAGGGGTTAAAACATCCGAGTCAGTTGAGAACATACCCCATTTACTGATGGAAAGATTCGGCGGTTCGGTCGCAAGGCATAGGCGAAACTTCCAAGAGTTTCTGTATATACAGACTGGTAAGAGAGGTGAGTGCAGCAGTATACGTTCACCATGGACAAATTCGTGCTCGTATCTGGCTCTCAACCTAAGAGAACGAGTGTGCATAGACAGATCATTCGCTTGTACATGGATGCAAAAATTCAGACTATCGTGCATAAAGTTGGAGGTGTGCGCAAGGAGCTACAGGCGTATTACAAGACGCTTCTGAGAATGATCAACGCGTTAAACGAGTTAGTTACTGAAATCGGTAGGAAAGTAACCGATTTAACTCAAAAGGTGTAGGTTACTGCGGGCAAAATAGATGCAGAAGCCCTTGTTATTGAGAAGGGAAAGCAGGCACATAATAAGACGAAGAAGAGCGGACATATAAAGCCTCACACTGCAGATAAGTATGATTAGTATACACCGAGATGTCAACAAAGCAGGAAGTAATTCAGGCTTGGAATGCTGTTTGAGAGAAATTACGGTTGCTACGGTTAGGGCATATGGATCGACAGCTAGTTACTGAGTCTCGGATAACTCTCAGCAAAAACAAAACCACACGATAACGATGGTGTTGCCATCCGTCATGCCTCAAGCCAAATAGCAAGAACATTCTTCGTCAACAGGGGAAGACCGTACATGCTGGGTATGTAGCCTATAAATGTAACTGATGACACAATACAGATTGGTGATACGCAGTTTGAGAGAACACCAGGCTTATTGAATCTTACTCTCCTAATACCCACAAAAAAAAAAAATACTTAGTTACTGACAGGGGAAAGTACCGTGAAATTTTGCATTTGACTGATGTACATAAGATCGCAAAGAGCTAGAGCAAAAATAAGTATAAAACCATTATAGAAACAGTACTTGGTGGTGAAAATAACTACAGCAGCAGCGGTGATGGTATTGACAATGAGCATAAAGCAGTAAACAGTCGAATCCTGTAGTACATATATTTTGACGTCCCCAACATGTTGTGGGCCTTTTATAAATAAAATATTTTGAATCTAAAATCTTAAAATTTTTTACAGCTTTTAAAAAACTAAAAAAATTTTCATAATCGAGAATCATTCTAGCAAAGGCGCGAAGGAAGAGGAGGTAAGGGGACAGAGCGAATGAACTGGGCTATTCATTTAAGAAATCAAAGCTAGCCAAAATGGCTATATGCCTTAACTTTCTTAACGCACGGTTGATCTCCCGTTGTTCGAAGATGTTAAAAACTTTTCCTTTGCGCTCCGTAAGCAAAATTGTAAAACCACATCTAATACCAAAATCTGAGTAACCTGTTCCGGATAAACGTGAACTCAAGTCAGAACTGGAATCCGAACCAGAAATACGTTTCTTAAGCCTAACTTCCTAGGTCCTTCCAGTTTGACCCACATATTTCGACTGACAATCACTGTTGATGTTGTAAACACCCGACAACTCGTGAAGCTCGCGTTTTGTCCTCGATCTGTGTTTAAACTTCAGTCCATATTTACTAGGAATGAAATATGCTGGGTCAGTACCTTTTGCAGCCAACTGTACACCCATTCTGTTTGAAACAGTTCCATAGCACAGAATACTATGATCAGAAAAAATCCAGGGGCCATTCTCCTCCACGGGGAGTCATGAAAATGAAACATCCTGTTGATCCTGAGCCGGAGCAGTTCTATGGTTCTTTCCCTTTTCCTGTTTTAAAAGGCTCTTCTTAATAATCGGGGCAAAATCAGCGTGGTACACATTAGAACCTGGTACGAACTGGATGGCCCGATATTAGCGTTCATAAGCTACTTTATGTAATGGGGCGTTACGTAATCCATGAAGCACTGACCGGAAACCTGCCTTTTTATACTCCAGAGGGTTGGAGGAAAAGTTGTGAATAGCCAAATCCGTGGTTGCTGGTTTCTCAAAACGATTCCCCGACATAGTGACTGACATGTCCAAAAATGGTAACATTCCATTTCTGGACACTACGTTAGGGAATTCTTTAGAGAATGGCATTTATAGCGACCAGTAACCACTAATTTGGTTCTTCACAGCTCTTCCTATCACCCTCTAAAGTACATAAAGGCAGCTTTCCGTTCAATGCTCTTTATAGATTGCGTAACGCCTCATTACGTTAACTAGCACATGAATGCGAATATAGGGCCATCCAGTTCATTGCACGTTCTGATTGATACCATGTATATTTTGTCCCGATGACAAGAGCCTTCCAAAAAAAAAGAGGAAAGAGCCGTAGGACTTCTCTGGCCCAGGATCAACAGGATATTTCATCTTCATTACTTAACGTGGAGGATAATGGCCCTACGGTCTTTTCTTATCATAATATTCAGTACTATGGAACGGTTTCAAATAGAGCGGGTATACAGTTGGCTACAAAAGATATTGTCCCCGTAAATTTCATTCCTATGAATAACACGCTGAAGTTTAAACGCAGGGAAAGGATGAAACGTGGACCCCAGAAGTCGTCAGGTGTTTACAACATCACAAGTGATAATTTTCAGACGAAATATATGGGGCAAACTGGAAGGTCGTTGAAAGATAGGTTTAAGTAACACATTTCTTGTTCGGATTCCAGTTTTGCCTTGCGTTCACATTTATCCGGAACGTCTCAATCAGCTTCTGGTATTACATGTGGTTTTACAATCTTGCATACGGGACGCAAGGGTGATATCTTCGACCAGTAGGACATATACCGTGCATTAAGATAATCTTCAAACCAACCACTTAATTTTCAAAATGAATTATTCTTAAAGTCATTTTGGCTAGCTTTGATTACTTAAATGAATAGTGTGGTTCATTTTCACTGACCCCTTACCTCCTCTTCCTTGGTGTCTTTGCTAGAACGATTCTCGATTATTGAAAATTTTTAAGAATCGTTCAAATTTGTTTTTTAGATTTTTTAAACTGTAAGAAATTTAAAGAATTTAAATTCGAAATGTTATGTTTGCAAATGGCCCACAACAAGTTCTAGGCTTTTATCCCTATGTCTGTGAGTTATTAATATGTTTATTTTTGTACGATCGATTCCCAATTGTTTCCTTAAAGGTCATCGGATGATATTTACGCTTCCGCGCATGCGCCGCGTCTCTCGGGGCTATGTTTTCATATCCTGCTATTTCATGTATGCCAGTCGCAGCATTCCGTTCCGGCGCGGATTCGGCTGATGTACCGTTTACACTATACTTCGTCTTTGCCCCTCCTCCATCTTCTTTTCGGTTCTTTTTATAACGTACTCTCTGGTCCCATTTGTTAATAGGTTCGAGTCTCACGCTGAATTTTTAATCCATGGCTATCGGTTTATGTGCAACTTCCCGAATTTTAAAGAAAGGGTTGGGCTCGGTATGTAAAATAGGCTTCACTACCGTAAGTCTTGCGGCCACTTTTTATCACCGTGATATGGTCTTTGCGTAACACTGCCCACAGTTTCTTTCTTGTTTTTTACTCAGATTTGCACCTAATGATGTAATTTACAATAAGAAACCGTCCGTGGATTTAATAAAGGATTTAGAACAGCTGCGGCGGATTTTATTCAATACGCTTCTGTTTTTTATTGTCTGAACGGCTTATCGCCACGTTTCACTCGCGTACAAGCCTGCATTTAAGATAAATTCGGACTGGAAAGACTTCCTAACATTTAAATTTATTATCACTGTAAGCAACTTCATAGTACAGTTCATAGTAGTTTGCGTAATATGAATGTAGAGGGAAAGCTCTGTTTTATCTTGCGTTTCAAGAGCTGGCTGGACAGTCCTGGCGATATGTGCTGTCATATGTCCTCCGAGTTCACTACATCATGCGCGACGGTGTCAGCGTTGGCAGGCTGTAAACAGTTTCTGGTTTCCGTATCGCTGAGCACCGCCTGGCGGAGTAACGGGTTGCTATCCGCTCACATTGGCCGGGAGCGACACTGCGTACAGAGAAGCATCAGGTGCGCGCGCCTTGTGGACGAGCATATCTGACCATCTGGACAGCTGCCTGCCTGCCTGCCTGCCCGTTCCTCGTAGCGGAGGGTCGCGGAATCGGATCCTGCTCCGTCACACGGCGCCCACGCATCGCCAGCCGGCTTTGTTCCGCCCTCATAGCAGCCTGAAGATGGAGGCAGTGAGTGTTGAACTTTTATTGTTCTAGGCCACCGCGAGACTACTGAACCGGAAAACGGAAAAAGAAGACCCGAGAATATCTATTTTAAGTTTAGCTTTATTTGCAGCATAAGTGTCGCGAGATGGTGCCTGGCTACTCTACTTTCATTGAATTTGCATTTGCCAACAATATCTACATCTACATACTTCCTCCGCAGGCCATTGTACGGTAAACATGGCGGAAGGTACCTTCTAGTACTGTTATTCCCTCTCCTGTACCACTCACTAATGGAGAGAGAGGGAAAATTTACTGTCTATACGCCTCTGTACGAGCCCTAATTACTTTTATCTTGTCTTCGTGGTCCTTACGGGAAATGTACGTAGGTGGCAGTTGAATTGTACTGTAGTCATCCACAAATGCCGCAACTCTAATATTTTCTCAATATTGTTTCGCGAATAGAATGTCGTCTTCCATCCAGGGATACCCATTTGAGTTAACGAAACATCTCCGCAATGGTCGCGTGTTGGTCGAACCAACCAGTAACAGATCTATAACACGCCACTGAACTGCTTCGAGGTCTTCCTTTGATCCGACGTGGCGGGGATCACAAACATTCTCTCAATAATCCGAAGACGACCGTTCGCTCGCCCTACTACAGACGTTACGCTTTGCAACGTTGCGCCTGTATATAATCGATGTTACTGTCTCAAGCAGAAAGTCACTAATACTGTATTTGATAATTAGAGCATTGTTTTCCCACATGATCCACATCAACTTCCAGTTTTCTACATTCAGAGCGCACACCAAATAGATGTTGTCTGCCATTATGTTTTCCTCTGTACTTTCCCGTACAGGTATACGGCAGAATCATCAGCAAACAGTCGCAGATTGCTGCTCACCGTATCCGTCAGGTCGTTTATGTATAAAGCTGAGTTTCGCTCGACCTATGCTTTCTAAACCGTTCCTGATTTGAGGACGGAAGCTTTTGTGTCAAACTTTATTATGTTCGAACTTAGAACATGCCTCAGATTTCTTCAGTGGACAGATGTTAGGGATATTGATCTGTAATTTTGCTGGTCCGTTCGTTTACCATTCTTATATCCGAAAGTCACCTGTGGTCTTTTTCTGTCGCTTGGAACTTTGCGCTGGATTTGACGATAAATGCAAGCTAAGGAAGGGTCCAATTACGAAGTGTAATTTGTATAAATTGGAATTGGGAATCCATCCGAACATGGCGATTTTCTTGTTTTCAATTGTATCAGTTGCTTCTCAACACCAGCGATTATTTCTGTATCTTTTGCGACGGTTAAACGATGGTATGACTGTACGATCCCATTTCTTTTTCGACGAGTGACTGGATAGAATCCTTCGACCAACATACTAATTTAACTTCGAACAGAATTTTCTCGGATTCTCGCCAAGATCTTTCGGTAAGGTATGACGGGGGACGTTGTATGCTTCACGCAACAGTCTTTTTATACACGCCAGATTTTCTATTAACTGTTGCCTGTTGCCACTTCTTTGTTTTTTGGACCGAGAATGTAACAATATCTGCTTCCTCGGCATTTTACTGATTTTGTTGTTAAATCACAGCGGGTCATTTACATTTCGGCACATACGTCGCCAGAGCACGATTTACAGTCAGGTTAAATCAGGCCACAATTCCTCTGCGTCCGTCATATCAAAACTAAATGATGCCCATTCACTGCCTTAGTAGGATGCTAACAACCGCTAATCTGCTCTTTCTAGCATAAAAATTCTCCCAATATTCTTGATAGATCTGTTAACTTTGAAAATCATCGTCGCTATGATATCATAATCACTGATACCTGTCTCTGTACTGACACTGGCGATAAGGTCTGACTTCTTTGTAGCTAGAAGGTACAGAATATTTCCATTGGGTGTGCGTTGGTCCATATGACTCTGAGCACTATGGGACCTAACTTCTGAGGTCATCAGTCAACTAGAACTTAAAACTGCTTAAACCTAAGTAACCTAAGGACATCACATACATCCATGCCCGAGGATGGATTCGAACCTGCGACCGTAGCGGTCGTGCGGTTCCAGACTGTAACGCCTAGAACCGCTTGGCCACCCCGGCCGGGGGTGTGGGTTGTCGAACTAGCTGCTCAAGACAATTTTCGGAAAATGTACTCAGAACCACTTCACAAAACTGCCTGTTCATACCACCTCCAATGAACCTACAGAGGTCCCAGGCTATATTCTGTAAGTTAAAGTCGCATATCCGCGCTGTTGAATGCAGACTTCGTTAGAATGATTCTTCTACTGTAACGGCGGAATCGCGTGGCCGGTAAAAACATACGATTATCTTGAGTTCACCTACTCTGGTTACACACATCCAGATGAATTTCGCAGTCAGACCTCTATAGGCACAATACTTTCGTCCGCTGCCGTGAACAGCCCCTCACCTCTGGTGTCTAACCAGTCTTTTCGATATACGTTCCATACGCCAAATATTTCACTGCTTTCTATTTTGGGTTTCATCCAGCTTCCGGTTCCGAGTGTAATTTGAACGCAACAACTTTCCTGTAGAGCGCTAAATTTAGGTAGTTTGTTACGAATGCTCCGATAGTCGAAGTGTCAGTATTTTGTACGCGGTCTGATTTAGCCGCACGCGGTCGGCGAAAGAGCATTCAACAGAAGACAAACTATCGCATAGCCTTTCTCCTTAAAGAAAAAAGAAACGTACGCTTCGCACGTACTCTGCTATCCGAGCCGACTAGCTGCTTGCTCTATATAGTGAAGTACAACACTGTCTTGTCATGGCGAGTCCTACAACTCTCCACCCCATAACGCAAGTCCATAAATCTTCAGCCAAGATTTTCACAGAATCGACAGCGCCTCTGGTTCAGACGCTCCAGTCGGCTACATAGTAAAGGACCCGATCAATTCTAGGTAAATTATGAATGTTTGAACCCCGTGATCGAAGCCAGCAGTCTTCATCACTTCCGCGAGCTTCACCCATGAACGGGGGATGCCATCAGAACCATGCTACAGGCATCACTGATGTCGACATGAGCCTCAGCTTAAAGATGACTGCACCCTGTACCCTCGATATTTAGTTTTTACTATTGATTTAATGGCTTGTTTAATTGTAGTGTGGCACTATGTTATTTCTGTTATCAGTTTACTATTTTTGTGAAATTAGGGGAAAATTTTTAGATTATAGGTTGAGACAAGGAATGGTTTTGACTAGCAGGTGTGATAGTAAATGGCGCAACACAGGTCTTACTAGTTTCCAGAGTGGCTACTATTTCTAATGTTATTTAATTAATGATTAAAATATACGTTACTCATTTTAAACACTTACCCGCGAGTAAGATTTTTGCATATAATTTTAAACAATTTGTATAAATTGTCGGAATTACAATGAATTGAAATGAAGTTATGAAAACGAAGCTAATGCCACCTACCGGACGGAGGCCGTTACTTGAGAGAGCAACAGAGCCTTGATTTATCATTTTAGCAGAAAGCGTGGCCAAGTTTGCATCAGGTGCTAAGGTTCTGCCTGTTACCGCCTCTATCGTAACGCTGCGAGAGTTTCCTTGTTCGCCCTCAGTTCTGCGTGAGCAGTCGTTGTCCGCGTCACATCGTGTTTGTTATTCCATTTTGACGCGGCCTTGTCTTGGGTCGTGTTGCCCAGGAACGTTCCACGCAGTTTAGGTTCTGACAAGTCTACGCATCATGTGCCTCCCAGTTTGTTAGAAATTCATGATTGGCTTGTAGATTCGATCAAGGTCACTTCAGACCAGGTTCACACGTCTTACTTAAATTCTGAATCGTATGAGTTTTTAGTCAAGATTCTAGACACGCTTCAGATTAACAGGCTCCTTTTGCAGCACGGACAGGAAGTCCCTTTCATTCATCTCGATGGCTCTAATAGTTTGGTTATTCTGGCGAACGCGGAGGTAGAATACACGGATGACTGACGATGGTTTCCTCAAGACCGTTCTGCTTCCGTTTGGGGATATACGGAAAATATGGAGCGAACGCTGGTCCGCTCAACATCGTCTGCAATTTTATAGCGGAGTTCGATCCGTGGACATGGGTGTCAAACTGAATATTCCCTATAATTTGCGGTTACATATAATTTACACAGGACAAGAAGATATTTGTCTTATATATAAGGAGAGTGGATACTTCCGTACAAATTGCTCGCGTCGTGTCACGGTCTTAAAATCCAATTACGAACAACGTAAAAAGCTAACTTTAACGGACGTGGATTCCCAAGTGATATCCATTCTGCCTAACAGAGTTTCTGAGGGGCAAAACGAGTAATTTCGTGATGGTCCTAGCGCATCGCGTAGGCACTTTGCCACTGTAGCTTCCGCGCCGCCACCTCCTCCACTTCAAAACAAGCATAGACGGACGCAAGGTGGTAAGGAGTCAGATGATTCCTATTAGCTGCTCCGCTCTACTGAAAAGATTCCAGCGAGGAAGCCTCTCATCTCCCTGAGTTTAGACCGGATGATATGTCGGTTACTGTTCAAGATTCGAAAGCGTCCCACAATCCCTCTGACCTGACTCCCTAGACCGAGAGCCCCTCGTCGGAATCACGCGAGGATAGACATGTTCCGGAGCGCCGTACTATATCAATGGACTTGCCAGACATCCCTGAGTCTGTAATGTATTCCTACCATTCTTCTGCGGCCCAGTATGGGGAAAGTACGCCACAATCCGCTGCTGTTTAGAACCTGATCGGTCCAAGTGTACAAGCGGGACATACGATGGTAAAAGACGTATCGTCAGTTTTCTTTTTCATTGATTTCTAGGAGCCGCACCACCCACCTGTGAAATAGTGGGGTGTGTCCTCTGTACCTGATCCTGAATTCCTTCCCACCCCAATCTCCTCCTCTTCCCACATTGCCCCATGAGGCAGTCGCCTTCCCCAACAGCCTCGTCAGTGTTTTCTACCTGAGCGCGCGGCATCGCGGAAAAGTAAAAGCAGAAAGAGGGTGGGAGATAGGGATCACCTTCTTTACATTCGGATTCATTCATGGACTGATAGCGGTCATTTGCAAGTAACAAATTGCATAGTTTTGGGTGTAAATAGATGCGGGCCTATACCTTTCTTACCTTGAGTGCGAACAGAATTAGTTCCAAGCTTAGACTTGCGGTGTTCCGACAGTTCATTTACGATTCGCCGGCCGTTGTGGCCGAGCGGTTCTAGGCGCTTCAGTCCGGAACCGCGCTGCTGCTACGGTCGCAGGTTCGAATCGTACCTCGGGCATGGATGTGTGTGATGTCCTTAGGTTAGTTAGGTTCAAATAGTTCTAAGTCTAGGGGACTGATGACCTCGGATGTTAAGTCCCATAGTGCTCAGAGCCAATTGAACCATTTCATTTATGATTCAAGTGAATACGTGATATTTTTTGCAAGAAGTGTTATGTGACAATTTTTCTATTCTCGGCTTTTCTACTTTCTTTAATGTGGCTCCTGAACTATGTACTGGTACAGCGTTATTTTACATACAGAAAATACCGCTGACTAATTTCGAATTTCTTGATATTGGCCGAAGAATAGGCTGCATTTCTTGTGACCTTACTTTCTTATAGATGCCCTGATCTGTGTACAAATGACAGCCTCGCCAGTACACTGCCCTCCTACACCATGTGTACGCCATACTACCGCCATCTGTATGTGTGCATACACCTACCCCATGGCTTTTGTTACCTCAGTGAAAGTTCAGGTTTTTCATTATGAATCGTTTTACTGTGCAGGGTTGTGGATGATTTGGCTGCCTATAGGACAGCAGCAAATCCAGAAGGTTGTAATGAACTGCAGATGATTGACTGCTACAGGGACCTGGTCGCAGGTAAATGTAACTACTGCACATAAATCCGAGGACACGTCAATTACTGTTTGTTTACACTATTGGTTGAAACAGTAACAACCATATACCGTAATACCTAGGAATAACCATCCAGACAGACCTAAGACAGGATGACGAAATCACGGGAGTGTAATTTATTTATCCACGAAGAAAACACTTGTTCGATTTATTTGAATATTGCTCGCCAACATGGGATCCTTATCAGTTTTGATTAATAGAAAATATAACGCATGCGACCGTTTAATCGGTGCGACACCTGTGGTAGACGCTGCTAGAGGGATGGTTTGCTTTCCTCCAGTTGCGATATCAGTGCACACCGGTTAGGAGTCGCAAAATGATCGAACCTTGATAGAATCGCCGAGAATGTTACGCTACACGAAAAACTAAAAAGACGTAATTGTTCCACACGCTTAAAGTAGTTGTGCATTGTGTGTTACCAACTTGTAGGATGAAATTGTTGTTAGAACTTGGCCCAATTGAAGGAATGTAATGTTGACTTCGGTGCTTGTGTTGACATGCGACTCATTGCTCTACAGTACTAGCATCAAGCACATCAGTACGTAGCATCAACAGGTTAGTGTTCATCACGAACGTGGTTTTGCAGTCAGTGCAATGTTTACAAATGCGGAGTTGGCAGATGCCTATTTGATGTATGGATTAGCTCGGGGCAATAGCCGTGGCGCGGTACGTTTGTATCGAGACATATTTCCAGAACGAAGGTGTCCCGACAGGAAGACGTTCGAAGCAATTGACCGGCGTCTTAGGGAGCACGGAACATTCCAGCCTATGACTCGCGACTGGGGAAGACCTAGAACAGGGCTTCACAACATACGTGCTCGCTGAGCAAGCTGTGAGCAGCAAGGCGCGAGCACGGAGCAGTGCGAGCACGCTACCCCCACTACCGGACCAGAGCGGAGAGTGGGGAGAGTCACGTGGGGCACACAACAGCTGCCGCCAGTCGATGTAAATCCGCGGCCACCTGCAGGGATATGACTCACGAATTATTACTGCGACAAATGAAACAAATAAAGGAGAATGTACATGTGCCACATAATTTTATTAGCTTAGTGTATGCCTCTGCCATCTGTAGACACTGAAACTAAAGAATTCCACGACAATCCTATATTTTCAACTCTTTCTTCAACACTACTTAAAATATCACCTCCGGTTGTAGTGTTCTTCACGGCTACTACATCGAGGAGCTCCTCCCTCACCTGAAGATCTCTATTAACACCTCTAATAAATATGGCAAGCTGCGCTGTTCCAGTGATATCAACACTTTCGTCCAGAGCTAGAGAATACGCCATAAAATCTTTACCGATATTTGCAAGCTGGCTCTGGACGTCGTTTGCCATGACCTGTATGCGACGCATAATGGTCATGTTAGATAATGGCACAATCCGAAACTGTTCAACTTGAGATGGACACAAATGTTCCGCTGCAACTACAAAACATTCATTTATTAAATCGCCATCAGGTAAGGGGGGCAGGGATTTTGCTAAAAGCAAAGCAATTTTGTAACCCACTCTGAGAGCTGCCTCAGTTGATTTTTCTTCGTCGTCCAGATCTTCGGATAGCTTCCTTTTAAGTTTAATAACTTCCTGTGCACGATCTGGCCAATCATATTTTCCACGTCCGTAGTCTTTCGTGTGGTAGGACATATAATGTCGCTGCAAATTAAATTTCGTAAAAGAATTCAGCGTTTTGTGACATACTAAACATTTTGCAACACCATCTTTTTCTGTAAACAGATACAATTCCCCCCAATGGGGGTTGAACTGCGAAAGCATGGTTGGGGTTACACAACGACGACTTCACATGATTCTTAACCAGCGAAGTGACTGTTAAGAGCTGATCGTAGTACTTTAAACGTTACACAGTCGGCGCGAATTCAATAGGCACGCTGCGGCCCTATTCAAACGTGCGCGCGCATTTCCCCTCCCTCCCCTCCCTCCCTACTCCACGATCTTGCAGCTGCTCGCGAGCACGTGCCTGAGCAGACGCGAGTACTCGCGCTCAAAACCGGCCAGTTGTTAAGCCCTGACCTAGAACGACGAGGAGGACACCTGCAATGGACGAGGCAATTCTTCGTGCAGTTGACGATAACCCTAATTTCAGCGTCAGAGAAGTTGCTGCTGTACAAGGTAACGTTGACCACGTCACTGTATGGAGAGTGCTACGGGAGAACCAGTTGTTTCCGTACCATGTTACAGCGTGTGCCGGCACTATCAGCAGCTGATTGGCCTCCACGGGTACACTTCTGCGAATGGCTCATCCAACAATGTGTCAATCCTCATTTTAGTGCAAATGTTCTCTTTACAGATGAGGCTTCATTCCAACGTGATCAAATTGTAAATTTTCACAATCAACATGTGTGGGCTGACGAGAATCCGCACGCAATTGTGCAATCACGTCATCAACACAGATTTCCTGTGAATGTTTGGGCAGGTATTGTTGGTGATGTCTTGATTGGGCCCCATGTTCTTCCACCTACGCTCAATGGCGCACGTTATCACGATTTCATACGGGATACTCTACCTGTGCTGCTAGAACATGTGCCTTTACAACATGTGGTTCATGCACGATGGAGCTCCTGCACATTTCAGTCGAAGTGTTCGTACGCTTCTCAACAGAATCGGTGACCGATGGATTGGTAGAGGCGGACCAATTCCATGGCCTCCACGCTCTCCTGACCTTGACTTTCATTTATGGTGCATTTGAAAGCTCTTGTCTACACAACCCCGGTACCAAATGTAGAGACTCTTCGTGCTCGTATTGTAGAGGGCTGTGATACAATACGCCATTCTCCAGGTCTGCATCAGCCCATCAGGGATTCCATGCGACGGAGGATGGATGCATATATTCTCGCTAACGGAGAACATTTTGAACATTTCCTGTAACAAAGTGTTTTAAGTCACTCTGGTACGTTCTGTTGCTGTGTGTTTCCATTCCATGATTAATGTGATTTGAAGAGAAGTAATAAAATGAGCTCTAACATGGAAAGTAAGCGTTTCCGGACACATGTCCACGTAACATATTTTCTTTCTTTGTGCGTGAGGAATGTTTCCTGAAAGTTTGGCCGTACTTTTGTGTAACGCCCTGTATAATACGAGGTGCAGCAGCAAGGCATATTTCATTGCTTTGGACAGCTAGAAATCAGCTTTCCGTGTATTCTCGCCATTAACAAATGTTTCATTAATAAATTTCATCAATCTATGTCGGTTGTAGCGAACATAAGAATGAGATAAGAGGCATATAGATACTCGTTTTTACTTGTCAAATTGCTGGCTGGAGAAAGAATTAGACGATTCAGGTTTAGAGTTAAATTATAAGTTAATACTTAAGCTCGAAGTTATCAATTTCGAAGTTCTTCAGAGGCATTTGAGTCTTAGCCTACCCCAAAATTAGAAGAAACCGTACAATTAAAGTTAAAATATAACAATGCTTTGAAAAAAGTGAGTTTGTTTTGTATGTTACTACACTTTCGTTCGATCCATCCGTGAGTTGAGAACTCACTGTTCAGTTATAAAGTTCACTGGAGCTTCCTAGAAATACCCTCTTGTTTCTACGCTGCAGCCGGCAGGACGGAAAACAATCACGCGCGCTGTTCAGCCATGTTTTTAATAGTATAATTCGTGAGAGCAGGGTATTAATTATTTACATCATGGCTTGTGCAGTGAGAACACTTGTGCATTCAGTGAATTAGAGGACAAAACGATTTACAAGCTGGACGCACGGAACAAAGTGTGCATATAAAGATAGGCGGTTCATACCACACTTCAGACATTAAAATAGTTGATGGGGAACAAATCAGATAATTTAAGATGTCTTGCTACGACAAATATCCTTGGCTTACAAGTTGCTCTGTAACAAATATATTGTATTGCTACGTATGTATTTTGTTTGGTGGATCTGGGATTGAAAAAGAATTGACTTCAGCTTCCATCGGAGCATGTGTAACAACGAAGTTTCACATAAAAGCCGACAAGCTCCAGGTTTCAAGAAGGCACCTTCAGAATGAAGAGTGTTTTCAGTTTTGGGGTCATGAACGAACTGAATATTCAATTTCTAAGGGCCCACATTCTAGCAGTAAAACATACTGCTACTGTGCACGAAAATATTTCGTAATCGAGAGACTTACACGTGATGTTTGTTTCTTGGGGAAGCAAGAGCTTGCGTTCAGAGGACACTTTGAAGTTGAAAGTTTCGACAACAAAGGCAATAGCAGTGTCTTGATTTACTCGAGCTTTCGGCTATATAGGAACAGTTAACAGGTATTCGGGATCACCTGCACAGCACTTCTGGGTTCAAGGGAACATCAAGCAAAGATCGAAACGGATTAATTGAATCGGTTACCAATGTATTTAATGATCGCATTAAAGAAGAGTTACAATCATCTGAGTTTGTTGCAGTGCAAGAAGATGAAAGGTTGTATGTTTCTTGTGAGTCACAAATGATTATTATTCTCAGATTTTGTATGCAAGAGTGTCCCATAGAAAGAATTATTGATTTATATACTGTTCCTAGTGACAAAACTGCTCAGCATTTATTATAAATTGTACTCACTGCACTTGGTGTTCGGCGAGTTACTGACAAATAATGTATGACGGAGCCTCAGTGATGGTGAGTAAACGTGGAGGTGACCAAAATTTTGTTAAACATAAATGTCCGTCAACTATATTTTGCACAGTTATGTTCAAAAACTTAATATAGTGATGTTATATTTTCCAAAAATATCAAAGCAGTTAAATTTATCATTTAGTCTCGTAGCATGCCATTCACTTTAGCAAGACCTCAGAGAAAACACAGCTCTTAGAAAACAAAGGATTCACATTGCCTCAGACATGTACTGCACACTGGAATTTCTTTCAACGAGCTGTTCTGACAATATAACGACGAAAGAAAATCGCAACATGTAAAAATATTAATGTAGAGCAATGAAACTTCCAGAATACATTAGTCTAAATAATAGATTTAAGTGATTAACATTGCAAGACCGTTGGTTAATGTAAGCGCGAGATAAGCATTGCAAATGTGAAATACTGGTATATTAAAAACCGGTGTAGCCGGCGGAATGTTGAATGCAAGTATGCAAACATGCATGCGTTGTGATGAACAGGTGCCTGATGTCAGTCTGTGGTAGGGAGCTCATGCCTATTAAACTTGGTCGCTCGATACAGTGACAGTTAATGCTGGTTGTGGATGACAGTGGAGTGGACGTCCGATGATGTCCCATATGTTCTCGATTGGACACCGATCTGGTGATCAAGCAGGAAAAGGCAACATGTAGACGCTCTGTACAGGATGTTACGTTACAACAGGGGTATGTGGGCGAGAGTTATCCTCTTGGAAAACACCCCCCTGGTACATAAATACCAGCGCAACAGGTCGGATCACCAGACTGACGTACAAATTTGCAGTCAGGTTGTTGGGATAACCACGACAGTGCTCTTGCTGTCATACTAAATCACGCCCCAGGCCATGACTCCAGCTGTAGTCCCAGTGAGTCCAGCACGCAGACAGGTTGATTGCGAGCCCTCAACTGGTCTCCTCGTCACGAATACACGGCCATCACTGGCAACGAGGCAAAACCGGCTTTCATCAGAAAACGCAACAGACCTGCACCCTGCCCTTCGCTGAGCTCTCGCTCGACGCCACTGAAGTCGCAAATGGCCGTGGTTTGGGGTCTGTCGAATGTACTCTACAGGTGGTTCGGAGCTGTCCTTGAAGTAACCAATTTGTAACAGTTCGTTTTGTCACAATGGTGCCAACTGCTGCCCAGATTGCTGCTGCTGGTGCAGTACAGCGTGCCAGAGCCATACAGCGTACACGGTGGTCTTCCCTCTCTCCCATGCGACGTGGACCTCCGGAGCCCGGTCATCTCGCGACCGTGCGTTCTCGTGACCACCGCTGCAAGCAATCGTGTACAGTGGATATATTCCTGCCAAATCCTTCTGCAGTATATCAGAAGAAACGTCCAGCTTTTCGTAGTCCTATTATACTACCTCGTTCAAACTCAATGAGATTCTGATAATGGCGTCTTTATCGCCTTAAAGGTAAATAACGCTCACGACCGTTACAGCGTGTATTCAAAGCAAACCTAATTTTCATCCTCATAGTGGCTCTACTGGCGCCATTCTTATGCGACTGGCGCGAAATTTCAGTAACCATCTTTCAAATGTAGAACACGCCTAGCTACTTTCATTTATGTTGCTCAACTCGTTCTTGGTGTGCGATATTTTTCCGTCAGTGTATTTGTTGCGAATAGTCAGTAGCTAAGAAGTAATAAATTAAAATGTCATCTATGATGTCGAAGTTTTTCACGCATCTCAGTGTTTATGACGTCACATCTCCTGAACTGTGTGTTGAACAATGATATGTTTGCATGTATATTCAGTGATATATATGAATACTGTCTGCGAAATTTGATGCAAATGGAGTTGGTAGTAAATAAGAAAGAAATTAAAATATCATTCCTGATACGGCAGTTTTACTGCATAAACAGTGAAAATGATGTAAGCGATAAACTTATTTCCTTTCATCGTTTAGTGGGAGGTGTCAGCGAGAAAGTGTCTCCTACATGTTTGAAATTATGTGTAAAATTGGCTGTAAATCACTAACTGCTCTGATTCTCATATGCTGGACGAATCTAGTCTGGCTATTTGCGCGTCATGAGCAACGCCTCTTTTTCACCCCCACCCCCCACCTCTTTGAGGGGAGGGTGGCTGTCACCCCATCAGTGATTCTTTCCAGACAGTAAAAGATGTATCAGGTTTGGTTGAAATCTATGGAATGGTTAGGAGATGTTGAATATACACACACACACACACACACACATATACGTACACTTCTATAATACGAGAGTGATCACAAAAGTAAGGTCTCCTATTTTTTTTATAAGTACAGAACTCTGTTTGTGTGGCAGTTGGTCACACTGTTTTGAAGAGTGCTTCACGCGCTGTGTGTAAACATGCGCATGCCGCGCGGAGGCGCTCAGTCTTGGCTTGGAAGACGTTGAGAATGGAGCTCCCTTTGCATGTTACCGGAGTGCAAATTGCGCGCAGTTATTCGGTTTTTGAACGCAAAGGGCACTGCACCGATTGAAATCCATCGCCAGTTGATGGAAGTGTGTGGTGAGACGTGCATGGATGTCAGACATGTTCTTAACTGGTGTAGAGGTTTTGCAGCTGGTCGGACCGAAATTCACGACGAACAAAGGAGCGGGAGGCCGTCAATTTCTGAGGAGACTGTGTTGAAGGTTGAGCAAAGCATGCGTGAAGATCGGCGGATCACTCTGGATGATCTCTGCACGTTGGTTCCTGACGTTTACCGAAGCACCGCCCACAGAATTTTAACGGAAACGTTGAACTACCGGAAGGTGTACGTACGATGGGTGCCACGCATGCTGACTGAGGACCATATGCGGCAACGAGTTGATGCTTCCCGCGCATTTCTTCGCCGCCTTGCAGCCGAGCAGGACAACTTTCTGGACTCAATTGTCACGGGTGACGAAACCTGGGCTTACCACTTTACACCTAAGACCAAGCAACAATCACGCCAGTGGTGGCATCCTTCTCCACCAAAGCAAACAAACACAGTCTGCCGGTAAAGTCATGACAACCGTGTTTTTGGGATTGGGAAGGGGTATTGTTCGTCGACTTCATGCCCACTGGGACCACAATTAACGCTGACAGGTACTGTGAGACTCTGAAAAAACTCAAACGGGCAATTCAAAAACAGAGAAGAGGAATGCTGAGCAAGGGTGTACACATTCTCCATGACAACGCTCGCCCACACATCGTTCGGCAAACCGTTGCTCTTCCGCAACAGTTTCAGTGGAACATAATCACCCACCCTATAGTCCTGACTTGGCGCCCAGTGACTATCACCTGTTCCCTAGGTTAAAAGAACATTTGGCCGGAAAGCGATTCAGCTCCGACGACGAGGTGAAAGAACAGGTTCATAACTTTCTGAACAGCATGACAGCGAGCTAGTATGACATGGGCATACAAAAACAGCCGCAGCACCTACAAAAATGCATCGACAGAAATGGTGATTATGTAGAAAAATAGCTAAATGTTAAAGCTGTAAACTGATTTAAACGACTGTAGAAATAAACAGGTCTATGTACTTTTAAAAAAATAGGAGACCTTACTTTTGGGATTTCCCTCGTATGTATGGATTTTCGTCATTTAACGTCAAATGAAAGAGGTGCTCCAGTCAGTTTTTCGGATTTTCATGAAGTTTTCTTTGTTCGCTCCTACATCAATTTGGAATTGATAGCGCTTAAGCTGATCTAACGCTTGTTATAATTCCTGAATAGCGCTGTATTAAAATTTAAAAAAAACTGATGCATTTCTTTCTTGATTCCATAAAACCGCTAAAAAAAAGCCCAAAGACGATCGAACAAGATTCAGTATTATCGCTAGATATCGCGTTAAAAATAAAATTAAAAGGAAAACTGCAGCGTGAAATAACATTTAGAAAAAGCTTACATCATAAATCTGAGTAATATCTCACTTGTTACTATTATGGGAAAAAACCGCAAAATATTTTCTTCTTTGCTCTTTTCTTGCCGTCTGTTTTCGAAACGTTTGTTTCATTGTTTTGAAGTGGTAAGAGAATGTGACAGGAAGCTGTATTCGACAGGATAAATGTTTATTAACACTATTTCTAGTTTTAGATAGTTTACTGAAAGCAATACTTATAGTTCTGTGGTTTACGTTAGAGGAATGTGAAGCGTTAACTGTATGTCACATCTTAAAGTATAATCTGTCTTCCAATGAACAGTCGTGAAGCAACTACATAAATTGAGTATAACTGTAACAGACTAAACTTTTACTTCTAGGCACATGTCCAATGAAGAAGTGAAGCTATACTCTGACACTGAAGTGTCTGTAAGCTAGACAACGTTGGTCGTTGTCGCGAGTGAAATATTCACAATGACAGAAGTGCAGCTCAGTTTGCAAATATGAAGGAACTCTGCATGCATCTATCAACTCTGTCCTCCGAATCGCGCTTTCGAATTGCAGCTCAGGCTGACTGGGTATTACATTTCTCCCGTTGCTTTTGCGTTTAGGAGTGTAAATACGTACATGGATATCCCATACTAGATGTGCGAATTTCTCTCATTATTTTGTTATTCAAATATTATTAAAAATAATGAAGTGCAAATCGTATTCCACTGCTTTCTCGCTTTCATTTCAGAAACAAATTTATCACATTAACTAACCACGTATTTCTGTGAACTGTCGTTTCATTCACAGACGATCTTGGGGACAGCATACTGTTTAGAATAATAAAATCAATATTGCTCTAAAATTAAGCATAGATAAAATTATCCTAATAACACCTTATGAAAATAAAACTTTAACAAAGCCAACTGGACTCCGAAGAAGGCACTTCATGTTGCTTTAGTAACTTGCTCTAGGACGTGATACTGACAGCGCGGCTGCGACTTTCCGAATGTACAGCTTTCAAATATTCGCGCGCACCTGTGTTTGCACCTGCACCTCTGCAGCCGTACAGGAGACAACGCTTTGCGCTTGCGCGACGTTTTTTTTTTTTTGTTCTTTTTTTTTTTGTGGTGCTGAAGTCTGATCAACTTCGTTGATTTTTACTTCTGTAGGGAATGGAAGGGGTAAAAATTTTCTCTTTATTTATTTATCCTTCTTTCAGCTTTAGTTTGGGCACACAGAAGGGTCCTTTAACTCGCTGCTTTTGGTGTGTGTTTGAAAACATGTATGTAGAAGTGCTAAAGAACGATATGTCCTTAAATTATGGAGAATTACGTAGGGATATCATTTACGGAGGCTCAAATACTATCGCCTTCGGTACTTTATATTTGTGGTTGCGTAATGGTTCTATCACACCTACTGTGGTGAGTTGTAGTGTACTGTCACGTATCATGTCCAACTTCCGAAATAAGGTTCGTGCCTTCTCCTTGACCTTGTCTGAGAGGTAAGATTCGCTTAAGGCTCGATGAATGTCATGATTTCGGATCCACCATTGGGCTCCTGTGATCCATCGTAGGCATCTGCTTTGTACAACCTGTAGCTTCTTGTAGTTAGTGGCACACGTAGTATCCCAAGAGGTCGATCCATACAAAATAGATGGTTCGACTGTGGCATGGTACAACTGGAGTTTCGTGCGTTGGCTGAGGTATGAGCTCTTCAGAAATGGGAGGAGAGCTCCCAGCATTTTGAGGCCAGACGTCTTCTTCTCCATAATGTGATGACTATACAACAGTTTGGCGTCCAGATGCACTCCCAGGTATTTTACAGTTGTTGCCCAGGGGAGTGGCTGGTCTGATATCCGTAGGCGTGCATTGACGATGGGTCTCCGACGTGTGAAGACAATAACTTTGGTTTTCTCTGCATTGACCGTTATTTTGTTCATGTGGGTCCAGTGGTCCACTAAATCTAGTTGGCGCTGCATCCGTGTGACGAGGTGGTCCATTCTGGTGCCTGCAGTCAGGAGCGCTGTGTCGTCGGCATAGAAACTGGCAGTAACATGTGGCACCGTCGGGAGGTCGTTAATATATAAATTAAACAGCAGTGGAGATATGACCGATCCTTGTGGAAGTCCTTCAAGGACAGGCCGTGTTGTTGAATTCTTGTCGTCAATGCGAACATATAATCTGCGATCCTGAAGAAAATTATCGAGAAGTTTTAAGTAGCAGTCTGGTAGAGGAGTGGTACGTCGGAGCTTGACGATCAAGTTGCGTCGCCATACTTTATCGTAAGCCTTCTCTATATCGAGAAATACTCCAATAGTATGTCGTTTCTTGTTGAAATTGTCTTGGATAGATTCCGTGATGTGCAGTAGTTGTAACTCAGCCGATAGCTTCGCCTGGAAGCCAAACTGCTCCGGTCGGATGATGTTGTGTGACACAAGGATGTCCAGCATGCGTTCCAGTAGGACACGTTCCAGGACCTTTCCCAGCGTCGGCAGTAAACTTATGGGTCTGTAGCTGTCAGGGTGTGAGAGATCCTTGCCCGGTTTTGGTATTGGCACTATTCTGGCAATCTTCCATGCCTCTGGGAAGTATCCAGTCCTGAGGCAGCTGTTCACTATCCGGGTGAGAAGCACAACAGGCTTTCTCGGGAGGTGTTTCAATTCCGTATTGCTGATTCTATCTGCTCCAGGTGAGGTGTGTTTGCTATACTTGATAATCCTCCGAATTTCCTCCGGCGTTGTCAGCCGGGGCATAGTGTTGATCGGGGCGTCCCGAATAGCTTCCCATTCCGCCGCTGTGTCCTCCTCTGCACGGTGGAGTGCATCATCTCCATCCTCCGTGGGGGGCGTAGTCATCTGTTGTTGGTATGTATCCGCATACAGCTCCGCCTGCGCCAGTGAGTCGTACAAGAGGCCATGAGGTCCTCGAATTGCCCTTTTGGGGGGCTGTTGCTGTCTGAGACTTTTAACTATTCGCCATTCATCTTTGGTGCGTAATAGAAAGTTGTCCATTTTGAGTTCCCACGTGTGTTGCTTCCAGTCCTGAACCTTCCGCCGGAGTTCTCGGGTTAGTCTGTGAGTCTCCCGTCTATCATCCGGATGGCGGTAACGGACCCATCGTTTCCGAAATCGATTGCGCCTTGTCTTAAGTTCCTGCAGTGGTGGTGGAAACTCGTCATAATTGACTTCTGGTTGCAGGTGCTCCATGAGTGCTCGTTGTTTCGCATTGTTAATCTTCTTCGTGAGTACTGCGACTACCACATCAATCGCTTCTCTGGTAGTAACAACCTGGGTTGGTCGCACATTGTTGTTGAGGTACGCTTGGAACTGCTGCCAGTCGTAAGTTCTTGTCGTCGGCAGTGGGAGTTGCAAAGTAGCCCTCTCTATGAGTCCTAACACCGGTCTGTGGTCCGACGAAAGATCATCCAGCGTCCGCAGTTGGAGATTCGGGTTGGTGTTCTTGATTATGGCGATGTCTAGAACATCAGGGTCTTGTGTCTGGACGTAAGGTATCCTCGTCGGTTCCCGTGGTCCATGGACGGAAACATGTAAATTCTCAGCCAGTGCAAACAACATATGTCCTTTTGGATTAGTCTTACGGGAATTCCAGGCAACATGTTTACTATTAAGATCCCCTCCAAGGAGGATCTTGTCGTAACCCTCTGTAACGGCGTAAAGATCTTCGGGGTGGAGAGGCTTCTTTGGGCTAAGGTAAGCCGCAATACAGGTAATGTTTCCGAGTGTCGTGTGGATTATTACTGCCGTGGCCTCTAAAGTCTGGAGTTGGGGTAAACGTTCTTGGTTGTGACGAATGCATTTTTTGATCAGAACTGCGGTCCCACCACCCCGTTGGTCCCGTCTGTCCGTCCGGTAGATGTGCATGTTCCTCAAGCGGAGGTCGGTTGACTCGCGGAGATGTGTTTCGGAGACAAATGCTACGTCTATCTTGTGGCGATGTAAGAAGTCCTTGAATTCTATTTTCTTCAGTTTCAGGCCGTTGGCATTCCAAATGCAGAAGTTAAGATTCCTCGTGTGATGCCGTCTATCCATTTAGGATGTTTGAAAAGCTGTCAGTACGCTTTCGATAAGCGAGAGGATAGACGTCAGCTTCTGCTGGAGGGCGGTGAGTAGTTGAAGAATATCTGTTAACGCTGGTGTAAAGGTGGTCGACCAGGCAGATGATGTCTCCACTGGTGTTGGCGTCGGTGGATGGGCATGTATTGCTTCGGAGTACGAGCGCTGTTGTCTTGTCTGTCGTAGTCACTCTGGGTGCCGGTTGTGGTCGAGAGGCGATTGTTTCCAAAGGGAGAGGTGCCGCTTGTTGTTGGGTGGCCGGAATCGCTGCCATGGCCGAGTTCTTAGCAATTATAGGCCGTTGTGGGGTCGACTTCTTTGGTGTCCTTCTAGTATATTTCCGTAGGAGTTCTTGAAATTTGGGGCAGCCACGGAAGGTCGCTGGATGTTCTTGGTCACAATTGGCGCACTTTGGGGGCGCCGTCCTAGGATGGGTACAATTCGATGATTTATGGGATCCACCGCAGCGGACGCAGCGTGCTGGCATTCTGCAGTAGTTCGCTGTATGCTCGAAACGTTGACAATGTCGGCACTGGACTGGTCCTTCTTTACTATTATAGGTTTCTATTATCACTCGTGTGTAGAGCAGGTATTTGACATCATAGATCTTGTCACTGTCTTTTCCGGATGGGAGGGTGACTCGGTACACAGGTTGCGGTATCAATTGTTTCGTCTTCTCGTCGCGTTCCTTAAATTGGTAGACTTGTAGCACTTTGAAGCCTTTTTCCTTGAGGGCAAAGGAAAGTTGTTCTTCGGTAACTTCCGCCGGAAGGCGTTTGACAACTACTTTCAGTTCCCTGTCGTCTGGTGCTTGATGCGTAAAATAGGAGAAGCTGTGGTTCGTGAAGAATTTTATTGCACGCCTTTGGTCTTCGAAGGGCTCAAAGTGGTATTTGATGCGGTCCTTTTGGTATATAGCTTTAAGGTTGCCCTCTAGAAGTCCGTTGAGCGTTTCATTGAGGTGAACGTAATCCTTTGTGTAATAAATTGTGACTGGGGGCACTTTGCGAAGCACATTCTTGTCTCTGTCCACGGCTTCTGCGGCATTAGAAGTCTGTGCCTGCGGTTTGTTGGTGGTTGATGGAGGCGCAGCTTGAGGTGCCAGTGGCGCGAATCGGTTCGTTGTGGGGATGGTCTCCGTTCGTCTCTTAGCCGGGTGGGCTAAGTCCTTGGCTAATGCGTTGCTTCTGCGCCGTTTGTTGTATACGAGCGTAAAGTCCCCCTCTGCGTGTGGGGAGTCGTTGTCGTTTTCTGCTGGAAAGGCCGCTGCCATCTCCGCGTCGTCGACCGTTTGGTGGGAGTGCTGTGATTCGACATCTGAGTCCACAGATGGAGATGCCAAACAGGTGTCGTTATCCTGCTCTTGCGTGTCCCGTGAATAGCGGATAAGGCGTTGTATGTCCTTCAGCGTTTCTTTGTCCTCCTCCCGACATATATCGAGTCTTCTGGCGTAGTCCTGGCGGTCGTCTTCATTGCTGCGTCCGTCGTGATGTGACGTATGACCGACGTCCGAATACGGTTTCGTCGTGTGGTGTGTAGTCTTCTGCGATCGAATAGCGCCTGTCGATCGTCGTTCTATCCTGTCATGAACCGGTGCCGTAGCCTGGGTCGTCAACCTGGGATCCGTCCAGTGTGGAGCGGCCGCTGGAACGTCCGGCGGGCCAGGCCCAACCGACCGACCAGCGGCCGACTCCGGCTCGTCCGAGGCGGCTGCCCCGGCCGCGCGGGCATCGCCCTCGCTCGTCGGCATCGCGAACTCGACTGAACCACGTCGAGATGTGCAGTGCTTCCGCTGCCAGCAGATTGGCCACGTGGCTAAATACTGCCGGCGCAACCAAGTTGCGTGCATGATGTGCGCGGAGCCGCACGACACCCGCGAGTGCACAAAGCCGCGCGACGTAGCGCCGAAGTGCGCAAACTGCGGAGGAAAGTCTGGCGTTTCGGCGCGGGCCCGCCCGTTGCCGGCGCGCCGTAAGGCACGGAAGCTCGCACTGGGGCGTATCGCTTTGCAGCCGGGTGTGCAGCGGCAGTCCTCACAGGGGAAGTGATGCGTCTCTTATAGCCTCTCCTTCCCAAGTGGCTCTTTCCGCCTTCCCGTGGTGCCAGACGTTAAGGTCGGCATTCTGCCTTGCGACAAAAGGGAGAGCTGCGACCCAACCCGATGCGAAAGCGAAGGGTGCGTGGCACAGGGGGAGCTGTGTCGAGGGACCGAACACCAGTCCCTTTCTGTTCGCAGGGCACAGTCCAGCAGGTGCTCTGCATGCCGGCGATCTCGTTTGTCGGCGTGGGATCGCGGCGCGAGTCGGCAAGGGTGCTTCGCCGCGCCCCTGGGTAACCGGGGCGTGTTCTGCCAAACCCAGGAGGTGGTGACATCGCCTGGGCCACTTTAGATGGGTCCAGGCCGCTGAACGTCTGGGGGACCGGCCCGCCACCTGTGTAGGAGTGGGTCCTTGGCCGAGAGGTGGAAACTCGGGCAAGTAGGCGGCGAAGGGCGAGAGGTGCATCCGCCTCTCTGGAGTGCGGGGTGCAGTTGCCGAGGAGCATCGCGTGAAATCGTCGATGACGGAGACACTGAGGGGGACCAGTGCACTGGTGACGGTGCGCTGAACCCAGCAGCTCGGAAGTGTCCTTGACCTAGGGGCGAGGTTGGTGGGTGAGCTGCAGAAGTCCCCCCCCCCCTCCCCCCCCATTCCAGAGGAGCCGGTCCGGGGTAAGAGACGGGCTCCCACCCCATTTTTTTTCACTCGTCAATCAATATGGCTACAACTGAGACGAGTGAATCGAGTGCGCTCAAGCGAGCATCTGCGGTGCTTGATCCCTCTCCACAGGACGAGACGGGACTGGCAGAAGACGAAACCGTCACACAGAGACATGCACGTGTCACGCTGCTCTTGGAGCAAAACATTAAGAATGGGAAGATAAGTCAGGCGGCATTGTCTATTATTAAGAACGAGCTGGCTGCATGGGCCATCGCCCACGCCAAGCTTGAAGGCCGCGTAGAGGAGCTAGAAAAGGAGAATGAAAGATTACGAAGGCAACCAACAAAGACTTGGGCTGGAGTGGTCGCGCAAGCACCGCCAAAGCCACAAACCACGAAAGAAACGATCGCCAAGGTGACCAAACGGTCAGATACGGCGGTCTTCCTCAGAACCCTACCAGGCCAAGACACGAGCGTTAAAAAAATACAAGAACTGCTAACCAAAAGTATTGATCCAGCAAAAGATAAAATTAGAATAAATAAGGTTAAACCTAGTAGAAACTCAGTGATTGTGGAGGTGGCTACAGAAGAAGACAAAGAAAAATTGTTAAAGAATCCCAAGCTGAACTCGGTGGTAAAGTGTGAACCGCCGAGAAAAAGGAACCCGCTGGTCATCCTATACGATGTACCAGCAACAATGACAAACGAGGAACTGTACCTGAGCATAAAGGACCAAAACTTTGACCAAATGAATGAAAATGAATTTAAGGATTCTTTTAAATTGAGATTTAAAACGGGACCTCGGGACCGTGATGTTGTACATCACGTCGCCGAGGTCACAGCACCTATGTGGAAGCAGATTATAACAATGGGCAGACTGTATGTTGGCTTCCATGCCATTAATATTAGGGATTACCTTGTGGTACCTCGTTGCCATAATTGTGGATACTTGGACCACATTCTAAGGCACTACACCAGGGGGTCGGCTTGCTCCAGGTGCGGCGAAGATGGTCACTCACGAAAAGAATGTAAAGCCGCAAGTGTATGCATTCCTTGCAAAAGACGTGGGAAGAAAAGCTGCGAAGCCCCAGGACGAAACTGCCCTACATACCGCATGCTCGAGCAGAGACTAATATCTAGAATGGACTATGGCTGAGTACATCAAACAGAACAGGACGCCAAAGCGAAAATCCCCTAGCAAAAGGAGGAGGGATGCCATTAGGGCAAATAGGTTTAAAGAATTCATAAAGTGTCTTTCGAGAGATCCGATACCTGAGACAGTTGACAAAAGTATCCAAACAGATCCACCGAAAATCGATAAATGTATCCAGATGGAAACTACCCCTATGGCTACTCCCTCCTCTCTCAGCAGGGAAGTGAAGCCGACAAAACACCAGCAACGGCAAATGCATCCTGTGCCTGAGGTCCCAGCAAATGAAAGTAACCATAAAGAACAAAAGCCTGTGCAAGAGAGCACAATAACAAGCTCTCTAGACACCCCAGTGGTAAGACTACCACCAGTAGATCCGGTACGGATATACCCAAATTTAGAATTTACAATGCAGCTGGCGAGATTGGAGCAGCCGGCTACCTTGACCACTGCCTTAAGACATGTGGTCCGCGTAGGACCTTCTCAGTAATGGAGGCTGTAGACAGAATACAGCTTAAGTCAGTGAATCTCCCCACCGACTTCGGAGCCCTGCGAGACTTACTAAAGAAAGTGTTCGAGAGAAGAGGAGAAAAATTTGACCTAAATGACATTTACGAACAGTCAGTTTTGGCTAATGGACGTATTACGTATGACTGGAACAAGACATGGCCAGAAGACCACATACATACATACTTTCCGTAGATGACAAAAATTACCATTGGCCAACTCAATACGCATAACAGTCGACTTGTAATGCAGGAGCTGCGAAAGGAAGTGGAGGAGAGGAGGCTGGATGTGCTCTGTCTACAAGAGCCGCACTCCCTGGCTGGAAAAATTGCATTTGCAGCCACGACGTGGCAGGTCATCAGCCAAGGAGATAATCCGAAAGCGGCAATAATAATCACGAACAAAGCCCTGAAAGTAACTACACTATCACAGTTCACTAGTAGTCACTGCAATGTCGTGGAGCTGCTATCTCCCAGTGAAACAATAATATTAATTAATATGTACTTTCAGTACGGAGATAACATTGAAACACATCTTGACCATCTAACTACAGAAACTACGGCACTGCAAGGACGAAGGATGATAATCACTGCTGATATCAATGCAAAATCCCCCCTGTGGCACAGCGGCACAAGGGATACCAACGGAGAGAAAGTAGAGGATTTTATCATGGCATCACAACTAGTGATAGCTAACAAGCCTGGTAATCCTCCAACCTATGTAGGGGGAGGAGGACCAGGCACGAACATTGATATAACTATGGCCACCCCCAATGCAATTAACACAATACAAGAGTGGAAAGTAGAAGAAAACGCCACTACAAGTGACCACAACCTAATCAGTTCATTGTGGGTAGAGGAGGGTTCCGCTGGGCCAAGGGGTGGGAGATGCAATTTAATTACAGAAGGGCCGATTGGGAACGACTAGCAAGGGAGTGCGTCATTCCTGGCTTGCCAGAAGGTGGCGTAGACTTTGACATAGACGTAAACGACCGAGCAGAAGAACTGACCAATGCAATAACTAGCGCGGTGAAAGCTGCCGTACCGATCAGGAGGAAGGCCATGGCAGCCTCTCCATCACCATGGTCGCCCGAACTTGAGGATATGCGCCGGTCTGTTGGAAGGTTGAGAAGATATTACCAGCGCAGTGTCGTCTGGCCGGAACGGCAAAGATGCCTGATGCAGTATCGGGAGGCTAAAATTCGTTTTCAGAAAGAACTCCAGGCTGTTAGAATACAAAGTTGGGAAAATTTCGTCCAGAGCCAATTGGCATTGGACCCCTGGGGTACACCGTATAAATTAGTACGAGAAAAGATCCGCTCTCCACTGGAATTATCAATAGTCAGGCACGGGGACAGGATGATGGAATCCTGGCAGGAAACTGCTGAGGTCCTCCTCCGGTCCCTGCTGCCTGATGATAGCGCGGATGGGGAATCCGATCAGCAACAACAAATAAGACAAGAAAACCTCAATGAATACACCAACAACACGGCAGTCTACCCTTTCTCGGAGGAAGAGGTGGCTGCCCACATAAAATCACTTAAAAGGGGTAAAGCTCCCGGGCCAGACGGCATTGTAGCTGAGGTGGTGCAATTCCTAGCTCCCCAGCTAACTGCACCACTCACTCACCTATACAACGAATGTCTGATGCAACAGAAAATTCCAAGGATGTGGAAGTCTGCGAATGTAGTCATCATTCGGAAAGGGTTAGACAAAGATCCAACAAATGTAAAATCCTACAGACCAATCTGTTTGATTAACATACTAGGAAAAATATTAGAAAAGCTACTAGCCGACAGACTGGCTGCACACAGAGTGCTGCGTGGGGTGAGCGACAGGCAGTTCGGCTTCAGGCCCGGGCGGTCGACATCTGATGCAATCGCCCTGGCCGCTGAGGTCTGTGGCTCTACCCCACATAAGTACGTGGTGGGCATCATGGTTGACATCAGTGGAGCCTTCGATAACCTGTGGTGGCCTTCGCTCTTCTCCTGCTTGTGGGAGAAGGAGTGCCCAGGGCCGCTATATGGTTGTCTGAGGAGCTATTGCGAGGAACGGGAGGTCTGGCTATCATCTTCTAGCAAGAGGATTGGAAAATCTGTAACAAAGGGTTGTCCTCAGGGTTCCGTGCTAGAGCCCCTGTTTTGGGACATCCACATGGAGCCTTTACTAGACACCCTACAGCAAAGTGAAGAAGTGCTAGAGGTGATAGCCTATGCAGATGACCTCCTCCTGTTGGTCGGTGGCCGTAGCCGCGAAGACATTGAACCTAAAATAGAGAGTGCCCTAAACAAGTTACAACTATGGTGCCAAAATACCAAAATGACGGTGTCACCAAGTAAGTCCACCTACTTGCTATTGAAGGGACAACTAATCCGTAACCCGACTGTACGAATCGACCGCTCGCCGGTTCTACGGAGACGTGACGCGCAATACTTGGGCATCATCATTGATGAGAAGTGGAATTTTGGGAAACACACAGAAACTGTAACCCATAAAGCCCTCCAAACACTGAACAACCTCATATCCATAGGACATCAAAGATTTCATCTTCCACCTCATCTTATAAAACTTTATCACAGCAGCATATTAACATCGATAGTGGGTTCCGGCTCGGGAGTCTGGGCACACAGGCTCACGAGGGTGGTGCCCGCCATGACAGTAAGAAGGGTTCAGAGGAATATGATTCTTAGATCGGTAGGGGCTTACAGAACAACACCAGGGGGAGCACTACTAGTCATAATGGGGCTTTGCCCCTTGGACATCAAAATCAGGGAGCAAAATCAAGAGCTGTGGGACGCAGATGACACAGGGCGCAGGACACATGAGTTGATACCAAGCATCAGGGAACGGCTGAGAATGAAGTACTTTGAACCCACCAGAGGACTAATCCATTTTCTTACTGGACATGGACCTTACCCGGCATACTTATGTCGGTTCGGGAAAAAGGCTACACCCGCGTGTGAATGTGGTGAACCGGAGGGCACTCCCGATCATGTGATTTACGAGTGCCCCCTCTTCAATGATGTTGCTTCTACATTACGTGACCAACTACCAGACCATGACACTTACCATCTGATAAGACAAGAAGACACCTTCCAAACACTGAACAGACTTGCTAACGAGGTATCACAGAAAGTGTTGAGAGAACATTTGAGGGAACAAAACTAAGAAGCACAGATTACGACAAACACGTGCCCTTTTCCCATACCGCCTGTGCGTGGATAGGCCGACCCTTCAATCTGGAATCCGCCACGTACGGGATTAGGGGGAATGGGGACTAAAAATAACCTGGATTTGACAATACACTGGAGATGACGTAGGTTAGAACTAGTTAGTAGGAATTAGACCAGAAATCTAGATTTAGGAACCTGCAGCGATTAACATCCTGGCCTGCCCAGTGTCAGGGGCACGCCCATTGGGATTAGCTCGATGGGCAAGGCAATAAAGTAGGTTTGTACATTGCTGACACATCTGTGACGCTGCAGGAAGTAGAATGTAGGATTAGCTTAAAACATCTTAGGCGTTAAAATAAATAAATATAGCTGCCCATTGAAAGTAGATTGTAGCTGTAGCTCACAACTCATTATATTGTAATTAGCTGCTAATTGTAGCTAACAGTAGCAAGTAAGACCCACTAATCAGATAAGGAGGTGAGTTGAGATGTATAAATATTATTGTTGATGGTAAATAAAGATTAAAAAAAAAACTGCGGAGGAAAGCACGTCGCGAGATTTCGTGGCTGCAGTTACATTGCTAACTGAGTTCGCGGAGGCAACAAGAAGAGAAAGAGGAAGCGACGTAGAAACCGTTCCGACCGCGGGCCAGCGCCTGCGGCAGGGACAGACCACCAGCAGCAGGGGGTCCCTCCGCCCCCCGAAAGACGCCACCATGATGACGCTGTGCCGCACAACAAGCTTCGTGCGGCCACAGAAGCCGCAGTAGCGGACCTCAAAGCCGCATTCGCGGCAGAGAGGACCGCCCTACGAGACGAGTTGGCCGCGGCTCATCGGGAAATCCAGCGGCTGCGGGCTGAAGTGGCTTCTGCCGCCAAAGCCCTGCGGCTCACCCCACCTGCTCCAACCCCACCGGGGCGGGAGCCCACAGAAGAAATGGACGAAATGGAAACGGACCCAGATCCAGCACCGCCACCTCCCAAGAAGAAGATGGCGATGCGGATCTCCAAGGACCTGGAAGGGTTGCTTGCATTGGCCGCCTCCGAAAAGGTTGAGGCAGCCACCAAGGAAAACGCAGCCCCGGTCTCCGTCAGAGAACAGAAGAAGGCTGTTTCACGACAGCCAACAGTCGTCCAGACCGTACCACGAGACGCCGGGGACGATCTCGCCATCCTCCTAGAGGGGGGGAGTTCGTTCGCCGAGCCACAACGCAGTCGGCGCGTTGGGGCCAGAGAAGCCAAGAAGAAGTCGATATCCGAACCTATCCCAATCTCAGTTCAATCCACACCCTAAATCATACCAGAATTATCCTTCCAACACAATCCTACCAACATCCAAAGAAACACCATTCACGATTCTCCTAAACCCATCATTTCGAAACCCTTATTTTCCTACAGAAGGTATGGGCTCGAGCAGTCCCGGTCCTTCGAATCACAAACGAGTGATACAGATATCCCATCCGACACTCCACTCCTCCCGGACGGGTTGGCTCGCGCCGGACCGTTGTTACGCGGGCTGGATGGTATGATGCGGCGTCGGTCCGGAGGCGGTGGTCTGCGTCTGCAGCACGGCGTTTCTCTCTCCGTGGGGTGACTGTGTGCCAATCATAATCGTTAACAGAGGCTTTTCTGTTAGTAGCACTCCCTGCCTGAGCGGAAACGGAGTGACTGACTGGGGCCACTCGACGTAACCGTCGGCAGCGCAGAGGGAATGCGCGTGTACGTCTGCAGTAGAGAGCCTGTATAGGGAGAGAGTGGCCAACCGGACGATACGGCGGCCATTTTTCTGCCAAACTGCGGACGGGACTTTTGATGGCCAGTAGTGGAGTACACACTCAGCGAATCAAAAGCACAAGACAATATGGCGAAATCATTCGTTAAATGCCTTTCTTTACAGCTATAATATACTCATAGTAGCCTACTACATACAGCACAGGAAAATTTGATACAGTGGCTGTAAAAATTATTCGTTACTTGCATTTATCTCCTTTAAAGCTCGTTTACTAGACATACTGCAATGAAAGTAACGTAAATAGAAAAAATATAGTGTATAGCATATGTTTTGTATCGGAAGTGCATAACGCTAAAGATTTAACGTACCTGTATGACGTCAGATGAATGAAAGTCGTAAGCAGTTGCTTTCTTGTGACATGCAAAAAGTGTGAGCGTATTAGTACTTCTTGTCACGTCTTCAAACTATTTGCGTGTCCCAAATAAACAACTGCTTACGACTTTACTGAATACCTCTCGTAGATAACAAACGAAAAAGATTACAAAAATCGGGTAATGTTAAATGTAGGCTACTGTAATAACGACCAAATATAACAAGAAAACTACCGTATCCCTTCTACCCCACAGTAAGTAGGCCTATTAAAAACTATCTTCAAGAGTTGGTTGGTTGGTTGTTTCGGGGAAGGAGACCAGACAGCGAGGTCATCGATCTCATCGGATTAGGGAAGGACGGGGAAGGAAGTCGGCCGTGCCCTTTGTAAGGAACCATCCCGGCATTTGCCTGGAGCGATTTAGGGAAATCACGGAAAGCCTAAATCAGGATGGCCGGACGCGGGATTGAACCGTCGTCCTCCCGAATGCGAGTCCAGTGTCTAACCACTGCGCCACCTCGCTCTATCTTCGAGAGTACCTACAATTATTTACTACGAATAATGTTTCACTAACCACGACAACTGCGGAAAACGTGCTAACATCTTGCCTGCGTCAACAGTCAGGCAATAATACTGAAACCAAAATAATGCCTAGTGTTCTGATTCTGGACGAAATAAAGTTTCACGCTATAAAGTCGAGTGAGCGTGGCACAATTATTACAGGAACTTTCCGTTTCCAGCAAGGACTGTCAGATATTGGCTTCAGAAAAGCTTATGATGCTACCAGTATGCACGAACTGTTAAAGAAATAACAGCTTAAAAATGCAGTAAATTGTAATAGGCCTACCTGTTTTGCGTGACTGAAAATATTTAAAAAAACTGACATCTTACAATCAGAGTTTTCTGGCCAAAGTGAAGAACCAAACTTTTTATAGGCGTAACTGAATATTTCGGTTAATATATACCATTAAGAAAGTTGTACCTGGACTTTATTACAAGAGTTACTCATTCCTTCCTGGCATCGTTTACGAACGTCTGCAGAGTGAATTACAGATGTCAAAAACAATACTGTACAATTACTAACGTGTTTACTTCAAACATGTAGGCCTACCGACTTCATCACAAATAGCTTCATTATTTCAACTCGTATTTGAGATCGCAGACGCTAATTACGTTCTAAAACGATAAACTAAATCGAACGTGCATGCGCAACGCATAACAGGTCTCTCAATAATTCAAATACCTATTAATCGTTTCCAAAAGTCCTCTGAACTTCAGTTCAACTCAAAAGCTAACATAGGAAGCGCGAGAGACGTTTGGCAGAAAATGGCACCAAAGCTAATCAACCAATCACGGGCAACTTCACCTATGGCCACTCTCTCCCTATACAGGCTCTCTAGCCTGCAGCAGCCGAACGACGTGGCCAGCGCACGCCACTGGGTACAGAGGCCGGCGCAAGCAACGGCGAGCCGCGGCTTTTACCAGACTCTGCACCTCTGGCCGGAGCGACGCGTTCGGCGGCAGGCGTCGGCAGCGTGCTGCCTTCATCTCCCGAACTGCGCTCGGCACTCGTGGCGACGCGGCTGACGTCGCAGAGCGTATCGACAGGGGGATGCCAGACTACCGCGGCGTGCGCACACACGGCTCGCACGACGCGGGGGCAGCAACCACCGCCGTCCTGGATGTCGCAGACACCTGCCCACTCACACAAGGCGAGGGCAAGGCAGCCTGTGAGCCCACCACGCTGCTGCGGGTCAGGACAGCCGCGTAGGTTAATCCTAAGTCCAGCTGGTCTGTCCTACTAGCTTCGGGGACCGGACTGGTCTGTGGCCATAGCCCCTCTCTATTATCTAAGGCTAGGCGGCCTGTGGTACTACCCGGGCCGCTGTCGCCTGGGGCTTTCGCCCAGCACTAACTAAGGACGAAGGGCCTGTCCTCCTAGCTTCGGGGGCCCTCGCCTGTGACCTCCCGCCGGCCGACCTCTCTGGGTGCCCCAGAGTGCCGGACACAGCATCGTGTCCCATACTCACTCTCCCCCGACCGGCATCGCCAGGGGTAGCGGATGCTGCGTTGCAGATCCGCAGATGGCCGCTTTCATCTTCAGCCGCGGGTCGCGTCGGCCGCAAAACTCGCACTCGAAAACGGGAGTCTTTTCCGGGTCGTGCAGCCTTCTGTATTGGAGGAGAAGGGCCGAGTGGTCCTTATACTCGCCAAAGGTTGGCCTGCCGGCAGCCTTGGTGACGAAGCAGATCCGGCAGCGGAAGACCTCCGTCGGCAGCGTCACCACCAGCTCCATCGTTCAAGTCGCGGACCTGAAACAGAAAAATAAACGCGACCGCTTCACGGTGTAGAAATCGGTCCATTTTAGCCCATGTTAAGTTTATAAGAACAGATTTTTTAGTCATTGAGGTAATACTTGGGAAGGAACGTAGGAGAGGTTCACAGTCGGTAAGGAGAAAATAGCCGCGAAGGTGTAGCTCTACGGCGGCTGCCGGACACCGGAGCATCACACTTCGGGCCGACGTAACTAAGAATTATCTCGGAAATATAAGATCTTGGGTTCTGGCCAAGATGGAGAGAGTCATAATCTTGTGTTTAGCCCCAGTGGAGACCCAGACGTAGCTGGCCGGGGGAAAAAAAGGAAGACGAGCAGAGTGGAAGGCTCATACGTCGCTACCAACTCTGCCGCCGGTGTCGACAGCAAAGGCTGGACACACAGGAGACCGGTCTGCATCTGCCTCCCTGCAGATCGCTGAACCTCGATCGAGGAAGGGCCAGATGGGGCCTGAGCATCTCGCAACCCTCAGTCATAATCGGGAGATAAAGAGGGAGGAAGTATTCAAGGCAGGGCAGGTCCGGCAGTAACACCGGCAGTTGCTACCCTCACAGCAAGGCCGGCCACGTTCCGGAGCCTGCTGCTGAGCCTTCGCCATATTCGGGTGCTGGAAGACCAGTGACTAAAGAAAGTACATCGCATATAAGTGTGTTTTTTATCCGACCTTGCCAGCATTAAGCTGATAAGAACAGATTTTTATTTATCGAGATAATTCTTAGTTACATTTTTACGAAGTATAAATTTAGGAAAAGAATATTCATGACTCTATACAATGCGAGTTTTACAGATTTAGTAAGTTTAGATAAAATTTAGAGAAACGGTTCTAACCGTACTTAAGTATTGTATTACTATTCTAGTTCGTGGGTTAAGCCCACTACTTAAATATTGAGAGACCGCGTTAGGCGCGGGTACTTACGTATGTCATCCTTAAGAGTATTACCGCGATAGGCGCGGCCTTACTTATGTCAGACCACGGTAAGTTGGACCTAATTTAGGGGCTATTTTATTTTTCCATTCTTCTCCGTGCCCTGACAGCACACTGCACATGCACGGCTGCCAGCGGCTGGTGCGCCACGCACGCAGGCGGGTCACACTCAGCAGGACTTCTCCCCTCTGTCCGCCTTGCGGCAGACGTCACTGGGGTGTCGTGGCAGGAGGGCGTTGCTTCCCACGCTGGCTGGAGACTGCCGGGCAGTAGGCACACGTTTGGCGCCGCCTAGCACCGCGCCAACCGAGGTGGGGGCCATATTCGGCGGACACCACGGAGGGAGGGGCACCAGGCAGCACCGCACGCACCGCTACTGACTCGGCACTGCTGCAGTGCGGCGCGAAGATGGTGTAGCGCCGCAGGTCCCGCGTCGTGGAGGAGAATCTCGACACCGACGTCACGAAGGCACCGACCTCGAAGTTCTCCGACGCCTGCAGTCTCGAGGGTCTCGCAGCCTGACGTCAGAGCATGCCACAGCCTAGGGGGACACATACTGGCGGTAGCCAGTAATGTGTTCCATATAAATGTCGCGGGACCACTTGATGGTGTCAGAAACCATCAGCCGCCGCATCAGTTGGCAGTAGCGGCTAGCGATGCCTAGGTGCCGGAGCACTGCATCGTTCTGGCGGTCCCACGCCCCCAGACTGCCGACAACCAGGGCGTCGACAGTGACGGAAAAGCCGCGAGCGGCTAATCCTCGCGCAACGTCGGCGTACTTAATCCTCTTCAGTTGCCGAGCGTTGTCGAGTGCAATCCGCCTATTCTCGAAGGGGATTGTCACATCGACGATGGTCACAGTCTTCGCGGCCTCGTCAGTTATTACGAGGTCCGGACGCAGCCCACTGCTGTCCCCTATGACAGCTTGGTTGATCCTGATGTCAGGAACAGCAGTGTTTCCTCTTCTTGGCCGTCCAGCGACTGCTGCCGCGAGGCGGTTGAGGACCGCGTTGTGGCGATACTGCAGGGCTGCTGAGTGCACCATAGACGCGTTGATCACGTGTGGGAGCGTCTCATTGTTGTGGCCACAGCGTCGGCAGGCTTTGTTGTTGTTTGCCCGCCCATCGAAGCGGCGACAACCGTTCAGAGGCACGCCTCCGAGCCTGGCGCGGTGAATGAAGCGCCAGTCTGCGAAGCGAGTGTATTTGCCTCCCGCCATGAAGTGGTTGGACGCTGTGGACTCCCTGGTGCACTCGAATACCTTCCCCTGGTCAGGTTTTCTGAGTAGGAGGTTGGGCAGGCGCTGCCTCAGACACTCGCGGAGCGTCCGCGAGAGAAGACGTTTGGCGCCCCCTCCCATCCGGACATGTTCGACGCCAGTGTTGGCGGTGCGTCCCACGCTGCCATCATCGTGCTGCGGTCCATCGCCGCCATCTTCGAGGTGTCGTGTAGTCCCAGGCGCCGCCCCCTCCGTGGCCGGCTGCGTCACCCCTCCGATGCCGCCGTGTTCCGCGTCGTCAGCGATGGCGGGTCGGCCGTTGACCTCCACCTGCAACTCAGAGAGCAGTTCACTCCAGCGCCAGGTGACGCCACGCGGCGCTAGGCGCTAGGCGCGTCCACAGTGACTGGATGCCGCCTCCGTCACGTGCGAGGTGACCCTCAGTGCTGCCGCTCAGGTAGGTGGCCAAGTCGGGTCGACTCGGCTCCCTCCCCAGTCGGCGGCGCGCGGCCGTAGATAGAGTGGCCCAGGCGATGTCGCGGACGGTGGCGTCGTCGCAGTGCAGCATGCGGAAGCCGTGGACGATCGTCGAGATGACCGCAGCGTCCGCGAGCGGCGTCAGGCCGCATCCTCCCTCTCCCAGCGCGAGGTACAGCTGTTCAGTGGACGCACGCTGTGGAAGGAAGAGCCATGATTTGACAGCCGCTTTCACTGCCTTGTCGAGTGCATATAGCGGCCCCTTGCGTACCGCTCCGCCCCGCATGACAAAGTCAAGCCTAGGGAGGAGGAAGACACGCACAGCGTCAGTCTTCTGCCAGGGAGCCAGCAGGGAAGCGTCCAGGTGCTGCAAGTCACGTCGAATTGCCGCGATCGCATCCGTTGGCGTCTGCGAGACTTTGTACCCGGTGGGAACGCCAAGATGGAGGTAGGCGTCACCCGCACCGAGCACGGCTGGTTCTCCCCCTTGCAGGGCGAATACCGAGCCTAGTGTCTGCCGACGGCGGATGTGAAGCGTGGCACACTTCGACGGCTTGAAGGTAAGCCCGGCCCACGTCGCCGCCTCACCCACAACATTGAGGAGCGTCTGCATCGCCTCTGAATCCCGCGCCAGAAGCACGATATCGTCCGCATACGCCAGTGCACTCACACTGACGCCGCTAAGCGGAATACCACACTCATTTCTGAGCGAGGTTGCGGCGCGAAGTACCGGCTCGAGCGCGAGGTTAAAGACGATGGGCGACAGTGGACAGCCCTGCTTGACCCCCGCCTGGATCTCTATCTCCTCCGTTAGTCCGTCAGATGTACGGACGCGGGTGGAGCAACCATTGTACATATCGGCAATTAGCTGATGCAATTGCTCTGGCAGTCCCATCCTGCTCAGTACTCCAAGGAGGTGAGCGTGAGGCACTGAACCGAAGGCATTCGCCAGATCAAGCCAAGCAAAGCATGCTTGGCCTCCCCTGCGCCTTGCATCATCAATTGCCGTCTGCACAATGAAGTTGTGCTCGTAGCAGCCTTCAAACGTGCGGAAGCCCTTCTGTTCTGGGGAGAGCAGGTTCAAACGCTCTGCCCAGAGAGAAGTGCGGTCCGCAACGATTGCAGCAAAGAGATTAGAGATGGTAGAGCTCAATGCTAAAGGCCGCCAGTTTGTCACGTCCGAGACGTCCCCTTTCTTGTGGATGAGGACGGTAGTGGATATTTTCCACTGCACCTGAGTCTTCCGCTCATTCCAGCAGCGCGAGAAGATCTTAGCTAGCACGTGGCAGCCAGGATCCTCACGTCGCAAGTCCGAGTAGGTGACTCCGTCTGACCCAGGAGCAGTATTGCTCGCCTTCTGGAGCCGCTGTTGCACCTCTGAGGGGGTGATCGGCGGCAGGACCTCCTCGCTGACATCAGGAGGCGTGGTGGCGGCAAAGTCCGGGACAGCAGCTGGTGCATCTGAAACAGAAAAGTCAGATTTAGCATATACTTTCTTGAAGTGCTCCGTGAGCACGTTGCCATCGATTTGGCAGTACGGCGACGTCTCGCCAAGGACGCGCTGCATCGCCTTGCGCCGGTCCGCGCGGTACAGCTTCTGAATCTCAGACGCTGCATTCGCGTCGTACCGACGCTCGGCGGCCGCCGCGCGCCGTGCGCCACGTCCACCGCGCTGCCCACCGCGGCCGCGTGTAGGGGCAGGGGGAGGGGGATTCGCAGCAGCGTCGGCGCGGCCCTGGCCGCGGTGCGCTGCTGCTGGTGGCCCATCCTGTCGATCTCCGGCTGCCTGGCGTTGTGGCTTCGTCTCGGCGATCTCGGAGATGAAGTCCTCGACGACCGCGACGAATGCGTCCCACGGCTGGTCGTGGGCGCTCTCCAGGGCCGCCAGCCAGCACCGCTGCCTCTCCGTTAGCCGAGCGTCGGCTGGGGCAGGGGAGGGCGGAGCTGCCTCGGTTGCGCCCTGTACGGAGGGTACAGGAGGGTTGGTCAAGTTTGGTGGAGGACAGGAGTTTTGCGGCGGAAGGTTGGGAGTGGGACGGTTGTTACGGCGTCGGCATCTCCTCTTCTTGCTGCCATGTCTCGGAGATGCAGCTGCAGTCCCTCCGTTCACGTCGCGCCGCCCCGTCGTCTGCGTCGGTGGTGGTGCCGTGCTGCCATCTGGCGTGGGTCTCGCAGTGCTGCTTTCAGTCGCCGCGCCGGTGACAGGTGGCGCAGCGGTAGCAGCGGGGGTCGGTGTAGCTTGCGCCGGCCTGGCGCTCGGGTCGGGCGCACCGCGGCTGGTGTTCGCCGCGCCGCCAACAGATGGCCCAGCGGTCGCCCACGCCCTGTCGCCGGAGCGAGATACACGAGGTGTAGCTCGCGCCGGCCGCCCAGACGCGGCCTTGAGATTTACAATTTTGTTTTGGTTTGTGACCGGCCGATGTGACCGAGCGGCTCTAGGCGCTACAGTCTGGAACCGCGAGACCGCTAAGGTCGCAGGTTCGAATCCTGCCTCGGGCATGGATGTGTGTGATGTCCTTAGGTTAGTTAGGTTTAAGTAGTGCTAAGTTCTAGGTGACTGATGACCTCAGATGTTAAGTCCCATAGTCCTCAGTGACATTTGCCATTTTCGTTTGTGTAAACTTCACGAAAATAAATACATTTCTTTCATGTTTTGGTCATATAAGCAATCTTTTACATTCATACATGAACTCCTTAATTACGAAACATTTGTGTTTGTTGGTGATCTTCACTTTGAACAGTTAGTATGAGCTACGTCGTTGTTACGCGATGTACGCTGCGTGTGTCCCTTACACACAAAAAATACAATTCGAAAATTTGTCCGATACATCAAAATAATCGGTTGTGGTCCCACTATAATCTGCTCCAATTTGAACCGAAGGTTTGAGTTATTCTGTGCTTGAACATCTGTTGGCAAGGAGCTGCATTTGTTTTAAAAACGCCATATAAGACTAGACGGTGTTGAAGAGCTGACGCAGCAAATATGCTATCTCAAAACCCTACCCAGTTTCTGAAGCCTTTGGAGAACGTTGCTGAAGGTGGGAATCACAAGCCTCCAACAGTTCACGAGACCACATCTTTACGAAACGCAGTACCAGACCAGATGAATGGCGTTAACAGTGTCTTACAAAATAGAGCAGTTGAGTTTCAAATGGCTGTGGAATTTCTGAAATCGTTACAAAACTTCGTAACATCACAAAGTGGAAAAATGACAGCGAAATACACGATGATGGTAACACGGAGGAAACTGTGGTTCGTGGAAGAGAGATGATCATGACTGATATTTACGTACCAATAGTCAAGTTACGCTGAGAATTTCCTCATTGTATAAACGCTTAAAAGAAAGCTCTTTCCTGTATGGGTTTTTCGCTGAGTTCTGAGTGAAGTCTGTTGCCGAATTTAAGGTAGGTGCCCATAGCAACAAATAGATTCCTTGAAATCTGTTCTGCGGACTTTGAAGTGAATTTTGAAGATGAAGTGGTACATTTTAAGTATTTCATCTGGGAAATTGTTAAAAGTGGAGAAAAAAATTCCAGCTTCGTGGTCATATCAAGACGTGTATTAAAAATCAGATTTCCCAAATGTTGTGAAAGTGTTAAAAATTTATTTATACCTCAGTTACGAACGCTAAAAGGTAGTGAATTTATTCAGAACCAAAACTCCTGTAAATTCGTCATCGATCTTCAATGGTGCAAAGACGGCGGGCATAATGACAATTGAAAACGGTGTCTTGTGGAAAACAGACTAAAAAAATATCATGAAAGTTAGTACTGAAATAAAATTACGGAAAGTAGACGTTAACATATTGGCTGAATAAAACCAATTCTGTTTTACGATTTCAATTTCGAAATGTAACACTGTTTAATGACACCTGTAATTTATTTTCTATAGGGTATTATTAATTATTGTTGTTTGTTTAGTTCAATAAACTGTATTTACTAAATTAATCACTTGGAAAAATTAGGAGTTTCTTAGGAGATCGTTATGGACGGCGGAGAGGGCGTTGCGGCTGCAACAAGATTTATTGGTGAACTGGATTTACTGTGCGAAAACTCATGCAAACTTCTATAACACAATTCAATACTACAGATACTACCATGTTTCATTAAGGATTTGCTGTGCTTTCATACCGCTCCACGCCCTTCAGACGGCTATTCATACACTACAAAAATAGCGATACAAAACGAGCGTGTAACTACTGCAATGAAATCACTTGGCTTTTTATTTCCATGGACGAAACATATCTTAGTTTAATCAATTAAATTCATGTTTCACTGAGTATTGTGTGTTCAATGTGATGCGTTATGTGGAATTTCAATAGTGTAGCAAACGTGTACGTGCACAGAGTTGAGTTGATAGCCGCCAACACGAGTCACACTTAGGTGGTGTTTCTCAACTGCTAAACGAGATGGCAGCACGGACAGCCCGCAAAGAGTACTGTGGCCGATGTGCAGTGAGGAAATTTCGGCCGGTGTGCGCACGCCATGCAATCTTTCTTAAACGATTTTATAGAAATTATTCAGTAAAAAAAAAAAAATCTTTTTGCGTTACTTATACCTTTACATGTCAGATCCACTATGCCGTGTCCAGAAATTCGTCAATGGTCATAGTTATCGTGATATTTGCGCTTACGTAATACACTGCGTAAATTTCAAAAAAAGTTTGCAACGAAAATCAGGGGTTTCTATGATTTTGCCTTTGGTGCATATTACATTATATTTTATTGCGTCGGAAATTTAACTAACATACTAAATCTTTCTATAGACTTGGGTAGAGGTCTTGATCATTACCAACCTCGACAAAATTGATCTGACATAACACACCCATTTGCGATCACGCAAGCCAGCGATAAAGCCAGAACGAAATATCCAGAACATTCCTCATAATTCATAAGCTGTTTGAGGTATCAAAATGATCTTTTTGCAAAAGATAGCACGCTGAGAGGAGACTATTTTTTCATATGGTAATACAAAATTTCAGATTTAGCATGTTATTCCACTCACTACAGACCTTTTCGATGGAACTACGTAATTATTTATAAGGGCCATCGATAGCTGATGAAACGAGAAATACTGTGGATTTTGGATCAACATTACTGAAGACCTTACAGAGGATGTGCTTTCTCATAAGCTATTGACCTTACTTTTCCACCATTCGTCACTTAAAATTAATAAACCACTGTTTCAGAATTTTGTAGTAGTCTACACAACAAGTAGCATGTGCGCCAAAATATTATCTCAAATGTGCTATGGCAAAAGAAGCAAATTTTAGCATGACAATAAAAGAAATGAGTTTCCTCCCCCTTACCCAGTGTGGCTAGTGTCTCAAAATCAGAAGTAGGTCTGGCAGTTGGCTGAAACAGGAATGTAGAACCTTGACTCCCCTCGCTCGCCACATTTGCGGCGCTGTATTGAATTCAACAAATATCGTTTCTTTTTGCATTACAGTGCGGTCATTGTAGTTATGGGATAATGATATGCACATATACAAATGGCGGTAATATCGTGTACACAACATTTTTCCAACAACAGTTAGCGTCACCAATTCCCATTTCTACCACAGGGAGACCAGATGTACGAAATCAGAAACTGAAATGAATCTATGTTTTGTGGAAACTTTAGTTAACACTACCTTTATGTACTAGATTTGTGTTCAAATACTTTGTTTACACTACAACTACGCAGCTCACAGTACCATTCTGTTGACACTCACTCAAATAAGAACTCTTCTATTAGTAATAGAGCAAATATTTTATTTTTTGTGGTTGCTACATCCAAACAAATGAGGAAAATGATTTCTAGTTTTGCGTTTTAATTTCAAACATTGAAACTTTGTTTTAATTTCGTCTGTAAATACAATAATCTTTTTAGAATTTGTGTGAAAATTTTGCAGTGTATTACATGTAGTGACGTAACGTGCGATTCTTACAGTCTAACACTAAACTTGTGAACATTGTGACCTGAAGCAATAGACAATGCACAAAAAAGTGCGAGTGACAAACTCCTTGCTATATGAAAGCGTTGCATAGTACCAAACACAGAACTTTATTTATTCAGTATGACCACATTTATTCTCCATTTTTTTATGCTGCACGTTACTTAAAAACGTGCTGTTTCAAAATATACGGGATATTTAACAAAAAACGGGACAGTGTACGATCATTACTCTCTTCGTCGAAACAATGGGACGCTTAAGCTAAATGATAATCACATAAAATATAGGGCATCTGGTCACCCAGTTCAACCTCACCCCTTCTTCAGTCACAACAGGCAATCCTACCCCCTCGCTATTACGCACCAGTCCTCCATGCTTATACCGTCACATTCGTACCTTCCCCACGGCCGACCTTTCCCCCACAACAGACTCCTTAACTTAGGGCACGTCTTCCCGGTTCTTAATGCTAGGAAAGTGCTTTTTTTTTAATATCAGTGTTTCGGCATAAAGTTTTACATGTTTTTAAACGTGCGCTAACTGTGCTTCGTTTTACCTTTTATTGTTACTGTTTCAAACAGATAGTGGAAGAGGTACTTCTAAATTATTTCTAAAAATTACGATTTTGTTTTTCACCTCTACGAAGTTTCAGATTCAATGTAAATATCTCCCCAACTTATTTTCCGTTTCTTTTTCACGTCATTTAATTTTTGTCAATCAGCTGATTCAAATCAGTACTTTAATTGCCACTGAAACTTTGTGAAGATGTGAATTATCTTGAAGAAAGATGAGTTTTTATTTTCTTTTGTAATTCACGCCTCATCTTAATATGTTTATCATCTCTCACTCTCGCACTACCAAATGCTATTAAGCACTATCGTTTTACTCTTTGCAGGTTAATCAATATAAAGAATCCATTTTGTGTACCATACCTGTAAACACTCACAATTCAGGCTTTTTTGACAGTTGAAACCGATTTCATCCTTTCGCTGCAAAATCATCAGCCTCGACTTAGTATTTTGATTGGTCTACATTTCTGACAGCAAGTGAGGTGGTGCAGTGATTAGCACACTGTACTCGTATTCTGGAGGATGACGGCTCAAATACCTGTCTGGCCATTCAGATTTACGTTTTAAGTAATTCAGGGGTACTTCTCCAAGTAAATGTCAGAACTGTTACTTTGAAAAAGGAACAACCTACTTCCTTCCATATCCTTTCGAAATCAGGCTTGTGCTCCTCCTTTCATGACCGCAGTGTTGAGAGAATGTTAAACACAATTCTTCCGTTCTTCATTTGTGATGCATCCTTGTCTTATTCACAGAAACAAACTGAAATACAAAAACATTTAATTCTCTTTAAAATGTCCCAAAAATACTGAGAAATAAACTTCGGTTTTAACTTCAGTAAGAAGTAACATTTTTCACGATCATTTTACGCAAAGCTTTCTACTAGTTAATTATTTATATAAAATGTACTGCACTCATCTGACGTGTTGATGGCATTAGGTATTTCACAGAGCTGTAACTGCTGATCGTAGAGGTCATATATGGCACTTTTTCAATGTTTTAATCCAGAGATAGCCCTAACCTATCGGTTGCAGAGATGTGCGCACTTCCATAGCATTCCCAGCTGATGTTCATGCTAGGAAGACAAGCTAATCCAGCTTTAGTCTTCAAAAATATAACAGGGGTCTTTATTTTGTTTTATGATTTACACAGAAAGACATGTTTTAGAATCTTCATTTATTATCACACATAAAAGACTAAAGAATAATCCGTTATTCAACTTTAAAATAAAAATATTTTCAGTTAAACGTTGAGTCTGAAGTGTGAGGATGAGTGTCACTCATGTAACACTGAACTGTTGTCCATGTCTGCTTGTAAAATAAAATTTATGATAAGGCAGGTTTGGGCATAAATGTCTAATTAGCTTAGGGGAGAATGGTGCACTCAGCCATCGGTGCTCTGTGTGATGGATGCCCACAGAACACCTCCCTCCCCATATTCCTCCACCTCACACTTCATGTAGCGCGGCTGTTTTCACGTGTTGTTGCAGTTTTGAAACGTGCTACAAGTGAATCACGCTGAAGAGTGGCTACATTCGAATTGAGCTGTCCATTCCTTAACTGTTTACAATAAAACAGTGCACTCTGTATATTTCCTCATCGCCTTTGGATGTATTACGGTTGGTGATAAACTATTCAAAATGAAGACATTCGAGATGGTGCAGACTTTCAGTTTATCTATTCGGTCGAAATATATATAGCAACGCAGCTTCAGAAAGTTAATATGTATGAAATAGTTTCACAAATCAGATTGACAATTGATGTACGTTATTGTGCAATATAAAGAAAAATATCAACAAATTCATTGATATCACTTCCGTCTCTGTATCCAACGAAGAAATTTCGCACCTCAGATACGTATACAGCCAACATAAAAATTGTACGATGCGGTGGAGGCAATAGAAAAGGACAGAATGACATGTTACACCACCCTTCTTTTCTTCAGACATAAAACACACTCAGTAGCTGTACTGGGTGGTGTTTTATACACTACTGGCCGTTAAAATTGCTACACCAAGAAGAAATGCAGATGATAAACGGGTATTCATTGGACAAATATATTATGCTAGAACTGACATGTGATTACATTTTCACGCAATTTGGGTGCATAGATCCTGAGAAATCAGTACCCAGAACAACCACCTCTGGCCGTAATAACGACCTTGATATGCCTGGGCATTGAGTCAAACAGAGCTTGGATGGCGTGTACAGGTACAGCTGCCCATGCAGCTTCAACACGATACCACAGTTCATCAGGAGTAGTGACTGGCGTATTGTGAAGAGCCAGCTGCTCGGCCACCGTTGACCAGACGTTTTCAATTGGTGAGAGATCTGGATAATGTGCTGGCCAGGCAGTAATCGAACATTTTCTGTACCCAGAAATGCCCGTACAGGACCTGCAACATGCGGTCGTGCATTATCCTGCTGAAATGTATGGTTTCGCAGATATCGAATGAAGGGTACAGCCACGGGTCGTAACAAATCTGAAATGTAACGTCCACTGTTCAAAGCGCCGTCAATGCGAACAAGAGGTGACCGAGACGTGTAACCAGTGGCACCCCATACCATCACGCCGGATGCTACGCCAGTATGGCTGTAAATAGAACCTGGATTCATCCGAATACATGACGTTTTGTCATTCGTGCACCCAGGTTCGTCGTTGAGTACACCATCGCAGGCACTCCTGTCTGTGATGCTGCATCAAGGGTAACCGCAGCCATGGTCTCCGAGCTGATAGTCTATGCTGCTGCAAACGTCGTCGAACTGTTCGTGCAGATGGTTTTTGTCTTGCAAACGTCCCCATCTGTTGACTCAGGGATCGAGACGTGGCTGCACGATCCGTTACAGCCATGCTGATACGATGCCTGTCATCTCGACTGCTAGTGGTACGAGGCCGTTGGGATCCAACACGGCGTTCCGTATTAACCTCCTGAACCCACCGATTCAATATTCCGCTAACAGGTATTGGACCTCGACCAACGCGAGCGGCAATGTCGCGATACGATAAACCGCAATCGTGATAGGCTACAATCCGACCTTTATCAAAGTCGGAAACGTGATGGTACGCATTTCTCCTCCTTACATGAGGCATCACAACAACGTTTCACCAGGCGACGGCGGTCAACTGCTGTTTGTGTATGAGAAATCGGTTGGAAACTTTCCGCATGTCAGCACGTTGTAGGTGTCGCCACCGGCGCCAACCTAGTGTGAATGCTCTGAAAAGCTAATCACTTGCATATCACAGCATCTTCTTCATGTCGGTTATATTTCGCATCTGTAGCACGTCATCTTCGTGATGTAGCAATTTTAATGGCCAGTAGTGTATAATAACACATGTACATGAAAGGTGTGGTGTCAGGCAATCGGTGATGGTTAGCACCTGTGACACTGAATCTGGATTTACATCCGGATCTACGTCTGTACAGTGTGTGGAAGAAGGTATTTGGAGCACGGATAGGATATTCCTTGTTACCCGCTATGAGCCTCTACAGCTGAGAGGGCGACCTGCCTTTATGTTCCCGGTGCCGCAAGGGATTTTCCCTTTGTGAGAGGGCTGGAATTAAAGAGCTACTGGAATGAGGAGTAGCGGCCCCCAGCTCAGCAAAGTCTACAATGGGCGGAAGAGTGGTGTGCTGAAACCCCACACACCTTAATACCGCATCCAAATGGCACCATAGGCTGAGGATGGCATTGTGGCCGGTCTGAGGCAAGAACAGTGGATCTTTCCTGTTCAAATGGTTCAAATGGCTCTGAGCACTATGGGACTCAACTGCTGTGGTCATCAGTCCCCTAGAACTTAAAACTACTTAAACCTAACTAACCTAAGGACATCACACACATCCATGCCCGAGGCAGGATTCGAACCTGCGACCGCAGCAGTCGCACGGTTCCGGACTGTGCGCCTAGAACCGCGAGACCACCGAGGCCGGCGATCTTTCCTGTCTGCCATGTTTGCATTCATGAGTGGTGTGTAGGAAGATCGACTGTTGGTAAACTTCTGTACGAGTTTTAATGTCATTTTACCGCCATGGTGATTTTGCTAAATATGCAAGGCATTTTCGGAAAGTAATTGTACTAAATGTTTATTTTTTTCTGAAAAAATACAGGACATCGTTAATAAATTTCTTGACTACTTTTTCACATAGTCGCCGTCCTGTTCAATGCAAGTAGTGAGCCGTGGCACAAGCGTCTTTGTGGCATCCTCGAAGAACTCTCACTTCAGAACCTCTTTCTGCACCTGCTTGTCGGTTAAAAAATTTAATGCCATTCACGTGTGGTTTCAAAATGGCTCTGAGCACAATGGGACTTACTGCTGAGGTCATCAGCCCCCTAGAACTTAGAACTACTTAAACGCAACTAACCTACAGATATCACACACATCCATGCCCGAGGCAGGATTCGAACCTGCGACCGTAGCGGTCGCGCGGTTCCAGACTGTAGCGCCTATAACAGCTCGGCCACCTCGGCAGGCCGTGTGGCTTCAAGGAGATGAAAAGATAACCTGAAGGCGCGAAATCAGGGGCTCTGGAAGAGGGCTCAAACATCCCAACCAGGTGAGTCCATGGGCACTTTGGTGGCTAAGACTGTGTGAGGACAGGCGTTGTCGTGTAACAGGCACACTCCTCCCGTTAGCACTGCCCTCCTTCTGTTTTGGATACTCCTTTGAGTTTTCTTAGGGTCTCACAAAATCGTTGCGCATTGACGGTCTCCCCCTGAGGCAGAAATTCGACCCAAATGGTACCTTTTCGGTTCCCAAACATTGAGGCCATAATTTTTTCCCGAAATTGTTGTTTTGAATATTTTGGAAAATGAGGAATTAGTGTGGCGCCACTATGAGACTGTTTCAGGCGTGTAATGAGCCACCCACGTTTCATTTCCAGTCACAATAGCGCTCAGTAATTCCTATCGTTTCAGTTTACGTCGCTCAAGAAACCTGATGGCGCTACTGACCCACTTCTTCCGATGCTGCTCTGAAAGATATCTTGCGCACAGTTTCCGATGTTGTTGTTGTGGTCTTCAGCCCTGAGACTATTTTGATGCAGCTCTCCATGCTACTCTATCCTGTACAAGCTTCTTGATCTCCCAGTACCTATTGCAACCTACATCCTTCTGAATCTGCTTAGTGTATTCATCTCTTCGATTCCCTCTACGATTTTTACCCTCCACGCTGCCCTCAAATGCTAAATTCGTGACCCCTTGATGCCTCAGAACATGCCCTACCAACCGGTCCCTTCTTCTTGTCAAGTTGTGCCACGAACTCCTCTTCTCCCCAATTCTGTTCAATACCTCATTAGTTATGTGATCTACCCATCTAATCTTCAGCATTCTTCTGTAGCACCACATTTCGAAAGCTTCTATCCTCTTCTCGTCCAAACTAGTTATCGTCCATGTTCCACTTCCATACAAATACTTTCAAAAACTACTTCCTGACACTTAAATCTATGCTCGACATAAACAAATTTCTCTTCTTCAGAAACGCTTTCCTTGCCATTGCCAGTCTACATTTTATATCTTCTCTACTTCGACCATCATCAGTTATTTTGCTCCCCAAATAGCAAAACTCCTTTACTACTTTAAGTGTCTCATTTCCTAATCTAATTCCCTTAATTCGACTACATTCCATTATCCTCGTTTTGCTTTTTGTTGATGTTCATCTTATACCCTCCTTTCAAGACACTGTCCATTCCGTTCAACTGCTCTTCCAAGTCCTTTGCTGTCTCTGACAAAATTACAGTGTCATCGGTGAACCTCAAAGTTTTTATTTCTTCTCCATGGATTGTAATACCTACTCCGAATTTTTCTTGTGCTTCCTTTACTGCTTGCTCAATATACAGATTGAATAACATCGCGCAGAGGCTACAACCTTGTCTCACTCCCTTCCCAACCGCTGCTTCCCTTTCATGCCCCTCGACTCTCATAACTGCCATCTGGTTTCTGTACAAATTGTAAATAGCCTTTCGCTCCCTGTATTTTGCCTCTGCCACCTCCAGAATTTGAAAGAGAGTATTCCAGTCAACACTGTCAAAAGTTTTCTCTAAGTCTACAAATGCTAGAAACGTAGGTTTGCCTTTCCATAATCTCTTTTCTAAGATAAGTCGTAGGGTCAGTATTGCCTCACGTGTTCCAACATTTCTACGGAATCCAAACTGATCTTCGCCGAGGTCGGCTTCTACCAGTTTTTCCATTTGTGACTCGGCAGTCTCCATGAAGAGTTATTTCGATGTTATGCACCATCTCATCAGTCGAAATGGAAGGTCTTCCACTCCTCTGTTTCTCATGAACGTGTGTTCCACCTCCTCTAAACTCCGTGCAAAATTTTTGGAAATTTGTGGTAAGGTCTTATGGGACCAAACTGCTGACGTCATCGGTCCCTAAGCTTACACACTACTTTATGTAACTTAAACGAACTTACGCTAAGGACAAAACACACACCCATGTCCGATGGAGGACTCTAACCTCCGACGAGGGGGAGCAGCGCGAACCGTGACGAGGCGCCCGAGACCACACGGCTACTCGGCGCGGCCTAAACACCGTGCACCACGATAATACACTTGCTCTGTTCATAACCCCTTCGGCGTAAACATTTCAGCGGTGTTATTCCTCACGCGAGTAGGAAGTGGGTCACACGAAGTGGCTCGCACTTGGCGAGATTTTTATCGGCATCTGTCAAGCAAGTGGACACTAAAACGGCAGTTTACATACTACCGTGCTCCTGCGATGCTCGCTGTTGTCAGGGGATTCCCTCTACCACTCAGTCTTGCAAACCTTAAAAATTCTAAAAACCACAGTCCGTTATGGTAACAGTACACTTACTTTCTGGACATGCCTCGTATGTGCGTTGAAGAAGTACGTTCCCAGAGTGAGATTTTCACTCTGCAGCGGTGTATGCGCTGATATGAAACTTCCTGGCGGATTAAAACTGTGTGCCAGACCGAGACTCGAACTCGGGACTTTTGCCTTTCGCGGGCAAGTGCTCTACAATCTGAGCTAACCAAGCACGACTCACTGCCCGTCCTCACAGCTTTACTTCTCCCAGTATCTCATCTCGAAGGGGAGTTTCTGTAAAGTTTGGAAGGTGTAGACGAGATATTGGCAGAAGTAAAGCTGTGAGGACGGGCAGTGAGTCGTGCTTGGTTAGCTCAGATTGTAGAGCACTTGCCCGTGAAAGGGAAAGGTTCCGAGTTCGAGTCTCGGTACGGCACACAGTTTTAATCTGACAGGAAGTTTCGAAGAAGTACGTTGCCCGACCCTTCTCGGAATATACACCTACGAAATTTTGACCCTAAATCTCACCGACGTGTACAACGTGTATCTCTTAGCGTCTTCCACTAGGGTTTGTTGAGCATCTCCGCATCACTACGACACTTACTAACCAACACTTAATGCAGTCCAGCGCTCTGCTTTGAATCTTCTTTATCTCATCTACTGATGCTAACTAGTAAGAGTCCCACACTGACGAGCGATTCTAGAAAATCGTCTGAACGAGTGATTTGTAAGCCACTTCTTTTGTGGATGGAGTACCCCCATCAATCAAAAAGTCTAGAGACTGACTTTATTAAAAAATAGAGAAAAGTTAAGATGGTGGTTTCAATACTTCAAGTGTTCCACATAATCTCCCCTCACTACGATTCACGGAACATTCATACAACCATGTGGATCTGTCAATGTTCTTCCTTGGGATGTTGTTCAGTTCGTCACACTGGCTTGACTGTCGGTTATGCCATCAAAGCTTTGACCCTTCATGTGAATTTCTGCACTTTGTAGTAGGTTCATGTTGATAATATCAAGTCACTTCACCCATGATGCCTTTTTTCCAGAAAAGACTATGCTCATTCTGGAAAAAGTTTCGTTTAGAGATGTTCAGTGCGCGTTGCTTCATTGCGATTTATGACAAGACAACGCTGACACAGCACGACCGTACATCCACTGCACAGCACCGCCAGCTCACAACTTACTGGTCGAAAACACATCTCTTGTTTACAGTTGTTCATCCAGCTCCCACCATAGTCACAGCCCTAACGTCGCCTACACACTGAGGTGACAGGAGTCATGGGATAGCGATAAGCACATGTACTACTACAGATCATATGCATGGTATATCGGATTTCGTAAATCGTTAGGGAATTCAGTATTCCGAGATCCGCAGTGCCAAGTGTGTGTCGAGAACATCAAATTTCAGGCATTACTTCTCACGAGGGAGAGTCGGAAAGCGTCGGATGCTCTTTAAGACTAATGGCAGATACTGTTGTCTGTACCAAAGTATCAACGCCAAAACATAGTAAGAATCTGCTGAACGACCTGGCAGAGAATTGATGAATGGTCCAGGCTCTGGAAGTTGACCCTGAACGTAAACAAATGTAACATATTGTACATACATAGTAAAAGAAATCCACTACTGTACAGCTACACTATTGAAGACAAATGGCTGGAGACAGGATCTGCCGTAGAACATCTAGGTGTAACTATCCAGATCGACCACATAGAACACACAGTCGGAAAAGCCGACAGAAAACTCATATTCTTCGGAAGAATCTTAATGAAATGTAACTCATCCACGAAAGAAGTGGCTTATAAGGCGCTTGTTCGCCCGATTCTTGAGTATTGTTCATCGATCTGTGATCCCTATCGGGTAGGACTGATAGAGAGACAAAGAAGATCCAACGAAGAGCGGCGGGATCGTTTAGATGGCGAGACAGAGTTACGGAGATGCTAAACAAACTCCACTGGCAGACGTTACAAGAGACGTTGTGCATCGTGGGAGATTACAAGTGAAATTTCGGGACAGCACTTTTCAGGAAAAGTCGGACAATGTATTACTTCCCCCCCACACACACATCTCGCGTATTGACCACGATGAGAAAACTCGAGAAATTAGAGCCAATACAGAAGCTTACCGACAATCATTCATCCCAGGCACTATTCACGGGTGGAACAGGGTTGGAGGGATCGGATAGTGGTACCCAAAGTATCCCCCACCACACACCATTAGGTGGCTTGCGGAGTATGATATAGATGTAGACGGACAACGCAGTGGCCAAAGGCGATCACTTAAAGGCCGAGAGCAGCAGGATTTGCGTAGAGTTGTCAGTGCTAACAGACAAGCAACACATTTTGAAATAACCGCAGAAATCAATGTGGGACGTACGACGAACGTACCCATTAGGACAGCGTGCCGAAATATGGCGTTAACGGGCTATGGCAGCAGAAGACCGACGCGAGTGCCTTTGCTAACAGCACATCATCGACTGTAGCACCCCTCCTGGGCTCATGACCGTATCGGTTCGACCCTTGACGACTGCCGGCCGATGTGGCCGAGCGGTTCTAGGCGCTTTAGTCAGGAACCGCGCTGCTGCTACGGTCGCTGGTTCGAATCCTGCCTCGGGCATAGATGTGTGTGATGTCCTTAGGATAGTTAGGTTTAAGTAGTTCTAAGTCTCGGGGACTGATGACCTCAGATGTTTAAGTCCCATAGTGCTTAGAGCCATTTGATTTGAACCTTGACGACTGGAAAACGGTGTCCTTGTCGAAGGATTCCCGCTTTCAGATGAGAGAGCTAATCGTAGAGTTCAAGTGTGGCGGAGACACAAAATCAAGAACCCAAGTTGTCAACAAGGCATTGTGCAAGCAGTTGGTGGCCCCATGATGGTGTGGGTTGTCTATACGTGGAATGGACTGGGTCCTGTGGTCCAAGTGAACCCATCATTGAGTGGAAATGATTAAGTTCGGCCATTTGGTAACCATTTGCAGCCAAACAACGATGTAATTTTTATGGATGTCAGCGGTCCACAAATTGTTCACAGTTTGTCTGAAGAGCATTCTGGATAATTCGAGCGAACTGTTTGGCGACACAGATCGACAGACCTAAATCCCATCGAATATTATGGAACATAATCGAGAGGCAAGTTCGCGCACAAAATAATGCACCGGCGAAACTTACGCAGTTACGTACGATCATAGAGGCAGCATGTGTCAGCGAATTGTTGAGTCCATGCCACGTCGAGCTGCAGCACTACGCCGGGCGAAAGGATGTCCGACACGTTGGGGCGAGGTATCCCATGACTTCTGTCGCCACACTGTAAGCCAAGAATGAAATTCGTACATCCATAGATGAAATGGAGGACCGTGGGACGTCAGCTGGTATAAATTTATATCAAAAATGAAGAAATTCCTCCAGCTGTATTTTAAGGTGTCGATTTTATTTTGACAACTAGTTTCAACGTTGTAACAACGTCATCTTCTGGCCCATACACTTGTTGACGTCAACTTCATGCGGCTGATACTAGAAGTCAGTGGTGAGATACGGACGTGCTCCGTATGGAAGGTAACACTGGCCACACAGACATGCCTTGCGCAGAACTATTTCCAGTTCCAAGGGACTCTTTATAAACAATTAGATGGCTTAGCTATGGGTTCCCCTCTTAGTCCACTGTTGGCTAAAATATTTATGGACCATTTTGAACAAAATTTTCTAAAAATAGAGCCTTTGAGTGCAAACATCAAATACTGGTTTAGATATGTAGATGATGTCCTGTGTGTGTGGACTGGTGCTAAAAGACAACTCAACACATTCTTGAAAAACCTAAACAGTCAACTTAAAAATATCCAGTTCACTATGGAGATTGGCAATAAATCCATAAACTTCTTAGATCTCACCATTGACATCAGTACACACACACACACACACACACACACACACACACACACACACACACACACACACACACACACACTGTTTCAAAATTTACATAAAAACAACTACTACAGACACAGTAATACCTTCTTGCTCTCAACATCCCATAGCTCACAAACATGCAGCTTTTCACTCAATGGTACACCGTCTCATATCTATCCCCATGTCCAGAGATGATTTTAAAGCAGAGTTAGATACAATAAAATTTATTGCCACAGCCAATGGCTACAATCGAGTTCTTATTGACCACATCTTGCACAGGAAACAAAAACGGAAAATTATACCCACCCTCTATGCCCCACCTGCTTCCCCATCCACTGTCTGCAAGAAATCGTGTACACTACCATTTCTAGGTCAGGTATCACAGATTGTAGTCAAAGCACTGAAATCCTGCTAAATATAGGCTTTCCTACTATGTCAGGAACACGACAGTCCAGTGTGTTTTTAATAGCAGAGACAAGATCCAGTTATTAGCCAACAGTGGGGTATACAAAATCACCTGTTCTGATTATGACAAATTTTACATTGGTCAGTCAGGCAGAGACATACCAACTAGGCTGGCAGAACATGAACGCAGCTGGAGGTTGCAGAATTCAGACTCTGCATTTGCTGAGCATGTACTGAGTGATGGTCACAACTACCAGCCAGTGTCCCATGTACTTCACTTAGCAAACAAAGGCCATAAATTCAACCTGCTGGAAGCCATGGAAATTAACAAATATCTTGCTCACAGTCCAGATCTCATCCTTAATGACCAGACACAGCTCAACACTTCCCCTCTCCTAAACTTCATATAATCATCTTTGTTGTTCATTAATTCCCACACTCTCTCTTCCTACATATTCCCATTTTCCTGTATTCATTAAGTTGTTTTGTTTTGTTGAAGTTGTCTTTGTATTCCACATAGACTGTAGTTTCAATAGTTAAGGCTTTCTTTTAACTGGTACTTGTATTACTGTCCATGTTTAACACCCCTTGTAGTTGTCTCATCAAATACTGTTCATATTTTATTTTGCTCATTTATTTAATGAAAACTGTTACACAGCCACTGCTTTGATTATAATGTTAATGTTAAAATGCAGTACCACCACACTCTCAAACTGTAGGTTCCCTCAAACACCTCCATTTTCCTGCATTTATTTATTTCTGTGTATCTTATTGATATTGCTGAAGTTCCTTATGTATTCTGTATTTACATTGATAACTGTCTCTTCTTTTAATTGGTTGTGTATCACTCACCATATTTCAATACTTCCTGATGCAGCCTTGTCTAGTACTAATTTTATTTTATTTTATTAGTTTTTAGAATGAGATTTTTCACTCTGCGGCGGAGTGTGTGCTGATATGAAACTTCCTGGCAGATTAAAACTGTGTGCCCGACCGAGACTCGAACTCGGGACCTTTGCCTTTCGTGGGCAAGTGCTCTACCATCTTTTTTTTCTTTTTTTCTTTTCTTTTTTTTTCTTTTTGAAAACCCTTTAATAAAATGGAACTACAAAAAAAAAAATAACAAGTGCCACCGCCACTTTTCATCCTACAACAAAAAAATCTGGTCCACTTCAGGCGTTGACTCCTGACTAAACCTACCCCAGAGAGCTGCCCATATACCAGGGGAAATATGGGAAATCAAGGTTAGGGCTATCCTTACAAACAAAACAAAATCTTCCTTTTTCTGAATTTTATTTTTATTGTTTTTATGTTTATTTTATTTAATTTTTTACTTTTCTTGTTTAGTTTTGTTGTGTAATTGATCAGAGGCCTTCTGCGCCCCGCTGGTAATATGTTGAGTCACGTCTTCTCGAAATTGATGTGTTCCGTTCAACTGTTCAGAAATGATCATTGGTTCAAACAGGAAACCACCTTCTCTCTTGGCTTAACACATTCCAGCTGCGAGGCGGCTCGTGGAAAGCACTCCCAAGGAAGTTCGAGAAAAATTGTCTGTATTTTGGGTGACGGACAACGACATAATGACGGTCATTGAGGTAAGTCCAAAAATCGAGTACAGAGTTTACAGTTTGTCCAAATAAGTAGTAAATGGCATGTCCGCGAATCCAATTCACAGCATTGGTCTTTGTCCGAGGAAAATAGTCGCGTTCCGGACATAATAATGAAAGGGGAGTAATCCGATCCGGAATGTCCCGCGTTAGAAAAGCCACAATACGTCGAACCAAGTGCCAAACCTCCGCCGCCGGTCCGCAAACAAACCTATGTTCATCATTGTCTGGCGCTCCACACGTGGAACATAGAGGTGATTGGGCGAGGTGGATACGAGAAGGCGAAATTGGTTGATTTGCTTACCATTGACAGTTAGGTACCAGACAGATAGAACATTCGTATCAAAGTAACAGGCGAACACCGCGCGCCATACATGACGCCAGTAATCCTGGGGGAACTTTTGTTCAATCGGGTTAGGTGGACGACCTAATTGGAGGACATTGTATACTGCCTTTGTCTTGAGTAAAAAGTGTCTTGGTAAGGTGAGGCGTAGATAACTGAGTTCCAGAAAGAAGTATCGTATATAATGGAACTGGGCCGGAACATCCGAGATCATCACTGGGGCTGACAGTGAGACCGGCGAATATGCCGACAGGAGGCGACCAGTGAGGCTCGTTGGGCAACGTGTCCATACCGTCATCTGGGAGCTGACAAATAGGGCGCGAGCTCTATCCGGCACGTGAAACAGACCTATCCCACCTCGTTCACGGGGAAGAGTAAGGGTTGCAGAGTTAACTTTGAACAACACCCTAGAGCTGACGAAAGATGCCATCGCTGCCATCATGCGACGTGCCACAGTAAGTGGGAAAGTTAGAACTTGTGCTACATGGGGAACTCGGGATGCGATATATATATTGACATATTGAGCTCGTTGGAGAATATCTAGGGATCGAAGGCGATGGTCCATAAGACCTGCTCTGATCATTAAAAGGAGGCGTCGGCAGTTGATGGTGGCTGAACGCCGGAGATCAGATGGAAAAATCTATTCCCAAACAACGAATGGTATCAACGGTGGTGAGAGGTGTAACGCACTCGACGGGAAGTCCCGTGCCAATGAACATAACTTGTGAGTTACGTGCGTTTAAAGAGCTACCCAACGCCTCACCATAAGTCGCTACCCACGTCAAAACAGCTCGAACCCCGTCGGCATTACGTAAACAGATGACTACATTGTCAGCATAGGCCGTGCAACAGAATCGGTAGCGATCTATGGACAACCCTACCAAACGTTGTCTTAGTCCACATAGCAAGGATTCCAAGGAAAAGGAGTACAAAATTGCTGACAGAGGGCAACCTTGACGTACGGATCGACCTATTATGATCGATGGAGTGAGTCTGCCATTGTACATTATCCTGGATGAGGCACCCCGCAGAAGGCGTATCACTACCGTGATAACGGCGACTGGGAAACCCATATGGTGGAGAACGGCCGTAAGGAACGAATGGTCGACCCTATCAAAAGCTTGACTAAAGTCCAAAGACGCAAGTGCCCCAGAGAGGCGTTGTGCCTGGGTAACGGCGATCATATCCCTGTAGCGGCATAAAGCAGTGCGGATATTATTATCCCCTCCCAAAGATGCTTGGTCTGGCGACACAACATATCGGGCAACGTTTTTAAGTCGTGCTGCCAAAAGGCGAGTGAAGATTTTCATATCACTGTTAAGGAGGGTGAGGGGCCGATAATCACTGATATTGTTGCCATCATGCAGTTTATGTACAGGAATAATAATTCCTTCCATGAAAGCGTCCGGCACAGGTACTTCCAGAGACATCAGTTTCCGACAGATGGAGGTGAAGGTGGACTCTAACAAATCACGGAAGGTGCGATAAAATTCGAGGGGAAGACCGTCGGGTCCTGGGGAGCGATTGATGGTTCCTGCCCGGATCGCATCACAGACTTCCTCATCAGTCACCTCTGACATCAAGTCAATCGCTGCATCTCCTGGGATACCACCGAAGTTGAGCTGTGTGACTTCCTCGATCAACTCTGGGGAATGTGGAATTGCGGCGTATAGCTGCTGGTAGTGGGCGTGAAGCACATTCCCTATTGCAGATTGGGTTACGTAGCGACGCCCTTCTTGATCTGTTAGGACGTGAACCAATTTTCGGCGTCGATTTTGGCGTTCTTGGATGATATGATCCATCGACGGATGTTCATGAGGCATGCGATCAGCAGTACGAGATCGTACTATCGCTCCTTCCAAATGCCTTCGCATGAGATTGGAGATTTGGGCCTTAGCATGGTTCATCCTTGTATGGCGCTCAGGGGAGGCTGGTATCGTGGAGCATTCTCGTAGGATCCTGTAGTAAAAGTCCATAGTGCTCTTCCTCCAGGCGACAACATCTTTGCCATACCGGATTAAAGTTTTTCGAAGAGCAGGTTTTGCACACTGGATCCACCAGGATATGGTAGACGGATACGTGGGTCGGCGTCTATTACATGTGATCCAAGTGTCTTCTATTAGAAGTCGACAGTCAGGTGAATTCAGAAGTGCTGTGTTCAGTTTCCATAAACCACGTCCGTGCCATACTGCCTGTCTTGTGAGAACAACATCACAGAAGTAAGCCTCATGATCTGAGAAAGCAACAGGCCAGATTTCAGCCCGTCGAGTGTGTTGAATTAGGGATCGCGAGATGTAGATGCGATCCAGTCGGCTAGAGGAGTGCGCAGTGTAGTACGTTAAGCCCAAAAGATCACCGTGAACATGTCTCCACGTGTCAACAAATTGTAGCCGCGTGACTACTGTTTCCAGAACTGCGCATGGTGAGTGACCGGGCAATTGATCCTGAGGTCGCTGGGTGCAGTTGAAGTCTCCACCCATGACCCAGTCATCTTGTGGTCCCATAAAAATGGATGTAACTTCATTCGCGAAGAAGGCATTGCGTTCACGACGGTAGCCGGAGCCCGACGGCGCATAAATGTTGACGATGTGTACACCAAAGAGAGTAAGGGCCATACCTCTGCCGTTGGGGAGGTATAGGACATCTTCGGCAGGAAGACCTTCGCGTAAGATGATGGCAACACCACTACCGGTGTCCGAAGCGGGAGAAAGATGCGCCGTGAAGCCATGTGGCGGTGAAAAATCGGCGACATGCACTTCCTGAAAAAGCGCAATATCTATGTCCGCATCATAAATCATATCGCGGAGCAGCGCTAGTTTGTGGGGCGCACGAATGGTCGCGAGGTTAATCATTGCGACACGATAATGCTGGTGTTGGAATCCCACAGGCACAGGTGGGGCTCCTTCTTCAGGAGCGAGAGGTCGTCGATCTTGCCGGTCCGCCGAAGAGGCTGCTATTGTGGAGAGTTTGCGGCCGCAGGCGCGGGCGCAACCGATGGGGGTGCCCCATCATCAGCAGCGTCCACCCCAGTCCCTTCGATCTCCACGTCGTCTGCCCAGGAGACTGATACTGCGATAGGGCATCGGCTGTGCACATCATCCACGTGGAGAGGAGACGTAGTTTTCGTCTCATCGGATAGGCTCTCTTCAACGTCGACCTGTTGGGGCGTTGGGGCGACGGCGCCAGTAAGGAGGGGTGTTCGTTGCCAGTGGTCGCCTGTGGCGGGTCTTTCGCATCAGACTTTTGGTCACCAAAGAGCGGTTTGTCGTCCATCTTCGGGTCTGCATCCCTGGTATCCATCTGTAGAATGGATTCATCAGGGGGTGTACGGCTACGTTTCTTTCTCTTTCGTGTCGACCCTTGTTTTCGTTCAGTGTCCGATTGCGGGTGGCTTTCGTCTGACTCCGGACCAGTCTGAAGGAAAGCAGAAGTAGGTACCACTCCCGGATCAACGTCCATCTCCGAAGCATTTTCAGTCACAGTGCTGTGATGATTCGGCAGGTCAGGATCTGGTGTCTGTGGCACCTCAGAAGGAATTTCAGGAGCGGTTGCATCTACCTGACCAGACGACGTCAACGGAGCAGGAAGTCCCTGTGTAGAGGTGCTACCTTCCTGGGCAACCTTGGCATATGTGACAGGGATCTGAGTGATCACCGCTGGGGACGCTCCCTCGCCGACCGGCGTGTGGGTCAGGCGGCGTCGCATGCAGGCGGATCTGACGTGGCCTTCTTGTCCACATCCCGCACATGTTCGGGGTTGGCCGTCGTACATGACAATGGCTCGCACCCCGCCAATTGTCAGGTATGATGGTATATGTTTTTTTCAGTTCAATTTTGACCTGACGCACCCCATTAAGGACATGGTAGGTCGTGAAGGTTTGCCATTTTTCCTCTACGTAACCGATGACGTTACCGTATGGTTGTAACGCAGAGACAACTTCGTCCTTCGGCACTTCAAAAGGTAGTTCAAACACCATAATCGTGCGCGTGCGTTGACCGTACTCTGCGAGTTCAAGTGTTACAGCTCCGACGTGACCATCAGAGTATTTGAACTTAAGTCCATTGGCATGGCGACGAATAACATCTTCACACACCTCGGTGTTTGTCATTTTAATATAAACGACACTACTCGTGATCGAAAAATGGATTCCGATAACGTGGTTAGGATCTAAACGAACTTCTTCACGTATGAACGTTTCAACTTCATGTGCACGAGGTCGCGCATGTTCAGCTGGGAAGGAAACTTTACGGGTCGCACGGCGGTAAGCGCTCGACATGTTCACGGTGGACGGACACAAGCCTTAAAGCTACGACGCGGAAGTAAACAACGCCTGCAGCGGAGCACTGGCCGGCGCGCGGGGCCGTCCGCACGCTGCCACGGCTGAGAGCCGACTGGCCATCTGAGCTACCGAAGCACGACTCACGCCCGGTCCACACAGCTTTAAGTTTGGAAGGTAGGAGACGAGATACTGGCAGAAGTAAAGCTTTGAGGACCAGGCGTGAGTCGTGCTTCGGTAGATCAGATGGTAGAGCACTTGCCCGCGAAAGGCAAAGGTCCCGAGTTCGAGTCTCGGTCGGGCACACAGTTTTAATCTGCCAGGAAATTTTATTAGTTTTGTTTATTAATAGAAAACTGTTATGTAGGCATGCTGTTCCTATTTTGTGCTAAATGTTTTCCTGTCTACTCCATTGTTATTTATGTACTGTTCAGTTTTTACTTTTTCATTGCAAAGATGTTACTGTATGTTTCTACTTCAGTCTAGATGTGTTACTTCTCTTCCAATGTTGTCTGCTAACATTTAACTACTTTGGTGATAATCCTCAGTAAATGTCTGAAGATGGCCTTGTAAGCCGAAAACCAGTTAACAATAAAAGTAATATTGTAGAACAAAAGCAAACCGGTGCTTTTCATTTATTGAAATCGACACCTTAAAGTACAGCTAGAGGAATTTCTTCATTCTTAATATAAGAATAAAATTAGTCTCTTAACTGTTAGGACGGAGACTGTGCATTTCGTTAGGACCCATCCGACGAGTCTTAGCTTCACGTCCGCTTTTCTTACATCTAGTTCTTTGTGGTCATTCCCTTTTAGTTCAATTACAGCTCACACTATTAGGGATTTTAATGTTGTTATGGTTTCCAGTAATGTAATCAAACAGTAAACGGGCCTGCCCCTCTATTTATATGCAATACATTAAAACTATTTAACCTGAAGATCAACTTTCACTCCTCAAGAGGGGTCACTACTTTGCAGTTATTTGTGCTTTTAGTTGAAGATTTATAACGTTACAGCTTTCCTAAACACAATAGTCTCACTCGCAAATAGTTTCTCGGAGCTCCCGACGCTAACCACCTTATCATTTATATGTTTCGTGAACAGGAACGGGTCTATAACATTCTCTTGGGGTAACCCCGAAGTTACGTTAGATAAGGTGGCGCAGATAAAAGTGCCCTTGTAAGTATAAAGGAAATGCAGTTAAATTACAGAAACGTGGAGCTGGAATGAACTCACACTTTACTTACAATGGAAAATACAGTGAAAACGAAATTTATAGATGACATTGTAGTATATGTCCCCCTGCCACAACAATAAACTGCTGTGCACGTCCAAGTGTATTCAGATACACATGGCCTTAAGTTTCGATACCGATGGCGGCAACTTCACGGCTGATGATGTCTTTCAGTTAATGTATTGTGTGTGGATTTACTTTATAGGCCGTCCTCTTCAAATGTATTCACAGGAGAAAATCACATGTTGTTACATCCATTGAACGTGGTGGCCATAAATGTTTGCTGACACTTCGTTCCTGATCTAAGATATCATGCACTCGTTCCAGGGATACCTTAGAGGTGTGACATGTTGCCCCATCTTGCTAGAAGAAGTAGATTTGTCTTCCAAATTCAGTGAGTTAAGCACATAATGTATAAAAGATTTCCAATTTATTTAACTGTGTTGACAGTAGTGTCAAAAATATCAACCCAACGATGTGTGTTCCTGTTACACTGCACAAAACACTGCTTTTTTCATTATGGAGTGGTTGCTGGCACACAATGCTAGGGTTCTTCGTTGCCGAGTACGTTTTGATCTGTGAATTCACATGACCGAAAAGGCCAGCCTGTGTGGCCGAGCGGTTCTAGGCGCTTCATTCTGGAACCGCGAGACCCCTATGGTCGCAGGTTCGAATCCTACCTCGGGCATGGATGTGTGTTATGTCCTTAAGATAGTTAGGTTTAAGTAGTTCTAAGTTCTAGGGGACTGATGACCTCAGATGGTAAGTCCCATAGTGTTCAGAGCCATTTGACCGGAAAGATGAAACCATGCTTCATGAATCATAGTGTAATCGAAAGCGACTAACAAACCATCGTTAACGTTATTCAAAAACCACGTGCAGTAATCTACACGTTTCAGACCGTCATCCTCCTCTAATTGTTGCACAACCATCACATGATAAGGCTTCAAATTAACACTTTTCAGTGTCCGCCAGGAACTCTTCCCACGTACATGCGCTTTTTTGGTCAGTTTGTAAGACGTCGTGGTTTCCTGACCTTCATTGCTTACATATTCCGCCCTCACAATCATATTCCGCACATCAAGACGCTTCATTCGAACCCAAACTCGGTAAGGTAAAGTCAATGTTGTATGAATTCATGTAAACGATATACGAATAACTAATAAATCGCAAGCGCGCACCGTGGTTGAAATACTCGAGACTGGCGTACACACAAACATTCCAGACACGACGGTCACAGATGCTTTTAGTTCGAGAGAGGCAACCGCATGCCATGAGGCCGGTCCCAACCTATCTACGTCGGCCGGTGACCGCCCGTAGAGCAGACAGTGTTTGCCCGAGTGAAAGGACAACCCCGTGTTCGGCTTAAAAGCAAATTCCGCTACATTGTGTGGGAGCGGCCAGCCTACGCATTCTTTACACATAGCATGCAGTTTCAGAGATTTTCAAAGGGAGACAGCAAACGCCAAACGCCGATACTATAGATTTCCGGATTGGTCGCCTTAAACGAAACGTCATGCTCTCGTTTTAGAAGAGCAATGCTAATTGGCAGACGATATTGCTGACGCCTTGAGCTGAAGGAGTAATGAAAGAGACCGAAAAATATACGCCTTCACGTCTGGCGTGGAGAGGGGCCGTTTCGTTGTCGCTCTTGGAGCGAGAACACGCAACGAGAGCGTGCGAGCTCGTACGTGTATTCAAAGAGCGAGGAACAAGTCTCTCGTCAGTACTTCACTGGAAGAGCACCTCTGTCGAGAGCGAATCAAAGTGCGACTCTATATTGAGTCCTTGCGATTAAGCGTTGTTCACTGTGTTGGCGCCACACTTATTGTGCGGTGTGAACGGACAGAGTTACAGTTAAACGCCTGCGAGCGAATTTTTAGTGGCATCACGGTGGACTGGTTATCTGACCGGTGTACCACGCCAATAGTTAGACTAGGGGCGAATAGGAGTCGACTTCATCAGGGCGTAGGGAGAGTTTGATTGGCGAAGGTCAATCCAGATAGAACGAGAGTTATCTTATTTGTCAGCAGCGAACGGCACAGACAGCAGTCATCGCAGCTTACGGTACTGTGCGCTACAGCTCTTGCGAGCCCCATATTTCCTCCACAACAGTACACTTCACTGCATTTCATGCGCGACACCCTCGACCGTACCTAGCAACGTTCTAACGGATAATTATTCAAGTTGAGTAGGCGCGGCTCTCAGCCATTCTGCCAAGTCAATAACAATCTTAAACTTTGTATAGAAATTTCATTAGCGAATCCTATCCTTGAGAGGTAACTTCACATTCCGAAAAGAACCAGGAAATCGTGTTCAGTTCATAACTAAAAGTGCAATTGTAATTTCTCAGAATTTTTGCAAAATAAATAATAATTTTCGTTAGTTTCATGTTTTTCTTACACTAACTAGCACTACTCCAGTACCCAAGTATCCCACTAGTTACGTAAGAAACTTTGTGAATTTTTGTATCATTTCCTTACAGCGGACGACTCCAGACGATATTTATTGCTGAAAGTTTTTCAGGCATTTCTCTTTAGAACGTTGGGAGCGTCTGTCTGACTTCTGTAGTAGTGTGGGGGTGGAAATTGCATCTTGCAGGAGCCACAGGGTAAAGGGTACATATCAGATTAATCCATTGCGCACAATGACAGAATAGCACCCACACGCTCACAAGCTTTCATGCTGACTTCTTTGGGCTTCGAATAATTCTTCGGCAAATGTCTGCAATAACTTCTGGAGTATGAACTAAAGGAATCTCTGGTCCTTTTACATTTTGCACAGATCTGTATGTGCGCCAATTTTTATACAGACACTGTATTGCTCTCTTTGCTTATAGTCCTCTATTCCGATACCAGAATCCGAAAAAAGGGTGAGTTTTCTTAATGGAAACTTTCCACATATGCTTCGACAATTTTGATTCTTTCTTCTATCGAGAATGTCATTTTGCAGACTGCAAGGGTAAACGTGTAACTACAATGATGAAATAAACTGAAATGCTAACAGAACGCTAACAATCGATTATTGCATAAAACTCTCCATTGTCTTAACTGTTTACTCTATTTCAGATGTCGAAATAGTGCATTTGTATTCGAAGCGGAGGCAGTCTACTTTGGTCAGTGTCACCCTCTATCTAACGATTATGCACCGTTAAGAACGAGGTGTTGGTGTTTGTTCGCTGAGGAGTACGAATCTAGTGGCAAAGATGATCCTATATTCCGTAAATACGTGTTTTGTTTGCCAAGCAACAATACGTAACCGTATCGAATACCTTCTGGAAGGAAAGGACTGCGATATCGACCTGGGTGGGCCTGTGGCTCTCATCGTCATTAACGTGTAGCGCAGTAGCTTACGAATCAGTGAGGATATTCAGATGCGGAATGATCCGCGCGCCAGATGAGAGATTATTGGTCTGATATTCCAACCAACCTGATCGGCAGTTGCCACAAAAGTTCACGTAATTGCTAGGATGGATCCCTATATCCGCCCCAGAAACACACCACACGAATTGTTAAAACAGAACATACATAACAAAATTTACATACTCCACGGGACTGACGTTGTCCACCTATCTTGCAGATTCTTTCGTATTGTTGCCTCTTGGAAATAAAGAGCTGTCCCGACTTTTTCAACATCTGCATTCTATCTATGACACTGTCCAGTTTACGATGGAAGTGAAGAAATGTGGTTGTCTTCCATTTCTAGGTGTTTTAGTCAGTTGTAAAGTGACTGGATCATTAAGGAATTCTGTTTAGTTAAGCACACACGTGCGGGCCTGTATCTGCAGGCGTACACTTGTCACAATCTTTCGCAAGCTATGGGCGTCCTTCACACACTGGTGCATTGGGCACATGTTGCGTCTGAGAGAGAGCCAAAGCACCTAGTGTCCGTGTTTACAGACAAAGGATATCCTCCACATCAGATTAGGACAGCACTGACAGATTAAGCATGACCATCCGCAAGAGAACAGACAGAAGGAGTTGTTCAAATTCAGCACATTCCTCCCACATGTGGACAACGTTTCATCTGAATCACGCAGAATCCTGACTAACGTTATGTTAGAGTAATGTTCTGGAAACTTACAAAGAAATTTGCTCCTCTGGGCACTGCAAAAGATGACTGGTCAGAACGCCCATACAAGTCATTAAAGGTACATGAGCATGATCCCCACCAATCGCCTTTGGCAGCCCGGCAAGTTAGCAGTAGCCGAGCATTGTATCTCCACAGGACATTATGTGGACTATTCTCCCACAAAAATCTTGTCCACCATGAGGCTTTCTTGTACTCAGTTGTTACAAGTTGTTATAAGACACAAAAAGCATCACACTAGAACACCGAAGAAGCTTGTAAGTTAATGTAATCGGCCAGTATGAAGCAGTACAATTCAAGTTTTGGTTATCGATTATTGACTTATAAGATGGTTTTGGTACTTTGGACATGACCGAGGACCTTAAGATTTGGCATGAAACGAGGTCTGCCGGCCACGTTACACGAGGGAATGTGAAAAGTGTTCTTATGTAGTAAAAACCTAAGAAATCGGCCCGTTTGCTTAATTAATTATCGCGTCGACGTAATGCCAGATCGTCACATTGTCGCTTTTCTCTGTGAAACGCTTACATTTATCGTCTTAAAACTTAGGTCGGTTAGTGCGGTATGCGGAGACACTAAAGGCAACACACTAGAACACAGAAGAACCATCTTAATTGATGTAATCGGCCAGTAAGAAGCAGTACAATTCATGTTTTAGTTATCGATTATTGACTTATTAGTCATCTTTGGTGCCTTGGACATGACCGAGGTCCTTAAGATTTGGCATGAAACGAGGTCTGGCAGCCACGTTACACGAGATAATGCGAAAAGTGTTCATATGTAGTAAAAAACTAAGAAATCGGTCCGTATGCTCCATTTGCTATCGCATCGACTTAATGCCAGATCGTCACATTGGCCGCTTTTCTGTCTGAAACGCTTACATTTATCGTCTGCAAACTTATGTCGCGTGGTGCGGTATGCGGATATGCTAAAAGCATCACACTAGAACACAGAATAAGCTTCTAAGTTGATGTAATCGGCCGGGAACAAGGAGTACAATTGAATTTTTAGTTATCGATTATTGACTTGTTAGATAGCTTTGGTGCCTTGGACATGACCGAGGAACTTAAGTATTGCCATGAAACGAGGTCTGGCAGCCACGTTACACGAGAGAATGTGAAAAGTGTTCGTATGTAGTAAAAAGCTAAGAAATCGGCCCGTTTGCTCCATTTCCTATCAGATCGACGTAATGCCAGATCGTCACATTGGCCGCTTATCTGTATGAAACGCTCACATATATCGTTTGCAAACTTATGTCGCGTGGTGCGTTATGCGGAGACGCGAAAAGCATCACACTAGAACACAGAAGAAGCTTCTAAGTTGATGTAATCGGCCAGTAAGAAGCAGTACAATTCAAGTTTTAGTTATCGATTATTGACTTATTAGCCGGCTTTGGTGGCTTGGACATGACCGTGGACCATAAGATTTGGCATGAAACGAGGTCTGGCAGTCACGTTACACGAGAGAATGTGAAAAGTGTTCATATGTAATAAAAACCCAAGATATCGGTCCGTTTGCTCCATTTGCTGTCGCATCGACGTAATGCCAGAAGGTCACATTGGGCGCTTTTCTGTCTGAAACGCTTACATTTATCGACTGAAAACATATGTCGCGTGGTGTGGTATGCGGAGACACTAAAAGCATCACACTAGAACACAGAATAAGCTTCTAAGTTTATGTAATCGGCCAGTTACAAGCAGTACAATTGAAGTTTTAACTACCGATTATTGACTTGTTAGATAGCTTTGATGCCTTGGAGATGACGATGACCTTAAGTATTGCCATGAAACGGGGTCTCGCAGCCACGTTACACTAGAGAATGTGGAAAGTGTTCGTATGTAGTAAAAACCTAAGAAATCGGTCCGTTTACTCCATTTGCTATTGCATCGCCGTAATGCCAGATCGTCACATTGGCCGCTTTTCTGTCTGAAACGCTTACATTTATCGTCTGCAAACTTATGTCCCGTAGTGCGGTATGCGGAGACACTAAAAGCATCACACTAGAACACAGAGGAATCTTCTAAGTTGTAATCGGCCAGTAGGATACAGTACAATTCAAGTTTTGTTTATCGTTCATTGACTTATTACCCGGCTTTGGTGCCTTGGACGTGACCGAGGACGTTAAGATTTGGCATGAAACGAGGTCTGGCAGCCACGTTACACGAGAGAATGTGAAAAATTCCATATGTAGTAAAAACCTAAGAAATCGGCCCGTTTGCTCCATTTGCTATCGCATCGACGTAAGGCCAGATTATCATATTGGCCACTTTTCTGTCTGTAACGCTTACATTTATCGTCTGCAATCTTATGTCGCGTGGTGCGGTATGCGGATATGCTAAAAGCATCACACTAGAACACAGAATAAGCTTCTAAGTTGATGTAATCTGCCAGTAACAAGGAGTACAATTGAATTTTTAGTTATCGATTATTGACTTGTTAGATAGCTTTGGTGCCTTGGACATGACCGAGGAACTTAAGTATTGCCATGAAACGAGGTCTGGCAGCAACGTTACACGAGAGAATGTGAAAAGTGTTCGTATGTAGTAAAGAGCTAAGAAATCGGCCCGTTTGCTCCATTTGCTATCACATCGACGTAATGCCAGATCGTCACATTGGCCGCTTATCTGTATGAAACGCTCACATATATCGTTTGCAAACTTATGTCGCGTGGTGCGTTATGCGGAGACGCGAAAAGTATCACACTAGAACACAGAAGAAGCTTCTAAGTTGATGTAATCGGCCAGTAAGAAGCAGTACAATTCAAGTTTTAGTTATCGATTATTGACTTATTAGCCGGCTTTGGTGGCTTGGACATGACCGTGGACCTTAAGATTTGGCATGAAACGAGGTCTGGCAGTCACGTTACACGAGAGAATGTGAAAAGTGTTCATATGTAATAAAAACCTAACATATCGGTTCGTTAGCTCCATTTGCTATCGCATCGACGTAATGCGAGAAGGTCACATTGGCCGCTTTTCTGTCTGAAACGCTTACATTTATCGACAGAAAACATATGTCGCGTGGTGTGGTATGCGGAGACACTAAAAGCATCACACTAGAACACAGAATAAGCTTCTAAGTTGATGTTATCGGCCAGTTACAAGCAGTACAATTGAAGTTTTAGTTATCGATTATTGACTTGTTAGATAGCTTTGGTGCCTTGGACATGACCGAGGAACTTAAGTATTGCCATGAAACGAGGTCTGGCAGCCACGTTACACGAGAGAATGTGAAGAGTGTTCATATGTAGTAAAAACGTAAGAAATCGGCCCATTTGCTCCATTTGCTATCGCATCGACGTAATGCCAGATCGTCACATTCGCCGCTTTTCTGTCTGAAACGCTTACATTTATTGTCTGCAAACATATGTCGCGTGGTGCGGTATGCGGAGACACGAAAAGCATCACACTGGAACACAGAAGAAGCTTCTAAGTTAATGTAATCGGCCAATAAGAAGCAGTACAATAGAAGTTCTGGTTATCGATTATTGACTTATTAGCCGGCTTTTGTGTCTAGGACATGACCGAGGACATTAAGATTTGGCATGAAACGAGGTCTGGCAGCCACGTTACACAAGAGAATGTGAAAAGTGTTCGTATGTAGTAAAAACCTAAGAAATCGGCCCGTTTCTTCCATTTGCTATCGCATCGACGTAATGCCAGATCATCACATTGGCCTCTTTTCTGTCTGTAACGCTTACATTTATCGTCCGCAAACTTATGTCGCGTGGTCCGGTATGCGGAGATACTAAAAGCATCACACTAGAACACAGAACAGGCTTCTAAGTTGATGTAATCGGCTAGTAAGAAGTAGTAGAATTCAAGTTTTTGTTATCGATTATTGACTTATTAGCCGGCTTTGGTGGCTTGGACATGATTGTGGACCTTAAGATTTGGCATGAAACGAGGTCTGGCAGTCACGTTACACGAGAGAATGTGAAAAGTGTTCATATGTAATAAAAACCTAAGATATCGGTCCGTTTGCTCCATCTGCTATCGCATCGACGGAATGCCAGAAGGTCACATTGGCCGCTTTTCTGTCTGAAACGCTTACATTTATCGACTGAAAACATATGTCGCGTGGTGTGGTATGCGGAGACACTAAAAGCATCACACTAGAACACAGAATAAGCTTCTAAGTCTATGTAATCGGCCAGTTACAAGCAGTACAATTGAAGTTTTAACTACCGATTATTGACTTGTTAGATAGCTTTGATGCCTTGGAGATGACGATGACCTTAAGTATTGCCATGAAACGGGGTCTCGCAGCCACGTTACACTAGAGAATGTGAAAAGTGTTCATATGTAGTAAAAACCTAAGAAATCGGTCCGTTTACTCCATTTGCTATTGCATCGCCGTAATGCCAGATCGTCACATTGGCCGCTTTTCTGTCTGAAACGCTTACATTTATCGTCTGCAAACTTACGTCCCGTAGTGCGGTATGCGGAGACACTAAAAGCATCACACTAGATCACAGAGGAATCTTCTAAGTTGTAATCGGCCAGTAGGATACAGTACAATTCAAGTTTTGTTTATCGTTCATTGACTTATTACCCGGCTTTGGTGCCTTGGACGTGACCGAGGACGTTAAGATTTGGCATGAAACGAGGTCTGGCAGCCACGTTACACGAGAGAATGTGAAAAATTCCATATGTAGTAAAAACCTAAGAAATCGGCCCGTTTGCTCCATTTGCTATCGCATCGACGTAAGGCCAGATTATCATATTGGCCACTTTTCTGTCTGTAACGCTTACATTTATCGTCTGCAATCTTATGTCGCGTGGTGCGGTATGCGGATATGCTAAAAGCATCACACTAGAACACAGAATAAGCTTCTAAGTTGATGTAATCGGCCAGTAACAAGGAGTACAATTGAATTTTTAGTTATCGATTATTGACTTGTTAGATAGCTTTGGTGCCTTGGACATGACCGAGGAACTTAAGTATTTCCATGAAACGAGGTCTGGCAGCCACGTTACATGAGAGAATGTGAAAAGTGTTCATATGTAATAAAAACCCAAGATATCGGTCCGTTTGCTCCATCTGCTATCGCATCGACGGAATGCCAGAAGGTCACATTGGGCGCTTTTCTGTCTGAAACGCTTACATTTATCGACTGAAAACATATGTCGCGTGGTGTGGTATGCGGAGACACTAAAAGCATCACACTAGAACACAGAATAAGCTTCTAAGTTGATGTAATCGGCCAGTTACAAGCAGTACAGTCGAAGTTTTAGTTATCGATTATTGACTTGTTAGATAGCTTTGGTGCCTTGGTCATGACCGAGGACCTTATGATTTGGCATGAAATGAGGTCTGGCAGCCACGTTACATGAGAGAATGTGAAAAGTGTTCATATGTAGTAAAAACCTAAGAAATCAGCCCGTTCGCTGCATTTGCTATCGCATCGACGTAATGCCAGATCGTCACATTGGCCGCTTCTTCTGTGTGAAACGACAACATTTATCGTCTGCAAACTTATGTCGCGTTGTGCGGTATGCGGAGACACTAAAAGCATCATACTAGAACACAGAGGAATCTTCTAAGTTGTAAAAGGCCAGTAAGAAGCAGTACAATTCAAGTTTGGTTTATCGATTATCGACTTATTACCCGGCTTTGATGCCTTGGACGTGACCGAGGACGTTAAGATTTGGCATGAAATGAGGTCTGGGAGCCACGTTACACGAGAGAATGTGAAAAGTGATCATATGTAGTAAAAACCTAAGAAATCGGCCCGTTTCTTCCATTTGCTATCGCATCGACGTAATGCCAGATCATCACATTGGCCTCTTTTCTGTCTGTAACGCTTACATTTATCGTCCGCAAACTTATGTCGCGTGGTCCGGTATGCGGAGATACTAAAAGCATCACACTAGAACACAGAACAGGCTTCTAAGTTGATGTAATCGGCTAGTAAGAAGTAGTAGAATTCAAGTTTTTGTTATCGATTATTGACTTATTAGCCGGCTTTGGTGGCTTGGACATGATTGTGGACCTTAAGATTTGGCATGAAACGGGGTCTCGCAGCCACGTTACACTAGAGAATGTGAAAAGTGTTCGTATGTAGTAAAAACCTAAGAAATCGGTCCGTTTACTCCATTTGCTATTGCATCGCCGTAATGCCAGATCGTCACATTGGCCGCTTTTCTGTCTGAAACGCTTACATTTATCGTCTGCAAACTTATGTCCCGTAGTGCGGTATGCGGAGACACTAAAAGCATCACACTAGAACACAGAGGAATCTTCTAAGTTGTAATCGGCCAGTAGGATACAGTACAATTCAAGTTTTGTTTATCGTTCATTGACTTATTACCCGGCTTTGGTGCCTTGGACGTGACCGAGGACGTTAAGATTTGGCATGAAACGAGGTCTGGCAGCCACGTTACACGAGAGAATGTGAAAAATTCCATATGTAGTAAAAACCTAAGAAATCGGCCCGTTTGCTCCATTTGCTATCGCATCGACGTAAGGCCAGATTATCATATTGGCCACTTTTCTGTCTGTAACGCTTACATTTATCGTCTGCAATCTTATGTCGCGTGGTGCGGTATGCGGATATGCTAAAAGCATCACACTAGAACACAGAATAAGCTTCTAAGTTGATGTAATCGGCCAGTAACAAGGAGTACAATTGAATTTTTAGTTATCGATTATTGACTTGTTAGATAGCTTTGGTGCCTTGGACATGACCGAGGAACTTAAGTATTGCCATGAAACGAGGTCTGGCAGCAACGTTACACGAGAGAATGTGAAAAGTGTTCGTATGTAGTAAAGAGCTAAGAAATCGGCCCGTTTGCTCCATTTGCTATCACATCGACGTAATGCCAGATCGTCACATTGGCCGCTTATCTGTATGAAACGCTCACATATATCGTTTGCAAACTTATGTCGCGTGGTGCGTTATGCGGAGACGCGAAAAGCATCACACTAGAACACAGAAGAAGCTTCTAAGTTGATGTAATCGGCCAGTAACAAGCAGTACAATTCAAGTTTTAGTTATCGATTATTGACTTATTAGCCGGCTTTGGTGGCTTGGACATGACCGTGGACCATAAGATTTGGCATGAAACGAGGTCTGGCAGTCACGTTACACGAGAGAATGTGAAAAGTGTTCATATGTAATAAAAACCCAAGATATCGGTCCGTTTGCTCCATTTGCTATCGCATCGACGTAATGCCAGAAGGTCACATTGGGCGCTTTTCTGTCTGAAACGCTTACATTTATCGACTGAAAACATATGTCGCGTGGTGTGGTATGCGGAGACACTAAAAGCATCACACTAGAACACAGAATAAGCTTCTAAGTTGATGTAATCGGCCAGTTACAAGCAGTACAGTCGAAGTTTTAGTTATCGATTATTGACTTGTTAGATAGCTTTGGTGCCTTGGTCATGACCGAGGACCTTATGATTTGGCATGAAATGAGGTCTGGCAGCCACGTTACATGAGAGAATGTGAAAAGTGTTCATATGTAGTAAAAACCTAAGAAATCAGCCCGTTCGCTGCATTTGCTATCGCATCGACGTAATGCCAGATCGTCACATTGGCCGCTTCTTCTGTGTGAAACGACAACATTTATCGTCTGCAAACTTATGTCGCGTTGTGCGGTATGCGGAGACACTAAAAGCATCATACTAGAACACAGAGGAATCTTCTAAGTTGTAAAAGGCCAGTAAGAAGCAGTACAATTCAAGTTTGGTTTATCGATTATCGACTTATTACCCGGCTTTGATGCCTTGGACGTGACCGAGGACGTTAAGATTTGGCATGAAATGAGGTCTGGGAGCCACGTTACACGAGAGAATGTGAAAAGTGATCATATGTAGTAAAAACCTAAGAAATCGGCCCGTTTCTTCCATTTGCTATCGCATCGACGTAATGCCAGATCATCACATTGGCCTCTTTTCTGTCTGTAACGCTTACATTTATCGTCCGCAAACTTATGTCGCGTGGTCCGGTATGCGGAGATACTAAAAGCATCACACTAGAACACAGAACAGGCTTCTAAGTTGATGTAATCGGCTAGTAAGAAGTAGTAGAATTCAAGTTTTTGTTATCGATTATTGACTTATTAGCCGGCTTTGGTGGCTTGGACATGATTGTGGACCTTAAGATTTGGCATGAAACGGGGTCTCGCAGCCACGTTACACTAGAGAATGTGAAAAGTGTTCGTATGTAGTAAAAACCTAAGAAATCGGTCCGTTTACTCCATTTGCTATTGCATCGCCGTAATGCCAGATCGTCACATTGGCCGCTTTTCTGTCTGAAACGCTTACATTTATCGTCTGCAAACTTATGTCCCGTAGTGCGGTATGCGGAGACACTAAAAGCATCACACTAGAACACAGAGGAATCTTCTAAGTTGTAATCGGCCAGTAGGATACAGTACAATTCAAGTTTTGTTTATCGTTCATTGACTTATTACCCGGCTTTGGTGCCTTGGACGTGACCGAGGACGTTAAGATTTGGCATGAAACGAGGTCTGGCAGCCACGTTACACGAGAGAATGTGAAAAATTCCATATGTAGTAAAAACCTAAGAAATCGGCCCGTTTGCTCCATTTGCTATCGCATCGACGTAAGGCCAGATTATCATATTGGCCACTTTTCTGTCTGTAACGCTTACATTTATCGTCTGCAATCTTATGTCGCGTGGTGCGGTATGCGGATATGCTAAAAGCATCACACTAGAACACAGAATAAGCTTCTAAGTTGATGTAATCGGCCAGTAACAAGGAGTACAATTGAATTTTTAGTTATCGATTATTGACTTGTTAGATAGCTTTGGTGCCTTGGACATGACCGAGGAACTTAAGTATTGCCATGAAACGAGGTCTGGCAGCAACGTTACACGAGAGAATGTGAAAAGTGTTCGTATGTAGTAAAGAGCTAAGAAATCGGCCCGTTTGCTCCATTTGCTATCACATCGACGTAATGCCAGATCGTCACATTGGCCGCTTATCTGTATGAAACGCTCACATATATCGTTTGCAAACTTATGTCGCGTGGTGCGTTATGCGGAGACGCGAAAAGCATCACACTAGAACACAGAAGAAGCTTCTAAGTTGATGTAATCGGCCAGTAAGAAGCAGTACAATTCAAGTTTTAGTTATCGATTATTGACTTATTAGCCGGCTTTGGTGGCTTGGACATGACCGTGGACCTTAAGATTTGGCATGAAACGAGGTCTGGCAGTCACGTTACACGAGAGAATGTGAAAAGTGTTCATATGTAATAAAAACCTAACATATCGGTTCGTTAGCTCCATTTGCTATCGCATCGACGTAATGCCAGAAGGTCACATTGGCCGCTTTTCTGTCTGAAACGCTTACATTTATCGACAGAAAACATATGTCGCGTGGTGTGGTATGCGGAGACACTAAAAGCATCACACTAGAACACAGAATAAGCTTCTAAGTTGATGTTATCGGCCAGTTACAAGCAGTACAATTGAAGTTTTAGTTATCGATTATTGACTTGTTAGATAGCTTTGGTGCCTTGGACATGACCGAGGAACTTAAGTATTGCCATGAAACGAGGTCTGGCAGCCACGTTACACCAGAGAATGTGAAGAGTGTTCATATGTAGTAAAAACGTAAGAAATCGGCCCGTTTGCTCCATTTGCTATCGCATCGACGTAATGCCAGATCGTCACATTCGCCGCTTTTCTGTCTGAAACGCTTACATTTATTGTCTGCAAACATATGTCGCGTGGTGCGGTATGCGGAGACACTAAAAGCATCACACTGGAACACAGAAGAAGCTTCTAAGTTGATGTAATCGGCCAATAAGAAGCAGTACAATAGAAGTTCTGGTTATCGATTATTGACTTATTAGCCGGCTTTTGTGTCTAGGACATGACCGAGGACATTAAGATTTGGCATGAAACGAGGTCTGGCAGCCACGTTACACAAGAGAATGTGAAAAGTGTTCGTATGTAGTAAAAACCTAAGATATCGGTCCGTTTGCTCCATTTGCTATCACATCGAGGGAATGCCAGAAGGTCACATTGGCCGCTTTTCTGTCTGAAACGCTTACATTTATCGACTGAAAACATATGTCGCGTGGTGTGGTATGCGGAGACACTAAAAGCATCACACTAGAACACAGAATAAGCTTCTAAGTTGATGTAATCGGCCAGTTACAAGCAGTACAATTGACGTTTTAACTACCGATTATTGACTTGTTAAATAGCTTTGATGCCTTGGACATGACGATGACCTTAAGTGTTGCCATGAAACGGGGTCTCGCAGCCACGTTACACGAGAGAATGTGAAAAGTGTTCGTATGTAGTAAAAACCTGAGAAATCGGTCCGTTTACTCCATTTGCTATTGCATCGACGTAATGTTAGATCGTCACATTGGCTTCTTTTCTGTCTGAAACGCTTACATTTATCGTCTGCAAACTTATGTCGCGTAGTGCGGTATGCGGAGAAACTTAAAGCATCACACTAGAACACAGAGAAATCTTCTAAGTTGTAATCGGCCAATAAGATACAGTACAATTCAAGTTTTGTTTATCGTTCATTGACTTATTACCCGGCTTTGGTGCCTTGGACGTGACCGAGGACGTTAAGATTTGGCATGAAACGAGGTCTGGCAGCCACGTTACACGAGAGAATGTGAAAAATTTCATATGTAGTAAAAACCTAAGAAATCGGCCCGTTTGCTCCATCTGCTATCGCATCGACGTAATGCCTGATCATCATATTGGCCACTTTTCTGTCTGTAGCGCTTACATTTATCGTCTGCAAACTTATGCCGCGTGGTGCGGTGTGCGGAGACACTAAAAGCATCACACTAGAACACAGAAGAAGCTTCTAAGTTGATGTAATCGGCCAGTAAGAAGCAGTAGAATTCAAGTTTTTGTCATCGATTATTGACTTATTAGCCGGCTTTGGTGGCTTGGACATGATTGTGGACCTTAAGATTTGCCATGAAACAAGGTCTGGTAGTCACGTTACACGAGAGAATGTGAAAAGTGTTCATATGTAATAAAAACCTAAGATATCGGTCCGTTTTTTCCATATGCTATCGCATCGACGGAATGTTACAAGGTCACATTGGCCGCTTGTCTGTCTGAAACGCTTACATTTATCGTCTGCAAACTTATGTCGCGTGGTGCGTTATGCGGAGACGCGAAAAGCATCACACTAGAACACAGAAGAGGCTTCTAAGTTGATGTAATCGGCCAGTAAGAAGCAGGACAATTCAAGTTTTACTAGGGATTATTGACTTATTAGCTGGCTTTGGTGCCTCGAACATGACCGAGGACCATAAGTTTTGGCATGAAACGAGGTCTGGGTGCCACGTTACACGAGAGAATGTGAAAAATTTCATATGTAGTAAAAACCTAAGAAATCGGCCCGTTTGCTCCATCTGCTATCGCATCGACGTAATGCCAGATCATCACATTGGCTTCTTTTCTGTCTGTAACTTGTTAGATAGCTTTGGTGCCTTGGACATGACCGAGGAACTTAAGTATTGCCATGAAACGAGGTCTGGTAGCCACGTTACACGAGAGAATGTGAAGAGTGTTCATATGTAGTAAAAACCTAAGAAATCGGCCCGTTTACTCCATTTGCTATCGCATCGACGTAATGCCAGATCGTCACATTCGTCGCTTTTCTGTCTGAAACGCCTACATTTATCGTTTGCAAACTTACGTCGCGTGGTGCCGTATGCGGAGACACTAAAAGCATCACACTAGAACACAGAAGAAGCGTTTTAGTTGACGTATTCGGCCTGTAAGGAGCAGTACAATTCAAGTTTTAGTTATGATTATTGACATATTATACGGCTTTGGTGCCTTGGACATGACCGAGGACCTTTAGATTTGGCATGATACGAGGTGTGGCGCCACATTACACGAGAGAATGTGAAAAGTGATCATATGTAGTAAAAACCTAAGAAATCTTCCCTTTTTCACAATTTGTTATCGCATCGACGTAATGCCAGATCGTCACATTGGCCGCTTTTCTCTGTGAAACGCTTACATTTATCGTCTGCAAACTTATGTTGCGTGCTGCGATATGCGGAGACACTAAAAGCATCACACTAGAACACAGAGGAATCTTCTAAGTTGTAATCGGCCAGTATGAAGCAGTACAATTCAAGTTTTGTTTATCGAGTATTGACTTATTATCCGGCTTTGGTGCCTTGGACGTGACAGAGGACGTTAAGATTTGGCATGAAACGAGGTCTGGCAGCCTCGTTACACGAGAGAATGTGAAAAATGTTCGTATGTAGTAAACATCTAAGAACACGGCCCGTTTACTCCATTTGCTATCGCATCGACTTAATGCCAGGTCGTCGCAATGGCCGCTTTTCTGTCTGAAACGCTTATATTTATCGTTTGCAAACTTATGTCGCGTGCTGCGGTATGCGGAGACACTAAAAGCATCAGACTAGAACTCAGAAGAAGCTTCTACGTTGTAATCGGCCAGTAAGAAGGAATACAATTCATATTTAGTTATCGATTGTTGACTTATTTGCCGGCTTTGGTGCCTTCGCCATGAACGAGGACCTTACGATTTGGCACGAAATGAGGCCTGGCAGCCACGTTACACGAGAGAATTTGAAAAGTGTTCATATGAAGTAAAAACAAAGGAAATCGGACATTTTCCTCCATTTGCTATTGCATCGACGTATTGCCAGACCGCCACATTGGCCGCTTTTCTGTTCGAAACGCTTACATTTATCGTCTGCAAACTTATGTTGCGTGCTGCGATATGCGGAGACACTAAAAGCATCACACTAGAACACAGAAGAAGCTTCTAAGTCGATGTAATCAGCCAGTAAGAATCAGCACAAAAACATATTTTATTGACTTATTAGCCGGCTTTTGTGCCTTGTACATTGCCAAAGTCCTTAAGATTTGGCATGAAACGAGGTCTGGCAGCCACGTAACCTGAGAGAATGTGAAAAGTGTTCATATGTAGAAAAACCTAAGAAATCGGCCCGTTTGCTCCATTTGCTATCGCATCGACCTAATGCCAGATCGTCACATTGGCCGCTTTTCGGTCTGAAATGCTTACATTTATCGTCTGTAAACTTATATCCCGTGCTGCGGTATGCGGAGACACAAAAATCATCACACTAGAACACTGAAGAAGCTTCTAAGTTGATGTAATCGGCCAGTATGAAGCAGTACAATTCGAGTTTTGGTTATCGATTATTGACTCATAAGATGGCTTTGATACTTTGGACATGACCGAGGACCTTAAGATTTGGCATTAAACGAGGTCTGCCGGCTACGTTACACGAGGGAATGTGCAAAGAATGCTTATGTAGTAAAAACCTAAGAAATCGGCCAGTTTGCTCCATTAATTATAGCGTCGACGTAATGCCAGATCGTCACATTGGCCGCTTTTATCTGTGAAACGCTTACATTTATCGCCTTAAAACTTATGTCGATTGGTGCGGTATGCGGAGACACTAAAAGCAACACACTAGAACACAGAAGAAGCTTCAAAATTGATGTAATCGGCCAGTAAGAAGCAGTACTATTCAAGTTTTCTGTTATCGATTATTGATTTAATAGCCAGCTTTGGTGCCTTGGACATGACCGAGGACCTTAAGATTTGGCATGAAACGAGGTCTGGCAGCCACGTTACCTGAGAGAATGTGAAAAGTGTTCATATGTAGAAAAACCTAAGAAATCGGCCCGTTTGCTCCATTTGCTATCGCATCGACCTAATGCCAAATCGTCACAATGGCCGCTTTTCGGTCTGAAATGCTTACATTTATCGTCTGTAAACTTATATCCCGTGCTGCGGTATGCGGAGACACAAAAATCATCACACTAGAACACTGAAGAAGCTTCTAAGTTGATGTAATCGGCCAGAATGAAGCAGTACATTTCAAGTTTTGGTTATCGATTATTGACTTATAAGATGGCTTTGGTACTTTGGACATGACCGAGGACCTTAAGATTTGGCATGAAACGAGGTCTGCCGGCTACGTTACACGAGGGAATGTGCAAAGAATTCTTATGTAGTAAAAACCTAAGAAATCGGCCCGTTTGCTCTATTAATTATCGCGTCGACGTAATGCCAGATCGTCACATTGGCCGCTATTCTCTGTGAAACGCTTACATTTATCGCCTTAAAACTTATGTCGATTGGTTCGTTATGCGGAGACACTAAAAGCAACACACTAGAACACAGAAGAAGCTTAAACTTGATGTAATCGGCCAGTAAGAAGCAGTACTATTCAAGTTTTAGTTATCGATTACTGATTTAATAGCCAGCTTTGGTGCCTTGGACATGACCGAGGACCTTAAGATTTGGCATGAAAAGAGGTCTGGCAGCCATGTAACACGAGATAATGTGAAAAGTGTTCATATGTAGTAAAAAACTAAGAAATCGGTCCGTATGCTCCATTTACTATCGCATCGACTTAATGCCAGATCGTCACATTGGCCGCTTTTCTGTCTGAAACGCTTACATTTATCGTCTACAAACTTATGTCGCATGGTGCGGTGTGCGGAGACACTGTAAGCAACAAACTAGAACACAGAAGATGCTTCTAAGTTGATGTAATCAGCCAGTAAGATAGCAGTACTATTCAAGTTTTACTTATAGATTATTGACTTATTAGCCGGCTTTGGTGCCTGGGACATGTCCGAGGATCTAAAGATTTGGCATGAAACGAGGTCCGGTAGCCACGTTGCACGAGAGAATGTGTTAGGTGTTCATATGTAGTAAAAACCTAAGAAATCGGCCCGTTTGCTTCATTGGCTGTCGCATCGATGTAATGCGTGATCGTCACATTGGCCGCTTTTCTGTCTGAAACGATTGCATAAATCGTCTGCAAACTTATGTTGAGTGGTGCGGTATGCGGAGACAATAAAAGCATCACACTAGAACACAGAAGAAGCTTCTAAATTGATGTAATCGGCCAGTAAGAAGCGGTACAATTCAAGTTTTAGTTATCGATTATTGACTTAATAGCTGGCTTTGGTGCCTTCGACGTGACTGAGGACTTGAAGATTTGGCATGAAACGAGGTCTGGCAACCACGTTACATGAGAGAATCTGAAAAGTTTTCATATGTAGTAGAAAGCTAAGAAATCGGCCCGCTTTCTCCATTTGCAATCGCATCGACGTAATGCCAGATTGTGACATTGGCCGCTTATCTCTGTGGAACGCTTACATTTATGGTCTGGAAACTTATGTCGCGTGGTGCGGTATGTGGAGACACTAAAAGCAACACACTAGAACACAGAAGAAGCTTCTAAGGTGATGTTATCGGCCAGTAAGGAGCAGTAGAATTCAAGTTTAATGTATCGATTATTGACTTATTAGCCGGCTTTGGTGACTCAGACATGACCGAGGACCTTAAAATTTGGCATGATACGAGTTCTGCCAGCCACGTTACACGAGAGAATGTGAAAAGTGTTCATATATAGCAAAATCCGAAGAAATCGGCCCGTTTCTCTATTTGCTATAGCATCGACGCAAAGCCAGATCGTCACATTGGCCGCTTTTCTCTGTGAAACGCTTATATTTATCGTCTGAAAACTTATGTCACGTGCTGCGGTATGCGGAGACACTAAAAACAACACACAAGAACACTGAAGAAGCTTCTAAGTTGATGTAATCGGCCATTAAGAAGCAGTACAATTCAAGTTTTAGTTATCGATTGTTGACTTATTAGCCGGCTTTGGTGCCTTGGACATGACCGAGGACCTTAAGATTTGGCATGAAACGAGTCGTGGCAGCCACGTTACACGAGAGAATGTGAAAAGTGTTCATAAGTAGTAAAAACCTTAGAAATCGGCAAGTTTACTCCATTTTCTATCACATCGGCGTAATGTTAGTCGTCACATTGGCCGTTTTGCTCTGTGAAACGCTTATAAATATCGTCTGCAAAACTTAAGTCGAGTGGTGCGGTATGCGGAGACACTAAAAGCAGCACACTAGAACCCAGAAGGCACTTCTAATTTGATGTAATCGGCCAGTAAGAGGCAGTACAATTCAAGTTTTGTTATCGACTGTTGACTTATTAGGCGGCTTTGGTGCCTTGGACATGACCGAGGACCTTAAGATTTGGCAAGTTAGGAGTTATGGCAGCCACGTTACACGAGACAATATGCAAAGTGTTCATATGTAGTATAAACCGAAGAAATCGGCCGTTTTCTACATTTGTTATCGCATCTACGAGATGCCAGATGGTCGCATTCGACGCTTTTCTCTGTGAAACGCATACATTTTTCGGCTGCAAACTTATGTCGCGTGGTGCGGTATACGGAAACACTATAAGCAACACACTAAAACACGGAAGAAGCTTCTAAGTTGATGTAATCGGCCAGTAAGAGGCAGTACAATTCAAGTTTTATATATCGATTATTGACTTATTAGCCGGCTTTGGTGCCTCGGACATTACCGAGGATCTTAAGATTTGGCATGAAACGAGGTGTGGCAGCCACGTTACACGAGAGAATGTGAAAAGTGTTCATATGTAGTAAAAACCTAAGAAGTCGGCCCGTTTTCTCCATTCGCTATCGCATCGACGAATTGCCAGATCGTCACATTGGTCGCCTTTTTCTGTGAAACGCTTACATTTATCGTCTGCAAACTTATGTCGCGTGGTGCGGTATGCGGAGACACTAAAAGCAACACACTAGAACACAGAAGAAGCTTCCAAGTTGATGTGATCGGCCAGTAAGAATCAGTACATTTCAAATTTTAGTTATCAATTATTGACTTATTAGCCGGCTTTGTTGCCTTGGAATTGCCGAGGACCTTAAGATTTGGCATGAACCGATGTGTGGCAGCTACGTTACACGAGAGAATGTGAAAAGTGTTCATATGTAGTAAAAACCTAAGAAATCGGCCCGTTTTCTCCATTTGCTATCGCATCGACGTAAATCCAGATGGCCACAATGGACGCTTTTCTCTGTAAAACGTTTACATTCATCGTCTGCAAACTTATGTTGCGTGGTGCGGTAAGCGGTGACACTAAAAGCAACACACTATAACACAGAAGGAGCTACTGAGTTGATGTAATCGTCCACTAAGAAGCAGTACAATTCAAGTTTTGTTATCGACTATTGACTTATTAGCCGGCTTAGGTGCCTTGGACGTGACCCAGGACCTTAAGATTAGGCATGAAACGAGGTGTGGCAGCCACAATACACGAGAGAATGTGAAAAGTGTTCATATATAGTAAAAACCTAAGAAATCGACTGGTTTGCTCCATTTGCTATCGCATCGTCGTAATGCCAAATCGTCACAACGGCCGCTTTTCTCTGTGTAACGCTTACATTCTTCGTCGGCAAACTTATGTCGCGTGGTGCGGTATGCGGAGACACTAAAAGCATCACACTAGAACACAGAAGAAGCTTCTAAGTTGATGTAATCGTCCAGTAAGACGCAGTACATTTCAGGTTTTAGTGATCGTTTATTGACTTATTAGCCGGCTTTGGTGCCTTGGACATGACCGAGGACCTTAGGATTTGGCATGAAACGAGGTGTGGCAGCCCTGTTCCACGAGAGAATGTGAATTGTGTTCATATGTACTGAAAACCTAAGAAATCAGCCCATGTGCTCCATTTGCTATCGCATCGACGTATTGCCAGATCGTCACATTGCCCGCTTTTCTGTCTCAAACGCTTACATTTATCGTCTGCAAACTAATGTCGCGTGCTGCGGTATGCGGAGACACTAAAAGCATCACGCCAGAACACAGAAGAAGCATCTAAATTGATGTAATCGTCCAGTAAGACGCAGTACATTTCAGGTTTTAGTGATCGATTATTGACTTATTAGCCAGCTTTGGTGCCTTGGACATGACCGAGGACCTTAAGATTTGGCATGAAACGAATAGCGGCAGTTACGTTACACGAGAGAATGTGAAAAGTGTTCATATGTAGACAAAACCTAAGAAATCGGCCCGTTACATCCATTTGCTATCGTAACGACATAATGCCAGATCGATTTTCTCTCTTAAACGCTTACATTAATCGTCTGCAAACTTATGCCGTGTGGTGCGGTACACGGAAACACTAAAAGGAACACACTAGAACGCAGAGGAAGCTTCTAAGTTGACGTAATCGGACAGTAAGAAGCAATACTATTAAAAGGTATACTTATCGATTATTGACTTATTAGCCGGCTTTGGTGCCTTGCACATGTCCGAGGACCTCAAGAATTGGCATGAATCGAGGTGTGGCGTCCACGTTGTACGAGATAATGTCAAAAGTGTCATTTGTAGTTAAAACCTGAGAAATCGGCCCGTTTTCTCCATTTGCTATCGCATCAACGTAAGGTCAGATCGTCACATTGGCCACTTTTCTGTCTGAAACACTTACATTTATCGACTGCAAACTTACACTCCTGGAAATGGAAAAAAGAACACATTGACACCGGTGTGTCAGACCCACCATACTTGCTCCGGACACTGCGAGAGGGCTGTACAAGCAATGATCACACGCACGGCACAGCGGACACACCAGGAACCGCGGTGTTGGCCGTCGAATGGCGCTAGCTGCGCAGCATTTGTGCACCGCCGCCGTCAGTGTCAGCCAGTTTGCCGTGGCATACGGAGCTCCATCGCAGTCTTTAACACTGGTAGCATGCCGCGACAGCGTGGACGTGAACCGTATGTGCAGTTGACGGACTTTGAGCGAGGGCGTATAGTGGGCATGCGGGAGGCCGGGTGGACGTACCGCCGAATTGCTCAACACGTGGGGCATGAGGTCTCCACAGTACATCGATGTTGTCGCCAGTGGTCGGCGGAAGGTGCACGTGCCCGTCGACGTGGGACCGGACCGCAGCGACGCACGGATGCACGCCAAGACCGTAGGATCCTACGCAGTGCCGTAGGGGACCGCACCGCCACTTCCCAGCAAATTAGGGACACTGTTGCTCCTGGGGTATCGGCGAGGACCATTCGCAACCGTCTCCATGAAGCTGGGCTACGGTCCCGCACACCGTTAGGCCGTCTTCCGCTCACGCCCCAACATCGTGCAGCCCGCCTCCAGTGGTGTCGCGACAGGCGTGAATGGAGGGACGAATGGAGACGTGTCGTCTTCAGCGATGAGAGTCGCTTCTGCCTTGGTGCCAATGATGGTCGTATGCGTGTTTGGCGCCGTGCAGGTGAGCGCCACAATCAGGACTGCATACGACCGAGGCACACAGGGCCAACACCCGGCATCATGGTGTGGGGAGCGATCTCCTACACTGGCCGTACACCACTGGTATTCGTCGAGGGGACACTGAATAGTGCACGGTACATCCAAACCGTCATCGAACCCATCGTTCTACCATTCCTAGACCGGCAAGGTAACTTGCTGTTCCAACAGGACAATGCACGTCCGCATGTATCCCGTGCCACCCTACGTGCTCTAGAAGGTGTAAGTCAACTACCCTGGCCAGCAAGATCTTCGGATCTGTCCCCCATTGAGCATGTTTGGGACTGGATGAAGCGTCGTCTCACGCGGTCTGCACGTTCAGCACGAACGCTGGTCCAACTGAGGCGCCAGGTGGAAATGGCATGGCAAGCCGTTCCACAGGACTACATCCAGCATCTCTACGATCGTCTCCATGGGAGAATAGCAGCCTGCATTGCTGCGAAAGGTGGATATACACTGTACTAGTGCCGACATTGTGCATGCTCTGTTGCCTGTGTCTATGTGCCTGTGGTTCTGTCAGTGTGATCATGTGATGTATCTGACGCCAGGAATGTGTCAATAATGTTTCCCCTTCCTGGGACAATGAATTCACGGTGTTCTTATTTCAATTTCCAGGAATGTATGTCGCGTGGTGCAGTTTGAGGAGACACTAACGGCAACACACTAGAACACAGAAGAAGTCGATGTAATCGGCCAGTAAGAAGCAGTAAAATTCAAGTGTTAGTTATCGATTATTGACTTATTAGACGGCTTTGGTGCCTTCAACATGACCGAGGACCTAAAGATTTGGCATGAAACGAGGTCTGGCAGCCACGTTACAAGAGAGAATGTGAAAACTGTTCATATGTAGTAAATACCTAAAAAATCGGCACGTTTGCTCCATTTGCTATCTCATCGACGTAATGCCAGATCGTCACATTGGCCGCTTTTCTGTCTGAAACGATTACATTTATCGTCTGCAAACGTATGGCGCGTGGTGCGGTGTGCGTAGACAGCAAAAGCAACACAGTGGAAAATACAAGAAGCTTCTAAGTTGATGTAAACGGCCAGTAAGAAAAGGCACAATTCGAGTTTTAGTAGTCGATTATTGATTTATTAGACGGCTTTGGTGCCTTGGACATGACCGGGGACCTTAAGATTTGGAATTAAACGAGGTGTGGCAGCCAAGTTACAGGAGGGAATGTGAAAACTGATCATATATAGTAAAATCCTAAGAAATCGGCCCGTTTTCTCCATTTGCTATGGCATCGACGTAATGCCAGATCGTCACATTGGCCGCTTTTCTCTGTGAAACGCTTACATTTATCGTCTGCAAACTTATGTCGCGTGTTGCAGTATGCGGAGACACTAAAAGCAACACACTAGAACACAGAGGAAGCTTTTAAGTTGATGTAATCGGCCAGTAAGAAGCAGTACAATTCAAGATTTAGTTATCGATTGTTGACTTATTAGCCGGCTTTGGTGCGTTGGACATGACAGAGGACCTTAAGATTTGGCATGAAACGAGGTGTGGCAGCCACGTTAAACGAGAGAATGTGAAAAGTGTTCATATGTAGACAAATCTAAGAAATCGGCCTGTTACCTCCATTTGCTATCGCATCGACGTAATGCCAGATCGTCACATTGCCAGCTTTTCTGTCTGAAACGCTTACATTTATCACCTCCAAACTTATGTCGCATGCTGCGGTATGCGGAGGCACTAAAAGCATCACACTAGAACACAGAAAAAGCTTCTAAGTGATGTAATCGGACATTAAGAAGCAGTACAATTCAAGTTTTAGTTATCGATTTTCGGCTTATTAGCCGGCTTTGGTGCCTTGGACATGGCCGAGGACCTCAAGATTTGTCATGAAATGGGGTCTGACACCCACGTTACACGACAGAATGTGAAAAGTGTTCATATGCAGTATTAGCCTAAGAAATCGCCCCGTTTGTTCCATTTGCTATCGCATCGACGGAATGCCAATTCGTCACATTGGCCGCTTTTCTGTCTCGAACGCTTACATTTATCGTCTGCAACCTTATGTCGCGTGGTTCTGTATGCGGAGACACTAAAAGCAACACACTAGCACACCGAAGACGCTTCTAAGTTGATGTAATCGGCCAGTAAGAGGCTGTACAATCCAAGTTTTTGTTATGGATTAGTGATTTGTTAGCCGGCTTTGGTGCCTTGGACATGACCGAGGTCCTTAAGATTTGGCATGAAACGAGGTGTGGCAGCCACGTTACACGAGAGAATGTGTAAGGTGTTTATATGTATTAAAATCTTAAGAAATCGGCCCATTTTCTCCATTTGCTATCGCATCGACGTAATGCCAGGTCGTCACATTGGCAGCTTTTTTCTCTGAAACGCTTACATTCATCGTCTGCAAACTTATGTCGCGTGGTGCAGTAAGCGGAGACACTAAAAGCAACACACTACAACACAGGAGAAGCTTCTAAGTTGATGTAATCGGCCAGTAAGGATCAGTACAATTCAAGTATTAGCTATCGATTATTGACTTATTAGCAGGCTTTCGTGTCTTGGACATGACCGAGGACCTTAACATTTGGCATGATACAAGTTGTGGCTGCCACGCTACACGAGGGTGTGTGAAAAGTGTTCATATGTCGTAAAAATCTAAGAAATCGGCCAGTTTTCTCCATTTGCTATCGCATCGAAGTAATACCAGATCGTCACATTGGCCGCTTTTATCTCTGATACGCTTACATTGATCGTCTGCAAACATATGTCACGTGGTGCGGTATGCGCAGACACTAAAAGCAACACACTAGAACACCGAAGACGCTTCTAAGTTGATGTAATCGGCCAGTAAGAGGCTGTACAATCCAAGTTTTTGTTATGGATTAGTGATTTGTTAGCCGGCTTTGGTGCCTTGGACATGACCGAGGTCCTTAAGATTTGGCATGAAACGAGGTGTGGCAGCCACGTTACACGAGAGAATGTGTAAGGTGTTTATATGTATTAAAATCTTAAGAAATCGGCCCATTTTCTCCATTTGCTATCGCATCGACGTAATGCCAGGTCGTCACATTGGCAGCTTTTTTCTCTGAAACGCTTACATTCATCGTCTGCAAACTTATGTCGCGTGGTGCAGTAAGCGGAGACACTAAAAGCAACACACTACAACACAGGAGAAGCTTCTAAGTTGATGTAATCGGCCAGTAAGGATCAGTACAATTCAAGTATTAGCTATCGATTATTGACTTATTAGACGGCTTTGGTGCCTTGGACATGACCGAGGACCTTAACATTTGGCACTAGACGAGGTGTGCCAGCCACGTTACAGGAGAGAATGCGAAAAGTGTTCATATGTAGTAAAAACCTAAAAAATCGGTCCGTTTTCTCCATTTGCTATCGCACCAAAGTAATGCCAGATCGTCACATTGGCCGCTTTTCTGTCTGAAACGATTACATTGTAAGTAGCGTGAATAAAAGGACGCTATGTGCAAGAAGCATGAAGCGCCCTTTGAATGTATCCTGATAGCTAAAAGAGCCACGCGCACTTTGAATAAGAAAATGCTACTTGACACTGAAATCAATATGAAAGATAGGGTCGCCACCAACTCTAGCCACACGACAAAGATGAAGTAGCACTGAGTCGGAAAATTACTTATTAATAAGAAAAACTCACAAAAGAACATTCATTGTAAAGTCATTGATAAAGAATGGGATGTAGTTGTTACTATGATCCAGGCATTCTTCCCGTGAATCAAATATTGAGTAAAGTAAATAGGTCGTGAACATCATGCGTAAGTGCAGCCTGCAGCAAGATTCGTGAAAATACGATCTATTCCAGAGCATTTGTTTCAGATAAAAAAAAGGGACACTAATCACTACACCTGTGCACATGGAAACGCTATAGGTGGGCCAACAAGGAAAACTACAAGGTAAATGGCGAAGGTAACGGCGACGTAACATCGGTACACAAGATAAGATTGAAGGCAAAATTATTTATTCCTTAAAACATTGATGTAGTGCATCTATAGACTGCTGTTGCATGCTAACTATGTACAATTGCTTGTGAAATACTATACGTTTCATAACAGACTCGCGTGCCCACTCGGTCCGCGGAGACAACTTCTATGGACCGTGGTCAAATTTTAATCACATGAGACAAAGAAAATTCACAAATACACAAAAATTACCAAGATCCGGAAAAGATTAGAAGCATACACACACAGTTGTAGGCACATAAACATTCACACTGAACCGAGGGCACTTCAACATATGCAACTCCTTTGTGCTGCGTTCCTCTCACGGATCAAAGTCGAGACTGCATTGGGAATCAAACTGAAAGTCTACAAAAGCCTTGCATTCCCTGCTGCAACCCAGCAAGTAAATCTTTATAAGACGAAATTCGAGACCAAAAGCTAAAAGCTTTCCTCTCTATGTGACAACGCGCCACGCGGTCAGTCCAACTCACCCTTCTTCAACTGGAGCACAGCTGTGTACGCTTCCCGTACCGGCGGCAGACTGCCTCCCGCTTCTCCAGCCTCTTCCACGCTCCGCGTGGACCGGAAAACACCAGGTTGCCATTTCCGCCACCAACCTAACGCAGGTGGATTTCTCACAAGTAGCGGAAACCTCTTTGCCGACTTGACCGCTACGAGAGTTGGCAATGAAAGGTGGCTACTGGACCCTTTCATCACCCCAAACGTCCCGGAGAAGACTGTGCCGCGAATTTTCTCGCAATGCTAGGAGATTCGCCAACAGTCTTCGAAACAAACATACCCTAACGAGTAACAATTGCAACAGTAAACAGCAGCACAAAGGAGTTGATTAATCTCTTATATCCAAGTGAGCTTAATCTGACCTTAGTCAATAATTGTGACCTCATGCGGTCCGCAAAGCGAACAGAACAAATTAAATTAAGCGTGATATACTACGCTAACATCATGTCATCTGACCTACTACGACCACAACCATGAGATATTATTTTAAAATTGCTTTAACCAACTATCAAAAGTTAACATAGAGACATAGGTGAACAGGTACATAATATATATAAATATATAAACAAATACAATGATGCAAAATCATTATCACGAACCGAAGCAGTATCATCTGGTGCTGACATATATAAAAACATGCAAGTGAAAGAGCAAAATACAATATTCACAACAAATACGGTGATACAAAATCATTAATGAACCCAGTGGTATGACAGCTGGTAAATAATCACCTATGGAAAATAAGACATGAGTACAAAAACACATCCAGAAATCAACTCGTTGACACGCTGTCATTTTTCAGTTTCGCCACATGGTTGTTTCACTGGGTATTCTCTTTAGGTGCTGGGGTGGGCGTCTCTTCTAAAGGCGACTTGGAGGATAAGCTACTAGGGGACCACAACACTGAACTGGGGAGTTCGCAGCGGCGTTGATTGTAACGTCCGTTGTAACCCAGGTTGTTCATCCTAGACAGCACCCCGCGACGTTGCCTCGTGCCCGTTTCCACCCTCTGCGTCCATACTGTGGGATGGTTCGGCGTTGCAGATTTGCAGAACATCGCCACTTGTGGGCCCTGCCTCATCATCGAGAAGGCGGCTTGGCGGTCGTCGTCCGTGTGTTGTGGAGGAATGTGTTTTACCGACACACGCCCCCGTCTCCTGTCGTGTCAATGGGGAGACACGCGCTCTTCTGCGTCGCATCGAGGTCGACGTAAACTCGTGCGGGTGTCGGGCTTGAGACCCGCTTATCACCTCTTTGCACCGTCTCAGCTGATGCGTCAGTTGTGGGACCCGCGTCCCTCCGGGCAGTGGGCGTTACCTCACCGCAGCAGCCGTCTGGATTAGCGGCGCTCAGGGATCGGCGGCCTCGCCTGGTGTGCGTCATACTTTCCCTTTCGCTTGTCACATGACTAGCGCATGGGGTGGAACGCCGGCCATCAGCTGGCGCTGCCGTGGTGACACGCCTGCGGGCTCCGGTGTGAGCCTGCGCCTGGGGGAAGACCAGCATCACCTCCCCTCTGACGGGGAAACAGCTGTGACCGCTCGCCGCATCACTGCTTCGCCGTTGATACCAGGGTTCGGCAACGCCTGCCGGTGGACCAAGCCCTGTGCTTTCTGATGCGGAGGCTCCCTAGGCGGCCTTGCACCCACTTAAGAACTGCGCTCACAGGGATCGTTACAAAATATCATGTGTACAGATTACCACAAAATCTTCGGAGTTTCTCACTCCTGATCAATACATGGAATAGTGCCCAAAATTAACTTGACAAAAAGGGCCTTCTTAACATTACTACTAAAAAAACAATGAAGAAAATTAAATAACCAATATTCAAACAAACAAAAAATCCTTTATATAAAATATAGTTCCAGCACTACATCTGCTGTCAATCATTTAGGGTAGATCTTGTACAAGTTTTGGTCAGGATTTGGATAGGATTTGGCGCCGCTGCTCACTACAGACACAAAACTCTACCTGCTCCTAACTACGCTCTCACACACAATCTACACAGCTCGTACTAGTCACCATCACCATATAGCCCGACTACAATTCCCACATATAAACAAAATATTCCTTTCAACACCAACACCCATATCGTTGTTCATTGACTGCTCCTCCAAGGTTTGCAGAACATGTTTGCTGATCTGTGAAAAATTTCCGAGGCTTCTTTTCTATGGACATTGCATAATAAAAGTTATGTGTAATGAGACACAGAAGGTTCATTCAAGTCACATCTGGAATGGTAAATGTTTCAACATTTTTTCATCAGACTAATGCAAAAGGTCAGTGGGCATAAAAATGAAAATAAAAATCATCCTATCCTATTAGCAAACACATAAACACTTCGTCCTATACGTACATAAAAAAATACTGTCAAAAGAAATCCATTGTCCAGGGCCATGAGTACCCAACTTACTGCTATCATAAGATACTCATAATGATTACACACTTACTCACCACATGTCCCCAGGGGTCCTCACCTACCGTCATGTTATTTTAGCTTGGAGGTAGTCGCATTGATTCTCTATTAAATATCAAGCTGCTTGAGGTTATAAGCTGTTTCCATATACATCTTCTGGGGTTTCACACCCTGGTGTCCTCAACTGTACCTAGTAGTATGTGACGGCAAGTTACACTTTCCAAATATCTTATAAGACGGCAACTCTGAAAATCAAACACTATTAATCTCCCTTCATACACAAGTCCTTCACCTACAAGTCACCAAGTTGCTTCATTAACATCGCAGTACATTTGAAAATTCTCACTGAATCATGCTCACCTAAGGGGAATAAGAAAAAACTGTAATTTATCATCAAGAATTACCTTACGACCATTGACTCGCCACGCCAACACACCCGATACCTTTTTAGTCATCAAAGAACGAAAGCCATCTTACTGTAATAGGAAACGCTTCATATGAGCCTCATAATCAGTCACATTCAGATGTTTTGAAACTGCACAACACTACTCCTTTCTGCTGACAAGAAGAAATAACTACACATATATTGGGGGACCCTTTACAATACACAGAAAATATACACTTTAATTTTAATCACACCAATGATGTGAATCAAAACATTGGAAAATATGCACTGTAATTTTACTAAACAGACACGACTGGGTTTACCGCAGGCACACCAATACTGTGGCCCTCACTCAACAAATCTTCCATAATAACGTCTTCCTTTATCAAATGCACATCAGTATCATCAATAGCACCGGTCCTCATTTAGTTTGACGCCAACCGAGCCAGCCAATAGTCATTGATTCCTTTGATTAGAGGTATTTGGCTGATTGTGCCGCGGGTTTGCGGGACGAATTTCAACACCCACTGGCGGACCACCCGTACTGTTTAGAGCACCCCTGTTGTCGCTTGTTCGATAATTATTTTGTGGTCGGTTACGACTACCGTTCCTATGTCCGCTATAATTACTCCAATATCTCTGCTCATTACCATATCTTCTAAACTCCCTGGGGTGTCTTTGATTTACTCTCGGCGAATGATGACGATTGGCATCGTTCGTTCCGCCCGCGTTCCGTGAGGAGTCGCGACGCTGCCAACGCTCGCGCGCCCTGTAACTCTGAGGCGACCCGTTACGTCTGGATTGCCACCTGTATCTACGGCTACGGCTTCGCTTGCGCGGCCGCTGCTCGTAGGCGCTCTGACCGTAATTCTGCGTGGTGCCATTCGCATCGCACTCAAGCTCTAAAAGGAAATTGCGAAACCCCTCTACGTCATCCTTACATCGTCCTGCAAGGATAACGTGCCGCAACTGCATTGGAAACTTTCCCAGGCAAATACGAATAATTTCTGCAGGTCCATAAGGATCGTCAAGATGTTCATTCGCCTGCAGCATGTGCTCGAACATCTGCACAGGGCTGGAGAATTTTGACCTGTTTAACTCTGGTAGCATAATGAGTCCGTGTTTTACACGACTTTGCGCTGCCACTGACCAATATATCGACAGGAAGTGTTGAGGAAACTCCCCAACAGTGTAGCAATTGCGTGCAATTGACCTCATCCGCGCCGCTGGCTCACCTTCGAGGTAGCCGCACATATACTGTATTTTGTGCACACTGGGCCACGTAGGAGGGAGGGAGAACTCGAACTGCTGTAACCAGGCCCGCGGGTGAATCCCCGTAGCCGAGTTACGGAAGACTTCAAACTTCCTCACGGTCAGAAAATGTTTAAAGTCAAATTCGTGAGTTTCCCTTGGCGAACGTTCCTGAGGGGATCCGCGCCATTCCCACCTGGTACGAGATCCGTGATCATGACGATGATCAAATTCGCCATCGTTCCCGGAATCATCGTCGGAATAATGGCCCTTTCGTTCATTTATTTCAACTTCATGGGCCTTTAACCCTTTTAGGTGAAGTTCTAAACGGGCCATGGGCTCACATATTCCCTCGATAACCCCTTTTTGTTGTATTTTTATTTCACACTGTCCACGCCGACATTTCGTTACCGACCGTATTTCGTCTGCATCCGCTGATGACGAGGTAATCGTTTCCCTATTATTGTCAGACTTACGCGCCACTGCGTCTGAGATTCTGGCTATTTCTTCTCGCATCTCTCGGTGGGCCGTGTCTTGTTTTGTTTGCGTGAGCCCTTGCTCTCGCTCGAGAGCTATTATCGCCTGGCTGAGGGTTTCTACCTGCGCGCTAAGGTGGACCGGGCACTTAGCCGCGGTGTCCTCTACTCGGGACACAAGAGCCACGTGGTCACTCTGGCATTGTTCTGCTAACGCGCGGAGATCCCTGGCGGACTTTTGTCCTACTCGGGACTCAAGAGCCGCTTGTTCACTCTGGCATTGTTCTGCTAGTATACGTATATTTCCAGCGAACCTTTCTTCTTGCTCCATCATCTGCTTGCTAATGACTTGCTGCCCCTCTTCTAAGGCGGAGATGCGTTGGTCAATGATCGCCAGTTTCTCCCCAACACCCTGTACTATTTCACTACTCAATCTTTTATTTGCTTCCTCGATATCCCTTTTATTACTGTCTAGTAATTGCCGTAGCATAGTCTGTAATGAATTTGCATCTATCGACTGATTCGAAAACACTACAGCGGGCTCAGGATGGACAACACTTGTGCTTCCGTTTTCTGCGTTTCGTTCCTGGTCGGACTCGACGTTCTGATCTCGTCCTTGTTCAGAGTTGTTGTCTGACTGGTTTTTCCGATCGCGGCTCCCTGAACAGCTACGCGTCTCCATCATAAGGATAGTTACTCCGTGCTCCAAAATACAAGAATAGTACCAAAGTCTCCTAATGGACTCAAGTCCCCACAAGGCAGCCAAGATTTATTATATTTCACCGATACACGACACAGGACAAGAATCGACCCACACTTGTAACACAATGGAATACCGAATCACAATGTCTATACAGTAATACATAAACAAAATAAAACATGGAAGAAAATGCACACCTATATCCTAAATTCAAATAAATTCTGTATCACAGAAAGACAATATACCAATTAGCACATCCAACTGAAAATAACTAATCCTCACTGCGCATCAGAAGATCTCTGGTTTACCAAAATCCGTGAGCAGGGTAAGCCATGTGTAAGTAGCGTGAATAAAAGGACGCTATGTGCAAGAAGCATGAAGCGCCCTTTGAATGTATCCTGATAGCTAAAAGAGCCACGCGCACTTTGAATAAGAAAATGCTACTTGACACTGAAATCAATATGAAAGATAGGGTCGCCACCAACTCTAGCCACACGACAAAGATGAAGTAGCACTGAGTCGGAAAATTACTTATTAATAAGAAAAACTCACAAAAGAACATTCATTGTAAAGTCATTGATAAAGAGTGGGATGTAGTTGTTACTATGATCCAGGCATTCTTCCCGTGAATCAAATATTGAGTAAAGTAAATAGGTCGTGAACACCATGCGTAAGTGCAGCCTGCAGCAAGATTCGTGAAAATACGATCTATTCCAGAGCATTTGTTTCAGATAAAAAAAAGGGACACTAATCACTACACGTGTGCACATGGAAACGCTATAGGTGGGCCAACAAGGAAAACTACAAGGTAAATGGCGAAGGTAACGGCGACGTAACATCGGTACACAAGATAAGATTGAAGGCAAAATTATTTATTCCTTAAAACATTGATGTAGTGCATCTATAGACTGCTGTTGCATGCTAACTATGTACAATTGCTTGTGAAATACTATACGTTTCATAACAGACTCGCGTGCCCACTCGGTCCGCGGAGACAACTTCTATGGACCGTGGCCAAATTTTAATCACATGAGACAAAGAAAATTCACAAATACACAAAAATTACCAAGATCCGGAAAAGATTAGAAGCATACACACACAGTTGTAGGCACATAAACATTCATACTGAACCGAGGGCACTTCAACATATGCAACTCCTTTGTGCTGCGTTCCTCTCACGGATCAAAGTCAAGACTGCATTGGGAATCAAACTGAAAGTCTACAAAAGCCTTGCATTCCCTGCTGCAACCCAGCAAGTAAATCTTTATAAGAAAAAATTCGAGACCAAAAGCTAAAAGCTCCCCTCTCTATGTGACAACGCGCCACGCGGTCAGTCCAACTCACCCTTCTTCAACTGGAGCACAGCTGTGTACGCTTCCCGTACCGGCGGCAGACTGCCTCCCGCTTCTCCAGCCTCTTCCACGCTCCGCGCGGACCGGAAAACACCAGGTTGCCATTTCCGCCACCAACCTAACGCAGGTGGATTTCTCACAAGTAGCGGAAACCTCTTTGGAGACTTGACCGCTACGAGAGTTGGCAATGAAAGGTGGCTACAGGACCCTTTCAACATTCATCTTCGGCAAACTTATGTCACGTGGTGCTGTATGCGGAGACACTGAAAGCAACGAACTAGAACACGGAAGAAGCTTCTAAGTTGATGTAATCGGCCAGTAATAGGCAGTACAATTCAAGTTTTAGTTATCTATTATTGACTTGTTAGCCGGCTTTGTTGCCTTGGACATAACCGAGGACCTTAAGATTTGGCATACAACGAGGGGTGGCAGCCACGTTACACGAGAGAAGGCGAAAAGTGTTCATATGTAGTAAAAACCTAAGAAATCGGGCCTTTTTCTCCATTTGCTATCGCATCGAAGAAATGCCATATCGTCACATTGGCCGCTTTTCTGTCTGAAACGCTTATTTTTATCGTCTGCAAACTTATGTCGCGTGGTGCGGTATGCGGAGACACTAAAAGCAACACACTAGAACACCGAAGACGCATCTAAGTTGAAGTAATCGGGCAGTAAGAGGCTGTACAATCCAAGTTTTAGTTATGGATTAGTGATTTCTAAGCCGGCTTTGGTGCCTTGGACATGACCGAGGTCCTTAAGATTTGGCATGAAACGAGGTGTCGCAGCCACGTTACACCAGATTATGTGAAAAGTGTTCATATGTTGTAAAAACTTAATAAATCGGCCCGTTTTCTCCATTTACTATCGCATCGAAGTAATGCCAGATCGTCACAACGGCCGCTTTTCTCTGTGAAACGCTTACATTCTTTGTCTGCAAACTTATGTCGCGTGGTGCGGTATGCGGAGACACTAAAAGCAACACACTAGAACACCGAAGAAGCTTCTAAGTTGATGTAATTGGCCAGTAAGAAGCAGTACAATTCAAGTATTAGCTACCGATTATTGACTTATTTGCCGGCTTTGGTGCCTTAGACATGACCGAGGACCTTAAGATTTGGCATGAAACGAAGAGTGGCAGTAACGTTACACGAGAGAATGTGAAAAGTGTTCATATGTAGTAAAAACCTAAGAAATCGGCCCGTTTACTCCATTTGCTATTGCATCGAAGTAATGCCAGGTCGTCATATTGGCAGCTTTTCTGTTTGAATTGCTTACATTCATCTTCTGCAAACTTATGTCGTGTGTTACGGTATGCGGAGACACTAGAAGCAACACACTAGAACACAGACGATGCTTCTAACTTGATGCAATCGGCCGGTAAGAAGCAGTACATATCATGTTTTAGTTATCGATTTTTGACTTATTAGCCGGCTTTGGTGACTTGGACATACCCGAGGGCCACAACATTTGGCACTAAACGAGGTGTGCCAGCCACGTTACACGAGAGAATGCGAAAAGTGTTCATATGTAGTAAAAACCTAAAAATTCGGCCCGTTTTCTCCATTTGCTATCGCATCGAAGTAGTGTCAGATTGTCACATTGGAAGTTTTTCTCCCTTAAACGATTACATTTATCGTTTGCAAACCTATGTCTCGTTGTGCGTTTTGGGGAGACACTGAAAGCAACAAACTAGAACACAGAGGATGCTTCCAAGTTGATGTAATCGGCCAGTAAGAGGCAGTTCAATTCAAGCTTTAGTTATCGATTATTGACTTATTAGCCGGCTTTGGTGCCTTGGAAATGACCGAGGACCTTAAGATTTGGCATGAAACGAGGTGTGGCAGTCACGTTACACGAGAGAATGTGAAAAGAGTTCATATGTGGTAAAAAAAACTATGAAAGCGGCCCGTTTTCTCCATTTGATGCCGCATCGAAGTAATGCGAGATCGCCACATTGGCCGCTTCTCTGTCTCAAACGCTTACATTTATCGTCTGCAAACTTATGTCAAGTAGTGCGGTATGCGAAGACACTAAAAGCAACACACTAGCACACAGAAGAAGCTTCTAACTTGATGTAGTCGGCCAGTAAGAGGCAGTACAATTCAAGTTTTAGTTATCGATTATTGACTGATTAACCGGCTTTAATGACTTGGACATGACCGAGGACCTTAAGATTTGGCATGAAACGAGGTCTGAAAGCCACGTTACACGAGAGAATGTGAAAAGTGTTCGTATGTAGTAAATACCTGAGAAATCGGCTCGTTTGCTCCATCTGCTATCGCATCGACGTAATGCCAGATCGTCACATTGGCCGCTTTTCTCTGTGAAACGCTTACATTCATCGTCTGCAAACTTATGTCGCGCGGTGTGGTATGCGGAGACACTAAAAGCAACACACTAGAACACAGACGAAGCTTCTAAGTTGATGTAACCGGCCAGTAAGAAGCAGTACATATCATGTTTTAGTTATCGATTATTGACTTATTAGCCGGCTATGGTGACTTGGACATGACCGAGGACCTTAACATTTGCCACTAAACGAGGTGTGCCAGCCACGTTACACGAGAGAATGCGAAAAGTGTTCATATGTAGTAAAAACCTAAAAATCCGGCCCGTTTGCTCCATTTGCTATCGCATCGAAGTAGTGTCAGATTGTCAGATTGGCAGCTTTTCTCCCTTAAACGATTACATTTCTCGTTTGCAAACTTATGTCGCGTTGTGCGTTTTGCGGAGACACCAAAAACAACAAACTAGAACACAGAAGAAGCTTCTAACTTGATGTAATCGGCCAGTAAGAGGCAGTTCAATTCAAATATTAGTTATCAACTGTTGACTTATTAGCCGGCTTTGGTGCCTTGGACATGACCGAGGATCTTTAGATTTGGCATGAAACGAAGAGTGGCAGCCTCGTTACACGAAAGAATGTGAAAAGTGTTCATATGTACTAAAAACCAAAGCAATCGGCCCGTTTTCTCCATTTGCTGTTGCATCGAAGTAATGCCAGATCGTCACATTGGCCGCTTTTCTCTCAGAAACGCTTATATTGATCGTCTGCAAACTTATGTCGCGTGGTGCGGTATGCGGAGACACTAAAAGCAAGACACTAGACAGAGAAGAAGCTTCTAAGTTGATGTAATCGGCCAGTAAGAACTAGTAAAAATCAAGTTTTAGTTATCTATTATTGACTTATTAGCCGGCATTGGTGCCTTGGTTATGACCGAGGACCTTAAGATTTGGCATAAAGTGAGGTGTTTCAGCCACGTTACACGAGAGAAAGTGAAGTGTGTTCGTATGTAGTGAAAACCTAAGAAATAGGCACATTTTCTCCATTTGCTATCGCATCGAAGTAATGCCAGATCGTCACAAAAGCCGCTTTTTTCTCTGAAACGCTTACGTTTATCGTGTGCAAACTTACGTCGCGTGGTGCGGTATGCGGAGACACTAAAAGCAACACACTAGAACACAGAAGAAGCTTCTAATTTGATGTAATTGGCCAGTAAGTCGCAGTACGATTCAAGTTTTAGTAATCGTTTATTGACTTATTAGCCGGCTTTGGTGCCTTGGACTTGACCGAGGACCCTAAGATTTGGCATGAAACGAGGTGTGGCAGCCACGTTACACGAGAGAATGTGAAAAGTGTTCATATGTAGTAAAAACCTAAATAATCGACCCGTTTTCTCTATTTGGTATCTTATCGATGTAATGCCAGATCGTCACATTGGCTGCTTTTCTCTCTGAAACGCTTACATTTAATCATCTGCAAACTTATGTCGCGTGGTGCGGTATGCGGAAACACTAAAAGCAACTAGAACACAGAAGAAGCTTCTAAGCTGATGTAATCGGCCGGTAAGAAGCAGTACAATTCAAGTTTTAGTTATCGAGTATTGAATTGTTACCCCGCGTTGGTGCCTTGGACATGAACGAGGACCTTAAGATTTGGCATGAGACGAAGAGTGGCAGCTACATTATACGTGAGAATGTGAAAAGTGTTCATATGTAGTAAAAACCTACAAAATCGGCCCGTTTTCTCCATTTGCTATCGCATCGACGTAATTCCAGATCTTCACATTGGCCGCTTTTCTCTCTGAAATGCTTACATTTATCGTCCTCAAACGTATCTCGCGTGGTGCGGTATGCGGAAACAGTAAAAGCAACACACTAGAACACAGAAGAAGCTTACGTTGATGTAATCGGCCAGTAAGAAGCTGTACATTTAAAGTTTTAGTTATCGATTATTAACTTATTAGCCGGCTTTTGTGCTTTGGACATGACCGAGGACCTTAAGACTTGGCATGCAACGAGGTGTGGCAGCCACGTTACATGAAAGAATGTGAAAGGTGGTCATATGTAGTAAAAACCTAAGAAATCAGCCCGTTTGCTCCATTTGCTACCGCATCGACGTAATGCCAGATCGTCACATTGGCCGCTTTTCTGTTTGAAACGCTTACATTTATCGTGTGCAAACTTACGTCGCGTGGTGCGGTATGCGGAGACACTAAAAGCAACACACTAAAACACAGAAGAAGCTTCTAATTTCACGTAAACGGCCAGTAAGTTGCAGTACGATTCAAGTTTTAGTAATCGTTTATTGACTTATTAGCCGGCTTTGGTGCCTTGGACTTGACCGAGGACCCTAAGATTTGGCATGAAACGAGGTGTGGCAGCCACGTTACACGCGAGAATGTGAAAAGTGATCTTATGTAGTAAAAACCTAAGAAATCGACCCGTTTGCTCCATGTGCTATCACATCGACGTAATACCAGATCGTCACATTGGTCGCTTTTCTCTGTGATACGCTTACTTTCGTCTGCAAACTTATGTCGCGTGGTGTGGTATGCGGAGATACTAAAAGCAACACACGAGACCACAGATGAAGATTCTATGTTGATGCAATCGGCCAGTAAGAAGCAGTACAATTCAAGTTTTAGCTATTGATTATTGACTTATTAGCCGGCTTTGGTGAATTGGACATTACCGGGGACCTTAGGATTCGGCACGAAACGAGGTCTGACAGCCACGTTACACGAGAGAATGTGAAAGGTGTTCATATGTAGTAAAAACCTAAGAAACCGACCCGTTTGTTCCATGTGCTATCACATCGACGTAATGCCAGATCGACACATTGGCCGCTTTTGTCTGTGAGACAGTTACAATTATCGTCTGCAAACTTATGTCACGTGGTGCGGTATGCGGAGACACTAAAATCAACACACTAGAACACAAAAGAATGTTCTAACTTGATGTAATCTGCCAGTAAGAAGCAGTACAATTCAAGCTTTAGTTATCGATTATTAAGTTATTAGCCAGCTTTGGTGCCTTGGACATGAACGAGGACCTTAAGATTTGGCATGAAACGAGGTGTGGCAGCCACGTTACAGGCGAGAATGCGAAAAGTGTTCATTGTAGTAAAAACCTAAAAAATCGGTCCTTTTTCTTTATTTGCTATCCCATCGATGTAATGCCAGATCGTCACATTGGCCGCTATTCTGTCTGAAACGCTTACATTCTTTGTCTGCAAACTTATGTCGCGTGGTGCGGTATGCGGAGACACTTAAATCAACACACCACAATAGCGAAGAGGCTTCTAAGTTGATGTAATCGGCCAGTATTAAGCAGTACAATTCAAGTTTTAGTTATCGATTATTGACTTATTAGCCGGCTTTGGTGCCTTGGGCATGACCGAGGACCCAAAGATTTGGCATGAAACGAGGTGTGGCAGCCACGTAACACGAGAGAATGTGAAAAGTGTTCATATGTAGTAAAAACCTAATACATCGGCCCGTTTTCTCCCTTTGAAATAGCATGGAGGTAATGTCAGATCATCACATTGACCGATTTTCTGTCTGAAACGCTTACATTCATCGTCTGCAAACTTATGTCGCGTGGTGTGGTATGTGGAGATACTAAAAGCAACACACGAGAACACAGATGAAGTTCTATGTTGATGTAATCGGCCAGTAAGAAGCAGTACAATTCAAGTTTTAGTTATCGATTATTGACTTATTGGCCGGTTTGGGTGCCTTGGACATGACCGAGGACCTTAAGATTTGGCATGATACGAGGTGTGGCAGCCACGTTACACCAGAGAATGTGAAAAGTGTTCATATGTTGTGAAAACCTATGATATCGGCCCGTTTTCTCCATTTGCTGTCGCATCGAAGTAATGCCAGATCGTCACAATGGCCGCTTTTCTCTCTGAAACGCTTATTTTTATCGTCTGCAAACTTATGTCGCGTGGTGCGGTATGCGGAGACACTAAAAGCCACACACTAGAACACCGAAGACGCTTCTAAGTTGATGTAATCGGCCAGTAAGAGGCTGTACAATCAGAGTTTTAGTTATGGATTAGTGATTTGTTAGCCGGCTTTGGTGCCTTGGACATGACCGAGGTCCTTAACATTTGGCATGAAACGAGGTGTGGCAGCCACGTTACACCACAGAATGTGAAAAGTGTTCATATGTAGTAAAAACTTAATAAATCGGCCCGATTTCTCCATTTGCTATCGCATCGAAGTAATGCCAGATCGTCACAACGGTTGCTTTTCTGTCTGAAACGCTTACATTTATCGTCTGCAAACTTATCTCGCGTGGTGCGGTATCCAGAGACACTAAAAGCAACACACTACAATACAGAAGAAGCTTCTAAGTTGATATAATCGGCCAGTAAGAAGAAGTAAAATTCAGGTATTAGCTATCGATTATTGACTTATTAGCCGGCTTTGGTGCCTTGGACATGACCGAGGTCCTTAAGGATTGGCATGAAACGAGGTGTGGCAGCCACGTTACACGAGAGAATGCGAAAAGTTTTCATATGTAGTAAATACCTAAGAAATCCACCCGTTTTCTCCATTTGCTATCGCATCGACGTAATACCACATCGTCACAACGGCCGCTTTTCTCCCTGAAACGCTTACATTTATCGTCAGCAAACTTATGTCGCGTGGTGTGGTATGCAGGGACACTGAAAGCAACACACTAGAATACAGAAGAAGCTTTTAAGTTGATGTAATTGGCCAGTAAGAGTCAGAACAACTCAAGTTTTAGTTATCGATTATTTACTTGTTAGCCGGCTTTGATCCCTTGGACATGACCGAGGCCCTTAACATTCGGCATGAAACGAGGTGTGGCAGCCACGTTACATCAGAGAATGTGAAATGTGTTCATATGTTGTAAAAACCTAAGAAATCGGCCTGTTTTCTCCATTTGCTATCGCATCGAAGTAATGCCAGATCGTCACAACGGCCGCTTTCTCTGTGAAAGGCTTACATTCTTCGTCTGCAAACTTATGTCGCGTGGTGCGGTATGCAGAGACACTAAAACCAACACACTAAAATACAGAAGAAGCTTCTAAGTTGATATAATCGGCCAGTACGGAGCAGTACAATTCAAGTATTAGCTATCGATTATTGACTTATTAGCCGGCTTTGGTGCCTTGGACATGACCGAGGTCCTTAAGCTTTGGCATGAAACGAGGTTTGGCAGCAACGTTACACGAGAAAATGCGAAAAGTTTTCATATGTAGTAAGTACCTAAGAAATCCACCCGTTTTCTCCATTTGCTGTCGCATCGACGTAATGCCACATCGTCACAACGGCTGCGTTTCTCCCTGAAACGCTTACATTTATCGACAGCAAACTTACGTCGCGTGGTGCGGTATGATGCGATTCTAAAAGCAACACACTAGAACACAGAAGAAGCTGCTATGTTGATGTAATGGGCCAGTAAGGATCACAACAAATCGAGTTTTAGTTATCGATTACTGACTTATTAGCCGGCATTGGTGCCTCGGACATGACCGAGGTCCTTAAGATTTGGCATGAAACGAGGTGTGGCAGCCACGTTACACGAAAGAATGTGAAAAGTGTTCATATGTAGTAAAAACCTATAAAATCGGCTCGTGTTCTCCATTTGCTATCGCATCGAAGTAATGCCAGATCGTCACATTGTCCGCTTTTCTCTCTGAAAAGCTTACATTTATCGTCTGCAAACTTATGTCGCGTGGTGTGGTACACGCAGACACTGAAAGCAACACTCTAGAACACAGAAGAAGCTTCTAAGTTGATGTATTCGGCCAGTAAGAAGCAGTACATTTCAAGTTTTAGTTATCTATTATTGACTTATTAGCCGGTTTTGGTGCGTTGGATGTGACCGAGGACCTTAACATTTGGCACTAGACGAGGTGTGCCAGCCACGTTACAGGAGAGAATGCGAAAAGTGTTCATATGTAGTAAAAACCTAAAAAATCGGTCCGTTTTCTCCATTTGCTATCACACCAAAGTAATGCCAGATCGTCACATTGGCCGCTTTTCTGTCTGAAACGATTACATTCATCTTCTGCAAACTTATGTCACGTGGTGCGGTACGCGGAGATACTAAAAGCAACGCACTAGAACACAGAAGAAGCTGCTATGTTCATGTAATCGGCCAGTAAGAATCAGAACAATTCAAGTTTTAGTTATCGATTATTGACTTATTAGCCGGCTTTGGTGCCTTGGACATGACCGAGGACCTTAACATTTGGCACTAGACGAGGTGTGCCAGCCACGTTATAGGAGAGAATGCGAAAAGTGTTCATATGTAGTAAAAACCTAAAAAATCGGCTCGTTATGTCCATTTGCTATCGCATCGAAGTAATGCCACATCGTCACATTATCCGCTTCTCTGTCTCAAACGCTTACTTTTATCGTCAGCAAACTTAAGCCACGTTGTGCGGTATGCGAAGACACTAAAAGCAACTCACTAGTACGCAGAAGAAGCTTCTAAGTTGATGTAATCGGCCAGTAAGAAGCAGTACGATTCACGTTTTAGTTATCGATTATTGACTTATTAGCAGGCTTTGGTGCCTCGGACATGACCGAGGTCCTTAAGATTTGCCATGAAACGAGGTGTGGCACCCACGTTACACGAGAGTATGTGAAAAGTGTTCATATATAGTAAAAACCTAAGAAATCGGCCCGTCTTCTCCACTTGCTGTCGCATCGAAGTAATGCCAGATCGTCACATTGGCCGCTTCTCTCTCCCAAACGCTTACATTTATCGTCTGCAAACTAATGTCGCGTGCTGCGGTATGCGGAGACACTTAAAGCATAACACTAGAAACCAGAATAGGCTTCTAAGTTGATGTAATCGGCCAGTAAGAAGCAGTACGATTCACGTTTTAGTTATCGATTATTGACTTATTAGCAGGCTTTGGTGCCTCGGACATGACCGAGGTCCTTAAGATTTGCCATGAAACGAGGTGTGGCACCCACGTTACACGAGAGTATGTGAAAAGTGTTCATATATAGTAAAAACCTAAGAAATCGGCCCGTCTTCTCCACTTGCTGTCGCATCGAAGTAATGCCAGATCGTCACATTGGCCGCTTCTCTCTCCCAAACGCTTACATTTATCGTCTGCAAACTAATGTCGCGTGCTGCGGAATGCGGAGACACTAAAAGCATCACACTAGAACACGGAAGAAACTTCTAAGTTGATGTAATCGGCCAGTATGAAGCAGTACAGTTCATGTTTTAGTTATCGATTATTGACTTATTAGCCGGCTTTGGTGCGTTGGACATGACCGAGGACCTTAAGATTTGGCATGAAACGAGGTGTGGCAGCCACGTTACATGAGAGAATGTGAAAAGTATTCATATGTAGTAAAAACCTAAGAAATCGGCTGGTTTGCTCCATTTGCTATCGCATCGTCGTAATGCCAGATCGTCACATTGGCCGCTTTTCTGTCTGAAACGCTTACATTTATCGTCTGCAAACTTATGTCGCATGGTGCGGTATGCAGAGACACTAAAAGCAACACACTGAAATACAGAAGAAGCTTCTAAGTTGATATAATCGGCCAGTACGAAGCAGTACAATTCAAGTATTAGCTATCGATTATTGACTTAGTAGCCGGCTTTGGTGCCTTGGACATGACCGAGGTCCTTAAGCTTTGGCATGAAACGAGGTGTGGCAGCCACGTTACACGAGAGAATGTGAAAAGTGTTCATATGTAGTAAAAACCTAAGAAATCGGCTGGTTTGCTCCATTTGCTATCGCATCGACGTATTGACAGATCGTCACATTGCCCGCTTTTCTGTCTCAAACGCTTACATTTATCGTCTGCAAACTTATGTCGAGTGCTGCGGTATGCGGAGACACTAAAAGCATCACACTAGAACACAGAACAAGCTTCTAAGTTGATGTAATCGGCCAGTAAGAAGCAGTACAATTCCAGTGTTAGTTATCGATTATTGACTTTTTAGCAGGCTTTGGTGCCTTGGACATGACCGATGACCTTAAGTTCTGGCAGAAAACGAGGTGTGGCAGCCACATTACACGAGAGAATGTGAAAAGTGTTCATATGTAGTAAAAACCTATGAACTCGGCTCGTGTTCTCCATTTGCTATCGCATCGAAGTAATGCCAGATCGTCACAGTGGCCGCTTTTCTCTCTGAATAGCTTACATTTATCGTCTGCAAACTTATGTCGCGTGGTGTGGTACACGGAGACACTGAAAGCAACACACTAGAACACAGAAGAAGCTTCTAAGTTGATGTATTCGGCCAGTAAGAAGCAGTACATTTCAAGTTTTAGCTATCGATTATTGACTTATTAGCCAGCTTTGGTGCCTTGGACATGACCGAGGACCTTAACATTTGGCACTAGACGCGGTGTGCCAGCCACGTTACAGGAGAGAATGCGAAAAGTGTTCATATGTAGTAAAAACCTAAAAAATCGGTCCGTTTTCTCCATTTGCTATCACAACAAAGTAATGCCAGATCGTCACATTGGCCGCTTTTCTGTCTGAAACGATTACATTCATCTTCTGCAAACTTATGTCACGTGGTGCGGTATGTGGAGATACTAAAAGCAACGCACTAGAACACAGAAGAATCTGCTATGTTGATGCAATCGGCCAGTAAGAATCAGAACAATTCAAGTTTTAGTTATCGATTAATGACTTATTAGCCGGCGTTGGTGCCTTGGACATGACCGAGGACGTTAACATTTGGCACTAGACGAGGTGTGCCAGCCACGTTATAGGAAAGAATGCGAAAAGTGTTCATATGTAGTAAAAACCTAAAAAATCGGCTCGTTTTGTCCATTTGCTATCACATCGAAGTAATGCCAGATCGTCACATTGTCCGCTTCTCTGTCTCAAATGCTTACATTTATCGTCAGCAAACTTATGTCACGTGGTGCGGTATGCGAAGACACTAAAAGCAACACACTAGTACGCAGAAGAAGCTTCTAAGTTGATGTAATCGGCCAGTAAGAAGCAGTACAATTCCAGTGTTAGTTATCGATTATTGACTTTTTAGCAGGCTTTGGTGCCTTGGACATGACCGATGACCTTAAGTTCTGGCAGAAAACGAGGTGTGGCAGCCACATTACACGAGAGAATGTGAAAAGTGTTCATATGTAGTAAAAACCTAAGAAATCGGCCCGTGTGCTCCATTTGCTAACGCATCGATGCAATGCCAGATCGTCACATAGCCCGCTTTTCTGTCTCAAACGCTTACATTTATCGTCTGGAAACGTATGTCGCGTGCTGCGGTATGCGGAGACACTAAAAGCATCACACTAGAACACAGAAGAAGCTTCTAAGTTGATGTAATTGTCCAGTTAGAGGCAGTACAATTCAAGTTTTAGTTATCGGTTATTGACTTATTAGCCGGCTTTGGTGCGTTGGACATGACCGAGGACCTTAAGATTTGGCATGAAACGAGGTGTGGCAGCCACGTTACACGAGAGAATGTGAAAAGTGTTCATATGTAGTAAAAACCTAAGAAATCGGCTCGTTTGCTCCATTTGCTATCGCATCGTCGTAATGCCAGATCGTCACATTGGCCGCTTTTCTGTCTGAAACGCTTACATTTATCGTCTGCAAACTTATGTCGCATGGTGAGGTAGGCGGAGACACTAAAAGTATCACACTAGAACACATAAGAAGCTTCTAAGTTGATGTAATCGGCCAGTAAGAAGCAGTACATTTCAAGTGGTAGTGTTCGATTAGTGACTTATTAGCCGGCATTGGTGCCTTGGTTATGACCGAGGACCTTAAGATTTGGCATAAAGTGAGGTGTTTCAGCCACGTTACACGAGAGAAAGTGAAGTGTGTTCGTATGTAGTAAAAACTTAAGAAACAGGCACATTTTTTCATTTGGTATCGCATCGAAGTAATGCCAGATCGTAACAAATGCCGCTTTTTTCTCTGAAACACTTACATTTATCGTGTGCAAACTTACGTCGCGTGGTGCGGTATGCGGAGACACTAAAAGCAACAAACTAGAACACAGAAGAAGCTTCTAATTTGATGTAATCGGCCAGTAAGTTGCAGTAAGATTCAAGTTTTAGTAATCGTTTATTGACTTATTAACCAGCTTTGGTGCCTTGGACTTGACCGAGGTCCCTAGGATTTGGCATGAAACGAGGTGTGGCAGCCACGTTACACGAGAGAATGTGAAAAGTGTTCATATGTAGTAAAAACCTAAATAATCGACCCGTTTTCTCTATTTGGTATCTTATCGATGTAATGCCAGGTCGTCACATTGGCCGCTTTTCTCTCTGAAACGCTTACATTTAACGTCTGCAAACTTATGTCTTATGGTGCGGAATGCGGAGACACTATAAGCATCACACTAGAACACAGAAGAAGCTTCTAAGTGTATGTAATCGGCCAGTAAGAGGCAGTACAATTCAAGTTTTAGTTATCGATTATTGAGTTATTAGCCGGCTTTGGTGCCTTGGACATGACCGACGACATAAAGATTTGGCATCAAACGAGGTGTGGAAGCCACGTTACACGAGAGAATGTGAAAAGTGTTTATAAGTAGTAAAAACCTAAGAAATCGGCCCGTTTTCTCCATTTGCTATCGCATCGACGTAATGCCAGATCATCACATAGCCCGCTTTTCTCTCTCAAACGCCTACATTTATCGTCTGCAAACTAATGTCGCGTGCTGCAGTATGCGGAGACACTAAAAGCATAACACTAGGACACAGAATAGGCTTCTAAGTTGATGTAATCGGCCAGTAGGAGGCAGTACAATTCAAGTTTTAGCTATCGATTATTGACTTATTAGCCGGCTTTGGTGCCTTGGACATGGCCGAGGACATAAAGATTTGGCATGAAACGAGGTGTGGAGGCCGCGTTACACGAGAGAATGTGAAAAGTGTTTATAAGTAGTAAAAACCTAAGAAATCGGCCCGTTTTCTCCATTTGCTATCGCATCGACGTAATGCCAGATCATCACATAGCCCGCTTTTCTCTCTCAAACGCCTACATTTATCGTCTGCAAACTTATGTCGCGTGGTGCGGTATGCGGAGACACTAAAAGCAACACACTAGAACACAGAAGAAGCTTCTAAGTTGATGTAAACTGCCAGTACGAAGCAGTACAATTCAAGTTTCAGCTATCGATTATTGACTTAATAGCCGGCTTTGGTGCCTTGGACATTACCGAGGACCTTAAGAAGTATCATGAAACGAGGTGTGGCAGCCACGTTACACGCGAGAATGTGAAAAGTGTTCATATGTAGTAAAAACCTAAGAAATCGACCAGTTTGCTCCATGTGCTATGACATCGACGTAATGCCAGATCGTGACATTGGCCGCTTTTCTCTGTGAAACGCTTACATTCGTCTGCAAACTTATGTCGCGTGGTGTGGTATGAGGAGATACTAAAAGCAACACACGAGACCACAGATGAAGATTCTATGTTGATGCAATCGGCCATTAAGAAGCAGTACAAATCAAGTTTTAGCTATCGATTATTGACTTATTAGCCGGCTTTGGTTAATTGGACATGACCGAGGACCTTAGGATTCGGCACGAAACGAGGTCTGACAGCCGTGTTACACGAGAAATTGCGAAAAGTGTTCATATGTAGTAAAAACCTAAAAAATTGGGGGCCTTTTTCTTTATTTGCTATCGCGTCGATGTAATGCCAGATCGTCACATTGGCCGCTATTCTGTCTGAAACGCTTACATTCTTTGTCTGCAAACTTATGTCGCGTGGTGCGGTATGCGAAGACACTAAAAGCAACACACTAGAACACAGAAGAAGCTCCTAAGTTGATGTAATCGGCCAGTAAGGGGCAGTACAATTCAAGTTTTAGATATCGACTATTGACTTATTAGCCGGCTTCTGTGCCTTACGCATGACGAGGACTTTAAGATTTAGCATGAAATGGGGTGTTGCAGCCACGTTTCACGAGGGAATGTGAAAAGAGTTCATATGTAGAAAAAACCTAAGAAATCGACGCGTTTTCTCCATTTGCTATCGTATCGAAGTAATGCCAAATCGTCACATTGGCCGCTTTTGTCTCTGAAACCATTACATTTATTGACTGCAATCTTTGTCGCGTTGTGCGGTATCCGAAGACACCAAGATCAACACACTAGAACACAGAAGAAGCTTCTAAGTTGATGTACTCGGCCAGTAAGGGGCAGTACAAGTCAAGTTTTACTTATCGTTTATTGACTTATTAGACGGCTTTGGTGCCTTGGACACGACCGAGGACCTTACGATTTGGCATGAAACGAAGAGTGGCAGCCACGTTACACCAGATAATGTGAAAAGTGATCATATGTAGTAAAAACCTAAGAAAATGGCCTTTTTCCTCCATTTGCTATCGCATCGACGAGATGCCAGATCGTCTCATTGATCGCTTTTCTCTCTGAAACGCTTACATTTATTGTCTACAATCTTGTGTCGCGTGGGGCGGTATGCGGAGACACTAAAAGCAAGACACTACAACACAGAAGAAGCTTCTATGTTGATGTAATCGGCCGGTAAGAAAAAGTACAATTCAAATTTTCACTATCGATTATTGACTTATTAGCCGGCTTTGGTGCCTAGGACATGACCGAGGAACTTAAGATTTGGCATGAAACGAAGAGTGGCAGCCACGTTACATGAGAGAATGTAAAAAGTGTTCATACGTAGTAAAAACCTGAGAAAACGGACCGTTTTCTCCATTTGCTATCGCATCGACGTAATGCCAGATCGTCACATTGGCACCTTTTCTCTCTGAAACGCTTACATTTATTGTCTGCAAACTTATGTCGCGTGGTGCGGTATGCGGAGACACTAAAATCAACACACTAGCAGACAGAAGAAGCTTCTAAGTTGATGTAATCGGCCAGTATGAAGCAGTACAATTCAAGTTTTAGTTGTCGATTATTGATTTATAAGCCGGCTTTGGTGCCTTCGACATGACCGAGCACCTTAAGATTTTGCATGAAACGAGTTCTGACGGACACTTTACACGAGATAATGTGAAAAGTGTTCATATGTAGTAAAAACCTGATTAATCGGCCCGTCTTCTAAATATGCTATCGCATCGAAGTAGTGGCAGATCGTCACATTGGCCGCTTTTCTCTCTGAAACGCTTACATTTATCGTCTGCAACTTATGTTGTGGTGCGGTATGCGGAGACACTAAAATCAACATATTAGAAAACTGAAGAAGCTTCAAAGTTTATATAATCGGTCAGTATGAAGCAGAACAATTCAAGTTTTGGTTATCGATTATTGACTTATTAGCCGGCTTTGGTGCCTTGGACATGACCAAGGACCATAAGATTTGCCATGAAACGAGGTGAGGCAGCCACTTCTCACAAGATAATGTAAAAAGTGTTCATAAGTTGTAAAAACCAAAGAAATCGGCCCGTTTTTTCCATTTACTATAGCATCGAAGTAATGCCAGATCGTCACATTGGCCGCTTTTCTTTCTGGAACGCTTATATTTCTCGTCTGCAAACTTATGTCGCGTGGTGAGGTATGCGGAGACACTAAAAGCAACACACTAGAACACAGAAGAAGCTTCTAAGTTGATGTCATCGGCCAGTAAGAGGCATTAAAATTCAAGTTCTAATTATTGATTATTGACTTGTTAGCCGGGTTTGGTGCCTTGGACATGACCGAGGACCTTAAGATCTGGCATGAAACGAGGTGTGGCAGCCTCCTAACACGAGAAAATGTGAAAAAGGTTCATATATAGGGAAAACCTATGAAATCGGCCCGTTTTCACCATTTGCTATCGCATCGAAGTAATACCAGATCGTCACATTGGCCGCTTTTCTGTCTGAAACGATTACATTCATCGTCTGCAAACTTATGTCGCGTGGTGTGGTATGCGGAGATACTAAAAGCAACGCACTAGAACACAGAAGAAGATTCTAAGTTAATGTCATTGGCCAGTAAGAGGCACTAAAATTCAAGTTTTAGTTATCGATTATTCACTTGTTAGCCGGTTTTGGTGCCTTTGACATGACCGAGGACCCAACGATTTGGCATGAACCGCGGTGTGGCAGCCACGTTACACCAGAGAATGTGAAAAGTGATCATATGTAGTGAAAACCTAAGAATTCGGCCCGTTTTCTCCATTTGCTATCGCATCGTAGTAATACCAGATCGTCACATTGGCCGCTTTTCTCTCTGAAACGCTTACATTTATCGTTTGCAAACTTATGTCACGTGGTGCGGTATGCGGAGACACTAAAAGCAACACACTAGTACACAGAAGAAGGACCTAAATTGATGTAATCGGCCAGTAAGAAGCAGTACAATTCAAGATTTAGTTATCGATTATTGACTTATTAGCCGGCTTTGGTACCTTGGACATGACATAGGACCTTAACATTTGGCATGAAACGACGTGTGGCAGCCACGTTTTACGATGGAGTGTGAAAAATGGTCATATGTGGTAAAAAGCTAAGAAATCAGCCCGTTTTCTCCATTGTCTATCGCATCAAAGTAATTCCCGATCGTCACATTGGCCGCTTTTCTATCTGGAACGCTTACATTTATCGTCTGCAAACTTATGTCGCGTGGTGCGGGATGCGGAGAAACTAAAATCAACACACTAGAACACAGAAAAAGCTTCCAACTTGATGTAATCGGCTAGTATGAAGTAGTACAATTCAAAATTTAGTTCTCGATTATTGACTTATTAGACGGCTTTGGTGCCTTGGACATGACCGAGGACCTTAAGATTCGGCATGAAACTAGGTGTGGCAGCCACGTTACACAAGAGAATGTGAAAAGTGTTCATATGTAGTAAAAACCTAAGTAATCGGCCCGTTTTCTCCATTTGCTATTGCGTCATAGTAATGCCATATCGTCACATTGGCCGCTTTTCTGTCTAAAACGCTTACATTTATCGTCTGCAGACTTATGTCGCGTGGTGCGGTATGCGGAGACACTAAAAGCAACACACTAGAACACAGAAGATGCTTATAAGTTGATGTAATCGCCCAGTCACAAGCAGTACAATTCAAGTTTTAGCTATCGATTATTGACTTATTAGCCACCTTTGGTGCTTTGGACATGACCGAGGACCTTACGTTTTGGCACGAAACGAGGTGTGGATGCCACGTTACACGAGAGAATGTGAAAAGTGTTCATATGTAGTAAAAACCTAAGTAATCGGCCCGTTTTCTCCATTTGCTATCGCATCGAAGTAATGCCAGATCGTCACATTGGACGCTCTTCTGTCGGACACGTTTACATTTATCGTCTGCAAACTTATATCGCGTGGTGCGGTATGCGGAGACACTAAAAGCAACACACTAGTACACAGAAAATGTCTCTAAGTTGATATAATCAGCCACTAAGTGGCAGGACAATTCAAGATTTTGTTATCGATTATTGACTTGTTATCCGGCTTTTGGGCCTTGGATATTACCAAGGACCATAACATTAGGCATGAACCGAGGTGTGGCAGCCACGTTACACGAGTGAATCTGAAAAATGTTCATATGTAGTAATAACCTAAGAAATCGGGCCGTTTGATCCATTTGATATCGCATCGACGTAATGCCAGATCGTCACATTGGCCGCTTTTCTCAGTGAAACGCTTACATTCTTCATCTGCAAACTTATGTCGCGTGGTGCGCTATGCGGAGACACTAAAAGCAACACACTAGAACACAGAAGAAGGTTCTAAGTTGATGTAATCGGCCAGTAAGGGGCAGTACAATTCTAGTTTTAGTAATCGATTATTGACTTTTTAGCCGGCTTTGGTGCCTTGGACTTGACCGAGGTCCTTAAGCTTTGGCATGAAACGAGGTGTGGCAGCAACGTTACACGAGAGAACGTGAAAAGTGTTCATATGTAGTAAAAACCTAAGAAATCGGCCCGTTTTCTCCATTTGCTATCGCATCGAACTAATGCTAAATCGTCACATTGGCCGCTTCTCTGTCTCAAACGCTTACATTTATCGTCTGCAGACTTATGTCGCGTGGTGCGGTATGCGGAGACACTAAAAGCATCGCACTAGAACACAGAAGATGCTTATAAGTTGATGTAATCGCCCAGTCACAAGCAGTACAATTCAAGTTTTAGCTATCGATTATTGACTTATTAGCCACCTTTGGTGCTTTGGACATGACCGAGGACCTTAAGTTTTGGCACGAAACGAGGTGTGGATGCCACGTTACACGAGAGAATGTGAAAAGTGTTCATATGTAGTAAAATCCTAAGTAATCGGCCCGTTTTCTCCATTTGCTATTGCGTCATAGTAATGCCATATCGTCACATTGGCCGCTTTTCTGTCTAAAACGCTTACATTTATCGTCTGCAATCTTATGCCGCATGATGCGGTATGAGGAGACACTAAAAGCAACACACTAGAACACAGAAGAAGCTTCTAAGTTGATGTAATCGGCCAGTAACAAGCAGTACAATTCAAGTTTTAAATATCGATTATTGACTTATTAGCGGGCTTTGGTGCCTTGGACATGACCGAGACCCTAAAGATTCTTCATGAAACGTGGTGTGGCAGCCACGGTACACGAGAGGATATAAAAACTGTTCATATGTAGTAAAAATCTAAGAAATCGGCCAGTTTTCTCCTTTTGCTATCGCATCGAAGTAATGCCAGCTCGTCACATTGGCCGCTTTTCTCTCTGAAACGCTTACATTTATCGTCTGCAAGCTTATGTCGCGTGGTGCGGTATTCTGAGACACTAAAAGCAACACACTGGAACAAGAAGAAGCTTCTAAGTTGATGTAATCGGCCAGTAAGACGCAGTACAATTGAAGATTAAGTTATCGATTATTGACTTATTAGCCGGCTTTGGTGCCTTGGACATAACCGAGGACCTTACGATTTGGCATGAAACTAGGTGTGGCAGCCACGTTACACGAGAGAATCTAAAAAGTGTTCATATGTACTAAACACCTAAGAAAATGGCCTTTTTCCTCCATTTGCTATCGCATCGACGAAATGCCAGATCGTCTCATTGACCGCTTTTCTCTCTGAAACGCTTACATTTATCGTCTACAACTTGTGTCGCGTGGTGCGGTATGCGGAGACACTAAAAGCAAGTCACTAGAACACAGAACAAGCTTCTAAATTAATGTAATCGTTCAGTAGGGAGCAGTATAAATCAACTTTCACCTATCGATTAAAGACTTATTAGCCGGCTTTGGTGCCTTGGACATGACCGAGGACCTTAAGATTTGGCATGAAACGAGTTGTGGCAGCCACGTTACACGAGAAGATGTGAAAATTGTTCATATGAAGTAAAAACCTAAGAAATCGGTCCGCTTGCTCTAGTTGCTATCGCATCGACGTAATGCCAGATCGTCACATTGGCTTCATTTCAGTCTGAAACGCTTACATTTATCGTCTGCAATCTCATGTCACGTGGTGCGGTATGCGGAGACACTAAAAGCGTCACACTAGAACACAGAAGAAGCTTCTAAGTTGATGTAATCGGCCGGTAAGAAGCAGTACAATTCAAGTTTTGGCTATCGTTTATTGACTAACTAGCCCGCTTTGGTTGCTTGGACATGACCGAGGACCTTAAGATTTGGCATGAAACGAGGTGTGGCAGCCAAGTTACACGACAGAATGTGAAAAGTGTTCATATTAGTAAAAACCTAAGAAATTGGCCCGTTTGCACCATTTGCTATCGCATCGACGTAATGCCAGATCGTTACAATGGCCGCTTTTCTCTCTGAAACGTTTACATTTATCTTCTGCAAACTTATTCCGCGTGGTGCGGTATGCGGAGACACTAAAAGCAACACACTAGAACACAGAAGAGGCTTCTAAGTTGATTAAATCGGCCAGTAAGAAGCAGTACATTTCATGTTTTAGTTATCGATTATTGCCTGATTAGCCGGCTTTGGTGTCTTGGACATGACCGAGGACCTTAAGATTTGGCATGAAACGAAGTGTGGCAGTCACGTTAAACGGGAGAATGTGAAAAGTGTTCATATGTTGTAAAAAACTAAGAAATCGACCCGTTTTCTCCATTCTCTATCGCATCGAAAAAATGTCAGATCGTCACCTTTGCCGCTTTTCTTTGTGAAACGCTTACATTTATCGTCTGCAAACTTATGTCCCGTGGTGCGGTATGCGGACACACTGAAAGCAACACACTGGAACAGAATAATCTTCTAAGTTGATGTAATCGGCCCGTAATAAGCAGTACAATTCAAGTTTTAGTTATCGATTATTGACTTATTAGCCAGCTTTGGTACCTTGGAGATGACCGAGGACCTTAAGATTTGGCATGAAACGAGGTGCGGCAGCCACGTTACACGAGAGAATTTGAAAAGTGTTCATATGTAGTAACAACCCAAGAAATCGGCCCGTCTTCTCCATTTGCTATCGCATCGAAGTAATGCGAGATCGTCACATTGGCCGCTTTTCTGTCTGAAACCCTTACATTTATCGTCTGCAAACTCATGTCCCGTGGTGCGGTATGCGGAGACACTAAAAGTAACACACTAGAACATAGAAGAACCTTCTAAGTTACTGTAATCGGCCAGTAAAAAGCAGTACAATTCAAGTTTTTGTTATCGATTATTGACTTATTAGCCGGCTTTGGTGCCTTGGACATGACCGACGACCTTAAGATTTTGCATGAAACGAGGTGTGGCCGCCACGTTACACGAGAGAATGTGAAAAGTGTTCATATGTAGTAAAAACGTAAGAAATCTGCCCGTTTTCTCCATTTGCTATCGCATTGAAGTAATGCCAGATCGCCACATTGGCCGCTTTTCTCTCTGAAACGCTTACATTTATTGTCTGCAAACTTATGTCGCGTGGTGCGGTATGCGGAGACACTAAAAGCAACACACTACAACACAGAAGAACCTTTTAAGTTGATGTAATCACCCGGTAAGAAGCAGTAAAATTCATGTTTTAGTTATCGATTATTGACTTATGATCCGGCTTTGGTAACTTGGACATGACCGAGGACCTCAAGATTTGGCATGAAACGATGTGTGGCAGCTACGTTACACGAGAGAATGTGAATAGTGTTCAAATGTAATAAAAACCTAAGAAATCGCCCCGTTTTCTCCATTTGCTATCGCATCGACGTATTGCCAGATCGTCTCATTGGCCGATTTTCTCTGTGAAACGTTTACATTTATCGTCTGCAAACTTATGTCGCGTGGTGCGGTATGCGGAGACACTAAAAGCAACACGCTAGAACACAGAAGAACTTTCTAAGCTGATGTAATCGGTCAGTAAGAAGCAGTAGAATTCAAGTTTTATTTATCGGTTATTGACTTATTAGCCGGCTTTGGTGCCTTGGACATGACCGAGGACCTTAAGATTTGGCATGAAACGTAATTGTAATAACAATGCACTGGTCTCTGAAACATGTTCCTCAGTGCTATTCGGCTGTGCATTTGAACTGGCAATATTCGCATTTTGAAAAGCAGATAATGTATCTTGACTTATTTGAGGAAACGGTGAGGATGCAAAACCTTAATCTGCAGTATTTGCAAGATTGTGTCCTGTCATTTCGGATTCCTGATGCGAGCTGTTGCCGACCGAGTGATCGATAATGCTTCCCTGTTCAATAATTGTTTCACTGTCTACACCATTATTTGGCGCCTGCTCCACTTATCTATGCACAATTACCAAATTATTCTTTGAATGTCTGTTAATTCATTACACGTTGGTGCTGGTAAGCTCTGCTCGTCGTGACTGTCATTTCTCAATTTACTTTGGAGCCTAGTGTTAAGTTTTTCACACGCCATAGTTATCACGCATTTCACACGATAAAAAGAAAAGCACAATTTGAAGAGTAAAAATAAGAAAACACATCATCATAGCACTGAAAATAATATCTAGTTAATTGAAAGCGCAGCTGCGAAATACTTCATGCAAATTTACACGCAAGCCACAACTGTTTTACTGTACAACAATGAAAAACTACAACTACAAAGGAGGTTCTCTTTACAATTACGCGCCAGCAATAAACAATGGCTACACTAATTACACAAATTACAAGAAAAAAATCAGAAGATTCCAGTGAGGTATCCTCGGCTAAGGGTCGACATACGAAACGTCCGCTTAGAAAATTTATAAATGACTGTGCTTAAACTGACACACAATATTTTTAGCGCAACGCAATCTGACTTTCGAAAATCCCTACAAAAGAATGGCCCTGACTAACAATAACCTATACCTTTCATGAATCACTCACTTCACATAAATCTTCGTTACTCGAACTACTGCAATACAGCGAGCGCCAATACTGCCAGCTAAATAAAAGATTCAAACTACTGAAGGCACTAACTACTGATAGCCATACTTAGCAAATGAAAGATTTTGATAGGGAACAAACAATGTATTTACCTTAACAGTGTTCAAAAGTCATTATATATATATATATATAATCAGTTCATAACATCCAGTCTTACAAATTTACTCTCTCTGATGGACACACGTCCAGAACATCCACTCTCAAAATTGCGCCATCTCTCTCCCCACATCGACCACTGCTGGCGGCTCACCTCCAACTTTGAAACGCTACGTGCTGTTAACAGCCAACAGCCCAACACTACAATAGCAAATTCCAACAATGCGAACCAGCCACAGACTGCACAAAGCACAGTCAGTGATTTTCATATAGGGCGCTAGGTGACGTTACCAACATAAAAACCTAAACAGCCTACTTACACTTCAACCTCGTACAGTTTTGCGCTGGCTTCATACTAACGAAGTTGCTAAATTTCAGGCAAGATCTGTTATTAGCCGTAACTCATAACTAAGCATTTGCGGACCTATTTTTATATGAACTTTTTTCTTTAGTTTTACTTTTAGAAAACATATTAAAATATTTGCATATCTTCGTGAATCACTCTGTATATCCTACCAACCCTGGTACATGAAGAAGAATAATGATGCACTGTGGTGGCCGTTCTGTCACAGGAAATTGCGACTCCATTTAATTATACTAGGTCTGTTCAAAAAATTGCGGAATGTTGCCCACAAAATTTTTCTACGCTTACCTTTAATTTATTGTGTACGGTATCCTTCGAAATACTCTTCTCCACAATTGATACTCCGCTCCCAACGCCGTTCCACTTCCGCAGGCAGTCTTGGTACGCCTTTTGCTGGCTCGCGCGAAGCGCCTTCTGCAGTTTTTTTTTAATCTCGTCCGTCGTTATAAACCTTCGTCCATTCATAGAGTATTTCAACTTTGGAAAAGAAACACTGTCCGAAGGGGACAGGTCTCTCATTTGTGCGATCGAAAAGCTCTTCACAGGTTGCGAGGCGAAAGTCTTTCCGGCCTTTACTCGTGAGTCGTGGGTCGAACTTGGCGGCGACACGATGCATTCCAAGATGCTGTGTCAGGATTTCAAGACATGATCCAACTGAAATTTTATATTCTTATGCAGTCTCTCGGACAGCCATTCTTCGACTGGCACGCACAATTTCGTTGAGATTCCTTACATGAGCGTCGAAGGACATCCTGAATGAGGGTCATATTTAACTTCCCTTCGGCCATTTTTAAACCGTGCGATCCATTCGTAACAACGAGTACGGCTTAAGCAATCATCACCGTAGGTATCCTGCATCATTAGGTGTGTCTCTGTAAAGGTTTTCTTGAGTTGCACGTAAAATTTAATGCAGACGCGTTGCTCCTCTAAGTCCGTCATCTCGAAATTCGCAAACTGTGCGACACAACGGTCTTCCTAATACAACACTGAACAATAAGAAAGAGTCATACAACAATGAAACTTCCAGCAGTTACAGATTAAACACAGGCGTGTGCAAGGATGCCAACCGCATTTTGCTCCAACTCACCATTGCCACTAAATTAAGAATGTTCCGAAATTTTTTGAAGAGACCTCCTATACCTACTAACGGTGTATACGTTGAGATAGTTACAATGACATCCAACATCGTCTTCTGGGTGGGATCACTTTTTTGTCAGATAGTGTATATCCCAATGGTAAATTCCCGGATATGGGTGCCCTGACAAAATTTTATCTACAAGTCCCCTCTACAACCCCTGTAACCCGATATAATTTTCTAGATCCTGAGATGTTTCATACTGCTTATGTGAGCTTGGAAAAGAGAATCGAGATCAACACCCACATAAACAGCATAAAATAATGAGTAGACAAATACAATTAAACCGGCAATCGCGTTCTGTTACTCATCTTTTGTTTCCAACTAAAGCGCTGTTACACTATACTATCTGACTAGGCACAAGCGTGTTGATCACAAAACATATTATATCTTACTAAGACTCAGAAACAGAAAAGTGAGACTAGAACATTATGAGAACAATATGTTATTAAGTGCCATTAGATAGTACACAGTTCTTCGATTGGCTAATCTGTAGCGTGTAGGCTGAACCCCGTGCTTGCAAATAGCCTTTTGCTCTCAAATAACCCCCAAGGCGGCCAGAAAGCTTTACGTCCCCTTCCAGCGGACGATCACCATCAACAATGTCATATGTCCTCACTTCATGAGATGCTGGAAAGAGCTTTGGAGTCTAATTGAGGACTGGTGATCGGGAACTTCACGCCACCACCTCTTCTCCCCTTGCCTGTCAAGTACTGCAGAGAAGGGATTCTAAACGAGAAAGGAATGACAGGAAAAAAAATAAGACTAACTGAGAAAGTCAATACGACGATGAAAATGACGCAGCAAAGTATCAGAAATTAAAAATGACATTTAAAACTATTAACTGAATAAAAATAATAAAGTCTATTGATTAGATTTAGAAAGACATCCATAGATCCTTCTAAACATTCTTCAAAAAAAATACAAAAAGGGCCTGTAGATGTCTTTATTAAGAAGGCGTTGCAGCAATAAACATATGAGCATCCGCAAACGAGGAAAAAAACTGAAAGTAAACTAAGAGGTGTGACGCCGTTAACGAAGAGGAAAGAGCAGAGGGGGTACCGTGGCAAGACTTGCAGGTATCCGCCTGCTTGGCAGATGGGGCGTGGAGGCAGAAGAGTCGGGGGCCAACATCTGAGGCCTGGCCGCGGTATCCCCGGCACCACCACCGGGCGGAAGCCACTAAAGGACGGCGGAAGCCAAGAAGGACATCACAGTAGAATTGAAGAAATGTCTGGCTGGCACTGGTTTAGTGCATAAGAGAAAGGGTTGCGTGCCCATGCGCCTACCCTGCTCTGAAGTGCTATATACACGGTGATTTTTTCCACAGTATACAAAATCTAGGAATAGATCTACGAGAGAATATGGAACAAAAAAGGTCTAATGAACTTATGTCCGGAAATGTATGGTTTCCGTGCTAAAGACCTTTGTTCCATCATACATTGTTAAAGGGACTGAAGTCTAATACGCGCTGTACCATGCAGTTACTGTTACATTATGCATGGTTCCCTCCTGGAGGGTGGCACTGTTCCTCATAATCTATGTAATCAAAAGTATCCGGACACCTGACTGAAAATGACTTACAAATTCGTGGAGCTCTCCATCGGTAATGCTGCAATTCAATATGGTGTTGGCCTACTTAGTCTTAGCCTCGATGACAGCTTCCACTCTCGCAGGCATACGTTCAATCAGGTGCTGGAAGGTTTCGTGCGGAATGGCACCCCATTCTTCACGGAGTGCTGCACTGACGAGAGGTATCTATGACGGTCGGTGAGGCCTGCCACGAAGTCGGCGTTCCAAAATATCCCAAAGGTGTTCTATAGGATTTAGATCAGGACTCGGTGCAGGCCTGTCCATCACAGAGATGTTACTGTCGTATAACCACTCCGCCACAGGCCGTACATTATGAACAGGTGCTTGATCATGTTGAAAGATGCAGTCGCCATCCGCGAATTGCTCTTCAACAGTGGCAAGCAAGAAGGTGCTTAAAACATCTATGTAAGCCTGTGCTGTGATAGTGACACCCAAAAAAACAAGTGGTTCATGCCTCCTCCATGAAAAACACTACCACACCGTAACACCGCCGACTCCGAATTTTACTGTTGGCACTACACACACTAGCAGATAACTTTCACCGGGTATTCGCCATACCCACACACTGTCATCGGATCGCCACATTGTGTACCGTGATTCTCACTTCACACAACGTTCTTCCACCGTTCAGTCGTCCAATGTTTACGCTTCTTACACCAAGCGAGGCGTCGTTTGGCATTTACTGGCGTGATGTGTGGCTTATGAGCAGCTGCTCGACCATGATATCCAACTTTTCTCACCTCCTGCCTAATTGTTATAGTGCTTGCAGTGGATCCTGATGTGGTTTGGAATTCCTTTGTGAAAGTCTGGATAGATGTCTGCGTATTACACATTACGGCCCTCTTCAGCTGTCAACGGTCTCTGTCAGTCAACAGACGAGGTCGGCCTGTACGCTTTTGTGCTGTACGTGACCCTTCACGTTTCCACTTCACTATCACATCGGAAACAGTGGAGCTAGGGCTGTTTAGGAGTGGGAAAATCTCGCGTATAGACGTATGACACAAGTGACACCCAATCACCTGTCCACGTTCGAAATCTGAGTTCCGCGGAGTACCCCAATCTGGTCTCCCACGATGTCTACTGACTACTGAGGTCTCTGATACGGAGTACCTGCAAGTAGATGGCAGTACAACGTACCTAATATGAAAAACGGATGTTAGGTGTCCGGATACTTATTTTCACATAGTGTACGCCATGCCCCAGCGCTCTTTCCTAGTATGGTAATTGATAATGTTGTGTCCGATTTACTTCTCTTGCTGACTCACCTTGTAATGGATGTGATACAGCGTAGTATACAATGGTTCCGTATTCGAATCGAGAACTTGCCGAGATGGTATTTACTTGCGGACAGGCAAATGGCAATGGGCGGCGAGCAGCGAGATTGTATCAGAAGACCTACCCCGCTGTCAACAACCACAGCATTCAATATTTGCAAGAATGTTTCGTCGTTTGTCTGAGACAGGTTCGTTTCAGGAAGCAGGAAACCATGAAGGACGTACCCGAAATGTTCGGATACCAACTTGGAGGAAAATGTGATTAACACCAAGGAATGCGACCGCCGAGTCGGTACCAGGCAGTTGCCCCGTCAGTACAGGATAAGACAGACGACAGCGTGGAAATTCTCCATGACAGTTGTTACTACCTTTTCGCTTACAGGGTGTTCAGGGCTTACTAGCTACAGACTTACCACATCTGAAGCAATTTTGTCACTGGTTTTATAGGCAGCAACCATGATTTCGGGATTTGTGTCATCCATCCTATTCACAGAGGCCACATTTACGCGGCGTGGTATCTTCGACTTTCGTAACAGGCATTTGTGGCATAGTATCCAAAACCTCCATGGTATGGTGACAGCGAATCATCAGCATAGGTGCAGCCGGAACGTGTGGGTCGGGATAATTGGCGACCGTATTTTGGGACCAGTCTTCCTTCCAGGTCGCCTAACAGGCCGGAAATATGGGCGTGTCTTGCCGTCCCTGCTGGAAGAAGTGCCATAGATGATTTGAAGGGTAATGAGGGTGCTACATAATGGTTCTCCAGCCCACTTCACCATTAACGTCCGGACGCATCTTAATCTTGTCTTCCCTGGTCGATGGATCGGATGAGGGTTCCAGTCACATGGCCTCCTCTTTCACCGGCTCTCAACCCGTGCGATTTCAGGTTATGGGACCATCTCAAAAGTATCGCGCATGAAGAGCCCGTCGCAGATGTGGAGACACTGGAACAGCGTATTCATGCTGCATTTGAAACTGTTCGGATGCAGCCTGGACAATGTGATCGTGTGAGACAGAACTTGCTTCAGCGCGCACACGTATGCCTTGAGGAACACGGAAACCATTTTCAACACATGCTGTAACTGTAGCTGCGTGGTACAGCGCCTATTAGACCACAGTCACTGTAATAATGTAATACTGAATAAATGGTCTCTAGCATGGAAACCATGCATTTCCGCAGGCCGGAGTGGTCGAGCGGTTCTAGGCGCTACAATCTGGAACCGTGCGATCGCTACGGCGGCAGGTTCGAATCCGGCCTCGGGCATGGATGTGTGATGTCCTTAGGTTAGTTAGGTTTAAGTAGTTGTAAGTTCTAGGGGACTGATGACCTCAGACGTTAAGTCCCATAGTGCTCAGAGCCATTTGCACCAAGCATTTCCGGACGCAAGTTCATTAGACCTCTCTTGCTCCGCATCCTCTCATCGATCAATCCCTGGAGTTTGTACACTGTGAAAAAAATCACCCTGTAGAAACGTAGCACAGGGAGTCTCAGGCGTCAGCAGAGGAGCTGGTGCAGACCGCGCGTGGCACCATCTAGCTGAGCGGGGTGACGTAAAGATCGTGCGGTGGTAATTGGCGAGGAAGGTGAGGTATCACAGTCGGCGCTACATTTCATTGTCGGCGGTTCGTGAATACTGCCAGAAGTCAAGGCGTGATTTATCGCCGCCATTATGCAGGTAAGTAATCGTCCTTCCCTTGACCCGTACAACAGCGTGACTTTTGATGGCGGGGATATGAGTGTCCTCAGCATGGATGAAAGTCTGTGCATCAATCGAATCCGACGGAACGCGGAGTTAGCAGGCACCGAACTGTCGACCCAGTTTACAGAAGTCATTGGTGGCAGCACAAATCAGGTGGCAGTCATCATTTTCCACGAGGTGGTGCCCGACAATCCGATTGCGTGAAGACACTGATTTGTGGCGCATTTTATTCATACAACATGATAACATGTTAGAGGGAAATAAAGGCTGGTGGACATGGCGCCAAACCGTGGACCACCTCGTCGATGGATGCCTAAGTTCTACATTGTTGTTGACGGATGTGCAGCACAGTAGTGGAGTGCAGAAATCTTTGGTTCGAGGAAGGCGCGTGTTAGATGAGTGATTGAGAGCGTTACTGAAGTCGACGATGAAATCAGAAATGTATGCCACATAGGGCGTGATGTGTCCTACTGATACCGGCGGTGATATGTCCATGAGGATGTGCAGCAAGCCGCACGTGAGGGAAGCGCCCTGTACCTAAACTTGTGCATGGTGGTCACGTACATATACACTGCTCGGAGTGGCACATTGGCAAGACCGAGGCTCCCCGCTGTCATGGGGAGGGTGAGCGTTTCGTAACGCACCTTAAAGACCGTACCGGCTGTAAGAAAGGCGATCTGGATGCTGCGTCCAATATCTGATGGCAGTTTGATGTGGACCATCTTGGAAGTCATATGTTGAATGAGGCATTCGATACTTTATAAGAATCTGGTTGGAGGAGGACATTTTGTCGCATTGCCATGCGGATAAATTAAAAAGTACGCTGAAAATTAGTGGCAGTGGAGCGGCGCACCATCAGGGTGAAAATAATACCAAGGTATCATAGGTTCTGCACGCACTGGAGGGGTGCTAAGTCGTCGTGTGAAAGGCCGCGTCCAATGGACATCGCCGAGGCTTTAACGACACGCATGGTACTGCCTGCAGCAGCTCCGTACATTGCTATCAAGTCGGATATTATCTGCGTTTTGATCGGCGAGCGGACTAAGAGGAGAAGCACGTCCGTATACGATCGAGCCGTGAGACCAGAAAGGTACCCCGGCTAAGGAGATGGGTACTCGCTCTATCCACCACAGAGAGAGTACTTGCTCTCGATATACTGCATTATTTTCCAATCCTTATAACACATTCCGATCAAATAGGATCTTTTGTAACACTTTAAATTTGGTGTACATTTATGACCTATTGTACGTTTGTAGCAGACGACTCTCTCAGTAAATGCTCTGTTCTCTTCAGCATGAGCTACACTGACCCTCTTCGAGTCTGTGCGGAACCGAACACACCCCTCAAATGGTAGGAGAGAGTTGCTGGAGTGGATGTCATACGGACGCACAGCAATCAATACTTCCAGTTTGGCTGATACGGAGCACATCACGTGGCCTCGGCTGGAGGGCTGACCGTGGGTGGATCACGTGGCTGTCTCCATGGTTACGGCGGGCGCGGACAGCTATTGAGCGAGCGGCAGCGCCAGTGGAGGGGAAATACTGTCTTTCATATAATGAGTAACTTCACGTTTAAGAACTGCGCTGGCTTGCAACGTGGATGTCCTAGACTGGTGATCATGCTTGAAGATAAGTTTGTGTTTTAAAATTCACATTACTGAGTGAATCCTTCAGGCTGACAGAAAGCATTCACGGAAATGATTGTAGATATATTTCAGTAACGAATATAAGATAATGCAAGTAAATAATCAAGATTATAAGATACTGAATAAATTTATGATGAGTTTATCAAAAGATGTACTGTCCGAATGGCCGAATAGCGAAAACACAGTGTAAGATAAGTGATTTTAGAAGAGACTACGTGCACACAAGAAAGATAAGCCAAGGGCATTTGACTCGTTATGGTAATTTTCTGAACAGACAACATACAGGTACATAATTACTTGCTGATGATGAAATTTATATTTCGAAGTATGTCGTTTTGGAAAAAAAAATCAGTGCGAAAACTTTCAGATCTAAATTATGTTCGCCTTCTTCCTCTTGTTTGTTCTGTGAAGTAATCCATGCAAAATGAGCTGTAAAATTGCAAAAGTAATCGTTTTCATTGGTATGGTAACGTGCTGCGCATCAGATACACAGCTCGTGGAGTTTTGTTGACTCTCAGCAGCAACACTAGTACAGTATAAAGAAAAATAACGTCTTTCCTTTTAAATATAACTCTCTTCTTGAAGCAGTACAAACAGGAAACGTTTCATACAATAAATTCTTGTTTTAAGTTCAAAAATGTGTGTAAAATCTTAGGGGACTTACTGCTAAGGTCATCAGTCCCTAAGCTTAAACACTACTTAACCTAAATTATCCTAAGGACAAGCACACACACCCATGCCCGAGGGAGGACTCGAATCTCTGCCGGGACCAGCCGCACAGTCCATGACTGCAGCGCCTTAGACCGCTCGGCTAATCCCACGCGGCAGGGACTTAACTGCTAAGGTCATCAGTTCCTAAGCTTACACACTATTTAACCTAAATTATCCTAAGAACAAACATAAATTTTCTCAGCATGTTATAGTCTTAGGTGGAGATTTCAATTTACCAGATGTAGACTGGGACACTCAGATGTTTGGCTCTGAGCACTATGGGACTCAACTGCTGCGGTCATTAGTCCCCTAGAACTTAGAACTAGTTAAACCTAACTAACCTAAGGACATCACAAACATCCATGCCCGAGGCAGGATTCGAACCTGCGACCGTAGCGGTCCTGCGGTACCAGACAGCAGCGCCTTTAACCGCACGGCCACTTCGGCCGGCACTCAGATGTTTAGGACGGGTTGTAGTGACAGAGCATCGAGTGACATTATACTGAGTACACTATCCAAAAATTACCTCGAGCAATTAAACAGAGAACCGTCTCGTGGAGATAACATCTTGGACCTACTGATAACAAACAGACCCGAACTTTTCGACTCTGTAAGTGCAGAACAGGGAATCAGTGATCATAAGGCCGTTGCAGCATCCCTGAGTATGGAAGTTAATAGGAATATAAAAAAAGGGAGAAACGTTTATCTGTTTAGCAAGAGTAATAGAAGGCAGATTTCAGACTACTTAACAGATCAAAACGAAAATTTCTGTTCTGACACTGAGAATGTTGAGTGTTTATGGAAAAAGTTCAAGGCAATCATAAAATGCGTTTTAGACAGGTACGTGTCGAGTATAACTGTGAGGGACGGGAAAAACCCATCGTGGTTCAACAACAAAGTTAGGAAACTACTGCGAAAGGAAAGAGAGCTTCACTGCAAGTTTAAACGCAGCCAAAACCTCTCAGACAAACAGAAGCTAAACGATGTCAAAGTTAGCGTAAGGAGGGCTATGCGTGAAGCGTTCACTGAATTCGAAAGTAAAATTCTATGTACCGACTTGACAGAAAATCCTAGGAAGTTCTGGTCTTAGGTTAAATCAGAAAGTGGCTCGAAACAGCATATCCAGACACTCCGGGATGATGGTGGCATTGAAGCAGAGGATGACACGCGTAAAGCTGAAATACTAAACACCTTTTTCCAAAGCTGTTTCACAGAGGAAGATCGCACTGCAGTTCTTTCTCTAAATCCTGGCACAAACGAAAAAATGGCTGACATCGAAATAAGTGTCCAAGGAATAGAAAAGCAACTGGAATCACTCAACAGAGGAAAGTCCACTGGACCTGACGGGGTACCAATTCGATTCTACACAGAGTACGCGAAAGAACTTGCCCCCCTTCTAACAGCCGTGTACCGCAAGTCTCTAGAGGAACGGAAGGTTACAAATGATTGGAAAAGAGCACAGGTAGTTCCAGTCTTCAAGAAGGGTCGTAGAGCAGATGCGCAAAACTATAGACCTATATCTCTGACGTCGATCTGTTGTAGAATTTTAGAACATGTTTTTTGCTCGAGTATCATGTCGTTTTTAGAAACCCAGAATCTACTCTGTAGGAATCAACATGGATTCCGGAAACAGCGATCGTGTGAGACCCAACTCTTTGTTCATGAAACCCAAAAAATATTAGATACAGGCTCCCAGGTAGATGCTATTTTCCTTGACTTCCGGAAGGCGTTCGATACAGTTCCGCACTGTCGCCTGATAAACAAAGTAAGAGCCTACGGAATATCAGACCAGCTGTGTGGCTGGATTGAAGAGTTTTTAGCAAACAGAACACAGCATGTTGTTATCAATGGAGAGACGTCTACAGACGTTAAAGTAACCTCTGGCGTGCCACAGGGGAGTGTTATGGGACCACTGCTTTTCACAATATATATAAATGACCTAGTAGAATGTGTCGGAAGTTCCATGCGGCTTTTCGCGGATGATGCTGTAGTAAACAGAGAAGTTGCAGCATTAGGAAATTGTAGTGAAATGCAGGAAGATCTGCAGCGGCTAGGCACTTGGTGCAGGGAGTGGCAACTGACCCTTAACATAGACAAATGTAATGTATTACGAATACATAGAAAGAAGGATCCTTTATTGTATGATTATATGATAGCGGAACAAACACTGGTAGCAGTTACTTCTGTAAAATGCCTGGGAGTATGCGTGCGGAACGATTTGAAGTGGAATGATCATATAAAATTAATTGTTGGTAAGGCGGGTACCAGGTTGAGATTCATTGGGAGAGTCCTTAGAAAATGTAGTCCATCAACAAAGGAGGTGGCTTGCAAAACACTCGTTCGACCTATACTTGAGTATTGCTCATCAGTGTGGGATCCGTACCAGATCGGGTTGACGGAGGAGACAGAGAAGATCCAAAGAAGAGCGGCGCGTTTCGTCACAAGGTTATTTGGTAACCGTGATAGCGTTACGGAGATGTTTAGCAAACTCAAGTGGCGGACTCTGCAAGAGAGGCGCTCTGCATCGCGGTGTAGCTTGCTCGCCAGGTTTCGAGAGGGTGCGTTTCTGGATTGAGGTATCGAATATATTGCTACCCCCTACTTATACCTCCCGAGGAGATCACGAATGTAAAATTAGAGAGATTCGAGCGCGCACGGAGGCTTTCAGACAGTCGTTTTTCCCGCGAACCATACTCAACTGGAACAGAAAATGAGGTAATGACAGTGGCACGTAAAGTGCCAACCGCCACACACCGTTGGGTGGCTTGCGGAGTATAAATGTAGATGTAGATGTAGATGTAGACACACTTCCACGCCCGAGGGAGGACCTGAACCTCCGCCGGGCCCAGCAGCACAGTCCATGGCTACAGCGTCTGAGACCGCTCGGCTAATCCCGCGCGGCTTGTTTTAAGTAAAAATATTTCTGTCATCACATTCCGTCAAGAAATGCAAACAGCATACACTTCATCTAATGAATATTCTCTATTAGAGTAAAACATATTGTTTGTTACTTATGGGACTCACTGCTGAATACAACGATAATGAAAAAATTTTCTTAAATTAAAAATCGCAGTTGGTGTTGAATACCGAATACAAGACACAATTATTGTTGCTCATAATCGTTCACATGCTGTTAGCTAAATTTATATTCCATGGCTGTGTGAAACAGGATGCGCTAAAAATTTTCCTAATTACTAATAGGTTCTCACTAAAAGCAAGACTGAGTTTAGGCTACATAACATAACTGATTACAGTTGATAAGGTGTAAGATGAACTTCGAAATAAACAAACAGGATGCAAGAAGAATAATTTCTAAATTCTCAAACCCTGTAAGCTATTTGTTTGAAGATACTTTTATAGAAGAAGCAGAGAACTTAGGGTCATGCGTTATAATTGGCCTTGGAATAAGAGAGAAACATAAAAAAGACATGGTGACCAGGGCCAGTATGACGGAAGAATCCAACAGCCTACGTTATTTGAAAATTAAATGGACAGCGGAAGGAAGGGAAGCTGGAACCCACAATCTCTCGAAAATTACGTGTCAAATCAGTTTCGTTGACGTCTTCGTCAAAAGAGTGGTAAACTGATTCCATTTTGTTAAACTAATGAGAATACTAGGAGAAGATACACAACTATTTCATCAAAATACCATTGTGTGTGTGTGTGTGTGTGTGTGTTTGTGTGTGTGTGTGTGTGTGTGTGTGTGTGTGAAGAGGTGGAGAGGGAAGGAGCACGGGGGCGGGGAAGGTGAAGCTGGGTGAGAGGCGGAAGGAGGGATCTAGAATCATGTTCAGAATTAAGTGTCCAATCAAAATGTCAAATGGATTCCTGTTGAAGAATCTACAAGGGAGGAATAAGAGAGTCGTGGATAATGCCTAAAGGATGGGCAGTGAAGGTGCTAGGACGAAAGTATTATTAGTGGACAATATGGGGTGTGTCCACCCTTCACCTTTGTCGTGAAAAGACAGTTGTCAGCAGCGAGTTTCATTCTAACACACTCTTTAGTTACAAGTCACAGAACATTTACAACAAAAGAGTTTACAACAAGTCATGTTTGCAAAAGTGAGCGTTGCAAATTAGAGATATGAATGTGTTGAGCACCTCAATTTCCAGCGTCCCACCCACCCTCGTCAACCTTCAGGGTGGGATGACCAGCTGAACCAGACGTACTGTCTTCTGTCCTTTCCGCTATACACAGCTTTCTATTTTCCCTTTCCTCCACATATATCTCGGGCTTCCGTCCTCTTGAACCAACGCCAAATCACCCGGACGGAATGCAACAGATCTCGCAATGTGCCTCTAACTTCGTGGAATCACCTAAGCTCCTGGTCCACCTTTGCCAGAAGTCGTCTGCCAGTTTTTTCCGTAGTTTACATCCTTTGGTCAGATTGAGGGTGACAATAGGTTCTGGACACGTGGGCACTTTTAACAAGCCATCACCAACCAGAAATTGTGCTAGCGACAGGGGTTCTGTATCATCACCCAGAGAGATTGGCCTCGAGTTTGCTGCGGCTTCAGTGATGGCCAGAGTGGTCAGAGTTTTTCTGCAGTTAATCTTGATCGTCCCAACACCCTCTGTAAGCTTCGCTTGACAACGCCCTTCAACCTCTCCCACCATCTTCTTCACCAACATGCTTATGACGCAATGAATTTCCAAGTGATCCCGTTCTTCGCGAAGAAGCGATGGGTCTCCCAGGCGGTCAGTGAGTTTTATAGATCCAACAATTCTTTGTTGGTAGAGTAAAAGGTCTTTGTGTTGTCGGTGTAGATAGTGTGCGGCAGTGGATGTCTACCAGCAGATCTCTGTGAAACCATAAAAAATGTGTCGTTGTTCATATTAGAGCAAAGTTCTAAAGGTATTGCACATGTTCCTGCGTTAGCGAAGAGAGTTGTACAGGCCGTTTCCAAGGGCATGCAGATCTTGGCGTAGAGAGGCCCTGAAAAGTCTGTACCAGTGACAGTAAAGAGCTTAGATGGTATCATTCGATCTGCATGTCGAGGTGCTTCAATTTTTTGTCCTGTTGTATTCTTCATGATATTGCATGGTAAACATGTATACAGAACCCATTCAATGGTATGAGGACCTTTAAGTATCCAAAATTCTTTCTGAAGTTCGGATAACACTATTCTGACACCAAGATGATGAAGATCAACGTGTTTGTTAAATGTGAGGTGTCTCGTAAAGTGATGTAACCACTCTATGAATATTGGATGTCGTTGTTCCCAGGTGGATGAGTCCATCTTCAATGAATAGATGAAAGCGTCCAATTTTAGATTCTTGCGGGGTCGGTTCACCGTTCTGGATTGCATGAAATTCCCGTGTGAAACATTGGTGTTAGACTGGTTTAATCCAGTAAGCTCAAATGGTTCAAATGGCTCTAACCACTATGGGACTTAACGTCTGAGGTCATCAGTCCCCTAGAACTTAGAACTACTTAAACCTAACTAACCTAAGGACATCACACACATCCATGCCCGAGGCAGGATTCGAACTTGCGACCGTAGCGGTCGCGCGGTTGCCATACTGAAGCGCCTAGAACCGATCGGTCACACCGGCCGGCAATCAAGTAAGCGCTTTCACTTGTAAGCTCTATTGTTGTGAACTCTTCAGCAAGTTTTAATTTGTGACGAATGTTATGTGTGAAGCGAAAGATCCAACCTGTCGTGCGATTTAATCTTCAGCAGGAACTGAATTAGGAAACGTCTATGATGCCAAGAGGTTTTTTACATTGTTCCTTTCTTGCGGGAGATCATGACTCATGTTAGGAGTACCAGATGGCCAACTTATTCTGGGCGTGTAAGCCATGGTGGTCCCTTCCACCAAACATGTGAAGATTGGATTTGATTACCAATAAGGCCCCGCGTTAGGTGATCCGCTGCGTTGTCACGTCCAGAACAATGTCTCCACTGACGAGGCGACGTGTGTTTATGAATATTTGTCACTTTATTGCAGATGAAAGTCTTCCATCGATTCCCGTAACTGCGTATCCATCCCAATGTCCACAAAGTTGCCTGAGCATGTCGTACTTTGCAGCTGTACAGAAATAAGTTAGTAATAGTGCTCCCACAAGTTCACCTAGAAGTTTCAGGCGTGACAATATTATCCTTTTGGCAGGTACAGGTCTGTTTTTGCTACAGTCTAAGTGAATCATTGTGTTGTAGTGTAGAACACTGTGGATGAGCAGAGCTGCCCCGTACTGTCGTTCCGAAGCTTCACAAAATACTTGAATCAGAACAGCGTGATCTTTAGTAGTTAGTATCCATTGCGGGATACGGAGAGATACAGAGGTGCAATGGACACCCAAGTATTCCATCGTGTTGCCAGATTGTTGGACAGCAATTATTCCCATCAGTTCCCCTACACCATGTTTCTTGGAATAATAATTTTGCCATGATTCATACTTGACAGAATAACCATAGTCGTAAAATTTAGTTGTAGTCTGTTATAGTTTGCTTTTTGTAGTAGGTCTATCAGATAAATTTTCTGTGACATCATCCGTGTTAATGTATAAACTGTCGATTGCTGTGTCCCAGTACACCCCTAAAGCTTGAGTAGCTGCAATGATCTCTCGACCTTCGGTTTTTCGTATATTCTGTAACTAATTTCAAGAAGTGGCCCATTGCGCTAATACACTGAAGCGCCAAAGAAACTTGTATAGGCATGATTATTTAAATACAGAGATATGTAAACAGGCAGAGTATGGAGCTGGCGGGCGGCAACGCTTATATAAAACAAGTGTCTGGCGCAGTTGTTAGATCGGCTACTGCTGCTACATTGGAAGGTTATCATGATTTAAGTGAGCCTGAACGTGGTGTTGTAGTCGGCGCACGAGCGATGGGACACAGCCTGTCCGAGGCAGCGATGATGTGCACCGTGAATATCAGGAATCCCATGAAACATCGAATTTCCGACATCGTTGCGGCTGGAAAAAGATCCTGCATGAATGGGATCAACGACGACTGAAGAGAATCGTTCAACGTGACAGAAGTGCAACACTTACGCAAACTGCTGCAGATTTCAATGCTGGACCATCAACAAGTCTCAGCGTGCGACCCATTCAACGAAACATCATCGATATGGGCTTTCGTGTGCTATTGATGACTGCACGACACAAAGCTTTACGCCTCGCCTGGTCCTGTCGACTGGAAACATGTTACCTGGTCGGACGAATCTCGTTTCAAATTGTATCGAGTGGATGGACGTGTACGGGTAAGGACACAGCTTCACGAATGCATGGACCCTGCATATCAGCAGGGGACTGTTCAGGCTGGTGGAGACTCAGTAATGGTGTGGGGCGTGTGCAGTTGGAGGGCTATGGGACCCCTGATACGTATATATACGACTCTGACAGGTAACACGTACGTAAGCATCCACTCTGATCACCCACATCCATTCATGTCCATTGTGTATTCCGACGGACTTGGGCAATTCCAACAGGACAATGCGGCATCCCACACGTCCAGATTGCTACAGAGTGGCTTCAGGAACACTCTTCTGAATTTAAACACTTTCGCTGGCTACCAAACACCCCAGACATGAACATGATTGAGCATATCTGGGATGCCTTGTAACGTTCTGTTCGGAAGAATCTCCACCCCCTCGTACTATAACTGATTTAGTGATATGCCTAAAGAGAACAGGTTAAATGTGCATGTGAAAAAACAGAGTAATGTGAGGTGCCCATTGGTTTGAAAGAGGTACGAGCGGAATTTATTGCATATCAGAAAACATTTATTTGAGAAATATTGTACAGTTGCAAAGAAGATAAAGAAAAAGTCTGATGGTGTTTTTGAAATACAACATCAGAAGTACGATATTTAAATAAATAACTTGCTTGTGTTTAATTTCATATCACTCTCATTATAGTCAAAGTATTACACTTGTTAATATCATTACTTTCAATGCTGCGCCTGTAATCATGTAGCAGCAGAAAATTTCCTAAGACACTTAACTCACCAGTCGTAATGAAACTGAATGATTATGTTACATTTCATGGGGATATATTTGGCTTGTCAGTACCTCACATAGTCCGTATCATGGCAGGGTTGGTGAGATATGTTCTTCACAAGGTCTTTGTTGATGGTAACTTGTCCTGTGAAGACGCAAAAGAAAACCTGAAGAAGAAGAAGAAGAATGGAATACTCATTCCTGACAATATACGAGTAATTATTGTACGTCCATGCAATTCTGACAAGACTAATGTTCTCATGACGCTGCTAGCACGCATAGATGGAGACCGATTTGAACATGTTTGTGTATTTTCGAAGACACCGTTTCAGCCCAATTTTCGGCTATTTAAGGAGATACTGCGTAGTGTAAAATGCGTTACGCACCTGAGAAAGTAAAGCCAAATGCTGTGTTCATATTTGACGATATTGCTGTGGAAAACAAAGACCACATTCGAAAATATTTATGTTTTGGTCTTCATAAGGGTGCTGATGTATTTCATCTAAGCCAAACATATTCCATAATCCCAAAACTGTTAGTCAGGGATAATGCAAACCTCGTTATAGTCTTCAAACAAGACAATGCGAATTTAAAACACATTTACGAAGCGCATGTAGGAACTGACATCTCATCAAATGATTCCGTAAACATATAATAGCCGACTGCTGGAATCATTCACAGTATGAGTTTCCCGTCATTGATAAAACAAGAAAACTGAATGATGACAGGCATAGGCGAAACTTCCAAGAGTTTCTGTATATATAGACTGGTAAGAGAGGTGAGTGCAGCAGTATACGTTCACCATGGACAAATTCGTGCTCGTATCTGGCTCTCAACCTGAGAGAACGAGTGTGCATAGACAGATCATTCGCTTGTACATGGATGCAAAAATTCAGACTATCGTGCATAAAGTTGGAGGTGTGCGCAAGGAGCTACAGGCGTATTACAAGACGCTTCTGAGAATGATCAACGCGTTAAACGAGTTAGTTACTGAAATCGGTAGGAAAGTAACCGATTTAACTCAAAAGGTGTAGGTTACTGCGGGCAAAATAGATGCAGAAGCCCTTGTTATTGAGAAGGGAAAGCAGGCACATAATAAGACGAAGAAGAGCGGACATATAAAGCCTCACACTGCAGATAAGTATGATTAGCATACACCGAGATGTCAACAAAGCAGGAAGTAATTCAGGCTTGGAATGCTGTTTGAGAGAAATTACGGTTGCTACGGTTAGGGCATATGGATCGACAGCTAGTTACTGAGTCTCTCGGATAACTCTCAGCAAAAACAAAACCACACGATAACGATGGTGTTGCCATCCGTCATGCCTCAAGCCAAATAGAAAGAACATTCTTCGTCAACAAGGGAAGACCGTACATGCTGGGTATGTAGCCTATAAATGTAACTGATGACACAATACAGATTGGTGATACGCAGTTTGAGAGAACACCAGGCTTATTGAATCTTACTCTCCTAATACCCACAAAAAAAAAAAAAAAAAAAAAAAAATACTTAGTTACTGACAGGGGAAAGTACCGTGAAATACTGCATTTGACTGATGTACATAAGATCGCAAAGAGCTAGAGCAAAAATAAGTATAAAACCATTATAGAAACAGTACTTGGTGGTGAAAATAACTACAGCAGCAGCGGTGATGGTATTGACAATGAGCATAAAGCAGTAAACAGTCGAATCCTGTAGTACATATATTTTGACGTCCCCAACATGTTGTGGGCCTTTTATAAATAAAATATTTTGAATCTAAAATCTTAAAATTTTTTACAGCTTTTAAAAAACTAAAAAAATTTTCATAATCGAGAATCATTCTAGCAAAGGCGCGAAGGAAGAGGAGGTAAGGGGACAGAGCGAATGAACTGGGCTATTCATTTAAGAAATCAAAGCTAGCCAATACGGCTATATGCCTTAACTTTCTTAACGCACGGTTGATCTCCCGTTGTTCGAAGATGTTAAGAACTTTTCCTTTGCGCTCCGTAAGCAAAATTGTAAAACCACATCTAATACCAAAATCTGAGTAACCTGTTCCGGATAAACGTGAACTCAAGTCAGAACTGGAATCCGAACCAGAAATACGTTTCTTAAGCATAACTTCCTAGGTCCTTCCAGTTTGACCCACATATTTCGACTGACAATCACTGTTGATGTTGTAAACACCCGACAACTCGTGAAGCTCGCGTTTTGTCCTCGATCTGTGTTTAAACTTCAGTCCATATTTACTAGGAATGAAATATGCTGGGTCAGTACCTTTTGCAGCCAACTGTACACCCATTCTGTTTGAAACAGTTCCATAGCACAGAATACTATGATCAGAAAAAATCCAGGGGCCATTCTCCTCCACGGGGAGTCATGAAAATGAAACATCCTGTTGATCCTGAGCCGGAGCAGTTCTATGGTTCTTTCCCTTTTCCTGTTTTAAAAGGCTCTTCTTAATAATCGGGGCAAAATCATCGTGGTACACATTAGAACCTGGTACGAACTGGATGGCCCGATATTAGCGTTCATAAGCTACTTTATGTAATGGGGCGTTACGTAATCCATGAAGCACTGACCGGAAACCTGCCTTTTTATACTCCAGAGGGTTGGAGGAAAAGTTGTGAATAGCCAAATCCGTGGTTGCTGGTTTCTCAAAACGATTCCCCGACATAGTGACTGACATGTCCAAAAATGGTAACATTCCATTTCTGGACACTACGTTAGGGAATTCTTTAGAGAATGGCATTTATAGCGACCAGTAACCACTAATTTGGTTCTTCACAGCTCTTCCTATCACCCTCTAAAGTACATAAAGGCAGCTTTCCGGTCAATGCTCTTTATAGATTGCGTAACGCCTCATTACGTTAACTAGCACATGAATGCGAATATAGGGCCATCCAGTTCATTGCACGTTCTGATTGATACCATGTATATTTTGTCCCGATGACAAGAGCCTTCCAAAAAAAAAAAGAAAAAAAAAGAGGAAGGAGCCGTAGGACTTCTCTGGCCCAGGATCAACAGGATATTTCATCTTCATTACTTAACGTGGAGGATAATGGCCCTACGGTCTTTTCTTATCGTAATATTCAGTACTATGGAACGGTTTCAAATAGAGCAGGTATACAGTTGGCTACAAAAGATATTGTCCCCGTAAATTTCATTCCTATGAATAACACGCTGAAGTTTAAACACAGGGAAAGGATGAGACGTGAACCCCAGAAGTCGTCAGGTGTTTACAACATCACAAGTGATAATTTTCAGACGAAATATATGGGGCAAACTGGAAGGTCGTTGAAAGATAGGTTTAAGTAACACATTTCTTGTTCGGATTCCAGTTTTGCCTTGCGTTCACATTTATCCGGAACGTCTCAATCAGCTTCTGGTATTACATGTGGTTTTACAATCTTGCATACGGGACGCAAGGGTGATATCTTCGACCAGTAGGACATATACCGTGCATTAAGATAATCTTCAAACCAACCACTTAATTTTCAAAATGAATTATTCGTAAAGTCATTTTGGCTAGCTTTGATTTCTTAAATGAATAGTGTGGTTCATTTTCACTGACCCCTTACCTCCTCTTCCTTGGTGCCTTTGCTAGAACGATTCTCGATTATTGAAAATTTTTAAGAATCGTTCAAATTTGTTTTTTAGTTTTTTTAAACTGTAAGAAATTTAAAGAATTTAAATTCGAAATGTTATGTTTGCAAATGGCCCACAACAACTTCTAGGCTTTTATCCCTATGTCTGTGAGTTATTAATATGTTTATTTTTGTACGATCGATTCCCAATTGTTTCCTTAAAGGTCATCGGATGATATTTACGCTTCCGCGCATGCGCCGCGTCTCTCGGGGCTATGTTTTCATATCCTGCTATTTCATGTATGGCAGTCGCAGCCTTCCGTTCCGGCGCGGATTCGGCTGATGTACTGTTTACTCTATACTTCGTCTTTGCCCCTCCTCCATCTTCTTTTCGGTTCTTTTTATAACGTACTCTCTGGTCCCATTTGTTAATAGGTTCGAGTTTCACGCTGAATTTTTAATCCATGGCTATCGGTTTATGTGCAACTTCCCGAATTTTAAAGAAAGGGTTGGGCTCGGTATGTAAAATAGGCTTCACTACCGTAAGTCTTGCGGCCACTTTTTATCACCGTGATATGGTCTTTGCGTAACACTGCCCACAGTTTCTTTCTTGTTTTTTACTCAGATTTGCACCTAATGATGTAATTTAAAATAAGAAACCGTCCGTGGCTTTAATAAAGGATTTAGAACAGCTGCGGCGGATTTTATTCAATACGCTTCTGTTTTTTATTGTCTGAACGGCTTATCGCCACGTTTCACTCGCGTACAAGCCTGCATTTAAGATAAATTCCGACTGAAAAGACTTCCTAACATTTAAATTTATTATCAGTGTAAGCAACTTCATGGTACAGTTCATAGTAGTTTGCGTAATATGAATGTAGAGGGAAAGCTCTGTTTTATCTTGCTTTTCAAGAGCTGGCTGGACAGTCCTGGCGATATGTGCTGTCATATGTCCTCCGAGTTCACTACATCATGCGCGACGGTGTCAGCGTTGGCAGGCTGTAAACAGTTTCTGGTTTCCGTATCGCTGAGCACCGCCTGGCGGGGTAACGGGTTGCTATCCGCTCACATTGGCCGGGAGCGACACTGCGTACAGAGAAGCATCAGGTGCGCGCGCCTTGTGGACGAGCATATCTGACCATCTGGACAGCTGCCTGCCTGCCTGCCTGCCCGTTCCTCGTAGCGGAGGGTCGCGGAATCGGATCCTGCTCCGTCACACGGCGCCCACGCATCGCCAGCCGGCTTTGTTCCGCCCTCATCGCAGCCTGAAGATGGTGGCAGTGAGTGTTGAACTTTTATTGTTCTAGACCACCGCCAGACTGCTGAACCGGAAAACGGAAAAAGAAGACCCGAGAATATCTATTTTAAGTTTAGCTTTATTTGCAGCTTAAGTGTCGCGAGATGGTGCCTGGCTACTCTACTTTCATTGAATTTGCATTTGCCAACAACATCTACATCTACATACTTACTCCGCAGGCCATTGTACGGTAAACATGGCGGAAGGTACCTTCTAGTACTGTTATTCCCTCTCCTGTACCACTCACTAATGGAGAGAGAGGGAAAATTTACTGTCTATACGCCTCTGTACGAGCCCTAATTACTTTTATCTTGTCTTCGTGGTCCTTACGGGAAATGCACGTAGGTGGCAGTAGAATTGTACTGTAGTCATCCACAAATGCCGCAACTCTAATATTTTCTCAATATTGTTTCGCGAATAGAATGTCGTCTTCCATCCAGGGATACCCATTTGAGTTAACGAAACATCTCCGCAATGGTCGCGTGTTGGTCGAACCAACCAGTAACAGATCTATAACACGCCACTGAACTGCTTCGAGGTCTTCCTTTGATCCGACGTGGCGGGGATCACAAACATTCTCTCAATAATCCGAAGACGACCATTCGCTCGCCCTACTACAGACCTTACGCTTTGCAACGTTGCGCCTGTATATAATCGATGTTACTGTCTCAAGCAGAAAGTCACTAATACTGTATTTGATAATTAGAGCATTGTTTTCCCACATGATCCACATCAACTTCCAGTTTTCTACATTCAGAGCGCACACCAAATAGATGTTGTCTGCCATTATGTTTTCCTCTGTACTTTCCCGTACAAGTATACGGCAGAATCATCAGCAAACAGTCGCAGATTGCTGCTCACCGTATCCGTCAGGTCGTTTATGTACACTCCTGGAAATGGAAAAAAGAACACATTGACACCGGTGTGTCAGACCCACCATACTTGCTCCGGACACTGCGAGAGGGCTGTACAAGCAATGATCACACGCACGGCACAGCGGACACACCAGGAACCGCGGTGTAGGCCGTCGAATGGCGCTAGCTGCGCAGCATTTGTGCACCGCCGCCGTCAGTGTCAGCCAGTTTGCCGTGGCATACGGAGCTCCATCGCAGTCTTTAACACTGGTAGCATGCCGCGACAGCGTGGACGTGAACCGTATGTGCAGTTGACGGACTTTGAGCGAGGGCGTATAGTGGGCATGCGGGAGGCCGGGTGGATGTACCGCCGAACTGCTCAACACGTGGGGCGTGAGGTCTCCACAGTACATCGATGTTGTCGCCAGTGGTCGGCGGAAGGTGCACGTGCCCGTCGACCTGGGACCGGACCGCAGCGACGCACGGATGCACGCCAAGACCGTAGGATCCTACGCAGTGCCGTAGGGGACCGCACCGCCACTTCCCAGCAAATTAGGGACACTGTTGCTCCTGGGGTATCGGCGAGGACCATTCGCAACCGTCTCCATGAAGCTGGGCTACGGTCCCGCACACCGTTAGGCCGTCTTCCGCTCACGCCCCAACATCGTGCAGCCCGCCTCCAGTGGTGTCGCGACAGGCGTGAATGGAGGGACGAATGGAGACGTGTCGTCTTCAGCGATGAGAGTCGCTTCTGCCTTGGTGCCAATGATGGTCGTATGCGTGTTTGGCGCCGTGCAGGTGAGTGCCACAATGAGGACTGCATACGACCGAGGCACACAGGGCCAACACCCGGCATCATGGTGTGGGGAGCGATCTCCTACATTGGCCGTACACCACTGGTGATCGTCGAGGGGACACTGAATAGTGCACGGTACATCCAAACCGTCATCGAACCCATCGTTCTACCATTCCTAGACCGGCAAGGGAACTTGCTGTTCCAACAGGACAATGCACGTCCGCATGTATCACGTGCCACCCAACGTGCTCTAGAAGGTGTACGTCAACTACCCTGGCCAGCAAGATCTCCGGATCTGTCCCCCATTGAGCACGTTTGGGACTGGATGAAACGTCGTCTCACGCGGTCTGCACGTCCAGCACGAACGCTGGTCCAACTGAGGCGCTAGGTGGAAATGGCATGGCAAGCCGTTCCACAGGACTACATCCAGCATCTCTACGATCGTCTCCATGGGAGAATAGCAGCCTGCATTGCTGCGAAAGGTGGATATACACTGTACTAGTGCCGACATTGTGCATGCTCTGTTGCCTGTGTCTATGTGCCTGTGGTTCTGTCAGTGTGATCATGTGATGTATCTGACCCCAGGAATGTGTCAATAAAGTTTCCCCTTCCTGGGACAATGAATTCACGGTGTTCTTATTTCAATTTCCAGGAGTGTATAAAGCTGAGTTTCGCTCGACCTATGCTTTCTAAACCGTTCCTGATTTGAGGACGGAAGCTATTGTGTCAAACTTTATTATGTTCGAACTTAGAACATGCCTAAGATTTCTGCAGTGGACAGATGTTAGGGATATTGGTCTGTAATTTTGCTGGTCCGTTCGTTTACCATTCTTATATCCCAAAGTCACCTGTGGTCTTTTTCTGTCGCTTGGAACTTAGCGCTGCATTTGACGATAAATGCAAGCTAAGAAAGGGTCCAATTACGAAGAGTAATTTGTATAAATTGGAATTGGGAATCCATCCGAACATGGCGATTCTCCTGTTTTCAATTGTATCAGTTGCTTCTCAACACCAGCGATTATTTCTGTATCTTTTGCGACGGTTAAACGATGGTATGACTGTACGATCCCATTTCTTTTTCGACGAGTGACTGGATAGAATCCTTCGACCAACATACTAATTTAACTTCGAACAGAATTTTCTCGGATTCTCGCCAAGATCTTTCGGTAAGGTATGACGGGGGACGTTGTATGCTTGACGCAACAGTCTTTTTATACACGCCAGATTTTCTATTAACTGTTGCCTGTTGCTACTTCTTTGTTTTTTGGACCGAGAATGTAACAATATCTGCTTCCTCGGCATTTTACTGATTTTGTTGTTAAATCGCAGCGGGTCATTTACATTTCGGCACATACGTCGCCAGAGCACGATTTACAGTCAGGTTAAATCAGGCCACAATTCCTCTGCGTCCGTCATATCAAAACTAAATGATGCCCATTCACTGCCTTAGTAGGATGCTAACAACCGCTAATCTGCTCTTTCTAGCATAAAAATTCTCCCAATATTCTTGATAGATCTGTTAACTTTGAAAATCATCGTCGCTATGATATCATAATCACTGATACCTGTCTCTCTACTGACACTGGCGATAAGGTCTGACTTCTTTGTAGCTAGAAGGTACAGAATATTTCCATTGGGTGTGCGTTGGTCCATATGGCTCTGAGCACTATGGGACCTAACTTCTGAGGTCATCAGTCAACTAGAACTTAAAACTGCTTAAACCTAAGTAACCTAAGGACATCACATACATCCATGCCCGAGGCTGGATTCGAACCTGCGACCGTAGCGGTCGTGCGGTTCCAGACTGTAACGCCTAGAACCGCTTGGCCACCCCGGCCGGGGGTGTGGGTTGTCGAACTAGCTGCTCAAGACAATTTTCGGAAAATGTACTCAGAACCACTTCACAAAACTACCTGTTCATACCACCTCCAATGAACCTACAGAGGTCCCAGGCTATATTCTGTAAGTTAAAGTCGCATATCCGCGCTGTTGAATGCAGACTTCGTTAGAATGATTCTTCTACTGTAACGGCGGAATCGCGTGGCCGGTAAAAACATACGATTATCTTGAGTTCACCTACTCTGGTTACACACATCCAGATGAATTTCGCAGTCAGACCTCTATAGGCACAATATTTCGTCCACTGCCGTGAACAGCCCCTCACCTCTGGTGTCTAACCAGTCTTTTCGATATACGTTCCATACGCCAAATATTTCACTGCTTTCTATTTTGGGTTTCATCCAGCTTCCGGTTCCGAGTGTAATTTGAACGCAACAACTTTCCTGTAGAGCGCTAAATTTAGGTAGTTTGTTACGAATGCTCCGATAGTTGAAGTGTCAGTATTTTGTACGCGGTCTGATTTAGCCCCACGCGGTCGGCGAAAGAGCATTCAACAGAAGACCTCAAACTATCGCATAGCCTTTCTCCTTAAAGAAAAAAAGAAACGTACGCTTCGCACGTACTCTGCTATCCGAGCCGACTAGCTGCTTGCTCTGTATAGTGAAGTACAACACTGTCTTGTCATGGCGAGTCCTACAACTCTCCACCCCATAACGCAAGTCCATAAATCTTCAGCCAAGATTTTCACAGAATCGACAGCGCCTCTGGTTCAGACGCTCCACTCGGCTACATAGTAAAGGACCCGATCAATTCTAGGTAAATTATGAATGTTTGAACACCGCAAGCGAAGCCAGCAGTCTTCATCACTTCCGCGAGCTTCACCCATGAACGGGGGATGCCATCAGAACCCATGCTACAGGCATCACTGATGTCGACATGAGCCTCAGCTTAAAGATGACTGCACCCTGTACCCTCGATATTTAGTTTTTACTATTGATTTAATGGCTTGTTTAATTGTAGTGTGGCACTATGTTATTTCTGTTGTCAGTTTACTATTTTTGTGAAATTAGGGGAAAATTTTTAGAATATAGGTTGAGACAAGGAATGGTTATGACTAGCAGGTGTGATAGTAAATGGCGCAACACAGGTCTTACTAGTTTCCAGAGTGGCTACTATTTCTAATGTTATTTAATTAATGATTAAAATATACGTTACTCATTTTAAACACTGATCCGCGAGTAAGATTTTTGCATATAATTTTAAACAATTTGTATAAATTGTCGGAATTACAATGAATTGAAATGAAGTTATGAAAACGAAGCTAATGCCACCTACCGGACGGAGGCCGTTACTTGAGAGAGCAACAGAGCCTTGATTTATCATTTTAGCAGAAAGCGTGGCCAAGTTTGCATCAGGTGCTAAGGTTCTGCCTGTTACCGCCTCTATCGTAACGCTGCGAGAGTTTCCTTGTTCGCCCTCAGTTCTGCGTGAGCAGTCGTTGTCCGCGTCACATCGTGTTTGTTATTCCATTTTGACGCGGCCTTGTCTTGGGTCGTGTTGCCCAGGAACGTTCCACGCAGTTTTAGTTCTGACAAGTCCACGCATCATGTGCCTCCCAGTTTGTTAGAAATTCATGATTGGCTTGTAGATTCGATCAAGGTCACTTCAGACCAGGTTCACACGTCTTACTTAAATTCTGAATCGTATGAGTTTTTAGTCAAGATTCTAGACACGCTTCAGATTAACAGGCTCCTTTTGCAGCACGGACAGGAAGTCCCTTTCATTCATCTCGATGGCTCTAATAGTTTGGTTATTCTGGCGAACGCGGAGGTAGAATACACGGATGACTGACGATGGTTTCCTCAAGACCGTTCTGCTTCCGTTTGGGGATATACGGAAAATATGGAGCGAACGCTGGTCCGCTCAACATCGTCTGCAATTTTATAGCGGAGTTCGATCCGTGGAAATGGGTGTCAAACTGAATATTCCCTATAATTTGCGGTTACATATAATTTACACAGGACAAGAAGATATTTGTCTTATATATAAGGAGAGTGGATACCTCCGTACAAATTGCTCGCGTCGTGTCACGGTCTTAAAAATCCAATTACGAACAACGTAAAAAGCTAACTTTAACGGACGTGGATTCCCAAGTGATATCCATTCTGCCTAACAGAGTTTCTGAGGGGCAAAACGAGTAATTTCGTGATGGTCCTAGCGCATCGCGTAGGCACTTTGCCACTGTAGCTTCCGCGCCGCCACCTCCTCCACTTCAAAACAAGCATAGACGGACGCAAGGTGGTAAGGAGTCAGATGATTCCTATTAGCTGCTCCGCTCTACTGAAAAGATTCCAGCGAGGAAGCCTCTCATCTCCCTGAGTTTAGACCGGATGATATGTCGGTTACTGTTCAAGATTCGAAAGCGTCCCACAATCCCTCTGACCTGACTCCCTAGACCGAGAGCCCCTCGTCGGAATCACGCGAGGATAGACATGTTCCGGAGCGCCGTACTATATCAATGGACTTGCCAGACATCCCTGAGTCTGTAATGTATTCCTACCATTCTTCTGCGGCCCAGTATGGGGAAAGTACGCCACAATCCGCTGCTGTTTAGAACCTGATCGGTCCAAGTGTACAAGCGGGACATGCGATGGTAAAAGACGTATCGTCAGTTTTCTTTTTCATTGATTTCTAGGAGCCGCACCACCCACCTGTGAAATAGTGGGGTGTGTCCTCTGTACCTGATCCTGAATTCCTTCCCACCCCAATCTCCTCCACTTCCCACATTGCCCCATGAGGCAGTCGCCTTCCCCAACAGCCTCGTCAGTGTTTTCTACCTGAGCGCGCGGCATCGCGGAAAAGTAAAAGCAGAAAGAGGGTGGGAGATAGGGATCACCTTCTTTACATTCGGATTCATTCATGGACTGATAGCGGTCATTTGCAAGTAACAAATTGCATAGTTTTGGGTGTAAATAGATGCGGGCCTATACCTTTCTTACCTTGAGTGCGAACAGAATTAGTTCCAAGCTTAGACTTGCGGTGTTCCGACAGTTCATTTACGATTCGCCGGCCGTTGTGGCCGAGCGGTTCTAGGCGCTTCAGTCCGGAACCGCGCTGCTGCTACGGTCGCAGGTTCGAATCGTACCTCGGGCATGGATGTGTGTGATGTCCTTAGGTTAGTTAGGTTCAAATAGTTCTAAGTCTAGGGGACTGATGACCTCGGATGTTAAGTCCCATAGTGCTCAGAGCCAATTGAACCATTTCATTTATGATTCAAGTGAATACGTGATATTTTTTGCAAGAAGTGTTATGTGACAATTTTTCTATTCTCGGCTTTTCTACTTTCTTTAATGTGGCTCCTGAACTATGTACTGGTACAGCGTTATTTTACATACAGAAAATACCGCTGACTAATTTCGAATTTCTTGATATTGGCCGAAGAATAGGCTGCATTTCTTGTGACCTTACTTTCTTATAGATGCCCTGATCTGTGTACAAATGACAGCCTCGCCAGTACACTGCCCTCCTACACCATGTGTACGCCATACTACCGCCATCTGTATGTGTGCATACACCTACCCCATGGCTTTTGTTACGTCAGTGAAAGTTCAGGTTTTTCATTATGAATCGTTTTACTGTGCAGGGTTGTGGATGATTTGGCTGCCTATAGGACAGCAGCAAATCCAGAAGGTTGTAATGAACTGCAGATGATTTACTGCTACAGGGACCTGGTCGCAGGTAAATGTAACTACTGCACATAAATCCGAGGACACGTCAATTACTGTTTGTTTACACTATTGGTTGAAACAGTAACAACCATATACCGTAATACCTAGGAATAACCATCCAGACAGACCTAAGACAGGATGACAAAATCACGGGAGTGTAATTTATTTATCCACGAAGAAAACACTTGTTCGATTTATTTGAATATTGCTCGCCAACATGGGATCCTTATCAGTTTTGATTAATAGAAAATATAACGCATGCGACCGTTTAATCGGTGCGACACCTGTGGTAGACGCTGCTAGAGGGATGGTTTGCTTTCCTCCAGTTGCGATATCAGTGCACACCGGTTAGGAGTCGCAAAATGATCGAACCTTGATAGAATCGCCGAGAATGTTACGCTACACGAAAAACTAAAAAGACGTAATTGTTCCACACGCTTAAAGTAGTTGTGCATTGTGTGTTACCAACTTGTAGGATGAAATTGTTGTTAGAACTTGGCCCAATTGAAGGAATGTAATGTTGACTTCGGTGCTTGTGTTGACATGCGACTCATTGCTCTACAGTACTAGCATCAAGCACATCAGTACGTAGCATCAACAGGTTAGTGTTCATCACGAACGTGGTTTTGCAGTCAGTGCAATGTTTACAAATGCGGAGTTGGCAGATGCCTATTTGATGTATGGATTAGCTCGGGGCAATAGCCGTGGCGCGGTACGTTTGTATCGAGACATATTTCCAGAACGAAGGTGTCCCGACAGGAAGACGTTCGAAGCAATTGACCGGCGTCTTAGGGAGCACGGAACATTCCAGCCTATGACTCGCGACTGGGGAAGACCTAGAACAGGGCTTCACAACATACGTGCTCGCTGAGCAAGCTGTGAGCAGCAAGGCGCGAGCACGGAGCAGTGCGAGCACGCTACCCCCACTACCGGACCAGAGCGGAGAGTGGGGAGAGTCACGTGGGGCACACAACAGCTGCCGCCAGTCGATGTAAATCCGCGGCCACCTGCAGGGATATGACTCACGAATTATTACTGCGACAAATGAAACAAATAAAGGAGAATGTACATGTGCCACATAATTTTATTAGCTTAGTGTATGCCTCTGCCATCTGTAGACACTGAAACTAAAGAATTCCACGACAATCCTATATTTTCAACTCTTTCTTCAACACTACTTAAAATATCACCTCCGGTTGTAGTGTTCTTCACGGCTACTACATCGAGGAGCTCCTCCCTCACCTGAAGATCTCTATTAACACCTCTAATAAATATGGCAAGCTGCGCTGTTCCAGTGATATCAACACTTTCGTCCAGAGCTAGAGAATACGCCATAAAATCTTTACCGATATTTGCAAGCTGGCTCTGGACGTCGTTTGCCATGACCTGTATGCGACGCATAATGGTCATGTTAGATAATGGCACAATCCGAAACTGTTCAACTTGAGATGGACACAAATGTTCCGCTGCAACTACAAAACATTCATTTATTAAATCGCCATCAGGTAAGGGGGGCAGGGATTTTGCTAAAAGCAAAGCAATTTTGTAACCCACTCTGAGAGCTGCCTCAGTTGATTTTTCTTCGTCGTCCAGATCTTCGGATAGCTTCCTTTTAAGTTTAATAACTTCCTGTGCACGATCTGGTCAATCATATTTTCCACGTCCGTAGTCTTTCGTGTGGTAGGACATATAATGTCGCTGCAAATTAAATTTCGTAAAAGAATTCAGCGTTTTGTGACATACTAAACATTTTGCAACACCATCTTTTTCTGTAAACAGATACAATTCCCCCCAATGGGGGTTGAACTGCGAAAGCATGGTTGGGGTTACACAACGACGACTTCACATGATTCTTAACCAGCGAAGTGACTGTTAAGAGCTGATCGTAGTACTTTAAACGTTACACAGTCGGCGCGAATTCAATAGGCACGCTGCGGCCCTATTCAAACGTGCGCGCGCATTTCCCCTCCCTCCCCTCCCTCCCTACTCCACGATCTTGCAGCTGCTCGCGAGCACGTGCCTGAGCAGACGCGAGTACTCGCGCTCAAAACCGGCCAGTTGTTAAGCCCTGACCTAGAACGACGAGGAGGACACCTGCAATGGACGAGGCAATTCTTCGTGCAGTTGACGATAACCCTAATTTCAGCGTCAGAGAAGTTGCTGCTGTACAAGGTAACGTTGACCACGTCACTGTATGGAGAGTGCTACGGGAGAACCAGTTGTTTCCGTACCATGTTACAGCGTGTGCCGGCACTATCAGCAGCTGATTGGCCTCCACGGGTACACTTCTGCGAATGGCTCATCCAACAATGTGTCAATCCTCATTTTAGTGCAAATGTTCTCTTTACAGATGAGGCTTCATTCCAACGTGATCAAATTGTAAATTTTCACAATCAACATGTGTGGGCTGACGAGAATCCGCACGCAATTGTGCAATCACGTCATCAACACAGATTTCCTGTGAATGTTTGGGCAGGTATTGTTGGTGATGTCTTGATTGGGCCCCATGTTCTTCCACCTACGCTCAATGGCGCACGTTATCACGATTTCATACGGGATACTCTACCTGTGCTGCTAGAACATGTGCCTTTACAACATGTGGTTCATGCACGATGGAGCTCCTGCACATTTCAGTCGAAGTGTTCGTACGCTTCTCAACAGAATCGGTGACCGATGGATTGGTAGAGGCGGACCAATTCCATGGCCTCCACGCTCTCCTGACCTTGACTTTCATTTATGGTGCATTTGAAAGCTCTTGTCTACACAACCCCGGTACCAAATGTAGAGACTCTTCGTGCTCGTATTGTAGAGGGCTGTGATACAATACGCCATTCTCCAGGTCTGCATCAGCCCATCAGGGATTCCATGCGACGGAGGATGGATGCATATATTCTCGCTAACGGAGAACATTTTGAACATTTCCTGTAACAAAGTGTTTTAAGTCACTCTGGTACGTTCTGTTGCTGTGTGTTTCCATTCCATGATTAATGTGATTTGAAGAGAAGTAATAAAATGAGCTCTAACATGGAAAGTAAGCGTTTCCGGACACATGTCCACGTAACATATTTTCTTTCTTTGTGCGTGAGGAATGTTTCCTGAAAGTTTGGCCGTACTTTTGTGTAACGCCCTGTATAATACGAGGTGCAGCAGCAAGGCATATTTCATTGCTTTGGACAGCTAGAAATCAGCTTTCCGTGTATTCTCGCCATTAACAAATGTTTCATTAATAAATTTCATCAATCTATGTCGGTTGTAGCGAACATAAGAATGAGATAAGAGGCATATAGATACTCGTTTTTACTTGTCAAATTGCTGGCTGGAGAAAGAATTAGACGATTCAGGTTTAGAGTTAAATTATAAGTTAATACTTAAGCTCGAAGTTATCAATTTCGAAGTTCTTCAGAGGCATTTGAGTCTTAGCCTACCCCAAAATTAGAAGAAACCGTACAATTAAAGTTAAAATATAACAATGCTTTGAAAAAAGTGAGTTTGTTTTGTATGTTACTACACTTTCGTTCGATCCATCCGTGAGTTGAGAACTCACTGTTCAGTTATAAAGTTCACTGGAGCTTCCTAGAAATACCCTCTTGTTTCTACGCTGCAGCCGGCAGGACGGAAAACAATCACGCGCGCTGTTCAGCCATGTTTTTAATAGTATAATTCGTGAGAGCAGGGTATTAATTATTTACATCATGGCTTGTGCAGTGAGAACACTTGTGCATTCAGTGAATTAGAGGACAAAACGATTTACAAGCTGGACGCACGGAACAAAGTGTGCATATAAAGATAGGCGGTTCATACCACACTTCAGACATTAAAATAGTTGATGGGGAACAAATCAGATAATTTAAGATGTCTTGCTACGACAAATATCCTTGGCTTACAAGTTGCTCTGTAACAAATATATTGTATTGCTACGTATGTATTTTGTTTGGTGGATCTGGGATTGAAAAAGAATTGACTTCAGCTTCCATCGGAGCATGTGTAACAACGAAGTTTCACATAAAAGCCGACAAGCTCCAGGTTTCAAGAAGGCACCTTCAGAATGAAGAGTGTTTTCAGTTTTGGGGTCATGAACGAACTGAATATTCAATTTCTAAGGGCCCACATTCTAGCTGTAAAACATACTGCTACTGTGCACGAAAATATTTCGTAATCGAGAGACTTACACGTGATGTTTGTTTCTTGGGGAAGCAAGAGCTTGCGTTCAGAGGACACTTTGAAGTTGAAAGTTCCGACAACAAAGGCAATAGCAGTGTCTTGATTTACTCGAGCTTTCGGCTATATAGGAACAGTTAACAGGTATTCGGGATCACCTGCACAGCACTTCTGGGTTCAAGGGAACATCAAGCAAAGATCGAAACGGATTAATTGAATCGGTTACCAATGTATTTAATGATCGCATTAAAGAAGAGTTACAATCATCTGAGTTTGTTGCAGTGCAAGAAGATGAAAGGTTGTATGTTTCTTGTGAGTCACAAATGATTATTATTCTCAGATTTTGTATGCAAGAGTGTCCCATAGAAAGAATTATTGATTTATATACTGTTCCTAGTGACAAAACTGCTCAGCATTTATTAGAAATTGTACTCACTGCACTTGGTGTTCGGCGAGTTACTGACAAATAATGTATGACGGAGCCTCAGTGATGGTGAGTAAACGTGGAGGTGACCAAAATTTTGTTAAACATAAATGTCCGTCAACTATATTTTGCACAGTTATGTTCAAAAACTTAATATAGTGATGTTATATTTTCCAAAAATATCAAAGCAGTTAAATTTATCATTTAGTCTCGTAGCATGCCATTCACTTTAGCAAGACCTCAGAGAAAACACAGCTCTTAGAAAACAAAGGATTCACATTGCCTCAGACATGTACTGCACACTGGAATTTCTTTCAACGAGCTGTTCTGACAATATAACGACGAAAGAAAATCGCAACATGTAAAAATATTAATGTAGAGCAATGAAACTTCCAGAATACATTAGTCTAAATAATAGATTTAAGTGATTAACATTGCAAGACCGTTGGTTAATGTAAGCGCGAGATAAGCATTGCAAATGTGAAATACTGGTATATTAAAAACCGGTGTAGCCGGCGGAATGTTGAATGCAAGTATGCAAACATGCATGCGTTGTGATGGACAGGTGCCTGATGTCAGTCTGTGGTAGGGAGCTCATGCCTATTAAACTTGGTCGCTCGATACAGTGACAGTTAATGCTGGTTGTGGATGACAGTGGAGTGGACGTCCGATGATGTCCCATATGTTCTCGATTGGAGACCGATCTGGTGATCAAGCAGGAAAAGGCAACATGTAGACGCTCTGTACAGGATGTTACGTTACAACAGGGGTATGTGGGCGAGAGTTATCCTCTTGGAAAACACCCCCCTGGTACATAAATACCAGCGCAACAGGTCGGATCACCAGACTGACGTACAAATTTGCAGTCAGGTTGTTGGGATAACCACGACAGTGCTCTTGCTGTCATACTAAATCACGCCCCAGGCCATGACTCCAGGTGTAGTCCCAGTGAGTCCAGCACGCAGACAGGTTGATTGCGAGCCCTCAACTGGTCTCCTCGTCACGAATACACGGCCATCACTGGCAACGAGGCAAAACCGGCTTTCATCAGAAAACGCAACAGACCTGCACCCTGCCCTTCGCTGAGCTCTCGCTCGACGCCACTGAAGTCGCAAATGGCCGTGGTTTGGGGTCTGTCGAATGTACTCTACAGGTGGTTCGGAGCTGTCCTTGAAGTAACCAATTTGTAACAGTTCGTTTTGTCACAATGGTGCCAACTGCTGCCCAGATTGCTGCTGCTGGTGCAGTACAGCGTGCCAGAACCATACAGCGTACACGGTGGTCTTCCCTCTCTCCCATGCGACGTGGACCTCCGGAGCCCGGTCATCTCGCGACCGTGCGTTCTCGTGACCACCGCTGCAAGCAATCGTGTACAGTGGATATATTCCTGCCAAATCCTTCTGCAGTATATCAGAAGAAACGTCCAGCTTTTCGTAGTCCTATTATACTACCTCGTTCAAACTCAATGAGATTCTGATAATGGCGTCTTTATCGCCTTAAAGGTAAATAACGCTCACGACCGTTACAGCGTGTATTCAAAGCAAACCTAATTTTCATCCTCATAGTGGCTCTACTGGCGCCATTCTTATGCGACTGGCGCGAAATTTCAGTAACCATCTTTCAAATGTAGAACACGCCTAGCTACTTTCATTTATGTTGCTCAACTCGTTCTTGGTGTGCGATATTTTTCCGTCAGTGTATTTGTTGCGAATAGTCAGTAGCTAAGAAGTAATAAATTAAAATGTCATCTATGATGTCGAAGTTTTTCACGCATCTCAGTGTTTATGACGTCACATCTCCTGAACTGTGTGTTGAACAATGATATGTTTGCATGTATATTCAGTGATATATATGAATACTGTCTGCGAAATTTGATGCAAATGGAGTTGGTAGTAAATAAGAAAGAAATTAAAATATCATTCCTGATACGGCAGTTTTACTGCATAAACAGTGAAAATGATGTAAGCGATAAACTTATTTCCTTTCATCGTTTAGTGGGAGGTGTCAGCGAGAAAGTGTCTCCTACATGTTTGAAATTATGTGTAAAATTGGCTGTAAATCACTAACTGCTCTGATTCTCATATGCTGGACGAATCTAGTCTGGCTATTTGCGCGTCATGAGCAACGCCTCTTTTTCACCCCCACCCCCCACCTCTTTGAGGGGAGGGTGGCTGTCACCCCATCAGTGATTCTTTCCAGACAGTAAAAGATGTATCAGGTTTGGTTGAAATCTATGGAATGGTTAGGAGATGTTGAATATACACACACACACACACACATATACGTACACTTCTATAATACGAGAGTGATCACAAAAGTAAGGTCTCCTATTTTTTTTATAAGTACAGAACTCTGTTTGTGTGGCAGTTGGTCACACTGTTTTGAAGAGTGCTTCACGCGCTGTGTGTAAACATGCGCATGCCGCACGGAGGCGCTCAGTCTTGGCTTGGAAGACGTTGAGAATGGAGCTCCCTTTGCATGTTACCGGAGTGCAAATTGCGCGCAGTTATTCGGTTTTTGAACGCAAAGGGCACTGCACCGATTGAAATCCATCGCCAGTTGATGGAAGTGTGTGGTGAGACGTGCATGGATGTCAGACATGTTCTTAACTGGTGTAGAGGTTTTGCAGCTGGTCGGACCGAAATTCACGACGAACAAAGGAGCGGGAGGCCGTCAATTTCTGAGGAGACTGTGTTGAAGGTTGAGCAAAGCATGCGTGAAGATCGGCGGATCACTCTGGATGATCTCTGCACGTTGGTTCCTGACGTTTACCGAAGCACCGCCCACAGAATTTTAACGGAAACGTTGAACTACCGGAAGGTGTACGTACGATGGGTGCCACGCATGCTGACTGAGGACCATATGCGGCAACGAGTTGATGCTTCCCGCGCATTTCTTCGCCGCCTTGCAGCCGAGCAGGACAACTTTCTGGACTCAATTGTCACGGGTGACGAAACCTGGGCTTACCACTTTACACCTAAGACCAAGCAACAATCACGCCAGTGGTGGCATCCTTCTCCACCAAAGCAAACAAACACAGTCTGCCGGTAAAGTCATGACAACCGTGTTTTTGGGATTGGGAAGGGGTATTGTTCGTCGACTTCATGCCCACTGGGACCACAATTAACGCTGACAGGTACTGTGAGACTCTGAAAAAACTCAAACGGGCAATTCAAAAACAGAGAAGAGGAATGCTGAGCAAGGGTGTACACATTCTCCATGACAACGCTCGCCCACACATCGTTCGGCAAACCGTTGCTCTTCCGCAACAGTTTCAGTGGAACATAATCACCCACCCTATAGTCCTGACTTGGCGCCCAGTGACTATCACCTGTTCCCTAGGTTAAAAGAACATTTGGCCGGAAAGCGATTCAGCTCCGACGACGAGGTGAAAGAACAGGTTCATAACTTTCTGAACAGCATGACAGCGAGCTAGTATGACATGGGCATACAAAAACAGCCGCAGCACCTACAAAAATGCATCGACAGAAATGGTGATTATGTAGAAAAATAGCTAAATGTTAAAGCTGTAAACTGATTTAAACGACTGTAGAAATAAACAGGTCTATGTACTTTTAAAAAAATAGGAGACCTTACTTTTGGGATTTCCCTCGTATGTATGGATTTTCGTCATTTAACGTCAAATGAAAGAGGTGCTCCAGTCAGTTTTTCGGATTTTCATGAAGTTTTCTTTGTTCGCTCCTACATCAATTTGGAATTGATAGCGCTTAAGCTGATCTAACGCTTGTTATAATTCCTGAATAGCGCTGTATTAAAATTTAAAAAAAACTGATGCATTTCTTTCTTGATTCCATAAAACCGCTAAAAAAAAGCCCAAAGACGATCGAACAAGATTCAGTATTATCGCTAGATATCGCGTTAAAAATAAAATTAAAAGGAAAACTGCAGCGTGAAATAACATTTAGAAAAAGCTTACATCATAAATCTGAGTAATATCTCACTTGTTACTATTATGGGAAAAAACCGCAAAATATTTTCTTCTTTGCTCTTTTCTTGCCGTCTGTTTTCGAAACGTTTGTTTCATTGTTTTGAAGTGGTAAGAGAATGTGACAGGAAGCTGTATTCGACAGGATAAATGTTTATTAACACTATTTCTAGTTTTAGATAGTTTACTGAAAGCAATACTTATAGTTCTGTGGTTTACGTTAGAGGAATGTGAAGCGTTAACTGTATGTCACATCTTAAAGTATAATCTGTCTTCCAATGAACAGTCGTGAAGCAACTACATAAATTGAGTATAACTGTAACAGACTAAACTTTTACTTCTAGGCACATGTCCAATGAAGAAGTGAAGCTATACTCTGACACTGAAGTGTCTGTAAGCTAGACAACGTTGGTCGTTGTCGCGAGTGAAATATTCACAATGACAGAAGTGCAGCTCAGTTTGCAAATATGAAGGAACTCTGCATGCATCTATCAACTCTGTCCTCCGAATCGCGCTTTCGAATTGCAGCTCAGGCTGACTGGGTATTACATTTCTCCCGTTGCTTTTGCGTTTAGGAGTGTAAATACGTACATGGATATCCCATACTAGATGTGCGAATTTCTCTCATTATTTTGTTATTCAAATATTATTAAAAATAATGAAGTGCAAATCGTATTCCACTGCTTTCTCGCTTTCATTTCAGAAACAAATTTATCACATTAACTAACCACGTATTTCTGTGAACTGTCGTTTCATTCACAGACGATCTTGGGGACAGCATACTGTTTAGAATAATAAAATCAATATTGCTCTAAAATTAAGCATAGATAAAATTATCCTAATAACACCTTATGAAAATAAAACTTTAACAAAGCCAACTGGACTCCGAAGAAGGCACTTCATGTTGCTTTAGTAACTTGCTCTAGGACGTGATACTGACAGCGCGGCTGCGACTTTCCGAATGTACAGCTTTCAAATATTCGCGCGCACCTGTGTTTGCACCTGCACCTCTGCAGCCGTACAGGAGACAACGCTTTGCGCTTGCGCGACGTTTTTTTTTTTTTTTGTTTTTTTTTTTTTGTGGTGCTGAAGTCTGATCAACTTCGTTGATTTTTACTTCTGTAGGGAATGGAAGGGGTAAAAATTTTCTCTTTATTTATTTATCCTTCTTTCAGCTTTAGTTTGGGCACACAGAAGGGTCCTTTAACTCGCTGCTTTTGGTGTGTGTTTGAAAACATGTATGTAGAAGTGCTAAAGAACGATATGTCCTTAAATTATGGAGAATTACGTAGGGATATCATTTACGGAGGCTCAAATACTATCGCCTTCGGTACTTTATATTTGTGGTTGCGTAATGGTTCTATCACACCTACTGTGGTGAGTTGTAGTGTACTGTCACGTATCATGTCCAACTTCCGAAATAAGGTTCGTGCCTTCTCCTTGACCTTGTCTGAGAGGTAAGATTCGCTTAAGGCTCGATGAATGTCATGATTTCGGATCCACCATTGGGCTCCTGTGATCCATCGTAGGCATCTGCTTTGTACAACCTGTAGCTTCTTGTAGTTAGTGGCACACGTAGTATCCCAAGAGGTCGATCCATACAAAATAGATGGTTCGACTGTGGCATGGTACAACTGGAGTTTCGTGCGTTGGCTGAGGTATGAGCTCTTCAGAAATGGGAGGAGAGCTCCCAGCATTTTGAGGCCAGACGTCTTCTTCTCCATAATGTGATGACTATACAACAGTTTGGCGTCCAGATGCACTCCCAGGTATTTTACAGTTGTTGCCCAGGGGAGTGGCTGGTCTGATATCCGTAGGCGTGCATTGACGATGGGTCTCCGACGTGTGAAGACAATAACTTTGGTTTTCTCTGCATTGACCGTTATTTTGTTCATGTGGGTCCAGTGGTCCACTAAATCTAGTTGGCGCTGCATCCGTGTGACGAGGTGGTCCATTCTGGTGCCTGCAGTCAGGAGCGCTGTGTCGTCGGCATAGAAACTGGCAGTAACATGTGGCACCGTCGGGAGGTCGTTAATATATAAATTAAACAGCAGTGGAGATATGACCGATCCTTGTGGAAGTCCTTCAAGGACAGGCCGTGTTGTTGAATTCTTGTCGTCAATGCGAACATATAATCTGCGATCCTGAAGAAAATTATCGAGAAGTTTTAAGTAGCAGTCTGGTAGAGGAGTGGTACGTCGGAGCTTGACGATCAAGTTGCGTCGCATTACTTTATCGTAAGCCTTCTCTATATCGAGAAATACTCCAATAGTATGTCGTTTCTTGTTGAAATTGTCTTGGATAGATTCCGTGATGTGCAGTAGTTGTAACTCAGCCGATAGCTTCGCCTGGAAGCCAAACTGCTCCGGTCGGATGATGTTGTGTGACACAAGGATGTCCAGCATGCGTTCCAGTAGGACACGTTCCAGGACCTTTCCCAGCGTCGGCAGTAAACTTATGGGTCTGTAGCTGTCAGGGTGTGAGAGATCCTTGCCCGGTTTTGGTATTGGCACTATTCTGGCAATCTTCCATGCCTCTGGGAAGTATCCAGTCCTGAGGCAGCTGTTCACTATCCGGGTGAGAAGCACAACAGGCTTTCTCGGGAGGTGTTTCAATTCCGTATTGCTGATTCTATCTGCTCCAGGTGAGGTGTGTTTGCTATACTTGATAATCCTCCGAATTTCCTCCGGCGTTGTCAGCCGGGGCATAGTGTTGATCGGGGCGTCCCGAATAGCTTCCCATTCCGCCGCTGTGTCCTCCTCTGCACGGTGGAGTGCATCATCTCCATCCTCCGTGGGGGGCGTAGTCATCTGTTGTTGGTATGTATCCGCATACAGCTCCGCCTGCGCCAGTGAGTCGTACAAGAGGCCATGAGGTCCTCGAATTGCCCTTTTGGGGGGCTGTTGCTGTCTGAGACTTTTAACTATTCGCCATTCATCTTTGGTGCGTAATAGAAAGTTGTCCATTTTGAGTTCCCACGTGTGTTGCTTCCAGTCCTGAACCTTCCGCCGGAGTTCTAGGGTTAGTCTGTGAGTCTCCCGTCTATCATCCGGATGGCGGTAACGGACCCATCGTTTCCGAAATCGATTGCGCCTTGTCTTAAGTTCCTGCAGTGGTGGTGGAAACTCGTCATAATTGACTTCTGGTTGCAGGTGCTCCATGAGTGCTCGTTGTTTCGCATTGTTAATCTTCTTCGTGAGTACTGCGACTACCACATCAATCGCTTCTCTGGTAGTAACAACCTGGGTTGGTCGCACATTGTTGTTGAGGTACGCTTGGAACTGCTGCCAGTCGTAAGTTCTTGTCGTCGGCAGTGGGAGTTGCAAAGTAGCCCTCTCTATGAGTCCTAACACCGGTCTGTGGTCCGACGAAAGATCATCCAGCGTCCGCAGTTGGAGATTCGGGTTGATGTTCTTGATTATGGCGATGTCTAGAACATCAGGGTCTTGTGTCTGGACGTAAGGTATCCTCGTCGGTTCCCGTGGTCCATGGACGGAAACATGTAAATTCTCAGCCAGTGCAAACAACATATGTCCTTTTGGGTTAGTCTTACGGGAATTCCAGGCAACATGTTTACTATTAAGATCCCCTCCAAGGAGGATCTTGTCGTAACCCTCTGTAACGGCGTAAAGATCTTCGGGGTGGAGAGGCTTCTTTGGGCTAAGGTAAGCCGCAATACAGGTAATGTTTCCGAGTGTCGTGTGGATTATTACTGCCGTGGCCTCTAAAGTCTGGAGTTGGGGTAAACGTTCTTGGTTGTGACGAATGCATTTTTTGATCAGAACTGCGGTCCCACCACCCCGTTGGTCCCGTCTGTCCGTCCGGTAGATGTGCATGTTCCTCAAGCGGAGGTCGGTTGACTCGCGGAGATGTGTTTCGGAGACAAATGCTACGTCTATCTTGTGGCGATGTAAGAAGTCCTTGAATTCTATTTTCTTCAGTTTCAGGCCGTTGGCATTCCAAATGCAGAAGTTAAGATTCCTCGTGTGATGCCGTCTATCCATTTAGGGTGTTTGAAAAGCTGTCAGTACGCTTTCGATAAGCGAGAGGATAGACGTCAGCTTCTGCTGGAGGGCGGTGAGTAGTTGAAGAATATCTGTTAACGCTGGTGTAAAGGTGGTCGACCAGGCAGATGATGTCTCCACTGGTGTTGGCGTCGGTGGATGGGCATGTATTGCTTCGGAGTACGAGCGCTGTTGTCTTGTCTGTCGTAGTCACTCTGGGTGCCGGTTGTGGTCGAGAGGCGATTGTTTCCAAAGGGAGAGGTGCCGCTTGTTGTTGGGTGGCCGGAATCGCTGCCATGGCCGAGTTCTTAGCAATTATAGGCCGTTGTGGGGTCGACTTCTTTGGTGTCCTTCTAGTATATTTCCGTAGGAGTTCTTGAAATTTGGGGCAGCCACGGAAGGTCGCTGGATGTTCTTGGTCACAATTGGCGCACTTTGGGGGCGCCGTCCTAGGATGGGTACAATTCGATGATTTATGGGATCCACCGCAGCGGACGCAGCGTGCTGGCATTCTGCAGTAGTTCGCTGTATGCTCGAAACGTTGACAATGTCGGCACTGGACTGGTCCTTCTTTACTATTATAGGTTTCTATTATCACTCGTGTGTAGAGCAGGTATTTGACATCATAGATCTTGTCACTGTCTTTTCCGGATGGGAGGGTGACTCGGTACACAGTTTGCGGTATCAATTGTTTCGTCTTCTCGTCGCGTTCCTTAAATTGGTAGACTTGTAGCACTTTGAAGCCTTTTTCCTTGAGGGCAAAGGAAAGTTGTTCTTCGGTAACTTCCGCCGGAAGGCGTTTGACAACTACTTTCAGTTCCCTGTCGTCTGGTGCTTGATGCGTAAAATAGGAGAAGCTGTGGTTCGTGAAGAATTTTATTGCACGCCTTTGGTCTTCGAAGGGCTCAAAGTGGTATTTGATGCGGTCCTTTTGGTATATAGCTTTAAGGTTGCCCTCTAGAAGTCCGTTGAGCGTTTCATTGAGGTGAACGTAATCCTTTGTGTAATAAATTGTGACTGGGGGCACTTTGCGAAGCACATTCTTGTCTCTGTCCACGGCTTCTGCGGCATTAGAAGTCTGTGCCTGCGGTTTGTTGGTGGTTGATGGAGGCGCAGCTTGAGGTGCCAGTGGCGCGAATCGGTTCGTTGTGGGGATGGTCTCCGTTCGTCTCTTAGCCGGGTGGGCTAAGTCCTTGGCTAATGCGTTGCTTCTGCGCCGTTTGTTGTATACGAGCGTAAAGTCCCCCTCTGCGTGTGGGGAGTCGTTGCCGTTTTCTGCTGGAAAGGCCGCTGCCATCTCCGCGTCGTCGACCGTTTGGTGGGAGTGCTGTGATTCGACATCTGAGTCCACAGATGGAGATGCCAAACAGGTGTCGTTATCCTGCTCTTGCGTGTCCCGTGAATAGCGGATAAGGCGTTGTATGTCCTTCAGCGTTTCTTTGTCCTCCTCCCGACATATATCGAGTCTTCTGGCGTAGTCCTGGCGGTCGTCTTCATTGCTGCGTCCGTCGTGATGTGACGTATGACCGACGTCCGAATACGGTTTCGTCGTGTGGTGTGTAGTCTTCTGCGATCGAATAGCGCCTGTCGATCGTCGTTCTATCCTGTCATGAACCGGTGCCGTAGCCTGGGTCGTCAACCTGGGATCCGTCCAGTGTGGAGCGGCCGCTGGAACGTCCGGCGGGCCAGGCCCAACCGACCGACCAGCGGCCGACTCCGGCTCGTCCGAGGCGGCTGCCCCGGCCGCGCGGGCATCGCCCTCGCTCGTCGGCATCGCGAACTCGACTGAACCACGTCGAGATGTGCAGTGCTTCCGCTGCCAGCAGATTGGCCACGTGGCTAAATACTGCCGGCGCAACCAAGTTGCGTGCATGATGTGCGCGGAGCCGCACGACACCCGCGACTGCACAAAGCCGCGCGACGTAGCGCCGAAGTGCGCAAACTGCGGAGGAAAGTCTGGCGTTTCGGCGCGGGCCCGCCCGTTGCCGGCGCGCCGTAAGGCACGGAAGCTCGCACTGGGGCGTATCGCTTTGCAGCCGGGTGTGCAGCGGCAGTCCTCACAGGGGAAGTGATGCGTCTCTTATAGCCTCTCCTTCCCAAGTGGCTCTTTCCGCCTTCCCGTGGTGCCAGACGTTAAGGTCGGCATTCTGCCTTGCGACAAAAGGGAGAGCTGCGACCCAACCCGATGCGAAAGCGAAGGGTGCGTGGCACAGGGGGAGCTGTGTCGAGGGACCGAACACCAGTCCCTTTCTGTTCGCAGGGCACAGTCCAGCAGGTGCTCTGCATGCCGGCGATCTCGTTTGTCGGCGTGGGATCGCGGCGCGAGTCGGCAAGGGTGCTTCGCCGCGCCCCTGGGTAACCGGGGCGTGTTCTGCCAAACCCAGGAGGTGGTGACATCGCCTGGGCCACTTTAGATGGGTCCAGGCCGCTGAACGTCTGGGGGACCGGCCCGCCACCTGTGTAGGAGTGGGTCCTTGGCCGAGAGGTGGAAACTCGGGCAAGTAGGCGGCGAAGGGCGAGAGGTGCATCCGCCTCTCTGGAGTGCGGGGTGCAGTTGCCGAGGAGCATCGCGTGAAATCGTCGATGACGGAGACACTGAGGGGGACCAGTGCACTGGTGACGGTGCGCTGAACCCAGCAGCTCGGAAGTGTCCTTGACCTAGGGGCGAGGTTGGTGGGTGAGCTGCAGAAGTCCCCCCCCCCCCCCATTCCAGAGGAGCCGGTCCGGGGTAAGAGACGGGCTCCCACCCCATTTTTTTTCACTCGTCAATCAATATGGCTACAACTGAGACGAGTGAATCGAGTGCGCTCAAGCGAGCATCTGCGGTGCTTGATCCCTCTCCACAGGACGAGACGGGACTGGCAGAAGACGAAACCGTCACACAGAGACATGCACGTGTCACGCTGCTCTTGGAGCAAAACATTAAGAATGGGAAGATAAGTCAGGCGGCATTGTCTATTATTAAGAACGAGCTGGCTGCATGGGCCATCGCCCACGCCAAGCTTGAAGGCCGCGTAGAGGAGCTAGAAAAGGAGAATGAAAGATTACGAAGGCAACCAACAAAGACTTGGGCTGGAGTGGTCGCGCAAGCACCGCCAAAGCCACAAACCACGAAAGAAACGATCGCCAAGGTGACCAAACGGTCAGATACGGCGGTCTTCCTCAGAACCCTACCAGGCCAAGACACGAGCGTTAAAAAAATACAAGAACTGCTAACCAAAAGTATTGATCCAGCAAAAGATAAAATTAGAATAAATAAGGTTAAACCTAGTAGAAACTCAGTGATTGTGGAGGTGGCTACAGAAGAAGACAAAGAAAAATTGTTAAAGAATCCCAAGCTGAACTCGGTGGTCAAGTGTGAACCGCCGAGAAAAAGGAACCCGCTGGTCATCCTATACGATGTACCAGCAACAATGACAAACGAGGAACTGTACCTGAGCATAAAGGACCAAAACTTTGACCAAATGAATGAAAATGAATTTAAGGATTCTTTTAAATTGAGATTTAAAACGGGACCTCGGGACCGTGATGTTGTACATCACGTCGCCGAGGTCACAGCACCTATGTGGAAGCAGATTATAACAATGGGCAGACTGTATGTTGGCTTCCATGCCATTAATATTAGGGATTACCTTGTGGTACCTCGTTGCCATAATTGTGGATACTTGGACCACATTCTAAGGCACTACACCAGGGGGTCGGCTTGCTCCAGGTGCGGCGAAGATGGTCACTCACGAAAAGAATGTAAAGCCGCAAGTGTATGCATTCCTTGCAAAAGACGTGGGAAGAAAAGCTGCGAAGCCCCAGGACGAAACTGCCCTACATACCGCATGCTCGAGCAGAGACTAATATCTAGAATGGACTATGGCTGAGTACATCAAACAGAACAGGACGCCAAAGCGAAAATCCCCTAGCAAAAGGAGGAGGGATGCCATTAGGGCAAATAGGTTTAAAGAATTCATAAAGTGTCTTTCGAGAGATCCGATACCTGAGACAGTTGACAAAAGTATCCAAACAGATCCACCGAAAATCGATAAATGTATCCAGATGGAAACTACCCCTATGGCTACTCCCTCCTCTCTCAGCAGGGAAGTGAAGCCGACAAAACACCAGCAACGGCAAATGCATCCTGTGCCTGAGGTCCCAGCAAATGAAAGTAACCATAAAGAACAAAAGCCTGTGCAAGAGAGCACAATAACAAGCTCTCTAGACACCCCAGTGGTAAGACTACCACCAGTAGATCCGGTACGGATATACCCAAATTTAGAATTTACAATGCAGCTGGCGAGATTGGAGCAGCCGGCTACCTTGACCACTGCCTTAAGACATGTGGTCCGCGTAGGACCTTCTCAGTAATGGAGGCTGTAGACAGAATACAGCTTAAGTCAGTGAATCTCCCCACCGACTTCGGAGCCCTGCGAGACTTACTAAAGAAAGTGTTCGAGAGAAGAGGAGAAAAATTTGACCTAAATGACATTTACGAACAGTCAGTTTTGGCTAATGGACGTATTACGTATGACTGGAACAAGACATGGCCAGAAGACCACATACATACATACTTTCCGTAGATGACAAAAATTACCATTGGCCAACTCAATACGCATAACAGTCGACTTGTAATGCAGGAGCTGCGAAAGGAAGTGGAGGAGAGGAGGCTGGATGTGCTCTGTCTACAAGAGCCGCACTCCCTGGCTGGAAAAATTGCATTTGCAGCCACGACGTGGCAGGTCATCAGCCAAGGAGATAATCCGAAAGCGGCAATAATAATCACGAACAAAGCCCTGAAAGTAACTACACTATCACAGTTCACTAGTAGTCACTGCAATGTCGTGGAGCTGCTATCTCCCAGTGAAACAATAATATTAATTAATATGTACTTTCAGTACGGAGATAACATTGAAACACATCTTGACCATCTAACTACAGTAACTACGGCATTGCAAGGACGAAGGATGATAATCACTGCTGATATCAATGCAAAATCCCCCCTGTGGCACAGCGGCACAAGGGATACCAACGGAGAGAAAGTAGAGGATTTTATCATGGCATCACAACTAGTGATAGCTAACAAGCCTGGTAATCCTCCAACCTATGTAGGGGGAGGAGGACCAGGCACGAACATTGATATAACTATGGCCACCCCCAATGCAATTAACACAATACAAGAGTGGAAAGTAGAAGAAAACGCCACTACAAGTGACCACAACCTAATCAGTTCATTGTGGGTAGAGGAGGGTTCCGCTGGGCCAAGGGGTGGGAGATGCAGTTTAATTACAGAAGGGCCGATTGGGAACGACTAGCAAGGGAGTGCGTCATTCCTGGCTTGCCAGAAGGTGGCGTAGACTTTGACATAGACGTAAACGACCGAGCAGAAGAACTGACCAATGCAATAACTAGCGCGGTGAAAGCTGCCGTACCGATCAGGAGGAAGGCCATGGCAGCCTCTCCATCACCATGGTCGCCCGAACTTGAGGATATGCGCCGGTCTGTTGGAAGGTTGAGAAGATATTACCAGCGCAGTGTCGTCTGGCCGGAACGGCAAAGATTCCTGATGCAGTATTGGGAGGCTAAAATTCGTTTTCAGAAAGAACTCCAGGCTGTTAGAATACAAAGTTGGGAAAATTTCGTCCAGAGCCAATTGGCATTGGACCCCTGGGGTACACCGTATAAATTAGTACGAGAAAAGATCCGCTCTCCACTGGAATTATCAATAGTCAGGCACGGGGACAGGATGATGGAATCCTGGCAGGAAACTGCTGAGGTCCTCCTCCGGTCCCTGCTGCCTGATGATAGCGCGGATGGGGAATCCGATCAGCAACAACAAATAAGACAAGAAAACCTCAATGAATACACCAACAACACGGCAGTCTACCCTTTCTCGGAGGAAGAGGTGGCTGCCCACATAAAATCACTTAAAAGGGGTAAAGCTCCCGGGCCAGACGGCATTGTAGCTGAGGTGGTGCAATTCCTAGCTCCCCAGCTAACTGCACCACTCACTCACCTATACAACGAATGTCTGATGCAACAGAAAATTCCAAGGATGTGGAAGTCTGCGAATGTAGTCATCATTCGGAAAGGGTTAGACAAAGATCCAACAAATGTAAAATCCTACAGACCAATCTGTTTGATTAACATACTAGGAAAAATATTAGAAAAGCTACTAGCCGACAGACTGGCTGCACACAGAGTGCTGCGTGGGGTGAGCGACAGGCAGTTCGGCTTCAGGCCCGGGCGGTCGACATCTGATGCAATCGCCCTGGCCGCTGAGGTCTGTGGCTCTACCCCACATAAGTACGTGGTGGGCATCATGGTTGACATCAGTGGAGCCTTCGATAACCTGTGGTGGCCTTCGCTCTTCTCCTGCTTGTGGGAGAAGGAGTGCCCAGGGCCGCTATATGGTTGTCTGAGGAGCTATTGCGAGGAACGGGAGGTCTGGCTATCATCTTCTAGCAAGAGGATTGGAAAATCTGTAACAAAGGGTTGTCCTCAGGGTTCCGTGCTAGAGCCCCTGTTTTGGGACATCCACATGGAGCCTTTACTAGACACCCTACAGCAAAGTGAAGAAGTGCTAGAGGTGATAGCCTATGCAGATGACCTCCTCCTGTTGGTCGGTGGCCGTAGCCGTGAAGACATTGAACCTAAAATAGAGAGTGCCCTAAACAAGTTACAACTATGGTGCCAAAATACCAAAATGACGGTGTCACCAAGTAAGTCCACCTACTTGCTATTGAAGGGACAACTAATCCGTAACCCGACTGTACGAATCGACCGCTCGCCGGTTCTACGGAGACGTGACGCGCAATACTTGGGCATCATCATTGATGAGAAGTGGAATTTTGGGAAACACACAGAAACTGTAACCCATAAAGCCCTCCAAACACTGAACAACCTCATATCCATAGGACATCAAAGATTTCATCTTCCACCTCATCTTATAAAACTTTATCACAGCAGCATATTAACATCGATAGTGGGTTCCGGCTCGGGAGTCTGGGCACACAGGCTCACGAGGGTGGTGCCCGCCATGACAGTAAGAAGGGTTCAGAGGAATATGATTCTTAGATCGGTAGGGGCTTACAGAACAACACCAGGGGGAGCACTACTAGTCATAATGGGGCTTTGCCCCTTGGACATCAAAATCAGGGAGCAAAATCAAGAGCTGTGGGACGCAGATGACACAGGGCGCAGGACACATGAGTTGATACCAAGCATCAGGGAACGGCTGAGAATGAAGTACTTTGAACCCACCAGAGGACTAATCCATTTTCTTACTGGACATGGACCTTACCCGGCATACTTATGTCGGTTCGGGAAAAAGGCTACACCCGCGTGTGAATGTGGTGAACCGGAGGGCACTCCCGATCATGTGATTTACGAGTGCCCCCTCTTCAATGATGTTGCTTCTACATTACGTGACCAACTACCAGACCATGACACTTACCATCTGATAAGACAAGAAGACACCTTCCAAACACTGAACAGACTTGCTAACGAGGTATCACAGAAAGTGTTGAGAGAACATTTGAGGGAACAAAACTAAGAAGCACAGATTACGACAAACACGTGCCCTTTTCCCATACTGCCTGTGCGTGGATAGGCCGACCCTTCAATCTGGAATCCGCCACGTACGGGATTAGGGGGAATGGGGACTAAAAATAACCTGGATTTGACAATACACTGGAGATGACGTAGGTTAGAACTAGTTAGTAGGAATTAGACCAGAAATCTAGATTTAGGAACCTGCAGCGATTAACATCCTGGCCTGCCCAGTGTCAGGGGCACGCCCATTGGGATTAGCTCGATGGGCAAGGCAATAAAGTAGGTTTGTACATTGCTGACACATCTGTGACGCTGCAGGAAGTAGAATGTAGGATTAGCTTAAAACATCTTAGGCGTTAAAATAAATAAATATAGCTGCCCATTGAAAGTAGATTGTAGCTGTAGCTCACAACTCATTATATTGTAATTAGCTGCTAATTGTAGCTAACAGTAGCAAGTAAGACCCACTAATCAGATAAGGAGGTGAGTTGAGATGTATAAATATTATTGTTGATGGTAAATAAAGATTAAAAAAAAAACTGCGGAGGAAAGCACGTCGCGAGATTTCGTGGCTGCAGTTACATTGCTAACTGGGTTCGCGGAGGCAACAAGAAGAGAAAGAGGAAGCGACGTAGAAACCGTTCCGACCGCGGGCCAGCGCCTGCGGCAGGGACAGACCAGCAGCAGCAGGGGGCCCCTCCGCCCCCCGAAAGACGCCACCATGATGACGCTGTGCCGCACAACAAGCTTCGTGCGGCCACAGAAGCCGCAGTAGCGGACCTCAAAGCCGCATTCGCGGCAGAGAGGACCGCCCTACGAGACGAGTTGGCCGCGGCTCATCGGGAAATCCAGCGGCTGCGGGCTGAAGTGGCTTCTGCCGCCAAAGCCCTGCGGCTCACCCCACCTGCTCCAACCCCACCGGGGCGGGAGCCCACAGAAGAAATGGACGAAATGGAAACGGACCCAGATCCAGCACCGCCACCTCCCAAGAAGAAGATGGCGATGCGGATCTCCAAGGACCTGGAAGGGTTGCTTGCATTGGCCGCCTCCGAAAAGGTTGAGGCAGCCACCAAGGAAAACGCAGCCCCGGTCTCCGTCAGAGAACAGAAGAAGGCTGTTTCACGACAGCCAACAGTCGTCCAGACCGTACCACGAGACGCCGGGGACGATCTCGCCATCCTCCTAGAGGGGGGGAGTTCGTTCGCCGAGCCACAACGCAGTCGGCGCGTTGGGGCCAGAGAAGCCAAGAAGAAGTCGATATCCGAACCTATCCCAATCTCAGTTCAATCCACACCCTAAATCATACCAGAATTATCCTTCCAACACAATCCTACCAACATCCAAAGAAACACCATTCACGATTCTCCTAAACCCATCATTTCGAAACCCTTATTTTCCTACAGAAGGTATGGGCTCGAGCAGTCCCGGTCCTTCGAATCACAAACGAGGGATACAGATATCCCATCCGACACTCCACTCCGCCCGGACGGGTTGGCTCGCGCCGGACCGTTGTTACGCGGGCTGGATGGTATGATGCGGCGTCGGTCCGGAGGCGGTGGTCTGCGTCCTGCAGCACGGCGTTTCTCTCTCCGTGGGGTGACTGTGTGCCAATCATAATCGTTAACAGAGGCTTTTCTGTTAGTAGCACTCCCTGCCTGAGCGGAAACGGAGTGACTGACTGGGGCCACTCGACGTAACCGTCGGCAGCGCAGAGGGAATGCGCGTGTACGTCTGCAGTAGAGAGCCTGTATAGGGAGAGAGTGGCCAACCGGACGATACGGCGGCCATTTTTCTGCCAAACTGCGGACGGGACTTTTGATGGCCAGTAGTGGAGTACACACTCAGCGAATCAAAAGCACAAGACAATATGGCGAAATCATTCGTTAAATGCCTTTCTTTACAGCTATAATATACTCATAGTAGCCTACTACATACAGCACAGGAAAATTTGATACAGTGGCTGTAAAAATTATTCGTTACTTGCATTTATCTCCTTTAAAGCTCGTTTACTAGACATACTGCAATGAAAGTAACGTAAATAGAAAAAATATAGTGTATAGCATATGTTTTGTATCGGAAGTGCATAACGCTAAAGATTTAACGTACCTGTATGACGTCAGATGAATGAAAGTCGTAAGCAGTTGCTTTCTTGTGACATGCAAAAAGTGTGAGCGTATTAGTACTTCTTGTCACGTCTTCAAACTATTTGCGTGTCCCAAATAAACAACTGCTTACGACTTTACTGAATACCTCTCGTAGATAACAAACGAAAAAGATTACAAAAATCGGGTAATGTTAAATGTAGGCTACTGTAATAACGACCAAATATAACAAGAAAACTACCGTATCCCTTCTACCCCACAGTAAGTAGGCCTATTAAAAACTATCTTCAAGAGTTGGTTGGTTGGTTGTTTCGGGGAAGGAGACCAGACAGCGAGGTCATCGATCTCATCGGATTAGGGAAGGACGGGGAAGGAAGTCGGCCGTGCCCTTTGTAAGGAACCATCCCGGCATTTGCCTGGAGCGATTTAGGGAAATCACGGAAAGCCTAAATCAGGATGGCCGGACGCGGGATTGAACCGTCGTCCTCCCGAATGCGAGTCCAGTGTCTAACCACTGCGCCACCTCGCTCTATCTTCGAGAGTACCTACAATTATTTACTACGAATAATGTTTCACTAACCACGACAACTGCGGAAAACGTGCTAACATCTTGCCTGCGTCAACAGTCAGGCAATAATACTGAAACCAAAATAATGCCTAGTGTTCTGATTCTGGACGAAATAAAGTTTCACGCTATAAAGTCGAGTGAGCATGGCACAATTATTACAGGAACTTTCCGTTTCCAGCAAGGACTGTCAGATATTGGCTTCAGAAAAGCTTATGATGCTACCAGTATGCACGAACTGTTAAAGAAATAACAGCTTAAAAATGCAGTAAATTGTAATAGGCCTACCTGTTTTGCGTGACTGAAAATATTTAAAAAAACTGACATCTTACAATCAGAGTTTTCTGGCCAAAGTGAAGAACCACACTTTTTATAGGCGTAACTGAATATTTCGGTTAATATATACCATTAAGAAAGTTGTACCTGGACTTTATTACAAGAGTTACTCATTCCTTCCTGGCATCGTTTACGAACGTCTGCAGAGTGAATTACAGATGTCAAAAACAATACTGTACAATTACTAACGTGTTTACTTCAAACATGTAGGCCTACCGACTTCATCACAAATAGCTTCATTATTTCAACTCGTATTTGAGATCGCAGACGCTAATTACGTTCTAAAACGATAAACTAAATCGAACGTGCATGCGCAACGCATAACAGGTCTCTCAATAATTCAAATACCTATTAATCGTTTCCAAAAGTCCTCTGAACTTCAGTTCAACTCAAAAGCTAACATAGGAAGCGCGAGAGACGTTTGGCAGAAAATGGCACCAAAGCTAATCAACCAATCACGGGCAACTTCACCTATGGCCACTCTCTCCCTATACAGGCTCTCTAGCCTGCAGCAGCCGAACGACGTGGCCAGCGCACGCCACTGGGTACAGAGGCCGGCGCAAGCAACGGCGAGCCGCGGCTTTTACCAGACTCTGCACCTCTGGCCGGAGCGACGCGTTCGGCGGCAGGCGTCGGCAGCGTGCTGCCTTCATCTCCCGAACTGCGCTCGGCACTCGTGGCGACGCGGCTGACGTCGCAGAGCGTATCGACAGGGGGATGCCAGACTACCGCGGCGTGCGCACACACGGCTCGCACGACGCGGGGGCAGCAACCACCGCCGTCCTGGATGTCGCAGACACCTGCCCACTCACACAAGGCGAGGGCAAGGCAGCCTGTGAGCCCACCACGCTGCTGCGGGTCAGGACAGCCGCGTAGGTTAATCCTAAGTCCAGCTGGTCTGTCCTACTAGCTTCGGGGACCGGACTGGTCTGTGGCCATAGCCCCTCTCTATTATCTAAGGCTAGGCGGCCTGTGGTACTACCCGGGCCGCTGTCGCCTGGGGCTTTCGCCCAGCACTAACTAAGGACGAAGGGCCTGTCCTCCTAGCTTCGGGGGCCCTCGCCTGTGACCTCCCGCCGGCCGACCTCTCTGGGTGCCCCAGAGTGCCGGACACAGCATCGTGTCCCATACTCACTCTCCCCCGACCGGCATCGCCAGGGGTAGCGGATGCTGCGTTGCAGATCCGCAGATGGCCGCTTTCATCTTCAGCCGCGGGTCGCGTCGGCCGCAAAACTCGCACTCGAAAACGGGAGTCTTTTCCGGGTCGTGCAGCCTTCTGTATTGGAGGAGAAGGGCCGAGTGGTCCTTATACTCGCCAAAGGTTGGCCTGCCGGCAGCCTTGGTGACGAAGCAGATCCGGCAGCGGAAGACCTCCGTCGGCAGCGTCACCACCAGCTCCATCGTTCAAGTCGCGGACCTGAAACAGAAAAATAAACGCGACCGCTTCACGGTGTAGAAATCGGTCCATTTTAGCCCATGTTAAGTTTATAAGAACAGATTTTTTAGTCATTGAGGTAATACTTGGGAAGGAACGTAGGAGAGGTTCACAGTCGGTAAGGAGAAAATAGCCGCGAAGGTGTAGCTCTACGGCGGCTGCCGGACACCGGAGCATCACACTTCGGGCCGACGTAACTAAGAATTATCTCGGAAATATAAGATCTTGGGTTCTGGCCAAGATGGAGAGAGTCATAATCTTGTGTTTAGCCCCAGTGGAGACCCAGACGTAGCTGGCCGGGGGAAAAAAAGGAAGACGAGCAGAGTGGAAGGCTCATACGTCGCTACCAACTCTGCCGCCGGTGTCGACAGCAAAGGCTGGACACACAGGAGACCGGTCTGCATCTGCCTCCCTGCAGATCGCTGAACCTCGATCGAGGAAGGGCCAGATGGGGCCTGAGCATCTCGCAACCCTCAGTCATAATCGGGAGATAAAGAGGGAGGAAGTATTCAAGGCAGGGCAGGTCCGGCAGTAACACCGGCAGTTGCTACCCTCACAGCAAGGCCGGCCACGTTCCGGAGCCTGCTGCTGAGCCTTCGCCATATTCGGGTGCTGGAAGACCAGTGACTAAAGAAAGTACATCGCATATAAGTGTGTTTTTTATCCGACCTTGCCAGCATTAAGGTGATAAGAACAGATTTTTATTTATCGAGATAATTCTTAGTTACATTTTTACGAAGTATAAATTTAGGAAAAGAATATTCATGACTCTATACAATGCGAGTTTTACAGATTTAGTAAGTTTAGATAAAATTTAGAGAAACGGTTCTAACCGTACTTAAGTATTGTATTACTATTCTAGTTCGTGGGTTAAGCCCACTACTTAAATATTGAGAGACCGCGTTAGGCGCGGGTACTTACGTATGTCATCCTTAAGAGTATTACCGCGATAGGCGCGGCCTTACTTATGTCAGACCACGGTAAGTTGGACCTAATTTAGGGGCTATTTTATTTTTCCATTCTTCTCCGTGCCCTGACAGCACACTGCACATGCACGGCTGCCAGCGGCTGGTGCGCCACGCACGCAGGCGGGTCACACTCAGCAGGACTTCTCCCCTCTGTCCGCCTTGCGGCAGACGTCACTTGGGTGTCGTGGCAGGAGGGCGTTGCTTCCCACGCTGGCTGGAGACTGCCGGGCAGTAGGCACACGTTTGGCGCCGCCTAGCACCGCGCCAACCGAGGTGGGGGCCATATTCGGCGGACACCACGGAGGGAGGGGCACCAGGCAGCACCGCACGCACCGCTACTGACTCGGCACTGCTGCAGTGCGGCGCGAAGATGGTGTAGCGCCGCAGGTCCCGCGTCGTGGAGGAGAATCTCGACACCGACGTCACGAAGGCACCGACCTCGAAGTTCTCCGACGACTGCAGTCTCGAGGGTCTCGCAGCCTGACGTCAGAGCATGCCACAGCCTAGGGGGACACATACTGGCGGTAGCCAGTAATGTGTTCCATATAAATGTCGCGGGACCACTTGATGGTGTCAGAAACCATCAGCCGCCGCATCAGTTGGCAGTAGCGGCTAGCGATGCCTAGGTGCCGGAGCACTGCATCGTTCTGGCGGTCCCACGCCCCCAGACTGCCGACAACCAGGGCGTCGACAGTGACGGAAAAGCCGCGAGCGGCTAATCCTCGCGCAACGTCGGCGTACTTAATCCTCTTCAGTTGCCGAGCGTTGTCGAGTGCAATCCGCCTATTCTCGAAGGGGATTGTCACATCGACGATGGTCACAGTCTTCGCGGCCTCGTCAGTTATTACGAGGTCCGGACGCAGCCCACTGCTGTCCCCTATGACAGCTTGGTTGATCCTGATGTCAGGAACAGCAGTGTTTCCTCTTCTTGGCCGTCCAGCGACTGCTGCCGCGAGGCGGTTGAGGACCGCGTTGTGGCGATACTGCAGGGCTGCTGAGTGCACCATAGACGCGTTGATCACGTGTGGGAGCGTCTCATTGTTGTGGCCACAGCGTCGGCAGGCTTTGTTGTTGTTTGCCCGCCCATCGAAGCGGCGACAACCGTTCAGAGGCACGCCTCCGAGCCTGGCGCGGTGAATGAAGCGCCAGTCTGCGAAGCGAGTGTATTTGCCTCCCGCCATGAAGTGGTTGGACGCTGTGGACTCCCTGGTGCACTCGAATACCTTCCCCTGGTCAGGTTTTCTGAGTAGGAGGTTGGGCAGGCGCTGCCTCAGACACTCGCGGAGCGTCCGCGAGAGAAGACGTTTGGCGCCCCCTCCCATCCGGACATGTTCGACGCCAGTGTTGGCGGTGCGTCCCACGCTGCCATCATCGTGCTGCGGTCCATCGCCGCCATCTTCGAGGTGTCGTGTAGTCCCAGGCGCCGCCCCCTCCGTGGCCGGCTGCGTCACCCCTCCGATGCCGCCGTGTTCCGCGTCGTCAGCGATGGCGGGTCGGCCGTTGACCTCCACCTGCAACTCAGAGAGCAGTTCACTCCAGCGCCAGGTGACGCCACGCGGCGCTAGGCGCTAGGCGCGTCCACAGTGACTGGATGCCGCCTCCGTCACGTGCGAGGTGACCCTCAGTGCTGCCGCTCAGGTAGGTGGCCAAGTCGGGTCGACTCGGCTCCCTCCCCAGTCGGCGGCGCGCGGCCGTAGATAGAGTGGCCCAGGCGATGTCGCGGACGGTGGCGTCGTCGCAGTGCAGCATGCGGAAGCCGTGGACGATCGTCGAGATGACCGCAGCGTCCGCGAGCGGCGTCAGGCCGCATCCTCCCTCTCCCAGCGCGAGGTACAGCTGTTCAGTGGACGCACGCTGTGGAAGGAAGAGCCATGATTTGACAGCCGCTTTCACTGCCTTGTCGAGTGCATATAGCGGCCCCTTGCGTACCGCTCCGCCCCGCATGACAAAGTCAAGCCTAGGGAGGAGGAAGACACGCACAGCGTCAGTCTTCTGCCAGGGAGCCAGCAGGGAAGCGTCCAGGTGCTGCAAGTCACGTCGAATTGCCGCGATCGCATCCGTTGGCGTCTGCGAGACTTTGTACCCGGTGGGAACGCCAAGATGGAGGTAGGCGTCACCCGCACCGAGCACGGCTGGTTCTCCCCCTTGCAGGGCGAATACCGAGCCTAGTGTCTGCCGACGGCGGATGTGAAGCGTGGCACACTTCGACGGCTTGAAGGTAAGCCCGGCCCACGTCGCCGCCTCACCCACAACATTGAGGAGCGTCTGCATCGCCTCTGAATCCCGCGCCAGAAGCACGATATCGTCCGCATACGCCAGTGCACTCACACTGACGCCGCTAAGCGGAATACCACACTCATTTCTGAGCGAGGTTGCGGCGCGAAGTACCGGCTCGAGCGCGAGGTTAAAGACGATGGGCGACAGTGGACAGCCCTGCTTGACCCTCGCCTGGATCTCTATCTCCTCCGTTAGTCCGTCAGATGTACGGACGCGGGTGGAGCAACCATTGTACATATCGGCAATTAGCTGATGCAATTGCTCTGGCAGTCCCATCCTGCTCAGTACTCCAAGGAGGTGAGCGTGAGGCACTGAACCGAAGGCATTCGCCAGATCAAGCCAAGCAAAGCATGCTTGGCCTCCCCTGCGCCTTGCATCATCAATTGCCGTCTGCACAATGAAGTTGTGCTCGTAGCAGCCTTCAAACGTGCGGAAGCCCTTCTGTTCTGGGGAGAGCAGGTTCAAACGCTCTGCCCAGAGAGAAGTGCGGTCCGCAACGATTGCAGCAAAGAGATTAGAGATGGTAGAGCTCAATGCTAAAGGCCGCCAGTTTGTCACGTCCGAGACGTCCCGTTTCTTGTGGATGAGGACGGTAGTGGATATTTTCCACTGCACCTGAGTCTTCCGCTCATTCCAGCAGCGCGAGAAGATCTTAGCTAGCACGTGGCAGCCAGGATCCTCACGTCGCAAGTCCGAGTAGGTGACTCCGTCTGACCCAGGAGCAGTATTGCTCGCCTTCTGGAGCCGCTGTTGCACCTCTGAGGGGGTGATCGGCGGCAGGACCTCCTCGCTGACATCAGGAGGCGTGGTGGCGGCAAAGTCCGGGACAGCAGCTGGTGCATCTGAAACAGAAAAGTCAGATTTAGCATATACTTTCTTGAAGTGCTCCGTGAGCACGTTGCCATCGATTTGGCAGTACGGCGACGTCTCGCCAAGGACGCGCTGCATCGCCTTGCGCCGGTCCGCGCGGTACAGCTTCTGAATCTCAGACGCTGCATTCGCGTCGTACCGACGCTCGGCGGCCGCCGCGCGCCGTGCGCCACGTCCACCGCGCTGCCCACCGCGGCCGCGTGTAGGGGCAGGGGGAGGGGGATTCGCAGCAGCGTCGGCGCGGCCCTGGCCGCGGTGCGCTGCTGCTGGTGGCCCATCCTGTCGATCTCCGGCTGCCTGGCGTTGTGGCTTCGTCTCGGCGATCTCGGAGATGAAGTCCTCGACGACCGCGACGAATGCGTCCCACGGCTGGTCGTGGGCGCTCTCCAGGGCCGCCAGCCAGCACCGCTGCCTCTCCGTTAGCCGAGCGTCGGCTGGGGCAGGGGAGGGCGGAGCTGCCTCGGTTGCGCCCTGTACGGAGGGTACAGGAGGGTTGGTCAAGTTTGGTGGAGGACAGGAGTTTTGCGGCGGAAGGTTGGGAGTGGGACGGTTGTTACGGCGTCGGCATCTCCTCTTCTTGCTGCCATGTCTCGGAGATGCAGCTGCAGTCCCTCCGTTCACGTCGCGCCGCCCCGTCGTCTGCGTCGGTGGTGGTGCCGTGCTGCCATCTGGCGTGGGTCTCGCAGTGCTGCTTTCAGTCGCCGCGCCGGTGACAGGTGGCGCAGCGGTAGCAGCGGGGGTCGGTGTAGCTTGCGCCGGCCTGGCGCTCAGGTCGGGCGCACCGCGGCTGGTGTTCGCCGCGCCGCCAACAGATGGCCCAGCGGTCGCCCACGCCCTGTCGCCGGAGCGAGATACACGAGGTGTAGCTCGCGCCGGCCGCCCAGACGCGGCCTTGAGATTTACAATTTTGTTTTGGTTTGTGACCGGCCGATGTGACCGAGCGGCTCTAGGCGCTACAGTCTGGAACCGCGAGACCGCTAAGGTCGCAGGTTCGAATCCTGCCTCGGGCATGGATGTGTGTGATGTCCTTAGGTTAGTTAGGTTTAAGTAGTGCTAAGTTCTAGGTGACTGATGACCTCAGATGTTAAGTCCCATAGTCCTCAGTGACATTTGCCATTTTCGTTTGTGTAAACTTCACGAAAATAAATACATTTCTTTCATGTTTTGGTCATATAAGCAATCTTTTACATTCATACATGAACTCCTTAATTACGAAACATTTGTGTTTGTTGGTGATCTTCACTTTGAACAGTTAGTATGAGCTACGTCGTTGTTACGCGATGTACGCTGCGTGTGTCCCTTACACACAAAAAATACAATTCGAAAATTTGTCCGATACATCAAAATAATCGGTTGTGGTCCCACTATAATCTGCTCCAATTTGAACCGAAGGTTTGAGTTATTCTGTGCTTGAACATCTGTTGGCAAGGAGCTGCATTTGTTTTAAAAACGCCATATAAGACTAGACGGTGTTGAAGAGCTGACGCAGCAAATATGCTATCTCAAAACCCTACCCAGTTTCTGAAGCCTTTGGAGAACGTTGCTGAAGGTGGGAATCACAAGCCTCCAACAGTTCACGAGACCACATCTGTACGAAACGCAGTACCAGACCAGATGAATGGCGTTAACAGTGTCTTACAAAATAGAGCAGTTGAGTTTCAAATGGCTGTGGAATTTCTGAAATCGTTACAAAACTTCGTAACATCACAAAGTGGAAAAATGACGGCGAAATACACGATGATGGTAACACGGAGGAAACTGTGGTTCGTGGAAGAGAGATGATCATGACTGATATTTACGTACCAATAGTCAAGTTACGCTGAGAATTTCCTCATTGTATAAACGCTTAAAAGAAAGCTCTTTCCTGTATGGGTTTTTCGCTGAGTTCTGAGTGAAGTCTGTTGCCGAATTTAAGGTAGGTGCCCATAGCAACAAATAGATTCCTTGAAATCTGTTCTGCGGACTTTGAAGTGAATTTTGAAGATGAAGTGGTACATTTTAAGTATTTCATCTGGGAAATTGTTAAAAGTGGAGAAAAAAATTCCAGTTTCGTGGTCATATCAAGACGTGTATTAAAAATCAGATTTCCCAAATGTTGTGAAAGTGTTAAAAATTTATTTATACCTCAGTTACGAACGCTAAAAGGTAGTGAATTTATTCAGAACCAAAACTCCTGTAAATTCGTCATCGATCTTCAATGGTGCAAAGACGGCGGGCATAATGACAATTGAAAACGGTGTCTTGTGGAAAACAGACTAAAAAAATATCATGAAAGTTAGTACTGAAATAAAATTACGGAAAGTAGACGTTAACATATTGGCTGAATAAAACCAATTCTGTTTTACGATTTCAATTTCGAAATGTAACACTGTTTAATGACACCTGTAATTTATTTTCTATAGGGTATTATTAATTATTGTTGTTTGTTTAGTTCAATAAACTGTATTTACTAAATTAATCATTTCGAAAAATTAGGAGTTTCTTAGGAGATCGTTATGGACGGCGGAGAGGGCGTTGCGGCTGCAACAAGATTTATTGGTGAACTGGATTTACTGTGCGAAAACTCATGCAAACTTCTATAACACAATTCAATACTACAGATACTACTATGTTTCATTAAGGATTTGCTGTGCTTTCATACCGCTCCACGCCCTTCAGACGGCTATTCATACACTACAAAAATAGCGATACAAAACGAGCGTGTAACTACTGCAATGAAATCACTTGGCTTTTTATTTCCATGGACGAAACATATCTTAGTTTAATCAATTAAATTCATGTTTCACTGAGTATTGTGTGTTCAATGTGATGCGTTATGTGGAATTTCAATAGTGTAGCAAACGTGTACGTGCACAGAGTTGAGTTGATAGCCGCCAACACGAGTCACACTTAGGTGGTGTTTCTCAACTGCTAAACGAGATGGCAGCACGGACAGCCCGCAAAGAGTACTGTGGCCGATGTGCAGTGAGGAAATTTCGGCCGGTGTGCGCACGCCATGCAATCTTTCTTAAACGATTTTATAGAAATTATTCAGTAAAAAAAAAAAAAATCTTTTTGCGTTACTTATACCTTTACATGTCAGATCCACTATGCCGTGTCCAGAAATTCGTCAATGGTCATAGTTATCGTGATATTTGCGCTTACGTAATACACTGCGTAAATTTCAAAAAAAGTTTGCAACGAAAATCAGGGGTTTCTATGATTTTGCCTTTGGTGCATATTACATTATATTTTATTGCGTCGGAAATTTAACTAACATACTAAATCTTTCTATAGACTTGGGTAGAGGTCTTGATCATTACCAACCTCGACAAAATTGATCTGACATAACACACCCATTTGCGATCACGCAAGCCAGCGATAAAGCCAGAACGAAATATCCAGAACATTCCTCATAATTCATAAGCTGTTTGAGGTATCAAAATGATCTTTTTGCAAAAGATAGCACGCTGAGAGGAGACTATTTTTTCATATGGTAATACAAAATTTCAGATTTAGCATGTTATTCCACTCACTACAGACCTTTTCGATGGAACTACGTAATTATTTATAAGGGCCATCGATAGCTGATGAAACGAGAAATACTGTGGATTTTGGATCAACATTACTGAAGACCTTACAGAGGATGTGCTTTCTCATAAGCTATTGACCTTACTTTTCCACCATTCGTCACTTAAAATTAATAAACCACTGTTTCAGAATTTTGTAGTAGTCTACACAACAAGTAGCATGTGCGCCAAAATATTATCTCAAATGTGCTATGGCAAAAGAAGCAAATTTTAGCATGACAATAAAAGAAATGAGTTTCCTCCCCCTTACCCAGTGTGGCTAGTGTCTCAAAATCAGAAGTAGGTCTGGCAGTTGGCTGAAACAGGAATGTAGAACCTTGACTCCCCTCGCTCGCCACATTTGCGGCGCTGTATTGAATTCAACAAATATCGTTTCTTTTTGCATTACAGTGCGGTCATTGTAGTTATGGGATAATGATATGCACATATACAAATGGCGGTAATATCGTGTACACAACATTTTTCCAACAACAGTTAGCGTCACCAATTCCCATTTCTACCACAGGGAGACCAGATGTACGAAATCAGAAACTGAAATGAATCTATGTTTTGTGGAAACTTTAGTTAACACTACCTTTATGTACTAGATTTGTGTTAAAATACTTTGTTTACACTACAACTACGCAGCTCACAGTACCATTCTGTTGACACTCACTCAAATAAGAACTCTTCTATTAGTAATAGAGCAAATATTTTATTTTTTGTGGTTGCTACATCCAAACAAATGAGGAAAATGATTTCTAGTTTTGCGTTTTAATTTCAAACATTGAAACTTTGTTTTAATTTCGTCTGTAAATACAATAATCTTTTTAGAATTTGTGTGAAAATTTTGCAGTGTATTACATGTAGTGACGTAACGTGCGATTCTTACAGTCTAACACTAAACTTGTGAACATTGTGACCTGAAGCAATAGACAATGCACAAAAAAGTGCGAGTGACAAACTCCTTGCTATATGAAAGCGTTGCATAGTACCAAACACAGAACTTTATTTATTCAGTATGACCACATTTATTCTCCATTTTTTTATGCTGCACGTTACTTAAAAACGTGCTGTTTCAAAATATACGGGATATTTAACAAAAAACGGGACAGTGTACGATCATTACTCTCTTCGTCGAAACAATGGGACGCTTAAGCTAAATGATAATCACATAAAATATAGGGCATCTGGTCACCCAGTTCAACCTCACCCCTTCTTCAGTCACAACAGGCAATCCTACCCCCTCGCTATTACGCACCAGTCCTCCATGCTTATACCGTCACATTCGTACCTTCCCCACGGCCGACCTTTCCCCCACAACAGACTCCTTAACTTAGGGCACGTCTTCCCGGTTCTTAATGCTAGGAAAGTGCTTTTTTTTTAATATCAGTGTTTCGGCATAAAGTTTTACATGTTTTTAAACGTGCGCTAACTGTGCTTCGTTTTACCTTTTATTGTTACTGTTTCAAACAGATAGTGGAAGAGGTACTTCTAAATTATTTCTAAAAATTACGATTTTGTTTTTCACCTCTACGAAGTTTCAGATTCAATGTAAATATCTCCCCAACTTATTTTCCGTTTCTTTTTCACGTCATTTAATTTTTGTCAATCAGCTGATTCAAATCAGTACTTTAATTGCCACTGAAACTTTGTGAAGATGTGAATTATCTTGAAGAAAGATGAGTTTTTATTTTCTTTTGTAATTCACGCCTCATCTTAATATGTTTATCATCTCTCACTCTCGCACTACCAAATGCTATTAAGCACTATCGTTTTACTCTTTGCAGGTTAATCAATATAAAGAATCCATTTTGTGTACCATACCTGTAAACACTCACAATTCAGGCTTTTTTGACAGTTGAAACCGATTTCATCCTTTCGCTGCAAAATCATCAGCCTCGACTTAGTATTTTGATTGGTCTACATTTCTGACAGCAAGTGAGGTGGTGCAGTGATTAGCACACTGTACTCGTATTCTGGAGGATGACGGCTCAAATACCTGTCTGGCCATTCAGATTTACGTTTTAAGTAATTCAGGGGTACTTCTCCAAGTAAATGTCAGAACTGTTACTTTGAAAAAGGAACAACCTACTTCCTTCCATATCCTTTCGAAATCAGGCTTGTGCTCCTCCTTTCATGACCGCAGTGTTGAGAGAATGTTAAACACAATTCTTCCGTTCTTCATTTGTGATGCATCCTTGTCTTATTCACAGAAACAAACTGAAATACAAAAACATTTAATTCTCTTTAAAATGTCCCAAAAATACTGAGAAATAAACTTCGGTTTTAACTTCAGTAAGAAGTAACATTTTTCACGATCATTTTACGCAAAGCTTTCTACTAGTTAATTATTTATATAAAATGTACTGCACTCATCTGACGTGTTGATGGCATTAGGTATTTCACAGAGCTGTAACTGCTGATCGTAGAGGTCATATATGGCACTTTTTCAATGTTTTAATCCAGAGATAGCCCTAACCTATCGGTTGCAGAGATGTGCGCACTTCCATAGCATTCCCAGCTGATGTTCATGCTAGGAAGACAAGCTAATCCAGCTTTAGTCTTCAAAAATATAACAGGGGTCTTTATTTTGTTTTATGATTTACACAGAAAGACATGTTTTAGAATCTTCATTTATTATCACACATAAAAGACTAAAGAATAATCCGTTATTCAACTTTAAAATAAAAATATTTTCAGTTAAACGTTGAGTCTGAAGTGTGAGGATGAGTGTCACTCATGTAACACTGAACTGTTGTCCATGTCTGCTTGTAAAATAAAATTTATGATAAGGCAGGTTTGGGCATAAATGTCTAATTAGCTTAGGGGAGAATGGTGCACTCAGCCATCGGTGCTCTGTGTGATGGATGCCCACAAAACACCTCCCTCCCCATATTCCTCCACCTCACACTTCATGTAGCGCGGCTGTTTTCACGTGTTGTTGCAGTTTTGAAACGTGCTACAAGTGAATCACGCTGAAGAGTGGCTACATTCGAATTGAGCTGTCCATTCCTTAACTGTTTACAATAAAACAGTGCACTCTGTATATTTCCTCATCGCCTTTGGATGTATTACGGTTGGTGATAAACTATTCAAAATGAAGACATTCGAGATGGTGCAGACTTTCAGTTTATCTATTCGGTCGAAATATATATAGCAACGCAGCTTCAGAAAGTTAATATGTATGAAATAGTTTCACAAATCAGATTGACAATTGATGTACGTTATTGTGCAATATAAAGAAAAATATCAACAAATTCATTGATATCACTTCCGTCTCTGTATCCAACGAAGAAATTTCGCACCTCAGATACGTATACAGCCAACATAAAAATTGTACGATGCGGTGGAGGCAATAGAAAAGGACAGAATGACATGTTACACCACCCTTCTTTTCTTCAGACATAAAACACACTCAGTAGCTGTACTGGGTGGTGTTTTATACACTACTGGCCGTTAAAATTGCTACACCAAGAAGAAATGCAGATGATAAACGGGTATTCATTGGACAAATATATTATGCTAGAACTGACATGTGATTACATTTTCACGCAATTTGGGTGCATAGATCCTGAGAAATCAGTACCCAGAACAACCACCTCTGGCCGTAATAACGACCTTGATATGCCTGGGCATTGAGTCAAACAGAGCTTGGATGGCGTGTACAGGTACAGCTGCCCATGCAGCTTCAACACGATACCACAGTTCATCAGGAGTAGTGACTGGCGTATTGTGAAGAGCCAGCTGCTCGGCCACCGTTGACCAGACGTTTTCAATTGGTGAGAGATCTGGATAATGTGCTGGCCAGGCAGTAATCGAACATTTTCTGTACCCAGAAATGCCCGTACAGGACCTGCAACATGCGGTCGTGCATTATCCTGCTGAAATGTATGGTTTCGCAGGTATCGAATGAAGGGTACAGCCACGGGTCGTAACAAATCTGAAATGTAGCGTCCACTGTTCAAAGCGCCGTCAATGCGAACAAGAGGTGACCGAGACGTGTAACCAGTGGCACCCCATACCATCACGCCGGATGCTACGCCAGTATGGCTGTAAATAGAACCTGGATTCATCCGAATACATGACGTTTTGTCATTCGTGCACCCAGGTTCGTCGTTGAGTACACCATCGCAGGCACTCCTGTCTGTGATGCTGCATCAAGGGTAACCGCAGCCATGGTCTCCGAGCTGATAGTCTATGCTGCTGCAAACGTCGTCGAACTGTTCGTGCAGATGGTTTTTGTCTTGCAAACGTCCCCATCTGTTGACTCAGGGATCGAGACGTGGCTGCACGATCCGTTACAGCCATGCTGATACGATGCCTGTCATCTCGACTGCTAGTGGTACGAGGCCGTTGGGATCCAACACGGCGTTCCGTATTAACCTCCTGAACCCACCGATTCAATATTCCGCTAACAGGTATTGGACCTCGACCAACGCGAGCGGCAATGTCGCGATACGATAAACCGCAATCGTGATAGGCTACAATCCGACCTTTATCAAAGTCGGAAACGTGATGGTACGCATTTCTCCTCCTTACATGAGGCATCACAACAACGTTTCACCAGGCGACGGCAGTCAACTGCTGTTTGTGTATGAGAAATCGGTTGGAAACTTTCCGCATGTCAGCACGTTGTAGGTGTCGCCACCGGCGCCAACCTAGTGTGAATGCTCTGAAAAGCTAATCACTTGCATATCACAGCATCTTCTTCATGTCGGTTATATTTCGCATCTGTAGCACGTCATCTTCGTGATGTAGCAATTTTAATGGCCAGTAGTGTATAATAACACATGTACATGAAAGGTGTGGTGTCAGGCAATCGGTGATGGTTAGCACCTGTGACACTGAATCTGGATTTACATCCGGATCTACGTCTGTACAGTGTGTGGAAGAAGGTATTTGGAGCACGGATAGGATATTCCTTGTTACCCGCTATGAGCCTCTACAGCTGAGAGGGCGACCTGCCTTTATGTTCCCGGTGCCGCAAGGGATTTTCCCTTTGTGAGAGGGCTGGAATTAAAGAGCTACTGGAATGAGGAGTGAGGAGTAGCGGCCCCCAGCTCAGCAAAGTCTACAATGGGCGGAAGAGTGGTGTGCTGAAACCCCACACACCTTAATACCGCATCCAAATGGCACCATAGGCTGAGGATGGCATTGTGGCCGGTCTGAGGCAAGAACAGTGGATCTTTCCTGTTCAAATGGTTCAAATGGCTCTGAGCACTATGGGACTCAACTGCTGTGGTCATCAGTCCCCTAGAACTTAAAACTACTTAAACCTAACTAACCTAAGGACATCACACACATCCATGCCCGAGGCAGGATTCGAACCTGCGACCGCAGCAGTCGCACGGTTCCGGACTGTGCGCCTAGAACCGCGAGACCACCGAGGCCGGCGATCTTTCCTGTCTGCCATGTTTGCATTCATGAGTGGTGTGTAGGAAGATCGACTGTTGGTAAACTTCTGTACGAGTTTTAATGTCATTTTACCGCCATGGTGATTTTGCTAAATATGCAAGGCATTTTCGGAAAGTAATTGTACTAAATGTTTATTTTTTTCTGAAAAAATACAGGACATCGTTAATAAATTTCTTGACTACTTTTTCACATAGTCGCCGTCCTGTTCAATGCAAGTAGTGAGCCGTGGCACAAGCGTCTTTGTGGCATCCTCGAAGAACTCTCACTTCAGAACCTCTTTCTGCACCTGCTTGTCGGTTAAAAAATTTAATGCCATTCACGTGTGGTTTCAAAATGGCTCTGAGCACAATGGGACTTACTGCTGAGGTCATCAGCCCCCTAGAACTTAGAACTACTTAAACGCAACTAACCTACAGATATCACACACATCCATGCCCGAGGCAGGATTCGAACCTGCGACCGTAGCGGTCGCGCGGTTCCAGACTGTAGCGCCTATAACAGCTCGGCCACCTCGGCAGGCCGTGTGGCTTCAAGGAGATGAAAAGATAACCTGAAGGCGCGAAATCAGGGGCTCTGGAAGAGGGCTCAAACATCCCAACCAGGTGAGTCCATGGGCACTTTGGTGGCTAAGACTGTGTGAGGACAGGCGTTGTCGTGTAACAGGCACACTCCTCCCGTTAGCACTGCCCTCCTTCTGTTTTGGATACTCCTTTGAGTTTTCTTAGGGTCTCACAAAATCGTTGTGCATTGACGGTCTCCCCCTGAGGCAGAAATTCGACCCAAATGGTACCTTTTCGGTTCCCAAACATTGAGGCCATAATTTTTTCCCGAAATTGTTGTTTTGAATATTTTGGAAAATGAGGAATTAGTGTGGCGCCACTATGAGACTGTTTCAGGCGTGTAATGAGCCACCCACGTTTCATTTCCAGTCACAATAGCGCTCAGTAATTCCTATCGTTTCAGTTTACGTCGCTCAAGAAACCTGATGGCGCTACTGACCCACTTCTTCCGATGCTGCTCTGAAAGATATCTTGCGCACAGTTTCCGATGTTGTTGTTGTGGTCTTCAGCCCTGAGACTATTTTGATGCAGCTCTCCATGCTACTCTATCCTGTACAAGCTTCTTGATCTCCCAGTACCTATTGCAACCTACATCCTTCTGAATCTGCTTAGTGTATTCATCTCTTCGATTCCCTCTACGATTTTTACCCTCCACGCTGCCCTCAAATGCTAAATTCGTGACCCCTTGATGCCTCAGAACATGCCCTACCAACCGGTCCCTTCTTCTTGTCAAGTTGTGCCACGAACTCCTCTTCTCCCCAATTCTGTTCAATACCTCATTAGTTATGTGATCTACCCATCTAATCTTCAGCATTCTTCTGTAGCACCACATTTCGAAAGCTTCTATCCTCTTCTCGTCCAAACTAGTTATCGTCCATGTTCCACTTCCATACAAATACTTTCAAAAACTACTTCCTGACACTTAAATCTATGCTCGACATAAACAAATTTCTCTTCTTCAGAAACGCTTTCCTTGCCATTGCCAGTCTACATTTTATATCTTCTCTACTTCGACCATCATCAGTTATTTTGCTCCCCAAATAGCAAAACTCCTTTACTACTTTAAGTGTCTCATTTCCTAATCTAATTCCCTTAATTCGACTACATTCCATTATCCTCGTTTTGCTTTTTGTTGATGTTCATCTTATACCCTCCTTTCAAGACACTGTCCATTCCGTTCAACTGCTCTTCCAAGTCCTTTGCTGTCTCTGACAAAATTACAGTGTCATCGGTGAACCTCAAAGTTTTTATTTCTTCTCCATGGATTGTAATACCTACTCCGAATTTTTCTTGTGCTTCCTTTACTGCTTGCTCAATATACAGATTGAATAACATCGCGGAGAGGCTACAACCTTGTCTCACTCCCTTCCCAACCGCTGCTTCCCTTTCATGCCCCTCGACTCTCATAACTGCCATCTGGTTTCTGTACAAATTGTAAATAGCCTTTCGCTCCCTGTATTTTGCCTCTGCCACCTCCAGAATTTGAAAGAGAGTATTCCAGTCAACACTGTCAAAAGTTTTCTCTAAGTCTACAAATGCTAGAAACGTAGGTTTGCCTTTCCATAATCTCTTTTCTAAGATAAGTCGTAGGGTCAGTATTGCCTCACGTGTTCCAACATTTCTACGGAATCCAAACTGATCTTCGCCGAGGTCGGCTTCTACCAGTTTTTCCATTTGTGACTCGGCAGTCTCCATGAAGAGTTATTTCGATGTTATGCACCATCTCATCAGTCGAAATGGAAGGTCTTCCACTCCTCTGTTTCTCATGAACGTGTGTTCCACCTCCTCTAAACTCCGTGCAAAATTTTTGGAAATTTGTGGTAAGGTCTTATGGGACCAAACTGCTGACGTCATCGGTCCCTAAGCTTACACACTACTTTATGTAACTTAAACGAACTTACGCTAAGGACAAAACACACACCCATGTCCGATGGAGGACTCTAACCTCCGACGAGGGGGAGCAGCGCGAACCGTGACGAGGCGCCCGAGACCACACGGCTACTCGGCGCGGCCTAAACACCGTGCACCACGATAATACACTTGCTCTGTTCATAACCCCTTCGGCGTAAACATTTCAGCGGTGTTATTCCTCACGCGAGTAGGAAGTGGGTCACACGAAGTGGCTCGCACTTGGCGAGATTTTTATCGGCATCTGTCAAGCAAGTGGACACTAAAACGGCAGTTTACATACTACCGTGCTCCTGCGATGCTCGCTGTTGTCAGGGGATTCCCTCTACCACTCAGTCTTGCAAACCTTAAAAATTCTAAAAACCACAGTCCGTTATGGTAACAGTACACTTACTTTCTGGACATGCCTCGTATGTGCGTTGAAGAAGTACGTTCCCAGAGTGAGATTTTCACTCTGCAGCGGTGTATGCGCTGATATGAAACTTCCTGGCGGATTAAAACTGTGTGCCAGACCGAGACTCGAACTCGGGACTTTTGCCTTTCGCGGGCAAGTGCTCTACAATCTGAGCTAACGAAGCACGACTCACTGCCCGTCCTCACAGCTTTACTTCTCCCAGTATCTCATCTCGAAGGGGAGTTTCTGTAAAGTTTGGAAGGTGTAGACGAGATATTGGCAGAAGTAAAGCTGTGAGGACGGGCAGTGAGTCGTGCTTGGTTAGCTCAGATTGTAGAGCACTTGCCCGTGAAAGGGAAAGGTTCCGAGTTCGAGTCTCGGTACGGCACACAGTTTTAATCTGACAGGAAGTTTCGAAGAAGTACGTTGCCCGACCCTTCTCGGAATATACACCTACGAAATTTTGACCCTAAATCTCACCGACGTGTACAACGTGTATCTCTTAACGTCTTCCACTAGGGTTTGTTGAGCATCTCCGCATCACTACGACACTTACTAACCAACACTTAATGCAGTCCAGCGCTCTGCTTTGAATCTTCTTTATCTCATCTACTGATGCTAACTAGTAAGAGTCCCACACTGACGAGCGATTCTAGAAAATCGTCTGAACGAGTGATTTGTAAGCCACTTCTTTTGTGGATGGAGTACCCCCATCAATCAAAAAGTCTAGAGACTGACTTTATTAAAAAATAGAGAAAAGTTAAGATGGTGGTTTCAATACTTCAAGTGTTCCACATAATCTCCCCTCACTACGATTCACGGAACATTCATACAACCATGTGGATCTGTCAATGTTCTTCCTTGGGATGTTGTTCAGTTCGTCACACTGGCTTGACTGTCGGTTATGCCATCAAAGCTTTGACCCTTCATGTGAATTTCTGCACTTTGTAGTAGGTTCATGTTGATAATATCAAGTCACTTCACCCATGATGCCTTTTTTCCAGAAAAGACTATACTCATTCTGGAAAAAGTTTCGTTTAGAGATGTTCAGTGCGCGTTGCTTCATTGCGATTTATGACAAGACAACGCTGACACAGCACGACCGTACATCCACTGCACAGCACCGCCAGCTCACAACTTACTGGTCGAAAACACATCTCTTGTTTACAGTTGTTCATCCAGCTCCCACCATAGTCACAGCCCTAACGTCGCCTACACACTGAGGTGACAGGAGTCATGGGATAGCGATAAGCACATGTACTACTACAGATCATATGCATGGTATATCGGATTTCGTAAATCGTTAGGGAATTCAGTATTCCGAGATCCGCAGTGCCAAGTGTGTGTCGAGAACATCAAATTTCAGGCATTACTTCTCACGAGGGAGAGTCGGAAAGCGTCGGATGCTCTTTAAGACTAATGGCAGATACTGTTGTCTGTACCAAAGTATCAACGCCAAAACATAGTAAGAATCTGCTGAACGACCTGGCAGAGAATTGATGAATGGTCCAGGCTCTGGAAGTTGACCCTGAACGTAAACAAATGTAACATATTGTACATACATAGTAAAAGAAATCCACTACTGTACAGCTACACTATTGAAGACAAATGGCTGGAGACAGGATCTGCCGTAGAACATCTAGGTGTAACTATCCAGATCGACCACATAGAACACACAGTCGGAAAAGCCGACAGAAAACTCATATTCTTCGGAAGAATCTTAATGAAATGTAACTCATCCACGAAAGAAGTGGCTTATAAGACGCTTGTTCGCCCGATTCTTGAGTATTGTTCATCGATCTGTGATCCCTATCGGGTAGGACTGATAGAGAGACAAAGAAGATCCAACGAAGAGCGGCGGGATCGTTTAGATGGCGAGACAGAGTTACGGAGATGCTAAACAAACTCCACTGGCAGACGTTACAAGAGACGTTGTGCATCGTGGGAGATTACAAGTGAAATTTCGGGACAGCACTTTTCAGGAAAAGTCGGACAACGTATTACTTCCCCCCCACACACACATCTCGCGTATTGACCACGATGAGAAAACTCGAGAAATTAGAGCCAATACAGAAGCTTACCGACAATCATTCATCCCAGGCACTATTCACGGGTGGAACAGGGTTGGAGGGATCGGATAGTGGTACCCAAAGTATCCCCCACCACACACCATTAGGTGGCTTGCGGAGTATGATATAGATGTAGACGGACAACGCAGTGGCCAAAGGCGATCACTTAAAGGCCGAGAGCAGCAGGATTTGCGTAGAGTTGTCAGTGCTAACAGACAAGCAACACATTTTGAAATAACCGCAGAAATCAATGTGGGACGTACGACGAACGTACCCATTAGGACAGCGTGCCGAAATATGGCGTTAACGGGCTATGGCAGCAGAAGACCGACGCGAGTGCCTTTGCTAACAGCACATCATCGACTGTAGCACCCCTCCTGGGCTCGTGACCGTATCGGTTCGACCCTTGACGACTGCCGGCCGATGTGGCCGAGCGGTTCTAGGCGCTTTAGTCAGGAACCGCGCTGCTGCTACGGTCGCTGGTTCGAATCCTGCCTCGGGCATAGATGTGTGTGATGTCCTTAGGATAGTTAGGTTTAAGTAGTTCTAAGTCTCGGGGACTGATGACCTCAGATGTTTAAGTCCCATAGTGCTTAGAGCCATTTGATTTGAACCTTGACGACTGGAAAACGGTGTCCTTGTCGAAGGATTCCCGCTTTCAGATGAGAGAGCTAATCGTAGAGTTCAAGTGTGGCGGAGACACAAAATCAAGAACCCAAGTTGTCAACAAGGCATTGTGCAAGCAGTTGGTGGCCCCATGATGGTGTGGGTTGTCTATACGTGGAATGGACTGGGTCCTGTGGTCCAAGTGAACCCATCATTGAGTGGAAATGATTAAGTTCGGCCATTTGGTAACCATTTGCAGCCAAACAACGATGTAATTTTTATGGATGTCAGCGGTCCACAAATTGTTCACAGTTTGTCTGAAGAGCATTCTGGATAATTCGAGCGAACTGTTTGGCGACACAGATCGACAGACCTAAATCCCATCGAATATTATGGAACATAATCGAGAGGCAAGTTCGCGCACAAAATAATGCACCGGCGAAACTTACGCAGTTACGTACGATCATAGAGGCAGCATGTGTCAGCGAATTGTTGAGTCCATGCCACGTCGAGCTGCAGCACTACGCCAGGCGAAAGGATGTCCGACACGTTGGGGCGAGGTATCCCATGACTTCTGTCGCCACACTGTAAGCCAAGAATGAAATTCGTACATCCATAGATGAAATGGAGGACCGTGGGACGTCAGCTGGTATAAATTTATATCAAAAATGAAGAAATTCCTCCAGCTGTATTTTAAGGTGTCGATTTTATTTTGACAACTAGTTTCAACGTTGTAACAACGTCATCTTCTGGCCCATACACTTGTTGACGTCAACTTCATGCGGCTGATACTAGAAGTCAGTGGTGAGATACGGACGTGCTCCGTATGGAAGGTAACACTGGCCACACAGACATGCCTTGCGCAGAACTATTTCCAGTTCCAAGGGACTCTTTATAAACAATTAGATGGCTTAGCTATGGGTTCCCCTCTTAGTCCACTGTTGGCTAAAATATTTATGGACCATTTTGAACAAAATTTTCTAAAAATAGAGCCTTTGAGTGCAAACATCAAATACTGGTTTAGATATGTAGATGATGTCCTGTGTGTGTGGACTGGTGCTAAAAGACAACTCAACACATTCTTGAAAAACCTAAACAGTCAACTTAAAAATATCCAGTTCACTATGGAGATTGGCAATAAATCCATAAACTTCTTAGATCTCACCATTGACATCAGTACACACACACACACACACACACACACACACACACACACTGTTTCAAAATTTACATAAAAACAACTACTACAGACACAGTAATACCTTCTTGCTCTCAACATCCCATAGCTCACAAACATGCAGCTTTTCACTCAATGGTACACCGTCTCATATCTATCCCCATGTCCAGAGATGATTTTAAAGCAGAGTTAGATACAATAAAATTTATTGCCACAGCCAATGGCTACAATCGAGTTCTTATTGACCACATCTTGCACAGGAAACAAAAACGGAAAATTATACCCACCCTCTATGCCCCACCTGCTTCCCCATCCACTGTCTGCAAGAAATCGTGTACACTACCATTTCTAGGTCAGGTATCACAGATTGTAGTCAAAGCACTGAAATCCTGCTAAATATAGGCTTTCCTACTATGTCAGGAACACGACAGTCCAGTGTGTTTTTAATAGCAGAGACAAGATCCAGTTATTAGCCAACAGTGGGGTATACAAAATCACCTGTTCTGATTATGACAAATTTTACATTGGTCAGTCAGGCAGAGACATACCAACTAGGCTGGCAGAACATGAACGCAGCTGGAGGTTGCAGAATTCAGACTCTGCATTTGCTGAGCATGTACTGAGTGATGGTCACAACTACCAGCCAGTGTCCCATGTACTTCACTTAGCAAACAAAGGCCATAAATTCAACCTGCTGGAAGCCATGGAAATTAACAAATATCTTGCTCACAGTCCAGATCTCATCCTTAATGACCAGACACAGCTCAACACTTCCCCTCTCCTAAACTTCATATAATCATCTTTGTTGTTCATTAATTCCCACACTCTCTCTTCCTACATATTCCCATTTTCCTGTATTCATTAAGTTGTTTTGTTTTGTTGAAGTTGTCTTTGTATTCCACATAGACTGTAGTTTCAATAGTTAAGGCTTTCTTTTAACTGGTACTTGTATTACTGTCCATGTTTAACACCCCTTGTAGTTGTCTCATCAAATACTGTTCATATTTTATTTTGCTCATTTATTTAATGAAAACTGTTACACAGCCACTGCTTTGATTATAATGTTAATGTTAAAATGCAGTACCACCACACTCTCAAACTGTAGGTTCCCTCAAACACCTCCATTTTCCTGCATTTATTTATTTCTGTGTATCTTATTGATATTGCTGAAGTTCCTTATGTATTCTGTATTTACATTGATAACTGTCTCTTCTTTTAATTGGTTGTGTATCACTCACCATATTTCAATACTTCCTGATGCAGCCTTGTCTAGTACTAATTTTATTTTATTTTATTAGTTTTTAGAATGAGATTTTTCACTCTGCGGCGGAGTGTGTGCTGATATGAAACTTCCTGGCAGATTAAAACTGTGTGCCCGACCGAGACTCGAACTCGGGACCTTTGCCTTTCGTGGGCAAGTGCTCTACCATCTTTTTTTTCTTTTTTTCTTTTCTTTTTTTTTCTTTTTGAAAACCCTTTAATAAAATGGAACTACAAAAAAAAAATAACAAGTGCCACCGCCACTTTTCATCCTACAACAAAAAAATCTGGTCCACTTCAGGCGTTGACTCCTGACTAAACCTACCCCAGAGAGCTGCCCATATACCAGGGGAAATATGGGAAATCAAGGTTAGGGCTATCCTTACAAACAAAACAAAATCTTCCTTTTTCTGAATTTTATTTTTATTGTTTTTATGTTTATTTTATTTAATTTTTTACTTTTCTTGTTTAGTTTTGTTGTGTAATTGATCAGAGGCCTTCTGCGCCCCGCTGGTAATATGTTGAGTCACGTCTTCTCGAAATTGATGTGTTCCGTTCAACTGTTCAGAAATGATCATTGGTTCAAACAGGAAACCACCTTCTCTCTTGGCTTAACACATTCCAGCTGCGAGGCGGGTCGTGGAAAGCACTCCCAAGGAAGTTCGAGAAAAATTGTCTGTATTTTGGGTGACGGACAACGACATAATGACGGTCATTGAGGTAAGTCCAAAAATCGAGTACAGAGTTTACAGTTTGTCCAAATAAATAGTAAATGGCATGTCCGCGAATCCAATTCACAGCATTGGTCTTTGTCCGAGGAAAATAGTCGCGTTCCGGACATAATAATGAAAGGGGAGTAATCCGATCCGGAATGTCCCGCGTTAGAAAAGCCACAATACGTCGAACCAAGTGCCAAACCTCCGCCGCCGGTCCGCAAACAAACCTATGTTCATCATTGTCTGGCGCTCCACACGTGGAACATAGAGGTGATTGGGCGAGGTGGATACGAGAAGGCGAAATTGGTTGATTTGCTTACCATTGACAGTTAGGTACCAGACAGATAGAACATTCGTATCAAAGTAACAGGCGAACACCGCGCGCCATACATGACGCCAGTAATCCTGGGGGAACTTTTGTTCAATCGGGTTAGGTGGACGACCTAATTGGAGGACATTGTATACTGCCTTTGTCTTGAGTAAAAAGTGTCTTGGTAAGGTGAGGCGTAGATAACTGAGTTCCAGAAAGAAGTATCGTATATAATGGAACTGGGCCGGAACATCCGAGATCATCACTGGGGCTGACAGTGAGACCGGCGAATATGCCGACAGGAGGCGACCAGTGAGGCTCGTTGGGCAACGTGTCCATACCGTCATCTGGGAGCTGACAAATAGGGCGCGAGCTCTATCCGGCACGTGAAACAGACCTATCCCACCTCGTTCACGGGGAAGAGTAAGGGTTGCAGAGTTAACTTTGAACAACACCCTAGAGCTGACGAAAGATGCCATCGCTGCCATCATGCGACGTGCCACAGTAAGTGGGAAAGTTAGAACTTGTGCTACATGGGGAACTCGGGATGCGATATATATATTGACATATTGAGCTCGTTGGAGAATATCTAGGGATCGAAGGCGATGGTCCATAAGACCTGCTCTGATCATTAAAAGGAGGCGTCGGCAGTTGATGGTGGCTGAACGCCGGAGATCAGATGGAAAAATCTATTCCCAAACAACGAATGGTATCAACGGTGGTGAGAGGTGTAACGCACTCGACGGGAAGTCCCGTGCCAATGAACATAACTTGTGAGTTACGTGCGTTTAAAGAGCTACCCAACGCCTCACCATAAGTCGCTACCCACGTCAAAACAGCTCGAACCCCGTCGGCATTACGTAAACAGATGACTACATTGTCAGCATAGGCCGTGCAACAGAATCGGTAGCGATCTATGGACAACCCTACCAAACGTTGTCTTAGTCCACATAGCAAGGATTCCAAGGAAAAGGAGTACAAAATTGCTGACAGAGGGCAACCTTGACGTACGGATCGACCTATTATGATCGATGGAGTGAGTCTGCCATTGTACATTATCCTGGATGAGGCACCCCGCAGAAGGCGTATCACTACCGTGATAACGGCGACTGGGAAACCCATATGGTGGAGAACGGCCGTAAGGAACGAATGGTCGACCCTATCAAAAGCTTGACTAAAGTCCAAAGACGCAAGTGCCCCAGAGAGGCGTTGTGCCTGGGTAACGGCGATCATATCCCTGTAGCGGCATAAAGCAGTGCGGATATTATTATCCCCTCCCAAAGATGCTTGGTCTGGCGACACAACATATCGGGCAACGTTTTTAAGTCGTGCTGCCAAAAGGCGAGTGAAGATTTTCATATCACTGTTAAGGAGGGTGAGGGGCCGATAATCACTGATATTGTTGCCATCATGCAGTTTATGTACAGGAATAATAATTCCTTCCATGAAAGCGTCCGGCACAGGTACTTCCAGAGACATCAGTTTCCGACAGATGGAGGTGAAGGTGGACTCTAACAAATCACGGAAGGTGCGATAAAATTCGAGGGGAAGACCGTCGGGTCCTGGGGAGCGATTGATGGTTCCTGCCCGGATCGCATCACAGACTTCCTCATCAGTCACCTCTGACATCAAGTCAATCGCTGCATCTCCTGGGATACCACCGAAGTTGAGCTGTGTGACTTCCTCGATCAACTCTGGGGAATGTGGAATTGCGGCGTATAGCTGCTGGTAGTGGGCGTGAAGCACATTCCCTATTGCAGATTGGGTTACGTAGCGACGCCCTTCTTGATCTGTTAGGACGTGAACCAATTTTCGGCGTCGATTTTGGCGTTCTTGGATGATATGATCCATCGACGGATGTTCATGAGGCATGCGATCAGCAGTACGAGATCGTACTATCGCTCCTTCCAAATGCCTTCGCATGAGATTGGAGATTTGGGCCTTAGCATGGTTCATCCTTGTATGGCGCTCAGGGGAGGCTGGTATCGTGGAGCATTCTCGTAGGATCCTGTAGTAAAAGTCCATAGTGCTCTTCCTCCAGGCGACAACATCTTTGCCATACCGGATTAAAGTTTTTCGAAGAGCAGGTTTTGCACACTGGATCCACCAGGATATGGTAGACGGATACGTGGGTCGGCGTCTATTACATGTGATCCAAGTGTCTTCTATTAGAAGTCGACAGTCAGGTGAATTCAGAAGTGCTGTGTTCAGTTTCCATAAACCACGTCCGTGCCATACTGCCTGTCTTGTGAGAACAACATCACAGAAGTAAGCCTCATGATCTGAGAAAGCAACAGGCCAGATTTCAGCCCGTCGAGTGTGTTGAATTAGGGATCGCGAGATGTAGATGCGATCCAGTCGGCTAGAGGAGTGCGCAGTGTAGTACGTTAAGCCCAAAAGATCACCGTGAACATGTCTCCACGTGTCAACAAATTGTAGCCGCGTGACTACTGTTTCCAGAACTGCGCATGGTGAGTGACCGGGCAATTGATCCTGAGGTCGCTGGGTGCAGTTGAAGTCTCCACCCATGACCCAGTCATCTTGTGGTCCCATAAAAATGGATGTAACTTCATTCGCGAAGAAGGCATTGCGTTCACGACGGTAGCCGGAGCCCGACGGCGCATAAATGTTGACGATGTGTACACCAAAGAGAGTAAGGGCCATACCTCTGCCGTTGGGGAGGTATAGGACATCTTCGGCAGGAAGACCTTCGCGTAAGATGATGGCAACACCACTACCGGTGTCCGAAGCGGGAGAAAGATGCGCCGTGAAGCCATGTGGCGGTGAAAAATCGGCGACATGCACTTCCTGAAAAAGCGCAATATCTATGTCCGCATCATAAATCATATCGCGGAGCAGCGCTAGTTTGTGGGGCGCACGAATGGTCGCGAGGTTAATCATTGCGACACGATAATGCTGGTGTTGGAATCCCACAGGCACAGGTGGGGCTCCTTCTTCAGGAGCGAGAGGTCGTCGATCTTGCCGGTCCGCCGAAGAGGCTGCTATTGTGGAGAGTTTGCGGCCGCAGGCGCGGGCGCAACCGATGGGGGTGCCCCATCATCAGCAGCGTCCACCCCAGTCCCTTCGATCTCCACGTCGTCTGCCCAGGAGACTGATACTGCGATAGGGCATCGGCTGTGCACATCATCCACGTGGAGAGGAGACGTAGTTTTCGTCTCATCGGATAGGCTCTCTTCAACGTCGACCTGTTGGGGCGTTGGGGCGACGGCGCCAGTAAGGAGGGGTGTTCGTTGCCAGTGGTCGCCTATGGCGGGTCTTTCGCATCAGACTTTTGGTCACCAAAGAGCGGTTTGTCGTCCATCTTCGGGTCTGCATCCCTGGTATCCATCTGTAGAATGGATTCATCAGGGGGTGTACGGCTACGTTTCTTTCTCTTTCGTGTCGACCCTTGTTTTCGTTCAGTGTCCGATTGCGGGTGGCTTTCGTCTGACTCCGGACCAGTCTGAAGGAAAGCAGAAGTAGGTACCACTCCCGGATCAACGTCCATCTCCGAAGCATTTTCAGTCACAGTGCTGTGATGATTCGGCAGGTCAGGATCTGGTGTCTGTGGCACCTCAGAAGGAATTTCAGGAGCGGTTGCATCTACCTGACCAGACGACGTCAACGGAGCAGGAAGTCCCTGTGTAGAGGTGCTACCTTCCTGGGCAACCTTGGCATATGTGACAGGGATCTGAGTGATCACCGCTGGGGACGCTCCCTCGCCGACCGGCGTGTGGGTCAGGCGGCGTCGCATGCAGGCGGATCTGACGTGGCCTTCTTGTCCACATCCCGCACATGTTCGGGGTTGGCCGTCGTACATGACAATGGCTCGCACCCCGCCAATTGTCAGGTATGATGGTATATGTTTTTTTCAGTTCAATTTTGACCTGACGCACCCCATTAAGGACATGGTAGGTCGTGAAGGTTTGCCATTTTTCCTCTACGTAACCGATGACGTTACCGTATGGTTGTAACGCAGAGACAACTTCGTCCTTCGGCACTTCAAAAGGTAGTTCAAACACCATAATCGTGCGCGTGCGTTGACCGTACTCTGCGAGTTCAAGTGTTACAGCTCCGACGTGACCATCAGAGTATTTGAACTTAAGTCCATTGGCATGGCGACGAATAACATCTTCACACACCTCGGTGTTTGTCATTTTAATATAAACGACACTACTCGTGATCGAAAAATGGATTCCGATAACGTGGTTAGGATCTAAACGAACTTCTTCACGTATGAACGTTTCAACTTCATGTGCACGAGGTCGCGCATGTTCAGCTGGGAAGGAAACTTTACGGGTCGCACGGCGGTAAGCGCTCGACATGTTCACGGTGGACGGACACAAGCCTTAAAGCTACGACGCGGAAGTAAACAACGCCTGCAGCGGAGCACTGGCCGGCGCGCGGGGCCGTCCGCACGCTGCCACGGCTGAGAGCCGACTGGCCATCTGAGCTACCGAAGCACGACTCACGCCCGGTCCACACAGCTTTAAGTTTGGAAGGTAGGAGACGAGATACTGGCAGAAGTAAAGCTTTGAGGACCAGGCGTGAGTCGTGCTTCGGTAGATCAGATGGTAGAGCACTTGCCCGCGAAAGGCAAAGGTCCCGAGTTCGAGTCTCGGTCGGGCACACAGTTTTAATCTGCCAGGAAATTTTATTAGTTTTGTTTATTAATAGAAAACTGTTATGTAGGCATGCTGTTCCTATTTTGTGCTAAATGTTTTCCTGTCTACTCCATTGTTATTTATGTACTGTTCAGTTTTTACTTTTTCATTGCAAAGATGTTACTGTATGTTTCTACTTCAGTCTAGATGTGTTACTTCTCTTCCAATGTTGTCTGCTAACATTTAACTACTTTGGTGATAATCCTCAGTAAATGTCTGAAGATGGCCTTGTAAGCCGAAAACCAGTTAACAATAAAAGTAATATTGTAGAACAAAAGCAAACCGGTGCTTTTCATTTATTGAAATCGACACCTTAAAGTACAGCTAGAGGAATTTCTTCATTCTTAATATAAGAATAAAATTAGTCTCTTAACTGTTAGGACGGAGACTGTGCATTTCGTTAGGACCCATCCGACGAGTCTTAGCTTCACGTCCGCTTTTCTTACATCTAGTTCTTTGTGGTCATTCCCTTTTAGTTCAATTACAGCTCACACTATTAGGGATTTTAATGTTGTTATGGTTTCCAGTAATGTAATCAAACAGTAAACGGGCCTGCCCCTCTATTTATATGCAATACATTAAAACTATTTAACCTGAAGATCAACTTTCACTCCTCAAGAGGGGTCACTACTTTGCAGTTATTTGTGCTTTTAGTTGAAGATTTATAACGTTACAGCTTTCCTAAACACAATAGTCTCACTCGCAAATAGTTTCTCGGAGCTCCCGACGCTAACCACCTTATCATTTATATGTTTCGTGAACAGGAACGGGTCTATAACATTCTCTTGGGGTAACCCCGAAGTTACGTTAGATAAGGTGGCGCAGATAAAAGTGCCCTTGTAAGTATAAAGGAAATGCAGTTAAATTACAGAAACGTGGAGCTGGAATGAACTCACACTTTACTTACAATGGAAAATACAGTGAAAACGAAATTTATAGATGACATTGTAGTATATGTCCCCCTGCCACAACAATAAACTGCTGTGCACGTCCAAGTGTATTCAGATACACATGGCCTTAAGTTTCGATACCGATGGCGGCAACTTCACGGCTGATGATGTCTTTCAGTTAATGTATTGTGTGTGGATTTACTTTATAGGCCGTCCTCTTCAAATGTATTCACAGGAGAAAATCACATGTTGTTACATCCATTGAACGTGGTGGCCATAAATGTTTGCTGACACTTCGTTCCTGATCTAAGATATCATGCACTCGTTCCAGGGATACCTTAGAGGTGTGACATGTTGCCCCATCTTGCTAGAAGAAGTAGATTTGTCTTCCAAATTCAGTGAGTTAAGCACATAATGTATAAAAGATTTCCAATTTATTTAACTGTGTTGACAGTAGTGTCAAAAATATCAACCCAACGATGTGTGTTCCTGTTACACTGCACAAAACACTGCTTTTTTCATTATGGAGTGGTTGCTGGCACACAATGCTAGGGTTCTTCGTTGCCGAGTACGTTTTGATCTGTGAATTCACATGACCGAAAAGGCCAGCCTGTGTGGCCGAGCGGTTCTAGGCGCTTCATTCTGGAACCGCGAGACCCCTATGGTCGCAGGTTCGAATCCTACCTCGGGCATGGATGTGTGTTATGTCCTTAAGATAGTTAGGTTTAAGTAGTTCTAAGTTCTAGGGGACTGATGACCTCAGATGTTAAGTCCCATAGTGTTCAGAGCCATTTGACCGGAAAGATGAAACCATGCTTCATGAATCATAGTGTAATCGAAAGCGACTAACAAACCATCGTTAACGTTATTCAAAAACCACGTGCAGTAATCTACACGGTTCAGACCGTCATCCTCCTCTAATTGTTGCACAACCATCACATGATAAGGCTTCAAATTAACACTTTTCAGTGTCCGCCAGGAACTCTTCCCACGTACATGCGCTTTTTTGGTCAGTTTGTAAGACGTCGTGGTTTCCTGACCTTCATTGCTTACATATTCCGCCCTCACAATCATATTCCGCACATCAAGACGCTTCATTCGAACCCAAACTCGGTAAGGTAAAGTCAATGTTGTATGAATTCATGTAAACGATATACGAATAACTAATAAATCGCAAGCGCGCACCGTGGTTGAAATACTCGAGACTGGCGTACACACAAACATTCCAGACACGACGGTCACAGATGCTTTTAGTTCGAGAGAGGCAACCGCATGCCATGAGGCCGGTCCCAACCTATCTACGTCGGCCGGTGACCGCCCGTAGAGCAGACAGTGTTTGCCCGAGTGAAAGGACAACCCCGTGTTCGGCTTAAAAGCAAATTCCGCTACATTGTGTGGGAGCGGCCAGCCTACGCATTCTTTACACATAGCATGCAGTTTCAGAGATTTTCAAAGGGAGACAGCAAACGCCAAACGCCGATACTACAGATTTCCGGATTGGTCGCCTTAAACGAAACGTCATGCTCTCGTTTTAGAAGAGCAATGCTAATTGGCAGACGATATTGCTGACGCCTTGAGCTGAAGGAGTAATGAAAGAGACCGAAAAATATACGCCTTCACGTCTGGCGTGGAGAGGGGCCGTTTCGTTGTCGCTCTTGGAGCGAGAACACGCAACGAGAGCGTGCGAGCTCGTACGTGTATTCAAAGAGCGAGGAACAAGTCTCTCGTCAGTACTTCACTGGAAGAGCACCTCTGTCGAGAGCGAATCAAAGTGCGACTCTATATTGAGTCCTTGCGATTAAGCGTTGTTCACTGTGTTGGCGCCACACTTATTGTGCGGTGTGAACGGACAGAGTTACAGTTAAACGCCTGCGAGCGAATTTTTAGTGGCATCACGGTGGACTGGTTATCTGACCGGTGTACCACGCCAATAGTTAGACTAGGGGCGAATAGGAGTCGACTTCATCAGGGCGTAGGGAGAGTTTGATTGGCGAAGGTCAATCCAGATAGAACGAGAGTTATCTTATTTGTCAGCAGCGAACGGCACAGACAGCAGTCATCGCAGCTTACGGTACTGTGCGCTACAGCTCTTGCGAGCCCCATATTTCCTCCACAACAGTACACTTCACTGCATTTCATGCGCGACACCCTCGACCGTACCTAGCAACGTTCTAACGGATAATTATTCAAGTTGAGTAGGCGCGGCTCTCAGCCATTCTGCCAAGTCAATAACAATCTTAAACTTTGTATAGAAATTTCATTAGCGAATCCTATCCTTGAGAGGTAACTTCACATTCCGAAAAGAACCAGGAAATCGTGTTCAGTTCATAACTAAAAGTGCAATTGTAATTTCTCAGAATTTTTGCAAAATAAATAATAATTTTCGTTAGTTTCATGTTTTTCTTACACTAACTAGCACTACTCCAGTACCCAAGTATCCCACTAGTTACGTAAGAAACTTTGTGAATTTTTGTATCATTTCCTTACAGCGGACGACTCCAGACGATATTTATTGCTGAAAGTTTTTCAGGCATTTCTCTTTAGAACGTTGGGAGCGTCTGTCTGACTTCTGTAGTAGTGTGGGGGTGGAAATTGCATCTTGCAGGAGCCACAGGGTAAAGGGTACATATCAGATTAATCCATTGCGCACAATGACAGAATAGCACCCACACGCTCACAAGCTTTCATGCTGACTTCTTTGGGCTTCGAATAATTCTTCGGCAAATGTCTGCAATAACTTCTGGAGTATGAACTAAAGGAATCTCTGGTCCTTTTACATTTTGCACAGATCTGTATGTGCGCCAATTTTTATACAGACACTGTATTGCTCTCTTTGCTTATAGTCCTCTATTCCGATACCAGAATCCGAAAAAAGGGTGAGTTTTCTTAATGGAAACTTTCCACATATGCTTCGACAATTTTGATTCTTTCTTCTATCGAGAATGTCATTTTGCAGACTGCAAGGGTAAACGTGTAACTACAATGATGAAATAAACTGAAATGCTAACAGAACGCTAACAATCGATTATTGCATAAAACTCTCCATTGTCTTAACTGTTTACTCTATTTCAGATGTCGAAATAGTGCATTTGTATTCGAAGCGGAGGCAGTCTACTTTGGTCAGTGTCACCCTCTATCTAACGATTATGCACCGTTAAGAACGAGGTGTTGGTGTTTGTTCGCTGAGGAGTACGAATCTAGTGACAAAGATGATCCTATATTCCGTAAATACGTGTTTTGTTTGCCAAGCAACAATACGTAACCGTATCGAATACCTTCTGGAAGGAAAGGACTGCGATATCGACCTGGGTGGGCCTGTGGCTCTCATCGTCATTAACGTGTAGCGCAGTAGCTTACGAATCAGTGAGGATATTCAGATGCGGAATGATCCGCGCGCCAGATGAGAGATTATTGGTCTGATATTCCAACCAACCTGATCGGCAGTTGCCACAAAAGTTCACGTAATTGCTAGGATGGATCCCTATATCCGCCCCAGAAACACACCACACGAATTGTTAAAACAGAACATACATAACAAAATTTACATACTCCACGGGACTGACGTTGTCCACCTATCTTGCAGATTCTTTCGTATTGTTGCCTCTTGGAAATAAAGAGCTGTCCCGACTTTTTCAACATCTGCATTCTATCTATGACACTGTCCAGTTTACGATGGAAGTGAAGAAATGTGGTTGTCTTCCATTTCTAGGTGTTTTAGTCAGTTGTAAAGTGACTGGATCATTAAGGAATTCTGTTTAGTTAAGCACACACGTGCGGGCCTGTATCTGCAGGCGTACACTTGTCACAATCTTTCGCAAGCTATGGGCGTCCTTCACACACTGGTGCATTGGGCACATGTTGCGTCTGAGAGAGAGCCAAAGCACCTAGTGTCCGTGTTTACAGACAAAGGATATCCTCCACATCAGATTAGGACAGCACTGACAGATTAAGCATGACCATCCGCAAGAGAACAGACAGAAGGAGTTGTTCAAATTCAGCACATTCCTCCCACATGTGGACAACGTTTCATCTGAATCACGCAGAATCCTGACTAACGTTATGTTAGAGTAATGTTCTGGACACTTACAAAGAAATTTGCTCCTCTGGGCACTGCAAAAGATGACTGGTCAGAACGCCCATACAAGTCATTAAAGCTACATGAGCATGATCCCCACCAATCGCCTTTGGCAGCCCGGCAAGTTAGCAGTAGCCGAGCATTGTATCTCCACAGGACATTATGTGGACTACTCTCCCACAAAAATCTTGTCCACCATGAGGCTTTCTTGTACTCAGTTGTTACAAGTTGTTATAAGACACAAAAAGCATCACACTAGAACACCGAAGAAGCTTGTAAGTTAATGTAATCGGCCAGTATGAAGCAGTACAATTCAAGTTTTGGTTATCGATTATTGACTTATAAGATGGTTTTGGTACTTTGGACATGACCGAGGACCTTAAGATTTGGCATGAAACGAGGTCTGCCGGCCACGTTACACGAGGGAATGTGAAAAGTGTTCTTATGTAGTAAAAACCTAAGAAATCGGCCCGTTTGCTTAATTAATTATCGCGTCGACGTAATGCCAGATCGTCACATTGTCGCTTTTCTCTGTGAAACGCTTACATTTATCTTCTTAAAACTTAGGTCGATTAGTGCGGTATGCGGAGACACTAAAGGCAACACACTAGAACACAGAAGAACCATCTTAATTGATGTAATCGGCCAGTAAGAAGCAGTACAATTCATGTTTTAGTTATCGATTATTGACTTATTAGTCATCTTTGGTGCCTTGGACATGACCGAGGTCCTTAAGATTTGGCATGAAACGAGGTCTGGCAGCCACGTTACACGAGATAATGCGAAAAGTGTTCATATGTAGTAAAAAACTAAGAAATCGGTCCGTATGCTCCATTTGCTATCGCATCGACTTAATGCCAGATCGTCACATTGGCCGCTTTTCTGTCTGAAACGCTTACATTTATCGTCTACAAACTTATGTCGCGTGGTGCGGTGTGCCGAGACACTGTAAGCAACAAACTAGAACACAGAAGAAGCTGGTAAGTTGATGTAATCAGCCAGTAAGATAGCAGTACTATTCAAGTTTTACTTATCGATTATTTACTTATTAGCCGGCTTTGCTGCCTGGGACATGTCCGAGGATCTAAAGATTTGGCATGAAACGAGGTCCGGTAGCCACGTTGCACGAGAGAATGTAATAGGTGTTCGTGATAGGTGTTCATATGTAGTAAAAACCTAAGAAATCGGCCCGTTTGCTCCATTTGCTATCGCATCGACGTAATGCCAGATCGTCATATTGGCCGCTTTTCTCTGTGAAACGCTTACATTTATCGTCTGCAAACTTATGTCGCGTGGTGCGGTATGCGGATATGCTAAAAGCATCACACTAGAACACAGAATAAGCTTCTAAGTTGATGTAATCGGCCGGGAACAAGGAGTACAATTGAATTTTTAGTTATCGATTATTGACTTGTTAGATAGCTTTGGTGCCTTGGACATGACCGAGGAACTTAAGTATTGCCATGAAACGAGGTCTGGCAGCCACGTTACACGAGAGAATGTGAAAAGTGTTCGTATGTAGTAAAAAGCTAAGAAATCGGCCCGTTTGCTCCATTTCCTATCAGATCGACGTAATGCCAGATCGTCACATTGGCCGCTTATCTGTATGAAACGCTCACATATATCGTTTGCAAACTTATGTCGCGTGGTGCGTTATGCGGAGACGCGAAAAGCATCACACTAGAACACAGAAGAAGCTTCTAAGTTGATGTAATCGGCCAGTAAGAAGTAGTAGAATTCAAGTTTTTGTTATCGATTATTGACTTATTAGCCGGCTTTGGTGGCTTGGACATGATTGTGGACCTTAAGATTTGGCATGAAACGAGGTCTGGCAGTCACGTTACACGAGAGAATGTGAAAAGTGTTCATATGTAATAAAAACCTAAGATATCGGTCCGTTTGCTCCATCTGCTATCGCATCGACGGAATGCCAGAAGGTCACATTGACCGCTTTTCTGTCTGAAACGCTTACATTTATCGACTGAAAACATATGTCGCGTGGTGTGGTATGCGGAGACACTAAAAGCATCACACTAGAACACAGAATAAGCTTCTAAGTCTATGTAATCGGCCAGTTACAAGCAGTACAATTGAAGTTTTAACTACCGATTATTGACTTGTTAGATAGCATTGATGCCTTGGAGATGACGATGACCTTAAGTATTGCCATGAAACGGGGTCTCGCAGCCACGTTACACTAGAGAATGTGAAAAGTGTTCGTATGTAGTAAAAACCTAAGAAATCGGTCCGTTTACTCCATTTGCTATTGCATCGCCGTAATGCCAGATCGTCACATTGGCCGCTTTTCTGTCTGAAACGCTTACATTTATCGTCTGCAAACTTATGTCCCGTAGTGCGGTATGCGGAGACACTAAAAGCATCACACTAGAACACAGAGGAATCTTCTAAGTTGTAATCGGCCAGTAGGATACAGTACAATTCAAGTTTTGTTTATCGTTCATTGACTTATTACCCGGCTTTGGTGCCTTGGACGTGACCGAGGACGTTAAGATTTGGCATGAAACGAGGTCTGGCAGCCACGTTACACGAGAGAATGTGAAAAATTCCATATGTAGTAAAAACCTAAGAAATCGGCCCGTTTGCTCCATTTGCTATCGCATCGACGTAAGGCCAGATTATCATATTGGCCACTTTTCTGTCTGTAACGCTTACATTTATCGTCTGCAATCTTATGTCGCGTGGTGCGGTATGCGGATATGCTAAAAGCATCACACTAGAACACAGAATAAGCTTCTAAGTTGATGTAATCGGCCAGTAACAAGGAGTACAATTGAATTTTTAGTTATCGATTATTGACTTGTTAGATAGCTTTGGTGCCTTGGACATGACCGAGGAACTTAAGTATTGCCATGAAACGAGGTCTGGCAGCAACGTTACACGAGAGAATGTGAAAAGTGTTCGTATGTAGTAAAGTGCTAAGAAATCGGCCCGTTTGCTCCATTTGCTATCACATCGACGTAATGCCAGATCGTCACATTGGCCGCTTATCTGTATGAAACGCTCACATATATCGTTTGCAAACTTATGTCGCGTGGTGCGTTATGCGGAGACGCGAAAAGCATCACACTAGAACACAGAAGAAGCTTCTAAGTTGATGTAATCGGCCAGTAAGAAGCAGTACAATTCAAGTTTTAGTTATCGATTATTGACTTATTAGCCGGCTTTGGTGGCTTGGACATGACCGTGGACCTTAAGATTTGGCATGAAACGAGGTCTGGCAGTCACGTTACACGAGAGAATGTGAAAAGTGTTCATATGTAATAAAAACCTAACATATCGGTTCGTTAGCTCCATTTGCTATCGCATCGACGTAATGCCAGAAGGTCACATTGGCCGCTTTTCTGTCTGAAACGCTTACATTTATCGACAGAAAACATATGTCGCGTGGTGTGGTATGCGGAGACACTAAAAGCATCACACTAGAACACAGAATAAGCTTCTAAGTTGATGTTATCGGCCAGTTACAAGCAGTACAATTGAAGTTTTAGTTATCGATTATTGACTTGTTAGATAGCTTTGGTGCCTTGGACATGACCGAGGAACTTAAGTATTGCCATGAAACGAGGTCTGGCAGCCACGTTACACCAGAGAATGTGAAGAGTGTTCATATGTAGTAAAAACGTAAGAAATCGGCCCGTTTGCTCCATTTGCTATCGCATCGACGTAATGCCAGATCGTCACATTCGCCGCTTTTCTGTCTGAAACGCTTACATTTATTGTCTGCAAACATATGTCGCGTGGTGCGGTATGCGGAGACACTAAAAGCATCACACTGGAACACAGAAGAAGCTTCTATGTTGATGTAATCGGCCAATAAGAAGCAGTACAATAGAAGTTCTGGTTATCGATTATTGACTTATTAGCCGGCTTTTGTGTCTAGGACATGACCGAGGACATTAAGATTTGGCATGAAACGAGGTCTGGCAGCCACGTTACACAAGAGAATGTGAAAAGTGTTCGTATGTAGTAAAAACCTAAGATATCGGTCCGTTTGCTCCATTTGCTATCGCATCGAGGGAATGCCAGAAGGTCACATTGGCCGCTTTTCTGTCTGAAACGCTTACATTTATCGACTGAAAACATATGTCGCGTGGTGTGGTATGCGGAGACACTAAAAGCATCACACTAGAACACAGAATAAGCTTCTAAGTTGATGTAATCGGCCAGTTACAAGCAGTACAATTGACGTTTTAACTACCGATTATTGACTTGTTAAATAGCTTTGATGCCTTGGACATGACGATGACCTTAAGTGTTGCCATGAAACGGGGTCTCGCAGCCACGTTACACGAGAGAATGTGAAAAGTGTTCGTATGTAGTAAAAACCTGAGAAATCGGTCCGTTTACTCCATTTGCTATTGCATCGACGTAATGTTAGATCGTCACATTGGCTTCTTTTCTGTCTGAAACGCTTACATTTATCGTCTGCAAACTTATGTCGCGTAGTGCGGTATGCGGAGAAACTTAAAGCATCACACTAGAACACAGAGAAATCTTCTAAGTTGTAATCGGCCAATAAGATACAGTACAATTCAAGTTTTGTTTATCGTTCATTGACTTATTACCCGGCTTTGGTGCCTTGGACGTGACCGAGGACGTTAAGATTTGGCATGAAACGAGGTCTGGCAGCCACGTTACACGAGAGAATGTGAAAAATTTCATATGTAGTAAAAACCTAAGAAATCGGCCCGTTTGCTCCATCTGCTATCGCATCGACGTAATGCCTGATCATCATATTGGCCACTTTTCTGTCTGTAGCGCTTACATTTATCGTCTGCAAACTTATGCCGCGTGGTGCGGTGTGCGGAGACACTAAAAGCATCACACTAGAACACAGAAGAAGCTTCTAAGTTGATGTAATCGGCCAGTAAGAAGCAGTAGAATTCAAGTTTTTGTCATCGATTATTGACTTATTAGCCGGCTTTGGTGGCTTGGACATGATTGTGGACCTTAAGATTTGCCATGAAACAAGGTCTGGTAGTCACGTTACACGAGAGAATGTGAAAAGTGTTCATATGTAATAAAAACCGCTTTTCTGTTCGAAACGCTTACATTTATCGTCTGCAAACTTATGTTGCGTGCTGCGATATGCGGAGACACTAAAAGCATCACACTAGAACACAGAAGAAGCTTCTAAGTTGATGTAGTCAGCCAGTAAGAATCAGCAGAAAAACATGTTTTATTGACTTATTAGCCGGCTTTTGTGCCTTGTACATGGCCGAAGTCCTTAAGATTTGGCATGAAACGAGGTCTGGCAGCCACGTTACCTGAGAGAATGTGAAAAGTGTTCATATGTAGAAAAACCTAAGAAATCGGCCCGTTTGCTCCATTTGCTATCGCATCGACCTAATGCCAGATCGTCACAATGGCCGCTTTTCGGTCTGAAATGCTTACATTTATCGTCTGTAAACTTATATCCCGTGCTGCGGTATGCGGAGACACAAAAATCATCACACTAGAACACTGAAGAAGCTTCTAAGTTGATGTAATCGGCCAGAATGAAGCAGTACATTTCAAGTTTTGGTTATCGATTATTGACTTATAAGATGGCTTTGGTACTTTGGACATGACCGAGGACCTTAAGATTTGGCATTAAACGAGGTCTGCCGGCTACGTTACACGAGGGAATGTGCAAAGAATTCTTATGTAGTAAAAACCTAAGAAATCGGCCCGTTTGCTCCATTAATTATCGCGTCGACGTAATGCCAGATCGTCACATTGGCCGCTATTCTCTGTGAAACGCTTACATTTATCGCCTTAAAACTTATGTCGATTGGTTCGTTATGCGGAGACACTAAAAGCAACACACTAGAACACAGAAGAAGCTTAAACTTGATGTAATCGGCCAGTAAGAAGCAGTACTATTCAAGTTTTAGTTATCGATTACTGATTTAATAGCCAGCTTTGGTGCCTTGGACATGACCGAGGACCTTAAGATTTGGCATGAAAAGAGGTCTGGCAGCCATGTAACACGAGATAATGTGAAAAGTGTTCATATGTAGTAAAAAACTAAGAAATCGGACCGTATGCTCCATTTACTATCGCATCGACTTAATGCCAGATCGTCACATTGGCCGCTTTTCTGTCTGAAACGCTTACATTTATCGTCTACAAACTTATGTCGCATGGTGCGGTGTGCGGAGACACTGTAAGCAACAAACTAGAACACAGAAGATGCTTCTAAGTTGATGTAATCAGCCAGTAAGATAGCAGTACTATTCAAGTTTTACTTATAGATTATTGACTTATTAGCCGGCTTTGGTGCCTGGGACATGTCCGAGGATCTAAAGATTTGGCATGAAACGAGGTCCGGTAGCCACGTTGCACGAGAGAATGTGTTAGGTGTTCATATGTAGTAAAAACCTTAGAAATCGGCAAGTTTACTCCATTTTCTATCACATCGGCGTAATGTTAGTCGTCACATTGGCCGTTTTGCTCTGTGAAACGCTTATAAATATCGTCTGCAAAACTTAAGTCGAGTGGTGCGGTATGCGGAGACACTAAAAGCAGCACACTAGAACCCAGAAGGCACTTCTAATTTGATGTAATCGGCCAGTAAGAAGCAGTACAATTCAAGTTTTGTTATCGACTGTTGACTTATTAGGCGGCTTTGGTGCCTTGGACATGACCGAGGACCTTAAGATTTGGCAAGTTAGGAGTTATGGCAGCCACGTTACACGAGACAATATGCAAAGTGTTCATATGTAGTATAAACCGAAGAAATCGGCCCGTTTTCTACATTTGTTATCGCATCTACGAGATGCCAGATGGTCGCATTCGACGCTTTTCTCTGTGAAACGCATACATTTTTCGGCTGCAAACTTATGTCGCGTGGTGCGGTATACGGAAACACTATAAGCAACACACTAAAACACGGAAGAAGCTTCTAAGTTGATGTAATCGGCCAGTAAGAGGCAGTACAATTCAAGTTTTATATATCGATTATTGACTTATTAGCCGGCTTTGGTGCCTCGGACATTACCGAGGATCTTAAGATTTGGCATGAAACGAGGTGTGGCAGCCACGTTACACGAGAGAATGTGAAAAGTGTTCATATGTAGTAAAAACCTAAGAAGTCGGCCCGTTTTCTCCATTCGCTATCGCATCGACGAATTGCCAGATCGTCACATTGGTCGCCTTTTTCTGTGAAACGCTTACATTTATCGTCTGCAAACTTATGTCGCGTGGTGCGGTATGCGGAGACACTAAAAGCAACACACTAGAACACAGAAGAAGCTTCCAAGTTGATGTGATCGGCCAGTAAGAATCAGTACATTTCAAATTTTAGTTATCAATTATTGACTTATTAGCCGGCTTTGTTGCCTTGGAATTGCCGAGGACCTTAAGATTTGGCATGAACCGATGTGTGGCAGCTACGTTACACGAGAGAATGTGAAAAGTGTTCATATGTAGTAAAAACCTAAGAAATCGGCCCGTTTTCTCCATTTGCTATCGCATCGACGTAAATCCAGATGGCCACAATGGACGCTTTTCTCTGTAAAACGTTTACATTCATCGTCTGCAAACTTATGTTGCGTGGTGCGGTAAGCGGTGACACTAAAAGCAACACACTATAACACAGAAGGAGCTACTAAGTTGATGTAATCGTCCACTAAGAAGCAGTACAATTCAAGTTTTGTTATCGACTATTGACTTATTAGCCGGCTTAGGTGCCTTGGACGTGACCCAGGACCTTAAGATTAGGCATGAAACGAGGTGTGGCAGCCACAATACACGAGAGAATGTGAAAAGTGTTCATATATAGTAAAAACCTAAGAAATCGACTGGTTTGCTCCATTTGCTATCGCATCGTCGTAATGCCAAATCGTCACAACGGCCGCTTTTCTCTGTGTAACGCTTACATTCTTCGTCGGCAAACTTATGTCGCGTGGTGCGGTATGCGGAGACACTAAAAGCATCACACTAGAACACAGAAGAAGCTTCTAAGTTGATGTAATCGTCCAGTAAGACGCAGTACATTTCAGGTTTTAGTGATCGTTTATTGACTTATTAGCCGGCTTTGGTGCCTTGGACATGACCGAGGACCTTAGGATTTGGCATGAAACGAGGTGTGGCAGCCATGTTCCACGAGAGAATGTGAATTGTGTTCATATGTACTGAAAACCTAAGAAATCAGCCCATGTGCTCCATTTGCTATCGCATCGACGTATTGCCAGATCGTCACATTGCCCGCTTTTCTGTCTCAAACGCTTACATTTATCGTCTGCAAACTAATGTCGCGTGCTGCGGTATGCGGAGACACTAAAAGCATCACGCCAGAACACAGAAGAAGCATCTAAATTGATGTAATCGTCCAGTAAGACGCAGTACATTTCAGGTTTTAGTGATCGATTATTGACTTATTAGCCAGCTTTGGTGCCTTGGACATGACCGAGGACCTTAAGATTTGGCATGAAACGAATAGCGGCAGTTACGTTACACGAGAGAATGTGAAAAGTGTTCATATGTAGACAAAACCTAAGAAATCGGCCCGTTACATCCATTTGCTATCGTAACGACATAATGCCAGATCGATTTTCTCTCTTAAACGCTTACATTCATCGTCTGCAAACTTATGCCGTGTGGTGCGGTACACGGAAACACTAAAAGGAACACACTAGAACGCAGAGGAAGCTTCTAAGTTGACGTAATCGGACAGTAAGAAGCAATACTATTAAAAGGTATACTTATCGATTATTGACTTATTAGCCGGCTTTGGTGCCTTGCACATGTCCGAGGACCTCAAGAATTGGCATGAAACGAGGTGTGGCGTCCACGTTATACGAGATAATGTCAAAAGTGTCATTTGTAGTTAAAACCTGAGAAATCGGCCCGTTTTCTCCATTTGCTATCGCATCAACGTAAGGTCAGATCGTCACATTGGCCACTTTTCTGTCTGAAACACTTACATTTATCGACTGCAAACTTATGTCGCGTGGTGCAGTTTGAGGAGACACTAACGGCAACACACTAGAACACAGAAGAAGCTTCTAAGTCGATGTAATCGGCCAGTAAGAAGCAGTAAAATTCAAGTGTTAGTTATCGATTATTGACTTATTAGACGGCTTTGGTGCCTTCAACATGACCGAGGACCTAAAGATTTGGCATGAAACGAGGTCTGGCAGCCACGTTACAAGAGAGAATGTGAAAACTGTTCATATGTAGTAAATACCTAAAAAATCGGCACGTTTGCTCCATTTGCTATCTCATCGACGTAATGCCAGATCGTCACATTGGCCGCTTTTCTGTCTGAAACGATTACATTTATCGTCTGCAAACGTATGGCGCGTGGTGCGGTGTGCGTAGACAGCAAAAGCAACACAGTGGAAAACACAAGAAGCTTCTAAGTTGATGTAAACGGCCAGTAAGAAAAGGCACAATTCGAGTTTTAGTAGTCGATTATTGATTTATTAGACGGCTTTGGTGCCTTGGACATGACCGAGGACCTTAAGATTTGGAATTAAACGAGGTGTGGCAGCCAAGTTACAGGAGGGAATGTGAAAACTGATCATATATAGTAAAATCCTAAGAAATCGGCCCGTTTTCTCCATTTGCTATGGCATCGACGTAATGCCAGATCGTCACATTGGCCGCTTTTCTCTGTGAAACGCTTACATTTATCGTCTGCAAACTTATGTCGCGTGTTGCAGTATGCGGAGACACTAAAAGCAACACACTAGAACACAGAGGAAGCTTTTAAGTTGATGTAATCGGCCAGTAAGAAGCAGTACAATTCAAGATTTAGTTATCGATTGTTGACTTATTAGCCGGCTTTGGTGCGTTGGACATGACAGAGGACCTTAAGATTTGGCATGAAACGAGGTGTGGCAGCCACGTTAAACGAGAGAATGTGAAAAGTGTTCATATGTAGACAAATCTAAGAAATCGGCCTGTTACCTCCATTTGCTATCGCATCGACGTAATGCCAGATCGTCACATTGCCAGCTTTTCTGTCTGAAACGCTTACATTTATCACCTCCAAACTTATGTCGCATGCTGCGGTATGCGGAGGCACTAAAAGCATCACACTAGAACACAGAAAAAGCTTCTAAGTGATGTAATCGGACATTAAGAAGCAGTACAATTCAAGTTTTAGTTATCGATTTTCGGCTTATTAGCCGGCTTTGGTGCCTTGGACATGGCCGAGGACCTCAAGATTTGTCATGAAATGGGGTCTGACACCCACGTTACACGACAGAATGTGAAAAGTGTTCATATGCAGTATTAGCCTAAGAAATCGCCCCGTTTGTTCCATTTGCTATCGCATCGACGGAATGCCAATTCGTCACATTGGCCGCTTTTCTGTCTCGAACGCTTACATTTATCGTCTGCAACCTTATGTCGCGTGGTTCTGTATGCGGAGACACTAAAAGCAACACACTAGAACACCGAAGACGCTTCTAAGTTGATGTAATCGGCCAGTAAGAGGCTGTACAATCCAAGTTTTTGTTATGGATTAGTGATTTGTTAGCCGGCTTTGGTGCCTTGGACATGACCGAGGTCCTTAAGATTTGGCATGAAACGAGGTGTGGCAGCCACGTTACACGAGAGAATGTGTAAGGTGTTTATATGTATTAAAATCTTAAGAAATCGGCCCATTTTCTCCATTTGCTATCGCATCGACGTAATGCCAGGTCGTCACATTGGCAGCTTTTTTCTCTGAAACGCTTACATTCATCGTCTGCAAACTTATGTCGCGTGGTGCAGTAAGCGGAGACACTAAAAGCAACACACTACAACACAGGAGAAGCTTCTAAGTTGATGTAATCGGCCAGTAAGGATCAGTACAATTCAAGTATTAGCTATCGATTATTGACTTATTAGCAGGCTTTCGTGTCTTGGACATGACCGAGGACCTTAACATTTGGCATGATACAAGTTGTGGCTGCCACGCTACACGAGGGTGTGTGAAAAGTGTTCATATGTCGTAAAAATCTAAGAAATCGGCCAGTTTTCTCCATTTGCTATCGCATCGAAGTAATACCAGATCGTCACATTGGCCGCTTTTATCTCTGATACGCTTACATTGATCGTCTGCAAACATATGTCACGTGGTGCGGTATGCGCAGACACTAAAAGCAACACACTAGAACACCGAAGACGCTTCTAAGTTGATGTAATCGGCCAGTAAGAGGCTGTACAATCCAAGTTTTTGTTATGGATTAGTGATTTGTTAGCCGGCTTTGGTGCCTTGGACATGACCGAGGTCCTTAAGATTTGGCATGAAACGAGGTGTGGCAGCCACGTTACACGAGAGAATGTGTAAGGTGTTTATATGTATTAAAATCTTAAGAAATCGGCCCATTTTCTCCATTTGCTATCGCATCGACGTAATGCCAGGTCGTCACATTGGCAGCTTTTTTCTCTGAAACGCTTACATTCATCGTCTGCAAACTTATGTCGCGTGGTGCAGTAAGCGGAGACACTAAAAGCAACACACTACAACACAGGAGAAGCTTCTAAGTTGATGTAATCGGCCAGTAAGGATCAGTACAATTCAAGTATTAGCTATCGATTATTGACTTATTAGACGGCTTTGGTGCCTTGGACATGACCGAGGACCTTAACATTTGGCACTAGACGAGGTGTGCCAGCCACGTTACAGGAGAGAATGCGAAAAGTGTTCATATGTAGTAAAAACCTAAAAAATCGGTCCGTTTTCTCCATTTGCTATCGCACCAAAGTAATGCCAGATCGTCACATTGGCCGCTTTTCTGTCTGAAACGATTACATTGTAAGTAGCGTGAATAAAAGGACGCTATGTGCAAGAAGCATGAAGCGCCCTTTGAATGTATCCTGATAGCTAAAAGAGCCACGCGCACTTTGAATAAGAAAATGCTACTTGACACTGAAATCAATATGAAAGATAGGGTCGCCACCAACTCTAGCCACACGACAAAGATGAAGTAGCACTGAGTCGGAAAATTACTTATTAATAAGAAAAACTCACAAAAGAACATTCATTGTAAAGTCATTGATAAAGAATGGGATGTAGTTGTTACTATGATCCAGGCATTCTTCCCGTGAATCAAATATTGAGTAAAGTAAATAGGTCGTGAACATCATGCGTAAGTGCAGCCTGCAGCAAGATTCGTGAAAATACGATCTATTCCAGAGCATTTGTTTCAGATAAAAAAAAGGGACACTAATCACTACACCTGTGCACATGGAAACGCTATAGGTGGGCCAACAAGGAAAACTACAAGGTAAATGGCGAAGGTAACGGCGACGTAACATCGGTACACAAGATAAGATTGAAGGCAAAATTATTTATTCCTTAAAACATTGATGTAGTGCATCTATAGACTGCTGTTGCATGCTAACTATGTACAATTGCTTGTGAAATACTATACGTTTCATAACAGACTCGCGTGCCCACTCGGTCCGCGGAGACAACTTCTATGGACCGTGGTCAAATTTTAATCACATGAGACAAAGAAAATTCACAAATACACAAAAATTACCAAGATCCGGAAAAGATTAGAAGCATACACACACAGTTGTAGGCACATAAACATTCACACTGAACCGAGGGCACTTCAACATATGCAACTCCTTTGTGCTGCGTTCCTCTCACGGATCAAAGTCGAGACTGCATTGGGAATCAAACTGAAAGTCTACAAAAGCCTTGCATTCCCTGCTGCAACCCAGCAAGTAAATCTTTATAAGACGAAATTCGAGACCAAAAGCTAAAAGCTTTCCTCTCTATGTGACAACGCGCCACGCGGTCAGTCCAACTCACCCTTCTTCAACTGGAGCACAGCTGTGTACGCTTCCCGTACCGGCGGCAGACTGCCTCCCGCTTCTCCAGCCTCTTCCACGCTCCGCGTGGACCGGAAAACACCAGGTTGCCATTTCCGCCACCAACCTAACGCAGGTGGATTTCTCACAAGTAGCGGAAACCTCTTTGCCGACTTGACCGCTACGAGAGTTGGCAATGAAAGGCGGCTACAGGACCCTTTCATCACCCCAAACGTCCCGGAGAAGACTGTGCCGCGAATTTTCTCGCAATGCTAGGAGATTCGCCAACAGTCTTCGAAACAAACATACCCTAACGAGTAACAATTGCAACAGTAAACAGCAGCACAAAGGAGTTGATTAATCTCTTATATCCAAGTGAGCTTAATCTGACCTTAGTCAATAATTGTGACCTCATGCGGTCCGCAAAGCGAACAGAACAAATTAAATTAAGCGTGATATACTACGCTAACATCATGTCATCTGACCTACTACGACCACAACCATGAGATATTATTTTAAAATTGCTTTAACCAACTATCAAAAGTTAACATAGAGACATAGGTGAACAGGTACATAATATATATAAATATATAAACAAATACAATGATGCAAAATCATTATCACGAACCGAAGCAGTATCATCTGGTGCTGACATATATAAAAACATGCAAGTGAAAGAGCAAAATACAATATTCACAACAAATACGGTGATACAAAATCATTAATGAACCCAGTGGTATGACAGCTGGTAAATAATCACCTATGGAAAATAAGACATGAGTACAAGAACACATCCAGAAATCAACTCGTTGACACGCTGTCATTTTTCAGTTTCGCCACATGGTTGTTTCACTGGGTATTCTCTTTAGGTGCTGGGGTGGGCGTCTCTTCTAAAGGCGACTTGGAGGATAAGCTACTAGGGGACCACAACACTGAACTGGGGAGTTCGCAGCGGCGTTGATTGTAACGTCCGTTGTAACCCAGGTTGTTCATCCTAGACAGCACCCCGCGACGTTGCCTCGTGCCCGTTTCCACCCTCTGCGTCCATACTGTGGGATGGTTCGGCGTTGCAGATTTGCAGGACATCGCCACTTGTGGGCCCTGCCTCATCATCGAGAAGGCGGCTTGGCGGTCGTCGTCCGTGTGTTGTGGAGGAATGTGTTTTACCGACACACGCCCCCGTCTCCTGTCGTGTCAATGGGGAGACACGCGCTCTTCTGCGTCGCATCGAGGTCGACGTAAACTCGTGCGGGTGTCGGGCTTGAGACCCGCTTATCACCTCTTTGCACCGTCTCTGCTGATGCGTCAGTTGTGGGACCCGCGTCCCTCCGGGCAGTGGGCGTTACCTCACCGCAGCAGCCGTCTGGATTAGCGGCGCTCAGGGATCGGCGGCCTCGCCTGGTGTGCGTCATACTTTCCCTTTCGCTTGTCACATGACTAGCGCATGGGGTGGAACGCCGGCCATCAGCTGGCGCTGCCGTGGTGACACGCCTGCGGGCTCCGGTGTGAGCCTGCGCCTGGGGGAAGACCAGCATCACCTCCCCTCTGACGGGGAAACAGCTGTGACCGCTCGCCGCATCACTGCTTCGCCGTTGATACCAGGGTTCGGCAACGCCTGCCGGTGGACCAAGCCCTGTGCTTTCTGATGCGGAGGCTCCCTAGGCGGCCTTGCACCCACTTAAGAACTGCGCTCACAGGGATCGTTACAAAATATCATGTGTACAGATTACCACAAAATCTTCGGAGTTTCTCACTCCTGATCAATACATGGAATAGTGCCCAAAATTAACTTGACAAAAAGGGCCTTCTTAACATTACTACTAAAAAAACAATGAAGAAAATTAAATAACCAATATTCAAACAAACAAAAAATCCTTTATATAAAATATAGTTCCAGCACTACATCTGCTGTCAATCATTTAGGGTAGATCTTGTACAAGTTTTGGTCAGGATTTGGATAGGATTTGGCGCCGCTGCTCACTACAGACACAAAACTCTACCTGCTCCTAACTACGCTCTCACACACAATCTACACAGCTCGTACTAGTCACCATCACCATATAGCCCGACTACAATTCCCACATATAAACAAAATATTCCTTTCAACACCAACACCCATATCGTTGTTCATTGACTGCTCCTCCAAGGTTTGCAGAACATGTTTGCTGATCTGTGAAAAATTTCCGAGGCTTCTTTTCTATGGACATTGCATAATAAAAGTTATGTGTAATGAGACACAGAAGGTTCATTCAAGTCACATCTGGAATGGTAAATGTTTCAACATTTTTTCATCAGACTAATGCAAAAGGTCAGTGGGCATAAAAATGAAAATAAAAATCATCCTATCCTATTAGCAAACACATAAACACTTCGTCCTATACGTACATAAAAAAATACTGTCAAAAGAAATCCATTGTCCAGGGCCATGAGTACCCAACTTACTGCTATCATAAGATACTCATAATGATTACACACTTACTCACCACATGTCCCCAGGGGTCCTCACCTACCGTCATGTTATTTTAGCTTGGAGGTAGTCGCATTGATTCTCTATTAAATATCAAGCTGCTTGAGGTTATAAGCTGTTTCCATATACATCTTCTGGGGTTTCACACCCTGGTGTCCTCAACTGTACCTAGTAGTATGTGACGGCAAGTTACACTTTCCAAATATCTTATAAGACGGCAACTCTGAAAATCAAACACTATTAATCTCCCTTCATACACAAGTCCTTCACCTACAAGTCACCAAGTTGCTTCATTAACATCGCAGTACATTTGAAAATTCTCACTGAATCATGCTCACCTAAGGGGAATAAGAAAAAACTGTAATTTATCATCAAGAATTACCTTACGACCATTGACTCGCCACGCCAACACACCCGATACCTTTTTAGTCATCAAAGAACGAAAGCCATCTTACTGTAATAGGAAACGCTTCATATGAGCCTCATAATCAGTCACATTCAGATGTTTTGAAACTGCACAACACTACTCCTTTCTGCTGACAAGAAGAAATAACTACACATATATTGGGGGACCCTTTACAATACACAGAAAATATACACTTTAATTTTAATCACACCAATGATGTGAATCAAAACATTGGAAAATATGCACTGTAATTTTACTAAACAGACACGACTGGGTTTACCGCAGGCACACCAATACTGTGGCCCTCACTCAACAAATCTTCCATAATAACGTCTTCCTTTATCAAATGCACATCAGTATCATCAATAGCACCGGTCCTCATTTAGTTTGACGCCAACCGAGCCAGCCAATAGTCATTGATTCCTTTGATTAGAGGTATTTGGCTGATTGTGCCGCGGGTTTGCGGGACGAATTTCAACACCCACTGGCGGACCACCCGTACTGTTTAGAGCACCCCTGTTGTCGCTTGTTCGATAATTATTTTGTGGTCGGTTACGACTACCGTTCCTATGTCCGCTATAATTACTCCAATATCTCTGCTCATTACCATATCTTCTAAACTCCCTGGGGTGTCTTTGATTTACTCTCGGCGAATGATGACGATTGGCATCGTTCGTTCCGCCCGCGTTCCGTGAGGAGTCGCGACGCTGCCAACGCTCGCGCGCCCTGTAACTCTGAGGCGACCCGTTACGTCTGGATTGCCACCTGTATCTACGGCTACGGCTTCGCTTGCGCGGCCGCTGCTCGTAGGCGCTCTGACCGTAATTCTGCGTGGTGCCATTCGCATCGCACTCAAGCTCTAAAAGGAAATTGCGAAACCCCTCTACGTCATCCTTACATCGTCCTGCAAGGATAACGTGCCGCAACTGCATTGGAAACTTTCCCAGGCAAATACGAATAATTTCTGCAGGTCCATAAGGATCGTCAAGATGTTCATTCGCCTGCAGCATGTGCTCGAACATCTGCACAGGGCTGGAGAATTTTGACCTGTTTAACTCTGGTAGCATAATGAGTCCGTGTTTTACACGACTTTGCGCTGCCACTGACCAATATATCGACAGGAAGTGTTGAGGAAACTCCCCAACAGTGTAGCAATTGCGTGCAATTGACCTCATCCGCGCCGCTGGCTCACCTTCGAGGTAGCCGCACATATACTGTATTTTGTGCACACTGGGCCACGTAGGAGGGAGGGAGAACTCGAACTGCTGTAACCAGGCCCGCGGGTGAATCCCCGTAGCCGAGTTACGGAAGACTTCAAACTTCCTCACGGTCAGAAAATGTTTAAAGTCAAATTCGTGAGTTTCCCTTGGCGAACGTTCCTGAGGGGATCCGCGCCATTCCCACCTGGTACGAGATCCGTGATCATGACGATGATCAAATTCGCCATCGTTCCCGGAATCATCGTCGGAATAATGGCCCTTTCGTTCATTTATTTCAACTTCATGGGCCTTTAACCCTTTTAGGTGAAGTTCTAAACGGGCCATGGGCTCACATATTCCCTCGATAACCCCTTTTTGTTGTATTTTTATTTCACACTGTCCACGCCGACATTTCGTTACCGACCGTATTTCGTCTGCATCCGCTGATGACGAGGTAATCGTTTCCCTATTATTGTCAGACTTACGCGCCACTGCGTCTGAGATTCTGGCTATTTCTTCTCGCATCTCTCGGTGGGCCGTGTCTTGTTTTGTTTGCGTGAGCCCTTGCTCTCGCTCGAGAGCTATTATCGCCTGGCTGAGGGTTTCTACCTGCGCGCTAAGGTGGACCGGGCACTTAGCCGCGGTGTCCTCTACTCGGGACACAAGAGCCGCGTGGTCGCTCTGGCATTGTTCTGCTAACGCGCGGAGATCCCTGGCGGACTTTTGTCCTACTCGGGACTCAAGAGCCGCTTGTTCACTCTGGCATTGTTCTGCTAGTATACGTATATTTCCAGCGAACCTTTCTTCTTGCTCCATCATCTGCTTGCTAATGACTTGCTGCCCCTCTTCTAAGGCGGAGATGCGTTGGTCAATGATCGCCAGTTTCTCCCCAACACCCTGTACTATTTCACTACTCAATCTTTTATTTGCTTCCTCGATATCCCTTTTATTACTGTCTAGTAATTGCCGTAGCATAGTCTGTAATGAATTTGCATCTATCGACTGATTCGAAAACACTACAGCGGGTTCAGGATGGACAACACTTGTGCTTGCGTTTTCTGCGTTTCGTTCCTGGTCGGACTCGACGTTCTGATCTCGTCCTTGTTCAGAGTTGTTGTCTGACTGGTTTTTCCGATCGCGGCTCCCTGAACAGCTACGCGTCTCCATCATAAGGATAGTTACTCCGTGCTCCAAAATATAAGAATAGTACCAAAGTCTCCTAATGGACTCACAGTCCCCACAAGGCAGCCAAGATTTACTATATTACACCAATACACGACACAGGACAAGAATCGACCCACACTTGTAACACAATGGAATACCGAATCACAATGTCTTTACAGTAATACATAAACAAAATAAAACATGGAAGAAAATGCACACCTATATCCTAAATTCAAATAAATTCTGTATCACTGAAAGACAATATACCAATTAGCACATCCAACTGAAAATAACTAATCCTCACTGCGCATCAGAAGATCTCTGGTTTACCAAAATCCGTGAGCAGGGTAAGCCATGTGTAAGTAGCGTGAATAAAAGGACGCTATGTGCAAGAAGCATGAAGCGCCCTTTGAATGTATCCTGATAGCTAAAAGAGCCACGCGCACTTTGAATAAGAAAATGCTACTTGACACTGAAATCAATATGAAAGATAGGGTCGCCACCAACTCTAGCCACACGACAAATATGAAGTAGCACTGAGTCGGAAAATTACTTATTAATAAGAAAAACTCACAAAAGAACATTCATTGTAAAGTCATTGATAAAGAGTGGGATGTAGTTGTTACTATGATCCAGGCATTCTTCCCGTGAATCAAATATTGAGTAAAGTAAATAGGTCATGAACACCATGAGTAAGTGCAGCCTGCAGCAAGATTCGTGAAAATACGATCTATTCCAGAGCATTTGTTTCAGATAAAAAAAAGGGACACTAATCACTACACCTGTGCACATGGAAACGCTATAGGTGGGCCAACAAGGAAAACTACAAGGTAAATGGCGAAGGTAACGGCGACGTAACATCGGTACACAAGATAAGATTGAAGGCAAAATTATTTATTCCTTAAAACATTGATGTAGTGCATCTATAGACTGCTGTTGCATGCTAACTATGTACAATTGCTTGTGAAATACTATACGTTTCATAACAGACTCGCGTGCCCACTCGGTCCGCGGAGACAACTTCTATGGACCGTGGCCAAATTTTAATCACATGAGACAAAGAAAATTCACAAATACACAAAAATTACCAAGATCCGGATAAGATTAGAAGCATACACACACAGTTGTAGGCACATAAACATTCATACTGAACCGAGGGCACTTCAACATATGCAACTCCTTTGTGCTGCGTTCCTCTCACGGATCAAAGTCAAGACTGCATTGGGAATCAAACTGAAAGTCTACAAAAGCCTTGCATTCCCTGCTGCAACGCAGCAAGTAAATCTTTATAAGACGAAATTCGAGACCAAAAGCTAAAAGCTCCCCTCTCTATGTGACAACGCGCCACGCGGTCAGTCCAACTCACCCTTCTTCAACTGGAGCACAGCTGTGTACGCTTCCCGTACCGGCGGCAGACTGCCTCCCGCTTCTCCAGCCTCTTCCACGCTCCGCGTGGACCGGAAAACACCAGGTTGCCATTTCCGCCACCAACCTAACGCAGGTGGATTTCTCACAAGTAGCGGAAACCTCTTTGCCGACTTGACCGCTACGAGAGTTGGCAATGAAAGGTGGCTACAGGACCCTTTCAACATTCATCTTCTGCAAACTTATGTCACGTGGTCCTGTATGCGGAGACACTGAAAGCAACGAACTAGAACACGGAAGAAGCTTCTAAGTTGATGTAATCGGCCAGTAATAGGCAGTACAATTCAAGTTTTAGTTATCTATTATTGACTTGTTAGCCGGCTTTGTTGCCTTGAACATGACCGAGGACCTTAAGATTTGGCATAAAACGAGGGGTGGCAGCCACGTTACACGAGAGAAGGCGAAAAGTGTTCATATGTAGTAAAAACCTAAGAAATCGGGCCTTTTTCTCCATTTGCTATCGCATCGAAGAAATGCCATATCGTCACATTGGCCGCTTTTCTGTCTGAAACGCTTATTTTTATCGTCTGCAAACTTATGTCGCGTGGTGCGGTATGCGGAGACACTAAAAGCAACACACTAGAACACCGAAGACGCATCTAAGTTGAAGTAATCGGCCAGTAAGAGGCTGTACAATCCAAGTTTTAGTTATGGATTAGTGATTTCTAAGCCGGCTTTGGTGCCTTGGACATGACCGAGGTCCTTAAGATTTGGCATGAAACGAGGTGTCGCAGCCACGTTACACCAGATTATGTGAAAAGTGTTCATATGTTGTAAAAACTTAATAAATCGGCCCGTTTTCTCCATTTACTATCGCATCGAAGTAATGCCAGATCGTCACAACGGCCGCTTTTCTCTGTGAAACGCTTACATTCTTTGTCTGCAAACTTATGTCGCGTGGTGCGGTATGCGGAGACACTAAAAGCAACACACTAGAACACCGAAGAAGCTTCTAAGTTGATGTAATTGGCCAGTAAGAAGCAGTACAATTCAAGTATTAGCTACCGATTATTGACTTATTTGCCGGCTTTGGTGCCTTAGACGTGACCGAGGACCTTAAGATTTGGCATGAAACGAAGAGTGGCAGTTACGTTACACGAGAGAATGTGAAAAGTGTTCATATGTAGTAAAAACCTAAGAAATCGGCCCGTTTACTCAATTTGCTATCGCATCGAAGTAATCCCAGGTCGTCATATTGGCAGCTTTTCTGTTTGAAACGCTTACATTCATCTTCTGCAAACTTATGTCGCGTGGTGGTATGCGGAGACACTAAACGCATTACACTAGAACACAGAAGAAGCTTCTATGTTGATGTAATCGGCCGGTAAGAAGCAGTACAATTCAAGTTTTAGTTATCGATTATTGACTTATTAGCCGGCTTTGGTGCCTTGGAAATGACCGAGGACCTTAAGATTTGGCATGAAACGAGGTGTGGCAGTCACGTTACACCAGAGAATGTGAAAAGAGTTCATATGTTTTATAAACCTAAGAAATCGGCCCGTTTTCCACATTTGCTATCACATCGAAGTAATGCCAGATCGTCGCAACGGCCGCTTTTCTCTGTGAAACGCTTACATTCTTCGTCTGCAAACTTATGTCTCATGGTGCGGTATGCGGAGACACTAAAAGCAACACACTAGAACACAGAAGAAGCTTCTAAGTTGATATAATCGGCCAGTAAGAAGAAGTAAAATTCAAGTATTAGCTATCGATTATTGACTTATTAGCCGGCTTTGGTGGCTTGGACTTGACCGAGATCCTTAAGCTTTGGCATGAAACGAGGTGTGGCAGCCACGTTACACGAGAGAATGCGAAAAGTTTTCTTATGTAGTAAATACCTAAGAAATCCACCCGTTTGCTCCATTTGCTATCACATCGACGTAATGCGAGATCGTCACAACGGCCGCTTTTCTCTGTGTAACGCTTACATTCTTCGTCGGCAAACTTATGTCGCGTGGTGCGGTATGCGGAGACATTAAAAGCAACACACTAGAACACAGAAGATGCCTCTAAGTTGATGTAATCGGCTAGTAAGAAGCAGTACAATTCATGTTTTTGCTATCGATTATTGACGTATTAGCCGGCTTTGGTGCCATGGACATGACCGAGGACCTTAATATTTGGCATGAAACGAGGTGTGGCAGTCACGTTACACGAGAGAATGTGAAAAGAGTTCATATGTGGTAAAAAAACTATGAAAGCGGCCCGTTTTCTCCATTTGATGCCGCATCGAAGTAATGCGAGATCGCCACATTGGCCGCTTCTCTGTCTCAAACGCGTACATTCATCGTCTGCAAACTTATGTCGCGCGGTGTGGTATGCGGAGACACTAAAAGCAACACACTAGAACACAGACGAAGCTTCTAAGTTGATGTAACCGGCCAGTAAGAAGCAGTACATATCATGTTTTAGTTATCGATTATTGACTTATTAGCCGGCTATGGTGACTTGGACATGACCGAGGACCTTAACATTTGGCACTAAACGAGGTGTGCCAGCCACGTTACACGAGAGAATGCGAAAAGTGTTCATATGTAGTAAAAACCTAAAAATCCGGCCCGTTTTCTCCATTTGCTATCGCATCGAAGTAGTGTCAGATTGTCAGATTGGCAGCTTTTCTCCCTTAAACGATTACATTTATCGTTTGCAAACTTATGTCGCGTTGTGCGTTTTGCGGAGACACTAAAAACAACAAACTAGAACACAGTAGAAGCTTCTAACTTGATGTAATCGGCCAGTAAGAGGCAGTTCAATTCAAATTTTAGTTATCGACTGTTGACTTATTAGCCGGCTTTGATGCCTTGGACATGACCGAGGATCTTAAGATTTGGCATGAAACGATGAGTGGCAGCCTCGTTACACGAAAGAATGTGAAAAGTGTTCATATGTACTAAAAACCAAAGGAATCGGCCCGTTTTCTCCATTTGCTGTTGCATCGAAGTAATGCCAGATCGTCACATTGGCCGCTTTTCTCTCAGAAACGCTTATATTGATCGTCTGGAAACTTATGTCGCGTGGTGCGGTGTGTGGAGACACTAAAAGCAAGACACTAGACAGAGAAGAAGCTTCTAAGTTGATGAAATCGGCCAGTAAGAACTAGTAAAAATCAAGTTTTAGTTATCTATTATTGACTTATTAGCCGGCTTTGGTGCCTTGGACATGACCGAGGACCTTAAGATTGGCATGAAACGAGATGTGCCAGCCACGTTACACGAGAGAATGCGAAAAGTGTTCATATGTAGTAAAAACCTAAGAAATCAGCCCGTTTGCTCCATTTCCTATCGCATCGACGTAATGCCTGATCGTCACATTCGCCGCTTTTCTGTCTGAAACGCTTACATTTATCGTCTGCAAAATTATGTCGCGTGGTGCGGTATGCGAAGACACTAAAAGAATCACACTAGAATACAGAAGAAGCTTCTAAGTTGATGTAATCGGCCAGTAAGAAGCAGTACAATTCAAGTGGTAGTAATCGATTATTGACTTATTAGCCGGCATTGGTGCCTTGGTTATGACCGAGGACCTTAAGATTTGGCATAAAGTGAGGTGTTTCAGCCACGTTACACGAGAGAAAGTGAAGTGTGTTCGTATGTAGTGAAAACCTAAGAAATAGGCACATTTTCTCCATTTGCTATCGCATCGAAGTAATGCCAGATCGTCACAAATGCCGCTTTTTTCTCTGAAACGCTTACGTTTATCGTGTGCAAACTTACGTCGCGTGGTGCGGTATGCGGAGACACTAAAAGCAACACACTAGAACACAGAAGAAGCTTCTAATTTGATGTAATTGGCCAGTAAGTCGCAGTACGATTCAAGTTTTAGTAATCGTTTATTGACTTATTAGCCGGCTTTGGTGCCTTGGACTTGTCCGAGGACCCTAAGATTTGGCATGAAACGAGGTGTGGCAGCCACGTTACACGAGAGAATGTGAAAAGTGTTCATATGTAGTAAAAACCTAAATAATCGACCCGTTTTCTCTATTTGGTATCTTATCGATGTAATGCCAGATCGTCACATTAGCTGCTTTTCTCTCTGAAACGCTTACATTTATCATCTGCAACTTATGTCGCGTGGTGCGGTATGCGGAAACACTAAAAGCAACTAGAACACAGAAGAAGCTTCTAAGCTGATGTAATCGGCCGGTAAGAAGCAGTACAATTCAAGTTTTAGTTATCTATTATTGACTTTTTTGCCGGCTTTGGTGCCTTGGACATGACCGAGGACCTTAAGATCTGTCATGAAACGAGATGTGATAGCCACGTTACACGAGAGAATGCGAAAAGTGTTCATATGTAGTAAAAACCTAAAAAATCGGCTCGTTTTGTCCATTTCCTATCGCATCGAAGTAATGCCAGATCGTCACATTGGCAGCTTTAGTCTCTGAAACGCTGACATTTATCGTCTGCAATCTTATGTCGCGTGGTGCGGTATGCGGAGACCCTAAAAGCAACACACTAGAACACAGAAGAAACTCCTAAGTTGATGTAATCGGACAGTAAGAGGCAGTTCTATTCAAGTTTTAGTTATCGAGTATTGAATTGTTACCCCGCGTTGGTGCCTTGGACATGAACGAGGACCTTAAGATTTGGCATGAGACGAAGAGTGGCAGCTACATTATACGTGAGAATGTGAAAAGTGTTCATACGTAGTAAAAACCTACAAAATCGGCCCGTTTTCTCCATTTGCTATCGCATCGACGTAATTCCAGATCTTCACATTGGCCGCTTTTCTCTCTGAAATGCTTACATTTATCGTCCTCAAACGTATCTCCCGTGGTGCGGTATGCGGAAACAGTAAAAGCAACACACTAGAACACAGAAGAAGCTTACGTTGATGTAATCGGCCAGTAAGAAGCTGTACATTTAAAGTTTTAGTTATCGATTATTAACTTATTAGCCGGCTTTTGTGCTTTGGACATGACCGAGGACCTTAAGACTTGGCATGCAACGAGGTGTGGCAGCCACGTTACATGAAAGAATGTGAAAGGTGGTCATATGTAGTAAAAACCTAAGAAATCAGCCCGTTTGCTCCATTTGCTACCGCATCGACGTAATGCCAGATCGTCACATTGGCCGCTTTTCTGTCTGAATCGCTTACATTTATCGTGTGCAACCTTACGTCGCGTGGTGCGGTATGCGGAGACACTAAAAGCAACACACTAAAACACAGAAGAAGCTTCTAATTTGACGTAAACGGCCAGTAAGTTGCAGTACGATTCAAGTTTTAGTAATCGTTTATTGACTTATTAGCCGGCTTTGGTGCCTTGGACTTGACCGAGGACCCTAAGATTTGGCATGACACGAGGTGTGGCAGCCACGTTACACTCGAGAATGTGAAAAGTGATCTTATGTAGTAAAAACCTAAGAAATCGACCCGTTTGCTCCATGTGCTATCACATCGACGTAATACCAGATCGTCACATTGCTCGCTTTTCTCTGTGATACGCTTACTTTCGTCTGCAAACTTATGTCGCGTGGTGTGGTATGCGGAGATACTAAAAGCAACACACGAGACCACAGATGAAGATTCTATGTTGATGCAATCGGCCAGTAAGAAGCAGTACAATTCAAGTTTTAGCTATCGATTATTGACTTATTAGCCGGCTTTGGTTAATTGGACATGACCGAGGACCTTAGGATTCGGCACGAAACGAGGTCTGACAGCAGCGTTACACGAGAGAATGTGAAAAGTGTTCATATGTAGTAAAAACCTAAGAAACCGACCCGTTTGTTCCATGTGCTATCACATCGACGTAATGCCAGATCGACACATTGGCCGCTTTTCTCTGTGAGACAGTTACAATTATCGTCTGCAAACTTATGTCACGTGGTGCGGTATGCGGAGACACTAAAATCAACACACTAGAACACAAAAGAGGGTTCTAACTTGATGTAATCTGCCAGTAAGAAGCAGTACAATTCAAGCTTTAGTTATCGATTATTAAGTTATTAGCCAGCTTTGGTGCCTTGGACATGAACGAGGACGTTAAGATTTGGCATGAAACGAGGTGTGGCAGCCACGTTACACGAGAGAATGCGAAAAGTGTTCATTGTAGTAAAAACCTAAAAAATCGGTCCTTTTTCTTTATTTGCTATCCCATCGATGTAATGCCAGATCGTCACATTGGCCGCTATTCTGTCTGAAACTCTTACATTCTTTGTCTGCAAACTTATGTCGCGTGGTGCGGTATGCGGAGACACTTAAATCAACACACTACAATAGCGAAGAAGCTTCTAAGTTGATGTAATCGGCCAGTATGAAGCAGTACAATTCAAGTTTTAGTTATCGATTATTGACTTATTAGCCGGCTTTGGTGCCTTGGGCATGACCGAGGACCCAAAGATTTGGCATGAAACGAGGTGTGGCAGCCACGTAACACGAGAGAATGTGAGAAGTGTTCATATGTAGTAAAAACCTAAGACATCGGCCCGTTTTCTCCCTTTGAAATAGCATGGAGGTAATGTCAGATCATCACATTGACCGCTTTTCTGTCTGAAACGCTTACATTCATCGTCTGCAAACTTATGTCGCGTGGTGTGGTATGTGGAGATACTAAAAGCAACACACGAGAACACAGATGAAGATCTATGTTGATGTAATCGGCCAGTAAGAAGCAGTACAATTCAAGTTTTAGTTATCGATTATTGACTTATTGGCCGGTTTGGGTGCCTTGGACATGACCGAGGACCTTAAGATTTGGCATGATACGAGGTGTTGCAGCCACGTTACACCAGAGAATGTGAAGAGTGTTCATATGTTGTGAAAACCTATGAAATCGGCCCGTTTTCTCCATTTGCTGTCGCATCGAAGTAATGCCAGATCGTCACAATGGCCGCTTTTCTCTCTGAAACGCTTATTTTTATCGTCTGCAAACTTATGTCGCGTGGTGCGGTATGCGGAGACACTAAAAGCCACACACTAGAACACCGAAGACGCTTCTAAGTTGATGTAATCGGCCAGTAAGAGGCTGTACAATTTAAGTTTTAGTTATGGATTAGTGATTTGTTAGCCGGCTTTGGTGCCTTGGACATGACCGACGTCCTTAAGATTTGGCATGAAACGAGGTGTGGCAGCCACGTTACACCACAGAATGTGAAAAGTGTTCATATGTAGTAAAAACTTAATAAATCGGCCCGTTTTCTCCATTTGCTATCGCATCGAAGTAATGCCAGATCGTGACAACGGCTGCTTTTCTGTCTGAAGCGCTTACATTTATCGTCTGCAAACTTATCTCGCGTGGTGCGGTATCCAGAGACACTAAAAGCAACACACTACAATACAGAAGAAGCTTCTAAGTTGATATAATCGGCCAGTAAGAAGAAGTAAAATTCAGGTATTAGCTATCGATTATTGACTTATTAGCCGGCTTTGGTGCCTTGGACATGACCGAGGTCCTTAAGCATTGGCATGAAACGAGGTGTGGCAGCCACGTTACACGAGAGAATGCGAAAAGTTTTCATATGTAGTAAATACCTAAGAAATCCACCCGTTTTCTCCATTTGCTATCGCATCGACGTAATGCCACATCGTCACAACGGCCGCTTTTCTCCCTGAAACGCTTACATTTATCGTCAGCAAACTTATGTCGCGTGGTGCGGTATGCAGGGACACTGAAAGCAACACACTAGAACACAGAAGAAGCTTTTAAGTTGATGTAATCGGCCGGTAAGAGGCAGTACAATTCAAGTTTTAGTTATCGATTAGTGATTTGTTAGTCGGCTTTTGTGCCTTGGACATGACCGAGGATCTAGGAATTTCGCATGAAACGAGGGGTTGCAGCCACGTTACACGAGAGAATGCGAAAAGTGTTCATATGTAGTAAAAAGCTAAGAAATCGGGCCTTTTTCTCCGTTTGTTATCGCATCGAAGAAATGCCAGATCGTCACATTGGTCGCTATTCTGTTTGAAACGTTTATTTTTATTGTCTGCAAACTTACGTTGCGTATTGCGGTATGCGGAGACACTAAAAGGAACGCACTAGAACACAGAAGAAGATTCTAAGTTGATGTAATTGGCCAGTAAGAGTCAGAACAACTCAAGTTTTAGTTATCGATTATTGACTTGTTAGCCGGCTTTGCTCCCTTGGACATGACCGAGGCCCTTAACATTCGGCATGAAACGAGGTGTGGCAGCCACGTTACACCGGAGAATGTGAAATGTGTTCATATGTTGTAAAAACCTAAGAAATCGGCCTGTTTTCTCCATTTGCTATCGCATCGAAGTAATGCCAGATCGTCACAACGGCCGCTTTCTCTGTGAAACGCTTACATTCTTCGTCTGCAAACTTATGTCGCGTGGTGCGATATGCGGAGACACTAAAAGCAAAACACTAGAACACAGAAGAAGCTTCTAAGTAGATGTAATCGGTTAGTAAGAAGCAGTAGAATTCAAGTTTTAGTTATCGATTATTGAATTATTCTCCGGCTTTGGTGCCTTGGACATGTACGAGGACCTTATGATTTGACATGAAACGATGTGTGGCAGCCACGTTACACCAGAGAATGTGAAAAGTGTAATGTTCATATGTAGTAAATAACCTGAGAAATCGGCCCGTTTGCTCCATCCGCAATCGCATCGACGTAATGCCAGATCGTCACATTGGCCGCTTTTCTCTTTGAAACGCTTACATTCATCGTCTGCAAACTTATGTCGTGTGGTGCGGTATGCGGAGACACTATAAGCAACACACTAGAACACAGAAGATGCTTCTAAGTTGATGTAATCGGCCAGTAAGAAGCAGTACAATTCAAGTTTTTGCTATCGATTATTGACGTATTAGCCGGCTTTGGTGCCATGGACATGACCGAGGACCTTAATAATTGGCATGAAACGAGGTGTGGCAGTCACGTTACACGAGAGAATGTGAAAAGTGTTCATATGTGGTAAAAAAACTATGAAATCGGCCCGTTTTCTTTTGTGGCGGTGTTCGTAGCGACAAACAATTCACTGTAGAAACGGCTTACGAAATCACCGCCACACTTTTAATAGCGGGCCGACCGGTCCGCTGGAACAGTGAACAGAAAGATGAAAACCCAAACACTCTGATTAAATAAAAGTCGGTACTTAGCTTTATTATAGAAGATACAGAAACACCCTAGTGAACTCCGTGTCTACAGAGAACTGTCTAGTTCGACTCGGAGCGGTTAAGTCAGCGTCGGCTGACGACAAACAACAACTCTGCTGCGACTGACTAGCAAGTACACAATTCGGTGGCGAGTATACAACTGAACGGTGAATACAGAACTGTCCTAGCGCTCGCGACTCCAGCGTTTAAGAAGCCAGAATCCAGCGGTGGCGCGCGCAGACTTGCGGCGATTTCCTGTATCGCTGGGGCTGCTTATGCGGACGGCGTCCGGACTTTGATGCTGCCAAACTTTTGGCACCGGGCTCGGGTGGCATTACTGGTTAGGATATAACATTTTCTCCATTTGATGCCGCATCGAAGTAATACGAGATCGCCACATTGGCCGCTTCTCTGTCTCTAACGCTTACATTTATCGTCTCCAAACTTATGTCGCGTAGTGCGGTATGCGAAGACACTAAAAGCAACACACTAGCACACAGAAGAAGCTTCTAAGTTGATGTAGTCGGCCAGTAAGAGGCAGTACAATTCAAGTTTTAGCTATCGATTATTGACTGATTAGTCGGCTTTGGTGCCTTGGACATGACCGAGGACCTTAAGATTTGGCATGAAACGAGGTCTGACAGCCACGTTACACGAGAGAATGTGGAAAGTGTTCATATGTAGTAAGAACCTAAGAAATCGGCCCGTATGCTCCATTTGCTATCGCATCGACGTAATGCCAGATCGTCACATTGGCCGCTTTTCTCTGTGAAACGCTTACATTCTTCGTCTGCCAACTTATGTCGCGTGCTGCGGTATGCGGAGACACTAAAAGCATCACACTAGAACACAGAAGAAGCTTCTAAGTTGATGTAATCGGCCAGTAAGAAGCAGTACAATACAAGTTTTAGTTATCTATTATTGACTTATTAGCGGGCTTTGGTGCCTTGGACATGACCGAGGACCTTAAGATTTGGCATGAAACGAGATGTGCCAGCCACATTACACGAGAGAATGCGAAAAGTGTTCATATGTAGAAAAAACCAAATAATCGGCTCGTTTTCTCCATTTGCTATCGCATTGAAGTAATGCCAGATCGTCACAATGGCCGCTTTTCTGTCCTAAACGCTTACATTCATCGTCTGCAAACTTATGTCGCGTGGTGCGGCATGTTGCGATTCTAAAAGCAACACACTAGAACACAGAAGAAGCTGCTATGTTGATGTAATGGGCCAGTAAGGATCACAACAAATCAAGTTTTAGTTATCGATTATTGACTTATTAGCCGGCATTGGTGCCTCGGACATGACCGAGGAGCTTAGGATTTATCATGAAACGAGGTGTGGCAGCCATATTACACGAGAAAATGTGAAAAATGTTTATATGTAGTAAAAACCTATGAAATCGGCTCGTGTTCTCCATTTGCTATCGCATCGACGTAATGCCAGATCGTCACATTGGCCGCTTTTCTGTCTGAAACGATTACATTCATCTTCTGCAAACTTTTGTCACGTGGTGCTGTATGCGGAGACACTGAAAGCAACACACTAGAACACGGAAGAAGCTTCTAAGTTGATGTAATCGGCCAGTAAGTGGCTGTACAATCCAAGTTTTAGTTATAGATTAGTGATTTGTTAGTCGGCTTTGGTGCCTTGGACATGACCGAGGTCCTTAAGATTTGGCATGAAACGAGGTGTGGCAGCCACGTTACACCAGAGAATGTGAAAAGTGTTCATATGTTGTAAAAACTTAATAAATCGGCCCGTTTTCTCAATTTGCTATCGCATCGAAGTAATGCCAGGTCGTCACATTGGCAGCTTTTCTCTTTGAAACGCTTACATTCATCGTCTGCAAACTTATGTCGCGTGGTGCAGTAAGCGGAGACACTAAAAGCAACACACTACAACACAGAAGAAGCTTCTAAGTTGATGCAATCGGCCAGTAAGGATCAGTACAATTCAAGTATTAGCTATCGATTATTGACTTATTAGCAGGCTTTCGTGCCTTGGACATGACCGAGGACTTTAACATTTGGCATGAAACGAGTTGTGGCTGCCACGCTACACGAGGGTGTGTGAAAAGTGTTCATATGTAGTAAAAATCTAAGAAATCGGCCCGTTTTCTCCATTTGCTATCGCATTGAAGTAATACCAGATCGTCACATTGGCCGCTTTTATCTCTGAAACGGTTACATTAATCGTCTGCAAACATATGTCACGTGGTGCGGTATGCGCAGACACTAAAAGCAACACACTAGAACACCGAAGAAGCTTCTAAGTTGATGTAATCGGCCAGTAAGAAGCAGTACAATTCAAGTATTAGCTAACGATTATTGACTTATTAGCCGGCTTTGGTGCCTTGGACATGACCGAGGACCTTAAGATTTGGCATGAAACGAAGAGTGGCAGTTACGTTACACGAGGGTGTGTGAAAAGTGTTCATATGTAGTAAAAACCTTAGAATTCCGCCCGTTTTCTCCATTTGCTATCGCATCAACGTAATGCCAGATCGTCACATTGGCCGCGTTTCTCTCTGAAACGCTTACATTTATCGTCTGCAAACTTATCTGGCTTGGTGCGGTATGCAGAGACACTGAAGGTAACACACTAGAACACAGAAGAAGCTTCTAAGTTGATGTAGTCGTCCAGGAAAAAGCAGTAAATTCAAGTTCTAGTTATCGATTATTGACTTATTAGCCGGCTTTGCTGCCTTGGACATGACCGAGGACCTTAAGATTTGGCATGAAACGAGATGTGCCAGCCACGTTACGCGAGAGAATGCGAAAAGTCTTCAAATGTAGTAAAAACCTAAAAAATCAGGTCGTTTTGTCCATTTGCTATCGCATCGAAGTAATGCCAGATCGTCACAATGGCCGCATTTCTGTCCTAAACGCTTACATTCATCGTCTGCAAACTTATGTCGCGTGGTGCGGTATGATGCGATTCTAAAAGCAACACACTAGAACACAGAAGAAGCTGCTATGTTGATGTAATGGGCCAGTAAGGATCACAACAAATCGAGTTTTAGTTATCGATTACTGAATTATTAGCCGGCATTGGTGCCTTGGACATGACCGAGGTCCTTAACATTTGGCATGAAACGAGGTGTGGCAGCCACGTTACACGAGAGAATGTGAAAAGTGTTCATATGTAGTAAAAACCTATAAAATCGGCTCGTGTTCTCCATTTGCTATCGCATCGAAGTAATGCCAGATCGTCACATTGGCCGCTTTTCTCTCTGAAAAGCTTACATTTATCGTCTGCAAACTTATGTCGCGTGGTGTGGTACACGGAGACACTGAAAGCAACACACTAGAACACAGAAGAAGCTTCTAAGTCGATGTATTCGGCCAGTAAGAAGCAGTACATTTCAAGTTTTAGTTATCTATTATTGACTTATTAGCCGGTTTTGGTGCCTTGGATGTGACCGAGGACCTCAACATTTGGCACTAGACGCGGTGTGCCAGCCACGTTACAGGAGAGAATGCGGAAACTGTTCATATGTAGTAAAAACCTAAAAAATCGGTCCGTTTTCTCCATTTGCTATCACACCAAAGTAATGGCAGATCGTCACATTGGCCGCTTTTCTGTCTGAAACGATTACATTCATCTTCTGCAAACTTATGTCACGTGGTGCGGTACGCGGAGATACTAAAAGCAACGCACTAGAACACAGAAGAAGCTGCTATGTTCATGTAATCGGCCAGTAAGAAGCAGTACAGTTCAAGTTTTAACTATCGTTTATTGACTTATTATCCGGCTTTGGTGCCTTGGACATGACCGAGGACCTTAAGATTTGGCATGCAACGAGGTGTGGCAGCCACGTTACACGAGAGAATATGAAAAGTGTTCATATGTGGTAAAAGCCTAAGAAATCAGCCCGTTTTATCCATATGCTATCGCATCGACGTAATGCCAGTTCGTCACATAGCCCGCTTTTCCCTCTCAAACGCTTACATTTATCGTCTGCAAACTAACGTCGCGTGCTGCAGTATGCGGAGACACTTAAAGCATAACACTAGAAACCAGAATAGGCTTCTAAGTTGATGTAAGCGGCCAGTAAGAAGCAGTACGATTCACGTTTTAGTTATCGATTATTGACTTATTAGCAGGCTTTGGTGCCTTGGATATGACCGAGGACCTTAAGATTTGGCATGAAACGAGATGTGGCAGCCACATTACACGAGAGAATGTGAAAAGTGTTCATATGTAGTAAAAACCTAAGAAATCGGCCCGTGTGCTCCATTTGCTAACGCATCGATGCAATGCCAGATCGTCACATAGCCCGCTTTTCTGTCTCAAACGCTTACATTTATCGTCTGCGAACGTATGTCGGGTGCTGCGGTATGCGGAGACACTAAAAGCATCACTCTAGAACATAGAAGAAGCTTCTAAGTTGATGTAATCGGCCAGTTAGAGGCACTAAAATTCAAGTTTTAGTTATCGATTATTAACTTATTAGACGGCTTTGGTGCGTTGGACATGACCGAGGACCTTAAGATTTGGCATGAAACGAGGTGTGGCAGCCACGTTACACGAGAGAATGTGAAAAGTGTTCATATGTAGTAAAAACCTAAGAAATCGGCTGGTTTGCTCCATTTGCTATCGCATCGTCGTAATGCCAGATCGTCACATTGGCCGCATTTCTGTCTGAAACGTTTACATTTATCGTCTGCAAACTTATGTCGCATGGTGCGGTATGCAGAGACACTAAAAGCAACACACTAAAATACAGAAGAAGCTTATAAGTTGATATAATCGGCCAGTACGAAGCAGTACAATTCAAGTATTAGCTATCGATTATTGACTTACTAGCCGGCTTTGGTGCCTTGGACATGACCGAGGTCCTTAAGCTTTGGCATGAAACGAGGTGTGGCAGCCACGTTACACGAGAGAATGTGAAAAGTGTTCATATGTAGTAAAAACCTAAGAAATCGGCTGGTTTGCTCCATTTGCTATCGCATCGACGTAATGCCACATCGTCACAACGGCCGCTTTTCTCCCTGAAACGCTTACATTTATCGTCTGCAAACTTATGTCGCGTAGTGCGGTATGCAGGGACACTGAAAGTAACACACTAGAACACAGAAGAAGCTTCTAAGTTGATGTAGTCGGCCGGTAAAAAGCAGTCAATTCAAGTTTTAGTTGTCGATTATTGACTTATTAGCCGGCTTTGGTGCCTTGGACATAACCGAGGATCTTAAGATTTGGCATGAAACGAAGAGTGGCAGCCTCGTTACACGAACGAATGTGAAAAGTGTTCATATGTACTAAGAACCAAAGAAATCGGCCCGTTTTTTGCATTTGCTATTGCATCGAAGTAATGCCAGATCGTCACATTGGCCGCTTTTCTCTCTGAAACTCTTATATTGGTCGTCTGCAAGCTTATGTCGCGTGGTGCGGTATGCGGAGACACTAAAAGCAACACACTAGAACACAGAAGAAGCTTCTAAGTTGATGTAATCGGCCAGTAAGAAGCAGTACAATTCAGGTTTTAGTTATCTATTATTGACTTATTGGCCGGCTTTGGTGCCTTGGACATGACCGAGGACCTTAAGATTTGGCATGAAACGAGATGTGCCAGCCACGTTACACGAGAGAATGCAAAAAGTGTTCATAAGTAGTAAAAACCTACAAAATCGGGTCGTTTTGTCCATTTGCTATCGCATCGAAGTAATGCCAGATCGTCACATTGGCCGCTTCTCTCTCTGAAAAGCTTACATTCATCGTCTGCAAACTTATGTCGCGTGGTGTGGTACACGGAGACACTGAAAGCAACACACTAGAACACAGAAGAAGCTTCTAAGTTGATGTATTCGGCCAGTAAGAAGCAGTACATTTCAAGTTTTAGTTATCGATTTTTGACTTATTAGCCGGTTTTGGTGCCTTGGACATGACCGAGGACCTTAACATTTGGCACTAGACGAAGTGTGCCAGCCACGTTACAGGAGAGAATGCGAAAAGTGTTCATATGTAGTAAGAACCTAAAAAATCGACCCGTGTGCTCCATTTGCTAACGCATCGATGCAATGTCAGATCGTCACATAGCCCGCTTTTCTGTCTCAAACGCTTACATTTATCGTCTGCAAACGTATGTCGGGTGCTGCGGTATGCGGAGACACTAAAAGCATCACTCTAGAACACAGAAGAAGCTTCTAAGATGATGTAATCGGCCAGTTAGAGGCACTAAAATTCAAGTTTTAGTTATCGATTATTGACTTATTAGCCGGCTTTGGTGCCTTGGACATGACCGAGGACCTTAAGATGTGCCATGAAACGAGGTGTGGCACCCACGTTACACGAGAGAGTGGGAAAAGTGTTCATATGTAGTAAAAACCTATGAACTCGGCTCGTGTTCTCCATTTGCTATCGCATCGAAGTAATGCCAGATCGTCACATTGGCCGCTTTTCTCTCTGAATTGCTTACATTTATCGTCTGCAAACTTATGTCGCGTGGTGTGGTACACGGAGACACTGAAAGCAACACACTAGAACACAGAAGAAGCTTCTAAGTTGATGTATTCGGTCAGTAAGAAGCAGTACATTTCAAGTTTTAGCTATCGATTATTGACTTATTAGCCAGCTTTGGTGCCTTGGACATGACCGAGGACCTTAACATTTGGCACTAGACGCGGTGTGCCAATCACGTTACAGGAGAGAATGCGAAAAGTGTTCATATGTAGTAAAAACCTAAAAAATCGGTCCGTTTTCTCCCGTTGCTATCACAACAAAGTAATGCCAGATCGTCACATTGGCCGCTTTTCTGTCTGAAACGATTACATTCATCTTCTGCAAACTTATGTCACGTGGTGCGGTATGCGGAGATACTAAAAGCAACGCACTAGAACACAGAATAATCTGCTATGTTGATGCAATCGGCCAGTAAGAATCAGAACAATTCAAGTTTTAGTTATCGATTAATGACTTATTAGCCGGCTTTGGTGCCTTGGACATGACCGACGACATAAAGATTTGGCATCAAACGAGGTGTGGAAGCCACGTTACACGAGAGAATGTGAAAAGTGTTTATAAGTAGTAAAAACCTAAGAAATCGGCCCATTTCTCTATTTGCTATCGCATCGACGTAATGCCAGATCATCACATAGCCCGCTTTTCTCTCTCAAACGCCTACATTTATCGTCTGCAAACTAATGTCGCGTGCTGCAGTATGCGGAGACACTAAAAGCATAACACTAGGACACAGAATAGGCTATTAAGTTGATGTAATCGGCCAGTAGGAGGCAGTACAATTCAAGTTTTAGCTATCGATTATTGACTTATTAGCCGGCTTTGGTGCCTTGGACATGACCGAGGACATAAAGATTTGGCATGAAACGAGGTGTGGAAGCCACGTTACACGAGAGAATGTGAAAGGTGGTCATATGTAGTAAAAACCTAAGAAATCCGCCCGTTTGCTCTATTTGCTATCGCATCGACGTAATGCCAGATCGTCACATTGGCCGCTTTTCTCTCTGAAACGCTAAAATTTATCGTCTGCAAACTTATGTCGCGTGGTGCGGTATGCGGAGACACTAAAAGCAACACACTAGAACACAGAAGAAACTTCTAAGTTGATGTAAACTGCCAGTATGAAGCAGTACTATTCAAATTTTAGCTATCGATTAATGACTTATTAGCCTGCTTTGGTGCCTTGGACATTACCGAGGTCCTTAAGGTTTGGCATGAAACGAGGTGTTGCAGCCACGTTTCACGAGAGAATGTGAAATGTGTTATTATGTAGCAAAAACCTAAGCAATCGGCCCCTTTTTCTCCATTTGCTATCGTATCGACGTAATGCCAGATCGTCACATTGGCCGCTTTTCTCTCTGGAATGCTTAAATTTATCGTCTGCAAACTTATGTCGCGTGGTGCGGTATGCGAAGACACTAAAATCAACATACTAGAACACAGAAGAAACTTCTAAGTTTATGTAATCGGCCAGTATGAAGCAGTACAATTTAAGTTTCAGCTATCGATTATTGACTTAATAGCCGGCTTTGGTGCATTGGACATTACCGAGGACCTTAAGAAGTATCATGAAACGAGGTGTGGCAGCCACGTTACACGCGAGAATGTGAAAAGTGTTCATATGTAGTAAAAACCTAAGAAATCGACCCGTTTGCTCCATGTGCTATGACATCGACGTAATGCCAGATCGTGACATTGGCCGCTTTTCTCTGTGAAACGCTTACATTCGTCTGCAACCTTATGTCGCGTGGTGTGGTATGAGGAGATACTAAAAGCAACACACGAGACCACAGAAGAAGATTCTATGTTGATGCAATCGGCCAGTAAGAAGCAGTACAATTCAAGTTTTAGATATCGATTATTGACTGATTAGCAGGTTTTGGTTAATTGGACATGACAGAGGACCTTAGGATTCGGAACGAAACGAGGTCTGGCAGCCGTATTACACGAGAAATTGCGAAAAGTGTTCATATGTAGTAAAAACCTAAGACATCGGCCCGTTTTCTCCATTTGCTATCGCATCGCGGTAATGTCAGATCATCACACTGACTGCTTTTCTGTCTGAAACGCTTACATTCATAGTCTGCAAACTTATGTCGCGTGGTGCTGTATGCGGAGGCTTTAAAAGGAACACACTAGAACACAGAAGAAGGTTCTAAGTTGATGTAATCGCCAGTATGAAGCAGTAGAAATTAAGTTTTAGCTATTGATTCTTGACTTATTAGCCGGCTTTGGTGCCTTGGACATGACCTAGGACCTTAAGATTTCGCAAGAAACGAGGTGTGGCAGCGACGTTACACGAGAGAATCTGAGAAGTGTTCATATGTAGTAAAAACCTAAGAAATCGACCCGTTTGTTCCATGTGCTATCACATCGACGTAATGCCAGATCGTCACTTTGGCCGCTTTTCTCTGTGAGACGGTTAAATTTATCGTCTGCAAACTTATGTCACGTGGTGCGGTATGCGGCGACACTAAAATCAACACACTAGAACACAACAGAAGGTTCTAAGTTGATGTAATCGGCCAGTAAGAAGCTGTACAATTCAAGCTTTAGTTATCGATTATTAAGTTATTAGCAAGCTTTGGTGCCTTGGACATGACCGAGGACCTTAAGATTTGGCATGAAACGAGGTGTGGCAGCCACGTTACACGAGAAATGGCGAAAAGTGTTCATATGTAGTAAAAACCTAAAGAATCGGGGCCTTTTTCTTTATTTGCTACCGCGTCGATGTAATGCCAGATCGTCACATTGGCCGCTATTCTGTCTGAAACGCTTACATTCTTTGTCTGCAAACTTATGTCGCGTGGTGCGGTATGCGGAGACACTAAAAGCAACACACTAGAATAGCGAAGAACCTTCTAAGTTGATGTAAACGGCCAGTATGAAGCACTACAATTCAAGTTTTAGTTATCGATTATTGACTTATTAGCCGGCTTTGGTGCCTTGGGCATGACCGAGGACCGAAAGATTTGGCATGAAACGAGGTGTGGCAGCCACGTAACACGAGAGAATGTGAAAAGTGTTTATATGTAGTAAAAACCTAAGACATCGGCCCGTTTTCTCCATTTGCTATCGCATCGAGGTAATGTCAGATCATCACATTGACCGCTTTTCTGTCTGAAACGCTTACATTCATCGTCTGCAAACTTATGTCGCGTGGTGTGGTATGTGGAGATACTAAACGCAACACACGAGAACACGGATGAAGATCTATGTTGATGTAATCGGCCAGTAAGAAGCAGTACAATTCAAGTTTTAGTTATTGATTATTGACTTATTGGCCGGTTTTGGTGCCTTGGACATGACCGAGGACCTTATGAATTGGCATGAAACGAGGTGTGGCAGCCACGTTACACCAGAGAATGTGAAAAGTGTTCATATGTTGTGAAAACCTACGAAATCGGCCCGTTTTCTCCATTTGCTATCGCATCGAAGTAATGCCAGATCGTCACATTGGCCGCTTTTCTATCTGAAACGCTTACATTTATCGTCTGCAAACTTATGTCGAGTGGTGCTGTACGCGGAGGCACTAAAAGGAACACACTAGAAGACAGAAGAAGGTTCTAAGTTGATGTAATCGCCAGTATGAAGCAGTAGAATAAGTTTTACCTATTGATTCTTGACTTATTAGCCGGATTTGGTGCCTTGGACATTACCTAGGACCTTAAGATTTCGCAAGAAACGAGGTGTGGCAGCGACGTTAAACGAGAGAATCTGAAAAGTGTTCATATGTAGTAAAAACGTAAGTAATCGGGGCGTTTTCTCCATTTTGTATCGCATCGAAGTAATGCCAGATCGTCACATTGGCTGCGTCTCTGTCAGAAACGCTTTCATTTATCGTCTGCAAACTTATGTCGCGTGGTGCGGTATGCGAAGACACTAAAAGCAACACACTAGAACACAGAAGAAGCTCCTAAGTTGATGTAATCGGCCAGTAAGGGGCAGTACAATTCAAGTTTTAGATATCGACTATTGACTTATTAGCCGGCTTCTGTGCCTTACGCATGACGAGGACATTAAGATTTAGCATGAAATGGGGTGTTGCAGGCACGTTTCACGAGGGAATGTGAAAAGAGTTCATATGTAGTAAAAACCTAAGAAATCGACGCGTTTTCTCCATTTGCTATCGTATCGAAGTAATGCCAAATCGTCACATTGGCCGCTTTTCTCTCTGAAACCATTACATTTATTGACTGCAATCTTTGTCGCGTTGTGCGGTATGCGGAGACACTAAAAGCAAGACACTACAACACAGAAGAAGTTTCTATGTTGATGTAATCGGCCGGTAAGAAAAAGTACAATTCAAATTTTCACTATCGATTATTGACTTATTAGCCGGCTTTGGTGCCTTGGACATGACCGAGGACCTTACGATTTGGCATGAAACGAAGAGTGGCAGCCACGTTACACCAGATAATGTGAAAAGTGATCATATTCAGTAAAAACCTAAGAAAATGGCCTTTTTCCTCCATTTGCTATCGCATCGACGAGATGCCAGATCGTCTCATTGACCGCTTTTCTCTCTGAAACGCTTACATTTATCGTCTACAATCTTGTGTCGCGTGGTGCGGTATGCGGAGACACTAAAAGCAAGACACTACAACACAGAAGAAGTTTCTATGTTGATGTAATCGGCCGGTAAGAAAAAGTACAATTCAAATTTTCACTATCGATTATTGACTTATTAGCCGGCTTTGGTGCCTTGGACATGACCGAGGACCTTATGATTTGACATGAAACGATGTGTGGCAGCCACGTTACACCAGAGAATGTGAAAAGTGTAATGTTCATATGTAGTAAATAACCTGAGAAATCGGACCGTTTGCTCCATCCGCAATCGCATCGACGTAATGCCAGATCGTCACATTGGCCGCTTTTCTCTCTGAAACGCTTAAATTTATCGTCTGCAAACTTATGTCGCGTGGTGCGGTATGCGGAGACACTAAAAGCAAGACACTACAACACAGAAGAAGTTTCTATGTTGATGTAATCGGCCGGTAAGAAAAAGTACAATTCAAATTTTAGCTATCGATTATTGACTTATTAGCCTGCTTTGGTGCCTTGGACATTACTGAGGTCCTTAAGGTTTGGCATGAAACGAGGTGTGGCAGCCACGTTTCACGAGAGAATGTGAAATGTGTTATTATGTAGCAAAAACCTAAGCAATCGGCCCCTTTTTCTCCATTTGCTATCGAATCGACGTAATACCAGATCGCCACATTGGCCGCTTTTCTCTCTGAAACGCTTAAATGTATCGTCTGCAAACTTATGTCGCGTGGTGCGGTATGCGGAGACACTAAAATCAACATACTAGAACACAGAAGAAACTTCTAAGTTTATGTAATCGGCCAGTATGAAGCAGTACAATTCAAGTTTCAGCTATCGATTATTGACTTATTAGCCGGCTTTGGTGCCTTGGACATTACCGAGGACCTTAAGAAGTATCATGAAACGAGGTGTGGCAGCCACGTTACACACGAGAATGTGAAAAGTGTTCATATGTAGTAAAAACCTAAGAAATCGACCCGCTTGCCCCATATGCTATGACATCGACGTAATGCCAGATCGTGACATTGGCCGCTTTTCTCTGTGAAACGCTTACATTCGTCTGCAAACTTATGTCGCGTGGTGTGGTATGAGGAGATACTAAAAGCAACACACGAGACCACAGATGAAGATTCTATGTTGATGCAATCGGCCAGTAAGAAGCAGTACAATTCAAGTATTAGCTATCGATTATTGACTTATTAGCCGGCTATGGTTAATTGGACATGACCGAGGACCTTAGGATTCGGCACGAAACGAGGTCTGACAGCCGCGTTACACGAGAGAATGTGAAAAGTGTTCATATGTAGTAAAAACCTAAGAAATCGACCCGTTTGTTCCATGTGCTATCACATCGACGTAATGCCAGATCGTCACATTTGCCGCTTTTCTCTGTGAGACGGTTAAATTTATCGTCTGCAAACTTATGTCACGTGGTGCGGTATGCGGCGACACTAAAATCAACACACTAGAACACAACAGAAGGTTCTAAGTTGATGTAATCGGCCAGTAAGAAGCTGTACAATTCAAGCTTTAGTTATCGATTATTAAGTTATTAGCAAGCTTTGGTGCCTTGGACATGACCGAGGACCTTAAGATTTGGCATGAAACGAGGTGTGGCAGCCACGTTACACGAGAAATTGCGAAAAGTGTTCATATGTAGTAAAAACCTAAAGAATCGGGGTCTTTTTCTTTATTTGCTACCGCGTCGATGTAATGCCAGATCGTCACATTGGCCGCTATTCTGTCTGAAACGCTTACATTCTTTGTCTGCAAACTTATGTCGCGTGGTGCGGTATGCGGAGACACTAAAAGCAACACACTAGAATAGCGAAGAAGCTTCTAAGTTGAAGTAAACGGCCAGTATGAAGCACTACAATTCAAGTTTTAGTTATCGATTATTGACTTATTAGCCGGCTTTGGTGCCTTGGGCATGACCGAGGACCGAAAGATTTGGCATGAAACGAGGTGTGGCAGCCACGTAACACGAGAGAATGTGAAATGTGTTTATATGTAGTAAAAACCTAAGACATCGGCACGTTTTCTCCATTTGCTATCGCATCGAGGTAATGTCAGATCATCACATTGACCGCTTTTCTGTCTGAAACGCTTACATTCATCGTCTGCAAACTTATGTCGCGTGGTGTGGTATGTGGAGATACTAAACGCAACACACGAGAACACAGATGAAGATCTATGTTGATGTAATCGGCCAGTAAGAAGCAGTACAATTCAAGTTTTAGTTATTGATTATTGACTTATTGGCCGGTTTTGGTGCCTTGGACATGACCGAGGACCTTATGAATTGGCATGAAACGAGGTGTGGCAGCCACGTTACACCAGAGAATGTGAAAAGTGTTCATATGTTGTGAAAACCTACGAAATCGGCCCGTTTTCTCCATTTGCTATCGCATCGAAGTAATGCCAGATCGTCACATTGGCCGCTTTTCTCTCTGAAACGCTTACATTTATCGTCTGCAAACTTATGTCGCGTGGTGCGGTATGCGAAGACACTAAAAGCAACACACTAGAACACAGAAGAAGCTCCTAAGTTGATGTAATCGGCCAGTAAGGGGCAGTACAATTCAAGTTTTAGATATCGACTATTGACTTATTAGCCGGCTTCTGTGCCTTACGCATGACGAGGACTTTAAGATTTAGCATGAAATGGGGTGTTGCAGGCACGTTTCACGAGGGAATGTGAAAAGAGTTCATATGTAGTAAAAACCTAAGAAATCGACGCGTTTTCTCCATTTGCTATCGTATCGAAGTAATGCCAAATCGTCACATTGGCCGATTTTCTCTCTGAAACCATTACATTTATTGACTGCAATCTTTGTCGCGTTGTGCGGTATCCGGAGACAACAAGAGCAACACACTAGAACACAGAAGAAGCTTCTAAGTTGTAGTACTCGGCCAATAAGGGGCAGTACAAGTCAAGTTTTACTTATCGTTTATTGACTTATTAGACGGCTTTGGTGCCTTGGACATGACCGAGGACCTTACGATTTGGCATGAAACGAAGAGTGGCAACCACGTTACACCAGATAATGTGAAAAGTGAACATATTTAGTAAAAACCTAAGAAAATGGCCTTTTTCCTCCATTTGCTATCGCATCGACGAGATGCCAGATCGTCTCATTGACCGCTTTTCTCTCTGAAACGCTTACATTTATCGTCTACAATCTTGTGTCGCGTGGTGCGGTATGCGGTGACACTAAAAGCAAGACACCACAACACAGAAGAAGCTTCTATGTTGATGTAATCGGCCGGTAAGAAAAAGTACAATTCAAATTTTCACTATCGATTATTGACTTATTAGCCGGCTTTGGTGCCTTGGACATGACCGAGGGACTTAAGATTTGGCATGAAACGAAGAGTGGCAGCCACGTTACATGAGAGAATGTAAAAAGTGTTCATACGTAGTAAAAACCTGAGAAACCGGACCGTTTTCTCCATTTGCTATCGCATCGACGTAATGCCAGATCGTCACATTGGCACCTTTTCTCTCTGAAACGCTTACATTTATTGTCTGCAAACTAGTGTCGCGTGGTGCGGTATGCGGAGACACTAAAATCAACACACTAGCAGACAGAAGAAGCTTCTAAGTTGATGTAATCGGCCAGTATGAAGCAGTACAATTCAAGTTTTAGTTGTCGATTATTGACTTATAAGCCGGCTTTGGTGCCTTCGACATGACCGAGCACCTTAAGATTTTGCATGAAACGAGTTCTGACGGACACTTTACACGAGATAATGTGAAAAGAGTTCATATGTAGTAAAAGTCTGATTAATCGGCCCGTCTTCTAAATATGCTATCGCATCGAAGTAGTGGCAGATCGTCACATTGGCCGCTTTTCTCTCTGAAACGCTTACATTTATCGTCTGCAAACTTATGTCACGTGGTGCGGTATGCGGAGACACTAAAAGCAACACACTAGAACACAGAAGAAGCTTCTAAGTTGATGTCATCGGCCAGTAAGAGGCATTAAAATTCAAGTTCTAATTATCGATTATTGACTTGTTAGCCGGGTTTGGTGCCTTGGACATGACCGAGGACCTTAAGATTTGGCATGAAACGAGGTGTGGCAGCCTCGTTACACGAGAAAATGTGAAAAGTGTTCATATGTAGGGAAAACCTATGAAATCGGCCCGTTTTCACCATTTGCTATCGCATCGAAGTAATACCAGATCGTCACATTGGCCGCTTTTCTGTCTGAAGCGATTACATTCATCGTCTGCAAACTTATGTCGCGTGGTGTGGTATGCGGAGATACTAAAAGCAACGCACTAGAACACAGAAGAAGATTCTAAATTAATGTCATTGGTCAGTAAGAGGCACTAAAATTCAAGTTTTAGTTATCGATTATTGACTTGTTAGCCGGTTTTGGTGCCTTGGACATGACCGAGGACCCTACGATTTGGCATGAACCGCGGTGTGGCAGCCACGTTACACCAGAGAATGTGAAAAGTGATCATATGTAGTGAAAACCTAAGAATTCGGCCCGTTTTCTCCATTTGCTATCGCATCGTAGTAATACCAGATCGTCACATTGGCCGCTTTTCTCTCTGAAACGCTTACATTTATCGTTTGCAAACTTATGTCACGTGGTGCGGAATGCGGAGACACTAAAAGCAACACACTAGTACACAGAAGAAGGACCTAAATTGATGTAATCGGCCAGTAAGAAGCAGTACAATTCAAGATTTAGTTATCGATTATTGACTTATTAGCCGGCTTTGGTACCTTGGACATGACATAGGACCTTAACATTTGGCATGTAACGACGTGTGGCAGCCACGTTTTACGATGGAGTGTGAAAAATGGTCATATGTGGTAAAAAGCTAAGAAATCAGCCCGTTTTCTCCATTCTCTATCGCATCAAAGTAATGCCCGATCGTCACATTGGCCGCTTTTCTATCTGGAACGCTTACATTTATCGTCTGCAAACTTATGTCGCGTGGTGCGGGATGCGGAGAAACTAAAATCAACACACTAGAACACAGAAAAAGCTTCTAACTTGATGTAATTGGCTAGTATGAAGTAGTACAATTCAAAATTTAGTTATCGATTATTGACTTATTAGACGGCTTTGGTGCCTTGGACATGACCGAGGACCTTAAGATTCGGCATGAAACGAGGTGTGGCAGCCACGTTACACAAGAGAATGTGAAAAGTGTTCATATGTAGTAAAAACCTAAGTAATCGGCCCGTTTTCTCCATTTGCTATTGCGTCATAGTAATGCCATATCGTCACATTGGCCGCTTTTCTGTCTAAAACGCTTACATTTATCGTCTGCAGACTTATGTCGCGTGGTGCGGTATGCGGAGACACTAAAAGCAACACACTAGAACACAGAAGATGCTTATAAGTTGATGTAATCGCCCAGTCACAAGCAGTACAATTCAAGTTTTAGCTATCGATTATTGACTTATTAGCCACCTTTGGTGCTTTGGACATGACCGAGGACCTTAAGTTTTGGCACGAAACGAGGTGTGGATGCCACGTTACACGAGAGAATGTGAAAAGTGTTCATGTGTAGTAAAAACCTAAGTAATCGGCCCGTTTTCTCCATTTACTATCGCATCGAAGTAATGCCAGATCGTCACATTGGACGCTCTTCTGTCGGACACGTTTACATTTATCGTCTGCAAACTTATATCGCGTGGTGCGGTATGCGGAGACACTAAAAGCAACACACTAGTACACAGAAAACGCCTCTAAGTTGATATAATCAGCCACTAAGTGGCAGGACAATTCAAGATTTTGTTATCGATTATTGACTTGTTATCCGGCTTTGGTGCCTTGGATATTACCAAGGACCTTAACATTAGGCATGAAACGAGGTGTGGCAGCCACGTTACACGAGTGAATCTGAAAAATGTTCATATGTAGTAATAACATAAGAAATCGGGCCGTTTGATCCATTTGATATCGCATCGACGTAATGCCAGATCGTCACATTGGCCGCTTTTCTCAGTGAAACGCTTACATTCTTCATCTGCAAACTTATGTCGCGTGGTGCGCTATGCGGAGACACTAAAAGCAACACACTAGAACACAGAAGAAGGTTCTAAGTTGATGTAATCGGCCAGTAAGGGGCAGTACAATTCTAGTTTTAGTAATCGATTATTGACTTTTTAGCCGGCTTTGGTGCCTTGGACTTGACCGAGGTCCTTAAGCTTTGGCATGAAACGAGGTGTGGCAGCAACGTTACACGAGAGAACGTGAAAATTGTTCATATGTAGTAAAAACCTAAGAAATCGGCCCGTTTTCTCCATTTGCTATCGCATCGAACTAATGCTAAATCGTCACATTGGCCGCTTCTCTGTCTCAAACGCTTACATTTATCGTCTGCAGACTTATGTCGCGTGGTGCGGTATGCGGAGACACTAAAAGCAACACACTAGAACACAGAAGATGCTTATAAGTTGATGTAATCGCCCAGTCACATGCAGTACAATTCAAGTTTTAGCTATCGATTATTGACTTATTAGCCACCTTTTGTGCTTTGGACATGACCGAGGACCTTAAGTTTTGGCACGAAACGAGGTGTGGATGCCACGTTACACGAGAGAATGTGAAAAGTGTTCATATGTAATAAAAACCTAAGTAATCGGCCCGTTTTCTCCATTTGCTATTGCGTCATAGTAATGCCATATCGTCACATTGGCCGCTTTTCTGACTAAAACGCTTACATTTATCGTCTGCAATCTTATGCCGCATGATGCGGTATGAGGAGACACTAAAAGCAACACACTAGAACACAGAAGAAGCTTCTAAGTTGATGTAATCGGCCAGTAAGAAGCAGTACAATTCAAGTTTTAGTTATCGATTATTGACTTATTAGCCGGCTTTGGTGCCTTGGACATGACCGAGGACCTTAAAATTTGGCATGAAACGAGGAGTGGCTGCCGAGTTACACGAGAGAATGTGAAAACGGTTCATATGTAGTAAAAACCTAAGAAATCGGTCCGTTTTCTCCATTTGCTATTGCATCGAAGTAATACCATATCGTCACTTGGCCGCTTTTCTCTCTGAAACGTTTACATTTATCGTATGCAAACTTATGTCGCATGGTGCGGTATGCAGAGACACTAATAGCAACATACTAGAACACAGAAGAAGCTTCTAAGTTGATGTAATCGGCCAGTAAGAAGCAGTACAATTCAAGTTTTAAATATCGATTATTGATTTATTAGCGAGCTTTGGTGCCTTGGACATGACCGAGACCCTAAAGATTTTTCATGAAACGTGGTGTGGCAGCCACGGTACACGAGAGGATATAAAAACTGTTCATATGTAGTAAAAATCTAAGAAATCGGCCAGTTTTCTCGTTTTGCTATCGCATCGAAGTAATGCCAGCTCGTCACATTGGCCGCTTTTCTCTCTGAAACGCTTACATTTATCGTCTGCAAGCTTATGTTGCGTGGTGCGGTATTCTGAGACACTAAAAGCAACACACTGGAACAAGAAGAAGCTTCTAAGTTGATGTAATCGGCCAGTAAGACGCAGTACAATTGAAGATTAAGTTATCGATTATTGACTTATTAGCCGGCTTTGGTGCCTTGGACATAACCGAGGACCTTACGATTTGGCATGAAACGAGGTGTGGCAGCCACGTTACACGAGAGAATCTAAAAAGTGTTCATATGTACTAAACACCTAAGAAAATGGCCTTTTTCCTCCATTTGCTATCGCATCGACGAAATGCCAGATCGTCTCATTGACCGCTTTTCTCTCTGAAACGCTTACATTTATCGTCTACAACTTGTGTCGCGTGGTGCGGTATGCGGAGACACTAGAAGCAAGTCACTAGAACACAGAACAAGCTTCTAAATTAATGTAATCGTTCAGTAGGGAGCAGTATAAATCAACTTTCACCTATCGATTAAAGACTTATTAGCCGGCTTTGGTGCCTTGGACATGACCGAGGACCTTAAGATTTGGCATGAAACGAGTTGTGGCAGCCACGTTACACGAGAAGATGTGAAAATTGTTCATATGAAGTAAAAACCTAGGAAATCGGTCCGCTTGCTCTAGTTGCTATCGCATCGACGTAATGCCAGATCGTCACATTGGCTTCATTTCAGTCTGAAACGCTTACATTTATCGTCTGCAATCTCATGTCACGTGGTGCGGTATGCGGAGACACTAAAAGCGTCACACTAGAACACAGAAGAAGCTTATAAGTTGAAGTAATCGGCCGGTAAGAAGCAGTACAATTCAAGTTTTGGCTATCGATTATTGACTAATTAGCCCGCTTTGGTGGCTTGGACATGACCGAGGACCTTAAGATTTGGCATGAAACGAGGTGTGGCAGCCAAGTTACACGACAGAATGTGAAATGTGTTCATATTAGTAAAAACCTAAGAAATTGGCCCGTTTGCACCATTTGCTATCGCATCGACGTAATGCCAGATCGTTACAATGGCCGCTTTTCTCTCTGAAACGTTTACATTTATCTTCTGCAAACTTATTCCGCGTGGTGCGGTATGCGGAGACACTAAAAGCAACACACTAGAACACAGAAGAGGCTTCTAAGTTGATTAAATCGGCCAGTAAGAAGCAGTACATTTCATGTTTTAGTTATCGATTATTGCCTGATTAGCCGGCTTTGGTGTCTTGGACATGACCGAGGACCTTAAGATTTGGCATGAAACGAAGTGTGGCAGTCACGTTAAACGGGAGAATGTGAAAAGTGTTCATATTGAAAGGGTACAGTACCGCCCAACATTGAAAATAGGTACGAAATTCTTGTCAGAACAACACATTTTTTGTGTAAAAGTAACTCAATTTCAATTAATACAGCGTAGCCGGACACCAGTGTGGGAAAGAATGACAATTTATTTATTTAATTGATCACATGTGCACTCCCTCAAAATAAATCCCTACATCCAGTTTGGTGAGATCTGTGAAAGGAATGAATGTATGGTCGTCTGCTAACCACAGATAGTGAATCGGAATATATGATCATCTTTGAGTCGATCCTTTGGCTACCTTTGGTGAGACCAAAGAGATGGAAGTTACCAGAGCTTTGAGCGTCTGAAATGTGGCTGACCAATAAGGTAGCAAGGTGCTTCTCCCACTTCGAGAGAGGTGCGAGAGAATCAGAATACGGCCATGTTTCAGCACTCTGCCGCTGAACCTTCTGCTGTAAAGACCTGTTTTTTTTGTTGTGCTCCGTGATGAAAGAGTGGAGGCATGGTATGGATGTGGAATATTTAAGAGTAGTTAGAATTAATACTTTCTCTTTCACAGGACCTTTTGTGGGGAAAATTACAAAGTGAGGCAGGTAATTTTAAGGGGATTGTAGTAAACCAACGGTCACAAAGAGCCCACGTGTAGTTGTAAGTTGAGATACTTCCGTGAGCTTAAGCTGAAATATTTAAGAATTAATAGCGTGTGTACAATAAGCTGAAATATTTAAGAATTAATAGCGTGTGTACAATAAGCTGAAATATTTAAGAAATAGCGTGTGTATCATAAGTTGAAGTATTTAAGAAATATCATTCCGTGTGACGCTGAATTTAAACTCTGAGAGAGAATCAAGGTGAGTCGGCCGTTTTTCCAGCAACGCCACTTGGCTTGCATTGCACAGGAAGACGTGCGTTTATCTCCAGAGTTCACAGTAGGAAAGTAGAATTACAAAGTGGGGCAGTGTCGTGTGAAACTGGGATAAATATTGATTGAAGTGGGAAAGCGGAAAGTGATGAAGTTGTAACCGCTCTTTGTGTAATATTTCATATTGTTGTGCTGTGTATGTCTTGTAATTTGGGTATGTGTGTTTTGCATGGGAGTAGCAAGGTAGTTTCGAAAGATTTGTGGGTATGCCTGTTCCTTCTGTATCGCTCGATCTGGAGGAAAGTTTCGTGAGGATTATTGTGAGAGGCGAAGTGTGAGGTATAATAAAAGATCCACCATCCGATCCAGGGAGTGCACTGTTGCGGTAAATAGATTACGAGACCATAGTATAGAGATTCACTAACGTAAAGCCATGCCCACTGGGCGGAATTTCTCATGTGATTTTGTTGTAGGTTGTAGAATTTGTGTGTTTAGGAATAAATCAAATAGTGAAAAGAAAGAGATTGGTGGCCTTTTTCATTAAATTGTATGTTATCGTAATGTCCCGAATTTATATAAAAGCCGTTAAATCAAAGACAAAAGGTAAATGTGGTATTGCCAGTGCGTAGTGTACAGTCAGAGTTCTATAAATCACTGATAGTCAGATGCGTGTTTCCGTTGCGTATTATTCATACAGGAGGATAATTTATAACTAAATAGTAAGATACGAGAATTCATGTTGCTCGATAAATTAAGGAAGATTCCACTCGCTTGGCAAACCACACATCTTGCAGGCCTGACTGCTTGATGCCACAGTATGAGAAAGGCAAGTGGGTGCCTCTCATAATTTCGACCCTGCCAGGATTCCGTTTTTTGCCACGATAATTTTGTTACCAGGATATTTAATTTGTTGCCAGGATTCCTTTGCCAGGATCGTTTTTGTTAGGATATTTTGTTGTTAGGGTTTGCTGTTAAGATTTTTTTTATGGAATGTATTGTGATAGCGCTAAGAAGTAAAATTTTTTCTGTTTGGAAATTCTTTCTGGATTGGTGAGGATCTTTTATTTTATTTTATGTAATTAATTGCTATATCGCACAAGGCTGGAAGATCGTTTCATAATTTTTTTTTTTGCGTAATGTCCGTAGTAACTAGGTCGCAGTCAAAAAGTGTAGCCACCATGGAGAATAGCGATTCTGGGGTGGACGTAGCAGTGCAGCAGGAAGTAACTGTTGACCATGGGTTAATGAGCGAGAAAGACAAACACTCCGAAGGGGCTGTATTGTTCAGTGGACCGCTGCAAGGGGATCCTTTATGCGGCGGGCTTTGTCCACAAACGCGGGCTTTTCCCGACGACGCGGGCGAGCCGAGACTAGGCCAGGTGTGCGGTGAAAGTGCAGCTACCCTTAGCGAAGCTACGGTTTCTCAGGCGAACGAGGTGAGCGCGTCGAAAGTAGGAAATAACGATGTGATACTGCAGTTTTTACAAGCGATGAGTAGGGAGACTAACGAAAGATTAGAAGCAATCAATAGAGATAATAAGGAGAGAGATAGGGAGGCTAAGGAGAGAGATAGGGAGGCTAAGGAGAGAGATAGGGAGACTAAGGAGAGATTGGAAGCAAATAAGGAAAGATTGGAGGCAATTGATAAGGGAAATAAAGAGGCAATGAGGAAGCTACACACAGTTATCGATGAGCGTCTGTCCGCAGTTAATAATCGGTTAGATGAGGGGGAGAAGAATCTGGATGCGGTGCAGCAAGAATGTGATGCTGTGAAAGAAAAGGCCAATAATTTGGAGGTACGAATAAGTGCAATAGAAAGCGATATTACAGAACATAGGGGCGTGTGGCCGGATGAGCGAATCAAAGAGATAGTGGAGGACTTACTTGCAGATAAACAAGGGGCATTAGACAGCGTGGAAGCTCAAGTCACACGGCAGGAAATGGCGCTAAATAAACACAGGGATGAAGTTGCGGAGGTAGTGGTCAGAATGAATACGATTAGCGCAGATGTAGAAAAGATCAGTATAAGAGGCGAAACAGGCTCTGACAGTACGCAGCGAGAGGTTTATGCCGACCAGGAGGAGATACAATCACTATTACAGTTTAAAGAGGCACAATTAGAAACAAATAGGAAACATAGGGAAGAACTAGCACAGTTGCAATTAGCGTGCAGAAGCTAAGGTGAAACACCACCAGGTAGACTGCGGAGGGAGAGTGAGATAAATTCAAAAATCGAAAATAGGCAGAAAGAGGATGACGAACTCAGAGAGTTAGAAGAACGGTTGTGTCGGATAAAACAGGTGGCAAACCCAACTGGGTATAGCCCAAGGTCGGAAAACATAAATGCGGAAGAAGAATGTAGGAGACACTTCGTGTCGGTACAAACGTACACTTGTTTTCCGGATCCTGATAATTACCAACATCCATGCCTGTGGCTGTCTCAATTTCAAGATTCATTACCTTCATCGTGGGGACCGCTCCTAAAAATGAAGTTTGTGTGTAACCATTTGAGGGACGAGGCTAGAGCGAAAATGCAGGAAGTTATTAAAGACTGTAGTAGCTACAAGATGTTTTGTGACAAATTTTTAAATGAATTCTGGTCGAAAAGTAAGCAGGACCAGGTTAAGCAAAGCATATTGATGATGCCAAATTGTAACGAAGGTGGTATAAGAGATCCAGTGTCGTGTTATCAGGAAATGCTGAGACGAAACAGGTATTTGGATGTGCCATACGAAACTGGGGAGCTCATTAGGATCTGTATAACGAAGTTGCCAGTGAGATTGCGCAGAGATATAGTGATAGCAGGCAGAGGCTTGAACGATTCTGCGTCATTTCAGCACTTATTACAGGAACTGGGTAATGAGAGCAATATCGTGAACGGAGACACGACTCATAGGTCAGACAGAGTCGAGGATAGGAACGGCAGAAACTATCAGAATGACAGGAGAGCATGGAATCCTGGTATTTCTTTCTTGTCGTAATAGATTGATGGATAGGAGAAACAAATCCAACATATCAGCCCTTAGCATCTTGCCTTAAAACACATGCAGCTGGCACTGAAAATTGTCTATGTAGCGGACATACTCTACTGATATGTAGGAGTGCAAATACCATACTTCTGATCAGAGAGTAAAACACCAGTAATGGAATCTGTTAGGCTGGTCTCTCAGAGCAAAATTTGCAAATTTTTTATTTCGAACAGTAAAGTAAAACGATTGTTTCCTCAAAGAAACCAGTTGCTGAAATGTTATGTAATAATGCCAATAAGTCCAGTTTAATTAGTGCGATTTGACTATTGCAGGTACTTAACACGTAATGTAAAAAAGTCAACATTGTGATCGAAGTTTTTAGATTAGCTGCCATCTGATGGGTAGTATGTCATTGTTATAGCGACAGTTATGAGGTGCTGCGTATGGATGTTCGGAGTCTGGTGTTAGGGAAAGAGGCCACTAGCACCAAAGTTACTAACACTTGGGTTGCCCATCTCTCCCAGCTTGTATATTCTCTGCACACATTTAATTTTCATGTAAACTTAGATTCCTAACTAGCAAATTCTTTACTGTGTATAGTGGACCACTCAGAGTGAGGCGGATTGTCCATGAAAATGCTGTACTGATTGAGACGATCAAGGGAAAACAATCGCGTGGGCTTCATCACATTTCAAACATCAAATTGTGGAAAAGTTAAGGATAGATCGAAAGTAGGCAATTTATGGTAGATAGTCAGTGTATTTATTTGTGGTGTGTAACGTTGTGCAGGGTCAAATCGAACATAAGAATTTTCAGGCGGGATGTCAGGAAGTGTGACGGAATAGACTGGTCGAATGAGTCATGAACAGGAGTCGACAGAGTGGTGTATGTACGTATTTTTTGTGATATGAATAAGGATCAAGCAGAAACGACGTGATGATTTATGAGGGAATAAAGATGGTAGATAGAGAAGCGACGTGATAAATAGTAGTGGATAAAGGTGATAGGTAAGGGAAGAAGCGACGTGAAGCAGTGTGATTAATAAATAGATATTCGACGTGATGAAACAGTGGTAAATAAAGGGGAGTAGAATTGAATAATGTGGAGATGTCTTAGATGTATGTTACAGAGAGACCTGTGTATGCTGCAATAGAGATTGATGCGAATGGCGAAGGAAGACCAGGAAATGATGGAGTAATGGACGGACGGAGAGCCGAAATACGAATGAAGAGATGAGGACAACTGCACAATGTGAAAGGACATAAAGGGAGTATGAGATCCAGATGGTGAACGTTGTGGAACACTGACGTAAGATGTAATATAAGTGTAAGATCTAATTCTTAGCATAACATTTGCGATTTGGCAAAAATAATATTTATTGTTGTTGTTGTTGAAGCCTGGTACCAGGATAACTAATCAAAACGGTACCAAGAATGTGTACAGTTATTTTGCAGGTTGAATAATTTGTGTATTTTTGTTTCTTAGATGAAATGTCGCAATTCTAAGTTGATATTTAGCATGAAGTGAATGCGGAGGTAAGCCGATGGAGAGAGGTGCCAGAGTGAAAGGACGAATTCGGAGACTGGAAAGCTATCTCCGGAACAGCTTCATGTGTTATGTGGTTGAGTATAAGGGAGCAAAGGTATGGTATGTTGTCGTGAGTGTGATGGTGTTATGAGTATAAGGGGGCAAAGGTATGGTATGTTGTCGTGAGTGAGGTGGTGTTAAGGTTAGCTGACTTCTAGACCTATTCTGTTAGTGTATTAATGGATTGAATGAGAAGGAAAATGTGATGTCTGGTGAGTGAGAGTCGTAGAGTAGTGTGATCAATGCGCACACTCCTGTAAAGGGGATGCTACCGACCTGTAACTAAAACATTATTGTGTATTGTTTGATTTGGATGAACCTCGATGGCAGGTCAGGATTTGACATCATGTGGATGGTTCATACATGTCCTAGAAATGTTGTTATATATAATAAAATGTAAAATGTATAAAGAGATACTAATTTCAGTCTGTCACAAACACAAGGGTGCATTGTATGTTGTAGATTTAGAGTCACCAGTTTCTAAAATGTTTATTGTGTTAGGAGGTTAAAGTAGTTTAATATTTAATAACCTGTGGTAGGTAATTGTGAGCTGTATAGATTATTTCTTTTTTTTTTTTTTGTTAGAACACTTTCAAGTGGTATTAATTTCAATCTCACAAGCACAAAGGTGCATTGTATGTTGTAGATTTAGAGTCATCAGTTTCTAAAAATGTTTGTTGTGTTAGGATGTTAAAGTAGTTTAATATTTAATAACCTGTGGTAGGTAATTGTGAGCTGTGTAGATTATTTCTTATTTTTTTGTTAGAACACTTTCAAGGGGTATTAATTTCAGTCTGTCACGAGCACAAAAGTTCATTGTATATTGTAGTTTTAGGATAAAGTTTCTAATACTTTCACTGTGATAGGATGTTAGAGTAGCCTACTATTTGCTATTGTAATTATGAGCTGTATAGATTGTTTATTATTCCTTTTGTTTTTTTTTTTTACACTTTCATGTTTTGTATGAGGGACGACAGGTACAATGAATAGCACGAGTATGGGCTGTCTATAGAAAAGAGATAAATGTTGATGTTGTATGTGTAGAAAACTAGGGTGTATAATTTTAATGTAAGAATTTCCTTTTGTCTGTAATGTTGCGAGATGCACGGAAGGCTAACTGATTGGGTGTCGTAACGCCCATACCGCTAGCGGGCCGAGCTGACGATGCCATGGCGACAGGCGACAGAGCCGCGGCACTCCCCACTCCACTGTCGGACGGGGTACACTCCACGCGCCCGCTACAGCAGGTCAACGGCCTGGGGCGACACGCACGTACCACTGGCCATTCATGAGTTCCGCCACCCTTACGACAGGGGAAGGTATCCCGCGGAGGCAACAGCGGGTGGTTTCTTCTGCTCAACGGCGCGCGCAGCGGCGCTACTGCAGAATGGACGAGGCGCGGCAGAGCCCGGCGAGCATTTTTTTTACCAGCAGCTAATAACTAGTACTGGACTGTGGAGCCGTGAAACAAGATGACTGCGACTTTCCATAATGTGGAAAGTGAAGGACTGGTGTTTCCCCGTTGTGAGTGGTGGAAAAGATTTTGTCTTTAGCAGACAGGACGATCGTTTTGTTTTGTCTTGACCACTGAATGGTGGGATCCATAAACTTTTGGCAGTGACTTGTTAAGTGTGCTTTGTGAATTGCACGTGGGACACTTGGTATACTTAGAGGACAGTTGTCGTTTGGTGAACAATTATTGTATGAAGGCAAGAAACTAGAGTGGGACATTGACATTTGCGTCTGTAGTAGGAGACATTTCTTGAACTGGTGCGGGAATAAGTGCTGTTTGTTGAAACTTACGACTTTTAATTACACCATGAACTGAAAGGACAGAACCGTGGGTAATAGTAGTTGTAGGGCCATTTTTTTGGACGAACAGATTCGTGTGGATGGTACTCTGACAGTGACTATGACATTTGTGTTTAATGTGAGATACAGTTTGCTGTCCAGTGCGTGTTCAAAATGCCGATTTGAGTGACTCAAAGACTTTCGTCCGTGTAACCATGGGAGAGCTTTGACACCGAGACAGTGGTTCTAGGAAAACTATCAGCAACTTTTTGACCACAAGAAAATCACAGAATGAAAGGTTTCCGTGTGACTCGCAAGATAGGAAATAATGTATTTGTAATTGTGTAAATGTTTTTTTATGTGTTTCATTCCTGAAGGGACAGCAAGTGTAATTGTATTTCATCAACATTTGTCTTTAGAATAGTTAGTGTTTGTTTTTTGTCTGTTCTGGGTTATCAAGTTCACGTAGCATGTTTATCAGAATATTTGGTACAATGATGCTCTAATTATAAGCCAGTGGCGTAATACTAACGTAGCGGTTCATGTAGCATTGATCAGTAAGGTTGTCACAGGGGACAAGAGTTTGCATTGCACAACAAATATCGGAATTAACTGATGTATTTTGATGTCGTCCATAGTAATAATCTTGTTGGTGTTTTGACTGAAGCCACTTATTTTTATTATCACAGTGGTGACATTTCACATTAAAGTGTAACGAAGGCTAGTCGAAATGCAAGTTCTTGTCGTCTATATGTGCGACAACAGAGAAAGTATTTTTTATTTGTTTTAGAATTATTGAAATTTGGATTACTCATAAAAATAACGAAGATCCCAGTAACTAAAGCAAAATTTTATCTCAAGATTATTTTTTCATTTCTATGATGTGATGTTTTATTTGTCATGTAGATTGTCGTAAATTAGTATGTGTACGTTACTCCGGATTGTGGAGAGTACAATAATGCAACAACTGCCAATTTGGTAAAGTAACAACATTTGGTCGTCAATTTGAGGTCACCAGGGGCTAAGGTCTCCTCCTGGTTACTTTGATGATTTGCTACGTTTGTTCTAATACAGTTTTCTTAAAAAAATGTTCGGAACTACCCTCGCATTGCAAGGATAGTACCGTGCCATTTTTTTTTGCATGGGTAGCCGGTGGTGAAAGGGTACAGTACCGCCCAACATTGAAAATAGGTACGAAATTCTTGTCAGAACAACACATTTTTTGTGTAAAAGTAACTCAATTTCAATTAATACAGCGTAGCCGGACACCAGTGTGGGAAAGAATGACAATTTATTTATTTAATTGATCACATGTGCACTCCCTCAAAATAAATCCCTACATCCAGTTTGGTGAGATCTGTGAAAGGAATGAATGTATGGTCGTCTGCTAACCACAGATAGTGAATCGGAATATATGATCATCTTTGAGTCGATCCTTTGGCTACCTTTGGTGAGACCAAAGAGATGGAAGTTACCAGAGCTTTGAGCGTCTGAAATGTGGCTGACCAATAAGGTAGCAAGGTGCTTCTCCCACTTCGAGAGAGGTGCGAGAGAATCAGAATACGGCCATGTTTCAGCACTCTGCCGCTGAACCTTCTGCTGTAAAGACCTGTTTTTTTTTGTTGTGCTCCGTGATGAAAGAGTGGAGGCATGGTATGGATGTGGAATATTTAAGAGTAGTTAGAATTAATACTTTCTCTTTCACAGGACCTTTTGTGGGGAAAATTACAAAGTGAGGCAGGTAATTTTAAGGGGATTGTAGTAAACCAACGGTCACAAAGAGCCCACGTGTAGTTGTAAGTTGAGATACTTCCGTGAGCTTAAGCTGAAATATTTAAGAATTAATAGCGTGTGTACAATAAGCTGAAATATTTAAGAATTAATAGCGTGTGTACAATAAGCTGAAATATTTAAGAAATAGCGTGTGTATCATAAGTTGAAGTATTTAAGAAATATCATTCCGTGTGACGCTGAATTTAAACTCTGAGAGAGAATCAAGGTGAGTCGGCCGTTTTTCCAGCAACGCCACTTGGCTTGCATTGCACAGGAAGACGTGCGTTTATCTCCAGAGTTCACAGTAGGAAAGTAGAATTACAAAGTGGGGCAGTGTCGTGTGAAACTGGGATAAATATTGATTGAAGTGGGAAAGCGGAAAGTGATGAAGTTGTAACCGCTCTTTGTGTAATATTTCATATTGTTGTGCTGTGTATGTCTTGTAATTTGGGTATGTGTGTTTTGCATGGGAGTAGCAAGGTAGTTTCGAAAGATTTGTGGGTATGCCTGTTCCTTCTGTATCGCTCGATCTGGAGGAAAGTTTCGTGAGGATTATTGTGAGAGGCGAAGTGTGAGGTATAATAAAAGATCCACCATCCGATCCAGGGAGTGCACTGTTGCGGTAAATAGATTACGAGACCATAGTATAGAGATTCACTAACGTAAAGCCATGCCCACTGGGCGGAATTTCTCATGTGATTTTGTTGTAGGTTGTAGAATTTGTGTGTTTAGGAATAAATCAAATAGTGAAAAGAAAGAGATTGGTGGCCTTTTTCATTAAATTGTATGTTATCGTAATGTCCCGAATTTATATAAAAGCCGTTAAATCAAAGACAAAAGGTAAATGTGGTATTGCCAGTGCGTAGTGTACAGTCAGAGTTCTATAAATCACTGATAGTCAGATGCGTGTTTCCGTTGCGTATTATTCATACAGGAGGATAATTTATAACTAAATAGTAAGATACGAGAATTCATGTTGCTCGATAAATTAAGGAAGATTCCACTCGCTTGGCAAACCACACATCTTGCAGGCCTGACTGCTTGATGCCACAGTATGAGAAAGGCAAGTGGGTGCCTCTCAATATGTTGTAAAAAACTAAGAAATCGACCCGTTTTCTCCATTCTCTATCGCATCGAAAAAATGTCAGATCGTCACCTTTGCCGCTTTTCTTTGTGAAACGCTTACATTTATCGTCTGCAAACTTATGTCCCGTGGTGCGGTATGCGGACACACTAAAAGCAACACACTGGAACAGAATAATCTTCTAAGTTGATGTAATCGGCCCGTAATAAGCAGTACAATTCAAGTTTTAGTTATCGTTTATTGACTTATTAGCCAGCTTTGGTACCTTGGAGATGACCGAGGACCTTAAGATTTGGCATGAAACGAGGTGTGGCAGCCACGTTACACGAGAGAATTTGAAAAGTGTTTATATGTAGTAACAACCCAAGAAATCGGCCCGTCTTCTCCATTTGCTATCGGATCGAAGTAATGCGAGATCGTCACATTGGCCGCTTTTCTGTCTGAAACCCTTACATTTATCGTCTGCAAACTCATGTCCCGTGGTGCGGTATGCGGAGACACTAAAAGTAACACACTAGAACATAGAAGAACCTTCTAAGTTACTGTAATCGGCCAGTAAAAAGCAGTACAATTCAAGTTTTTGTTATCGATTATTGACTTATTAGCCGGCTTTGGTGCCTTGGACATGACCGACGACCTTAAGATTTTGGATGAAACGAGGTGTGGCCGCCACGTTACACGAGAGAATGTGAAAAGTGTTCATATGTAGTAAAAACGTAAGAAATCTGCCCGTTTTCTCCATTTGCTATCGCATCGAAGTAATGCCAGATCGCCACATTGGCCGCTTTCGCTCTGAAACGCTTACATTTATCGTCTGCAAACTTATGTCGCGTGGTGCGGTATGCGGAGACACTAAAAGCAACACACTACAACACAGAAGAACCTTTTAAGTCGATGTAATCACCCGATAAGAAGCAGTAAAATTCATGTTTTAGTTATCGATTATTGACTTATGATCCGGCTTTGGTAACTTGGACATGACCGAGGACCTCAAGATTTGGCATGAAACGATGTGTGGCAGCTACGTTACACGAGAGAATGTTAATAGTGTTCAAATGTAATAAAAACCTAAGAAATCGCCCCGTTTTCTCCATTTGCTATCGCATCGACGTATTGGCAGATCGTCACATTGGCCGATTTTCTCTGTGAAACGCTTACATTTATCGTCTGCAAACTTATGTCGCGTGGTGCGGTATGCGGAGACACTAAAAGCAACACGCTAGAACACAGAAGAACTTTCTAAGCTGATGTAATCGGTCAGTAAGAAGCAGTAGAATTCAAGTTTTATTTATCGGTTATTGACTTATTAGCCGGCTTTGGTGCCTTGGACATGACCGAGGACCTTAAGATTTGGCATGAAACGTAATTGTAATAACAATGCACTGGTCTCTGAAACATGTTCCTCAGTGCTATTCGGCTGTGCATTTGAACTGGCAATATTCGCATTTTGAAAAGCAGATAATGTATCTTGACTTATTTGAGGAAACGGTGAGGATGCAAAACCTTAATCTGCAGTATTTGCAAGATTGTGTCCTGTCATTTCGGATTCCTGATGCGAGCTGTTGCCGACCGAGTGATCGATAATGCTTCCCTGTTCAATAATTGTTTCACTGTCTACACCATTATTTGGCGCCTGCTCCACTTATCTATGCACAATTACCAAATTACTACTTTGAATGTCTGTTAATTCATTACACGTTGGTGCTGGTAAGATCTGCTCGTCGTGACTGTCATTTCTCAATTTACTTTGGAGCCTAGTGTTAAGTTTTTCACACGCCATAGTTATCACGCATTTCACACGATAAAAAGAAAAGCACAATTTGAAGAGTAAAAATAAGAAAACACATCATCATAGCACTGAAAATAATATCTAGTTAATTGAAAGCGCAGCTGCGAAATACTTCATGCAAATTTACATGCAAGCCACAACTGTTTTACTGTACAACAATGAAAAACTACAACTACAAAGGAGGTTCTCTTTACAATTACGCGCCAGCAATAAACAATGGCTACACTAATTACACAAATTACAAGAAAAAAATCAGAAGATTCCAGTGAGGTATCCTCGGCTAAGGGTCGACATACGAAACGTCCGCTTAGAAAATTTATAAATGACTGTGCTTAAACTGACACACAATATTTTTAGCGCAACGCAATCTGACTTTCGAAAATCCCTACAAAAGAATGGCCCTGACTAACAATAACCTATACCTTTCATGAATCACTCACTTCACATAAATCTTCGTTACTCGAACTACTGCAATACAGCGAGCGCCAATACTGCCAGCTAAATAAAAGATTCAAACTACTGAAGGCACTAACTACTGATAGCCATACTTAGCAAATGAAAGATTTTGATAGGGAACAAACAATGTATTTACCTTAACAGTGTTCAAAAGTCATTATATATATATATAATCAGTTCATAACATCCAGTCTTACAAATTTACTCTCTCTGATGGACACACGTCCAGATCATCCACTCTCAAAATTGCGCCATCTCTCTCCCCACATCGACCACTGCTGGCGGCTCACCTCCAACTTTGAAACGCTACGTGCTGTTAACAGCCAACAGCCCAACACTACAATAGCAAATTCCAACAATGCGAACCAGCCACAGACTGCACACAGCACAGTCAGTGAGTTTCATATAGGGCTCTAGGTGACGTTACCAACATAAAAACCTAAACAGCCTACTTACACTTCAACCTCGTACAGTTTTGCGCTAGCTTCATACTAACGAAGTTGCTAAATTTCAGGCAAGATCTGTTATTAGCTGTAACTCATAACTAAGCATTTGCGGACCTATTTTTATATGAACTTTTTTCTTTAGTTTTACTTTTAGAAAACATATTAAAATATTTGCATATCTTCGTGAATCACTCTGTATATCCTACCAACCCTGGTACATGAAGAAGAATAATGATGCACTGTGGTGGCCGTTCTGTCACAGGAAATTGCGACTCCATTGAATTATACTAGGTCTGTTCAAAAAATTGCGGAATGTTGCCCACAAAATTTTTCTACGCTTACCTTTAATTTATTGTGTACGGTATCCTTCGAAATACTCTTCTCCACAATTGATACTCCGCTCCCAACGCCGTTCCACTTCCGCAGGCAGTCTTGGTACGCCTTTTGCTGGCTCGCGCGAAGCGCCTTCTGCAGTGTTTTTTTAATCTCGTCCGTCGTTATAAACCTTCGTCCATTCATAGAGTATTTCAACTTTGGAAAAGAAACACTGTCCGAAGGGGACAGGTCTCTCATTTGTGCGATCGAAAAGCTCTTCACAGGTTGCAAGGCGAAAGTCTTTCCGGCCTTTACTCGTGAGTCGTGGGTCGAACTTGGCGGCGACACGATGCATTCCAAGATGCTGTGTCAGGATTTCAAGACATGATCCAACTGAAATTTTATATTCTTATGCAGTCTCTCGGACAGCCATTCTTCGACTGGCACGCACAATTTCGTTGAAATTCCTTACATGAGCGTCGAAGGACATCCTGAATGAGGGTCATCTTTAACTTCCCTTCGGCCATTTTTAAACCGTGCGATCCATTCGTAACAACGAGTACGGCTTAAGCAATCATCACCGTAGGTATCCTGCATCATTAGGTGTGTCTCTGTAAAGGTTTTCTTGAGTTGCACGTAAAATTTAATGCAGACGCGTTGCTCCTCTAAGTCCGTCATCTCGAAATTCGCAAACTGTGCGACACAACGGTCTTCCTAATACAACACTGAACAATAAGAAAGAGTCATACAACAATGAAACTTCCAGCAGTTACAGATTAAACACAGGCGTGTGCAAGGATGCCAACCGCATTTTGCTCCAACTCACCATTGCCACTAAATTAAGAATGTTCCGAAATTTTTTGAAGAGACCTCCTATACCTACTAACGGTGTATACGTTGAGATAGTTACAATGACATCCAACATCGTCTTCTGGGTGGGATCACTTTTTTGTCAGATAGTGTATATCCCAATGGTAAATTCCCGGATATGGGTGCCCTGACAAAATTTTATCTACAAGTCCCCTCTACAACCCCTGTAACCCGATATAATTTTCTAGATTCTGAGATGTTTCATACTGCTTATGTGAGCTTGGAAAAGAGAATCGAGATCAACACCCACATAAACAGCATAAAATAATGAGTAGACAAATACAATTAAACCGGCAATCGCGTTCTGTTACTCATCTTTTGTTTCCAACTAAAGGGCTGTTACACTATACTATCTGACTAGGCACAAGCGTGTTGATCACAAAACATATTATATCTTACTAAGACTCAGAAACAGAAAAGTGAGACTAGAACATTATGAGAACAATATGTTATTAAGTGCCATTAGATAGTACACAGTTCTTCGATTGGCTAATCTGTAGCGTGATAATTTTTCTGGTATAATGTGCAGACGTTTGTCACATGACTATCACCACTGTATCGAACTACACACCATTCGAAACTACACTCATCTAGACTAACAGTAATTAATATTTTTCACTTCTATTGATATTTAACCATTTAAACCGCCTAGAACCTTAACTGAGGTTTAAGTTACCTCTGCTCGTTTGCTCTGATACTTTGTGGCCTTAGCTCTGTCTGACAACTGTTTTCCAAGATAACACGTGAGGAAAGCGAATTTTGTCCCCGAATTACATTCACATCTGTGTTATCTTGTCCATGATACTAAGATCTTGTCAACTACAGAATCCAAATGCTTCACATGTTTCTCTAGGAAACAGCGCTGACGCACTCACATTAATATTTCCTTAGTTGCCGACCGTCAAATCAGATGTGGGACTACTCAGCAGCTAGTGTCTATATGAAAGCTTTAGCTGGTCCGGAGGTGTTTAACTCACTGTATTTCCTTATGCGAAAGTATAATGTCGTGTGACATTGTCGGCTTGGATATCCTACGGGGTGGGTTTAGCTGCCTGGCGGAGAAGGTGTCCTTCTTGTGGGGTCTTGCCCACTCGTCGCTAATAGGGCGCCTATGGGATGCAGCGTTCTCGGAATGCTATACAACAATTCAAACAAATAACATTAGTAGTTTTAATTCTATAAAGCAATTGACAATACTTAATTTTGGAGATTTACAAGCAGTAGTCCCAAACGATGGGCGACAGGCAATATAGTTTAGAGTCCTTAATATGAGGACTGTTCAGGCAAGTTGACACACGTCACTGATAACTAACGTCCGCGATCCGGTGTCGATCTGAGCGACCGAGGCTAGAAGTAGCGGCGTTTATATTATCTTCTTCCAGATGTCGCTCTTGGCGAGGCGCGATTCAATTCCGCTCACCGTTGGCCGACGTTTCCTCACTGCTTTCTCTGCTGTTGCATTCCTCATCTTCGTTCCGGCGCTTGTGATTACACCAGAACACTTCCCCCTTCTGCATTGGCCCCTTTCCTTGAGGATACGTGACCGTTGTGCTGTACGTGTAATTGTAGGATGGAGACGAGTGATGATGTGAGAAGCAGAGGCTGAACCCCGTGCTTGCAAATAGCCTTTTGCTCTCAAATAACCCCCAAGGCGGCCAGAAAGCTTTACGTCCCCTTCCAGCGGACGATCACCATCAACAATGTCATATGTCCTCACTTCATGAGATGCTGGAAAGAGCTTTGGAGTCTAATTGAGGACTGGTGATCGGGAACTTCACGCCACCACCTCTTCTCCCCTTGCCTGTCGAGTACTGCAGAGAAGGGATTCTAAACGAGAAAGGAATGACAGGAAAAAAAAATAAGACTAACTGAGAAAGTCAATACGACGATGAAAATGACGCAGCAAAGTATCAGAAATTAAAAATGACATTTAAAACTATTAACTGAATAAAAATAATAAAGTCTATTGATTAGATTTAGAAAGACATCCATAGATCCTTCTAAACATTCTTCAAAAAAAATACAAAAAAGGCCTGTAGATGTCTTTATTAAGAAGGCGTTGCAGCAATAAACATATGAGCATCCGCAAACGAGGAAAAAAACTGAAAGTAAACTAAGAGGTGTGACGCCGTTAACGAAGAGGAAAGAGCGGAGGGGGTACCGTGGCAAGACTTGCAGGTATCCGCCTGCTTGGCAGATGGGGCGTGGAGGCAGAAGAGTCGGGGGCCAACATCTGAGGCCTGGCCGCGGTATCCCCGGCACCACCACCGGGCGGAAGCCACTAAAGGACGGCGGAAGCCAAGAAGGACATCACAGTAGAATTGAAGAAATGTCTGGCTGGCACTGGTTTAGTGCATAAGAGAAAGGGTTGCGTGCCCATGCGCCTACCCTGCTCTGAAGTGCTATATACACGGTGATTTTTTCCACAGTATACAAAATCTAGGAATAGATCGATGAGAGAATATGGAACAAAAAAGGTCTAATGACTTATGTCCGGAAATGTATGGTTTCCGTGCTAAAGACCTTTGTTCCATCATACATTGTTAAATGGACTGAAGTCTAATACGCGCTGTACCATGCAGTTACTGTTACATTATGCATGGTTCCCTCCTGGAGGGTGGCACTGTTCCTCATAATCTATGTAATCAAAAGTATCCGGACACCTGACTGAAAATGACTTACAAATTCGTGGAGCTCTCCATCGGTAATGCTGCAATTCAATATGGTGTTGGCCTACTTACTCTTAGCCTCGATGACAGCTTCCACTCTCGCAGGCATACGTTCAATCAGGTGCTGGAAGGTTTCGTGCGGAATGGCACCCCATTCTTCACGGAGTGCTGCACTGACGAGAGGTATCTATGACGGTCGGTGAGGCCTGCCACGAAGTCGGCGTTCCAAAATATCCCAAAGGTGTTCTATAGGATTTAGATCAGGACTCGGTGCAGGCCTGTCCATCACAGAGATGTTACTGTCGTATAACCACTCCGCCACAGGCCGTACATTATGAACAGGTGCTTGATCATGTTGAAAGATGCAGTCGCCATCCGCGAATTGCTCTTCAACAGTGGCAAGCAAGAAGGTGCTTAAAACATCTATGTAAGCCTGTGCTGTGATAGTGACACCCAAAAAAACAAGTGGTTCATGCCTCCTCCATGAAAAACACTACCACACCGTAACACCACCGACTCCGAATTTTACTGTTGGCACTACACACACTAGCAGATAACTTTCACCGGGAATTCGCCATACCCACACACTGTCATCGGATCGCCACATTATGTACCGTGATTCGTCACCATACACAACGTTCTTCCACCGTTCAGTCGTCCAATGTTTACGCTTCTTACACCAAGCGAGGCGTCGTTTGGCATTTACTGGCGTGATGTGTGGCTTATGAGCAGCTGCTCGACCATGATATCCAAATTTTCTCACCTCCTGCCTAATTGTTATAGTGCTTGCAGTGGATCCTGATGTGGTTTGGAATTCCTTTGTTAAAGTCTGGATAGATGTCTGCATATTACACATTACGGCCCTCTTCAGCTGTCAACGGTCTCTGTCAGTCAACAGACGAGGTTGGCCTGTACGCTTTTGTGCTGTACGTGACCCTTCACGTTTCCACTTCACTATCACATCGGAAACAGTGGAGCTAGGGCTGTTTAGGAGTGGGAAAATCTCGCGTACAGACATATGACACAAGTGACACCCAATCACCTGTCCACGTTCGAAATCTGAGTTCCGCGGAGTACCCCAATCTGGTCTCCCACGATGTCTACTGACTACTGAGGTCTGTGATACGGAGTACCTGCAAGTAGATGGCAGTACAATGTACCTAATATGAAAAACGGATGTTAGGTGTCCGGATACTTATTTTCACATAGTGTACGCCATGCCCTAGCGCTCTTTCCTAGTATGGTAATTGATAATGTTGTGTCCGATTTACTTCTCTTGCTGACTTACCTTGTAATGGATGTGATACAGCGTAGTATACAATGGTTCCGTATTCGAATCGAGAACTTGCCGAGATAGTATTTACTTGCGGACAGGCAAATGGCAATGGGCGACGAGCAGCGAGATTGTATCAGAAGACCTACCCCGCTGTCAACAACCACAGCATTCAATATTTGCAAGAGTGTTTCGTCGTTTGTCTGAGACAGGTTCGTTTCAGGAAGCAGGAAACCATGAAGGACGTACCCGAAATGTTCGGATACCAACTTGGAGGAAAATGTGATTAACACCAAGGAATGCGACCGCCGAGTCGGTACCAGGCAGTTGCCCCGTCAGTACAGAATAAGCCAGACGACAGCGTGGAAATTCTCCATGGCAGTTGTTACTACCTTTTCGCTTACAGAGTGTTCAGGGCTTACTAGCGACAGACTTACCACATCTGAAGCAATTTTGTCACTGGTTTTATCGGCAGCAACCATGATTTCGGGATTTGTGTCATCCATCCTATTCACAGAGGCCACATTTACGCGGCGTGGTATCTTCGACTTTCGTAACAGGCATTTGTGGCATAGTATCCAAAACCTCCATGGTATGGTGACAGCGAATCATCAGCATAGGTGCAGCCGGAACGTGTGGGTCGGGATAATTGGCGACAGTATTTTGGGACCAGTCTTCCTTCCAGGTCGCCTAACAGGCCGGAAATATGGGCGTGTCTTGCCGTCCCTGCTGGAAGAAGTGCCATAGATGATTTGAAGGGTAATGAGGGTGCTACATAATGGTTCTCCAGCCCACTTCGCCATTAACGTCCGGACGCATCTTAATCTTGTCTTCCCTGGTCGATGGATCGGATGAGGGTTCAAGTCACATGGCCTCCTCTTTCACCGGCTGTCAACCCGCGCGATTTCAGGTTATGGGACCATCTCAAAAGTATCGCGCATGAAGAGCCCGTCGCAGATGTGGAGACACTGGAACAGCGTATTCATGCTGCATTTGAAACTGTTCGGATGCAGCCTGGACAATGTGATCGTGTGAGACAGAACTTGCTTCAGCGCGCACACGTATGCCTTGAGGAACACGGAAACCATTTTCAACACATGCTGTAACTGTAGCTGCGTGGTACAGCGCCTATTAGACCACAGTCACTGTAATAATGTAATACTGAATAAATGGTCTCTAGCATGGAAACCATGCATTTCCGCAGGCCGGAGTGGTCGAGCGGTTCTAGGCGCTACAGTCTGGAACCGTGCGATCGCTACGGCGGCAGGTTCGAATCCGGCCTCGGGCATGGATGTGTGATGTCCTTAGGTTAGTTAGGTTTAAGTAGTTGTAAGTTCTAGGGGACTGATGACCTCAGACGTTAAGTCCAATAGTGCTCAGAGCCATTTGCACCAAGCATTTCCGGACGCAAGTTCATTAGACCTCTCTTGCTCCGCATCCTCTCATCGATCAATCCCTGGAGTTTGTACACTGTGAAAAAAATCACCCTGTAGAAACGTAGCACAGGGAGTCTCAGGCGTCAGCAGAGGAGCTGGTGCAGACCGCGCGTGGCACCATCCAGCTGAGCGGGGTGACGTAAAGATCGTGCGGTGGTAATTGGCGAGGAAGGTGAGGTATCACAGTCGGCGCTACATTTCATTGTCGGCGGTTCGTGAATACTGCCAGAAGTCAAGGCGTGATTTATCGCCGTCATTATGCAGGTAAGTAATCGTCCTTCCCTTGACCCGTACAACAGCGTGACTTTTGATGGCGGGGATATGAGTGTCCTCAGCATGGATGAAAGTCTGTGCATCAATCGAATCCGACGGAACGCGGAGTTAGCAGGCACCGAACTGTCGACCCAGTTTACAGAAGTCATTGGTGGCAGCACAAATCAGGTGGCAGTCATCAATTTCCACGAGGTGGTGCCCGACAATCCGATTGCGTGAAGACACTGATTTGTGGCGCATTTTGTTCATACAACATGATAACATGTTAGAGGGAAATAAAGGCTGGTGGACATGGCGCCAAACCGTGGACCACCTCGTCGATGGATGCCTAAGTTCTACATTGTTGTTGACGGATGTGCAGCACAGTAGTGGAGTGCAGAAATCTTTGGTTCGAGGAAGGCGCGTGTTAGATGAGTGATTGAGAGCGTTACTGAAGTCGACGATGAAATCAGAAATTTATGCCACATAGGGCGTGATGTGTCCTACTGATACCGGCGGTGATATTTCCATGAGGATGTGCAGCAAGCCGCACGTGAGGGAAGCGCCCTGTACCTAACCTTGTGCATGATGGTCACGTACATATACACTGCTCGGAGTGGCACATTGGCAAGACCGAGGCTCCCCGCTGTCATGGGGAGGGTGAGCGTTTCGTAACGCACCTTAAAGACCGTACCGGCTGTAAGAAAGGCGATCTGGATGCTGCGTCCAATATCTGATGGCAGTTTGATGTGGACCATCTTGGAAGTCATATGTTGATTGAGGTATTCGATACTTTATAAGAATCTGGTTGGAGGAGGAGATTTTGTCGCATTGCCATGCGGATAAATTAAAAAGTACGCTGAAAATTAGTGGCAGTGGAGCGGCGCACCATCAGGGTGAAAATAATACCAAGGTATCATAGGTTCTGCACGCACTGGAGGGGTGCTAAGTCGTCGTGTGAAAGGCCGCGTCCAATGGACATCGCCGAGGCTTTAACGACACGCATGGTACTGCCTGCAGCAGCTCCGTACATTGCTATCAAGTCGGATATTATCTGCGTTTTGATCGGCGAGCGGACTAAGAGGAGAAGCACGTCCGTATACGCACGACTACGAAAATTCTGCTATCGAGCCGTGAGACCAGAAAGGTACCCCGGCTAAGGAGATGGGTACTCGCTCTATCCACCACAGAGAGAGTACTTGCTCTCGATATACTGCATTATTTTCCAATCCTTATAACACATTCCGATCAAATAGGATCTTTTGTAACACTTTAAATTTGGTGTACATTTATGACCTATTGTACGTTTGTAGCAGACATCTGACTCTCTCAGTAAATACTCTGTTCTCTTCAGCATGAGCTACACTGACACTCTTCGAGTCTGTGCGGAACCGAACACACCCCTCAAATGGTAGGAGAGAGTTGCTGGAGTGGATGTCATACGGACGCACAGCAATCAATACTTCCAGTTTGGCTGATACGGAGCACATCACGTGGCCTCGGCTGGAGTTCTGACCGTGGGTGGAGCACGTGGCTGTCTCCATGGTTACGGCGGGCGCGGACAGCTATTGAGCGAGCGGCAGCGCCGGTGGAGGGGAAATACTGTCTTTCATATAATGAGTAACTTCACGTTTAAGAACTGCGCTGGCTTGCAACGTGGATGTCCTAGACTGGTGATCATGCTTGAAGATAAGTTTGTGTTTTAAAATTCACATTACTGAGTGAATCCTTCAGGCTGACAGAAAGCATTCACGGAAATGATTGTAGATATATTTCAGTAACGAATATAAGATAATGCAAGTAAATAATCAAGATTATAAGATACTGAATAAATTTATGATGAGTTTATCAAAAGATGTACTGTCCGAATGGCCGAATAGCGAAAACACAGTGTAAGATAAGTGATTTTAGAAGAGACTACGTGCACACAAGAAAGATAAGCCAAGGGCATTTGACTCGTTATGGTAATTTTCTGAACAGACAACATACAGGTACATAATTACTTGCTGGTGATGAAATTTATATTTCGAAGTATGTCGTTTTGGAAAAAAAAATCAGTGCGAAAACTTTCAGATCTAAATTATGTTCGCCTTCTTCCTCTTGTTTGTTCTGTGAAGTAATCCATGCAAAATGAGCTGTAAAATTGCAAAAGTAATCGTTTTCATTGGTATGGTAACGTGCTGCGCATCAGATACACAGCTAGTGGAGTTTTGTTGACTCTCAGCAGCAACACTAGTACAGTATAAAGAAAAATAACGTCTTTCCTTTTAAATATAACTCTCTTCTTGAAACAGTACAAACAGGAAACGTTTCATACAATAAATTCTTATTTTAAGTTCAAAAATGTGTGTAAAATCTTAGGGGACTTACTGCTAAGGTCATCAGTCCCTAAGCTTAAACACTACTTAACCTAAATTATCCTAAGGACAAGCACACACACCCATGCCCGAGGGAGGACTCGAATCTCTGCCGGGACCAGCCGCACAGTCCATGACTGCAGCGCCTTAGACCGCTCGGCTAATCCCACGCGGCAGGGACTTAACTGCTAAGGTCATCAGTCCCTAAGCTTACACACTATTTAACCTAAATTATCCTAAGAACAAACATAAATTTTCTCAGCATGTTATAGTCTTAGGTGGAGATTTCAATTTACCAGATGTAGACTGGGACACTCAGATGTTTGGCTCTGAGCACTATGGGACTCAACTGCTGAGGTCATTAGTCCCCTAGAACTTAGAACTAGTTAAACCTAACTAACCTAAGGACATCACAAACATCCATGCCCGAGGCAGGATTCGAACCTGCGACCGTAGCGGTCCTGCGGTACCAGACAGCAGCGCCTTTAACCGCACGGCCACTTCGGCCGGCACTCAGATGTTTAGGACGGGTTGTAGTGACAGAGCATCGAGTGACATTATACTGAGTACACTATCCAAAAATTACCTCGAGCAATTAAACAGAGAACCGACTCGTGGAGATAACATCTTGGACCTACTGATAACAAACAGACCCGAACTTTTCGACTCTGTAAGTGCAGAACAGGGAATCAGTGATCATAAGGCCGTTGCAGCATCCCTGAATATGGAAGTTAATAGGAATATAAAAAAAGGGAGAAACGTTTATCTGTTTAGCAAGAGTAATAGAAGGCAGATTTCAGACTACTTAACAGATCAAAACGAAAATTTCTGTTCTGACACTGAGAATGTTGAGTGTTTATGGAAAAAGTTCAAGGCAATCATAAAATGCGTTTTAGACAGGTACGTGTCGAGTAAAACTGTGAGGGACGGGAAAAACCCACCGTGGTTCAACAACAAAGTTAGGAAACTACTGCGAAAGGAAAGAGAGCTTCACTGCAAGTTTAAACGCAGCCAAACCCTCTCAGACAAACAGAAGCTAAACGATGTCAAAGTTAGCGTAAGGAGGGCTATGCGTGAAGCGTTCACTGAATTCGAAAGTAAAATTCTATGTACCGACTTGACAGAAAATCCTAGGAAGTTCTGGTCTTAGGTTAAATCAGAAAGTGGCTCGAAACAGCATATCCAGACACTCCGGGATGATGGTGGCATTGAAGCAGAGGATGACACGCGTAAAGCTGAAATACTAAACACCTTTTTCCAAAGCTGTTTCACAGAGGAAGATCGCACTGCAGTTCTTTCTCTAAATCCTGGCACAAACGAAAAAATGGCTGACATCGAAATAAGTGTCCAAGGAATAGAAAAGCAACTGGAATCACTCAACAGAGGAAAGTCCACTGGACCTGACGGGGTACCAATTCGATTCTACACAGAGTACGCGAAAGAACTTGCCCCCCTTCTAACAGCCGTGTACCGCAAGTCTCTAGAGGAACGGAAGGTTACAAATGATTGGAAAAGAGCACAGGTAGTTCCAGTCTTCAAGAAGGGTCGTAGAGCAGATGCGCAAAACTATAGACCTATATCTCTGACGTCGATCTGTTGTAGAATTTTAGAACATGTTTTTTGCTCGAGTATCATGTCGTTTTTAGAAACCCAGAATCTACTCTGTAGGAATCAACATGGATTCCGGAAACAGCGATCGTGTGAGACCCAACTCTTTGTTCATGAAACCCAAAAAATATTAGATACAGGCTCCCAGGTAGATACTATTTTCCTTGACTTCCGGAAGGCGTTCGTAACAGTTCCGCACTGTCGCCTGATAAACAAAGTAAGAGCCTACGGAATATCAGACCAGCTGTGTGGCTGGATTGAAGAGTTTTTAGCAAACAGAACACAGCATGTTGTTATCAATGGAGAGACGTCTACAGACGTTAAAGTAACCTCTGGCGTGCCACAGGGGAGTGTTATGGGACCACTGCTTTTCACAATATATATAAATGACCTAGTAGAATGTGTCGGAAGTTCCATGCGGCTTTTCGCGGATGATGCTGTAGTAAACAGAGAAGTTGCAGCATTAGGAATTTGTAGTGAAATGCAGGAAGATCTGCAGCGGCTAGGCACTTGGTGCAGGGAGTGGCAACTGACCCTTAACATAGACAAATGTAATGTATTACGAATACATAGAAAGAAGGATCCTTTATTGTATGATTATATGATAGCGGAACAAACACTGGTAGCAGTTACTTCTATAAAATGCCTGGGAGTATGCGTGCGGAACGATTTGAAGTGGAATGATCATATAAAATTAATTGCTGGTAAGGCGGGTACCAGGTTGAGATTCATTGGGAGAGTCCTTAGAAAATGTAGTCCATCAACAAAGGAGGTGGCTTGCAAAACACTCGTTCGACCTATACTTGAGTATTGCTCATCAGTGTGGGATCCGTACCAGATCGGGTTGACGGAGGAGACAGAGAAGATCCAAAGAAGAGCGGCGCGTTTCGTCACAGGGTTATTTGGTAACCGTGATAGCGTTACGGAGATGTTTAGCAAACTCAAGTGGCGGACTCTGCAAGAGAGGCGCTCTGCATCGCGGTGTAGCTTGCTCGCCAGGTTTCGAGAGGGTGCGTTTCTGGATTGAGGTATCGAATATATTGCTACCCCCTACTTATACCTCCCGAGGAGATCACGAATGTAAAATTAGAGAGATTCGAGCGCGCACGGAGGCTTTCAGACAGTCGTTTTTCCCGCGAACCATACTCAACTGGAACAGAAAATGAGGTAATGACAGTGGCACGTAAAGTGCCAACCGCCACACACCGTTGGGTGGCTTGCGGAGTATAAATGTAGATGTAGATGTAGATGTAGACACACTTCCACGCCCGAGGGAGGACCTGAACCTCCGCCGGGCCCAGCAGCACAGTCCATGGCTACAGCGTCTGAGACCGCTCGGCTAATCCCGCGCGGCTTGTTTTAAGTAAAAATATTTCTGTCATCACATTCCGTCAAGAAATGCAAACAGCATACACTTCATCTAATGAATATTCTCTATTAGAGTAAAACATATTGTTTGTTACTTATGGGACTCACTGCTGAATACAACGATAATGAAAAAATTTTCTTAAATTAAAAATCGCAGTTGGTGTTGAATACCGAATACAAGACACAATTATTGTTGCTCATAATCGTTCACATGCTGTTAGCTAAATTTATATTCCATGGCTGTGTGAAACAGGATGCGCTAAAAATTTTCCTAATTACTAATAGGTTCTCACTAAAAGCAAGACTGACTTTAGGCTACATAACATTACTGATTACAGTTGATAAGGTGTAAGGTGAACTTCGAAATAAACAAACAGGATGCAAGAAGAATAATTTCTAAATTCTCAAACCCTGTAAGCTATTTGTTTGAAGATACTTTTATAGAAGAAGCAGAGAACTTAGGGTCATGCGTTATAATTGGCCTTGGAATAAGAGAGAAACATAAAAAAGACATGGTGACCAGGGCCAGTATGACGGAAGAATCCAACAGCCTACGTTATTTGAAAATTAAATGGACAGCGGAAGGAAGGGAAGCTGGAACCCACAATCTCTCGAAAATTACGTGTCAAATCAGTTTCGTTGACGTCTTCGTCAAAAGAGTGGTAAACTGATTCCATTTTGTTAAACTAATGAGAATACTAGGAGAAGATACACAACTATTTCATCAAAATACCATTGTGTGTGTGTGTGTGTGTGTGTGTGTGTGTGTGTGTGTGTGTGTGTGTGTGTGAAGAGGTGGAGAGGGAAGGAGCACGGGGGCGGGGAAGGTGAAGCTGGGTGAGAGGCGGAAGGAGGGATCTAGAATCATGTTCAGAATTAAGTGTCCAATCAAAATGTCAAATGGATTCCTGTTGAAGAATCTACAAGGGAGGAATAAGAGAGTCGTGGATAATGCCTAAAGGATGGGCAGTGAAGGTGCTAGGACGAAAGTATTATTAGTGGACAATATGGGGTGTGTCCACCCTTCACCTTTGTCGTGAAAAGACAGTTGTCAGCAGCGAGTTTCATTCTAACACACTCTTTAGTTACAAGTCACAGAACATTTACAACAAAAGAGTTTACAACAAGTCATGTTTGCAAAAGTGAGCGTTGCAAATTAGAGATATGAATGTGTTGAGCACCTCAATTTCCAGCGTCCCACCCACCCTCGTCAACCTTCAGGGTGGGATGACCAGCTGAACCAGACGTACTGTCTTCTGTCCTTTCCGCTATACACAGCTTTCTATTTTCCCTTTCCTCCACATATATCTCGGGCTTCCGTCCTCTTGAACCAACGCCAAATCACCCGGACGGAATGCAACAGATCTCGCAATGTGCCTCTAACTTCGTGGAATCACCTAAGCTCCTGGTCCACCTTTGCCAGAAGTCGTCTGCCAGTTTTTTTCCGTAGTTTACATCCTTTGGTCAGATTGAGGGTGACAATAGGTTCTGGACACGTGGGCACTTTTAACAAGCCATCACCAACCAGAAATTTTGCTAGCGACAGGGGTTCTGTATCATCACCCAGAGAGATTGGCCTCGAGTTTGCTGCGGCTTCAGTGATGGCCAGAGTGGTCAGAGTTTTTCTGCAGTTAATCTTGATCGTCCCAACACCCTCTGTAAGCTTCGCTTGACAACGCCCTTCAACCTCTCCCACCATCTTCTTCACCAACATGCTTATGACGCAATGAATTTCCAAGTGATCCCGTTCTTCGCGAAGAAGCGATGGGTCTCCCAGGCGGTCAGTGAGTTTTATAGATCCAACAATTCTTTGTTGGTAGAGTAAAAGGTCTTTGTGTTGTCGGTGTAGATAGTGTGCGGCAGTGGATGTCTACTAGCAGATCTCTGTGAAACCATAAAAAATGTGTCGTTGTTCATATTAGAGCAAAGTTCTAAAGGTATTGCACATGTTCCTGCGTTAGCGAAGAGAGTTGTACAGGCCGTTTCCAAGGGCATGCAGATCTTGGTGTAGAGAGGCCCTGAAAAGTCTGTACCAGTGACAGTAAAGAGCTTAGATGGTATCATTCGAACTGCATGTCGAGGTGCTTCAATTTTTTGTCCTGTTGTATTCTTCATGATATTGCATGGTAAACATGTATACAGAACCCATTCAATGGTATGAGGACCTTTAAGTATCCAAAATTCTTTCCAAAGTTCGGATAACACTATTCTGACACCAAGATGATGAAGATCAACGTGTTTGTTAAATGTGAGGTGTCTCGTAAAGTGATGTAACCACTTTATGAATATTGGATGTCGTTGTTCCCAGGTGGATGAGTCCATCTTCAATGAATAGATGAAAGCGTCCAATTTTAGATTCTTGCGGGGTCGGTTCACCGTTCTGGATTGCATGAAATTCCCGTGTGAAACATTGGTGTTAGACTGGTTTAATCCAGTAAGCTCAAATGGTTCAAATGGCTCTAACCACTATGGGACTTAACGTCTGAGGTCATCAGTCCCCTAGAACTTAGAACTACTTAAACCTAACTAACCTAAGGACATCACACACATCCATGCCCGAGGCAGGATTCGAACTTGCGACCGTAGCGGTCGCGCGGTTGCCATACTGAAGCGCCTAGAACCGATCGGTCACACCGGCCGGCAATCAAGTAAGCGCTTTCACTTGTAAGCTCTATTGTTGTGAACTCTTCAGCAAGTTTTAATTTGTGACGAATGTTATGTGTGAAGCGAAAGATCCAACCTGTCGTGCGATTTAATCTTCAGCAGGAACTGAATTAGGAAACGTCTATGATGCCAAGAGGCTTTTTACATTGTTCCTTTCTTGCGGGAGATCATGACTCATATTAGGAGTACCAGATGGCCAACTTATTCTGGGCGTGTAAGCCATGGTGGTCCCTTCCACCAAACATGTGAAGATTGGATTTGATTACCAATAAGGCCCCGCGTTAGGTGATCCGCTGCGTTGTCACGTCCAGAACAATGTCTCCACTGACGAGGCGACGTGTGTTTATGAGTATTTGTCACTTTATTGCAGATGAAAGTCTTCCATCGATTCCCGTAACTGCGTATCCATCCCAATGTCCACAAAGTTGCCTGAGCATGTCGTACTTTGCAGCTGTACAGAAATAAGTTAGTAATAGTGCTCCCACAAGTTCACCTAGAAGTTTCAGGCGTGACAATATTATCCTTTTGGCAGGTACAGGTCTGTTTTTGCTACAGTCTAAGTGAATCATTGTGTTGTAGTGTAGAACACTGTGGATGAGCAGAGCTGCCCCGTACTGTCGTTCCGAAGCTTCACAAAATACTTGAATCAGAACAGCGTGATCTTTAGTAGTTAGTATCCATTGCGGGATACGGAGAGATACAGAGGTGCAATGGACACCCAAGTATTCCATCGTGTTGCCAGATTGTTGGACAGCAATTATTCCCATCAGTTCCCCTACACCATGTTTCTTGGAATAATAATTTTGCCATGATTCATACTTGACAGAATAACCATAGTCGTAAAATTTAGTTGTAGTCTGTTATAGTTTGCTTTTTGTAGTAGGTCTATCAGATAAATTTTCTGTGACATCATCCGTGTTAATGTATAAACTGTCGATTGCTGTGTCCCAGTACACCCCTAAAACTTGAGTAGCTGCAATGATCTCTCGACCTTCGGTTTTTCGTATATTCTGTAACTAATTTCAAGAAGTGGCCCATTGCGCTAATACACTGAAGCGCCAAAGAAACTTGTATAGGCATGATTATTTAAATACAGAGATATGTAAACAGGCAGAGTATGGAGCTAGCGTGCGGCAACGCTTATATAAAACAAGTGTCTGGCGCAGTTGTTAGATCGGCTACTGCTGCTACATTGGAAGGTTATCATGATTTAAGTGAGCCTGAACGTGGTGTTGTAGTCGGCGCACGAGCGATGGGACACAGCCTGTCCGAGGCAGCGATGATGTGCACCGTGAATATCAGGAATCCCATGAAACATCGAATTTCCGACATCGTTGCGGCTGGAAAAAGATCCTGCATGAATGGGATCAACGACGACTGAAGAGAATCGTTCAACGTGACAGAAGTGCAACACTTACGCAAACTGCTGCAGATTTCAATGCTGGACCATCAACAAGTCTCAGCGTGCGACCCCTTCAACGAAACATCATCGATATGGGCTTTCGTGTGCTATTGATGACTGCACGACACAAAGCTTTACGCCTCGCCTGGTCCTGTCGACTGGAAACATGTTACCTGGTCGGACGAATCTCGTTTCAAATTGTATCTAGCGGATGGACGTGTACGGGTAAGGACACAGCTTCACGAATGCATGGACCCTGCATATCAGCAGGGGACTGTTCAGGCTGGTGGAGACTCAGTAATGGTGTGGGGCGTGTGCAGTTGGAGGGCTATGGGACCCCTGATACGTATATATACGACTCTGACAGGTAACACGTACGTAAGCATCCACTCTGATCACCCACATCCATTCATGTCCATTGTGTATTCCGACGGACTTGGGCAATTCCAACAGGACAATGCGGCATCCCACACGTCCAGATTGCTACAGAGTGGCTTCAGGAACATTCTTCTGAATTTAAACACTTTCGCTGGCTACCAAACACCCCAGACATGAACATGATTGAGCATATCTGGGATGCCTTGTAACGTTCTGTTCGGAAGAATCTCCACCCCCTCGTACTATAACTGATTTAGTGATATGCCTAAAGAGAACAGGTTAAATGTGCATGTGAAAAAACAGAGTAATGTGAGGTGCCCATTGGTTTGAAAGAGGTACGAGCGGAATTTATTGCATATCAGAAAACATTTATTTGAGAAATATTGTACAGTTGCAAAGAAGATAAAGAAAAAGTCTGATGGTGTTTTTGAAATACAACATCAGCAGTACGATATTTAAATAAATAACTTGCTTGTGTTTAATTTCATATCACTCTCATTATAGTCAAAGTATTACACTTGTTAATATCATTACTTTCAATGCTGCGCCTGTAATCATGTAGCAGCAGAAAATTTCCTAAGACACTTAACTCACCAGTCGTAATGAAACTGAATGATTATGTTACATTTCATGGGGATATATTTGGCTTGTCAGTACCTCACGTAGTCCGTATCATGGCAGGGTTGGTGAGATATGTTCTTCACAAGGTCTTTGTTGATGGTAACTTGTCCTGTGAAGACGCAAAAGAAAACCTGAAGAAGAAGAAGAAGAATGGAATACTCATTCCTGACAATATACGAGTAATTATTGTACGTCCATCCAATTCTGACAAGACTAATGTTCTCATGACGCTGCTAGCACGCATAGATGGAGACCGATTTGAACATGTTTGTGTATTTTCGAAGACACCGTTTCAGCCCAATTATCGGCTATTTCAGGAGATACTGCGTAGTGTAAAATGCGTTACGCACCTGAGAAAGTAAAGCCAAATGCTGCGTTCATATTTGACGATATTGCTGTGGAAAACAAAGACCAAATTCGAAAATATTTATGTTTTGGTCTTCATAAGGGTGCTGATGTATTTCATCTAAGCCAAACATATTCCATAATCCCAAAACTGTTAGTCAGGGATAATGCAAACCTCGTTATAGTCTTCAAACAAGACAATGCGAATTTAAAACACATTTACGAAGCGCATGTAGGAACTGACATCTCATCAAATGATTCTGTAAACATATAATAGCCGACTGCTGGAATCATTCACAGTATGGGTTTCCCGTCATTGATAAAACAAGAAAACTGAATGATGACAGGCTGTAACGGAACTGAAATGATGGTGGGCTGACAGTAATTTGGAGCCCGCGCGTCGGAAACGGGCGCGCTGGTGTGAGACTGCCAGGGAGTGCACCCTGATGCCATCTATTGGCAAAACTGGGAATTAGCGCTGTCTCAGACAATGCACATAGCTCTCGGAGTCAAATGTATTCTTTTTCTTGGTAATAATAAGTTATTACTGTATGATTTAATGTTATAAAGAGCTAGTAGTAAATTATTATGACTGGTATGAACTCCAGGGTAATAAATATAAATATTCTTAAATACTAAATGATTTCGGTGAAAAGGTGGTAGGGGAACGCCCCACTCTTGGTGATACGAGCGTAGCTAGAGGTAGCTGGAGACACAGGGACTGAACAAAGGGATTGGCCTGGGGAGTGTTGACGTGACAGGACGTGCGTAACTGTGCTCACGCAAAAGTGATTGTGCAACAGCGAAGAGGCGAATACCGTCGCCGTTTGTGGAGTGGAACGCGACGAATGGTTGCCGAAGCCGTCTATATGCCACTGGGGCTGATTGTAAAAGTTCCTGCGCCCAGATTTTATGGCGGACGTGCAGTAGCTTATACGAGTGCTACAGCTCGTAGTTCCAGCCGCCATTAAGGGCATGAGGCGTGAAGAGCTGCGTTAGCCACCTGCATCTCACCACCAGCACCGACACGTCTACCCAAGGCAAGACTGCTTGCAATTGTTAAGTCGAACTTTGTATACATGTAAAAGGAGAATACCAGTTTTCTTTTATTCAAGTGCAGAGGACAGAATATAGTAATGAGTAAAATTACGAGGCATGTTGTTCATTGTAAAGTGTAGTAACCTGAAACATAGTGTAGTGAAATCAGACTGAGGCCACCATCGCCTCTTTCATTTACAATTCTTTTGGTTGTAGAATAATTTAGCGTATAAGAATGTTGAAAAGAGCAATGGTCACACCAGAATGAGTCGCCTATTTTTAGTTACTTAAATTTTTCTGAGTAACCTTTCAAGTAAAGTCACTTAACTTAATATCCAAAATCATTAAATAAGTTGAAGGATAGAATTTTGTTAACCTAAGTTGCATAAATTGTCTTGGTGGTAATTACCAAACCAACTCACAGAAATTGAGAGTATTTGCTTTGTAGAATCACCTAGAATGATCAGAAATAGTAATATTCAGAATTAAGTTTAAATTCAACTCAAGCCGTTTCACTTTGAAACGAGCCAAAAAATTGATTTATTCTTTTGCTCCTTCAGAGCTGGCGACCGTAGTTATAAGTATTTTTAGGAGGATTCGACGGTAAGTCTGCTGCTCTCGTCGTGCTGATAGGATTACCCACTGCTGCTAGCAGTGGTGATTGGATACATAAGCTCACTACCAAGTTAAGTGGGTCAGGTAGGCAGTGTTACCGTGTGAACTGTAGGGCACTGTAGGCCGTGGATCGAACCCGTTCAATCATCACAGCTCTTTGAGAAATAGTCCGGTTAGGAGTGTACTAATCCAATAGGTAAATACTGGCGAGTAACGGTCAAAAATGTATATGCAAGTGAATTTAGCAAGGTCCATGTAGCACCTAATTAATGTGGTGCAATGGCGAGGGTAGGAGTGGAGTAAAAGTGAGATGAGCTTGTGGCAGCTGTGCTGTCTTCAAAGATTAATAACGTGGATTCACTACTACCTCTTACCATTAGGGCTGAGCTATTTACGGTTAAAATACGTAGCAATAAGCGCAAAGGCGTGACAGCTACAAGTCCGTATTGGCTTTATACATACGGAAGTAGGAAGCGGGTCATTCCGTCAGTGGAGGGGTTAAAACATCCGAGTCAGTTGAGAACATACCCCATTTACTGATGGAAAGATTCGGCGGTTCGGTCGCAAGGCATAGGCGAAACTTCCAAGAGTTTCTGTATATACAGACTGGTAAGAGAGGTGAGTGCAGCAGTATACGTTCACCATGGACAAATTCGTGCTCGTATCTGGCTCTCAACCTAAGAGAACGAGTGTGCATAGACAGATCATTCGCTTGTACATGGATGCAAAAATTCAGACTATCGTGCATAAAGTTGGAGGTGTGCGCAAGGAGCTACAGGCGTATTACAAGACGCTTCTGAGAATGATCAACGCGTTAAACGAGTTAGTTACTGAAATCGGTAGGAAAGTAACCGATTTAACTCAAAAGGTGTAGGTTACTGCGGGCAAAATAGATGCCGAAGCCCTTGTTATTGAGAAGGGAAAGCAGGCACATAATAAGACGAAGAAGAGCGGACATATAAAGCCTCACACTGCAGATAAGTATGATTAGTATACACCGAGATGTCAACAAAGCAGGAAGTAATTCAGGCTTGGAATGCTGTTTGAGAGAAATTACGGTTGCTACGGTTAGGGCATATGGATCGACAGCTAGTTACTGAGTCTCTCGGATAACTCTCAGCAAAAACAAAACCACACGATAACGATGGTGTTGCCATCCGTCATGCCTCAAGCCAAATAGAAACATTCTTCGTCAACAGGGGAAGACCGTACATGCTGGGTATGTAGCCTATAAATGTAACTGATGACACAATACAGATTGGTGATACGCAGTTTGAGAGAACACCAGGCTTATTGAATCTTACTCTCCTAATACCCACAAAAAAAAAAAAATACTTAGTTACTGACAGGGGAAAGTACCGTGAAATACTGCATTTGACTGATGTACATAAGATCGCAAAGAGCTAGAGCAAAAATAAGTATAAAACCATTATAGAAACAGTACTTGGTGGTGAAAATAACTACAGCAGCAGCGGTGATGGTATTGACAATGAGCATAAAGCAGTAAACAGTCGAATCCTGTAGTACATATATTTTGACGTCCCCAACATGTTGTGGGCCTTTTATAAATAAAATATTTTGAATCTAAAATCTTAAAATTTTTTACAGCTTTTAAAAAACTAAAAAAATTTTCATAATCGAGAATCATTCTAGCAAAGGCGCGAAGGAAGAGGAGGTAAGGGCACAGAGCGAATGAACTGGGCTATTCATTTAAGAAATCAAAGCTAGCCAATATGGCTATATGCCTTAACTTTCTTAACGCACGGTTGATCTCCCGTTGTTCGAAGATGTTAAGAACTTTTCCTTTGCGCTCCGTAAGCAAAATTGTAAAACCACATCTAATACCAAAATCTGAGTAACCTGTTCCGGATAAACGTGAACTCAAGTCAGAACTGGAATCCGAACCAGAAATACGTTTCTTAAGCCTAACTTCCTAGGTCCTTCCAGTTTGACCCACATATTTCGACTGACAATCACTGTTGATGTTGTAAACACCCGACAACTCGTGAAGCTCGCGTTTTGTCCTCGATCTGTGTTTAAACTTCAGTCCATATTTACTAGGAATGAAATATGCTGGGTCAGTACCTTTTGCAGCCAACTGTACACCCATTCTGTTTGAAACAGTTCCATAGCACAGAATACTATGATCAGAAAAAATCCAGGGGCCATTCTCCTCCACGGGGAGTCATGAAAATGAAACATCCTGTTGATCCTGAGCCGGAGCAGTTCTATGGTTCTTTCCCTTTTCCTGTTTTAAAAGGCTCTTCTTAATAATCGGGGCAAAATCAGCGTGGTACACATTAGAACCTGGTACGAACTGGATGGCCCGATATTAGCGTTCATAAGCTACTTTATGTAATGGGGCGTTACGTAATCCATGAAGCACTGACCGGAAACCTGCCTTTTTATACTCCAGAGGGTTGGAGGAAAAGTTGTGAATAGCCAAATCCGTGGTTGCTGGTTTCTCAAAACGATTCCCCGACATAGTGACTGACATGTCCAAAAATGGTAACATTCCATTTCTGGACACTACGTTAGGGAATTCTTTAGAGAATGGCATTTATAGCGACCAGTAACCACTAATTTGGTTCTTCACAGCTCTTCCTATCACCCTCTAAAGTACATAAAGGCAGCTTTCCGGTCAATGCTCTTTATAGATTGCGTAACGCCTCATTACGTTAACTAGCACATGAATGCGAATATAGGGCCATCCAGTTCATTGCACGTTCTGATTGATACCATGTATATTTTGTCCCGATGACAAGAGCCTTCCAAAAAAAAAAAGAGGAAAGAGCCGTAGGACTTCTCTGGCCCAGGATCAACAGGATATTTCATCTTCATTACTTAACGTGGAGGATAATGGCCCTACGGTCTTTTCTTATCATAATATTCAGTACTATGGAACGGTTTCAAATAGAGCGGGTATACAGTTGGCTACAAAAGATATTGTCCCCGTAAATTTCATTCCTATGAATAACACGCTGAAGTTTAAACGCAGGGAAAGGATGAAACGTGGACCCCAGAAGTCGTCAGGTGTTTACAACATCACAAGTGATAATTTTCAGACGAAATATATGGGGCAAACTGGAAGGTCGTTGAAAGATAGGTTTAAGTAACACATTTCTTGTTCGGATTCCAGTTTTGCCTTGCGTTCACATTTATCCGGAACGTCTCAATCAGCTTCTGGTATTACATGTGGTTTTACAATCTTGCATACGGGACGCAAGGGTGATATCTTCGACCAGTAGGACATATACCGTGCATTAAGATAATCTTCAAACCAACCACTTAATTTTCAAAATGAATTATTCGTAAAGTCATTTTGGCTAGCTTTGATTACTTAAATGAATAGTGTGGTTCATTTTCACTGACCTCTTACCTCCTCTTCCTTGGTGTCTTTGCTAGAACGATTCTCGATTATTGAAAATTTTTAAGAATCGTTCAAATTTGTTTTTTAGTTTTTTTAAACTGTAAGAAATTTAAAGAATTTAAATTCGAAATGTTATGTTTGCAAATGGCCCACAACAAGTTCTAGGCTTTTATCCCTATGTCTGTGAGTTATTAATATGTTTATTTTTGTACGATCGATTCCCAATTGTTTCCTTAAAGGTCATCGGATGATATTTACGCTTCCGCGCATGCGCCGCGTCTCTCGGGGCTATGTTTTCATATCCTGCTATTTCATGTATGCCAGTCGCAGCATTCCGTTCCGGCGCGGATTCGGCTGATGTACCGTTTACACTATACTTCGTCTTTGCCCCTCCTCCATCTTCTTTTCGGTTCTTTTTATAACGTACTCTCTGGTCCCATTTGTTAATAGGTTCGAGTCTCACGCTGAATTTTTAATCCATGGCTATCGGTTTATGTGCAACTTCCCGAATTTTAAAGAAAGGGTTGGGCTTGGTATGTAAAATAGGCTTCACTACCGTAAGTCTTGCGGCCACTTTTTATCACCGTGATATGGTCTTTGCGTAACACTACCCACAGTTTCTTTCTTGTTTTTTACTCAGATTTGCACCTAATGATGTAATTTACAATAAGAAACCGTCCGTGGATTTAATAAAGGATTTAGAACAGCTGCGGCGGATTTTATTCAATACGCTTCTGTTTTTTATTGTCTGAACGGCTTATCGCCACGTTTCACTCGCGTACAAGCCTGCATTTAAGATAAATTCGGACTGGAAAGACTTCCTAACATTTAAATTTATTATCAGTGTAAGCAACTTCATAGTACAGTTCATAGTAGTTTGCGTAATATGAATGTAGAGGGAAAGCTCTGTTTTATCTTGCGTTTCAAGAGCTGGCTGGACAGTCCTGGCGATATGTGCTGTCATATGTCCTCCGAGTTCACTACATCATGCGCGACGGTGTCAGCGTTGGCAGGCTGTAAACAGTTTCTGGTTTCCGTATCGCTGAGCACCGCCTGGCGGGGTAACGGGTTGCTATCCGCTCACATTGGCCGGGAGCGACACTGCGTACAGAGAAGCATCAGGTGCGCGCGCCTTGTGGACGAGCATATCTGACCATCTGGACAGCTGCCTGCCTGCCTGCCTGCCCGTTCCTCGTAGCGGAGGGTCGCGGAATCGGATCCTGCTCTGTCACACGGCGCCCACGCATCGCCAGCCGGCTTTGTTCCGCCCTCATCGCAGCCTGAAGATGGAGGCAGTGAGTGTTGAACTTTTATTGTTCTAGGCCACCGCGAGACTACTGAACCGGGAAACGGAAAAAGAAGACCCGAGAATATCTATTTTAAGTTTAGCTTTATTTGCAGCATAAGTGTCGCGAGATGGTGCTGGCTACTCTACTTTCATTGAATTTGCATTTGCCAACAATATCTACATCTACATACTTACTCCGCAGGCCATTGTACGGTAAACATGGCGGAAGGTACCTTCTAGTACTGTTATTCCCTCTCCTGTACCACTCACTAATGGAGAGAGAGGGAAAATTCACTGTCTATACGCCTCTGTACGAGCCCTAATTACTTTTATCTTGTCTTCGTGGTCCTTACGGGAAATGTACGTAGGTGGCAGTAGAATTGTACTGTAGTCATCCACAAATGCCGCAACTCTAATATTTTCTCAATATTGTTTCGCGAATAGAATGTCGTCTTCCATCCAGGGATACCCATTTGAGTTAACGAAACATCTCCGCAATGGTCGCGTGTTGGTCGAACCAACCAGTAACAGATCTATAACACGCCACTGAACTGCTTCGAGGTCTTCCTTTGATCCGACGTGGCGGGGATCACAAACATTCTCTCAATAATCCGAAGACGACCGTTCGCTCGCCCTACTACAGACGTTACGCTTTGCAACGTTGCGCCTGTATATAATCGATGTTACTGTCTCAAGCAGAAAGTCACTAATACTGTATTTGATAATTAGAGCATTGTTTTCCCACATGATCCACATCAACTTCCAGTTTTCTACATTCAGAGCGCACACCAAATAGATGTTGTCTGCCATTATGTTTTCCTCTGTACTTTCCCGTACAGGTATACGGCAGAATCATCAGCAAACAGTCGCAGATTGCTGCTCACCGTATCCGTCAGGTCGTTTATGTATAAAGCTGAGTTTCGCTCGACCTATGCTTTCTAAACCGTTCCTGATTTGAGGACGGAAGCTTTTGTGTCAAACTTTATTATGTTCGAACTTAGAACATGCCTCAGATTTCTTCAGTGGACAGATGTTAGGGATATTGGTCTGTAATTTTGCTGGTCCGTTCGTTTACCATTCTTATATCCGAAAGTCACCTGTGGTCTTTTTCTGTCGCTTGGAACTTTGCGCTGGATTTGACGATAAATGCAAGCTAAGGAAGGGTCCAATTACGAAGTGTAATTTGTATAAATTGGAATTGGGAATCCATCCGAACATGGCGATTTTCCTGTTTTCAATTGTATCAGTTGCTTCTCAACACCAGCGATTATTTCTGTATCTTTTGCGACGGTTAAACGATGGTATGACTGTACGATCCCATTTCTTTTTCGACGAGTGACTGGATAGAATCCTTCGACCAACATACTAATTTAACTTCGAACAGAATTTTCTCGGATTCTCGCCAAGATCTTTCGGTAAGGTATGACGGGGGACGTTGTATGCTTCACGCAACAGTCTTTTTATACACGCCAGATTTTCTATTAACTGTTGCCTGTTGCCACTTCTTTGTTTTTTGGACCGAGAATGTAACAATATCTGCTTCCTCGGCATTTTACTGATTTTGTTGTTAAATCACAGCGGGTCATTTACATTTCGGCACATACGTCGCCAGAGCACGATTTACAGTCAGGTTAAATCAGGCCACAATTCCTCTGCGTCCGTCATATCAAAACTAAATGATGCCCATTCACTGCCTTAGTAGGATGCTAACAACCGCTAATCTGCTCTTTCTAGCATAAAAATTCTCCCAATATTCTTGATAGATCTGTTAACTTTGAAAATCATCGTCGCTATGATATCATAATCACTGATACCTGTCTCTGTACTGACACTGGCGATAAGGTCTGACTTCTTTGTAGCTAGAAGGTACAGAATATTTCCATTGGGTGTGCGTTGGTCCATATGACTCTGAGCACTATGGGACCTAACTTCTGAGGTCATCAGTCAACTAGAACTTAAAACTGCTTAAACCTAAGTAACCTAAGGACATCACATACATCCATGCCCGAGGATGGATTCGAACCTGCGACCGTAGCGGTCGTGCGGTTCCAGACTGTAACGCCTAGAACCGCTTGGCCACCCCGGCCGGGGGTGTGGGTTGTCGAACTAGCTGCTCAAGACAATTTTCGGAAAATGTACTCAGAACCACTTCACAAAACTGCCTGTTCATACCACCTCCAATGAACCTACAGAGGTCCCAGGCTATATTCTGTAAGTTAAAGTCGCATATCCGCGCTGTTGAATGCAGACTTCGTTAGAATGATTCTTCTACTGTAACGGCGGAATCGCGTGGCCGGTAAAAACATACGATTATCTTGAGTTCACCTACTCTGGTTACACACATCCAGATGAATTTCGCAGTCAGACCTCTATAGGCATAATACTTTCGTCCGCTGCCGTGAACAGCCCCTCACCTCTGGTGTCTAACCAGTCTTTTCGATATACGTTCCATACGCCAAATATTTCACTGCTTTCTATTTTGGGTTTCATCCAGCTTCCGGTTCCGAGTGTAATTTGAACGCAACAACTTTCCTGTAGAGCGCTAAATTTAGGTAGTTTGTTACGAATGCTCCGATAGTCGAAGTGTCAGTATTTTGTACGCGGTCTGATTTAGCCGCACGCGGTCGGCGAAAGAGCATTCAACAGAAGACCTCAAACTATCGCATAGCCTTTCTCCTTAAAGAAAAAAAGAAACGTACGCTTCGCACGTACTCTGCTATCCGAGCCGACTAGCTGCTTGCTCTATATAGTGAAGTACAACACTGTCTTGTCATGGCGAGTCCTACAACTCTCCACCCCATAACGCAAGTCCATAAATCTTCAGCCAAGATTTTCACAGAATCGACAGCGCCTCTGGTTCAGACGCTCCAGTCGGCTACATAGTAAAGGACCCGATCAATTCTAGGTAAATTATGAATGTTTGAACCCCGTGATCGAAGCCAGCAGTCTTCATCACTTCCGCGAGCTTCACCCATGAACGGGGGATGCCATCAGAACCATGCTACAGGCATCACTGATGTCGACATGAGCCTCAGCTTAAAGATGACTGCACCCTGTACCCTCGATATTTAGTTTTTACTATTGATTTAATGGCTTGTTTAATTGTAGTGTGGCACTATGTTATTTCTGTTATCAGTTTACTATTTTTGTGAAATTAGGGGAAAATTTTTAGAGTATAGGTTGAGACAAGGAATGGTTTTGACTAGCAGGTGTGATAGTAAATGGCGCAACACAGGTCTTACTAGTTTCCAGAGTGGCTATGGCTACTATTTCTAATGTTATTTAATTAATGATTAAAATATACGTTACTCATTTTAAACACTTACCCGCGAGTAAGATTTTTGCATATAATTTTAAACAATTTGTATAAATTGTCGGAATTACAATGAATTGAAATGAAGTTATGAAAACGAAGCTAATGCCACCTACCGGACGGAGGCCGTTACTTGAGAGAGCAACAGAGCCTTGATTTATCATTTTAGCAGAAAGCGTGGCCAAGTTTGCATCAGGTGCTAAGGTTCTGCCTGTTACCGCCTCTATCGTAACGCTGCGAGAGTTTCCTTGTTCGCCCTCAGTTCTGCGTGAGCAGTCGTTGTCCGCGTCACATCGTGTTTGTTATTCCATTTTGACGCGGCCTTGTCTTGGGTCGTGTTGCCCAGGAACGTTCCACGCAGTTTTAGTTCTGACAAGTCCACGCATCATGTGCCTCCCAGTTTGTTAGAAATTCATGATTGGCTTGTAGATTCGATCAAGGTCACTTCAGACCAGGTTCACACGTCTTACTTAAATTCTGAATCGTATGAGTTTTTAGTCAAGATTCTAGACACGCTTCAGATTAACAGGCTCCTTTTGCAGCACGGACAGGAAGTCCCTTTCATTCATCTCGATGGCTCTAATAGTTTGGTTATTCTGGCGAACGCGGAGGTAGAATACACGGATGACTGACGATGGTTTCCTCAAGACCGTTCTGCTTCCGTTTGGGGATATACGGAAAATATGGAGCGAACGCTGGTCCGCTCAACATCGTCTGCAATTTTATAGCGGAGTTCGATCCGTGGACATGGGTGTCAAACTGAATATTCCCTATAATTTGCGGTTACATATAATTTACACAGGACAAGAAGATATTTGTCTTATATATAAGGAGACTGGATACTTCCGTACAAATTGCTCGCGTCGTGTCACGGTCTTAAAATCCAATTACGAACAACGTAAAAAGCTAACTTTAACGGACGTGGATTCCCAAGTGATATCCATTCTGCCTAACAGAGTTTCTGAGGGGCAAAACGAGTAATTTCGTGATGGTCCTAGCGCATCGCGTAGGCACTTTGCCACTGTAGCTTCCGCGCCGCCACCTCCTCCACTTCAAAACAAGCATAGACGGACGGAAGGTGGTAAGGAGTCAGATGATTCCTATTAGCTGCTCCGCTCTACTGAAAAGATTCCAGCGAGGAAGCCTCTCATCTCCCTGAGTTTAGACCGGATGATATGTCGGTTACTGTTCAAGATTCGAAAGCGTCCCACAATCCCTCTGACCTGACTCCCTAGACCGAGAGCCCCTCGTCGGAATCACGCGAGGATAGACATGTTCCGGAGCGCCGTACTATATCAATGGACTTGCCAGACATCCCTGAGTCTGTAATGTATTCCTACCATTCTTCTGCGGCCCAGTATGGGGAAAGTACGCCACAATCCGCTGCTGTTTAGAACCTGATCGGTCCAAGTGTACAAGCGGGACATACGATGGTAAAAGACGTATCGTCAGTTTTCTTTTTCATTGATTTCTAGGAGCCGCACCACCCACCTGTGAAATAGTGGGGTGTGTCCTCTGTACCTGATCCTGAATTCCTTCCCACCCCAATCTCCTCCTCTTCCCACATTGCCCCATGAGGCAGTCGCCTTCCCCAACAGCCTCGTCAGTGTTTTCTACCTGAGCGCGCGGCATCGCGGAAAAGTAAAAGCAGAAAGAGGGTGGGAGATAGGGATCACCTTCTTTACATTCGGATTCATTCATGGACTGATAGCGGTCATTTGCAAGTAACAAATTGCATAGTTTTGGGTGTAAATAGATGCGGGCCTATACCTTTCTTACCTTGAGTGCGAACAGAATTAGTTCCAAGCTTAGACTTGCGGTGTTCCGACAGTTCATTTACGATTCGCCGGCCGTTGTGGCCGAGCGGTTCTAGGCGCTTCAGTCCGGAACCGCGCTGCTGCTACGGTCGCAGGTTCGAATCGTACCTCGGGCATGGATGTGTGTGATGTCCTTAGGTTAGTTAGGTTCAAATAGTTCTAAGTCTAGGGGACTGATGACCTCGGATGTTAAGTCCCATAGTGCTCAGAGCCAATTGAACCATTTCATTTATGATTCAAGTGAATACGTGATATTTTTTGCAAGAAGTGTTATGTGACAATTTTTCTATTCTCGGCTTTTCTACTTTCTTTAATGTGGCTCCTGAACTATGTACTGGTACAGCGTTATTTTACATACAGAAAATACCGCTGACTAATTTCGAATTTCTTGATATTGGCCGAAGAATAGGCTGCATTTCTTGTGACCTTACTTTCTTATAGATGCCCTGATCTGTGTACAAATGACAGCCTCGCCAGTACACTGCCCTCCTACACCATGTGTACGCCATACTACCGCCATCTGTATGTGTGCATACACCTACCCCATGGCTTTTGTTACCTCAGTGAAAGTTCAGGTTTTTCATTATGAATCGTTTTACTGTGCAGGGTTGTGGATGATTTGGCTGCCTATAGGACAGCAGCAAATCCAGAAGGTTGTAATGAACTGCAGATGATTTACTGCTACAGGGACCTGGTCGCAGGTAAATGTAACTACTGCACATAAATCCGAGGACACGTCAATTACTGTTTGTTTACACTATTGGTTGAAACAGTAACAACCATATACCGTAATAACTAGGAATAACCATCCAGACAGACCTAAGACAGGATGACAAAATCACGGGAGTGTAATTTATTTATCCACGAAGAAAACACTTGTTCGATTTATTTGAATATTGCTCGCCAACATGGGATCCTTATCAGTTTTGATTAATAGAAAATATAACGCATGCGACCGTTTAATCGGTGCGACACCTGTGGTAGACGCTGCTAGAGGGATGGTTTGCTTTCCTCCAGTTGCGATATCAGTGCACACCGGTTAGGAGTCGCAAAATGATCGAACCTTGATAGAATCGCCGAGAATGTTACGCTACACGAAAAACTAAAAAGACGTAATTGTTCCACACGCTTAAAGTAGTTGTGCATTGTGTGTTACCAACTTGTAGGATGAAATTGTTGTTAGAACTTGGCCCAATTGAAGGAATGTAATGTTGACTTCGGTGCTTGTGTTGACATGCGACTCATTGCTCTACAGTACTAGCATCAAGCACATCAGTACGTAGCATCAACAGGTTAGTGTTCATCACGAACGTGGTTTTGCAGTCAGTGCAATGTTTACAAATGCGGAGTTGGCAGATGCCTATTTGATGTATGGATTAGCTCGGGGCAATAGCCGTGGCGCGGTACGTTTGTATCGAGACATATTTCCAGAACGAAGGTGTCCCGACAGGAAGACGTTCGAAGCAATTGACCGGCGTCTTAGGGAGCACGGAACATTCCAGCCTATGACTCGCGACTGGGGAAGACCTAGAACAGGGCTTCACAACATACGTGCTCGCTGAGCAAGCTGTGAGCAGCAAGGCGCGAGCACGGAGCAGTGCGAGCACGCTACCCCCACTACCGGACCAGAGCGGAGAGTGGGGAGAGTCACGTGGGGCACACAACAGCTGCCGCCAGTCGATGTAAATCCGCGGCCACCTGCAGGGATATGACTCACGAATTATTACTGCGACAAATGAAACAAATAAAGGAGAATGTACATGTGCCACATAATTTTATTAGCTTAGTGTATGCCTCTGCCATCTGTAGACACTGAAACTAAAGAATTCCACGACAATCCTATATTTTCAACTCTTTCTTCAACACTACTTAAAATATCACCTCCGGTTGTAGTGTTCTTCACGGCTACTACATCGAGGAGCTCCTCCCTCACCTGAAGATCTCTATTAACACCTCTAATAAATATGGCAAGCTGCGCTGTTCCAGTGATATCAACACTTTCGTCCAGAGCTAGAGAATACGCCATAAAATCTTTACCGATATTTGCAAGCTGGCTCTGGACGTCGTTTGCCATGACCTGTATGCGACGCATAATGGTCATGTTAGATAATGGCACAATCCGAAACTGTTCAACTTGAGATGGACACAAATGTTCCGCTGCAACTACAAAACATTCATTTATTAAATCGCCATCAGGTAAGGGGGGCAGGGATTTTGCTAAAAGCAAAGCAATTTTGTAACCCACTCTGAGAGCTGCCTCAGTTGATTTTTCTTCGTCGTCCAGATCTTCGGATAGCTTCCTTTTAAGTTTAATAACTTCCTGTGCACGATCTGGCCAATCATATTTTCCACGTCCGTAGTCTTTCGTGTGGTAGGACATATAATGTCGCTGCAAATTAAATTTCGTAAAAGAATTCAGCGTTTTGTGACATACTAAACATTTTGCAACACCATCTTTTTCTGTAAACAGATACAATTCCCCCCAATGGGGGTTGAACTGCGAAAGCATGGTTGGGGTTACACAACGACGACTTCACATGATTCTTAACCAGCGAAGTGACTGTTAAGAGCTGATCGTAGTACTTTAAACGTTACACAGTCGGCGCGAATTCAATAGGCACGCTGCGGCCCTATTCAAACGTGCGCGCGCATTTCCCCTCCCTCCCCTCCCTCCCTACTCCACGATCTTGCAGCTGCTCGCGAGCACGTGCCTGAGCAGACGCGAGTACTCGCGCTCAAAACCGGCCAGTTGTTAAGCCCTGACCTAGAACGACGAGGAGGACACCTGCAATGGACGAGGCAATTCTTCGTGCAGTTGACGATAACCCTAATTTCAGCGTCAGAGAAGTTGCTGCTGTACAAGGTAACGTTGACCACGTCACTGTATGGAGAGTGCTACGGGAGAACCAGTTGTTTCCGTACCATGTTACAGCGTGTGCCGGCACTATCAGCAGCTGATTGGCCTCCACGGGTACACTTCTGCGAATGGCTCATCCAACAATGTGTCAATCCTCATTTTAGTGCAAATGTTCTCTTTACAGATGAGGCTTCATTCCAACGTGATCAAATTGTAAATTTTCACAATCAACATGTGTGGGCTGACGAGAATCCGCACGCAATTGTGCAATCACGTCATCAACACAGATTTCCTGTGAATGTTTGGGCAGGTATTGTTGGTGATGTCTTGATTGGGCCCCATGTTCTTCCACCTACGCTCAATGGCGCACGTTATCACGATTTCATACGGGATACTCTACCTGTGCTGCTAGAACATGTGCCTTTACAACATGTGGTTCATGCACGATGGAGCTCCTGCACATTTCAGTCGAAGTGTTCGTACGCTTCTCAACAGAATCGGTGACCGATGGATTGGTAGAGGCGGACCAATTCCATGGCCTCCACGCTCTCCTGACCTTGACTTTCATTTATGGTGCATTTGAAAGCTCTTGTCTACACAACCCCGGTACCAAATGTAGAGACTCTTCGTGCTCGTATTGTAGAGGGCTGTGATACAATACGCCATTCTCCAGGTCTGCATCAGCCCATCAGGGATTCCATGCGACGGAGGATGGATGCATATATTCTCGCTAACGGAGAACATTTTGAACATTTCCTGTAACAAAGTGTTTTAAGTCACTCTGGTACGTTCTGTTGCTGTGTGTTTCCATTCCATGATTAATGTGATTTGAAGAGAAGTAATAAAATGAGCTCTAACATGGAAAGTAAGCGTTTCCGGACACATGTCCACGTAACATTTTCTTTCTTTGTGCGTGAGGAATGTTTCCTGAAAGTTTGGCCGTACTTTTGTGTAACGCCCTGTATAATACGAGGTGCAGCAGCAAGGCATATTTCATTGCTTTGGACAGCTAGAAATCAGCTTTCCGTGTATTCTCGCCATTAACAAATGTTTCATTAATAAATTTCATCAATCTATGTCGGTTGTAGCGAACATAAGAATGAGATAAGAGGCATATAGATACTCGTTTTTACTTGTCAAATTGCTGGCTGGAGAAAGAATTAGACGATTCAGGTTTAGAGTTAAATTATAAGTTAATACTTAAGCTCGAAGTTATCAATTTCGAAGTTCTTCAGAGGCATTTGAGTCTTAGCCTACCCCAAAATTAGAAGAAACCGTACAATTAAAGTTAAAATATAACAATGCTTTGAAAAAAGTGAGTTTGTTTTGTATGTTACTACACTTTCGTTCGATCCATCCGTGAGTTGAGAACTCACTGTTCAGTTATAAAGTTCACTGGAGCTTCCTAGAAATACCCTCTTGTTTCTACGCTGCAGCCGGCAGGACGGAAAACAATCACGCGCGCTGTTCAGCCATGTTTTTAATAGTATAATTCGTGAGAGCAGGGTATTAATTATTTACATCATGGCTTGTGCAGTGAGAACACTTGTGCATTCAGTGAATTAGAGGACAAAACGATTTACAAGCTGGACGCACGGAACAAAGTGTGCATATAAAGATAGGCGGTTCATACCACACTTCAGACATTAAAATAGTTGATGGGGAACAAATCAGATAATTTAAGATGTCTTGCTACGACAAATATCCTTGGCTTACAAGTTGCTCTGTAACAAATATATTGTATTGCTACGTATGTATTTTGTTTGGTGGATCTGGGATTGAAAAAGAATTGACTTCAGCTTCCATCGGAGCATGTGTAACAACGAAGTTTCACATAAAAGCCGACAAGCTCCAGGTTTCAAGAAGGCACCTTCAGAATGAAGAGTGTTTTCAGTTTTGGGGTCATGAACGAACTGAATATTCAATTTCTAAGGGCCCACATTCTAGCTGTAAAACATACTGCTACTGTGCACGAAAATATTTCGTAATCGAGAGACTTACACGTGATGTTTGTTTCTTGGGGAAGCAAGAGCTTGCGTTCAGAGGACACTTTGAAGTTGAAAGTTCCGACAACAAAGGCAATAGCAGTGTCTTGATTTACTCGAGCTTTCGGCTATATAGGAACAGTTAACAGGTATTCGGGATCACCTGCACAGCACTTCTGGGTTCAAGGGAACATCAAGCAAAGATCGAAACGGATTAATTGAATCGGTTACCAATGTATTTAATGATCGCATTAAAGAAGAGTTACAATCATCTGAGTTTGTTGCAGTGCAAGAAGATGAAAGGTTGTATGTTTCTTGTGAGTCACAAATGATTATTATTCTCAGATTTTGTATGCAAGAGTGTCCCATAGAAAGAATTATTGATTTATATACTGTTCCTAGTGACAAAACTGCTCAGCATTTATTAGAAATTGTACTCACTGCACTTGGTGTTCGGCGAGTTACTGACAAATAATGTATGACGGAGCCTCAGTGATGGTGAGTAAACGTGGAGGTGACCAAAATTTTGTTAAACATAAATGTCCGTCAACTATATTTTGCACAGTTATGTTCAAAAACTTAATATAGTGATGTTATATTTTCCAAAAATATCAAAGCAGTTAAATTTATCATTTAGTCTCGTAGCATGCCATTCACTTTAGCAAGACCTCAGAGAAAACACAGCTCTTAGAAAACAAAGGATTCACATTGCCTCAGACATGTACTGCACACTGGAATTTCTTTCAACGAGCTGTTCTGACAATATAACGACGAAAGAAAATCGCAACATGTAAAAATATTAATGTAGAGCAATGAAACTTCCAGAATACATTAGTCTAAATAATAGATTTAAGTGATTAACATTGCAAGACCGTTGGTTAATGTAAGCGCGAGATAAGCATTGCAAATGTGAAATACTGGTATATTAAAAACCGGTGTAGCCGGCGGAATGTTGAATGCAAGTATGCAAACATGCATGCGTTGTGATGGACAGGTGCCTGATGTCAGTCTGTGGTAGGGAGCTCATGCCTATTAAACTTGGTCGCTCGATACAGTGACAGTTAATGCTGGTTGTGGATGACAGTGGAGTGGACGTCCGATGATGTCCCATATGTTCTCGATTGGAGACCGATCTGGTGATCAAGCAGGAAAAGGCAACATGTAGACGCTCTGTACAGGATGTTACGTTACAACAGGGGTATGTGGGCGAGAGTTATCCTCTTGGAAAACACCCCCCTGGTACATAAATACCAGCGCAACAGGTCGGATCACCAGACTGACGTACAAATTTGCAGTCAGGTTGTTGGGATAACCACGACAGTGCTCTTGCTGTCATACTAAATCACGCCCCAGGCCATGACTCCAGGTGTAGTCCCAGTGAGTCCAGCACGCAGACAGGTTGATTGCGAGCCCTCAACTGGTCTCCTCGTCACGAATACACGGCCATCACTGGCAACGAGGCAAAACCGGCTTTCATCAGAAAACGCAACAGACCTGCACCCTGCCCTTCGCTGAGCTCTCGCTCGACGCCACTGAAGTCGCAAATGGCCGTGGTTTGGGGTCTGTCGAATGTACTCTACAGGTGGTTCGGAGCTGTCCTTGAAGTAACCAATTTGTAACAGTTCGTTTTGTCACAATGGTGCCAACTGCTGCCCAGATTGCTGCTGGTGGTGCAGTACAGCGTGCCAGAGCCATACAGCGTACACGGTGGTCTTCCCTCTCTCCCATGCGACGTGGACCTCCGGAGCCCGGTCATCTCGCGACCGTGCGTTCTCGTGACCACCGCTGCAAGCAATCGTGTACAGTGGATATATTCCTGCCAAATCCTTCTGCAGTATATCAGAAGAAACGTCCAGCTTTTCGTAGTCCTATTATACTACCTCGTTCAAACTCAATGAGATTCTGATAATGGCGTCTTTATCGCCTTAAAGGTAAATAACGCTCACGACCGTTACAGCGTGTATTCAAAGCAAACCTAATTTTCATCCTCATAGTGGCTCTACTGGCGCCATTCTTATGCGACTGGCGCGAAATTTCAGTAACCATCTTTCAAATGTAGAACACGCCTAGCTACTTTCATTTATGTTGCTCAACTCGTTCTTGGTGTGCGATATTTTTCCGTCAGTGTATTTGTTGCGAATAGTCAGTAGCTAAGAAGTAATAAATTAAAATGTCATCTATGATGTCGAAGTTTTTCACGCATCTCAGTGTTTATGACGTCACATCTCCTGAACTGTGTGTTGAACAATGATATGTTTGCATGTATATTCAGTGATATATGTGAATACTGTCTGCGAAATTTGATGCAAATGGAGTTGGTAGTAAATAAGAAAGAAATTAAAATATCATTCCTGATACGGCAGTTTTACTGCATAAACAGTGAAAATGATGTAAGCGATAAACTTATTTCCTTTCATCGTTTAGTGGGAGGTGTCAGCGAGAAAGTGTCTCCTACATGTTTGAAATTATGTGTAAAATTGGCTGTAAATCACTAACTGCTCTGATTCTCATATGCTGGACGAATCTAGTCTGGCTATTTGCGCGTCATGAGCAACGCCTCTTTTTCACCCCCACCCCCCACCTCTTTGAGGGGAGGGTGGCTGTCACCCCATCAGTGATTCTTTCCAGACAGTAAAAGATGTATCAGGTTTGGTTGAAATCTATGGAATGGTTAGGAGATGTTGAATATACACACACACACACACACACATATACGTACACTTCTATAATACGAGAGTGATCACAAAAGTAAGGTCTCCTATTTTTTTTATAAGTACAGAACTCTGTTTGTGTGGCAGTTGGTCACACTGTTTTGAAGAGTGCTTCACGCGCTGTGTGTAAACATGCGCATGCCGCACGGAGGCGCTCAGTCTTGGCTTGGAAGACGTTGAGAATGGAGCTCCCTTTGCATGTTACCGGAGTGCAAATTGCGCGCAGTTATTCGGTTTTTGAACGCAAAGGGCACTGCACCGATTGAAATCCATCGCCAGTTGATGGAAGTGTGTGGTGAGACGTGCATGGATGTCAGACATGTTCTTAACTGGTGTAGAGGTTTTGCAGCTGGTCGGACCGAAATTCACGACGAACAAAGGAGCGGGAGGCCGTCAATTTCTGAGGAGACTGTGTTGAAGGTTGAGCAAAGCATGCGTGAAGATCGGCGGATCACTCTGGATGATCTCTGCACGTTGGTTCCTGACGTTTACCGAAGCACCGCCCACAGAATTTTAACGGAAACGTTGAACTACCGGAAGGTGTACGTACGATGGGTGCCACGCATGCTGACTGAGGACCATATGCGGCAACGAGTTGATGCTTCCCGCGCATTTCTTCGCCGCCTTGCAGCCGAGCAGGACAACTTTCTGGACTCAATTGTCACGGGTGACGAAACCTGGGCTTACCACTTTACACCTAAGACCAAGCAACAATCACGCCAGTGGTGGCATCCTTCTCCACCAAAGCAAACAAACACAGTCTGCCGGTAAAGTCATGACAACCGTGTTTTTGGGATTGGGAAGGGGTATTGTTCGTCGACTTCATGCCCACTGGGACCACAATTAACGCTGACAGGTACTGTGAGACTCTGAAAAAACTCAAACGGGCAATTCAAAAACAGAGAAGAGGAATGCTGAGCAAGGGTGTACACATTCTCCATGACAACGCTCGCCCACACATCGTTCGGCAAACCGTTGCTCTTCCGCAACAGTTTCAGTGGAACATAATCACCCACCCTATAGTCCTGACTTGGCGCCCAGTGACTATCACCTGTTCCCTAGGTTAAAAGAACATTTGGCCGGAAAGCGATTCAGCTCCGACGACGAGGTGAAAGAACAGGTTCATAACTTTCTGAACAGCATGACAGCGAGCTAGTATGACATGGGCATACAAAAACAGCCGCAGCACCTACAAAAATGCAACGACAGAAATGGTGATTATGTAGAAAAATAGCTAAATGTTCAAGCTGTAAACTGATTTAAACGACTGTAGAAATAAACAGGTCTATGTACTTTTAAAAAAATAGGAGACCTTACTTTTGGGATTTCCCTCGTATGTATGGATTTTCGTCATTTAACGTCAAATGAAAGAGGTGCTCCAGTCAGTTTTTCGGATTTTCATGAAGTTTTCTTTGTTCGCTCCTACATCAATTTGGAATTGATAGCGCTTAAGCTGATCTAACGCTTGTTATAATTCCTGAATAGCGCTGTATTAAAATTTAAAAAAAACTGATGCATTTCTTTCTTGATTCCATAAAACCGCTAAACAAAAGCCCAAAGACGATCGAACAAGATTCAGTATTATCGCTAGATATCGCGTTAAAAATAAAATTAAAAGGAAAACTGCAGCGTGAAATAACATTTAGAAAAAGCTTACATCATAAATCTGAGTAATATCTCACTTGTTACTATTATGGGAAAAAACCGCAAAATATTTTCTTCTTTGCTCTTTTCTTGCCGTCTGTTTTCGAAACGTTTGTTTCATTGTTTTGAAGTGGTAAGAGAATGTGACAGGAAGCTGTATTCGACAGGATAAATGTTTATTAACACTATTTCTAGTTTTAGATAGTTTACTGAAAGCAATACTTATAGTTCTGTGGTTTACGTTAGAGGAATGTGAAGCGTTAACTGTATGTCACATCTTAAAGTATAATCTGTCTTCCAATGAACAGTCGTGAAGCAACTACATAAATTGAGTATAACTGGAACAGACTAAACTTTTACTTCTAGGCACATGTCCAATGAAGAAGTGAAGCTATACTCTGACACTGAAGTGTCTGTAAGCTAGACAACGTTGGTCGTTGTCGCGAGTGAAATATTCACAATGACAGAAGTGCAGCTCAGTTTGCAAATATGAAGGAACTCTGCATGCATCTATCAACTCTGTCCTCCGAATCGCGCTTTCGAATTGCAGCTCAGGCTGACTGGGTATTACATTTCTCCCGTTGCTTTTGCGTTTAGGAGTGTAAATACGTACATGGATATCCCATACTAGATGTGCGAATTTCTCTCATTATTTTGTTATTCAAATATTATTAAAAATAATGAAGTGCAAATCGTATTCCACTGCTTTCTCGCTTTCATTTCAGAAACAAATTTATCACATTAACTAACCACGTATTTCTGTGAACTGTCGTTTCATTCACAGACGATCTTGGGGACAGCATACTGTTTAGAATAATAAAATCAATATTGCTCTAAAATTAAGCATAGATAAAATTATCCTAATAACACCTTATGAAAATAAAACTTTAACAAAGCCAACTGGACTCCGAAGAAGGCACTTCATGTTGCTTTAGTAACTTGCTCTAGGACGTGATACTGACAGCGCGGCTGCGACTTTCCGAATGTACAGCTTTCAAATATTCGCGCGCACCTGTGTTTGCACCTGCACCTCTGCAGCCGTACAGGAGACAACGCTTTGCGCTTGCGCGACGTTTTTTTTTTTTTTTGTTCTTTTTTTTTTGTGGTGCTGAAGTCTGATCAACTTCGTTGATTTTTACTTCTGTAGGGAATGGAAGGGGTAAAAATTTTCTCTTTATTTATTTATCCTTCTTTCAGCTTTAGTTTGGGCACACAGAAGGGTCCTTTAACTCGCTGCTTTTGGTGTGTGTTTGAAAACATGTATGTAGAAGTGCTAAAGAACGATATGTCCTTAAATTATGGAGAATTACGTAGGGATATCATTTACGGAGGCTCAAATACTATCGCCTTCTACTGTGGTGAGTTGTAGTGTACTGTCACGTATCATGTCCAACTTCCGAAATAAGGTTCGTGCCTTCTCCTTGACCTTGTCTGAGAGGTAAGATTCGCTTAAGGCTCGATGAATGTCATGATTTCGGATCCACCATTGGGCTCCTGTGATCCATCGTAGGCATCTGCTTTGTACAACCTGTAGCTTCTTGTAGTTAGTGGCACACGTAGTATCCCAAGAGGTCGATCCATACAAAATAGATGGTTCGACTGTGGCATGGTACAACTGGAGTTTCGTGCGTTGGCTGAGGTATGAGCTCTTCAGAAATGGGAGGAGAGCTCCCAGCATTTTGAGGCCAGACGTCTTCTTCTCCATAATGTGATGACTATACAACAGTTTGGCGTCCAGATGCACTCCCAGGTATTTTACAGTTGTTGCCCAGGGGAGTGGCTGGTCTGATATCCGTAGGCGTGCATTGACGATGGGTCTCCGACGTGTGAAGACAATAACTTTGGTTTTCTCTGCATTGACCGTTATTTTGTTCATGTGGGTCCAGTGGTCCACTAAATCTAGTTGGCGCTGCATCCGTGTGACGAGGTGGTCCATTCTGGTGCCTGCAGTCAGGAGCGCTGTGTCGTCGGCATAGAAACTGGCAGTAACATGTGGCACCGTCGGGAGGTCGTTAATATATAAATTAAACAGCAGTGGAGATATGACCGATCCTTGTGGAAGTCCTTCAAGGACAGGCCGTGTTGTTGAATTCTTGTCGTCAATGCGAACATATAATCTGCGATCCTGAAGAAAATTATCGAGAAGTTTTAAGTAGCAGTCTGGTAGAGGAGTGGTACGTCGGAGCTTGACGATCAAGTTGCGTCGCCATACTTTATCGTAAGCCTTCTCTATATCGAGAAATACTCCAATAGTATGTCGTTTCTTGTTGAAATTGTCTTGGATAGATTCCGTGATGTGCAGTAGTTGTAACTCAGCCGATAGCTTCGCCTGGAAGCCAAACTGCTCCGGTCGGATGATGTTGTGTGACACAAGGATGTCCAGCATGCGTTCCAGTAGGACACGTTCCAGGACCTTTCCCAGCGTCGGCAGTAAACTTATGGGTCTGTAGCTGTCAGGGTGTGAGAGATCCTTGCCCGGTTTTGGTATTGGCACTATTCTGGCAATCTTCCATGCCTCTGGGAAGTATCCAGTCCTGAGGCAGCTGTTCACTATCCGGGTGAGAAGCACAACAGGCTTTCTCGGGAGGTGTTTCAATTCCGTATTGCTGATTCTATCTGCTCCAGGTGAGGTGTGTTTGCTATACTTGATAATCCTCCGAATTTCCTCCGGCGTTGTCAGCCGGGGCATAGTGTTGATCGGGGCGTCCCGAATAGCTTCCCATTCCGCCGCTGTGTCCTCCTCTGCACGGTGGAGTGCATCATCTCCATCCTCCGTGGGGGGCGTAGTCATCTGTTGTTGGTATGTATCCGCATACAGCTCCGCCTGCGCCAGTGAGTCGTACAAGAGGCCATGAGGTCCTCGAATTGCCCTTTTGGGGGGCTGTTGCTGTCTGAGACTTTTAACTATTCGCCATTCATCTTTGGTGCGTAATAGAAAGTTGTCCATTTTGAGTTCCCACGTGTGTTGCTTCCAGTCCTGAACCTTCCGCCGGAGTTCTCGGGTTAGTCTGTGAGTCTCCCGTCTATCATCCGGATGGCGGTAACGGACCCATCGTTTCCGAAATCGATTGCGCCTTGTCTTAAGTTCCTGCAGTGGTGGTGGAAACTCGTCATAATTGACTTCTGGTTGCAGGTGCTCCATGAGTGCTCGTTGTTTCGCATTGTTAATCTTCTTCGTGAGTACTGCGACTACCACATCAATCGCTTCTCTGGTAGTAACAACCTGGGTTGGTCGCACATTGTTGTTGAGGTACGCTTGGAACTGCTGCCAGTCGTAAGTTCTTGTCGTCGGCAGTGGGAGTTGCAAAGTAGCCCTCTCTATGAGTCCTAACACCGGTCTGTGGTCCGACGAAAGATCATCCAGCGTCCGCAGTTGGAGATTCGGGTTGGTGTTCTTGATTATGGCGATGTCTAGAACATCAGGGTCTTGTGTCTGGACGTAAGGTATCCTCGTCGGTTCCCGTGGTCCATGGACGGAAACATGTAAATTCTCAGCCAGTGCAAACAACATATGTCCTTTTGGATTAGTCTTACGGGAATTCCAGGCAACATGTTTACTATTAAGATCCCCTCCAAGGAGGATCTTGTCGTAACCCTCTGTAACGGCGTAAAGATCTTCGGGGTGGAGAGGCTTCTTTGGGCTAAGGTAAGCCGCAATACAGGTAATGTTTCCGAGTGTCGTGTGGATTATTACTGCCGTGGCCTCTAAAGTCTGGAGTTGGGGTAAACGTTCTTGGTTGTGACGAATGCATTTTTTGATCAGAACTGCGGTCCCACCACCCCGTTGGTCCCGTCTGTCCGTCCGGTAGATGTGCATGTTCCTCAAGCGGAGGTCGGTTGACTCGCGGAGATGTGTTTCGGAGACAAATGCTACGTCTATCTTGTGGCGATGTAAGAAGTCCTTGAATTCTATTTTCTTCAGTTTCAGGCCGTTGGCATTCCAAATGCAGAAGTTAAGATTCCTCGTGTGATGCCGTCTATCCATTTAGGGTGTTTGAAAAGCTGTCAGTACGCTTTCGATAAGCGAGAGGATAGACGTCAGCTTCTGCTGGAGGGCGGTGAGTAGTTGAAGAATATCTGTTAACGCTGGTGTAAAGGTGGTCGACCAGGCAGATGATGTCTCCACTGGTGTTGGCGTCGGTGGATGGGCATGTATTGCTTCGGAGTACGAGCGCTGTTGTCTTGTCTGTCGTAGTCACTCTGGGTGCCGGTTGTGGTCGAGAGGCGATTGTTTCCAAAGGGAGAGGTGCCGCTTGTTGTTGGGTGGCCGGAATCGCTGCCATGGCCGAGTTCTTAGCAATTATAGGCCGTTGTGGGGTCGACTTCTTTGGTGTCCTTCTAGTATATTTCCGTAGGAGTTCTTGAAATTTGGGGCAGCCACGGAAGGTCGCTGGATGTTCTTGGTCACAATTGGCGCACTTTGGGGGCGCCGTCCTAGGATGGGTACAATTCGATGATTTATGGGATCCACCGCAGCGGACGCAGCGTGCTGGCATTCTGCAGTAGTTCGCTGTATGCTCGAAACGTTGACAATGTCGGCACTGGACTGGTCCTTCTTTACTATTATAGGTTTCTATTATCACTCGTGTGTAGAGCAGGTATTTGACATCATAGATCTTGTCACTGTCTTTTCCGGATGGGAGGGTGACTCGGTACACAGGTTGCGGTATCAATTGTTTCGTCTTCTCGTCGCGTTCCTTAAATTGGTAGACTTGTAGCACTTTGAAGCCTTTTTCCTTGAGGGCAAAGGAAAGTTGTTCTTCGGTAACTTCCGCCGGAAGGCGTTTGACAACTACTTTCAGTTCCCTGTCGTCTGGTGCTTGATGCGTAAAATAGGAGAAGCTGTGGTTCGTGAAGAATTTTATTGCACGCCTTTGGTCTTCGAAGGGCTGAAAGTGGTATTTGATGCGGTCCTTTTGGTATATAGCTTTAAGGTTGCCCTCTAGAAGTCCGTTGAGCGTTTCATTGAGGTGAACGTAATCCTTTGTGTAATAAATTGTGACTGGGGGCACTTTGCGAAGCACATTCTTGTCTCTGTCCACGGCTTCTGCGGCATTAGAAGTCTGTGCCTGCGGTTTGTTGGTGGTTGATGGAGGCGCAGCTTGAGGTGCCAGTGGCGCGAATCGGTTCGTTGTGGGGATGGTCTCCGTTCGTCTCTTAGCCGGGTGGGCTAAGTCCTTGGCTAATGCGTTGCTTCTGCGCCGTTTGTTGTATACGAGCGTAAAGTCCCCCTCTGCGTGTGGGGAGTCGTTGCCGTTTTCTGCTGGAAAGGCCGCTGCCATCTCCGCGTCGTCGACCGTTTGGTGGGAGTGCTGTGATTCGACATCTGAGTCCACAGATGGAGATGCCAAACAGGTGTCGTTATCCTGCTCTTGCGTGTCCCGTGAATAGCGGATAAGGCGTTGTATGTCCTTCAGCGTTTCTTTGTCCTCCTCCCGACATATATCGAGTCTTCTGGCGTAGTCCTGGCGGTCGTCTTCATTGCTGCGTCCGTCGTGATGTGACGTATGACCGACGTCCGAATACGGTTTCGTCGTGTGGTGTGTAGTCTTCTGCGATCGAATAGCGCCTGTCGATCGTCGTTCTATCCTGTCATGAACCGGTGCCGTAGCCTGGGTCGTCAACCTGGGATCCGTCCAGTGTGGAGCGGCCGCTGGAACGTCCGGCGGGCCAGGCCCAACCGACCGACCAGCGGCCGACTCCGGCTCGTCCGAGGCGGCTGCCCCGGCCGCGCGGGCATCGCCCTCGCTCGTCGGCATCGCGAACTCGACTGAACCACGTCGAGATGTGCAGTGCTTCCGCTGCCAGCAGATTGGCCACGTGGCTAAATACTGCCGGCGCAACCAAGTTGCGTGCATGATGTGCGCGGAGCCGCACGACACCCGCGACTGCACAAAGCCGCGCGACGTAGCGCCGAAGTGCGCAAACTGCGGAGGAAAGTCTGGCGTTTCGGCGCGGGCCCGCCCGTTGCCGGCGCGCCGTAAGGCACGGAAGCTCGCACTGGGGCGTATCGCTTTGCAGCCGGGTGTGCAGCGGCAGTCCTCACAGGGGAAGTGATGCGTCTCTTATAGCCTCTCCTTCCCAAGTGGCTCTTTCCGCCTTCCCGTGGTGCCAGACGTTAAGGTCGGCATTCTGCCTTGCGACAAAAGGGAGAGCTGCGACCCAACCCGATGCGAAAGCGAAGGGTGCGTGGCACAGGGGGAGCTGTGTCGAGGGACCGAACACCAGTCCCTTTCTGTTCGCAGGGCACAGTCCAGCAGGTGCTCTGCATGCCGGCGATCTCGTTTGTCGGCGTGGGATCGCGGCGCGAGTCGGCAAGGGTGCTTCGCCGCGCCCCTGGGTAACCGGGGCGTGTTCTGCCAAACCCAGGAGGTGGTGACATCGCCTGGGCCACTTTAGATGGGTCCAGGCCGCTGAACGTCTGGGGGACCGGCCCGCCACCTGTGTAGGAGTGGGTCCTTGGCCGAGAGGTGGAAACTCGGGCAAGTAGGCGGCGAAGGGCGAGAGGTGCATCCGCCTCTCTGGAGTGCGGGGTGCAGTTGCCGAGGAGCATCGCGTGAAATCGTCGATGACGGAGACACTGAGGGGGACCAGTGCACTGGTGACGGTGCGCTGAACCCAGCAGCTCGGAAGTGTCCTTGACCTAGGGGCGAGGTTGGTGGGTGAGCTGCAGAAGTCCCCCCCCCCCCCCCCCCCCCCCATTCCAGAGGAGCCGGTCCGGGGTAAGAGACGGGCTCCCACCCCATTTTTTTTCACTCGTCAATCAATATGGCTACAACTGAGACGAGTGAATCGAGTGCGCTCAAGCGAGCATCTGCGGTGCTTGATCCCTCTCCACAGGACGAGACGGGACTGGCAGAAGACGAAACCGTCACACAGAGACATGCACGTGTCACGCTGCTCTTGGAGCAAAACATTAAGAATGGGAAGATAAGTCAGGCGGCATTGTCTATTATTAAGAACGAGCTGGCTGCATGGGCCATCGCCCACGCCAAGCTTGAAGGCCGCGTAGAGGAGCTAGAAAAGGAGAATGAAAGATTACGAAGGCAACCAACAAAGACTTGGGCTAGAGTGGTCGCGCAAGCACCGCCAAAGCCACAAACCACGAAAGAAACGATCGCCAAGGTGACCAAACGGTCAGATACGGCGGTCTTCCTCAGAACCCTACCAGGCCAAGACACGAGCGTTAAAAAAATACAAGAACTGCTAACCAAAAGTATTGATCCAGCAAAAGATAAAATTAGAATAAATAAGGTTAAACCTAGTAGAAACTCAGTGATTGTGGAGGTGGCTACAGAAGAAGACAAAGAAAAATTGTTAAAGAATCCCAAGCTGAACTCGGTGGTCAAGTGTGAACCGCCGAGAAAAAGGAACCCGCTGGTCATCCTATACGATGTACCAGCAACAATGACAAACGAGGAACTGTACCTGAGCATAAAGGACCAAAACTTTGACCAAATGAATGAAAATGAATTTAAGGATTCTTTTAAATTGAGATTTAAAACGGGACCTCGGGACCGTGATGTTGTACATCACGTCGCCGAGGTCACAGCACCTATGTGGAAGCAGATTATAACAATGGGCAGACTGTATGTTGGCTTCCATGCCATTAATATTAGGGATTACCTTGTGGTACCTCGTTGCCATAATTGTGGATACTTGGACCACATTCTAAGGCACTACACCAGGGGGTCGGCTTGCTCCAGGTGCGGCGAAGATGGTCACTCACGAAAAGAATGTAAAGCCGCAAGTGTATGCATTCCTTGCAAAAGACGTGGGAAGAAAAGCTGCGAAGCCCCAGGACGAAACTGCCCTACATACCGCATGCTCGAGCAGAGACTAATATCTAGAATGGACTATGGCTGAGTACATCAAACAGAACAGGACGCCAAAGCGAAAATCCCCTAGCAAAAGGAGGAGGGATGCCATTAGGGCAAATAGGTTTAAAGAATTCATAAAGTGTCTTTCGAGAGATCCGATACCTGAGACAGTTGACAAAAGTATCCAAACAGATCCACCGAAAATCGATAAATGTATCCAGATGGAAACTACCCCTATGGCTACTCCCTCCTCTCTCAGCAGGGAAGTGAAGCCGACAAAACACCAGCAACGGCAAATGCATCCTGTGCCTGAGGTCCCAGCAAATGAAAGTAACCATAAAGAACAAAAGCCTGTGCAAGAGAGCACAATAACAAGCTCTCTAGACACCCCAGTGGTAAGACTACCACCAGTAGATCCGGTACGGATATACCCAAATTTAGAATTTACAATGCAGCTGGCGAGATTGGAGCAGCCGGCTACCTTGACCACTGCCTTAAGACATGTGGTCCGCGTAGGACCTTCTCGGTAATGGAGGCTGTAGACAGAATACAGCTTAAGTCAGTGAATCTCCCCACCGACTTCGGAGCCCTGCGAGACTTACTAAAGAAAGTGTTCGAGAGAAGAGGAGAAAAATTTGACCTAAATGACATTTACGAACAGTCAGTTTTGGCTAATGGACGTATTACGTATGACTGGAACAAGACATGGCCAGAAGACCACATACATACATACTTTCCGTAGATGACAAAAATTACCATTGGCCAACTCAATACGCATAACAGTCGACTTGTAATGCAGGAGCTGCGAAAGGAAGTGGAGGAGAGGAGGCTGGATGTGCTCTGTCTACAAGAGCCGCACTCCCTGGCTGGAAAAATTGCATTTGCAGCCACGACGTGGCAGGTCATCAGCCAAGGAGATAATCCGAAAGCGGCAATAATAATCACGAACAAGGCCCTGAAAGTAACTACACTATCACAGTTCACTAGTAGTCACTGCAATGTCGTGGAGCTGCTATCTCCCAGTGAAACAATAATATTAATTAATATGTACTTTCAGTACGGAGATAACATTGAAACACATCTTGACCATCTAACTACAGTAACTACGGCATTGCAAGGACGAAGGATGATAATCACTGCTGATATCAATGCAAAATCCCCCCTGTGGCACAGCAGCACAAGGATACCAACGGAGAGAAAGTAGAGGATTTTATCATGGCATCACAACTAGTGATAGCTAACAAGCCTGGTAATCCTCCAACCTATGTAGGGGGAGGAGGACCAGGCACGAACATTGATATAACTATGGCCACCCCCAATGCAATTAACACAATACAAGAGTGGAAAGTAGAAGAAAACGCCACTACAAGTGACCACAACCTAATCACGTTCATTGTGGGTAGAGGAGGGTTCCGCTGGGCCAAGGGGTGGGAGATGCAATTTAATTACAGAAGGGCCGATTGGGAACGACTAGCAAGGGAGTGCGTCATTCCTGCCTTGCCAGAAGGTGGCGTAGACTTTGACATAGACGTAAACGACCGAGCAGAAGAACTGACCAATGCAATAATTAGCGCGGTGAAAGCTGCCGTACCGATCAGGAGGAAGGCCATGGCAGCCTCTCCATCACCATGGTCGCCCGAACTTGAGGATATGCGCCGGTCTGTTGGAAGGTTGAGAAGATATTACCAGCGCAGTGTCGTCTGGCCGGAACGGCAAAGATGCCTGATGCAGTATCGGGAGGCTAAAATTCGTTTTCAGAAAGAACTCCAGGCTGTTAGAATACAAAGTTGGGAAAATTTCGTCCAGAGCCAATTGGCATTGGACCCCTGGGGTACACCGTATAAATTAGTACGAGAAAAGATCCGCTCTCCACTGGAATTATCAATAGTCAGGCACGGGGACAGGATGATGGAATCCTGGCAGGAAACTGCTGAGGTCCTCCTCCGGTCCCTGCTGCCTGATGATAGCGCGGATGGGGAATCCGATCAGCAACAACAAATAAGACAAGAAAACCTCAATGAATACACCAATAACACGGCAGTCTACCCTTTCTCGGAGGAAGAGGTGGCTGCCCACATAAAATCACTTAAAAGGGGTAAAGCTCCCGGGCCAGACGGCATTGTAGCTGAGGTGGTGCAATTCCTAGCTCCCCAGCTAACTGCACCACTCACTCACCTATACAACGAATGTCTGATGCAACAGAAAATTCCAAGGATGTGGAAGTCTGCGAATGTAGTCATCATTCGGAAAGGGTTAGACAAAGATCCAACAAATGTAAAATCCTACAGACCAATCTGTTTGATTAACATACTAGGAAAAATATTAGAAAAGCTACTAGCCGACAGACTGGCTGCACACAGAGTGCTGCGTGGGGTGAGCGACAGGCAGTTCGGCTTCAGGCCCGGGCGGTCGACATCTGATGCAATCGCCCTGGCCGCTGAGGTCTGTGGCTCTACCCCACATAAGTACGTGGTGGGCATCATGGTTGACATCAGTGGAGCCTTCGATAACCTGTGGTGGCCTTCGCTCTTCTCCTGCTTGTGGGAGAAGGAGTGCCCAGGGCCGCTATATGGTTGTCTGAGGAGCTATTGCGAGGAACGGGAGGTCTGGCTATCATCTTCTAGCAAGAGGATTGGAAAATCTGTAACAAAGGGTTGTCCTCAGGGTTCCGTGCTAGAGCCCCTGTTTTGGGACATCCACATGGAGCCTTTACTAGACACCCTACAGCAAAGTGAAGAAGTGCTAGAGGTGATAGCCTATGCAGATGACCTCCTCCTGTTGGTCGGTGGCCGTAGCCGTGAAGACATTGAACCTAAAATAGAGAGTGCCCTAAACAAGTTACAACTATGGTGCCAAAATACCAAAATGACGGTGTCACCAAGTAAGTCCACCTACTTGCTATTGAAGGGACAACTAATCCGTAACCCGACTGTACGAATCGACCGCTCGCCGGTTCTACGGAGACGTGACGCGCAATACTTGGGCATCATCATTGATGAGAAGTGGAATTTTGGGAAACACACAGAAACTGTAACCCATAAAGCCCTCCAAACACTGAACAACCTCATATCCATAAGACATCAAAGATTTCATCTTCCACCTCATCTTATAAAACTTTATCACAGCAGCATATTAACATCGATAGTGGGTTCCGGCTCGGGAGTCTGGGCACACAGGATCACGAGGGTGGTGCCCGCCATGACAGTAAGAAGGGTTCAGAGGAATATGATTCTTAGATCGGTAGGGGCTTACAGAACAACACCAGGGGGAGCACTACTAGTCATAATGGGGCTTTGCCCCTTGGACATCAAAATCAGGGAGCAAAATCAAGAGCTGTGGGACGCAGATGACACAGGGCGCAGGACACATGAGTTGATACCAAGCATCAGGGAACGGCTGAGAATGAAGTACTTTGAACCCACCAGAGGACTAATCCATTTTCTTACTGGACATGGACCTTACCCGGCATACTTATGTCGGTTCGGGAAAAAGGCTACACCCGCGTGTGAATGTGGTGAACCGGAGGGCACTCCCGATCATGTGATTTACGAGTGCCCCCTCTTCAATGATGTTGCTTCTACATTACGTGACCAACTACCAGACCATGACACTTACCATCTGATAAGACAAGAAGACACCTTCCAAACACTGAACAGACTTGCTAACGAGGTATCACAGAAAGTGTTGAGAGAACATTTGAGGGAACAAAACTAAGAAGCACAGATTACGACAAACACGTGCCCTTTTCCCATACCGCCTGTGCGTGGATAGGCCGACCCTTCAATCTGGAATCCGCCACGTACGGGATTAGGGGGAATGGGGACTAAAAATAACCTGGATTTGACAATACACTGGAGATGACGTAGGTTAGAACTAGTTAGTAGGAATTAGACCAGAAATCTAGATTTAGGAACCTGCAGCGATTAACATCCTGGCCTGCCCAGTGTCAGGGGCACGCCCATTGGGATTAGCTCGATGGGCAAGGCAATAAAGTAGGTTTGTACATTGCTGACACATCTGTGACGCTGCAGGAAGTAGAATGTAGGATTAGCTTAAAACATCTTAGGCGTTAAAATAAATAAATATAGCTGCCCATTGAAAGTAGATTGTAGCTGTAGCTCACAACTCATTATATTGTAATTAGCTGCTAATTGTAGCTAACAGTAGCAAGTAAGACCCACTAATCAGATAAGGAGGTGAGTTGAGATGTATAAATATTATTGTTGATGGTAAATAAAGATTAAAAAAAAAAACTGCGGAGGAAAGCACGTCGCGAGATTTCGTGGCTGCAGTTACATTGCTAACTGGGTTCGCGGAGGCAACAAGAAGAGAAAGAGGAAGCGACGTAGAAACCGTTCCGACCGCGGGCCAGCGCCTGCGGCAGGGACAGACCAGCAGCAGCAGGGGGCCCCTCCGCCCCCCGAAAGACGCCACCATGATGACGCTGTGCCGCACAACAAGCTTCGTGCGGCCACAGAAGCCGCAGTAGCGGACCTCAAAGCCGCATTCGCGGCAGAGAGGACCGCCCTACGAGACGAGTTGGCCGCGGCTCATCGGGAAATCCAGCGGCTGCGGGCTGAAGTGGCTTCTGCCGCCAAAGCCCTGCGGCTCACCCCACCTGCTCCAACCCCACCGGGGCGGGAGCCCACAGAAGAAATGGACGAAATGGAAACGGACCCAGATCCAGCACCGCCACCTCCCAAGAAGAAGATGGCGATGCGGATCTCCAAGGACCTGGAAGGGTTGCTTGCATTGGCCGCCTCCGAAAAGGTTGAGGCAGCCACCAAGGAAAACGCAGCCCCGGTCTCCGTCAGAGAACAGAAGAAGGCTGTTTCACGACAGCCAACAGTCGTCCAGGCCGTACCACGAGACGCCGGGGACGATCTCGCCATCCTCCTAGAGGGGGGGAGTTCGTTCGCCGAGCCACAACGCAGTCGGCGCGTTGGGGCCAGAGAAGCCAAGAAGAAGTCGATATCCGAACCTATCCCAATCTCAGTTCAATCCACACCCTAAATCATACCAGAATTATCCTTCCAACACAATCCTACCAACATCCAAAGAAACACCATTCACGATTCTCCTAAACCCATCATTTCGAAACCCTTATTTTCCTACAGAAGGTATGGGCTCGAGCAGTCCCGGTCCTTCGAATCACAAACGAGGGATACAGATATCCCATCCGACACTCCACTCCGCCCGGACGGGTTGGCTCGCGCCGGACCGTTGTTACGCGGGCTGGATGGTATGATGCGGCGTCGGTCCGGAGGCGGTGGTCTGCGTCTGCAGCACGGCGTTTCTCTCTCCGTGGGGTGACTGTGTGCCAATCATAATCGTTAACAGAGGCTTTTCTGTTAGTAGCACTCCCTGCCTGAGCGGAAACGGAGTGACTGACTGGGGCCACTCGACGTAACCGTCGGCAGCGCAGAGGGAATGCGCGTGTACGTCTGCAGTAGAGAGCCTGTATAGGGAGAGAGTGGCCAACCGGACGATACGGCGGCCATTTTTCTGCCAAACTGCGGACGGGACTTTTGATGGCCAGTAGTGGAGTACACACTCAGCGAATCAAAAGCACAAGACAATATGGCGAAATCATTCGTTAAATGCCTTTCTTTACAGCTATAATATACTCATAGTAGCCTACTACATACAGCACAGGAAAATTTGATACAGTGGCTGTAAAAATTATTCGTTACTTGCATTTATCTCCTTTAAAGCTCGTTTACTAGACATACTGCAATGAAAGTAACGTAAATAGAAAAAATATAGTGTATAGCATATGTTTTGTATCGGAAGTGCATAACGCTAAAGATTTAACGTACCTGTATGACGTCAGATGAATGAAAGTCGTAAGCAGTTGCTTTCTTGTGACATGCAAAAAGTGTGAGCGTATTAGTACTTCTTGTCACGTCTTCAAACTATTTGCGTGTCCCAAATAAACAACTGCTTACGACTTTACTGAATACCTCTCGTAGATAACAAACGAAAAAGATTACAAAAATCGGGTAATGTTAAATGTAGGCTACTGTAATAACGACCAAATATAACAAGAAAACTACCGTATCCCTTCTACCCCACAGTAAGTAGGCCTATTAAAAACTATCTTCAAGAGTTGGTTGGTTGGTTGTTTCGGGGAAGGAGACCAGACAGCGAGGTCATCGATCTCATCGGATTAGGGAAGGACGGGGAAGGAAGTCGGCCGTGCCCTTTGTAAGGAACCATCCCGGCATTTGCCTGGAGCGATTTAGGGAAATCACGGAAAGCCTAAATCAGGATGGCCGGACGCGGGATTGAACCGTCGTCCTCCCGAATGCGAGTCCAGTGTCTAACCACTGCGCCACCTCGCTCTATCTTCGAGAGTACCTACAATTATTTACTACGAATAATGTTTCACTAACCACGACAACTGCGGAAAACGTGCTAACATCTTGCCTGCGTCAACAGTCAGGCAATAATACTGAAACCAAAATAATGCCTAGTGTTCTGATTCTGGACGAAATAAAGTTTCACGCTATAAAGTCGAGTGAGCATGGCACAATTATTACAGGAACTTTCCGTTTCCAGCAAGGACTGTCAGATATTGGCTTCAGAAAAGCTTATGATGCTACCAGTATGCACGAACTGTTAAAGAAATAACAGCTTAAAAATGCAGTAAATTGTAATAGGCCTACCTGTTTTGCGTGACTGAAAATATTTAAAAAAACTGACATCTTACAATCAGAGTTTTCTGGCCAAAGTGAAGAACCAAACTTTTTATAGGCGTAACTGAATATTTCGGTTAATATATACCATTAAGAAAGTTGTACCTGGACTTTATTACAAGAGTTACTCATTCCTTCCTGGCATCGTTTACGAACGTCTGCAGAATGAATTACAGATGTCAAAAACAATACTGTACAATTACTAACGTGTTTACTTCAAACATGTAGGCCTACCGACTTCATCACAAATAGCTACATTATTTCAACTCGTATTTGAGATCGCAGACGCTAATTACGTTCTAAAACGATAAACTAAATCGAACGTGCATGCGCAACGCATAACAGGTCTCTCAATAATTCAAATACCTATTAATCGTTTCCAAAAGTCCTCTGAACTTCAGTTCAACTCAAAAGCTAACATAGGAAGCGCGAGAGACGTTTGGCAGAAAATGGCACCAAAGCTAATCAACCAATCACGGGCAACTTCACCTATGGCCACTCTCTCCCTATACAGGCTCTCTAGCCTGCAGCAGCCGAACGACGTGGCCAGCGCACGCCACTGGGTACAGAGGCCGGCGCAAGCAACGGCGAGCCGCGGCTTTTACCAGACTCTGCACCTCTGGCCGGAGCGACGCGTTCGGCGGCAGGCGTCGGCAGCGTGCTGCCTTCATCTCCCGAACTGCGCTCGGCACTCGTGGCGACGCGGCTGACGTCGCAGAGCGTATCGACAGGCGGATGCCAGACTACCGCGGCGTGCGCACACACGGCTCGCACGACGCGGGGGCAGCAACCACCGCCGTCCTGGATGTCGCAGACACCTGCCCACTCACACAAGGCGAGGGCAAGGCAGCCTGTGAGCCCACCACGCTGCTGCGGGTCAGGACAGCCGCGTAGGTTAATCCTAAGTCCAGCTGGTCTGTCCTACTAGCTTCGGGGACCGGACTGGTCTGTGGCCATAGCCCCTCTCTATTATCTAAGGCTAGGCGGCCTGTGGTACTACCCGGGCCGCTGTCGCCTGGGGCTTTCGCCCAGCACTAACTAAGGACGAAGGGCCTGTCCTCCTAGCTTCGGGGGCCCTCGCCTGTGACCTCCCGCCGGCCGACCTCTCTGGGTGCCCCAGAGTGCCGGACACAGCATCGTGTCCCATACTCACTCTCCCCCGACCGGCATCGCCAGGGGTAGCGGATGCTGCGTTGCAGATCCGCAGATGGCCGCTTTCATCTTCAGCCGCGGGTCGCGTCGGCCGCAAAACTCGCACTCGAAAACGGGAGTCTTTTCCGGGTCGTGCAGCCTTCTGTATTGGAGGAGAAGGGCCGAGTGGTCCTTATACTCGCCAAAGGTTGGCCTGCCGGCAGCCTTGGTGACGAAGCAGATCCGGCAGCGGAAGACCTCCGTCGGCAGCGTCACCACCAGCTCCATCGTTCAAGTCGCGGACCTGAAACAGAAAAATAAACGCGACCGCTTCACGGTGTAGAAATCGGTCCATTTTAGCCCATGTTAAGTTTATAAGAACAGATTTTTTAGTCATTGAGGTAATACTTGGGAAGGAACGTAGGAGAGGTTCACAGTCGGTAAGGAGAAAATAGCCGCGAAGGTGTAGCTCTACGGCGGCTGCCGGACACCGGAGCATCACACTTCGGGCCGACGTAACTAAGAATTATCTCGGAAATATAAGATCTTGGGTTCTGGCCAAGATGGAGAGAGTCATAATCTTGTGTTTAGCCCCAGTGGAGACCCAGACGTAGCTGGCCGGGGGAAAAAAAGGAAGACGAGCAGAGTGGAAGGCTCATACGTCGCTACCAACTCTGCCGCCGGTGTCGACAGCAAAGGCTGGACACACAGGAGACCGGTCTGCATCTGCCTCCCTGCAGATCGCTGAACCTCGATCGAGGAAGGGCCAGATGGGGCCTGAGCATCTCGCAACCCTCAGTCATAATCGGGAGATAAAGAGGGAGGAAGTATTCAAGGCAGGGCAGGTCCGGCAGTAACACCGGCAGTTGCTACCCTCACAGCAAGGCCGGCCACGTTCCGGAGCCTGCTGCTGAGCCTTCGCCATATTCGGGTGCTGGAAGACCAGTGACTAAAGAAAGTACATCGCATATAAGTGTGTTTTTTATCCGACCTTGCCAGCATTAAGCTGATAAGAACAGATTTTTATTTATCGAGATAATTCTTAGTTACATTTTTACGAAGTATAAATTTAGGAAAAGAATATTCATGACTCTATACAATGCGAGTTTTACAGATTTAGTAAGTTTAGATAAAATTTAGAGAAACGGTTCTAACCGTACTTAAGTATTGTATTACTATTCTAGTTCGTGGGTTAAGCCCACTACTTAAATATTGAGAGACCGCGTTAGGCGCGGGTACTTACGTATGTCATCCTTAAGAGTATTACCGCGATAGGCGCGGCCTTACTTATGTCAGACCACGGTAAGTTGGACCTAATTTAGGGGCTATTTTATTTTTCCATTCTTCTCCGTGCCCTGACAGCACACTGCACATGCACGGCTGCCAGCGGCTGGTGCGCCACGCACGCAGGCGGGTCACACTCAGCCGGACTTCTCCCCTCTGTCCGCCTTGCGGCAGACGTCACTGGGGTGTCGTGGCAGGAGGGCGTTGCTTCCCACGCTGGCTGGAGACTGCCGGGCAGTAGGCACACGTTTGGCGCCGCCTAGCACCGCGCCAACCGAGGTGGGGGCCATATTCGGCGGACACCACGGAGGGAGGGGCACCAGGCAGCACCGCACGCACCGCTACTGACTCGGCACTGCTGCAGTGCGGCGCGAAGATGGTGTAGCGCCGCAGGTCCCGCGTCGTGGAGGAGAATCTCGACACCGACGTCACGAAGGCACCGACCTCGAAGTTCTCCGACGACTGCAGTCTCGAGGGTCTCGCAGCCTGACGTCAGAGCATGCCACAGCCTAGGGGGACACATACTGGCGGTAGCCAGTAATGTGTTCCATATAAATGTCGCGGGACCACTTGATGGTGTCAGAAACCATCAGCCTCCGCATCAGTTGGCAGTAGCGGCTAGCGATGCCTAGGTGCCGGAGCACTGCATCGTTCTGGCGGTCCCACGCCCCCAGACTGCCGACAACCAGGGCGTCGACAGTGACGGAAAAGCCGCGAGCGGCTAATCCTCGCGCAACGTCGGCGTACTTAATCCTCTTCAGTTGCCGAGCGTTGTCGAGTGCAATCCGCCTATTCTCGAAGGGGATTGTCACATCGACGATGGTCACAGTCTTCGCGGCCTCGTCAGTTATTACGAGGTCCGGACGCAGCCCACTGCTGTCCCCTATGACAGCTTGGTTGATCCTGATGTCAGGAACAGCAGTGTTTCCTCTTCTTGGCCGTCCAGCGACTGCTGCCGCGAGGCGGTTGAGGACCGCGTTGTGGCGATACTGCAGGGCTGCTGAGTGCACCATAGACGCGTTGATCACGTGTGGGAGCGTCTCATTGTTGTGGCCACAGCGTCGGCAGGCTTTGTTGTTGTTTGCCCGCCCATCGAAGCGGCGACAACCGTTCAGAGGCACGCCTCCGAGCCTGGCGCGGTGAATGAAGCGCCAGTCTGCGAAGCGAGTGTATTTGCCTCCCGCCATGAAGTGGTTGGACGCTGTGGACTCCCTGGTGCACTCGAATACCTTCCCCTGGTCAGGTTTTCTGAGTAGGAGGTTGGGCAGGCGCTGCCTCAGACACTCGCGGAGCGTCCGCGAGAGAAGACGTTTGGCGCCCCCTCCCATCCGGACATGTTCGACGCCAGTGTTGGCGGTGCGTCCCACGCTGCCATCATCGTGCTGCGGTCCATCGCCGCCATCTTCGAGGTGTCGTGTAGTCCCAGGCGCCGCCCCCTCCGTGGCCGGCTGCGTCACCCCTCCGATGCCGCCGTGTTCCGCGTCGTCAGCGATGGCGGGTCGGCCGTTGACCTCCACCTGCAACTCAGAGAGCAGTTCACTCCAGCGCCAGGTGACGCCACGCGGCGCTAGGCGCGTCCACAGTGACTGGATGCCGCCTCCGTCACGTGCGAGGTCACCCTCAGTGCTGCCGCTCAGGTAGGTGGCCAAGTCGGGTCGACTCGGCTCCCTCCCCAGTCGGCGGCGCGCGGCCGTAGATAGAGTGGCCCAGGCGATGTCGCGGACGGTGGCGTCGTCGCAGTGCAGCATGCGGAAGCCGTGGACGATCGTCGAGATGACCGCAGCGTCCGCGAGCGGCGTCAGGCCGCATCCTCCCTCTCCCAGCGCGAGGTACAGCTGTTCAGTGGACGCACGCTGTGGAAGGAAGAGCCATGATTTGACAGCCGCTTTCACTGCCTTGTCGAGTGCAGATAGCGGCCCCTTGCGTACCGCTCCGCCCCGCATGACAAAGTCAAGCCTAGGGAGGAGGAAGACACGCACAGCGTCAGTCTTCTGCCAGGGAGCCAGCAGGGAAGCGTCCAGGTGCTGCAAGTCACGTCGAATTGCCGCGATCGCATCCGTTGGCGTCTGCGAGACTTTGTACCCGGTGGGAACGCCAAGATGGAGGTAGGCGTCACCCGCACCGAGCACGGCTGGTTCTCCCCCTTGCAGGGCGAATACCGAGCCTAGTGTCTGCCGACGGCGGATGTGAAGCGTGGCACACTTCGACGGCTTGAAGGTAAGCCCGGCCCACGTCGCCGCCTCACCCACAACATTGAGGAGCGTCTGCATCGCCTCTGAATCCCGCGCCAGAAGCACGATATCGTCCGCATACGCCAGTGCACTCACACTGACGCCGCTAAGCGGAATACCACACTCATTTCTGAGCGAGGTTGCGGCGCGAAGTACCGGCTCGAGCGCGAGGTTAAAGACGATGGGCGACAGTGGACAGCCCTGCTTGACCCCCGCCTGGATCTCTATCTCCTCCGTTAGTCCGTCAGATGTACGGACGCGGGTGGAGCAACCATTGTACATATCGGCAATTAGCTGATGCAATTGCTCTGGCAGTCCCATCCTGCTCAGTACTCCAAGGAGGTGAGCGTGAGGCACTGAACCGAAGGCATTCGCCAGATCAAGCCAAGCAAAGCATGCTTGGCCTCCCCTGCGCCTTGCATCATCAATTGCCGTCTGCACAATGAAGTTGTGCTCGTAGCAGCCTTCAAACGTGCGGAAGCCCTTCTGTTCTGGGGAGAGCAGGTTCAAACGCTCTGCCCAGAGAGAAGTGCGGTCCGCAACGATTGCAGCAAAGAGATTAGAGATGGTAGAGCTCAATGCTAAAGGCCGCCAGTTTGTCACGTCCGAGACGTCCCCTTTCTTGTGGATGAGGACGGTAGTGGATATTTTCCACTGCACCTGAGTCTTCCGCTCATTCCAGCAGCGCGAGAAGATCTTAGCTAGCTCGTGGCAGCCAGGATCCTCACGTCGCAAGTCCGAGTAGGTGACTCCGTCTGACCCAGGAGCAGTATTGCTCGCCTTCTGGAGCCGCTGTTGCACCTCTGAGGGGGTGATCGGCGGCAGGACCTCCTCGCTGACATCAGGAGGCGTGGTGGCGGCAAAGTCCGGGACAGCAGCTGGTGCATCTGAAACAGAAAAGTCAGATTTAGCATATACTTTCTTGAAGTGCTCCGTGAGCACGTTGCCATCGATTTGGCAGTACGGCGACGTCTCGCCAAGGACGCGCTGCATCGCCTTGCGCCGGTCCGCGCGGTACAGCTTCTGAATCTCAGACGCTGCATTCGCGTCGTACCGACGCTCGGCGGCCGCCGCGCGCCGTGCGCCACGTCCACCGCGCTGCCCACCGCGGCCGCGTGTAGGGGCAGGGGGAGGGGGATTCGCAGCAGCGTCGGCGCGGCCCTGGCCGCGGTGCGCTGCTGCTGGTGGCCCATCCTGTCGATCTCCGGCTGCCTGGCGTTGTGGCCTCGTCTCGGCGATCTCGGAGATGAAGTCCTCGACGACCGCGACGAATGCGTCCCACGGCTGGTCGTGGGCATTCTCCAGGGCCGCCAGCCAGCACCGCTGCCTCTCCGTTAGCCGAGCGTCGGCTGGGGCAGGGGAGGGCGGAGCTGCCTCGGTTGCGCCCTGTACGGAGGGTACAGGAGGGTTGGTCAAGTTTGGTGGAGGACAGGAGTTTTGCGGCGGAAGGTTGGGAGTGGGACGGTTGTTACGGCGTCGGCATCTCCTCTTCTTGCTGCCATGTCTCGGAGATGCAGCTGCAGTCCCTCCGTTCACGTCGCGCCGCCCCGTCGTCTGCGTCGGTGGTGGTGCCGTGCTGCCATCTGGCGTGGGTCTCGCAGTGCTGCTTTCAGTCGCCGCGCCGGTGACAGGTGGCGCAGCGGTAGCAGCGGGGGTCGGTGTAGCTTGCGCCGGCCTGGCGCTCGGGTCGGGCGCACCGCGGCTGGTGTTCGCCGCGCCGCCAACAGATGGCCCAGCGGTCGCCCACGCCCTGTCGCCGGAGCGAGATACACGAGGTGTAGCTCGCGCCGGCCGCCCAGACGCGGCCTTGAGATTTACAATTTTGTTTTGGTTTGTGACCGGCTGATGTGACCGAGCGGCTCTAGGCGCTACAGTCTGGAACCGCGAGACCGCTAAGGTCGCAGGTTCGAATCCTGCCTCGGGCATGGATGTGTGTGATGTCCTTAGGTTAGTTAGGTTTAAGTAGTGCTAAGTTCTAGGTGACTGATGACCTCAGATGTTAAGTCCCATAATCCTCAGTGACATTTGCCATTTTCGTTTGTGTAAACTTCACGAAAATAAATACATTTCTTTCATGTTTTGGTCATATAAGCAATCTTTTACATTCATACATGAACTCCTTAATTACGAAACATTTGTGTTTGTTGGTGATCTTCACTTTGAACAGTTAGTATGAGCTACGTCGTTGTTACGCGATGTACGCTGCGTGTGTCCCTTACACACACAAAATACAATTCGAAAATTTGTCCGATACATCAAAATAATCGGTTGTGGTCCCACTATAATCTGCTCCAATTTGAACCGAAGGTTTGAGTTATTCTGTGCTTGAACATCTGTTGGCAAGGAGCTGCATTTGTTTTAAAAACGCCATATAAGACTAGACGGTGTTGAAGAGCTGACGCAGCAAATATGCTATCTCAAAACCCTACCCAGTTTCTGAAGCCTTTGGAGAACGTTGCTGAAGGTGGGAATCACAAGCCTCCAACAGTTCACGAGACCACATCTTTACGAAACGCAGTACCAGACCAGATGAATGGCGTTAACAGTGTCTTACAAAATAGAGCAGTTGAGTTTCAAATGGCTGTGGAATTTCTGAAATCGTTACAAAACTTCGTAACATCACAAAGTGGAAAAATGACAGCGAAATACACGATGATGGTAACACGGAGGAAACTGTGGTTCGTGGAAGAGAGATGATCATGACTGATATTTACGTACCAATAGTCAAGTTACGCTGAGAATTTCCTCATTGTATAAACGCTTAAAAGAAAGCTCTTTCCTGTATGGGTTTTTCGCTGAGTTCTGAGTGAAGTCTGTTGCCGAATTTAAGGTAGGTGCCCATAGCAACAAATAGATTCCTTGAAATCTGTTCTGCGGACTTTGAAGTGAATTTTGAAGATGAAGTGGTACATTTTAAGTATTTCATCTGGGAAATTGTTAAAAGTGGAGAAAAAAATTCCAGTTTCGTGGTCATATCAAGACGTGTATTAAAAATCAGATTTCCCAAATGTTGTGAAAGTGTTAAAAATTTATTTATACCTCAGTTACGAACGCTAAAAGGTAGTGAATTTATTCAGAACCAAAACTCCTGTAAATTCGTCATCGATCTTCAATGGTGCAAAGACGGCGGGCATAATGACAATTGAAAACGGTGTCTTGTGGAAAACAGACTAAAAAAATATCATGAAAGTTAGTACTGAAATAAAATTACGGAAAGTAGACGTTAACATATTGGCTGAATAAAACCAATTCTGTTTTACGATTTCAATTTCGAAATGTAACACTGTTTAATGACACCTGTAATTTATTTTCTATAGGGTATTATTAATTATTGTTGTTTGTTTAGTTCAATAAACTGTATTTACTAAATTAATCACTTGGAAAAATTAGGAGTTTCTTAGGAGATCGTTATGGACGGCGGAGAGGGCGTTGCGGCTGCAACAAGATTTATTGGTGAACTGGATTTACTGTGTGAAAACTCATGCAAACTTCCATAACACAATTCAATACTACAGATACTACCATGTTTCATTAAAGATTTGCTGTGCTTTCATACCGCTCCACGCCCTTCAGACGGCTATTCATACACTACAAAAATAGCGATACAAAACGAGCGTGTAACTACTGCAATGAAATCACTTGGCTTTTTATTTCCATGGACGAAACATATCTTAGTTTAATCAATTAAATTCATGTTTCACTGAGTATTGTGTGTTCAATGTGATGCGTTATGTGGAATTTCAATAGTGTAGCAAACGTGTACGTGCACAGAGTTGAGTTGATAGCCGCCAACACGAGTCACACTTAGGTGGTGTTTCTCAACTGCTAAACGAGATGGCAGCACGGACAGCCCGCAAAGAGTACTGTGGCCGATGTGCAATGAGGAAATTTCGGCCGGTGTGCGCACGCCATGCAATCTTTCTTAAACGATTTTATAGAAATTATTCAGTAAAAAAAAAAAAATCTTTTTGCGTTACTTATACCTTTACATGTCAGATCCACTATGCCGTGTCCAGAAATTCGTCAATGGTCATAGTTATCGTGATATTTGCGCTTACGTAATACACTGCGTAAATTTCAAAAAAAGTTTGCAACGAAAATCAGGGGTTTCTATGATTTTGCCTTTGGTGCAATTTACATTATATTTTATTGCGTCGGAAATTTAACTAACATACTAAATCTTTCTATAGACTTGGGTAGAGGTCTTGATCATTACCAACCTCGACAAAATTGATCTGATATAACACACCCATTTGCGATCACGCAAGCCAGCGATAAAGCCAGAACGAAATATCCAGAACATTCCTCATAATTCATAAGCTGTTTGAGGTATCAAAATGATCTTTTTGCAAAAGATAGCACGCTGAGAGGAGACTATTTTTTCATATGGTAATACAAAATTTCAGATTTAGCATGTTATTCCACTCACTACAGACCTTTTCGATGGAACTACGTAATTATTTATAAGGGCCATCGATAGCTGATGAAACGAGAAATACTGTGGATTTTGGATCAACATTACTGAAGACCTTACAGAGGATGTGCTTTCTCATAAGCTATTGACCTTACTTTTCCACCATTCGTCACTTAAAATTAATAAACCACTGTTTCAGAATTTTGTAGTAGTCTACACAACAAGTAGCATGTGCGCCAAAATATTATCTCAAATGTGCTATGGCAAAAGAAGCAAATTTTAGCATGACAATAAAAGAAATGAGTTTCCTCCCCCTTACCCAGTGTGGCTAGTGTCTCAAAATCAGAAGTAGGTCTGGCAGTTGGCTGAAACAGGAATGTAGAACCTTGACTCCCCTCGCTCGCCACATTTGCGGCGCTGTATTGAATTCAACAAATATCGTTTCTTTTTGCATTACAGTGCGGTCATTGTAGTTATGGGATAATGATATGCACATATACAAATGGCGGTAATATCGTGTACACAACATTTTTCCAACAACAGTTAGCGTCACCAATTCCCATTTCTACCACAGGGAGACCAGATGTACGAAATCAGAAACTGAAATGAATCTATGTTTTGTGGAAACTTTAGTTAACACTACCTTTATGTACTAGATTTGTGTTCAAATACTTTGTTTACACTACAACTACGCAGCTCACAGTACCATTCTGTTGACACTCACTCAAATAAGAACTCTTCTATTAGTAATAGAGCAAATATTTTATTTTTTGTGGTTGCTACATCCAAACAAATGAGGAAAATGATTTCTAGTTTTGCGTTTTAATTTCAAACATTGAAACTTTGTTTTAATTTCGTCTGTAAATACAATAATCTTTTTAGAATTTGTGTGAAAATTTTGCAGTGTATTACATGTAGTGACGTAACGTGCGATTCTTACAGTCTAACACTAAACTTGTGAACATTGTGACCTGAAGCAATAGACAATGCACAAAAAAGTGCGAGTGACAAACTCCTTGCTATATGAAAGCGTTGCATAGTACCAAACACAGAACTTTATTTATTCAGTATGACCACATTTATTCTCCATTTTTTTATGCTGCACGTTACTTAAAAACGTGCTGTTTCAAAATATACGGGATATTTAACAAAAAACGGGACAGTGTACGATCATTACTCTCTTCGTCGAAACAATGGGACGCTTAAGCTAAATGATAATCACATAAAATATAGGGCATCTGGTCACCCAGTTCAACCTCACCCCTTCTTCAGTCACAACAGGCAATCCTACCCCCTCGCTATTACGCACCAGTCCTCCATGCTTATACCGTCACATTCGTACCTTCCCCACGGCCGACCTTTCCCCCACAACAGACTCCTTAACTTAGGGCACGTCTTCCCGGTTCTTAATGCTAGGAAAGTGCTTTTTTTTTAATATCAGTGTTTCGGCATAAAGTTTTACATGTTTTTAAACGTGCGCTAACTGTGCTTCGTTTTACCTTTTATTGTTACTGTTTCAAACAGATAGTGGAAGAGGTACTTCTAAATTATTTCTAAAAATTACGATTTTGTTTTTCACCTCTACGAAGTTTCAGATTCAATGTAAATATCTCCCCAACTTATTTTCCGTTTCTTTTTCACGTCATTTAATTTTTGTCAATCAGCTGATTCAAATCAGTACTTTAATTGCCACTGAAACTTTGTGAAGATGTGAATTATCTTGAAGAAAGATGAGTTTTTATTTTCTTTTGTAATTCACGCCTCATCTTAATATGTTTATCATCTCTCACTCTCGCACTACCAAATGCTATTAAGCACTATCGTTTTACTCTTTGCAGGTTAATCAATATAAAGAATCCATTTTGTGTACCATACCTGTAAACACTCACAATTCAGGCTTTTTTGACAGTTGAAACCGATTTCATCCTTTCGCTGCAAAATCATCAGCCTCGACTTAGTATTTTGATTGGTCTACATTTCTGACAGCAAGTGAGGTGGTGCAGTGATTAGCACACTGTACTCGTATTCTGGAGGATGACGGCTCAAATACCTGTCTGGCCATTCAGATTTACGTTTTAAGTAATTCAGGGGTACTTCTCCAAGTAAATGTCAGAACTGTTACTTTGAAAAAGGAACAACCTACTTCCTTCCATATCCTTTCGAAATCAGGCTTGTGCTCCTCCTTTCATGACCGCAGTGTTGAGAGAATGTTAAACACAATTCTTCCGTTCTTCATTTGTGATGCATCCTTGTCTTATTCACAGAAACAAACTGAAATACAAAAACATTTAATTCTCTTTAAAATGTCCCAAAAATACTGAGAAATAAACTTCGGTTTTAACTTCAGTAAGAAGTAACATTTTTCACGATCATTTTACGCAAAGCTTTCTACTAGTTAATTATTTATATAAAATGTACTGCACTCATCTGACGTGTTGATGGCATTAGGTATTTCACAGAGCTGTAACTGCTGATCGTAGAGGTCATATATGGCACTTTTTCAATGTTTTAATCCAGAGATAGCCCTAACCTATCGGTTGCAGAGATGTGCGCACTTCCATAGCATTCCCAGCTGATGTTCATGCTAGGAAGACAAGCTAATCCAGCTTTAGTCTTCAAAAATATAACAGGGGTCTTTATTTTGTTTTATGATTTACACAGAAAGACATGTTTTAGAATCTTCATTTATTATCACACATAAAAGACTAAAGAATAATCCGTTATTCAACTTTAAAATAAAAATATTTTCAGTTAAACGTTGAGTCTGAAGTGTGAGGATGAGTGTCACTCATGTAACACTGAACTGTTGTCCATGTCTGCTTGTAAAATAAAATTTATGATAAGGCAGGTTTGGGCATAAATGTCTAATTAGCTTAGGGGAGAATGGTGCACTCAGCCATCGGTGCTCTGTGTGATGGATGCCCACAGAACACCTCCCTCCCCATATTCCTCCACCTCACACTTCATGTAGCGCGGCTGTTTTCACGTGTTGTTGCAGTTTTGAAACGTGCTACAAGTGAATCACGCTGAAGAGTGGCTACATTCGAATTGAGCTGTCCATTCCTTAACTGTTTACAATAAAACAGTGCACTCTGTATATTTCCTCATCGCCTTTGGATGTATTACGGTTGGTGATAAACTATTCAAAATGAAGACATTCGAGATGGTGCAGACTTTCAGTTTATCTATTCGGTCGAAATATATATAGCAACGCAGCTTCAGAAAGTTAATATGTATGAAATAGTTTCACAAATCAGATTGACAATTGATGTACGTTATTGTGCAATATAAAGAAAAATATCAACAAATTCATTGATATCACTTCCGTCTCTGTATCCAACGAAGAAATTTCGCACCTCAGATACGTATACAGCCAACATAAAAATTGTACGATGCGGTGGAGGCAATAGAAAAGGACAGAATGACATGTTACACCACCCTTCTTTTCTTCAGACATAAAACACACTCAGTAGCTGTACTGGGTGGTGTTTTATACACTACTGGCCGTTAAAATTGCTACACCAAGAAGAAATGCAGATGATAAACGGGTATTCATTGGACAAATATATTATGCTAGAACTGACATGTGATTACATTTTCACGCAATTTGGGTGCATAGATCCTGAGAAATCAGTACCCAGAACAACCACCTCTGGCCGTAATAACGACCTTGATATGCCTGGGCATTGAGTCAAACAGAGCTTGGATGGCGTGTACAGGTACAGCTGCCCATGCAGCTTCAACACGATACCACAGTTCATCAGGAGTAGTGACTGGCGTATTGTGAAGAGCCAGCTGCTCGGCCACCGTTGACCAGACGTTTTCAATTGGTGAGAGATCTGGATAATGTGCTGGCCAGGCAGTAATCGAACATTTTCTGTACCCAGAAATGCCCGTACAGGACCTGCAACATGCGGTCGTGCATTATCCTGCTGAAATGTATGGTTTCGCAGATATCGAATGAAGGGTACAGCCACGGGTCGTAACAAATCTGAAATGTAACGTCCACTGTTCAAAGCGCCGTCAATGCGAACAAGAGGTGACCGAGACGTGTAACCAGTGGCACCCCATACCATCACGCCGGATGCTACGCCAGTATGGCTGTAAATAGAACCTGGATTCATCCGAATACATGACGTTTTGTCATTCGTGCACCCAGGTTCGTCGTTGAGTACACCATCGCAGGCACTCCTGTCTGTGATGCTGCATCAAGGGTAACCGCAGCCATGGTCTCCGAGCTGATAGTCTATGCTGCTGCAAACGTCGTCGAACTGTTCGTGCAGATGGTTTTTGTCTTGCAAACGTCCCCATCTGTTGACTCAGGGATCGAGACGTGGCTGCACGATCCGTTACAGCCATGCTGATACGATGCCTGTCATCTCGACTGCTAGTGGTACGAGGCCGTTGGGATCCAACACGGCGTTCCGTATTAACCTCCTGAACCCACCGATTCAATATTCCGCTAACAGGTATTGGACCTCGACCAACGCGAGCGGCAATGTCGCGATACGATAAACCGCAATCGTGATAGGCTACAATCCGACCTTTATCAAAGTCGGAAACGTGATGGTACGCATTTCTCCTCCTTACATGAGGCATCACAACAACGTTTCACCAGGCGACGGCGGTCAACTGCTGTTTGTGTATGAGAAATCGGTTGGAAACTTTCCGCATGTCAGCACGTTGTAGGTGTCGCCACCGGCGCCAACCTAGTGTGTATGCTCTGAAAAGCTAATCACTTGCATATCACAGCATCTTCTTCATGTCGGTTATATTTCGCATCTGTAGCACGTCATCTTCGTGATGTAGCAATTTTAATGGCCAGTAGTGTATAATAACACATGTACATGAAAGGTGTGGTGTCAGGCAATCGGTGATGGTTAGCACCTGTGACACTGAATCTGGATTTACATCCGGATCTACGTCTGTACAGTGTGTGGAAGAAGGTATTTGGAGCACGGATAGGATATTCCTTGTTACCCGCTATGAGCCTCTACAGCTGAGAGGGCGACCTGCCTTTATGTTCCCGGTGCCGCAAGGGATTTTCCCTTTGTGAGAGGGCTGGAATTAAAGAGCTACTGGAATGAGGAGTAGCGGCCCCCAGCTCAGCAAAGTCTACAATGGGCGGAAGAGTGGTGTGCTGAAACCCCACACACCTTAATACCGCATCCAAATGGCACCATAGGCTGAGGATGGCATTGTGGCCGGTCTGAGGCAAGAACAGTGGATCTTTCCTGTTCAAATGGTTCAAATGGCTCTGAGCACTATGGGACTCAACTGCTGTGGTCATCAGTCCCCTAGAACTTAAAACTACTTAAACCTAACTAACCTAAGGACATCACACACATCCATGCCCGAGGCAGGATTCGAACCTGCGACCGCAGCAGTCGCACGGTTCCGGACTGTGCGCCTAGAACCGCGAGACCACCGAGGCCGGCGATCTTTCCTGTCTGCCATGTTTGCATTCATGAGTGGTGTGTAGGAAGATCGACTGTTGGTAAACTTCTGTACGAGTTTTAATGTCATTTTACCGCCATGGTGATTTTGCTAAATATGCAAGGCATTTTCGGAAAGTAATTGTACTAAATGTTTATTTTTTTCTGAAAAAATACAGGACATCGTTAATAAATTTCTTGACTACTTTTTCACATAGTCGCCGTCCTGTTCAATGCAAGTAGTGAGCCGTGGCACAAGCGTCTTTGTGGCATCCTCGAAGAACTCTCACTTCAGAACCTCTTTCTGCACCTGCTTGTCGGTTAAAAAATTTAATGCCATTCACGTGTGGTTTCAAAATGGCTCTGAGCACAATGGGACTTACTGCTGAGGTCATCAGCCCCCTAGAACTTAGAACTACTTAAACGCAACTAACCTACAGATATCACACACATCCATGCCCGAGGCAGGATTCGAACCTGCGACCGTAGCGGTCGCGCGGTTCCAGACTGTAGCGCCTATAACAGCTCGGCCACCTCGGCAGGCCGTGTGGCTTCAAGGAGATGAAAAGATAACCTGAAGGCGCGAAATCAGGGGCTCTGGAAGAGGGCTCAAACATCCCAACCAGGTGAGTCCATGGGCACTTTGGTGGCTAAGACTGTGTGAGGACAGGCGTTGTCGTGTAACAGGCACACTCCTCCCGTTAGCACTGCCCTCCTTCTGTTTTGGATACTCCTTTGAGTTTTCTTAGGGTCTCACAAAATCGTTGTGCATTGACGGTCTCCCCCTGAGGCAGAAATTCGACCCAAATGGTACCTTTTCGGTTCCCAAACATTGAGGCCATAATTTTTTCCCGAAATTGTTGTTTTGAATATTTTGGAAAATGAGGAATTAGTGTGGCGCCACTATGAGACTGTTTCAGGCGTGTAATGAGCCACCCACGTTTCATTTCCAGTCACAATAGCGCTCAGTAATTCCTATCGTTTCAGTTTACGTCGCTCAAGAAACCTGATGGCGCTACTGACCCACTTCTTCCGATGCTGCTCTGAAAGATATCTTGCGCACAGTTTCCGATGTTGTTGTTGTGGTCTTCAGCCCTGAGACTATTTTGATGCAGCTCTCCATGCTACTCTATCCTGTACAAGCTTCTTGATCTCCCAGTACCTATTGCAACCTACATCCTTCTGAATCTGCTTAGTGTATTCATCTCTTCGATTCCCTCTACGATTTTTACCCTCCACGCTGCCCTCAAATGCTAAATTCGTGACCCCTTGATGCCTCAGAACATGCCCTACCAACCGGTCCCTTCTTCTTGTCAAGTTGTGCCACGAACTCCTCTTCTCCCCAATTCTGTTCAATACCTCATTAGTTATGTGATCTACCCATCTAATCTTCAGCATTCTTCTGTAGCACCACATTTCGAAAGCTTCTATCCTCTTCTCGTCCAAACTAGTTATCGTCCATGTTCCACTTCCATACAAATACTTTCAAAAACTACTTCCTGACACTTAAATCTATGCTCGACATAAACAAATTTCTCTTCTTCAGAAACGCTTTCCTTGCCATTGCCAGTCTACATTTTATATCTTCTCTACTTCGACCATCATCAGTTATTTTGCTCCCCAAATAGCAAAACTCCTTTACTACTTTAAGTGTCTCATTTCCTAATCTAATTCCCTTAATTCGACTACATTCCATTATCCTCGTTTTGCTTTTTGTTGATGTTCATCTTATACCCTCCTTTCATGACACTGTCCATTCCGTTCAACTGCTCTTCCAAGTCCTTTGCTGTCTCTGACAAAATTACAGTGTCATCGGTGAACCTCAAAGTTTTTATTTCTTCTCCATGGATTGTAATACCTACTCCGAATTTTTCTTGTGCTTCCTTTACTGCTTGCTCAATATACAGATTGAATAACATCGCGGAGAGGCTACAACCTTGTCTCACTCCCTTCCCAACCGCTGCTTCCCTTTCATGCCCCTCGACTCTCATAACTGCCATCTGGTTTCTGTACAAATTGTAAATAGCCTTTCGCTCCCTGTATTTTGCCTCTGCCACCTCCAGAATTTGAAAGAGAGTATTCCAGTCAACACTGTCAAAAGTTTTCTCTAAGTCTACAAATGCTAGAAACGTAGGTTTGCCTTTCCATAATCTCTTTTCTAAGATAAGTCGTAGGGTCAGTATTGCCTCACGTGTTCCAACATTTCTACGGAATCCAAACTGATCTTCCCAGAGGTCGGCTTCTACCAGTTTTTCCATTTGTGACTCGGCAGTCTCCATGAAGAGTTATTTCGATTTTATGCACCATCTCATCAGTCGAAATGGAAGGTCTTCCACTCCTCTGTTTCTCATGAACGTGTGTTCCACCTCCTCTAAACTCCGTGCAAAATTTTTGGAAATTTGTGGTAAGGTCTTATGGGACCAAACTGCTGACGTCATCGGTCCCTAAGCTTACACACTACTTTATGTAACTTAAACGAACTTACGCTAAGGACAAAACACACACCCATGTCCGATGGAGGACTCTAACCTCCGACGAGGGGGAGCAGCGCGAACCGTGACGAGGCGCCCGAGACCACACGGCTACTCGGCGCGGCCTAAACACCGTGCACCACGATAATACACTTGCTCTGTTCATAACCCCTTCGGCGTAAACATTTCAGCGGTGTTATTCCTCACGCGAGTAGGAAGTGGGTCACACGAAGTGGCTCGCACTTGGCGAGATTTTTATCGGCATCTGTCAAGCAAGTGGACACTAAAACGGCAGTTTACATACTACCGTGCTCCTGCGATGCTCGCTGTTGTCAGGGGATTCCCTCTACCACTCAGTCTTGCAAACCTTAAAAATTCTAAAAACCACAGTCCGTTATGGTAACAGTACACTTACTTTCTGGACATGCCTCGTATGTGCGTTGAAGAAGTACGTTCCCAGAGTGAGATTTTCACTCTGCAGCGGTGTATGCGCTGATATGAAACTTCCTGGCGGATTAAAACTGTGTGCCAGACCGAGACTCGAACTCGGGACTTTTGCCTTTCGCGGGCAAGTGCTCTACAATCTGAGCTAACCAAGCACGACTCACTGCCCGTCCTCACAGCTTTACTTCTCCCAGTATCTCATCTCGAAGGGGAGTTTCTGTAAAGTTTGGAAGGTGTAGACGAGATATTGGCAGAAGTAAAGCTGTGAGGACGGGCAGTGAGTCGTGCTTGGTTAGCTCAGATTGTAGAGCACTTGCCCGTGAAAGGGAAAGGTTCCGAGTTCGAGTCTCGGTACGGCACACAGTTTTAATCTGACAGGAAGTTTCGAAGAAGTACGTTGCCCGACCCTTCTCGGAATATACACCTACGAAATTTTGACCCTAAATCTCACCGACGTGTACAACGTGTATCTCTTAACGTCTTCCACTAGGGTTTGTTGAGCATCTCCGCATCACTACGACACTTACTAACCAACACTTAATGCAGTCCAGCGCTCTGCTTTGAATCTTCTTTATCTCATCTACTGATGCTAACTAGTAAGAGTCCCACACTGACGAGCGATTCTAGAAAATCGTCTGAACGAGTGATTTGTAAGCCACTTCTTTTGTGGATGGAGTACCCCCATCAATCAAAAAGTCTAGAGACTGACTTTATTAAAAAATAGAGAAAAGTTAAGATGGTGGTTTCAATACTTCAAGTGTTCCACATAATCTCCCCTCACTACGATTCACGGAACATTCATACAACCATGTGGATCTGTCAATGTTCTTCCTTGGGATGTTGTTCAGTTCGTCACACTGGCTTGACTGTCGGTTATGCCATCAAAGCTTTGACCCTTCATGTGAATTTCTGCACTTTGTAGTAGGTTCATGTTGATAATATCAAGTCACTTCACCCATGATGCCTTTTTTCCAGAAAAGACTATACTCATTCTGGAAAAAGTTTCGTTTAGAGATGTTCAGTGCGCGTTGCTTCATTGCGATTTATGACAAGACAACGCTGACACAGCACGACCGTACATCCACTGCACAGCACCGCCAGCTCACAACTTACTGGTCGAAAACACATCTCTTGTTTACAGTTGTTCATCCAGCTCCCACCATAGTCACAGCCCTAACGTCGCCTACACACTGAGGTGACAGGAGTCATGGGATAGCGATAAGCACATGTACTACTACAGATCATATGCATGGTATATCGGATTTCGTAAATCGTTAGGGAATTCAGTATTCCGAGATCCGCAGTGCCAAGTGTGTGTCGAGAACATCAAATTTCAGGCATTACTTCTCACGAGGGAGAGTCGGAAAGCGTCGGATGCTCTTTAAGACTAATGGCAGATGCTGTTGTCTGTACCAAAGTATCAACGCCAAAACATAGTAAGAATCTGCTGAACGACCTGGCAGAGAATTGATGAATGGTCCAGGCTCTGGAAGTTGACCCTGAACGTAAACAAATGTAACATATTGTACATACATAGTAAAAGAAATCCACTACTGTACAGCTACACTATTGAAGACAAATGGCTGGAGACAGGATCTGCCGTAGAACATCTAGGTGTAACTATCCAGATCGACCACATAGAACACACAGTCGGAAAAGCCGACAGAAAACTCATATTCTTCGGAAGAATCTTAATGAAATGTAACTCATCCACGAAAGAAGTGGCTTATAAGGCGCTTGTTCGCCCGATTCTTGAGTATTGTTCATCGATCTGTGATCCCTATCGGGTAGGACTGATAGAGAGACAAAGAAGATCCAACGAAGAGCGGCGGGATCGTTTAGATGGCGAGACAGAGTTACGGAGATGCTAAACAAACTCCACTGGCAGACGTTACAAGAGACGTTGTGCATCGTGGGAGATTACAAGTGAAATTTCGGGACAGCACTTTTCAGGAAAAGTCGGACAACGTATTACTTCCCCCCCACACACACATCTCGCGTATTGACCACGATGAGAAAACTCGAGAAATTAGAGCCAATACAGAAGCTTACCGACAATCATTCATCCCAGGCACTATTCACGGGTGGAACAGGGTTGGAGGGATCGGATAGTGGTACCCAAAGTATCCCCCACCACACACCATTAGGTGGCTTGCGGAGTATGATATAGATGTAGACGGACAACGCAGTGGCCAAAGGCGATCACTTAAAGGCCGAGAGCAGCAGGATTTGCGTAGAGTTGTCAGTGCTAACAGACAAGCAACACATTTTGAAATAACCGCAGAAATCAATGTGGGACGTACGACGAACGTACCCATTAGGACAGCGTGCCGAAATATGGCGTTAACGGGCTATGGCAGCAGAAGACCGACGCGAGTGCCTTTGCTAACAGCACATCATCGACTGTAGCACCCCTCCTGGGCTCGTGACCGTATCGGTTCGACCCTTGACGACTGCCGGCCGATGTGGCCGAGCGGTTCTAGGCGCTTTAGTCAGGAACCGCGCTGCTGCTACGGTCGCTGGTTCGAATCCTGCCTCGGGCATAGATGTGTGTGATGTCCTTAGGATAGTTAGGTTTAAGTAGTTCTAAGTCTCGGGGACTGATGACCTCAGATGTTTAAGTCCCATAGTGCTTAGAGCCATTTGATTTGAACCTTGACGACTGGAAAACGGTGTCCTTGTCGAAGGATTCCCGCTTTCAGATGAGAGAGCTAATCGTAGAGTTCAAGTGTGGCGGAGACACAAAATCAAGAACCCAAGTTGTCAACAAGGCATTGTGCAAGCAGTTGGTGGCCCCATGATGGTGTGGGTTGTCTATACGTGGAATGGACTGGGTCCTGTGGTCCAAGTGAACCCATCATTGAGTGGAAATGATTAAGTTCGGCCATTTGGTAACCATTTGCAGCCAAACAACGATGTAATTTTTATGGATGTCAGCGGTCCACAAATTGTTCACAGTTTGTCTGAAGAGCATTCTGGATAATTCGAGCGAACTGTTTGGCGACACAGATCGACAGACCTAAATCCCATCGAATATTATGGAACATAATCGAGAGGCAAGTTCGCGCACAAAATAATGCACCGGCGAAACTTACGCAGTTACGTATGATCATAGAGGCAGCATGTGTCAGCGAATTGTTGAGTCCATGCCACGTCGAGCTGCAGCACTACGCCGGGCGAAAGGATGTCCGACACGTTGGGGCGAGGTATCCCATGACTTCTGTCGCCACACTGTAAGCCAAGAATGAAATTCGTACATCCATAGATGAAATGGAGGACCGTGGGACGTCAGCTGGTATAAATTTATATCAAAAATGAAGAAATTCCTCCAGCTGTATTTTAAGGTGTCGATTTTATTTTGACAACTAGTTTCAACGTTGTAACAACGTCATCTTCTGGCCCATACACTTGTTGACGTCAACTTCATGCGGCTGATACTAGAAGTCAGTGGTGAGATACGGACGTGCTCCGTATGGAAGGTAACACTGGCCACACAGACATGCCTTGCGCAGAACTATTTCCAGTTCCAAGGGACTCTTTATAAACAATTAGATGGCTTAGCTATGGGTTCCCCTCTTAGTCCACTGTTGGCTAAAATATTTATGGACCATTTTGAACAAAATTTTCTAAAAATAGAGCCTTTGAGTGCAAACATCAAATACTGGTTTAGATATGTAGATGATGTCCTGTGTGTGTGGACTGGTGCTAAAAGACAACTCAACACATTCTTGAAAAACCTAAACAGTCAACTTAAAAATATCCAGTTCACTATGGAGATTGGCAATAAATCCATAAACTTCTTAGATCTCACCATTGACATCAGTACACACACACACACACACACACACACACACACACACACACACACACACACTGTTTCAAAATTTACATAAAAACAACTACTACAGACACAGTAATACCTTCTTGCTCTCAACATCCCATAGCTCACAAACATGCAGCTTTTCACTCAATGGTACACCGTCTCATATCTATCCCCATGTCCAGAGATGATTTTAAAGCAGAGTTAGATACAATAAAATTTATTGCCACAGCCAATGGCTACAATCGAGTTCTTATTGACCACATCTTGCACAGGAAACAAAAACGGAAAATTATACCCACCCTCTATGCCCCACCTGCTTCCCCATCCACTGTCTGCAAGAAATCGTGTACACTACCATTTCTAGGTCAGGTATCACAGATTGTAGTCAAAGCACTGAAATCCTGCTAAATATAGGCTTTCCTACTATGTCAGGAACACGACAGTCCAGTGTGTTTTTAATAGCAGAGACAAGATCCAGTTATTAGCCAACAGTGGGGTATACAAAATCACCTGTTCTGATTATGACAAATTTTACATTGGTCAGTCAGGCAGAGACATACCAACTAGGCTGGCAGAACATGAACGCAGCTGGAGGTTGCAGAATTCAGACTCTGCATTTGCTGAGCATGTACTGAGTGATGGTCACAACTACCAGCCAGTGTCCCATGTACTTCACTTAGCAAACAAAGGCCATAAATTCAACCTGCTGGAAGCCATGGAAATTAACAAATATCTTGCTCACAGTCCAGATCTCATCCTTAATGACCAGACACAGCTCAACACTTCCCCTCTCCTAAACTTCATATAATCATCTTTGTTGTTCATTAATTCCCACACTCTCTCTTCCTACATATTCCCATTTTCCTGTATTCATTAAGTTGTTTTGTTTTGTTGAAGTTGTCTTTGTATTCCACATAGACTGTAGTTTCAATAGTTAAGGCTTTCTTTTAACTGGTACTTGTATTACTGTCCATGTTTAACACCCCTTGTAGTTGTCTCATCAAATACTGTTCATATTTTATTTTGCTCATTTATTTAATGAAAACTGTTACACAGCCACTGCTTTGATTATAATGTTAATGTTAAAATGCAGTACCACCACACTCTCAAACTGTAGGTTCCCTCAAACACCTCCATTTTCCTGCATTTATTTATTTCTGTGTATCTTATTGATATTGCTCAAGTTCCTTATGTATTCTGTATTTACATTGATAACTGTCTCTTCTTTTAATTGGTTGTGTATCACTCACCATATTTCAATACTTCCTGATGCAGCCTTGTCTAGTACTAATTTTATTTTATTTTATTAGTTTTTAGAATGAGATTTTTCACTCTGCGGCGGAGTGTGTGCTGATATGAAACTTCCTGGCAGATTAAAACTGTGTGCCCGACCGAGACTCGAACTCGGGACCTTTGCCTTTCGTGGGCAAGTGCTCTACCATCTTTTTTTTCTTTTTTTCTTTTCTTTTTTTTTCTTTTTGAAAACCCTTTAATAAAATGGAACTACAAAAAAAAAAAAATAACAAGTGCCACCGCCACTTTTCATCCTACAACAAAAAAATCTGATCCACTTCAGGCGTTGACTCCTGACTAAACCTACCCCAGAGAGCTGCCCATATACCAGGGGAAATATGGGAAATCAAGGTTAGGGCTATCCTTACAAACAAAACAAAATCTTCCTTTTTCTGAATTTTATTTTTATTGTTTTTATGTTTATTTTATTTAATTTTTTACTTTTCTTGTTTAGTTTTGTTGTGTAATTGATCAGAGGCCTTCTGCGCCCCGCTGGTAATATGTTGAGTCACGTCTTCTCGAAATTGATGTGTTCCGTTCAACTGTTCAGAAATGATCATTGGTTCAAACAGGAAACCACCTTCTCTCTTGGCTTAACACATTCCAGCTGCGAGGCGGCTCGTGGAAAGCACTCCCAAGGAAGTTCGAGAAAAATTGTCTGTATTTTGGGTGACGGACAACGACATAATGACGGTCATTGAGGTAAGTCCAAAAATCGAGTACAGAGTTTACAGTTTGTCCAAATAAGTAGTAAATGGCATGTCCGCGAATCCAATTCACAGCATTGGTCTTTGTCCGAGGAAAATAGTCGCGTTCCGGACATAATAATGAAAGGGGAGTAATCCGATCCGGAATGTCCCGCGTTAGAAAAGCCACAATACGTCGAACCAAGTGCCAAACCTCCGCCGCCGGTCCGCAAACAAACCTATGTTCATCATTGTCTGGCGCTCCACACGTGGAACATAGAGGTGATTGGGCGAGGTGGATACGAGAAGGCGAAATTGGTTGATTTGCTTACCATTGACAGTTAGGTACCAGACAGATAGAACATTCGTATCAAAGTAACAGGCGAACACCGCGCGCCATACATGACGCCAGTAATCCTGGGGGAACTTTTGTTCAATCGGGTTAGGTGGACGACCTAATTGGAGGACATTGTATACTGCCTTTGTCTTGAGTAAAAAGTGTCTTGGTAAGGTGAGGCGTAGATAACTGAGTTCCAGAAAGAAGTATCGTATATAATGGAACTGGGCCGGAACATCCGAGATCATCACTGGGGCTGACAGTGAGACCGGCGAATATGCCGACAGGAGGCGACCAGTGAGGCTCGTTGGGCAACGTGTCCATACCGTCATCTGGGAGCTGACAAATAGGGCGCGAGCTCTATCCGGCACGTGAAACAGACCTATCCCACCTCGTTCACGGGGAAGAGTAAGGGTTGCAGAGTTAACTTTGAACAACACCCTAGAGCTGACGAAAGATGCCATCGCTGCCATCATGCGACGTGCCACAGTAAGTGGGAAAGTTAGAACTTGTGCTACATGGGGAACTCGGGATGCGATATATATATTGACATATTGAGCTCGTTGGAGAATATCTAGGGATCGAAGGCGATGGTCCATAAGACCTGCTCTGATCATTAAAAGGAGGCGTCGGCAGTTGATGGTGGCTGAACGCCGAAGATCAGATGGAAAAATCTATTCCCAAACAACGAATGGTATCAACGGTGGTGAGAGGTGTAACGCACTCGACGGGAAGTCCCGTGCCAATGAACATAACTTGTGAGTTACGTGCGTTTAAAGAGCTACCCAACGCCTCACCATAAGTCGCTACCCACGTCAAAACAGCTCGAACCCCGTCGGCATTACGTAAACAGATGACTACATTGTCAGCATAGGCCGTGCAACAGAATCGGTAGCGATCTATGGACAACCCTACCAAACGTTGTCTTAGTCCACATAGCAAGGATTCCAAGGAAAAGGAGTACAAAATTGCTGACAGAGGGCAACCTTGACGTACGGATCGACCTATTATGATCGATGGAGTGAGTCTGCCATTGTACATTATCCTGGATGAGGCACCCCGCAGAAGGCGTATCACTACCGTGATAACGGCGACTGGGAAACCCATATGATGGAGAACGGCCGTAAGGAACGAATGGTCGACCCTATCAAAAGCTTGACTAAAGTCCAAAGACGCAAGTGCCCCAGAGAGGCGTTGTGCCTGGGAAACGGCGATCATATCCCTGTAGCGGCATAAAGCAGTGCGGATATTATTATCCCCTCCCAAAGATGCTTGGTCTGGCGACACAACATATCGGGCAACGTTTTTAAGTCGTGCTGCCAAAAGGCGAGTGAAGATTTTCATATCACTGTTAAGGAGGGTGAGGGGCCGATAATCACTGATATTGTTGCCATCATGCAGTTTATGTACAGGAATAATAATTCCTTCCATGAAAGCGTCCGGCACAGGTACTTCCAGAGACATCAGTTTCCGACAGATGGAGGTGAAGGTGGACTCTAACAAATCACGGAAGGTGCGATAAAATTCGAGGGGAAGACCGTCGGGTCCTGGGGAGCGATTGATGGTTCCTGCCCGGATCGCATCACAGACTTCCTCATCAATCACCTCTGACATCAAGTCAATCGCTGCATCTCCTGGGATACCACCGAAGTTGAGCTGTGTGACTTCCTCGATCAACTCTGGGGAATGTGGAATTGCGGCGTATAGCTGCTGGTAGTGGGCGTGAAGCACATTCCCTATTGCAGATTGGGTTACGTAGCGACGCCCTTCTTGATCTGTTAGGACGTGAACCAATTTTCGGCGTCGATTTTGGCGTTCTTGGATGATATGATCCATCGACGGATGTTCATGAGGCATGCGATCAGCAGTACGAGATCGTACTATCGCTCCTTCCAAATGCCTTCGCATGAGATTGGAGATTTGGGCCTTAGCATGGTTCATCCTTGTATGGCGCTCAGGGGAGGCTGGTATCGTGGAGCATTCTCGTAGGATCCTGTAGTAAAAGTCCATAGTGCTCTTCCTCCAGGCGACAACATCTTTGCCATACCGGATTAAAGTTTTTCGAAGAGCAGGTTTTGCACACTGGATCCACCAGGATATGGTAGACGGATACGTGGGTCGGCGTCTATTACATGTGATCCAAGTGTCTTCTATTAGAAGTCGACAGTCAGGTGAATTCAGAAGTGCTGTGTTCAGTTTCCATAAACCACGTCCGTGCCATACTGCCTGTCTTGTGAGAACAACATCACAGAAGTAAGCCTCATGATCTGAGAAAGCAACAGGCCAGATTTCAGCCCGTCGAGTGTGTTGAATTAGGGATCGCGAGATGTAGATGCGATCCAGTCGGCTAGAGGAGTGCGCAGTGTAGTACGTTAAGCCCAAAAGATCACCGTGAACATGTCTCCACGTGTCAACAAATTGTAGCCGCGTGACTACTGTTTCCAGAACTGCGCATGGTGAGTGACCGGGCAATTGATCCTGAGGTCGCTGGGTGCAGTTGAAGTCTCCACCCATGACCCAGTCATCTTGTGGTCCCATAAAAATGGATGTAACTTCATTCGCGAAGAAGGCATTGCGTTCACGACGGTAGCCGGAGCCCGACGGCGCATAAATGTTGACGATGTGTACACCAAAGAGAGTAAGGGCCATACCTCTGCCGTTGGGGAGGTATAGGACATCTTCGGCAGGAAGACCTTCGCGTAAGATGATGGCAACACCACTACCGGTGTCCGAAGCGGGAGAAAGATGCGCCGTGAAGCCATGTGGCGGTGAAAAATCGGCGACATGCACTTCCTGAAAAAGCGCAATATCTATGTCCGCATCATAAATCATATCGCGGAGCAGCGCTAGTTTGTGGGGCGCACGAATGGTCGCGAGGTTAATCATTGCGACACGATAATGCTGGTGTTGGAATCCCACAGGCACAGGTGGGGCTCCTTCTTCAGGAGCGAGAGGTCGTCGATCTTGCCGGTCCGCCGAAGAGGCTGCTATTGTGGAGAGTTTGCGGCCGCAGGCGCGGGCGCAACCGATGGGGGTGCCCCATCATCAGCAGCGTCCACCCCAGTCCCTTCGATCTCCACGTCGTCTGCCCAGGAGACTGATACTGCGATAGGGCATCGGCTGTGCACATCATCCACGTGGAGAGGAGACGTAGTTTTCGTCTCATCGGATAGGCTCTCTTCAACGTCGACCTGTTGGAGCGTTGGGGCGACGGCGCCAGTAAGGAGGGGTGTTCGTTGCCAGTGGTCGCCTGTGGCGGGTCTTTCGCATCAGACTTTTGGTCACCAAAGAGCGGTTTGTCGTCCATCTTCGGGTCTGCATCCCTGGTATCCATCTGTAGAATGGATTCATCAGGGGGTGTACGGCTACGTTTCTTTCTCTTTCGTGTCGACCCTTGTTTTCGTTCAGTGTCCGATTGCGGGTGGCTTTCGTCTGACTCCGGACCAGTCTGAAGGAAAGCAGAAGTAGGTACCACTCCCGGATCAACGTCCATCTCCGAAGCATTTTCAGTCACAGTGCTGTGATGATTCGGCAGGTCAGGATCTGGTGTCTGTGGCACCTCAGAAGGAATTTCAGGAGCGGTTGCATCTACCTGACCAGACGACGTCAACGGAGCAGGAAGTCCCTGTGTAGAGGTGCTACCTTCCTGGGCAACCTTGGCATATGTGACAGGGATCTGAGTGATCACCGCTGGGGACGCTCCCTCGCCGACCGGCGTGTGGGTCAGGCGGCGTCGCATGCAGGCGGATCTGACGTGGCCTTCTTGTCCACATCCCGCACATGTTCGGGGTTGGCCGTCGTACATGACAATGGCTCGCACCCCGCCAATTGTCAGGTATGATGGTATATGTTTTTTTCAGTTCAATTTTGACCTGACGCACCCCATTAAGGACATGGTAGGTCGTGAAGGTTTGCCATTTTTCCTCTACGTAACCGATGACGTTACCGTATGGTTGTAACGCAGAGACAACTTCGTCCTTCGGCACTTCAAAAGGTAGTTCAAACACCATAATCGTGCGCGTGCGTTGACCGTACTCTGCGAGTTCAAGTGTTACAGCTCCGACGTGACCATCAGAGTATTTGAACTTAAGTCCATTGGCATGGCGACGAATAACATCTTCACACACCTCGGTGTTTGTCATTTTAATATAAACGACACTACTCGTGATCGAAAAATGGATTCCGATAACGTGGTTGGGATCTAAACGAACTTCTTCACGTATGAACGTTTCAACTTCATGTGCACGAGGTCGCGCATGTTCAGCTGGGAAGGAAACTTTACGGGTCGCACGGCGGTAAGCGCTCGACATGTTCACGGTGGACGGACACAAGCCTTAAAGCTACGACGCGGAAGTAAACAACGCCTGCAGCGGAGCACTGGCCGGCGCGCGGGGCCGTCCGCACGCTGCCACGGCTGAGAGCCGACTGGCCATCTGAGCTACCGAAGCACGACTCACGCCCGGTCCACACAGCTTTAAGTTTGGAAGGTAGGAGACGAGATACTGGCAGAAGTAAAGCTTTGAGGACCAGGCGTGAGTCGTGCTTCGGTAGATCAGATGGTAGAGCACTTGCCCGCGAAAGGCAAAGGTCCCGAGTTCGAGTCTCGGTCGGGCACACAGTTTTAATCTGCCAGGAAATTTTATTAGTTTTGTTTATTAATAGAAAACTGTTATGTAGGCATGCTGTTCCTATTTTGTGCTAAATGTTTTCCTGTCTACTCCATTGTTATTTATGTACTGTTCAGTTTTTACTTTTTCATTGCAAAGATGTTACTGTATGTTTCTACTTCAGTCTAGATGTGTTACTTCTCTTCCAATGTTGTCTGCTAACATTTAACTACTTTGGTGATAATCCTCAGTAAATGTCTGAAGATGGCCTTGTAAGCCGAAAACCAGTTAACAATAAAAGTAATATTGTAGAACAAAAGCAAACCGGTGCTTTTCATTTATTGAAATCGACACCTTAAAGTACAGCTAGAGGAATTTCTTCATTCTTAATATAAGAATAAAATTAGTCTCTTAACTGTTAGGACGGAGACTGTGCATTTCGTTAGGACCCATCCGACGAGTCTTAGCTTCACGTCCGCTTTTCTTACATCTAGTTCTTTGTGGTCATTCCCTTTTAGTTCAATTACAGCTCACACTATTAGGGATTTTAATGTTGTTATGGTTTCCAGTAATGTAATCAAACAGTAAACGGGCCTGCCCCTCTATTTATATGCAATACATTAAAACTATTTAACCTGAAGATCAACTTTCACTCCTCAAGAGGGGTCACTACTTTGCAGTTATTTGTGCTTTTAGTTGAAGATTTATAACGTTACAGCTTTCCTAAACACAATAGTCTCACTCGCAAATAGTTTCTCGGAGCTCCCGACGCTAACCACCTTATCATTTATATGTTTCGTGAACAGGAACGGGTCTATAACATTCTCTTGGGGTAACCCCGAAGTTACGTTAGATAAGGTGGCGCAGATAAAAGTGCCCTTGTAAGTATAAAGGAAATGCAGTTAAATTACAGAAACGTGGAGCTGGAATGAACTCACACTTTACTTACAATGGAAAATACAGTGAAAACGAAATTTATAGATGACATTGTAGTATATGTCCCCCTGCCACAACAATAAACTGCTGTGCACGTCCAAGTGTATTCAGATACACATGGCCTTAAGTTTCGATACCGATGGCGGCAACTTCACGGCTGATGATGTCTTTCAGTTAATGTATTGTGTGTGGATTTACTTTATAGGCCGTCCTCTTCAAATGTATTCACAGGAGAAAATCACATGTTGTTACATCCATTGAACGTGGTGGCCATAAATGTTTGCTGACACTTCGTTCCTGATCTAAGATATCATGCACTCGTTCCAGGGATACCTTAGAGGTGTGACATGTTGCCCCATCTTGCTAGAAGAAGTAGATTTGTCTTCCAAATTCAGTGAGTTAAGCACATAATGTATAAAAGATTTCCAATTTATTTAACTGTGTTGACAGTAGTGTCAAAAATATCAACCCAACGATGTGTGTTCCTGTTACACTGCACAAAACACTGCTTTTTTCATTATGGAGTGGTTGCTGGCACACAATGCTAGGGTTCTTCGTTGCCGAGTACGTTTTGATCTGTGAATTCACATGACCGAAAAGGCCAGCCTGTGTGGCCGAGCGGTTCTAGGCGCTTCATTCTGGAACCGCGAGACCCCTATGGTCGCAGGTTCGAATCCTACCTCGGGCATGGATGTGTGTTATGTCCTTAAGATAGTTAGGTTTAAGTAGTTCTAAGTTCTAGGGGACTGATGACCTCAGATGTTAAGTCCCATAGTGTTCAGAGCCATTTGACCGGAAAGATGAAACCATGCTTCATGAATCATAGTGTAATCGAAAGCGACTAACAAACCATCGTTAACGTTATTCAAAAACCACGTGCAGTAATCTACACGGTTCAGACCGTCATCCTCCTCTAATTGTTGCACAACCATCACATGATAAGGCTTCAAATTAACACTTTTCAGTGTCCGCCAGGAACTCTTCCCACGTACATGCGCTTTTTTGGTCAGTTTGTAAGACGTCGTGGTTTCCTGACCTTCATTGCTTACATATTCCGCCCTCACAATCATATTCCGCACATCAAGACGCTTCATTCGAACCCAAACTCGGTAAGGTAAAGTCAATGTTGTATGAATTCATGTAAACGATATACGAATAACTAATAAATCGCAAGCGCGCACCGTGGTTGAAATACTCGAGACTGGCGTACACACAAACATTCCAGACACGACGGTCACAGATGCTTTTAGTTCGAGAGAGGCAACCGCATGCCATGAGGCCGGTCCCAACCTATCTACGTCGGCCGGTGACCGCCCGTAGAGCAGACAGTGTTTGCCCGAGTGAAAGGACAACCCCGTGTTCGGCTTAAAAGCAAATTCCGCTACATTGTGTGGGAGCGGCCAGCCTACGCATTCTTTACACATAGCATGCAGTTTCAGAGATTTTCAAAGGGAGACAGCAAACGCCAAACGCCGATACTACAGATTTCCGGATTGGTCGCCTTAAACGAAACGTCATGCTCTCGTTTTAGAAGAGCAATGCTAATTGGCAGACGATATTGCTGACGCCTTGAGCTGAAGGAGTAATGAAAGAGACCGAAAAATATACGCCTTCACGTCTGGCGTGGAGAGGGGCCGTTTCGTTGTCGCTCTTGGAGCGAGAACACGCAACGAGAGCGTGCGAGCTCGTACGTGTATTCAAAGAGCGAGGAACAAGTCTCTCGTCAGTACTTCACTGGAAGAGCACCTCTGTCGAGAGCGAATCAAAGTGCGACTCTATATTGAGTCCTTGCGATTAAGCGTTGTTCACTGTGTTGGCGCCACACTTATTGTGCGGTGTGAACGGACAGAGTTACAGTTAAACGCCTGCGAGCGAATTTTTAGTGGCATCACGGTGGACTGGTTATCTGACCGGTGTACCACGCCAATAGTTAGACTAGGGGCGAATAGGAGTCGACTTCATCAGGGCGTAGGGAGAGTTTGATTGGCGAAGGTCAATCCAGATAGAACGAGAGTTATCTTATTTGTCAGCAGCGAACGGCACAGACAGCAGTCATCGCAGCTTACGGTACTGTGCGCTACAGCTCTTGCGAGCCCCATATTTCCTCCACAACAGTACACTTCACTGCATTTCATGCGCGACACCCTCGACCGTACCTAGCAACGTTCTAACGGATAATTATTCAAGTTGAGTAGGCGCGGCTCTCAGCCATTCTGCCAAGTCAATAACAATCTTAAACTTTGTATAGAAATTTCATTAGCGAATCCTATCCTTGAGAGGTAACTTCACATTCCGAAAAGAACCAGGAAATCGTGTTCAGTTCATAACTAAAAGTGCAATTGTAATTTCTCAGAATTTTTGCAAAATAAATAATAATTTTCGTTAGTTTCATGTTTTTCTTACACTAACTAGCACTACTCCAGTACCCAAGTATCCCACTAGTTACGTAAGAAACTTTGTGAATTTTTGTATCATTTCCTTACAGCGGACGACTCCAGACGATATTTATTGCTGAAAGTTTTTCAGGCATTTCTCTTTAGAACGTTGGGAGCGTCTGTCTGACTTCTGTAGTAGTGTGGGGGTGGAAATTGCATCTTGCAGGAGCCACAGGGTAAAGGGTACATATCAGATTAATCCATTGCGCACAATGACAGAATAGCACCCACACGCTCACAAGCTTTCATGCTGACTTCTTTGGGCTTCGAATAATTCTTCGGCAAATGTCTGCAATAACTTCTGGAGTATGAACTAAAGGAATCTCTGGTCCTTTTACATTTTGCGCAGATCTGTATGTGCGCCAATTTTTATACAGACACTGTATTGCTCTCTTTGCTTATAGTCCTCTATTCCGATACCAGAATCCGAAAAAAGGGTGAGTTTTCTTAATGTAAACTTTCCACATATGCTTCGACAATTTTGATTCTTTCTTCTATCGAGAATGTCATTTTGCAGACTGCAAGGGTAAACGTGTAACTACAATGATGAAATAAACTGAAATGCTAACAGAACGCTAACAATCGATTATTGCATAAAACTCTCCATTGTCTTAACTGTTTACTCTATTTCAGATGTCGAAATAGTGCATTTGTATTCGAAGCGGAGGCAGTCTACTTTGGTCAGTGTCACCCTCTATCTAACGATTATGCACCGTTAAGAACGAGGTGTTGGTGTTTGTTCGCTGAGGAGTACGAATCTAGTGACAAAGATGATCCTATATTCCGTAAATACGTGTTTTGTTTGCCAAGCAACAATACGTAACCGTATCGAATACCTTCTGGAAGGAAAGGACTGCGATATCGACCTGGGTGGGCCTGTGGCTCTCATCGTCATTAACGTGTAGCGCAGTAGCTTACGAATCAGTGAGGATATTCAGATGCGGAATGATCCGCGCGCCAGATGAGAGATTATTGGTCTGATATTCCAACCAACCTGATCGGCAGTTGCCACAAAAGTTCACGTAATTGCTAGGATGGATCCCTATATCCGCCCCAGAAACACACCACACGAATTGTTAAAACAGAACATACATAACAAAATTTACATACTCCACGGGACTGACGTTGTCCACCTATCTTGCAGATTCTTTCGTATTGTTGCCTCTTGGAAATAAAGAGCTGTCCCGACTTTTTCAACATCTGCATTCTATCTATGACACTGTCCAGTTTACGATGGAAGTGAAGAAATGTGGTTGTCTTCCATTTCTAGGTGTTTTAGTCAGTTGTAAAGTGACTGGATCATTAAGGAATTCTGTTTAGTTAAGCACACACGTGCGGGCCTGTATCTGCAGGCGTACACTTGTCACAATCTTTCGCAAGCTATGGGCGTCCTTCACACACTGGTGCATTGGGCACATGTTGCGTCTGAGAGAGAGCCAAAGCACCTAGTGTCCGTGTTTACATACAAAGGATATCCTCCACATCAGATTAGGACAGCACTGACAGATTAAGCATGACCATCCGCAAGAGAACAGACAGAAGGAGTTGTTCAAATTCAGCACATTCCTCCCACATGTGGACAACGTTTCATCTGAATCACGCAGAATCCTGACTAACGTTATGTTAGAGTAATGTTCTGGACACTTACAAAGAAATTTGCTCCTCTGGGCACTGCAAAAGATGACTGGTCAGAACGCCCATACAAGTCATTAAAGGTACATGAGCATGATCCCCACCAATCGCCTTTGGCAGCCCGGCAAGTTAGCAGTAGCCGAGCATTGTATCTCCACAGGACATTATGTGGACTATTCTCCCACAAAAATCTTGTCCACCATGAGGCTTTCTTGTACTCAGTTGTTACAAGTTGTTATAAGACACAAAAAGCATCACACTAGAACACCGAAGAAGCTTGTAAGTTAATGTAATCGGCCAGTATGAAGCAGTACAATTCAAGTTTTGGTTATCGATTATTGACTTATAAGATGGTTTTGGTACTTTGGACATGACCGAGGACCTTAAGATTTGGCATGAAACGAGGTCTGCCGGCCACGTTACACGAGGGAATGTGAAAAGTGTTCTTATGTAGTAAAAACCTAAGAAATCGGCCCGTTTGCTTAATTAATTATCGCGTCGACGTAATGCCAGATCGTCACATTGTCGCTTTTCTCTGTGAAACGCTTACATTTATCGTCTTAAAACTTAGGTCGATTAGTGCGGTATGCGGAGACACTAAAGGCAACACACTAGAACACAGAAGAACCATCTTAATTGATGTAATCGGCCAGTAAGAAGCAGTACAATTCATGTTTTAGTTATCGATTATTGACTTATTAGTCATCTTTGGTGCCTTGGACATGACCGAGGTCCTTAAGATTTGGCATGAAACGAGGTCTGGCAGCCACGTTACACGAGATAATGCGAAAAGTGTTCATATGTAGTAAAAAACTAAGAAATCGGTCCGTATGCTCCATTTGCTATCGCATCGACTTAATGCCAGATCGTCACATTGGCCGCTTTTCTGTCTGAAACGCTTACATTTATCGTCTACAAACTTATGTCGCGTGGTGCGGTGTGCCGAGACACTGTAAGCAACAAACTAGAACACAGAAGAAGCTGGTAAGTTGATGTAATCAGCCAGTAAGATAGCAGTACTATTCAAGTTTTACTTATCGATTATTTACTTATTAGCCGGCTTTGCTGCCTGGGACATATCCGAGGATCTAAAGATTTGGCATGAAACGAGGTCCGGTAGCCACGTTGCACGAGAGAATGTAATAGGTGTTCGTGATAGGTGTTCATATGTAGTAAAAACCTAAGAAATCGGCCCGTTTGCTCCATTTGCTATCGCATCGACGTAATGCCAGATCGTCATATTGGCCGCTTTTCTCTGTGAAACGCTTACATTTATCGTCTGCAAACTTATGTCGCGTGGTGCGGTATGCGGATATGCTAAAAGCATCACACTAGAACACAGAATAAGCTTCTAAGTTGATGTAATCGGCCGGGAACAAGGAGTACAATTGAAGTTTTAACTACCGATTATTGACTTGTTAGATAGCTTTGGTGCCTTGGACATGACCGAGGAACTTAAGTATTGCCATGAAACGGGGTCTCGCAGCCACGTTACACTAGAGAATGTGAAAAGTGTTCGTATGTAGTAAAAACCTAAGAAATCGGTCCGTTTACTCCATTTGCTATTGCATCGCCGTAATGCCAGATCGTCACATTGGCCGCTTTTCTGTCTGAAACGCTTACATTTATCGTCTGCAAACTTATGTCCCGTAGTGCGGTATGCGGAGACACTAAAAGCATCACACTAGAACACAGAGGAATCTTCTAAGTTGTAATCGGCCAGTAGGATACAGTACAATTCAAGTTTTGTTTATCGTTCATTGACTTATTACCCGGCTTTGGTGCCTTGGACGTGACCGAGGACGTTAAGATTTGGCATGAAACGAGGTCTGGCAGCCACGTTACACGAGAGAATGTGAAAAATTCCATATGTAGTAAAAACCTAAGAAATCGGCCCGTTTGCTCCATTTGCTATCGCATCGACGTAAGGCCAGATTATCATATTGGCCACTTTTCTGTCTGTAACGCTTACTTTTATCGTCTGCAATCTTATGTCGCGTGGTGCGGTATGCGGATATGCTAAAAGCATCACACTAGAACACAGAATAAGCTTCTAAGTTGATGTAATCGGCCAGTAACAAGGAGTACAATTGAATTTTTAGTTATCGATTATTGACTTGTTAGATAGCTTTGGTGCCTTGGACATGACCGAGGAACTTAAGTATTGCCATGAAACGAGGTCTGGCAGCAACGTTACACGAGAGAATGTGAAAACTGTTCGTATGTAGTAAAGAGCTAAGAAATCGGCCCGTTTGCTCCATTTGCTATCACATCGACGTAATGCCAGATCGTCACATTGGCCGCTTATCTGTATGAAACGCTCACATATATCGTTTGCAAACTTATGTCGCGTGGTGCGTTATGCGGAGACGCGAAAAGTATCACACTAGAACACAGAAGAAGCTTCTAAGTTGATGTAATCGGCCAGTAAGAAGCAGTACAATTCAAGTTTTAGTTATCGATTATTGACTTATTAGCCGGCTTTGGTGGCTTGGACATGACCGTGGACCTTAAGATTTGGCATGAAACGAGGTCTGGCAGTCACGTTACACGAGAGAATGTGAAAAGTGTTCATATGTAATAAAAACCTAACATATCGGTTCGTTAGCTCCATTTGCTATCGCATCGACGTAATGCGAGAAGGTCACATTGGCCGCTTTTCTGTCTGAAACGCTTACATTTATCGACAGAAAACATATGTCGCGTGGTGTGGTATGCGGAGACACTAAAAGCATCACACTAGAACACAGAATAAGCTTCTAAGTTGATGTTATCGGCCAGTTACAAGCAGTACAATTGAAGTTTTAGTTATCGATTATTGACTTGTTAGATAGCTTTGGTGCCTTGGACATGACCGAGGAACTTAAGTATTGCCATGAAACGAGGTCTGGCAGCCACGTTACACGAGAGAATGTGAAGAGTGTTCATATGTAGTAAAAACGTAAGAAATCGGCCCATTTGCTCCATTTGCTATCGCATCGACGTAATGCCAGATCGTCACATTCGCCGCTTTTCTGTCTGAAACGCTTACATTTATTGTCTGCAAACATATGTCGCGTGGTGCGGTATGCGGAGACACTAAAAGCATCACACTGGAACACAGAAGAAGCTTCTAAGTTAATGTAATCGGCCAATAAGGAGCAGTACAATAGAAGTTCTGGTTATCGATTATTGACTTATTAGCCGGCTTTTGTGTCTAGGACATGACCGAGGACATTAAGATTTGGCATGAAACGAGGTCTGGCAGCCACGTTACACAAGAGAATGTGAAAAGTGTTCGTATGTAGTAAAAACCTAAGAAATCGGCCCGTTTCTTCCATTTGCTATCGCATCGACGTAATGCCAGATCATCACATTGGCCTCTTTTCTGTCTGTAACGCTTACATTTATCGTCCGCAAACTTATGTCGCGTGGTCCGGTATGCGGAGATACTAAAAGCATCACACTAGAACACAGAACAGGCTTCTAAGTTGATGTAATCGGCTAGTAAGAAGTAGTAGAATTCAAGTTTTTGTTATCGATTATTGACTTATTAGCCGGCTTTGGTGGCTTGGACATGACCGTGGACCTTAAGATTTGGCATGAAACGAGGTCTGGCAGTCACGTTACACGAGAGAATGTGAAAAGTGTTCATATGTAATAAAAACCTAACATATCGGTTCGTTTGCTCCATTTGCTATCGCATCGACGTAATGCCAGATCGTCATATTGGCCGCTTTTCTCTGTGAAACGCTTACATTTATCGTCTGCAAACTTATGTCGCGTGGTGCGGTATGCGGATATGCTAAAAGCATCACACTAGAACACAGAATAAGCTTCTAAGTTGATGTAATCGGCCAGTTACAAGCAGTACAGTCGAAGTTTTAGTTATCGATTATTGACTTGTTAGATAGCTTTGGTGCCTTGGTCATGACCGAGGACCTTATGATTTGGCATGAAATGAGGTCTGGCAGCCACGTTACATGAGAGAATGTGAAAAGTGTTCATATGTAGTAAAAACCTAAGAAATCAGCCCGTTCGCTGCATTTGCTATCGCATCGACGTAATGCCAGATCGTCACATTGGCCGCTTCTTCTGTGTGAAACGACAACATTTATCGTCTGCAAACTTATGTCGCGTTGTGCGGTATGCGGAGACACTAAAAGCATCACACTAGAACACAGAGGAATCTTCTAAGTTGTAATCGGCCAGTAGGATACAGTACAATTCAAGTTTTGTTTATCGTTCATTGAATTATTACCCGGCTTTGGTGCCTTGGACGTGACCGAGGACGTTAAGATTTGGCATGAAACGAGGTCTGGCAGCCACGTTACACGAGAGAATGTGAAAAATTCCATATGTAGTAAAAACCTAAGAAATCGGCCCGTTTGCTCCATTTGCTATCGCATCGACGTAAGGCCAGATTATCATATTGGCCACTTTTCTGTCTGTAACGCTTACATTTATCGTCTGCAATCTTATGTCGCGTGGTGCGGTATGCGGATATGCTAAAAGCATCACACTAGAACACAGAATAAGCTTCTAAGTTGATGTAATCGGCCAGTAACAAGGAGTACAATTGAATTTTTAGTTATCGATTATTGACTTGTTAGATAGCTTTGGTGCCTTGGACATGACCGAGGAACTTAAGTATTGCCATGAAACGAGGTCTGGCAGCAACGTTACACGAGAGAATGTGAAAAGTGTTCGTATGTAGTAAAGAGCTAAGAAATCGGCCCGTTTGCTCCATTTGCTATCACATCGACGTAATGCCAGATCGTCACATTGGCCGCTTATCTGTATGAAACGCTCACATATATCGTTTGCAAACTTATGTCGCGTGGTGCGTTATGCGGAGACGCGAAAAGCATCACACTAGACCATAGAAGAAGCTTCTAAGTTGATGTAATCGGCCAGTAAGAAGCAGTACAATTCAAGTTTTAGTTATCGATTATTGACTTATTAGCCGGCTTTGGTGGCTTGGACATGACCGTGGACCTTAAGATTTGGCATGAAACGAGGTCTGGCAGTCACGTTACACGAGAGAATGTGAAAAGTGTTCATATGTAATAAAAACCTAACATATCGGTTCGTTAGCTCCATTTGCTATCGCATCGACGTAATGCCAGAAGGTCACATTGGCCGCTTTTCTGTCTGAAACGCTTACATTTATCGACAGAAAACATATGTCGCGTGGTGTGGTATGCGGAGACACTAAAAGCATCACACTAGAACACAGAATAAGCTTCTAAGTTGATGTTATCGGCCAGTTACAAGCAGTACAATTGAAGTTTTAGTTATCGATTATTGACTTGTTAGATAGCTTTGGTGCCTTGGACATGACCGAGGAACTTAAGTATTTCCATGAAACGAGGTCTGGCAGCCACGTTACACCAGAGAATGTGAAGAGTGTTCATATGTAGTAAAAACGTAAGAAATCGGCCCGTTTGCTCCATTTGCTATCGCATCGACGTAATGCCAGATCGTCACATTCGCCGCTTTTCTGTCTGAAACGCTTACATTTATTGTCTGCAAACATATGTCGCGTGGTGCGGTATGCGGAGACACTAAAAGCATCACACTGGAACACAGAAGAAGCTTCTAAGTTGATGTAATCGGCCAATAAGAAGCAGTACAATAGAAGTTCTTGTTATCGATTATTGACTTATTAGCCGGCTTTTGTGTCTAGGACATGACCGAGGACATTAAGATTTGGCATGAAACGAGGTCTGGCAGCCACGTTACACAAGAGAATGTGAAAAGTGTTCGTATGTAGTAAAAACCTAAGATATCGGTCCGTTTGCTCCATTTGCTATCGCATCGAGGGAATGCCAGAAGGTCACATTGGCCGCTTTTCTGTCTGAAACGCTTACATTTATCGACTGAAAACATATGTCGCGTGGTGTGGTATGCGGAGACACTAAAAGCATCACACTAGAACACAGAATAAGCTTCTAAGTTGATGTAATCGGCCAGTTACAAGCAGTACAATTGACGTTTTAACTACCGATTATTGACTTGTTAAATAGCTTTGATGCCTTGGACATGACGATGACCCTAAGTGTTGCCATGAAACGGGGTCTCGCAGCCACGTTACACGAGAGAATGTGAAAAGTGTTCGTATGTAGTAAAAACCTGAGAAATCGGTCCGTTTACTCCATTTGCTATTGCATCGACGTAATGTTAGATCGTCACATTGGCTTCTTTTCTGTCTGAAACGCTTACATTTATCGTCTGCAAACTTATGTCGCGTAGTGCGGTATGCGGAGAAACTTAAAGCATCACACTAGAACACAGAGAAATCTTCTAAGTTGTAATCGGCCAATAAGATACAGTACAATTCAAGTTTTGTTTATCGTTCATTGACTTATTACCCGGCTTTGGTGCCTTGGACGTGACCGAGGACGTTAAGATTTGGCATGAAACGAGGTCTGGCAGCCACGTTACACGAGAGAATGTGAAAAATTTCATATGTAGTAAAAACCTAAGAAATCGGCCCGTTTGCTCCATCTGCTATCGCATCGACGTAATGCCTGATCATCATATTGGCCACTTTTCTGTCTGTAGCGCTTACATTTATCGTCTGCAAACTTATGCCGCGTGGTGCGGTGTGCGGAGACACTAAAAGCATCACACTAGAACACAGAAGAAGCTTCTAAGTTGATGTAATCGGCCAGTAAGAAGCAGTAGAATTCAAGTTTTTGTCATCGATTATTGACTTATTAGCCGGCTTTGGTCGCTTGGACATGATTGTGGACCTTAAGATTTGCCATGAAACAAGGTCTGGTAGTCACGTTACACGAGAGAATGTGAAAAGTGTTCATATGTAATAAAAACCTAAGATATCGGTCCGTTTTTTCCATATGCTATCGCATCGACGGAATGTTACAAGGTCACATTGGCCGCTTTTCTGTCTGAAACGCTTACATTTATCGTCTGCAAACTTATGTCGCGTGGTGCGTTATGCGGAGACGCGAAAAGCATCACACTAGAACACAGAAGAGGCTTCTAAGTTGATGTAATCGGCCAGTAAGAAGCAGGACAATTCAAGTTTTACTAGCGATTATTGACTTATTAGCTGGCTTTGGTGCCTCGAACATGACCGAGGACCATAAGTTTTGGCATGAAACGAGGTCTGGGTGCCACGTTACACGACAGAATGTGAAAAATTTCATATGTAGTAAAAACCTAAGAAATCGGCCCGTTTGCTCCATCTGCTATCGCATCGACGTAATGCCAGATCATTACATTGGCTTCTTTTCTGTCTGTAACTTGTTCGATAGCTTTGGTGCCTTGGACATGACCGAGGAACTTAAGTATTGCCATGAAACGAGGTCTGGTAGCCACGTTACACGAGAGAATGTGAAGAGTGTTCATATGTAGTAAAAACCTAAGAAATCGGCCCGTTTACTCCATTTGCTATCGCATCGACGTAATGCCAGATCGTCACATTCGTCGCTTTTCTGTCTGAAACGCCTACATTTATCGTTTGCAAACTTACGTCGCGTGGTGCCGTATGCGGAGACACTAAAAGCATCACACTAGAACACAGAAGAAGCGTTTTAGTTGACGTATTCGGCCTGTAAGGAGCAGTACAATTCAAGTTTTAGTTATGATTATTGACATATTATACGGCTTTGGTGTCTTGGACATGACCGAGGACCTTTAGATTTGGCATGATACGAGGTGTGGCGCCACATTACACGAGAGAATGTGAAAAGTGATCATATGTAGTAAAAACCTAAGAAATCTTCCCTTTTTCACAATTTGTTATCGCATCGACGTAATGCCAGATCGTCACATTGGCCGCTTTTCTCTGTGAAACGCTTACATTTATCGTCTGCAAACTTATGTCGCATGGTGCGATATGCGGAAAGACTAAAAGCAAAACACTAGAACACAGAAGAAGCTTCTAAGTTGATGTAATCGGCCAGTAAGAAGCAGTACAATTCAAGTTTTAGTTATCGTTTATTGACGTGTTAGCTGTCTTTGGTGCCTTGGACATGACCGAGGACCTTAAGTTTTGGCATGAAATGAGGTCTGGCAGCCACGTTACACGAGAGAATGTGAAAAGTGTTCGTATGTGGTAAAAACCTAAGAAATCGGCCCGTTTGCTCCATTTGCTATCGTATCGACGTAATGCCAGATCGTCACATTGGCCGCTTATCTGTATGAAACGCTTACATTTATCGCCTGCAAACTTATGTCACGTAGTGCGGTATGCGGAGACACTAAAAGCATCACACTAGAACACAGAGGAATCTTCTAAGTTGTAATCGGCCAGTATGAAGCAGTACAATTCAAGTTTTGTTTATCGAGTATTGACGTATTATCCGGCTTTGGTGCCTTGGACGTGACAGAGGACGTTAAGATTTGGCATGAAACGAGGTCTGGCAGCCTCGTTACACGAGAGAATGTGAAAAATGTTCGTATGTAGTAAACATCTAAGAACACGGCCCGTTTACTCCATTTGCTATCGCATCGACTTAATGCCAGGTCGTCGCAATGGCCGCTTTTCTGTCTGAAACGCTTATATTTATCGTTTGCAAACTTATGTCGCGTGCTGCGGTATGCGGAGACACTAAAAGCATCAGACTAGAACTCAGAAGAAGCTTCTACGTTGTAATCGGCCAGTAAGAAGGAATACAATTCATATTTAGTTATCGATTGTTGACTTATTTGCCGGCTTTGGTGCCTTCGCCATGAACGAGGACCTTACGATTTGGCACGAAATGAGGCCTGGCAGCCACGTTACACGAGAGAATTTGAAAAGTGTTCATATGAAGTAAAAACCTAAGATAACGGACCATTTGCTCCAATTGCTATTCCATCGACTTAATCCCAAATCGTCACATTGGCCGCTTTTCGGTCTGAAACGATTACATTTATCGTCTGCAAACTGATGTCGCGTGGTGCGGTATGCGAAGACACTAAAAGCAACACACTAGAACACAGAAGAAGCTTCTAAATTGATGTAATCGGCCAGTAAGAAGCAGTTCAATTCAAGTTTTAGCAATCGATTATTGACTTATTAGTCGGCTTTGGTGCCTCGGACACGACCGAGGACCTCAATATTTGGCATGAAACTAGGTCTGGCAGCTACGTTAAACGAGAGAATTTGAAAGTGTTCATATGAAGTAAAAACAAAGGAAATCGGACATTTTCCTCCATTTGCTATTGCATCGACGTATTGCCAGACCGCCACATTGGCCGCTTTTCTGTTCGAAACGCTTACATTTATCGTCTGCAAACTTATGTTGCGTGCTGCGATATGCGGAGACACTAAAAGCATCACACTAGAACACAGAAGAAACTTCTAAGTCGATGTAATCAGCCAGTAAGAATCAGCACAAAAACATATTTTATTGACTTATTAGCCGGCTTTTGTGCCTTGTACATTGCCAAAGTCCTTAAGATTTGGCATGAAACGAGGTCTGGCAGCCACGTTACCTGAGAGAATGTGAAAAGTGTTCATATGTAGAAAAACCTAAGAAATCGGCCCGTTTGCTCCATTTGCTATCGCATCGACCTAATGCCAGATCGTCACATTGGCCGCCTTTCGGTCTGAAATGCTTACATTTATCGTCTGTAAACTTATATCCCGTGCTGCGGTATGCGGAGACACAAAAATCATCACACTAGAACACTGAAGAAGCTTCTAAGTTGATGTAATCGGCCAGTATGAAGCAGTACAATTCGAGTTTTGGTTATCGATTATTGACTCATAAGATGGCTTTGATACTTTGGACATGACCGAGGACCTTAAGATTTGGCATTAAACGAGGTCTGCCGGCTACGTTACACGAGGGAATGTGCAAAGAATGCTTATGTAGTAAAAACCTAAGAAATCGGCCAGTTTGCTCCATTAATTATAGCGTCGACGTAATGCCAGATCGTCACATTGGCCGCTTTTATCTGTGAAACGCTTACATTTATCGCCTTAAAACTTATGTCGATTGGTGCGGTATGCGGAGACACTAAAAGCAACACACTAGAACACAGAAGAAGCTTCAAAATTGATGTAATCGGCCAGTAAGAAGCAGTACTATTCAAGTTTTAGTTATCGATTACTGATTTAATAGCCAGCTTTGGTGCCTTGGACATGACCGAGGACCTTAAGATTTGGCATGAAAAGAGGTCTGGCAGCCATGTAACACGAGATAATGTGAAAAGTGTTCATATGTAGTAAAAAACTAAGAAATCGGTCCGTATGCTCCATTTACTATCGCATCGACTTAATGCCAGATCGTCACATTGGCCGCTTTTCTGTCTGAAACGCTTACATTTATCGTCTACAAACTTATGTCGCATGGTGCGGTGTGCGGAGACACTGTAAGCAACAAACTAGAACACAGAAGATGCTTCTAAGTTGATGTAATCAGCCAGTAAGATAGCAGTACTATTCAAGTTTTACTTATAGATTATTGACTTATTAGCCGGCTTTGGTGCCTGGGACATGTCCGAGGATCTAAAGATTTGGCATGAAACGAGGTCCGGTAGCCACGTTGCACGAGAGAATGTGTTAGGTGTTCATATGTAGTAAAAACCTAAGAAATCGGCCCGTTTGCTTCATTGGCTGTCGCATCGATGTAATGCGTGATCGTCACATTGGCCGCTTTTCTGTCTGAAACGATTGCATAAATCGTCTGCAAACTTATGTTGAGTGGTGCGGTATGCGGAGACAATAAAAGCATCACACTAGAACACAGAAGAAGCTTCTAAGTTGATGTAATCGGCCAGTAAGGAGCAGTAGAATTCAAGTTTAATGTATCGATTATTGACTTATTAGCCGGCTTTGGTGACTCAGACATGACCGAGGACCTTAAAATTTGGCATGATACGAGTTCTGCCAGCCACGTTACACGAGAGAATGTGAAAAGTGTTCATATATAGCAAAATCCGAAGAAATCGGCCCGTTTCTCTATTTGCTATAGCATCGACGCAAAGCCAGATCGTCACATTGGCCGCTTTTCTCTGTGAAACGCTTATATTTATCGTCTGCAAACTTATGTCACGTGCTGCGGTATGCGGAGACACTAAAAACAACACACAAGAACACTGAAGAAGCTTCTAAGTTGATGTAATCGGCCATTAAGAAGCAGTACAATTCAAGTTTTAGTTATCGATTGTTGACTTATTAGCCGGCTTTGGTGCCTTGGACATGACCGAGGACCTTAAGATTTGGCATGAAACGAGTCGTGGCAGCCACGTTACACGAGAGAATGTGAAAAGTGTTCATAAGTAGTAAAAACCTTAGAAATCGGCAAGTTTACTCCATTTTCTATCACATCGGCGTAATGTTAGTCGTCACATTGGCCGTTTTGCTCTGTGAAACGCTTATAAATATCGTCTGCAAAACTTAAGTCGAGTGGTGCGGTATGCGGAGACACTAAAAGCAGCACACTAGAACCCAGAAAGCACTTCTAATTTGATGTAATCGGCCAGTAAGAAGCAGTACAATTCAAGTTTTGTTATCGACTGTTGACTTATTAGGCGGCTTTGGTGCCTTGGACATGACCGAGGACCTTAAGATTTGGCAAGTTAGGAGTTATGGCAGCCACGTTACACGAGACAATATGCAAAGTGTTCATATGTAGTATAAACCGAAGAAATCGGCCCGTTTTCTACATTTGTTATCGCATCTACGAGATGCCAGATGGTCGCATTCGACGCTTTTCTCTGTGAAACGCATACATTTTTCGGCTGCAAACTTATGTCGCGTGGTGCGGTATACGGAAACACTATAAGCAACACACTAAAACACGGAAGAAGCTTCTAAGTTGATGTAATCGGCCAGTAAGAGGCAGTACAATTCAAGTTTTATATATCGATTATTGACTTATTAGCCGGCTTTGGTGCCTCGGACATTACCGAGGATCTTAAGATTTGGCATGAAACGAGGTGTGGCAGCCACGTTACACGAGAGAATGTGAAAAGTGTTCATATGTAGTAAAAACCTAAGAAGTCGGCCCGTTTTCTCCATTCGCTATCGCATCGACGAATTGCCAGATCGTCACATTGGTCGCCTTTTTCTGTGAAACGCTTACATTTATCGTCTGCAAACTTATGTCGCGTGGTGCGGTATGCGGAGACACTAAAAGCAACACACTAGAACACAGAAGAAGCTTCCAAGTTGATGTGATCGGCCAGTAAGAATCAGTACATTTCAAATTTTAGTTATCAATTATTGACTTATTAACCGGCTTTGTTGCCTTGGAATTGCCGAGGACCTTAAGATTTGGCATGAACCGATGTGTGGCAGCTACGTTACACGAGAGAATGTGAAAAGTGTTCATATGTAGTAAAAACCTAAGAAATCGGCCCGTTTTCTCCATTTGCTATCGCATCGACGTAAATCCAGATGGCCACAATGGACGCTTTTCTCTGTAAAACGTTTACATTCATCGTCTGCAAACTTATGTTGCGTGGTGCGGTAAGCGGTGACACTAAAAGCAACACACTATAACACAGAAGGAGCTACTAAGTTGATGTAATCGTCCACTAAGAAGCAGTACAATTCAAGTTTTGTTATCGACTATTGACTTATTAGCCGGCTTAGGTGCCTTGGACGTGACCCAGGACCTTAAGATTAGGCATGAAACGAGGTGTGGCAGCCACAATACACGAGAGAATGTGAAAAGTGTTCATATATAGTAAAAACCTAAGAAATCGACTGGTTTGCTCCATTTGCTATCGCATCGTCGTAATGCCAAATCGTCACAACGGCCGCTTTTCTCTGTGTAACGCTTACATTCTTCGTCGGCAAACTTATGTCGCGTGGTGCGGTATGCGGAGACACTAAAAGCATCACACTAGAACACAGAAGAAGCTTCTAAGTTGATGTAATCGTCCAGTAAGACGCAGTACATTTCAGGTTTTAGTGATCGTTTATTGACTTATTAGCCGGCTTTGGTGCCTTGGACATGACCGAGGACCTTAGGATTTGGCATGAAACGAGGTGTGGCAGCCATGTTCCACGAGAGAATGTGAATTGTGTTCATATGTACTGAAAACCTAAGAAATCAGCCCATGTGCTCCATTTGCTATCGCATCGACGTATTGCCAGATCGTCACATTGCCCGCTTTTCTGTCTCAAACGCTTACATTTATCGTCTGCAAACTAATGTCGCGTGCTGCGGTATGCGGAGACACTAAAAGCATCACGCCAGAACACAGAAGAAGCATCTAAATTGATGTAATCGTCCAGTAAGACGCAGTACATTTCAAGTTTTAGTGATCGATTATTGACTTATTAGCCAGCTTTGGTGCCTTGGACATGACCGAGGACCTTAAGATTTGGCATGAAACGAATAGCGGCAGTTACGTTACACGAGAGAATGTGAAAAGTGTTCATATGTAGACAAAACCTAAGAAATCGGCCCGTTACATCCATTTGCTATCGTAACGACATAATGCCAGATCGATTTTCTCTCTTAAACGCTTACATTCATCGTCTGCAAACTTATGCCGTGTGGTGCGGTACACGGAAACACTAAAAGGAACACACTAGAACGCAGAGGAAGCTTCTAAGTTGACGTAATCGGACAGTAAGAAGCAATACTATTAAAAGGTATACTTATCGATTATTGACTTATTAGCCGGCTTTGGTGCCTTGCACATGTCCGAGGACCTCAAGAATTGGCATGAAACGAGGTGTGGCGTCCACGTTATACGAGATAATGTCAAAAGTGTCATTTGTAGTTAAAACCTGAGAAATCGGCCCGTTTTCTCCATTTGCTATCGCATCAACGTAAGGTCAGATCGTCACATTGGCCACTTTTCTGTCTGAAACACTTACATTTATCGACTGCAAACTTATGTCGCGTGGTGCAGTTTGAGGAGACACTAACGGCAACACACTAGAACACAGAAGAAGCTTCTAAGTCGATGTAATCGGCCAGTAAGAAGCAGTAAAATTCAAGTGTTAGTTATCGATTATTGACTTATTAGACGGCTTTGGTGCCTTCAACATGACCGAGGACCTAAAGATTTGGCATGAAACGAGGTCTGGCAGCCACGTTACAAGAGAGAATGTGAAAACTGTTCATATGTAGTAAATACCTAAAAAATCGGCACGTTTGCTCCATTTGCTATCTCATCGACGTAATGCCAGATCGTCACATTGGCCGCTTTTCTGTCTGAAACGATTACATTTATCGTCTGCAAACGTATGGCGCGTGGTGCGGTGTGCGTAGACAGCAAAAGCAACACAGTGGAAAACACAAGAAGCTTCTAAGTTGATGTAAACGGCCAGTAAGAAAAGGCACAATTCGAGTTTTAGTAGTCGATTATTGATTTATTAGACGGCTTTGGTGCCTTGGACATGACCGAGGACCTTAAGATTTGGAATTAAACGAGGTGTGGCAGCCAAGTTACAGGAGGGAATGTGAAAACTGATCATATATAGTAAAATCCTAAGAAATCGGCCCGTTTTCTCCATTTGCTATGGCATCGACGTAATGCCAGATCGTCACATTGGCCGCTTTTCTCTGTGAAACGCTTACATTTATCGTCTGCAAACTTATGTCGCGTGTTGCAGTATGCGGAGACACTAAAAGCAACACACTAGAACACAGAGGAAGCTTTTAAGTTGATGTAATCGGCCAGTAAGAAGCAGTACAATTCAAGATTTAGTTATCGATTGTTGAATTATTAGCCGGCTTTGGTGCGTTGGACATGACAGAGGACCTTAAGATTTGGCATGAAACGAGGTGTGGCAGCCACGTTAAACGAGAGAATGTGAAAAGTGTTCATATGTAGACAAATCTAAGAAATCGGCCTGTTACCTCCATTTGCTATCGCATCGACGTAATGCCAGATCGTCACATTGCCAGCTTTTCTGTCTGAAACGCTTACATTTATCACCTCCAAACTTATGTCGCATGCTGCGGTATGCGGAGGCACTAAAAGCATCACACTAGAACACAGAAAAAGCTTCTAAGTGATGTAATCGGACATTAAGAAGCAGTACAATTCAAGTTTTAGTTATCGATTTTCGGCTTATTAGCCGGCTTTGGTGCCTTGGACATGGCCGAGGACCTCAAGATTTGTCATGAAATGGGGTCTGACACCCACGTTACACGACAGAATGTGAAAAGTGTTCATATGCAGTATTAGCCTAAGAAATCGCCCCGTTTGTTCCATTTGCTATCGCATCGACGGAATGCCAATTCGTCACATTGGCCGCTTTTCTGTCTCGAACGCTTACATTTATCGTCTGCAACCTTATGTCGCGTGGTTCTGTATGCGGAGACACTAAAAGCAACACACTAGAACACCGAAGACGCTTCTAAGTTGATGTAATCGGCCAGTAAGAGGCTGTACAATCCAAGTTTTTGTTATGGATTAGTGATTTGTTAGCCGGCTTTGGTGCCTTGGACATGACCGAGGTCCTTAAGATTTGGCATGAAACGAGGTGTGGCAGCCACGTTACACGAGAGAATGTGTAAGGTGTTTATATGTATTAAAATCTTAAGAAATCGGCCCATTTTCTCCATTTGCTATCGCATCGACGTAATGCCAGGTCGTCACATTGGCAGCTTTTTTCTCTGAAACGCTTACATTCATCGTCTGCAAACTTATGTCGCGTGGTGCAGTAAGCGGAGACACTAAAAGCAACACACTACAACACAGGAGAAGCTTCTAAGTTGATGTAATCGGCCAGTAAGGATCAGTACAATTCAAGTATTAGCTATCGATTATTGACTTATTAGCAGGCTTTCGTGTCTTGGACATGACCGAGGACATTAACATTTGGCATGATACAAGTTGTGGCTGCCACGCTACACGAGGGTGTGTGAAAAGTGTTCATATGTCGTAAAAATCTAAGAAATCGGCCAGTTTTCTCCATTTGCTATCGCATCGAAGTAATACCAGATCGTCACATTGGCCGCTTTTATCTCTGATACGCTTACATTGATCGTCTGCAAACATATGTCACGTGGTGCGGTATGCGCAGACACTAAAAGCAACACACTAGAACACCGAAGACGCTTCTAAGTTGATGTAATCGGCCAGTAAGAGGCTGTACAATCCAAGTTTTTGTTATGGATTAGAGATTTGTTAGCCGGCTTTGGTGCCTTGGACATGACCGAGGTCCTTAAGATTTGGCATGAAACGAGGTGTGGCAGCCACGTTACACGAGAGAATGTGTAAGGTGTTTATATGTATTAAAATCTTAAGAAATCGGCCCATTTTCTCCATTTGCTATCGCATCGACGTAATGCCAGGTCGTCACATTGGCAGCTTTTTTCTCTGAAACGCTTACATTCATCGTCTGCAAACTTATGTCGCGTGGTGCAGTAAGCGGAGACACTAAAAGCAACACACTACAACACAGGAGAAGCTTCTAAGTTGATGTAATCGGCCAGTAAGGGTCAGTACAATTCAAGTATTAGCTATCGATTATTGACTTATTAGACGGCTTTGGTGCCTTGGACATGACCGAGGACCTTAACATTTGGCACTAGACGAGGTGTGCCAGCCACGTTACAGGAGAGAATGCGAAAAGTGTTCATATGTAGTAAAAACCTAAAAAATCGGTCCGTTTTCTCCATTTGCTATCGCACCAAAGTAATGCCAGATCGTCACATTGGCCGCTTTTCTGTCTGAAACGATTACATTGTAAGTAGCGTGAATAAAAGGACGCTATGTGCAAGAAGCATGAAGCGCCCTTTGAATGTATCCTGATAGCTAAAAGAGCCACGCGCACTTTGAATAAGAAAATGCTACTTGACACTGAAATCAATATGAAAGATAGGGTCGCCACCAACTCTAGCCACACGACAAAGATGAAGTAGCACTGAGTCGGAAAATTACTTATTAATAAGAAAAACTCACAAAAGAACATTCATTGTAAAGTCATTGATAAAGAATGGGATGTAGTTGTTACTATGATCAAGGCATTCTTCCCGTGAATCAAATATTGAGTAAAGTAAATAGGTCGTGAACATCATGCGTAAGTGCAGCCTGCAGCAAGATTCGTGAAAATACGATCTATTCCAGAGCATTTGTTTCAGATAAAAAAAAGGGACACTAATCACTACACCTGTGCACATGGAAACGCTATAGGTGGGCCAATAAGGAAAACTACAAGGTAAATGGCGAAGGTAACGGCGACGTAACATCGGTACACAAGATAAGATTGAAGGCAAAATTATTTATTCCTTAAAACATTGATGTAGTGCATCTATAGACTGCTGTTGCATGCTAACTATGTACAATTGCTTGTGAAATACTATACGTTTCATAACAGACTCGCGTGCCCACTCGGTCCGCGGAGACAACTTCTATGGACCGTGGTCAAATTTTAATCACATGAGACAAAGAAAATTCACAAATACACAAAAATTACCAAGATCCGGAAAAGATTAGAAGCATACACACACAGTTGTAGGCACATAAACATTCACACTGAACCGAGGGCACTTCAACATATGCAACTCCTTTGTGCTGCGTTCCTCTCACGGATCAAAGTCGAGACTGCATTGGGAATCAAACTGAAAGTCTACAAAAGCCTTGCATTCCCTGCTGCAACCCAGCAAGTAAATCTTTATAAGACGAAATTCGAGACCAAAAGCTAAAAGCTTTCCTCTCTATGTGACAACGCGCCACGCGGTCAGTCCAACTCACCCTTCTTCAACTGGAGCACAGCTGTGTACGCTTCCCGTACCGGCGGCAGACTGCCTCCCGCTTCTCCAGCCTCTTCCACGCTCCGCGTGGACCGGAAAACACCAGGTTGCCATTTCCGCCACCAACCTAACGCAGGTGGATTTCTCACAAGTAGCGGAAACCTCTTTGCCGACTTGACCGCTACGAGAGTTGGCAATGAAAGGTGGCTACAGGACCCTTTCAACATTCATCTTCTGCAAACTTATGTCACGTGGTCCTGTATGCGGAGACACTGAAAGCAACGAACTAGAACACGGAAGAAGCTTCTAAGTTGATGTAATCGGCCAGTAATAGGCAGTACAATTCAAGTTTTAGTTATCTATTATTGACTTGTTAGCCGGCTTTGTTGCCTTGGACATGACCGAGGACCTTAAGATTTGGCATAAAACGAGGGGTGGCAGCCACGTTACACGAGAGAAGGCGAAAAGTGTTCATATGTAGTAAAAACCTAAGAAATCGGGCCTTTTTCTCCATTTGCTATCGCATCGAAGAAATGCCATATCGTCACATTGGCCGCTTTTCTGTCTGAAACGCTTATTTTTATCGTCTGCAAACTTATGTCGCGTGGTAGGGTATGCGGAGACACTAAAAGCAACACACTAGAACACCGAAGACGCATCTAAGTTGAAGTAATCGGCCAGTAAGAGGCTGTACAATCCAAGTTTTAGTTATGGATTAGTGATTTCTAAGCCGGCTTTGGTGCCTTGGACATGACCGACGTCCTTAAGATTTGGCATGAAACGAGGTGTCGCAGCCACGTTACACCAGATTATGTGAAAAGTGTTCATATGTTGTAAAAACTTAATAAATCGGCCCGTTTTCTCCATTTACTATCGCATCGAAGTAATGCCAGATCGTCACAACGGCCGCTTTTCTCTGTGAAACGCTTACATTCTTTGTCTGCAAACTTATGTCGCGTGGTGCGGTATGCGGAGACACTAAAAGCAACACACTATAACACCGAAGAAGCTTCTAAGTTGATGTAATTGGCCAGTAAGAAGCAGTACAATTCAAGTATTAGCTACCGATTATTGACTTATTTGCCGGCTTTGGTGCCTTAGACGTGACCGAGGACCTTAAGATTTGGCATGAAACGAAGAGTGGCAGTTACGTTACACGAGAGAATGTGAAAAGTGTTCATATGTAGTAAAAACCTAAGAAATCGGCCCGTTTACTCCATTTGCTATCGCATCGAAGTAATCCCAGGTCGTCATATTGGCAGCTTTTCTGTTTGAAACGCTTACATTCATCTTCTGCAAACTTATGTCGCGTGGTGGTATGCGGAGACACTAAACGCATTACACTAGAACACAGAAGAAGCTTCTATGTTGATGTAATCGGCCGGTAAGAAGCAGTACAATTCAAGTTTTAGTTATCGATTATTGACTTATTAGCCGGCTTTGGTGCCTTGGAAATGACCGAGGACCTTAAGATTTGGCATGAAACGAGGTGTGGCAGTCACGTTACACCAGAGAATGTGAAAAGAGTTCATATGTTTTATAAACCTAAGAAATCGGCCCGTTTTCCACATTTGCTATCGCATCGAAGTAATGCCAGATCGTCGCAACGGCCGCTTTTCTCTGTGAAACGCTTACATTCTTCGTCTGCAAACTTATGTCTCATGGTGCGGTATGCGGAGACACTAAAAGCAACACACTAGAACACAGAAGAAGCTTCTAAGTTGATATAATCGGCCAGTAAGAAGAAGTAAAATTCAAGTATTAGCTATCGATTATTGACTTATTAGCCGGCTTTGGTGGCTTCGACTTGACCGAGATCCTTAAGCTTTGGCATGAAACGAGGTGTGGCAGCCACGTTACACGAGAGAATGCGAAAAGTTTTCTTATGTAGTAAATACCTAAGAAATCCACACGTTTGCTCCATTTGCTATCACATCGACGTAATGCCAGATCGTCACAACGGCCGCTTTTCTCTGTGTAACGCTTACATTCTTCGTCGGCAAACTTATGTCGCGTGGTGCGGTATGCGGAGACATTAAAAGCAACACACTAGAACACAGAAGATGCCTCTAAGTTGATGTAATCGGCTAGTAAGAAGCAGTACAATTCATGTTTTTGCTATCGATTATTGACGTATTAGCCGGCTTTGGTGCCATGGACATGACCGAGGACCTTAATATTTGGCATGAAACGAGGTGTGGCAGTCACGTTACACGAGAGAATGTGAAAAGAGTTCATATGTGGTAAAAAAACTATGAAAGCGGCCCGTTTTCTCCATTTGATGCCGCATCGAAGTAATGCGAGATCGCCACATTGGCCGCTTCTCTGTCTCAAACGCTTACATTCATCGTCTGCAAACTTATGTCGCGCGGTGTGGTATGCGGAGACACTAAAAGCAACACACTAGAACACAGACGAAGCTTCTAAGTTGATGTAACCGGCCAGTAAGAAGCAGTACATATCATGTTTTAGTTATCGATTATTGACTTATTAGCCGGCTATGGTGACTTGGACATGACCGAGGACCTTAACATTTGGCACTAAACGAGGTGTGCCAGCCACGTTACACGAGAGAATGCGAAAAGTGTTCATATGTAGTAAAAACCTAAAAATCCGGCCCGTTTTCTCCATTTGCTATCGCATCGAAGTAGTGTCAGATTGTCAGATTGGCAGCTTTTCTCCCTTAAACGATTACATTTATCGTTTGCAAACTTATGTCGCGTTGTGCGTTTTGCGGAGACACTAAAAACAACAAACTAGAACACAGTAGAAGCTTCTAACTTGATGTAATCGGCCAGTAAGAGGCAGTTCAATTCAAATTTTAGTTATCGACTGTTGACTTATTAGCCGGCTTTGATGCCTTGGACATGACCGAGGATCTTAAGATTTGGCATGAAACGATGAGTGGCAGCCTCGTTACACGAAAGAATGTGAAAAGTGTTCATATGTACTAAAAACCAAAGGAATCGGCCCGTTTTCTCCATTTGCTGTTGCATCGAAGTAATGCCAGATCGTCACATTGGCCGCTTTTCTCTCAGAAACGCTTATATTGATCGTCTGCAAACTTATGTCGCGTGGTGCGGTGTGTGGAGACACTAAAAGCAAGACACTAGACAGAGAAGAAGCTTCTAAGTTGATGAAATCGGCCAGTAAGAACTAGTAAAAATCAAGTTTTAGTTATCTATTATTGACTTATTAGCCGGCTTTGGTGCCTTGGACATGACCGAGGACCTTAAGATTTGGCATGAAACGAGATGTGCCAGCCACGTTACACGAGAGAATGCGAAAAGTGTTCATATGTAGTAAAAACCTAAGAAATCAGCCCGTTTGCTCCATTTCCTATCGCATCGACGTAATGCCTGATCGTCACATTGGCCGCTTTTCTGTCTGAAACGCTTACATTTATCATCTGCAAAATTATGTCGCGTGGTGCGGTATGCGAAGACACTAAAAGAATCACACTAGAATACAGAAGAAGCTTCTAAGTTGATGTAATCGGCCAGTAAGAAGCAGTACAATTCAAGTGGTAGTAATCGATTATTGACTTATTAGCCGGCATTGGTGCCTTGGTTATGACCGAGGACCTTAAGATTTGGCATAAAGTGAGGTGTTTCAGCCACGTTACACGAGAGAAAGTGAAGTGTGTTCGTATGTAGTGAAAACCTAAGAAATAGGCACATTTTCTCCATTTGCTATCGCATCGAAGTAATGCCAGATCGTCACAAATGCCGCTTTTTTCTCTGAAACGCTTACGTTTATCGTGTGCAAACTTACGTCGCGTGGTGCGGTATGCGGAGACACTAAAAGCAACACACTAGAACACAGAAGAAGCTTCTAATTTGATGTAATTGGCCAGTAAGTCGCAGTACGATTCAAGTTTTAGTAATCGTTTATTGACTTATTAGCCGGCTTTGGTGCCTTGGACTTGACCGAGGACCCTAAGATTTGGCATGAAACGAGGTGTGGCAGCCACGTTACACGAGAGAATGTGAAAAGTGTTCATATGTAGTAAAAACCTAAATAATCGACCCGTTTTCTCTATTTGGTATCTTATCGATGTAATGCCAGATCGTCACATTAGCTGCTTTTCTCTCTGAAACGCTTACATTTATCATCTGCAAACTTATGTCGCGTGGTGCGGTATGCGGAAACACTAAAAGCAACTAGAACACAGAAGAAGCTTCTAAGCTGATGTAATCGGCCGGTAAGAAGCAGTACAATTCAAGTTTTAGTTATCTATTATTGACTTTTTTGCCGGCTTTGGTGACTTGGACATGACCGAGGACCTTAAGATCTGTCATGAAACGAGATGTGATAGCCACGTTACACGAGAGAATGCGAAAAGTGTTCATATGTAGTAAAAACCTAAATATCGGCTCGTTTTGTCCATTTCCTATCGCATCGAAGTAATGCCAGATCGTCACATTGGCAGCTTTAGTCTCTGAAACGCTGACATTTATCGTCTGCAATCTTATGTCGCGTGGTGCGGTATGCGGAGACCCTAAAAGCAACACACTAGAACACAGAAGAAACTCCTAAGTTGATGTAATCGGACAGTAAGAGGCAGTTCTGTTCAAGTTTTAGTTATCGAGTATTGAATTGTTACCCCGCGTTGGTGCCTTGGACATGAACGAGGACCTTAAGATTTGGCATGAGACGAAGAGTGGCAGCTACATTATACGTGAGAATGTGAAAAGTGTTCATACGTAGTAAAAACCTACAAAATCGGCCCGTTTTCTCCATTTGCTATCGCATCGACGTAATTCCAGATCTTCACATTGGCCGCTTTTCTCTCTGAAATGCTTACATTTATCGTCCTCAAACGTATCTCCCGTGGTGCGGTATGCGGAAACAGTAAAAGCAACACACTAGAACACAGAAGAAGCTTACGTTGATGTAATCGGCCAGTAAGAAGCTGTACATTTAAAGTTTTAGTTATCGATTATTAACTTATTAGCCGGCTTTTGTGCTTTGGACATGACCGAGGACCTTAAGACTTGGCATGCAACGAGGTGTGGCAGCCACGTTACATGAAAGAATGTGAAAGGTGGTCATATGTAGTAAAAACCTAAGAAATCAGCCCGTTTGCTCCATTTGCTACCGCATCGACGTAATGCCAGATCGTCACATTGGCCGCTTTTCTGTCTGAATCGCTTACATTTATCGTGTGCAACCTTACGTCGCGTGGTGCGGTATGCGGAGACACTAAAAGCAACACACTAAAACACAGAAGAAGCTTCTAATTTGACGTAAACGGCCAGTAAGTTGCAGTACGATTCAAGTTTTAGTAATCGTTTATTGACTTATTAGCCGGCTTTGGTGCCTTGGACTTGACCGAGGACCCTAAGATTTGGCATGACACGAGGTGTGGCAGCCACGTTACACTCGAGAATGTGAAAAGTGATCTTATGTAGTAAAAACCTAAGAAATCGACCCGTTTGCTCCATGTGCTATCACATCGACGTAATACCAGATCGTCACATTGCTCGCTTTTCTCTGTGATACGCTTACTTTCGTCTGCAAACTTATGTCGCGTGGTGTGGTATGCGGAGATACTAAAAGCAACACACGAGACCACAGATGAAGATTCTATGTTGATGCAATCGGCCAGTAAGAAGCAGTACAATTCAAGTTTTAGCTATCGATTATTGACTTATTAGCCGGCTTTGGTTAATTGGACATGACCGAGGACCTTAGGATTCGGCACGAAACGAGGTCTGACAGCCGCGTTACACGAGAGAATGTGAAAAGTGTTCATATGTAGTAAAAACCTAAGAAACCGACCCGTTTGTTCCATGTGCTATCACATCGACGTAATGCCAGATCGACACATTGGCCGCTTTTCTCTGTGAGACAGTTACAATTATCGTCTGCAAACTTATGTCACGTGGTGCGGTATGCGGAGACACTAAAATCAACACACTAGAACACAAAAGAAGGTTCTAACTTGATGTAATCTGCCAGTAAGAAGCAGTACAATTCAAGCTTTAGTTATCGATTATTAAGTTATTAGCCAGCTTTGGTGCCTTGGACATGAACGAGGACGTTAAGATTTGGCATGAAACGAGGTGTGGCAGCCACGTTACACGAGAGAATGCGAAAAGTGTTCATTGTAGTAAAAACCTAAAAAATCGGTCCTTTTTCTTTATTTGCTATCCCATCGATGTAATGCCAGATCGTCACATTGGCCGCTATTCTGTCTGAAACTCTTACATTCTTTGTCTGCAAACTTATGTCGCGTGGTGCGGTATGCGGAGACACTTAAATCAACACACTACAATAGCGAAGAAGCATCTAAGTTGATGTAATCGGCCAGTATGAAGCAGTACAATTCAAGTTTTAGTTATCGATTATTGACTTATTAGCCGGCTTTGGTGCCTTGGGCATGACCGAGGACCCAAAGATTTGGCATGAAACGAGGTGTGGCAGCCACGTAACACGAGAGAATGTGAGAAGTGTTCATATGTAGTAAAAACCTAAGACATCGGCCCGTTTTCTCCCTTTGAAATAGCATGGAGGTAATGTCAGATCATCACATTGACCGCTTTTCTGTCTGAAACGCTTACATTCATCGTCTGCAAACTTATGTCGCGTGGTGTGGTATGTGGAGATACTAAAAGCAACACACGAGAACACAGATGAAGATCTATGTTGATGTAATCGGCCAGTAAGAAGCAGTACAATTCAAGTTTTAGTTATCGATTATTGACTTATTGACCGGTTTGGGTGCCTTGGACATGACCGAGGACCTTAAGATTTGGCATGATACGAGGTGTTGCAGCCACGTTACACCAGAGAATGTGAAAAGTGTTCATATGTTGTGAAAACCTATGAAATCGGCCCGTTTTCTCCATTTGCTGTCGCATCGAAGTAATGCCAGATCGTCACAATGGCCGCTTTTCTCTCTGAAACGCTTATTTTTATCGTCTGCAAACTTATGTCGCGTGGTGCGGTATGCGGAGACACTAAAAGCCACACACTAGAACACCGAAGACGCTTCTAAGTTGATGTAATCGGCCAGTAAGAGGCTGTACAATTTAAGTTTTAGTTATGGATTAGTGATTTGTTAGCCGGCTTTGGTGCCTTGGACATGACCGACGTCCTTAAGATTTGGCATGAAACGAGGTGTGGCAGCCACGTTACACCACAGAATGTGAAAAGTGTTCATATGTAGTAAAAACTTAATAAATCGGCCCGTTTTCTCCATTTGCTATCGCATCGAAGTAATGCCAGATCGTGACAACGGCTGCTTTTCTGTCTGAAGCGCTTACATTTATCGTCTGCAAACTTATCTCGCGTGGTGCGGTATCCAGAGACACTAAAAGCAACACACTACAATACAGAAGAAGCTTCTAAGTTGATATAATCGGCCAGTAAGAAGAAGTAAAATTCAGGTATTAGCTATCGATTATTGACTTATTAGCCGGCTTTGGTGCCTTGGACATGACCGAGGTCCTTAAGCATTGGCATGAAACGAGGTGTGGCAGCCACGTTACACGAGAGAATGCGAAAAGTTTTCATATGTAGTAAATACCTAAGAAATCCACCCGTTTTCTCCATTTGCTATCGCATCGACGTAATGCCACATCGTCACAACGGCCGCTTTTCTCCCTGAAACGCTTACATTTATCGTCAGCAAACTTATGTCGCGTGGTGCGGTATGCAGGGACACTGAAAGCAACACACTAGAACACAGAAGAGGCTTTTAAGTTGATGTAATCGGCCGGTAAGAGGCAGTACAATTCAAGTTTTAGTTATGAATTAGTGATTTGTTAGTCGGCTTTTGTGCCTTGGACATGACCGAGGATCTAGGAATTTCGCATGAAACGAGGGGTTGCAGCCACGTTACACGAGAGAATGCGAAAAGTGTTCATATGTAGTAAAAAGCTAAGAAATCGGGCCTTTTTCTCCGTTTGTTATCGCATCGAAGAAATGCCAGATCGTCACATTGGTCGCTATTCTGTTTGAAACGTTTATTTTTATTGTCTGCAAACTTACGTTGCGTATTGCGGTATGCGGAGACACTAAAAGGAACGCACTAGAACACAGAAGAAGATTCTAAGTTGATGTAATTGGCCAGTAAGAGTCAGAACAACTCAAGTTTTAGTTATCGATTATTGACTTGTTAGCCGGCTTTGCTCCCTTGGACATGACCGAGGCCCTTAACATTCGGCATGAAACGAGGTGTGGCAGCCACGTTACACCAGAGAATGTGAAATGTGTTCATATGTTGTAAAAACCTAAGAAATCGGCCTGTTTTCTCCATTTGCTATCGCATCGAAGTAATGCCAGATCGTCACAACGGCCGCTTTCTCTGTGAAACGCTTACATTCTTCGTCTGCAAACTTATGTCGCGTGGTGCGATATGCGGAGACACTAAAAGCAAAACACTAGAACACAGAAGAAGCTTCTAAGTAGATGTAATCGGTTAGTAAGAAGCAGTAGAATTCAAGTTTTAGTTATCGATTATTGAATTATTCTCCGGCTTTGGTGCCTTGGACATGTACGAGGACCTTATGATTTGACATGAAACGATGTGTGGCAGCCACGTTACACCAGAGAATGTGAAAAGTGTAATGTTCATATGTAGTAAATAACCTGAGAAATCGGCCCGTTTGCTCCATCCGCAATCGCATCGACGTAATGCCAGATCGTCACATTGGCCGCTTTTCTCTGTGAAACGCTTACATTCATCGTCTGCAAACTTATGTCGTGTGGTGCGGTATGCGGAGACACTATAAGCAACACACTAGAACACAGAAGATGCTTCTAAGTTGATGTAATCGGCCAGTAAGAAGCAGTACAATTCAAGTTTTTGCTATCGATTATTGACGTATTAGCCCGCTTTGGTGCCATGGACATGACCGAGGACCTTAATAATTGGCATGAAACGAGGTGTGGCAGTCACGTTACACGAGAGAATGTGAAAAGTGTTCATATGTGGTAAAAAAACTATGAAATCGGCCCGTTTTCTTTTGTGGCGGTGTTCGTAGCGACAAACAATTCACTGTAGAAACGGCTTACGAAATCACCGCCACACTTTTAATAGCGGGCCGACCGGTCCGCTGGAACAGTGAACAGAAAGATGAAAACCCAAACACTCTGATTAAATAAAAGTCGGTACTTAGCTTTATTATAGAAGATACAGAAACACCCTAGTGAACTCCGTGTCTACAGAGAACTGTCTAGTTCGACTCGGAGCGGTTAAGTCAGCGTCGGCTGACGACAAACAACAACTCTGCTGCGATGAACACACAACTGACTAGCAAGTACACAATTCGGTGGCGAGTATACAACTGAACGGTGAATACAGAACTGTCCTAGCGCTCGCGACTCCAGCGTTTAAGAAGCCAGAATCCAGCGGTGGCGCGCGCAGACTTGCGGCGATTTCCTGTATCGCTGGGGCTGCTTATGCGGACGGCGTCCGGACTTTGATGCTGCCAACCTTTTGGCAGCGGGCTCGGGTGGCATTACTGGTTAGGATATAACATTTTCTCCATTTGATGCCGCATCGAAGTAATACGAGATCGCCACATTGGCCGCTTCTCTGTCTCTAACGCTTACATTTATCGTCTCCAAACTTATGTCGCGTAGTGCGGTATGCGAAGACACTAAAAGCAACACACTAGCACACAGAAGAAGCTTCTAAGTTGATGTAGTCGGCCAGTAAGAGGCAGTACAATTCAAGTTTTAGCTATCGATTATTGACTGATTAGTCGGCTTTGGTGCCTTGGACATGACCGAGGACCTTAAGATTTGGCATGAAACGAGGTCTGACAGCCACGTTACACGAGAGAATGTGGAAAGTGTTCATATGTAGTAAGAACCTAAGAAATCGGCCCGTATGCTCCATTTGCTATCGCATCGACGTAATGCCAGATCGTCACATTGGCCGCTTTTCTCTGTGAAACGCTTACATTCTTCGTCTGCAAACTTATGTCGCGTGCTGCGGTATGCGGAGACACTAAAAGCATCACACTAGAACACAGAAGAAGCTTCTAAGTTGATGTAATCGGCCAGTAAGAAGCAGTACAATACAAGTTTTAGTTATCTATTATTGACTTATTAGCGGGCTTTGGTGCCTTGGACATGACCGAGGACCTTAAGATTTGGCATGAAACGAGATGTGCCAGCCACATTACACGAGAGAATGCGAAAAGTGTTCATATGTAGAAAAAACCAAATAATCGGCTCGTTTTCTCCATTTGCTATCGCATTGAAGTAATGCCAGATCGTCACAATGGCCGCTTTTCTGTCCTAAACGCTTACATTCATCGTCTGCAAACTTATGTCGCGTGGTGCGGCATATTGCGATTCTAAAAGCAACACACTAGAACACAGAAGAAGCTGCTATGTTGATGTAATGGGCCAGTAAGGATCACAACAAATCAAGTTTTAGTTATCGATTATTGACTTATTAGCCGGCATTGGTGCCTCGGACATGACCGAGGAGCTTAGGATTTATCATGAAACGAGGTGTGGCAGCCATATTACACGAGAAAATGTGAAAAATGTTCATATGTAGTAAAAACCTATGAAATCGGCTCGTGTTCTCCATTTGCTATCGCATCGACGTAATGCCAGATCGTCACATTGGCCGCTTTTCTGTCTGAAACGATTACATTCATCTTCTGCAAACTTTTGTCACGTGGTGCTGTATGCGGAGACACTGAAAGCAACACACTAGAACACGGAAGAAGCTTCTAAGTTGATGTAATCGGCCAGTAAGTGGCTGTACAATCCAAGTTTTAGTTATAGATTAGTGATTTGTTAGTCGGCTTTGGTGCCTTGGACATGACCGAGGTCCTTAAGATTTGGCATGAAACGAGGTGTGGCAGCCACGTTACACCAGAGAATGTGAAAAGTGTTCATATGTTGCAAAAACTTAATAAATCGGCCCGTTTTCTCAATTTGCTATCGCATCGAAGTAATGCCAGGTCGTCACATTGGCAGCTTTTCTCTTTGAAACGCTTACATTCATTGTCTGCAAACTTATGTCGCGTGGTGCAGTAAGCGGAGACACTAAAAGCAACACACTACAACACAGAAGAAGCTTCTAAGTTGATGCAATCGGCCAGTAAGGATCAGTACAATTCAAGTATTAGCTATCGATTATTGACTTATTAGCAGGCTTTCGTGCCTTGGACATGACCGAGGACTTTAACATTTGGCATGAAACGAGTTGTGGCTGCCACGCTACACGAGGGTGTGTGAAAAGTGTTCATATGTAGTAAAAATCTAAGAAATCGGCCCGTTTTCTCCATTTGCTATCGCATTGAAGTAATACCAGATCGTCACATTGGCCGCTTTTATCTCTGAAACGGTTACATTAATCGTCTGCAAACATATGTCACGTGGTGCGGTATGCGCAGACACTAAAAGCAACACACTAGAACACCGAAGAAGCTTCTAAGTTGATGTAATCGGCCAGTAAGAAGCAGTACAATTCAAGTATTAGCTAACGATTATTGACTTATTAGCCGGCTTTGGTGCCTTGGACATGACCGAGGACCTTAAGATTTGGCATGAAACGAAGAGTGGCAGTTACGTTACACGAGGGTGTGTGAAAAGTGTTCATATGTAGTAAAAACCTAAGAATTCCGCCCGTTTTCTCCATTTGCTATCGCATCGACGTAATGCCAGATCGTCGCATTGGCCGCGTTTCTCTCTGAAACGCTTACATTTATCGTCTGCAAACTTATCTGGCTTGGTGCGGTATGCAGAGACACTAAAACCAACACACTAAAATACAGAAGAAGCTTCTAAGTTGATATAATCGGCCAGTACAGAGCAGTACAATTCAAGTATTAGCTATCGATTATTGACTTATTAGCCGGCTTTGGTGCCTTGGACATGACCGAGGTCCTTAAGCTTTGGCATGAAACTAGGTTTGGCAGCCACGTTACACGAGAGAATGCGAAAAGTTTTCATATGTAGTAAGTACCTAAGAAATCCACCCGTTTTCTCCATTTGCTATCGCATCGACGTAATGCCACATCGTCACAACGGCTGCCTTTCTCCCTAAAACGCTTACATTTATCGACAGCAAACTTATGTCGCGTGGTGCGGTATGCAGGGACACTGAAGGTAACACACTAGAACACAGAAGAAGCTTCTTAGTTGATGTAGTCGTCCAGGAAAAAGCAGTAAATTCAAGTTCTAGTTATCGATTATTGACTTATTAGCCGGCTTTGCTGCCTTGGACATGACCGAGGACCTTAAGATTTGGCATGAAACGAGATGTGCCAGCCACGTTACGCGAGAGAATGCGAAAAGTCTTCAAATGTAGTAAAAACCTAAAAAATCAGGTCGTTTTGTCCATTTGCTATCGCATCGAAGTAATGCCAGATCGTCACAGTGGCCGCATTTCTGTCCTAAACGCTTACATTCATCGTCTGCAAACTTATGTCGCGTGGTGCGGTATGATGCGATTCTAAAAGCAACACACTAGAACACAGAAGAAGCTGCTATGTTGATGTAATGGGCCAGTAAGGATCACAACAAATCGAGTTTTAGTTATCGATTACTGAATTATTAGCCGGCATTGGTGCCTTGGACATGACCGAGGTCCTTAACATTTAGCATGAAACGAGGTGTGGCAGCCACGTTACACGAGAGAATGTGAAAAGTGTTCATATGTAGTAAAAACCTATAAAATCGGCTCGTGTTCTCCATTTGCTATCGCATCGAAGTAATGCCAGATCGTCACATTGGCCGCTTTTCTCTCTGAAAAGCTTACATTTATCGTCTGCAAACTTATGTCGCGTGGTGTGGTACACGGAGACACTGAAAGCAACACACTAGAACACAGAAGAAGCTTCTAAGTCGATGTATTCGGCCAGTAAGAAGCAGTACATTTCAAGTTTTAGTTATCTATTATTGACTTATTAGCCGGTTTTGGTGCCTTGGATGTGACCGAGGACCTCAACATTTGGCACTAGACGCGGTGTGCCAGCCACGTTACAGGAGAGAATGCGGAAACTGTTCATATGTAGTAAAAACCTAAAAAATCGGTCCGTTTTCTCCATTTGCTATCACACCAAAGTAATGGCAGATCGTCACATTGGCCGCTTTTCTGTCTGAAACGATTACATTCATCTTCTGCAAACTTATGTCACGTGGTGCGGTACGCGGAGATACTAAAAGCAACGCACTAGAACACAGAAGAAGCTGCTATGTTCATGTAATCGGCCAGTAAGAAGCAGTACAGTTCAAGTTTTAACTATCGTTTATTGACTTATTATCCGGCTTTGGTGCCTTGGACATGACCGACGACATAAAGATTTGGCATCAAACGAGGTGTGGAAGCCACGTTACACGAGAGAATGTGAAAAGTGTTTATAAGTAGTAAAAACCTAAGAAATCGGCCCATTTCTCTATTTGCTATCGCATCGACGTAATGCCAGATCATCACATAGCCCGCTTTTCTCTCTCAAACGCCTACATTTATCGTCTGCAAACTAATGTCGCGTGCTGCAGTATGCGGAGACACTAAAAGCATAACACTAGGACACAAAATAGGCTATTAAGTTGATGTAATCGGCCAGTAGGAGGCAGTACAATTCAAGTTTTAGCTATCGATTATTGACTTATTAGCCGGCTTTGGTGCCTTGGACATGACCGAGGACATAAAGATTTGGCATGAAACGAGGTGTGGAAGCCACGTTACACGAGAGAATGTGAAAGGTGGTCATATGTAGTAAAAACCTAAGAAATCGGCCCGTGTGCTCCATTTGCTAACGCATCGATGCAATGCCAGATCGTCACATAGCCCGCTTTTCTGTCTCAAACGCTTACATTTATCGTCTGCGAACGTATGTCGGGTGCTGCGGTATGCGGAGACACTAAAAGCATCACTCTAGAACATAGAAGAAGCTTCTAAGTTGATGTAATCGGCCAGTTAGAGGCACTAAAATTCAAGTTTTAGTTATCGATTATTAACTTATTAGCCGGCTTTGGTGCGTTGGACATGACCGAGGACCTTAAGATTTGGCATGAAACGAGGTGTGGCAGCCACGTTACACGAGAGAATGTGAAAAGTGTTCATATGTAGTAAAAACCTAAGAAATCGGCTGGTTTGCTCCATTTGCTATCGCATCGTCGTAATGCCAGATCGTCACATTGGCCGCATTTCTGTCTGAAACGCTTACATTTATCGTCTGCAAACTTATGTCGCATGGTGCGGTATGCAGAGACACTAAAAGCAACACACTAAAATACAGAAGAAGCTTATAAGTTGATATAATCGGCCAGTACGAAGCAGTACAATTCAAGTATTAGCTATCGATTATTGACTTACTAGCCGGCTTTGGTGCCTTGGACATGACCGAGGTCCTTAAGCTTTGGCATGAAACGAGGTGTGGCAGCCACGTTACACGAGAGAATGTGAAAAGTGTTCATATGTAGTAAAAACCTAAGAAATCGGCTGGTTTGCTCCATTTGCTATCGCATCGACGTAATGCCACATCGTCACAACGGCCGCTTTTCTCCCTGAAACGCTTACATTTATGGTCTGCAAACTTATGTCGCGTAGTGCGGTATGCAGGGACACTGAAAGTAACACACTAGAACACAGAAGAAGCTTCTAAGTTGATGTAGTCGGCCGGTAAAAAGCAGTCAATTCAAGTTTTAGTTGTCGATTATTGACTTATTAGCCGGCTTTGGTGCCTTGGACATAACCGAGGATCTTAAGATTTGGCATGAAACGAAGAGTGGCAGCCTCGTTACACGAACGAATGTGAAAAGTGTTCATATGTACTAAGAACCAAAGAAATCGGCCCGTTTTTTGCATTTGCTATTGCATCGAAGTAATGCCAGATCGTCACATTGGCCGCTTTTCTCTCTGAAACTCTTATATTGGTCGTCTGCAAGCTTATGTCGCGTGGTGCGGTATGCGGAGACACTAAAAGCAACACACTAGAACACAGAAGAAGCTTCTAAGTTGATGTAATCGGCCAGTAAGAAGCAGTACAATTCAAGTTTTAGTTATCTATTATTGACTTATTGGCCGGCTTTGGTGCCTTGGACATGACCGAGGACCTTAAGATTTGGCATGAAACGAGATGTGCCAGCCACGTTACACGAGAGAATGCAAAAAGTGTTCATAAGTAGTAAAAACCTACAAAATCGGGTCGTTTTGTCCATTTGCTATCGCATCGAAGTAATGCCAGATCGTCACATTGGCCGCTTCTCTCTCTGAAAAGCTTACATTCATCGTCTGCAAACTTATGTCGCGTGGTGTGGTACACGGAGACACTGAAAGCAACACACTAGAACACAGAAGAAGCTTCTAAGTTGATGTATTCGGCCAGTAAGAAGCAGTACATTTCAAGTTTTAGTTATCGATTTTTGACTTATTAGCCGGTTTTGGTGCCTTGGACATGACCGAGGACCTTAACATTTGGCACTAGACGAGGTGTGCCAGCCACGTTACAGGAGAGAATGCGAAAAGTGTTCATATGTAGTAAGAACCTAAAAAATCGACCCGTGTGCTCCATTTGCTAACGCATCGATGCAATGTCAGATCGTCACATAGCCCGCTTTTCTGTCTCAAACGCTTACATTTATCGTCTGCAAACGTATGTCGGGTGCTGCGGTATGCGGAGACACTAAAAGCATCACTCTAGAACACAGAAGAAGCTTCTAAGATGATGTAATCGGCCAGTTAGAGGCACTAAAATTCAAGTTTTAGTTATCGATTATTGACTTATTAGCCGGCTTTGGTGCCTTGGACATGACCGAGGACCTTAAGATTTGGCATGAAACGAGATGTGCCAGCCACGTTACACGAGAGAATGCAAAAAGTGTTCATAAGTAGTAAAAACCTACAAAATCGGGTCGTTTTGTCCATTTGCTATCGCATCGAAGTAATGCCAGATCGTCACATGGCCGCTTTTCTCTCTGAATTGCTTACATTTATCGTCTGCAAACTTATGTCGCGTGGTGTGGTACACGGAGACACTGAAAGCAACACACTAGAACACAGAAGAAGCTTCTAAGTTGATGTATTCGGTCAGTAAGAAGCAGTACATTTCAAGTTTTAGCTATCGATTATTGACTTATTAGCCAGCTTTGGTGCCTTGGACACGACCGAGGACCTTAACATTTGGCACTAGACGCGGTGTGCCAGTCACGTTACAGGAGAGAATGCGAAAAGTGTTCATATGTAGTAAAAACCTAAAAAATCGGTCCGTTTTCTCCCGTTGCTATCACAACAAAGTAATGCCAGATCGTCACATTGGCCGCTTTTCTGTCTGAAACGATTACATTCATCTTCTGCAAACTTATGTCACGTGGTGCGGTATGCGGAGATACTAAAAGCAACGCACTAGAACACAGAATAATCTGCTATGTTGATGCAATCGGCCAGTAAGAATCAGAACAATTCAAGTTTTAGTTATCGATTAATGACTTATTAGCCGGCTTTGGTGCCTTGGACACGACCGAGGACCTTAACATTTGGCACTAGACGAGGTGTGCCAGCCACGTTATAGGAAAGAATGCGAAATGTGTTCATATGTAGTAAAAACCTTAAAAAATCGGCTCGTTTTGTCCATTTGCTATCGCATCGAAGTAATGCCAGATCGTCACATTGTCCGCTTTTCTCTCTGAAACGCTTACATTTATCGTCTGCAAACTTATGTCTTATGGTGCGGAATGCGGAGACACTATAAGCATCACACTAGAACACAGAAGAAGCTTCTAAGTGTATGTAATCGGCCAGTAAGAGGCAGTACAATTCAAGTTTCAGTTATCGATTATTGAGTTATTAGCCGGCTTTGGTGCCTTGGACATGACCGACGACATAAAGATTTGGCATCAAACGAGGTGTGGAAGCCACGTTACACGAGAGAATGTGAAAAGTGTTTATAAGTAGTAAAAACCTAAGAAATCGGCCCATTTCTTTATTTGCTATCGCATCGACGTAATGCCAGATCATCACATAGCCCGCTTTTCTCTCTCAAACGCCTACATTTATCGTCTGCAAACTAATGTCGCGTGCTGCAGTATGCGGAGACACTAAAAGCATAACACTAGGACACAGAATAGGCTATTAAGTTGATGTAATCGGCCAGTAGGAGGCAGTACAATTCAAGTTTTAGCTATCGATTATTGACTTATTAGCCGGCTTTGGTGCCTTGGACATGAAAGAGGACATAAAGATTTGGCATGAAACGAGGTGTGGAAGCCACGTTACACGAGAGAATGTGAAAGGTGGTCATATGTAGTAAAAACCTAAGAAATCCGCCCGTTTGCTCTATTTGCTATCGCATCGACGTAATGCCAGATCGTCACATTGGCCGCTTTTCTCTCTGAAACGCTAAAATTTATCGTCTGCAAACTTATGTCGCGTGGTGCGGTATGCGGAGACACTAAAAGCAACACACTAGAACACAGAAGAAACTTCTAAGTTGATGTAAACTGCCAGTATGAAGCAGTACTATTCAAATTTTAGCTATCGATTATTGACTTATTAGCCTGCTTTGGTGCCTTGGACATTACCGAGGTCCTTAAGGTTTGGCATGAAACGAGGTGTTGCAGCCACGTTTCACGAGAGAATGTGAAATGTGTTATTATGTAGCAAAAACCTAAGCAATCGGCCCCTTTTTCTCCATTTGCTATCGTATCGACGTAATGCCAGATCGTCACATTGGCCGCTTTTCTCTCTGGAATGCTTAAATTTATCGTCTGCAAACTTATGTCGCGTGGTGCGGTATGCGAAGACACTAAAATCAACATACTAGAACACAGAAGAAACTTCTAAGTTTATGTAATCGGCCAGTATGAAGCAGTACAATTTAAGTTTCAGCTATCGATTATTGACTTAATAGCCGGCTTTGGTGCATTGGACATTACCGAGGACCTTAAGAAGTATCATGAAACGAGGTGTGGCAGCCACGTTACACGCGAGAATGTGAAAAGTGTTCATATGTAGTAAAAACCTAAGAAATCGACCCGTTTGCTCCATGTGCTATGACATCGACGTAATGCCAGATCGTGACATTGGCCGCTTTTCTCTGTGAAACGCTTACATTCGTCTGCAACCTTATGTCGCGTGGTGTGGTATGAGGAGATACTAAAAGCAACACACGAGACCACAGAAGAAGATTCTATGTTGATGCAATCGGCCAGTAAGAAGCAGTACAATTCAAGTTTTAGATATCGATTATTGACTGATTAGCAGGTTTTGGTTAATTGGACATGACCGAGGAGCTTAGGATTCGGAACGAAACGAGGTCTGGCAGCCGTATTACACGAGAAATTGCGAAAAGTGTTCATATGTAGTAAAAACCTAAAAAATCGGGGCCTTTTTCTTTATTTGCTATCGCGTCGATGTAATGCCAGATCGTCACATTGGCCGCTATTCTGTCTGAAACGCTTACATTCATTGTCTGCAAACTTATGTCGCGTGGTGCGGTATGCGGAGACACTAAAAGCAACACACTAGAATAGCCAAGAAGCTTCTAAGTTGATGTAAACGGCCAGTATGAAGTAGTACAATTCAAGTTTTAGTTATCGATTATTGACTTATTAGCCGGCTTTGGTGCCTTGGGCATGACCGAGGACCGAAAGATTTTGCATGAAACGAGGTGTGGCAGCCACGTAACACGAGAGAATGTGAAAAGTGTTTATATGTAGTAAAAACCTAAGACATCGGCCCGTTTTCTCCATTTGCTATCGCATCGCGGTAATGTCAGATCATCACACTGACTGCTTTTCTGTCTGAAACGCTTACATTCATAGTCTGCAAACTTATGTCGCGTGGTGCTGTATGCGGAGGCTTTAAAAGGAACACACTAGAACACAGAAGAAGGTTCTAAGTTGATGTAATCGCCAGTATGAACCAGTAGAATTTAAGTTTTAGCTATTGATTCTTGACTTATTAGCCGGCTTTGGTGCCTTGGACATGACCTAGGACCTTAAGATTTCGCAAGAAACGAGGTGTGGCAGCGACGTTACACGAGAGAATCTGAGAAGTGTTCATATGTAGTAAAAACCTAAGAAATCGACCCGTTTGTTCCATGTGCTATCACATCGACGTAATGCCAGATCGTCACTTTGGCCGCTTTTCTCTGTGAGACGGTTAAATTTATCGTCTGCAAACTTATGTCACGTGGTGCGGTATGCGGCGACACTAAAATCAACACACTAGAACACAACAGAAGGTTCTAAGTTGATGTAATCGGCCAGTAAGAAGCTGTACAATTCAAGCTTTAGTTATCGATTATTAAGTTATTAGCAAGCTTTGGTGCCTTGGACATGACCGAGGACCTTAAGATTTGGCATGAAACGAGGTGTGGCAGCCACGTTACACGAGAAATTGCGAAAAGTGTTCATATGTAGTAAAAACCTAAAGAATCGGGGCCTTTTTCTTTATTTGCTACCGCGTCGATGTAATGCCAGATCGTCACATTGGCCGCTATTCTGTCTGAAACGCTTACATTCTTTGTCTGCAAACTTATGTCGCGTGGTGCGGTATGCGGAGACACTAAAAGCAACACACTAGAATAGCGAAGAAGCTTCTAAGTTGATGTAAACGGCCAGTATGAAGCACTACAATTCAAGTTTTAGTTATCGATTATTGACTTATTAGCCGGCTTTGGTGCCTTGGGCATGACCGAGGACCGAAAGATTTGGCATGAAACGAGGTGTGGCAGCCACGTAACACGAGAGAATGTGAAAAGTGTTTATATGTAGTAAAAACCTAAGACATCGGCCCGTTTTCTCCATTTGCTATCGCATCGAGGTAATGTCAGATCATCACATTGACCGCTTTTCTGTCTGAAACGCTTACATTCATCGTCTGCAAACTTATGTCGCGTGGTGTGGTATGTGGAGATACTAAACGCAACACACGAGAACACAGATGAAGATCTATGTTGATGTAATCGGCCAGTAAGAAGCAGTACAATTCAAGTTTTAGTTATTGATTATTGACTTATTGGCCGGTTTTGTTGCCTTGGACATGACCGAGGACCTTATGAATTGGCATGAAACGAGGTGTGGCAGCCACGTTACACCAGAGAATGTGAAAAGTGTTCATATGTTGTGAAAACCTACGAAATCGGCCCGTTTTCTCCATTTGCTATCGCATCGAAGTAATGCCAGATCGTCACATTGGCCGCTTTTCTATCTGAAACGCTTACATTTATCGTCTGCAAACTTATGTCGAGTGGTGCTGTACGCGGAGGCACTAAAAGGAACACACTAGAAGACAGAAGAAGGTTCTAAGTTGATGTAATCGCCAGTATGAAGCAGTAGAATTTAAGTTTTAGCTATTGATTCTTGACTTATTAGCCGGATTTGGTGCCTTGGACATTACCTAGGACATTAAGATTTCGCAAGAATCGAGGTGTGGCAGCGACGTTAAACGAGAGAATCTGAAAAGTGTTCATATGTAGTAAAAACGTAAGTAATCGGGGCGTTTTCTCCATTTTGTATCGCATCGAAGTAATGCCAGATCGTCACATTGGCTGCGTCTCTGTCAGAAACGCTTTCATTTATCGTCTGCAAACTTATGTCGCGTGGTGCGGTATGCGAAGACACTAAAAGCAACACACTAGAACACAGAAGAAGCTCCTAAGTTGATGTAATCGGCCAGTAAGGGGCAGTACAATTCAAGTTTTAGATATCGACTATTGACTTATTAGCCGGCTTCTGTGCCTTACGCATGACGAGGACATTAAGATTTAGCATGAAATGGGGTGTTGCAGGCACGTTTCACGAGGGAATGTGAAAAGAGTTCATATGTAGTAAAAACCTAAGAAATCGACGCGTTTTCTCCATTTGCTATCGTACCGAAGTAATGCCAAATCGTCACATTGGCCGCTTTTCTCTCTGAAACCATTACATTTATTGACTGCAATCTTTGTCGCGTTGTGCGGTATCCGGAGACACCAAGAGCAACACACTAGAACACAGAAGAAGCTTCTAAGTTGTAGTACTCGGCCAATGAGGGGCAGTACAAGTCAAGTTTTATTTATCGTTTATTGACTTATTATACGGCTTTGGTGCCTTGGACACGACCCGAGGACCTTACGATTTGGCATGAAACGAACAGTGGCAGCCACGTTACACCAGATAATGTGAAAAGTGATCATATTCAGTAAAAACCTAAGAAAATGGCCTTTTTCCTCCATTTGCTATCGCATCGACGAGATGCCAGATCGTCTCATTGACCGCTTTTCTCTCTGAAACGCTTACATTTATCGTCTACAATCTTGTGTCGCGTGGTGCGGTATGCGGAGACACTAAAAGCAAGACACTACAACACAGAAGAAGTTTCTATGTTGATGTAATCGGCCGGTAAGAAAAAGTACAATTCAAATTTTCACTATCGATTATTGACTTATTAGCCGGCTTTGGTGCCTTGGACATGACCGAGGACCTTATGATTTGACATGAAACGATGTGTGGCAGCCACGTTACACCAGAGAATGTGAAAAGTGTAATGTTCATATGTAGTAAATAACCTGAGAAATCGGACCGTTTGCTCCATCCGCAATCGCATCGACGTAATGCCAGATCGTCACATTGGCCGCTTTTCTCTCTGAAACGCTTAAATTTATCGTCTGCAAACTTATGTCGCGTGGTGCGGTATGCGGAGACACTAAAAGCAAGACACTACAACACAGAAGAAGTTTCTATGTTGATGTAATCGGCCGGTAAGAAAAAGTACAATTCAAATTTTAGCTATCGATTATTGACTTATTAGCCTGCTTTGGTGCCTTGGACATTACTGAGGTCCTTAAGGTTTGGCATGAAACGAGGTGTGGCAGCCACGTTTCACGAGAGAATGTGAAATGTGTTATTATGTAGCAAAAACCTAAGCAATCGGCCCCTTTTTCTCCATTTGCTATCGAATCGACGTAATACCAGATCGCCACATTGGCCGCTTTTCTCTCTGAAACGCTTAAATGTATCGTCTGCAAACTTATGTCGCGTGGTGCGGTATGCGGAGACACTAAAATCAACATACTAGAACACAGAAGAAACTTCTAAGTTTATGTAATCGGCCAGTATGAAGCAGTACAATTCAAGTTTCAGCTATCGATTATTGACTTATTAGCCGGCTTTGGTGCCTTGGACATTACCGAGGACCTTAAGAAGTATCATGAAACGAGGTGTGGCAGCCACGTTACACACGAGAATGTGAAAAGTGTTCATATGTAGTAAAAACCTAAGAAATCGACCCGCTTGCCCCATGTGCTATGACATCGACGTAATGCCAGATCGTGACATTGGCCGCTTTTCTCTGTGAAACGCTTACATTCGTCTGCAAACTTATGTCGCGTGGTGTGGTATGAGGAGATACTAAAAGCAACACACGAGACCACAGATGAAGATTCTATGTTGATGCAATCGGCCAGTAAGAAGCAGTACAATTCAAGTATTAGCTATCGATTATTGACTTATTAGCCGGCTATGGTTAATTGGACATGACCGAGGACCTTAGGATTCGGCACGAAACGAGGTCTGACAGCCGCGTTACACGAGAGAATGTGAAAAGTGTTCATATGTAGTAAAAACCTAAGAAATCGACCCGTTTGTTCCATGTGCTATCACATCGACGTAATGCCAGATCGTCACATTGGCCGCTTTTCTCTGTGAGATGGTTAAATTTATCGTCTGCAAACTTATGTCACGTGGTGCGGTATGCGGCGACACTAAAATCAACACACTAGAACACAACAGAAGGTTCTAAGTTGATGTAATCGGCCAGTAAGAAGCTGTACAATTCAAGCTTTAGTTATCGATTATTAAGTTATTAGCAAGCTTTGGTGCCTTGGACATGACCGAGGACCTTAACATTTGGCATGAAACGAGGTGTGGCAGCCACGTTACACGAGAAATTGCGAAAAGTGTTCATATGTAGTAAAAACCTAAAGAATCGGGGTCTTTTTCTTTATTTGCTACCGCGTCGATGTAATGCCAGATCGTCACATTGGCCGCTATTCTGTCTGAAACGCTTACATTCTTTGTCTGCAAACTTATGTCGCGTGGTGCGGTATGCGGAGACACTAAAAGCAACACACTAGAATAGCGAAGAAGCTTCTAAGTTGAAGTAAACGGCCAGTATGAAGCACTACAATTCAAGTTTTAGTTATCGATTATTGACTTATTAGCCGGCTTTGGTGCCTTGGGCATGACCGAGGACCGAAAGATTTGGCATGAAACGAGGTGTGGCAGCCACGTAACACGAGAGAATGTGAAATGTGTTTATATGTAGTAAAAACCTAAGTAATCGGCCCGTTTTCTCCATTTGCTATTGCGTCATAGTAATGCCATATCGTCACATTGGCCGCTTTTCTGTCTAAAACGCTTACATTTATCGTCTGCAGACTTATGTCGCGTGGTGCGGTATGCGGAGACACTAAAAGCAACACACTAGAACACAGAAGATGCTTATAAGTTGATGTAATCGCCCAGTCACAAGCAGTACAATTCAAGTTTTAGCTATCGATTATTGACTTATTAGCCACCTTTGGTGCTTTGGACATGACCGAGGACCTTAAGTTTTGGCACGAAACGAGGTGTGGATGCCACGTTACACGAGAGAATGTGAAAAGTGTTCATGTGTAGTAAAAACCTAAGTAATCGGCCCGTTTTCTCCATTTACTATCGCATCGAAGTAATGCCAGATCGTCACATTGGACGCTCTTCTGTCGGACACGTTTACATTTATCGTCTGCAAACTTATATCGCGTGGTGCGGTATGCGGAGACACTAAAAGCAACACACTAGTACACAGAAAATGCCTCTAAGTTGATATAATCAGCCACTAAGTGGCAGGACAATTCAAGATTTTGTTATCGATTATTGACTTGTTATCCGGCTTTGGTGCCTTGGATATTACCAAGGACCTTAACATTAGGCATGAAACGAGGTGTGGCAGCCACGTTACACGAGTGAATCTGAAAAATGTTCATATGTAGTAATAACATAAGAAATCGGGCCGTTTGATCCATTTGATATCGCATCGACGTAATGCCAGATCGTCACATTGGCCGCTTTTCTCAGTGAAACGCTTACATTCTTCATCTGCAAACTTATGTCGCGTGGTGCGCTATGCGGAGACACTAAAAGCAACACACTAGAACACAGAAGAAGGTTCTAAGTTGATGTAATCGGCCAGTAAGGGGCAGTACAATTCTAGTTTTAGTAATCGATTATTGACTTTTTAGCCGGCTTTGGTGCCTTGGACTTGACCGAGGTCCTTAAGCTTTGGCATGAAACGAGGTGTGGCAGCAACGTTACACGAGAGAACGTGAAAAGTGTTCATATGTAGTAAAAACCTAAGAAATCGGCCCGTTTTCTCCATTTGCTATCGCATCGAACTAATGCTAAATCGTCACATTGGCCGCTTCTCTGTCTCAAACGCTTACATTTATCGTCTGCAGACTTATGTCGCGTGGTGCGGTATGCGGAGACACTAAAAGCAACACACTAGAACACAGAAGATGCTTATAAGTTGATGTAATCGCCCAGTCACATGCAGTACAATTCAAGTTTTAGCTATCGATTATTGACTTATTAGCCACCTTTTGTGCTTTGGACATGACCGAGGACCTTAAGTTTTGGCACGAAACGAGGTGTGGATGCCACGTTACACGAGAGAATGTGAAAAGTGTTCATATGTAGTAAAAACCTAAGTAATCGGCCCGTTTTCTCCATTTGCTATTGCGTCATAGTAATGCCATATCGTCACATTGGCCGCTTTTCTGACTAAAACGCTTACATTTATCGTCTGCAATCTTATGCCGCATGATGCGGTATGAGGAGACACTAAAAGCAACACACTAGAACACAGAAGAAGCTTCTAAGTTGATGTAATCGGCCAGTAAGAAGCAGTACAATTCAAGTTTTAGTTATCGATTGTTGACTTATTAGCCGGCTTTGGTGCCTTGGACATGACCGAGGACCTTAAAATTTGGCATGAAACGAGGAGTGGCTGCCGAGTTACACGAGAGAATGTGAAAACGGTTCATATGTAGTAAAAACCTAAGAAATCGGTCCGTTTTCTCCATTTGCTATTGCATCGAAGTAATACCATATCGTCACTTGGCCGCTTTTCTCTCTGAAACGTTTACATTTATCGTATGCAAACTTATGTCGCATGGTGCGGTATGCAGAGACACTAATAGCAACATACTAGAACACAGAAGAAGCTTCTAAGTTGATGTAATCGGCCAGTAAGACGCAGTACAATTCAAGTTTTAAATATCGATTATTGATTTATTAGCGAGCTTTGGTGCCTTGGACATGACCGAGACCCTAAAGATTTTTCATGAAACGTGGTGTGGCAGCCACGGTACACGAGAGGATATAAAAACTGTTCATATGTAGTAAAAATCTAAGAAATCGGCCAGTTTTCTCGTTTTGCTATCGCATCGAAGTAATGCCAGCTCGTCACATTGGCCGCTTTTCTCTCTGAAACGCTTACATTTATCGTCTGCAAGCTTATGTTGCGTGGTGCGGTATTCTGAGACACTAAAAGCAACACACTGGAACAAGAAGAAGCTTCGAAGTTGATGTAATCGGCCAGTAAGACGCAGTACAATTGAAGATTAAGTTATCGATTATTGACTTATTAGCCGGCTTTGGTGCCTTGGACATAACCGAGGACCTTACGATTTGGCATGAAACGAGGTGTGGCAGCCACGTTACACGAGAGAATCTAAAAAGTGTTCATATGTACTAAACACCTAAGAAAATGGCCTTTTTCCTCCATTTGCTATCGCATCGACGAAATGCCAGATCGTCTCATTGACCGCTTTTCTCTCTGAAACGCTTACATTTATCGTCTACAACTTGTGTCGCGTGGTGCGGTATGCGGAGACACTAGAAGCAAGTCACTAGAACACAGAACAAGCTTCTAAATTAATGTAATCGTTCAGTAGGGAGCAGTATAAATCAACTTTCACCTATCGATTAAAGACTTATTAGCCGGCTTTGGTGCCTTGGACATGACCGAGGACCTTAAGATTTGGCATGAAACGAGTTGTGGCAGCCACGTTCTACGAGAAGATGTGAAAATTGTTCATATGAAGTAAAAACCTAGGAAATCGGTCCGCTTGCTCTAGTTGCTATCGCATCGACGTAATGCCAGATCGTCACATTGGCTTCATTTCAGTCTGAAACGCTTACATTTATCGTCTGCAATCTCATGTCACGTGGTGCGGTATGCGGAGACACTAAAAGCGTCACACTAGAACACAGAAGAAGCTTATAAGTTGAAGTAATCGGCCGGTAAGAAGCAGTACAATTCAAGTTTTGGCTATCGATTATTGACTAATTAGCCCGCTTTGGTGGCTTGGACATGACCGAGGACCTTAAGATTTGGCATGAAACGAGGTGTGGCAGCCAAGTTACACGACAGAATGTGAAAAGTGTTCATATTAGTAAAAACCTAAGAAATTGGCCCGTTTGCACCATTTGCTATCGCATCGACGTAATGCCAGATCGTTACAATGGCCGCTTTTCTCTCTGAAACGTTTACATTTATCTTCTGCAAACTTATTCCGCGTGGTGCGGTATGCGGAGACACTAAAAGCAACACACTAGAACACAGAAGAGGCTTCTGAGTTGATTAAATCGGCCAGTAAGAAGCAGTACATTTCATGTTTTAGTTATCGATTATTGCCTGATTAGCCGGCTTTGGTGTCTTGGACATGACCGAGGACCTTAGGATTTGGCATGAAACGAAGTGTGGCAGTCACGTTAAACGGGAGAATGTGAAAAGTGTTCATATGTTGTAAAAAACTAAGAAATCGACCCGTTTTCTCCATTCTCTATCGCATCGAAAAAATGTCAGATCGTCACCTTTGCCGCTTTTCTTTGTGAAACGCTTACATTTATCGTCTGCAAACTTATGTCCCGTGGTGCGGTATGCGGACACACTAAAAGCAACACACTGGAACAGAATAATCTTCTAAGTTGATGTAATCGGCCCGTAATAAGCAGTACAATTCAAGTTTTAGTTATCGTTTATTGACTTATTAGCCAGCTTTGGTACCTTGGAGATGACCGAGGACCTTAAGATTTGGCATGAAACGAGGTGTGGCAGCCACGTTACACGAGAGAATTTGAAAAGTGTTTATATGTAGTAACAACCCAAGAAATCGGCCCGTCTTCTCCATTTGCTATCGGATCGAAGTAATGCGAGATCGTCACATTGGCCGCTTTTCTGTCTGAAACCCTTACATTTATCGTCTGCAAACTCATGTCCCGTGGTGCGGTATGCGGAGACACTAAAAGTAACACACTAGAACATAGAAGAACCTTCTAAGTTACTGTAATCGGCCAGTAAAAAGCAGTACAATTCAAGTTTTTGTTATCGATTATTGACTTATTAGCCGGCTTTGGTGCCTTGGACATGACCGACGACCTTAAGATTTTGCATGAAACGAGGTGTGGCCGCCACGTTACACGAGAGAATGTGAAAAGTGTTCATATGTAGTAAAAACGTAAGAAATCTGCCCGTTTTCTCCATTTGCTATCGCATCGAAGTAATGCCAGATCGCCACATTGGCCGCTTTCGCTCTGAAACGCTTACATTTATCGTCTGCAAACTTATGTCGCGTGGTGCGGTATGCGGAGACACTAAAAGCAACACACTACAACACAGAAGAACCTTTTAAGTCGATGTAATCACCCGATAAGAAGCAGTAAAATTCATGTTTTAGTTATCGATTATTGACTTATGATCCGGCTTTGGTAACTTGGACATGACCGAGGACCTCAAGATTTGGCATGAAACGATGTGTGGCAGCTACGTTACACGAGAGAATGTTAATAGTGTTCAAATGTAATAAAAACCTAAGAAAACGCCCCGTTTTCTCCATTTGCTATCGCATCGACGTATTGGCAGATCGTCACATTGGCCGATTTTCTCTGTGAAACGCTTACATTTATCGTCTGCAAACTTATGTCGCGTGGTGCGGTATGCGGAGACACTAAAAGCAACACGCTAGAACACAGAAGAACTTTCTAAGCTGATGTAATCGGTCAGTAAGAAGCAGTAGAATTCAAGTTTTATTTATCGGTTATTGACTTATTAGCCGGCTTTGGTGCCTTGGACATGACCGAGGACCTTAAGATTTGGCATGAAACGTAATTGTAATAACAATGCACTGGTCTCTGAAACATGTTCCTCAGTGCTATTCGGCTGTGCATTTGAACTGGCAATATTCGCATTTTGAAAAGCAGATAATGTATCTTGACTTATTTGAGGAAACGGTGAGGATGCAAAACCTTAATCTGCAGTATTTGCAAGATTGTGTCCTGTCATTTCGGATTCCTGATGCGAGCTGTTGCCGACCGAGTGATCGATAATGCTTCCCTGTTCAATAATTGTTTCACTGTCTACACCATTATTTGGCGCCTGCTCCACTTATCTATGCACAATTACCAAATTACTACTTTGAATGTCTGTTAATTCATTACACGTTGGTGCTGGTAAGATCTGCTCGTCGTGACTGTCATTTCTCAATTTACTTTGGAGCCTAGTGTTAAGTTTTTCACACGCCATAGTTATCACGCATTTCACACGATAAAAAGAAAAGCACAATTTGAAGAGTAAAAATAAGAAAACACATCATCATAGCACTGAAAATAATATCTAGTTAATTGAAAGCGCAGCTGCGAAATACTTCATGCAAATTTACATGCAAGCCACAACTGTTTTACTGTACAACAATGAAAAACTACAACTACAAAGGAGGTTCTCTTTACAATTACGCGCCAGCAATAAACAATGGCTACACTAATTACACAAATTACAAGAAAAAAATCAGAAGATTCCAGTGAGGTATCCTCGGCTAAGGGTCGACATACGAAACGTCCGCTTAGAAAATTTATAAATGACTGTGCTTAAACTGACACACAATATTTTTAGCGCAACGCAATCTGACTTTCGAAAATCCCTACAAAAGAATGGCCCTGACTAACAATAACCTATACCTTTCATGAATCACTCACTTCACATAAATCTTCGTTACTCGAACTACTGCAATACAGCGAGCGCCAATACTGCCAGCTAAATAAAAGATTCAAACTACTGAAGGCACTAACTACTGATAGCCATACTTAGCAAATGAAAGATTTTGATAGGGAACAAACAATGTATTTACCTTAACAGTGTTCAAAAGTCATTATATATATATATAATCAGTTCATAACATCCAGTCTTACAAATTTACTCTCTCTGATGGACACACGTCCAGATCATCCACTCTCAAAATTGCGCCATCTCTCTCCCCACATCGACCACTGCTGGCGGCTCACCTCCAACTTTGAAACGCTACGTGCTGTTAACAGCCAACAGCCCAACACTACAATAGCAAATTCCAACAATGCGAACCAGCCACAGACTGCACACAGCACAGTCAGTGAGTTTCATATAGGGCTCTAGGTGACGTTACCAACATAAAAACCTAAACAGCCTACTTACACTTCAACCTCGTACAGTTTTGCGCTAGCTTCATACTAACGAAGTTGCTAAATTTCAGGCAAGATCTGTTATTAGCTGTAACTCATAACTAAGCATTTGCGGACCTATTTTTATATGAACTTTTTTCTTTAGTTTTACTTTTAGAAAACATATTAAAATATTTGCATATCTTCGTGAATCACTCTGTATATCCTACCAACCCTGGTACATGAAGAAGAATAATGATGCACTGTGGTGGCCGTTCTGTCACAGGAAATTGCGACTCCATTGAATTATACTAGGTCTGTTCAAAAAATTGCGGAATGTTGCCCACAAAATTTTTCTACGCTTACCTTTAATTTATTGTGTACGGTATCCTTCGAAATACTCTTCTCCACAATTGATACTCCGCTCCCAACGCCGTTCCACTTCCGCAGGCAGTCTTGGTACGCCTTTTGCTGGCTCGCGCGAAGCGCCTTCTGCAGTTTTTTTTTAATCTCGTCCGTCGTTATAAACCTTCGTCCATTCATAGAGTATTTCAACTTTGGAAAAGAAACACTGTCCGAAGGGGACAGGTCTCTCATTTGTGCGATCGAAAAGCTCTTCACAGGTTGCGAGGCGAAAGTCTTTCCGGCCTTTACTCGTGAGTCGTGGGTCGAACTTGGCGGCGACACGATGCATTCCAAGATGCTGTGTCAGGATTTCAAGACATGATCCAACTGAAATTTTATATTCTTATGCAGTCTCTCGGACAGCCATTCTTCGACTGGCACGCACAATTTCGTTGAAATTCCTTACATGAGCGTCGAAGGACATCCTGAATGAGGGTCATCTTTAACTTCCCTTCGGCCATTTTTAAACCGTGCAATCCATTCGTAACAACGAGTACGGCTTAAGCAATCATCACCGTAGGTATCCTGCATCATTAGGTGTGTCTCTGTAAAGGTTTTCTTGAGTTGCACGTAAAATTTAATGCAGACGCGTTGCTCCTCTAAGTCCGTCATCTCGAAATTCGCAAACTGTGCGACACAACGGTCTTCCTAATACAACACTGAACAATAAGAAAGAGTCATACAACAATGAAACTTCCAGCAGTTACAGATTAAACACAGGCGTGTGCAAGGATGCCAACCGCATTTTGCTCCAACTCACCATTGCCACTAAATTAAGAATGTTCCGAAATTTTTTGAAGAGACCTCCTATACCTACTAACGGTGTATACGTTGAGATAGTTACAATGACATCCAACATCGTCTTCTGGGTGGGATCACTTTTTTGTCAGATAGTGTATATCCCAATGGTAAATTCCCGGATATGGGTGCCCTGACAAAATTTTATCTACAAGTCCCCTCTACAACCCCTGTAACCCGATATAATTTTCTAGATTCTGAGATGTTTCATACTGCTTATGTGAGCTTGGAAAAGAGAATCGAGATCAACACCCACATAAACAGCATAAAATAATGAGTAGACAAATACAATTAAACCGGCAATCGCGTTCTGTTACTCATCTTTTGTTTCCAACTAAAGGGCTGTTACACTATACTATCTGACTAGGCACAAGCGTGTTGATCACAAAACATATTATATCTTACTAAGACTCAGAAACAGAAAAGTGAGACTAGAACATTATGAGAACAATATGTTATTAAGTGCCATTAGATAGTACACAGTTCTTCGATTGGCTAATCTGTAGCGTGATAATTTTTCTGGTATAATGTGCAGACGTTTGTCACATGACTATCACCACTGTATCGAACTACACACCATTCGAAACTACACTCATCTAGACTAACAGTAATTAATATTTTTCACTTCTATTGATATTTAACCATTTAAACCGCCTAGAACCTTAACTGAGGTTTAAGTTACCTCTGCTCGTTTGCTCTGATACTTTGTGGCCTTAGCTCTGTCTGACAACTGTTTTCCAAGATAACACGTGAGGAAAGCGAATTTTGTCCCCGAATTACATTCACATCTGTGTTATCTTGTCCATGATACTAAGATCTTGTCAACTACAGAATCCAAATGCTTCACATGTTTCTCTAGGAAACAGCGCTGACGCACTCACATTAATATTTCCTTAGTTGCCGACCGTCAAATCAGATGTGGGACTACTCAGCAGCTAGTGTCTATATGAAAGCTTTAGCTGGTCCGGAGGTGTTTAACTCACTGTATTTCCTTATGCGAAAGTATAATGTCGTGTGACATTGTCGGCTTGGATATCCTACGGGGTGGGTTTAGCTGCCTGGCGGAGAAGGTGTCCTTCTTGTGGGGTCTTGCCCACTCGTCGCTAATAGGGCGCCTATGGGATGCAGCGTTCTCGGAATGCTATACAACAATTCAAACAAATAACATTAGTAGTTTTAATTCTATAAAGCAATTGACAATACTTAATTTTGGAGATTTACAAGCAGTAGTCCCAAACGATGGGCGACAGGCAATATAGTTTAGAGTCCTTAATATGAGGACTGTTCAGGCAAGTTGACACACGTCACTGATAACTAACGTCCGCGATCCGGTGTCGATCTGAGCGACCGAGGCTAGAAGTAGCGGCGTTTATATTATCTTCTTCCAGATGTCGCTCTTGGCGAGGCGCGATTCAATTCCGCTCACCGTTGGCCGACGTTTCCTCACTGCTTTCTCTGCTGTTGCATTCCTCATCTTCGTTCCGGCGCTTGTGATTACACCAGAACACTTCCCCCTTCTGCATTGGCCCCTTTCCTTGAGGATACGTGACCGTTGTGCTGTACGTGTAATTGTAGGATGGAGACGAGTGATGATGTGAGAAGCAGAGGCTGAACCCCGTGCTTGCAAATAGCCTTTTGCTCTCAAATAACCCCCAAGGCGGCCAGAAAGCTTTACGTCCCCTTCCAGCGGACGATCACCATCAACAATGTCATATGTCCTCACTTCATGAGATGCTGGAAAGAGCTTTGGAGTCTAATTGAGGACTGGTGATCGGGAACTTCACGCCACCACCTCTTCTCCCCTTGCCTGTCGAGTACTGCAGAGAAGGGATTCTAAACGAGAAAGGAATGACAGGAAAAAAAAATAAGACTAACTGAGAAAGTCAATACGACGATGAAAATGACGCAGCAAAGTATCAGAAATTAAAAATGACATTTAAAACTATTAACTGAATAAAAATAATAAAGTCTATTGATTAGATTTAGAAAGACATCCATAGATCCTTCTAAACATTCTTCAAAAAAAATACAAAAAAGGCCTGTAGATGTCTTTATTAAGAAGGCGTTGCAGCAATAAACATATGAGCATCCGCAAACGAGGAAAAAAACTGAAAGTAAACTAAGAGGTGTGACGCCGTTAACGAAGAGGAAAGAGCGGAGGGGGTACCGTGGCAAGACTTGCAGGTATCCGCCTGCTTGGCAGATGGGGCGTGGAGGCAGAAGAGTCGGGGGCCAACATCTGAGGCCTGGCCGCGGTATCCCCGGCACCACCACCGGGCGGAAGCCACTAAAGGACGGCGGAAGCCAAGAAGGACATCACAGTAGAATTGAAGAAATGTCTGGCTGGCACTGGTTTAGTGCATAAGAGAAAGGGTTGCGTGCCCATGCGCCTACCCTGCTCTGAAGTGCTATATACACGGTGATTTTTTCCACAGTATACAAAATCTAGGAATAGATCTACGAGAGAATATGGAACAAAAAAGGTCTAATGAACTTATGTCCGGAAATGTATGGTTTCCGTGCTAAAGACCTTTGTTCCATCATACATTGTTAAAGGGACTGAAGTCTAATACGCGCTGTACCATGCAGTTACTGTTACATTATGCATGGTTCCCTCCTGGAGGGTGGCACTGTTCCTCATAATCTATGTAATCAAAAGTATCCGGACACCTGACTGAAAATGACTTACAAATTCGTGGAGCTCTCCATCGGTAATGCTGCAATTCAATATGGTGTTGGCCTACTTACTCTTAGCCTCGATGACAGCTTCCACTCTCGCAGGCATACGTTCAATCAGGTGCTGGAACGTTTCGTGCGGAATGGCACCCCATTCTTCACGGAGTGCTGCACTGACGAGAGGTATCTATGACGGTCGGTGAGGCCTGCCACGAAGTCGGCGTTCCAAAATATCCCAAAGGTGTTCTATAGGATTTAGATCAGGACTCGGTGCAGACCTGTCCATCACAGAGATGTTACTGTCGTATAACCACTCCGCCACAGGCCGTACATTATGAACAGGTGCTTGATCATGTTGAAAGATGCAGTCGCCATCCGCGAATTGCTCTTCAACAGTGGCAAGCAAGAAGGTGCTTAAAACATCTATGTAAGCCTGTGCTGTGATAGTGACACCCAAAAAAACAAGTGGTTCATGCCTCCTCCGTGAAAAACACTACCACACCGTAACACCGCCGACTCCGAATTTTACTGTTGGCACTACACACACTAGCAGATAACTTTCACCGGGTATTCGCCATACCCACACACTGTCATCGGATCGCCACATTGTGTACCGTGATTCTCACTTCACACAACGTTCTTCCACCGTTCAGTCGTCCAATGTTTACGCTTCTTACACCAAGCGAGGCGTCGTTTGGCATTTACTGGCGTGATGTGTGGCTTATGAGCAGCTGCTCGACCATGATATCCAACTTTTCTCACCTCCTGCCTAATTGTTATAGTGCTTGCAGTGGATCCTGATGTGGTTTGGAATTCCTTTGTGAAAGTCTGGATAGATGTCTGCATATTACACATTACGGCCCTCTTCAGCTGTCAGCGGTCTCTGTCAGTCAACAGACGAGGTCGGCCTGTACGCTTTTGTGCTGTACGTGACCCTTCACGTTTCCACTTCACTATCACATCGGAAACAGTGGAGCTAGGGCTGTTTAGGAGTGGGAAAATCTCGCGTACAGACGTATGACACAAGTGACACCCAATCACCTGTCCACGTTCGAAATCTGAGTTCCGCGGAGTACCCCAATCTGGTCTCCCACGATGTCTACTGACTACTGAGGTCTCTGATACGGAGTACCTGCAAGTAGATGGCAGTACAACGTACCTAATATGAAAAACGGATGTTAGGTGTCCGGATACTTATTTTCACATAGTGTACGCCATGCCCCAGCGCTCTTTCCTAGTATGGTAATTGATAATGTTGTGTCCGATTTACTTCTCTTGCTGACTCACCTTGTAATGGATGTGATACAGCGTAGTATACGATGGTTCCGTATTCGAATCGAGAACTTGCCGAGATGGTATTTACTTGCGGACAGGCAAATGGCAATGGGCGGCGAGCAGCGAGATTGTATCAGAAGACCTACCCCGCTGTCAACAACCACAGCATTCAATATTTGCAAGAATGTTTCGTCGTTTGTCTGAGACAGGTTCGTTTCAGGAAGCAGGAAACCATGAAGGACGTACCCGAAATGTTCGGATACCAACTTGGAGGAAAATGTGATTAACACCAAGGAATGCGACCGCCGAGTCGGTACCAGGCAGTTGCCCCGTCAGTACAGGATAAGCCAGACGACAGCGTGGAAATTCTCCATGACAGTTGTTACTACCTTTTCGCTTACAGGGTGTTCAGGGCTTACTAGCTACAGACTTACCACATCTGAAGCAATTTTGTCACTGGTTTTATAGGCAGCAACCATGATTTCGGGATTTGTGTCATCCATCCTATTCACAGAGGCCACATTTACGCGGCGTGGTATCTTCGACTTTCGTAACAGGCATTTGTGGCATAGTATCCAAAACCTCCATGGTATGGTGACAGCGAATCATCAGCATAGGTGCAGCCGGAACGTGTGGGTCGGGATAATTGGCGACCGTATTTTGGGACCAGTCTTCCTTCCAGGTCGCCTAACAGGCCGGAAATATGGGCGTGTCTTGCCGTCCCTGCTGGAAGAAGTACCATAGATGATTTGAAGGGTAATGAGGGTGCTACATAATGGTTCTCCAGCCCACTTCACCATTAACGTCGGTACGCATCTTAATATTGTCTTCCCTGGTCGATGGATCGGATGAGGGTTCCAGTCACATGGCCTCCTCTTTCACCGGCTCTCAACCCGTGCGATTTCAGGTTATGGGACCATCTCAAAAGTATCGCGCATGAAGAGCCCGTCGCAGATGTTGAGACACTGGAACAGCGTATTCATGCTGCATTTGAAACTGTTCGGATGCAGCCTGGACAATGTGATCGTGTGAGACAGAACTTGCCTTGAGGAACACGGAAACCATTTTCAACACATGCTGTAACTGTAGCTGCGTGGTACAGCGCCTATTAGACCATAGTCACTGTAATAATGTAAGACTGAATAAATGGTCTCTAGCATGGAAACCATGCATTTCCTCAGGCCGGAGTGACCGAACGGTTCTAGGCGCTACAGTCTGGAACCGTGCGATCGCTACGGCGGCAGGTTCGAATCCGGCCTCGGGCATGGATGTGTGATGTCCTTAGGTTAGTTAGGTTTAAGTAGTTGTAAGTTCTAGGGGACTGATGACCTCAGACGTTAAGTCCCATAGTGCTCAGAGCATTTGCACCAAGCATTTCCGGACGCAAGTTCATTAGACCTTTCTTGCTCCGCATCCTCTCATCGATCAATCCCTGGAGTTTGTACACTGTGAAAAAAATCACCCTGTAGAAACGTAGCACAGGGAGTCTCAGGCGTCAGCAGAGGGGCTGGTGCAGACCGCGCGTGGTACCATCCAGCTGAGCGGGGTGACGTAAAGATCGTGCGGTGGTAATTGGCGAGGAAGGTGAGGTATCACAGTCGGCGCTACATTTCATTGTCGGCGGTTCGTGAGTACTGCCAGAAGTCAAGGCGTGATTTATCGCCGTCATTATGCAGGTAAGTAATCGTCCTTCCCTTGACCCGTACAACAGCGTGACTTTTGATGGCGGGGATATGAGTGTCCTCAGCATGGATGAAAGTCTGTGCATCAATCGAATCCGACGGAACGCGGAGTTAGCAGGCACCGAACTGTCGACCCAGTTTACAGAAGTCATTGGTGGCAGCACAAATCAGGTGGCAGTCATCATTTTCCACGAGGTGGTGCCCGACAATCCGATTGCGCCACCCTGTAGAAACGTAGCACAGGGAGTCTCAGGCGTCAGCAGAGGGGCTGGTGCAGACCGCGCGTGGTACCATCCAGCTGAGCGGGGTGACGTAAAGATCGTGCGGTGGTAATTGGCGAGGAAGGTGAGGTATCACAGTCGGCGCTACATTTCATTGTCGGCGGTTCACACACAGATTTGTGGCGCATTTTGTTCATACAACATGATAACATGTTAGAGGGAAATAAAGGCTGGTGGACATGGCGCCAAACCGTGGACCACCTCGTCGATGGATGCCTAAGTTCTACATTGTCGTTGACGGATGTGCAGCACAGTAGTGGAGTGCAGAAATCTTTGGTTCGAGGAAGGCGCGTGTTAGATGAGTGATTGAGAGCGTTACTGAAGTCGACGATGAAATCAGAAATGTATGCCACATAGGGCGTGATGTGTCCTACTGATACCGGCGGTGATATGTACATGAGGATGTGCAGCAAGCCGCACGTGAGGGAAGCGCCCTGTACCTAACCTTGTGCATGGTGGTCACGTACATATACACTGCTCGGAGTGGCACATTGGCAAGACCGAGGCTCCCCGCTGTCATGGGGAGGGTGAGCGTTTCGTAACGCACCTTAAAGACCGTACCGGCTGTAAGAAAGGAGATCTGGATGCTGCGTCCAATATCTGATGGCAGTTTGATGTGGACCATCTTGGAAGTCATATGTTGATTGAGGCATTCGATACTTTATAAGAATCTGGTAGGAGGAGGAGATTTTGTCGCATTGCCATGCGGATAAATTAAAAAGTACGCTGAAAATTAGTGGCAGTGGAGCGGCGCACCATCAGGGTGAAAATAATACCAAGGTATCATAGGTTCTGCACGCACTGGAGGGGTGCTAAGTCGTCGTGTGAAAGGCCGCGTCCAATGGACATCGCCGAAGCTTTAACGACACGCATGGTACTGCCTGCAGCAGCTCCGTACATTGCTATCAAGTCGGATATTATCTGCGTTTTGATCGGCGAGCGGACTAAGAGGAGAAGCACGTCCGTATACGCACGACTACGAAAATTCTACTATCGAGCCGTGAGACCAGAAAGGTACCACGGATAAGGAGATGGGTACTCGCTCTATCCACCACAGAGAGAGTACATGCTCTCGATATACTGCATTATTTTCCAATCCTTATAACACATTCCGATCAAATAGGGTCTTTTGTAACACTTTAAATTTGGTGTACATTTATGACCTATTGTACGTTTGTAGCAGACATCTGACTCTCTCAGTAAATGCTCTGTTCTCTTCAGCATGAGCTACACTGACACTCTTCGAGTCTGTGCAGAACCGAACACACCCCTCAAATGGTAGGAGAGAGTTGCTGGAGTGGATGTCAGACGGACGCACAGCAATCAATACTTCCAGTCTGGCTGATACGGAGCACATCACGTGGCCTCGGCTGGAGGGCTGAGCGTGGGTGGAGCGCGTGGCTCTCTCCATGGTTACGGCAGGCGCGGACAGCTATTGAGCGAGCGGCAGCGCCGGTGGAGGGGAAATACTGTCTTTCATATAATGAGTAACTTCACGTTTACGAACTGCGCTGGCTTGCAACGTGGATGTCCTAGACTGGTGATCATACTTGAAGATAAGTTTGTGTTTTAAAATTCACATTACTGAGTGAATCCTTCAGACTGACAGAAAGCATTCACGGAAATGATTGTAGATATATTTCAGTAACGAATATAAGATTATGCAAGTAAATAATCAAGATTATAAGATACTGAATAAATTTATGATGAGTGTATCAAAAGATGTACTGTCCGAATGGCCGAATAGCGAAAACACAGTGTAAGATAAGTGATTTTAGAAGGGACTACGTGCACACAAGAAAGATAAGCCAAGGGCATCTGACTCGTTATGGTAATTTTCTGAACAGACAACATACAGGTACATAATTACTTGCTGGTGATGAAATTTATATTTCGAAGTATGTCGTTTTGGAAAAAATTCAGTGCGAAAACTTTCAGATCTAAATTATGTTCGCCTTCTTCCTCTTGTTTGTTCTGTGAAGTAATCCATGCAAAATGAGCTGTAAAATTGCAAAAGTAATCGTTTTCATTGGTATGGTAACGTGCTGCGCACCAGATACACAGCTCGTGGAGTTTTGTTGACTCTCAGCAGCAACAATAGTACAGTATAAAGAAAAATAACGTCTTTCCTTTTAATATAACTCTCTTCTGGAAGCAGTACAAACAGGAAACGTTTCATACAATAAATTCTTGTTTTAAGTTCAAAAATGTGTGTAAAATCTTAGGGGACTTACTGCTAAGGTCATCAGTCCCTAAGCTTAAACGCTACTTAACCTAAATTATCCTAAGGACAAGCACACACACCCATGCCCGAGGGAGGACTCGAACCTCTGCCGGGACCAGCCGCACAGTCCATGACTGCAGCGCCTTAGACCGCTCGGCTAATCCCACGCGGCAGGGACTTAACTGCTAAGGTCATCAGTCCATAAGCTTACACACTATTTAACCTAAATTATCCTAAGAACAAACATAAATTTTCTCAGCATGTTATAGTCTTAGGTGATTTCAATTTACCAGATGTAGACTGGGACACTCAGATGTTTGGCTCTGAGCACTATGGGACACAACTGCTGAGGTCATTAGTCCCCTAGAACTTAGAACTAGTTAAACCTAACTAACCTAAGGACATCACAAACATCCATGCCCGAGGCAGCATTCGAACCTGCGACCGTAGCGGTCCTGCGGTACCAGACAGCAGCGCCTTTAACCGCACGGCCACTTCGGCCGGCACTCAGATGTTTAGGACGGGTTGTAGGGACAGAGCATCGAGTGACATTATACTGAGTACGCTATCCAAAAATTACCTCGAGCAATTAAACAGAGAACCGACTCGTGGAGATAACATCTTGGACCTACTGATAACAAACAGACCCGAACTTTTCGACTCTGTAAGTGCAGAACAGGGAATCAGTGATCATAAGGCCGTTGCAGCATCCCTGAATATGGAAGTTAATAGGAATATAAAAAAAGGGAGAAAGGTTTATCTGTTTAGCAAGAGTAATAGAAGGCAGATTTCAGACTACTTAACAGATCAAAACGAAAATTTCTGTTCTGACACTGACAATGTTGAGTGTTTATGGAAAAAGTTTAAGGCAATCGTAAAATGCGTTTTAGACAGGTACGTGTCGAGTATAACTGTGAGGGACGGGAAAAACCCACCGTGGTTCAACAACAAAGTTAGGAAACTACTGCGAAAGCAAAGAGAGCTTCACTGCAAGTTTAAACGCAGCCAAAACCTCTCAGACAAACAGAAGCTAAACGATGTCAAAGTTAGCGTAAGGAGGGCTATCGGTGAAGCGTTCAGTGAATTCGAAAGTAAAATTCTATGTACCGACTTGACAGAAAATCCTAGGAAGTTCTGGTCTTAGGTTAAATCAGTAAGTGGCTCGAAACAGCATATCCAGACACTCCGGGATGATGGTGGCATTGAAGCAGAGGATGACACGCGTAAAGCTGAAATACTAAACACCTTTTTCCAAAGCTGTTCCACAGAGGAAGATCGCACTGCAGTTCCTTCTCTAAATCCTGGCACAAACGAAAAAATGGCTGGCATCGAAATAAGTGTCCAAGGAATAGAAAAGCAAGTGGAATCACTCAACAGAGGAAAATCCACTGGACCTGACGGGGTACCAATTCGATTCTACACAGAGTACGCGAAAGAACTTGCCCCCCTTCTAACAGCCGTGTACCGCAAGTCTCTAGAGGAACGGAAGGTTCCAAATAATTGGAAAACAGCACAGATAGTCCCAGTCTTCAAGAAGGGTCGTCGAGCAGATGCGCAAAACTATAGACCTATATCTCTAACGTCGATCTGTTGTAGAATTTTAGAACATGTTTTTTGCTCGAGTATCATGTCGTTTTTAGAAACCCAGAATCTACTCTGTAGGAATCAACATGGATTCCGGAAACAGCGATCGTGTGAGACCCAACTCTTTGTTCATGAAACCCAAAAAATATTAGTTACAGGCTCCCAGGTAGATGCTATTTTCCTTGACTTCCGGAAGGCGTTCGTAACAGTTCCGCACTGTCGCCTGATAAACAAAGTAAGAGCCTACGGAATATCAGACCAGCTGTGTGGCTGGATTGAAGAGTTTTTAGCAAACAGAACACAGCATGTTGTTATCAATGGAGAGACGTCTACAGACGTTAAAGTAACCTCTGGCGTGCCACAGGGGAGTGTTATGGGACCACTGCTTTTCACAATATATATAAATGACCTAGTAGAATTTGTCGGAAGTTCCATGCGGCTTTTCGCGGATGATGCTGTAGTAAACAGAGAAGTTGCAGCATTAGGAAATTGTAGTGAAATGCAGGAAGATCTGCAGCGGCTAGGCACTTGGTGCAGGGAGTGGCAACTGACCCTTAACATAGACAAATGTAATGTATTACGAATACATAGAAAGAAGGATCCTTTATTGTATGATTATATGATAGCGGAACAAACACTGGTAGCAGTTACTTCTGTAAAATGCCTGGGAGTATGCGTGCGGAACGATTTGAAGTGGAATGATCATATAAAATTAATTGTTGGTAAGGCGGGTACCAGGTTGAGATTCATTGGGAGAGTCCTTAGAAAATGTAGTCCATCAACAAAGGAGGTGGCTTGCAAAAGACTCGTTCGACCTATACTTGAGTATTGCTCATCAGTGTGGGATCCGTACCAGATCGGGTTGACGGAGGAGACAGAGAAGATCCAAAGAAGAGCGGCGCGTTTCGTCACAGGGTTATTTGGTAACCGTGATAGCGTTACGGAGATGTTTAGCAAACTCAAGTGGCGGACTCTGCAAGAGAGGCGCTCTGCATCGCGGTGTAGCTTGCTCGCCAGGTTTCGAGAGGGTGCGTTTCTGGATTGAGGTATCGAATATATTGCTACCCCCTACTTATACCTCCCGAGGAGATCACGAATGTAAAATTAGAGAGATTCGAGCGCGCACAGAGGCTTTCAGACAGTCGTTTTTCCCGCGAACCATACTCAACTGGAACAGAAAAGGAGGTAATGACAGTGGCACGTAAAGTGCCAACCGCCACACACCGTTGGGTGGCTTGCGGAGTATAAATGTAGATGTAGATGTAGATGTAGACACACTTCCACGCCCGAGGGAGGACCTGAACCTCCGCCGGGCCCAGCAGCACAGTCCATGGCTACAGCGTCTGAGACCGCTCGGCTAATCACGCGCGGCTTGTTTTAAGTAAAAATATTTCTGTCATCACATTCCGTCAAGAAATGCAAACAGCATACCCCTCATCTAATGAATATTCTCTATTACAGTAAAACATATTGTTTGTTACTTATGGGACTCACTGCTGAATACAACGATAATGAAAAAATTTTCTTAAATTAAAAATCGCAGTTGGTGTTGAATACCGAATACAAGACACAATTATTGTTGCTCATAATCGTTCACATGCTGTTAGCTAAATTTATATTCCATGGCTGTGTGAAACAGGATGCGCTAAAAATTTTCCTAATTACTAATAGGTTCTCACTAAAAGCAAGACTGAGTTTAGGCTACATAACATAACTGATTACAGTTGATAAGGTGTAAGATGAACTTCGAAATAAACAAACAGGATGCAAGAAGAATAATTTCTAAGTTCTCAAACCCTGTAAGCTATTTGTTTGAAGATACTTTTATAGAAGAAGCAGAGAACTTAGGGTCATGCGTTATAATTGGCCTTGGAATAAGAGAGAAACATAAAAAAGACATGGTGACCAGGGCCAGTATGACGGAAGAATCCAACAGCCTACGTTATTTGAAAATTAAATGGAAAGCGGAAGGAAGGGAAGCTGGAACCCACAATCTCTCGAAAATTACGTGTCAAATCAGTTTCGTTGACGTCTTCGTCAAAAGAGTGGTAAACTGATTCCATTTTGTTAAACTAATGAGAATACTAGGAGAAGATACACAACTATTTCATCAAAATACCATTGTGTGTGTGTGTGTGTGTGTGTGTGTGTGTGTGTGTGTGTGTGTGTGTGGAGAGGGAAGGAGCACGGCGGAGGGGAAGGTGAAGCTGGGTGAGAGGCGGAAGGAGGGATCTAGAATCATGTTCAGAATTAAGTGTCCAATCAAAATGCCAAATGGATTCCTGTTGAAGAATCTGCAAGGGAGGAATAAGAGAGTCGTGGATAATGCCTAAAGGATGGGCAGTGAAGGTGCTAGGACGAAAGTATTATTAGTGGACAATATGGGGTGTGTCCACCCTTCACCTTTGTCGTGAAAAGACAGTTGTCAGCAGCGAGTTTCATTCTAACACACTCTTTAGTTACAAGTCACAGAACATTTACAACAAAAGAGTTTACAACAAGTCATGTTTGCAAAAGTGAGCGTTGCAAATTAGAGATATGAATGTGTTGAGCACCTCAATCTCCAGCATCCCACCCACCCTCGTCAACCTTCAGGGTGGGATGACCAGCTGAACCAGACGTACTGTCTTCTGTCCTTTCCGCTATACACAGCTTTCTATTTTCCCTTTCCTCCACATATATCTCGGGCTTCCGTCCTCTTGAACCAACGCCAAATCACCCGGACGGAATGCAACAGATCTCGCAATGTGCCTCTAACTTCGTGGAATCACCTAAGCTCCTGGTCCACCTTTGCCAGAAGTCGTCTGCCAGTTTTTTTCCGTAGTTTACATCCTTTGGTCAGATTGTGGGTGACAATAGGTTCTGGACACGTGGGCACTTTTAACAAGCCATCACCAACCAGAAATTGTGCTAGCGACAGGGGTTCTGTATCATCACCCAGAGAGATTGGCCTCGAGTTTGCTGCGGCTTCAGTGATGGCCAGAGTGGTCAGAGTTTTTCTGCAGTTAATCTTGATCGTCCCAACACCCTCTGTAAGCTTCACTTGACAACGCCCTTCAACCTCTCCCACCATCTTCTTCACCAACATGCTTATGACGCAATGAATTTCCAAGTGATCCCGTTCTTCGCGAAGAAGCGATGGGTCTCCCAGGCGGTCAGTGAGTTTTATAGATCCAACAATTCTTTGTTGGTAGAGTAAAAGGTCTTTGTGTTGTCGGTGTAGATAGTGTGCGGCAGTGGATGTCTACTAGCAGATCTCTGTGAAACCATCAAAAATGTGTCGTTGTTCATATTAGAGCAAAGTTCTAAAGGTATCGCACATGTTCCCGCGTTAGCGAAGAGAGTTGTACAGGCCGTTTCCAAGGGCATGCATATCTTGGCGTAGAGAGGCCCTGAAAAGACTGTACCAGTGACAGTAAAGAGCTTAGATGGTATCATTCGATCTGCATGTGGAGGTGCTTCAATTTTTTGTCCTGTTGTATTCTTCATGATATTGCATGGTAAACATGTATACAGAACCCATTCAATGGTATGAGGACCTTTAAGTATCCAAAATTCTTTCCAAAGTTCGGATAACACTATTCTGACACCAAGATGATGAAGATCAACGTGTTTGTTAAATGTGAGGTGTCTCGTAAAGTGATGTAACCACTCTATGAATATTGGATGTCGTTGTTCCCAGGTGGATGAGTCCATCTTCAATGAATAGATGAAAGCGTCCAATTTTAGATTCTTGCGGGGTCGGTTCACCGTTCTGGATTGCATGAAATTCCCGTGTGAAACATTGGTGTTAGACTGGTTTAATCCAGTAAGCTCAAATGGTTCAAATGGCTCTAACCACTATGGGACTTAACGTCTGAGGTCATCAGTCCCCTAGAACTTAAAACCACTTAAACCTAACTAACCTAAGGACATCACATATATCCATGCCCGAGGCAGGATTCGAACTTGCGACCGTAGCGGTCGCGCGGTTGCCATACTGAAGCGCCTAGAACCGATCGGTCACACCGGCCGGCAATCAAGTAAGCGCTTTCACTTGTAGGCTCTATTGTTGTGAACTGTTCAGCAAGTTTTAATTTGTGACGAATGTTATGTGTGAAGCGAAAGATCCAACCTGTCGTGCGATTTAATCTTCAGCAGGAACTGAATTAGGAAACGTCTATGATGCCAAGAGGTTTTTTACATTCTTCCTTTCTTGCGGGAGATCATGACTCATATTAGGAGTACCAGATGGCCAACTTATTCTGGGCGTGTAAGCCATGGTGGTCCCTTCCACCAAACATGTGAAGATTGGATTTGATTACCAATAAGGCCCCGCGTTAGGTGATCCGCTGCGTTGTCACGTCCAGAACAATGTCTCCACTGACGAGGCGACGTGTGTTTATGAGTATTTGTCACTTTATTGCAGATGAAAGTCTTCCATCGATTCCCGTAACTGCGTATCCATCCCACTGTCCACAAAGTTGCCTGAGCATGTCGTACTTTGCAGCTGTGCAGAAATAACTTAGTAATAGTGCTCCCACAAGTTCACCTAGAGGTTTCAGGCGTGACAATATTATCCTTTTGGCAGGTACAGGTCTGTTTTTGCTACAGTCTAAGTGAATCATTGTGTTGTAGTGTAGAACACTGTGGATGAGCAGAGCTGCCCCGTACTATCGTTCCGAAGCTTCACAAAATACTTGAATCAGAACAGCGTGATCTTTAGTAGTTAGTATCCATTGCGGGATACGGAGAGGTACAGAGGTGCAATGGACACCCAAGTATTCCATCGTGTTGCCAGATTGTTGGACAGCAATTATTCCCATCAGTTCCCCTACACCATGTTTCTTGGAATAATAATTTTGCCATGATTCATACTTGACAGAATAACCATAGTCGTAAAATTTAGTTGTAGTCTGTTATAGTTTGCTTTTTGTAGTAGGTCTATCAGATAAATTTTCTGTGACATCATCCGTGTTAATGTATAAACTGTCGATTGCTGTGTCCCAGTACACCCCTAAAACTTGAGTAGCTGCAATGATCTCTCGACCTTCGGTTTTTCGTATATTCTGTAACTAATTTCAAGAAGTGGCCCATTGCGCTAATACACTGAAGCGCCAAAGAAACTTGTATAGGCATGATTATTCAAATACAGAGATATGTAAACAGGCAGAGTATGGAGCTGCGGGCGGCAACGCTTATATAAAACAAGTGTCTGGCGCAGTTGTTAGATCGGCTACTGCTGCTACATTGAAAGGTTATCATGATTTAAGTGAGCCTGAACGTGGTGTTGTAGTCGGCGCACGAGCGATGGGACACAGCCTGTCCGCGGCAGCGATGATGTGCACCGTGAATATCAGGAATCCCATGAAACATCGAATTTCCGACATCGTTGCGGCTGGAAAAAGATCCTGCATGAATGGGATCAACGACGACTGAAGAGAATCGTTCAACGTGACAGAAGTGCAACACTTACGCAAACTGCTGCAGATTTCAATGCTGGACCATCAACAAGTCTCAGCGTGCGACCCATTCAACGAAACATCATCGATATGGGCTTTCGTGTGCTATTGATGACTGCACGACACAGAGCTTTACGCCTCGCCTGGTCCTGTCGACTGGAAACATGTTACCTGGTCGGACGAATCTCGTTTCAAATTGTATCGAGCGGATGGACGTGTACGGGTAAGGACACAGCTTCACGAATCCCTGGACCCTGCATATCAGCAGGGGACTGTTCAGGCTGGTGGAGACTCAGTAATGGTGTGGGGCGTGTGCAGTTGGAGGGCTATGGGACCCCTGATACGTATATATACGACTCTGACAGGTAACACGTACGTAAGCATCCTCTCTGATCACCCACATCCATTCATGGCCATTGTGTATTCCGACGGACTTGGGCAATTCCAACAGGACAATGCGGCATCCCACACGTCCAGATTGCTACAGAGTGGCTTCAGGAACACTCTTCTGAATTTAAACACTTTCGCTGGCTACCAAACACCCCAGACATGAACATGATTGAGCATATCTGGGATGCCTTGTAACGTTCTGTTCGGAAGAATCTCCACCCCCTCGTACTATAACTGATTTAGTGATATGCCTAAAGAGAACAGGTTAAATGTGCATGTGAAAAAACAGAGTAATGTGAGGTGCCCATTGGTTTGAAAGAGGTACGAGCGGAATTTATTGCATATCAGAAAACATTTATTTGAGAAATATTGTACAGTTGCAAAGAAGATAAAGAAAAAGTCTGATGGTGTTTTTGAAATACAACATCAGAAGTACGATATTTAAATAAATAACTTGCTTGTGTTTAATTTCATATCACTCTCATTAAAGTCAAAGTATTACACTTGTTAATATCATTACTTTCAATGCTGCGCCTGTAATCATGTAGCAGCAGAAAATTTCCTAAGACACTAACTCACCAGTCGTAATGAAACTGAATGATAATGTTACATTTCGTGGGGATATATTTGGCTTGTCAGTACCTCACATAGTCCGTATCATGGCAGGGTTGGTGAGATATGTTCTTCACAAGGTCTTTGTTGATGGTAACTTGTCCTGTGAAGACGCAAAAGAAAACCTGAAGAAGAAGAAGAAGAATGGAATACTCATTCCTGACAATATACGAGTAATTATTGTACGTCCATCCAATTCTGGCAAGACTAATGTTCTCATGACGCTGCTAGCACGCATAGATGGAGACCGATTTGAACATGTTTGTGTATTTTCGAAGACACCGTTTCAGACCAATTATCGGCTATTTCAGGAGATACTGCGTAGTGTAAAATGCGTTACGCACCTGAGAAAGTAAAGCCAAATGCTGCGTTCATATTTGACGATATTGCTGTGGAAAACAAAGACCAAATTCGAAAATATTTATGTTTTGGTCTTCATAAGGGTGCTGATGTATTTCATCTAAGCCAAACATATTCCATAATCCCAAAACTGTTAGTCAGGGATAATGCAAACCTCGTTATAGTCTTCAAACAAGACAATGCTAATTTAAAACACATTTACGAAGCGCATGTAGGAACTGACATCTCATCAAATGATTCTGTAAACATATGTGCCGACTGCTGGAATCATTCACAATATGGGTTTCCCGTCATTGATAAAACAAGAAAACTGAATGATGACAGGCATAGGCGAAACTTCCAAGAGTTTCTGTATATATAGACTGGTAAGAGAGGTGAGTGCAGTAGTATACGTTCACCATGGACAAATTCGTGCTCGTATCTGGCTCTCAACCTGAGAGAACGAGTGTGCATAGACAGATCATTCGCTTGTACATGGATGCAAAAATTCAGACTGTCGTGCATAAAGTTGGAGGTGTGTGCAAGGAGCTACAGGCGTATTACAAGACGCCTCTGAGAATGATCAACGCGTTAAACGAGTTAGTTACTGAAATCGGTAGGAAAGTAACCGATTTAACTCAAAAGGTGTAGGTTACTGCGGGCAAAATAGATGCAGAAGCCCTTGTTATTGAGAAGGGAAAGCAGGCACATAATAAGACGAAGAAGAGCGGACATATAAAGCCTCACACTGCAGAGAAGTATGATTAGTATACACCGAGATGTCAACAAAGCAGGAAGTAATTCAGGCTTGGAATGCTGTTCGAGAGAAATTACGGTTGCTACGGTTAGGGCATATGGGTCGACAGCTAGTTACTGAGTCTCTCGGATAACTCTCAGCAAAAACAAAACGACACGATAACGATGGTGTTGCCATCCGTCATGCCTCAAGCCAAATAGAAAGAACATTCTTCGTCAACAGGGGAAGACCGTACATGCTGGGTATGCAGCCTATAAATGTAACTGATGACACAATACAGATTGGTGATACGCAGTTTGAGAGAACATCAGGCTTATTGAATCTTACTCTCCTAATAGCCACAAAAAAAAAAAATACTTAGTTACTGATAGGGGAAAGTACCGTGAAATTTTGCATTTGACTGATGTACATAAGATCGCAAAGAGCTAGAGCAAAAATAAATATAAAACCATTATAGAAACAGTACTTGGTGGTGAAAATAACTACAGCAGCAGCGGTGATGGTATTGACAATGAGCATAAAGCAGTAAACAGTCGAATCCTGTAGTACATATATTTTGACGTCCCCAACATGTTGTGGGCCTTTTATAAATAAAATATTTTGAATCTAAAATCTTAAAATTTTTTACAGCTTTTAAAAAACTAAAAAAAATCTCATAATCGAGACTCATTCTAGCAAAGGCGCGAAGGAAGAGGAGGTAAGGGGACAGAGCGAATGAACTGGGCTATTCATTTAAGAAATCAAAGCTAGCCAAAATGGCTATATGCCTTAACTTTCTTAACGCACGGTTGATCTCCCGTTGTTTGAAGATGTTAAAAACTTTTCCTTTGCGCTCCGTAAGCAAAATTGTAAAACCACATCTAATACCAAAATCTGAGTAACCTGTTCCGGATAACCGTGAACTCAAGTCAGAACTGGAATCCGAACCAGAAATACGTTTCTTAAGCCTAATTTCCTAGGTCCTTCCAGTTTGACCCACATATTTCGACTTTCAATCACTGTTGATGTTGTAAACACCCGACAACTCGTGAAGCTCGCGTTTTGTCCTCGATCTGTGTTTAAACTTCAGTCCATATTTACTAGGAATGAAATATGCTGGGTCAGTACCTTTTGCAGCCAACTGTACACCCATTCTGTTTGAAACAGTTCCATAGCACAGAATACTATGATCAGAAAAAATCCAGGGGCCATTCTCCTGCACGGGGAGTCATGAAAATGAAACATCCTGTTGATCCTGAGCCGGAGCAGTTCTATGGTTCTTTCCCTTTTCCTGTTTTAAAAGGCTCTTCTTAATAATCGGGGCAAAATCAGCGTGGTACACATTAGAACCTGGTACGAACTGGATGGCCCGATATTAGCGTTCATAAGCTACTTTATGTAATGGGGCGTTACGTAATCCATGAAGCACTGACCGGAAACCTGCCTTTTTATACTCCAGAGGGTTGGAGGAAAAGTTGTGAATAGCCAAATCCGTGGTTGCTGGTTTCTCAAAACGATTCCCCGACATAGTGACTGACATGTCCAAAAATGGTAACATTCCATTTCTGGACACTACGTTAGGGAATTCTTTAGAGAATGGCATTTATAGCGACCAGTAACCACTAATTTGGTTCTTCACAGCTCTTCCTATCACCCTCTAAAGTACATAAAGGCAGCTTTCCGTTCAATGCTCTTTATAGATTGCGTAACGCCTCATTACGTTAACTAGCACATGAATGCGAATATAGGGCCATCCAGTTCATTGCACGTTCTGATTGATACCATGTATATTTTGTCCCGATGACAAGAGCCTTCCAAAAAAAAAAAGAAAAAAAAAGAGGAAAGAGCCGTAGGACTTCTCTGGCCCAGGATCAACAGGATATTTCATCTTCATTACTTAACGTGGAGGATAATGGCCCTACGGTCTTTTCTTATCATAATATTCAGTACTATGGAACGGTTTCAAATAGAGCGGGTATACAGTTGGCTACAAAAGATATTGTCCCCGTAAATTTCATTCCTATGAATAACACGCTGAAGTTTAAACACAGGGAAAGGATGAAACGTGGACCCCAGAAGTTGTCAGGTGTTTACAACATCACAAGTGATAATTTTCAGACGAAATATATGGGGCAAACTGGAAGGTCGTTGAAAGATAGGTTTAAGTAACACATTTCTTGTTCGGATTCCAGTTTTGCCTTGCGTTCACATTTATCCGGAACGTCTCAATCAGCTTCTGGTATTACATGTGGTTTTACAATCTTGCATACGGGACGCAAGGGTGATATCTTCGACCAGTAGGACATATACCGTGCATTAAGATAATCTTCAAACCAACCACTTAATTTTCAAAATGAATTATTCTTAAAGTCATTTTGGCTAGCTTTGATTACTTAAATGAATAGTGTGGTTCATTTTCACTGACCCCTTACCTCCTCTTCCTTGGTGTCTTTGCTAGAACGATTCTCGATTATTGAAAATTTTTAAGAATCGTTCAAATTTGTTTTTTAGATTTTTTAAACTGTAAGAAATTTAAAGAATTTAAATTCGAAATGTTATGTTTGCAAATGGCCCACAACAAGTTCTAGGCTTTTATCCCTATGTCTGTGAGTTATTAATATGTTTATTTTTGTACGATCGATTCCCAATTGTTTCCTTAAAGGTCATCGGATGATATTTACGCTTCCGCGCATGCGCCGCGTCTCTCGGGGCTATGTTTTCATATCCTGCTATTTCATGTATGCCAGTCGCAGCATTCCGTTCCGGCGCGGATTCGGCTGATGTACCGTTTACACTATACTTCGTCTTTGCCCCTCCTCCATCTTCTTTTCGGTTCTTTTTATAACGTACTCTCTGGTCCCATTTGTTAATAGGTTCGAGTCTCACGCTGAATTTTTAATCCATGGCTATCGGTTTATGTGCAACTTCCCGAATTTTAAAGAAAGGGTTGGGCTCGGTATGTAAAATAGGCTTCACTACCGTAAGTCTTGCGGCCACTTTTTATCACCGTGATATGGTCTTTGCGTAACACTGCCCACAGTTTCTTTCTTGTTTTTTACTCAGATTTGCACCTAATGATGTAATTTACAATAAGAAACCGTCCGTGGATTTAATAAAGGATTTAGAACAGCTGCGGCGGATTTTATTCAATACGCTTCTGTTTTTTATTGTCTGAACGGCTTATCGCCACGTTTCACTCGCGTACAAGCCTGCATTTAAGATAAATTCGGACTGGAAAGACTTCCTAACATTTAAATTTATTATCAGTGTAAGCAACTTCATAGTACAGTTCATAGTAGTTTGCGTAATATGAATGTAGAGGGAAAGCTCTGTTTTATCTTGCGTTTCAAGAGCTGGCTGGACAGTCCTGGCGATATGTGCTGTCATATGTCCTCCGAGTTCACTACATCATGCGCGACGGTGTCAGCGTTGGCAGGCTGTAAACAGTTTCTGGTTTCCGTATCGCTGAGCACCGCCTGGCGGAGTAACGGGTTGCTATCCGCTCACATTGGCCGGGAGCGACACTGCGTACAGAGAAGCATCAGGTGCGCGCGCCTTGTGGACGAGCATATCTGACCATCTGGACAGCTGCCTGCCTGCCCGTTCCTCGTAGCGGAGGGTCGCGGAATCGGATCCTGCTCCGTCACACGGCGCCCACGCATCGCCAGCCGGCTTTGTTCCGCCCTCATAGCAGCCTGAAGATGGAGGCAGTGAGTGTTGAACTTTTATTGTTCTAGGCCACCGCGAGACTACTGAACCGGAAAACGGAAAAAGAAGACCCGAGAATATCTATTTTAAGTTTAGCTTTATTTGCAGCATAAGTGTCGCGAGATGGTGCCTGGCTACTCTACTTTAATTGAATTTGCATTTGCCAACAATATCTACATCTACATACTTCCTCCGCAGGCCATTGTACGGTAAACATGGCGGAAGGTACCTTCTAGTACTGTTATTCCCTCTCCTGTACCACTCACTAATGGAGAGAGAGGGAAAATTTACTGTCTATACGCCTCTGTACGAGCCCTAATTACTTTTATCTTGTCTTCGTGGTCCTTACGGGAAATGTACGTAGGTGGCAGTTGAATTGTACTGTAGTCATCCACAAATGCCGCAACTCTAATATTTTCTCAATATTGTTTCGCGAATAGAATGTCGTCTTCCATCCAGAGATACCCATTTGAGTTAACGAAACATCTCCGCAATGGTCGCGTGTTGGTCGAACCAACCAGTAACAGATCTATAACACGCCACTGAACTGCTTCGAGGTCTTCCTTTGATCCGACGTGGCGGGGATCACAAACATTCTCTCAATAATCCGAAGACGACCGTTCGCTCGCCCTACTACAGACCTTACGCTTTGCAACGTTGCGCCTGTATATAATCGATGTTACTGTCTCAAGCAGAAAGTCACTAATACTGTATTTGATAATTAGAGCATTGTTTTCCCACATGATCCACATCAACTTCCAGTTTTCTACATTCAGAGCGCACACCAAATAGATGTTGTCTGCCATTATGTTTTCCTCTGTACTTTCCCGTACAGGTATACGGCAGAATCATCAGCAAACAGTCGCAGATTGCTGCTCACCGTATCCGTCAGGTCGTTTATGTATAAAGCTGAGTTTCGCTCGACCTATGCTTTCTAAACCGTTCCTGATTTGAGGACGGAAGCTTGAAACTTCCCCTTTGAACAATTTTACAAGACTGTGCTTAAACTGACACACAATATTTTGTTAGCGCAACGCAATCTGACTTTCAAAATTCCCTACAAAAGAATGGCCCTGACTAACATTAAACTGTACCTTTCACAAATCACTTACCTCACAAAAATCTTCGCTGCTCAAGCTACTGCAATACAGCGAGCGCCACTACTGCCAGCTAAATAAAGGATTCAAACTATGGAAGGCACTAACTACTGATAGGGATAGTTAGCAAATGAAAGATATTAATAGAGAGCAAACAATGTATTTACCTTAATATCATCACAAGTCATAATATATATATCAGTTCATGACAAATTGCAAAGTTCCGCCATCTCTCTCCCCACATCCACCACTGCTGGCGGCTCACCTCCAACTGCGCAACGCTACGCGCTGTTCACAGCCAGCTGCCTAACACTACAATGGCGAGTATTACAACAATGCAAAGCAGCCACAGACTGCACACAGCACAGCCAGTGATTGTCATACAGAGGTGGCGTTACCAATAAAAAACCTAAACAGCCTACTTACATAGAGAAAACATAAACAGCCTACTTACATAGAGAAAACATAAACAGCCTACTTACATAGAGAAAACATAAACAGCCTACTTACATAGCCCCCATGCTCCCCACAAAAATTTTTACAAATGGTGTTGGGCACTGGCCAATACAGATTTGACAAAAATTTTTCACAATTACAGTTACAAAGATATAAAATGCACACACTTATTAATATTATGTTGGTCAAAAGATCAAAATTTCTCACAGTCCATAAAGACAGTCCACATTGTTCATCACAGTAAAAATGCAGAGTTTTTCTCAAAGTCCAAGCAGTAAAAGAAAATGCACATAGAAGTAGTGGATTTCCATGCAGTCTTGAAGAAGTAGTGTTGACCTTCCAACGGAAAGACTGTGCTGACTCTCGACATGCAGACAGGTAATGGGCCACAACAGAGCAAACCCACAGCAGAGTCATTCGAAGTTTGGAAGAATATTGGTAGGTAGGTCATCACAGAGCAGACCCACTGGAGTCCTGGTAGAGATTGTGGTATTGGTGGGCCACCAGAGGTGCAGACCCACTGCAGTCCTTGTAGAAATAATGGCGTTGGTGAGTCAGCAAAGGTGTAGACCCACTGTGGTCCTTGTAGAGATAATGGTATTGGTGGGCCACCAAAGATGCAGACCCACTGTAGTCCTTGTAGAGATTACGGTATTGGTGGGCCATCAAAGATGCAGACCCACTGTAGTCCTTGTAGAGATGGCCAGCAGCCATCTGTTGTGACTGTGCAGGTGCACAATCACCATTGAAGAGTCTTGCGGATAATATAGCAAGTCCATAAACCACCACTTGTGCACTCACAAAGTTTTTGAAATTGTCCTTAGAACCAGCAATGCTGTTATCCAGTCCCTTGCTGAGTTATTAACACACGTGCAAACACTAACAGTCCCTACTTCTCACATATTGTCCACATACTATGACCAACAGAAACGTGTGCATTGAAATGGAACTTACAAGTTAATAATATCATGAACTGGTGACAATTACAATTTTATAACAGAAGAATACAATAACAAAGGTACAAAATACATCATTAAAGAACATAACAATACAGATAACATTTGTAGTACAGGCTTTACAAAAGAATAGAAATAAACATATACATCAGTGTTACAAAAATTATGGCATAAGTACATAGATAAAAGATCAGAATAACTTTCGAAACATCAACTTCACACATGAGCATTAACACAAAGTAGAGTAAATAATGTCTAAACATCTTTACAAAGTAAATAACACATTATTAATGCCAATTATATTCGAGGATAACAGTATTGCTCATCATAGTGAATGTAGCTTAATATTAAAAGAGAAAAAAATTCTATGAAACTACACAGAGACAGGAAGAAAACAAATACACAAGGGTACACAAACATATAGTGGGATAACACAAAAGGGAAAGGACAGGGTTCGTTTTCAGTGTAACATGTGGTACTGCAGTCCAACCCAAAACTTCATATATCTTTCCTCTTATTTCATCCTTTGTTTCCACCCAAAAAATTCTATCTAAGCATGCTTTCTGTATTTATATGTTCATACATTTCTTACCTCAACATTTATTTCCAAGAAAATCCTACCTAAACCTGTTTTCTCAATGCATTTCTTTACCTATTCTCCATAGTCAGTTTCTTATATAGTCTACCCCCTCTTAAGCTAACTTAAATCTACTGAGCTCAGATGCTAAACTAAGGAACGAGGCAATGCAGCAGCACAAAACAATTAATATAAACAGCAATGAAAAAAATGGAAAATTGCAAAGCAAGCTACAGTATAAATTAGCAAAAGTCAAATTCAATAACACTATGCCTGGCAAACAGCAGCAACTTATACCTAAACATGACATAGCTCAAGCAGAAAAAATAGTACACTAAAGATAACAATGCAGATAAGGGAAATGTATAATCACATCTCAATGTCTAAGTAATTAAAGTGGTGCACCACAAGAAGTTATTCTACCAAAAAGTTACCAATTACTTGAAAAGAAAATTATGAATGCAGTTACTAGTTCCTTCTTATTGTTCTTTCCTTTCCAAGTGCTCCTTTTTTAAAGAATGTGGATCATAAAATAATTATTTAATAGATCTGTTGACAGAAAGTGTTCACATTAGCAAATGCATTTCATTTTATAAAAGCAATGCTGCAACACAGCTGGAAAACAGATGTCAAATGAAATAAGCAACTATGAAAAGCAAAGCATAAAAATATCATTCAATAGTCATGTGACATTTCATAAGTTAGTAGAAATTCTCTCAACTCTCGTAGAAAGACGCTTGTCGTAATCAGGTGTGCAGATGTACGAATATTTCCCATCAATTCATAAGCATTTCAGTAATTAGCACAAAGTGCGAGTAATCATATGTTTTCAAGTAACGAGGGTGTCGCATTAGCGATGAAAGGCACACCCTAATGGCTTGTTCTCCAGGTGTTTGACACGTCCCACGTCCCCTTTTTTTTTTTTCTACCTGTGCCGCTGAAAAGGGCTCGCAATAATGGCTTTTTCTCCAGGCGTCTGACACAGCTGGTTGCCCGCGACGAATTACGTGCAGGTGGTCACTTAACTTTCGTACGGAAATATTTACGACAGCAGTTTCTGCTACCGTTGCAGTCTCATTTAACAATATTTCACAGGTCAAGAATTAGCGTTGCAAATCTGTAGAAACAAAATCCTATAAATATAAGTGTCCAAAAAAAATATTCGTCAGCATTGTGATACAGTCACACATTTCATAACTCTTAAAGTACGATTCTTGGTTTCCAACAACCTTTTCCACAAATCAGAGTCCCTAATCACTACTCATTATTCCTTACCTTATTACACATATACATATTCGTATTCATCAACACATAATAACTACATAGCATAATCAGATTCCTCATATAACATCAGCTTAGTGACCATAAACATACCTCAACAGCATAGTGCACATCGTCGTCGTAAAAATAACATCATTACACCCCAGTCAAATCTCAAAAACGTCGTACCTTTCTGCAATAATTTCAAACCCTAAAAAATTCTCTGCTCATGTCAAAAGTGTCATCTGCCTCAAACGTACTTTAAAAATCATGATCTCATACCAAATACATCATTCAAAGCTCTCATAGTATCACAATGATTCCGAAAAAATATGAACAGTTTACAAAGTACAGACAAAATACAGTTTCATAAGTATGAAGTTATCCAACTGTGTAATTACGTAAACATGTGTCACTGACGTAGTAAAAAACATGTTTATCTCTCAGTTAAATGATCAGATAGCTGTGTAATTTGTGTGTTAGAGAAATAAGGTACCGATGTGTAAAGTTGTATAAGCAAATACCATATTAGCTAGGGTTCCTTGTGGTTGCCACACACATGGTACACAAAGTAAGCATGTACCCCCCTGAGGATTTATGTAATTATACCCTCAGGTGTTACAGATTACAGCAATGAAATGAAATGTATCACTGAAAACTTTCTTTGTAATTCAAAAATCTTGAAAAATAAATGGCTTAAGTACAAAATCTCTCAAATGCGTGTCCTGTAGCGCTAAATGTGCGTCTTGCTGTAAGATAATTCTGTGGAAGTGTCGTACTTATCGTCCTCCGAAAGCTAAGTTCTGCAGATGTCAATGTACTTACCACATGATAAACAAAAGTGAAATGCTTTGCGTATAGATGTCGTAGTTATTATGCCTATTGGCGTGATGAAGAAAGTACTGTACAGTAACGTAATGATGTGCCACGAAAAAGGCTGTCTCATTGTTGCTATACCACAAAAGTTACTAATAAAACATGTTTTGATTTCCAGAAGAATTCAGAAAACTGTGCAGATATAAACAGATACACCGCAAAAGCAACATTGTAAATTGTCACTCATTAGTAGCGTCGTGATAAAAATCGTGTAGCTGTCACATAAACTAACCTCTGTGTCATCTGATATCTCTCAGAAAGCACTTTAAATTCAGAATGTATTTTCAAATAAACCAAAATGTTGCATTAAAATCTCATTAGCAGTACTGGTAAATGTTCTAAGTATGTGAGCCTTATAGTCGTTACGTAATCGTGCAACAAACAAGCAAGAATGTACACACACAATAACACTGTGACGTCTGTTTACTATAACAATGCATTCGTCATTTCTGTTTAAATAAGTTCTCTTGGTTCTTGATTGGATATTTAACTTCAAACATTGTTGCATGGTAACAGTTTCTAAAGCATACTAGTAACGTGAAGTGAAACGTTTTATGGCAAAGACAAAGTTAAAAGGCAGATTATCTGTCAATAAATGGTTTTACATGAGAAATGTGGTGTAAACCTTTACTCTTCCTAGAACGCAGAGTTTCAACTTCAACGCAATTATCATGTTGTTTACATCGGTAAAGAATGCTAAATCTTTTCTCAAGGCTAGCGTCTTTCTTATTTTTCCCTGAGCCAGCGGCCGCACGCGGCTGCCTGCTGTGCGAGTCATTGTCTGTCTCTTTGTTGGCGCGCGTCGTTATTGGGATTAGGAGACCTAACTTCTACAAATTCGCCTTGCCGAGAGGGCCCTGCTCTGTTTGAATCCCGCCAGTTCTGATGCAATTGACGTCTGTCGTTATGATCATATCGTCTGTCGTCATTTCGGTAGAATCCGTAGTTTCTTCCTTGTCGGTCACATGGTGGAGAATTTCTCCCTGAATCGTACCTGCGCGCTGGTCCGTTGCGTCTAAAGTTATTCTGTCTCCCTTGATAGTATTTATTTTGGTTCCCATATTGTCTGTTTCTCTTATTGTCTCTGTGATAGTCACTACCACGGAGAGGTGATCTTTCCCTGTAGGTATTACTACTCTGCCAACGGTTGTCATACGGGTGGTGTCTGTTTTGGTCACGATTTGTGTTGTGAGAATAGCCTTGTCGTGTAAAGTTATTACTTCTTTCATCGCGGAATTGCGACGGATGTGACCTGTAATTGCTGTGTTCCTGGTTTCGCGTTCCGCGATTGTCAGTGTCAATTTCTAATTCTTGTAAGAGTCTCTGAAATGCTTCAATGTCGTCTTTGCAACGTCCTGCCAAAATAATATGTCGTAAATGTTCAGGCAATTTGAGTAAGCAAATGCGGATGAGTTCTGAGGGGCTGTATGGGTTTGAAAGATACTGATTCTTATGCAACATGTCTTCAAAATATTTCACAAGACTGGAGAATTCAGATTGTTCGAAATGTTTCATCATTATGATGCCATGTTTTACGCGGTCTTGTGTGGCTTGAGACCAATATGCTGAGAGGAAGGCATGGTAAAATTCTCCTTCACTGTGGCAATCGTGAATTACCGATCGCATTCTTACAGCTGGTTCATTCTCTAAGTAGCCACACATAAATTCTAATCTGTGCTCCAATGACCAGTTGGGAGGAAAACAATGAGAGAATTGATGGAGCCATGCTTGTGGATGAATGTCGTTGCCAGAATTCTTAAACGTTTTGAATTTACGTGTAGTAATGAACAGCTTATAGTCAAAATCATCGTGTCGGCGAGTCGCATATCGGTCATTGTTATGTCGTGTCGGCGGTTCCATCTCAAAATTCAGTGCACCTTGCCAATTTCTTTCATAACTTCCGAAGTGTCCTGTGTTATTATTTTGTGGTTGTTCCGTATTTCTATGTCCCTCTTCCCGTATTGGAGCGCGAGTGTCCTCTGAAATGCGTAATTCTTGTATTAACTGTGTCAGCTGATCTTGTACTTCCCGGATTTCTCTTTGGTGTTGCGTATTAATCTGACTCTGATTTTGTTTGAATTTCCTAATTTGTTCGCACTCTTCAGTGTCATTAAAGACTACCGGTTTTGCGTCATTCAGATTATCATCTACCTTCGTAGATAAATTATTTAGCTGATCCGAAAGTTCAACTACTTTCTCTGATAATGAACACATTTCCTCAGTGTGTTTTTCTGAACCAAGCTTCAGAGTGTCCATTTGTGTTGAAATCGAATATACTGTGTCCTTTAAGTTTTCCTAAGTTTTTGCAAGTTGTGTAACCGAATCCGTAGATGCAACTGAGTCAATTTTAGCCCACAAGGTCTCATGATTTTCATGAACAATGGTTTGCAGTTCTTTTATGGCTGCTTCGTGATTCTGTAATGCATTTTCATGCCGCGAAAAAATAGGTTGAAAATGCTCACAAATTTGTGTTTTTACGTCATTACACACTTTCTGACATTTCGATTCAATGTTATGTAACTCAGTGGTTAAATCTTCACGTGTTTGTTCAAGTGTAGTGTCTAACTTTTGAAGATTTTGTTCCATTGTGTCTAACTTTTTGAGATTTTGTTCCATTGTGTCTAACTTTTGAAGCTTTTGCTGTGTTTGTCTCTGATTTTGTTCCATTGTGTCTAACTTTTGAAGCTTTTGCTGTGTTTGTCCCATTTGTTGTATTAACTGTAATAACAATGCATTGGTGTCTGAAACATGTTCCTCAGTGCTTTTCGGCAGTGAATTTGCACCGGAAACATTCACATTTTGACAAGCGGAAAATGTGTCTTGACTCATTTGAGAAAACGGTGAGGACGCAAAACCTGAATCTACAGTATTTGCGAAATCGTGTCGTGTCATTTCGGCTTCCTGAGGCGAGCTGTTGCCGACCGATCGATCGAAAATGCTTCCCTCTTCACTAATTGTTTCACTGTCCGTGCCATTGTTTGCCGCCCGCTCCATTTCCCTATGAACAGTTACCAAATTACTACTTTGAATGTCTGTTAATTCATTACTCTGCGGCGCTAACACACTGCCTTCGTCTTCACTGTCATTTCTCAGTTTACTTTGGAGCCTAGTGTTACGTTTTTCACACGCCATAATTGTCACAATATTTCACACGATAACACAGAAAAACACAATTTGAAGAGCAAAAATAAGAGAACACATTAACATAACACTGAAAATAATATCTAGTTAATTACAGCTGCGAAATACTTGGTGCAAATCTACATGCATGCCACAACTGTTTTACTCTACAACAATGAAAACTACAACTACAAAGGAGATTCTCTCTACAATTACGCGCTAGCAGTAAACAACATCTACACTAATTACACAAACTACAAGAAAAAATCAGAAGCTTCCAGTGAGGTATCCTAGGCTAAGGGTCGCCATATGAAACTTCCCCTTTGAACAATTTTACAAGACTGTGCTTAAACTGACACACAATATTTTGTTAGCGCAACGCAATCTGACTTTCAAAATTCCCTACAAAAGAATGGCCCTGACTAACATTAAACTGTACCTTTCACAAATCACTTACCTCACAAAAATCTTCGCTGCTCAAGCTACTGCAATACAGCGAGCGCCACTACTGCCAGCTAAATAAAGGATTCAAACTATGGAAGGCACTAACTACTGATAGGGATAGTTAGCAAATGAAAGATATTAATAGAGAGCAAACAATGTATTTACCTTAATATCATCACAAGTCATAATATATATATCAGTTCATGACAAATTGCAAAGTTCCGCCATCTCTCTCCCCACATCCACCACTGCTGGCGGCTCACCTCCAACTGCGCAACGCTACGCGCTGTTCACAGCCAGCTGCCTAACACTACAATGGCGAGTATTACAACAATGCAAAGCAGCCACAGACTGCACACAGCACAGCCAGTGATTGTCATACAGAGGTGGCGTTACCAATAAAAAACCTAAACAGCCTACTTACATAGAGAAAACATAAACAGCCTACTTACATAGAGAAAACATAAACAGCCTACTTACATAGAGAAAACATAAACAGCCTACTTACAAGCTTTTGTGTCAAACTTTATTATGTTCGAACTTAGAACATGCCTCAGATTTCTTCAGTGGACAGATGTTAGGGATATTGGTCTGTAATTTTGCTGGTCCGTTCGTTTACCATTCTTATATCCGAAAGTCACCTGTGGTCTTTTTCTGTCGCTTGGAACTTTGCGCTGGATTTGACGATAAATGCAAGCTAAGGAAGGGTCCAATTACGAAGTGTAATTTGTATAAATTGGAATTGGGAATCCATCCGAACATGGCGATTTTCCTGTTTTCAATTGTATCAGTTGCTTCTCAACACCAGCGATTATTTCTGTATCTTTTGCGACGGTTAAACGATGGTATGACTGTACGATCCCATTTCTTTTTCGACGAGTGACTGGATAGAATCCTTCGACCAACATACTAATTTAACTTCGAACAGAATTTTCTCGGATTCTCGCCAAGATCTTTCGGTAAGGTATGACGGGGGACGTTGTATGCTTCACGCAACAGTCTTTTTATACACGCCAGATTTTCTATTAACTGTTGCCTGTTGCCACTTCTTTGTTTTTTGGACCGAGAATGTAACAATATCTGCTTCCTCGGCATTTTACTGATTTTGTTGTTAAATCACAGCGGGTCATTTACATTTCGGCACATACGTCGCCAGAGCACGATTTACAGTCAGGTTAAATCAGGCCACAATTCCTCTGCGTCCGTCATATCAAAACTAAATGATGCCCATTCACTGCCTTAGTAGGATGCTAACAACCGCTAATCTGCTCTTTCTAGCATAAAAATTCTCCCAATATTCTTGATAGATCTGTTAACTTTGAAAATCATCGTCGCTATGATATCATAATCACTGACACCTGTCTCTCTACTGACACTGGCGATAAGGTCTGACTTCTTTGTAGCTAGAAGGTACAGAATATTTCCATTGGGTGTGCGTTGGTCCATATGGCTCTGAGCACTATGGGACCTAACTTCTGAGGTCATCAGTCAACTAGAACTTAAAACTGCTTAAACCTAAGTAACCTAAGGACATCACATACATCCATGCCCGAGGATGGATTCGAACCTGCGACCGTAGCGGTCGTGCGGTTCCAGACTGTAACGCCTAGAACCGCTTGGCCACCCCGGCCGGGGGTGTGGGTTGTCGAACTAGCTGCTCAAGACAATTTTCGGAAAATGTACTCAGAACCACTTCACAAAACTGCCTGTTCATACCACCTCCAATGAACCTACAGAGGTCCCAGGCTATATTCTGTAAGTTAAAGTCGCATATCCGCGCTGTTGAATGCAGACTTCGTTAGAATGATTCTTCTACTGTAACGGCGGAATCGCGTGGCCGGTAAAAACATACGATTATCTTGAGTTCACCTACTCTGGTTACACACATCCAGATGAATTTCGCAGTCAGACCTCTATAGGCATAATACTTTCGTCCGCTGCCGTGAACAGCCCCTCACCTCTGGTGTCTAACCAGTCTTTTCGATATACGTTCCATACGCCAAATATTTCACTGCTTTCTATTTTGCGTTTCATCCAGCTTCCGGTTCCGAGTGTAATTTGAACGCAACAACTTTCCTGTAGAGCGCTAAATTTAGGTAGTTTGTTACGAATGCTCCGATAGTCGAAGTGTCAGTATTTTGTACGCGGTCTGATTTAGCCGCACGCGGTCGGCGAAAGAGCATTCAACAGAAGACCTCAAACTATCGCATAGCCTTTCTCCTTAAAGAAAAAAAGAAACGTACGCTTCGCACGTACTCTGCTATCCGAGCCGACTAGCTGCTTGCTCTATATAGTGAAGTACAACACTGTCTTGTCATGGCGAGTCCTACAACTCTCCACCCCATAACGCAAGTCCATAAATCTTCAGCCAAGATTTTCACAGAATCGACAGCGCCTCTGGTTCAGACGCTCCAGTCGGCTACATAGTAAAGGACCCGATCAATTCTAGGTAAATTATGAATGTTTGAACCCCGTGATCGAAGCCAGCAGTCTTCATCACTTCCGCGAGCTTCACCCATGAACGGGGGATGCCATCAGAACCATGCTACAGGCATCACTGATGTCGACATGAGCCTCAGCTTAAAGATGACTGCACCCTGTACCCTCGATATTTAGTTTTTACTATTGATTTAATGGCTTGTTTAATTGTAGTGTGGTACTATGTTATTTCTGTTATCAGTTTACTATTTTTGTGAAATTAGGGGAAAATTTTTAGATTATAGGTTGAGACAAGGAATGGTTTTGACTAGCAGGTGTGATAGTAAATGGCGCAACACAGGTCTTACTAGTTTCCAGAGTGGCTACTATTTCTAATGTTATTTAATTAATGATTAAAATATACGTTACTCATTTTAAACACTTACCCGCGAGTAAGATTTTTGCATATAATTTTAAACAATTTGTATAAATTGTCGGAATGACAATGAATTGAAATGAAGTTATGAAAACGAAGCTAATGCCACCTACCGGACGGAGGCCGTTACTTGAGAGAGCAACAGAGCCTTGATTTATCATTTTAGCAGAAAGCGTGGCCAAGTTTGCATCAGGTGCTAAGGTTCTGCCTGTTACCGCCTCTATCGTAACGCTGCGAGAGTTTCCTTGTTCGCCCTCAGTTCTGCGTGAGCAGTCGTTGTCCGCGTCACATCGTGTTTGTTATTCCATTTTGACGCGGCCTTGTCTTGGGTCGTGTTGCCTAGGAACGTTCCACGCAGTTTTAGTTCTGACAAGTCCACGCATCATGTGCCTCCCAGTTTGTTAGAAATTCATGATTGGCTTGTAGATTCGATCAAGGTCACTTCAGACCAGGTTCACACGTCTTACTTAAATTCTGAATCGTATGAGTTTTTAGTCAAGATTCTAGACACGCTTCAGATTAACAGGCTCCTTTTGCAGCACGGACAGGAAGTCCCTTTCATTAATCTCGATGGCTCTAATAGTTTGGTTATTCTGGCGAACGCGGAGGTAGAATACACGGATGACTGACGATGGTTTCCTCAAGACCGTTCTGCTTCCGTTTGGGGATATACGGAAAATATGGAGCGAACGCTGGTCCGCTCAACATCGTCTGCAATTTTATAGCGGAGTTCGATCCGTGGACATGGGTGTCAAACTGAATATTCCCTATAATTTGCGGTTACATATAATTTACACAGGACAAGAAGATATTTGTCTTATATATAAGGAGAGTGGATACTTCCGTACAAATTGCTCGCGTCGTGTCACGGTCTTAAAATCCAATTACGAACAACGTAAAAAGCTAACTTTAACGGACGTGGATTCCCAAGTGATATCCATTCTGCCTAACAGAGTTTCTGAGGGGCAAAACGAGTAATTTCGTGATGGTCCTAGCGCATCGCGTAGGCACTTTGCCACTGTAGCTTCCGCGCCGCCACCTCCTCCACTTCAAAACAAGCATAGACGGACGCAAGGTGGTAAGGAGTCAGATGATTCCTATTAGCTGCTCCGCTCTACTGAAAAGATTCCAGCGAGGAAGCCTCTCATCTCCCTGAGTTTAGACCGGATGATTTGTCGGTTACTGTTCAAGATTCGAAAGCGTCCCACAATCCCTCCGACCTGACTCCCTAGACCGAGAGCCCCTCGTCGGAATCACGCGAGGATAGACATGTTCCGGAGCGCCGTACTATATCAATGGACTTGCCAGACATCCCTGAGTCTGTAATGTATTCCTACCATTCTTCTGCGGCCCAGTATGGGGAAAGTACGCCACAATCCGCTGTTTAGAACCTGATCGGTCCAAGTGTACAAGCGAGACATGCGATGGTAAAAGACGTATCGTCAGTTTTCTTTTTCATTGATTTCTAGGAGCCGCACCACCCACCTGTGAAATAGTGGGGTGTGTCCTCTGTACCTGATCCTGAATTCCTTCCCACCCCAATCTCCTCCTCTTCCCACATTGCCCCATGAGGCAGTCGCCTTCCCCAACAGCCTCGTCAGTGTTTTCTACCTGAGCGCGCGGCATCGCGGAAAAGTAAAAGCAGAAAGAGGGTGGGAGAGAGGGATCACGTTCTTTCTACATCTACATCTACATCTACATTGATACTCCGCAAGCCACCCAACGGTGTGTGGCGGAGGGCACTTTACGAGCCACTGTCATTACCTCCCTTTCCTGTTCCAGTCGCGTATGGTTCGCGGGAAGAACGACTGTCTGAAAGCCTCCGTGCGCGCTCTAATCTCTCTAATTTTACATTCGTGATCTCCTCGGGAGGTATAAGTAGGGGGAAGCAATATACTCGATACCTCATCCAGAAACGCACCCTCTCGAAACCTGGCGAGCAAGCTACACCGCGATGCAGAGCGCCTCTCTTGCAGAGTCTGCCACTTGAGTTTATTAAACATCTCCGTAACGCTATCACGGTTACCAAATAACCCGGTGACAAAACGCGCCGCTCTTCTTTGGATCTTCTCTATCTCCTCCGTCAACCCGACCTGGTACGGATCCCACACTGATGAGCAATACTCAAGTATAGGTCGAACGAGTGTTTTGTAAGCCACCTCCTTTGTTGATGGACTACATTTTCTAAGCACTCTCCCAATGAATCTCAACCTGGTACCCGCCTTACCAACAATTAATTTTATATGATCATTCCACTTCAAATCGTTCCGTACGCACACTCCCAGATATTTTACAGAAGTAACTGCTACCAGTGTTTGTCCCGCTATCATATAATCATACAATAAAGGATCCTTCTTTCTATGTATTCGCAATACATTACATTTGTCTATGTTAAGGGTCAGTTGCCACTCCCTGCACCAAGTGCCTATCCGCTGCAGATCTTCCTGTATTTCGCTACAATTTTCTAATGCAGCAACTTCTCTGTATACTACAGCATCATCCGCGAAAAGCCGCATGGAACTTCCGACACTATCTACTAGGTCATTTATATATATTGTGAAAAGCAATGGTCCCATAACACTCCCCTGTGGCACGCCAGAGGTTACTTTGTCTGTAGACGTCTCTCCATTGATAACAACATGCTGTGTTCTGTTTGCTAAAAACTCTTCAATCCAGCCACACAGCTGGTCTGATATTCCGTAGGCTCTTACTTTGTTTATCAGGCGACAGTGCGGAACTGTATCGAACGCCTTCCGGAAGTCAAGAAAAATAGCATCTACCTGGGAGCCTGTATCTAATATTTTCTGGGTCTCATGAACAAATAAAGCGAGTTGGGTCTCACACGATCGCTGTTTCCGGAATCCATGTTGATTCCTACATAGTAGATTCCGGGTTTCCAGAAATGACATGATACGCGAGCAAAAAACATGTTCTAAAATTCTACAAGAGATCGACGTAAGAGATATAGGTCTATAGTTTTGCACATCTGCTCGACGACCCTTCTTGAAGACTGGGACTATCTGTGCTCTTTTCCAATCATTTGGAACCCTCCGTTCCTCTAGAGACTTGCGGTACACGGCTGTTAGAAGGGGGGCAAGTTCTTTCGCGTACTCAGTGTAGAATCGAATTGGTATCCCGTCAGGTCCAGTGGACTTTCCTCTATTGAGTGATTCCAGTTGCTTTTCTATTCCTTGGACACTTATTTCGATGTCAGCCATTTTTTCGTTTGTGCGAGGATTTAGAGAAGGAACTGCAGTGCGGTCTTCCTCTGTGAAACAGCTTTGGAAAAAGGTGTTTAGTATTTCAGCTTTACGCGTGTCATCCTCTGTTTCAATGCCATCATCATCCCGTAGTGTCTGGATATGCTGTTTCGAGCCACTTACTGATTTAACGTAAGACCAGAACTTCCTCGGATTTTCTGTCAAGTCGGTACATAGAATTTTACTTTCGAATTCAATGAACGCTTCACGCATAGCCCTCCTTACGCTAACTTTGACATCGTTTAGCTTCTGTTTGTCTGAGAGGTTTTGGCTGCGTTTAAACTTGGAGTGGAGCTCTCTTTGCTTTCGCAGTAGTTTCCTAACTTTGTTGTTGTACCACGGTGGATTTTTCCCGTCCCTCACAGTTTTACTCGGCACGTACCTGTCTAAAACGCATTTTACGATTGCCTTGAACTTTTTCCATAAACACTCAACATTGTCAGTGTCGGAACAGAAATTTTCGTTTTGATCTGTTAAGTAGTCTGAAATCTGCCTTCTATTACTCTTGCTAAACAGATAAACCTTCCTCCCTTTTTTTATATTCCTATTAACTTCCATATTCAGGGATGCTGCAACGGCCTTATGATCACTGATTCCCTGTTCTGTACATACAGAGTCGAAAAGTTCGGGTCTGTTTGTTATCAGTAGGTCCAAGATGTTATCTCCAAGAGTCGGTTCTCTGTTTAATTGCTCGAGGTAATTTTCGGATAGTGCACTCAGTATAATGTCACTCGATGCTCTGTCCCTACCACCCGTCCTAAACATCTGAGTGTCCCAGTCTATATCTGGTAAATTGAAATCTCCACCTAAGACTATAACATGCTGAGAAAATTTATGTGAAATGTATTCCAAATTTTCTCTCAGTTGTTCTGCCACTAATGCTGCTGAGTCGGGAGGTCGGTAAAAGGAGCCAATTATTAACCTAGTTCGGTTGTTTAGTGTAACCTCCACCCATAATAATTCACAGGAACTATCCACTTCTACTTCACTACAGGATAAACTACTACTAACAGCGACGAACACTCCACCACCGGTTGCATGCAATCTATCCTTTCTAAACACCGTCTGTACCTTTGTAAAAATTTCGGCAGAATTTATCTCTGGCTTAAGCCAGCTTTCTGTACCTATAACGATTTCAGCTTCGGTGCTTTCTATCAGCGCTTGAAGTTCCGGTACTTTGCCAACGCAGCTTCGACAGTTGACAATCACAATATCGATTGCTGCTTGGTCCCCGCATGTCCTTACTTTGCCCCGCACCCGTTGAGGCTGTTGCCCTTTCTGTACTTGCCCAAGGCCATCTAACCTAAAAAACCACCCAGCCCACGCCACACAACCCCTGCTACCCGTGTAGCCGCTTGTTGCGTGTAGTGGACTCCTGACCTATCCAGCGGAACCCGAAACCCCACCACCCTATGGCGCAAGTCGAGGAATCTGCAGCCCACACGGTCGCAGAACCGTCTCAGCCTCTGGTTCAGACCCTCCACTCGGCTCTGTACCAATGGTCCGCAGTCAGTCCTGTCGACGATGCTGCAGATGGTGAGCTCTGCTTTCATCCCGCTAGCGAGACTGGCAGTCTTCACCAAATCAGATAGCCGCCGGAAGCCAGAGAGGATTTCCTCCGATCCATAGCGACACACATCATTGGTGCCGACATGAGCGACCACCTGCACATTCGGATTCATTCATGGACTGATAGCGGTCATTTGCAAGTCACAAATTGCATAGTTTTGGGTGTAAATAGATGCGGGCCTATACCTTTCTTACCTTGATTGCGAACAGAATTAGTTCCAAGCTTAGACTTGCGGTGTTCCGACAGTTCATTTACGATTCGCCGCCGTTGTGGCCGAGCGGTTCTAGGCGTTTCAGTCCGGAACCGCGCTGCTGCTACGGTCGCAGGTTCGAATCGTGCCTCGGGCATGGATGTGTGTGATGTCCTTAGGTTAGTTAGGTTCAAATAGTTCTAAGTCTAGGGGACTGATGACCTCGGATGTTAAGTCCCATAGTGCTCAGAGCCAATTGAACCATTTCATTTATGATTCAAGTGAATACGTGATATTTTTTGCAAGAAGTGTTATATGACAATTTATCTATTCCCGGCTTTTCTACTTTCTTTAATGTGGCTCCTGAACTATGTACTGGTACAGCGTTATTTTACATACAGAAAATACCGCTGACTAATTTCGAATTTCTTGATATTGGCCGAAGAATTGGCTGCATTTCTTGTGACCTTACTTTCTTATTGATGCCCTGATCTGTGTACAAATGACAGCCTCGCCAGTACACTGCCCTCTTACACCATGTGTACGCCATACTACCGCCATCTGTATGTGTGCATACGCCTACCCCATGGCTTTTGTTACCTCAGTGAAAGTTCAGGTTTTTCATTATGAATCGTTTTACTGTGCAGGGTTGTGGATGATTTGGCTGCCTATAGGACAGCAGCAAATCCAGAAGGTTGTAATGAACTGCAGATGATTGACTCCTACAGGGACCTGGTCGCAGGTAAATGTAACTACTGCACGTAAATCCGAGGACACGTCAATTACTGTTTGTTTACACTATTGGTTGAAACAGTAACAACCATATACCGTAATACCTAGGAATAACCATCCAGACAGACCTAAGACAGGATGACAAAATGACGGGAGTGTAATTTATTTATCCACGAAGAAAACACTTGTTCGATTTATTTGAGTATTGCTCGCCAACATGGGACCCTTATCAGTTTTGATTAATAGAAAATATAACGCATGCGACCGTTTAATCGGCGCGACTCCTGTGGTAGACGCTGCTAGAGGGATGGTTTGCTTTCCTCCAGTTGCGATATCAGTGCACACCGGTTAGGAGTCGCAAAATGATCGAACCTTGATAGAATCGCCGAGAATGTTACGCTACACGAAAAACTAAAAAGACGTAATTGTTCCACACGCTTAAAGTACACTCCTGGAAATTGAAATAAGAACACCGTGAATTCATTGTCCCGGGAAGGGGACACTTTATTGACACATTCCTGGGGTCAGATACATCACATGATCACACTGACAGAACCACAGGCACATAGACACAGGCAACAGAGCATGCACAATGTCGGCACTAGTACAGTGTATATCCACCTTTCGCAGCAATGCAGGCTGCTATTCTCCCATGGAGGAGATCGTAGAGATGCTGGATGTAGTCCTGTGGAACGGCTTGCCATGCCATTTCCACCTGGCGCCTCAGTTGGACCAGCGTTCGTGCTGGACGTGCAGACCGCGTGAGACGACGCTTCATCCAGTCCCAAACATGCTCAATGGGGGACAGATCCGGAGATCTTGCTGGCCAGGGTAGTTGACTTACACCTTCTAGAGCACGTTGGGTGGCACGGGATACATGCGGATGTGCATTGTCCTGTTGGAACAGCAAGTTCCCTTGCCGATCTAGGAATGGTAGAACGATGGGTTCGATGACGGTTTGGATGTACCGTGCACTATTCAGTGTCCCCTCGACGATCACCAGTGGTGTACGGCCAGTGTAGGAGATCGCTCCCCACACCATGATGCCGGGTGTTGGCCCTGTGTGCCTCGGTCGTATGCAGTCCTGATTGTGGCGCTCACCTGCACGGCGCCAAACACGCATACGACCATCATTGGCACCAAGGCAGAAGCGACTCTCATCGCTGAAGACGACACGTCTCCATTCGTCCCTCCATTCACGCCTGTCGCGACACCACTGGAGGCGGGCTGCACGATGTTGGGGCGTGAGCGGAAGACGGCCTAATGGTGTGCGGGACCGTAGCCCAGCTTCATGGAGACGGTTGCGAATGGTCCTCGCCGATACCCCAGGAGCAACAGTGTCCCTAATTTGCTGGGAAGTGGCGGTGCGGTCCCCTACGGCACTGCGTAGGATCCTACGGTCTTGGCGTGCATCCGTGCGTCGATGCGGTCCGGTCCCAGGTCGACGGGCACGTGCACCTTCCGCCGACCACTGGCGACAACATCGATGTACTGTGGAGACCTCACGCCCCACGTGTTGAGCAATTCGGCGGTACATCCACCCGGCCTCCCGCATGCCCACTATACGCCCTCGCTCAAAGTCCGTCAACTGCACATACGGTTCACGTCCACGCTGTCGCGGCATGCTACCAGTGTTAAAGACTGCGATGGAGCTCCGTATGCCACGGCAAACTGGCTGACACTGACGGCGGCGGTGCACAAATGCTGCGCAGCTAGCGCCATTCGACGGCCAACACCGCGGTTCCTGGTGTGTCCGCTGTGCCGTGCGTGTGATCATTGCTTGTACCGCCCTCTCGCAGTGTCCGGAGCAAGTATGGTGGGTCTGACACACCGGTGTCAATGTGTTCTTTTTTCCATTTCTAGGAGTGTAGTTGTGCATTGTGTGTTACCAACTTGTAGGATGAAATTGTTGTTAGAAGTAATACACAGGGTGTTACAAAAAGGTACGGCTAAACTTTCAGGAAACATTTCTCACACACAAATAAAGAAAAGATGTTATGTGGACACGTGTCCGGAAACGCTTAATTTCCATGTTAGAGCTCATTTCAGTTTCGTCAGTATGCACTGTACTTCCTCGATTCACCGACACTTGGCCCAATTGAAGGAATGTAAAGTTGACTTCGGTGCTTGTGTTGACATGCGACTCATTGCTCTACAGTACTAGCATCAAGCACATCCGTACGTAGCATCAACAGGTTAGTGTTCATCACGAACGTGGTTTTGCAGTCAGTGCAATGTTTACAAATGCGGAGTTGGCAGATGCCTATTTGATGTATGGATTAGCTCGGGGCAATAGCCGTGGCGCGGTACGTTTGTATCGAGACATATTTCCAGAACGAAGGCGTCCCGACAGGAAGACGTTCGAAGCAATTGATCGGCGTCTTAGGGAGCACGGAACATTCCAGCCTATGACTCGCGACTGGGGAAGACCTAGAACAGGGCTTCACAACATACGTGCTCGCTGAGCAAGCTGTGAGCAGCAAGGCGCGAGAACGGAGCAGCGTGAGCACGCTACCCCCACTACCGGACCAGAGCGGAGAGTGGGGAGAGTCACGTGGGGCACACAACAGCTGCCGCCAGTCGATGCAAATCCGCGGCCACCTGCAGGGATATCACTCACGAATTATTACTGCGACAAATGAAACAAATAAAGGAGAATGTACATGTGCCACATAATTTTATTAGCTTAGTGTATGCCTCTGCCATCTGTAGACACTGAAACTAAAGAATTCCACGACAATCCTATATATTCAACACTTTCTTCAACACTACTTAAAATATCACCTCCGGTTGTAGTGTTCTTCACGGCTACTACATCGAGGAGCTCCTCCCTCACCTGAAGATCTCTATTAACACCTCTAATAAATATGGCAAGCTGCGTTGTTCCAGTGATATCAACACTTTCGTCCAGAGCTAGAGAATACGCCATAAAATCTTTACCGATATTTGCAGGCTGGCTCTGGACGTCGTCTGCCATGACCTGTATGCAACGCATAATGGTCATGTTAGATAATGGCACAATCCGAAACTGTTCAACTTGAGATGGACACAAATGTTCCGCTGCAACTACCAAACATTCGTTTATTAAATCGCCATCAGGTAAGGGGCGCAGGGATTTTGCTAAAAGCAAAGCAATTTTGTAACCCACTCTGAGAGCTGCCTCAGTTGATTTTTCTTCGTCGTCCAGATCTTCTTCGGATAGCTTCCTTTTAAGTTTAATAACTTCCTGTGCACGATCTGGTCAATCACTTTTTCCACGTCCGTAGTCTTTCGCGTGGTAGGACATAGAATGTCGCTGCAAATTAAATTTCGTAAAGGAATTCAGCGTTTTGTGACATACTAAACATTTTGCAACACCATCTTTTTCTGTAAACAGATACAATTCCCCCCAATGGGGGTTGAACTGCGAAAGCATGGTTGGGGTTACACAACGACGACTTCACATGATTCTTAACCAGCGAAGTGACTGTTAAGAGCTGATCGTAGTACTTAAAACGTTACACAGTCGGCGCGAATTCAATAGGCACGCTGCGGCCCTATTCAAACGTGCGCGCGCATTTCCCCTCCCTCCCTACTCCGCGACCTTGCAGCTGCTCGCGAGCACGTGCCTGAGCAGACGCGAGTACTCGCGCTCAAAACCGGCCAGTTGTTAAGCCCTGACCTAGAACGACGAGGAGGACACCTGCAATGGACGAGGCAATTCTTCGTGCAGTTGACGATAACCCTAATGTCAGCGTCAGAGAAGTTGCTGCTGTACAAGGTAACGTTGACCACGTCACTGTATGGAGAGTGCTACGGGAGAACCAGTTGTTTCCGTACCATGTTACAGCGTGTGCCGGCACTATCAGCAGCTGATTGGCCTCCACGGGTACACTTCTGCGAATGGCTCATCCAACAATGTGTCAATCCTCATTTTAGTGCAAATGTTCTCTTTACAGATGAGGCTTCATTCCAACGTGATCAGATTGTAAATTTTCACAATCAACACGTGTGGGCTGACGAGAATCCGCACGTAATTGTGCAATCACGTCATCAGCACAGATTTTCTGTGAATGTTTGGGCAGGCATTGTTGGTGATGTCTTGATTGGGCCCCATGTTCTTCCACCTACGCTCAATGGCGCACGTTATCATGATTTCATACGGGATACTCTACCTGTACTGCTAGAACATGTGCCTTTACAACATGTGGTTCATGCACGATGGAGCTCCTGCACATTTCAGTCGAAGTGTTCGTACGCTTCTCAACAGAATCGGTGACCGATGGATTGGTACAGGCGGACCAATTCCATGGCCTCCACGCTCTCCTGACCTTGACTTTCATTTATGGGGCATTTGAAAGCTCTTGTCTACGCAACCCCGGTACCAAATGTAGAGACTCTTCGTGCTCGTATTGTAGAGGGCTGTGATACAATACGCCATTCTCCAGGTCTGCATCAGCCCATCAGGGATTCCATGCGACGGAGGATGGATGCATGTATCCTCGCTAACGGAGAACATTTTGAACATTTCCTGTAACAAAGTGTTCTAAGTCACTCTGGTAATTTCTGTTGCTGTGTGTTTCCATTCCATGATTAATGTGATTTGAAGAGAAGTAATAAAATGAGCTCTAACATGGAAAGTAAGCGTTTCCGGACACATGTCCACGTAACATATTTTCTTTCTTTGTGCGTGAGGAATGTTTCCTGAAAGTTTGGCCGTACCTTTGTGTAACGCCCTGTATAATCAGAGGTGCAGCAGCAAGGCATATTTCATTGCTTTGGACAGCTAGAAATCAGCTTTCCGTGTATTCTCGCCATTAACAAATGTTTCATTAATAAATTTCATCAATCTATGTCGGTTGTAGCGAACATAAAAATGAGATAAGAGGCATATAGATACTCGTTTTTACTTGTCAAATTGCTGGCTGGAGAAAGAATTAGACGATTCAGGTTTAGAGTTAAATTATAAGTTAATACTTAAGCTCGAAGTTATCAATTTCGAAGTTCTTCAGAGGCATTTGAGTCTTAGCCTACCCCAAAACTAGAAGAAACCGTACAATTAAAGTTAAAATATAACAATGCTTTGAAAAAAGTGAGTTTATTTTGTATGTTACTACACTTTCGTTCGATCCATCCGTGAGTTGAGAACTCACTGTTCAGTTATAAAGTTCACTGGAGCTTCCTAGAAATACCCTCTTGTTTCTACGCTGCAGCCGGCAGGACGGAAAACAATCACGCGCGCTGTTCAGCCATGGTTTTAATAGTATAAGTCGTGAGAGCAGGGGATTAATTATTTACATCATGGCTTGTGCTGTGAGAACACTTGTGCATTCAGTGAATTAGAGGACAAAACGATTTTCAAGCTGGACGCATGGAACAAAGTGCGCATATAAAGATAGGCGGTTCATACCACACTTCAGACATTAAAATAGTTGATGGGGAACAAATCAGATAATTTAAGATGTCTTGCTACGACAAGTATCCTTGGCTTACATGTTGCTCTGTACAAATATATTGTATTGCTACGTATGTATTTTGTTTGGTGGATCTGGGATTGAAAAAGAATTGACTTCAGCTTCCTTCGGAACATGTGTAACAACAAAGTTTCACATAAAAGCCGACAAGCTCGAGATTTCAAGAAGGCACCTTCAGAATGAAGGGTGTTTTCAGTTTTGGGGTCATGAACGAACTGAATATTCAATTTCTAAGGGCCCACATTCTAGCCGTAAAACATACTGCTACTGTGCACGAAAATATTTCGTAATCGAGAGACGTACACGTGATGTTTGTTTCTTGGGGTAGCAAGAGCTTGCGTTCATAGGACACTTTGAAGTTGAAAGTTCCGACAACAAAGGCAATAGCAGTGTCTTGATTTACTCGAGCTTTCGGCTATATAGAAACAGTTAACAGGTATTCGGGATCACCTGCACAGCACTTCTGGGTTCAAGGGAACATCAAGCAAAGATCGAAACGGATTAATTGAATCGGTTACCAATGTAATTAATGATCGCATTAAAGAAGAGTTACAATCATCTGAGTTTGTTGCAGTGCAAGAAGATGAAAGGTAGTATGTTTCTTGTGAGTCACAAATGAGTATTATTCTCAGATTTTGTATGCAAGAGTGTCCCATAGAAAGAATTATTGATTTATATACTGTTCCTAGTGACAAAACTGCTCAGCATTTATTATAAATTGTACTCACTGCACTTGGTGTTCGGCGAGTTACTGACAAATAATGTATGACGGAGCCTCAGTGATGGTGAGTAAACGTGGAGGTGACCAAAATTTTGTTAAACATAAATGTCCGTCAACTATATTTTGCACAGTTATGTTCAAAAACTTAATATAGTGATGTTATATTTTCCAAAAATATCAAAGCAGTTAAATTTGTCATTTAATCTCGTAGCATGCCATTCACTTTAGCAAGACCTCAGAGAAAACACAGCTCTTAGAAAACAAAGGATTCACATTGCCTCAGACATGTACTGCACACTGGAATTTCTTTCAGCGAGCTGTTTCGACAATATAACGACGAAAGAAAATCGCAACATGTAAAAATATTAATGTAGAGCAATGAAACTTCCAGAATACATTAGTCTAAATAATATATTTAAGTGATTAACATTGCAAGACCGTTGGTTAATGTAAGCGCGAGATAAGCATTGCAAATGTGAAATACTGGTATATTAAAAACCGGTGTAGCCGGCGGAATGTTGAATGCAAGTATGCAAACATGCATGCGTTGTGATGAACAGGTGCCTGATGTCAGTCTGTGGTAGGGAGCTCATGCCTATTAAACTTGGTCGCTCGATACAGTGACAGTTAATGCTGGTTGTGGATGACAGTGGAGTGGACGTCCGATGATGTCCCATATGTTCTCGATTGGACACCGATCTGGTGATCAAGCAGGAAAAGGCAACATGTAGACGCTCTGTACAGGATGTTACGTTACAACAGGGGTATGTGGGCGAGAGTTATCCTCTTGGAAAACACCCCCCTGGTACATAAATACCAGCGCAACAGGTCGGATCACCAGACTGACGTACAAATTTGCAGTCAGGTTGTTGGGATAACCACGACAGTGCTCTTGCTGTCATACTAAACCACGCCCCAGGCCATGTCTCCAGGTGTAGTCCCAGTGAGTCCAGCACGCAGACAGGTTGATTGCGAGCCCTCAACTGGTCTCCTCGTCACGAATACACGGCCATCACTGGCAACGAGGCAAAACCGGCTTTCATCAGAAAACACAACAGACCTCCACCCTGCCCTTCGCTGAGCTCTCGCTCGACGCCACTGAAGTCGCAAATGGCCGTGGTTTGGGGTCTGTCGAATGTACTCTACAGGTGGTTCGGAGCTGTCCTTGAAGTAACCAATTTGTAACAGTTCGTTTTGTCACAATGGTGCCAACTGCTGCCCAGATTGCTGCTGGTGGTGCAGTACAGCGTGCCAGAGCCATACAGCGTACACGGTGGTCTTCCCTCTCTCCCATGCGACGTGGACCTCCGGAGCCCGGTCATCTTGCGACCGTGCGTTCTCGTGACCACCGCTGCAAGCAATCGTGTACAGTGTATATATTCCTGCCAAATCCTTCTGCAGTATATCAGAAGAAACGTCCAGCTTTTCGTAGTCCTATTATACTACCTCGTTCAAACTCAATGAGATTCTGATAATGGCGTCTTTATCGCCTTAAAGGTAAATAACGCTCACGACCGTTACAGCGTGTATTCAAAGCAAACCTAATTTTCATCCTCATAGTGGCTCTACTAGCGCCATTCTTATGCGACTGGCGCGAAATTTCAGTAACCATCTTTCAAATGTAGAACACGCCTAGCAACTTTCATTTATGTTGCTCAACTCGTTCTTGGTGTTCGATATTTTTCCGTCAGTGTATTTGTTGCGAATAGTCAGTAGCTAAGAAGTAATAAATTAAAATGTCATCTATGATGTCGAAGTTTTTCACGCATCTCAGTGTTTATGACGTCACATCTCCTGAACTGTGTGTTGAACAATGATATGTTTGCATGTATATTCAGTGATATATATGAATACTGTCTGCGAAATTTGATGCAAATGGAGTTGGTAGTAAATAAGAAAGAAATTAAAATATCATTCCTGATACGGCAGTTTTACTGCATAAACAATGAAAATGATGTAAGCGATAAACTTATTTCCTTTCATCGTTTAGTGGGAGCTGTCAGCGAGAAAGTGTCTCCTCCATGTTTGAAATTATGTGTAAAATTGGTTGTAAATCACTAACTGCTCTGATTCTCACATGCTGGACGAATCTAGTCTGGCTATTTGCGCGTCATGAGCAACGCCTCTTTTTCACCCCCACCTCTTTGAGGGGCGGGTGGCTGTCACCCCATCAGTGATTCTTTCCAGACAGTAAAAGATGTATCAGGTTTGGTTGAAATCTATGGAATGGTTAGGAGATGTTGAATACACACACACACACACACACACACACACACACACACACACACACACACACGTACACTTCTATAATACGAGAGTGATCACAAAAGTAAGGTCTCCTATTTTTTTTTATAAGTACAGAACTCTGTTTGTGTGGCAGTTGGTCACACTGTTTTGAAGAGTGCTTCACGCGCTGTGTGTAAACATGCGCATGCCGCGCGGAGGCGCTCAGTCTTGGCTTGGAAGACGTTGAGAATGGAGCTCCCTTTGCATGTTACCGGAGTGCAAATTGCGCGCAGTTATTCGGTTTTTGAACGCAAAGGGCACTGCATCGATTGAAATCCATCGCCAGTTGATGGAAGTGTGTGGTGAGACGTGCATGGATGTCAGACATGTTCTTAACTGGTGTAGAGGTTTTGCAGCTGGTCGGGCCGAAATTCACGACGAACAAAGGAGCGGGAGGCCGTCAATTTCTGAGGAGACTGTGTTGAAGGTTGAGCAAAGCATGCGTGAAGATCGGCGGATCACTCTGGATGATCTCTGCACGTTGGTTCCTGACGTTTCCCGAAGCGCCGCCCACATAATTTTAACGGAAACGTTGAACTACCGGAAGGTGTACGTACGATGGGTGCCACGCATGCTGACTGAGGACCATATGCGGCAACGAGTTGATGCTTCCCGCGCATTTCTTCGCCGCCTTGCAGCCGAACAGGACAACTTTCTGGACTCAATTGTTACGGGTGACGAAACCTGGGCATACCACTTTACACCTGAGACCAAGCAACAATCACGCCAGTGGTGGCATCCTTCTCCACCAAAGCAAACAAACACAGTCTGCCGGTAAAGTCATGACAACCGTGTTTTTGGGATTGGGAAGGGGTATTGTTCGTCGACTTCATGCCCACTGGGACCACAATTGACGCTGACAGGTACTGTGAGACTCTGAAGAAACTCAAACGGGCAATTCAAAAACAGAGAAGAGGAATGCTGAGCAAGGGTGTACACATTCTCCATGACAACGCTCGCCCACACATCGTTCGGCAAACCGTTGCTCTTCCGCAACAGTTTCAGTGGAACATAATCACCCACCCTATAGTCCTGACTTGGCGCCCAGTGACTATCACCTGTTCCCTAGGTTAAGAGAACATTTGGCCGGAAAGCGATTCAGCTCCGACGACGAGGTGAAAGAACAGGTTCATAACTTTCTGAACAGCATGACAGCGAGCTAGTATGACATGGGCATACAAAAACAGCCGCAGCACCTACAAAAATGCATCGACAGAAATGGTGATTATGTAGAAAAATAGCTAAATGTTCAAGCTGTAAACTGATTTAAACGACTGCAGAAATAAACATGTCTATGTACTTTTAAAAAAAAATAGGAGACCTTACTTTTGGGATTTCCCTCGTATGTATGGATTTTCGTCATTTAACGTCAAATGAAAGAGGTGCTCCAGTCAGTTTTTCGGATTTTCATGAAGTTTTCTTTGTTCGCTCCTACATCAATTTGGAATTGATAGCGCTTCAGTTGATCTAACGCTTGTTATAATTCCTGAATAGCGCTGTATTAAAATTTAAAAAAAAACTGATGCATTTCTTTCTTGATTCCATAAAACCGCTAAACAAAAGCCCAAAGACGATCGATCAAGGTTCAGGATTATCGCTAGATATCGCGTTAAAAATAAAATCAAAAGGAAAACTGCAGCGTGAAATAACATTTAGAAAAAGCTTCCATCATAAATCTGAGTAATATCTCACTTGTTACTATTATGGGAAAAAACCGCAAAATATTTTCTTCTTTGCTCTTTTCTTGCCGTCTGTTTTCGAAACGTTTGTTTCATTGTTTTGAAGTGGTAAGAGAATGTGACAGGAAGCTGTATTCGATAGGATAAATGTTTATTAACACTATTTCTAGTTTTAGATAGTTTACTGAAAGCAATACTTATAGTTCTGTGGTTTACGTTAGAGGAATGTGAAGCGTTAACTGTATGTCACATCTTAAAGTATAATCTGTCTTCCAATGAACAGTCGTGAAGCAACTACATAAATTGAGTATAACTGTAACAGACTAAACTTTTACTTCTAGGCACATGCCCAATGAAGAAGTGAAGCTATACTCTGACACTGAAGTGTCTGTAAGCTGGACAACGTTGGTCGTTGTCGCGAGTGAAATATTCACAATGACAGAAGTGCAGCTCAGTTTGCAAATATGAAGGAACTCTGCATGCATCTATCAACTCTGTCCTCCGAATCGCGCTTTCGAATTGCAGCTCAAGCTGACTGGGTATTACAATTCTCCCGTTGCTTTTGCGTTTAGGAGTGTAAATACATACATGGATATCCCATACTAGATGTGCGAATTTCTCTCATTATTTTGTTATTCAAATATTATTAAAAATAATGAAGTGCAAATCGTATTCCACTGCCTTCTCGCTTTCATTTCAGAAACAAATTTATCACATTAACTAACCACGTATTTCTGTGAACTGTCGTTTCATTCACAGACGTTCTTGGGGACAGCATACTGTTTAGAATAATAAAATCAATATTGCTCTAAAATTAAGCATAGATAAAATTATCCTAATAACACCTTATGAAAATAAAACTTTAACAAAGCCAACTGGACTCCGAAGAAGGCACTTCATGTTGCTTTAGTAACTTGCTCTAGGACGTGATACTGACAGCGCGGCTGCGACTTTCCGAATGTACAGCTTTCAAATATTCGCGCGCACCTGTGTTTGCACCTGCACCTCTGCAGCCGTACAGGAGACAACGCTTTGCGCTTGCGCGACGTTTTTTTTTTTTTTGTTCTTTTTTTTTTGTGGTGCTGAAGTCTGATCAACTTCGTTGATTTTTACTTCTGTAGGGAATGGAAGGGGTAAAAATTTTCTCTTTATTTATTTATCCTTCTTTCAGCTTTAGTTTGGGCACACAGAAGGGTCCTTTGACTCGCTGCTTTTGGTGTGTGTTTGAAAACATGTGTGTAGAAGTGCTAAAGAACGATATGTCCTTAAATTATGGATAATTACGTAGGGATATCATTTACGGAGGCTCAAATACTATCGCCTTCGGTACTTTATATTTGTGGTTGCGTAATGGTTCTACCATACCTACTGTGGTGAGTTGTGGTGTACTGTCACGTATCATGTCCAACTTCCGAAATAAGGTTCGTGCCTTCTCCTTGACCTTGTCTGAGAGGTAAGATTCGCTTAAGGCTCGATGAATGTCATGATTTCGGATCCACCATTGGGCTCCTGTGATCCATCGTAGGCATCTGCTTTGTACAACCTGTAGCTTCTTGTAGTTAGTGGCACACGTAGTATCCCAAGAGGTCGATCCATACAAAATAGATGGTTCGACTGTGGCATGGTACAACTGGAGTTTCGTGCGTTGGCTGAGGTATGAGCTCTTCAGAAATGGGAGGAGAGCTCCCAGCATTTTGAGGCCAGACGTCTTCTTCTCCATAATGTGATGACTATACAACAGTTTGGCGTCCAGATGCACTCCCAGGTATTTTACAGTTGTTGCCCAGGGGAGTGGCTGGTCTGATATCCGTAGGCGTGCATTGACGATGGGTCTCCGACGTGTGAAGACAATAACTTTGGTTTTCTCTGCATTGTCCGTTATTTTGTTCATGTGGGTCCAGTGGTCCACTAAATCTAGTTGGCGCTGCATCCGTGTGACGAGGTGGTCCATTCTGGTGCCTGCAGTCAGGAGCGCTGTGTCGTCGGCATAGAAACTGGCAGTAACATGTGGCACCGTCGGGAGGTCGTTAATATATAAATTAAACAGCAGTGGAGATATGACCGATCCTTGTGGAAGTCCTTCAAGGACAGGCCGTGTTGTTGAATTCTTGTCGTCAATGCGAACATATAATCTGCGATCCTGAAGAAAATTATCGAGAAGTTTTAAGTAGCAGTCTGGTAGGGGAGTGGTACGTCGGAGCTTGACGATCAAGTTGCGTCACCATACTTTATCGTAAGCCTTCTCTATATCGAGAAATACTCCAATAGTATGTCGTTTCTTGTTGAAATTGTCTTGGATAGATTCCGTGATGCGCAGTAGTTGTAACTCAGCCGATAGCTTCGCCTGGAAGCCAAACTGCTCCGGTCGGATGATAATGTGTGCCACAAGGATGTCCAGCATGCGTTCCAGTAGGACACGTTCCAGGACCTTTCCCAGCGTCGGCAGTAAACTTATGGGTCTGTAGCTGTCAGGGTGTGAGAGATCCTTGCCCGATTTTGGTATTGGCACTATTCTGGCAATCTTCCATGCCTCTGGGAAGTATCCAGTCCTGAGGCAGCTGTTCACTATCCGGGTGAGAAGCACAACAGGCTTTCTCGGGAAGTGTTTCAATTCCGTATTGCTGATTCTATCTGCTCCAGGTGAGGTGTGTTTGCTATACTTGATAATCCTCCGAATTTCCTCCGGCGTTGTCAGCCGGGGCATAGTGTTGATCGGGGCGTCCCGAATAGCTTCCCATTCCGCCGCTGTGTCCTCCTCTGCACGGTGGAGTGCATCATCTCCATCCTCCGTGGGGGGCGTAGTCATCTGTTGTTGGTATGTATCCGCATACAGCTCCGCCTGCGCCAGTGAGTCGTACAAGAGGCCATGAGGTCCTCGAATTGCCCTTTTGGGGGGCTGTTGCTGTCTGAGACTTTTAACTATTCGCCATTCATCTTTGGTGCGTAATAGAAAGTTGTCCATTTTGAGTTCCCACGTGTGTTGCTTCCAGTCCTGAACCTTCCGCCGGAGTTCTCGGGTTAGTCTGTGGGTCTCCCGTCTATCATCCGGATGGCGGTAACGGACCCATCGTTTCCGAAATCGATTGCGCCTTGTCTTAAGTTCCTGCAGTGGTGGTGGAAACTCGTCATAATTGACTTCTGGTTGCAGGTGCTCCATGAGTGCTCGTTGTTTCTCATCGTTAATCTTCTTCGTGAGTACTGCGACTGCCACATCAATCGCTTCTCTGGTAGTAACAACCTGGGTTGGTCGCACATTGTTGTTTAGGTACGCTTGGAACTGCTGCCAGTCGTAAGTTCTTGTCGTCGGCAGTGGGAGTTGCAAAGTAGCCCTCTCTATGAGTCCTAACACCGGTCTGTGGTCCGACGAAAGATCATCCAGCGTCCGCAGTTGGAGATTCGGGTTGATGTTCTTGATTATGGCGATGTCTAGAACATCAGGGTCTTGTGTCTGGACGTAAGGTATCCTCGTCGGTTCCCGTGTTCCATGGACGGAAACATGTAAATTCTCAGCCAGTGCAAACAACATATGTCCTTTTGGGTTAGTCTTACGGGAATTCCAGGCAACATGTTTACTATTAAGATCCCCTCCAAGGAGGATCTTGTCGTAACCCTCTGTAACGGCGTAAAGATCTTCGGGGTGGAGAGGCTTCTTTGGGCTAAGGTAAGCCGCAATACAGGTAATGTTTCCGAGCGTCGTGTGGATTATTACTGCCGTGGCCTCTAAAGTCTGGAGTTGGGGTAAACGTTCTTGGTTGTGACGAATGCATTTTTTGATCAGAACTGCGGTCCCACCACCCCGTTGGTCCCGTCTGTCCGTCCGGTAGATGTGCATGTTCCTCAAGCGGAGGTCGGTTGACTCGCGGAGATGTGTTTCGGAGACAAATGCTACGTCTATCTTGTGGCGATGTAAGAAGTCCGTGAATTCTATTTTCTTCAGTTTCAGGCCGTTGGCATTCCAAATGCAGAAGTTAAGATTCCTCGTGTGATGCCGTCTGTCCATTTAGGGTGTTTGAAAATCTGTCAGTACGCTTTCGACAAGCGAGAGGATAGACGTCAGCTTCTGCTGGAGGGCGGTGAGTAGTTGAAGAATATCTGTTAACGCTGGTGTAAAGGTGGTCGACCAGGCAGATGATGTCTCCACTGGTGTTGGCGTCGGTGGATGGGCATGTATTGCTTCGGAGTACGAGCGCTGTTGTCTTGTCTGTCTTAGAGTCACTCTGGGTGCCGGTTGTGGTCGAGAGGCGATTGTTTCCACAGGGAGAGGTGCCGCTTGTTGTTGGGTGGCCGGAATCGCTGCCATGGCCGAGTTCTTAACAATTATAGGCCGTTGTGGGGTCGACTTCTTTGGTGTCCTTCTAGTATATTTCCGTAGGAGTTCTTGAAATTTGGGGCAGCCACGGAAGGTCGCTGGATGTTCTTGGTCACAATTGGCGCACTTTGGGGGCGCCGTCCTAGGATGGGTACAATTCGATGATTTATGGGATCCACCGCAGCGGACGCAGCGTGCTGGCATGCTGCAGTAGTTCGCTGTATGCTCGAAACGTTGGCAATGTCGGCACTGGACTGGTCCTTCTCTACTATTATAGGTTTCTATTATCACTCGTGTGTAGAGCAGGTATTTGACATCATAGATCTTGTCACTGTCTTTTCCGGATGGGAGGGTGACTCGGTACACAGGTTGCGGTATCAATTGTTTCGTCTTCTCGTCGCGTTCCTTAAATTGGTAGACTTGTAGCACTTTGAAGCCTTTTTCCTTGAGGGCAAAGGAAAGTTGTTCTTCGGTAACTTCCGCCGGAAGGCGTTTGACAACTACTTTCAGTTCCCTGTCGTCTGGTGCTTGATGCGTAAAATAGGAGAAGCTGTGGTTCGTGAAGAATTTTATGGCACGCCTTTGGTCTTCGAAGGGCTCAAAGTGGTATTTGATGCGGTCCTTTTGGTATATAGCTTTAAGGTTGCCCTCTAGAAGTCCGTTGAGCGTTTCATTGAGGTGAACGTAATCCTTTGTGTAATAAATTGTGACTGGGGGCACTTTGCGAAGCACATTCTTGTCTCTGTCCACGGCTTCTGCGGCATTAGAAGTCTGTGCCTGCGGTTTGTTGGTGGTTGATGGAGGCGCAGCTTGAGGTGCCAGTGGCGCGAATCGGTTCGTTGTGGGGATGGTCTCCGTTCGTCTCTTAGCCGGATGGGCTAAGTCCTTGGCTAATGCGTTGCTTCTGCACCGTTTGTTGTATACGAGCGTAAAGTCCCCCTCTGCGTGTGGGGAGTCGTTGTCGTTTTCTGCTGGAAAGGCCGCTGCCATCTCCGCGTCGTCAACCGTTTGGTGGGAGTGCTGTGATTCGACATCTGAGTCCACAGATGGAGATGCCAAACAGGTGTCGTTATCCTGCTCTTGCGTGTCCCGTGAATAGCGGATAAGGCGTTGTATGTCCTTCAGCGTTTCTTTGTCCTCCTCCCGACATATATCGAGTCTTCTGGCGTAGTCCTGGCGGTCGTCTTCATTGCTGCGTCCGTCGTGATGTGACGTATGACCGACGTCCGAATACGGTTTCGTCGTGTGGTGTGTAGTCTTCTGCGGTCGAATAGCGCCTGTCGATCGTCGTTCTATCCTGTCATGAACCGGTGCCGTAGCCTGGGTCGTCAACCTGGGATCCGTCCAGTGTAGAGCGGCCGCTGGAACGTCCGGCGGGCCAGGCCCAACCGACCGACCAGCGGCCGACTCCGGCTCGTCCGAGGCGGCTGCCCCGGCCGCGCGCGCATCGTCCTCGCTCGTCGGCATCGCGAACTCGACTGAACCACGTCGAGATGTGCAGTGCTTCCGCTGCCAGCAGATTGGCCACGTGGCTAAATACCACAAAGGCGCGCGACGTAGCGCCGAAGTGCGCAAACTGCGGAGGAAAGTCTGGCGTGAGGTCAGTCGCTTGACGGCGCGTTTCGGCGCGGGCACGCCCGTTGCCGGCGCGTCGTAAGGCACGGAAGCTCGCACTGGGGCGTATCGCTTTCCAGTCGGGTGTGCAGCGGCAGTCCTCACAGGGGAAATGATGCGTCTCTTATAGCCTCTCCTTCCCAAGTGGCTCTTTCCGCCTTCCCGTGGTGCCAGACGTTAAGCTCGGCATTCTGCCTTGCGACAAAAGGGAGAGCTGCGACCCAACCCGATGCGAAAGCGAAGGGTGCGTGGCACAGGGGGAGCTGTGTCGAGGGACCGAACACCAGTCCCTTTCTGTTCGCAGGGCACAGTCCAGCAGGTGCTCTGCATGCCGGCGATCTCGTTTGTCGGCGTGGGATCGCGGTGCGAGTCGGCAAGGGTGCTTCGCCGCGCCCCTGGGTAACCGGGGCGTGTTCTGCCAAACCCAGGAGGTGGTGACATCGCCTGGGCCACTTTAGATGGGTCCAGACCGCTGAACGTCTGGGGGACCGGCCTGCCACCTGAGTAGGAGTGGGTCCTTGGCCGAGAGGTGGAAACTCGGGCAAGTAGGCGGCGAAGGGCGAGAGGTGCATCCGCCTCTCTGGAGTGCGGGGTGCAGTTGCCGAGGAGCGTCGCGTGAAATCGTCGATGACGGAGACACCGAGGGGGGCCAGTGCACTGGTGACGGTGTGCTGAACCCAGCAGCTCGGAAGTGCCCTTGACCTAGGGGCGAGGTTGGTGGGTGAGCTGCAGAAGTACCCCCCCCCCCATGCCAGAGGAGCCGGTCCGGGGTAAGATACAGGCTCCCACCCCTTTTTTTTTCACTCGTCAATCAATATGGCTACAACTGAGACGAGTGAATCGAGTGCGCTCAAGCGAGCATCTGCGGTGCTTGATCCCCCTCCACAGGACGAGACGGGACTGGCAGAAGACGAAACCATCACGCAGAGACATGCACGTGTCACGCTGCTCTTGGAGCAAAACATGAAGAATGGGAAGATAAGTCAGGCGGCATTGTCTATTATTAAGAACGAGCTGGCTGCATGGGCCATCGCCCACGCCAAGCTTGAAGGCCGCGTAGAGGAGCTAGAAAAGGAGAATGAAAGATTACGAAGGCAACCAACAAAGACTTGGGCTAGAGTGGTCGCGCAAGCACCGCCAAAGCCACAAACCAAGAAAGAAACGATCGCCAAGGTGACCAAGCGGTCAGATACGGCGGTCTTCCTCAGAACCCTACCAGGCCAAGACACGAGCGTTAAAAAGATACAAGAACTGCTAACCAAAAGTATTGATCCGGCAAAAGATAAAATTAGAGTAAATAAGGTTAAACCTAGTAGAAACTCAGTGATTGTGGAGGTGGCTACAGAAGAAGACAAAGAAAAATTGTTAAAGAATCCCAAGCTGAACTCGGTGGTCAAGTGTGAACCGCCGAGAAAAAGGAACCCGCTGGTCATCCTATACGATGTACCAGCAACAATGACAAACGAGGAACTGTACCTGAGCATAAAGGACCAAAACTTTGACCAAATGAATGAAAATGAATTTAAGGATTCTTTTAAATTGAGATTTAAAACGGGACCTCGGGACCGTGATGTTGTACATCACGTCGCCGAGGTCACAGCACCTATGTGGAAGCAGATTATAACAATGGGCAGACTGTATGTTGGCTTCCATGCCATTAATATTAGGGATTACCTTGTGGTACCTCGTTGCCATAATTGTGGAGACTTGGATTACATTCTAAGGCACTGCACCAGGGAGTCGGCTTGCTCCAGGTGCGGCGAAGATGGTCACTCACGAAAAGAATGTAAAGCCGCAAGTGTATGCATTCCTTGCAAAAGACGTGGGAAGAAAAGCTGCGGAGCCCCAGGACGAAACTGCCCTACATACCGCATGCTCGAGCAGAGACTAATATCTAGAACGGACTATGGCTGAGTATATCAAACAGAACAGGATGCCAAAGCGAAAATCCCCTAGCAAAAGGAGGAGGCATGCCATTAGGGCAAATAGGTTTAAAGAATTCATAAAGTCTCTTTCGAGAGATCCGATACCTGAGACAGTTGACAAAAGTATCCAAACAGATCCACCGAAAATCGATAAATGTATCCAGACGGAAACTACCCCTACGGCTACTCCCTCCTCTCTCAGCAGGGAAGTGAAGCCGACAAAACACCAGCAACGGCAAATGCATCCTGTGCCTGAGGTCCCAGCAAATGAAAGTAACCATAAAGAACAAAAGCCTGTGCAAGAGAGCACAATAACAAGCTCTCTAGACACCCCAGTGGTAAGACTACCACCAGTAGATCCGGTACGCATATACCCAAATTTAGAATTTACAATGCAACTGGCGAGATTGGAGCAGCCGGCTACCTTGACCACTGCCTTAAGACATGTGGTCCGCGTAGGACACGAATATGGAAGAAGAGTCACCTTCTCGGTAATGGAGGCTGTAGACAGAATACAGCTTAAGTCAGTGAATCTCCCCACCGACTTCGGAGCCCTGCGAGACTTACTAAAGAAAGTGTTCGAGAGAAGAGGAGAAAAATTTGACCTAAATGACATTTACGAACAGTCAGTTTTGGCTAATGGACGTATTACGTATGACTGGAACAAGACATGGCCAGAAGACCACATACATACATACTTTCCGTAGATGACAAAAATTACCATTAGCCAACTCAATACGCATAACAGTCGACTTGTAATGCAGGAGCTGCGAAAGGAAGTGGAGGAGAGGAGGCTGGATGTGCTCTGTCTACAAGAGCCGTACTCCCTGGCTGGAAAAATTGCATTTGCAGCCGCGACGTGGCAGGTCATCAGCCAAGGAGATAATCCGAAAGCGGCAATAATAATCACGAACAAGGCCCTGAAAGTAACTACACTGTCACAGTTCACTAGTAGTCACTGCAATGTCGTGGAGCTGCTATCTCCCAGTGAAACAATAATATTAATTAATATGTACTTTCAGTACGGAGATAACATTGAAACACATCTTGACCATGTAACTACAGTAACTACGGCACTGCAAGGACGAAGGATGATAATCACTGCTGATATCAATGCAAAATCCCCCCTGTGGCACAGCGGCACAAGGGATACCAACGGAGAGAAAGTAGAGGATTTTATCATGGCATCACAACTAGTGATAGCTAACAAGCCTGGTAATCCTCCAACCTATGTAGGGGGAGGAGGACCAGGCACGAACATTGATATAACTATGGCCACCCCCAATGCAATTAACACAATACAAGAGTGGAAAGTAGAAGAAAACGCCACTACAAGTGACCACAACCTAATCACGTTCATTGTGGGTAGAGGAGGGTTCCGCTGGGCCAAGGGGTGGGAGATGCAGTTTAATTACAGAAGGGCCGATTGGGAACGACTAGCAAGGGAGTGCGTCATTCCTGCCTTGCCAGAAGGTGGCGTAGACTTTGACATAGACGTAAACGATCGAGCAGAAGAACTGACCAATGCAATAACTAGCACGGTGAAAGCTGCCGTACCGACCAGGAGGAAGGCCATGGCAGCCTCTCCATCACCATGGTCGCCCGAACTTGAGGATATGCGCCGGTCTGTTAGAAGGTTGAGAAGATATTACCAGCGCAGTGTCGTCTGGCCGGAACGGCAAAGATGCCTGATGCAGTATCGGGAGGCTAAAATTCGTTTTCAGAAAGAACTCCAGGCTGTTAGAATACAAAGTTGGGAAAATTTCGTCCAGAGCCAATTGGCATTGGACCCCTGGGGTACACCGTATAAATTAGTACGAGAAAAGATCCGCTCTCCACTGGAATTATCAACAGTCAGGCACGGGGACAGGATGACGGATCCTGGCAGGAAACTGCTGAGGTCCTCCTCCGGTCCCTGCTGCCTGATGATAGCGCGGATGGGGAATCCGATCAGCAACAACAAATAAGACAAGAAAACCTCAATGAATACACCAACGACACGCTAGTCTACCTTTTCTCGGAGGAAGAGGTGGCTGCCCACATAAAATCACTTAAAAGGGGTAAAGCTCCCGGGCCAGACGGCATTGTAGCTGAGGTGGTGCAATTCCTAGCTCCCCAGCTAACTGCACCACTCACTCACCTATACAACGAATGTCTGATGCAACAGAAAATTCCAAGGATGTGGAAGTCTGTGAATGTAGTCATCATTCGGAAAGGGTTAGACAAAGATCCAACAAATGTAAAATCCTACAGACCAATCTGTTTGATTAACATACTAGGAAAAATATTAGAAAAGCTACTAGCCGACAGACTGGCTGCACACAGAGTGCTGCGTGGGGTGAGCGACAGGCAGTTCGGCTTCAGGCCCGGGCGGTCGACATCTGATGCAATCGCCCTGGCCGCTGAGGTCTGTGGCTCTACCCCACATAAGTACGTGGTGGGCATCATGGTTGACATCAGTGGCGCCTTCGATAACCTGTGGTGGCCTTCGCTCTTCTCCTGCTTGCGGGAGAAGGAGTGCCCAGGGCCGCTATATGGTTGTCTGAGGAGCTATTGCGAGGAACGGGAGGTCTGGCTATCATCTTCTAGCAAGAGAATAGGAAAATCTGTAGCAAAGGGTTGTCCTCAGGGTTCCGTGCTAGGGCCCCTGTTTTGGGACATCCACATGGAGCCTTTACTAGACACCCTACAGCAAAGTGAAGAAGTGCTAGAGGTGATAGCCTATGCAGATGACCTCCTCCTGTTGGTCGGCGGCCGTAGCCGCGAAGACATTGAACCTAAAATAGAGAGTGCCCTAAACAAGTTACAACTATGGTGCCAAAATACCAAAATGACGGTGTCACCAAGTAAGTCCACCTACTTACTATTGAAGGGACAACTAATCCGTAACCCGACTGTACGAATCGACCGCTCGCCGGTTCTACGGAGACGTGACGCGCGATACTTGGGCATCATCATTGATGAGAAGTGGAATTTTGGGAAACACATAGAAACTGTAACCCAGAAAGCCCTCCAAACACTGAACAACCTCATATCCATAGGACATCAAAGATTTCATCTTCCACCTCATCTTATAAAACTTTATCACAGCAGCATATTAACATCGATAGTGGGTTACGGCTCGGGAGTCTGAGCACACAGGCTCACGAGGGTGGTGCCCGCCATGACAGTAAGAAGGGTTCAGAGGAATATGATTCTTAGATCGGTAGGGGCTTACAGAACAACACCAGGGGGAGCACTACTAGTCATAATGGGGCTTTGCCCCTTGGACATCAAAATCAGGGAGCAGGCTGCATGGTTCTGGATTAAGAAGGGAAATATAACAAAAATAGAGGAGATCTTAGGCATTGGGGCAGGGGACAAGGGTGAGATTCGGCAAAGGGGAGTACAATTATGGCAAGAGCTGTGGAACGCGGATGACACAGGGCGCAGGACACATGAGTTGATACAAAGCATCAGGGAACGGCTGAGAATGAAGTACTTTGAACCCACCAGAGGACTAATCCATTTTCTTACTGGACATGGACCTTACCCGGCATACTTATGTCGGTTCGGGAAAAGGGCCACACCCGCGTGTGAATGTGGTGAACCGGAGGGCACTCCCGATCATGTGATTTACGAGTGCCCCCTCTTCAATGATGTTGCTTCTACATTACGTGACCAATTACCAGACCATGACACTTACCACCTGATAAGACAAGAAGACACCTTCCAAACACTGAACAGACTTGCCAACGAGGTATCACAGAAAGTGTTGAGAGAATATTTGAGGGAACAAAACTAAGAAGCACAGATTACGACAAACACGTGCCCTTTTCCCATACCGCCTGTGCGTGGATAGGCCGACCCTTCAGTCTGGAATCCGCCACGTACGGGATTAGGGGGAATGGGAACTAAAAATAACCTGGATTTGACAATACACTGGAGATGACGTAAGTTAGAACTAGTTAGTAGGAATTAGACTAGAAATCTAGATTTAGGAACCTGCAGCGATTAACATCCTGGCCTGCCCAGTGTCAGGGGCACGCCAATCGGGATTAGCTCGATGGGCAAGGCAATAAAGTAGGTTTGTACATTGCTGACACATCTGTGACGCTGCAGGAAGTAGAATGTAGGATTAGCTTAAAACATCTTAGGAGTTAAAATAAATAAATATAGCTGCCCATTGAAAGTAGATTGTAGCTGTAGCTCACAACTCATTATATTGTAATTAGCTGCTAATTGTAGCTAACAGTAGCAAGTAAGACCCACTAATCAGATAAGGAGGTGAGTTGAGATGTATAAATATTATTGTTGATGGTAAATAAAGATTAAAAAAAAAACTGCGGAGGAAAGCACGTCGCGAGATTTCGTGGCTGCAGTTACATTGCTAACTGGGTTCGCGGAGGCAACAAGAAGAGAAAGAGGAAGCGACGTAGAAACCGTTCCGACCGCGGGCCAGCGCCTGCGGCAGGGACAGACCAGCAGCAGCAGGGGGCCCCTCCGCCCCCCGAAAGACGCCACCATGATGACGCTGTGCCGCACAACAAGCTTCGTGCGGCCACAGAAGCCGCAGTAGCGGACCTCAAAGCCGCATTCGCGGCAGAGAGGACCGCCCTACGAGACGAGTTGGCCGCGGCTCATCGGGAAATCCAGCGGCTGCGGGCTGAAGTGGCTTCTGCCGCCAAAGCCCTGCGGCTCACCCCACCTGCTCCAACCCCACCGGGGCGGGAGCCCACAGAAGAAATGGACGAAATGGAAACGGACCCAGATCCAGCACCGCCACCTCCCAAGAAGAAGATGGCGATGCGGATCTCCAAGGACCTGGAAGGGTTGCTTGCATTGGCCGCCTCCGAAAAGGTTGAGGCAGCCACCAAGGAAAACGCAGCCCCGGTCTCCGTCAGAGAACAGAAGAAGGCTGTTTCACGACAGCCAACAGTCGTCCAGGCCGTACCACGAGACGCCGGGGACGATCTCGCCATCCTCCTAGAGGGGGGGAGTTCGTTCGCCGAGCCACAACGCAGTCGGCGCGTTGGGGCCAGAGAAGCCAAGAAGAAGTCGATATCCGAACCTATCCCAATCTCAGTTCAATCCACACCCTAAATCATACCAGAATTATCCTTCCAACACAATCCTACCAACATCCAAAGAAACACCATTCACGATTCTCCTAAACCCATCATTTCGAAACCCTTATTTTCCTACAGAAGGTATGGGCTCGAGCAGTCCCGGTCCTTCGAATCACAAACGAGGGATACAGATATCCCATCCGACACTCCACTCCGCCCGGACGGGTTGGCTCGCGCCGGACCGTTGTTACGCGGGCTGGATGGTATGATGCGGCGTCGGTCCGGAGGCGGTGGTCTGCGTCTGCAGCACGGCGTTTCTCTCTCCGTGGGGTGACTGTGTGCCAATCATAATCGTTAACAGAGGCTTTTCTGTTAGTAGCACTCCCTGCCTGAGCGGAAACGGAGTGACTGACTGGGGCCACTCGACGTAACCGTCGGCAGCGCAGAGGGAATGCGCGTGTACGTCTGCAGTAGAGAGCCTGTATAGGGAGAGAGTGGCCAACCGGACGATACGGCGGCCATTTTTCTGCCAAACTGCGGACGGGACTTTTGATGGCCAGTAGTGGAGTACACACTCAGCGAATCAAAAGCACAAGACAATATGGCGAAATCATTCGTTAAATGCCTTTCTTTACAGCTATAATATACTCATAGTAGCCTACTACATACAGCACAGGAAAATTTGATACAGTGGCTGTAAAAATTATTCGTTACTTGCATTTATCTCCTTTAAAGCTCGTTTACTAGACATACTGCAATGAAAGTAACGTAAATAGAAAAAATATAGTGTATAGCATATGTTTTGTATCGGAAGTGCATAACGCTAAAGATTTAACGTACCTGTATGACGTCAGATGAATGAAAGTCGTAAGCAGTTGCTTTCTTGTGACATGCAAAAAGTGTGAGCGTATTAGTACTTCTTGTCACGTCTTCAAACTATTTGCATGTCCCAAATAAACAACTGCTTACGATTTTACTGAATACCTCTCGTAGATAACAAACGAAAAAGATTACAAAAATCGGGTAATGTTAAATGTAGGCTACTGTAATAACGACCAAATATAACAAGAAAACTACCGTATCCCTTCTACCCCACAGTAAGTAGGCCTATTAAAAACTATCTTCAAGAGTTGGTTGGTTGGTTGTTTCGGGGAAGGAGACCAGACAGCGAGGTCATCGATCTCATCGGATTAGGGAAGGACGGGGAAGGAAGTCGGCCGTGCCCTTTGTAAGGAACCATCCCGGCATTTGCCTGGAGCGATTTAGGGAAATCACGGAAAACCTAAATCAGGATGGCCGGACGCGGGATTGAACCGTCGTCCTCCCGAATGCGAGTCCAGTGTCTAACCACTGCGCCACCTCGCTCTGTCTTCAAGAGTACCTACAATTATTTACTACGAATAATGTTTCACTATCCACGACAAGTGCGGAAAACGTGCTAACATCTTGCCTGCGTCAACAGTCAGGCAATAATACTGAAACCAAAATAATGCCTAGTGTTCTGATTCTGGACGAAATAAAGTTTCACGCTATAAAGTCGAGTGAGCATGGCACAATTATTATAGGAACTTTCCGTTTCCAGCAAGGACTGTCAGATATTGGCTTCAGAAAAGCTTATGATGCTACCAGTATGCACGAACTGTTAAAGAAATAACAGCTTAAAAATGCAGTAAATTGTAATAGGCCTACCTGTTTTGCGTGACTGAAAATATTTAAAAAAACTGACATCTTACAATCAGAGTTTTCTGGCCAAAGTGAAGAACCAAACTTTTTATAGGCGTAACTGAATATTTCGGTTAATATATACCATTAAGAAAGTTGTACCTGGACTTTATTACAAGAGTTACTCATTCCTTCCTGGCATCGTTTACGAACGTCTGCAGAATGAATTACAGATGTCAAAAACAATACTGTACAATTACTAACGTGTTTACTTCAAACATGTAGGCCTACCGACTTCATCACAAATAGCTTCATTATTTCAACTCGTATTTGAGATCGCAGACGCTAATTACGTTCTAAAATGATAAACTAAATCGAACGTGCATGCGCAACGCATAACAAGTCTCTCAATAATTCAAATACCTTTTAATCGTTTCCAAAAGTCCTCTGAACTTCAATTCAACTCAAAAGCTAACATAGGAAGCGCGAGAGACGTTTGGCAGAAAATGGCACCAAAGCTAATCAACCAATCACGGGCAACTTCACCTATGGCCACTCTCTCTGGGTGCCCCAGAGTGCCGGACACAGCATCGTGTCCCATACTCACTCTCCCCCGACCGGCATCGCCAGGGGTAGCGGATGCTACGTTGCAGATCCGCAGATGGCCGCTTTCATCTTCAGCCGCGGGTCGCGTCGGCCGCAAAACTCGCACTCGAAAGCGGGAGTCTTTTCCGGGTCGTGCAGCCTTCTGTATTGGAGGAGAAGGGCCGAGTGGTCCTTATACTCGCCAAAGGTTGGCCTGCCGGCAGCCTTGGTGACGAAGCAGATCCGGCAGCGGAAGACCTCCGTCGGCAGCGTCACCACCAGCTCCATCGTTCAAGTCGCGGACCTGAAACAGAAAAATAAACGCGACCGCTTCTCGGTGCAGAAATCGGTCCAATTTAGCCCATATTAAGTTTATAAGAACAGATTTTTTAGTCATTGAGGTAATACTTGGGAAGGAACGTAGGAGAGGTTCACAGTCGGTAAGGAGAAAATAGCCGCGAAGGTGTAGCTCTACGGCGGCTGCCGGACACCGGAGCATCACACTTCGGGCCGACGTAACTAAGAATTATCTCGGAAATATAAGATCTTGGGTTCTGGCCAAGATGGAGAGAGTCATAATCTTGTGTTTAGCCCCAGTGGAGACCCAGAGGTAGCTGGCCGGGGGAAAAAAAGGAAGACGAGTAGAGTGTAAGGCTCATACGTCGCTACCAACTCTGCCGCCGGTGTCGACAGCAAAGGCTGGACACACAGGAGACCGGTCTGCATCTGCCTCCCTGCAGATCGCTGAACCTCGATCGAGGAAGGGCCAGATGGGGCCTGAGCATCTCGCAACCCTCAGTCATAATCGGGAGATAAAGAGGGAGGAAGTATTCAATGCAGGGCAGGTCCGGCAGTAACACCGGCAGTTGCTACCCTCACAGCAAGGCCGGCCACGTTCCGGAGCCTGCTGCTGAGGCTTCGCCATATTCGGGTGCTGGAAGACCAGTGACTAAAGAAAATACATCGCATATAAGTGTGTTTTTTATCCGACCTTGCCAGCATTAAGCTGATAAGAACAGATTTTTATTTATCGAGATAATTCTTAGTTACATTTTTACGAAGTATAAATTTAGGAAAAGAATATTCATGACTCTATACAATGCGAGTTTTACAGATTTAGTAAGTTTAGATAAAATTTAGAGAAACGGTTCTAACCGTACTTAAGTATTGTATTACTATTCTAGTTCGTGGGTTAAGCCCACTACTTAAATATTGAGAGACCGCGTTAGGCGCGGGTACTTACGTATGTCATCCTTAAGAGTATTACCGCGATAGGCGCGGCTTTACTTATGTCAGACCACGGTAAGTTGGACCTAATTTAGGGGCTATTTTATTTTTCCATTCTTCTCCATGCCCTGACAGCACACTGCACATGCACGGCTGCCAGCGGCTGGTGCGCCACGCACGCAGGCGGGTCACACTCAGCCGGACTTCTCCCCTCTGTCCGCCTTGCGGCAGACGTCACTGGGGTGTCGTGGCAGGAGGGCGTTGCTTCCCACGCTGGCTGGAGACTGCCGGGCAGTAGGCACACGTTTGGCGCCGCCTAGCACCGCGCCAACCGAGGTGGGGGCCATATTCGGCGGACACCACGGAGGGAGGGGCACCAGGCAGCACCGCACGCACCGCTACTGACTCGGCACTGCTGCAGTGCGGCGCGAAGATGGTGTAGCGCCGCAGGTCCCGCGTCGTGGAGGAGACTCTCGACACCGACGTCACGAAGGCACCGACCTCGAAGTTCTCCGACGACTGCAGTCTCGAGGGTCTCGCAGCCTGATGTCAGAGCATGCCACAGCCTAGGGGGACACATACTGGCGGTAGCCAATAATGTGTTCCATATTAATGTCGCGGGACCACTTGATGGTGTCAGAAACCATCAGCCGCCGCATCAGTTGGCAGTAGCGGCTAGCGATGCCTAGGTGCCGGAGCACTGCATCGTTCTGGCGGTCCCACGCCCCCAGACTGCCGACAACCAGGGCGTCGACAGTGACGGAATAGCCGCGAGTGGCTAATCCGCGCGCAACGTCGGCGTACTTTATCTTCTTCAGTTGCCGAGCGTTGTCGAGCGCAATCCTCCTATTCTCGAAGGGGATCGTCACATCGACGATGGTCACAGTCTTCGCGGCCTCGTCAGTTATTACGAAGTCCGGACGCAGCCCACTGCTGTCCCCTATGACAGCTTGGTTGATCCTGATGTCAGGAACAGCAGTGTTTCCTCTTCTTGGCCGTCCAGCGACTGCTGCCGCGAGGCGGTTGAGGACCGCGTTGTGGCGATACTGCAGGGCTGCTGAGTGCACCATAGACGCGTTGATCACGTGTGGGAGCGTCTCATTGTTGTGGCCACAGCGTCGGCAGGCTTTGTTGTTGTTTGCCCGCCCATCGAAGCGGCGACAACCGTTCAGAGGCACGACTCCGAGCCTGGCGCGGTGAATGAAGCGCCAGTCTGCGAAGCGAGTGTATTTGCCTCCCGCCATGAAGTGGTTGGACGCTGTGGACTCCCTGGTGCACTCGAATACCTTCCCCTGGTCAGGTTTTCTGAGTAGGAGGTTGGGCAGGCGCTGCCTCAGACACTCGCGGAGCGTCCGCGAGAGAAGACGTTTGGCGCCCCCTCCCACCCGGACATGCTCGACGCCAGTGTTGGCGGTGCGTCCCACGCTGCCATCATCGTGCTGCGGTCCATCGCCGCCATCTTCGAGGTGTCGTGTAGTCCCAGGCGCCGCCCCCTCCGTGGCCGGCTGCGTCACCCCTCCGATGCCGCCGTGTTCCGCGTCGTCAGCGATGGCGGGTCGGCCGTTGACCTCCACCTGCAACTCAGAGAGCAGTTCACTCCAGCGCCAGGTGACGCCACGCGGCGCTAGGCGCCTTGTGGCGTTCCTGACGCGTGTCCACAGTGGCTGGATGCCGCCTCCGTCACGTGCGAGGTCACCCTCAGTGCTGCCGCTCAGGTAGGTGGCCAAGTCGGGTCGACTCGGCTCCCTCCCCAGTCGGCGGCGCGCGGCCGTAGATAGAGTGGCCCAGGCGATGTCGCGGACGGTGGCGTCGTCGCAGTGCAGCATGCGGAAGCCGTGGACGATCGTCGAGATGACCGCAGCGTCCGCGAGCGGCGTCAGGCCGCATCCTCCCTCTCCCAGCGCGAGGTACAGCTGTTCAGTGGACGCACGCTGTGGAAGGAAGAGCCATGATTTGACAGCCGCTTTCACTGCCTTGTCGAGTGCAGATAGCGGCCCCTTGCGTACCGCTCCGCCCCGCATGACAAAGTCAAGCCTAGGGAGGAGGAAGACACGCACAGCGTCAGTCTTCTGCCAGGGAGCCAGCAGGGAAGCGTCCAGGTGCTGCAAGTCACGTCGAATTGCCGCGATCGCATCCGTTGGCGTCTGCGAGACTTTGTACCCGGTGGGAACGCCAAGATGGAGGTAGGCGTCACCCGCACCGAGCACGGCTGGTTCTCCCCCTTGCAGGGCGAATACCGAGGCTAGTGTCTGCCGACGGGGGATGTGAAGCGTGGCACACTTCGACGGCTTGAAGGTAAGCCCGGCCCACGTCGCCGCCTCACCCACAACATTGAGGAGCGTTTGCATCGCCTCTGAATCCCGCGCCAGAAGCACGATATCGTCCGCATACGCCAGTGCACTCACACTGACGCCGCTAAGCGGAATACCACACTCATTTCTGAGCGAGGTTGCGGCGCGAAGTACCGGCTCGAGCGCGAGGTTAAAGACGATGGGCGACAGTGGACAGCCCTGCTTGACCCTCGCCTGGATCTCTATCTCCTCCGTTAGTCCGTCAGATGTACGGACGCGGGTGGAGCAACCATTGTACATATCGGCAATTAGCTGATGCAATTGCTCTGGCAGTCCCATCCTGCTCAGTACTCCAAGGAGGTGAGCGTGAGGCACTGAACCGAAGGCATTCGCCAGATCAAGCCAAGCAAAGCATGCTTGGCCTCCCCTGCGCCTTGCATCATCAATTGCCGTCTGCACAATGAAGTTGTGCTCGTAGCAGCCTTCAAACGTGCGGAAGCCCTTCTGTTCTGGGGAGAGCAGGTTCAAACGCTCTGCCCAGAGAGAAGTGCGGTCCGCAACGATTGCAGCAAAGAGCTTAGAGATGGTAGAGCTCAATGCTAAAGGCCGCCAGTTTGTCACGTCCGAGACGTCCCCTTTCTTGTGGATGAGGACGGTAGTGGATATTTTCCACTGCACCTGAGTCTTCCGCTCATTCCAGCAGCGCGAGAAGATCTTAGCTAGCACGTGGCAGCCAGGATCCTCACGTCGCAAGTCCGAGTAGGTGACTCCGTCTGACCCAGGAGCAGTATTGCTCGCCTTCTGGAGCCGCTGTTGCACCTCTGAGGGGGTGATCGGCGGGCAGGACCTCCTCGCTGACATCAGGAGGCGTGGTGGCGGCAAAGTCCGGGACAGCAGCTGGTGCATCTGAAACAGAAAAGTCAGATTTAGCATATACTTTCTTGAAGTGCTCCGTGAGCACGTTGCCATCGATTTGGCAGTACGGCGACGTCTCGCCAAGGACGCGCTGCATCGCCTTGCGCCGGTCCGCGCGGTACAGCTTCTGAATCTCAGACGCTGCAATCGCGTCGTACCGACGCTCGGCGGCCGCCGCGCGCCGTGCGCCACGTCCACCGCGCTGCCCACCGCGGCCGCGTGTAGGGGCAGGGGGAGGGGGATTCGCAGCAGCGTCGGCGCGGCCCTGGCCGCGGTGCGCTGCTGCTGGTGGCCCATCCTGTCGATCTCCGGCTGCCTGGCGTTGTGGCTTCGTCTCGGCGATCTCGGAGATGAAGTCCTCGACGACAGCGACGAATGCGTCCCACGGCTGGTCGTGGACGCTCTCCAGGGCCGCCAGCCAGCACCGCTGCCTCTCCGTTAGCCGAGCGTCGGCTGAGGCTGGGGAGGGCGGAGCTGCCTCGGTTGCGCCCTGTACGGAGGGTACAGGAGGGTTGGTCAAGTTTGGTGGAGGACAGGAGTTTTGCAGCGGAAGGTTGGGAGTGGGACGGTTGTTACGGCGTCGGCATCTCCTCTTCTGGCTGCCATGTCTCGGAGATGCAGCTGCAGTCCCTCCGTTCACGTCGCGCCGCCCCGTCGTATGCGTCGGTGGTGGTGCCGTGCTGCCATCTGGCGTGGGTCTCGCAGTGCTGCTTTCAGTCGCCGCGCCGGTGACAGGTGGCGCAGCGGTAGCAGCGGGGGTCGGAATAGCTTGCGCCGGCCTGGCGCTCGGGTCGGGCGCACCGCGGCTGGTGTTCGCCGCGCCGCCAACAGATGGCCCAGCGGTCGCCCACGCCCTGTCGCCGGAGCGAGATACACGAGGTGTAGCTCGCACCGGCCGCCCAGACGCGGCCCTGAGATTTACAATTTTGTTTTGCTTTGTGACCGGCCGATTTGACCGAGCGGCTCTAGGCGCTACAGTCTGGAACCGCGAGACCGGTACGGTCGCAGGTTCGAATCCTGCCTCGGGCATGGATGTGTGTGATGTCCTTAGGTTAGTTAGGTTTAAGTAGTGCTAAGTTCTAGGTGACTGATGACCTCAGATGTTAAGTCCCATAGTCCTCAGTGCCATTTGCCATTTTCGTTTGTGTAAACTTCACGAAAATAAATACATTTCTTTCATGTTTTGGTCATATAAGCAATCTTTTACATTCATACATGAACTCCTTAATTACGAAACATTTGTGTTTGTTGGTGATCTTCACTTTGAACAGTTAGTATGAGCTACGTCGTTGTTACGCGATGTACGCTGCGTGTGTCCCTTACACACAAAAAATACAATTCGAAAATTTGTCCGATACATCAAAATAATCGGTTGTGGTCCCACTATAATCTGCTCCAATTTGAACCGAAGGTTTGAGTTATTCTGTGCTTGAACATCTGTTGGCAAGGAGCTGCATTTGTTTTAAAAACGCCATATAAGACTAGACGGTGTTGAAGAGCTGACGCAGCAAATATGCTATCTCAAAACCCTACCCAGTTTCTGAAGCCTTTGGAGAACGTTGCTGAAGGTGGGAATCACAAGCCTCCAACAGTTCACGAGACCACATCTTTACGAAACGCAGTACCAGACCAGATGAATGGCGTTAACAGTGTCTTACAAAATAGAGCAGTTGAGCTTCAAATGGCTGTGGAATTTCTGAAATCGTTACAAAACTTCGTAACATCACAAAGTGGAAAAATGACAGCGAAATACACGATGATGGTAACACGGAGGAAACTGTGGTTCGTGGAAGAGAGATGATCATGACTGATATTTACGTACCAATAGTCAAGTTACGCTGAGAATTTCCTCATTGTATAAACGCTTAAAAGAAAGCTCTTTCCTGTATGGGTTTTTCGCTGAGTTCTGAGTGAAGTCTGTTGCCGAATTTAAGGTAGGTGCCCATAGCAACAAATAGATTCCTTGAAATCTGTTCTGCGGACTTTGAAGTGAATTTTGAAGATGAAGTGGTACATTTTAAGTATTTCATCTGGGAAATTGTTAAAAGTGGAGAAAAAAATTCCAGCTTCGTGGTCATATCAAGACGTGTATTAAAAATCGGAGTTCCCAAATGTTGTGAAAGTGTTAAAAATTTATTTATACCTCAGTTACGAACGCTAGAAGGTAGTGAATTTATTCAGAACCAAAACTCCTGTAAATTCGTCATCGATCTTCAATGGTGCAAAGACGGCGGGCATAATGACAATTGAAAACGGTGTCTTGTGGAAAACAGACTAAAAAAATATCATGAAAGTTAGTACTGAAATAAAATTACGGAAAGTAGACGTTAACATATTGGCTGAATAAAACCAATTCTGTTTTACGATTTCAATTTCGAAATGTAACACTGTTTAATGACACCTGTAATTTATTTTCTATAGGGTATTATTAATTGTTGTTGTTTGTTTAGTTCAATAAACTGTATTTACTAAATTAATCACTTGGAAAAATTAGGAGTTTCTTAGGAGATCGTTATGGACGGCGGAGAGGGCGTTGCGGCTACAACAAGATTTATTGGTGAACTGGATTTACTGTGTGAAAACTCATGCAAACTTCCATAACACAATTCAATACTACAGATACTACCATGTTTCATTAAAGATTTGCTGTGCTTTCATACCGCTCCACGCCCTTCAGACGGCTATTCATACACTACAAAAATAGCGATACAAAACGAGCGTGTAACTACTGCAATGAAATCACTTGGCTTTTTATTTCCATGGACGAAACATATCTTAGTTTAATCAATTAAATTCATGTTTCACTGAGTATTGTGTGTTCAATGTGATGCGTTATGTGGAATTTCAATAGTGTAGCAAACGTGTACGTGCACAGAGTTGAGTTGATAGCCGCCAACACGAGTCACACTTAGGTGGTGTTTCTCAACTGCTAAACGAGATGGCAGCACGGACAGCCCGCAAAGAGTACTGTGGCCGATGTGCAGTGAGGAAATTTCGGCCGGTGTGCGCACGCCATGCAATCTTTCTTAAACGATTTTATAGAAATTATTCAGTAAAAAAAAAAAATCTTTTTGCGTTACTTATACCTTTACATGTCAGATCCACTATGCCGTGTCCAGAAATTCGTCAATGGTCATAGTTATCGTGATATTTGCGCTTACGTAATACACTGCGTAAATTTCAAAAAAAGTTTGCAACGAAAATCAGGGGTTTCTATGATTTTGCCTTTGGTGCATATTACATTATATTTTATTGCGTCGGAAATTTAACTAACATACTAAATCTTTCTATAGACTTGGGTAGAGGTCTTGATCATTACCAACCTCGACAAAATTGATCTGATATAACACCCATTTGCGATCACGCAAGCCAGCGATAAAGCCAGAACGAAATATCCAGAACATTCCTCATAATTCATAAGCTGTTTGAGGTATCAAAATGATCTTTTTGCAAAAGATAGCACGCTGAGAGGAGACTATTTTTTCATATGGTAATACAAAATTTCAGATTTAGCATGTTATTCCACTCACTACAGACCTTTTCGATGGAACTACGTAATTATTTATAAGGGCCATCGATAGCTGATGAAACGAGAAATACTGTGGATTTTGGATCAACATTACTGAAGACCTTACAGAGGATGTGTTTTCTCATAAGCTATTGACCTTACTTTTCCACCATTCGTCACTTAAAATTAATAAACCACTGTTTCAGAATTTTGTAGTAGTCTACACAACAAGTAGCATGTGCGCCAAAATATTATCTCAAATGTGCTATGGCAAAAGAAGCAAATTTTAGCATGACAATAAAAGAAATGAGTTTCCTCCCCCTTACCCAGTGTGGCTAGTGTCTCAAAATCAGAAGTAGGTCTGGCAGTTGGCTGAAACAGGAATGTAGAACCTTGACTCCCCTCGCTCGCCACATTTGCGGCGCTGTATTGAATTCAACAAATATCGTTTCTTTTTGCATTACAGTGCGGTCATTGTAGTTATGGGATAATGATATGCACATATACAAATGGCGGTAATATCGTGTACACAACATTTTTCCAACAACAGTTAGCATCACCAATTCCCATTTCTACCACAGGGAGACCAGATGTACGAAATCAGAAACTGAAATGAATCTATGTTTTGTGGAAACTTTAGTTAACACTACCTTTATGTACTAGATTTGTGTTCAAATACTTTGTTTACACTACAACTACGCAGCTCACAGTACCATTCTGTTGACACTCACTCAAATAAGAACTCTTCTATTAGTAATAGAGCAAATATTTTATTTTTTGTGGTTGCTACATCCAAACAAATGAGGAAAATGATTTCTAGTTTTGCGTTTTAATTTCAAACATTGAAACTTTGTTTTAATTTCGTCTGTAAATACAATAATCTTTTTAGAATTTGTGTGAAAATTTTGCAGTGTATTACATGTAGTGACGTAACGTGCGATTCTTACAGTCTAACACTAAACTTGTAAACATTGTGGCCTGAAGCAATAGACAATGCACAAAAAAGTGCGAGTGACAAACTCCTTGCTATATGAAAGCGTTGCATAGTACCAAACACAGAACTTAAAAAAAAAAAAAGTGTCTCGTTCATTTGATTTAATCAAAAAGTGTATTTTCTTTATTTATTCAGTATGACCACATTTATTCTCCATTTTTTTATGCTGCACGTTACTTAAAAACGTGCTGTTTCAAAATATACGGGACATTTAACAAAAAACGGGACAGTGTACGACCATTACTCTCTTTGTCGAAACAATGGGACGCTTAAGCTAAATGATAATCACATAAAATATTGGGCATCTGGTCACCCAGTTCAACCTCACCCCTTCTTCAGTCACAACAGGCAATCCTACCCCCTCGCTATTACGCACCAGTCCTCCATGCTTATACCGTCACATTCGTACCTTCCTCACGGCCGACCTTTCCCCCACAACAGACTCCTTAACTTAGGGCACGTCTTCCCGGTTCTTAATGCTAGGAAAGTGCTTTTTTTTATATCAGTGTTTCGGCATAAAGTTTTACATGTTTTTAAACGTGCGCTAACTGTGCTTCGTTTTACCTTTTATTGTTACTGTTTCAAACAGATAGTGGAAGAGGTACTTCTAAATTATTTCTAAAAATTACGATTTTGTTTTTCACCTCTACGAAGTTTCAGATTCAATGTAAATATCTCCCCAACTTATTTTCCGTTTCTTTTTCACGTCATTTAATTTTTGTCAATCAGCTGATTCAAATCAGTACTTTAATTGCCACTGAAACTTTGTGAAGATGTGAATTATCTTGAAGAAAGATGAGTTTTTATTTTCTTTTGTAATTCACGCCTCATCTTAATATGTTTATCATCTCTCACTCTCGCACTACCAAATGCTATTAAGCACTATCGTTTTACTCTTTGCAGGTTAATCAATATAAAGAATCCATTTTGTGTACCATACCTGTAAACACTCATAATTCAGGCTTTTTTGACAGTTGAAACCGATTTCATCCTTTCGCTGCAAAATCATCAGCCTCGACTTAGTATTTTGATTGGTCTACATTTCTGACAGCAAGTGAGGTGGTGCAGTGATTAGCACACTGTACTCGTATTCTGGAAGATGACGGCTCAAATACCTGTCTGGCCATTCAGATTTACGTTTTAAGTAATTCAGTGGTACTTCTCCAAGTAAATGTCAGAACTGTTACTTTGAAAAAGGAACAACCTACTTCCTTCCATATCCTTTCGAAATCAGGCTTGTGCTCCTCCTTTCATGACCGCAGTGTTGAGAGAATGTTAAACACAATTCTTCCGTTCTTCATTTGTGATGCATCCTTGTCTTATTCACAGAAACAAACTGAAATACAAAACATTTAATTCTCTTTAAAATGTCCCAAAAATACTGAGAAATAAACTTCGGTTTTAACTTCAGTAAGAAGTAACATTTTTCACGATCATTTTACGCAAAGCTTTCTACTAGTTAATTATTTATATAAAATGTACTGCACTCATCTGACGTGTTGATGGCATTAGGTATTTCACAGAGCTGTAACTGCTGATCGTAGAGGTCATATATGGCACTTTTTCAATGTTTTAATCCAGAGATAGCCCTAACCTATCGGTTGCAGAGATGTGCGCACTTCCATAGCATTCCCAGCTGATGTTCATGCTAGGAAGACAAGCTAATCCAGCTTTAGTCTTCAAAAATATAACAGGGGTCTTTATTTTGTTTTATGATTTACACAGAAAGACATGTTTTAGAATCTTCATTTATTATCACACATAAAAGACTAAAGAATAATCCGTTATTCAACTTTAAAATAAAAATATTTTCAGTTAAACGTTGAGTCTGAAGTGTGAGGATGAGTGTCACTCATGTAACACTGAACTGTTGTCCATGTCTGCTTGTAAAATAAAATTTATGATAAGGCAGGTTTGGGCATAAATGTCTAATTAGCTTAGGGGAGAATGGTGCACTCAGCCATCGGTGCTCTGTGTGATGGATGCCCACAGAACACCTCCCTCCCCATATTCCTCCACCTCACACTTCATGTAGCGCGGCTGTTTTCACGTGTTGTTGCAGTTTTGAAACGTGCTACAAGTGAATCACGCTGAAGAGTGGCTACATTCGAATTGAGCTGTCCATTCCTTAACTGTTTACAATAAAACAGTGCACTCTGTATATTTCCTCATCGCCTTTGGATGTATTACAGTTGGTGATAAACTATTCAAAATGAAGACATTCGAGATGGTGCTGACTTTCAGTTTATCTATTCGGTCGAAATATATATAGCAACGCAGCTTCAGAAAGTTAATATGTATGAAATAGTTTCACAAATCAGATTGACAATTGATGTACGTTATTGTGCAATATAAAGAAAAATATCAACAAATTCATTGATATCACTTCCGTCTCTGTATCCAACGAGGAAATTTCGCACCTCAGATACGTATACAGCCAACATAAAAATTGTACGATGCGGTGGAGGCAATAGAAAAGGACAGAATGACATGTTACACCACCCTTCTTTTCTTCAGACATAAAACACACTCAGTAGCTGTACTGGGTGGTGTTTTATACACTACTGGCCGTTAAAATTGCTACACCAAGAAGAAATGCAGATGATAAACGGGTATTCATTGGACAAATATATTATGCTAGAACTGACATGTGATTACATTTTCACGCAATTTGGGTGCATAGATCCTGAGAAATCAGTACCCAGAACAACCACCTCTGGCCGTAATAACGACCTTGATATGCCTGGGCATTGAGTCAAACAGAGCTTGGATGGCGTGTACAGGTACAGCTGCCCATGCAGCTTCAACACGATACCACAGTTCATCAGGAGTAGTGACTGGCGTATTGCGAAGAGCCAGTTGCTCGGCCACCGTTGACCAGACGTTTTCAATTGGTGAGAGATCTGGATAATGTGCTGGCCAGGCAGTAATCGAACATTTTCTGTACCCAGAAATGCCCGTACAGGACCTGCAACATGCGGTCGTGCCTTATCCTGCTGAAATGTATGGTTTCGCAGGTATCGAATGAAGGGTACAGCCACAGGTCGTAACAAATCTGAAATGTAACGTCCACTGTTCAAAGTGCCGTCAATGCGAACAAGAGGTGACCGAGACGTGTAACCAGTGGCACCCCATACCATCACGCCGGATGCTACGCCAGTATGGCTGTAAATAGAACCTGGATTCATCCGAATACATGACGTTTTGCCATTCGTGCACCCAGGTTCGTCGTTGAGTACACCATCGCAGGCACTCCTGTCTGTGATGCTGCATCAAGGGTAACCGCAGCCATGGTCTCCGAGCTGATAGTCTATGCTGCTGCAAACGTCGTCGAACTGTTCGTGCAGATGGTTTTTGTCCTGCAAACGTCCCCATCTGTTGACTCAGGGATCGAGACGTGGCTGCACGATCCGTTACAGCCATGCTGATACGATGCCTGTCATCTCGACTGCTAGTGGTACGAGGCCGTTGGGATCCAACACGGCGTTCCGTATTACCCTCCTGAACCCACCGATTCAATATTCCGCTAACAGGTATTGGATCTCGACCAACGCGAGCGGCAATGTCGCGATACGATAAACCGCAATCGTGATAGGCTACAATCCGACCTTTATCAAAGTCGGAAACGTGATGGTACGCATTTCTCCTCCTTACATGAGGCATCACAACAACGTTTCACCAGGCGACGGCGGTCAACTGCTGTTTGTGTATGAGAAATCGGTTGGAAACTGTCCGCATGTCAGCACGTTGTAGATGTCGCCACCGGCGCCAACCTAGTGTGAATGCTCTGAAAAGCTAATCACTTGCATATCACAGCATCTTCTTCATGTCGGTTATATTTCGCATCTGTAGCACGTCATCTTCGTGATGTAGCAATTTTAATGGCCAGTAGCGTATAATAACACATGTACATGAAAGGTGTGGTGTCAGGCAATCGGTGATGGTTAGCACCTGTGACACTGAATCTGGATTTACATCTGGATCTACATCTGTACAGTGTGTGGAAGAAGGTATTTGGAGCACGGATAGGATATTCCTTGTTACCCGCTATGAGCCTCTACAGCTGAGAGGGCGACCTGCCTTTATGTTCCCGGTGCCGCAAGGGATTTTCCCTTTGTGAGAGGGCTGGAATTAAAGAGCTACTGGAATGAGGAGTAGCGGCCCCCAGCTCAGCAAAGTCTACAATGGGCGGAAGAGTGGTGTGCTGAAACCCCACACACCTTAATACCGCATCCAAATGGCACCATAGGCTGAGGATGGCATTGTGGCCGGTCTGAGGCAAGAACAGTGGATCTTTCCTGTTCAAATGGTTCAAATGGCTCTGAGCACTATGGGACTCAACTGCTGTGGTCATCAGTCCCCTAGAACTTAAAACTACTTAAACCTAACTAACCTAAGGACATCACACACATCCATGCCCGAGGCAGGATTCGAACCTGCGACCGCAGCAGTCGCACGGTTCCGGACTGCGCGCCTAGAACCGCGAGACCACCGAGGCCGGCGATCTTTCCTGTCTTCCATGTTTGCATTCATAAGTGGTGTGTAGGAAGATCGACTGTTGGTAAACTTCTGTACGAGTTTTAATGTCATTTTACCGCCGTGGTCATTTTGCGAAATATGCAAGGCATTTTCGGAAAGTAATTGTACTAAATGTTTATTTTTTTTTGAAAAAATACAGGACATCGTTAATAAACTTCTTGACTACTTTTTCACATAGTCGCCGTCCTGTTCAATGCAAGTAGTGAGCCGTGGCACAAGCGTCTTTGTGGCATCCTCGAAGAACTCTCACTTCAGAACCTCTTTCTGCACCTGCTTGTCGGTTAAAAAATTTAATGCCATCCACGTGTGGTTTCAAAATGGCTCTGAGCACTATGGGACTTACTGCTGAGGTCATCAGCCCCCTAGAACTTAGAACTACTTAAACGCAACTAACCTACAGATATCACACACATCCATGCCCGAGGCAGGATTCGAACCTGCGACCGTAGCGGTCGCGCGGTTCCAGACTGTAGCGCCTATAACAGCTCGGCCACCTCGGCAGGCCGTGTGGCTTCAAGGAGATGAAAAGATAACCTGAAGGCGCGAAATCAGGGGCTCTGGAAGTGGGCTCAAACATCCCAACCAGGTGAGTCCATGGGCACTTTGGTGGCTAAGACTGTGTGAGGACAGGCGTTGTCGTGTAACAGGCACACTCCTCCCGTTAGCACTGCCCTCCTTTTGTTTTGGATACTCCTTTGAGTTTTCTTAGGGTCTCACAAAATCGTTGTGCATTGACGGTCTCCCCCTGAGGCAGAAATTCGACCCAAATGGTACCTTTTCGGTTCCCAAACATTGAGGCCATAATTTTTTCCCGAAATTGTTGTTTTGAATATTTTGGAAAATGAGGAATTAGTGTGGCGCCACTATGAGACTGTTTCATGCGTGTAATGAGCCACCCACGTTTCATTTCCAGTCACAATAGCGCTCAGTAATTCCTATCGTTTCAGTTTACGTCGCTCAAGAAACCTGATGGCGCTACTGACCCACTTCTTCCGATGCTGCTCTGAAAGATATCTTGCGCACAGTTTCCGATGTTGTTGTTGTGGTCTTCAGCCCTGAGACTATTTTGATGCAGCTCTCCATGCTACTCTATCCTGTACAAGCTTCTTGATCTCCCAGTACCTATTGCAACCTACATCCTTCTGAATCTGCTTAGTGTATTCATCTCTTCGATTCCCTCTACGATTTTTACCCTCCACGCTGCCCTCAAATGCTAAATTCGTGACCCCTTGATGCCTCAGAACATGCCCTACCAACCGGTCCCTTCTTCTTGTCAAGTTGTGCCACGAACTCCTCTTCTCCCCAATTCTGTTCAATACCTCATTAGTTATGTGATCTACCCATCTAATCTTCAGCATTCTTCTGTAGCACCACATTTCGAAAGCTTCTATCCTCTTCTTGTCCAAACTAGTTATCGTCCATGTTCCACTTCCATACAAATACTTTCAAAAACTACTTCCTGACACTTAAATCTATGCTCGACATAAACAAATTTCTCTTCTTCAGAAACGCTTTCCTTGCCATTGCCAGTCTACATTTTATATCTTCTCTACTTCGACCATCATCAGTTATTTTGCTCCCCAAATAGCAAAACTCCTTTACTACTTTAAGTGTCTCATTTCCTAATCTAATTCCCTTAATTCGACTACATTCCATTATCCTCGTTTTGCTTTTTGTTGATGTTCATCTTATACCCTCCTTTCAAGACACTGTCCATTCCGTTCAACTGCTCTTCCAAGTCCTTTGCTGTCTCTGACAAAATTACAGTGTCATCGGTGAACCTCAAAGTTTTTATTTCTTCTCCATGGATTGTAATACCTACTCCGAATTTTTCTTGTGCTTCCTTTACTGCTTGCTCAATATACAGATTGAATAACATCGCGGAGAGGCTACAACCTTGTCTCACTCCCTTCCCAACCGCTGCTTCCCTTTCATGCCCCTCGACTCTCATAACTGCCATCTGGTTTCTGTACAAATTGTAAATAGCCTTTCGCTCCCTGTATTTTGCCTCTGCCACCTCCAGAATTTGAAAGCGAGTATTCCAGTCAACACTGTCAAAAGTTTTCTCTAAGTCTACAAATGCTAGAAACGTAGGTTTGCCTTTCCATAATCTCTTTTCTAAGATAAGTCGTAGGGTCAGTATTGCCTCACGTGTTCCAACATTTCTACGGAATCCAAACTGATCTTCCCCGAGGTCGGCTTCTACCAGTTTTTCCATTTGTGACTCGGCAGTCTCCATGAAGAGTTATTTCGATTTTATGCACCATCTCATCAGTCGAAATGGAAGGTCTTCCACTCCTCTGTTTCTCATGAACGTGTGTTCCACCTCCTCTAAACTCCGTGCAAAATTTTTGGAAATTTGTGGTAAGGTCTTATGGGACCAAACTGCTGACGTCATCGGTCCCTAAGCTTACACACTACTTTATGTAACTTAAACGAACTTACGCTAAGGACAAAACACACACCCATGTCCGATGGAGGACTCTAACCTCCGACGAGGGGGAGCAGCGCGAACCGTGCGAGGCGCCCGAGACCACACGGCTACTCGGCGCGGCCTAAACACCGTGCACCACGATAATACACTTGCTCTGTTCATAACCCCTTCGGCGTAAACATTTCAGCGGTGTTATTCCTCACGCGAGTAGGAAGTGGGTCACACGAAGTGGCTCGCACTTGGCGAGATTTTTATCGGCATCTGTCAAGCAAGTGGACACTAAAACGGCAGTTTACATACTACCGTGCTCCTGCGATGCTCGCTGTTGTCAGGGGATTCCCTCTACCACTCAGTCTTGCAAACCTTAAAAATTCTAAAAACCACAGTCCGTTATGGTAACAGTACACTTACTTTCTGGACATGCCTCGTATGTGCGTTGAAGAAGTACATTCCCAGAGTGAGATTTTCACTCTGCAGCGGTGTATGCGCTGATATGAAACTTCCTGGCGGATTAAAACTGTGTGCCAGACCGAGACTCGAACTCGGGACTTTTGCCTTTCGCGGGCAAGTGCTCTACAATCTGAGCTAACCAAGCACGACTCACTGCCCGTCCTCACAGCTTTACTTCTCCCAGTATCTCATCTCGAAGGGGAGTTTCTGTAAAGTTTGGAAGGTGTAGACGAGATACTGGCAGAAGTAAAGCTGTGAGGACGGGCAGTGAGTCGTGCTTGGTTAGCTCAGATTGTAGAGCACTTGCCCGTGAAAGGGAAAGGTTCCGAGTTCGAGTCTCGGTCCGGCACACAGTTTTAATCTGCCAGGAAGTTTCGAAGAAGTACGTTGCCCGACCCTTCTCGGAATATACACCCACGAAATTTTGACCCTAAATCTCACCGACGTGTACAACGTGTATCTCTTAACGTCTTCCACTAGGGTTTGTTGAGCATCTCCGCATCGCTACGACACTTACTAACCAACACTTAATGCAGTCCAGCGCTCTGCTTTGAATCTTCTTTATCTCATCTACTGATGCTAACTAGTAAGAGTCCCACACTGACGAGCGATTCTAGAAAATCGTCTGAACGAGTGATTTGTAAGCCACTTCTTTTGTGGATGGAGTACCCCCATCAATCAAAAAGTCTAGAGACTGACTTTATTAAAAAATAGAGAAAAGTTAAGATGGTGGTTTCAATACTTCAAGTGTTCCACATAATCTCCCCTCACTACGATTCACGGAACATTCATACAACCATGTGGATCTGTCAATGTTCTTCCTTGGGATGTTGTTCAGTTCGTCACACTGGCTTGACTGTCGGTTATGCCATCAAAGCTTTGACCCTTCATGTGAATTTCTGCACTTTGTAGTAGGTTCATGTTGATAATATCAAGTCACTTCACCCATGATGCCTTTTTTCCAGAAAAGACTATGCTCATTCTGGAAAAAGTTTCGTTTAGAGATGTTCAGTGCGCGTTGCTTCATTGCGATTTATGACAAGACAACGCTGACACAGCACGACCGTACATCCACTGCACAGCACCGCCAGCTCACAACTTACTGGTCGAAAACACATCTCTTGTTTACAGTTGTTCATCCAGCTCCCACCATAGTCACAGCCCTAACGTCGCCTACACACTGAGGTGACAGGAGTCACGGGATAGCGATAAGCACATGTACTACTACAGATCACATGCATGGTATATCGGATTTCGTAAATCGTTAGGGAATTCAGTATTCCGAGATCCGCAGTGCCAAGTGTGTGTCGAGAACATCAAATTTCAGGCATTACTTCTCACGAGGGAGAGTCGGAAAGCGTCGGATGCTCTTTAAGACTAATGGCAGATGCTGTTGTCTGTACCAAAGTATCAACGCCAAAACATAGTAAGAATCTGCTGAACGACCTGGCAGAGAATTGATGAATGGTCCAGGCTCTGGAAGTTGACCCTGAACGTAAACAAATGTAACATATTGTACATACATAGTAAAAGAAATCCACTACTGTACAGCTACACTATTGAAGACAAATGGCTGGAGACAGGATCTGCCGTAGAACATCTAGGTGTAACTATCCAGATCGACCACATAGAACACACAGTCGGAAAAGCCGACAGAAAACTCATATTCTTCGGAAGAATCTTAATGAAATGTAACTCATCCACGAAAGAAGTGGCTTATAAGGCGCTTGTTCGCCGATTCTTGAGTATTTTTCATCGATCTGTGATCCCTATCGGGTAGGACTGATAGAGAGACAAAGAAGATCCAACGAAGAGCGGCGGGATCGTTTAGATGGCGAGACAGAGTTACGGAGATGCTAAACAAACTCCACTGGCAGACGTTACAAGAGACGTTGTGCATCGTGGGAGATTACAAGTGAAATTTCGGGACAGCACTTTTCAGGAAAAGTCGGACAACGTATTACTTCCCCCCCACACACACATCTCGCGTATTGACCACGATGAGAAAACTCGAGAAATTAGAGCCAATACAGAAGCTTACCGACAATCATTCATCCCAGGCACTATTCACGGGTGGAACAGGGTTGGAGGGATCGGATAGTGGTACCCAAAGTATCCCCCACCACACACCATTAGGTGGCTTGCGGAGTATGATATAGATGTAGACGGACAACGCAGTGGCCAAAGGCGATCACTTAAAGGCCGAGAGCAGCAGGATTTGCGTAGAGTTGTCAGTGCTAACAGACAAGCAACACATTTTGAAATAACCGCAGAAATCAATGTGGGACGTACGACGAACGTACCCATTACGACAGCGTGCCGAAATATGGCGTTAACGGGCTATGGCAGCAGAAGACCGACGCGAGTGCCTTTGCTAACAGCACATCATCGACTGTAGCACCCCTCCTGGGCTCGTGACCGTATCGGTTCGACCCTTGACGACTGCCGGCCGATGTGGCCGAGCGGTTCTAGGCGCTTTAGTCAGGAACCGCGCTGCTGCTACGGTCGCTGGTTCGAATCCTGCCTCGGGCATAGATGTGTGTGATGTCCTTAGGATAGTTAGGTTTAAGTAGTTCTAAGTCTCGGGGACTGATGACCTCAGATGTTTAAGTCCCACAGTGCTTAGAGCCATTTGATTTGAACCTTGACGACTGGAAAACGGTGTCCTTGTCGAAGGATTCCCGCTTTCAGATGAGAGAGCTAATCGTAGAGTTCAAGTGTGGCGGAGACACAAAATCAAGAACCCAAGTTGTCAACAAGGCATTGTGCAAGCAGTTGGTGGCCCCATGATGGTGTGGGTTGTCTATACGTGGAATGGACTGGGTCCTGTGGTCCAAGTGAACCCATCATTGAGTGGAAATGATTAAGTTCGGCCATTTGGTAACCATTTGCAGCCAAACAACGATGTAATTTTTATGGATGTCAGCGGTCCACAAATTGTTCACAGTTTGTCTGAAGAGCATTCTGGATGATTCGAGCGAACTGTTTGGCGACACAGATCGACAGACCTAAATCCCATCGAATATTATGGAACATAATCGAGAGGCAAGTTCGCGCACAAAATAATGCACCGGCGAAACTTTCGCAATTACGTACGATCATAGAGGCAGCATGTGTCAGCGAATTGTTGAGTCCATGCCACGTCGAGCTGCAGCACTACGCCGGGCGAAAGGATGTCCGACACATTGGGGCGAGGTATCCCATGACTTCTGTCGCCACACTGTAAGCCAAGAATGAAATTCGTACATCCATAGATGAAATGGAGGACCGTGGGACGTCAGCTGGTATAAATTTATATCAAAAATGAAGAAATTCCTCCAGCTGTATTTTAAGGTGTTGATTTTATTTTGACAACTAGTTTCAACGTTGTAACAACGTCATCTTCTGGCCCATACACTTGTTGACGTCAACTTCATGCGGCTGATACTAGAAGTCAGTGGTGAGATACGGACGTGCTCCGTGTGGAAGGTAACACTGGCCACACAGACATGCCTTGCGCAGAACTATTTCCAGTTCCAAGGGACTCTTTATAAACAATTAGATGGCTTAGCTATGGGTTCCCCTCTTAGTCCACTGTTGGCTAAAATATTTATGGACCATTTTGAACAAAATTTTCTAAAAATAGAGCCTTTGAGTGCAAACATCAAATACTGGTTTAGATATGTAGATGATGTCCTGTGTGTGTGGACTGGTACTAAAAGACAACTCAACACATTCTTGAAAAACCTAAACAGTCAACTTAAAAATATCCAGTTCCCTATGGTGATTGGCAATAAATCCATAAACTTCTTAGATCTCACCATTGACATCAGTACACACACACACACACACACACACACACACACACACACACACACACACACACACACACACTGTTTCAAAATTTACATAAAAACAACTACTACAGACACAGTAATACCTTCTTGCTCTCAACATCCCATAGCTCACAAACATGCAGCTTTTCACTCAATGGTACACCGTTTCATATCTATCCCCATGTCCAGAGATGATTTTAAAGCAGAGTTAGATACAATAAAATTTATTGCCACAGCCAATGGCTACAATCGAGTTCTTATTGACCACATCTTGTACAGGAAACAAAAACGGAAAATTATACCCACCCTCTATGCCCCACCTGCTTCCCCATCCACTGTCTGCAAGAAATCGTGTACACTACCATTTCTAGGTCAGGTATCACAGATTGTAGTCAAAGCACTGAAATCCTGCTAAATATAGGCTTTCCTACTATGTCAGGAACACGACAGTCCAGTGTGTTTTTAATAGCAGAGACAAGATCCAGTTATTAGCCAACAGTGGGGTATACAAAATCACCTGTTCTGATTATGACAAATTTTACATTGGTCAGTCAGGCAGAGACATACCAACTAGGCTGGCAGAACATGAACGCAGCTGGAGGTTGCAGAATTCAGACTCTGCATTTGCTGAGCATGTACTGAGTGATAGTCACAACTACCAGCCAGTGTCCCATGTACTTCACTTAGCAAACAAAGGCCATAAATTCAACCTGCTGGAAGCCATGGAAATTAACAAATATCTTGCTCACAGTCCAGATCTCATCCTTAATGACCAGACACAGCTCAACACTTCCCCTCTCCTAAACTTCATATAATCATCTTTGTTGTTCATTAATTCCCACACTCTCTCTTCCTACATATTCCCATTTTCCTGTATTCATTAAGTTGTTTTGTTTTGTTGAAGTTGTCTTTGTATTCCACATAGACTGTAGTTTCAATAGTTAAGGCTTTCTTTTAACTGGTACTTGTATTACTGTCCATGTTTAACACCCCTTGTAGTTGTCTCATCAAATACTGTTCATATTTTATTTTGCTCATTTATTTAATGAAAACTGTTACACAGCCACTGCTTTGATTATAATGTTAATGTTAAAATGCAGTACCACCACACTCTCAAACTGTAGGTTCCCTCAAACACCTCCATTTTCCTACATTTATTTATTTCTGTGTATCTTATTGATATTGCTCAAGTTCCTTATGTATTCTGTATTTACATTGATAACTGTCTCTTCTTTTAATTGGTTGTGTATCACTCACCATGTTTCAATACTTCCTGATGCAGCCTTGTCTAGTACTAATTTTATTTTATTTTATTAGTTTTTAGAATGAGATTTTTCACTCTGCGGCGGAGTGTGTGCTGATATGAAACTTCCTGGCAGATTAAAACTGTGTGCCCCACCGAGACTCGAACTCGGGACCTTTGCCTTTCGTGGGCAAGTGCTCTACCATCTTTTTTTTCTTTTTTTCTTTTCTTTTTTTTTCTTTTTGAAAACCCTTTAATAAAATGGAACTACAAAAAAAAAAAAAAAAGTGCCACCGCCACTTTTCATCCTACAACAAAAAAATCTGGTCCACTTCAGGCGTTGGCTCCTGACTAAACCTACCCCAGAGAGCTGCCTGTATACCAGGGGAAATATGGGAAATCAAGGTTAGGGCTATCCTTACAAACAAAACAAAATCTTCCTTTTTCTCAATTTTATTTTTATTGTTTTTATGTTTATTTTATTTAATTTTTTACTCTTTTTTGTTTAGTTTTGTTGTGTAATTGATCAGAGGCCTTCTGCGCTCCGCTGGTAATATGTTGAGTCACGTCTTCTCGAAATTGATGTGTTCCGTTCAACTGTTCAGAAATGATCATTGGTTCAAACAGGAAACCACCTTCTCTCTTGGCTTAACACATTCCAGCTGCGAGGCGGCTAGTGGAAAGCACTCCCAAGGAAGTTCGAGAAAAATTGTCTGTATTTTGGGTGACGGACAACGACATAATGACGGTCATTGAGGTAAGTCCAAAAATCGAGTACAGAGTTTACAGTTTGTCCAAATAAGTAGTAAATGGCATGTCCGCGAATCCAATTCACAGCATTGGTCTTTGTCCGAGGAAAATAGTCGCGTTCCGGACATAATAATGAAAGGGGAGTAATCCGATCCGGAATGTCCCGCGTTAGAAAAGCCACAATACGTCGAACCAAGTGCCAAACCTCCGCCGCCGGTCCGCAAACAAACCTATGTTCATCATTGTCTGGCGCTCCACACGTGGAACATAGAGGTGATTGGGCGAGGTGGATACGAGAAGGCGAAATTGGTTGATTTGCTTACCATTGACAGTTAGGTACCAGACAGATAGAACATTCGTGTCAAAGTAACAGGCGAACACCGCGCGCCATACATGACGCCAGTCAACCTGGGGGAACTTTTGTTCAATCGGGTTAGGTGGACGACCTAATTGGAGGACATTGTATACTGCCTTTGTCTTGAGTAAAAAGTGTCTTGGTAAGGTGAGGCGTAGATAACTGAGTTCCAGAAAGAAGTATCGTATATAATGGAACTGGGCCGGAACATCCGAGATCATCACTGGGGCTGACAGTGAGACCGGCGAATATGCCGACAGGAGGCGACCAGTGAGGCTCGTTGGGCAACGTGTCCATACCGTCATCTGGGAGCTGACAAATAGGGCGCGAGCTCTATCCGGCACGTGAAACAGACCTATCCCACCTCGTTCACGGGGAAGAGTAAGGGTTGCATAGTTAACTTTGAACAACACCCCAGAGCTGACGAAAGATGCCATCGCTGCCAACATGCGACGTGCCACAGTAAGTGGGAAAGTTAGAACTTGTGCTACATGGGGAACTCGGGATGCGATATATATATTGACATATTGAGCTCGTTGGAGAATATCTAGGGATCGAAGGCGATGGTCCATAAGTCCTGCTCTGATCATTAAAAGGAGGCGTCGGCAGTTGATGGTGGCTGAAAGCCGGAGATCAGATGGAAAAATCTATTCCCAAACAACGAATGGTATCAACGGTGGTGAGAGGTGTAACGCACTCGACGGGAAGTCCCGTGCCGATGAACATAACTTGTGAGTTACGTGCGTTTAAAGAGCTACCCAACGCCTCACCATAAGTCGCTACCCACGTCAAAACAGCTCGAACCCCGTCGGCATTACGTAAACAGATGACTACATTGTCAGCATAGGCCGTGCAACAGAATCGGTAGCGATCTACGGACAACCCTACCAAACGTTGTCTTAGTCCACATAGCAAGGATTCCAAGGAAAAGGAGTACAAAATTGCTGACAGAGGGCAACCTTGACGTACGGATCGACCTATTATGATCGATGGAGTGAGTCTGCCATTGTACATTATCCTGGATGAGGCACCCCGCAGAAGGCGCATCACTACGGTGATAACGGCGACTGGGAAACCCATATGGTGGAGAACGGCCGTAAGGAACGAATGGTCGACCCTATCAAAAGCTTGACTAAAGTCCAAAGACGCAAGTGCCCCAGAGAGGCGTTGTGCCTGGGTAACGGCGATCATATCCCTGTAGCGGCATAAAGCCGTGCGGATATTATTATCCCCTCCCAAAGATGCTTGGTCTGGCGACACAACATATCGGGCAACGTTTTTAAGTCGTGCTGCCAAAAGGCGAGTGAAGATTTTCATATCACTGTTAAGGAGGATGAGGGGCCGATAATCACTGATATTGTTGCCACCATGCAGTTTATGTACAGGAATAATAATTCCTTCCATGAAAGCGTCCGGCACAGGTACTTCCAGAGACATCAGTTTCCGACAGATGGAGGTGAAGGTGGACTCTAACAAATCACGGAAGGTGCGATAAAATTCGAGGGGAAGACCGTCGGGTCCTGGGGAGCGATTGATGGTTCCTGCCCGGATCGCATCGCAGACTTCCTCATCAGTCACCTCTGACATCAAGTCAATCGCCGCATCTCCTGGGATACCACCGAAGTTGAGCTGTGTGACTTCCTCGATCAACTCTGGGGAATGTGGAATTGCGGCGTATAGCTGCTGGTAGTGGGCGTGAAGCACATTCCCTATTGCAGATTGGGTTACGTAGCGACGCCCTTCTTGATCTGTTAGGACGTGAACCAATTTTCGGCGTCGATTTTGGCGTTCTTGGATGATATGATCCATCGACGGATGTTCATGAGGCATGCGATCAGCAGTACAAGATCGTACTATCGCTCCTTCCAAATGCCTTCGCATGAGATTGGAGATTTGGGCCTTAGCATGGTTCATCCTTGTATGGCGCTCAGGGGAGGCTGGTATCGTGGAGCATTCTCGTAGGATCCTGTAGTAAAAGTCCATAGTGCTCTTCCTCCAGGCGACAACATCTTTGCCATACCGGATTAAAGTTTTTCGAAGAGCAGGTTTTGCACACTGGATCCACCAGGATATGGTAGACGGATACGTGGGTCGGCGTCTATTACATGTGATCCAAGTGTCTTCTATTAGAAGTCGACAGTCAGGTGAATTCAGAAGTGCTGTGTTCAGTTTCCATAAACCACGTCCGTGCCACACTGCCTGTCTTGTGAGAACAACATCACAGAAGTAAGCCTCATGATCTGGGAAAGCAACAGGCCAGATTTCAGCCCGTCGAGTGTGTTGAATTAGGGATCGCGAGATGTAGATGCGATCCAGTCGGCTAGAGGAGTGCGCATTGTAGTACGTTAAGCCCAAAAGATCACCGTGAACATGTCTCCACGTGTCAACAAATTGTAGCCGCGTGACTACTGTTTCCAGAACTGCGCATGGTGAGTGACCCGGCAATTGATCCTGAGGTCGCTGGGTGCAGTTGAAGTCTCCACCCATGACCCAGTCATCTTGTGGTCCCATAAAAAGGGGTGTAACTTCATTCGCGAAGAAGGCATTGCGTTCACGACGGTAGCCGGAGCCCGACGGCGCATAAATGTTGACGATGTGTACACCAAAGAGAGTAAGGGCCATACCTCTGCCGTTGGGGAGGTATAGGACATCTTCGGCAGGAAGACCTTCGCGTAAGATGATGGCAACACCACTACCGGTGTCCGAAGCGGGAGAAAGATGCGCCGTGAAGCCATGTGGCGGTGAAAAATCGGCGACATGCACTTCCTGAAAAAGCGCAATATCTATGTCCGCATTATAAATCATATATCGGAGCAGCGCTAGTTTGTGGGGCGCACGAATGTTCGCGAGGTTAATCATTGCGACACGATAATGCTGGTGTTGGAATCCCACAGGCACAGGTGGAGCTCCTTCTTCAGGAGCGAGAGGTCGTCGATCTTGCCGGTCCGCCGAAGAGGCTGCTATTGTGGAGAGTTTGCGGCCGCGGGCGCGGGCGCAACCGATGGGGGTGCCCCATCATCAGCAGCGTCCACCCCAGTCCCTTCGATCTCCACGTCGTCTGCCCAGGAGACTGATACTGCGGTAGGGCATCGGCTGTGCACATCATCCACGTGGAGAGGAGACGTAGTTTTCGTCTCATCGGATAGGCTCTCTTCAACGTCGACCTGTTGGGGCGTTGGGGCGACGGCGCCAGTAAGGAGGGGTGTTCGTTGCCAGTGGCCACCTGTGGCGGGTCTTTCGCATCAGACTTTTGGTCACCAAAGAGCGGTTTGTCGTCCATCTTCGGGTGTGCATCCCTGGTATCCATCTGTAGAATGGATTCATCAGGGGGTGTACGGCTACGTTTCTTTCTCTTTCGTGTCGACCCTTGTTTTCGTTCAGTGTCTGATTGCGGGTGGCTTTCGTCTGACTCCGGACCAGTCTGAAGGAAAGCAGAAGTAGGTACCACTCCCGGATCAACGTCCATCTCCGTAGCATTTTCAGTCACAGTGCTGTGATGATTCGGCAGGTCAGGATCTGGTGTCTGTGGCACCTCAGAAGGAATTTCAGGAGCGGTTGCATCTACCTGATCAGACGACGTCAACGGAGCAGGAAGTCCCTGTGTAGAGGTGCTACCTTCCTGGGCAACCTTGGCATATGTGACAGGGATCTGAGTGATCACCGCTGGGGACGCTCCCTCGCCGACCGGCGTGTGGGTCAGGCGGCGTCGCATGCAGGCGGATCTGACGTGGCCTTCTTGTCCACATCCCGCACATGTTCGGGGTTGGCCGTCGTACATGACAATGGCTCACACCCCGCCAATTGTCAGGTATGATGGTATATGTTCTTTTCAGTTCAATTTTGACCTGACGCACCCCATTAAGGACATGGTAGGTCGTGAAGGTTTGCCATTTTTCCTCTACGTAACCGATGACGTTACCGTATGGTTGTAACGCAGAGACAACTTCGTCCTTCGGCACTTCAAAAGGTAGTTCAAACACCCTAATCGTGCGCGTGCGTTGACCGTACTCTGCGAGTTCAAGTGTTACAGCTCCGACGTGACCATCAGAGTATTTAAACTTAAGTCCATTGGCATGGCGACGAATAACATCTTCACACACCTCGGTGTTTGTCATTTTAATATAAACGACACTACTCGTGATCGAAAAATGGATTCCGATAACGTGGTTAGGATCTAAACGAACTTCTTCACGTATGAACGTTTCAACTTCATGTGCACGAGGTCGCGCATGTTCAGCTGGGAAGGAAACTTTACGGGTCGCACGGCGGTAAGCGCTCGACATGTTGTTCACGGTGGACGGACACAAGCCTTAAAGCTACGACGCGGAAGTAAACAACGCCTGCAGCGGAGCACTGGCCGGCGCGCGGGGCCGTCCGCACGCTGCCACGGCTGAGAGCCGACTGGCCATCTGAGCTACCGAAGCACGACTCACGCCCGGTCCTCACAGCTTTAAGTTTGGAAGGTAGGAGACGAGATACTGGCAGAAGTAAAGCTTTGAGGACCAGGCGTGAGTCGTGCTTCGGTAGATCAGATGGTAGAGCACTTGCCCGCGAAAGGCAAACGTCCCGAGTTCGAGTCTCGGTCGCGCACACTGTTTTAATCTGCCAGGAAATTTTATTAGTTTTGTTTATTAATAGAAAACTGTTATGTAGGCATGCTGTTCCTATTTTGTGCTAAATGTTTTCCTGTCTACTCCATTGTTATTTATGTACTGTTCAGTTTTTACTTTTTCATTGCAAAGATGTTACTGTATGTTTCTACTTCAGTCTAGATGTGTTACTTCTCTTCCAATGTTGTCTGCTAACATTTAACTACTTTGGTGATAATCCTCAGTAAATGTCTGAAGATGGCCTTGTAAGCCAAAAACCAGTTAACAATAAAAGTAATATTGTAGAACAAAAGCAAACCGGTGCTTTTCATTTATTGAAATCGACACCTTAAAGTACAGCTAGAGGAATTTCTTCATTCTTAATATAAGAATAAAATTAGTCTCTTAACTGTTAGGACGGAGACTGTGCATTTCGTTAGGACCCATTCGACGAGTCTTAGCTTCACGTCCGCTTTTCTTACATCTAGTTCTTTGTGGTCATTCCCTTTTAGTTCAATTACAGCTCACACTATTAGGGATTTTAATGTTGTTATGGTTTCCAGTAATGTAATCAAACAGTAAACGGGCCTGCCCCTCTATTTATATGCAATACATTAAAACTATTTAACCTGAAGATCAACTTTCACTCCTCAAGAGGGGTCACTACTTTGCAGTTATTTGTGCTTTTAGTTGAAGATTTATAACGTTACAGCTTTCCTAAACACAATAGTCTCACTCGCAAATAGTTTCTCGGAGCTCCCGACGCTAACCACCTTATCATTTATATGTTTCGTGAACAGGAACGGGTCTATAACATTCTCTTGGGGTAACCCCGAAGTTACGTTAGATAAGGTGGCGCAGATAAAAGTGCCCTTGTAAGTATAAAGGAAATGCAGTTAAATTACAGAAACGTGGAGCTGGAATGAACTCACACTTTACTTACAATGGAAAATACAGTGAAAACGAAATTTATAGATGACATTGTAGTATGTGTCCCCCTGCCACAACAATAAACTGCTGTGCACGTCCAAGTGTATTCAGATACACATGGCCTTAAGTTTCGATACCGATGGCGGCAACTTCACGGCTGATGATGTCTTTCAGTTAATGTATTGTGTGTGGATTTACTTTATAGGCCGTCCTCTTCAAATGTATTCACAGGAGAAAATCACATGTTGTTACATCCATTGAACGTGGTGGCCATAAATGTTTGCTGACACTTCGTTCCTGATCTAAGATATCATGCACTCGTTCCAGGGATACCTTAGAGGTGTGACATGTTGCCCCATCTTGCTAGAAGAAGTAGATTTGTCTTCCAAATTCAGTGAGTTAAGCACATAATGTATAAAAGATTTCCAATTTATTTAACTGTGTTGACAGTAGTGTCAAAAATATCAACCCAACGATGTGTGTTCCTGTTACACCGCACAAAACACTGCTTTTTTCATTATGGAGTGGTTGCTGGCACACAATGCTAGGGTTCTTCGTTGCCGAGTACGTTGTGATCTGTGAATTCACATGACCGAAAAGGCCAGCCTGTGTGGCCGAGCGGTTCTAGGCGCTTCATTCTGGAACCGCGAGACCCCTATGGTCGCAGGTTCGAATCCTACCTCGGGCATGGATGTGTGTTATGTCCTTAAGATAGTTAGGTTTAAGTAGTTCTAAGTTCTAGGGGACTGATGACCTCAGATGTTAAGTCCCATAGTGCTCAGAGCCATTTGACCGGAAAGATGAAACCATGCTTCATGAATCATAGTGTAATCGAAAGCGACTAACAAACCATCGTTAACGTTATTCAAAAACCACGTGCAGTAATCTACACGTTTCAGACTGTCATCCTCCTCTAATTGTTGCACAACCATCACATGATAAGGCTTCAAATTAACACTTTTCAGTGTCCGCCAGGAACTCTTCCCACGTACATGCGCTTTTTTGGTCAGTTTGTAAGACGTCGTGGTTTCCTGACCTTCATTGCTTACATATTCCGCCCTCACAATCATATTCCGCACATCAAGACGCTTCATTCGAACCCAAACTCGGTAAGGTAAAGTCAATGTTGTATGAATTCATGTAAACGATATACGAATAACTAATAAATCGCAAGCGCGCACCGTGGTTGAAATACTCGAGACTGGCGTACACACAAACATTCCAGACACGACGGTGACAGATGCTTTTAGTTCGAGAGAGGCAACCGCATGCCATGAGGCCGGTCCCAACCTATCTACGTCGGCCGGTGACCGCCCGTAGAGCAGACAGTGTTTGCCCGAGTGAAAGGACAACCCCGTGTTCGGCTTAAAAGCAAATTCCGCTACATTGTGTGGGAGCGGCCAGCCTACGCATTCTTTACACATAGCATGCAGTTTCAGAGATTTTCAAAGGGAGACAGCAAACGCCAAACGCCGATACTACAGATTTCCGGATTGGTCGCCTTAAACGAAGCGTCATGCTCTCGTTTTAGAAGAGCAATGCTAATTGGCAGACGATATTGCTGACGCCTTGAGCTGAAGGAGTAATGAAAGAGACCGAAAAATATACGCCTTCATGTCTGGCGTGGAGAGGGGCCGTTTCGTTGTCGCTCTTGGAGCGAGAACACGCAACGAGAGCGTGCGAGCTCGTACGTGTATTCAAAGAGCGAGGAACAAGTCTCTCGTCAGTACTTCACTGGAAGAGCACCTCTGTCGAGAGCGAATCAAAGTGCGACTCTATATTGAGTCCTTGCGATTAAGCGTTGTTCACTGTGTTGGCGCCACACTTATTGTGCGGTGTGAACGGACAGAGTTACAGTTAAACGCCTGCGAGCGAATTTTTAGTGGCATCACGGTGGACTGGTTATCTGACCGGTGTACCACGCCAATAGTTAGACTAGGGGCGAATAGGAGTCGACTTCATCAGGGCGTAGGGAGAGTTTGATTGGCGAAGGTCAATCCAGATAGAACGAGAGTTATCTTATTTGTCAGCAGCGAACGGCACAGACAGCAGTCATCGCAGCTTACGGTACTGTGCGCTACAGCTCTTGCGAGCCCCATATTTCCTCCACAACAGTACACTTCACTGCATTTCATGCGCGACACCCTCGACCGTACCTAGCAACGTTCTAACGGATAATTATTCAAGTTGAGTAGGCGCGGCTCTCAGCCATTCTGCCAAGTCAATAACAATCTTAAACTTTGTATAGAAATTTCATTAGCGAATCCTATCCTTGAGCGGTAACTTCACATTCCGAAAAGAACCAGGAAATAACGTGTTCAGTTCATAACTAAAAGTGCAATTGTAATTTCTCAGAATTTTTGCAAATTAAATAATAATTTTCGTTAGTTTCATGTTTTCCTTACACTAACTAGCACTACTCCAGTACCCAAGTATCCCACTAGTTACGTAAGAAATTTTGTGAATTTTTGTATCATTTCATTACAGCGGACGACTCCAGACGATATTTATTGCTGTAAGTTTTTCAGGCATTTCTCTTTAGAACGTTGGGAGCGTCTGTCTGACTTCTGTAGTAGTGTGGGGGTGGAAATTGCATCTTGCAGGAGCCACAGGGTAAAGGGTACATATCAGATTAATCCATTGCGCTCAATGACAGAATAGCACCCACACGCTCACAAGCTTTCATGCTGACTTCTTTGGGCTCCGAATAATTCTTCGGCAAATGTCTGCAATAACTTCTGGAGTATGAACTAAAGGAATCTCTTGTCCTTTTACATTTTGCACAGATCTGTATGTGCGCCAATTTTTATACAGACACTGTATTGCTCTCTTTGCTTATAGTCCTCTATTCAGATACCAGAATCCGAAAAAAGGGTGAGTTTTCTTAATGGAAACTTTCCACATATGCTTCGACAATTTTGATTCTTTCTTCTATCGAGAATGTCATTTTGCAGACTGCAAGGGTAAACGTGTAACTACAATGATGAAATAAACTGAAATGCTAACAGAACGCTAACAATCGATTATTGCATAAAACTGTCCATTGTCTTAACTGTTTACTCTATTTCAGATGTCGAAATAGTGCATTTGTATTCGAAGCGGAGGCAGTCTACTTTGGTCAGTGTCACCCTCTATCTAACGATTATGCACCGTTAAGAACGACGTGTTGGTGTTTGTTCGCTGAGGAGTACGAATCTAGTGACAAAGATGATCCTATATTCCGTAAATACGTGTTTTGTTTGCCAAGCAACAATACGTAACCGTATCGAATACCTTCTGGAAGGAAAGAACTGCGATATCGACCTGGGTGGGCCTCTGGCTCTCATGGACGAAGGTAGAGATGCGTTTCACAAGATCTTCGTTTGCAGAACTGAACGATGATTCTACAGATATCGTCATTAACGTGTAGCGCAGTTGCTTACGAATCAGTGAGGATATTCAGATGCGGAATGATCCACGCGCCAGATGAGAGATTATTGGTCTGATATTCCAACCAACCTGATCGGCAGTTGCCACAAAAGTTCACGTAATTGCTAGGATGGATCCCTATATCCGCCCCAGAAACACACTACACGAATTGTTAAAACAGAACATACATAACAAAATTTACATACTCCACGGGACTGACGTTGTCCACCTATCTTGCAGATTCTTTCGTATTGTTGCCTCTTGGTAATAAAGAGCTGTCCCGACTTTTTCAACATCTGCATTCTATCTATGACACTGTCCAGTTTACGATGGAAGTGAAGAAATGTGGTTGTCTTCCATTTCTAGGTGTTTTAGTCAGTTGTAAAGTGACTGGATCATTAAGGAATTCTGTTTAGTTAAGCCCACACGTGCGGGCCTGTATCTGCAGGCGTACACTTGTCACAATCTTTCGCAAGCTATGGGCGTCCTTCACACACTGGTACATTGGGCACATGTTGCGTCTGAGAGAGAGCCAAAGCACCTAGTGTCCGTGTTTACAGACAAAGGATATTCTTCACATCAGATTAGGACAGCACTGACAGATTAAGCATGACCATCCGCAAGAGAACAGACAGAAGGAGTTGTTCAAATTCAGCACATTCCTCCCACATGTGGACAACGTTTCATCTGAATCACGCAGAATCCTGACTAACGTTATGTTAGAGTAATGTTCTGGACACCTACAAAGAAATTTGCTCCTCTGGGCACTGCAAAAGATGACTGGTCAGAATGCCCATACAAGTCATTAAAGGTACATGAGCATGATCCCCACCAATCGCCTTTGGCAGCCCGGCAAGTTAGCAGTAGCCGAGCATTGTATCTCCACAGGACATTATGTGGATTATTCTCCCACAAAAATCTTGTCCACCATGAGGCTTTCTTGTACTCAGTTGTTACGGAAGCTGTGGAAATACGTTTGGCGGAGAATCTTATTGATCATGATACTGACTTTCAACTTGATAAGGCTTGGGGCGCAATGACTGTTCTAATATCTTCAGGAAAAGTAAATTTTACGCCTTATGACACGTCCAACGAACTTGCTTTTATTGTTTTGACCACTGAATTTTAACTTCATAGGTTCGTAATGTGACAGAGTTCGTGCCTGCGGTTTCACCGTTGTGAATGAATGTGTCTACGCGCCTAAGATGGGGAAATACTCAACAGACTGCGCTAATCGGGACACACGATGACCACCCAGCGGGAACCTAAGAGTATGCGCCACCGCGCCAGTTTTCAGTAAAAAGTCAACGACGTGCTTCAGAAATTGCCAATGTAAAATTCACCCAGACATAGCCCAAATTTCGTGGCAAGATGTCGACGTCATCTGGCTGCAAGCCCAAAACCTCTCAGATTTTAAACAATATACAGTCGAAACGGGTTACAACCACATCGAAGGGACTGTCGATTTACGGCCGTTATAGCCGATAGTCGGACAAACGTAGTTTTTCTTTCAATTTGTTCGTAAGCATTTCGTGCATGTAAATTTCAGGTTGCATGGAGTCAGCTTCAAAAAGTGGAAGATATAAAATGCACCTACAGTATTTACAATACAGTATTTCTGAAGACGGACTGAAGAGGAACTTATATTATGTTCGCACAGTACGTACAGCAATAAAATGCCAGTAAAATGTAAAATGTCAGTCACCCTCAGGTAATACTATCATATTCAAGGCTCTAGCATCTAATACTAATCTGATCGAGCCATCCTTCTTTGGTGCTATAACCAGCGGGTCGTTATAAACACTTATTGCTCTTCCAATGATCCCCCACTCTAGCATATTCTGAATCAGGTCACGTACTGCTTCCTTGTGCACTTCAGGAATTGCAAACGGTTTTTTGAAAAAATGGGCATCCTTTTTCGCTGTCAAAACACACTCGTAACCTTTACCTAGACCTGGCTAATCAAAAATACTCCTATATGCTTGGCCAAAACACAGCATATCAACACTTTGTCCGCTAATTACTAAGAAATTCTGCTTAATTGCTACCCCCTTTACCACTAAGGATAGAAATATTTCTTGCTTCACCACCTTTATGGTTCTTCCCGTTGCTACAATTATATTTAGGCCACTTACTGGCATCCTTACTACTTGCTTATTTGCTGGGAGTTCATTAACGAAATTCTGGGACACAGCACACACATCTCATCCTGTATCATTCCAACTCTTTACATTTTCATCAAAAACACTTATCTCTATTATAGGCTGTCCTATGTACTCTCTTTCATTTGCAGGTTCTACCTCATCTAGTAAATCCTGCACAGTTTCCCTCCTGTGAAAACCTATCTTCTGTGTGGATATCATATTTATGTTTAGTGGGTCTTCCTCATGCTTAATATTATTACTACTAGTGGCAGCTCCTACCAGTCTGTCCACTATCGCTAAATTGAAACATCTTTCTAGAGTTTCCCTTTCTGTATTTACCTCTGTTTCTGCGACCCCATACCAGGTGTTGTCAGCATTAGATTTTTCCTCCTCTTCTTCCTTTTCCTCCCCCTCTCCACTACTCTCAATTGCTTCAAATAACCTATCAACCACCCCTTTGTCCCCTGCTCCATTATTGACTCCACAACTGTCAGTTCCTCCTGTTTCGCCGTGCAGATTTACCTCCACCTCCTGATTCAAAACCTTATTATTAGTACTTAGCTCCTTTACAAGTGTGTTCGTATTACAGGCGTTATTACTACTGCGCTCCCTTAACTCTACATTGGTTAATTCTCTTGCCCCTTGCTGCTCCCAGTTATTCTCCCCTCCTTTCTTAGTGACTAGATCGATACCAAGTGGTTGTGCTGGTGCCGTTCTTACAAATGGTTTCACCAGCGGGTTCAACTGGTAATGTTGTGGTCTACGAGCACCAGCCTTCTCGTAGAGTCTTAGCAGTTTCCCTGTCAAGGTATGTCACCGCTAACTGATGTCCTCTGCCAGCTGGTTGCGTCATCTCCTGGCAGCTGTCTACAGGCGCCATACTGACCTTGGTCACTGACCCAATTATCAAATGTCTGGCCTCTCTCTCATAATCGACCTCAGTATCTGCTTCCTCTCTGTACACTCATTCTGTTTATGTTTACTTCGGCTCGATTTTCATTCTGCCTAACAGGATGTCAATACTCTCTCCCCGCACTGTTCTCCTCTTTTAGTACAGATTCTACACGTTCATGATATTGCACAATTTTATTTACATTATCTTGGGGTGCAGATATAATCTTATTCTTCCAATACCAAGGTACCTTATTTTCTACCCCCATAACTATTTGCTCAGTTTATATCTTAGCACTAAGATAGGATAGAGTAGTAACCCAACTCTGTACGAATCTTCTTATCCCTTCTTTCTTGGGGTCATATTTTTCCCCAGACCAAAACTGATTCAGCACATCTATTTGTTTATGCTTTCCCCAGTACTCTTAAGAGAAAGTTTGCTTAAATTCCTTTAACTTATTGTATTTGTCTGAGGCCAGGTTTCCCCAGATTCTTGCCTCCCCCATTAAGTTAGACGTAATAAACCTGATCTTCTGCTTATCACTCCACACTTTAGGCAAGATATCTTCAAAATCATTCCAAAATTCACGTGGATGTACACTTTTATTTGGATCAAATTTGAGAAACTGATTGTGTGTGACATAAGCAATCTCAGTGGATTATATTATTCCACTAGAAATAGTGCTACCACTACTGTTAGTTACACGCTGTTCTACTTTTGTTATTTGACAGTCATGCTCACACAGTTGCTCATTCACACTGTTACTGAATTGATTAAGATGGGTTTCCTGGCCAGTGGCTTTATTTATTACCTGTGCCCCAAGTTTTTCACACTTATATTTACTTTCTTTCAATTTACATTCTAATGCTGCATGATTTATTAAACCATATGTTTACACCCCTTGGATATGTTCTCGAGCCTTGACTATCTCTGATTTAACATGTACTTTAAACTGTTGGTGGTCATCAGTAACATGTTTGAACTGTATTGTTAATTCACTTTTTACTTTAAGAATAGATTGTGTACATTCCTGTTTAACCTGATCAATTTCAATTTTTATATTATTGTTAAGCACTGCCATGTTTCTCTTGGATCTGAAACTTTTATCCAGTTTAGATTCTATTTCAACACCCATATTACTCATTTTTGAATGTAACCCACTCATTTTTGTATCAATATCACACTGCATTTTACTTATTTTAGATTCCATCTCATCACTTAATAAGATACCCATTTTTGTCATATTAGAATCTAACCCACTCATTTTTGTCAATAGATTCATTAACATTCCTGCTACACTATCTATTGCCCCATCATTGACTGACAATTTCCTGATCAATATTAGCTACCGCAACAGGTAGGTCTGAAACACTGGGGTTTAAGTAGTTCTAAGTTCTAGGGGACTGGTGGCCTCAGATGTTAAGTCCCATTGTGCTCATAGCCATTTCAACCATTAAATTTTTTCCCCTTTTCTTTCTCCACTTCTACCTTCAGCTTGTCCTTTACACTTGGCTGCTTACTTTCATACAAAGTTTTAAAGAGAACACTACTTAACTTCTCGCTTCTGAAGTCTCTGACACAGCTAGCTGTAACTGCTGGTCCGACCACCATACACCAGGCCGTTATACCAGTTCACGGCCACCACTCCAGTCAGCGCTGCCAACTGCTTTCATTGCCAGTGTCTTGTTATCTCTCGTAGCTTGTGGTCTGCATGAAGTTGCCGCTACCTGCTACTCCAGTTGGCAAGATATCACCACAAATCCGTCCGCCAAGCACAGCAAATGCAAACACAGTTTGTGGGCTATCACTTTCTTTCTATTCACGTGGCGATAGTTCACTCATAATATTTGTCCTTTCACAGTTCCTATTTATTCGTGAGCACTTTTTCACAGTCCGATTATCCCAACACTACTGCTTTTCTAGATAGTTGCCTACCTCCGCAAACTTTACTAATGTGTTTCCCGGCCAATTCTGCACCAATTGCAACGTAACGTGCTCTTTCACACATAGACGGCGGTTCTGCAACATAAATTGTCCACCTACTTTGATAGTGCTGCAGATCTGCACATGTAACTCGTGACTGCAGCGACTTATTAGATCTCAGAAAAGCAGTGTTGAAGAAACTGAGATTTCATAACTATACATCGGAGGCCGCTAAAGTACAACAAGCTGAAAATAGTCTTGTGAACACTAATGAACAAATCGGAAATGGGTTGCTGTTCAGATTTCGAAGGTCAAAGGTCCTTTTAAACTTGAATTAGGATTTTTGTATTGCTATTAAGAAAGATCATCAGCCCACATGTGTTCAAATCACTAAAGTTCCTGTTCACAGTCCTCGTCCCACTCAAACAACCAGAACTTTTCCTCTCCAACTCTGAAATAATTTATGAGAGTAACACAGTCAATGAACTGCTATTTCCCCCCAGGGGATCCACAACTCTTTTGTGGATATGTGCCTAGCGAGCACGGGACCCCGAGCTAATGTGGCCCTCCTCCCTTTCCGGGCTGCATCCCTTCCCTTTCCGCATCCTTCCCCATCCTCCATCTTCGCCACCCCCCCCCCCCCCTCACCTCTGGCTCTTTCCTTCCCTTTCTCCCCCTCTGGGAGTATGGTTTGTGCCTACGTCCGGAGACGGACGCTCGAAACTGTTACCAATTCCTTGCTTTCTACGCTTGCTGGTCTTCGTCCTTCCTCTGTCCTTCTCTTTTCCTTACCTCTTCTCTTTGCCCTTTTCTCCGCTGCGGCGTATGAGACCCCTCTTCTTTCCTTTCCCTTTATCTTTTTTCCTCCCTGTGCGTGTCTGAAGGCCGACCCACGCATTTCCATGCGTAGCCGGTGACGGGGTAACGCGTAATTCCCCGCCCCGGGTAGACAGGTAGGACATGTACGTACCCCCTGGTAACGGCCAGGCCCAGGGAGGGGTGATTACCTGAGCTGATACCTTCTGAAAGTGCCGATTGGTCCCTCCGTCTGTTTGTCGGGAGGTGTGACCTGAGGTGTGAACAAGGCGGGAGTGCCCTCAGAGAGGGCCCCCACAAGGGAGGAGCGCGCCATCGGAGACGCTGGTAATCATGGGGGATTCTTCCGCAATGGTTTCCTCACCTTCCACTATGTCTGCTCACAAGCGTAAGTTTACTGAGTCTCAGCCACAGACAGTTCTTCCATCGTTGCCACAGTTCCTTGTTGTTTCTCGGTCTGACGAAGGTCACGACTTCTCCAAGGTCAACCCTTTCATTATTCAGAAAGGTGTCGACGCAATTGCGGGTCCTGTAAAGTCTTGTTCCAGATTACGGAATGGCACCTTGTTGTTAGAAACAGTCAGTGCCCTCCAAGCACAAAAATTGCTGCGTACTTCACTGCTCCACACCTTCCCTGTCTGGGTTGAACCGCACCACACTTTAAATTCCTCGCATGGAGTCGTTTATACACGCTCCCTCGATTGATTGTCTGACGAAGAAATTCAGCACTACCTATCTGATCAGGGAGTAACAGCTGTTCATAGAGTTATGAAAAGGGTTGTCACGAACATCATTCCAACCCGCACTGTCTTCTTGACATTTGACAAAGTTCAACTCCCATCGAAAATCAAAGCAGGCTATGAGATAATTTCCGTTCACCCTTACGTCCCAAACCCTACGCGTTGTTATCGGTGTCAGCGGTTCAATCACACCAGCCAGTCCTGTTCCAATCAGGCCAAATGTGTTACGTGTGGCAAGGATGCCCATGAGGGTGCTTGTCCACCTCCATCCCCTTGCTGCATCAACTGTATGGGTGACCACGCTGCTTCCTCTCGAGATTGCCCCATTTTTAAGGACGAAAAGCTCATCCAGTAAATCAGAGTGAAGGAAAAGGTGTCGACCTTTGCTGCTCGGAAATTATTCGCCAGTCGACAGCCCACCGTGCCTCAGACAGGAAAATACAGCACTGTCCTTGCTTCTCGTCGGCCAACAAAGGAGGCGGCCATGCAGGCTTGCGACCTCACCTTTAGTACCACGGTCGTCAGATCGGCCAGCGCGAAGATCGCCCGTTCAACCTCACCACTTTCGCCTGCCCACTCTATGGCTCACCCTTCATCGGGTTCTACTAAAACTCGGGCCCACAAGTCAGACACCAAAACTTCGAAAAAAGAGCATACTCGTGAAGATTTTTTACGTACCCCAACTTCACAACCATCGGTTCCTCCTTCATCTAATCATCATATTTCCAAGAAGGCTAATAAGAAACCCAGTTCATCTCCTTCTCCGCCAAGGCGTGTCTCATCTACAGCGCCACCTGGCGGAAATCGCCCTCGGTCGTCTTCTGTGTCGCCGAGGCGCACTGCTGGCGGCCGATCAACCGGCCGATCGCTGGTGGCAGGAGCTGCTCCTGAACAACCTATGGATCAGGATCTTCTGCCTTGGGCTGAATGCCATTCCATGCTGTCGGTCGCAAGCTCTGAGCAGTCGTTGAGTTGACAGCAACCTTGGTCACATTCCTCCATTTTCTGTTCACCCTATGTCCATTATCCACTGGAATATCCGCAGCATTCGAGCCAATCGGGATGAATTGTCGATCCTCTTACGATACTACTCGTCGGTCATCTTCTGTCTTCGGGAAACAAAGCTGCGGCCACATGACCGCTTTGTTCTCCCTCATTTTCAGCCCGTCCGATATCATCTCCCCTCTGTTGAAGGCACTCCAGCCCATGGAGGACTCGTGATTCTTCTCCATGATACTCTCCATTATCACCCAATCAACTTAAACACTTCCTTCCAAGCTGTCGCCGTCTGTCTTTCCCTTTCTGGATACACGTTCTCTCTTTGTACTGCATACATTCCATCGTCCACACCAATGGCACGAGCTGATCTCCTTCATCTTCTTGGTCAGCTTCCACCCCCCTATTTGCTGGTTGGGGACTTCAATGCCCACCACCCGCTTTGGGGATCTCCACATCGTTGTCCATGTGGCTCGCTATTACTAGACGTCTTCCACCAAGCGGATCTAGATTGCCTCAACACTGGGGTCCCTACATTTTTGTCTGCCTCCACGACAAATTTATCTCATTTGGACCTTGCGGTCGGTACTGTTTCGCTAGCTCGGCGCTTCGAATGGTTCGCCCTTGATGATACACACTCGAGTGACCACTTTCCATGTGTCCTTAGACTGCAGCCTCATCTGCCATCTATGCGCCCGCGACGCTGGAAGTTTGCCCAAGCCGATTGGACACTTTTTTCGTCTCTAGCGACGTTCGATGACCGTCACTTTCCCAGCGTCGACGATGAGGTCACACATATTACCGACGTCATTCTTACAGCTGCGGCACGTTCAATACCACGCACCTCCGAATTGCCCCGGCGCCCCCCAGTTCCTTGGTGGAACGAGGCATGCCGTGACGCACTACGTGAGCGGCGACGTGCTCTTCGCGTTTTCCGTCACCATCCTACTTTGGCCAACTGTATCCGCTATAAGCAGTTCCCTGCACGATGCCGTCGTGTCATCCGCGATAGCAAGAAGGCAAGCTGGAAATTCTTTAGTAGCTCATTTAACACCTTCACTCCTTCCTTGGAAGTTTGGAGTCGGCTTCGACGGTTCTCAGGCGCGCCTACTTTCTCCCCGGTCTCTGGTCTCACTGTCACGCATGATACATTAGTGGACCCCGTCGCAATTTCTAACTCATTGGGTCAGCACTTTGCTGAGATTTCGAGCTCTTCAAATTACCCGCCAGCGTTTCTCCCGAAGAAACGTGCAGCGGAAGTGCGACATCTTGCTTTCTCCTCACAATATCGCAAAAGCTACAATACTGTTTTCTCCATGCGGGAACTCCAACATGCACTCTCTTCTTCTCGCTCGTCCACCCCAGGACCGGATGGTATCCACGTCCAAATGTTGCTGCATTTATCAACTCATAGTCTGCGTTACCTCCTTCACCTTTATAATCGAATTTGGACCGGCAGTACTTTTCCCAGACGATGGCGGGATGCTATCGTCGTTCCTGTTCCGAAACCTGGAAAGGACAAACATCTCCCCTCTAGCTATCACCCCATTTCTCTCACGAGTAGTGTCTGTAAGGTTTTGGAGCGTATGGTGAATTACCATTTAGCTTGGTGGCTGGAATCCCGCAGTCTTTTAACACCTGCCCAATGCGGATAGTGCTAAGATATAAACTGCGGATAGTGCTAAGATATAAACTGAGCAAATAGTTATGGGGGTAGAAAATAAGGTACCTTGGTATTGGAAGAATAAGATTGACCATCTTGTTGCTCTCCCCACTTACATCATGAACAATTTTCTCCGGAAACGCCAAACAGTAGCAATATTTTTTGATCTGGAGAGAGCATACGACACCTGTTGGAGGACAGGCATCCTTCGCACGCTGTTCTCTTGGGGCTTTCGAGGTCGGCTACCCCTTTTTCTTCGCGAATTTATGGCAGAGCGCACATTTAGGGTGCGGGTGAACACTACTCTCTCCCGTACTTTCTCCCAAGAAAACGGGGCACCCCAGGGCTCCGTGCTGAGTGTTGTACTGTTTGCCATTGCTATAAATCCAATTATGGATTGTCTCCTTCCTGATGTCTCGGGCTCCCTCTTTGTGGACGATTTTGCGATCTACTACAGCTCTCAACGGACCAGCCTTCTTGAACGACGTCTTCAAGGATGTCTCGATCGCCTCCACTCTTGGAGCATCGAAACCGGCTTCCGTTTTTCTCCCAGTAAGACCGTTTGTGTTAATTTTTGATGATGTAAGGAGTTTCTTCCGCCCTCCTTACATCTAGGTCCTGTCAATCTTCCGTTTTCAGACGTCGCTAAATTCTTGGGTCTTATGTTTGGCAGAAAACTGTGCTGGTCCTCCCACGTTTCCTATCTTTTGGCTCGCTGTCTGCGATCCCTCAAGACCCTCCGTGTCCTGAATGGTACCTCCTGGGGAGTGGACCGAGTGGTCCTTCTCCGCCTCTATCGCGCCTTAGTGCGCTCGAAATTGGACTATGGAAGCATAGTCTACTCCTCTGCTCGGCCGTCTATTCTTCGGCGTCTCGACTCTATCCACCACCGTGGATTACCTTTAGTGTCTGGAGATTTTTACACCAGCCCTATGGAAAGCCTTTATGCTGAGACTGCTAAACCTCCGCTGTCCAATCGGCGAGCAGTTCTTCTGAGTCGTTATGCTAGCCATCTGTCTTGCATGCCTGCTAATCCAGCCCATGACATTTTTTTCGACGCCTCCTTTGATGTAGGGTATGCAGGCCGCCCCTCCTCCCTACTACCACCGGGAGTCCGCTTCCGTCAACTGCTCCATTCTCTGTCCTTCCGCTTTCCTAAGACCTTCTTGACAACTTGGGGTACAGCACCGCCTTGGCTCCGTCCGCAGATCCGCCTGCTCCGTGACCTTTATCAGTTTCCCAAGGATGGTACCCCTTCACTTGTTTATCGTCGGGCATTTTCTGCTCTATGTGCACAAATGAAGGACGCCACATTTATTTACACTGATGGCTCAAAAACATCGTTTGGTGTGGGGAGTGCCTATATTGTTGGCGACACCCCAAATCAATTCCGGCTACCCGACCAGTGTTCGGTTTATACTGCAGAGCTTTACGCTGTTCTCCAGGCTGTCTACTACATCCGCCGCCATCAGCGGATACAGTATGTTATCTGTTCAGATTCTCTCAGCTCTCTCCTCAGTCTCCAAGCTCTTTACCCTGTCCATCCTATGGTCCACAGGATTCAGGACTGTCTGCGCTTACTCCACCTGGGGGGCGTCTCGGTGGCGTTCCTCTGGCTCCCGGGACACGTTGGTGTCTATGGAAATGAGGCGGCTGATATAGCGGCCAAGGCTGCAGTCTCTCTTCTTCGGCCAGCTATTCAATTGATTCCCTTCGCCGATCTACGGAGCGTTTTATGTCGTCGTGTTGTTCTTTTATGGCACGCACATTGGTCGGGACTTCCCCATAATAAATTGCGGGACGTGAAAGCTCTTCCTTGTGCTTGGACCTCTTCCTCCCGAACGCATCGTCGGGAGGAGGTAATTTTAACTAGACTCCGGATAGGGCACTGTCTTTTTAGCCATCGACATCTTTTAAGCGGCGATCCCCCCCCACTCTGTCCCCACTGCTCTCAGCTGTGGACGGTAAGACACCTTTTAATTGAGTGCCCCTATTTTAATCCGTTACGCTCCCATCTACAGCTATCGCCTGATCTATCGTCGATTTTAGCAGATGACACGCGCTCAGCAGACCGCGTTCTCCAGTTTATTAGTGCCAGTGAAATGACGTCAGTCATTTGAAGCTTTTTTTGGGGACAACCAACCCTTTTCTGTAGTGGATTTTTAAGCCTTCCTTCTGCTTTTAGTTTCTCCAGTTTTATGACTTTGTTCCCATTGCTGCTGGTTTTCAATTCCGGTTTTTTACTGTTTCCTAAGTCACGGGCTGGGCGCTAATGACCATAGCAGTTTTGCGCCCTAAAACCAAAATAAAAAAAAAAGAACACCGTTACGCGCCCGTCTACAGCTGTCGCCTGATCTATCGTCAATTTTAGCAGATGACACGCGCTCGGCCGATCGCGTTCTCCAGTTTATTAGTGCCAGTGAAATGACGTCAGTCATTTGAAGTTTTTTTTTTGGGGACAACCAACCCCTTTCTGTAGTGGATTTTTAAGCCTTCCTTCTGCTTTTAGTTTATCCAATTTTTTGAGTTTCGTTCCCATTGCTGCTGGTTTCCATTTTCGGTTTTTTACTGTTTCCTAAGTCACGGACCGGGCGCTAATGACCATAGCAGTTTTGCGCCCTAAAAAACCAAAACAAAATAAAAAAGAACTGCTATTTTCTTTTTCACTCAGCATTCAGTGGTTGTCTTTAAATAAAATTTTTGCTTGCATAAATACTCAGTAAAAAAATTAACTTAGTACCGCCACGCTTTTAGTTGAAAGTTTACACACGCAATTTTCTCCAGAACAAAATACCTCTCAGCTCTTAAAATTTTACAAATAGTTAATAAATGGTGAACACCAGCTACCTTTATCACTATACCAAAATGCAGAAGTCAGAATATGACTTCATTTTACACATAATGTGTTTGGACACTTTCAGCATGACCGGCACCTTTGAAAGCTAGAGTACCTCCTCCTTCTTCTCTCTCTGCCTCTATAAGCCCCTCAATGTCCTGCGTAAGGTGCCAAACCGTCTCACTTCTTACTGGCTGTACAGAATTACGGCCATTCAGAACTGACTTTCAGGGCACGGCTCTAGCAACAACCAACCACTGCTCTCAGCTCATTGACGTCATTAAAATAAGCAACTCAAAACTCTTTTGTTAAACAAATCAAATGAAATAAACTTTAAGATGTACTTTACGTGTAGAGTTTAACTATATAGTCACAAATGTTCCGGCTGTCTCTTACATATTCAAACATGCTTGGACATCTGTTATCCACTAGTAGGGTAACCAATGGTGGATTCATCCTCATGATACAAAGCTGGAACACTTGCAAGTTACTACAGAGCAATACAAACTGAAAAGTGAATATTGTCGAATGTCCCACCTACACTCACACAAGTACTCTCTTTCACACTCACCCTAACACAAAACATAAATATCTACCCGAAATTCTTAAAATTAATACTATAGCAAAACTACGAAAGGTTTTCTAAAATGAGAACTTTCCAAATTTGAATCTAAACACTGAAGGTGTCATCATACCTTTTCAGATAGTCACAGTTGGTGAACTATTAACAAATACATATTGATTTAGTTTTTTAAGTGTTGGATAATTGCATTTTTTACTGACTTTTCTTTTTCTTTTGTAACTTCCAAATTATGACAGTTATTGACCAGATTTTGAAAGATTGTTCCTTTACACAACAGAAGGTTATGTACCTAATATGAAGTTCCTCAGGCTATTTCCCATCAGTTATTAATTTTTATAGTTCCAGAGAATGTAACTACTCTGTAACCGAATCTCTGCTACTTTCACACGCTGGAGTCACGCCATATGTTCATGATGCACATCTGCATGACACAGCTCGCTCATTGCAGATCGTATAAGATTCTTACTGCTTACACTGGAGCCCACAGACAGTCATACAAGAAAGCTTTAATAGACAAGTTTGTGATCATGCCCTAGCTGTGATGCCTCAGTACCACTTTTGTGAATTCTGCTGTGGTTGAATTCATACTTCTAACACTTAGAATATAGCATTTATTCAAGTTATTCATTAATCTTACTTTTATAAATGATCCCATTGTTTTTGAGAATGATGATGGCAGGAAAATGGGTGTGTAGTTTTCCATGTATTCTGCATTATCTTTCTTTAGTGGAAGCACAACTCTTGCCTATATTAAATACTCTGGAAAATACCCCAATGTGAATGACTATTTTATCATGCTCTTCTTTTAAGGTAGCTTGTGAGGTCTATATGTATTGTTTCACCACAAAGTTTGGTACTTCATCCAAGCCTGCTTACTTTTTATTATTTGAGGTTAGTACAGTTTTTATGACTTCATGCTCTGTACTTGGTAACTTATTAACATCATTGCCCTTAGTGAATAATCATTTCCAGGTGCTATATTTGTTTTTGGCTGTTTTTACTGTAATTACTCCGTGAACAGAATTCTCCTGAAAATGCTCATTCACAAAGCTTGTTAACTGATGTGCATCTGTTGTTACTTTATGTCTGTAGATTAGCTGTGTTTTAGTGTGCTTTTGTTTGTCTCTGCATTTCCTCAGTCCTGCAAACTCATCTATGACAGGCAGTCTCTGAGACACTGGGTTTATTCCTAACTTTAAATATTTTGACCACACCCTCTTGGAGGGTGGAGCTGTTGTGGGAGGGCTACCTCTGACTCTCAACTGCTTCTGCTTCAAATGCCAGCCCAGACACTGAATTTGTTTCACTACCATCTGTAACTTTCTGATCTTTACTGAGATTTTAGTTCTTTGCCCTTTTACTTGTGTTAACTTCATCTCCACCAGTATGATATAGATTTGTAATTTTTTACTATAATGTTGTTTCATCTCTGCACTGCATCAGCTTGAGAATCCAGGTAGGCGACTGAGTGCACAATCTGACATTAAGCAAATCAATTGTTGTTATGTAAGCTACTAATTACTAATATTACTTTACACATAAACCTACGGAACAAATCCATTTTGTATGGGTGATTGCTTCTAAACACTTGTGCCCTATCTTTATTTGAGTCAACATTTAAAAATTAAATTCCCATTAAATCACTGAATATTGGGGCTGGATTAGCTAGTCACCCAAACTTCAACATCAGCTGGGGACTGAGGTGATCTGGACAGCCAAGCTGTAGTAAAATGATAGCCAATAATTGTAGCATTTCCAAAATTCATCTGCGTTAGCCATTTTTCTGGCTGTGCAATGTGAAGAGGAGCACCGTCTTGCTCAAAAATAATCCTACCCACATATCAATGCTGTTGAAAGGTTGGAATATCATTAAAAAATATGGCTCTACAATAAATGATTCCACCAATCGGGACCACAGTTACCTTTGCGGAATAAAGTGGTACTGGTGGATGGGCATGCGGATTTGCTATTGGCTACATTCTGCAATTCTTCATATATAAATGTCCTTGGAAATGTAACTGAGCTTTGTCTGTTCCCAGAACGTTCCAAGTCCATTCATTGTTCACTTTCATGTGAGAAATTCTGGAGTGAATGGTGGCTTGCTGGCAGGTCAGCAGGAAGCATCCCCTGAAAATGGCTGATTTTGTATGGAAAATAATGCAGGATGTTTCGTAGGATTTTATGCATTGTGCTCGTAGTCAGTGTTCGGGCAATTCCCTGTGCACTGCATGTTTGCACACCACTGCTCAACAGCTCCTGTGAGGCTGTGGCATTATGTTCAACAGATGATTTCGTCCCTCTGTCACACTGCACTTTCAAAGAACCCATATTTTTTTAATTTTTAATCATTTTCTCCAGAGTTTAGCAGACATCAGAAAATTCCTTTCTTCATATCCTTGACTGTCTGGAAATTCTGTATGGCTACTGGTATACAGTCTCCATTCTTGTAAAAGTGCTTTACCAGCAGTGCACACTCCTTCATGGAGACAGGAGACAGTCATGGTGGGCATCCTGGATGCAAACTGAGGAACAGTTGTATTCTGTGCATCTGTTGGTATGCATATTCTGATGCTTTCAGCATCATTTCTTTGTCAAATTTTCTCTAATCCCCCCCCCCCCCCCTTCCCAATGATGTATCCCCTGCATCAGTAATATGATGTTCAAGTTTGGCACAATTCTGTACAGTGTTTCTCTTTCTACACTGTTTTTGAAACTGTAACTTTAATTGTGTATACAATTTACATTACTGAACTGAAAATGACAAAACTATTTGTATATGAGATTTTAAATTTTGTCTTTGTAATTTATCTTAAACATCCTTACATTTAAAATGGAGCAAAGCTGGATGTTGCTTTCAGACCAAAGAAAGACATTTTAAATACTCTTCTAGACTGTTGTCTATCCATGGATCTTTCATTTTGGGAGCACCATCCAAATTTTATCTCACTTTACACTTGTGCTGAAGTAGGAGGAGGAGGAGGAGGAGGAGGAGGAGGAGGAGGAGGAGGAGCAGAATGAATTAACTTTACTGCGCCAACATCCATTTTTCTGTATAAGAGGTGTTCCCACTTCAAGAAGAAATTCTCTTTTTTTGCAATTGATTTCTTTCTTCTAGTTAGGTTTTGTATTCAGCCAAATTATGAAAGCAGTGAGAGCAGTTATATCCAAAATATTATAAGGAGATTATTGCATCTGATTCCTGGGAAGCAAAGGAGAACTGTACATGACACATTCTACAGGTAATACCCGGTAATATTTTCTTATTGTTCCAGACAGAGTAATCTGTTTTTATTGTAATTCCTTTGCCATCACCAAATATGTCAAAAGATTATCTGTTGTGATATTTCTATCATTCCTGGATAAGTTTTCTGTCAGTACCAGCAATTTTCTTTTTCTTTGCTGTTCTTTGCCCTTTGCTACCATATTTACTGTGTTTTGATGAGATCTATCAATGAAAAGGACACCTGCCCCTAAAAGCTATCTGTTCTTCATCAACTGTAATATGTGGTTCATATACACCATTTAAATGTGCTCACCCACTGTTCAATTATATCCCTGACAGGAGCCAATTTATCAGGGCTGTGAGACTGTTGCTGCTGCTGTTGCTGTTCAGCATCAAACTGGAAAAGTGTGATATTTCCATTGAGCATTTCCTAGCTATAGAACTATTGAAAATATGACATGTTCTTTGTCCCATAAAATCATTATACCCTCATTGTTAATTTTGTATGTACACTCCAACAAGTATAAGCAGCCCAAGAAAGCACTCGCATTCTTTTCTATCAACATCAAATCATTTGTTCAAAAAGTAATGTTGCCTTATTTTATCCACTTCAAACTGTTCTGGAAAATGCAGGGCTACATAAATAACTGCAGAGTAATTACATTGCTTACACTATGCCATGTTGGACCTGGAGCCATATTCAACATGTTTAAGATGTTTAAGAGGGGCTATGTCCTATGTAATCCAACAATATTTTTTCCTCATGTCTCTTTTCTATTTTTGGAGCTGATAACAAATGGGATTACTATTTTACATATATACTCCTATATGGTATTATTATTATTCCTGTTGTAAGCAAATTTCACGTGAAATATTTGTGATTTTATCAGCTTAAGGAACAATAGTTTCCAAATATCCATGGTCATCAGAATCTTCAGCTGATTCACTGCCTTTAGATGTAATAGCATCAATCTCTCAATTATCGTCAATGATACTTCATGTAATTCTTCTTGTTCACTCAGAAGTACTTGTATTTCAGGACTACTATAACCAAACATTTTCTACTCATAATGCAATTGCCGGCCGGTGTGGCCGTGCGGTTCTATGCGCTTCAGTCTGGAACCGCGTGAGCGCTACAGTTGCAGGTTCAAATCCTGCCTCGGGCATGGATGTGTGTAATGTCCTTAGGTTAGTTAGGTTTAAGTATTTTTAAGTTCTAGGGGACTGATGACCATAGATGTTAAGTCCCGTAGTGCTCAGAGCCATGTGAACCATAACGCAATTCTATGATGTGCTTGGGCAAAATACTAAGAACAACTGAGGCAATACACAGCAAGTGCTGAGGCAGAAAACCCTAACAGTGGGTACAAAAACAAACAAGAAATGTTATTTACAATGATGAAAGTGTTTTGTAGAATAGCTCTTCAAAATAACAGCTCTCATTTTCAGAATCTTACATTCAGGAAACAAAAATGCAATTTAAATTTGGGTCATATTGAAACCAGGGGTACTCAGTGCAAAACCATGAATAAATTTTAATTTGCTGTAAATATGAATCTGAACAAAATGTAATTAGGTACAACTGACTCAAAGACAGAAAGTCATATATATTGAAAATAAGTGTTTTAAATACAAGAGAGCTACATATTTCAAATGAGCTTACATGGCCTTGTTGACCACTTTGGCTCTAGGAAAACTAACCTCCATGCAACCAGTCAATATACCGTGAGTCCTTTCAAAAATATGTGATTTCCCTAAATCGTTTCAGGCAAATGCCGGGATGGTTCCTTTGAAAGGGCACAGCCGATTTCCTTCCCCATCCTTCCCAAATCCGAGCTTGTGCTCCGTCTCTAATGACCTCATTGTCGACGGGACGTTAAACACCACTAACCTAACCCTTTCAAAAATATGAGTATGTATTGTAAATTATGTCATAAAAATGTTTGAACAGAGAGATTTGACTGTATTATATTGTAACTGTAAATCATTGACATATATGAGAAAGAGGAGTGGCCCTAAGATGCTTCCCTGGGGTACTCCTAAAGAAACTTCCTTTGCTTCTGAAACCAACCTTATTTTTTGATTTGAATTTACAGTGGTGAGGTCTGCAATCTGAGATTTGTTTTTGAGATATGACTCAAACCACATTTTAAGTCTTCCTCTAATACCTACTGCTTCCAGATGATCAAGGATGGTTTCGTGGCAGACTGTATCAAAAGCTTTAGATAGATCTAAATTGATTCCTACTACACTTTTGTTTTTCTCCAAATTTTTAATTATTTCTTGGGTGTAGTCTATGACTGCAGTTTCTGTGCTTCATTTGGCATGAAAACCATTTTGATTATCATTCCAAAGTTTATTATTGTCTAGGTAACTAGTGACTCTCAGTTTCATCAGATTCTCTAATATTTTGGAGGAAGCAGGATTAAGTGATATGGGACAGTAGTTTTCTATTTTATGTCTGTCTCCATTTTTAAATAGTGGCCTCACTTTTGAGATCCTCAGTTGCTGAGGAAACCCACCTTCACTAAAGGATAAATTTGCAATATGTGCTAAAGGTTGTGCAATCTGCACTGCAGTCCTTATTATGATTGAAACTGGTACTTCATCAACACCTGCTGCCAGTTTTTGTTTTAAGGTTCTAATCACTCTAATTACTTCCTGTTTCATTTGCTGCAGGCAACCCTTGGAGAATGATTTATTTTTTGTTTTGTGAAGTTTAAGTTTAGTGAATGTGGTACATTTAAAAAATAGTTATTAGTATAGTTTGCATTTCCTTCTTTTCTATATTGCAATTTTCACTGCTTTTGAGTATTATTTCTTCCTCTTCTCCCAAGGTAGTAGTTTCATTCCTCACAATGTCCCATATAGTTTGTGGTTTGTTATCTGAGTTCCTGATTAAATTGCCATTAAATAGCAACTTTGCCTTTGCTATTGCCTTTCAGTATATTTTTCTGTATGTTTTTACATATTCTACAAACTGTGGATCTGAGCAAGTTTTAATATCTTGGTTCAGTCTTTTATGGTTACACAGGAAATCCTAATGCCTGTAGTTATCAAAGGTTTGTGTGCTTTTTGTTCTGAAGACTTGGACCTCACTAACTTCTTAGGGAAACATATTTCAAATTGTGACATGAATATAGATGAAAAGGTATTATATGTATTATTTGCACTTGATTCTGATCTCACATCTGTCCAGCTTTCACTGGTTAGACAGTTAACAAAATGTGTGCATTTTATTTAGAAAAAATTGTTTCGTAAGTGTGGCAAGACCAGTGTTGTAATGTTGAGTACTTACTGTTCTCTTATAATTCTTACTCTTAGAACATAAAGGCAGATGTCATATTTTTTTTTTTTTTTTTTTTTACTCTGGTTACAGAACTGAAAGGAGGATTAACATGTATTATGCAAATGATGCAGAGTAGACACTCACAGGACACTAGGTTTCAGCTCTCAGCATTAAGCATCCATAAATGTGTCATCTGTTTTGCATGTTTCTAACTAGAATTTTGATTACATTTATTCCAAGACTAATGTTTTATACTTCTGCACTTGACAGATACTAATTAACAGATTTTAACAATATTATATCCTGAATGTCACTATTTAATAATTTAATAGAGAATTTAGAGTTCTGTGCAATATTGCCTTTTACTACCTACTGTCATTCTGTGCTTGATGTAAAAACCTACTCAGTAAGAACTTGTAATGAGTCATATATCTTCTTTGAACTTGTGTGCTCACTTGTAAAACTTGTTAGAAAAATCTATCATTCAATATAAATGAACCTCTGCATCATTTAAGAGCTCAAAAAACTTTCTTCTATTTTCGCTTTCTAAAGTACTATTTTTCTGTTCAAACATTTTTATGTCATAATTTACAGTACATACTCATTTTTGAAAGGGCTCATGGTATATTGACCGGTTGCATGGAAGTTATATTTACTAGAGCCAAAGTGGTCAATAAGTCCATGTAAGTTCATTTGAAATATGTAGCTCTCTTGTATTTAAAACAATTATTTTCAATATATATGACTTTCTGTCTTTGAGTCAGTTGTACCTAATTACATTTTGTTCAGCTTTATATTTACAGCAAATTAAAATTTATTCATGGTTTTGCACTGAATATCACTGGGTTCAATACGACCCAAATCTAAATTGCATTTTTGTTTCCGGAATGTAAGATTCTGAAATTCATTGTAAATAACATTTCCTGTTTGTTTTTGTACCCACTGTTAGGGTTTCCTGCCTCAGCACTTATTGTGTATTGCCTCAGTTGTTCTTAGTATTTTGCCCAAGCACATCATAGAATTGCATTATGAGTAGAAAATGATTGATTATAGTAGTCCTGAAATACAAGCACTTTTGAGTGAACAAGAAGAATTACGTGAAGTATCATCTGATGATAATTGAGAGATTGATGCTATTACATCTGAAGGCAGTGAATCAGCTAAAGATTCTGATGACCATGGATATTTGGAAACTATTGTTCCTTAAGCTGATAAAATCACAAATATTTCACGTGAAATTTGCTTACAACAGGAATAATAATAATACCATATAGGAGTATATATGTAAAATAGTAATCCCATTTGTTATCAGGTCCAGAAATATAAAAGAGACATGAGGATAAAATATTGTTGGATTACATAGGACATAGCCCCTCTTAAACATCTTAAACATGTTGAATATGGCTCCAGGTCCAACATGGCATAGTGTAAGCAATGTAATTACTCTGCAGTTATTTATGTAGCCCTGCATTTTCCAGAACAGTTTGAAGTGGATAAAATAAGGCAACATTACTTTTTGAACAAATGATTTGATGTTGATAGAAAAGAATGTGAGTGCTTTCTTGGGCTGCTTATACTTGTCGGAGTGTACATACAAAATTAACAATGAGGGTATAATGATTTTATGGGACAAAGAACATGCCATATTTTCAATAGTTCTATAGCTAGGAAATGCTCAATGGAAATATCACACTTTTTCAGTTTGATGCTGAACAGCAACAGCAGCAGCAACAGACTCACAGCCCTGATAAATTGGCTCCTGTCAGGGATATAATTGAACAGTGGGTGAGCACATTTAAATGGTGTATATGAACCACATATTACAGTTGATGAAGAACAGATAGCTTTTAGGGGCAGGTGTCCTTTTCATTGGTAGATCTCATCAAAACACAGTAAATATGGTAGCAAAGGGCAAAGAACAGCAAAGAAAAAGAAAATTGCTGGTACTGACAGAAAACTTATCCAGGAATGATAGAAATATCACAACAGATAATCTTTTGACATATTTGGTGATGGCAAAGGAATTACTATGAAAACAGATTACTCTGTCTGGAACAATAAGAAAATATTACCATGGATTACCTGTAGAATATGTCATATCTATTTGTAAAACTGCAGGTACAATTCTCCTTTGCTTCCCAGGAATCAGATGCAATAATCTCCTTATAATATTTTGGATATTACTGCCCTCAGTGCTTTCATAATTTGGCTGAATACAAATCCTAACTAGAAGAAAGAAATCAATTGCAAAAAAAGAGAATTTCTTCTTGAAGTGGGAACACCTCTTATACAGAAAAATGGATGTTGGCGCAGTAAAGTTCATTCTTCTGCTTCTCCTCCTCCTCCTCCTCCTCCTCCTCCTCCTCCTACTTCAGCACAAGTGTAAAGTGAGATAAAATTTGGATGGTGCTCCCAAAATGAAAGATCCATGGATAGACAACGGTCTAGAAGAGTATTTAAAATGTCTTTCTTTGGTCTGTAAACAACATCCAGCTTTGCTCCATTTTAAATGTAAGGATGTTTAAGATAAATTACAAAGACAAAATTTAAAATCTCATATACAAATAGTTTTGTCATTTTCAGTTCAGTAATGTAAATTGTATACACAATTAAAGTTACAGTTTCAAAAACAGTGTAGAAAGAGAACCACTGTACAGAATTGTGCCAAACTTGAACATCATATTACTGATGCAGGGATACATCATTGGGAAGGGAGGGGGGGAGGGGGGATTAAAGAAAATTTGACAAAGAAATGGTGCTGAAAGCATCAAACTATGCATACCGACAGATGCACAGAATACAACTGCTCCTCAGTTTGCATCCCAGATGCCCAACACGACTGTCTCCATGAAGGAGTGTGCACTGCTAGTAAAGCACTTTTACAAGAATGGTGACTGTATGCCAGTAGCCATACAGAATTTCCAGACAGTCAAGGGTATGGAGAAAGGCATTTTCCAATGTCTGGTAAACTCTGGAGAAAATGATAACAAAATTTTAAAAAATATGGGTTTTGAAACTACAGTGTGACAGAGGGACGAAATCAACTGTTGAAGATATTGCCACATCCTCGCAGGATTGCCAAAACACTGACTGTGAGCACAATGCATAAAATCCTACGAATCATCCTGCATTATTTTCCATACAAAATCACCCGTGTTCAGGGGATGCTTCCTGCTGACCTGCCAGCAAGCCAACATTCAATCCAGAATTTATCGCATGAAAGTGAACAATGAATGGACTTGGTACGTTCTGGGAACAGACAAAGCTCACTTCTTTTTCCAAGGACATTTAAATATGAAGAATTGCAGAACGTGGGCATTAGCAAATTCGCATGCCCATCCACCAGTACCACTTCATTCCACAAAGGTAACTGTGGTCCTGATTGGTGGAATCACTTACTGTAGAGCCGTTTTTTTTTTAGGAGATGAGTTCTGTGGGTAATGTTACCTGTACTGTCACTGATAAATGCTATGAGATTCTTTCACACAGCAATGTTATTCCAACCTTTCAACAGCATGGACGTGTGGGTAGGATAATTTTATGCAAGATGGTGCTCCTCTTCACTTTGCACAGCCAGCGAAGAGGCTAATGCCGAGGAAGTTTGGAAATGTTACAATTATTGGCCATCATTATACTACAGCTTGGCTGTCCAGATGACCAGATCTTAATCTGTGTGTCTTCCAGCTATGGGGTTATCTGAAAGATGTTGTGCTCAGTGCTAGGGTTATTGGACTAGTTGCATGAGCTACAAAGTGAATGTGAGGTCAGATTGGCTTGTAGGCTAGTGATCTGATGTGGAGCCCTCTGGGCTCATCTGTGATGTGAGGCACAGCACACACCCAGATGCTGCCTCACCTGTTTGTAGCTGGGATGCAAGAATTACCTCAGTCCCCAGCTGATGTTGAAGTTTGGGTGACTAGCTAATCCAGCCCCAATATTCAGTGATTTAATAGGAATTTAATTTTTAAAGGTTGATTCAAATAGAGATGGGGCACAAGTGTTTAGATGCCATCACGCATACAAAATGGATTTGTTCCCTAGGTTTATGTGTAAAGTAATATTAGTAATTAGTAACTTCGACTAACAACTATTAATTTGCTTGATGACAGATTGTGCACTGGGTCTTGGGTGGCCCCACCTACCTGGATTCTCAAGCTGATGCAGTGCAGAGATGAAACAATGTTATAGTAAATATTACAAATCTATACCCTACTGGTGGAGATGAAGTTAACACAGGTAAAAGGGCAAAGGACTGGAAGCTCAGTAAAGATCATAAAGTTACAGATGGTAGTGAAACAAATTCAGTGTCTCGGCTGACGTTTGAAGCAGAAGCAGTTGAGAGTCAGAGGTAGCCCTCCCACAACAGCTCCACCCTCCAAGAGGGTGTGATAAAAATATTTAAAAGTTAGGAATAAACCCAATGTCTCAGAGACTGCCTGTTATAGATGAGTTTGCAGGACTGAGGAAATGCAGAGACAAACAAAAGCACACGAAAACACAGCTAATCTACAGACGTAAAGTAACAACTGATGCACATCAGCTTTGTGAATGAGCATTTTTCAGGAGAATTCTTTTCACAGAGTAATTACAGTAAAAACAGCCAAAAACAAATATAGCACCTGGAAATGATTATTCACTAACGACAATGATGTTAATAAGTTACCAAGTACAGAGCATGAAGTCATAAAAACTGTACTAACCTCAAATAATAAAAAGTAAGCAGGCTTGGATGAAGTACCAAACTATGTGGTGAAACAATACATATAGACCTCACAAGCTACCTTAAAAGAAGAGCATAATAAAATAGTCATTCACATTGGGGTACTTTCCAGAGTATTTAAAATAGGCAAAAGTTGTGCTTCCACTAAAGAAAGATAATGCAGAATACATGGAAAACTACACACCCATTTTCCTGCCATCATCATTCTCAAAAACAATGGGATCATTTATAAAAGTAAGATTAATGAATAACTTGAATAAATGATATATTCTAAGTGTTAGAAGTATGAATTCAACCATAGCAGAATTCACAAAAATGGTACTGAGACATCACAGCTAGGGCACGATCACAAACTTGTCTATTAAAGCTTTCTTGTATGACTGTCTGTGGGCTCCAGTGTAAGCAGTCAGAATCTTATACGATCTGCAATGAGCGAGCTGTGTCGTGCAGATGTGCATCATGAACGTATGGCGTGACTCCAGCGTGTGAAAGTAGCAGAGATTCGGTTACAGAGTAGTTACATTCTCTGGAACTATAAAAATTAATAACTGATGGGAAATAGCCTGAGGAACTTCATATTAGGTACATAACCTTCTGTTGTGTAAAGGAACAGTCTTTCAAAATCTGAAGTCAATAACTGTCATAATTTGGAAGTTACAAAAGAAAAAGAAAAGTCAGTAAAAAATGCAATTATCCAACACTTAAAAAAACTAAATCAATATGTATTTGTTAATAGTTCACCAAGTAAGACTATCTGAAAAGATATGATAACACCTTCAGTGTTTAGATTCAAATTTGAAAAGTTCTCATTTTAGAAAACCTTTCGTAGTTTTCCTTTAGTAATAATTTTAAGTGAAAATGAAATGTCGTGTGGCTAGGGCCTCCCGGCGGGTAGACCGTTCGCCTGGTGCAGGTCTTTCGATTTGACGCCACTTCGGCGACCTGCGCGTCGATGGGGATGAAATGATGACGATTAGGACAACACAACACCCAGTCCCTGAGCGGAGAAAATCTCCGACCCAGCCGGGAATCGAACCCGGGCCCTTAGGATTGACAGTCTGTCACGCTGACCACTCAGCTACCGGGGCGGACATAATTTTAAGTATGTAGGGTAGATATTTATGTTTTGTGTTAGGGTGAGTGTGAAAGTGAGTACTTGTGTGAGTGTAGGTGGGACATTCGACAATATTCACTTTTCAGTTTGTATTGCTCTGTAGTAACTTGCAAGTGTTCCAGCTTTGTATCATGAGAAAGAATCCACCAGTGGTCACCCTACTAGTGGATGATGGATGTTCAAGCATGTTTGAATATGTAAGAGACAGCCAGAACATTCGTGACTATATAGTTAAACTCCAGACGTAAAGTACATCTTAAAGTTTATTTCATTTTACTTGTTTAACAAGGGAGTTGCTTATTTTAATGACGTCATTGAGCTGAGAGCAGTGGTTGGTTCTTGCTAGATTGTGGTGCAAGCCGTGCTCTGAAAGTCAGTTCTGATTGGCCGTAATTCTGTACAGCCAATCAGCCAATAAGAAGTGAGACGGTTAGCCACCAAATGCAGGACATTGAGGGGCTTGTAGAGGCAAAGAGAGAAGGAGGTGGAGGACTAGCTTTTGAAGGAGCCAGTCATGCTGAACATGTCCGAACGCATTATGTGTAAAATGAAGTGATATTGCGACTTCCATATTTTGGTACAGTGATGAAGGTAACTGGTGTTTACCATTAGCTATTTGTAAAATTTTAAGAAACAAGAGATGTTTTACTCTGGAAAAAAATGGGTGTGTAATCTTTGAACTAAAAGCGTGGCAGTACTAAGTAAATATTTTTTTACTGAGTATTTATGGCGAGCTAAAACTTTATTTAAAGATGACCACTGAATGCCAATCGCAAAAGTAAATAGCAGTTCATTGACTTTGTTACACTCATAAATGATTTCAGAATTGGAGAGGAGAAGTTCTTACTGTTTGAGTAGGACAAGGACTGTGAACAGGAACTTTAATGATTTGAACACATGTGGGCTGATGATCTTTCTTAATAGCAATAAACAAAAATTCTAATGCAATTTTAAAAGGACCTTTGACCTTAGAAATCAGAACAGCAAGCCATTTCTGATTTATTCTTTAGAGTTCACAAGACTATTTTCAGCTTCTTGTACTTTAGCGGCCTCTGATGTGTAGTTATGAAATCTCAGTTTCTTCAACACTGCATTTCTGAGATCTAATAAGTAGCTGCAGTCAGGAGTTACATGTGCAGATCTGCAGCAGTATCAAGGTAGGTGGACGTTTTATGTTGCAGAACCACCATTGATGTGTGAAAGACCACATTATGTCGCAACTGGTACAGAATTGGCCGAGAAAAACATTAGTAAAGTTTGCGGAGGTAGGCAACTATCTGGAAAAGCAGTAGTGTTGGGATAATTGGACTGTGAAAAAGTGCTCACGAATAAATAGGAACTGTGAAAGGACAAATATTGTGAGTGAAGTATCGCCACGTGAATAGAAAGAAAGTGATAGGCCATGAACTGTGTTTGCATTTGCTGTGCTTGGCGGAAGGATTTGTGGTGATATCTTGCCGACTGGAGTAGCAGGTAGCGGCAACTTCATGCGGACCACATTCTACGAGATATAACGTGACATTGGCAATGAAAGCAGTTGGCAGTGCTGACTGGAATGGTGGCCCGTAAACTGGTACAACAGCCCGATGCATGGTGGTCGGACCAGCAGTTACAGCTAGCTGTGTCAGAGACTTCAGAAGCGCGAAGTTAAGTAGTGTTCTCTTTAAAACTTTGTATGAAAGTAAGCAGCCAAGTGTAAAGGACAAGCTGAAGGTAGAAGTGGAGAAAGAAAAGGGGAAAAAATTTAATGGTTGAAATGGCTATGAGCACAATGGGACTTAACATCTGAGGCCACCAGTCCCCTAGAACTTAGAACTACTTAAACCCCAGTGTTTCAGACCTACCTGTTGCGGTAGCTAATATTGATCAGGAAATTGTCAGTCAATGATGGGGCAAAAGATAGTGTAGCAGGAATGTTAATGAATCTATTGACAAAAATGAGTGGGTTAGATTCTAATATGACAAAAATGGGTATCTTATTAAGTGATGAGATGGAATCTAAAATAAGTAAAATGCAGTGTGATATTGATACAAAAATGAGTGGGTTACATTCAAAAATGAGTAATATGGGTGTTGAAATAGAATCTAAACTGGATAAAAGTTTCAGATCTAAGAGAAACATTGCAGTGCTTAACAATAATATAAAAATTGAAATCGATCAGGTTAAACAGGAATGTACACAATCTATTCTTAAAGTAAAAAGTGAATTAACAATACAGTTCAAACAAGTTACTGATGACCACCAACAGTTTAAAGTACATGTTAAATTAGAGATAGTCAAGGCTCGAGAACATATCCAAGGGGTGTAAACATATGGTTTAATAAATCATGCAGCATTAGAATGTAAATTGAAAGAAAGTAATTATAAGTGTGAAAAACTTGGGGCACAGGTAATAAATAAAGTCACTGGCCAGTAAACCCATCTTAATCAATTCAATAACAGTGTGAATGAGCAACTGTGTGCGCATGACTGTCAAATAACAAAAGTAGAACAGCGTGTAACTAACAGTAGTGGTAGCACTATTTCTAGTGGAATAATAGAATCCACTGAGATTGCTTATGTCACACATCATCAGTTTCTCAAGTTTGATCCAAATAAAAGTGTACATCCATGTGAATTTTGCAATGATTTTGAAGATATCTTGCCTAAAGTGTGGAGTGATAAGCAGATCATCAGGTTTATTACTTCTAACTTAATGGGGGAGGCAAGAATCTGGGGAAACCTGACCTCAGATAAATATAATAAGTTAAAGGAATTTAAGCAAGCTTTCTCTTAAGAGTACTGGGGAAAGCATAAACAAATAGATGTGCTGAATCAGTTTTGGTCTGGGGAAAAACATGACCCCAAGAAAGAAGGGATAAGAAGATTCGTACAGAGTTGGGTTACTACTCTATCCTATCTTAGTGCTAAGATATAAACTGAGCAAATAGTTATGGGGGTAGAAAATAAAGTACCTTGGTATTGGAAGAATAAGATTATATCTGCACCCCGAGATAATGTAAATAAATTTGTGCAATATCTTGAACGTGTAGAATCTGTACTAAAAGAGGAGGACAGTGCGGGGAGAGAGTATTGACATCCTGTTAGGCAGAATGAAAATCGAGCCGAAGTAAACATAAACAGAATGAGTGTACAGAGAGGAAGCAGATACTGAGGTCAATTATGAGAAAGAGGCCAGACATTTGATAATTGGGTCAGTGACCAAGGTCAGTATGGCGCCTGTAGACAGCTGCCAGGAGATGACGCAACCAGCTGGCAGAGGACATCAATTAGCGGTGACATACCTTGACAGGGAAACTGCTAAGACTCTACGAGAAGGCTGGTACTCATAGACCACAACATTACCAGTTTAACCTGCTGGTGAAACCATTTGTAAGAATGGCACCAGTGCAACCACTTAGTATTGATGTAGTCACTAAGAAAGAAGGGGAGAATAACTGGGAGCAGCAAGGGGCAAGAGAATTAACCAATGCAGAGTTAAGGAAGCACAGTAGTAATAACACCTGTAATAAAAACACATTTGTAAAGGAGCTAAGTACTAATAGTAAGGTTTTGAATCAGGAGGTGGAGGTAAATCAGCTCAGCGAAACAGAGGAGGAACTGTCTGACAGTTGTGGAGTCAATAATGGAGCAGGGGTCAAAGGGCTGGTTGATAGGTTGTTTGAAGTAATTGAGAGTAGTGGAGAGGAGGCGGAAAAGGAACAAGAGGAGGAAATATATAATGCTGACAACACCTGGTATGGGGTCGCAGAAACAGAGGTAAATACAGAAAGGGAAACACCAGAAAGATGTTTGAATTTAGCGATAGTGGACAGACTGGTAGGAACTCCCATTAGTAGTAATAATATTAAGCATGAGGAAGACCCACTAAACATAAATATGATATCCACACAGAAGATAGGTTTTCATAGGAGGGAAACGGTCCAGGATTTACTAGATGAGGTAGAACCTACAAATGAGAGTACATAGGAGAACGTATAATAGAGATAAGTGTTTTTGATGAAAATGTAAAGTGTTGGAGTGATACAGGATGAGAGGTGTGTGCTGTGTCCCAGAATTTTGTTAATGAATGCCCAGCAAATTAGCAAGTAGTAAGGATGCCAGTAAGTGGCCTATATACAATTGTAGCAACGGGAAAAGCCAAAAAGGTGGTGAAGCAAGAAATATTTCTATCCATAGTGGTAAAGGGGGTAGCAATTAAGCAGAATTTCTTAGTAATTAGTGGACTAAGTGTTGATATGCTGGTGGGTGCTGATTTTCTTGGTAAACATGAGGGATGGGAAAATTCTGGGACCAAAGACATAATAATAAGAATTACTGCTAACCTTATCACTATACCATTCATAGGTAAGAGACCAAGTGAGGATGAAGAAATAAATGACTTGCCAATCTGTATTTGCAGGACAACAAAACTAATGGAAGGCTATAATGATTATGGTGGAAGTGAAGAAGTGGATACGTCTGAGCTGGATAGTGTCAGAGCTAGGATCAATGATGAATTGCTAGAATTAAGTGACCTAGATGAGGAACAAAGAAATGACCTAACACAAATTTTGACAAAGTCTATAAGAGTATTTTCTGATCATCCAGGTCCAGGTAAAGATTATGAGTGTTTTTTGACAGTGGAAAAGGATGTCCATTTTTTTTTCAAAAAACAATTTGAAATTCTTGAAGTGCACAAGGCAGCAGTACGTGACCTGATTCAGAATATGCCAGTGGGGGCTCATTGGAAGAGCAATAAGTGTTTATAACAACCTGCTGGTTATAATACCAATGAAGGATGGCTCGATCAGATTAGTATTAGATGCTAGAGCCGTGAATGAGATAGTATTACCTGAGGGTGACAGACCTGAAAATATAGAAGAACTGTTACAGAAGTTTAAAGGGGTAAAATTCTTCACATCCATGGATGTAACCTGTGGTTACTGGAATATTCCTTTAGGCAATGAATCAAGAAAGTATACACCGTTTCTATTTGAAGGTAGATGTTATCAATATAAGGTGGTGCCGTTTGGCCTAAATATAAGTGTATGTGCATTTGTAAGAGCTATGTCACATGTCTTAGTGGACCAATTGTTAAGAAGAGTAAGTGTATGTAGATGACATTTTAATATTGACTCCTACTTGGGAAGAACATTGTTTATTACTAGACGCGGTACTGAAAGCAATTAAAATGTGGGGAATGAAGTTAAAGTTAGATAAGACAGAGTTTTGTCAAGAAGGAGATCAAATTCTTGGGGCATGTAGTAAGTGGAGAAGGTATAATGCCTGATGCAGAGAAAATTAAAGCTATCCGAGACTGTGCTGCACCAGCAACACGCAAAGCATTGAAGGGGATGTTTGGTCTGTTTGGTTTTTACAGGAAATTTGTTTCTGGTCAATTGTTTAATGTGCCTTGCTTAAGAGAACTGTTAAAGAAAAATGTAGAATATAAGCGGACTATTGAATGTCAGAAGGTGTTCGAAGATATAAAAGATGCCATAGTTAATAGTCAAGTTCTAAACCACCCAGATTTTTCAAAACCGTTCTGTCTTTGATCTGATGCCTGTGCATATGGATTAGGAGTTGAACTGTTTCAGATTGAGAAAGAAGGAGAAGGAGAAGCACACAAAACCATTGCTTTTGCAACTATGTCCCTTCAACAAGCAGAAAAGAACTACAGTATATCCAAATTATAAGCTTTAGCTGTAATTTTTGGCTTACAAAAATTCGAGAAGTACCTTTTAGGACATGAGATTTTAATTTTCACTGACCATAGTGCACTCACCTGTCAACTTAAGCATGGTAGATTAAGGAGATGGTCTCAATATCTACAACAGTTTAAGTATAAGATGATCTATATTAAGGGTTCTGAGAACATTGTGACGGATGCCTCATCAAGAAGTGTAAAAGACAACAGACAGGGAGTGAATTCCATCTGTAATAGAGAATGTAATGAAGTGTTATTGGCAGTTATGTAGTTGCACGATGAAGGCTCGATAAAACGTGTTTGTAAGAATCTGCGAAGGGAGCAAAACCAAGATAACATCAAACTAGTAAAAAGCAGAGTAGGTCAACCGGATTTTCCAGAACAATTTGTATACCATAAGGTGCATAAAGATGTCTTATTTAGGCATAGGAAAAATTCAGAGGAGAACTGAAAAATTTGTTTCCCGGAACAGCATGTAGATGCGTTAATTGACTATATACACTGTAAGTACAGACACTACAGAGCTCATAAGTGCATAGCTAAGTTGAGTGAAGTGGAGATATTTAACAACATGTAGAGAAGGGTTCAACAACAGTTAGTCATGTGATTGGTGTCGGAAAGTCAGAGTCAACAATAAAATTATTCAAGGTCAGATGTATTCTGTAGAACCACAGAATTGGTTGGATTTGGTAGCAATTGATTTATTTGGCCCGCTACCAGTGTCACGAGGTGTCTGTGAGTGTGTTTTTGTAATGGTAGATGGTTTTTCCAAGTACATTAGATTTTACCCTATCAAGAAAGCTAATTCTAAGGTAATAGTAAGCAAATTGGAAAAGGATTACTTTGTAAATATAGGAGTGCCTAAAGCTATTTTATCTGACAATGAGCCACAATTTATTTCTAAGAGGTTTGAGAAGTGCCTGAAACAATGCAGGGAAGAGCATGTTATGATCTCAGCATATTTTCCTCAAGGTAATGTGCGTGAGAGGATCATGAAGGAACTAAACCGATTATGTACGACTTACTGCCACAAGAAACATTCTGCAAGGGCCAAGTACATAGAGTATTTTAAGGAGGTTGTTAACCATCTTAAATATGAAGCCACTGGATTTGGACCTGTAGAACTAATGTGTGAAATTAGGCCAAATAACATCTTGTTTGATCTTGTAGAATTCCCTAGTCTTACTGATTTAGCTATGGAACAAAAGAAGAAACTAGCACATGCTACTATAAGGAAGAAGGCACTGTAGAGAGAGAGAGGATGATGGTAGGGTTAATCCTACTAGCTTCCAAATAGGTGATCTAGTTTTAATAAAGACAAAGGAGAAATCAAAAAAGTTTACCTCAAAAACGAAAAGGTTTACTGATGAGTATGTGGGTCCATTTAGGATAATAAAGGAACCTCATCCTAATGCTTACTGATTGGAATTTGTAAAGTCTCCTAAGCTACCAGATTTAAGAAATATTATTGATCTAAAGAGATATGCACAAGAAAGAGACGTAGCCAGGAGTATCGAAAAACCTCAGAGGGCACTCTTTGCAGGGCTAAGTGTTTGACGAACACTAGGACTTAGGTTAATGACAATGCTACTTAATTTTCATTTCATGTTGTCATTCTTCTTCTTCATCATTCAGAACTCTTGACTGTCATCTTTCCTTCTTCACTATAGTAATATTAAGTGAGAGAGCTAAGTGCTGTGGAAACATCAGAAGGTTGTTATTGTAAGAAGAAACGAAAAATATTTACAGAACAGCTAGGCCGGCTGTAAGACAATGGTAATATTGTCCAGGAAGAGATAAATTATTCAATTAAATTTAGACATGGAGGTACTGGGTACCCTTAGAAGGGGTTGTATTTCATGTAAGGAAATATTTACAAAGCAGCAAGGCTGACTGTAAGACAGTGGTAATGAATAAAGAAATGAGAGAGGCAAGGTGTTGCCTGCTAATTGTAGTAAAAAAAGAGATGTAATGTGGTTAAACAAAAGGGAGCAAAGTTTAGAAACAGGTGGAAGTGCAAACAAGAGGCATAAGAAAGGACCTGAAGCAACCAAGAATAGATATGTACGTAATTAACCATGACTAATCTGAGTGAAGGTGGTATGGATATGACTATGTAATAAATACTGAATGTGACTGGAGGAACCTGATGTTGTAGTTGTGAGACATTGAAGTGGAACAATAAAAGTGCTACTTTCTGAAACCCTCCCCCTGCAGGTTCGGGGTAAGAATAGGCCCGAAGTATTCCTGCCTGTCGTAAGAGGCGACTAAAAGGAGTTTCAACCGTTTCGGCCTTCCATGTGATGGTCCCCCTTGGGGTTTGACCTCCATTTTTCAAAATTCTACAGAAGTACGAGCCTTTTGGGGAAGGACGCCTTACATGGTGTATCACTGGTCCTCAGTGCACTAAGACCTTGGCACTCAGCATTGTAACGGCGTTGTAACCGCACCCACTATTCCTCAAATTGGGCCTAAACGCCTGATGGGTTGCACAAGTTACGCCCATAGTGCGTCCCCATCTGCACCTATGATCATGATGGACTTTCCATGGCACCCGAAATCCAACATGGTAGCCAGCCCGTTGTGGTGGGGTCATCATGTTCCCTCTAGGTTGTAGCCCCCTGACTACACAGGGTCATACTGCCGATACCTGAGCTGTACCCTCCCCACATCGGCCAAGGAGTAGATGCCCGGCTCCTTGGGGCATCAGGACTCCCGGCAATGGTCATCCTGCCAGGTGGCCCTTGCTTAGGCTGGGTGGCGCCCGTGGGGAGAGCCCCTCGTCGGAGTGGGTGGTATCGGGGCGGACGTTTCACAGATGAAACGTCAACATGTATCAGGCCGCTCTGCGGCCGAGTCTTTTAAAAAGAAAGGTACTGTCTCTGGTTCTGGTTCTCCTACCCTTTCCCCCTTGGCCACTCCCTGGGAGGAAGGACAGGCCCGCCAGCTTGGGGCGAAGTACTTCCCCCGCTATTTAGTCTGTTCTCGGACCGATGGGGGGACGTTCGCCACCTCCAAGCCCATGTTCTTTGTCCAGCACATAGAGGATATCTTCGGGGAAATCGAGGCTCTCAGTAAAATGCATTCGGGGTCCGTTCTTATAAAGACCACCTCCGCCACACAGTCGGCGGCGCTCCAGGCATGCGACCAACTAGGGGACATCCCAGTGTCCATTGTCCCGCATCTGGCACTGAATAGGACGCAGGGGGTTATTTTTCATCAGGACCTCCTGCTGCAAACTGATGAAGAGCTCGGGGCCAACCTGGAGCGCCGAGGCGTGCATTTCGTCCGGCGAGTCCAGCGCGGCCCCAAAGACCGTCGCGTCAACACCGGGGCCTTTATCCTCGCCTTCGAGGGGGACGTTCTCCTGGAGAAGGTAAAGGTGATGTGCTACCGGTGCGATGTGCGACCTTACGTCCCGCCTCCTATGCGCTGTTTTCGGTGTTTGTGCTTTGGGCACATGTCGTCACGGTGTGAGGCTGAGCCCCTTTGTCGCGATTGTGGACGTCCTCTTCGTGAGGAACATACATGCACCCCACCACCTCGGTGCGTCAATTGTCCTGGCATCCACTGGCCTAGATCTTTAGACTGCCCCATGTATCAGATGGAGAAGAAGATTCAAGAATTAAAAACTTTGGATCGTCTCTCTTATTCTGAGGCCAGGAAGAAATATGACCGCCTCCATCCCGTGACATTGACAACTTCGTTTGCCTCAGTCGTGTCCACTCCTTCCACAGTATCCTCACCCCTATCCTGTCCCCCCTCCACCTCCTCACCCCATCCGAGGTCTATGCCTCCGCCTCCCAAATCCCTCCCTTCCAAATCCTCCTCCCTTGCGGCCCCTGCCCCCTCTGCCCCGGGGGCCACCCTTCCTCCTCCTCCCCCTCCGCTGCCTGAGAAGCGATCCTCTTCTCAGGCGTCCATCGGGGAAACGATCTGGACCCCGGCTTCTGATGTCCGGCGTTCCAAAACGGACCCCGTGCATGAGGACCTTCTTCGGGTCCAGCCCACCATCCCCGTGGCTCATCGGACTTCCAAGAAGGCCTCCAAGAAGAAATCTTTATCCCCCTCTCCACCCCGGCGTGTTTCGTCTCACGCTCCATCCGCGAGTCGCCACTCCCGGCCGTCCTCAGTTTCGCCGGGATGCTCTGCTGCCAGGCGCTCAGCTGGCCTCTCGTCGGCGAAGGATTCTGCCCCTCCTACGCAACCCGGGAAAGCGGCCGCAGCTGGCGATGACACAATGGAAAGGGATCCGCCTCCCGCCGGTTGTAGCGTTGTTCCCTCGAAACCCGGCCCTCCACGGCCGTCGAGGTGACCCGCTCTTCACCCGTTTCGTTCCCCTCTTTTTTTCTGACTAGCAATGGCTTTGTTACATTGGAACATAAGAGGTATTCGATCTAATCGGGAGGAATTACAACTGCTCTTCCACCTGCACTGTCCGCTCGTCCTTGGTCTCCAGGAAACCAAGTTGCGCCCAACTGACTGTATTGCCTTTACCCACTATACCTCGGAGTGGTATGACCTCACCCCTGTGGATGGTATCCCAGCTCATGGTGGGGTCATGTTGCTCGTTCGGGACGATGTCTATTACCATCTCATCCCATTGACCACCCCACTCCAAGCAATAGCTGTCCGTATTACTCTTTCTGCCTTTCCTTTTTCTGGTTGTACTGTCTACACTCCATCGTCATCCGCAGTTAGTCGGGCTGACATGATGCACTTGATTGTTCAGCTTCCTCCGCCGTTTTTATTGTTTGGCGACTTCAATGCCCATCATCCCCTTTGGGGCTCTCCTGCATCCTGTCAGAGAGGCTCCCTCTTGGCGGATGTCTTCAACCATCTCAATCTTGTCTGCCTCAATACTGGCGCCCCGACTTTCCTCTCGGACTCTACTCATACCTACTCCCACTTGGACCTCTCGATCTGTTCTACCACTCTTGCCCGTCGGTTCGAGTGGTATGTCCTTTCTGACACCTATTCGAGCAACCACTTCCCCTGTGTCGTTCGTCTCCTGCACCACACCCCATCCCCACGTCCTTCGAGCTGGAACATATGGAAAGCTGACTGGGGACTTTACTCCTCCCTGGTGACCTTTCCGGACCACGATTTTCTCAGTTGTGACAGTCAGATCGAATACCTCATGGCTGTTATCATCAATGCTGCCGAACGTTCCATTCCTCGTACTACCTCTTCTTCACGTCACGATTCCGTCCCCTGGTGGAATGAGGCTTGTAGAGACGCTATCTGTGCTCGACGACGTGCTTTACGCACCTTTCGCCGCCATCCTACGTTGGCGAATTGTATTGGATACAAACGACTCCGAGCGCAATGCCGTAGAGTCATCAAAGACAGCAAAAAAGCTTGTTGGGCCTCTTTTACCAGCTCCTTTAACAGTTTTACTCCCTCTTCTGTCGTCTGGGGTGGCCTGCGCCGGCTGTCGGGCATGAAGGCCCACTCCTCGGTACCTGGCCTGACTGCAGGTAATGAGGTCCTTGTTGATCCTGTGGATGTCTCCAACACCTTCGGCCGCTTTTTCACGGAGGTTTCAAGCTCCGCCCATTACCACCCTGCCTTCCTTCCCAGGAAAGAGGCAGAAGAGGCTCGGCGACCTTCCTTCCACTCGCTGAATCTGGAAAATTATAATGCCCCCTTTACTATGCGGGAACTCGAACGTGCACTTGCACTGTCCCAGTCCTCTGCTCCGGGGCCAGATGCCATTCACGTTCAGATGCTGGCACACCTTTCTCCGGCAGGCAAAAGCTTCCTTCTTCGTACATACAATCGCGTCTGTACCGAAGGTGAAGTCACCATACGTTGGCGCGACGCCGTCGTTGTTCCTATACCCAAACCCGGGAAGGATAGACACCTTCCTTCTAGTTACCGCCCCATTTCTCTTACAAGCTGTGTCTGTAAGGTGATGGAGCGCATGGTTACCGCTCGGTTAGTTTGGATTCTTGAATCTCGATGGCTACTTACCAATGTTCAATGCGGCTTTCGTCGCCGCCGCTCCGCTGTTGACCACCTTGTGACCTTGTCAACATTCATCATGAACAACTTTTTGCGAAGGCGCCAAACGGTAGCCGTGTTCTTCGATTTGGAGAAGGCTTATGATACCTGTTGGAGAGGAGGTATCCTCCGCACTATGCGCAGGTGGGGTCTACGCGGTCGCCGGCCCCTTTTTATTGATTCCTTTTTAACAGATCGAAAGTTTAGGGCACGTGTGGGTTCCATATTGTCCGACGTCTTCCTCCAGGAGAACGGAGTGCCTCAGGGCTCCATCTTGAGCGTAGCCCTTTCTGCCATAGCGATCAATCCAATTATGAATTGCATTCCACCTAATTCTCGGGCTCTCTTTTTGTAGATGACTTCGCGATCTACTGCAGTGCCCAGAGAACATGCCTCCTGGAGTGCTGCCTTCAGCGTTGTCTAGACAGCCTATACTCATGGAGTGTGGCAAATGGCTTCCGGTTCTCTGAAGAGAAGACATTTTGCATCAACTTTTGGCGATATAAAGTGTTCTTTCCGCCATCCTTACACCTCGGTCCCGTTGTTCTCCCCTTCATGGAAACAAGGAAACAACTAAGTTTCTAGGGCTCACACTGGACAGGAAACTTTGTTGGTCTCCGCACATCTCTTATGTGGCTGCCCATTGTACACGTTCCCTTAATGTCCTCGGAGTTCTTAGTGGTTCATCTTGGGGAGCGGATCGCGCTGTCCTGCTTCACTTGTATCGGTCCATAGTCTGATCAAAGCTGGATTATGGGAGCCTCGTCTATTCGTCTGCTTGGCCAACCCTCTTACGCCGTCTCAACTCTATCCACCATAGGGGGTTACGACTTGCGACCGGAGCATTCTACACTAGTCCCGTCGAGAGTCTTTATGCTGAAGCTGCCGAATTACCATTGACCTACCGGCGCGACGTACTGCTTTGTCGGTATGCCTGCCGGCTGTTGTTAATGCCCGACCACCCCTCTTATCAGTCCTTCTTCGCCGATTCTCTCGACCATCAGTATGGGTTGTATGTGTCTGCCCTGCGGCCCCCTGGAGTCCGCTTTCGTCGCCTGCTTCGACAGTTGGATTTTGCCCTCCCTACCACCTTCAGAGAGGGTGAGAGCCCGACACCACCTTGGCTCCAGGCTCCGGTTCATATTTATCTCGACCTCAGCTCGCTCCCGAAGGAGGGTACTCCGGCTGCAGTGTATTGCTCACAGTTTGTCGAACTTCGTGCGCGACTTGCCAGTCACACCTTTATTTACACTGATGGCTCCAAAACTGACAATGGTGTCGGCTGTGCCTTTGTTGTCGGCGCCGTCGCCTTTAAATACCGGCTCCTCGACCAATGTTCCAGCTTTACGGCCGAGCTTTTTGCTCTACATCAGGCCGTTCAGTATGCCCGCCGCCACCGCCATTCATCGTATGTACTCTGCTCTGATTCACTCAGTGCTCTTCAGAGCCTTGGAGCTCCATATCCGGTCCATCCCTTGGTGCAACGGATCCAGCAGTCCCTCCATTCTTTTGCTGCAGATGGCTCTCCTGTCAGCTTTCTGTGGGTTCCCGGCCATGTGGGAGTGCCTGGGAATGAGGCTGCTGATGCCGCAGCCAAGGCTGCAGTCCTCCTGCCTCGGCTAGCCTCCCATTGTGTCCCGCCATCTGACGTTAGTGGGGTTGTTTGTAAGTGGCTTGTGTCGTTGTGGTGGGATACTTGGTCATCACTTCAAGGAAACAAGCTCCGGGCAGTAAAACCATTCCCAACTGCTTGGACAACCTCCTCCCGACCATCTCGGCGAGAAGAGGTCCTTCTGACCAGGTTGCGGATTGGGCATTGCCGGTTTAGCCACTGCTACCTTCTTTCCGGTGACCCACCCCCGCAGTGCCCTTGTGGTCATGCATTAACAGTGCGCCATGTTGTATTGTCATGTCCCCGTTTTAGTTAATCTCATGTTTTCCTGTCTCTGCCATCTACTTTACAGGATATTTTAGCTGATGACACTCGAGCAGCTGCTTGTGCTCCTCGTTTCATTACTTTGACTGGCCTGCCCAAAGACGTCTAATTCTTTCACTTATTTTATCTGCATCTTTGTCAGAACTTTCTGGCGTCCCCCCCCCCCCCCCCCCCTTGAGTTTTACTAGATTCTATGTGATCTAACAATTGTGACTGGGCGCTAATGACCTCAGTAGTTGAGCGCCTTTAAACCCCAACAAAAAAAGATTCTGAAACCTGATGTGGACGTTATTGTACATAAGCAGCAAAAGGCTGGCTTGAGAAACCCTAAGTGGACTTTAGTAAATAGTAAAATGTATGTGAATCTGACATATTGAAGTGCCACAGAAGTCGACAGAACTATTTTCAAGATTAGTGGTTTTAAGAAATGTTTTGTATGTAAGTGTTTTCAACTTTTGTTTTTCTTGTATATATAGAGAATAAGTAAGTGTGTCTGAAAACCACACAGTTGATTGGAAGATGGTTTCAGTATTAGGTTATGATGATGACTCTTACAAGGGTCATGGTAGTTGGCAAGAGCTAAAGGTGTGGAGAAGGTGTTGAAGCCACAAAGGTTGCAATGATTCACACACAGTGGATTCATTAATAATTTCTATTTCTGTGTGTATTATATTTAAGTAGGTGTATATGTCAGGTTTACAGGACTACATGAGAGGACCTGGAGAAAATTTGCTTAATTAATAATATTGTGTTTTTTTTAAAGGTAATGTGTTATGCAGGATTGGAAAGCCACAAGCATTAGCTGGAATTTTATGTTTATTTGTTTAATGATTTTCAGAAGTAATTTGTATATAAAATTGTAACAGTAACCTGTCTGAATGATTGCAGTGAGATTTTGAAGAAAAGATTAATAGTCAATGTGCCACTTTGGTACTGCTTGATAGAAAGCTAGTTCACTTTTTGCAAAAAAAAAAATTATCAGTAAATATAAATATTAGAAAAATACGCTGTGACATGAGAAAGTAGATTTATTAAGAAAAAGTCATTGAAAGAAGGTGTTGTGTCTAGACAAGACAGCCTAGACACAATGAGAGGAAGCCGAAAGGCACGCGCTAAGCTAAAGCAGGATGGCGTGAGGTCTGAAACAGGATACGTAATGAATGCTATAAAGAAAAGTACGTAGCTTCTGGAATACTTAACTTTAATCCATCCTTTTGGTACATCTGGAGATTGTGGCGATACAAGTGAGACTCTTTAGATACATGCAATGTTACTAATGGCGCCTTGCTAGGTCATAGCCATTGACTTAGCTGAAGGCTATACTAACTATCTGCTCTGCAAATGAGCGAGGCTTCGTCAGTGTGCATCGCTAGCTATGTCGTCCGTACAACTGGGCGAGTGCTAGTCCGTATCTCGAGACCTGCCTTGTAGTGGCGCTCGGTTTGCGATCACACAGTGGCGACATGCGGGTCCGACATGTGCTAATGGACCGCGGCCGATTTAAAACTACCACCTAGCAAGTGTGGTGTCTGGCGGTGACACCACAGAAGGATTAAGAGAATTTTGAGATGTATATTCATGTTAGGCTAAGAAGTAGCAATTAAGGATGGAATCTGAAGCCAGCTGAATTTTTCAGGTGCACTGACACAATATAGAGATAGCATGAGACTCGTAGAGACCTCCAAAACAGGACTGAGTTGGACAAAGAGTGCTAGCAAAGTGAAAGATGTAAGTGTTCATAGGTAGATGCTCCCCAAAGCAATGTTGTTGTTAGTGTGCATGTGACATACAAAGAGTAAAATGTTGTTACACAGACGCTCACAATAGCAATGTGTAAAGAAGGAAAAGTGATGTTATAAAATATGAAGATTGTAGGTGTTGTTTCTTTTTCAGCAATTTGTAAAATTTTGTGAAGATTGTATTTGTTTTTTCTTTACATCGAATAATGATGTAATAAATATCTTTAGAATTAATTGATTGTAGGTCATCAGCCCTAGATAATAATAAATGATTTATATACATAAATAAGAATGTCATATATTAACACCTAGGAAAGTTTAACTGAATTCGAGCTTGAAAGTATGGGAGTAGTTAGGATATAAGCCTTATAGAAAAATTTGTTAGAAATAAAAACATTTTAAGAGGTTAAAATATTTTAGTTCCTCAGGAGGTATGAGGCGTCACAGCTAGGGTGTGATCACCAATTTGTCTTTTAAAGCTTTCTTGTATGAATGTATGTGGGCTCCAGTGTAAGCAGTCAGAATCTTATACGATCTGCAATGGGCGAACTGTGTCCTGCAGACATGTGTCATGGTCATATGGCATGACCGCAGCATGTGAAAGTTGCGGGGAGGCGCTTACAAAGTAGTTACATTCTCTGGAATTATAAAAATTAATAATAAGGCTGGTGCTCATAGACAACAACATTACCAGTTGAACCCGCTGGCGAAACCATTTGTAAGAATGGCACCAGTACAACTGCTTAGTATTAATGCAGTCACTAAGAAAGGGGAGAAGAACTGGGAGCAGCAAGGGGCAAGAGAATTAACCAATGTAGAGTTAATGGAGCACAGTAGTAATAACACCTGTAATAAGAACACATTTGTAGAGGAGATAAGTACTAATAATAGGGTTTTGAATCAGGAGGTGGAGGTAAATCTGCACGGCAAAACAGAGGGGGAACTGTCTGACAGTTGTGGAGAAAGTAATGGAGCAGGGGTCAAAGGGGTGGTTGTTAGGTTATTTGAAGTAATTGAGAGTAGTGAAGAGGAGGAGGAAAAGGAAGAAGAGGAGGAAATATATAATGCTGACAACACCTGGTATAGGGTCACAGTAACAGAGGTAAATACAGAAAGGGAAACACTAGAAAGATGTTTCAATTTAGCGATAGTGGACAGACTGGTAGGAACTGCCACTAGTAGTAATAATATTAAGCATGAGGAAGACCTACTAAACATAAATATGACATCAACACAAAACATAGGTTTTCACAGGAGGGAAACGGTCCAGGATTTACTAGATGAGGTAGAACCTACAAATGAAAGAGAGTACATAGGAGAGCGTATAATAGAGATAAGTGTTTTTGATGAAAATGTAAAGTGTTGGAATGATACAGGATGAGATGTGTGTGCTGTGTCCCAGAATTTTGTTAATGAACTCCCAGCAAATAAGCAAGTAGTAAGGATGCCAGTAAGTGGCCTAAATATAATTGCAGCAATGGGAAGAACCAAAAAGGTGGTGAAGCAAGAAATATTTCTATCCATAGTGATAAAGGGGGTAGCAATTAAGCAGAATTTCTTAGTAATTAGTGGACTAAGTGTTGATATGCTGGTGGGTGCCGATTTTCTTAGTCAACATGAAGGATGGCTAAATTTCCGGACCAAAGACGTATTGATGAGAATTAATGGTAACCTTATCACTATACCATTCAGAGGTAAGAAACAAGTGAGGATGAAGAACTAAATGACTTGCCAATCTGTATTTGCAGGACAACAAAACTAATGGAAAGCTATAATGAGTATGGTGGAAGTGAAGAAGTGGATCCGTCTGAGCTGGATAGTGTCAGAGCTAGGATCAATGATGAATTGCTAGAATTAAGTGAACTAGATGAGGGACAAAGAAATGACCTAAGAGAAATTTTGACAAAGTCTATAGGAGTATTTTCTGATCAGCCAGGACTAGCTAAAGATTACGAGTATTTTTTGACAGTGTTAAAGGATGCCCATTTTTTCAAAAAACCGTTTCAATTCCTGAAGTGCATAAGGAAGCTGTACGTGACCTGATTCAGAATATGGTAGAGTGTACTAACCTCAAATAATAAAAAGTAAGCAGGCTTGGACGAAGTACCAAACTTTGTGGTGAAACAATACATATAGACCTCACAAGCTACCTTAAAAGAAGAGCATAATAAAATAGTCATTCACATTGGGATATTTTCCAGAGTATTTAAAATAGGCAAGAGTTGTACTTCCACTAAAGAAAGATAATGCAGAATACATAGAAAACTACACGCCGATTTTCCTACCATCATCATTCTCAAAAACAATGGAATCATTTATAAAAGTAAGATTAATGAATAACTTGAATAAACGTTATGTTCTAAGTGATAGAAGTATGAATTCCACCATAGCAGAATTCACAAAAGTGGTATTGAGGTGCCGCAGCAATGGCGTGATCACAAACTTGTCTATTAAAGCTTTCTTGTATGAATGTGTGTGGGATCCAGTGTAAGCAGTCAGAATCTTATACGATCTTCAACGAGCGAGCTGTGTCCTGCAGATGTTCGTCATGACCATGTGGCATGACTGCAGTGTGTGGTAGCGGAGAGGCATTTACAGAGTAGTTACACTCTCTGGAACTATAAAAATTAATAACTGATCTAGAGCCTGAGGAATTTCACATTAGGTACATAACCTTCTGTTGTGTAAAGGAACAATCTTTCAAAATCTGAAGTCAATAACTGTCGTAACTTGGAAGTTACAAAAGAAAAAGAAGAGTCAGTAAAAAACGCAATTATCCAACACTTAAAAAACTAAATCAATATGTGTATGTTAATAGTGCACCAACTGTGACTATTTGAAAAGATATGATAAGACCATCAGCGTTTAGATTCAAATTTGGAAAGTTCTCATTTTAGAAAACCTTTCATAATTTTGCTGTAATAATAACTTTAAGAATTTTGAGTAGATATTTGTTTTGCGTTAGGGTGAGTGTGAAAGAGAGTACTTGCATGAGTGTAGGTGGGACATTCGACAATATAAAATTTTCAGTGTGTAATTCTCTATAGGAACTTGCAAGTGTTCCAGCTTTGGATCATGAGAAAGAATCCACCAGTGGTTACCCTGCTAGTGGATGACGGATGTCCAAGCATGTTTGAATATGTAAGAGACAGCCAGAACATTTGTGACTATGTAGTTAAACTCCAGACGTAAAGTACATCTTAAAGTTTATTTCATTTTATTTGTTTAACAAGAGAGTTTTGAGTTGCTTATCTCGATGACCTCAATGAGCTGAGAGCAGTGGTTGGTCCTTGCTAGATTTTGGTGCGAGCCGTGCCCTGAAAGTCAGTTTTGATTGGCCGTAAATCTGTACAGGCAATCAGCCAATAAGAAGTGAGACGGTTTGCCACCTAACGCAGGACATAGAGTGGCTTGTAGAGGCGGAGAGAAGTAGGTGGTGATGGACTAGCTTTTGAAGGAGCCGGTCATGCTGAAAGTGTCCGAACGCATTATGTGTAAAATGAAGTGATATTGTGACTTCCGCATTTTGGTACAGTGATAAAGGTAGCTGGTGTTTACCATTTACTATCTGTAAAATTTTAAGAGTCGAGAGATGTTTTGTTCTTGAGAAAATCGCGTGTGTAAACTTTGAACTAAAAGGGTGGTGGTACTAAGTAAATTTTTTTCACTTTATTTAAAGACAACCACTGAATGCCGAGTGCAAAAGTAAATAGCTGTTTATTGGCTGTGTTACTCTTGTAAATGATTTCGGCATTGGATAGGAAAAGTTCTGGCTGTTTGAGTGGGTCGAGGACTGTGAGCAGGAACTTTAATGATTTGAACATATATGGGCTGATGATTTTGCTCAATAACAATAGAAACAATCCTCATGAAAGTTAATAGGACATTTGAACTTAGAAATTTGAACAGCAACCCATTTCTGATTTGTTCTTTAGAGTTCACAAGAGTATTTTCAGTTTGCTGAACTTACAGCGGCCTCTGACGTGTAGTTATGAAATCTCAGTTTCTTCAACACTGCTTTTCTGAGATGTCTTAAGTAGCTGCAGTCAGGAGTTATATGTGCAGATCTGCAGCAGTATCGAGGTAGGAGGGCAATTTATGTTGCAGAACCGCCATCGTTGTGTGAAAGAGCACGTTATGTTGCAGTATGTCATTCTTTTGATACTGTTGACCATAAGATTTTTACAAAAGGTCTACAATAATTAGGAATAAGAGGTGTAGCTAATGCCTGGTTTCAATCAAACTAGCATAAATGGTACAAGGAACAGGACTAACACAAAACTCAAATAAGGTTAAATTTTAAATGACACACTTATCACAACCAAAATATATTAATATAGGAATTCCTCAGGGTAGCATATTAGGACTAATACTGTTTCTAATTGCATCAATGACTTTCCTAATAGTGTTAATCATGAGAAAAAATTATCTTTGTTGGTGAAAGTAATATTACAGTCAATGAGGAAACAAGAGAACTCCTTGCAGTAAAAGCAAATGAAACCCTCAGGGAAGTTTAAAATTGATGAGTACACTACAAAGGTACACTGAAAAAAATAAAATAGACGCCATGAGTTTCAGTTTGAAGAGGCAAAATGCGCCTGTTAATTTGAATGTAGATGGTACGTCCGTAAACAGCATAACAAACAAAATATTTCATTACCTCTAAAGCAGCATAACAAACAAAATATTTCTAGGAATGTATACTGATTTTCAATTGAAATGGTATGAATACATAAATATTCTTGCAGACATAATATCATCAGCATATTATGCACTTAAGAGGCCTTTGATCAGTGTCTACTATCAATATGTGCACCCCATTCATAGCTATGGTATTCTTTTCATGAGCAAAAATGCACATAATGTGAACACAGTTTTCAAACCATTGAAAATTTGTAAGAATTATAACAAAAATAGATTTGGCCTCATTGTAAAAATCTGTAAAAACACAGGGTCTTAAATACACTATGTGAATATGGTACTGTATTAACTAATCATTTAGGTACATCAAAAATAACCTTAATAATTAAACACAAACAGCTATGGCAATGACTGTGGAGCAAGATCTAGACTGTACTTACATCTACCAAGAAAGAATAAACATAACACTCAAAACAGCAATATCTACATGGAGTAATATTGTAGAGTAGGTTACCCAAGGAGGCTACAAAGACAAATTTATTTAGAAAGGCAGTTTAAAAAAACTTGTATCTGCACAATCTGTACAAAGGGGAATTACTTAGATAACACAAAGAAGCATTTTAGTAAAAGGTTAACAAAACTTAATAGTAATAACAATAATAATAATAAACAATCCTGTCATTTCATACCATAATTTTTCTCTATAATTTTGTCATTTCATACCATAATTTTTCTCTATAATTTTGTGTATGGAAAATCCCACACAAATCTCTGGAATTGGTAAAACTGCAATCTTATCCTCTTTCCTAGCTCAATTTCTCCCGCATTTTGGAGGAATGCTGGATCAATTTTTCTGGCAAGAAAATGGGAAGTTGCAGTATAAAAAATGGAAACCAAACATTGTCTAACTAACTAACTAACTAACTGTCACCATGGTCTTAACGTCAATTGATGGTGTGTGTTAAAAAAATGTATGTACAGTTTGTATAGTGTGTATAGTATTGTAGTGTCTTGTGATGTCTTACAGTGTTTGTGGTGAATGGTATTGGAACATGAATTCTTAAATAACATCTTTGCAAAACAGTATTGTGCACTATGTATAAACCAGGCGAGGTTATTGTTTTAGACAGATTATCCTTGTATTATGTAGGTTCCAATCTCCATCTGACCATCCTGGCTTAGGTTTCCCTTGGTTTCTCTAAGTTACTTAAGGCAAACATTGAGATGGCTCTTGTTATAGGGCTACACACAACTGTCTGCCCCATCCTTGTCAAACAAGACTTGTGTGTAAATAACTGCATATATTAATTATATATTTACAGTATCAGAGGAATAGATTGCTACTCTCCACGTAGAAGCAGGCACTGAGTCGCAGACAGGCATAATGAAAAAGAGTACTAAAATATTAAGCTTTTGGAGAATGTCCTTCTTCTGAAATAGAAAAAAAAAAATCACACACACACACACACACACACACACACACACACACACACACGCACAAACACACACACACACACACACACACACACACACACACACACACACACACACACACACACACACAGAGTCATTTCTCCAGGTGCTGGAGCCCAACTGAACAGCAAGCTATCATTTTTATATTGTTGTTATTCCATCCAGCACTCTCCATAGTTTGAATTATATTTTTTTGTTGTTTAATTGCAATACTATGATAAAGCCAGTATTGTCATAAAAGTGATCCAGAGGTGAATAAACTTACTTACTACTACTACTACTACTACTACTGCTACTACTTCCTCTGCGTCACGGTTCAGTATTCCCATTGCAAGAGTCCGTCATGAGGGTACTTCTCTGTCTAGGCCATCAGCATTCTCATTTCCATGGATCCTTGTATGACACAGGGCCCAAGGGAAGACAACTGAATGACAACTGTGGCTGAGGTCTTGTAAAAGGTCATGGATAGTGGACACTGTCATGTGCTGAGGGAAGCCTGTAGAATGTTCATTGAGTTACCGCATATCATAAATTGGTAATAGTCTTACTTTTTGATAAAAAAGAATGCTATGACAATACCCATAATCTCTGGCAGATAATGTATTTCCTGGCTGATAGTATGTGTATATTCTGATATCCTTAGAACCATTACTATAGATGATACTGGGTCCTTGATACTCATGAATAACAGAGAAAAAGATACAATGGTAGACAATAAAGGAAACATAGGTTTTAGTCATATGGAATAGATTTAGGGTAACCTGTGGTTTATGTACACACAGAGGTGGTAGTATGAAGTGATCTGATTGATACAGTGAAGTGTGAGGATAAAAACACCTCCATAGAGGATTCTAATGTGTATCCCGGACATAAACTTGGCGTCAAATGGCCGGAACTCCTAGGTTGAAGTGGAAACGGAACTGATCTTGCAGTTGGGGTAGTTGGGAAACTAGTTAACAGCTGAAAGATGGTTGTGTAGTAGTTGGTGACACCCAAACCACAAGGGTAGGATATCACTCTGAAAGAAGTCTGTCCACTGGGCTCTTTTGAAAAGACCTGGTGGCAAGCCTCAACACACAGTGATCAATTCTCCATGAAGTAAGACCAAGAAATCTCATGCAAGATGATGTAGTGGTTAAACTCCTGGCCTGAAATTCTACAACAAGGGAGGGTAATAAAAGTTCATCCAATAATTCAGCTATAGCTTTATCGTTCTCTGTAAAATCATTTCAGACAAATGGTTGGATGGTTCTTTTGAATATGCCATAGATAATTAATTATTGAATTCTTGTCCAGTTTGAGTTTGCACACAGTTTCTAACAGCCCTGCCATTGGTAAAAAATGTAAACTATAATCTACCTTCCTTCTAGCCTTCCTTTCAAAGAGATACTGCAAGTAGCTTAACCCACTAGATGGCTGCGATTGAAACTGAGGTCCATTGATATTAATACAGCTCTCTTTCACTTTGTTACACATCCAAAGAGAAATTTTGACTACCCCTTCACTCACCAACAGCTGAGTTACTTTACTACTTATTTTATTATTAATTAAGTGAATGTATTGACACTGTTGGCAGTGATGCATTTGTAATGGATTTGTTAATTTCTTAGCAATCACCAGTAAAAGTAAGCATCAGATATGAAGAAGTAAATTCACAAATAGTCCCAGAATGTTAGTCGGAAGAACGCTCAGTCACCTATGAGGTAGTTCACAGGTCAGTAATGGGACCTCTCCTTTTCCTGATTTATATCAATGATCTGCACATGCATGTTGATTCACATAAAACATTTTTGTTTGATGATGGTACAACATTATTGGTTCTATTTAATCATATGGTGATTTTATACAATATACAGTTGATATAAGACAAGTGATTTTATACAATATACATATGATATAAGACAAGATTAAACCTTAAAGTCCGTGTTTTTCAACCAATTAATTAAGCTGTGTGTGAGGGTGAACAAGTCATCCAGGGTATGAATGAAGTGGACAACATTGGACTAGATGTTCAGTTGTCTGCTCTTCTTGATTACATTCACACATTGGTGAAATGATCAAGCCCATTTGTACCTGAAATAGTTACAACAACCATGTCCAGTACTTAATCTGTTGAGGCGGCACCAGAAGTTCCTCGGTAGGTCAAAATGTTTTGGCTTCTTCATGGGATCAAGGTGATGGGCTCTTGTTCCCAATGTTTCTGTTGACCATTCATGCTCCTAGCTTTCATTGAGATCAAAACCATCCACAATGAGTTGTCCTGCAGTAACACTTGCTGGTCTTCTTGATTGCAATCGTTGCTGTGGAGGATGACAGAATTACTGGTGCAGTGGTAGAGAGGGTGATGCAGAGATTTCCTTGGCCTCCCTCAGTAGAGCAACTTCCACCTTAAGTGAGGTGGAGGGATGTGACTCAATACAGGTAAACAGTGGCATGGAGTTGATTTGATGGAACCAGTAATGCAGCGCATTGTGTCATTCAGTTTTGTGTCTACCTTCTTCACATGTACACTTTCCAACCAGACTTGTGCACAGTACACAGCAGCAGAGTACAGAAGACTGATGCCAGTTATATGCAGACAGTCAGCAGAGGTTCCCCAGGTGGTACCACTGAGCTTATGTAGTATATTGTTCCTTGCAGCAACTTGGTGAGAAAGCTTGGTGATGTGCTCTTTGTAGCTCAGGGTTCTATCTAGTGTGATTCCGAGATATTTTGGGGAAGGATTGTACCTCAATGTTTGTTCATTGAACAGAACTCTTGGTTTGTAGTTCGCAGCATGATTCACTAGGTGGAAACAAGATACTTCAGTTTTTGATGTGCTTGGGATCAATCTCCAGCTCCTAAAGAAGGTTGACACCTCCAGATCCTCCGTAAGAATTCGTTCACCATCTTCAAAGTTACTGCTCTGTGTTACCAGTGCAATGTCATCAGCATAGATGAATTAGGTTGTTTTTGTGGTTGGTAAATCATTAATGTATAAATGGAATAGTGATGGGGCTGAAACAGATCCCTGTGGTAGTCCATTATTTAGTTTCTTTTTGTGGTTTTTAGAGCTGTCTAGAAACACTTCAAGTTGTCTTTCACTAGGGATGCTGGGTATTAGATCCACAATTTCTCGACTTAGTAGAAATTGCAGTAGCTTGTAGATCAGTTCCTGTTTCCAGACAGTGTCATACGTGGCTGTCAAGTTTTTCAAAGACTTAATATTTCAAAAGCTATATTTGTTCAAAATTATATCATATTCCAAAATGTGCCAATCTTAAAATGTAATCTTCTCAAAATTTCACAATTGTGAATTTTCAGTGCAAATTTTACTGACTATGGAAATGTATAACTTTCCCAGAATAAAATGTTAGTTTGTGAAATATTTTGATTAGAAAAGTTATCTTTCCACAACATTCTCGGTATGTTTCTGTAGGCCCAAGTTCATCTAAGACATACATGTTTATAGTACAATTATTATCTTTATCATTCTTAAAATACACTGTTTATAGCTAAATAAAATTACTTCGTCGGCTAATGTGTATAACTTATTCTCAGAAGAGCAACCCTTCTGAAATGCAAACTGTGATGTACTAAATAAATTATTTCTACTTAAATGCAACACTTTTCTTGGGCACACTACTTTTTTGAATATTTTGGAAAAAAATATGTCTTAGGAAATTGGGTGATAATTATTTAAATCTGTCTTGTTTTGTGACAAAACTGAATAACACATGTTACCTGATACTTCCAGGCAGCAAACCAATAACAAGCACATTTACTTAAGTCTCAGTGAACATAGTTTAACACAAACTAGCAATTAGTTTAGACACAAAGTTGTTAGCCTGTCAGTGCACATGGTTATAAATCAGTCTGAGCGTCATAGTGGGATGCAAGGTCGAAATAATGGAATCAAATGAGGAATTTAAAAGAGAAGTTGCTACTGTTCTGACAAAGTCTAGGAATGGAAAATAGTGTTTGTCTATCAAGACTAAATAATGAACATCAACTAATCACTTGAACACTAAGTCAAACTAGTGGGTTAATTGTTCACTTGGTGACTAAGTCCACATAAGGAAAGGCTAGTAATCTGTTGGAGGCTAAATCCAACTAGGAGATTACTGTTCACTTGAATGCTGAGTCCCACAAATCTGTGGTCAATAGTGAGCATTATGGACCTGCACTGGTGATGGTTTAGTTGCTTGCTGACTGGCTACAGTAGAGTTTAAGTTCAACAAGGCAGTGGTCAGGGGTGAGAGTGATGGCTACATGCTGGTAATGGCTCAGTTGTTCATTGGGCCTGAGCAGTGTTGACCCAGGATTTGATATGCAAATGGCATATGCTGCCTAGGTGCAGGGCAACCACATAAATACTCATTTTACCGAAGGTTACATGTTCCATTACCAGGCAGGTATGTGACCAGTATAGGAAAACAGTCCAGTGACTGTAGCACTATCAGTGGTGATGCAGGTGCCACAATTGGTGATGCTGGTGCCATGAGTCTGTGTGAAGCCTTCTGCAGGCCAGCTGGTAAACATGTTGTTATTTATCTCTATTGGATGCGAACCAGTATTATTATTCACTGGTAGAGGATGCCATTTGATGTTATTATTTACAGGTGGTTGGTGTTTACTGCTGTGGCAACCCATCAATCTAGGCTTTGTTGTAATTTACCTGAAATTGTAGGGTATAGCACTAGGATACAGCATCCCTCCGCCCATAGGGAAGAGGTGGTGGAACCATCTTGATGTCATGTGGAACTGTCTTGATGGGATGAAGTGCTCTGGGGCAGCATTGCCAGTATCAAGTACAGCATCCCTCCTCCCCTAGGGGAGAGATGGTGGAGTCATTCCCACGTCATGTAGCACCACCTCACATGTACAGTGACAGGACTAATCATTCCAGGAGCAGTGTTCATTGACACCAGTTGTGAAATTGGAGGGTGCCATTGTCATGTTTCAGCAATCAGGAAGAGCCCAGGACTGGATGCAGTGTCTAACCCACATGTGGCTATGACTACTTAGACTTTTCTGGAAAGTATCCTGTGTGCAGAGGATGTGAAAAAACCTGCAGAGTCTTCTTCATGGCATGGTTTAGTGGGTAGATAAGAGACAGAGGTGTCCTGAGCTGATGACCATATAGGCATGCCACCGGGCTTAGACTGTTGGGAGATGTCTTGAGGCATGCAGTCTTCTCCCAGCAAATACTGCAAGGTCAAGAGACAATTAACCATTGTGGCAAAAGCCTTGGTCTAAGCTGCAGTGTAAATCACATCCAGAGGCCGTGACATCAGTGATACCACCACTAAAAAAGTCGTGGAATTGTATATAGGGTCTGTAGGGGCTATGGGATGAAACTGTGCTCCCACTGGAGTGGCAGAGTCATGTCCTAGCAGGCCCATCCAGATAGCAGGAAAGTGTTGGCCCAGGGCTGTTATGTTTGCATTACCATCACTGGTCACTGGTAAGATATCAGGATGTTAACATATTCCCTATTGAGGAAGTTTATTACAATTGTAAACTGACTCATTCCTTACTGTGATGAGAAATCGCAATTATGTTCCATGGAGCATGCAAATAACTGACTGTACATAGCAGATGCAATCAATATTAGCTTTATGTCTGTGATAGTGTATATTGTGACTAGTTCCATATTGTCTCAGATGGAGTTTTCATAATACACTCCTGGAAATGGAAAAAAGAACACATTGACACCGGTGTGTCAGACCCACCATACTTGCTCCGGACACTGCGAGAGGGCTGTACAAGCAATGATCACACGCACGGCATAGCGGACACACCAGGAACCGCGGTGTTGGCCGTCGAATGGTGCTAGCTGCGCAGCATTTGTGCACCGCCGCCGTCAGTGTCAGCCAGTTTGCCGTGGCATACGGAGCTCCATCGCAGTCTTTAACACTGGTAGCATGCCGCGACAGCGTGGACGTGAACCGTATGTGCAGTTGACGGACTTTGAGCGAGGGCGTATAGTGGGCATGCGGGAGGCCGGGTGGACGTACCGCCGAATTGCTCAACACGTGGGGCGTGAGGTCTCCACAGTACATCGATGTTGTCGCCAGTGGTCGGCGGAAGGTGCACGTGCCCGTCGACCTGGGACCAGACCGCAGCGACGCACGGATGCACGCCAAGACCGTAGGATCCTACGCAGTAACGTAGGGGACCGCACCACCACTTCCCAGCAAATTAGGGACGCTGTTGCTCCTGGGGTATTGGCGAGGACCATTCGCAACCGTCTCCATGAAGCTGGGCTACGGTCCCGCACACCGTTAGGCTGTCTTCCGCTCACGCCCCAACATCGTGCAGCCCGCCTCCAGTGGTGTCGCGACAGGCGTGAATGGAGGGACGAATGGAGATGTGTCGTCTTCAGTGATGAGAGTCGCTTCTGCCTTGGTGCCAATGATGGTCGTATGCGTGTTTGGCGCTGTGCAGGTGAGCGCCACAATCAGGACTGCATACGACCAAGGCACACAGGGCCAACACCCGGCATCATGGTGTGGGGAGCGATCTCCTACACTGGCCGTACACCACTGGTGATCGTCGAGGGGACACTGAATAGTGCACTGTACATCCAAACCGTCATCGAACCCATCGTTCTGCCATTTCTAGACCGGCAAGGGAACTTGCTGTTCCAACAGGACAATGCACGTCCGCATGTATTCCGTGCCACCCAACGTGCTCTAGAAGGTGTAAGTCAACTACCCTGGCCAGCAAGATCTCCGGATCTGTCCCCCATTGAGCATGTTTGGGACTGGATGAAGCGTCGTCTCACGCGGTCTGCACGTCCAGCACGAACGCTGGTCCAACTGAGGCGCCAGATGGAAATGGCATGGCAAGCCGTTCCACAGGACTACCTCCAGCATCTCTACGATCGTCTCCATGGGAGAATAGCAGCCTGCATTGCTGCGAAAGGTGGATATACACTGTACTAGTGCCGACATTGTGCATGGTCTGTTGCCTGTGTCTATGTGCCTGTGGTTCTGTCAGTGTGATCATGTGATGTATCTGACCCCAGGAATGTGTCAATAAAGTTTCTCCTTCCTGGGACAATGAATTCACGGTGTTCTTATTTCAATTTCCAGGTGTGTATGATATGTCAATGAATTAATGGATTAATCTATAGCAGTTATGCAACTTTCACAAAGAAAGAAGTCACACCAAGTTGTAAAACTAAAATAATACTCTTGCTTCCAGGAAGTTGGGCTGTTACTGCATTATTCAGTAAGCATACTAAAAATAGAAAGTAATACGCAGAGTGTCCCAGAAATGTTGCAACAGACTACTAAGGGAGGTGGGGTACATAATAAGGACTGGGAATTGCACAGCAACCCATAGCCACAAATGTCAGAGGATGTAGGTGGTAGCAGAGGCTGCAGATCTGAAAGAGAACAAAAGAGTAATTCATCTGAAACATTTTTGGACATAATGAGTACACATGGTATAGGATGTGAATACAGCTTTAATGTTACAACAGATGCTCAAAGTCTGCACCATCAGACTCCATGCATGCCTGACAGTGACAGAGGACTGATGGCCAGACATGCTTGAGCACACCAGGAGATTCTTTAGTTTTAGCAGCTGTGCAGACAGTTCTTGTGATGAGGTCCAGTTCAGGCTCCACAGGATTTGGATAAATGAATGATTTCATGGCTCCCTACAGAAAGAAATCAAGGCTTGATAAATCTGATGAATGTGGGTGCCAGGGAACCAGACCACCATGCCCAACTCATTGAGGCAGGAATGACCTGTTCTAACACCTACAAACAACCATTCCAAAATGAGCAGGTGCCCTATCATGTTGGAACTACATGCTATGCCTGAAATTTCTCGGAACATCTTCAAGCAAGCTGGGAAGAATCTCTTCCAGAAAGTTCTGATAATTTCTCATGGTCCAGTGGGATGATAAAATGGATGATGCGACTAAGCACTTGCTGGACAAACCTTCCCACACATTGACTGTGAAGTGATGATGTGCTATGCAGTGGCACACACTGTGGGGGTTTTCTGGTGTCCACAAATGCTCATTGTGGTGACTGTGGTGAATCTGGCCTCATCATACATAAGCTGGGAAATGGACATCTCAGACACTATGTTGCAGAAACCACTGTGTGAAATGCACACATGTTCAATGGTTATCAGGATGCAATAACTGCACTCTTTCGAGATGAAAGGCCTGTAAGGACTCAGAATTCAAAACATGCTGGACACTGGTATGAGACATTCTTAAATCCAAGGCAATGACACATATCCCAGTATTTGAATTACTCTCCATGGCATCCAACACACTTTCATCCCAAATGACCAAATGTGCCAGTTGTGGCCTGCCCTCACTACCCTTGCCACATCCTAATGCCCTGAACTCACACAAATTCCAGTGTAAACATCTAAAGAAACTGTGGTGTGGTTGATGTCTATCTGGGAAGTGTTCTCAACAAATGCATCCAGCAGCTCGTTCATCGCACTCAGCTATTCCATACATTAAGTTCATGCCTGCAAGTTCGCCATTCTTATACTGTTCCATACTCCTTATGCTGACTAGTGCTTGAATGAGGAAATCATCATGTTCCTCTCCAGTACTCTCATGTATAACATCACCTAGTGGCATACAATGTATACATGTTACTATGCAATTCTCAAACATTACGATGTGCCCCAGCTCCCCCAGACGTTTGTAGCAAAATGTGTGACACACCCTGCATACTTACAAAGTAGGATTCATGACAATAATGTTCTAGAAGTTGGGCTACAGTTGTTGGCTGATTCTTAACCAATAACGAAGATTTTGAAATGATTACATACAGGAATGCATTTATGCCATTCAATAATGGATGCGTTATTTATGTATTCTTGCATTAAAAGTCAAGTAAAAGTAAAAATGAAGTCTGTAGCACAGGCCCATGACTGAACTATTAACCTGATAGCAGGTACAGTGTGGCCTGTCTTTGCAACAACACTATGAGCAGTACAGTGGTCACACCACCACCCCAGCCACCTTTTACCAAGAAAGATCACACTACTCATTTGATAGCTGACTGAGTTGACCTGTAGCCATCCCGAAGGGACTAGAACAAGGCAAAATCCCTGTCCCTATACAGGACTGAACCTGGGAGCTCTAGAGCTGGATTCTAGTGTTCCCCCTGAGACCATCACCATCACAATTCTTGCTTTAAAAACAAAAAAAGAAGCATCCACAAGCATCCAGGGGAATGGCTACATTTTGTGAATGACAAGTAAGGGATCAGTACAGTCTTTTTTATATATTCTCTCTCTCTCTGTCTCTGTCTGTCTGTCCCCCCCACCTATTACACACACACACACACACACACACACACACACACACACACACACACACACACACACACACACAGATTCTTTCTCTGAAGAAGAAGAAGAAGCAGAAGAAATAATATGTAATTTCTTTCAAACAAATGTAAGGAAAACAGTCTTAATTCATTGTTGCATGCTTCATACTAATAACCAGCATAATGTATGCAAAGTTTCCTCCATACAATTATTTCACAATTTATAGGACTCAATATTAATTCCAGACCACTATTTGGTCTTCCCCTTTTAACCTTCACATAAAATCAGTATATATTTCTTGATTAGTGAATTTATTGCTGATATCTTTACAAAATATTGCAGTAATCTGTAAGTAAAGACACAGCGTTCCCTAACAACTGAAGTGTCAAACAAGAAACATGTTGTACATGGTGAAGGTACAGTTAGTAATGCCAACTTACGAACTTCAGGTACAGCTGTATCTAAATTTTTGCTGTTTGATGAACACAGTAGCTGACAGTGGTCTTCACCAACTAGTTCTTCAAATGAATGAAATATTGTGAGTTTAGTTTTTAAATGTATGAGGTATTTAGTTTAAAAATACAGTAGCTTAATAATTAATGATTTTCTGCATGCATTCAGCGAACTGATAAGATCTGCAAACATCATAATGAAGTGTATATTGATGGATGGAGACAATGTACAGAATTCAAATTTCACAGTGGTTACCTAAGAGATGCTTGCACAAGGTGCTTCATACACAACTATCACAAATCCTTATGCCTATCCTGTACTAATATGATACATATTGCAGAAGTCTTCACATTGTCGCAACAATATTGCTCATCATGGAAGAAAGTGATGGAAAAGATGATGGTGAAAAGAAGGTGCATAAAAATAACCATGATGTTTCCTCACATAACTCTTGTGGTAAACACTGCTAAACTAGTATGATGTGAGTGGATAACACAGATTTAACACCAGACTGTTACCAATATATACAGCAGTCGAAAGAGCTCACTGCAAATGATGTCATAAGATGAAAACCATATTTTATCTTCATTGTTTTTTTTCTGGGCAATAAATAAATAAAATAACTTGTTATAGCAAGAAAAAATACAGTATATAGAACATAGTACTTTATAGAACAGCATGTAAGATACAGGTTGTGCATAGCACTGACACATTGACTGCACAACAGTAATACATCATAAAGAATAGGCCTAGCACTCGCTTGCGATTACTTCAGTAATACTGTTTCTTTGACGGCTCACCAGAACATGCCAGGTGACTGACCCAAGTAGCCCTTAAGCAGGCCTGTGACCTGTATGGACGTGCTCTCTCTGAAACTGCATCCATCATAAGTGTTAGTACATTACTCCTCACTTTTAGGGGTGGGATAACCACATAAATACACACATACATAAAAACACTGAGCAAAGAAAAATGCATGATACAGAAAAGACGCACTGGTACTAAAAAGCACTAATACAGACAAAGCACTGGTACCATGAAAAAGGAAAAAAGAAACACTGATCTCTCAAGGCATCGAGATTATGAGTGACGGAAAATACCAGTGATGATGGTGATGTCCATTTCATCACCCAATGTTGGTGGCTGGTGCAGAAATTATGAGGGGGTGTGCTGGCATGCTGTCTCCCCTCTCATGAGAGGCCATAGGGTAGGACAAGGAATGGCATCTCTATAGTGATATCATCAATGACGTCATTGTTCAGTCCCAGAGGTTTCAGTGGGGACATCAGAGATGGTGGCCGCACAGGATGCAGTAATGGAACTGTTAGCGGTGGCTGTGGCATCTGGTGGAGGGGGGACTGCACTGGTGATTACAGTTGAGGAGTGAGGGCAGAGGTAGGAACCCCAGACAGCGATCTGCTAGGCAGTGACCCCTCTGTGGCACAAACCGGACTGTCTGCAATGCAGCAATATGCATCAGCTGTGTTGGAGGTGGGGTAGGTAGAAGGCCCTACATAACAGGCCCCACCATGCACGGCCACAGCTTATTGAAGTGATGGAATGGCTGCACATCAGGAGTGTGGATGACAAACAGACACTGGCCTCGGTGACACTTGATGACAGCAGGAACCCAGTTCAGCCTGCGGCTGAAACCATGAGCCCAATCAGGCACACCCAGCCAGAACTGTCATGGGGCTGGTAATGTGAGCACACATGGTGTCAGATGGAGCGGGTGAAGGAGGTTCCTTGGTTGGTGTCCATGTACCAGTTCTACCAGGCTCTTGTCCCTCATTGGAGTGAAACAGTACGAACTCAAGAAACTGTCTAAAACAGCGTCAGGGGACCTGCCAGATATATACTTCTGCATCTGAGTTTTAAACATCTAAATCACGTGTTCAACCTCGCCATTACAGTGCGAATGAAACTGGGGAGCTGTGAGATGGCTGATACCACTAGCCTGACAAAGAAATGCAAAATCTTGAGAAACAAATTGGGATCTGTTATTAGTAACCACAGTCTATGGAAGTTTCTCAATTATAAATCTCTTACACAGGGTCAAAACAGTGGTCACTATGGATGTCGATGGGCAATACGCCATGTAGGGAAACTTGGAACAGGCATCCACTACAGTGAGCCAATACTGATTTAGGGAGGACGCAGCAAAATCCAACATGTAGATTCTCCCACTGGCACCTTGGCATTGGCCAGGGGGAAAAAGAAGCCTGTAGGGCTGCCTGTTGCTGAACACAGTGAATGCAAGTGGTGGTAAGTTCTGCAACAGCCCCATCTATGCCTGACTAATACCCAAGTTGGCAGTCAAAAACTTTGGTGTGAGAGGTCCCTCAATTTCCAACATTCAAAAGTCGCAGTACATTATGGCATAAGGAAGTGGGAATCACAAACCAATGTGCAGAGTCCTGTGTAGCTGACAAAAGAACCCTATTAAGCACAGAAAGGCTGTGCTGGTGGGTGAAGTAATTATGCAAGGCATACAAGACGCAGAAGATAGGATCCGGCTAAGCACAAGATCTGCGGTAACATCTGGTGTTCATCTGGTTTTATTGTGCCACTAGTGATGGGAAAACCATCGACCACATTCTGTTTCTCAATGTCTAAATAGAGACAAACCAAACTCACCCTGATCAAATGCTGGGTCCAGCCTAATCAGAAGGTAAGATAAGGCATCAGCGTTGGTCTTTTGCACCACCGGCCAGTATTGGAGCTGATAATTATAACAAGAAAGGAAGAGACCTCACTGCTGCAAACAATGTGTTGCCTTGTGCAACACAGAAGCTGAAGAGTTAAAAAGAGCAACCAACAGCTTGTGATCCACAATTAAACTGAACTTATAACCATACAAGAAGACATGAAATTTCTTGAGGGTGAACACAATTGCTAAAGCCTCCTTTTCAGTCTGAGAAGACCGCTGCTGAGCAGGAGTTAAAGTCTTAGAAGCATAAGCAGTGGGCCGTTCAAATCCATGTGTGTATTTGTTCATGAAGACCATGCTGAGAGGCATGTGTAGCCAAGACAAGATGCTGACCCAGCTGAAAAGTGGCCACATGTGGCACAGACGGAAGGTTAGGTTTAAGCAATGTGAGTGCTCACTCACAAGCCAGGGACCAAAAAAGGGTGCATTTTTACACAAAAGTGCATGCAGTAGCTGACCCAGAGTGGATGCATTTGGTTAAAACTTATGCTAGTACACAACTTTACCTAGAAACACTGGCAAAGACGAAATTGCATCAATGTGGTAACGCAATAGCTTGATCTCTGTGTGAGAAACATGAAGAGCTAGGTACTCATTTGATCGCTGAAAAAACTGACATGTGGCAAGATTGCACAGCAAAGCAGAAAAAAATGATCAGATATTGCTAAGATGGTCTTCGGAGGAAGAACCCAAAACCACTATAACATCAAGATATTTGATTCATCTGGGTACAGAGGCTGTCAGCTGTTCTAAAAGATGCTGAAAAATTGTGGGCACACTAGTGTCACCAAAAGGCAAGAATTGATATTGGTATAAACCAAAAAGTGTATCTGCAACAAGAAGGCACCTAGTGGCCTCATCCAAAGGAAGCTGGAATACGCTCCCAACAAATCGGTCTTGGAAAAGTAGTGGCTCTCTGACAATTTTGTGAGTAACTCATCAGAGAGGGGCAAAGGATACATATCTATCATTGACTGTCCATTAATCGTGACGTGGAAGTCACTTCAGGAATGGAGCTTACCCATCAGCTTCTTAACAATGACAAGTGGTGTAGTCCATTCACTGTTGTTCCACGAAACCTTGTTGCTGGGCAATGAGACATTGGAGTATTTCTTCCATTGAAAGGTTTATCGAGTGACATAGCCCTGTACTACACAGAGAAAAAAGAACCCTCATGCAATGCCAAGTTTGTTATGGCAAGAACAAACATTTTATATGGAACATAGTACTTTACAGAGCAACATGTTAGATACAGGTTGGGTGTAGTACTGATCACATTGACTGGACAACAATAATACAGCATAAAAGATAGGCTGAGCATTCGTTTATGATCACTTAAATAATGTTGTTTGTTTGGTGGCTCACCAGAGCATGCCAGAGGGCTGACCCAGGTGGCTTCAACAAGCAGACCTGTTAACTGTATAGATTCTCTGAAACCATGTCCATTGTGAGTGAAGGTTCATCATAACTCTTATTAGTTGTAACATAAATGGCATTCAACTCAGATATTTGAGATGATGTATATTATGTGACTTCCATTTCAATATTATATCAGAATCACACCCAAAAATTTTGCAAACTTCATCTAACTGGTGGTATTTGTTAAGAATGAGATAATGTTGTATATAAAAGAGAGTTGGACGCTCTTTGTCTAGTTTATGAGAAACAGTTATGAATTTTTAGGATCATTTCATTTATGTTCTCTGCTGTTGTATCTCTTGACTACAATGCTTGCATAGTCAGCAAAAGAACAATCCTTGCTTCTTTGGTAAGTGACAGAAAAGGTTAAAAATGGAGCCAATTTTGTTCAATGTGGTACATCGGTAGTGATTTCTCCCATTCTGAAAATGCTGTTTCAATACTCATACTCCATGTGATTGTTGTTGCAGCTTTCTGCTTTTTGTTAGCTAAGCAAGATAGAAATAAACCCCACAACATCTATAACATCATAATTTCAAGTACTTAATAAAGAATACTGTGTACAGTACAATAAAAAGACCTGAGATAAGTTACAGAAAATCTCAGTTGTTGAAATATTGTCATTCAGAAATTATGTTGATCAATGAATTGAAAAATGCAGTGAACACATGCTGTGATGTGGGGCGATCACTCTGTTTTTAAAATAAATGAAAAGACATGATCACTTCAATCGTTTATTAGATGACCAGTTTCAGCACTCTGAATGTGCCATCATCAGATCTGAAACGTGGATTAACATTTATAAAACCAAATGGACATCATGGCATATGAGGCAGACCATCTGATAAAATCATTGTCACAGCCAATAAAAAATAATAAACTGCTCTCATGGTCATTCTTTCCATAAAATATAAAACTGAAGTCACCAGATGAAACTACCACTGCTTGCCTAACACCGGTCGGCATCATCACTCTAACCAGTGATAGACGAGCAGTGGTAGTTTCATCTGGTGACTTCAGTTTTATATTTTATGGAAGGAATGACCATGAGAGCAGTTTATTATTTTTTATTGGCTGCGACAATGATTTTATCAGATGGTCTGCCTCATATGCCATGATGTCCATATGGTTTTATAAATGTTAATCCACATTTCAGATCTGATTATGGCACCTTCAGAGTGCTGAAACCGGTCATCTAATAAACAATTGAAGAGATTGTGGCTTTTCAATTATTTTAAAAATTGGAAAATGGTTTGCTCTGTAGAAAGATGATTCTGAAACACAAATCCAGAATTCTGAATTGTGATTTGTTCCTGTCATTTGATTAGAGTACAGCAGACCAATCAAAATATGGTTAGTACAATTTCACTGATAATGACAGTAATAATAATAATAATAATAATAATAATAATAATAATAATATTTTATTCACCATCAAATGATTCATTGTGTATGTATAAAAACAGGTTACAGTTCTTGATGACCAATTTTAAACCTGCACATTGTGGATGCTTTTCTTAAAGTGCTGTTCTGTGCCTGCTGATGAAAATTTTTTCTTTATTTCTGAAATTGTACTAATGCAAAGCAGAACGAATACTGGACTGTAGTCTTTTAACAAGTAATAGGGCCTTTAGAATGTGCATGTTTACTACAGTTAGCACACCAGTTTTTGGAAACAAGCCACAGCATGGTTCCTTATATTTTGCTCCACAAATGATTCTTATAGCCCTTTCTTCAAGTAGCAATAGCTTATATAGATTTGCTTTGGTTGTTGCTCCCCAAATTTCTATTCTGTAATTCAGGTGAGAGGAGACTAAGACAAGGAGTCAGTCTTTTTGACAACAGTGTCTTTGCAGAACTTGCTAATTGCAAATATGTTCCTAGATAACTTACATGTAGATCCCATTTCAGATTGCTTTGAATTGTTAAACTTAGGAATTTTACATGAAACTCATTTTTTACTAATGCATTGCCTATGTACAGTTTAACTTCATCACTAAAACTGATGTTGTTCAACTCCTTGAGACAAGTTTTAGTAGTGCTTACATTTAAGTGTCTTTCATTAAAGTACTGAACAATTTCATTTGTCACATTTTTACAATGGGTCTCTAATTTGTTAAATGATTCCATTTTACACACAACAGATGACTAATTCTCATACAGAGCTACTTTGAAACTTTGTGCGCATTATTTTACACCATTTACATACATCAAAAACAGAAGAGGAGCCAACACCAAGTCCTGGGGCACTCTGTATCTTACATTAGTGATTTTGGATTTGTGAACACCACTTTCAGTTTTGAGCAGTACAAACTGCTTTCAGTTACTCATGTAAGACTTTATTATGTCATGAGCAGTACCTCTGCAGCCAATGTTCCACAGCCTATCTAACAGAACAGTAACATTCACACAGTCAAAAGCTTTCTCCAGGTTGAGGTATATACCTGTAACATGTTACTTGCTCTCAATGTCACTTACTAACACTTCAGTTAACTGAGCAGCTGCTATGCTAATTAATTTACATTTCAAGAACCCATTTTGAATTTCAGACATTTGGTTGTTCTTGATGAGAAAGTTTATGATTCTGTTATACAAAGGGTGTTCAAAAAGTTTTGCACAGTCGTCTCTAATTTTTTTACTTTTTGCATGAGTAGAATGAAATTTTTTGTGAACATACTTGGAACATTTAGCTATACATTGAGCCTACTCAATGTAGCCTCCATCAGCTGTGGTGCATCTGGCCCAACATTCTTTCCATGATGTAAATGCACTTTGGTAAAATTCTGGGGATTGACTTTTACACCGTTGCCTGACAAAGGAAATAAGGTCTTCCTCACTATCAAAAGTTTTACCACACAGGTGGGCCATCAGATGACCAAAGAGGTAAAAATCAGATGGAGCCAAATCTGGACTGTAGGGAGGATGAGGAACAATTTTCCAATCCATTTTCCTGATTTTCTCCTGTGTCATAATGGCTGTATGTGGTTTGGCATTGTATTGGTGTAGTCTGATGAGCTGACCCTGAAGCTGTGGACTGTGGGTCTTGATGGAGCATCGCAACTTGTCCAATGACAAACAGTAACAGTACCAGTTAATTGTGGAGCCAGGTTCCAAAAAGTCAATGAAAATGACACCACACTGATCCCAGAAGCAGGTGGCCATCATCTTTCGGCCTGCTGTTCATCAAAGTCTTGGTTTCTTCTTCCAAGGAGAACCCAGATGACGCCACCCCATGGATTGGGTTTTGCTCTCAGGTTAAGACAAAAATAACCATGTTTCATCCTAGGTAATGATGCCGTCAAAACACTGTTTCCATTCTTCCGTAAAGGTCTGCACGAGACCCTCGCACACATTCTTCCTCATCATTTTCTCCTTATCCATATCACTCACGGCCATCAATGGATTGTCCAGTAGAGAGAAATCACCTTCTTTAAACCTCTGCAGCCACTTCACGATACTACTGTGATCCACTGTGTCTTTGCCATAAACGTGGAGCAACTTCCTGTGAATCGAGATGGCAGAGTCATCACCGATCTTGAACAGGAACTCCATCACCGACCATTGTCACAACCTGACATCTACTTCATGGTCCATTAAGGCTCACCTGTAAATAAAAGAAAATACTTTTATATACCAACTTATAGCTAAATGTTCCAAGTATGTTCACAAAAAATTTCATTCTCCTCCTGCAAAAAATAAAAAAAAAAATAGAGACGACTGTGCAAACTTTTTTGAATGCCCTTTGTATATGACTTTTTCAACTATTTTGGAATGGACAGGAAGTATTGAGATTGGTCTGTAATTTTCTGTTTTGTATTTGTCACCTTTTTAAAGATTGATGTTACCTGGGCAATTTTTAGTCTGTGTGGGAAGGTGCCCAGTTCTGCTATGTTATTTACTGCTACACAAAGAGGCACAGAGACAGTTTTTCTATACACTTATAATTCATTAGTATTGAGGGCATCATGCCCAGCAGAACTGGAGGATTTTAAAGAGCTAATGATTTTCATTCTTTCTTTGCAATTTTTGGGGGCTAGAGATACACTGTGCTCAGATGGATTGCCTTTAAAATAAAATTTGTCAGTGACAGATTCCCCTACTGAAGAAAAATATTCATTGAAAATATTTGCAACTTCAAGTTGGTCTTTCACAACTATTGTGCTGTGGTCAATAATAAAGTCCATACAGGATTTGTCTCTGCCTGTTCTAAAACAGTTTATCACTCTCCAGATGCCAGTAGTAACAAAGTGAAGCTTGTTAGCAACATAGTTGCTTGTGGATGGTTTTAATAAATCTTTTTAATCTTCTTGATACATTTTGAAGGTCTCCATTAGCTTGAGATTTTCTCTCTTATTCAACATTCCACTATGGAGTAATTTTAACTTTTCCTTGCTTCAGTGACATCAGTGGGTACTTCTGTTTATATTTTTTGTTTGTATCACTTTTCTGGCTACAACTGAGTATGTGGCATCAAAACAGTAGTAGAAGTCAGCAGCAAAGTTATCGTAGGAAAACCTACCATTCTGAAATCATGGCATGTGTGCAAATATGCAGTTCAGTCTGTTGATGTTATCATTATGCATAAATCATTTGCTTACACATAGTTATCTTTAGTGATGAAGGGCATCTCATTTGCCTCCAACTGTAGCTATATTGCATGACAATCAGAGATGGCTAGTTTTAGAACAGATGTGGGAAATATGGGTCATGTTTGTTATTATTTTATCTAGACCTGTTTTGCTGTTTCCTGTTTCTCTAGTTGGCTCATGGATAATTGGGGTCAGACTGAATTTGTGGAGTAGGAGGAGTAGCTTTTAGGAGTTTGCATCATTGTTTAATAAGTCTATTTTTACATCCCCTGTCATTATAACATTTACATGGCCATTCAACCCAGAAAATGTACTATCTATATTTATCAGGGAGACAGATACATTTTTGAAAAAGGTATCCATACAAGCCCCAGGTGGCCTGTACACACCAATAATCACTATATTTTCTCCACCCTATCTTAAATTTTTTGCAGCAAATTCTCTGACTCCTCCTAAGCAGAATGCCCTTACAGCAATAATAATGAAATTACTTGCTTTTACAGTGAAGATTGCTACACCAGAATTTCATGAAAAGTGGTTGATTATTGCTTATTAGGTCTTCAGTGTACCAATATTCAGTTATGACTACGGTATCAGTTCTGTCAACACCTGCAATGATATCCAGATCATTCCCTAAATTGCTTCGGGCAAATACTGGGATCGTTCCTTTGAAAGGACATGGCCCACTTCTTCCCCCCGTCATTTCCGAACCAAGCTTGTGCTCCATCTCGAATGACCTCATTGTCGATGAGACATTAAACTCTAATCTCCTTCTCCTCCACATAACTGTACTTATTTTTAGGCTACCAAAATTCTGGGGTAGGGCATTAACTCTGAGTTCTTCCTGCTGGCCCATACAGGGTGATTTAGGGATACCAAACTGTCCAGCAGGTTTTACAGTTTTTCCTCACTGGCCTGTAGTGGCTGCTTGTGTTACAGATCCTGATTTGGTGGGTTGTGCCATTTCAAGGCAATCCACTTATTTACACCACTTTGTGGAGAATTTTGTCTAATTTTCACAACAGTAAATTTGCTGACAATCTTTTTGCCTCTTTTACTTGTGTGTATACCAGGAGCTGTCTGCAGGCCTCTTTCTAGACTGCTGACATTTATCAGAGACACACTGTGACATTTAATACATATTGTTTTAAGCCTTGTGTACTGTTCCATTAGACTGTGTCTCTGTATAATATTAACAACAATTACTTTAGTGCTATTTAACTTACTAAGTGTCACTTTCATGTGCCTGATAGCATTATTTGCTTGCTCTTTTGCTGTATCATTTGTACTTCCCATTATTATGACACAATCATTTTCTGAGAAAGATTCACTATCTAGCACACACAGCTTCACAACAGCAGAAAGAATTGCTACAGACTGAATGTGAGCCATAGCTGTAAAGTTGTCTTGGATACTCGCAATGTTCTGTGCTGTTCCCCGAACATGACTGTCTCCATATATTAGAATTCTATCGTTAATAAGATGGAGTATTATTCAGACATTAATGCAACTTTTTTGTGAAAAGATACCTTTCCATATTTACATAACAAGACAATGCACACACTGCATCCTGCTCAAATATTCAGTAGTATTGAGTAGTAGCATCACTGAAGTAGAATATCATGTAGCTTTCTTTTCATTGAACTGGGTTCATACTCAGAATGTCCTTGGCTTTTATTTTATTGTAAATTTTCATTCTCATATATTGAGGAGACTGAGCATATAAATTAAAACAATGAGCAGGGAGCAGTAAATTATCTTTATTTCTTGTATTGCAAGTGTGATCAAAGCATTTCTTCTTGCATAATTCTAAATTTCTATGTAAAATCACAGACACATAGGGAGGGAACTGTTAATAATTTTAGAATTTTAAATAATGGGTGACATGGTTTCCTTTGATACACTTCACACATTTCTAATAATTCTTTTGAGTGATTTCAGTATGCACATTATGTTGCTCGAATTTCCTCAAAACACCATATCATACCTTATAACTGACTAAAAGTAGCTATTATATGCAATTTTTCCTTTTGTCCCTGTCAGTATCATTAGCTAATATTTGCACTGCAGATGTAAAGCTACGTACATAGTTTTTTTACTAGATAGCCCAAATTTCCAATTTAAATTCTTGTCCAGGTTTAATCGTAAATATTTCATTGTATCCACCTCTTCTAAATGTTGGTTTTTATGGTTTACTTTAATTTCCTAGGATGTTGACTGTTTTGTTCTAAGCTGGATCACTTGCGTTTTTGGAATGTTCAGGGTTAATTCACTGAGACGAAATCATGTTTATAAATGATCTATTGCACTGATGATACAGAAAGGAATATTTTCTGACTCACACTTGACAATTAATGCAGATGTATCATCCAAAAATAAAACCAATGTGGCACTAGATTGATAAGCAGGTCATTAATGTAAAATAGAAACAAAATAGGTCCTAGAATAGGATGCTGAGGGCAACTTATGTTACTGTCTTCCATTCGAAAGAATAATTTGCTGCTTTTGCAGCGACAATTACTCGTTGTTTCCTGTTGCACATGAACAAAGTGAGCCAATGTAGAACATTATCCTCAATTTCATATCCCTGTAGCTTTATTCTTACTGTTTAAGATGTTCTAATCTTGTCAGCAAATTTTTTAATTGCATCTATAACACTTTTTCCATACTGGAAACCAAATTGATTTTTCAAAATAATCCCTTACTTTTCAATAAAATTTTGAGTCTGTGCAGCAGCAACTTTTTTGAACACTTTTGACAGGATTTTAAGAATAGATATGGAACAATAATTTTCCATATTATCTCTTGACACTTTTTTAAACAGTAGTTTTACTTTTGCATACTTTAGCACCTCTGGGAAACATCCATGTTCGAACGATTGGTTTAATATAATAAATATTGGGTATTCTATTATTTTACTTAGAAATTTGAGAACTTTTGCAGATATTTCACTCCAAACTGCAGAACATTGATTTTTCAGTGTCAATATAATATTTTCTGCTTCTACTGCTAGCACTGTTTTAAAATTTTGTAAGGCAGTCAGGCACTTGATATGGTACAAAGGGCATACTTTGTTGTCATAATCTACAACACTGTCATCTGATTTAACTACATTAATGAAGAATTCATTGAATCATTCTGAAATTTGAGCTGAATTTACAAGAATCTCATCTTCAAGCTTTATTTTTACAAATTTCATGACTAGAGGCTTTAATATCTAATTCAGATTTCACAACTGTCCACACTGCTTTTCGTTTATTCTCATGTCTTTAAAATTAATTTATTATTTGCCATTTGCTTTCCTGCCTTCACAGTTATTTAAGTGTAATTTTTTATAATCTAGCATATTTAATGAATTCGGTACTTTTATTATACTTTAGTTATGTAGCTGTCTTTTCTTATCACTAGAGATTTTGTATCTTTAATGATCCATTTCAGTTTTTTGTCACTGTGTTAAAACAAGTTTCATGTGGAATCATTTCATTGGAAACATTTTAAAAAACTGCCTAAAAATGCTTCAAAATTTGTGGTGTTTGAAATATTTTGCTCAAAGTGCCATAGTGTCCCACTCAGCTTGTCATGAAATAAGATCTCATTTACCTGATTAAAGTTCCTTTTTATGTAGACTTTTTACACAGAACTTCCTTACTTGATCTGGGCAGCTCAATTAATAATGCTGAATGATCAGAAACTCCTAAATCCAAACAAAATGTATGTGCATGGTCAAGCACTTAATTTATTAAAATTTGCAATACATGTAGCTTCTGAAAAATTTTGTTTCAAACCATATTTTTTTATTAAATGAATAGATTTGGATGCTTCAGTGTTTTCACTCAACACACTGATATTGAAATCAGCAGAAATTTCTATTTTTTCTTTTTCTCTTTACTGAGGTGTTTTAGCAAAAACTGAAGTTTACATAGGAAATGCTAAGTTTAACTCTTCCCATGAATCTATAAATTGGTGTTATATTTGTATTTTTGTATTTGTATTTCTTTATTGCTCCTGTAAGTCGTGTTTAGGTACATATTTTGCACAAACGATGTAGGACAAGTCAGGTGATGTAGGTTCCTTCTTACGTGATAATCTACGTCTGAATAAGTATGCATGAACCTCCTACTGACTTACTTTTCCTAGAAAAGCTAGTAGCTACCTTAAAGTTTTCAATTTTATCTAAGATTTTTATTGTACTGTCATGAAGTCAGTGTTCATTTCAACAAATTATTTCAGTAATTTTAATCTCGGACAAAAACATTTGCAGTTTATCTATTTTAGAGGTTTTGTCACCCAAGTATTCAGCATCTAATCCATTTACATTATAGTGCATGATATGTTTACTCTCAGTTAAGACTGACTAGTCTCATTTTGGCAGAAATATGCAACATTCTTGAATGTGTGATTTTAATTGCTTCACTAAGGAAGGTTAGAGTCTAATGATAAAGTATTAAACATGAAGACCTGAGTGGGTATTCAATAATTTCTCATTTGCCTAGCCATCTCCTGACAAGTGTTTCACGCAGGAGTGAGTGTCTTGATGGTGATGTCGTAGTGCACTATCCTGCTGACAAATGGAGTTTTCATCTGCATGGAGATACTGAGGAACAAAGGCATGAGTGTAGTTTCCTATTGATGACAAAGTAATCAAGAGATGGAGTGCAATCATGGATATATCAAGTGTGGAGAAAGCAAACTGATCACATCCTTTACTTTGGCTTTAACAATGCAGGGAAATTTTAGATTATCTGTCTGCCTCTGTAGCATAGCAGTAGCGTTTCCACCTACCACACAAGGGGCCCGGGTTTGATTCCTGGCAGGGGATGGGTGTTGTCTGTCCTTAATCATCATTTTCATCATCATTGACATGCAAGTCGCCAAAGTGGTGTCAACTAAAAAGGACTTGCAATACGGCAGCCGAACTCCCCCGCATGGGGCCTCCAAGCCAACAATGCCATACGATCATTTTTTTTTTTTTAACCACTGGGTTACCTCATTCAGTATCAGAGTTGGTGAATACAAGTATCCTTCACCAGAATTCCCTAAAAAAAATGGTGGACTCTGTGATTCCTCTGTCAGACAAAAGCAACACACTGTCAACCCATGAATATTATTTACTTACTGTGCTACAATGTACTGATTTTCATTGCCCCAATATATGCAGTTCTAACTGACTGTTACATTCATATTTGAAAGTTCTTTAACAGGTTAAACACACAAAATGGTCAGGTGTTTACAACAATTTCCCACAATCCCTGTCCAGTTTCTAAGAAGGAATTGCCAATCTGGTCCTCTTCATTATGATTATGAAGTTACTTGGAAATAAAGTGAATCAGTTTCATTTACTTCCACATGGTATTATTCTTGCAGCTTCAACAGAAACAGTTACTGTCATCTCTATAAACTTAATAATCAAATTCCCTCTCTCTCCTGGTTGTTGTCAGTTTTGTTCCCTGGAGCCACTACTGTTCAGTCAAGTAGCTCCTCTATTGGATTAACAAGGCTGAGTGCACCCTGGTAGGTCAACTGCACATGTCAGTCCAGATTGTCACCCAACCAAGTGCCATCCATGCCTGACAGTGCTTAAGTTCAGTGATTTGACTTAATAATCAAATAGTGCAAGAAATAAAGCAAAATGTTATTATTGAGATGACATTTCAGTTGGTAGTAATGAATTTTTCATCCAGAAATACACTTTCGCAAATTTTAAGCAGTTTATATTCTGAAACAGTTTACACTTTCGACTGTGTACAAAAACAGTGTGAAACATACATGGGGTGGAAAAAATATGGAAACACCAAAAACACAACTTCTGGTTGAGTTTACATACGAAGAGTGAAACATGGTGGGGGTTCATTGAAGATTTTGGTAACAATATCATAGTATTCCATGGGCCCCATGGTTACTCAGCAGAAAACAGTTGACATTGAAACCAGCTTCCAGTTATCTCAGGCTGGATAAATATGGATGGGATAACAGGGTCCTATATTATATTCAAGGGAATCTAACACAATTCTTCCTGTAAAACAGTGGCACGTTCAGGTAACAATGATGGAGGACACTAATAATCACATGCTCGTCTCATCTAAGTAGACCACAAAGGCTCAATAATATTGAGATCTTGTGGCCATACCGGTAGAGAAACGAAACTTCACCCTTGGGCTCACAAAACCAATTCTGGATAATGTGAGCTTTGTGAATAGGGATCCTGTTACCCCATTACCTTGGAACATAGCATCATCTCTGGGGAACAAAGTAGTACAGTGGGAGATATCTCATCAGATAAATTGGTCACATAGTGCCTGGCAGTAATATTACCCTGCCGAGTAATCACGGGGCCCACGGAATGCCACGATACTGATGCCCAAATCTTCAGTGAACCCTCACCATGTGTCACTCTTGGAATGTAAACTTAAACAGAAGTTGGAAACAGTGTGAAACATGACTCATCTAATGAAATAACAATCTTTATTTGCTCCACAGTCCATTTTATGTGTTTTCTATTACAAGCATCTGAATTACTGCTGTGTGGTTTTGGAATTCCAGATTTCTTGCTTATGGGGCTTTCATGCTACTGACAGAATTTGGGAGTGTGATAGTCAGTTCTCCAGTGATTTCTACAACTGCCATCATCTCATTTTTCATCACAGTCCTTTTCAATGACCATCTGACATGATCACTCAACATGTGCTTTGTTCACATTGTGACTTAGTGGATGAAGTTCATCTGCTTTCCCTGCATGTGGTATAAATCTTCAATACAGTGCCTCTTGAAGCACCAAACACATGCTGTCTTGGTTATGGAAGTACCCCCCATACAAGCACCAACTATTTGCCCATGTTTGATTTCAGGTAGCCCCAGCTACATAGAACATTGTTCTGGTTATGACTGGCAGTTACAATATATTGAGGACATTCATGGATAAATACAAGAGCACAACCTGCAGTCTTGGTAGTACCTGCATTTATGTCCAGGAATGCATATCCCATGGTGTTTCCATATTTTTATCCAGTCCCTATACATCAGGACAACAGAAGCTGTATCTGCTGAGGACAGAGACCTCAGGGCCAGCTGTTTAATTTTGCTTCAGAAGATTATTATTTTATGGCAACCAATGCCATTTTCTTCTCTAGCAAACCTTGGCTCATGTTCAGAAAGCACTGTATTACAGATTCAGCTGTAGTAGACAAAAAAGTTGACTGAATCCTAATTAAGGTGGATGAGTAGAGTGAAAGGCAAAGAAAGGAGGATAGACACATCTAAAAAACTGTTTCCTCAGTTTGTCATGCAGTATTAGTAAACTGCAGGAGATGAGAACTGTGATATGTTGGTGTTCATAAACTTCTATAAAGTATGATTAAAACTAATTATTTAAATTACAAATCAGATGTGAATGATTTATGCATAAAGTGCTTGGGCAGTTTGTGGACACAGGAAGAGAGAAAACAATTTAGTGCTCTCTGCATATGCACACTATTTTGTTCAATGGGTGATCTTGCACCCCACGAGATGCAGTAAGCATCTAGCACTCACAGTACAGTAATGATGCTACTTACAAGCAAAGAGATAGGTTTTTGGTTTTGCAGAGGAAGACTGTATTTTAGGTCAAAAATAAACTTACAAAGCATCTACTATGTAAATAAAGTTACATGATGGAAAGAGTTTGATACTGTGCCTGTACTGATCATGTAGCTCTCTCATTTTCTGAAAGAACCATAAGTGCTTTTATATAAGGCCATTAAGGAATTGCCTTATGTAGTTGTAGAGGGTGATCAAAATATTGATATTTGTTGCCACCAAAATTTTTGATCCCTTGACAAGTGATATACACTCCTGGAAATGGAAAAAAGAACACATTGACAACGGTGTGTCAGACCCACCATACTTGCTCCGGACACTGCGAGAGGGCTGTACAAGCAATGATCACACGCACGGCACAGCGGACACACCAGCAACCGCGGTGTTGGCCGTCGAATGGCGCTAGCTGCGCAGCATTTGTGCACCGCCGCCGTCAGTGTCAGCCAGTTTGCCGTTGCATACGGAGCTCCATCGCAGTCTTTAACACTGGTAGCATGCCGCGACAGTGTGGACGTGAACCGTATGTGCAGTTGACGGACTTTGAGCGAGGGCGTATAGTGGGCATGAGGGAGGCCGGGTGGACGTACCGCCGAATTGCTCAACACGTGGGGCGTGAGGTCTCCACAGTACATCGATGTTGTCGCCAGTGGTCGGCGGAAGGTGCACGTGCCCGTCGACCTGGGACCGGACCGCAGCGACGCACGGATGCACGCCAAGACCGTAGGATCCTACGCAGTGCCGTAGGGGACCGCACCGCCACTTCCCAGCAAATTAGGGACGCTGTTGCTCCTGGGGTATCGGCGAGGACCATTCGCAACCGTCTCCATGAAGCTGGGCTACGGTCCCGCACACCGTTAGGCCGTCTTCCGCTCATGCCCCAACATCGTGCAGCCCGCCTTCAGTGGTGTCGCGACAGGCGTGAATGGAGGGACGAATGGAGACGTGTCGTCTTCAGCGATGAGAGTCGCTTCTGCCTTGGTGCCAATGATGGTCGTATGCATGTTTGGCGCCGTGCAGGTGAGCGCCACAATCAGGACTGCATACGACCGAGGCACACAGGGCCAACACCCGGCATCATGGTGTGGGGAGCGATCTCCTACACTGGCGTACACCACTGGTGATCGTCGAGGGGACACTGAATAGTGCACGGTACAACCAAACCATCATCGAACCCATCGTTCTACCATTCCTAGACCGGCAAGGGAACTTGCTTTTCCAACAGGACAATGCACGTCCGCATGTATCCCGTGCCACCCAACATGCTCTAGAAGGTGTACGTCAACTACCCTGGCCAGCAAGATCTCCGGATCTGTCCCCCATTGAGCATGCTCGGGACTGGATGAAGCGTCGTCTCACGCGGTCTGCACGTCCAGCACGAACGCTGGTCCAACTGAGGCGCCAGGTGGAAATGGCATGGCAAGCCGTTCCACAGGACTACATCCAGCACCTCTACGATCGTCTCCATGGGAGAATAGCAGCCAGCATTGCTGCGAAACGTGGATATACACTGTACTAGTGCCGACATTGTGCATGCTCTGTTGCCTGTGTCTATGTGCCTGTGGTTCTGTCAGTGTGATCATGTGATGTATCTGACCCCAGGAATGTGTCAATAAAGTTTCCCCTTCCTGGGACAATGAATTCACGGTGTTCTTATTTCAATTTCCAGGAGTGTAAAATATCTGATAGTCAGCAAAGCTAAATTTGAAAATGAACTGAAGAAGTTTCTGCTCGACAACTCTTACTTTATAGAAGAATGCATAAAAGGTGATCAGTAGGAATTATTAACTTAGGATTGTAGATGCTCAGAATATAGCCATATTTATATGTGAATGTTTAATGTGAACGTAAAATGATTTGTTACACATCATTATGATTAATCATACAATCCATCTACAGAACACAATACATATCTTAGGAAATCCAAGTTAGTTGTTTACTCACACAGTCATGGTCGCAATCTCGCAAAAATCTTGCAAAACGAACACAATTTTAGAGCTACCAGTTATATAAAACCTGGGGCCCCTATGGACAAAGTTATAAGAAACACACAGTGTAATAACACTACACAAGAAAATCAGGTTTTTTTAGTTATAATTGGTGGTGCAAACGATGTTTATTGCAATGAACTAAAAAGTGCTGTCCGTGACCTCTGGAAAACCCTAGATACAGTGAAAAATGAAAGTGTAATAGTGACTGGAATACCACACAGGTATGACCTAATAGAAACGTCATGTGTCAACATGAAATTATTAAGGCCAACAGGCAATTCCACAAAATATGCAAAGCATACAAAAAAACAAACTTCCTAGATGTGAAATTCTTGGAAAGGAAACACTTCACCAGGCATGGTATGCATCTAAAAAATCATGGGAAAAAGTTCATATGCTCTCGAATAAATGAGGTGATTGTGATGATGTACACAAAAAACAACATCATGCCTATTATTGTATCAAATCAAAAAGGAGCAGCCATCTCATCACAGATGGTACCAACAACAAAAAAAGCAGCAGAACAAACACAACCAATAACAGTTACACAAAATGCAGCAGTACAAACAATACTCGGAACAGAAATGCCAGCAACAGCATCACCATCAACAGCAGCATCACAGACAGCAGTAACAGCAGAAATCCCAGCAATAGCAGGAGCAGCAGCAGACATGGAAACAACCATCCATGGGGCAGCAAGTACATGGAAAAGGACACCTCCTTTCCATCTGAAGGACGTTTTAATTGCAGATATGACAAAAAGAAGCCACCAAGATAAGTAACATTAAATGTCTAACAGTACTCCACCAAAATATTCAGTGTGTAAAAAACAAAGTGCTACAGCTGGAAATTGGGTTACAAATCTTAGACAGCACTGTTATCTGTATTACAGAGCACTGGTGTAAAGAAAGTGAAATCTTATATATTAATTTACCCTCATATGTCCAAGCATGTTCTTATTGCAGAAACACAACGAAAGGTGGAGGATCATGTATTTATGTTAAGAACGGCATTGAATTTAAAGTCAGAAATGATATTATCAAGCTAAGTGTAGACAAAGACCTTGAAGTGTCAGCAATAGAGATAGCTGCTATAAATATGCCGAGGAAACTAACTATATTATGTGTATATCATTATCCCAGTGTTAATTTAGAGATATTCTTTTCGAAACTTATACAAAGCCTAGAACTAGCGTTGACTCTGAAACATAATATCCTTTTGTGTGGGGACTTTAATATAAATACAACTAAAACAGATGACACCAGTAACACATTTATTAATATCCTACATAGTTTTGGTCTATCATCGCTAGTCAACTGTGCAACAAGAATAAGCACACATTCCTCATCTACCATTGACCATGTAGCTACAGATGTAGGCAGAGAAAAGTGTGATGTACTTGTCAAAAATCTGGTACTGTCTGACCATCTATGTCAGATTATAAAAGTAAAAGCTTGTGTAAAAAAAAAAGAATCAAAACTGCATGTATATAAGTCTACTCTCCATCAGCTTTGAAAGAGTTTTCCTTAAAGTTAGCACATGAAAGTTGGCAAGGAGTATACATAGAAACTAAAGTGAATAGCAAGTTCCCCAATTTTATGTCTGAGTTTAAATTAAAATTTGAAGAAACATTCCCCAAAGCATTAATTCCCATTGGAACACCCACCAACAACAAATGGATTACTAAAGGAATTGGAAAAAGTGCTGAAACTTGTAAATACCTAAACTTCATTAAAAAGGACAATAGTGATTCAGTTTTTTTGCACTACTACAAAAACTACAAAAGGATCTGCAGGAAGGTACTCAACACTGCAAGAAATCAGCCAATGATAGGTTCATCAATTTAGCCAATAATAAAAGTAAAGCTACATGGGCTGTAGTGAAACAAGAAACAGGAACAGTGAAGCAGAGAGGTACAAACACGCAAATCAGGAACAAGGAAAATGTAGAAAGTAACTTGAAGGAATTAACAAATTATGTGAATACCTACTTTAGCAGCATTGCAACAAACTTACAGAAAATTTTTCCAAAAGGTGCTAATCAACCAATACAGAAGCATATAGCAAACTCAATGGTATTGCTTCCAACTACTGAGGAGGAAGTATGCAATGTTGTAAGGCAATTAAAGAACAAAAACTTGGCAGGTTTAGATGAAATCCCAATGTGTGTGCTGAAAAAATGCATAAACGGCATCAAAGCTCCACTAACAGAAATCATAAATGAATCCTTCAAAACTGGTTGCTTCCCTGACTATCTAAAGCATGCCAAAATTTTACCAGTTCACAAGAAAGGTGACATAAAAAACGTTGAGAACTACAGACCAATAGCCTTATTGTCATGCTTTTCCAAAGTGATAGAAACAATAATGAAAAAAGGCTTTTGAGCTATCTAAGTAAATTCAACCTCCTCTGCAATGACTAGCATTGTTTCAGGCCTGGTAGAGGTACAGAATCTGCAATAGCAAAATTTACAAAAACAGCTTTAGAAGCACTAGATGAGAACAGCTATGTAACTGGCCTTTACCTAGACCTGTCTAAGTTATTTGATACAGTTGACCGCCAGAAGCTGTTGCATAAATTACAGGCACTAGGAGTAAGGGGAGTGATTCTCAAATGGTTTCGTTCATATCTGCAAAACAGAGTACAGTCAGTAGAGATCACACATGTCTCCAGTGGATCAAAGTACATTGAGAAACATATATCTGATCCACAATATATCAATATTGGGGTCTCTCAATGAAGTGTACTAGGCCCTGTATTATTTCTGGTGTATATAAATGATTTCCCTCAACATATCAGCCACGGAGAGAAGATATTGTTAGGGGATGACAGCAACATAGTAATGACCAGTAAGACACCAGCACAAATGTTGGAAAATTCTACTGAAGTGCTGAGGGATGTTCACAAATGGTCTCAGGAAAACAAAGTAACTCTCAACGTAAAGAAAACAAATACAATATGCTTTAGAATGAACAGGAAACAGAGTCCCTTAAATTTAAAACTAGATAACATGTTCATATATGATGTATCTACAACAAAATTCTTAGGGTTGCACATTGACAGCCAAATGAAGCGGAACGAACACGCTATGAAACTCTTGAAAAAGATATCCACAACATGTTATGCACTTAGAGTCCTTGTATCCGCATGCAGTAGTGAATGTTTGAGAACTGCATACTTTAGTTATGTTCATTCAATAATCAGTTATGGTATTATTTTCTGGGGAAACAGTGCTCAGAATTTACAAGCAGTATTTAAAATGCAAAGGAGAGCAGTAAGAATTATAACAAAAAGCAGTAAGCGGGCCCACTGCAGAGAACTTTTCAAAATGTTAGAAATTCTAACTGTTCCTTGTGAATTTATATTCCAAACCATAGTGTACATCAAGAAAAATATAGAAAATTATAGCACAAATATCAGTTTTCATAACTATAGTACAAGAACAAGTCATTGTCTTCACCTAGACAGGCAGAATAAATATAAGACTCAAAATGGCTTCTTGTATGAAGGTGTAAAACTGTATACTAAACTGCCGCAGAAAATAAAAGAAGCAGATAACATGTACTGCTTTAGGAAAAATCTAAATTGTTTTTGCAGGAACACTGCTTTTACACTATAAGTGAATTCCTTAGTACAAAAGGATTGTAAATAGCTTTTGTTTCACAATATTTTGATAAGGAGCAAAAATGATTGTCAATAACTTAATGTCACAATGTTTAACTACATGTTACAACTAACTTTATAAATATATGAATGTATGCAACTGACAACATCCATACATTTTAAAACGTCCACGTATGGCTAAATAAATAAAACTAACTTTAAAAGATAGTTGTCATACAAGAATTTTCTGTGACATGGTAAGTACCTGCAATCTCATGTTAAATATAGCTACATAGTCCAACAATGTGTTGTAGGACATCACAGACTCTTACCATGTAATTGCAGTACTAATACTTGTCAAGGTGGGCAAATGGTGCAAGTACCAAATACTGTAAACTCAAATGATTATACAAAAGTAGTTGAAACATCATATGTCAACGTCTGTTGTAAGAAAAGAAAAAAAATCTCCAGAATTTATGGAATTGAAGAGGGTAAATTCATAAAGACTGAAAATATTACTGCAGCAAAAGACTGAAGGGAAACACAGACATCTAGTTACATGAAGAAAAAAAGAGGATATTTTTCCTCAAAACTGTGTTACTACATAAATATTGCATGCATCACTGTATGCAGAAATCGAATATGGAGAATACTATGAGAGCAATCACAACAGGTGTTGTGATATGAAGTGAAGAACTAAACACGACACACGAAAATTGAAATGCAATCTTAACTCCAGCAAGCATAGACATTTATAAGGACAAGAAGGAAATCTATGGTTGGTTAATAAGAGAAACAAAATCTACGTTTTACCAAAATGAAATCTGAGGATCCAGTAACACATCTGAGACTATATCATCCCACATAAAAGCATATAAGACAGTTTCTGGTAGGAAATGGAACAGTAAGCAAATTCTCAAGGAAGACTGGAAGGGATGTGGAGTTCTAAATAAGGCCACTATTATGTTCAATCAACATCATGTTGAGATAGTGGAAAATGCATAACAGTACCAGTAGCTCCCGGAATCATAATGTATCTACTGTCACAGACTGTATTTTTCTACTGCCAACAAAGGAACCTGAGGTAGCAAAAATAGTAAACAATCAACAGAGGGTCTTAATGAAATATCTATTAGTGTAGTAAAATGTTGTGCTTATTGGTTGGCAAGATGTAACTGACTTGATACATTCAGCTGATGAAAGAAGAGATACTGTACTTCCTAAATACCTGTAAAAGAATAAGGTAGTGCTCATTTATAAAAGTGGTGACAAGAAACATCCTGAAAATTACAGGCCAAGTTACATTATATCTCTCCTCTCTGCAACTGTAGGAAAAGCTTTGAAATGTAGGATATTACATGTTATAGAGAAGAATGTCATACAGGTACTCAATGAAGCACAGAATGGCTTGAGAAATGTAGACCTACCACCACAGAAATCTTTGTAGCTTATGTATCTGTAATTGATGCATTAGATGTGCGAAAAAAATTCTGAAGTTTTTCTTGTGTATCTAAATACATTTTGCTATGTATGTCATAGCACATATTACACAGGCTGAACAGTTGTGACATCAGAAAGAGGAGTACATCATGTAGCATCACGTGGAGTGGAGAGTATCTTCAAGCCACTGTCCAGTCACATCAAAGTAAGCACCTCCAACCACATAAAAGAGTGAAGACGGTAGCTCGGAGTCACTTAACTAGGGATTTTTCATCTATCAAGTTATAAGATAACTTTCGAACCAGTAACAATTGGAGTAAATTTTCAACGTCTGAATAAGTGGCTGTGTTACTTTTTTAAGTTGACAAATTATTCATAGAAATAAAAATGTATAATTTCTCTCGTTCCAGGTTGAAGATGTCCTCAGAATACCAGGTGGAAGAAGGCAAAATGCAGTTGAGGAAGTCCATCAGCTAACGGTATTTCTCCAGATTCCAGATCTCTGTGAAGAGCTTGGTGTCGACGTTCGATTGCTATGTTCGGTTGGAAGACAACAGCATCGCGAGAACACATCACACCAGACATCTGAGGAATACTTCAACATCAGTTTTTACATCCCTACGTTGACCGCTCAAGTTCAGGAAGTGTTTAAAAAGTGATTTCGAGAGATGGAAGAAGAAATGAGAAAACGTTGATCAAAGTGGTAAGGCGAAGAATGCAGTCGAAACATTAGAATGTGCTCGGAGACTTTCTTCCTAAATATCCGAACACTGATGCAAATATTAGGTGTTCTTCTATCAACTTGCAGTTGTGAACGAAGTTTCGGCTGCCGGCGTCGACTGAAAAGTTACTTGCGCTCGACAATGAAAGAAGAGACGCTGAATGGATTGGCACACCAGTCCGCTAACCGACGTTTTAGTATGAACCCCGACGTTATAATTGACATTTTAGATCGATCCCCTCGACGATTTGACGGTACTGAGTAACCTTGTTAGTTTCTTTGATTTTTTCGAAGTATTTCATTTTCTACTGCATACCGTGTGGGATTGATATTTCAGTAACACTGCTATAAATTAAGTAAAAATGTATCTAGTAGTTTGGGTGAAATTTGGGCTATTAACACGCTTATGAATCGTTTAAGGCGAGTTAAGACATTAAATCCATTCTTGTCCGCCTGTCTAATCTATAGAAACGTTTGATCGAATCTGTATTTATATTATAATGTAAAAAGTCACAACAGGTAAAATTAGCTTTCCGTTCTCCCCCTCACCCCCCCCCCCCTCTCCCTCCAAAAAAAACCTCATGTGTGCTTGCCTGAATGGGCACAAACATGACCCTACATTCCGTAGTCCCTTATTCTGTTTGCCATGCAACAGTACGGAACCGTTTCGAATACCTTCCGGAAGTCAACGAATACGGTATCGACTTGGATAGGCCTTTGGGTCTCACGGACAAAGACAGCGAGATGAGTTTCACAAGATGTTTGTGGAATGCATGTTGATTCTTACGGATATTCTCATTAATACGTAACGCACTGGCTTACGAGTCAGTGAGGTTATTCAGACGCGGATTGATCCACGCGCCAGACTAAGAATTATTATTGGTCTGATATTCCAACGCCGGCAGCGGTGGCCGAGCGGTTCTAGGCGCTACAGTCTGGAACCGCACGTCCGCTACGGTCGCAGGTTCGAATCCTGCCTCGGGCATGGGTGTGTGTGATGTCCTTGGGTTAGTTAGGTTTAAGTAGTTCTAAGTTCTAGGGGACTGATGACCTCAGAAGTAAAGTCCCATAGTGCTCAGAGCCATTTGAACCATTTGATATTCCAGCCAGTCTACACGGCAGTTTCCACACGAGTTTAGGTAAATTCTGGGCTGGTTCCCCATATCTGCCCCAAAAACATAATACTAAAGTTGTTAAAACGGTCCATACAGCAACAACAACACCGTCCGAACAGACGTTGAAGGCCCAACGGTACCAAAACTTTGGTAATCTGACGGGAAGTGGTGTTACTACTGTGGCAATGCCGTTGGCCACAGCAAAACATGCATAACAAAATTTACATACTTGACGGACAGATGGCGTCCACGTAACTTCTAAATGCTTTTGTAGTGTTGTCCCTAGGTAAGGAAGAGCCGTCACGATTTTTTCCATGTCTAAAATCTGCCTATGAGAATATCCAGTTTACAATGGAAATGGAGAAAAGTGGCTGTCTTCGATTTCGAGACGTTTTAGTCAGTTGGAAAGAGCATGGGTCGTTAGGGTGCTCTGCTTATTCAAGTCCACACACTCCGACCCATATTTGCATGCCTCAGTTGTCGCCATCTTCCGCAAACTATGGGCGTCCTTCGTACGCTGGTGCCTTGGACACATGTTATGTCTGACAGACAGCCTTGTAAAGCAGCCAAAACACCTGTAGTCTGTGTTTAAAGACAATAGATATTCTTCACATCAGATTAGGACAGTGTTAATGAGAAGTCAGTGTCACTACCCGCAAGATGACATAGAGAAGGAGCTGTTCCAGTCCAAGGTGTTCCTCCCACATGTGGATAATGTTTCATTTAAATCACGCAGAAACCTAACTAACGTTATGTTAAAGCAATCTTTAGGCTATCTACAAATAACTATGCTCCTTTGGGCTCTGTAGACCACATATGGCTCAAATTCAAAGATACAGCATCGAGAGCAATAGATAGATTCAAACCGCGTAAGTTAACAAGAGACGGGACTGATCCACCATGATACACAAAACACGTCAGAAGCAACGAAAAGAGCATGCGAAATTCAGAAGAACGCAAAATCCCGAAGACTGGCTAAGTTTCACGGAAGCTCGAAATTTAGTGCGGACGCTTTTAATAGTTTCCACAACGAAACATTATCTCAAAATAAGGTAGAAAACCAAAAGAGATTCTGGTCATATGTAAAGTACACCAATGGCAAAAAACAGTCAATACTGTCACTGCGCGATAGAGATGGAAATCTTGCCGATGATGGTGCCACTAAAGCGGAGTTACTAAATACAGTTTTCCGTGATTCCTTCACGAAAGAAGACGACGTAAATATTCCAGAATTCAAAACCAGAACAGCTGTTAGCATGAGTGACATAAAAGTAGATATCTTAGGTGTTGCGAAACAACTCAAATCACTTAGAAAGGCAAGTCTTCCGGTCCAGATGGTATACCAATCAGGTTCCTTTCAGAGTATGCAGACACAATAGCACCTTTCTTAGCAATCATATGCAACCGCTCACTTGTCGAAAGGTCTGTTCCTAAAGACTGGAAAGTAGCACAGGTCACACCAATATTCAAGAAAGGGAATAGGAGTAACCCATTGGATTACAGACCAATATCACTGAGCATATACTGTACTCGAACATTATGAATCACCTTGGCGAAAATGACTTATTGATACATAGCCAACACGGATTCAGAAAATATCGTTCTTGTGCAACACAGCTAGCTCTTCATTCCCATGAAGTAATGAGTGTTGTTGACAAAGTATCTCAGATCGATTCCATATTCCTAGATTTCCAGAAGGTTTTTGATACCGTTCCTCACAAGCGACTATGAATCAAACTGCGCGCATGTGGAGTATCGTCTCAGTTGTGTGACTGGATTCGTGTTTTCCTCTCAGAGAGGTCACGGTTCGTAGTGATAGACGGTAAATCATCGAGTAGAACAGAAGTGATATCTGGCGTTCCGCAAGGTAGTGTGATAGGCTCTTTGCTGTTCCTGATTTACATAAATGGTTCAAATGGCTCTGAGCACTATGAGACTTAACATCTGTGGTCATCAGTCCCCTAGAACTTAGAACTACTTAAACCTAACTAACCTAAGGACATCACACACATCCATGCCCGAGTCAGGATTCGAACCTGCGACCGTAGCGGTCACGCGGTTCCAAACTGAAGCGCCTAGAACCGGCGGAAACCGTTTTTATACCTCTGACAGTGGGCTGGCGGGAGTGGCCGAGCGGTTCTAGGCGCTACAATCTGGAACCGCGCGACCGCTGCGGTCGCAGATTCAAATCCTTCCTCGGGCATGGATGTGTGTGATGTCCTTAGGTTAGTTAGGTTTAAGTAGTTCTAAGTTCTAGGGGACTGATGACCTCAGGTGTTGAATCCCATAGTGCTCAGAGCCATTTTGAAGCGCCTAGGACCTCACGGCCACAACGGCCGGCTTTACATAAATGATCTAGGTGATAATCTGAGTAGCCCCCTTAGTTTGTTTGCAGATGACGCTGTAGTTTACCGTCTAGTAAAATGATCAGACGATCAAATCCAATTATAAAATGATCTAGAGAGAATTTCTGTATGGTGCGAAAAGTAGCAATTGGCACTAAACAAAGAAAAAGTGCGAGGTCATCCAGATGGGTACTAAAAGAAATCCGATAATTTTAGGGTATACGATAAATCGCACAAATCTAAGGGCTGTCAATTCGACTAAATACCTAGGAATTACAATTACGAGCAACTTAAATTGGAAAGACCACATAGATAATATTGTGGGGAAGGCGAAACAAAGACTGGTTTGTTGGTAGAACACTTAGAAGATGCGACAAACCCACTAAAGAGACAGCCTACATTACACTTGTCTGTCCTCTGCTGGAATACTGCTGCGCAGTATGAGATCCTTACCAAAAGGATTGACGAAGGACATCGAAAAAGTGCAAAGAAAGGCAGCTCGTTTCGTGTTATCGCGCAATAGGGGTGAGAGTCTCACTGATATGATACGCGAGTTGGGGTGGCAGTCAGTGAAACAAAGGCAATTTTCTTTGTGGCGAGATCTATTTAGGGAATTTCAATTTCCAACTTTCTCTTCCGAATGCGAAAATACTTTGTCGACACCCACCTACGTAGGGAGAAATGATCATCTAATAAAATAAATAAGAGCTCGAACGGAAAGATTTAGGTGTTCCTTTTTCCCCACGCGCCATTCGAGAGTGGAATGGTAGAGAAGTAGTGTGAAAATGTTTCGATGAACCCTCTGCCAGGCACTTAAGTGTGAATTGCAGAGTAACCATGTAGTTGTAGATGTAGCGGATGAACTAGGTTTGCAGAATGTTGTAGTCCACAGAATGCCTTGTCAATGTCGTAAAGCCTACACTGGTCAGGGCATGCGCACAATTCGTCGTGCACGGTTCATCACCACCGGTCGCCTGTGGCAGTCCAATAAGTTTGCCATAGCTGAGGAGTCTATCTCCACAGGACATTCTGTCGATTATTCTGCCATGAACATCTTTGCCACCACGAAGTCTTGTGGGACTCAGTTGTTACTGAATCTGTGCAAATACACACGTTATTAATTGCTATAAATCCTTACAATTAGATAAGGCTTGGGGAGTAATGATTGCTCTAATATCTTCAGAAAAACAAAATTTTACTCTTAATGACACATCCAACCAAAGTTAGTTTTATTGTTCTGACCACTGAGTCTTAACTTCGGGAGATCATAATCTGACACAGGGCAGGAATGCAGCATCACCGTTGCACATGCGTCTCCGCGCCTCAGATGGAGCAATATTCGAGAAAGGGCGCTAATCTGGAAGGACGGTGGTCACAAAACTCAAACGTATGCGCATGCACCACCGTGCCAACCTTCGGTACAAAGTCAACGAAGTGCACCAGCAATTTCCAAAGTAAAACTCATCTGAAGGTAGTTGAATGGTAGTAAGCCGAAATACCGGGGCAAGGTGGCGATATGGCGACGTCATATGCCACAAACCTCATGGAAGTGAAACAATGTACTGGCGACAGCGGTTATAACGACGTCAACCAACGATTTGCGGTCGTTATAGCCGATAGTCGCACAAATATAATTTTTTCTTTGTTTTTTGATATAGCTAACTTTAATAAGTAGCAGAAATCCCGTACATCTACAATATTTACAATACAGTATTTGTGACGAGAGGGGCTGAAAAGAAATTTTTCTCATGTTTTTCCAGTACATACAGCAATAAAATGCCAGTAAAATGTAAAAACCTTTAATAACTGACGAAAGAAGGAGCAACACTGTAAATTGTTTAGTAATGTCGAACATGGTCTTGGATAATGACTGAGACAAAACGTTCGACTGCTATGGTCGCAGGTTCGAATCCTGCCTCGGGCATGGCTGTGTGTGATGTCCTTAGGTTAGTTAGGTTTAAGTAGTTCTAAGTTCTAGGGGACTTATGACCTAAGATGTTGAGTCCCATAGTGCTCAGAGCCATTTGAACAATTTTTTTGACAAAATGTTCAAAAAAATGTTCAATTGTGTGTAGAATATTATGGGACTTAACTGCTAAGGTCATCAGTCCGTAAGCTTACACACTACTTAACCTAAATTATCCTAAGGACAAACACACACACTCATGCCCGAGGGAGGACTCGAACCTCCGCCGGGATCAGCCGCACAGTCCATGACTGCAGCGCCCCAGACCGCTCGGCTAATCCCGTGCGGCGACAAAATGTTGAACATATTTAAAACAGGCTGGGAGTGTTGTGGAGTATAATAGTCGTGAATGACACAGCTTCGTTACAGTTACCGTGTTATAAAATTTAATCAGCAGTACAAAAATGAAAATCAGTATTCTAGAGACAAATTACTCGAAGCCCTATGTTTTCTCCTATGTTTCTCTTTAAAATGTTTACAGACGTGATGTACTGTACCCAAAACATTGAAAATATCTAATACACACATCCACGAAACATCAATAACGAATACGCTACTACTGCACTTCGATGCGTTGAAAAATGTAACACATACTGCAATTTAATTTTCTACTCATCTGTGATCAAAGCAAAGACAATGTTGTTAAGTTTTTAAACCAGTTGCTTTAACTTTAAAGTGCCGTACAGTAATGCATACTACAGTATACTGTCTTATTTAAGGATACAGGGTACTTTTCCGGCTCAATATTATGTAAAAATCTACACCTATTTCTTTCAGGCACTGTTTATAATGTACATATCTTACAGATTTTTTTGTTGATATCAGGTAATGCAGCACACTTTCTAAACAAATTTGAGGTATTTTGAACATTTTTGAACCTGCTTAGGGTTATTAAAAATTACAAAGAAATTGATGCATTTTTTTCCAAAATGCTTCCTCAAACTGAGGTACCATTTAATCCAGTGTTATTTGAAGGATACCAAATTTTTACCAGATATGCATGACATGATGGCTGAGGTACTAGACCTATGTAATTCCACCTATTATGTATATTACAACGATGAAAAAATATCACAACTTACATTTTAATTTTTATAATTTTTTCCTAATAAAAATGTTATTTTTTGTGTAATTTAGTTTATTCTGCAATAAAGATTAGGTCTACTGCATAAGTATGGACTACTGCAAGTTGCAGAAAAAAATTAGAGCAATGCTTTATAAACTTCTAGGACAAATTTGTACCTGAATTCTGAAAAATACAACTTGTGGAAAATTGCGAATGAAGATATGAGTCCAACTGAACTGTGCCTCAGGACATTCCTGAACCATAGTCTTCATCCTGCAGCAATTTTTCATCTTCAAGCATCCTCTTGGCATTGCTTTTAGCACTTCTTGCTTCTTTGGAACTTGAAGAGCGAATCTTTCAACTTCATCCACCCATTGTTTGTCACATGCAAGCAATTGATCTTCCATATTAGAGCCACATTTTATGCTTAAATTTCTCAGGACTTCCAACCTTCCTATCACTCCATCATTGAAACACATCACTGCATCTAGTACACCAACTTTTAATGTATTTAGTCCTACAAAAATATTCTTGGGTAATCTTTCCCATATGCAATGGTTGAAACTTTCATTTGTATTCTGAGTGCCCCCATGAAGACATTTACTAAGCAGAACAGGGTCACTCAGGTCTCTAAAAATTGGTTTTATTTCATTCATAATAGGCTCATGAAGAGAATGTTTATGGTGGTATATTTGACCACTTTCTTTTGCTTTTTGGTGACCACGCCAAGAATGTGCTCCTTTAGGGCAAAGTCCGCGAAGAGGGTGGTCATCTGTGGACAACTTATGAAAGTAGGTGGCCCATACAGCTTTTCTCATTGCTGTAACATCTTTCAGAGGTGTGGTTCGTCTAATGGGCAGTCCATAATAACTCTGAAGGTGGTCTGTTTCAGTTTCTGTCAATCTGCCTCGGCCAGACAGAGATTTTCCATCAGATAGCAACTTTCCCTTCGAAGCTTCCTCAACGTAACGCGTATCCTGTTTTGCACATGTCCACAACGCTCCAGTTTTGTTACCAAAGTATCACCATAAACATTGAACTCATTAATTTTATTGAAAGCTTTAGAGTCCCCGTCGCCTAAGTACTTCGTATATCTAACGTTATAAACGGGCACCGACCTCTGAAATATTTTTAGAGCCCCATCTCACTCTATGCCACCACTGTAACCATCATAATTCTGACCGAGCGAGGTGGCGCAGTGGTTAGACACTGGACTCGCATTCGGGAGGACGACGGTTCAATCCCGCGTCCGGCCATCCTGATTTAGGTTTTCCGTGATTTTCCTAAATCTCTCCAGGCAAATGCCGGGATGGTTCCTCTGAAAGGGCACGGCCGACTTCCTTCCCCATCCTTCCCTAATCCGATGAGACCGATAACCTCGCTGTCTGCTCTCCTTCCCCAAAACAACCCAACCCCATCATAATTTTTAGAACACTGATGTTCAATATGTCCTTCAGTGTTACCATGGCAGGTGTGGCAGTACTTAGATAAGCACTTAAGATCAACAACTTTTCCATTCTCCGGAGATGTAGTACTTACAACATCATTCAAGGAACGATGTACTCGACATTGCCACGTCCCATCAAGTGCAACAGCAATGTCCCTGGTTCCACTAATATTTACAGTTTCTTCTACCGCACGTTTCATAAATTCTTTATACACAACCGTCAAGGCATCTAAAAGTATTTGTATGTACTTGCTGAACCTAAAAGGAGGAGGAGGAAGGTCCATCAAACCACAAAACGTTTGAGCAACCTTTTTTTTCCTTTTCCTGTTGCACGCATTACATACACTAACTTCAAATATGAATTATGCACAATGTTAGAATTCATTTTCGAGGTAGGTTGATTGCAGGATCTATACAGAACAACTAATTTTGAAGCTAAACCCTTTCTGCTCCTTCGTTGTTCAATTATTTCCAGACAGCCTACACCGTCACATTGTTTACATTTCGCCACTTCCTTTATCAAGGAAGATAAGATGGTCACATCAACAACAACAAATCCATTACAAACAGTGTCACTGTTAACACTAAAATTTGAACCACCAGGAGGCGTGCCATGTGGGAGTTTCTTCGCTGAAGAACTGATACATAGGTTGCTTTCAACAGTGTGGCTTGCTTTGTTTTTGAACTGGTTACAACGGAATTTCCTTTTATAGTATTTCTTGATGTGTGGCATCCTTCGTATTTATTGCTCACTAAAGGATATGTACATCCACAAATATATGTAGCACTTGGGCAACAAACATTCAGTAACACGTGAACAAACTGCTTCAGTGAAACGAAAGTAAATACTAGCAAAGATAATCCTTTACGGACACTAGAGAGGCCGGCCGGAGTGGCCGTGCGGTTCTGGGCGCAACAGTCTGGAACCAAGCGACCGCTACGGTCGCAGGTTCGATTCCTGCCTCGGGCATGGGTGTGTGTGATGTCCTTAGGTTAGTTAGGTTTAATTAGTTCTAAGTTCTAGGCGACTGATGACCTCAGAAGATAAGTCACATAGTGCTCAGAGCCATTTTTGACACTAGAGACCTGCACTGTTACTAAGATATACAATGTATCATACGTATAATCGCTGGAAATAGAAAGTTCACAGTTATTTTCGAAATAGTACTGGTATCTGTAACAGAAATAAAGGGTGCGTGACGGCATACATGACCGTAACTTTAAAATTTGGTACATATAGGTCATTTTTCATTTGAAACCCTATAATGTATCCTTAAGGTAATCAGTTATATTTGTTTGCTTTTTGTAGCTAAAACGTGTGTACGTTTTATTTGCATTTGACAATGTATTCGTTTTGATACCCGATTTGAAACCAACAATCTGCAGAAAACAAGAGTTAGAAAATAAGCGTTACTTTGTTGGAATCTCCAACACGTAACAAACAAAAATGAACATTGGATCTTATAGCCGATACATTTGTCCGAAACTGGAATAAAAATACGTCGTTTTATACGATAAATCGCAATAAATGATCTCATACTAAGCGATTTGTTTTATATATAGCGTTTTCATAGGATTTAGACGCGATCGATAACTTTGGCTGTTATACCCAGTACGTCGTTAAAAGCGCTGTCTCTATAAATGGTATCTAATGTACACTACTGGCCATTAAAGTTGCTGCACCACGAAGATGACGTGCTACAGACGCGAAATTTAACCGGCAGGAAGAAGATGCTGTGATATGTAAATGATTAGCTTTTCAGAGCATTCACACAAGGTTGGCTCCGGTGGCGACACCTACAAAGTGCTGACATGAGGAAAGTTTCCAACCGATTTCTCATACAAAAACAGAAGTTGACCGGCGTTGCCTGGTGAAACGTTGTTGTGATGCCTCGTGTAAGCAGGAGAAATGCGTACCATCACGTTTCCGACTCTGATAAAGGTCGGATTGTAGCCTATCGCGATTGCGGTTTATCGTATCGCGACATTGCTGCTCGCGTTGGTCGAGATCCAATGACTGTTAGCAGAATCGGTGGGTTCAGGAGGGTAATACGGAACGCCGTGCTGGATCCCAACGGCCTCGTATCTCTAGCAGTCGAGATGACAGGCATCTTATCCGCATGGCTGTAATGGATCGTGCAGCCACGTTTCCCTGAGTGAACAGATGGGGCCGTTTGCAAGACAACAACCATTTGCACGAACAGTTCGACGACGTTTGCAGCAGCATGACTATCAGCACGGAGACCATGGCTGCGGTTACCCTTGACGCTGCATGACAGACAGGAGCGCCTGCGATGGTGTACTCAACGACGAACCTGGGTGCACGAATGGCGAAACGTCATTTTTTCGGATGAATCCAGGTTCTGTTTACAGCATCATGATGGTCACATCGCGGTGAATGCACATTGGAAGCGTGTATTCGTCATCACCATACTGGCGTATCACCCGGCGTGATGGTATGGGGTGCCGTTGGTTACACGTCTCGGTCACCTCTTGTTCGCATTGACGTCTCTTTGAACAGTGGACGTTACATTTCAGATGTGTTACGACCCGTGGCTCTACCCTTCATTCGATCCCTGCGAAACTTTACATTTCAGCAGGATAATGCACGACCGCATGTTGCAGGTCCTGTATGGGCCTTTCTGGATACAGAAAAAGTTCGACTGCTGCCCTGGCCAGCACATGCTCCAGATCTCTCACGAATTGAAAACGTCTGGTGAATGGTGGCCGAGCAACTGGCTCGTCACAATACGTCAGTCAGTACTCTTGATGAACTGTGGTATCGTGTTGAAGCTGCATGGGCAGCTCTGTTTGACTCAATGCCCAGGCTTATCAAGGCCGTTATTATGACCAGAGGTGGTTGTTCTGGGTACTGATTTCTCAGGATCTATGCACCCAAATTGCGTGAAAATGTAATCACATGTCGGTTCTAGTATAATATCTTTGTCCAATGAATACTCGTTTATCATCTGCATTTCTTCTTGGTGTAGCAATTTTAATGGCCAGTAGTGTAGTTGGAAAGTCAAGGAGAGGTGCATCTTCAGTGGAACCTGCTAGAGTTGGACAAACCCTGAAGTAAAGGAACAAAATGTAAGAAATTGGGATGACTTCGTCGTAAAATATAAATAAGGCAGGGTACTAGCCTATAGAAGGACGAACTGAGACAGATTTTCGCACTAACCCACGCTCGTTATTAACGATCTCTAATCTGCTTGTGTCTCAGATGGTTTCGACGTTTACGGGAATGCTCGCAGGTTCTCCATACCCGTCTGAGAAATGCAACCCACGAACATTTAGTTACGTGAACACAAAGTACATATATAGCAGTATTCTACACAGGGTGTACTTTTGGGTCAAACTGAAACAAGTGACAGTGAGTCCACACCCGATTATATTGAGACAGTGAACCAACGGTCGGAAACGTACATTTAATGTGTTACGAACATGCCTAGCGTATAAAACATAACGACGTATTTCATATTAAATGTTCTAAGTGTCGGCCGCCAGTCTCAATGCACGCATAGCAACGGCGCGTGAAGTTCCGCCGCATTCTTGACGATATATTCGTTTTGACAACTGACTTGAAACCAACAATCTGCAGAAAACAAAGAGTTTGAAAATAAACATTACATTGTTTGAATCCCCAAACACGTAACAAACGTAACTAGTTGGAGTCACGAACGATAGCGGTCGAGTTTAGGCTTGTTCTGCGCACCTACGTCAGATATATTCCGACAGCCAATGAGTGTTCAGTAGTGTTCTGAGCGCTCTGATCTGAATGCCTTAGCCGAGTGGAGTGGCCGCGCGGTTCGAGGCGACATGTCACGGATTGCCTCTCCCGCTGGAGGTTCGAGTCCTCCCTCGGGCAGGGGTGTGTGTGCGTGTTGTTCTTAGCTTAAGTTACATTAAGTTAGTTTAAGTAGTGTGTAAGTCTAGGGACCGATGACCTCAGCAGTTTGGTCTCTTAGGAATCCACACACATTTGAACATTTGAATGCCGTAGCTAATACGAGCTTAAACAAGATCGTAGCGAATTGTTTAATGAATTTATATTTCATTTATTGCGAGTTGTCATTGCCGATGGTGGTGGTAAGTGATAAAGTCTGCATAAGTAAGCGAGAGACATAATTTGCTGGTTATACGCTTCCTTCAAGCGAAAAGCACACGCATGCGCGTACTGCAACTGTCGCCTGGAGTGTTCAACAACGCCATTCCCGTGCGTGCCTCGACATGCACGGACCACCGACCGTGGGTCGGACTATAGTGTCTGTTGTACCAAGAGACAGGCAGCTTGGGCACTAGAAAGCAGGTCTTCATCCGTTTCTGTGCGGGCTTCATACACCAACGTCTTGACATAGCCCCAGAGGAAAAAGCCCAGAAGCGTGAGGTCAGTGATCACACTGGCCATGAGACAGGAGCGCCCCTTCCAATCCAAGGACGAGGGTACGTGTTGTTCAGGTGCTCTCGGACATTAGCAGCGAAATGAGTTGGTGCACTGTTGTTTCAAACCACATTCTCAGACAACGCAGCATGCAGTCTCCAAGAACTACACGTGCAGTTGCAATACATGCACCGAGACTGGCTTTTGAACAACTACTATGAGCTGCATTGTCGTTGTGCAGTGTATGCTGTGTATGTCCATAACACAATAAATATGCATTTCCGACCATTGGTTCCCTATCTCAGTGTAATCGGTTGTGGTCCCCCTGTCACCTATGTCAATCAATCCAAAAGGTTTAAGACACACTGTATACGCCACACCAGTATAGAAGAGTTCCAGTCTGCTACATCTAATCCCAAGGGGACATATCTAGCACCAGGCTGCAGGCTGCAGGCTGCTGTAGAACTCTCGATTCTTTTGAGCCATATTCCACTGAACTGGGAGCCATACAAAGGGTTTTCCAGTCGAGTATTTAGAAGTAGGTTACCATTCCACGACCAAAGAGGTCCAGACAATTTTTTCTTTTTTTTTGGCCGGGGGGTGGGGGGTTGGGGGATGGTTCAGTTCTGTTCAACTACAAGATATTGATTCAGATTATTATTGCAAAATATCAGCAGCTGAACTGTCATAAACTGCTTCAACGTTTAGAATTGTAACTCAGGTTGCATCTACTAAAAATTTTCGTACTATGGTGGTACTTAGAAGTGGAATGTTGGGTTGAGAGATGTGCAACAACATTCAGGAAGCATTTTTATTAATCACGTAAAATTTTTAACCTGCAGATCGAAGTAAAGAGACGCCTGTTCCCAAGTCTCTACTCCCCCTTCCCCCAAGTTAATCATACAATACAATACACAGCTTGTATCACAATTAAAACGACCTAAAAATCTCAGAACTTTGGCACCATTTACATTTGCCTCTTTAAAACAATTAAATAACGTGCGTTATTATTTCAAATGCAGTTAGATTAAAAAATCCGCCTCAGACAATAATCACCAGACGTTTTAAGAAACACAGTATGGCCAAAATACAGCCACACAAAATACTCGATACTAGTGTTGTGCTCTACCAAAATTACGGTTCGGTCGTTTTGGTACAGTACATACAAAACTTAGTAAATGGTAGGATTACCAGTAGTAATGGTAGGGACAGAAACGTAAGTGAATATATGAGAGAGAAACCGGGAGCCGAAGACTTCTCTTTGTTTTTTGATTGTTTGTTTGTTTGTTTTACACGTAACTAGACCATACATCATTCAGTGTTAGTTCACTTTGCATTCTGTATCCTTACAAAATACAAACTGCATATTTCAAGTAATAAAAATTGGTTGATTGAGGAAATTCTGCGCTTTTGTGTAACCAAAGCATGTACTTCTGATGCAAGAATAGTATACATGCACAAACATAAAAAATGTATATTATTATTTTCTGTACACCATAGAAAGTTCTTCAACATGATCAAAGGCAAGAGTTTCCTCTTACTGCTGATAAGTGCGAAAGTTTTTATGAATAACAGAAACGTGTTTTATATAACCTCGACGAAGAATTGAAGATATGTTTGATACGTTTTTGTTGTGCTTTTTTTATATTTTATCGTTTTTTAAAAGAAATTACGTTTTCTGGTGCGATATGATACGTCTGTATTGTTTTTTATTTGTATTACATCCCTCTGTTTCACGTTACAGATCAACAGTTTTCGAATAAACGTGAATTAAATATTGACCACTTTTGTTTTGCTATAAACACTGCTTATTTATAAGTACAAGTCAGGTGGATAACTGTGTACAACAAAACTGTTCTATGGGTTAGGGGGCTCTTTATAGAAATCCTCTTTCAGTTTCTAGACAGCTCGCCACAAGCTCGGTTTCTAGAGGAATCCGGTAAGACACTGATAGCATAAGTAAAAAACGCGATCGAAAGTAGCTAACGTCCGATGGGTATGCAACACACATACCATACAGGAAAGGTGTTAACGATTTTAACTGACCAAAGGTATTATGGAAACTACCGTGATAGTTTACTTGTGATAGTTTACGGTAGTCTATGGTAGTTTTACAACTCTATACAGTGCCCAAAACACTGGGAATAAAGATGGATATCAGTTAACACAGATGAGAGTAGAAAACAAACGCAACTACTGTCATTCAAACGGCAACCTAAGTCAGCATGGAACTGTCACCATGTCAGTAGTGAGTAGAAAACATTTGTACGAAAGAAGAACACAATCACCTTTAAAGCCGTCAATGGCGACGTTTATACGTCGTCCTGTAAACTAGTGACCCTAATACCCAATAAGTCCCTAGCGAGCCAAAAATACAATACACTTGAGGTCCATTTCATACGAGCCAAAGTGAGCTGACCTCGACGCAAAATACACGCCAGCGGCAAATCTCGATGGTAAGTTCATCTCGTCGCAAGGTAAGGCATGTGGCACAGTCCACTCAAGGGCCGCCGCGCCTTTGCGATGACAGACGATGTTTTCTTGCTGATACACTGAAGCGCCAAAGAAACTGGTATAGGCATGCGTATTCAAATACAGAGATATGTAAACAGGCAAAATACGGCGCTGCGGTCGGCAACGCCTATATAAGACAAGTGTCTGGTGCAGTTGCTAGATCGGTTCTGCTGCTACTATGGTAGGTTATCAATATTTAAGTGAATTTGAACGTGGTGTTACAGTCGGCACACGAGCGATGGAACATAATATCTCCGAGGTAGCGATGAAGTGGGTATTTTCCCGTGCGACCATTTCACGAGTGTACCGTGAAAATCAGGAATCCGGTAAAACATCAAATCTCCGATATCGCTGGGGCCGGAAAAAGATCCTGAGAACGGGACCAACGACGACTGAAGAAAATAGTTCAACGTGAGAGAAGTGCAACCCTTCCACAAATTGCTGCAGATTTCAATGCTGGGCCATCAACAAGCGTCAGCGTGCGAACCATTCAACGAAACGTCATCGATATGGGCTTTCGGAGCCGAAGGCCCACTCGTGTACCCTTGATGACTGCGATACAAAGCTTTACGCCTGGCTTGGGCCTGTCAACACCAGCAATGTACTGTTGATGACTGGAAACATTTTGCCTGCTCGGGCGATTCTCGTTTCAAATTTCATCGAGCGGATGGACGTGTACGGGTATGGAGACAACCTCATCAATCCATGGACCCCGCACGTCACCAGGGGACTGTTCAAGCTGGTGGAGGCTTTGTAATGGTGTGAGGCACGTGCAGTTAGGATAATATCGGACCCCTGATACATTTAGATATGACTCTGATAGTTGACACGTACGTGAGCATCCTGTCTGATCACCTGCATTCATTCATGTCCATTGTTCATTTCGACAGACTTAGGCAATTCCAGCAGGACAATGCGACACCCCACACGTCCAGAATTGCTACAGAGTAGTTCCAGGAGCACTCTGAGTTTAAACATTTCCGCTGGTCTCCAAACTCCCCAGCCATGAACATTATTGGGCATATCTGGGTGCCTTGGAACGTGCTGTTCAGAAGAGATCCCCACCCCCTCGTACTCTTACAGATTATGCACAGCCCTGCAGTATTCATGGTGTCAGTTCCCTCCAACACTACTTCAAACATTAGACGAGTCCATGCCACGTCGTGCGTGCTCGTGGGTGCTCTACACGATATTAGCCAGGTGTACCAGTTTCTTTGGCTCTTCAGTGTAGCTCGGAGGAGTCCACACTAGGATTGCTGCGCCACCGGAAAGGGCCTCCTCAGTAGTTGGCTGTACCTCGCGCCAGTAAAACGCCTGGCTGCGCCGAAAGGATGGCAGTTATTGCTGAAACAACCGGTTTTCGGTTATACCGTTGTTTTTCAAGCCAGTTTAACCCGACTATTAAAACCGCTCAAAGTAACTGGTTCCTGAAATAACCGATTTTCGGTTCTTTATTCCTGTTATTTCCTGTGAAATCGAACAAAGTTTGAATAAATTAGACTCCCTCAGTTTCAAAATTCATAGAGTCGAAATATTAAATTTAATACGCTAATAAAAGAAAAATTATCCCGTCCATCGTTCGCCGTTTTTCTCTAAAAGTGATAAGAGGTTAACTACTACAAAAAAATCACCATGATTCTCCTACTGATTCTAATTTTTTGAAACAGTTGAATTATACCCGTATTTGGACAATACGATTAGCTGATGCTAAAGAGTGGAAACTGAGGTTAAAGTACTCTACTTAACATGTAAATTTGTCCGTTTTTTAGGGCTACAAGCAGAAAAAGGCACGTTATATAGACGCAGGCAGCAGATCAGTTGCTTTCAGTTGTTATTGTGAACAATGGATGAACTCTTACGTTTTAAGTTTTCTTCTTATATTATGTCACAAGTTTGTTGTGGCTCCTCCCGTTTTTAATCTTTTAAAGCAAATGTAGCACTGATCTTCATTGATGCCGCGCTTCGTAAGAACTTCCCGATTAGGGGTTCTGCCATTCCTTAATAAAACTGATGTCCAACAACGACAGTGAGAAACTACCATACACACCAGACGGCTCAAGTGTTGCACACTGAAATGTGCACTCGTACCATCTAGTAACAGGTACATTATTGTCTCTTGGCATTGTTATGCTGATTGATTTTCATATTTTCTATAACAGCGCAGTACTTCAAAGCGATGGAAATTTGACGAATAAAAAAGTCCTCGTTCATTAGAAAAGGTTTATTTAAAAAGTAAAAATTTAAGCACTACTGCTATGACTAATTGATATTTCGGTTATTAGTAAAAAAACCACCTGATACAACCGAGAACAAACAAATACTGAAAAATACCGATTATTGCGAACTAAAACACCGGTATCGGTTTTAAGTGATCAGTTTTTCTCAGCCCTATCGCGCCGACGTTTCGGAATTGACAACACGTAACCATACCCAGCCGGCTACAGAAAAACCTGACTGCCCGTGTTCTACCACTCTGAAAGTAGCTACTCATGTGTGCTACGCATGTCTACTCCCATTTCGCTTGCTTATCCTCATTTCGCTTGCTGGTTTTGTTACTGCTTGTTGTTTTATATTAGCTGCTGGAATTTATTTATTTTTTACATATTTTATGCTATTAAAGAGATGAATACAGCAATCGGTTAAAAATGATATAGGTTGCAATAGTTATTTGCAGGTGAAGAAGCTTGCACGGATTAGAATAGTTTGGAGAGCTGCATCAAGTAAGTCCTCAGAATGAAGACAACAACAACCACACTGCTGTTACGGTGATGACTGTCACTGTTTAAATAGCCTGCTATTTCTTGTGCATTACTTTGGTTTTAAGGAACGAGAGGCACCGTAATGTAAATGTAAATACACTTAAACTCTTAAACAGGGTTGACATCCTTTACGATTCTAATGGCCTTTTTTGTATTCTGAAAACTATTTTAGTTGCTGCCGAATTAATCCAGACTATGTATCCACATTTAAGCCGGGAAAGAAAGTAGGCATAGTAGGTGTTCTTAATCGCTTCTCCACATAACATTCGCATTTCGAATGACACTGAAGCTGATACTACTTACATTTTCCACCACAAACTCAGTGACGGAATACATAAGTATTCTCGATCAGAAGGCAAGTCCTACTGCTAGATCTCAAACTGAGGTGGTAGGCACACACTCAGCAGGCATATAGCACGATATTAAAAGTGGTTTCATCCTTCACAAATTATGAACCATTATAAGTGATAAATAGTTGCATGCTACACTCATGCTACTTTCTTCTGTAACAATTTTCTCTGCGGAAACTACAATGTACAATAACAGTATTCGCCGACCGGTGTGGCCGTGCGGTTCTAGGCGCTTCAGTTTGGAACCGCGTGACCGCTACGGTCGCAGGTTCGAATCCTGCCTCGGGCATGGATGTGTGTGATGTCCTTAGGTTAGTTAGGTTTAAGTAGTTCTAAGTTCTAGAGGACTGATGACCTGAGACGTTAAGTCCCATAGTGCTCAGAGCCATTTGAACCATTTGAACTAACAGTATTCCTGTGCAAAAGAAAACAACCAGAATCGTCAAAGGAATATTGAATTCGTCACAATCATGTAGGCCACCATTCTCAGTGATTTACAGCATTAATTGTATTACCACTGCAAGTAGGAATCAACATGGGTTTCGAAAAAGATGATCGTGTGAAACCCAGCTCGCGCTATTCGTCCACGAGACTCAGAGGGTCATAGACACGGGTTCCCAGGTAGATGCCGTGTTTCTTGACTTCCGCAAGGCGTTCGATACGGTTCCCCACAGTCGTTTAATGAACAAAGTAAGACCATATGGAATATCAGACCAATTGTGTGATTGGATAAGGAGAGTTCCTAGATAGCAGAAAGCAGCATGTCATTCACAATGTAGAGCAGTCTTCCGAAGTAAGAGTGATTTCAGGTGAACCGCAGGGGAGTGTCGTAGGACCGTTGCTATTCACAATATACATAAATGACCTCGTGGATAACATCGGAAGTTCACTGAGGCTTTTTGCGGATGATGCTGTGGTATATCGAGAGGTTGTAACAATGGAAAAATGTACCGATGTGCAGGAGGATCTGCAACGAATTGACACATGACGCAGGGAATGGCAATTGAATCTCAATGTAGACAAGTGTAATGTGCTGCGAATACATAGAAAGAAAGATACTTTATCATTTAGCTACAGTATAGCAGGTCAGTAACTGGAAGCAGTTAATTCCATAAATTATCTGGGAGTACGCATTAGGAGTGATTTAAAATGGAATGATCATATAAAGTTGATCGTCGGTAAAGCAGATGCCATTCATTGGAAGAATCCTAAAGAAATGGAATCCGAAAACAAAGGAAGTAGGTTACAGTACACATGCTCGCCCACTGCTTGAATATTGTTCACCAGTGTGGGATCCGTACCAGATAGGGTTGATAGAAGAGATAGAGAAGATCCAACGGAGAGCAGCGCGCTTCGTTACAGGATTATTTAGTAATCGCGAAATCGTTACAGAGATGACAGATAAACTCCAGTGGAAGACTCTGCAGGAGAGACGCTCAGTAGCTCGGTACGGGCGTTTGTTAATGTTTCGAGAACATACCTTCACCGAGGAGTCAAGCAGTATATTGCTCCCTCCTACGTATATCTCGCGAAGAGACCATGAGGATAAAATCAGAGAGATTAGAGTCCACACAGAGGCATACCGACAATCTTTCTTTCCACGAACAATACGAGACTGGAATAGAAGGGGGAACCGATAGAGGTACTCAAAGTACCCTCCGCCACACACTGTCAGGTGGCTTGCGGAGTATGGATGTAAATGTAGATGTAGAAGCTAAAAAATGCCTTATTCTAAACGCAAACAAAAGCTGGTTGCGTCATTATCACAAAGACGTGTTGTACACAGGCATGAACTGGCATGCGGTAGTAATCTAGACTTCGTTTTTCAAATGGCTCTGAGCACTATGGGACTTAACATCTATGGTCATCAGTCCCCTAGAACTTAGAACTACTCAAACCTAACTAACCTAAGGACAGCACACAACACCCAGTCATCACGAGGTAGAGAAAATCCCTGACCCCGCCGAGAATCGAACCCGGGAGCCCGGGCGTGGGAAGCGAGAACGCTACCGCACGACCACGAGCTGCGGACAGACTTCGTTTTTAGACTGAATAAATCTTAATAGTTTTAACTTCGCTGGGATGAAGATTTCAACGAATTATCTGAACTAGTGATACAGATGCCTAGAAAAATATTTGAACTTTGTGTCATACACCAAGTGCTAATAGGAGCGTTTATCAAATTTGAAAGTTGTTTACTAGGTTCACAGAAACAATTATACAACAGTAAAGTAATTTATGGGCATATAGTAATAATTATAGCTAAAATTAAACAATTACCCAACATTAAAGTAATTTATGTGCATAGAGTAATAATTACGTTTAAAATATCAATAAAAGTATATTTAAAGTAATCCCCAATGCGCCAGTAGGGTATGGAAGTTTTTTGTAATAACTTTTCGAGGAAAGCTTCGATACCGTAATATAACAGTTAACTTGACCACGTACGTTACAACAAACGTTAACTACTGCTTAATCTTGAGTGGGCTTGTGGAACAGGGTCACAAACATGTGTTGCGAAAATAGCAATCACACTCTTTCTGTCTGTCAGGCCAAAGTTCTTAACCACAACCGAAATGTAATTAGCACTATATTTTTCCATTAATAGCAGTCAGCCATTTTAGTACAATCGCTAATTTATCTTGTGCCTACACGAATTTTATAGCTACGAATACACAATCTAGCACAAGTTCAATGTCATCTGTTCTTCTTTCGTTGCAGCCAGGTGTGTACAGTAGCTAGTGACGTGATACCGATATCCAGTCCAAAACGTGAATCCAGTCAGGCGTTTTACTGGGGCGAGACAATCCCCTCAGTAGCTGCGGCGAGCGAGTACACTTCTTTAGTGGTGTGCGCTGGAAGCGCCAGCGCCGTTCGACGAGTATTTAAAACAACTCGGTCACGTGACAGAATTGAGCGTAGATGAAAGCGCTGTAGCACAAAAATTCCGACGCTTAAGGATGTTGACATATATCATGAGTATTTAGCGTCTATAAAGTTATAAGACAGTCCACTTCAAGTGCTTCCTTTCTCAGCATAATTGATATGGAAGGACAGAACTTTACAAAACCTGGCACGGATCTGAATAAAAGGGGCAAATCAGTAGTCAGTGTTTTAGGGCTAAATATAAGAAGCATTTTGCGAAGTATTGACGGCATGCATACCACTTATATAGTTCTACGGATGAACAAATAAATAAATTCTGGCGTAAAATAACCAGAAGTAAGACCACGGTACCAGATAATAATAAGCATCTTCCCTGTAATGACATACCCAGTTCCTTTTTACTCTTGGCAAGGTTGTCTGTCACCTCCAGTGGTGTAACAGATACTGAACGGTGAATGGACAAGAGGGCTAATCCATTTAGTGTTCTCAGAAAGGATAACTCAACTAGTACAGCAGTATACATTATTTGTTGAACTTGTAAATGTTAGAAAATAATAATCTAATAATTGTTGTATGAGAATGTAAGACAACATACTTCAAAACTTCCCTGTCCTATTGAATTTATTAGGTATGTCTCGCTTCTCTTTAAATTGGAAATGACCTCTCTGCTGTGGTTGTCGACACATGAAGTGTTGCCAACCTTCAGAAGGCTGTTGATATTTGGATACACGTCTTCGTTGCGTAACTGCAGTGCTTCCATGACAGATGGAGGTTCGGAATCTTTTTTCACAGATCTCCTTCCCCAGAAATATATCTCAGCAAGAATGTCTTCCACTACACACTCTATATCTTCAATGTAGAGTTCAATTAAGGCCTTGAACTCTTCTCGTCACAGTTTAAGAGTTTTTCACTGGTTGAGATTGGAAACAGTGAAGAAAATCCAGAGAGCGCTTTCTTATTTTCAGTAAACTTTAACTTTATATTATAAAACAATGTAAAAATGGAATAGAGACCGCCCCTCCGTAGTACTCTTCAGGTACATGCATCAAGCAGTCTGGTCCGTTTTTTTTTTTTTTTTATCTTAAAGAAGACTGATATGTCCAGCTGTTGACAAATTGCAGTTGCTCTCTCAAAACCAGCCCGCAGAATTCTTTCCCCAACGGTTCTGTCTTCCGTAGCACTGCCCCTATTTTTAATATTTTTAATGCATTTACAAAGTTGCGGCTGGTCCCGGTGGAGGTTCGAGTCCCCCCTAGGGCATGGGAGTGTGTGTTTGTCCTTAGGATAATTTAGGTTAAGTAGTGTGTAAGCTTAGGGACTGATGACCTTCGTAGTTAAGTCCCATAAGATTTCACACACATTTGAACATTCTTTTGAACATTTACAAAGTCACTAAAAACAAACTACTTGTGCAGTTTACTTGAGACATGAAATTTCGGAGGAGGCAGGCGACCATGATTATACTACAACGTAATATTGTATTGAAGCTGAATTAGTCACTTCAAACAAGTTATACACCCGGTGAAAAATGACTTCATTACCCAAATTGCTCAATTTACGCGTTTCCATTTGTTTCCAACAACACATGAGAACAAATCTGTACTTACAATGTGCAAATATATAACAGGCGTTAACAAAGTACAAAATACAATACATGAAAACCCATCCAAGTGCACAGAGGGCCACAGGGCTAGCTCTACAGTGTGTTTTACAATTCACGTTACACACATCTACCGTTTGTAGAGGGGATTTAGTAAATCGAGTTTTACATAGGAACCCATGTCCGGAAACGTCGTTCAACGACGCTACGGAGCGTCACAGGCGCCGGTAAATGTATCCATATACAGGGCGAATCTGTGATGATGTTACAGTCGTTCTAGGATGATTGAGCCGGCCGGGGTGGCCGAACGGTTCTAGGCGCTACAGTCTGGAGCCGCGCGACCGCTACGGTCACAGGTTCGAATCCTGTCTCGGGCATGGATGTGTGTGATGTCCTTAGGTTAGTTAGTATTAAGTAGTATTAAGTTATAGGCGACTGATGACCTCAGAAGTAAAGTCCCATAGTGCTCAGAGCCATTTGAACCTTTTTTTTTTTTTTTTTTTTTTTTTGGATGATGGTAAAGGATAAATGTATCACTTGAGATAGGACTCCCTGATTCGGAAGCTAACGAGTCGAAAATTATAAGCGCAAACCGTTCTCATACCTCTGAAAGTGAAATACTTAAACTGGTACTGTTGTTTCTAACATTGTAGTGTAGGCAACTTTTAGAGGTGGTAATATGGGTCAAAACAAGAAACTGTGTCTAGTAAATACGGGCTCTAAAACGCACACCTTAAGAGCTGTGAGCACTTGTTCAATAGAGGAGATATGTTGCACACTAGCTTCTCAGGTACGTATTTTAGAGTCTACGTTTACTGAAGATTTTTTCCTATTTTTGTCCTATAGTAGCACCTTCGAAAGTTGCCTACCCTACAGTCTTAGCAAAAACAGTACCAGTGCATGTATTCCACTGTCAGAGGTTCAAAATGGTTCAAATGGCTCTGAGCACTATGGGACTTAACTTCTGAGGTCATCAGTCCCCTGGAACTTAGAACTACTTAACCCTAACTAACCTAAGGACATCACATACATCCATGTCCGAGGCAGGATTCGAACCTGCGACCGCAGCGGTCGCGCGGTTCGAGACTGTAGCGCCTAGAACCTCTCGGCCACTCGGGCCGGCCCACTGTTAGAGGCATAAGAACGGTTTCCGCTTATAACTTTCGACTCGTTGGTTTCCGTTATAGGGACCCTTACTTCAAATTGATACACTTATCCTTCTCCATCATCCTAGAAAGTTTGTAACATCATGACAGAATCACCCTGCACATACATACATTTATAAACGCCAGCACCTGTAGCGTTCGTAGTGTCGTTGGATGACGTTTCTCGACGTGGGTTCCTGTGTATAGCGTGATCTACTAAGTCCCTCTACAATCACTAGAAGTGTGTAACACGAATTGTGAAACACCCTGCATATGTAACATAAGCGGACTACCAGCTATCGCAGAGATCTGGAGGGGAAGAAAGACAAGGTTAGCCACCGGAGGGCAGGAGCTACATGGTGGCACCATGGGCGTAATATCTGACGGGTGCTCCCATCTCCTTCTCCCCAACTACCTATACCCCACCCCTTCTCATTTGGAGCTGTCAGCAATGTTCTTAATAAGCTTCTTCCACGTTCTTTATACAAATATGTGTCATCATGTTCCTTCATGTCGTCGCTGACTAAATTTAATTATTTACTTTATATATTTTTGTGATCAGCGAGATATGCTTACTTTTTGCTCGTGACTAGGTGGATCGTTAACTATCCAAACTATGTTAGCAGCCGTGGCTTGTACTTTGTTAAATATCATCTTTTTCTACCCTATAGTCAACCTAATATATTGTTCATATAACAACAATGTAACGAGCATTGGCATTTTCCCTTCTCTTGATTAATCTCCTGCAGTTAAATACCGTTTTACAAGCATTTACACCATCCTTATTTCCTACCTGTCCCCAGCCCCGTCACAGTCCTACCGCCCGTCAACCCCGGCCCCCCACCTTCCCCACCCACACGACCTTTCTCTCCCCCCTATCCTCCCTCTCTCCCCTCGAGCTCTGTTTCCAGTACTTAAAATCGAAAATTGTTTCTATATAGGTTACTATTTTATGTAATTAGTCTTAATGTTATGGTTCTGGTGTAATTCATTGTCTGTTCTGGACAGCCAACATAACCACTCTGCAATCAATTCTTTCACCTTATTCAAATATTTTATTCTCCTTGATGAAACTCGATTTTATTCTGTTGTCCTGTTGCTGAATCTCCCTTACCTCTAAGCCAAAATTGTTTTAAGATACGTCACTGCTTGGTGGGATTATTTTCAGTCTTTTCGTTGATGTAAATCTGTATCTGCATTGGACAAATAACATAGGCACTCTGTAATTAATTCTTTCACCTTACTCGAAGTTTTATTTTCTCTGGTGTAGTGTATGTTATATCCTGTTGATTGTTCATCTGTTACTCCAGTTGCTTTTACTGACGTGTTCTGCCAGGTGGTTTATGCATGTAGTACAGCTTATTATTAGACACACCAAAAAAGTTTTGCATCACCACAGTTCCGAGAGTTCCGGAACCTGTACAGAAAATAGGAATACAGGTCAACATAAACATCATTTCCACCCGTTTCATTGCTCATGAAAACCACACATTGCATGTTGTACCTCCATACAGCGAGACCTTCAGAGGTGGTGGTCCAGATAGCTGTACACACCGGTACCTCTAGTACCCAACAGCACGGCCTCTTGCGTTGATGCCTGCCTGTATTCGTCGTGGCATACTATCCACAAGTTCATCAAGGCACTGTTGGTACAGATTGTCCCACTCGTCAAAGGCGATTCAACGTAGATCCCTCAGAGTGGTTGGTGGATCACGTCGTCCATAAACAGCCCTTTTAGATCTATCTCTATCTATAGGGTTCATGTCTCGAGAACATCCTGGCCACTCTAGTCGAGCGATGTCGTTATCCGGAGGGAAGTCGTTCAAAAAAAGGGCACGATGGGGGCGCTAATTATCGTCCATGAAGACGAACGCCTCGCCAATATGCTGCCGATATGGTTGCACTAAAGGTCGGAGGATGGCATTCACGTATCGTTCAGCCATTACGGCGCCTTCCATGACCACCAGCGGCGTACGTTGGCTCCACATAATGCCACCCCAAAACAGCAGGGAACCTCCACCTTGCTGCTCTCGCTGGACGGTATGTGTAAGGCGTTCAGCCTGACCGGGTTGCCTCCAAACACGTCTCTGACGATTGTCTGGTTGAAGGCATATGCGACACTCATCGGTGAAGAGAACGTGATGCCAATCCTGAGCGGTCCATTCGGCATGTTGTTGGGCCCATCTCTACCGCGCTGCATGGTGTCGTGGTTGCGAAGATGGACCTCGCCAAGGAGGTCGGGAGTGAAGTTGCGCATCATGCAGCCTATTGCACACAGTTTGAATCTTAACACGACGTCCTGTGGCCGCACGAAAAGCATTATTCAACATGGTGGCGGTGCTGTCAGGGTTCCTCGGAGCCATAATCCGAAGATAGCGGTCATCCACTGCATTAGTAGCCCTTGGGCGGCCCGAGCGAGGCATGTCATCGGCAGTATCTGTCTCTCTGTATGTCCTTGTCCGAACAACACCACTTTGGTTCACTCTGAGACGCCTGGACACTTGCCTTGTTGAGGGCCCTTCCTGGCACAAAGTAACAATGCGGATGTGATCGAACCGCAGTATTGACCGTCTAGGCATGGTTGAACTGCACACAACACTAGCCGTGTACCTCCTTCCTGGTGGAATTTCTGGAACTGATAGGCTATCGGATCCGCTCCGTCTAATACGCGCTGCTCATGCATCGTTGTTTACATCTTTGGGCGGGTTTAGTGAAATCTGCGAACAGTGAAAGGGACTGTGTCTGTGGTACAACACCCACAGTCAACGTCTATCTTCAGGAGTTTTGGGAACCGGGGTGATGGAAAACTTTTTTTGATGTATGTATATACTACACTCTATACGCCATTCTGTCCTCTATATGCTTTTGCACTTCATCCTCTCCAATCTGTCTGCCTTGTCTACCGCCCTCTTCCTGCCACCCCTACCTTATTACCAACTGGTTCTTCCCCTCCACCCTCACCTCTCGTCAATTTGTACCAAGACCATTTTAGTTTATTGCAAAAAATTTTTTCTTGCTGGTTAAATAGAAGAACTGTTGCAATCATGTATGGCCTTTTGTACCAGTATACTTGCTTTACTAAAAACTTGTTTGTATAATCCTGTACCCTTTCCTGCTGGATATGTTTGACTCAGTTTAATTACTAGCTGCCTAGATAGCAATATTTTTATTTTGTCTGTGAACTGTTTGTGTACTTTGTTCATTATACAGGACATAGTAATACGTATTGTCATTGTACATTTTACTACTACTCTTTCTATTCTTCATACCATGTCTTTCTTTGACACTCACTGAGCCCCTTTTTCGCTTTACCCTCCCCCTCTTCCTCTCCACCCCCCCACCACACCAACCTCCCCCCCTCCACCCCCTCAGTCTCTAACCTCCCTAGTTCTTACCTGAAACACCCTATTTTTACCTGGGTGTTATGATCCACTATTACTTTCACCTCCCGCAAGAAAATATTTAGTTAAACCTATCCTTTACAGTAGATTACACTTTGTGTTTGTTACTCTACACCAGACGTGTTGACCACAACCTTTGTAAAAATAGTTTGACATTTTTGTATACGAAGCGTCAGATATTAAACCCATGGTGCCAATATATAACCCCTGCCCTCCGGTAGACCTTATCTTCCTTTCCTCTCTGCCTCCCTACGAAAGCTATTAATCTGTCAGCTTATGTTATATACACATCTAGTAACGCGCGTATCCTCTGCCCTCTGTGCACTTGGGTAGGTTTTCATGCGTTGAATTTTCTACTTCGTTAATGCCTGTTACATTTTCTAATATTCTATGTACAGATTTGTTGGCATCTTAGTTTTAAATATTTTCTGACGGAAATAAATCTAGAACTTGTCAGTGAGCAATTTGAGTAATAAAGTCATTTTTCACCCGTTGTATGACTCTTCTGAAGTGACCAAATCAGCTCCAATAGAATACTACATTATAAACTATTTATGGTTTATTTAAATGACAATCTCAGTCTTAATATTGAATGTATGATACAAAAATTGTATTTATTGGCATGTAAGGTCAGCATAATTAAATTAACACAATTATTTAATATCGCTTCATTCGTCCAAAATATAGGTGACAAATTTACCCTGAAATATCGCTTGGGGTAAATTGGACAAACAACACAATCTCAGTGACGCAGAGTACTGCAACTCTCTTCTTGCTGTCAGTTGCCGGCCGGAGTGGCCGTGCGGTTCTAGGCGCTACAGTCTGGAGCCGAGCGACTGCTATGGTTGCAGGTTCGAATCCTGCCTCGGGCATGGATGTGTGTGATGTCCTTAGATTAGTTAGGTTTAATTAGTTCTAAGCTCTAGGCGACTGATGACCTCAGAAGTTAAGTCGCATAGTGCTCAGAGCCACTTGAACCATTTTTCTTGCTATCAGTATGACGAAATGTCGGTTAACCTCATGTAAACACACATACTCAGTATTGGCCAGTGATCATTGGACACAGCCACTGGTGTTGTTATGCCATTGGAAATATGTCTAGCTTACACTGAGGAGACAAAGTTATGGGATACCTCTTAATATCGTGTCGGTCCACCTTTTGCCCACCGTAGTTCAGAAACTCGATGTGTCATGGACTCAACAAGTCCTTGGAAGTCCCCTGCAGAAATATTGAGCCATGCTGTCACTATACCCGTCCATAATTGTTAGAGTGTTGCCGGTGCAGGATTTTGTGCAGGACCTGGCCTTTCGATTGTGTCCCACAAATGTTCGATTGGACTCATGTCTGAGATCTGTGTGGCCAAATCATTCCCACAAATCATCCAAATTGTTCTTCAAACAAATCGCGAACAACTCTGGCCCGATGACATAGCGCATCGTCATCCATAAAAATTCCATCGTTGTTTGGGAGCATGAACTCCATGAATGGCTGCAAATGGTCTCTAAGTAGCCGAACATAACCATTTCCAGTCAGTGATTGGTTTAGCTGGAGCAGAGGACCCAGTCGACTCCATGTAAGCACAGCCCACACCATAATGGTGTGGGCTGTGCTTACATGGAGTCGACTGGGTCCTCTGAACCCAAGTTTTCAACAATACACTGTGAAAGCTGGTGATGGCTCCATTATGGATTTTCACATGAAACTAGCAGCATTGTGCGAAATAAAAGACAACGGAAGGCTTTCATGAGGAATTTCAACGATTATTTAGCAACTTGTCTGCCACACCTATATACATAATGGAGCCATCACCAGCTTGCACAGTGTATTGTTGAAAACTTGGGTTCATGGCTTCGGGGGGTCTGGATCTCTAGCGTCGGCTCTTACCAACTGAAATCAGGACTCATCTGACAAGGCCACGGTTTTCCAGTCACGTAAGATCCAACGGGTATGGTCACGAGCCGAGGAGAGGCGCTGCGGGCGATGTCGTGGTGTTACCAAAGGCACTCGCTTCGGTCGTCTGTTGCCACAGACCATTAACCCCAAATTTCGCCGCACTGTACTAACGGATACGTTCGTCGTACGTCTCACATTGATTCCTGTGGTTATTTCTGGCAGTGTTCTTAACACTGAAAACTCTACGCAAACGTCACTGCTCTCGGTCGTTAAGTGAAGGCCGTCGGCCACTGCGTTGGCTGTGGTGAGAGGTAAGGCATGTAATTTCGTGTTCTCGGCTCTCTCCTGAGACGGTGGTTCTCGGACTATTGAATTCCCTTATGATTACCGAAATGGAACATCCTATGCGTCTAGCTGCACCTGCCATTCCACGATCAAAGTCTTAATTTCCGTCGTGCGGCCATAGCCATATCAGAAACTTTTCACATGAATCATTTGAGTAGAAATGACATCTCTGCCAATGCAATATCATTTTATAACTTGTGTACGCGCTACTACGGCCATCTGTATGTGTACATATCGTCATCCCGTGAGTTTTGTCAGCTCAATGTATAGACCTATTAGAGGTGCAACTGGGTTAAAGCACGTTTGTTCCTTAGTCTTGTGTTACTTAGTCTTGTACCTTAGTCTTGTACCATCTTTTGAGGGAACAGGGCTATAAGTAAAATGTTATTCTTATAAGGTTGTCTTTATTAAAATTATAATTAAAATAGTACTCAATTTTTCGTGTTCTCTGTTTCCTTACGGACCTCTTCACAGCATGATGATTTTCACTTGCTCGGTCTACACTTCACATATCTTTTGGTCTGCAGTCTCAAACCAAGTGATGGCATCTTTTCTTCATTCCCGTAGCTTATGACTCAACAATAATTACAAGAAACATTACACAGATAAGGACAGTAACCTGATGCATCTGTCAGCGTGATTAAGGACCCTTCGTTTCATTCTGCTAGACAAACTACAAAAAAAGAAGATAGTTACTGCTTTGATGGAGTCATTGATGTGATTACATGAATGACGGATTTTCGTATGTATATAGGTGTGGCAGACCAGTTGCTAAATAATCGTTGAAATTCCTCATGAAAGCCTTCCGTTGTCTTTTATTTTGCACAATGTTGCTAGTTTCATGTGAAAATCATTTTCAAGTATAGCCTAAACGAACAAATACAAAACGTTAGAGATTGTATAATTTGAAAAGTTAGTACAAGATTAGATATCATACTTACAGGCATAAATGGCAGGAATGTTATACCATGATGTAAACGATTTCAGGTAGCTGTTGTAGGGCAACCATAGTCAATAAATTAGTCAGCAATATAAGAATTGAACAGAGCAGTTGCCCCCGAAGGCGTATTCATATCGAGAGTTGATAAAAAACTAACAGACGAAAATAGTTCGAGCAGTAAGTGGAAAACAGACATAGATAATTCGATGTTAAAGATAAAGGAGAACACATATGGTAACAAGTGATGCTTTAAGCTAAAAAACAGAGTGGTACAACTTAGTCTTTGGTTGAAAGTAAACAACTTACATCTGTGAAATAGACGGTAATATAAAGTGTACAACATAAATAGAAACAAAGGAAGTCAAGCTGATCAAAATATTTAGCATTAAATTTACTATGACTGTGAATTACATTCAACTGAACTGAATGTGGAGAAAAAATATTCTCATTTTAACCAGCATAACAAAAGAAGAGGTGAGGTGGTGCGGGGTGGAACCATTACTTTAAAGTGAAATTTTAGTGATCCACTATAAGCACAGGCCAATGTAAAATAAAAAAAGATAAAGGGTAGAAGAATTTGGGGGAGGGGGTGGGGACGAGGAAGACAGGGGGAAACGAAAACCAGCAAAGCGAGATAAGTAAAATTAAAAGTGAAGCATTACCTTACACATTAATTAAGTAGGTAAATATAGGTATATCACCTGCACAAACAATGGTGGTGGGTGGTGGATGGGGACATAATGCATAAAAAAATTAGTTAAGTAGATAAATATACCTGTATTACCTGCCCTATCGCTGGAGATAATGGGAGTGAGAAAACATAAACAAAATTAATTTTGTTTATAGGTTCTCATTCCCCCCCCACAGTGACTGTGCAGGTAATGGCAGTATATTTATCTACTTATTAATGTATTAGTTAATACTTGACTTTTACTTTCCTTTGCTCCCATTGTGGGTTTTGGTTTTTTCCTCCCAACCCCTCCCCCCTAAATTCTTCTATTCTCTTTCGCTATTACCTTCTCTCTTCTTTACATTGCCCTATACTTATAGTGGATCATTAAAATTTCACTTTAAAGAAATCGTTCCACGTTCTACCCCCTCCCCACTTCTTTGGTTGTAGTGGTTAAAATTAGAATATTTTTCTGAGCACTCAGTTCAGTTGACTGTACTTACTAGTCATTTTGGTCAGTTTGACTTTCTTTGTTTCTGTTTATGTCGTACACTCAATATTACCGTCTATTTCACAGACGTAAGTTGTTTACTTTCAAGCAAAACGTACACTGCACAACTTCTTAGGTTAAATCTCCACTTGTTAGCATATGCTGTACTGTTTCTATCTTTAACATCGCATTACTTATACCTATTTTCTGTGTACTGTTTGACCTACTTTCGTCTTTTAGTTTGTTATTGGCTTTCAATGTGAGTAAGCCTTGTGGTAAAACTGCTCTGTACAATTTTTATATTACTAACTATTTTGTTAACTATGGTTGGCCTACAACAGCAACTTGTAATCGTTTACATCACTGTATAATATGTCTGCTATTTATGCCTGTAGGTACGATGTTTATAACCTTACACTAACTTCTCAAATTGTACAATCTCTAACGTTCCGTGTTTTATCGTTTAGGCTATGCTTGAAAATGGTCTGTGTCCGGAACTAGTAGCATTGTGTAAAATAAAAGACAGCTGAAGGTTCTCGCTGTGAGTTTAAAGTGTTTCATCGAGGACAGATATTTTGAATCCCTACCGTAAAGAGACTGTACAGGTACTTGGAGGAAAGCTGCCAACAAGATTACGCACGGCAAGGAGAGAGGGAGAGAGAGAGAGAGAGAGAGAGAGAGAGAGAGAGAGAGAGAGAGAGATGGAGGCAGAAGTAGCGAATGTGTGCTCTCCTAGATTCTTGCGAAACTGAAGGTCATATTGTTCAAAGCTCATAGCAATAACTCAGCGTTGATCGACACTTATATTCGGCACTGTTCCTTACACGCTGTCGCTTGGCAGCATTTATTCACAGCGGAACATGACCCGGCTAATTAAAACACTAGCCCTTGGAGTTGAAGTGCTTCAGTTTTTTTATTATAATAGACACAGCTATTTTTTGTCGTTTATACATCTACAACTGCATCTATATGATTAATCTGTAATTCACAATCAAATGCATGGCAGAGGATTCATCGAACCACCTTGAAGACATTTCTCTGCCGTTCTACTCTCGAACGGCGCGCGGGAGAAATGCGCATTTAAATCTCCCAGTGTGGGCTCAGATTTCTCTTATTTTATTATGTTGATCGTGCCTCCCTATGTGAGTGGACACCAACAAAATATTTTCACACTCTGAGGAGAATGTTTGCGATTGAAATTTCATGAGAAGATCCTGCCGCAACGAAAAACGCCTTTGTTTTAATTATCGCCACCCCAACTCACGTATCATATGCTTGGCGCTCTCTCTACTGTTTTACGATAGTACAAAACGAGCCGCCTTTCTTTGATCTTTATCGAAGTCCTCAATCGGTCCTATCTGATACGGATCCCACGCCGCACATTATTACTCCTGAAGCGGACGTACAAGCATAATGTAGGCAGTTTCTTTAGTAGAACTGTTGCATTTTATCAGTGCTGTGTCAATAAATCGTAGTCTTTGGTTTGCCGTACCCACAACATTATGCATGTGATCGTTCTAACTTAAGTTGTTCGTAACTGTAATCCAAAAGTATTTTGTTGAATTTACAGCCTTTAGATTAGTGTCATTTATTGTGTAACTGAAAATTCGCTGACTGCTTTTGGTACACATGTGGATAACTTCACACTTTTCATTATTTAGAGTCAATTATCACTCTTCGCACCATACAGAAATCTTGTCTAGATTGTTTTGCAATTTGTTTTGATCATCTACATGATCTCTCGTTTATATTCTGGCTCTTTTGAAAGCCGAATTCCTCACTTAAAACAGCTTTTCTAATAGTTTATTTGTTAAACACGAAGTCTTGTTTTGTACCGAAAAACATGTTAAGATTTCGCTGAGTTAGTATCTCCTTATATGAATTTCGTATTAGTGGTACAAAAATTTCTGCGTGAAAGTAAATTTATAGATATTGTTAATGGAGTACTTATCCTGATTGCATCTATCACTCTTTACTCCTTTCTTCTGCCAATAAATCTGGTGATTTTAATACCGAGCACTCGAGCTTGTCCGTGAAAACATTTCCCTCTTTATGTTGGAAAAAATATTTCTATCTGACAAATGCGATAGGAAAATAATAAGGAACTACTGAGCACTCAAGATATCTGGCACAAATTCAGATGCATTGTACGTCACGCCTTAAATACGTTGGTGCCATAAAGGGTAGTGACTCACCACAGTTTATAACTATAAAAAGAAGTTACAACGAAACCGGAGAGGGATTTATAGTAGATGCAAACGAAATCCGTCGTTTATGTCACACAAAACATTGAAGGAAATCAAAACAAGCGTAAGAGTGTTATGCTAGACGCGTTCAGTGAATTGAAGAGCAAGACTGGATAATTAGAAAAAAGAAACGAACGTACGTAAAATCAATCGATGGAGCGAAATAGTTTGGCATGCCGCAGTGGCGGAGCCGTTCTAGGCGCTTCAGTCTGGAACCGCGCGACCGCTACGGTCGCAGGTTAGAATCCTGCCCCCGACATGGATGTATGTGATGTCCTTAGGTTAGTTAGGTTTAAGTAGTTCTCAGTTCTAGGGGACTGATGACCTCCAATGTTAAGTCCCATAGTGCTCAGACCCATTTGAACCATTTGAAATCGTCTGTCCAAATGTTAGTTAACTCGACGCTGAAACGGAAAATGATGAGATGAAGGCAAAAATACACTCCTGGAAATGGAAAAAAGAACACATTGACACCGGTGTGTCAGACCCACCATACTTGCTCCGGACACTGCGAGAGGTCTGTACAAGCAATGATCACACGCAAGGCACAGCGGACACACCAGGAACCGCGGTGTTGGCCGTCGAATGGCGCTAGCTGCGCAGCATTTGTGCACCGCCGCCGTCAGTGTCCGCCAGTTTGCCGTGGCATACGGAGCTCCATCGCAGTCTTTAACACTGGTAGCATGCCGCGACAGCGTGGACGTGAACCGTATGTGCAGTTGACGGACTTTGAGCGAGGGCGTATAGTGGGCATGCGGGAGGCCGGGTGGACGTACCGCCGAATTGCTCAACACGTGGGGCGTGAGGTCTCCACAGTACATCGATGTTGTCGCCAGTGGTCGGCGGAAGGTGCACGTGCCCGTCGACCTGGGACCGGACCGCAGTGACGCACGGATGCACGCCAAGACCGTAGGATCCTACGCAGTGCCGTAGGGGACCGCACCGCCACTTCCCAGCAAATTAGGGACACCATTCGCAACCGTCTCCATGAAGCTGGGCTACGGTCCCGCACACCGTTAGGCCGTCTTCCGCTCACGCCCCAACATCGTGCAGCCCGCCTCCAGTGGTGTCGCGACAGGCGTGAATGGAGGGACGAATGGAGACGTGTCGTCTTCAGCGATGAGAGTCGCTTCTGCCTTGGTGCCAATGATGGTCGTATGCGTGTTTGGCGCCGTGCAGGTGAGCGCCACAATCAGGACTGCATACGACCGAGGCACACAGGGCCAACACCCGACATCATGGTGTGCGGAGCGATCTCCTACACTGGCCGTACACCACTGGTGATCGTCGAGGGGACACTAAATAGTGCACGGTACATCCAAACCGTCATCGAACCCATCGTTCTACCATTCCTAGACCGGCAAGGGAACTTGCTGTTCCAACAGGACAATGCACGTCCGCATGTATCCCGTGCCACCCAACGTGCTCTAGAAGGTGTAAGTCAACTACGCTGGCCAGCAAGATCTCCGGATCTGTCCCCCATTGAGCATGTTTGGGACTGGATGAAGCGTCGTCTCACGCGGTCTGCACGTCCAGCACGAACGCTGGTCCAACTGAGGCGCCAGGTGGAAATGGCATGGCAAGCCGTTCCACAGGACTACATCCAGCGTCTCTACGATCGTCTCCATGGGAGAATAGCAGCCTGCATTGCTGCGAAAGGTGGATATACACTGTACTAGTGCCGACATTGTGCATGCTCTGTTGCCTGTGTCTATGTGCCTGTGGTTCTGTCAGTGTGATCATGTGATGTATCTGACCCCCGGAATGTGTCAATAAATTTTCCCCTTCCTGGGACAATGAATTCACGGTGTTCTTATTTCAATTTCCAGGAGTGTATAAATTATGTGTCTCAAAACTACTTCACCGAAGATCACAAAGCAGTTGCTACGTTCGAGCGCCGTGAGGTTGCGAAAATATTAGATAGAGAAATAAGTGAATGCAGAAATGAAAAACAGTTCAAATCATTCGAATGAGGAAGGATCACAAGACCTGATGGGGTGCTCGTTAGATACAACACAGAATATGTGCAGGAAACGGTCCTTCGTCTAGCATCAGTTTACCAGAAGCCACCCAAATAATGGAAAGTGCAATGTGGCTGGAAAAAGACGCAGGTTATTCCATTTCATAGGAAGTGTCGCGAAACCGATGCGCAGATCTGAGGTCAACGATCAAAATCGTGGAAATTCATGTCTGACAAAAAAAGTGAAGCACCCAGAAGAGAAGGAGGAAACGAAATGAAAGTTCACGGGTTGAGGGGGTTAGTGATGTTATTTTAGAAACTACAAATTCGAGTCAAATTTACGAGGAACTTAGCAGTATGAGCCCACTTATCAGTATAACGTTGCACTTCTTGTGGCTTGGATGCATTCAGTGGTTCGATTGGTAAGGGTGTTATAAAGCACTTGTATCCCCATGAAGTAAGCTGTCCACAATTGTTGGAAATGGTCACTGATATTCTGGATACCGGTGCTAGGAACGAGTTGACGTCCCAGACATTTCATAGGGACACGTGCCATGTTTGGACGAGCGTTATCTTGTTGAAGAATGGCACTATGATACTATCACGTGACAGTTGACACATGATGTCGCAGGATGTCCGTTATGCTGTTAGAGCTCCTTTAATCACTGCGATTCGTGACCTGAAGTCACAAACTATGGCTCCCCACACTATGATACCATGGAGTCACAATGCCGTACCTTTACATAACCTTGGAAGAGTGGACCTCTCCGCAGGTTGCCGCCGTGCTAACCGACGGTGGTCTGCGATTCACTGCCGAGCACAGTGCGACTTCGTCCATCAGCAGTCCGTGCTTCTAGGTCTTGGCAACACTCCAAACGCAGCTATTTGTGTTTTGGTGTTAACGGTAGCCTGCGCATGGGACAGTAATTCCATAGTTCGGGTGCTGCCAGTCTCCAGCCGATAATGCGGGATGACTCAGAATATTGTAGGAAATCCATTACTTGTTCCTGGATAGTAGGTGTGGAAGTGAAGGGTTTAGGATGTGCTTGGTACACAGTACGGCGACATTCCCTTGTGGTGGGTCAGACGTGGTCGACCTGAACACTGACGAGTATGCGTGCCCTCACACTGGAGTACAGTCCGATATCGGGCCACTGTCACATGTGGACGCCCCACAAATCTGGATGTTGCACGATTTAACCAGCTGGCTTAAAGGCAATGAGACGCCTTTCAGCCTCTGTCAGGTGCTGATAACGCTGTCTCACACGTATACGCGGGATCTTCGAGTCCTTGACAGTGATCATTCATCATATATTGATAATCACGCCCCTTATACACCCTATAACGCCCAGTAACAACACTAAGTACGGACAGCACTCTACACTCAGGTGGCCGGTCTACCTGTAACAGAGAACTGCAACTCTTCTCATTAAATACCTGCCTATGGTGTGTACATATACGAAGATACATCCGGCCATGTCTTCTCGGTGCTTCACCTCTCTCTCCCTCTCCGTCCGAAATATGCCAAGGAGTCGAGAGATATTCTGGGAATTAGCAACTTCTTAATGAAACGCCTCTTTTCACTATAGCTTCAGTTACTTGGCGAGGAGCGGTTAACTGAGCTTGGTGTATTGTTGTTAGTAGGAAACAAGTATAAACGGTTTTCTATTATTGTTTTTATACACTGAATCGCCAAAGAAACTGGTATAGGCATGCATATTCAAATACAGAGATACGTACACAGGCAGAATACGGCGATGCAGTCGGCAACGCCTGTATAAGACAAGTGTCTGGTGCAGTTGCTAGACCGGTTCTGCTGCTACAATGGCAGGTTATCAAGATTTAAGTGGGTTTTAACGTGGTGTTATAATCGGCGCACGAGCGATGGGACACAGCATCTCCGAGGTAGCGATGAAGTGGGTATTTTCCCGTACGACCAGTTCACGAGTGTGCTGTGAATATCAGGAATCCAATAAAACATCAAATCTCTAACATCGCTGCGACTGGAAAAAGATCATGTAAGAACGGGACCAATGACGACTGAAGAGAATCATTCAACGTGACAGAAATGCAACTTCCGAAAATTGCTGCAGATTTCAATGCTGGGCCATCAACAAGTGCCGGTGTGCGAACCATTCAACGAAATATCATCGATATGGGATTTTGGAGCCGAAGGCCCACCCGTGTACACTTGATGACTGCACGACACAAAGTTTTACGCCTCGCCTGGGCCCGTCAACACTGACATTGGACTGTTGATGACTGGAAACATGTTGCCTGGTCGGACGAGTCTCGTTTCAAATTTTATCGAGCGGATGGACATGTACAGGTATGGAGACAACCTCATGAAACTATGGATCCTGCATGTCAGCAGCGGACTGTTCAAGCTGGTGAAGGCTCTGTAATAGCGTGGGGCGTGTGCAATTGGAGTGATATGGGACCCCTGATATGTCTAGGTACGACTCTGCCAGGTGACACGTACATAAGCATCTTGTCTGATCACCTGCATCCATTCATTCCGATTATGCATTCCGACGGACTTGGGCAATTCCGGCAGGACAATACGACACCCCACACCTCCGGAATTTCTACAGAGTGGCTCCAGAAACACTCTTTTGAGTTTAAACACTTCCACTGGTCACCAAATTCCCCAGACATGAACATTTTTGAGAATATATCGGATCCTCCCGGCTAGCCGTGCGGTCTAATGCGCTGCTTCTCGAGCGGGAAAGCATGCCGGTCCCCGGCACGAATCCGCCCGGCGGATTAGTGTCGATGTCCGGTGTGCCAGCCAGCCTGTGGACCGTTTTTAACGCGGTTTTCCGTCTGCCTCGGCGAATGCGGACTGGTTCCTTTTATTCCACCTCAGTTACACTATGACGGCGATTGCTGCGCAAATACTATCTCAACGTACGCGTACAACATAATTACTCTACCACACAATCATTTGGAGTTACACTCGTCGGGTATTAGACGTTCCTGGGGAGGTCCACCGGGGGCCGAACCGCACAATAACCCGGGGTTCGGTGTGGGGTGGCGGTGGGGCGGGTGGACTGCTGTGGCCTGTTGCAGGGTTGTGAACCACTGGGGGCTACGGCGTGACGAAGCCTCTCCGTCGGTTCTAGGTCGCCAGTTCAATAAACAATACAGACAATATCTGGGATGCCTTGCAACGTGCTGTTCAGAAGGACTCTCCACTTCCTCGTACTCTTACAGATTTATGGACAGCCCTGCAGAATCCATGGTGTCAATTCACTCCAGCACTACTTCAGACATTAGTCGACTCCACGCCAGATCGTGTTGCGGCACTTCTGCGTGCCCGCGGGAGCCCTACATGGTATGAGGCAGGTCTACCAGTTTCTTTGGCTCTTCAGTGTATTTGGAAAATTTGTACTTTTCTTACGTTAATTAATCAATTTTTTTCTCTTCGCTTGACGTAGAAGGCAATAAACCAGTCATGTAGTCGGCTAATTGTCTGAATTTTATTAGCAGCGAGCATTATTCTTATAACATCAGTTTTCAATCGGTTGCTTTTACGTGAGAACCTAACTGCACATTTTTATTTATTATCATTTCTTTACAAGAGATAACTCTTTTATTCATTCTTATTTGCTTGATAACGGACAGCGGTCTGCATTGCCTGCAGCATAAGCCATGTGTTGGTTCATTTTATACGTCACGTTCTGCACGGTCTCTCGTTGGTTTCGAATGAACAACACACGGAGAGCACGATTGTGGTCCACAGCATCTTAATTTTCTGGGATGTATTGTCTGTGATACTAGTGTAATTTGCAGGCGTTTACAAGCCTTGAGGCAAAATAACGGCAAGGTGTTTCCAGTAACGTACAAGTAAATTACATCAAAATGGTTCAAATGGCTCTGAGCACTATGGGACTTAACATCTGAGGTCATCAGTCCCCTAGAACTTAGAACTACTTAAACCTAACTAACCTAAGGACATCACACACATCCATGCCCGAGGCAGGATTCGAACCTGCGACCGTAGCGGTCGCACGGTTCCAGACTGAAGCGCCTAGAACCGCTCGGCTAAATTACATGAGAGAAGTTATTAACGAACGAATATTAATTCTATATTTAATAATTTACCAACCAATAAGCGTCTTTTGGAGCTTTCGGATCAAATTTAAACCTAATTAATCTGTCCTCATTGTACGCCATTCCATTATTACATATTTATTCAACGCAGATGTAGTCCTTTATATTATCCGTGATTATCAACAGCGATCGTACTGTGAATGTGAATGCGAAATTACAGCTTCATCCTTTCGCAGCAAAGACATGTTATTACTTGAAAAATAATTTGACCTCTCTTCTTCTTCCTTTCCTCTTCTTCCCGATATCTCACTTCCACGTCCTCCTGGTTGGACCTGGGCCAAAGCGGTCGTGGGCCCCATGTTGGACAGAATGATGTCGGAATACTGATGCAACCAGGTCCTCCTTACCAGAAGGTATCGTTCCCTGGTGGTGACTGCCGTAACTTCATCCAGAGGTCGGTTGCTGCGGCCTACTCTAAGCAAGTTCAGGCTGCGTGCTTTGGGCATTACAAATACTTCCTGTAAGGTTTTCTCAACCGTAATACCATTTAATTAGAGGTTTTATTGAGTGACATCTATAGGAGGGAGGAATTGGAAAGGGCTGCGGGTCATTTTGAAAGTCATATTTTTAGAGGGAGACTACAGTATCACACTTTCTAAACTACACAGGTTATGTATTGCGTAATGACGCATTCCGGCTCTGTGAGTCTTGACCTTTGGTGTGATTTTTTGGTGTGTTCGATAACTCAATTAATACCTAAAGACCTTAGTATCCCACTTCCATTCGTACTACTATTCATTAAACACACTAGCCTTATTATATTCTGCTGAGTTGATGAGTTTAAGATCTCATCAACAGGCAACTCAATAGAAACAGTGCTCTAATTCATTTGTGTCAATGATGAGCTGATTTAGGTAAGTCAATAAGAAACTTAATAAAAATTACAGTCTCGGAATTTGAACCTGGCTCCCACTAATACGAGATTACTATTTACACTACCGTAGTTCGAATGGTAGTAACGAAATTGAAGATAAGAATAATGGTACTTTGAGGACCGCTCTCCCCAACTTTATTGAAATTTCGTGGAAAAGTGTTACACGTTTTTCGGTTCAAACGACGACGTTAGAGCCAAATTAGGAGTGGATGATAGACATTATTACATGTTTATAACGCAGCTACAGCAGGTCAATTATGTTTCATTGCAATCAACCATGAAATATACTGTTACCCATTAAAACTGAAACACCACAAAGGTAGAATATAACAAACGTCAAATTAGCATGAAGTGTAGCATATACTTTGATATGCAAATGATTAGCATTTCAGCACAAGCGCGCAAAGCAGGGAGGAATAATATTATTTACTTTGTGTACCGCAAACATTCAGTAACTTATTGGTTACTTGATAGGGGTAAAAGACTGTAGCTACAAAAAGTTCTATGTAGTGCATGTTACTTCCAGTACTATCATAAGAGTTATGATGCGTGTCAGATCAGCATCTACTGGACACGACAGCATCACAGTCCAAATGATGAACCTTATTATCGACCCACTAATGCCCACTATAATAGAGATCTTCAATTACTCCTTAACCACAAGAGTTTTCCCTGAGGCCTGGAAAGTGAGTAGTTAAACCAGTACCTAAAAAGGACATTACATGGCACCCTCTGTTTACCCCCACCCATTTGCATTATTCCTGTACGGCCTTAGAATATACAGACATCTCATCAGAACATATGCCTTAATGGTGGTAACAGATGACCAGAAGCTTGCCATGAATGTACAAGAGACAACTATCATGTGCTTCTTAGTCTCCAGCAAAGTCTTTGACACTGTCGCCTTCGACATTTACTTGCCAGACTTGGCAACCAAAATTTCTCGCTTGATGCAATGCAATAGTTTCCGCTCATACCTGACAGAGCGTCATGTCCGGAACCATAAAACCACTATGGAGGCAGGCAGTATCACGCTTCCCCCAGCGTTGCGTGTTAGGCCTTACACTCTTTTAATTTTATGCCAATGATGTATTATTAGTTTTGCCCTGCTGCAAATACGACGTGTACACTGATGACCTCCAGTTGCATCTAAGTGCAAAACCAATGAATCTGAAGACATGTGTTGAGAATCTCAAAACCGAGCTGTGTGTGTTATCAAAATGGACACAGAATAAAGGGTTAAAGGTCAACCCACCCAAAATCTAAGGAGTAATGGTGGGTCATTCTAGGCTCATTTGCCCGAAATATTGGGAATCCCTTCTATCTTAATCCTGTATGAAACAAATATCAACTTTTCACCCTCAGCAAAGAGTCTAGGAGAAATAACAGACGAAAATCTAAATTGGATTGAGCATCTAACTGCAACGTGCAAGAAGAAATCAGCATCTTTCTATGCCCTACAGAAATATAAAAAGATCTTATATCTTGACGTGTAAAAGAAAGTTGTACAAACATTAATACTGGCTGTTATTGACTACAGCGATGTTATCCTGCAAGGTCTTTCTCAAGAAACTCACGGTGCTTGGAACTGGTTATGGATGTCTGTTATATCTGTGATTTTCGACTCTTTGATCATATTTCACCATCATATGCACAATTAACATGGCTGTGTGCAGACAAGGGCAGAGTTTTCAATACCCTCTGTCTACTCTACTGTCTTATTAAGCCGGCCGAAGTGGCCGTGCGGCTAAAGGCGCTGCAGTCTGGAACCGCAAGACCGCTACGGTCGCAGGTTCGAATCCTGCCTCGGGCATGGATGTTTGTGATGTCCTTAGGTTAGTTAGGTTTAACTGGTTCTAAGTTCTAGGGGACTAATGACCTCAGCAGTTGAGTCCCATAGTGCTCAGAGCCATTTGAACCATTTTTTTGTCTTATTAACGTACACTGTCCCCCGTATCACTCTTCTACCCTAATACTCTCGTCTGGACAACACAGCAGAAACTCCGTCCCCATAAGAGCAAAGTCCTTTCTGTCCCACTCCATCGTTCAGCCACTTTCTCGGAATCCTTCTCAGTAGCAAGAAACCGACTCTGGAATAACCTTGCACGTTATACAAGAGAACTAAGCGACGTCTCCAGCTTCAGAAGACAGTTAATGACATGTCTACTGAAGCAACAATAATGACTACCTGTCCCTGTACGCAGTCGTTACCTCTGTAGATCCTTCTCTGCAACCGAATCGTTCTCGTTTCCCAGTATGCTTACCTGGAGCAATCTCCTTAAATTTCCTTTCCCCAGAATTCGCTCTATCAGAAAACATGTATTTTGTAGAACAATAAACTCTTTTCATTTCTGCCAGTATCATTATTATTATTATTATTATTATTATTATTATTACTGCTATTAGTGGTAGCAACAGCAACAGTAGAAGTACTGCCAGTAATTTATTATTTCATAGTCAGTATTATTTACACACATTGCCTCTACAAATACTCAAAAATTAGTACACGCTTTTAGGGATTTCCAGTTCACTCAAGATTTATTGTTGTAACAGTTTATATGGAGTATATGAAATGATTACGTCTACAGATCAATAGCACAAGCGGTTCTGAGGTTTCGATCCAGGTTTAGATGCATGCTGAAACACCCAATTAGTATGTGATGTAGCAGCCGAGGCCGGCAAAGCAGGTGCTGCCCCAGGGATCCAGTCGGTCGTACAAATGGCGAATACTATCCTGAAATACATAATGCCACGTCTGCTCGACCTGTTCAAGTAGTTCCGTAAGATCTGATGGCTGACGAGTCGCACAAGTCACTTCTCGTCCCCTCATATCCCACACGCGCTCAATTGGAAACAAGTCCAGAGATCGTGCTGGTTTGGGAAGTTGCCACACGCCTAACAGGTCACTATGAGTTTCACGGACAGTGCGTGGGCGATCATTATCCTGTTGGAGCAACACGTCACCTTCCTGTTGCAAGAATGGCAAAGAACGGATCTAACGACACTCTGCACATGCCGAGTGCTGGTTAGCGTCCCCTCCAGAAGCATCAAAGGCGAAAGAGAGTTGTAGTTTAGCGCACCCCCATACGATAAGGCCTGAGGTGCGGGCAGTGTGTCTTCGATGAATGCGCTCTATTAGACTGCGCTCATCGGACCTACATCGTACGCGAAAACGACCGTCACTTGCGTGCAGGTAGAATCTTCGTTAATCACTAAAGACCACAGCGCGTCCTTCCAGCTTCCAAGCCATCCTCTGACGACACCTGTTGAACGGTGCAGGCCGATATTGTGATGCGAGTGGAAGATGGGCTAGATGTGTGCGTGCCCGTAATCGCACTGCTAATAATCGGTTCGCAACAATTCGTGTTGACATGTCTCGGCTCTCAAGCCCTCTTATCTGTGCTGTGGTTGGTGTACGATCTGTCACTAATGATACGTCGATCCTGGCGGGTGTTTGTGCTGCATAAACGTCGAGAATTTCGTCTACGGGTGTGAGAATGTTCACTTGACCACTAATACATCTACATCTACATCTACATCTACATCGATAATCCACAAGCCACCTGACGGTGTGTGGCGGAGGGTACCTTGAGTACCTCTATCGGTTCTCCCTTCTATTCCAGACTCGTATTGTTCGTGGAAAGAAAGATTGTCGGTATGCCTCTGTGTGGACTCTAATCTCTCTGATTTTATCCTCATGGTCTCTTCGCGAGATATACGTAGGAGGGAGCAATATACTGCTTGACTCCTGGGTGAAGGTATGTTCTAGGAACTTCAACAAACGTCCGTACCGAGCTACTGAGCGTCTCTCCTGCAGTGTCTTCCACTGGAGTTTATCTGTCATCTCCGTAACGCTTTCACTATTACTAAATGGTCCTGTAACGAAGCGCGCTGCTCTCCGTTGGATCTTCTCTATCTCTTCTATCAACCCTATCTGGTACGGATCCCACACTGCTGAGCAGTATTCAAGCAGTGGGCGAACAAGCGTACTGTAACCTACTTCCTTTGTTTTCGGATTGCATTTCCTTAGGATTCTTCCAACGAATCTCAGTCTGGCATCTGCTTTACCAACGATCAACTTTATATGATCATTCAATTTTAAATCACTCCTAATGCGTACTCCCAGATAATTTATGGAATTAACTACTTCCAGTGTAGCTAAATGATAAGGGATCTTTCTTTCTATGTATTCGTAGCACATTTCACATGTCTACATTCAGATTCAATTGCCATTCCCTGCACCATGCGTCAATTCGCTGCAGATCCTCCTGCATTTCAGTACAATTTTCCATTGAAACTTCCTGGCAGATTAAAACTGTGTGCCCGACCGAGACTCGAACTGGAGACCTTTGCCTTTCGCGGGCAAGCGCTTGCCCGCGAAAGGCAAAGGTCCCGAGTTCGAGTCTCGGTCGGGCACACAGTTTTAATCTGCCAGGAAGTTTCATATCAGCGCACACTCCGCTGCAGAGTGAAAATCTCATTCTGGAATTTTCCATTGTTATAACCTCTCGATATACCACAGCATCATCCGCAAAAATCCTCAGTGAACTTCCGATGTCATCCACAAGGTCATTTATGTATATTGTGAATAGCAACGGTCCTACGACACTCCCCTGCGGCACACCTGAAATCACTCTTACTTCGGAACACTTCTCTCCATTGGGAATGACATGCTGCGTTCTGTTACCTAGGAACTCTTCAATCCAATCACGCAATTGGTCTGATAGCCCATATGCTTTTACTTTGTTCATTAAACGACTGTGGGGAATTGCATCGAACGCCTTGCGGAAGTCAAGAAACACGGCATCTACCTGGGAACCCGTGACTATGGCCCTCTGAGTCTCGTGGACGAATAGCACCAGCAGGGTTTCACACGATCGTATTTTTCGAAACCCATGCTGATTCCTATAGAGTTGATTTCTAGTCTCCAGAAAAGTCATTATACTCGAACATAATATGTGTTCAAAAATTCTACAACTGATCGACGTTAGAGATATAGGTCTATAGTTCTGCCCATCTGTTCGACGTCCCTTCTTGAAAACGGGGTTGACCTGTGCCCTTTTCCAATCCTTTGGAACGCTACGCTCTTCTAGAGACCTACGGTACAACGCTGCAAGAAGGGGGGCAAGTTCCTTCGCGTACCAGCGTCGTTGCACAACTAACGCAGCACTTCCTACTTGTGTGACAATTCTCCGAAAGGACCATCCCGCCACTCGGAAGTCCACAATTTGACCCCTTTAAAACTTGCTCATTTGGCTATAGGAAGCACGTGTGCATCTTTGTGGTATGGTTGCTTGCTTGATTAACACGTTTGCACTACACTGATTCTTCTGGCTGTTGAGCATTCCCCATTAAAGGGTATAGGCAGATGGCACCCTGGTAGCTATGCCACTTCACTGTCCGTTGGCAGACAATGTTGAAGCCATTATCAGTACATCCACTATCCACAAGGTGGGATGTGCCGGTAAAAGAGGTGCAAGGCCCATTAAAAGGGACTGGGAATGGCAGAGCCTTCCCTTTCACCACATAACGTGGATTTTGCTCACAACTGCCCTACCAATGTGAGTGGGGTTGAATTTCATACAGATCACCTATACACAGGGTGTTACAAAAAGGTACGCCAAACTTTCAGGAAACATTCCTCACACACAAAGGAAGAAAATATATTATGTGGACATGTGTCCGGAAACGCTTACTTTCCGTGTTAGAGCTCATTTTATTACTTCTCTTCAAATCATATTAATCATGGAATGGAAACACACAGCAACAGAACGTACCAGCGTGACTTCAAACACTTTGTTACAGGAAATGTTCAAAATGTCCCCCGTTAGCGAGGATACATGCATCCACCCTCCGTCGCATAGAATCCCTGATACGCTGATGCAGCCCTGGAGAATGGCGTATTGTATCACAGCCGTCCACAATACGAGCACGAAGAGTCTCTACATTTGGTAACGGGGTTGCGTAGACAAGAGCTTTCAAATGCCCCCATAAATGAAAGTCAAGAGGGTTGAGGTCAGGAGAGCGTGGAGGCCATGGGGAATTGGTCCGCCTCTACCAATCCATCGGTCATCGAATCTGTTGTTGAGAAGCGTACGAACACTTCGACTTAAATGTGCAGGAGCTCCAAAGTGCATGAACCACATGTTGTGTCGTACTTGTAAAGGCACATGTTCTAGCAGCACAGGTAGAGTATCGCGTATGAAATCATGATAACGTGCTCCATTGAGCGTAGGTGGAAGAACATGGGGCCCAATCAAGACATCAGCAACAATGCCTGCCCAAACGTTCACAGAAAATCTGTGTTGATGACGTGATTGCACAATTGCGTGCGGTTCTCGTCAGCCCACACATGTTGATTGTGAAAATTTACAATTTGATCACGTTGGAATGAAGCCTCATCCGTAAAGATAACATTTGCACTGAAATGAGGATTGACACATTGTTGGATGAACCATTCGCAGAAGTGTACCCGTGGAGGCCAATCAGCTGCTGATAGTTCCTTCACACGCTGTACATGGTACGGAAACAACTGGTTCTCCCGTAGCACTCTCCATACAGTGGCGTGGTCAACGTTGCCTTGTACAGCAGCAACTTCTCTGACACTGAAATTAGGGTTATCTCAACTGCACGAAGAATTGCAGGTGTCCTCGTCGTTCTAGGTCTTCCCCAGTTGCGAGTCATAGGCTGGAATGTTCCGTGCTCCCTAAGACGCCGATCAATTGCTTCGAACGTCTTCCTGTCGGGACACCTTCGTTCTGGAAATCTGTCTCGATACAAACGTACCACGCCACGGCTATTGCCCCGTGCTAATCCATACATCAAATGGGCATCTGCCAACTCCGCATTTGTAAACATTGCACTGACTGCAAAACCATGTTCGTGATGAACACTAACCTGTTGATGCTACGTACTGATGTGCTTGATGCTAGTGCTGTAGAAGAATGAGTCGCATGTTAACACAAGCACCGAAGTCAACATTACCTTCCTTCAATTGAGCCAAATGGCGGTGAATCGAGGAAGTACAGTACATACTGACGAAACTAAAATGAGCTCTAACATGGAAATTATTCGTTTCCGGAAACATGTCCACATAACATGTTTTCTTTATTTGTGTGTGAGGAATGTTTCCTGAAAGTTTGGCCGTACCTTTTTCTAACACCCTGTATACAAGAGTCGTCGGCGCATCAGAAAGGATTAGGACCTAGCGCAAGGATCGTCCATCTGACTGCATAAAAAATACCCACTATGATCAAACAAAAGCTACTCATTGGATTTACAATCAATCATCTTAAGAGGAGCATTTTCAGTAGGGGGCCTTGCAATGCTAGCGTTTCCTTGATATCTCTATAAATGGGGGAAACACTTCTCATTGAAAGTCGGATTAAAAGCACCACAATTTATTATGAATCGAAATTAAACTTGTACAAACGAGGTATAATTATTGAATATACATGTCTTGTTAACAATGGACGTTAATACAAGACTGGGGGGAGTAGGGGGATATGGCCTAAATTCAGCAGTCACCCACAATACTAGCGTTCGAAATGGACAAGTAAAGGTGGGAGCTGACCATTCAGAAAAGAATTTACTCTAACAATTAGTGAAAGGTAAAACACGAGATCCAATAGCAAATACGTAAATATATTGAAAAGGCAAACTACGAACTACTTGTGGATGCACGTTATTAAAGCAGTCTCCCGTCTGTAAACTAATAAAATTCACAAAACTCATTCTGCAACACCTTGATTTATGAATATGAATAACAAGAAACGCGGGCCTTGCTACTTCTGGTTCAATTTAGATATCGTGTGGAGAACTACTCGCCACGTGTTCACACGTGGGCGACAAAGAAGGGAAAATCTAACACACGAAGGCCGTTATGAAATGGTCTCTAATATCACGGAGTAATGGAGAAGAAAAGACATTCGCTGAAGGCGAAGTGGTTACGACGGTGGTTGAATTATATCGAACGAACCGACCAGGCTCTGACTCCAAGTCCAAATACAAAATAGCAAAATGAGGACGAAATAAAAGCAATGAGGCGCAAATCCTCCAAACATTAAAGATCGCCTAACAGTTTAATATGTATTCGCGACTCAATCCACTTCTGAACCTAGCAAGAGCACGTATGGTTACCAACTTGCAACCGTCTTCTTGTGGATCTCGCCACCGACTCCTCGCGACTGCTAACCGCCTACCGGCCGTTGGTCCAGCGGAGCCGGGCCTTGTGGGGGTGGGAATTGGCGCACTTTTCGCCGGTCAGTCATGGGTACGGATCTTTCGCCGAACTAGCTGCCGCTCAAGCAGACATTCCTGACTTGGCGGAATGGTTGGATAGATTTTAGTCAGAGAGTCGTCAGCGAGGCCTCTTTACAGAGCCAAACGAGCAGGAGAAACTGAGTTTCAGGTTGGTACTACTACTTCGAAGAATATGAAGAAGGAGTACTTCGGCTTCTCCAAGTCGTTCAAACGACCAGCCCATGCTTCCAAGCTAAAAGGTCAGAGCGGGAAAAGGAAAGCCAATACGGCTAGCTGATGAAGACTGCTGAATACGGAAATAAAATAAAAGTACCTTGCTCCAATCCTCTCTAGTTTCATTATGCTGTCACACTGAAAAAAATCAACAGAATAGCAGGCATGGTATTGCCGTATTAGTAATGATAATAATATGACTACAATATCGTAAATAAGTGAAAGAGGTGGAAGGTATATGCACGTATTTCACCGTCATCGGGCGAAAACCAAAGTCTCCTTTTCCCGGTTGTGCATATAAAGAAAGATAACGCAGCAGGTTTCTCAGTGAAAAATCGTGCTGCAGTGTTGGTTATAGATGAGACCGTCGTGTTATGCTTCGTGGAAAAAGGCAGAAAAGGTCTAACACCATGTGCGAGAAATCGACAGAAGCAGGGTCGTGGCCTATCGAGACTGCGATTAACCTTTCAACGGCATCGCTGCTCTCTTTATTCGGAATTTCACGATTGACGTGCGGCCTGGAATCTCATTGAGTGGAGTATAATTCTCTTCTGTGATGAATCCCACATCGACTTCAACCCCAGTGACACCTACCTGACTGTCGCCCGCCATACGCCCCGACAAGCAGGAGTGATAGTCTATGGTGCCATTTCTTTTCATAGAAGGACCCATTTGGTTGTCATCCGCGGTACTCTTACAGTGCAGTGGTACGTCGATTATATTCTAAGCCCAGTTTTGTTGTCCTTCATGGCAAGTCATTCTGCACTTACTGTCCAGGATAGCTGTCGTTTGCCTCACTTTGTTTTGTGGCTCGCCGGCGTCACGGCCTATTGTGTATGTGTAGCTTTTGTTGGCAATGATATCGTAGGCTGCCCAGCAACATGTTCTGCCAGGGATGCATTGGACTGAAGACTCTTCTCCCAGATATGGCGTGGGTATGTGGTTGGCTTACGCAGTGGCAGCTGCCTGTTACCCAAAGAGTGGACGTTTGAAAAAGCAATCTGGGGAGTTCTCCGGAATTTCATTGTCGTTCGAGTGGGGTCCAGTGTTTCTGAGAAATACGTTTAATAGATTGCAGGAAGCATCCATCTGTGACTGATTTCTGCAGACCGGAGACACTGCATCACTGCCACCAGATGGCTGACTTTGTGGCCCATCTGTGACAAGATAGGTCAGGCATGTATCCCTAACTACAGTGAGAAGAAGGAGGGATGAGGGGTGGCAGGGGTGGTAAGACTGACTGTAAGTTCGTTAGTTCACGACCGCACATCGCTGAGGACACACATGCAGCTGCTGCTCTCTCTCCTGCTGCAATATTTTGGGACAATTATTTTTCCCAATCCCCAGGACATGCGTTGCATTAAGACCTGTTGTTTATGAGAGCTTTTTTCACGACAATTTCTGTGTGTAATTAGAACAGTGAAGCAATTTCCACCTGTTGTGGTAGTATGTATTGATATTCCTGAATTTCCATCACCTGGGCCGCAGGTTTATTGCCGAGCACGGCAGCGGGAGGCGTCCGTAACGAACTCTGACGTCAAACAGAAATAGACTCAGTCCTCAGCTGTATGCTAACAGGTAATACACTTATTAAACTCCTCCATGTCCAACACCAACCTCTCATCAGTTAAACACATACCTCGCCAAAAATGAAGATTTTACCTCCCTCTCCAACCTTTTTCCCGCCAGATTGTAGGTGGAGGGATCATCCTATGTAGAGTTTGAGTGCATCTGTGTCTAGGTTCGAGTGGTATTGTGAAATTTTTTCCAGCAGAATAACACATAAATAAAATACACTAAACCTAACCTTGCTCTCCTGCATTTGGACAGTATCCCTGTGTTGGGATGTGCGCTTGGGCTTTCTGTCCAGAAGGACTGGGGTTTGAGTCCCAGAAAGGGCACCACTATTTTGAATTTGCCTCCAGTTCCCAGGTGTGTGTGGGGGGGGGGGGGGGGGGGGGGACGTCAGCAAAACCTTGGGACACGGAAATTGTCGCCAATTTTAAAATTCCCACCATATTTCAATTTACTGCCAAAATTTGGAATTCCCGCCAAAATTCGAAATTCCTGCCAAAATTCTAAATTCCTGCCAATAGGGTATGTGACGGAGGGAGTGTGGGGAAGGGGGCATGGCGCGGGGAACCACGTGTCAGCTGGGAAAACACATGACATCATCCAGGGAAGGGGGTGGAGAGGAGTGGGGGTAATTAATTGATCGATTTAATTGATTTGTATATCATTTTGATATCAAAAGTGTCCTCAGAGTTCCATCATCCCACCACTGAAATGCATTTTAGGCTCTGTCTACAAAACACCGCTGTTCGTAAAGGTCTTAGGCCTACTGCACTTGACTAAGCAGTGTTTGACAGGTGGGGATCTGATGCAAACTGTTATCTATCTGTGCATAGTTTTAATTATTTAAAGTAGAGAGTGATAACACAAACTCGACTAAAATGAAGTATTCTGAGACGTTTACTACAAAGGACGCATTTAAGCCCAAAGTCTAGATTCTTCGTATTATTTTGTCAAAATCGTGAAGTCGCTCACAGCATTGCAATGTGCCAGCATACACACAGGGCAGCGACGTCTAACACGTGGGCAATGTCAAATGGGGTCTGGCATTGTCATTGCAGCAAGAAAACACCAGACGTCACATGGCCCATCACTTATTCACTATTGCACGTCGAGGCAAGGGTCAGGGTAGCACAGTAATCGACTGCTATTATTAGTGTCCCTTGATGCATAAACTCGGGTAATAAGACTCCGTGCATATCCCAAAACACTGCTGCCATACTCTTACGTGCTGAGATTGTCTGCTTGGCCTTAAATTCAGCTCGTGATGTCGTGTGACGGCATTCCATTGACTGACTGTTAGGCTCTAGGGTAGTGTGAGAAACCCACATCTCGTCCCCAGTGGCGATGTGTTCTAAAAATTGATCACCTTACTTATGATATCAGTCGAAAGAATCAAGAGCTTAAGTCATTCTTTCCATTTGTTTTTCTCATTTAACAGAGAAACTTTTTTGCAAAGTTGCTCCAGCCACTTTCGGAAATTTCAGTGCTTAAGTTGAAATCTTGAATCGCCGGCCTTCACTACTTTTTCTTATATGGCTTTGACCAAAAGTTCTGAGATCACGAATGCTGCTGCTACAGACAGCACACTGCGACAGTACCAATACAAATGGCTTCGTCTGACGAGCAAGGCATGCCGGGAGTCGGTGCATATGCGTGTTTCCATGTTCGCGTGACACTCGATTAGCTACAGAGATTTGAACTTTACTTTCGGAATAACCCTCGTATATTGGTATGTGTATTCTGGACCTTTCCATACTCTATATATATGAAGATGGTATCTGTTCTCTCGGACATGTCCGAGAGAACAGATACCATCGGTGACCGTGCAGCTCGTTAGAATGAAATTACAATTAAATCAATACAAATCAATACAATGAAATGAATACCCTTAGCTGCATACAGGCGGTGATATACGTCAACGGGGACAGTTGAAAATGGGTGCCCCTACCAGGACTGCTTATATGGCAGACGCTCTGTCCATCTGAGCCACCGAGCAACTCTTACGGGACTAGGTAAGATTGTCTGCCGCGAGTAATGAGTGTAATGGGCAGGGGCACTACGAATGTAGTGTGTGGACATTAAGGTGGGAATGGGGATCTCACGGGGAGCATGGAAGGGATAAAAGCCTGCAGTCGCACTATCCTCTGTGTCCTCGGTGGCACAGATGAATAGAGCGTCTCCCATGTAAGCAGGAGATCCTGAGTTCAAGTCCCGGTCGGGGCAAACATTTTCAACTGTCCCCGTTGACGTATATCAACGCCTGTATGCAGCTAAGGGCATTCATTTCATTGTATTGATTTAAGTGTAATTTCTTTCCATACTCCACACGTACTGCTTTCACTTTGAGTTCGGGAAGGCAAACTTCGCATGAAGTAATTAGGCACAGTTCCAAAACGTTCGACATGTCTGGATATGCAGTCGATAATGCTTACAGGATAACACCTCCAAACCAGAAGTTATCGACCTGATAAAAGACGAGGCAAACTGATTACAGATCAAAGATATACACATACTTAGTAGGCGAAAGCGCCACCCGGAGGCAGCCTCAAAAACTATCACGATAGGGTATTACAAGAGGTGCTTGCTCCAGTACTATAGCAGTGTTCCGTATATGGTGTGCCAAGTAGTCTTCCTGCCATGAGGCACATACTGCACTGCAGCTGAAAGTCCAGCTGTCGCATCATGCTGACGAATCACTTATCTGTGGGGACAGGATCATGACCCTTCTGTACTCACACTAATCATTAAGTGATTGGGTGTGTGGTCGTTTAATTCATTGGTAAATAGTGAATATATGTGTAGAATAGATGGATGAACTGTTTGCCATAGTTGTGTGTGTCAATATTGTGTAAAGAGGTGCGTGCGTGCGTGTGTGTGTGTGTGTGTGTGTGTGTGTGTGTGTGTGTACTTTTTCTTTACCCTGCTGCTGCGAGTCGATCTATTTGCACACATGTTCTCTACACAAAAATGATTAAAATATAAAATTGTTTAAAAGAAAGCGTGACGAGTGAATACAGAGACTGAAAAGAAATTGTACAAAAGAGATATACAAAAATTCAGCAAAATATGCTGTTGGAAACAAATTAGTACATGGAAAGACGATATGGATTTTGATCCGAAGACGTCATATGCCACATGGAAGACAGTAGACGTACTCATAATGGTTTCAACGTCGTCCGCCAGCAGTAAGCGTAGTGGAGTAGCTACCAGTGCACAATCTGTGTCTACCCTTCAATAGGGAGTCCTCACAGCGTGCAGGCTCAGTGAGAGGCAAACGTGTGAAACAATGCAACCGTGCCATGGAGACACACTCGTGCTTCCTACAGCCAACTGAGCGAGTTTGAAAGAGGTCAAACCGTGGCCTTCTGAGTGGTGGGGTGGTCCACACAAGTTGAACATGCTGCGTCAGTTCGACAACGAGCATCATGATGCTGTAAACAGAACCTGGATTCATCCGAAAAAATGATGTTTTGCCATCAGTGGTCACGTGAACATTCTCACACCCGTACACGAGATTCTGGACGTCCACACAGCACAGACGCCCGCTAGGATCGTCGTTCTGTAAGGGCAGCAGTGGCACATCGTACAGCTACTATAGCGCAGATAATAAGGCTTGTGAGCCCAGACGTGTCGACACGAAGTGTTGGCAACCGGTTATTAGGAGTGGGAGTATGGGCACACAGACCTCTGGCCCTTCAAATCACGCCACAGCATCGACGTGCACGTCTCGACTGGTGCCGTCAGAGGATCACTTGGACGATGGAACGGTGCGCCGTGGTCGTCAACGGTGAAAGCAGATTCTGCCTACACGCAAGTGAAGGTCGTTTGCGCCTACGACACAGACCTGGTGAGCGCTGTCTCACTGAGTGTAGTCTTGCAAGACATAATGCCCCCACAGCAGGCCTTATTGTATGGGCCGCGATAAGCTACAAGTTTCGTTCACCTTTAGTGTTTCTGGAAGGGACGCTAGCCAGCGCTCGGTACGTGCAGAACGTTGTCAGATCTGTTCTTGCAGCAGGAAGATAATGTGCTATTCCAACAGGACAATTCTCGCCCCCTTTTAAAAGTCTAAAATAGCGTCTAATTATTTTCCAACATTGTATATTATAAAATAATTACTGTAAAAATTTGTATTGCAAAAAATGTTAATTAACCATAAGTAAACTTACACTACTGGCCATTAAAATTGCTGCAGCAAGAAGAAATGCAGATGATAAACGGGTATTGATTGAAAAAATATATTATACTAGAACTGACATGTGATTACATTTTCACGCAATTTGGGTGCATAGATCTTGAGATATCAGTACCCAGAACAACCACCTCTGGTCGTAATAACGGCCTTGATACGCCTGGGCATTGAGTCAAACAGAGCTACAATGGCGTGTACAGGTACAGCTGCCCATGCAGCTTCAACACGATACCACAGTTCATCAAGAGTAGTGACTGGCGTATTGTGACGACCCAGTTGCTCGGCCACCCATTCACCAGACGCTTTCAATTGGTGAGAGATCTGGAGAATGTGCTAGCCAGGGCAGCAGTCGAACATTTTCTGAATCCAGAAAGGCCGGTACAGGACCTGCAACACTCGGTCGTGCATTATCCTGCTAAAATGTAGGGTTTCGCAGGGATCGAATGAAGGGTAGAGCCACGGGCCGTAACACATCGGAAATGTAACGTCCACTGTTCATAGTGCCGTCAATGCGAACAAGAGGTGACCGAGACGTGTAACCAATGGCACCCCATACCATCTCGCCGTGTGATGCGCCAGTATGGCGATGACGAATACACGCTTCCAATGTCCGTTCACCGCGATGTCGCCAAACACGGATGCGACCATCATGATGCTGTAAACAGAACCTGGATTCATCCGAAAAAATGATGTTTTGCCATTCGTGCACCCAGTTTCGTCGTTGAGTACACCATCGCAGGCGCTCCTGTCTGTGATGCTGCGTCAAGGGTAACCGCAGCCGTGGTCTCCGAGCTGATAGTTCATGCTGCTGCAAACGTCGTCGAACTGTTCGTGCAGATGGTTGTTGTCTTGCAAACGTCCCCATCTGCTGACTCTGGGATCGAGACGTGTCTGCACGATCCGTTACAGCCATTCGGATAAGATGCCTTTTATCTCGACTGCTAGTGATACGAGGCCGTTGGGATCCAGCACGGCGTTCCGTATTACCCTCCTGAACCCACCGATTCCATGTTCTGCTAACAGTCACTGGATATCGACCAACGCGAGCAGCAATGTCGCGATTCGATAAACCGCAATCGCGATGGGCTACAATCCGACCTTTATCAAAGTCGGAAACGTGATGGTACGCATTTCTGCTCCTTACACGAGGCACCACAACAACATTTCACCAGGCAACGCCCGTCAACTGCTGCTTGTGTATGAGAAATCGGTTGGAAACTTTCCTCATGTCAGCACGTTGTAGATGTGGCCACCGGCGCCAACCTTGTGTGAATGCTCTGAAAAGGTAATCATTTGCATATCACAGCGTCTTCTTCCTGTCCGTTAAATTTCGCGTCTGGATCAGGTCATCTTCGTGGTGTAGAAATTTTAATGGCCAGTAGTGTATTATATCATTAATATTATTTCTTAGTCTTCTCTCTACAGAGATAAAATTATTATTTAGAACAAACCTGATGGTCCTCAACATATGGTGCCCTGTGCAAGAATGAAACCAACCACTAAAGTGTTCTAGTTATAAAAGCAGGAGGGGAGAGCGGAGTTTCATTTTCCCACCCAGAGACCACGGGATCATTGCTCCTGGAAGTCCTTATCAGTGGGTTGAACAGCTTCAAACCAGTACATCAGGTAAGTTGGGGTGACCTGGAATGTACCACATACTCTTGTGTGGGCAGAGTTACCTGTAAGCCCTTATCAGTGTAACCTGATACCCCCCACACCCCTCAATATCATGTCTAACCTAACGCCACAAGTTCTCACGTGCATAGCCACGCCTGAAGGATGGAGGAAAGAAGGAGAGGTGCGTGGGCAGAATATGTAGCGTGACACTGAAAATTCTTACCAGGGGTGTGCACAGGCTTGGGTGCAAGAGAAATGACCTCGAATATACATCGACCAGTTGTCTAAGATGCAACATGATCCTGGAAGTCCTTATCATCGCATTAAAGCGGAGATAATAGGTTCTGTGCTCGTAATAGCAGTACCCCAAGTGTGAGGTCAGGCCAGTGGGGAGGGAGGGAGGGAGCTGACTTTGAATATACCCCACATAAGTGCATGGATGTGACAGGGATTCCCTGGCTACCCTTGAATATAACTCGGCCAACTGCTTTACCTGACACCCGAAGTGACGTCATGAAACAAGTTATAACTGACTGTTGGCTGCTACCCGTCCTGAATAACTACTATTTTGTCACTGAATGTGTGTTGGTTTGAATCACACCCCTTTAAATCGCATCTCTTCAAATTTACGAGGGTGAGTCAAATGAAAACCTTAAATATTTTTTTAAATATTATTTATTGTGCGGAAGTGGTAAAAAGCTGTATCACTTTTCAACACGCTCAATGCAAGTCCTCCAGCGCTTACAAAGTGCATAAATTCCATTAGAAAAAAAAACTGGTAGTCCTCGCAACCACTCATGCATCGCATGGCGTACCTCTTCATCACGACGAAACTTCTTTCCTCCCATTGCGTCTTTGAGTTGTCCAAACATATGGAAATCACTTGGGGCAAGGTCTGGTGTGTATGGTGGATGAGGGAGACACTCAAAATGCAGGTCTGTGATTGTTGCAACTGTTGTACGGGCAATGTGGGGCCTTGCATTGTCATATTGCAAAAGGAAACCTGTTGACAGCAATCCACGTCGCTTTGATTTGATTGCAGGCGACAGATGATGTTTTAGGAGATCTGTGTATGATGCACTGGTGACAGTGGTCCCTCTAGGCATGTAATGCTCCAAAATGACGCCTTTTTCGTCCCAAAAGAAACTCAGCATAACGTTTCCTGCTGATGGTTCTGTTCGAAACTTCTTTGGTTTTGGTGATGAGGAATGGCGCCTTTCCTTGCTGGCTCTCTTCGTTTCCAGTTGGTGGAAGTGAACCCAGGTTTCGTCCCCAGTAACGATTCTTGCACGGAAGCCATGACCTTCTCGTTCAAAGCGTTGAAGTTCTTCACAAGCATCAACACGTCGTTCTCTCATTTCAGGAGTCAGCTGCCGTGGCACCCATCTTGCAGACACTTTGTGAAACTGGAGCACATCATGCACAATGTGGTGTGCTGATCCATGACTAGTCTGTAAACATGCTGCAATGTCATTCAGTGTCACTCGGTGGTTTTTCTTCACTATGGCTTCAACTGCTGCACTGTTCTGTGGAGTCACAACTCGTTGTGCCTGACCTGGACAAGGAGCATCTTCCATTGGAGTCACACCATTTGCGAACTTCCTACTCCATTCGTAGACTTGCTGCTGTGACAAACATGCATCACCGTACTGAACCTTCATTCGTCGATGAATTTCAATAGGTTTCACATCTTCACTACGCAAAAACCGAATAACAGAACGCTGTTCTTCCCTGAGGCAAGTCGCAAGTGAGGCGGCCATCTTTATACTGATACTGCGACGGTATGTGTGCATCTGCACTATGCTGCCACCTACAGGCCATTCTGCGCGCTGTTTGTAGCACGCTTACCAACTTACAGGATAACGGCGCGAAATTTCGATTTGTTATTACAAATTTAAGGTTTTCATTTGATTCACCCTCGTAGATCTGTCACTGCCATACTCCATACTCCTGACGTCTCCAAACTCTTTGAGAGCTTGTGGCAGGACGACTGCCTTACAAGCTGCTTGTCTGGGGGATACCCGTGTCGCACGTCCACTTTCTCCAGTCATATCTGAGCGGGCGCACATTCCACATGCATGCAGACGGCGGCGGTTCAACAGTTCGTCTCATCAGAGTGGGACAATCACAGGGGTTCACGCTCGGTTCCCTTCTGGATTCCCTCTTTACTACAGACGACCCGAAGACGTCGAGGGTCCATGTGGTGCTCTTTGTGATTGACACTGCGCTGTTCGTACAGAGCATGAAGGCGCAACTGCAGCGTCAGCAGCTGCAGCAGGCCTGCAATGATCTGGGAGCCTGGGCCATCAAATGGCGGTTCAGGTTCAATGTAGGAAATAGCCAGGCGGTGGTCTTCATTCACAAGAAGCTGCCCGCATATCTCCAGCCAGTGCATATTACGGGTGGCTCATTCCTAGATCTCACACGGCAATGAATCTTCGCGTCACTTTGGATTGGCTCCTAATTTGGTAGGCGCACATTCTGGAGATGAGGGGTAAGGCATATGCGCTTGCTGTACTCTATAGTGAACCCCCGGACAACGCTGCCCTCACAGTGCGGCATCACACTATACTTGTCTCTCATGAGGTAAGTGCTCGAGTACACTGCCGTGGTGTGGCGAAATGCTGCCAACACGTCGCTTAAGAAGCTGCAGACGGTCCAGAGAAAAGCTGTCTGAATGGCGCTGCATGTGGCCCGTGATATCCCCAAAAGAGAGCTTCACCGAACTGCCGGAATTTCGATGCTAAAAGATCGACTGAGGCAGTCAGCGACAAGACGATACGCGGTGGCGCGAGAACTGGAAACCCAATTTTGCAGTGGCTTGGGCAAGCAAGTGCACGGTCGACCAATCACTGGGTGGCCGATCTGCTCTAGGATTAGCCGCACCACTTACCATCCTGAGATATCAAGGAGAAAGGAACACACCGAGAGCCAACACCATTCAACCAGTAGAGGAAGCAGGAACAGCAGGTATCTGCTTAACTTGCAACACACCTCTTCGTGTCTTACCTTATCAGTTCACTTCATTTTCACCAGCCTTCTGTAGCAACACATCTAACAAGCCTTCATTCTCTCCTTTTCCGCTTTTCCCATTAACCGTGATTCACTTCCATACAATACACTATTCCCCAGTGGTATATTCTCAAGAATTTCTTTCTCATATTAATGCCTACGTTTTATGCTAATAGACATCTTTTGGCAAAAATATTTTCTTTGCATACGCTAGTCGGCTTCCTGTGTACTCATACATCATGTGATATTTTGTTTTCGAGGTAGAAGAATTCCACCATTTCCTCTACTAGATGATCCCCACCTTCGTCTGCTGCTATTCCCTTCTCTCCTGCTCCGTAACGCACTCTAAGACGAAAAAAGCGAAGCACCACGAAGGAATTATCCAAATGGGACGGAAATCGGTAGATGTGATATACACATATGGACAAACCGATGACTGCAAATTCAGAAAGATTGGCTGATTCATTCTAGAGAAAGAGCTTCACAAGTTAAGCAAGTCAATAAAGCGTTGGTCCACCTCTGACCCTTATGCCGGCAGTTATTCGGCTTGGCATTGATTAATAGAGATGTTGGATGTCCTTCTGAGGGATATTGTACTAAATTCTGTCCAACTGGTGCGTTAGATCGTCAAAATCACGATCTGGTTGGAGGGCCCTGCCCATAATGCTCCAAACGTTCTCAATCGGGGGAGATCCGGGGAACTTGGTAGCCAAGGGTGAGTTTGTTAAGCACAAAGACAAGCAGTAGAAACCCTGGCCGGGGGCGGGCAGGCAGTATCTAGATGAAATTTCAGTGCAGGATATTTTGACATTAAGGGCAACAAAACTGGACCTGGAATATCGTCGACGTACCGCTCTGAGGTAAGGGCACCGTGGATGACAACTAAAGGGATCCTGCTGTGAAATGAAAGATCCATACTTAAAGGCTAGAAAATTGCTCAAGTCATACCAATACCCAAAAAGGAAAGTAGGAGTAATCTGCTAAATTACAGGCCCATATCACTAGCGTCGATTTGCTGTAGAGTTTTGGAACATATACTGTGTTCGAACATCATTAAGTATCACGAAGAAAGCGATTTGTTGACACAGTCAGCGCGGATTCAGAAAATATCGTTCCTGCGAAACACAACTAGCTCTTTACACTCATGAAGTAATGAGTGCTGTCGATAGGGGATGTCAAATTATTTCCATATTTTTAGATATCCAGAAGGCTTTCGACACCGTTCCTCAAAAGCGTCTTCTAATTAAACTGCGTGCCTATGGATTATCGCCTCAGTTGTGCGACTGGATTCGTGATTTAGTGTCAGAAAGGTCAAGGTTCGTAGTAATAGACGGAAAGTCATCGAGTAAATTAGAAATAATATCTGGCGTTCCCAAAGGAAGTGTTATAGGCCCTCTATTGTTCTTGATCTATATTAACGACAAAGGAGACAATCTGAGTAGTCATCAGATGACCAAAACGAATTGCAAAATGATTTAGATAAGATATAAGTATGGTACGAAAAGTTGCAATTGACGCTGAATAAAGAAAAGTGTGAAGTTATTCACATGAGTATTAAAAGAAATCCGCTAAATTTTGATTACGCGATAAGTCACACAAATCTGAAGGCTGTAAATTCAACTAAATACTTAGGGATTACAATTACAAATAACCTAAATTGGAATGATCACATAACTAATGTTGTGGGTAGAGCAAACCAAAGACTGCGATTCATTGGCAGAACACTTAGAAGGTGAAACAGGTCTACTAAAGAGACCTACAGACTGCTTACATCACGTTTGTCCGCCCTATTGTAGAGTACTGCTGTGCGGTGTGGGATCCGCGTCAGGTGGGACTGACGGATGACATTGAAAAAGTTCAAAGAAGGGCAACTCGTTTTGTATTATAGCGAAATAGTGGAGATAGTGTCACAGACAAGATACGTGAATTGGAGTGGCAGTCATTAACACAAAGGCGTTTTTCGTTGCGGGATCTTCTCACGATATTTAAATTACCAGTTTTCTCCTCTGATTGCATAGACATTCTGTTGGCACCCATCTACAAAGAGAGAAATGATCATCACAATAAAATAAGAGAAATCAGGACTCGCACAGAAAAATTTAAGTGCTCGTTTTTCCCACTTGCCGTTCCAGAGCGGAACGGTAGAAAGACTGCTTGAAGGTGGTTCATTGAACCCTCTGCCAGGCACTTTATTGTGAATAGTGAAGTAATCACGTGGATGTAGATGTAGATGTAGAAATGGTACGCTAGACCATTACTCCTGGTTGTCGGTCTCTATGGCGGGCGACAGTCCGGGGTGTCTTCGCTGCTCATCGGGGCTCACTTCGAACCGGACTCATCACTGAAGATTGTTCAAATGGTTGAAATGGCTCTGAGCACTAGGCGACTTAACTTCTGAGGCCATCAGTCGCCTAGAACTTAGAACTAATTAAACCTAACTAACCTAAGGACATCACACACATCCATGCCCGAGGCAGGATTCGAACCTGCGACCGTATTGGTCGCTCAGTTCCAGACTGTAGCGCCTAGAACCGCACGGCCACTCCGGACGACTCATCACTGAAGACAATTCTTCTCTAGTCAATGAGATTCCATGGCGAAGAAATGCCTGGAGACGCCCCCACACCTGATTGTCCCCCGCCGTAAGCCCCAACAACCGGGTGTGATGATCTGTAGTGTCATTTCAGTTCATAGCAGAACGCCTTAGGTTGTCATCCGAGGTACCCTTACAGCACAGCGAAACTTCTACGATATTCTGCGTCCTGTCTTGTTGCCCTTCGTGGCAAGCTATCTTATGCTTTATATTTCAGCAATATAATGTCCGTCCGTACATGGCGGACATTCCTGCTTGCCAAACCTTACCCTGGTCAGCAAACTCTCCGGATCTTTCGCCAATTGAGAACGTCTGTAGCATTATGGACAGGGCCCTCCAATCAGCTCCCGATTTGGCGATCTAACACTCCACTTCGACAGAATTTGGCATGACATCCCTCAGGAGGACATCCAACAACTCTGTCAATTAATGTCAAGTCGAATAATTTCTTACATAAGGGCCAGAGTTGGACTAACGCGTTATGTACTTGTTTGCCCTTGAATAAATCATCCAATTTTTTTGAAACTGTAATCATTTATTTGTATGTGCAAGTGTATCGCATACATCGATTTCCATCCAAGTCGGATAATTCCTTCGTTGTCGTTGCGTTTATGTCCTAGATAATACTTTAGTCTTTCTTCTTTTTAGTCAATCCATATTTTGGGCTCACTAGTTTGTTAATCCCACTCTACAAGTCTTGAAATTGCTCCTCACTGGAGAAGGTAGCGATGTAATTAGCTAATCTTATTTCTGATATACTTTCAGCCTGGATTTCAAAGCCACTTCTGAACCCATATTTCATTTTCTTAACTGCTTCTTCCATGTACAGGCTGAACAGTAGGGCATAAAGACAACATCCCTGTCCTTGCTCCCTTCTTAATACTAGCTGTTCCCACTTGGTCTTCCGTTCTTGTTGTTCCTCCCTGGTTCTTGTACACAATGTATATTACTCGTCTTTTCCCACAGCATATTCTGAGGATTTCAAGCATGTTAGGCCACTTTACATTGTCGAATGTCTTTTTTTTTCTAGGTCGACAAAACATATGAAAGTGTCTTGATTTTTCTCACGTGTTGACTTCATGATGAGAGGGAACGGAATGAACAAGACCAAAGGCGTAGGATATTCAAATGGGGAGAGTAAAAAGCAATTCAGGAGATCAGGGAAAATGAAGCACTGGTCTGAGATAGAATATCATTTGAGGACTGAAGGTCTTGGATCCAAATTCAATAACCAGAACGACTGAGGGCGTAAACAGAATTTATAACACAGGAATTTGATCACGATACTTAATTACGATCATTCTAGTACCTTTACCTAAAGGTGCTACGCAAAAGAATGCAAAGACTACAGAATGATTACACAACTGGCCATTAAAATTGCTACACCGCGAAGATGTGCTACAGACGCGAAATTTAACCGACAGGAAGAAGATGCTGTGATATGCAAATGATTACCTTTTCAGAGCATTCACACAAGGTTGGCGCCTCTGGCGACACCTACAACGTGCTGACATGAGGAAAGTTTCCAACCGATTTCTCACACACAAACAGCAGTTGACCGGCGTTGCCTGGTGAAACGTTGTTGTGATGCATCGTGTAAGGAGGAGAAATTCGTACCATCACGTTTCCGACTTTGATAAAGGTCGGATTGTAGCCTATCGCGATTGTGGTTTATCGTATCGCGACATTACTGCTCGTGTTGGTCGAGATCCAATGACTGTTAGTAGAATATGGAATCGGTGGGTTCAGGAGGGTAATACGGAACGCCATGCTGGACCCCAACGGCCTCGTATCACTAGCAGTCGAGATGACAGGCATCTTATCCGCATGGCTGTAACGGATCGTGCAGACACGTCTCGATACCTGAGTCGACAGATGGGGACGTTTGCAAGACAACAACCATCTGCACGAACAGTTCGACGACGTTTGCAGCAGCATGGACTATCAGCCCGGAGACCATGGCTGCAGTTATCCTTGACGCTGCATCACAGACATGAGCGCCTGCGATGGTGTACTCAACGACGAACCTGGGTGCACGAATGGCAAAACGTCATTTTTTCGGATGAATCCAGGTTCTGTTTACAGCATTATGATGGTCGCATCCGTGATTGGCAACATCGCGATGAACGCACGTTGGAAGCGTGTATTCGTCATCGCCATACTGGCGTATCACCTGACGTGATGGAATGGGGTGCCATTGGTTACACGTCTCGGTCACCTCTTGTACGCATTGACGGCACTTTGAGCAGTGGACGTTACATTTCAGATGTGTTACGACCTGTGGCTCTACCGTTCATTCGATCCCTGCGAAACTCTACTTTTCAGCAGGATAATGCACGACCGAGTGTTGTAGGTCCTTTCTGGATACAGAAAATGTTAGACTGCTGCCCTGGCCAGCTCATTCTCCAGATCTCTCACCAATTGAAAACGTCTGGTCAATGGATGGCGAGCAACTGCCTCGTCACAATACGCCAGTCACTATTGTTGATGAACTGTACTATCGTGTTGAAGCTGCATGGGCAGCTGTACCTGTACACGCCATCCAAGCTCTGTTTGCTCAGGCGTATCAAGGCCGTTATTACGGCCACAGGTGGTTGTTCTGGGTGCTGATTTCTCAGGATGTATGCACCCAAATTGCGTGAAAATGTAATCACATGTCAGTTCTAGTATAATATATTTGTCCAATGAATAACCGTCTATCATCTGCATTTCTTCTTGGTGTAGCAATTTTAATGTCCAGTAGTGTAGTTTTATCTATCACGTAACATAGGTTCTAATGAGAGTCACACTAAGGAGAACTGAAAAGAAAATCGAGAGAAATACTGGGAAAGAACAGTTCAAGTTCATAAAAAGAATGAAGGAGCAAGAGATGATATAGGTTATCTGAGGATGCTTTGGGAAAGAAATTAACAAGGAGGTGTATATTTGTTTTATCGACTGGGAGAATACTTTCTATTGAGGCAACTGGAGCACATTACTGAGGATTTTAAAAGATTTCTTCCCAGAATGGAAAAATAGAAAGTTAATAAAGGAGGTGTACCCAAAGGAAATGTGACAGAGTGCGGAACGTGGAGACGGAAGAGATGAGCATTGGAAAGGGTGTGAGGCAAGGATGGTCACGGTCACAATAGCTGTTCGACGTATTTGGAGACGAACTGATAGGTAAGGCCACGGAGGATGCAAGAGGCATTGTAACAGGAGGAGAAAAAATGAAATCTACAAAAAACGTCGTTGATGAACCAGTGCTAGCGCAATCAGAAGAGCAGCCACAGCATATGTTGAAAAGTATTGCAAGAGGGGACGAGAACTGCGGAATGAAGATAAATATTAGCAAGACAAACGTTTTGAGGATAAGCAAAAGGAAGCTTCAGTTAACAGATGTATAGACGTAAAAGAAGGAATAAGTAACATCCTTTCCGTACCTGGGAAGCTTAATGACATGGAACGGAAGCTGTACAGAAGAAATAAGGATGAGGATATCTGTGAGAAAAAGAGCATTTGAAAAAGTAAAGCTGTTACTGACATCAAGTAGGATTTCAGTGAAGCTGAGGTTAAGTTCTGCTAAACGTTATGTCTGGAGTGTGGTGTTATACAGCAGTGAATCATGAACAATTAATAAGAAAGGCGAAAGATATTTAGAAACTTTTGAAATGTGGCTGTGGAAAAGAATGGTTAGGGTGAAGAGGACTGACAGAATAAAGAATGAAGAAGTATTGAAGAAAATAGAGGAAGAAAGAAATTTATTGAAAGTGGTCGGAAAGAGAAAAAATTATGGCGTAGGAATTGCCTGCAACAAAGATTTTTAGAGGAAAAAGTAGACGGAATGAGAAGTAGGAAGAGATTTGGAATGGTAGACAACATTAAAAGAATGAAATTACAGTGAAATCCAGACCATTACTTGCTTACAGGCGTTGATAAATATCGACTGGAACAGTTGGAAATTTGTGCCCCGATCAGGACTCGAACCTGGGATCTCCTGCTTAGATGACAGATATCTGTATCTGACTGACCGAGGGCACAGAGGATAGTGCGGCTGCAGGGATTTATCTCTGACATGCTCCTTGTGAGACCCACATTTCCAACTTTCTGTCCACACACTATATTTTAAGTGCACCTGCCCGCTATACTCATTAATCACGGCGGTCAATCTACCGATCCCCGTAAGAGCTTGAGCAATGTGAGTGCATCCACTCTGAAGAAGATCATTGGCCGGTAAGCTTTATCTATATGAAGATGGCATCTGTTCTTTCGGATATGTCCAAAAGAACAGATACCATCTTCATATATAACACTAGAAGAGGACAAACTTACAAAAAGATGAAGGAAGATGCTTAGAACAGAACACACCTCTAGTTGAAACCTGCTATAACACAAATACATTAAGGAAGGTAGCAAGGATGAAGAAGAAGAAGAAGAAGGAGAAGAAGAAGACATCGTCAGAGCTGCCTCTTCTGCTTCTATCTTTCAGAAAGCGAAGCTGATATTAAACTGACACATCTTGTTTCCTTTTTCATTCTTGTATAATTCTGGTCATCAGCTTTGATGTGCAGTCCGTCAAGCTGATTGTACTATAGTTCTAATATTTATCTGCCTTTGCTATCTTCCGGATCAAGTAGATGATTTTCTTCCGAAAGTCATTTGCCTTCTCTTCATCATTATTAAACTGTGACTTAAGACTATATTTGCTCCAGGGTACGCCTTACAATCCAATATCTGATTCTGAAATATCTTTTTTTCAGCATTAGTTAATCTGGATGGTATCTTCCTGTTTCCACAGCCTTTTACAGGTATAATTAGTGCTCTTCTGGTTTTCAACAATGTATTTGTTTGAGGAGAAAACTGAATACCCGGCCGTGAGTAAGGCATCCAATGATGATACCCCACTGACAGATGATAAAAGTCACTTTTAAAAGTGTAGACATATTTAAATGTTTGGAAAGAATTTTTGTAGAACAAAACGAGAACGTGAGATAAAGGCAAGGACTACAGCGGCAAATAGAGCATATTTTGGCTTAAGGGATGTACTGTGTACCAGAGCACTGTCGAGAAGTTTTAAAATCAGACTATATTAGACTGTAATTCTCCGGGTACCTCTATATGGATCTGAAACATTACGTTAAGGAAAACAGAAGAACAGAATTCGCTAGTCTTCGAGAGAAAGCCATTAAGGAATATAATTGGCCCCGAGAGGTATATCTAGTCACATGAACATCCACCACATGAATGGCGGATATTAAAAAACCCCGGATCTGGCAGACCTATATTCACGAACTGATATTGGCCGAAGCATGAAGAAAAGAGGATTGGAGTGGAGAGGACATCTAATAATAATGAAAGAGGAAGCACCGCTACGAATAGGATTCTCAGGATCCGTGGAAGGGGCCGAAGAAGGCCACGGACAAGATGGAAGGATGATGTCAACAGGGATATGGAGCCGATGGGCCTGAAAAAAGGAGAATGGACCACGAAAGCCAGGAACAGAATTGATTGTTGGAGGAATGTGGAAAACACATATAGTCTCCCAGGCCAAAGCAACAATTAAGAAAAAAAAGAAGCAAGAGTGTTTGTTATTACTTGCTGAAATTTATAACTGAACTCAAGACTACTTTCTTCTAACTCATTTCTATTGTCGAGCCCATATTGTTACGTAACTCTATCTTCTAGTCCTTCTCCTACTGTATGGTTCCAACACCAATGATTATTAGGTTTCAACAAACTAAATTACCAGTTAAATTCCCCAGAACACTCTATCTAGTTCTGCTTGTGACGTTTGCATCTATACTTGAACTATAGTTGCTGGCGCTAGCTTGGTTTTTATTCTGGAGATAACAATCGTATCATGGAACATTTTAAAGTAAACTATATTCGTCTGACCAAAAATCTGTATTTTCTTTCCATTTCACTTCACTGTCGCTTAGTATATCTAGATTCAGTTTTCGCATTTCCATTTTCGGATTTTCTTGCTTCTTTACCCCATTTAGATTACTGAGAATACACACTTAGATTCGTAGTATAACACTCTTCTGTCGGTTTTTCAGTCTGTTACTCACTATCACCTGTCCCTTAACAGTCCTCTGAGGAGATCCGAATAGCAAATTAATCAAGAAGCTTTTGCCAGTGTATGGATCATTGTGACAGTTTTTCAGTGAGAGAGCACATTTCCAGTGCTTACATATTATTTATCGTTAGTGCTGTGGTTTATATTTCATTCTGCTCCTAAGATACTGGACAGGTATTGGTGGCGTTTCAGATCCCTTTACTGTTACCCACATTAATTTCTGCGTAGTTTCCCTACAGCACTACAACAGAAAGTTGGGATCAACATTAGAAAAAGGTCGCAGCCGACATCACTCCTCCATCCTTATTAGTCATAACTAATAATCCATCTCTAATGAGCTCATCATCAAAATTTCGATACACTCTAATCCACTTTCCCTCGTGTGTTCCTTTCTCTAGATAAAGCTCTAAGAATTAGCTGAGCTGAACCTGTAACAGTTTAAAACAACACTTTGTATGGGGATTAAACCTGCCAACACTGTTATACAGCGTCAGTATTTACTCAAGAAAATTATGGCATCATGTTAGAATGTCGGAGATATAGATCGTGCACAGAACCCTAGCATGGTGATGATATCAACGATGAAAACTAGGGCATGGCCATGGCAATCTATCAGCGCCACAAGGTAGAGACCGAAGATGAACTTGACGCATAAAACACAAAGTTATCAGTGACTTCATTTACAGACAAAAAACTTTCAGACTTCGTTAGATCCCACTGCTGTTATGTGAGCCATTTTTTGTTGACGACTCTGCTACCAATTAGGACTTGCGATTCGGACTGCTACATGAGAACATTACGCTTGTCTTATCATCTACGGAGCTGTTAAAAGCTAAACGACGCGGAAGCTTTCATGGGCATTCTTCCAGTCAGACGGAAGATGCTATCATAGAGGCAACACCCATAACGCTGCCTAAATAGAGTCCGAAAAATTGGTGTTTGATAATTTGCAGGAATGCAGCTAAGACTCTGATAATGGTATCACGGTTATTACAAAAACAAGACATATTTCTACGGTAACTGCAGTACCGGGACAATGGTGACTTAACTATGACCCTCCGAAAGGACTAACGTGAAAAATACACTACTGGCCATTAAAATTGCTACACCACGAAGAACACGTGCTACAGACGCGAAATTTAACCGACAGGAAGAAGATGCTGTGATATGCAAATTGTTAGCTTTTCAGTGCATTCACACAAAGTTGGCGCCGGTGGCAACACCTACAACGTGCTGACATGAGGAAAGTTTCCAACCGATTTCTCATACACAAGCAGCAGTTGACCGGCGTCGCCTGGTGAAACGTTGTTGTGATGCCTCGTGTAAGGAGGAGAAATACGTACCATCACGTTTCTGACTTTGATGAAGGTCGGATTGTAGCCTATCGCGATTGCGGTTTATCGTATCCCGACATTGCTGCTCGCGTCGGTCGAGATCCAATGACTGTTAGCAGAATATGGAATCGGTGGGTTCAGGAGGGTAATACGGAACGCCATGCTGGATCCTAACGGCCTCGCATCACTAGCAGTCGAGAAGACAGGCATCTTATCCGTATGGCTGTAACGGATCGTGCAGCCACGTCTCGATCCCTGAGTCGACAGATGGGGACATTTGCAAGACAACAACCATCTGCACAAACAATTCGACAACGTTTGCAGCAGCATGGACTATCAGCTCGGAGACCATGGCTGCGGTTACCCTTGACGCTGCATCACAGACATGAGCGCCTGCGATGGTGTACTCAACGACGAACCTGGGTGCACGAATGACAAAACGTCATTTTTTCGAATGAATCCAGGTTCTGTTTACAGCATTATGATGGTCGCATCCGTGTTTGGCAACATCGCGGTGAACGCACGTTGGAAGCGTGTATTCGTCATCGCCATACTGGCGTATCACCTGACGTGATGGTATGGGGTGCCATTGGTTACACGTCTCGGTCACCTCTTGTACGCATTGACGGCGCTTTGAACAGTAGACGTTACATTTCAGATGTGTTACGACCTGTGGCTCTACCCTTCATTCGATCCCTGCGAAACCCACATTGCAGCAGGATAATGCACGACCGTATGTCGCAGGTCCTGTACGGGCCTTTCTGGATACAGAAAATATTCGACTGCTGCCCTGGCCAGCACATTCTCCAGATCTCTCACCAACCGAAAACGTCTGGTCGATGGGGCCGAGCAACTGGATCGTTACCAAACCCTAGTCAGTACTCTTGATGAACTGTGGTATCGCCTTGAAGTTGCGTGGGCAACTGTACCTGTACACGCCATCCAAGCTCTGTTTGACTCAATGCCCAGGCGTATCAAGGCCGTTATTACGGCCAGAGGTGGTTGTTGGCTCTGAGCACTATGGGACTTAACAGCTGTGGTCATCAGTCCCCTAGAACTTAGAACTACTTAAACCTAACTAACCTAAGGACATCACACACATCCATGCCCGAGGCAGGATTCGAACCTGCGACCGTAGCAGTCGCGCGGTTCCGGACTGCGCGCCTGGAACCGCGAGACCACCGCGGCCGGCGGTGGTTGATCTAGGTACTGATTTCTCAGGATGTATGCACCCAAATTGCGTGAAAATGTAATCACATGTCAGTTCTAGTATAATATATTTGTCCAATGAATACCTGTTTATCATCTGCACTTCGTCTTGATGTAGCAATTTTAATGGCCAGTAGTGAATATTGGAGAAATTACGCCAGCACGCCATCAGAGTGTTAATTCTCGAAATTGCTATACATCTTAAGTATTTCTGTTCTTGCCACTGGGAGATAAATTACGCGTTAACAAAATTTTCGCTAAGGTGTACACGGACCAGACTCATGAATGTGACCACTGTCTATGTTCGCCGTCAACGTGCGTTCACCATCATCACACCAGAGCTGACAGCACTGGCAGTGGTAAAGCTATCGGGGGACGCGGGAAACTCTACAAGCGTTGTCGAAACGCGGAACCGGATCGATTTATCTAACATCCTAAAGGACACGGTCACTGGCTCTGGGGCCAAGGGTGGAAACATTTCCGAGACCGCTATGTTTGTAAACTGTTCTCGGGCCGCTGTGGTTAAAGTATACCGTGCATGGCTTAATATTGATAACCAAAACCGGTGCCGAGGTAAATGAGGTGCATCAGGGGCTGCAAACGATAGGAGACGGCTGCGGAGATGAGTGCGGTGGAATAGAAGTGCAACTGTTGAGCAGCTGACAGCCAAGATGAGCCAAGGGACTACCAATGGTGTCTCACCAACACCATTCAGTGAATGTTGCTGTGTATGGGCCTTCGCAGCAGGCACCTTGTTCCTCCACCCAAGCTGATTCTGCTCATCACGACGAAGGCTGGAATTTCCACGCGAATACCGTAGCTGGATGTCCACTAATTGGCGACCGTTGGACTTTTCAGACTAATCGCGTTGTATGCTCCATCGGACGAATGGCTTTTGGAGTGTACGGCGTGAAACGTCCGAAAGCAAACATCCCGAAACAGTCGTCGGGAGGGTGTAGGCCGGAGTATGGATCGTTACGGCCTGAGAAATGTTTTCGTGGCGTCCCCTGGGTGACCTCGTCATTCTGGAAGACACAATGGATCAACACAAGTATGCATCTAAGCTTGCAGTTTGTTTTCCCTCGGCACTGTGGCATCAACAATGCAACGAGTCACACAGCTCGCAGTGTACGTACGTGGTTCGGAGAGCACCAGGCTGAGTTTATCGTAATCCCATGGCCCACACACTGCCCAGCCTTATACCCAATCCACTACTTGTGGGATCGCCTCAATCGGGCTGTTCGCCTCATGCATCTTCAGCGGACAAAATCAGCGCAGCTGGTCACGGTACTAAACATGCACGTCCCTCTCTGGTCCACGCTTCAAAAGGTGGTTATTCAGGCTTTTGACAGGCGGTCTCATTAATGTAACTGGACAGTGTATGGGCCACGCAAGCAACATGGACTGTTTCAAATACTAGACACAGAAATTATATCTCGTTACTCCAAAAATGAAACAGTACTGCACTTCAAATAACTTACGGGTTTGCTGCCGGGTGACGTCGTCGACCACCGCCGATATTTCGACAGGAGCACACCCTGTCATTCTCAAGGCACAAATGCAAGGAGGAAGCAATGTGCAAGGGAATTTAATACCTCGGTTCACAGAGGAGAAACAAGGAAGATACCACACGCAGAACAAGTGTCAGCACAAACAAAGATAACCAACATCAGAAATATCGAAGTGACTATTAATCAACAGGTGAGGTAGCACTAATTCTGTCCCTCTGTTTTTTGATGAGAGACAGAGCCGGATTCCAAGCAGCATTTAAAAAAAGTCCTCCATCTAATATTAAGGAAACTGTTGAAATCAAACTATCAAGCAACCTTTGTTTGTGTTGACACTTGTTCTGTGTGTAGTATCTTCCTTGTTTCTCCTCTGTGAACCGAGGTATTAAATTCCTCCTTGCATTTTTGCCTTGAGAATGACAGGGTGTGCTCCTGTCAAAATATCGGCGGTGGTCGACGACTTCACCCGGCAGCAAACCCGTAAGATATATGAACATTCAATTCGCCGGGGAAAGTTAAGGTCTCACAGTAATGCACTTAATTGATTGCGACGGGGGACATGCTGGACGAAGATAATTATTTCCTTCTTATCTTCATAAATATCTCTCTCTCTCTCTCTCTCTCTCTCTCTCTCTCTCTCTCTCTCTCTCTCGCTCACTTTAGAACTTATTGAATTTAAATTTCACGATCGAATAATGTCTTAATAGTCAGCTGTACTTGAAATTTTTGACAGTTTATTTACTACTTTGGAAGTCTATTTAATGTAGTGTTCGATTGATTATAAGGTGATCTGCAAGATTAGTAATATAACACAATGGATGCAACCAATGTTCTTAGTGAAGTTCAACCCGAAGGACTCAAAAACTTTTGTATTTGTTGTTATCAGTCTTATCTGCCTTCGTGATAAAACGGAATGTTCGACAAAATATTGCAGTTGTTTCCACTGTCTTGTACACTCGTGTGGCTTTGATCATTGCTGTTCGTCTTCCAACATATATACCACAATACAGTTGTTCTGCAGTATTAAAATACACTTTAAATCAGTATCTCTTGTCTGAACTCGGAAACAGATTCGAAGTAACATGGCGAAAAGCATTTAGATTTTTCGATCCTCTGTAAAGGAAGAACATTTTGAGCTATGAGTCCGAATTTTCCATGTAGGTATGCTTTTTGTCCTGTAATTCCTATGTAATACCGGATGCTACAATGGTGCAAAATCATTACCCTTCATAAGTAAAAATATGTTTACACATTTCATTGGTTGTTCTCATCTAACAACAATGCGGTCCTTTTACTGTCAGTAGGGAAGATCATAGGTATGTAGGGTGTCGTCTTGATAGACTGTTGTGTACAATGCTTCCACATATTGTCACAGCGAAATAATGTTACTGGGAAACGTAGACCAGATGAGACGTCGTCTCATCATGTCACAAACACCCTCAACCAGGGACAGGTCTGGTGATAATGCAGGCCATAGTAGCTGACGACCATTTTGGAGAGCCACTGTGTAACGCGAGAGGCATAGGATGGTTGTACTTAAAATACGTCTACTCCCAGAAGTCCATTATGGGCCGTAATTATTATATGGCAGCGCAACTTGGTAGATATCCTAATGCGTTAAAATGTAACAGATTTACGTTGGACAAAAATTAGATACAATCTGGCGCCATGAATGCAAGAAATAAGTATACAAATGTTTCCATCTGTAATGGATTAGTAACGGGACGTGGATAGAAACGGTCAAACAAGTAAGAAAGGCATAACGCTGATTTTATTTTTAACCGCCATTTGCACAGTTTGGTCAATGTGAGCACCGAAGACGTCGACGAGATGCTGTACAGCGGCAGATTTGCACCTGGTGGCCAAAATTGGAACCAATTTTTTTTCTGGCGTAAGTCGGTTCGACATTAATGCATTAGCGTGTCTACGATGCGATAGTTGCTGCTCCGTGAGTTGCTGTACTTAAGTTGCAACCACCTGGTATATTTAAGGGTATTGTCCTGCCGGTTTATCCAATACGCCTTGCAGACAGTGGCCCAAGGGCCTTGCTTCTCCTTGGACCCCTATGTACTGGCACAAACATTTTGCCTCAATACAAACAAATTAGCATTTACAATAAGAATTTCATGGGCAACGACTATTCCTCCGCACTTGATGGTTTTCGCTGACGTACTTCTACGCGGCGATTAAAATTTACTCCGTTTCTTTTTGTTGAAGAATAGTACCGTATATTTACGATTTGACATCTTTAACTTCATCAGCTTGATTTGTGGACCACGTTTCTCTCAGTATTATAAAATATCTAGAAGTAGATTAGATTATGGCATAATAATATTTACATATAAAAAAGGAGTGTGATGTGTGCATGTGTGCGCGTGTGTTCAAAATAAAAAATAAGCGAATTTCGCACTCGACTAGGTAGAAATATGTGCTACAGAATAATGCACTGGGGCAATCTCTTTCTTCTCGATAATGCAATCAATGAACAATTTTTTCTGAGTGTCGTCCAATGAATGGGGAAATACAGTTGAAGATCTTAAAGAGAAAAATCATGATTGTTAGCAAGGAGCTGCATTCGTTTTAAAACCACTTAATAAGACAACACGGTGTTGAATAGCTAATGCGGAAAATGTGCTATACCGAAACTTTATCCACTTTCGGAAGCCTTTACAGGAGGTTGCTGAAGCCTGAAACGGTTGACGAGGCCAATTATTTATTAAATGAAAAAAGGATAGGCTTCTTGGTTGCAACCCTAGACCAGATGAACGGCGTCAACAGAGCCATACAAAATGTAGCAGAAGAGTTATAAATAGCTGCGAAATTTCTCAAATCGTTACGCAACTTTGTAATAACACAAAGAGATACTCGATCACTACGAGAAAATGATAAGTGAAAAAATTGTTGCGGAATACAGGATGGTGGTAACACGGAAAAAAACTATGCTTCGTGGAAGGGAAAAGTTCGTGATTGATACCTACTTACCAATAGTCAGGCTATGTGGAGGATTTCCTTATGGTATAAACGGTTACGAGAAAGCTCTTTCTCGCATGGCTTCCATGTTGAGTTTCGAGTGAAGTCTGGTGTCGAAGTTAGGGAAGCTACCAATCGATTCACCGAGAACAATTGTATAATCGCTGAAGTGAAATTTGCAGATGAAGAGATTCATTTGAAACGTTTCGTTCCGCAAGGTCATGAAAGTACAGACAAAATCCCAATATCGTGGTCATATAAACTAATTTCTTAAAATACAGAACAATCAAATTTACAAAATGTTGTGAAAGCGTAAACATTCATAGATGCCGCACAGTTACGAAAGCTACATGGGAGTGAATTTATTCAGAACCAAATCTTCTGAAAATTAGTTATCGATCTCCGGTGACGCAAGGACGAGTGACATAATGACCACGCAAATCGATGACTTATGGAAAATAGACTTCAGAGGAATACTGAAAAAAAAGAGGAAAGTAAGCGTTAAACACAGTGGATGAATAAAATTCATTTCTGTCTTAAGATTTTAACATCGTAATGCAACATTGTTTAATAGTACTTTTTATTTTCTGTAGTGTACTATTAATTATTGTTGTTTGTTTCGTCCAATAAAGTGCATTTCCTAAATTTATCAGTTGACAAAATTAAGAGCGTGTTAAGAGGCACATGTTTTACTCCATCTCAGTGTAAGGACCCTTTCCTTGCCTCTGTATAAACGGCAACAGAGTGGGATAGATGACGCTCTTTGTTTATTCTGCGCTGTTGAATATTCGCTCAACAAGCACCAGAGGACTAGGGTGTTTCTAGCCCTCATACCAGCTGATCTGGTATTAGCCTGTACCAACTTCCTGACACGTTTCTGCAGCTGTCGTTCACCTAACCGGCGCCACAACCGTAACCATTGGCGAAGCCCACGTAAAATCTGTCCTCGCCACTAAATACTACCTTACGCCAGACGTTCCTGTAGTTGCGTCTTGCACTACACTACGGATGCACGCTACATTATAATGAAGTGGCAGAGGAAGCCTAGCGTGCAGTACCATTGAGATGAATTCAGCTTTTAGTAAACAGTTCCGGACGACCGTAACTGACACTGGGTGCGTCATTGATTCGCACAGATGCTGCGGCCGTGCTGCTATAAGCAGTGGCTACCCGTATGAAACGGCAGCCAATTAGTGAATCTGTATGCCACTGCCTGCCCTCGAAACCAAAACGACGAATAGATGTGCTTCTTCCCTGTATCTCCAGCAGCAACAGAAACATACAGGTAGCAACCCAGTTCCAGTCTGTTGACCAGTTCTATGGATGAACCACCCAGGGTCCTGCAGGTAAACAGCACCATCTCTCTGACATTCAGTTAATTTCAGGAATTGTGTTTATCTAGAGCGTAGTGACTTGTCAGCTGTGTTTACTAACCCAGTTCTGCACTCCAAATGACAGACTGCTCTCTCTACAAGTCAAATACAGTTCTGTTCATGTTCGGTTGAAAGTTTTCCGTCCGGTAATGTATGGCTCTGAGCACTATAGGACTTAACAGCTGTGGTCATCAGTCCCCTAGAACTTAGAACTACTTAAACCTAACTAACCTAAGGACATCACACACATCCATGTCCGAGGCAGGATGCGAACCTGCGACCGTGGCAGTCGCGCGGTTCCCGACTGCGCCGGTAATGTATCGTTACCTTTGTATATCTCTTCCTCTCTTTCCTTCTATCTATGCTAGAGTGTGCCGGACGTGTGTGTGGCCAAGGCGTGTAAATGACACGTGCTTACCCACTTGGTTCATTGCTCGGAAGGATTGAATTTAAGGGGGCCGGCCCGACGTCTAGTTATTATGTTAAAAGTGCGCACGGGTAACGCGGGGGAGGGCTCAAGCAACCAAGTGGGCAAGTAAGTAAATGCCAAGCTCCAACGTAACCTATAAGGACTCCACATTGCTCTCTACACAGGACTGGTGTTTGTAATGACTACTAAATCCATGATATCGAGTTTATAAGACATTTATTATTTATATTCCCAGAAACTTTACAAACTTAATAATTGCCGCAAACAAAGCCAAGTCAGATAACTTCTCGTTTTGTCTCACACTGAAGGTGCTTAAACTAACAGGCATCTCGTTGCTACTCAAGCACCGGGAAAGAAGATGGAACTACATTGCTGCCCTTGTGGTCCGTCTGCTGGGACAGTGATCGAAATTCGCATCCAGGATTACTACTTGGACCAAATTACAAAAATTCTTTTGGCGGGAAAAGGGGGACAAAGCAGACACAAACGTCTTCCATATACATAAAAGAAAGCAAATTCTTAAAAAATAAAACATCCTGTGAAATATGGCGCACGCAAATAAAGAATTAACAGCACACGCAAGCATCCTCACCTTAACTAATTTCCAAGAATGAACTGGTAGCTCGCTGGCACTGCAATTTGACACCACGTGGGTGACCGATACCAACAGCTAATTTCTTTGTACTCACCCATCTGTTCGTTCTGGCTTTCCATTCTATACAATTATTCACACGCTCAACCTATTCTTTATCAAAGTAGTTAGGACATGCTGCTTGCAAATGGGGGTTAAAAGGATCCGTGAACAAAATTTATGAGATGGCCTAAAAAATCACGTCACACGCTTAGAACCTTAAGCATCTCCCAGCAGGATTCACACTGAACCGTCATCTAAATTATTCATAAGCCGTTACGACCACGTTCAAATGGCTCTGAGCACTATGGGACTTAACATCTGAGGTCATCAGCCCCCTAGAACTTAGAACTACTTAAACCTAACTAACCTAAGGACATCACACACATCCATGCCCAAGTCGGTTCGAACCTGCGACCGTAGCGGTCGCGCGGTTCCAGACTGAAGCGCCTAGAACCGCTCGGCCACACCGGCCGTCGAAAACTGTTTAATTCACCTTAAGATAATCAACCAACGCACATGACCCACACCCTGGAATGCAGATGATGTAAAGTGAGTTGCCTGTCTTACGACATATGAAATATTTTCCTAGTTAGTTTTACACTGTCCAGTCAATTTAATGTGACCACCAATCAAAACCCCGAATAACCATCGTCTGCAGCGCAGACTGCCAGGTGAAGTGCGGGAAGAGAGTCAGTGAGGTCCTGGAAGATGTGGAGCCATGGCGACTCCAGTTCCGTGTCAGCAGCTCGTGGTCTCGCGGTAGCGTTCTCGCTTCCCGAACACGGGGTCCCGGATTCGATTCCCGGCGGGGTCAGGGATTTTCACCTGCCTCGAGAGGACTGGCTGTTTGTGTTGTCCTCATTATTTCATCATCGTTCATAAAAGTGGCGAAATTGGACTGAGCAAAGCTTGGGAATTTGAACGGGCGCTGATAACCGCGCAGTTAAGCGCCCCACAAACCAAACATCATCAACATCCAGTGCCGTGGCCATCAGCGTTAGGTTTCTCGATTGAGGAGCCATGGAATGTACAGCGGAAAGAGATAGACCCACAGACTCTCGATTGGGTTTAAATCTGAGAATTTTGGTGGCCAGGGGAGTACGTTAAACTTATTCTAGTGCTCTTCGAATCGTACGTCCAATGCGAGCTGTATGAGACTTGTATTGCCCTGCTGGTAGATGCCATCGTGAGGAGGAGAAACAAACTGCATGTAGGGATGCACATGATCCACAAGGTTAGACGCATACTGCTGTTGTCCCATTGCGCCTTCCAGAATGACCCAGGGAATGTCACGAAATCGTTCCCCTTAGCACTCCCTCCTCCGGCCTGAACACTTCCGACGATTGTTGTAGGGTGTTGCTTTCGGGCGTTTCACGTCGTTGACGCCAACGCCCATCTGTCTGACGGAGCACAAAACGCGATTCATCTGAAGAAGCCAACTGTCATCAGTCAGTGAACGTCCAGCTGCGGTACTGGCTTGCAAATTTCACTTTCGTAGCCGGTGAACAGCAGTCTCCACGGGTGCATGAACCAGGCACCTGCAGTGGTGGCCCACACGCAGCACGTTCACTGAACGGTCGCTGAGGAGATACTGGTTCAACAGCTGCAGGTCAATTCGCCCGTACAAATCTCGACAGCCGTCGTTCACTACTGTCATCTATGGTTCGTAGTGCGCCGCTGTTGCCTCGATACCGACTTTAGACATGCACGGTGTACTTTAATCACGGCGACAAGTGAACAGTTTCGGAAATCCCTCAACCCCTGGCCCTAAAGCGAATGATCACGCCCTTCTAGAGATCACATAAATCGCGACGTTTCCGCGTGACAACAACGACTGCACTGTTGTTGTGTACAGAGTTCCGCGTAGTCAGCGCGTACACAACTTTCCCACTAGAGCGCGCCCCGCTAAGCACAACAGCGCAGGCGCAGCGCTCGTCCGTCTCTGCACTACGAAATGGCGCTGTCTTAAGCCGTCGGCACACGGCCCGTGCTGTCGAACGTTAACGTTGAGCGTGCCAAGTTCAACGTGCTGCTGAACGCTCAGGAACGATGCCACTTGTGCATACGGTACGTGGGCCCCAACGTGGTATACGCGATCGCAACGCACTCGAGCGGCAGTTGAGGAATGTTTCTAGTTCGTAAATCACACTGTTTACTCAACGGGCGCGCGTAAAATTCCCACGTTAGCTCTATTAACACGCACATTTCCTCCATCTTCCACGAAAAGGAAAGTACCATGTCCAATCAATAAGCACACAGGATTATTAAAGTTCCATTACAAACAGTGCGTTACAAATTTGGAATAATTCTCCGCATAAAATAAACATTATTTCATCATTCCCACATTTTAGTATAACTCCAAGGTCAGTCTTACTTCATAACTGCTCCTAACCCGTAGCAGAATCTTTGCAACATGTGACTTATGAAGCGTAAAAGAAAAAGGAGGAACATATCTTTATACAAGTAGCGCAAGCTGTCCTTTAGATTAAGCCAACCGAACAAAGTCACCCCTCAAAAAAAGGTGAACTTCTATTTACATAACATCAAATATTATAGTACATACTTATATTAAACTAACAATAAAGTATCAGAACCTAATAAAAACGCGAATGTTAGGAAAAATTTTGGTTGTGTCAAGATGCGAACCACCGTCCCAACAAAATTACTGCGTGTTGGCCAGTGCCGCTACTCATTACGCTAAACCGACGTCAAAACTTTCGATCTTAATCTTAGTATCTTAGACCTTGCTGAAAATCTTAATCGTAGATATGTTACTAACTGAAACAATGCGCTTTGGGTGGATCTTCAGTGTGTCGTTGCCTTCAAATAGGCAACTCTCATAATACGCAACTTACAATAATTCTTTTGCCACGAATATTATTCTTTTCATTATTTTATTGGAACGAATCACACATTTAACAACGGGTTTTCCAGTGATTCTCAATTTGCTGGTGCTTAAAAACGGCATAATTATATACATGTAGCCTTGAAATGAATGCCAATATGGCGCCTCACAACTCTGTACTGAAGGGAGACGGCGTGCGTGTGACGTAGGTGGCGTTGTGCTATCTCATTGGTCAACGCTCAGACGCACTCTCAAAATATCTGACATGCCAGATATTGCTCTGCACGTTCGGGAAGACTCCTGAACGTGCTATTCCACGCTGTGACGTCAGAAAACTTGGCACGCTCAACGCTCGGATGCACCGTCCGTGTGCCGACGGCTTTACAGACGGACCAAATTCTACTTCCACCGATCCGCGTATTAACATGTAACGCAGCCAATGAGATTGCTGCTAACATAGAACCTTTTCTCCTCGCGGATCACACTCGCGCAGTGATACCTGAATGCTCGAGGTACAATAACGAGTGTACAGACCTCTGATTAGTCAGTCTGCATTACTCTGCATCAGTCTGCAGTCTGCGCCTAATGAGATTATCATATTCCTGTACATAGCCATGAAGAGAAATGTATAGACACTTTGTCAAGTATCAGAGATATGTGAGAATAAGATTAACATAGCAAAACCAAAGGAACGTCAGATTGTCAACTGTAAATAGCATCCAGAATGAAATTAAGTAAGGTTTATGATTTTTATTATTTTAATAAATGTGTGTGAAAATTAATCAAGCTCTGTTTAAAGTTGGTCACCGTCACTCTGCTACTCTAAGCGTGCAAGTGTCATTTCTATCGTCTGACCTAACGGCAGAAGATAAACACGCCACGATAAGACCACGAGACATACTGCTGACACTCGCCTACTTCGTTAGAGCGACAAGTAATATAATCTGATGGTGTGTGTACCGAAGATCTTACAGTACGCACACCACAACTGTTTTCCGCGTCCCCCAGACACGCTTCAATACTCTTCACTGCTAGTGCTGCCACCTGACGTCGCGGTTCTAGGCGCTTCAGTCCGGAACCGCGCGACTGCTACGGTCGCAGGTTCGAATCCTGCCTCGGGCATGGATGTGTGTGATGTCCTTAGGTTAGTTAGGTTTAAGTATTTCTAAGTTCTAGGGGACTGATGACCTCAGATGTTAAGTCCCATAGTGCTCAGAGCCATTCGAACCACCTGACGTCTGTTAGTGGTTATTGCACATTCACGTTGAGCTTGTATTTTGCCCATCCTTTATGTCGTGTGAATGATTTGATAGTTTACGTGTGGAACTAATGAAATTTTGTACATATAATGCCCACTTCATGGTATTCCTTTGTCGTCTTCTGTGCAGTGTCTAGTATTATACTGCTTGTTGTAATACTTGTCAGTATTGGGAATACTAATACTTCTGGTTCCATTATAACGGTGAATTATGAACGAACTATGCTACAGTGAGTAACTTTTTGGGTTAAGGTAACGAACGTTGAACTTACAAGTCCTGCAGCAAGTTAATATACGACTTCATGCTACTGAATATCTCTAGATTCGAATCTGTGCTTCAGACGGGAAGTTTTAGCTCTTTATGATTACCAACGCGATGCTTCATTGTAATTACTATAACAGTAAGTCAGATGGAACTCAGCACTTTATTTTATTTAATCGTATGGTTAAGGCCCCCGTCGGTTAGACCGTTCGCCGGGTGCCGGTCTTTCAATTTGACGCCACTTCGGCGACCTGCAGTTGATGAGGATGATTGGATGATTATGAGAACAGCACAACACCCAGTCGCTAAGCGGAGAAAATTCCCCGACCCAGCCGGGAATCGAACCCGGGCCCAGAGGATTGACAATCCGTCACACTGACCATTTTTTTTCTTTTTTTTCTTTTTTATCTTTTTTATAATTTTTCCTCTTTTTTTGACCACTTTTTCCCCTTAAAAAGCCTCTTAGGAAAATGGAACTAAAAAAAAGCCTAGGTGCCACCGCCACTTCTCATCCTATAACAAAAAATCTGATCCACTTCATGTGTTGGCTCCTGAGTAAACCCACCCCAGAGAGCTGCCTATATACCAGGGGAAATGTGGGAAATCAAGGTTAGGGCTATCCTTTGCCACTTTTTTTTACATGATTACATTTAGGGAACGTGTACAAATGAGAATTCTAGTAACTAAATGTTACAAGTAAGTGTTACAACAACAAAGGTGGCATAAAAGAGTAATCAAAAAATAAAAATATAAATCACTGATGTAATTCCAACTAAAAGGTTCTTCAATAATGTAACTGGTTCCACTTGGAGCCTCGCCATCGTTATCTGATATCTCCAATAGCGCCTTTGAAGGGCATCTGCAACGGAGGCATTCTGCTTCGCTAGTGCCTCAAGGAAAACAGCATCCTTGCAGCAGCTTGTCTCTTCCTTCGCTCATGGCTGACAAGGCAGAACGTTGAGCCGTTAGTGTGATGCGGCACAGAACATTAACCAGAGCTTGGCACTCCCCAGGTGAGTGGAGGGTTAACGAAAACGCTGCGTAAATAATTTGCGAAGAGCGTACGGTATTTCGGTGTGCGTTCGAGGGCATTGTGAGCATTTTGTAGGAACCACCAGTAATCAAGCTGCTCTTTCTCTCCGTCGCTAAAGATGTAGGCGACGGTAAGTCCTTTGAACCATGTAAGCGCATGATATTTTGCAACCGGAAAGTAAGTTTCATCGGGACAGAGTAGGGTCTGAGGGTCAATCATATCAGGTGTGACCCGGAGGTAACAAGCCAATATCTTCTGTATTAGTCGCCAAACTCCGGACGATGATGCGCAAGTAAAACGATGTTCATCGGTATCCAAAAGGTGACAATCTGGGCAATAAGGGGAGTCTGCCAGTCCAACAGTGTGAAGTCGCTGTCGTGTGGCATATTTTCTGTTGGCGATCTGATACCACTTCGAACGCACCGTGGATGACAGAAAGTTGTGGTGTATCGTTTTCCACACTCTTGGCCAGTGAACCGTAGGTTACTTGTTTTCCACCACGTTATGGGGAACAGCCCGCAGAAGGTTGGTATAAAAATCTTTCGCCTTTGGTGGACGTGTCGCGGAGAGGTTCGAGCTGACATAGCTGTAATCAAGAATGAAGGTCGACACATGGGAGAGCTGTGGTGCGACGTGTGCAACCGACACCGGCGGGACGTTTAGAGACTGGCATCAGAACCTGTAGTAAACGACCCGTGAGAGAGGTATATTGGCTTTTCCATCGTTTCCTCATGTTGCTCATGTAAAGGGCAGCTGCTCTCGCCCTGACGTTGACCAATCCCAGCCCTCCTTTGTGCACTGGGAGGGTAAGAGTGTCGTATCGTACTTTAAAGATATGACCTGCAGAAACGTAGTAACTGAAGGCCGCCTGAAGCCGGCGACCTATCTGCAGCGGTAGTGGGAGGACCTGTGCCACGTGGTTGAGTTTTGATGCTACGTAGAGGTTCAGGTATTCAACACGTTGTAGCTGATTCAAGTCCCGGAGCAGGTTCTGTCGCACCATTGCGCGTATGATATGTAATAACCCTCGGTAGTTTGCTGCAGCTGTTTTACGTACATCTTTCTTGAACGTGATTCCTAAATATCGCAGATCAGAAACTGGTGGGAGGGGAGCGAGGGCTTCCGGTCCGAGACCACGCCCAATATCCACCGCCGCCGACTTGTTGATGTTCAGAAGACCGCCTGCGTCCTGTCCGTATCGCTCAATCCAGGTTAGTACGCTTTGAACTTCGTCATTGAAACGAACCAGCAGGTCGTCAGCGTATGTCCTATAGCGAAAGGTGACGTCCCGCAGCGTGATGCCAGATAGGCGGTGGTTAAGGCCCCCTAGGAGTGGCTCGAGTGCGATTGCATAAAGGTAGGTAGAAAGGGGACAACCCTGTCGTAGAGACCTCTTAATGGGTACTGGTCCTACCGTCCTTCCATTGACCTGGACGTGTGAGCTGGCTGCGGTCCAAAGACGCCGTAGGGTGTCGATGAGGCCCGGGGGAATCCCATACAGTCCATCACTCGTAGGAGGAAGTTGTGGTGCACTCTACCAAAGGCGCGGTTGAAATCGACGGAGACGATCGCCGCTCTTAGACGGCACGCAGAAGCGATCGCTATTAAGTCCCTGCAGTCACCGGTGGCCATGTGTATGTTGGCTTCTCCCCCCTGCGACGTCTGTTCTGGAGCGAGGATCATCGGCAAAGTCGTCTTAATACGGCTCGCCATAATCCTGGTGAAAATCTTGTAATCGGCGTTCAGCATTGTAAGCGGCCGATAGTCGTTAATCGATAGCCCTCCACCTGGCTTGTGTACCGGTATGAGAAGACCTTCTACAAACGCTGGCGGCACAACACAGTCTGGAGACATAAGTTCGCGGAACATTATAACCCAGCGAGGCATCATGATGTCACGGAAAGTCCGGTAGAATTCGATGGGCAATCCATCACGTCCAGGAGACTTATTGGCCGCACCTTTGTCCACGGCGTCTTCGACTTCCTCGAGTGAGATTTCCTCTGTTAGTGCATTCACGGTAGCCTCGTCGATAGTACGTGTTACCTGCTGTAACACTTCAGTAGTGGCCTCGTCATCGACGGTTCTTTCCTTGTAAAGATGACGAAAATGATCCTCCAGCGCCTTTACTATGGTTGCTTGGGTCGTATATAAGCGACCGTCGTGTGTCCTGAGTTGTGTGATTAAATGTTGGCGTTGTCGGCGCTTATCCGCCACGACGTGTGCATAGTGGGGTCCTCTGCAACCGTTCGGTCGTGCCGTTGCGAGCGGACTACTGCACCTTCTAGTCGGCGCTTCGTCAATGATAGTATGTGAGCCTTGATTCTGCTTTGGTCATGTTGTCTCTCCGAGGAAGGGGTAAGGCGTTGAGGTCTCTGAGTGCCGCGTAGTAAAAATCGAGGGTCTGTCGATGCCACGCAGTCACGTCCTTGCCATATTGCATAAGTGTCCTACGGATTGCTGGTTTGGCACAGAGGAGCCACCACTCCAGGGTCGAGGTGTATCATGGGTGGCGGCGTTCACAGTCAGTCCACGTTGCTGCAACTTGCCGACGGCAATCCAGGTCCTGGACATGAGTTATGTTGAGCTTCCAAAAGCCATTGCTGTGCCAGACTTGTTGGGGGCGTAGGTGTATAGTGCAGATATAGGCACTGTGATCGGAATAGGTTTGAAGCCATAATTCGGCGTCCACCACACCTTGTGTGAGATCTTGTGACACACATATGCGGTCAAGTCGGCTGGCCGAATGACTGATGAGTGTGGCCAGAGCGGTTACCGTGGACTTTTTCCCACGTGTCGCACAAGTGAAGTTCTTGGATCATCGCACCCAGTTCCGGACAAGGCACGTAATGTGGGATTTGGTCCTTGGGGCGAATTACGCAATTAAAATCGCCGGCGAAGACGCTGTGGTCGTATCGTCCAAGGAAAAGGGGAGCGACATCTGTGGAGTAGAATCTGGCGCGGTCGTGACGTCTTGTGGTACCCGACGGCGCGTAAACATTAACGAATCGGGTGTTGAGTGCCGTAAATGCTATTCCTCTTGCGGAGGGAAGAAACGTGACGTCGGTAACTTCAATACCTTCACGCACTAATATTGCCACTCCGGTGTCTGCTGGGCTACCGGGCGTCACATGTGTGGCGTAACCGTAAAAGTGCGGGAGTGCAGTCGTTTTCACTTCTTGTAGGAAAGCAAAGTCAACTCCCATGGCTCGTATGGTTTCCTTCAAAAGTTGGATCTTGACAGGAGAACTGATCATGTTGATACTCATTGTCGCCAGGCGGTAAGCCTGGCAACGCGTTGTTTGGGCGAGGTTATCCATGTTGAAGTTGGAGAGAAGCGAACATCGGAAGTGATGTCACTCCCCGCCGAACGCGGTCCTCCTTGTACTGCTTATGCTGCATGATCTGGCGGCGCCTCAGCTGGCCGCGGATCGGGATCTTGTGTCTCGACTTCCTCAGCCCACGAAGCGGGCGCGGATGTCTGTTCATGTTCCATAGCCTCGGAATGTTTAATAGTAAGGGACCGGGCGACTTCGCTGCCTGCACTGGTACCTTCCCGCTGCTCACTGTTTCTGTCAATGGGCTGATGGTCGAAAGCTGCATGTTTTTCTGTCTGTTCTGCAAGGTTGGAGTCAGTGGAAACAGCCTCAGCTTCGCGGCTGGCTTCTTGAGTGGTCAGTTGTTCTTCCCCGGCCGAATGCGAACCGCTGTGTTCCGACACGGTCCGACGACGGCGCTTTCGGCGTTTCGGTGATCGCTGTTTCCGTACATGGCCTTCATTGTCAGAGGACGGCACTGACTCACGCTCCGCCGGAATAAACACTTCGGTCGGTACAATAAGGGAATCAATTGCCATCTTGCCGGCGTCAATGTCTGTCGCGTTCGGTAGCTCCAGAGTCGTAGTACTATTTTCCACCACTGGCCAGGTCGGCGGATCATCCAGGTTTTTGTCCGTGGAAAGTGATTCTTGTACCGCTGAAGCGATCGGCCGTGTCTGTTGTGTGGAGAACGTCGTGAGCGCCGCCGCGTAAGTCACGGGTAGAATAGTCTTCGCCGCTGGTGGTGCAACGTCCTTCGGTGGGAGTTGTGTGATCCGACGCTGGAGGCACTCGGAACGAAGGTGACCTTCCTTGCCGCATCCTGAACACGTCTTCGGCTGGCCGTCATAAATAACTATGGCCCGGCATCCTCCTATCTGTAGATAGGATGGCACGTGTCGTTGGAGATCTATCTGCACTTGGCGTACTCCATTGAGTACTGGATACGTCTTAAACTGGGTCCATTTTTCAGCCACGTGTTCGTGTACCGTGCCGTAGGGGCGGAGCGCCGCTACAACTTCTGCCGCCGGGAGTTCAAATGTAAGTTCGAATATGCGTATAGTCCGCAGTCCCATTGCGGCATGGCCGACCTTGACGTTGCCAACATTGCCATCTGCGTGGAAGAAGCGGAGTTCTTGTTTCATCTCACGAAGCACCTTGTCGCATGTAGTTTCGTTTATGAGCTTTACATAGACCGTGCTACTGACGATCGAAAAGTGAATGCCGACAATGTCGGCAGCCGGGATCTTGGCTTCCTCTTTTAAAAAGCGTTCGACTTCGAGCGCCTTTGGTCGGGTAAAGTCGTTCCGAAATGTGAATTTCAAGGTTGATCTTCTGTATTGGTTTGCCATGGTCTTGTAGCGCTACGGCGTCACGTTAGTGTCGGCCGAAGAAAGTAAACAAGGCGCGCGGGCTCTCTCTGACAGCGGAGAGCACACACCGCACGTCTGCTTCGCTCGGCTGCGAGAGCCGCACTGACCATTCATCTACCGGGGGCGGACAATTCAGCACTAAAGGTTGACGATTCATGCATAACGAGTGCGACTTCTCTCGCCGTCAGGTTATTAACGAATTTCCCATCTACAGGACTCTGCCTCCGATTGTCAACAGGCATGGACAACCTTTACTTATTCTTCCAAAGGTTAAATAATGTCTACAACCGTGTTGTAGATCGTCAAATGTTATGAACATCGTTGTTAAGATTTTTACTAATCAGTTTCAGGCACCTGTTAACAAACACAAACAGACGTTTGTAATAATATGAAGAACGCAAGTTGTACAATCGAGTAAAATACAAGAAGTTTTACAATTACAGCATCTGTGTGGATGTACACATTGCGTTACATTTCACTTTTCGTAGAGTCAAAAACATTTAATTGGGCAGTAGAGTGCATGTATCGAGTTCTGTTGTCTAGTTCCTGTTTTTGAGGTTATTTAGCGTGAAATGTAAGGTCATGTGTACTTACACATATATGCACGGCTGGCTTGAAGTCACGCGAGGCCAATAGCACCGATGAACTGCTGGGACCCTGTTCAACAATACGTTCTCATATTTTTTAAATGTGCTGATTCACTTCCACGTAAAATATGGAGGTAAGGTCTAATAAAATTTTATTTCACTAATTTAAATTCTTAGTTTGTCATTCAAGAATAGTAAGGCTGTCCACTCCAAAACTGAAATTAAAATTTTGGAATCACAACCTTCTTAGGTCATGTATATACTGAAAGTGAGTAAGTGAGCTGATTGTTCTTACTTTTGTTTGCACCAAGTGGATAAAGTAGGGTAACCGCCGTTCCTAATTTTTGACATCCGTTAAATTAACATCAAGCTAAACTGACGGTTTGCGCTGACTGTTTGAAATTTGATCACAGATTCCATTCAAAAGTGAAATGTATCGTATTATAAGATTATCAAGTTTAAACTTCTGGACAGAACACAGTTTTGCAAACGCCCTCCATAGGACTGTGCCACGCAGGAAAACATCGCGAACCACCGGTTGGAAAAGTCAGTTGTGATTAGCTGTAAAACTAAAACAACGACATTCTGACATGCCCGAGGGAGGACTCGAACCTCCGCCGGAACCAGCCGCACAGTCCATGACTGCAGCGCCTGAGACCGCTCGGCTAATCCTGCCCAGCTGGGTGTGTGTGTTTGTCCTTAGGATCATTTAGGTTAAGTAGTGTTTACGCTTAGGGACTGATGACCTTAGCAGTTAAGTCCCATAAGATTTCACGAACATTTGAACATTTTTGAACGGCCTCTCCTCACAGCTTCATTTCCGTCAATACCCCATCTCCTACCTTTCGAACTTCACAGAAGCGCTCCTGCGGACGTTGGTAGAGCACTTGCCTGCGAAAGGCAAAGGTCCCGAGTTCGAGTCTCGATCAGGCACACACTTCTAATCTGCCATGAAGTTTCATATCAGCGCACACTCCGCTGCAGAGTGAAAATTTTTCTGGGAACGTCCCGCAGGCTGTCGCTAAGCCATGTCTCCGCTATATCGTTTCTTCCAGAAGTGTTAGTCTTGCAAGATCCGCAGGAGAGCTTCTGTGAAGTTTGGCAGGCAGGAAATGAATTACTGGCGGAAGTAAAGCTGTGAGGTGCGTGGGTAGCTCAGTTGGTAGAGCACTTGCCCGCGAAAGGCAAAGGTCTCAGTCCGGTACACAGCTTTATAATAAATCTACTTTCAGATTCCAACAAAAGCGTTGCATTACTTATTGAACGTCCCTCGTAGCTAGCCAGACAGCCGCAAAAATGACATGTAAAAGATAAGCGGCTAAAATCGTGCATCACACACAAAATGTGAGGATATAGCACGCTCACGCATGTATCTGAGGCAATGCGCGAAACACAATCATCATCGTTGCACTAAAACCGCCGGCCGAAGTGGCCCTGCGGTTAAAGGCGCTGCAGTCTGGAACCGCAAGACCGCTACGGTCGCAGGTTCGAATCCTGCCTCGGGCATGGATGTTTGTGATGTCCTTAGGTTAGTTAGGTTTAACTAGTTCTAAGTTCTAGGGGACTAATGACCTCAGCAGTTGAGTCCCATAGTGCTCAGAGCCACTAAAACCATAATTTCCGGTCACAATTTACACATTACGACGCTACACTTTCAGTGAAATTGTATGTTTTCGGTGAAAAAGCCCCAGTGTAGACAGGCTATAGGAAGGAAATTCCGGGACGCTACGGCGATATGTTTTTACATCGTAAAAGCGGTGTTATGGTTCTGGAACAAGGATCGACCTCAGAAGCGAAGGCAGTTACGGCGAAACAATGAAAGGCTGTCACGTGTTGGTGGAGGCCACTTAAGACGTTGAGGCTGCTCGCTGCTGGAGCTGCCAAAGAAAATTCTCGGGGCGTGAGTGAGGCAACCTTCGGGTACGGCCCGCGCAGTTTCTTGCACCTTTCTGCTGCACGGCATTCGTTTGCACTTGCACTCGCCGGGCTCGCGACCACAGAAGACGTATTCCTCTACGTAAATAAAAATAAAAATTGCTGCAATATGAAAGCTCTTCACCTGAGAACTGCTTGATCGATTTGGGTGTTTTTTTTCTTTTTTTTCTTTTTTTTTTGCGCTCGTTATTGTTAGGACAAGGTTTGTATCGTAAGAAGACGTTGAATAAAGTCAGCAACCAGTTGTAAAACAAAGGTTTTTTTAGTCCTTGATCTAGGTTTCGCTATTTCTAAAAATATAGTCTTCAGGAGGAGTGGGCCTTGTTGCATAACATGATAGTGCATTAGATTATCTATTAATTGAATCTAATGCACTGCCATGTGATGTAACAAGCTCCACTCCTTTTCAAGAAGATGTTTTTAGAAATATCGAAACCTAGGTCAAGAGCTAATAAACCTTTGTTTTGCAACTGTTGGCTGACCTTTACAATCTCTTCAGATTTACACAGTTTCTGACTCGCATCCATGTTTAAGAGTTTGTATGACAGAAAATTTATGGAATATCCGACGGAAAAGTCGGAAATTAAAGTCAGTTGCAGCATGTACGAAATATCACGAATTAAGAACGGCTCGACAGATTTGGTTCATTTTTGTCATTCTTTTGTTCGCAATTGACAGGAGAAAGTTTGTATGAAAGAATTTTTTTTTTTTAAATCCACATGGACAGTCTGGAATTAAAATCAGTTTTAAGAGATCATCACTAAATACATAAAAGGGAAACGTTGTTCTAATGAACGTTCGTTCTCCAATGGATATATATTTTTGTAGTATATTACGTATATAGGTGTATATGTAATATATAAGTGGGAAACGTAGTTACCAAAAATCTCGAAAAGATCTTGACGGATTTACTTCAAGTTTTTGCTCAAATGATCAAATGTGTGTGAATTCCTAAGGGACCAAACCACTGAGGTCATCGGTCCCTAGACTTACACACTACTAACACTAAATTAAACTAACTTACGTTAAGAACAGCACACACACCCATACCCCTCTGGCGGGATGGGCCGCGTTCAAGTTTTTACACGATACTCTATCGAACATTCAGATGGAAATGGACGTAGAGAGGAGGAGGTGGTCAGAGAGAGGGGGGAGGAGGTTATGCATACAGAGATGGGGTGGGGGGGGGGGGAGGAAGAGATGTATGGAGCTACTGAACATTCAGACGAAAATTCACATAGAGAGGGCCGGAGGAGATGAACAAAGCAGACGGAAATGGACGTAGAGAGAGGAGGGAGGAGATGTGCAGAGAGAGTTGGAGAAGACAGAAAGACGGGGGGAGGGAGCAGGAGATGTACGGAGAGAGAACCGTGATGAAAAGATGGGCGGAGGGGGGGGGGCAGGGCAAGGAATTTGGGATATATATGCAATTCCGAAACATATTTAGAAAATTGCGAAGCATTGCTTGCTTCACTAATTAATTAATATACGTAATAATATACACACACAAAAAAGTTTCGCATCACCTCGGTTCCGAGAGTTCCGGAACCTGTACAGAAAATTGGAATAGAGATCAACATAACCATAATTTCCGCCCTTCTCATTGCTCACGAAAACCACACATCACCTGTTATACCACCATACACCGAGACCTTCAGAGGTGGTGGTCCAGATTGCTGTATACGCCGGTACCTCTAATACCCAGTGGCACGTCCTCTTCAATTGATACATGCCTGTATTCGTCGTGGCATATTATCCACAAGTTCATCAAGGCACTGTTGGTCCAGAATGTCCCACTCCTCAACGGCGACTCGTCGTAGATCCCTCAGAATGGTTGATGGGTCTGTCGTCCACAAATAGCCCTTTTCAACCTATCCGAGGCAAGTTCGATAGGGTTCATGTCTGGAGAACATGCTGGCCACTCTAGTCGAGCGATGTCGTTATCCTACAGGAAGTCATTCACAAGATGTGCACGATGGGAGCGCGAATTGTCGTCCATGAAGACGAATGCCTCGTCAATATGTTGCCGATATGGTTGCACTATCGATCGGAGGATGGCATTCATGTATCGTACAGCCGTTACGGCGCCTTCCATAACCACCAACGGCGTACGTCGGCCCCACATAATGCCACCCAAAACAGCAGGGAACCTCCACATTTCTGAACGTTTTTACGGTGTGTCTAAGGCGTTGAGCCTGACCGTGTTGCCTCCAAATATGTCTCTGACTATTGTCTGGTTGAAGTCATATGCGACAATCATCGGTGAAGAGAACGTGATGCCCATCCTGAGCGGTCCATTCGGCATGTTGTTGCGCCCATCTGTACAGCGCTGCATGGTGTCGTGGTTGCAAAGTGGACCTCGCAATGGACGTCGGGAGTGAAGTTGCGCATCATACAGTCTATTGCGCACAGTTTGAGTCGTAACACAACGTCATGTGGCTGCAACGAAAAGCATTATTCAACATGGTGGCGTTGCAGTCAGGATTCCTCCGAGCCATAATCCGTAGGTAGTGGTCATCCACTGCAGTAATAGCCCTTGGGCCGCCTGAGTGATTCACGTCATCGACAGTTCCTGTGTCTCTGTATCTCGTCGATGTTCACTCCGAGAGGCCGGCCGGAGTGGCCGTGCGGTTCTAGGCGCTACAGTCTGGAACCGTGCTACCGCTACGGTCGCAGGTTCGAATCCTGCCTCGGGCATGGGTGTGTGTGATGTCCTTTGGTTAGTTACGTTTAAGTAGTTCTAAGTTCTAGGCGACTGACGACCTCAGAAGTTAAGTCCCATAGTGCACAGAGCCATTTGAACGATTCACTCCGAGACGCCTTGACACTTCCCCTGTTGAGAGCCCTTCCTGGCTCAAAGTAACAATGCGGACGCGATCGAACCTCGGTATTGACCGTCTAGGCATGGTTGAACTACAGACAACACGAGCCGTGTACCTCCTTCCTGGTGGAATGACGAACTGATCGGCTGTCTAACAGGCGCTGCTCATGCATGGTTTCACCTGCCTCGAGATGACTGGGTGTTTGTGTTGTCCTCATCATTTCGTCATGATTCATGAAAGTGGCGAGACTGGATGGCGAGACTGGACTGAGCAGAGGTTGGGAATTTGTATGAGCGCTGATAACCGCGCAGCTGAGCGCCCCACAAACCAAACATCATCATCATCATCATGCATGGTTGTTTACATCACTGAACAGTCGAAGGGACTGTGTTTGCGATGCAATATCCACATTCAACGTCTAACTTCAGGAGTCCTGGGAACAAGGATGACGCAAAACCTTTTCTAATGTGTATACGTAGTTTTCTGGATACCTAAGCAAAATTAAAGTCGTTTCGTAGTAACTCGATCACATGGTTTTCGGCCGTTCGGGCAGCAGTGTGAGCACACGTAAAGTGAACTGATTTGAGAGATGTGGTTCACATTTTCGATGGCGAGGGGAAGTGCTATGAAACACAGTGAGCCAAATACTGAAACAGAGAAGGACGCATTATGACAAATGATGCTTATCATGTATGTGCCCATTGCAATACCCGAATATATGCTTCAACAGTAAATGAATCAGATTAGTTACATTCGATTAGATGTACTTTTTTCTATAGATCCATAGTGAGGAGATCCTTAAGAATGCAGAACGCGTCATAGAGCGACATTATGCAATATACAGGGTGTTAAGAAACAGTTTGCAAGTGTGTTGTAGGGTAGGTTGTGCTGAGAAATTAATGCCAAGAAAAAATTCTATACCTAGCGCCGTTTGCTGGTTAGTTAGCACTGAAGTTAGACAATCGTGCCGTTCTGCTTGCAAATTCAAGGGGCCCGTCAGATGGAATTGGTGTCAGTTCTCATAACGTAAATGACACCGCACGAGACTCCTCAGCCTATGTCTCAGGTATGATCCTTGCTACCGTCACATGTCCAATTTTTGTGTTGCTCTCTTGTTCGGTTTTAGGAAACAAAACGGCGAACACAACTGACGACACCTTCTCTGGCGGGCCGCTTGAATTTGCGCGAGCACTCGCCTGATTGGCTAACTTCAATGCTAATTAACACGGAAAAGGCATAACGTTTCGAATGTTTTCTTTTACGATTGTTTCTCAGAAAAACCTAATTTGTAACACCCTTACAAGCTCTCCAGACTGTTTCTGACCAACATGTATAGGGGCAATCAAATTAAAACGAGACAAATGGAAGAAAAGTAAACTAATAGTTTATTTAAAAATAATTGCATGGGGAGAGATCGGGACTGCATGTTACCCAGTTTGTTTCAAATACTTTGCAAAAGGTTCCCATCTTCCGTATAGACCCTGTCTGTCCCCATGTGATTTCCATTTTTGGTACCCCGAAGAAAGATATTCGTGGCCGTCGATTTGCTTCGGACGATGACGTGCACGCCTGGATACAATCATAGTTCCGTAGGCAACCGCGAACATTTTTCCAAGAAGGTACTGACCATCATCTCTCACAATGCAATAATTGTATTAACATCTATGACGATTACTTTTAAAATAGGAAAAACAATTTACTTATTTTTCTTCCATTAGTCTCTTGTTTTCATTTAGCTTCCCCCTCGTATATTTCTAAAGAAGAGGATATCCAATGTGCTTCCACAGATCCCAAGTGAAATTTTCATCGTGGATGTGGGCTATGTCAAAAACTATTAAATACGAGGGCTGGAACATTAATAGTGGCAACTATTTATTTACAGCTCGTACAAAATGGATACGTGTTTCAAAGTTTTTCTGACCTTCAAAGTAGTCACCAGCATTGTGTATATCCCGTTGCCAGCGATGTGGAAGTCGTAGGATACTCTTAGCAGTGCCAGTTGTGTTCACAGTTCGAGAGGTGCGGTCTATTGCCCGACGAATTTGTAGCAGTTCGAAGCGAATGCCATGAAGTGTTTCCTTCATTTTAGAAATCGAGTTGAACTCAAGAGGGCTTAAGTCATGGAAGTGCAGTAGGTAGTATAGCACTTAGCAGCCCCATCAGTCAAACAAATTTGTAACAGCTTGCACTGTACGTGTTTGAGAATTGTCCTGCAAAATGATGGTCAGGTATGCTTACTAAAGAAGTTTAGTGGACACATGAAGCTTATAATTGCGATTACAAAATGTTTTCACACAGTGAACTTCGGCGATTATTTCCTCATACAAAAACGCACTTACACACGCAGAGAACAGTCCGCGCTCTATTTTACTGAGCATTGGAGCAAAAGAATTACACAAATTAGAGACAATCTGAATTCCATACATTTTACTAAGTTCAAATGTAGGCAGGGGATCCATTGTCCTTTTTTGGATACACTGATTGGCGAACGATGCCTCCCCAATTGGATATTTACTGTTTTTCAGTCTCTTGGTACATTCGTCTTCTCCTACTATCCTTTTTAGTCGGTTAGTGCAAATAATTTTCTTCTAATAACCTAATGTATACATGTCGAAAGTAATTTTAGTGACTTATGACCAAGATCAAGGATGTGTGCATTCCGATACTAACAAATTGAAAACTTCGATTAGACGTATTTCGTGACAGTGACAAAATTTGAACCTGTAGAAACAACGTTAAAATAAAAAGTAGCTCGTATTTTATGAATATTTGATCCCGTTAGAAAAAGATGTAAAGAAAATCAAGTGGCATTTCATTAAAGTTAGACCGCGGCACATATGTAACAATACGTGACAGGAATGCACTGCAGGACATCGACCTGCAGTTCCAGCGTTAAACAATGAGTCATTTCACACAGAATATACCGCTGCCACCACATTGAACTTTGTTCATTTAAATAAATATCTCTGATATCTTACCTACCATCCTAAACACAACGTTACACTACCAACCTCACACAAATATAGGAATCGTAGTTTCGGTAAACTTTTTCGATACGAAATTTTTGGAAGTGAGACACAGATTGACGAAACAGGTATGCATCTTTGAACACCATTTGTACATTCAGCAGTAGCAGCAATTTGTTATAAAATGAAAGATTTAGTACCAGTTCTGATGAGATATACAGATTATTGAGTTTATAGTTGTGTTACCCAAACAGAAAGTCTGTTTTGCAAATACTAGTGGTATTGATGAATTACAAGTACGATATGAAGCATTTTCTATCAGTTCAAGGAATAATTACAAGTTGTTAAATGTAAGACAGTGTTGTCTGAAAAAAATTGTCAGTGTTCGAGATAATATGTATTTTTGTGGAGATTTTCTCATATAAGTATTGATTAATGAACGAGAGAAGGAAGTATTTACTGTTGTTTTTTTACAGGATGTGTGGATATTATGAGATATGAAGTTATACTGATGATACAGTGGAGGCAAAAATGTTAACAGTATTAGTGTTAATTGGTAATGATGATGATTGTTAGGATAATGATGATAATATGATAGAAATATGCAATGGTTAAGAATTATGAAGTATTATGAGGAATGAGTAGAAATGGTTGGAACATATGTTGGGGCTCTGTTTTTGTTGAATTTGATTTTCCTATGCATGGATATATTTCTTTAGTTCACATATAATAAAAAGAGAGTGATGAACAGTTATGTTTAGTAGCACAACAGAAATCTGAAACGGTAAGTAATACGAATTCGGTAAAAGGCAAAACAATTTTTTATATGAAGTTTTTTTGCTCTTCAGGTATAACTGGTGTGGCATACATTTTTGACATATTATGTTCTTATGTTTTGTGGTCTTTTTTTATTTTCCTGCATATGTCATACGAGTGCATTACCCTCTTGAGGTATGTACTTTTTTATTTTGTGACTAACCACACACCTTTTGTCTTCAGGTCAGATTATGACAGATACGATGATATACATATGTATTAAAACGAATTTGTGTACTATGCATACATTCCAGATTTATGCGACATAAATGTACTTAAGATCCACCATTGAATAACAAGTATTTATGATGATATTAGTCAGAGAAGGAAAACATGAGATGTATTTTGTGCTAAAATGAGCATTTTAATGATTTTTTCGTTTTTGCATTTTAGCACTTAATAATTAATTTTCTTTCCATGGCTTAGGTAAGTATTATGAAATGTTTATAATTCTGTTGCATAATATGAGTATTGCTTAACATATATTTTGCCTCCTGTGAACTCATCCATTACACAATCATTGGTGCACCAACAAACTTTTGACGCTGCTGTCTTATTGGCATTTTGTGATGACACTGGTATCTTGCATTTTTGTCTTGACATGATTGGCTGTATTTGCTACATCGCTTTTATGACGCAACTTTTGTGTATGAGTTATCTTAACCTAAGAATATGTTCTTCAATTTGCTTACTGACTTACCATAATGATTCTTTCGCTACATGTGCGTAGGATAAGACATATTGCTGCATTCGCATTCAAATGAAGTATCTGTCATGCCTATGTATGATTATGTATTTGACTGCATTGCTTTTCTGATGAAATATTTTTGTGAATATATGTATATTACGACGCCTACAGTTTTATGAGAGCTCATTTAGGATGAGCATTTACTGTTAGAGGCTATAAATAAAGTATATGTCATGACATAACAAAGTTATGAAAAATGGGTATAGGAGGACAGTAAAATGAAAATGTAACAGATGCACATAGAAATGAGAAAGAAATGTGAGTGTAATGTGAAAAAATAAATGAGTACATGCAAGTTGAATAATGATTATATTATGTGGGTATGATGATGATATAATGAAATGCAGGCGAACTGACCAGTACACTACAATAAAATATTACACACGATGACTGAGACTTCCCTTTTCCTTTATATGAACCGTGAAACATTTGATTGTTTGTCCTTTATTTCTGGCCTATGTGCATTCTTCCTCTTACATTGTGTGTATGTTTGTCATGTATGTATTTTTATTATCACTTTCCTGTGTTTGCATGTTAGTTATTAGATCTGAATAACTAAACATCTTCTGTAACATAGATGTATTAATGTGTGCACACTGGGTTTTCCTGTACATTTTTATGGCCACTCGTCACAATAAGAAGGTAGTGATATTTTGTAGTTGCTCCGCTTCTTAACTTTACTTTGTGCCTGGCTCAAAATATTGTATAGTTCTTTCGGGACCGTAGATATTTTATGATCATACTGACAATTGTGATCGACAAATACAATGTTTTAAACATAAGCTTCATCTTACACCTTCACGTAATGCTGATTTACTATTTCAAATATCTGGTAGGGATAAGGTACTCTTTTTTAGAGAGACAATACTGCAAGTGCAGTTCAGATTTTTGTAATGTATAATCACAAATTCATTGTAGTTGCTAGGTATTTAAACAAGTTTTGCACGGACTTAAAGGAAATAGTAGTTGACTGCACCAGTTACTTATTTGTTCATACTATGTAGGCCATAGAAAATGTGACACCTCCGACTGTGTAAAAATTCTTTGTGAAACCATAGACTCTTCATATCTCTGTAACATGTTTTGTTTACAAAAACAAAGAGTGTAAGAGATGATTTGCTTGTGTGAGATATTCTGTGTAATGGAGGAGGCACAATAATTGTAAGCAGACAAACAAAAATACCATCATTAACATATAGCATTTAAAAACATTCCATGCTTCATTTTGTCCATTCTCTCGATTGAAGGATAACCTCAAAAAGGCAACTACAATGCAACAGAGTCAGAAAATCGCACATGCAAATATCACAAAAAATATTTCTGTACACAAATGCACCTGAAAATAATAATAAAATCTCGACACGCGTTGTGTTGAGCATAAAAAAGTAAGTAACAGATATTTATTGGGACCTAAAAGAGGAAGCAGATAACAAATGTGATTGAGATGAAGTCCACACGAAATGTACCTACAGCTTGTCTAGAATGAAACATTGGAAGAAGCCCACTATTGCACTGAAAAAGTTAGAAAAGAAATTTTCCGGTCGCGGGAAAATTAAGTATGTAAGTGCAGCTTACAAACATAGATGCAGATATGCAGCAGTGCACTATTATAAATGATTTTATACGTAAGCTGTCTACGACTGCACGTTATTTGGAGGAAGAGGATTGGAGGTGACTTAGATTTTAAATTCTGTTGGACATAAAAGCTGTGGTACATTAAATGAATTTGCAACTGCGAGAAAGGACAGCCATCAGCTGTAGAAGGGAATGATGGCAATGAAAATTTTTGCCGGACCGGGACTCAAACCCGGAGTTCCCGCTTATCGAGAGCTGTCGCGTTACTACGCACATCAAAAACGGGTCTGCATCACCCCAGTTCCCAGAACTACAGAACATAGACGTTGACTGTGGATACAGTATCACAGACACAGTCCCCTTGGCTGTTCAGAGATGCCACTAAACCCGCCCAAAGATGTAAACAACCATGCATGAGCAGCGATCTTAGACGGAGGGGGTCCGACAGATGATTAGTTCCAGTCTTTTCACCAGGACGGAGGTAAACGGCTCGTGTTGTCTGTAGTTCAACCATGCCTAGACGTTCAATACCGTGGTTCGATCGCATCCGCATTGTTACTTTGTGCCAGGAAGGGCTCTCAACAAGAGAAGTGTCCAGGCGTCTCGGAGTGAGCAAAAGCGATGTTGTTCGGACATGGAGGAGATACAGAGGGAGTGGAACTGTTGATGACATGTCTCGCTCAGGCCACCCAAGGGCTACTACTGCAGTGGATGACCGCTACCTACGGATTATGCCTAGGAGGAACCCTGACAGCAACGCCACCATGTTAAATAACGCTTTTCGTGCAGCCACAGGACGTCGTGTTACAACAAACTGTGCGCAATAGGCTGCATGATGCGCAACTTCACTCCCGACGTCCATTGCAAGGTCCACTTTGCAACCATGACACCATGCAGCGCGGTACAGATGAGCCCAACAACATGCCGAATGGACCACTCAGGATTGGCATCACGTTCTCTTCACCGATGATTGTCGCATATGACTTCAACCAGACAATCGTCAGGCCCGTGTTTGGATGCAACCCGGTCAGGCTGAACGACTTAGACACACTGTCCAGGAAGCGTAGCAATGTGGAGGATCCCTGATATTTTGGGGTGGCATTATGTGGGGCCGACGTACGCCGCTGGTTGTCATGGAAGGCGCCGTAGCGGCTATACGATACCCTGAATGCCATCCTCCGACCAATAGTGCAATCATATCGGCAGCATATTGGCGAGGCATTCGTCTTCATAGACGACAATTGGCGCCCCCAACGTGCACGTCTTGTGAATGACTTCCTTCAGGATAATGACATTGCTCGACTAGAGTGGCCAGCATGTTCTCCAGACATGAACCTTATCGAACATGCCTGGGATAGAATGAAAAGGGCTGTTTATGGACGACGAACCCACCAGCCATTCTGAGGGATCTAAGACGAGTCGCCATTGAGGAACTTGTGGATAGTATGCCACGACGAATACAGACATTCATCAATGCAAGAGGACGTGCTACTGGGTATTAGAGGTACTGGTGTTGTAAGGGGTCCGTAGGCCCTTACTATAAGTTTTGCGATAGCACAGGTCGACAGGACAAACAATCGATAGGATTGCAGTGTTGGATACAGTGATTAAAATTTGCGTGTGACGATAATGAATAACAAAGAGGCCTGTGCTGAGATTAGCCGTTATTAATTTTGTACGACGAAGGCAGTGGCTGTCTCCTTACTTTGTGTTTTTGGTGATAAATATAGGTTGTTGATTAATGAAGCTGTGTTGTTGTTCTTCTTGGCACCAGACATATCATTATTACAGCATTTGAGAGGGACAAAATGGAATGTAACATCTCCGTAGCAGTCCAATCCGATTGCCAGCCCCATTAGGTGCACGGTCACATTAATTAATATCTATTTGGGCTGCTATCAGATCTCGATCGAGCGGGATAAGTCAGTAGAATAAACCGGAGTGTTACAGTGTGTACACCTATCTGGACCACCACCTCTGAAGGTCTCGCTGTTTGTTGGTAAAACAATCAATGTATGGTTTTCATGAGCAATAAAAATGGTGGAAATGATGTTTATGTTGACGTCTGTTCCAATTTTCTATACAGGTTCCGGAACTTTCGGAACCGATGTGATGCCAATATTTTTTTGATGTGTGTATCTACATCTACATCTACATGATTACTCTGCAATTCACATTTAAGTGCTTGGCAGAGGGTTCATCGAACAACAATCATACTCACTCTCTACCATTCCATTCCCGAACCGCGCGCGGGAAAAACGAACACCTAAACCTTTTTGTTCGAGCTCTGATTTCTCTGATTTTATTTTGATAATCATTCCTACCTATGTATGTTGTGCTCAACAAAATATTTTCGCATTCGGAAGGGAAAGTTGGTGACTGAAATTTCGTAAATAGATCTCGCCGCGACGAAAAACGTCTTTGCTTTAATGACTTCCATCCCAACTCGCGTATCATATCTGCCACACTCTCTCCCCTATTACGTGGTAATACAAAACGAGCTGCCCTTTTTGCACCCTTTCGATGTCCTCCGTCAATCCCACCTGGTAAGGATCCCACAGTGCGCAGCAATATTCTAACAGAGGACGAACGAGTGTAGTGTAAGCTGTCCCTTTAGTCGACTTGTTGCATCTTCTAAGTGTCCTGCCAATGAAACGCAACCTTTGGCTCGCCTTCCCCACAATATTATCTATGTGGTCTTTCCAACTGGAGTTTTTCGTAATTTTAACACCCGGGTACTTAGTTCAATTGACAGCCTTGAGAATTGTACTATTTATCGAGTGATCGAATTCCAACGGATTTCTTTTGGAACTCATGTGGATCACCTCACACTTTTCGTTATTTAGCGTCAACTGCCACCTGCCACACCATACAGCAATCTTTTCTAAATCGCTTTGCAACTGATACTGGTCTTCGGATGACCTTACTAGACGGCAAATTACAGCATCATCTGCGAACAACCTAAGAGAACTGCTCAGATTGTTACCCAAGCCATTTATATAGATCAGGAACAGCAGAGGTCCCAGGACGCTTCCCTGGGGAACACCTGATATCACTTCAATTTTACTCGATGATTTGCCGTCTATTACTACGAACTGCGACCTTCCTGACAGGAAATCATGAATCAAGTCGCACAACTGAGACGATACCCCATAGGCCCGCAGCTTGATTAGAAGTCGCTTGTGAGGAACGGTGTCAAAAGTTTTCCGGAAATCTAGAAATACGGAATCAACTTGAGATCCCCTGTCGATAGCGGCCATTACTTCATGGGAATAAAGAGCTAGCTGCGTTGCACAAGAACGATGTTTTCTGAAACCATGCTGATTACGTACCAATAGATCGTTCCCTTCGAGGTGATTCATAATGTGTGAATACAATGTATGCTCCAAAACCCTACTGCAAACCGACGCCAATGATATAGGTGTATATTATTGTACACGTCAGACGCCGTACTTCGAAAGTCGCTTTCCCGGTATCGGTATGTATTTCATAACGGCTGTAGTCGCTGCAGTGCCAGTTTCTTTGGACATGCATGCATGTCCAAAGGAACTTCGCATCGCAATCAGAATAACACGGTTACTGCAATATTGTCATTATCTTCCGATACCGAGCAAGCGACTTTGATACATAACACGTAAACTGAAGGTGAAGAGGGGAGAAAGGAAAGGAATGCAACTATCAATGTCAGCTGTGTTGGGATTTTATGCAGCATCAGCGGCGACGAATGAAAACGCGTGCCGGACCGGGGTTCGTACTTGGGATCTCCTATTTACAAGGCAGTTTCGTTAACCCCTGCGACACCGGGACATAATGTTTATCACAGTTGCGCGGAATATTTCGGTACGCCTCCAGGCCGATCCACATTCTTAACTAGCGCCACATATCCGCAGTCCCTCTCCATGTGCGAAAGGACAGACACGATGCGTTCTCGTCATTGATTGGGCTCGATAGGCGATAAATCCACCACCTTCACTGCGGACACGCAATAACGTTGGACCTCCTGCAGGAATCTTATAGTGGTGAGCGTGGAGGCCATTGACGGGGGTTGAGGAAAGGTGACACCAGGTTGGAATGTGGGTTGTGTTCCAAAAATGAACAGCATTGAGACAGAAGTGATGACACTTTCTGCAGGACCTGACCATCATTTTGCAGGACAGCGAGTGAAATTCCGTTGTCACGAAATGTTCTAAATGCTGTGAACACATAGAAACACGGAAAGTGCCAAAATGTAAATAAAAATGACCAAAATCATCGCACTCGCATTTTCTTCCACTGTGTATAAGCGGTTGTTCCCTATTCTTACGTGATCGTCTGTATGTTGTTCTAAAGCTTCACGTTACTTTGTACGTGAAGAACAAACTAGAAAAATTTTATCTTAGTTTCTACTAATGTTGCTCGAAATGATAGTTGTTCGTTCTTGTTCTTCACAGGTTGGGATAGCAAGATATTGTTGATTAGTCAGTAGGGAGTGTTGGGGTTAATATTCGAGGACTGGGAAGGCGAAGCAGTGTCAAGTCCATTCTGCAGGGAATGCTGAACACTCTTCTCTCTCCGGTGCCACAGTGAAGTTCTGGAACAGTGGGGGTCCTGGGTAGGGGGGTGTCTTGTCTTTGGGGTCTGTCATCTTTTCTTCTTCAACTCCAACACTCTGAATCTTCTATTTAATTTCTTACTTCTCATCAGAGTACCAAGCTCTCCTTCCCTCTGTCCACATGCATATGCCTCTATTGCTGAGATCCTTGTAGCTTACCGTGTCAACACTTGCCATTGTTGACAAAAGCCTGTTTCACAGTAGGATCTGGGAAACAAGCTAGTATTTCTGCACTCTTGAAGATACTTGGTCAGGCATGTCATCTTATAAAGCAGTCTGCATACTGCACACTTCAAGATTCTCTACGAAGCAGTCTGCATACTGCAAATATCAAGACTATTTACATTTATGTAAAGTACAGACATTACTGCATTTACGCTTTGGAATTTTTACTAGCTTTGAAATTCTAAGTTACATTTTAGCTCATATAGTTAAGAAAGAACTTGTTCTTTCCTTCTGCTATTGAGTAATAATTTTGTATTATGCTTCATATTAATTTACATACTTAATCAAATAGTGGATTTATTTCATACCATAAGTAAAATTCTTGTCCCTCCATGTGTCAGAAAAGGTTTTGTTCGACTTTCAGTTTCACAAATCCTCTTGAGTGTGTTGAAACATAACAGAGCCACTTAAAACATGCATTCTCCAGATGAATTCAGAATTACACATGCATACAAAAAAATATGTAACTCATATAGAAAAAATTATAGCTGCAAAAATAACTGCTTGATTTCATTTACTTCAAAGTGTAGAAGCTCTATACATGAAGGGAGACTCAAGTACTTAACGAGATATGTAAATGCATTCTTGCAATTATGTATTCGAGAAATTATACTCAAATAGTATCACAAATATGACCCAACATAGAATTGTACTTGTCGTTCTGGAGTAAACATACGTTTATATATGTATTTTCAGTTTTTATATGTTAATTTTAATTGTTAGTTAATCAAAAAATGATCCTAAACAATGCCGCAGATTGTTCGGAATTTATACATAGGGGTAGACATATTGGCATAGGGGGGTCAGTACTTTGTGTGTATTTGGACAGAAAGTATGTTGCTTGTTGAGCATGTTTCATTTCATTATTGTAAATATGTTACAACTTATTTTAGATTTGTCAAGATGGTTTTATTTACTTTGAGATGATAATAAATATTCAGCTGAAACATTATACTAGATTAAAAATTCATTTAACTTTATGGTTAAATCCTACAGTCGCTGTTTTCTACTGCGACAGATCACCAGCAATGGTGAGTACTTTAACTTAAATCAAAATTAATTCATAGTAATGTTTTAGAGATGTGATAGGAATGGAATGTGTGTCAGTGAAGAATGTGCAGGACAATTGTCTGACTCGTACCACTTCCACTTGCGATTCTGTAGGAACTAATGTGCAGATCAACTGCAAACAGTAGCAAGAATATTAATTGCCCCATCTTCTGTCCTAATTTGTTTATTTCCATTACAATGTTTAGGTGTTATGCTACCACTTTTAGTAACTCATTGAAGATTATAAATAATTGCCAAGATGGTCAATATCTATTGGGATATCTTGCCTCGTACACTGTACAAGAATTAACTACAGTCTTATGAAACTCTTTGTGCATCATGAGTGTGTCTGCTTTTTAGGCATTAGTAAATCCCGTCAACCACTCATGACCTACTGCTTGGACTGTCCTATATTAACTGATTAGCAAGTCTTTATGCACTCAAGAAACATACAAGCACACTGTAAGCAAACATAAGAACATTGTACGTAGCAACTATGCAGGTTCAGTGGCACAGACAAGTGTCAGTGTGGAAACTGTGTACAGTATTATAATGCATAAATGACTCGTACTAGATTCCTGCAACAAACGCCACTGACATTCTGAGGTATACCACTTTTAGTTTCTTATTGTCAATAGGCATTGTTCCATTTAAAAAATTGTATGTTTGCACAAACAATACACTTTCTAAGTATTATTTATGATCTGTTTCTTGGTTAACAATATGAGCTCCTGACTACCAATTCATTTTGTGAAAACCACACCTGTTCCCATTTCCACAAGATTTGCCGTGAGCGTTTTAGATGATTCACCCTGCCTTTACTTGCAGAATCTCTTCTACTTCTTTACAGTAATTTCGTTTTTATATCCAGTTTAGCATCCTGATATTAGGCTCATTATTTCCACCTATATCCATTCTGCAGCATTGGAAGTGCAGCTGGCACATCATCAGGTTCCAACTCGTGTTTCAGAGGAAGATTCAATAGTTTGATTGTCAAATGCTATTCATAAACCATGCAAAAGCATTAGCAAGTTAAAGTGAATCATTATGTTTATAAGCTTTTTAATAATTTTTGTTTGGTGTAATTGTTCTTAGGATATATATGATACTTAACTCCTAATTTTTATGATGTCTGCAGTGGTTAGTACAAATTGTGATCAGACCATTGTTTTTCACGGAAAACATTTAAAACCACACTCTCAGAATCTCTCAAAATACTGCTAATTGTAGCATGACTCTGCACTAAAATATCATTTGCCAGTAAGCACTCAAACTCACGTAAAGAATCTTTGAGGTACCCGAAAACCCAACATCAACACAGTGGGTTATGGCTGTGGAATTCAGTGGAATGCTCAGCTGCTACATCAGCATTGCATCTTGCCGTCATCGAGGTGCTGTAATAGGTGTTGCTAGTTCATCTTACTATTCGTGCATGCTACCCATTTTTATTATTGATGCTGCTTATCTTCCATTTATCACAGTCTGAGTATCTGCTTCATGCAGATACCAGTACTCTTTTAACCCTCCATTGCTTGTATGGGTGACACTTGTCCCACATGATTTTCCCATCTAAGTTTTGTCTCAAGTGGATGGAGTTCATGCCATTAACACTCTATCTGTAAGCTTCAGCCATCATTGGCTTTCAGTTACATTGGGTTGAACTGTTTGTGAAACATTATTATAGTTTGGAGGACACTTGTCATCTGCACAAGTACAAGTGCTACAATCTGAAACAAAGTGTACATTACTTCACTGGTTTCCTACATTCGCTTGAACTTTTATGTACATTACTTTAGGTATATCAAAACTAATTACAGTTAATTTGCTTTTTACATAGAATACTTACCTATGAGAAATAATGCTCTCTGCACCTCTAGTTTGTGGAATAAACATCTTAGATAAAAGAAAACTAGGACAGAGTTTAGCAGCAATCTTAATGTCTGACTGGAATAGTTCCATGAGCTGAGTGATGAAGTTCCTGACAATGAAGAGAACGAGAATTTTGTACATTAAATTGGTCATATTTGAGCAATGGAACAAGAAGTATCAGAAAATCATGAATATCACAGGCAAAAGTAAATCAAGAGGGCATATTTCTTTTACGAAAAATTGGAATGGCTAACTGGAAGAAAACTAAATATTCTACAAATATTATAAAAAGATCTTAGAATTATATTACACATTTATCAGGATCCAGAAATGAAGCCCATATACGAGGGTGGTCCCATAAGTACCTGGACTGACTGAGAGATGGCAGTTGTTGTTGAAAAATACCTCTGAATTAGAAAGTATATGATCTATGAAGCATATGTTTCAAGTCTGAAGACGCCACATTGTTTAGTATTTGTTTGGCAGCCACCAGTAGTGAATGTTGTGTGAACTTGTTAAAATGGAGAAAATTGGTCATTGTTACCTGATGCAATATATTATTTGAAATGCTTCAGTGCAACCAATAGTAAAGCTTCTACTTTGAGAGAGTCTGCTCCTTTGTTGACAACAGTAAAATATTGGGTGCCTGAGTTTAAGCAAGGCCGTATGAGCTGCCAAGATGAGCATCACAGTGGTTGACCAAATGAGGTAATGACTCCAGAAATGGTGAAAAAAATCCACAAAGCAGTACTGGATGATCATCTACTGTAAGTGCATTTCAGAATGTGTGGTACATCACATATTGTCTGAAAACTTGGACATGAGAAAACTGTGTGCAAGGTTTATGCTGTGTTTGCCCACACTCAAGGAGAAACAATGTCATAAAGATGTTTCAGTTGAGTGTTTAGAGAAGTTTCAGAATAAAAACCTGATTTTTTGCACCTTTTCATAACCATGGATGAAATATGGGTCCACCACTTCGCTCCTGAGACAAAAAAGAATCAAAGCAATGGTCACAAATTGGAGAACAGACTCCAAAGAAGGCAAAGACTGTTTCATCTGCAGGCAAGGTCATGGCGTCAGTTTTTTCGGGATGCACTTGGGATAGTTTTCATTGACTACATTGAAAAAGGAGAAACTATCAGTGGCGAGTATTATGCAAACTTACTGCAACATTTGGGCAAAGACGGCCACATCTGGCCAAGAAGAAAGTGTTGTTTCTTCAGGACAAAGCACCAGCTCACACATCCCTCATTGCAATGGCCAAAATTAATGAATTAAAGTTTCACTTGCTACCTCACGCACTCTATTCACCAGATTTAGCTGCACTGGATAATTTTCTGTTCTCAAACTTGAAAAAAAAAGACTTGGTGGTCGAAAATGTTCTACAAATGAAGACATGATGTTGGCAGTTAATGGCTATTTTGAGGAGTTAGGCAGTTCTCATTATAAAAAGGGTATCGAACATCTTTTAAAGAGATGCCTACAAGATGAGCAACTACAAACCCCACACATTGTTCTAACCACTTTCTTTTGAGCAATGAATACTTTTTGTCTAAATGTTGAGTTACCCCAAAATATTATGCTGCGTGACATTAGAGAGTGAAAGTATGCAAAGTATGTTAACTTACTAACTTCTATATCCTCAAAATTGGCAATTATTCTGAGTGCAAAAGTTGCTGAATCTAGTCACTTTAGAAGATCCAAAATACGAATTTTCCAATTAAGATTCTCATCTATATGTACACTCAAACTTATTGTGCTCTACCCTGTCTACTGACTTCTGTTGATGTGTTATATTTATTGAAGGAACTGTACTTTTTGCAGCAGAAAATTGGATGTACTGTGTTTCTTCAAAGTTTAGAGCAAGCCCATTTGCAGAAAACCAATTAATGACTTTTCCAAAGACCTTATTTGTATCATTTTCAATTGGACTTTCTTCTACTGGATTAATAATGATGCTTGTATCATCAGCAAACAGTGTCAGTTCAGCTTCCTGTTTCAGATAAGAAGGGAGGTTGTTCACATATATCAAGAACCGAAGGGGACTGATGATTGAATCCTGTTGAACACCTGATGTAATTTAACACTAGTTAGATGAAGTGGTAAACTTATTTCAGTGATTTGACCCATATAAGGAAACTTTTTGGTTCCTGTTCTGTAGGTGACTTAAACCACTCGTATGCTATTCCATTTATATCATAGAATTGTAATTCCTATAACATAATGCTTTGGACAAGTCACAGAAAATTCCTATTGGTGACGTTTTACTATTTAAAGACTCTATAATGTGGACAGTGAAATTGTATATTGCTGTCTCAGTGGAACTGCGTTTTTGAAATCCGAGCTGTGATTTACTAAGTATCCCATTACTGTTGAGATGGCTAACCATTATTGAGTACCTTATTTTCTCAAGGATTTTTGAAAATGCTGTAAGCAAGGATACTGGCCGATGATAATTGACATTTGAGGTGTCCCCTTTTTGTAGAGAGGCCTGACAATGGCATATTTTAACCTGTCTGTGTTGCATACGCATGTGTGATTTCTTTTATTTTTTGGAGAAGGCTTTGACCAAAAACTCAGTGTTAAACAATCTATTTCATGTGCCTGTCTGCAACTCTTTACAGTGAGTAGCAATCTACCCTTTTCATAACTGTTAATAAATGAAAGTTGTTAATACTCATTTCTGTCTTCTAGAGGATAGAAACTTTCATTTCTGCTAAAACTTCCTGTTTAGCACAAGCTTTTGCGTACGAAGTACATAATACAGGTGCTTAATTTTTTCTCCTTTCCAGCTATGATGTATGTAAATTGGCTGTCAAAGTTGACTAGTAGATTTTTAAAACCAATCATTCTTGTACAAGGTATGAAACAATGCTAATTCTAGTTGTTCCATGCAATTATATTCATAACGCTGACTGCATCACAGCATTTAATTGTACTAATGAATGCCTGGTTACATTATAATGCTTTTACATGCATGGTCATTCTTACAGCTGTTGTATTGCTTTATGTGCAATACTTCTTGTTTTAACTCTTCAAATAGTTCAGCACTGTTCGTGGAACAGATATGCACTCTGTCACCATCAGCCATAGTCAACAGCTGCAGTAGGTCTGATTCAAAATTGTTGTTAATCGGCATTTTCAGTACAGTAATAATTTTGTCAATATATTTATGCCACAGAGGAATAGTGAATTTTCTTTAGTCATTAAACAACCTACTCACCAATGTTATAAACTGAAATGAGTGGCTGTAGTTTAATATCAAATGTATTTCCTTTTTCTCTTGTTTTTTCTTAATTACATTACTTTATTTCATTCTTTACTGAATGATAAAGAACTTTTGACATTGACTGTCAGTTCGTTTTTCTTCTGGTGGACCAATACATCTTTCAAGTATCAAATGGTATATCCAAATGACTAGGCAACTCGATTCTAAAGTAGCATAACAATTTGATGTAGGTGGTAGGAATTTTATTATTTATGCATTTACTTTCATATGATGTAATGATATGAGAAGCTGTGACGGACAGGTTCACTTACAGCCTTATGTTTGTTGTAATGTTACACAAGTTTTGTCATTTTATTCAATTGGTGCTACCGGGGGATGAAACTTAAGTAGGGACTTTGGGTAACATCACCTTGGTTTGCTGCCAAACCATGTGAAGCACACATCATTTTCTTGTTAAGTAATTTAAAGTATTCAATATTGTTTTTGTTTCATAGTAAACAGAAGCTGGTTTCATTCCATTGCGTTCTTGGTTATTACTTCTTGTTTGTATTGCACTCTTTGAATCTGTGGTGTCGGTAGGTCATATTGACCATAGATAACAGTAATCTTTGGAACTCAGGTCACTCATTTGAGCCACCATGTTAATCCAGTCTGTTCTTATATCTTGTACTGTGTGCATGTGTATGATAGTTATCGAAATATACATATGTGCAGGTATCAGTGGGAACAGTTTATTCTGTATACTGCAATTCGTAGTGTCATGTAGAATTACCCCATGCCTAACATAAATTATTTCACTCATATGTTACTGGTAGCTATAATCTTCAGTGTTATCGACTGTAAACATGCCTACCATCAGATTCCCATAGCATCGGATGACATCCATAAAACAGCTATTATCATGCCATTCGGTTTGTTCCAATACCACTTCAAGCCATTTGGCCTAAGAAATGCAGTGGCGTTTCATTGACTCCATCCTATGACAGAGTTTTGCTCCACATACCTGGACGATATACTATTTTCCAGCAAGTTAGCTAAGGAACATGAAAATCATTTATCCAATGGCATTGAGGTCAACAAAGGCAAATTACAGTTGTGTCAGCCTTCCATCACTTTCTTGGGTCACACCATCTCCACTGACATAATACAGCCTCACAAATCTCGTGTGCAAGGTGTCACTTCACTGCCGCCCCCGGCTACTTACAAAGAACTCCGATGTTTCCTGGGCACAATAAGTTACTGCCGTCGTCACCAGCCTTCTGCTGCTGCCGTGCAGGCCCCACTGACAGACTCGCTGTTGGGTAAACAGACTTCAGGACTCAAACCCGTTCACTGGACTGCACCTACGCTGGAGGCTTTCAATGCATTAAAGACTTCTTTAGCTCATGCCGTGACACTCGCCCACCCTGACCTCTTGGCTGAGCTGTTCATCACTACGGAGGCCAGTGACATTGGAGTGGGAGTGGTACTACAGCAACGCAAGATAGACATGGTTTCCCCTCTTCATTTCTTCTGTAAACAGCTCAGAAGAAATTCTCCACTTTCGATAGAGAACTCCTTGTGGTCTACAAGGCTGTCAAACACTTCCGCCCCGATGTGGAGGGTCACTCGTTCTTCATCCTCACAGATCACAAACCACAAACCACTCACAGATGCTTTCTGCAACCCCCCCCCCCCCCTCCTCCTCACCATCCTGCATTTCTGTCACTTTAATCTAGTCTCCCAATTCATAACCAATGTTCGCTATATCAAATATCGCCGCAGATCAATACTATTTCACGCATCATTGACTTATCCAACCTGGCCACTCTACAAGCCTGTGACGAGGGATCTCAAGATCTGCTCATGGACCCTTAAACATCCCTTGTGTTTACTAAAGCTAAATTCCCCAGCATTGTGGACAAAGTATGGTGCGACCAGTACCTTACGCCCATTACTCAACCCCACCCCCTCCCTCCCTCTACGCTGGCAGGCCTTCGAACTCTACATAACCTTACTCACCGTGGTGTCTGCTCCAGTCCACGGCTCATCTCTGAGCGTTTCATTTGGAAAAATATAAAGTGGGACTGTCAGACCTGGGCACACAGCTGCATCCCCTGCCAATGCAACAAATCGATCCTCTTTCACCGTCGCGGAGGGACACAGATACATTCTATCCACAATTGACCACACATCCTGCTGAGTAGAGGCAGTCCCCTTATGTAACATCAGTGCCGAGACTGTGGCCGAGGGTTTTATCTCCTCACGGATTGCTAGGTTCAGTCATCCAACCACCATCACCACTCGTCGAGGTCAGCAGTTTGAGTCTTCCCTGTTCACCATTTTATGTAACATCTGTGGCATAAAGAAAATTCACACCACAGCCTACCACCCACAAAGCAACGGGCTAGTGGAATGGTGGCACCGCACTCTAAAAGCAGAACTCAGGTGCCACAACTGCCTCTTGTCTGAAGCACTTTCTTGAGTACTGCTCAGCGTCCGTTCAACTTTCAAGCCTGACTTACACGGAACTATCTCAGAATTGGTTTTTTGTGGAGAACCCCATCCTACCAGGGGAATTTATTCAGCCTCAAGTACCTAAAGACTTCTCCCCCCCAATGTCATAAGTTGCATACACAATCACTTCAAACATGCACGTCTGCACCCACCTATCAGCCACTCCTGCCAGACACTTACTTGCCAACCACTCTCAACACTTGCTCCCATGTAATGCTGAGAGACAATTCGGTCTGACAACCTCTGCAACCACCTTATCTAGGCCCCTTTAAAGTCCTCCAGCAGGGCGATACAACTTTCGACATCAACGTCAAGGACAGTCCTCAAACTGTTTTGTTACACCAACTTGAACCAGCATTCGTGGAACACGATGCCCCTCTGCTGGCTCAGTCTGATCCTCCTAATGACTCTCCTGCCAGTGTCCCTCCCGCTGTGGAGTCCGACAATGAATCTCCTTGGGCCACCACACTGTTTTATTCACCTGACGCCTCCCTGTCACCTTTTGTGGGTTTCTCACACACGTCACCCTCCACCTCGTGTGCAGGTTTTGCTGCTACCTCATCGACTATGGAGACACCATCTCCCATAGTCACCCTGATCTGCAGTGTACCCCCACACCGCATGGACGACATTTCAGTCAGCACTCTCGATGTTTGAGTTCTCATTCTACTCACAGACACCACAGCCCCGCCACCCAATGACCAGTTAAACATCAGTGTTGTGCATAGCCTCACCCTCCCTTGTGAGTGTGACCTGATGACAATTTGCGCGATCAGCATCCCGGCTTGCCACACACACACACCCACATCCACACCTCACCATCCGCTGTTCAACCCACCTGCTCTCAGGCTGGCCGCCGCATCATCCACCCTCACTGGCTCAACGACTTCAAGGTGGACCTTCCTCCTGTTGCTTTGCCTCTGAATTCCGCCCCGGTAGGGGTGGTGGTCCTCGTTGTGCCGCTCCCAGCTTGTACGAATACCAGCAACATCGATGCCCACACGGTCTTCCCTCAAGACCCATATGCAGTACTCCTTACTGCCAAGGAACGGGGACGATAGACAACATTAATCTTTGGGACTCAGGTCGCTCATCTGAGCCGCCATTTTAATTCAGTCCATTCTTATACCTTGTACTGTGTGCACGTGTATGATAATTGTCGAAATATATGTATGTGCAAATATTACTGGGGGAAGTTTATTCCATACACCGCTACTCGTAACCTGTTCCCATAAATCGTATTGTAAATATGTTACTCCTACTCTGTCTGATTTTTGCTAATACCAGTAATATTGCAGGGGATAAATGATTCCACATTAGGTGGCAGTGGCCATGAGTGTCTGAATATATAAGTGCTTTCTATCTCTGAACATGGTCTTTCAGCCAAAAGCTTAAATGTTTAGTACTGTTTTCATTATACCTGTCTGCAGCTCACTGATTGCTCCATGTGGTGAATAGCAGTCCATCTTTTTCATAATACTGTTCATATTGTGTTTTTGTTTCATATAAAATAGAAGCTACTTTAATCACATGATTTTCTGCAGGCTCATATATATTTGTTTCTGCTTACAAAGCCATGTATGAACTGCTAATTTGTAAGTATATTGCTCATATTCTACCTTATTTTTGTTTGAGTTCTTTTCCATACTTTCTTGCATTTAATGGAGAACTCGTTGGACTGGGAGGATGATTCTAGTGCATCAATTTTTGCTAAAATGTGTTGTTTTTAGTGCTTGTGAATAATGTGTGAAAAAATATTTGAAGCTGCTGTTGAATTTTTTAGTATTTGCAAGGAAGAGTTCTGTAGTCACTGAGTTTACAAAACATAATCTGTGGCAAAAAGCAATAGTATTCAAAGCAGAACTGCATAGTCATTGAATGACAAGATGTAAAAAAGTTAAATACCAAATTTGTCAAAAGCTTGCTAGCATGAAGTTCTCCATTAAATGTGAGAAAGTACAGAGGAATGGTGTGAACATAAAGTAGAAAATGTGCAACATATTAAAATGCATTAACATCAAGTAGTTCACATGCAGATTTGTACGCAGGAACAAACATAAGTGAACCCACAGAAAAGCATGCGGTGAAACCAGCTTCTATTTTATATGAAACAAAAAGAAATATGAAATCATTTACCCCACAAAATGTTATGGAACAGTGCAGTACATACAAAATGTTGTAATCAGGAACACAATGTGATTAAAACCATCTCTCTTTGACATGTGCTAACGTGCAGTTATTCCCACATGATCAAAATTCCAATATTGGGATTAATAAATCAACACTTTTACAGTCAAAAGGTGAACATATTGTCATTTACAAACTCTTTCATGACTGTAGGTCTCGAAGATTCACTTCTCATAATTGTTTTTTGATTGAGATTTCATGAATATATTACCTTGTACAGTCACCAAAAGATTTCCATGCATGCACTTAATCACTCAACTACAAAGCCCTCCAATAAAGCATAAATGAAAAATGTTATCATCTAATACTCATATTCTGTTTGCTGAATGACTCAGTTTGTGCCCTTCTACAACACGTTCCTCATTTATAATGTGACACTCTGGTCACATCCAATGACAAGGCCATTTCCCTTATTTATAGTGTTTCTGTTAACTTTGTCGGTAGAAACCTGCAAACAGCCTGTTGTAAAATTGAAATTGTGTGGTTTCAATAAAGAATAGAAACATAAAACTGTGTTTTATCATGATTTTTAAAGAATTACTTACAAATCATCACATCATTAAAATACTGTAGTTAAGTACTGTATTATTATTCTTTACTATGCATTATGACTTATTTATTATTGTAGTTGGGGATGTCTGATTCTGAACTCGAGTAAAATGCTGAGTGGTTACAACTGAAGTGCGGCTGCTCAGGGAGATCCAGTGTGGGCTGTAATTACCATATGGTGGTGAAACTTGGTAGATACACTAATGGGATAAAGCGGAACCAATGTACATTGGGAAAAAATTAATTTCAATTTTTGCCACCAGGTGCAAATCTAATGCCATACAGCATTTTGTAAACATCTCTGGTGCTCATATTGAACAAATTGTGTAAGAATTGCTTAGTAATAAACTGACAATTATTCCCTTCTGTCTTATTCGAACTTTTCTACTCGTGTCCTGTTCCTAATCCACTTCATGTGCAAACATGTCTATACATCTTTCTTGCATTCACAGTGCCAGATTTGCACTCGGTGGCCAAAACTGGAAGTTGTACTGTAGAAAAAAAAATCACTTCTGTATTTATGCATTATAATATCTACCAAGTTTTGCTACCACATGATAAGTACAGCACACACTGGACCCCTGTGAGCAGCTGCATTTTAAATATATTCACCCAGTACTAGGGTGTTAAATTGTTCTTTAAATTCATTTATTTGCAACATACTACACGTGAATCTGTTGGATTGGGCCTAATTCCTAGTATGTCTCAACCTTACACTAACTAAATCATCATGAGACAACATGCATTGTAATCGGCTTGTGTTAGCTGCAAATTGCATATAATATTTTGATGTGTGGATTTATGACATGTTGTTAAACATATAGACTGTTAATATGCTTCATTGGGTATTAAAAATTGTATGATACACTGTTACATGAAGCAATGAGTATGGATAATAATATGCTTCACATGCAGACTGTTGTATTACTATAAAGTGTTGACGAAGAACAATGAAGCAGTTGTAAGTAATGCCAGTGTGAATGTTTACCACAGTATTGGAGATCTGCATGTTTATAATGAAATTAAACAGAAAAGAGGCCAAGATAAGGAGATTCATTTAACTCTTAATGCTACAGCAGTTGGTTGGAATTACAGATTGAAGGGCTTTGGGAGAAAGGAGGATCATAGCAAGGAATATGAAAGTAAAGTACAATTAGCAGAACTTTAAAAATCATTTTGTTACGTGTGCATTACAACATGTGAAGGTTGACTCAAAAGAAATAAAATTTTAGATAGTAGAAAGTTTGCATACTTGCTTACTTAGAGCAAATCACTTCTTTATAATTGCCAGTTGTCGTGGTTTATTGAAGAATTTCTTTGCTCAATCTCCCACATGTAATTAGGCCACACACATTCTCATATTAATGTGCCAAATCAGCATGTTTGTAGCAGAAATGTGAATTAGGAGGTATTTGACGTAACTTGTCAAGTTGCAAGAATGTCTTATTTTTTAGTCAAGTACTGTTCCTGTCAGGACACAAGTGGAAAAGTTCTCAATGTTCTTTCTGTTAACAAGCTGTCTGTAGCATATATTAGGCATGGAATTACTGAAAGAGAGAAAAGTTTACGAATATGTAGATTCATAAGGGTTGCACACTCAGTGAAAATTATGCAGTCTTCAAAATTAATGGTCATATGAAGAACCTAAGCTTTTGACACTGATGACAAGAACCCAGATTTAAAATTCTGAAGCTATGGGGATAAAATACAGGGAGCAAAAGGCAGTGTACAGGTTGTGCACAAAGGACATTGCCATTACAAGAGTCAAAGGACATGAAAGAGAAGTGGTAACTGAGAAGGAGGAGAGACAGGGCTGCAGCCTATCCCAAATGTTATTCAGTCTCTACACTGAGCAGGCAGTAAAGGAAACCAAAGACAAATTTGGAGTGGGACTTACAGGTCAGGAAAGAAGAAATAAAAGAAATGTATTATGACAGTGAAGACTAAGGATGAAGGGCAGCTGAATGGGATTAGTAATATCTTGGAAAGAGTTTATAAGAAAAGCATCAATTAATGTTGTTCTAAAATGTAGTAGGTTAGGAAATGAGACACAAAAAGTAGTGAATGAGCAGTAAAGTAGCTGACAATGGCTGAAGTAGAGAGTATATAAGGGGTGTCCCATAAGGAATGCAGTTTTTCAATTGAGCACCTTTTTCAGTTTGTTAGGTTGCCAGATATGAAATTTAAGCTACTGCTATCTGACTATATTGCGATTACTGACTGTCATTGTCAACTGGAATTTGTGTGTATTGTTATCAGCTAAAATAGAGTGATACATGACGAATGAACAATCCAGATTTTGAAAGGGCATTTCAAGTACATTGAATGCCATGCAGAGACCATTTGAAGACGTGTAATTTTTGTATCCAAAATGTGCCTAGTGTGTCAACAGTGCAGAGACTGGTAAGGAAATTTTAAGATACAGGATTGACAGGAAACATAAAATCACACGGATGTCCTCATTCTTGTCAACTGGTAGGAAATGTCTCGGTCATTAGTGTCCCACTGCTACAAGTGCAGTGAAGTGAATTCACTGCCATTCTCAATGGTGAGCCCTTCTGAGAAGGAATTTGCATTGAATTTTAACAAAAGATCTGCATTTGCATTTTTTTATGATACAAACAACACATGAGCTGAGGTCAAGGGACAAGTGTTTGCTGATTGGGTTTTCATATAAAAAAATAATAATTTTCTGTGACAAGGCACCTTTCTGGCTTAAAGGTTATGTGAATAAACATAATTGCCAGGTTTGGGGCACAGAGAATCCTTACAAAGTCAGTGAGAAGTGTCTTTACCCAGAACAAGTCACTGTTTTGTGCAGGTTGTGGGCTGGCTGACTAAATGGGCCATACTTTCTTGAAGGTAAGACTAGAAATGCAGTGACAGTGACTGGTGATTGTTATTGCCAGATGATGACACAGTTTTTATGGGTGCAATTGCAAGGGCAAGAATTGAGTGTGAATGTGAAAGACAGCCAACAGGATGAGGGCAACCTGCCACAATGCTTGTTGAAACAACGAGGGTGCTAACAGAAAGATTTCCTGCTTGTCTCATCTTTGCAATGACGATCTGAAATTGCCACTGGTGTCAAGTGATATGACACCATATGACTGTTTTGTGGAGGCATGTCAGATCTTGCATTTAGTTGAACCATACCACACCTCAAGGTGTGGTAACAAATCTAGCAGCACACCTCTGACTTGCTTTGATGTTTCACTTTTAACTGACCTGGTGCTGATCCCAAGTAGTTGATCAGTACTTGAGAAAATGTGCAGTTGTGTCCTATATAGATGAAGCACACTTTTTCAAAAATCTGCCAATAAACCAGAGCAGACTGTTTGTCTTCCCTACCACAGTCCTCAGATGCTCGTTCCATTTCATATTGCTGTCTAACGTTCCATCCCGGTATTTAAATGATGTGATTGTGTGAGATAGAAGATGTCTACATCTGTGTGTTCTGTATTTGAACATTACAGGTTTTGTTTTTCCAGTTCATCTGCATTAACTTACATGTTTCTACATTAGAGCTAGCAGCCATTCATGACACTAGCTAAATGTTGTCTGTAACCTTGTATCCTTCTACATTCACTCTTCCTTCCCATACACTGCAGCATCCAGCTGCAGATTGCTTCCCTCCATATCATTTATGTGTACAGAAAATAATATTGGCCCTATCACACTTCCATGGGGCTCTCATGATGATACCCTTGTCTCTGATGAACACTTGTTATCATCTGGCCAGATTACCACTGACGCACAGTGATGCGGGTGTCGTGAAGGGGTCAAATGGAATATGAAGAGGTGCTCTGTTGTCATTGCTGAGAGTAGGTTCTGTCTGTCTGTCTGGGAACATACTTTTTCTCCAGAGCTTGCAAGGACCATTGCCAAGTTGCAACAAACAGCTCAAGATGCTTTGGGGCAATGTATCACAGGATGCCATTTGGCACATTTATGATCATCTATGTGTGTGTCAATATACACCTGCATTGTAGTGATGTGACAGGACACCCTTCACTGTGACACGTGTTTCATTTGACCTGAATTACAATGATGTCACATCATGTGACAAAAAATTACCATTTCTTTGAGGGTGTTGTAGTTTCCTTTTTCAGCAGAGTACATGGTACGCATTTCATTGTAACCTGTCTAGTTTAGTAAATAAATCACCTTCCTTGACAAGGATCTCAATATTTGCTTATTTTCTGTTTATTGTTGTTACTAAGTATATACTACAGGTCAAAAGTATTCGAACACATATGAAAAAAGCTGTACTCTTTATTTTAATTGACACTCTTCAAACTAAATAGGCTAACAAGACAAATATTTTCTCTCTCTGTCATTAAGTACCCTTCGTGCTAAGAACAGCTGCACAGACTGTTGGCATTACAGAGATAATATTTTTGCAGAGATTACAGTCCAATACATCCGTAATCCATAGATTTTCAACATTATATGACATCAGTTCTCTGATCTCTCTGCCGTGTTCATCTCAGTGCGTGAGGTGGTGCAGTGGTTAGCACACTGGACTCGCATTCAGGAGGACAACAGTTCAAACCTGTGTCCAGCCATCTTGATTTAGATTTTCTGTGATTTCCCTAAATCGCTTCAGGCAAATGCCGTGATGGTTCCTGTGAAAGGGCACAGTTGACTTCCCTCCCCATCCTTCCCTAACCCGAGCTTGTGCTCCGTCTCTAATAACGTCATTGTCAATGGGACATTAAACGCTAATCTCCTTCCTTCCTTCCTCCCTCAAGTTCATCCCGTAAGTATTTGATGGGATTTAAGTGAGATGGCAGACTTCACCAGACCGTATTCTTCAGTTTCCCAAATTTCTCTCCTCTATTGACTTACTGTCGGCACAATTTAGAAGTCTGTCTGGGAGCATTGTCTTGCTGCAGAAAAACCCACAACTAATATGTCTCTTGGCAGATTGAACTGAATTGTTGATCAGTATATTGTCATATCTTTCCTTCTTTAATGTTCCATTAATTCTCACTACAAAGCTGATTCTATCACCCACAAAACATCCCCACACAGTGACCGAGCCTCCACCACTCTTTGTCATTGGCATTACATACTGACTTCATATGTTCTCCATGAAGTCAATGTGTAAACATTCAGTGAAGGCTTCCAAATTTAAAACTTGATTCATCCACGAACACCACCTTGGACCATTGCTGCACTCTCCAGGTTTTACGTTGCTGTGCCCATTGCAATCAGTTCAACTTCTTTCTCTCGATCCATTTAAGTCATGGTCACATAAAAGGCATTGCTCTGCTGAGACAAAGGTTGGAGCTTCTCACATATTGTTTACTTTGTTGTTAATTTCAGGTGCAGGAAGAGTCCTCACATTTACTCTGTACACATATGAACTAATCTTTGCTTTACAATGTTACTCAGGGTCTTCCAGATTGTCAAACACTTGTGCTGGCACCAGTCTGCTTGAACTGGAGCAATGTATACACCACTGTAGGCTTGGTTAAGCCAAATTTTGGTACTATTGCCTTGCTAGAATAGCCTTTGTGATGCAGAGCTACAATTACAGCACTTTTTTCAATTCCGACCTCCTCCTTCCATATTATTAGGAGGTAATACGGCATGAACTTGATCAAGTATACAAACTCACTACTAGATGCACACAGTGTACAAAGGCAGCAGGAGAAATGAGGCCTATTTAAATGGAATCCTCTTAGGTAAATGCCATCAGTGTTGTGGATACTCACCAGCACCTCTCTGGGTGAACAATGATTTGGATACATAGCAGATGAGCTTATTTTTAGCATGTTTCTACTTGTTTTACTATCAGAACAGGTTTATGGTAGAATACTCAAAATTAAATCCCTGTTTCTAACACAAATCAATAGCTGTGACTGAAAATACGTGTCCTACCAACCGGTCCCTTCTTCTTGTCAAGTTGTGCCATAAACTCCTCTTCTCCTCAATTCTATTCAATACCTCCTCATTAGTTATGTGGTCTACTCATCTATTTCTACAGCATTCTTCTGTAACACCACATTTCAAAAGCTTCTATTCTCTTCTTGTCCAAACTATTTATTGTCCATGTTTCACTTCCACACCAGGCTACACTCCATAAAAATACTTTCAGAGACGACTTCGTGACACTTAAATCTATACTCGATGTTAACAAATTTCTCTACTTCAGAAACGCTTTCCTTGCCATTGCCAGTCTACATTTTATATCCTCTCTACTTCGACCTTCATCAGTTATTCTGCTCCCCAAATAGTGTCATTCCCTCAGCATCACCCGACTTAATTCAACTACATTCCATTATCCTCATTTTGCTTTTGTTGATGTTCATCTTATATCCTCCTTTCAAGACACTGTCCATTCTGTTCAACTGCTCTTCCAAGTCCTTTGCTGTCTCTGACAGAATTACAATGTCATCGGTGAACCGCAAAGGTTTTATTTCTTGTCCATGGATTTTAATACCAACTCCCGAGTTTTCTTTTGTTTCCTTTACTGCTTGCTCAATATACAGATTGAATAACATCGAAGAGAGGCTACAAACCTGTCTCACTCCCTTCCCAACCACTGCTTCCCTTTCATGTCCCTCGACTCTTATAACTGCCACCTGGTTTCTGTACAAATTGTAAATAGCCTTTCGCTCTCTGTATTTTACCCCTGCCACCTTCAGAATTTGAAAGAGAGTATTCCAGTCAACATTGTCAAAAGCTTTCTCTAAGTCTACAAATGCTAGAAATGTAGGTTTACCTTTCCTTAATCTTTCTTCTAAGATAAGTTGTAGGGTCAGTATAGCCTCACGTGTTCCAATATTTCTACGGAATCCAAACTGATCGTCCCCATGGTCAGCTTCTACTAGTTTTTCCATTTGTCTGTAAAGAATTCACGTTAGTATTTTGCAGCTGTGGATTATTAAACTGATAGTTCCGTAATTTTCACATCTGTCAAAAAGTGCTTTCTTTGGGATTGGAATTATTATGTTCCTCTTGAAGTCTGAGGGAATTTCGTCTGTCTCATATATCTGGCTCACCAGATGGTAGAGTTTTGTCAGGACTGGCTCTCCCAAGGCCGTCAGTAGTTCTAATGTAATGTTGTCTACTTCCGGGGCCTTGTTTCGACTCAGGTCTTTCAGCGCTCTTTCAAACTCTTCACGCAGAATCATATCTTCCATTTCCATTATATTGTCCTCAAGTACATCACCCTCTATATACTCCTTCCACCTTTCTGCTTTCCCTTCTTTGCTTAGAACTGGGTTTCCATCTGAGCTCTTGATATTCATACAAGTGGTTCTCTTTTCTCCAAAGGTCTCTTTAATTTTCCTGTAGGCAGTATCTATCTTACGCCTAGTGATATGCGCCTGTACATCCTTACATTTGTCCTCTGGCTATCCCTGCTTAGCCATCTTGCACTTCCTGTCAATCATATTTTTGAGACGTTTGTATTCCTTTTTGCATGCTTCATTTACTGCATTTTTATATTTTCTCCTTTCATCAATTAAATTCAATATTTCTTCTGTTACCCAAGGATTTCTAGCAGCCCTCGTCTTTTTACCTACTTTATCCTCTGCTGCCTTCACTACTTCATCCCTCAAAGCTATCCATTCTTCTTCTACTGTATTTCTTTCACCCATTTGTGACAGTTGTTCCCTTATGCTCTCCCTGAAACTCTGTACAACCTCTGGTTTAATCAGTTTATCCAGGTCCCATCTTCTTAAATTCCCACCTTTTTGCAGGTTCTGCAGTTTGTAACGAACAGAGTGTGGTCAGAGTCCACATCTGCCCCTGGAAATGTCTTACAATTTAAAACCTGGTTCCTAAATATCTGTATTACCATTATATAATCTATCTGATACCTTTTAGTATCTCCAGGCTTCTTCCGTGTATACAACCTTCTTTTATGATTCTTGAACCAAGTGTTAGCTATGATTAAGTTGTGCTCTGTGCAAAATTCTACCAGACGTCTTCCTCTTTCATTCCTTACCCCCAATCCATTGTCACCTACTACATTTCCTTCTCTCCCTTTTCCTACTACCGAATTCCAGTCACCCATGACTATTAAATTTTTGTCTCCTTCACTACCTGAATAATTTCTTTTATCTCATCATACATTTCATCATCTGCAGAGCTAGTTGGCATATAAACTTGTAGTACTGTAGTAAGTGTGGGCTTCGTGTCTATCTTGGCCACAATAATGCATTCACTATGCTGTTTGTAGTAGCTTACACGCACTCCTATTTTTTTATTCATTATTAAACCTACTCCTGCATTACCCCTATTTGATTTTGTATTTATAACCCTGTATTCACCTGACCAAAAGTCTTGTTCCTACTGCCACCAAACTTCACTAATTCCCACTATATCTAACTTTAACCTATCCATTTCTCTTTTTAAATTTTCTAACGTACCTGCCTGATTAAGGGAACTGACATTCCACACTCCAATCTGTAGAATGCCAGTTTTCTTTCTCCTGATAACGATGTCCTCTTGAGTAGTCCCCGCCCAGAGATCCGCATGTGGGACTATTTTACCACCAAGAATATTTTAACCTAGAGGACATCATCCTCATTTAACCATACAGTAAAGCTGCATGCCCTCGGGAAAAATTACAGCTGTAGTTTCCCCTCGCTTTCAGCCATTTGCAGTACCAGCACAGCAGGACCGTTTTAGTTAGTGTTACAAGGCCAGATCAGTCAATCATACGGACTGTTGCCCCTGCAACTACTGAAAAGGCTGCTGCCCCTCTTCAGGAACCACACGTTTGTCTGGCCTCTCAACAGATACCCCTCCATTGTGGTTGCACCTACTGTACGGCCATCTGTATCGCTGAGGCACGCAAGCCTCCCCACTAATGGCAAGGTCCATGGTTCATGGGGGGGAGGTGGAACCATATAGTTTCATTTAATTAAAGCAGCTATACCTGGGATTCAGGTAGGATCTCCTGTTTCATTTGATTCTGAGGTACTATTCCAATACTGTTGGACACGTTCCACACTCAGGAGGATCCCCTCTTTTGTGGGTCTATGGAATAAATAATTAATCTAATCTGAGAGGCCCTGCAGTGCTGTTAAAGTTTCGAGGGAATACCGAGAGGAGACTCGGGTTTGAATCCCAGCCCTGCTACCAATTTTATTTTGTCACTTCATATCCATCAAATGGAAATATCAACTATAATCACTCGTCAGATATAAGGTAACTGCAACTAACATGAGATATCAATTCTGTGTAGATTTCATGTGAGAACTGACCCCTCCTCTTGTGGCAGGTTATTGGAGCAACAAGTCATTCCATGTGACTGCAAAGGGCACACCATTCCCATTTTCTGGAATGGTTGCAAGGCAGATGCACATAATTGCAGGCCTACATTACGGATAACAATCTGTTGAAGCATTAAAGAACACAGTTAACATTTGTGACACTCTTTGTAGACCAGAATTGTCTTCTCTAGGTCTCAACAAGAATTTGATGAATGGTAATTGTCTGAAACTTTGCCAATAAAGGAATGGAGCAATAAATGAAATACTCGAAAGTGTCATTCATTGGTTCTCAGTAAATGGTCTAGCACTTCATTTACAACGAAAAGGCATCTTATTCGGTTTTGTACAAGGAAAGACAAATCATCACTAATAATGAAGCATGATGGAAAAGAAACATGTGAAAACTGATTGTTAAAATACCTGGGGGTACATAGTGATGAGAACCTGAATTATAAATCACATATTAAGGAACTTTTCAAACAACTGAGTGCAATAATATTTGCTCTAAATGTGATTGCCATAAGTGGCAATGACAGCATTAGAAAATTTAACTTCCTTCTTTCATTGATGTCATATGGAAAATGTGGACCTGTGACCCCCACCCCTCCCCCTACATACACACACACAAATGCACAGTGCCTATCCTGAAACTTCACATAGATAATGAAATTAGGTAGCCTCACAACACATACACTCTTATGAAGTTTGTTGTAAAGGATCAGCACAATTTGAAAATAATACTAGAATTCATAAATACAATACTAGGAAGAAAAACAGAGGGACTTAATCTTCTTGTAGCACAGTAAGAAGCATAGCATGCAGCCATAAAAATATTAGACCACCTCCCTTTAATTAACAAGGTGCTGGCTGATAACAAAAGTTGACAAGTGCTATTCCATACATGAATTTCTGAGAACGAACCAACAGGTTAGCCACGAGCACTGATGTGCTGCTTCCTGGACTTGTGTAGGTGTGGTGAACCCAGACTGAATCAGCCCAGCCGGTTAACAATGAGGGTCGGTGTGCCGGCAAGTCTGGATGTGGTTTTTACGCAATTTTCCACATCCCACAAGGTAAATACTGGGCTGGTCCCCATGTACCACCTCAGTTACACAACTTGCAGACATTTGAAAAACATTTGCACTAGTTCATGGCTTACACTAGACGCAGACAGCTAGGGTACATTACTTCTGTCCTGGGGGGGGTACGTGATGGCGACAGGAAGGGCATCTGGCAACCCTCTGATATCAACATTGCCAGCTCCATAGTATCAGGGTCGACCCCATGTTGAAGTGGAACAAAGGCCCATGCAAATATTGAGAAGGCGACATCCAAAAATGAACATATCTACTAAATGCCATTTTTCACAGTCAACATGAAACTTATTTTGGGCATACACAAGAATGAAAATAGCATATTGCAGTGTGAATGCCTTTTACTTTTAGGCCAAAAGGCAGTTCATATCTGTAAATCAAATCTACAATAAAAATATTCCTTTAAAAAGCACATTTAAATATGGACATGTTCTCATTACATGAACCATGAGTGATTTTCAAAAGCAAAAATCTTCTGTTTTCTTTCAAAATAACTTACCTCTTACTGGATAATGCTTGTTATACCATATCATTTCACATATATTTATAGTGTAGTATGTGATATCATAGAACAAAATTGTAAATTGGCCACTGTAGCACTAATATTAGTTTTCACTCTTTTATTCAAATTTCAGGTTTTATTGTTACTTCACAATTATTTTAAGTGTTTCAGATCACCATACCAGAATAAAATCATGTAACTGTGGCATTAACTATCTTTAGAAATATTCTTTGACATAAGTGTTACATTTAAACATGGAAACCAGAATAATTTTCTTAACAATCACAAGCAACATGGAAATATCATCAATGATGGTTGAGTTCCAACTTAACTCCTAGTGATTTCTCCAGTCTTCTTAAAAAATAGTTTACTGTAAACCATCAACATCTTTTTTTCTGTTATCTTAAACTGGATGGCTGAAATGTACTTTGGCTTTTGTCCAAGGATAGGGTTTTGTAATGGTTCATCTGCTCTTTTACATCTAGCTGGGACTTCTAGAATGCAGTTGCCTTAACATCAGTACGAGTGTTTCCGATAGCTTTGTACTTGTGTATGGAAATACATTTTATTTCACATATGTAATGTAGATCTTGAAGGCCATTAGATAGGGATTTCATATCAGTCAGCAAGGTTTCTTAGCTCAGTCACTGATTGTAGATCTCGTTGTATTCCTCTTTTGTTACAATTGTTGACCTTTTTCTGAGAAGTTTTCCTATTCTATCAAAAACGCAGTCAGTGGATAAGTAACTGTGTCCTTGTAATAATAATTATTAGTACTATGCAACATTTTATGAGGGAGCACAGAAGCACAAACTGTTGCTCTGCATGAGAACAACAGTGTGACTGGAAAGGAAATCACTCGACTGGATCTGATGGATTAGTTATCCTTCACACAAAATGTGTATGTGGACACACATGTATTTTCATAGGCTTGTATCTTGGCAAATGTTTGCTTTCACTTAAATTGTATGATTGTTTAGGTTCTGCTTATCCTGTTTGTTGTTCCATTCTGTGTCTCATTTATTTTAAATTCCAGACAAGTTTGCCTTTGCATGTAAGCTCCTCATATATGGCTGGGTCATACATATAAAATTTTGTTGAATATTAAGACTGAAACAAAAAGCAACAAAGTTCAGTAAATAGTCAGCATGAACTAATGTTGTGCAATGAGAACCCCAGAAAAACAGACAATAATAGCTCTCAGGTTACAATTGTCTTCCTCAACTTCCAGAAAACACTTGGTGGGGGGCAGGGTGCATGTTAAATGCTTGCTACACCCTCATTATTCTTTATGCCACTTTTGATTTTTGGGTCATGACAAATGCTGAACATCTTGATGAGATCAGTCTCATTGACTGGGTGCACATTTGTCAAACATGGATTTCATGAGCTGGGGAACAGTCCATTGCTACTCGAAGCTCTGGACGTGCTTTTGCCTACCATACAATGACACAGTAATGGAACATTGTACGTCATAGCGGATGGGATTTTGAATTTATTGGCTGAACTGTGAAAATTGTAAGAGAAAAATAATTTTGAAGATGCACCATTTGTCAATAAGGGTTGAGGGGATTCGCTATTCAAGTGAAACAATCATTACTGAGTAACTGGTATGGAATATGCTGTACTGAGGCAAGCAGGGTTCTGTTTGGGTGGGCCCCAATCTCCCTACCTGGGACCAAATAGGCTTGTGATTATCTCACTGTATAAATTTCCAGAGGGATATTGGTTGACCCTACCACCCCATCATCAAGTGAGATCGGCAAACATCATTTAACAGTAAAAATGTGATTGTAACACAGTATCAGGAGAATTATTAAAGAATGTTGCACTACTTACAGACAAAATGCAGGTTAGCATTGCTTAATTCCAGAGAATTTTCTGTCGCAGAGGGAAGGCATAATTTCTTTAACTTGAGCAAAGGTTGGACACAGATTTGAAGCGTTGCCTCCTGACTCACATTCATGTGTGTATCTTCTTCTGCTTCTACACAATGAGCACTAATCCAAAAGAATTGCTGAAGACATGGTACTGGATGGTTATTGATTCATTCAAGAGACATACTTGAGGTATAAGGACTTCTGAAATTAAGTTACACATCATCTCATGCTAAGACCATTACGCAACAGGCACGGCACACTGTTGGAAGAGTGTGCATGTTCCCGATTTCCTGCAGAGACAATTCTGCTGCAGTATGGACAACAGGTTCATCACATTGTGGGAGTGAAATGGCACTCCAAAGTTGAAGTACAAGGAACAGTATGGCTCTTGTTGGCAAAACATCTAAACTGCACACAAATTCGCCATGAAATTCTGGCAGTGTATGGCCCAAATGAGGTGCAATGCAATGTAGCATCCAGTCGTAGTGAAACAGTGCCAACAATTTGATGAAGACCATTCAGTCTTTCCAGCAAGCTGCTTGGATATCTGGCAGGAAAGAGATTTTCCATCACAGAGGAAATTCAGACCAGTCCTCAAATTGTTCCATGACTGAGGGGCAGATTTATATTGTCAAGAAACTGATCAGTTGGTGGGATGTTACAATTGTTGCTTACAGATCTTGGTGACTGTAGTGAAAAGAAATATCTGCATCACTTTGAATTGTATTGCAGCATACAGTAAAAGTTACTCGGTGTGTCACAGTAACGGGTAACTTTCTTTTTGAAGTCTCATAGTTTCCTGCTGCTTCCACACCTTTCTTTGACAATCATCAGATGTCAGGTTACTCCTGGATGCATCGGTTAATGGAATCCTACCCCACTGATTGAGCACCCATTCTGTGTTTTCCAGTACCCATCTCCACAGACCAGTGCTTTGGGGGAGGGATGTTAGCGTCATATGTAATGGAGGCCACATTGATAATGTGGAGTCTTGGATTCTGTCTTGACCATAGTTGCTTGATATCCCAGTTTAAGTGGGATCATCCCAAATATCTGGTTGTAAACCCAACTCCCAACTGTACTTTGTTGGGATAGATAACAATCCGGGTTACATAAAAATGGACAACATTTTGTATGATGTTGTGGTCTTCACATCAATTTGTTCATTACTGACTTCAATGAGGGGCAGTCTTGTAAGAGTTACTGACTTTAAACTTCTGCTTTTATTAAGAGCGCTAAGTTGCCATACTTGACTCAATAGCCATTGTTTTCGAGTAGTGCATCAGAGGTCAATCGTGACAGTGCTTTGTAATTCTCTGGTGGAAAAATTGAATAGGGTTGTGCAGTTTCCTTCCCCTGTGGCAGCCTTAGTCGTCTTGATGCCAATAAATGATGATCGTATCAAAAGAGAAGTTGTGACTAAGGAAGGTGGGATAATTTTTACTTCCCCCTTGTTTTGCCATATGCCTCCTTAAAATTCATTTTTTCACTTTCAACTAATTATTATTAACATATGTGAATATAATCTGTATTTTCATAAAAGAGGAAGGTTGGCCCTTAGTTTTAAAGAATTTAACAGCAGGTCGAATTTTGTGTATGTAATTGATTTTCTAATTTATATTGAGTATTCCTAGTTAGTACCTTTTATTATAGGGCAAAATCAGTCATTTTTATGTAACTTGAATTATATAATTCTATTGTTGTTTTATAAACAAATGTAAATCTTGTAATAATTGCAAACATTTGGAATATGAAATGCTAGTATTCGTAAAGTATCTATTTGGCTCTAGTTGGAAACATGTTAGCAAAGCCAGCCCTTAATTAATTCTAAGGTAATTAACAGATATGACAGAAGTATTGCTTGCTAAACTATATATGTGAATTTCATGATTAAAAGAAATAATTCGGCCTAACTCTTGTAGTAGAAGAAACTGTTAAAAAGACGGAATTTTTAAATGCATTCAGTTAACCGAGTAAATTAAATTTTTATCGCAATTTCTGTAAATTTAACTTTGAGCAATGTGTAGTTTTGGTACCTAATATCGTGGTGATATATAAGGGTCGTGAGACAGTCAGTCCATGGCCAAGTTTCAGACGATGAAGCTGTGTTGGTTAGAACAACCACGATGCATCACCTTAACAGTGAGGTAAGTGGTACATGAACAGGCCATGTGTTAAAGCAATGACAGTGTCTGTTCCATACGTACCTGATTATTCCGAAAGAAATGTGAATTATTTGGTTATGTTTTTATTGCTTGTAGATGTTCAACAGTAAGCATTATGTGGATGTTTGCCTGGAAACTAGTAATGAGGCTTATGGGAAGTTGTGCACTGCCCATATATAACCGTGTATTATTGGGAGGTTGTGAAAAGTGAAAGTAAAAGACTGTGAAATGCAACTGTGCATCTGTTGGCTACATCATTTACAGTAGACAGTACTGCATGTCCACCTCCTATGTTTTCAGCCAGTATGTCGACACCGAGGACAACAAAGTAGGCAAACCGCAACAAAATGGCAGTTTACTTGCAGCACAGTATAAACTATGTTGAAAAATGAATTGACTTTGGAGAATGTGTCTACAGGACTTTCAAACCATTTTCCCTGACAGTGAAACAGAGCTCATTTTCAGAATTTGTAGAAGTGATTTCTTGTAGATGGGGATCTGATGTTTGAAGAATGTGTGCAGTTAAAGAACTTTCTCAAGGAAGAAGAGAAGAACTTTTTAAGCTGAAATGTGATTAGTGGAAGGAATTTTTTTCATTGTTATGAAAACTGTCAACTTCTTCAAACTTTTCCATTTTGCTTCAGATGAGTTTTCAGCCTGATGATGAACACCAGGTTTGCTGAGAGGAACCTTTTCCCAGCAGCAACATTAGAGGCTGAAATAATAATGAAGATGGTTTAGTGATTTAAATGTCTCCAGTTTTGTTGCTTTCTAGACAAGGAAGAAGAGAAGATTCTATGAAGGAGATTGAAAAGTGAGCAAAAATCTCAATAAGGTAAAAAACAGTGGATTGTTATTTTGAATTGTAGCCTGTGTGTGTTTAGTCTTGTTTTTTTTAAAAAAAATCCCAATTTAGTTCAGAAAAAACTTGGCGACTGGTCTGTACTAATACAGCTGCCTTCTAAATGGGCAGTGCACAGCTCTTTTGCATTTTCTTGTGGGTGCCTATGAGCCAAAACTCTTATGCTGTAATCAGGTTGTTGACTCCAGGCTACCACTGGAAGATGGTTAGGTTAGATTAGATTAGATTAATACTAGTTCCATGGATCATGAATACGATATTTCGTAATGATGTGGAACAAGTCGAATTTTCTAATACATGACATAATTAGGTTGATTTAACAACATACTTAAGTTAATATAACAACTTTATTTTTTTGTGTTTTTTGTTTTTCTTTATTTTTTATTTTTATTTTTTAAATATTTTTTTCTTTTTTTTCTTAATTTATGTCTAAAAATTCCTGTATGGAGTAGAAGGAGTTGTCATTCAGAAATTCTTTTAATTTCTTCTTAAATACTTGTTGGTTATCTGTCAGACTTTTGATACTATTTGGTAAGTGACCAAAGACTTTAGTGCCAGTATAATTCACCCCTTTCTGTGCCAAAGTTAGATTTAATCTTGAATAGTGAAGATCATCCTTTCTCCTAGTATTGTAGTTATGCACACTGCTATTACTTTTGAATTGGGTTTGGTTGTTAACAACAAATTTCATAAGAGAGTATATGTACTGAGAAGCTACTGTGAATATCCCTAGATCCTTAAATAAATGTCTGCAGGATGATCTTGGGTGGACTCCAGCTATTATTCTGATTACACGCTTTTGTGCAATAAATACTTTATTCCTCAGTGATGAATTCCCCCAAAATATGATGCCATATGAAAGCAATGAGTGAAAATAGGCGTAGTAAGCTGATTTACTAAGATGTTTATCACCAAAATTTGCAATGACCCTTATTGCATAAGTAGCTGAACTCAAACGTTTCAGCAGACCATCAATGTGTTTCTTCCAATTTAATCTCTCATCAATGGACACACCTAAAAATTTGGAATATTCTACCTTAGCTATATGCTTCTGATTAAGGTCTATATTTATTAATGGCGTCATACCATTCCCTGTACGGAACTGTATGTATTGTGTCTCATCAAAATTCAGTGAGAGTCCATTTACAAGGAACCACTTAGTAATTTTCTGAAAGACAGTATTGACAATTTCATCAGTTAATTCTTGTTTGTTTGGTTTGTCTCACAGTAGTGGTTCTCTGTTTGAATGATGTCACTGTGGTGTATGACAAATTGACAGGCAACTTACCATGCTGCCAACCTTCCTGCCATATACTGACAATGTAGATAAGCCTCAAATGATCCTACAAAGCATGTTTACAGGCAACGCACTGCACACAGTTGAAGATTTTAATGAATCTGTCTCACAGAGACCTCTGTTCAATAGAAGATTATGATAAATATTCTGGTTCACAAAGTATCTGATTCCATTCATTTTTCAGCTATGTTTTTCCAATAATTGCAAATCTGCTGTTCAAAAATGGAAGCCTTTAGGATTGATATTTTGTTTGTGATTTCTTTCTTTTTCTTTGATGTTTTGAGAATATTAATTATATTATAAATTTCATTTTTTTCAACTGTAAAATGGCATGTGTTTGACATTTTGGAATTATTTGGTTACGAAAATGCCTCATAGCACTTCTCTATCAAATAGAAACTGTTATAATTTTTCATAAACACCAGAACAGTTCCTGAAGTTAATATTGTAAAAATGTGCCTTTGATGCTTTGCACCAGTGAGTTGAGTTGTGCTATCTTTGTTAACTTTCTCAATAGTTTTAGTGAGGTTACTGAATGAGAATAGTTGTGTTGGACCTGATGTCACATGGAACCAAGTGCAGTTTTATCTGTTGAACTGAGTAATGTGAACTCAGTGTATATCATGAACTGTAATTTGTTTTTATAATTGTGCAACTCTGAAATCAGTGTCCATTTGAAAGTGACTCTTTTTAGCCAGTTTCCAAAGCTTAAAAAATGTGGTGTTAATTGTTGATTACATTTGGAGAATTGGGCTTAGCAAAAAGTACAATGTTCGTTCATCTGCCAGTCAAGATATTAACTGAAACTATTCGACCTAGAGCCCACAATGAATTGTACTGCTAAATATATTTGGATGGTGAGCTGAGCCACAAAATACTTCAAATCATGTCAATGATTGTTGATACTGTTTTCTAGGTTATGCAACAAATGTCATTGGAACTCTATCCTGCAGTGTCATATCCCAACTTTAAGGTTCTGACAAAGAAATGTTACAGCTTTAATTACATAATTTCAATAATTTCTTGTTGTTAGGAGTGAGTAACAGGACTCTTAGAAGACACAGGAAATAATGCTTAGAGAGAAAAAATAAAGCTCTTGACATTAGCTGATGATATCAGAGGCAGGAAAGGACTTGGAAGGGATAAAAATCATACATTGTAGAAATTCCTACCTGGAATTTCCGTTGGTTGTTTTAAAAATGGTAAAATTCCACCAACCAACATGTTGCCCCCTGCCAGTGGTGTAATGTGATGCAGCATGGAGGGGCAGCTGGTGAGCACACCTCTCTCCTGGGATTTTTTGACTGTGGAACCACTACTAATCGGTCAAGCAGCTCCTCATAAAGACTGAGTGCATTCTGTACCAGTCACCCCCCACCAAGGAAAAAATCATTGGCAGAACCAGCAATGGAACCCACGTCCGCCAAATGGCAGTTAGTTGAAGGGTACAGCTAAGGAGGCAGACAATGGAATGGATAGTGTGTTAAAGAGCAGTTCTAAGATGCACATAAGGCAAGGATAATGGAATGTAGTCAAGTTGAATCAGGAGATGCAGAGGGAATTACAAGGGATGATCAAAAGGTTTCCATTTGAAAGCTGTACAAGCAGGGGTCGAAAAGCTTTTACCCTAACAAATAAAGAATGACAGAAATTTCATAATATCAATTCATTTGTCTATATAATACCTGTGTACACTAATACACTTGAAGGCATGCTCAGATAACTTCTGCAAACCATTCAAATAAAAGGTCTTTGATTTCAAGTTCAATAAAGCATCAGTCACTGCATCATCATCCTTTGAGGTATTTTTTTTACGTTTGGGGAAAGGAAGAAGTCTGACACAGTCAGATCTGGAGATTATGGCAGGTGATCTGAGAATTCGAACCCACAGTCATGCAGAGTTTCCAATGTTGCGAGGTCTTTGTGCACCGTTGCATTGTCCTGATGCTAAAGAGTTCAGTGAGCCAATTTTCCACACCTCGTTTTCCTTATCTCTTCTCTCAAATGGCCCAGGAAGATGCAACAGTATAAAGCATTGATAGTTGCAACCTTTAGCAAGTAATCCACCATAATTACCCCTTTTGCACCACAGGAGACCAACGCCGTCACCGTACCAGCTGATTTTTGCAAGTGGATTGTTTTTATTTTTTGTGTATGTGTAGGATGTTTTCATTGCTGTAACTCTTCTTCTGTCTCAGGATCAAAGTGGTGAACCCACATTTTGTCCATTGTGACATACCTTGCAAGAAAGCCATCTTCATTCACTTTAAATTGGCGGATCATTTCTTCACAACACTGCACGTGTTCCTGTATCTGATTTGCACTCGAGTCTTTGTGGACCCACCGAGATGAAACTTTCAGCATTCCCAAAATATCCACAACAGTGTCATGAGCACACCCGTGGGAGATTCTAAATGTGGTTCAATGATCCTGCAAAACTGTATCGTGAATTGTAGTCACTGTTTCATCAGTGGCAGGCTTTCCATTCCTTGGTGCTTCTCTCGCACTCATTCTTCTGTGTTTGAAGTCAGACGCCCAGTTTTTCACTGTTGCACAAGACGGAACACTGTCCGTAAGGGTATTCTGCGTCTCCTCCACAATTTCCTTGGACATCATTCCCTTCAAATGAAGGTATTCAACCACTACACAGTCCTTGATTCTCCCAATATTCCCCACTTTGCTTACACCACAGTATAGAATGCATCTTAGTGGCTACACTAATGAAGCTGGAGCTGCGACATGTGACTTGCATACCCATAAAAGTAGGTGGTGGTGTTTGTGTGAGACATTACAGTAACTATCTGGGGCTAGAAACTGTTGAGCCACCCCTCATATGCCAATCGGGCAAAATTATGATGAGAACTGAGGCAATCATCCCACCAGTGCACCAGGTTGAAGATGCCCATTTGTAGAACACTGTGTCCTGCTTTGTCAAGACGTCCGACACTGCTTGCCGCACACCCTCTTCCAACAGGAGTCATTGATCCTTCGAGGCCTTTCTAAGGGACCAAAGGCATGATAACCACACAGGTAGAGAGATCAGGACTGTAGGGTGGCTACTCAAGTGTCTCCCACTTTAGCTGGTGTCTGCAATATGGGGATGTGTATTATCCAACTTGATGCACCATTGCACAGTGGTGGTTTTCAACAGATGTGCTGCTTCATACACATTGTTCAATCTATGATGGATGCCTACCAGTGTTTGGCCTCCAGCAGCTGAGAAAAGAACAACAGTATGTGATCCTGTTTGGACGTACTTGGTAATAACGCTGCCGTAGCTCAAATTTGTACATGCACTTCAGAAAAGCACAAAAGCCACACACTGCTTACATGTCAGTGCTACTGGAGTCATGCTACGTTGCTTTTACTCTGTGGCAACAACCTTGAATGGGAACTTTTTGATTGTCCATTACACGAGGTTTGTCCGGAAAATACGTATAAAAGTTGAATAATGTCTTTATGTTACAGGTTGCAGTCACTGCTGGGTGGGACTACTGCTGTAATCAATCCCATCAACGCTCAGTTTGAGTCAGAGCACTCTGCGTGTAGGTGGGAGTGTGCGGCAGCTTGTTGACAGTTACCCTTTTTCACCTGCCATCGGCATGGAGCTCTCTCTGATTGAGGAATAGCGCGTCAACATCAAGTTTCTTGCAAAGGTAGGCAAGAATAGCCATGAGATTTTTGAGGGTTTGAAACAGGTTTATGGAGACAATTCTCTAAGGAAACCAACCGTGAACAAGCGGTTAAAAATATTCCGGGCTGGCCAAGAAGAAGTGAACGATGACTCTCACCCAGAATGCCCATCAACATCGAGTTCCAATGCAAATGTTGAACAAATTCGGGCTTGTGTTCTGAAAGACCATAGATTGACAGTCAGAATGATTGCTGATGAGCTGTCAATCCCCAAAACAATCGTTCACGAAATCCTGATACAAAAACTTGAAATGAAGAAATTGTGTGCGAAAATCGTACTGAAGCTCTTGACGCCAGAACAGAAAGCAAAGAGGGTTGAGTGCTGTGAGGATTGATTGGAAGCAGAGGAACGAGGGGACTTTCTCAACTGAGTCATCACTGTTGACGAGTTCTGGTTTTACAGATTCGATGTGGAGCTCAAATCTCAAAGCAAGGAATGCAAACCAGCAAGAGAACCGAGAACAAAAAAAGTCGTGAAAATCAAGGTCCGATGTGAAGACAGTGTTGATTGTTTTCTTTGATTCTAGGAGCATTGTCCCTCCCAGCCAGAATGTGAACAGAAATTTTTACGTTGAAGTTCTGACACGTCTCAGAGCTCATGTGGACCGAGTTCGACCGGAGTTGGCAAAAGGGGGCAGGTGGATCCTTCATCACGACAATGCGCCCCTGCTCTCATGTTGCTCATTGTGCCCAAGGGTTTGGCCCAAAGCTCATTAACCATGACAGACCACCCGCCTTTTTCACCTGATTTAGCCCCGTGTGACTTCTTCATGTTCCCGAAATGCAAAATTGTGCTTAGGGGGCGGCACTTGGGAGATGTGGAAGCCATCAAGGCGGAAATGACACGGCAACTGAAGACTCTCAGCAATGTTATCAACAGTGGAAATGACATTGGCAGAGGTGTATAACATCTCGGGGCAAGTATTTTGAAGCAGACCATATTGTAATACCTGAATAATTGTAAAATAAATTTATTATTCAACTTTTATACATATTTTCTGGACAAACTTCGTAGATTAGGAAATGAGACACTGAAGATAATAGAAGTGTTTTGTTATTTGGCTAACAAAATTATTGATGATGGCTGACACAGAGAGGATATAAAATGCAGGCTGGACTGTCTGATGGAAAGAATATCTGAAAAAGAGGAATATGTTAAGAGAGGATGTAAATTTAAATGTTAAAGGGTCTTTTCTGGAGGTGTAGCCTTGCTCCAAAACAAGATGTGAACAACAAGCAGTTCAAGCTAGAAAAGGATAGTATCTTTTGAAATGTGTTTCTAGAAAGAAATTTTGATGATTTTGTGTATAAAATGTAAAGGTAAACTCTATCCATTGGTACTGGCTGACCACCGTGTCATCCTCTGCCAATGACGTCCGGCACACCACTATCCTGCCTGGTCAGTTTTCTTGACCCCAAGCCCTGCTTGCTTGAGTAGCTTCTCAGCTGGCATCTCAAGGGTGAATGGACACCGTTCCAATCTTCTAACCCAGGAAAAATCCCTGGCAGTACTGGGGATCTAAACCTGTGTCCTCCCCATGATAGGCAGCAGCAGTGAACACTAAGTTACAGAGGTGGTCAATAAGTGGATGGATGACTGGGACTGGTACTAGATACCGTCTGCAATGCACCTAGAGGTGGCTTATGGAATAATTATGCAGTTGCAGATCAAATTACTAAGGAGATGGTACTGAATGAAATTGAGGAGAAAAGAAATTTTCAGCACGACTTGACTAAAAGAAGGAACTGGTTGATAAGACATACCCTGATGCATCAAGGAATCATCAATTTGGTGTTGAGGGGGAGCAAGGGGTGATACAGTAAGCAGGTTTAAATGGATGTAGGCTTGCATATGACAGACTATCATAGAGAGTTGCATCAAACCAGTATTTGGACTGAAGACCACAACAAAAACATTTGGCTATATGTAGGAATTTTCTGTGGTCAGGAAAGCAATGAGAAAGGATTTTCTGATAAAGAAAACTGCAAACACTATACATTAATGTGGTGTAAAATGTTTCTTGAGCTGTTTATGAAGCCAGAGAAATCCTATATTAGTTCTTTTGGCATGAAAAACCTGTAGAGGATGATTAAACTACCCCTACCTATGCATTTTATGCAACTTGCAATGCCAACAAATGTCATGGGCAAGATTTTCATTTCTCTCACTCACTGCATGCAAATTACTAGTCCTACATAAAAAATGAACAGGATGTTTTTGTGGGAAATTTAATGTAGTCATTTCTTTTGGGGGGGGGGGGGGGGAGATACATTTTTGCTAGCGGCCATAGTTTTTGAATTATTCAACAAAAAGTACAAAAATGGCATTCAAATGCATTTTTCTTGAATGACACAGAAACTGTGGTCTCCAACAAAAACTTATTCCAGTACAATATTTAATGTAGTTAATTTTCATACAAAAAGATCCTGTTCATTGTTTTTGTAGGACTAACAGTGTGCATGTAGGGAGGAGAGAAGATCAAAATCATGGGTGTGGTTCTTGAAATGTTGCAGGTTCCATAAAACTTTATGGCATGGGCAGCTGAATAACCCTGTGTATGATCCAGAAGATTCAACAACATTCTTAACACACCTCATGGTCAAACTTGGCTGCTAATAGAAAATAGGTGGTTCATATTGGCTTTGTGTATCCCCATTATGTGACTGCAGTAAAGAAGAGGATGTGGGATGTTCTCTGTCAACTTTTATACCCACATTGGAATGCCAAAAGACATTAAAATATACAAGGCATGCCAGAAAAGTAAGTACCATTGTGGGGAAAAGGACTCAAGAAAACATTTCTTCAGACAAAAATTTGCTTTTTGAAGAAATACTCTTTTTATACATAACAGCCACCATTGTTCAGACATTTGTCATAGCAGTAAGCCAACTTTTCTATGCCCTCTTCATACAAAGATACCACCAGTGAAGACCTCCAATACTGATCACACTTTCTTACATCATCATTGGTGTTGAAGCACCTTCATCCTGCTTGATGATGAAGTAAAAGTGGTAGTTGGAAGATGTGAGATCAGCACTGATTGGCAGGTGGTCGAACTGTTCCCAATTGAATTGTTAGTAAGGTTTCCAGTGCCACCAGCAGAAATGAAACGTGATGTCATGAAGCAACATAATGATTCGATTGAGAATTTCGCACCTTTTGTTTTGAATAGTGTGATGGAGTTCTCTCGGTGTTTTGCAGTATCATACTGCTTTCATGATTTCAGCTCGGAGAAGGAACTCAACAAGCAGAATGCCTTGTAGGTCCTAGAATCCATTTCACCTGATTTTTTTGCACTGACAACTTCGTTCTGATATTTTTTTTTTTTTGGGGGGGGGGGGGGGGGGAGGAGGAGGAGGATTGTCATACTGTGAGTTCGTTCACTCCATAGATTGTTGTTTTTATTTTGGGGTGTCATGAAAAAACCCAAGTTTCATCACCAGTCACGATACTATTTAAGAATTCATCTTCCTCATCACTGTATTCAGTGCTGAAATATCAAAACCCTGCCAAGGTACATAATTTTCTAGGCATTTTTGGAACACAATTCACAAAAATTTAAGCAATTTATGACTGAGTCATGCAAAACCGTTTCTGAAATACATTCTTATTGTGAACCATCTGTTTTCATGAATTTTCTAATTCATTTTCTCACCCATATCATCAGTGACAACAGAAGGCTGTCCAATACATGCATCACCATGAAAGTTGAACAGTCTCATCCACTTTCTCACCATAAATATCTACAAGTTGATCAATTTCAGCTGGCTTAATGTTCTGTGTGTTGAAACACAACATAACAGAGTGCACTTCACAGTCACTGGGCTCAGAGGTTGTCTTAAACATTTTGAATGATCACTAACAAATACAAATACAACAAAATTCAGCTCCAGTGTCAACCGTGGAAAGACAATGAACCAGAGAAATGTGTAAACCTACAACACAAGTGCTGCAGTGGCAGTAGAATGATTTGATACTTACTTTCAGGATGCACCTCATACTTTGAACTTCAGTGGAAGTGCCCATCACCTTTTAATGTACAGGGTGTTTCAAAAATGACCGGTATATTTGAAACGGCAATAAAACCTGAACGAGCAGTGATAGAAATACACCGTTTGTTGCAATATGCTTGGGACAACAGTACATTTTCAGGCGGACAAACTTTCGAAATTACAGTAGTTACAATTTTCAACAACAGCTGGCGCTGCAAGTGATGTGAAAGATATAGAAGACAACGCAGTCTGTGGGTGCGCCATTCTGTACGTCGTCTTTCTGCTGTAAGCGTGTGCTGTTCACAACGTGCAAGTGTGCTGTAGACAACATGGTTTATTCCTTACAACAGAGGATTTTTCTGGTGTTGGAATTCCACCGCCTAGAACACAGTGTTGTTGCAACAAGACGAAGTTTTCAACGGAGGTTTAATGTAACCAAAGGACTGAAAAGCGATACAATAAAGGATCTGTTTGAAAAATTTCAACGGACTGGGAACGTGACGGATGAACGTGCTGGAAAGGTAGGGTGACCGCGTAAGGCAACCACAGAGGGCAACGCGCAGCTAGTGCAGCAGGTGATCCAACAGCGGCCTCGGGTTTCCGTTCGCTGTGTTGCAGCTGTGGTCCAAATGACGCCAACGTCCACGTATCGTCTCATGCACCAGAGTTTACACCTCTATCCATACAAATTTCAAACGCGGCAACCCCTCAGCGCCGCTACCATTGCTGCATGAGAGACATTCGCTAACGATATAGTGCACAGGATTGATGACGGCGATATGCATGTGGGCAGCATTTGGTTTACTGACGAAGCTTATTTTTACTTGGACGGCTTCGTCAATAAACAGAACTGGCGCATATGGGGAACCAAAAAGCCCCATGTTGCAGTCCCATCGTCCCTGCATCCTCAAAAAGTACTGGTCTGGGCCGCCATTTCTTCCAAAGGATTCATTGGCCCATTTTTCAGATCCGAAACGATTACTGCATCACGCTATCTGGACATTCTTCGTGAATTTCTGGCGGTACAAACTGCCTTAGACGACACTGCGAACACCTCGTGGTTTATGCAAGATGGTGCCTGGCCACATCGCACGGCCGACGTCTTTAATTTCCTGAATGAATATTTCGATGATTGTGTGATTGCTTTGGGCTATCTGAAACATACAGGAGGCGGCGTGGATTGGCCTCCGTATTCGCCAGACATGAACCCCTGTGACTTCTTTCTGTGGGGACACTTGAAAGACCAGGTGTACCGCCAAAATCCAGAAACAATTGAACAGCTGAAGCAGTACATCTCATCTGCATGTGAAGCCATTCCGCCAGACACGTTGTCAAAGGTTTCGGGTAATTTCATTCAGAGACTACGCCATATTATTGCTACGCATGGTGGATATGTGGAAAATATCGTAACTACTGTAATTTCGAAAGTTTGTCTGCCTGAAAATGTACTGTTGTCCCAAGCATATTGCAACAAGCAGTGTATTTCTATCGCTGTTCGTTTAGTTTTTATTGCCGTTTCAAATATACCAGTCATTTTTGAAACACCCTGTAAATTTTTGCTTATGATGGAAACTATGTTTAAACAGTGTGTGTGGGTGGTGAGGGGGGTTATTTAACAGTTGAACTATCTTTGTTTTGTTTATCTGTCTCTAGTCATGACAGGTAATGTAATTCAAGGACAGAGGTACTTTCTGACTTACCTTAGTCAAGCTCCAACTCTTCTGTCCTATACATCTACTTGCTTTTTACTCTCCGGCCTGCTTGGGCATGAAGCTATTCCTAAAAAATTGTATACATTGTGTAAAAAAAAAAAGAAAACTACATTTACAAAGAATTTGTGGGGTCAAAGGTGTGCACCATGTTCCTGATATGGATCTGTTCAAGTTTTGATGTTAGTAATGCTCAAGAGATGGTGTGATTATTGGTATACGGGCATTTCTGAAAATATCGCCTGTCTACATTATGGCACAACTGGAATATGCTTGCTCAAAACAACCAAGTGTGAATAATGGCAGTACATTCAGCTGAACTGGTAACCCGTTCTTCTGCAGTGCTTCATACACCAACATTGTCTCCCCCTATAATGAAAGAAATTTAGAGGCAGTCACATAAAAAAAAGCTTCTTTTTCTCTCCTAAACACTCGAAAATTGTGTGTAGGTAGTTTTTTGTTTTGTTTTGTTTTAATACACCCTGTATATGAAAAGAGCTGTCACCATTACCTACACTGCTTACATGGTGTTAATTTGCACACAGATTTCTGGTTGTTCCACTGGAAAGCTTACCAAGACATTTACAGTATAAAGCCGATACTCACTTGTAACTTAAAAATGTACACAGCTCAAAGGTAGTACAACTGCAACTCTGTAGAATTACAATGTCTTTCATGCAGTACAACATTTTTAACTATGCAATTATAATATTCATGTAACTGATATTATTTAATGATGAGGCTTCTGGGATACTAAGCTATGAAGTAATTACTCCATGCTGTACAGAAAAACAAAGCAGTCTGAACAGCCTCACTGTTAATATTTCTCATATACGGAATAGGTAATGGGAAGAAAGGAACCAACAAAGTTTAGAAGAACATTAGAATTTTTTTAAATTCATCTATCTTTTACAGAAAAGAACAGTAAATTTCAACCATAAATGTTTCGTAGGCACGTTACAACATTAACAAACACTGCATTATAATTTGTGGCCATACATGATATATATTTTCACTGAAAATGTCTTTAGTAACAATGCACTACACTTGTTACAAGAAACATTGTGTCCTGTCTTATTAAGTGGTCTTTGTTTTACTTCTTTAATTATTTGGCACTTCAGTTCCATGGAACACTATTTAATGTGCAGCTATATACTTGATTATTTTTATTACTTAAAGGTTCATTTTATCATCAACTTACAGAAACAGGTTAAGAAACAGTGATGTATGCCAATGGTCACTTGGTGGTTGTCTATTATCTACCTGCAGTCTGTCACTGCTACATAGTGTTGAAACCATAGGCTAGGTGGAAAACTCACTGGACGAAAAATTGTTAGAACTACCTACCTACATACATGGGTGAAAAGCAGTTCTGCTGGTCTCAAAAAACTTTATTGTGCACTTCTGTTCCAAATGACAACTTAAATGAAACTTCACATCTACAGTAATTTCACCAATAAGGTCGGCTACAAATAGGTTGCAATATTCTGACCTGAGTACCTCTTCAGCAAGTAGAGCTACATAATATGTGCTACTGATTTTATATGAACATTAACACTAGTCATGTTTGCAATAGAAACAATAATTAGGTCCAATACATTTAAAATTGTATACCTACAGCAAGCAACACTACAACCAGAATGTACTGCTTGTTGAAAATGAAAATTCATCAAAATATTTGTACACACTGAAATACCTTACATTCATTCTCTCTTGCTGCAATAATGCTAAAACTCATAGCCAAAGGCAATTTTACATTGTTGAGGGGAACTAGAAGAGCTAATAAATATAACTAAATATTAACTGTATTCATTTGAGTTTGTTTCACTAACATCCAGATTATGTTGTCACAGTGGATACAGCAACTTATGTCCCCTTGTTCTCACATTAACCAATTACAGTTTTCAATTTTGGCCAATCGATACAAGACAGACTTGTAACTCCTTCATGTTCATTGTTATTGGCAATAAATTTATTAGCTCTTATCATCTTTGATGACAAAACAAAACTCAGAGTTTGTAACCTTCGTTAGTAAACAAGTCAATGCATTCTGTGCCAGCACTTAACAATTAAAACAAAACCTCTTTCAAATTTTGTTTACATTCATTGCTATTCATTTTGTTCTAAGGCTTGTGTGTAGTGCATCTGTAGGCCTTATCAGTTTCAACATTAAAACTGTAACATTTAAGTATTCAGAGCATTTGCCTCAATTTGATCCCATAGATTGCCACTTTACTGATGTGGCATTTAATAAATTAAAAAGAGCATCTCTCTTGAAATACTTACAAACTGAATACTGTTGAACAACAGATATGTACATTTCGACACCAGTTATACAACTGAAAATATTGACAGATGCTCCTAAAATTTCTTTTGCAACCTGAATACTGAAACATGTTCTAGGAACTATGTTAAAATTCTACAAGAGGCTCTACACTAGAAGACATTCTATTTCATTTTTATATTAGGGCAGAAGCAAGATAAGGTACTTTCAGGGAACGACCACCAAATACAAGTAATTACCAATATCTTGCAGGTTCCAGTACTGACCATGGTCTTATTATCATCCAGTTAGAAAATTTCACAGCAGAAGCACTTCCACTACAATGGTTGTGCCAAGTATGTTCCTAAACCCTGTTGTTCTCATTTACTTTTATGTGGTTTATATTGTTCATTGATAAACAATGGCATCCTAGCAGACACTGTAGAAATAAACTTGTTTGGACCAAGTACAGTATAACAGATGTTAACTCTTTATTAGTATTTCTGTCACAACAATAGAAGGTAAGTAAGGTTGCTCCACACCAAAATTATAAAAATGTTTACTGCCAACACAAGTTGTTCTACTGCAAAATCAAACTAAATTGTCAGGTCTTCTGTGTGGTTCCTGCCAAGCAGAGTTCCTTTATGTTGGGAGCATACATTTTACTGAATTTTATGAAGCAGTGCTTAAGAGACAAGTTTTCTAGAACTTGTGATTTAGTGGAAAGCAAAGAGAAAACTAAAAGTCAATGAAATGAGAATGTGTGAGAATCACTCCAATCAGGCCAGTGGCTATATAATCTTGGGGGTGCATGGAACTGGGTTCTCAAGGCTGAAAAGAGACAGCAAAATGTTTATGTTCCTTTGAAAGATCTAATGGGACAAAGTAAGGATTACGTATGCCAATCAAGGACTATTTAAGACCATGACAGTTGGTCCTCTTGACTAGGGGCACAAGAGAACAAGCCACACACACCAGAAGAAAGGGAAAAAAATATTGTGAACTGCCATGCCAGATAGACTAATGTGTAAATTCATTATCAGAACACGTAACAGGTATTGCTAACAGGAGTGTCTACATCCATCTCAAACCTTAGAGGAATTCTTGCCTCTGTGAGTAAAAAGTTCAAATGATTGCATTTGGAATTAATTATCTTTAAAGACATATTTTGCTCACTAACTGGGAGTTTTTGTTAGGTCAATACATGCCTAAGATGTCATTTTTCATGAGCAACACTGTGTTGATCACTAACTGCGTGAACAAAGAACAGCTCTCAAGCATACTAAACATCAATGACCCACTGCCTACTGCAATAATGAAGGTTTCTTTATGGACCACATTTTCATCACTTGGGAGAAGCAATCACTACTTTATAGTGGGCTGTAATGATTTCAAGTGTAATATCTCACTTCACCTCGTACAATTTATAACTTTGGGCATTCTGCTGTTATTAGTGCATTGCTTAACAAATCAAAGAAGTAAACAACAGTTAGCCAAGATATGGGACCTCTTTTCCTTTCTGTTTTTTATAATACCTGCCACTCTGCTTGTGTCATGTTAATAGAAACTGACAATCATAGCACCTGCAATGGTTCAATTTTCACTTTCACAAAAAGAAAACCAGACTGTCTGTGGGTTCGGTGATCAGCAGGAGGCAAAACCTTGTTAGTGGTCTGGCTGCGAGACTCGAAAGCATTCTAACCCCCGTGCTTACATCAGCGGGTTTTGAGAGAACTGTCGGGAGGTGGCAGTGTTCTGCTTGGCAGGTCCTGAAACACACAAAGTGTGGCAAAAATTATTATTGGGACAGTAATGCATTAAGTCACTAGAAACTGCTGTCAGGTAGAACCACTGTACTGAATGACAACCAAAAGCATTTCTGTAAGTATTGCATATGAGTGCAGCTTATGGACACGAGTTCAGAATCCCTTTCTTATGTGCAGAAATTTACACTAGATTATAGCGCAACAGCTGTAGGGACCTAGATTAAGTTTGTTCATTGTGGATGTTTATTCAGTGTAAATACAGAAAATTGCAACATTCTCATTTAATTCTTTTCAACAGAACAACCAAAGGAAATAGAAAATCTAGCTGAAGAAATTAATAAATTACACCACAAAATTCAATTCACTTCACTGTAGAAATGAAACACCAGATGTCATTAACAAAGCCTTATATAGAAATGCTACAATTACCAGTGTTACCATACATAACCCTTCTTGCTATCCAGATCAATATAAAAAAGCGTTCTTCAGAGGAATGTTTACTCACATGCTTAAAGACCCAATGGATACAAGTGAAACAAAAATTGCAAAATCAGCTGCCTCCAGTATGAATACAATCCTGCTGTAATACATAAATTAAACCAACCAATTTCTGGACAGCCACCCCCAAACAGGAAGACCATTTTTGTAATAAGCTGACCTTCCTTATGGAAGATTTCATACCAAATTGCCAACCTCTTCAAGTTGTATTGTAAACGTTTTGCGCTTGGGGCACACGATACTCATTAAAGCCTGTACTATGGTAAGTTAACGGGTTTCACTTTACGAGAAAGGATATTTGTATAGATATTGGCCGCATGTACCTGAATGGAGGCAAATCAGACTTACACCCACTCTGTAATAACAATGATACGTCAAGTAAGTTCGAAATGCAACTGCACGTCAGAACGGACAAAAAGCAACACAGAAGATGCTACCAATTTGTTAATAATATGGTTGCCAGCCTAATTAGGCATTAACTGAGTTTCTTTCCTGTACAAGTTGATGTACATTCATGCAAAACAACACGTAGTAACACTGCATAACATAGTAAATTTTAGAACCAGAAAAATCTATTGAACTGATAATTTCACTTTCTGTACTTATGTGGATAATCCATATATACATAACACTACACTATAATGTTTACTACAAAATTTCGTACTGTCTATTGATCTGATTAAAATCGGGCACAGGTTACCCTAGAAATAGCAATTTCGAGCCACAAACAAAATGTCAATTTTAATAAAGATAAAACACTGATAAATTTTTGGCTTTTATATTGACTTTAATTTTTGCTGGTCAAATCAATTTAGAACACTTCAGAATTCAAATGAATAAAAAAAAAGAAAAGGGGTGGGGGGGGGGGGGGCCTTGAAACTGTTATGAACACTGTATTAAAAAAAATTATTACTGACACCATTATGCATTCAAGATTTCCAATATATGAGTTACTACTCTTTTTATCTTATTTCCTACTCATTTAAATACCTTTATATCTGTCTCGAAATAATTAAACTTCATTACTAAATCAATATTAAAGTTATCTTCAAACATTGTCAGACCTTCGTTATTCATTTACTGGTTCATTAACAAAACAATTCTTTAAATACCATTCTAATGTAGTTAGGTCTGCAGGTAATTATTATTAACACAAAATTTAATTTTTCATCTCGGGACACTCGGATTGCACAACATTTGGAAAGGACCCTGTCTAGGTTAGTTGTGAGGATAATTAAATGATAGGAAAGTTGTGGTAAAATTTAAGTTGTTATGGAACAAAAGTAACACTGGTCCATACCAATACAGTACTAAAAATTTCAACCTGTTTGTATCGATGCGGCTGTTGGCGGGCGGCGAGGCACAGAGCACACATACAACCACAGCTATGGATTTTGATGTATCGGCACTTTATTTCTTCATAGCGTCGCAGTGCTTTTCCATTTAGTGCCTATGGAATTTTGCCATGCTGTATAGGCGTTGGAACGGCATACCCGAGGCTCAATGAGACTACGTCTTCCAGGAGAGCCTCCTCGCTCCAGAACGTGTTGCTCAGACCAATGCCAAACTCCAACTACTACTGCTGAGCCCATTATGCCGTACAGTGCCCGCGTGCATTTTCCCGCGCTCGCCTGCCATCCACCTTTGGTTGGTTGGGTTAAAGATTAAAGGGACCAAACTACAAAGGTCATCGGTCCCTTGTTTCATAAAAACACAGAGCACAGGGGAACTATCCACCAGTCAAGCGAAGCACTAAAAGAAAAACTCCAGGGGAAGAAAAGCCCCATGGTCCATTGTAAGACAACATGGAAAACAGAACACAGCAACAAAAACAACATAGAGAACAAAGGCAGAAGGAATTAAAACTGCACAGCAGAGGACTGTGGCTGGCTGATCACGAAAATAATAGGATGAGCCAGCCACTCTGCAACACGTTAAAACCTCCAGCCTAAAAGTTTAGGGCGGAGTCGAATCACAACACAAAACTAATTAAAAGAGAGAGCTCAAAAGAGGGTGCTGTTAAAAAAGAAATTTAAATGGACCTATAAAAGCCGCTTGCGCGAATAAAACTTAAAACCTGATCTGCCATAGAGACATTGTCACCTAAAAGAGATGATAAAGCACCCTGGAGATTAAAAGTTCACCTGAGGGCGGTTAAAAGAGGACAGTCCGACAATATATGGGCCACCGTCATAATCGCACCACAGCGACAATGAGGGGGGTCCTCTCGATGCAGCAGATGACCATGCGTCAGCCAAGAGTGACCAATGCGGAGCCTCCAGAGAACCACAGAATCCCTCCGAGAGGCCCGCATGGAGGAACCCCACACAGTCGTGGCCTCCTTTACACGCCGCAGCTTGTTGGGTACAGACAGGGTGCGCCATTCGTCGGCCCACATCCCAAAGACCCGACGGCGTAACACCGATCGGAGATCAGTTGCCGGGAGGCCGATCTCCAACGGCAGTTTGCAGGTGGCTTCTTTAGCTAACTTGTCGGCGTGTTCGTTGCCCGCTATCCCAACGTGTCCCGGGGTCCATATGAACACCACTGAACGGCCACGTTGTGCAAGAGCATGAACGGACTCCTGGATGGCAACAACAATGGGATGGCGTGGGTAGCACTGGTCAAGAGCCTGGAGACTACTGAGAGAGTCACTGCAAATGACAAAAGACTCGCCAGTGCTGGTACGAACACGCTCAAGGGCACGAAAAATAGCTGTTAGCTCTGCAGTGTAAACACTGCAGCCGTCCGGCAAGGAGCGCTGGTTGACATAGTCCGCATGAGCGTAAGCGTACCCCACACGGCCATCAACCATCGAGCCATCGGTATAGATAACCTCCGAGTCACGGGATGCGTCGAGGAGAGCAAGAAATTGGCGGCGCAAGACTGCAGGAGGAACTGAATCCTTTTGCCATTGGGAGAGGTCCAGCTGAAGCTGCGGCCGACGGATACACCAAGGTGGTGTATGTGGGCGGACCTGAAAAGCAGATGGAAGAGGCAAAGACTCGAGTTCACTAAGGAGTGACCGAACACGGATCCCAATTGCATGGCCTGATCGTGGCCGCCGGCGTGGAAGATGGACTGCCGCATCAGTGAAAAGGAGATGGTAGTTAGGGTGACGGGGAGAACAATGGACGTGGGCAGCATAGTTGGCTAAGAGTTGTTGACGCCGAATGTGGAGCGGAGGAACCCCAGCCTCAGCAAGTAGGCTATTAACAGGACTGGTGCGGAATGCTCCTGTCGCCTGTCGAACCCCACAGTGGTGAATGGGGTCCAGCAGTTGCAACTCTGAGGGTGATGCTGAGCCATACGCCACACTCCCATAATCCAGTCGGGACAGCACAAGGGCTTTGTAGAGCTGCAGCAGCGTGTTACGGTCTGCACCCCAAGTTGTGTTGCTGAGGCAGCGGAGGGCATTCAGATGCTGCCAGCACTGACGCTTGAGCTCACGAATATGTGGAAGCCAAGTAAGCCGGGCATCGAACAGCAATCCCAGAAAACGGTAAGTGTCAACAACCCTGAGCTTAGCATCCTGAAGATAAAGCTCAGGGTGGGGATGGACAGTGCGACGCCGACAAAAGTGCATAACACAAGTCTTCGCAGGAGAAAACTGAAACCCATGGGCTAGGGCCCACGCCTGCGCCTTGCGTATGGCTCCCTGCAACCGACGTTCTGCAACACCAATGGTGGAGGAGCTGAAAAAGATGCAGAAATCGTCAGCATATAACGTGGGTGAGACAGACGACCCTACTGCTGCTGCAAGGCCATTAATGGCCACAAGGAAAAGGGGCACGCTCAATACAGAGCCCTGTGGTGGTGGTGGTTGTTGGATGTTTAAGGGGGACTAAACAGCGAAGGTCATCAGTCCCCCATTCCAAAATCAGGCGAGCCGAAAATCTGCGAAGCAGATAAAAACCAAAGGGGGAGGAGACGTCCCCCCAGGCGCTAAAAGAACACAAATGCAGCAACGAACACTACAGACAAGAACAGAACAGAGGAACACCAGACAGAAAGAAACAGAAGAAAGGAAGAGGGCCGGAGACTGGTTGACTGACCACGAGATCAAAAAAGGGAAAGAGTCAACCATCTCATGGCCTACCAGAACAGCAACAGACACGAGGACAAAAGACACAGAAAGGGAAAGGCGCAGGACCGCCCTAAATCGAACCATAAAAAGGACTACCACGGATAAAATTTAAAACGTCATCAGCCATGGAGGCATCGTCAGATAAAACCAAAGCCAAAGTGCCCGAGAGATTAAAAGATTGCCGGAGTGTGCGCAGTCGAGGACACTCCAGCAAAATGTGGCCGACCATCAGCCGGGACCCACACTGACACAAGGGGGGATCCTCCCGACGCAAGAGATGGCCGTGCGTCAGGTACGTATGGCCGATGCGCAGCCGACACAGGACTACCGAGTCCCTGCGAGAAGCCCGCAGGGAGGAACGCCACACATCGGTCGTCTCCTTGACAGCCCGCAGTTTATTCGGGGCTGTCATGCCACGCCACTCAGCAGCCCACATCCCAAGTACCTTACGGCGCAACACCAGCTGCTGGTCGCGAGCCGTTAGGCCGATCTCCAAAGCTGGGGCGTCTATCGCCCCTTTGGCCAGCCTGTCTACACGTTCGTTCCCTGGGATGCCAACATGACCGGGCGTCCAAACCAGGACCACTGAACCACCAGAACGGGCAATGGCGGAAACAGCCTCCTGAATGGAGGACACCAGAGGAGAGGAGGGATAGCAGCGGTCGATGGCCTGAAGGCTGCTCAGGGAGTCACTGCAGATGACAACGGACCTACCTGAGCAGAAACGCATGTGCTCAAGAGCGCGCAAGATGGCCACCAGCTCTGCAGTAAAAATACTGCAGCCAGCCGGCAAGGAGCGTTGCTCAATATGGTCAGAGTGAGCAAAGGCGTAGGCAGTGCGACCATCAACCAGGGAACCATCAGTGTAGACAGGCTCACAGCCCGGAAATGATTCGAGGAGCGCAAGAAAACGGCGACGGAGGGCCACAGGCGGAACCGAGTCCTTAGGGCCCTGTGCCAAATCCAGACGGACAGACGGCCGGGACAAACACCAGGGAGGCGTAGGTGTATGGACCCGGAAGGGAGGCAGAAGAGGGAATGACCCCAGTTCTGACAGCAGGGACTGGACACGGACAGCTACGGAAAGCCCAGACCTAGGTCGCCGTTCGGGCAGATGGAGGACCATGGCAGGGAAAAGCAGGCGACGATTGGGATGGCCTGGCGAGCAATGCACGTGGACAGCATAGTCGGCGAGCAGTCGATGGCGGCGAAACCGCAGCGGGGGAACCCCGGCCTCCACCAGTAAACTATCCACGGGGCTCGTACGAAAAGCGCCAGTTGCAAGCCGGACCCCACAGTGGTGTATGGGGTCTAACAACTTCAACACTGAGGGTGACGCAGACCCATAGGCCAGGCTCCCATAATCAAGCCGGGACTGCACAAGGGCTCTGTACAATTGCAGTAGCGTGCAGCGATCTGCACCCCAAGACGTGTGGCTAAGGCAGCGGAGGGCGTTGAGGTGCCGCCAGCATTTTTGCTTCAGCTGAGTAACATGAGGAACCCATGTGAGCCGGGCATCAAACACGAGTCCCAAGAAGCGGCAAGTGCCCACCACGTCAAGCAGGTGGCCGTCGAGGTAAAGTTCAGGATGAGGGTGGACCGTCCGACGCCTGCAGAAGTGCATAACCCGAGTATTGGCAGCAGAGAACTGAAAACCATGAGCCAGAGCCCATGATGCTGCCTTGCGAACGGCGACTTGCAACCTGCGTTCGGCGACTCCCGTAGTCGTGGAGCTAAATGAGATGCAGAAGTCGTCGGCATACAAAGAAGGAGACACCGACGACCCCACTGCTGCAGCCAGACCATTAATGGCCACTAGAAATAACGAGACGCTCAACACCGAGCCCTGCGGGACCCCATTTTCCTGTATATAAGAGGAACTAGAGGTGGCACCGACTTGCACCCGGAAAGAGCGGCGCAATAAAAAGCTTTGAAGAAAAGCCGGGAGCCGACCACGAAGACCCCACCCATGCAACGTGGCGAGGATGTGATGCCTCCATGTGGTGTCATACGCCTTCCGCAGATCGAAAAATACAGCAACAAGGTGCTGACGTCGGGCAAAAGCCGTACGGACAGCAGATTCCAGCCGCACCAAATTGTCCACTGCAGACCGGCCCCGACGGAAGCCACCCTGGGATGGAGCGAGGAGACCGCGCGACTCAAGGACCCAACACAAACGCCGCCCCACCATACGTTCGAGCAATTTGCACAAAACGTTGGTGAGGGTAATGGGACGATAGCGGTCCACCGCCAGTGGGTCCGCACCGGGCTTCACGATGGGGACAATAAGACCCTCTCGCCATTGCGACGGGAACACGCCCTCGTTCCAAATGCGGTTAAAGATGGCGAGGATGTGTCTCTGGCAGTCCCTGGAGAGATGCTTCAGCATCTGCGCATGGATGCAGTCCGGTCCTGGTGCTGTATCAGGGCAATCGGCGAGGGCAGCGAGGAGTTCCCTCTCGCTGAAAGGAGCATTGTATGTTTCATAATGACGCGTGTGGAATGAGAACGGCGTCCGCTCGGCTCGCTCCTTTAGAGAGCGAAAGGCGGGGGGATAGGATGCAGTCGCAGAGCTCTGAGCAAAGCGCGCGGCTAGCCGTTCAGCAATGGCGGCAGCGTCCGTGCAGACAGCGCCGTCCAAGGACAGCCCAGGGACACCCACAGGGGTCTGGGAGCCATAAATCCGCCGGATACGGGACCACACGTGCGAGGACGAGACACGGGAGCCCAGGGAGGAGACGTACCTCTCCCAGCACTCCTGCTTACGCCGTGCAATAAGTCGACGGGCGAAGGCACGGAGCCTCTTAAAGGCGATGAGGGTCTCCAGAGACGGGTGCCGCCTATGACGCTGGAGAGCCCGCCTACGGTCGCGAATAGCCTCAGCAATCTCCGGCGACCACCAGGGGACAGCCTTCCGCCGAGGGAGGCCAGAGGAACGGGGGATGGTAGCCTCGGCCGCTGAAACGATGGACGTGGTTAAAACACGGACCACCTCGTCAATGTCACCCTGTGGGGGAGACGCAATGGTTACAGCGGAAGTAAAAGCTGGCCAGTCAGCCCTGTGGAAAGCCCAGCGGGGCAAGCGCCCAGAAGAATGACACTGTGGCAGTGACAAATAGATGGGAAAATGGTCACTACCACACAGGTCAGGATGCACCCTCCAGTGGAGGGATGGGACAAGTCCAGGGCTGCAAATAGAGAGATCGATGGCCGAGAACGAGCCATGGGCCACACTGAAATGCGTGGGAGCACCGGTGTTTAAGAGGCTAAGGTCGAGCTGAGCCAACACATGCTCCACGGCCCGACCACGATCATCGGAGACAGTCCCACCCCATAGAGGGTTGTGGGCATTGAAATCGCCCAGCAGCAAAAAAGGTGGCGGCAGTTGTGCTATCAGAGCAGCCAGGACATGCTGCGCGACAGTACCATCAGGTGGAAGGTAAATACTGCAGACGGTGATAGCCTGTGGCGTCCACACCCGAACAGCGACAGCCTCTAAAGCTGTTTGTAGAGGTACAAACTCGCTGTGAAGAGAGTTCAGGACATATATGCAGACGCCACCAGACACCCTTTCGTAAGTTGCCCGGTTCTTAAAATAACCCCGATAGCCACGGAGGGCGGGGGTTCGCATTGCTGGAAACCAAGTTTCCTGCAGAGCAATGCAAAGGAAAGGATGACGGCTGATAAGTTGGCGGAGCTCAGCTAAATGGTGGAAGAAACCGCTGCAGTTCCACTGGAGGATGGTACTGGCCATTGCTGGGAAAGGCGTGACGGGACGGGGAAGGCAGATTACGCCACTGGGTCACCCGCTGCCTCCAAGTGAGCACCTGTGCCAGTGCTTTCCATGGCGTCGGAGGGACTGGCGAGATCGAGGTCCTCAGCGGACGCCAGGATCTCCACCTCGTCCTCAGACGCAGAGGTTGAAGGTTGCGGTGGGACAGGTGCCACCGCAATGTCAGGATGCTTGGGAGCCTTTTTCTTCAACGGCTTTGCACGCTGTGCCTTGGGAGGGTCTGGCTGGGAGGGCCCCACTGGGTCAGCCTCAGGGACGGACGACGACCGTGAAGCCCTATGACCAGCGACCGGTTGTTGCTTCAAAACTTTGCGGGTATCCGCTTTGACACTGGGCAAAGCCTGGGAAGGGAGGGCCCCAAGGGACCCCTTCCTGGCTAGAGTAGCCGAAGAAGCCCTACGCTTCTCCGGCTGGGAAGGGGGGACGAATGTCCCCGATGGTTGGGGTGGTGTCGCTCCTGGAGTAGATGGAGCAACAGAGGGCGAAGTGCTCCCCACAACCAAGGGGGCCGGGTCATTTTGACATAGCTGAGAGGCAACAGTACGTGACGACACGGGAGAGGATCGGACCGCTGTTGCAGCAGCGGCATAGGTGGATGTCATGGGCACAGGATGGAGCCGCTCATATTTCCGCCGTGCCTCTGTGTAGGTCAGGCGGTCCAGGGTCTTATATTCCATTATCTTCCTTTCCTTCTGGAAGATCCGACAGTCCGGTGAGCAGGGGGAATGGTGTTCTCCACAGTTAACACAGACAGGAGGCGGAGCACATGGAGTATCAGGATGCGAAGGACGTCCGCAATCCCGACACGTGATGCTGGAAGTACAGCGAGATGACATGTGCCCGAACTTCCAGCATTTAAAACACCGCATCGGAGGAGGGATATATGGTTTCACATCACAACGGTAAACCATCACCTTAACCTTTTCGGGTAAGACATCACCCTCAAAGGCCAAGATGAAGGCACCGGTGGCTACCTGATTATCCCTCGGACCCCGATGGACGCGCCGGACGAAGTGAACACCTCGTCGTTCGAGGTTGGCGCGTAATTCATCGTCGGACTGCAGAAGAAGATCCCTATGGAATATAATACCCTGGACCATGTTGAGACTCTTATGCGGCGTGATGGTAACTGAAACATTCCCCAACTTGTCACAATTGAGCAACCTCCGTGACTGGGCAGAGGATGCCGTTTTGATGAGCACAGAGCCAGAGCGCATCTTGGACAAGCCCTCCACCTCCCCGAACTTGTCCTCTAAATGCTCCACAAAAAACTGGGGCTTGGTCGACACGAACGATTCTCCATCAACCCGCGTACACACAAGGTACCGAGGTGAATATTCTCCACTGCCTTCTTTAGCAAGACGTTCCTCCCATGGAGTAGCTAGGGAGGGAAACGATCTCTGATCCAATTTCTTCCCGTTGAGGTTAGACCTCGATCGCTTAGAGACTGCTGGTGGAGGCCCACCAGCGATAGATGATGTACTACGCTTCATTGCGGGTCATCCGCCCTGATGCCACCTACTCTGACCAAGGGCCCTCCCCACGGGCGCCACCCAGCCACAGCAAAGGCCACCTGGCAGGATGGCCGTTGCCGGGAGTCCCAATGCCCCAGGGAGATGGGCATCTACTCCTTGGCATACGTGGGGAGTGAACGGCGCAGGCATCAGTAGAGCGATCCCTGTGTTGTCAGGGGGCTACAACCAAGAGGGTACATGGCGACCCCACCACAACGGACTGGCTACCATGCTGGATCTTAGGTGCAAAAATGGCCAAGGTCGTCGTCACAGTTAAAAGAAACACTGCAGAGTGCAGCGGGGTAATCGCCCAAGAGATCGAAAACGAGCGGGACACCATTGCAACGACGAGAAAGACGGCTATAGGTCTAATTGCACGAAGGATACAGTGCACCATGTAAGGTGCCCTTCCCCAATTGGCTCGCTCTTCGGAATAATTTAGATAGATGGAGGTCAAACCCGAGAGGGGACCATCACATAAGGCCGAAACGTTTGAGACTCCTTTTAGTCGCCTCTTACGACAGGTAGGAATACCACGGGCCTATTCTAACCCCCGAACCCGCAGGGGGGCGTCAGTGCAGAAAATGGCCCTGCACAGTGCTTGGCAGAAAGTGCACGCAGGGGCGCATCGATGCCCAAGAGATGGAGAGCGGGCAAGACTGCAATGCAACGACGAATAAGATGGCGAAAGTTCTCAACACAACACGGACACAATGCACCAAGTAAGGCGCCCTTCCCCAATCGGCTCGCTCTTCGGAAAAATTTTGAGATATGGAGGTCAAACCCGACAGGGGACCATCACATAAGGCCGAAACGTTTGAGACTCCTTTTAGTCGCCTCTTACGACAGGCAGGAATACCACGGGCCTATTCTAACCCCCGAACCCGCAGGGGGGCAGAGCCCTGTGGAACGCCGTTCTCCTGGATATGAAGTGAACTATGGGATGTGCCAATTAAAACGCGGAATGTCCGAACAGATAAAAAATTCTGAATAAAAATGGGGAGAGAGCCCCGGAGACCCCACCCGTGCAACGTGGCGAGAATATGGTGCCGCCACGTCGTGTCATATGCTCTGGAGAGGTCGAAAAAGACGGAGACGAGGTGTTGGCGCCTGGAAAAAGCAGTGCGGATTGCAGACTCAAGGAGGACCAAAGTATCGGCGGTGGAACGGCCCTGACGGAAGCCGCTCTGGCATGGAGCCAGAAGACCCCGAGACTCGAGCAGCCAACACAGCCGTCGACTCACCATGCGTTCCAGCAGCTTGCACAGAGTATTGGTTAAGCTGATGGGCCGATAACTATCCACAGTAAGCGGGTCCTTACCAGGCTTCAGCACCGGAATGATGGTACTTTCTCGCCACTGCGACGGAAGGACACCATCACCCCATAGGCGGTTGAAGATGGCAAGAACACATCGCTGACAGTCCGGGGACAGGTGTTTGAGCATCTGATTGTGGACGCCATCTGGCCCAGAGGCTGTATCGGGGCACTGTGCCAGGGCGCTCTGGAGTTCCCACAAACTAAATGGGGCGTTATACGCCTCAGGGTGGCGAGAAGCGAAAGAAAGCCGTTTGCCTTCCTCCCGGCGTTTGAGTGCGCGAAACGCAGTCGGGTAATTCCCTGACGCAGAGGCCCGAACATAGTGCTGAGCGAAATGCTCGGCGATTGCATCGGCATCGGTGGATACTGCCCCGTTGATGGTAAGCCCTGGGACACCTGTAGAGTACTGCAATCCAAAGATGCGCCGAATCTTCAGCCACACCTGGGAGGGGGAAGTACGGGAACCAATGTTGGAAACGTACCTCTCCCAACACTCCTGTTTCTGCTGTTTGATAAGCCTCCGTACCTGAGCACGGAGACGTTTGAATAAAATGAGGTTCTCCAAAGACGGGTGCCGCTTATGTCGCTGAAGAGCCCGCCGACGTTCTTTAATGGCGGCAGCGACCTCTGGAGACCACCAAGGCACCGACTTTCGCCGGGGCACCCGAACGAACGAGGAATGGTACGTTCCGCAGCGGAAACCATCGCTGCAGTCAGTGTCTCAACCGCCACATCGATGGTACCATGGGGGAGAGAGTCAACAGTGGCAGCAGAGCAGAACGTGTCCCAGTTTGCCTTGCTAAATGCCAATCTAGGCGAGCACGCAAAGGAGCGACGCTGTGGTAGTGAAAGGAAGATCGGAAAATGGTCACTACCACACAAGTCCTCGTGGACTCTCCAGTGGACCGATGGTACAAGCCCTGGGCTGCACAACGACAGATCTATGGCCGAGAACGTGCCATGCGCCACACTGAAATGTGTGGCGGCGCCAGTGTTTAAGAGGCAGAGGTCGAGTTGGGAGATGAGATTCTCGACCTCCCTGCCTCGGCCAGTAACCTTCGTTCCACCCCACAGGGGATTGCGGGCGTTAAAATCCCCCAGGAGAAGGAAAGGCGTGGGGAGTTGGGCGACAAGCGCAGCCAATTCGGTCAGGGAGACTGTACCACCTGGAGGGAGATAGACACTGCAGACGGTTATGTCCTGGGTAGTCCTTACACGGACAGCCACAGCTTCCAATGATGTTTGAAGGGGCACAGGAGCACTATATACAGAGGTAAGGACATACACGCAAGCTCCACCTGACACACAATTGTAAGTGCTACGGTTGCAGTAATAGCCCCTGTATCCACGAAGGACAGGGGTCCGCATTGCCGGGAACCAGGTTTCTTGGAGGGCAATGCAGAAAGCAGGTGTCAGGCTTAGAAGCTGTCGTAGCTCAGGGAGATGGCTAAAATAACCGCCACAATTCCACTGGAGGATTGTACAAAGCGTGTCCGGTAGGGGCATTCAGGCACTGAAAAGGCAAATTACTTGGCAGGGTCACATGCTGCCACCGACTGAGGGACGGACGTCACTACGGCCATCGTTTCTGAGGAGATGGCGAGATCCAGGTCATCAGGGGACGCAAAGAGCTCGACCTCGTCCTCAGAGGCTGAGCTGACAGGGAGCGTTGGTGCAGGAACCACTGGGTCCTTATCCTTCTTGGAGAGCTTCCTTTTCTCTCTCTTGTCTTTGGGAGGAGGGTTGGCATGCTGGGAGGGCTTTCCTGACGCATTATCAGGAACAGAGGAAGAGCGTGAAGCCCTTCGACCAGCAGCTGGTGGCTTCTTCAGCCACTGGCTAGTGTCTTGTGTGACACTGGGGAAGTCCTTGGAAGGGACGCCCCCAAGGGATCCCTTCCGAACAAGTGAGGCCAGAGGAGGCTGTTGCGTCCCCGGCTGAGCAGCCGGAGGGAGCTGTCGCTTCCCCGGCTGAGGAGCCGGAGAGGGCTGACGCCGCTCCGGCTGAGAGGTGGGGACCAACGTCCCCGGTTGCTTGGAGCACACTGCTCCCAAACTCGGTGTTTTGGGAGCAGTGGAAGAGAGAGCGGCCTGTCCCAGTGGCGGGGCAGACGTTACCTGATTTCTCTGTGGGCCAACAGAGAAGGGAGTCTGTGCAGGAGCTGGTGGCGGCAGTGTGACAGTAGCATAACTCCTCAACATAGGTGTGGGGTTGAGTCGTTCTAATTTCTTCTTTGCCTCTTGGTAACTTAAACGGTCCAAGGTCTTAATTTCTTGTATCTTCCGCTCTCGTTGATAGACTGCACAGTCTGGTGAGCAGGGAGAATGATGCTCCCCACAGTTAACGCAGGTGGGAGGCGGAGCACATGGAGCATTAGGATGTGGAGGTCGTCCACAATCACGACACGGCAGGTGGGAGGCGGAGCACAATCACGACACGTGGGGCTGGAAGTGCACCTGGAGGACATGTGTCCGAATTTCCAGCACTGGAAGCATCGCATAGGGGGCGGGACATAGGGCTTGACATCGCACCGGTAGATCATGACCTTGACTTTCTCAGGCAAGCAGTCGCCCTCAAAGGCCAGGATGAAAGCACCGGTAGCGACCCTATTATCCTTCGGCCCCCTAAAGACACGACGGACAAAGTGTACACCTCGTCGTGCCAGGTTCTCACGTAGCTCGTCGTCAGACTGTAGCAGAAGATCTTTATGAAAAATAATCCCCTGGACCAAATTTAAGGACCTATAGGGAATGACAGTAACGGGGATGTCTCCGAGCTTCTCACAGGCGAGTAATGCCTGGGACTGCGCAGATGAAGCTGCTTGTATCAAAATGGCCCCGCTCCTCATTTTGGAAAGAGACGCCACTTCCCCAAACTTATCTTCGAGATTGTGCACGAAGAAAAGAGGCTTAGTCCCCAAAAACGAATCCCCATCAGTTCTGCTGCATACAAGGTATCGTGGCGAATACGGCTCCTGTCTGTCTGCAGCCCTACGTTCCTCCCATGGTGTGGCTAGGGAAGGGAACGACTTCGGGTTATATGTCACAGCGTTAAATTCCACCTTACCACGCTTAGAGACATTGGCGGTCGGACGACCACCAGATTGAGATTTCACCCGCTTCATTGCGGGGCATCCGCCCCGATGCCACCCACTCCGTCCAGGGGCTCTCCCCACGGGCGCCACCCAGCCACAGCAAAGGCCACCTGGCAGGATGGCCGTTGCCGGGAGTCCCGATGCCCCAGAGAGACGAGCATGTACTCCTTGGCTTACATGGGGAGGTGTCAGCTCAGGCATCGGCAGTACGATCCCTGTGTTGTCAGGGGGCTACAACCTAGAGGGTACATGACGACCCCACCACAACGGGCTGGCTACCGTGCTGGATTTTGGGTGCCATGGGTAGTCCATAGTGATCGTAGGTGCTGGTGGTGACGCACTAAGGGCGGTACTTACACAATACATCAGGTGTCTATGCCAAAAATGAGGGATGGAGGGTGCAGGTACGACGCAGAGACGATCAAGAGTGCCAAGGTCGTAGGGCACAGAGGACTGATGGTGCACCACGTAAGGTGTCCTTCCCCAAAAGGCTCGTACTTCTGTGGAATTTGGAAAAATGGAGGTCAAACCCTGATGGGGACCATCACATTAAGGCCAAAACGTTTGAGACTCCTTTTAGTCGCCTCTTACGACAGGCAGGAATACCGCGGGCCTATTCTTACCCCCGAACCTGCAGGGGGAGCCATCCACCTTTTACCGCTCCCTTACAGACAGGGTATTCACCCGATGTTTTGCATTCTACATATCCTAATACATTGCCTACGTATGGACCAGATGCACAATTACAATTTTAACATCTTACAACAGTCTCAACATTTGTTACACTTCAATTCGATTACAATATTGCTTGAAATTTGACATATACATTAATATTCACATTGAAAATTGTTTACAGTTTTCTTAATACAATGGCATGAAACAAGAAAACAAATGAAATCAGAACATAAACTTGAGTAATTGAACGAAAAATCAGATGGAAAAAAATATTATTTATATGTACAATAGTAAAACGTCGTTGTTGTTGTTGTTGTTACAGTATGACATAAAAATAAGCTTCTTCACAACCAACAAAATACGGAATAAAATCATCTACAGTACTGAAAGCACTCAGCAAGAATATCAAAAGTCAGGTATGTCCAAACTTCTTCAATTAACAAACTGGTAGAAGCACAGGGATGCACTCTGTATTAACATCCAGAACAAATGCGACTTTGCAGAATGACTTGCTGGGCAAGAATTGTGGCAAACAGTGTAGAAAAGAACCAGGCAAGAAATTTGACTTTCTTGAAGGAACTGAAATATCTTTCAACACAGATACAGCACCAGTCTACCTACTCAAGGACAAACCTTGCCATCACAATTATGAAGACTTACTATTTAAAAAAACCCTGCCCCCTCTCAATCTCTCTTTACATCTTACCTGCATTGATATCACTATAAAAAAAACTACCAGGAAATAAATCTTGCATGATATATCTAAGCCGCCTTCTCTTGTTTTTAAAAGTAAAGTTCATGTACATATCAAGGGCTGCAAATATTGGAACTTCACTCTATTTTTGGGCATTCATCTTCAGTTTTGATTAAAATATTCACCCACACACTACTTTTATTATATGCAAACAAACACAATAAAATTGTCTCTGAGCAAAGTATGTAAGATCTTCATAACACGCATCAATTGTACAGTGCATGCTGGATGCTGGCTAAGTTTAGTAATCGATTGTGTGTCTGAAGTAGTGATGGAAGGAATTGACACTGTGAATGCTGCATGCAGGGCTATGTAAGGGTCTTTTCTGAGCAGCACATTGCAAATCATCCCAGATATGCTCAAAGTTCAAATCTGGGGAGTTTGGTGGGCACTGGAAGTGTTTAAATTAAGAAGAGTGTTCCAAGAGCCACTTTGTAGCAATTCTGGACATGTCAAGTGTATCATTATCCTGCTGGAATTGCCCAAGTCCATCGGAATCCCCGATGGACAGGATGCTTATGTATGTGTCACCTTTCAGGGTCATACCTAGCCATATCACTCCAACTGCACGCCTCCTACACCATTACAGAGCCTCCACCAGCTTCAACTGTCCCCTACTGACATGCAGTGTCCATGGATTCAAGAGGATGTCTCCATGCCTGTACGTGTCCATCTGTGGAACACAGTTTGAAATGAGGCTCGTCCAACCAGGCAACATGTTTCCAGTCATCAACAGTCCAATATCGGTGTTGATGGCCCCAGGTGAATCATAAAGCTTTGTGTCGTGCAGTCGTCAAGGGTACACAAGTGGACCTTCAGCTACAAAAGTTCATATCGATGATGGTTCACACACTGACACTTGTTGATGGCCCAGCATTTAAAGATTTGCAGAAGGGTTGCGCTTTGAACGATTCTCTTCAGTTGTTGATCCTGTTTTTGCAGGATCTTTTTTCGGCTGCAACAATGTCAGAGATCTGATGTTTTACCAGATTCCTGATATTCACTGTATGCTCATACGGGAAAATAACCACTTCATTGTTACCTTGGAGATGCTTTGTCCCATTGCTCTAACACCACATTTAAATTCACGTAAATCTTGATAAGATGCCATTGTAGCAGCACTAACCAATCTAACATCTGTGCCAGACACTTGTTGTCTTATATAGGCATTGCCGACTGCAGTGCCATATTCGGTATGTTTACATATCTCTGCATTTGAATATGCATGATTGTGCCAGTTTTGTTGGCAATTCACAGTATATACATATCCTGTGAGAAGATAATGATATATTACCAACTGCCGGCACAACCAATCCACATACTGTGATGGAAGAGGTACATGATAGTGAATGTGTTGTGTTGTTGTGTGGTTGATGGTATTCTGGGACCATTTTTTTCTCAGAAAAAAAACCGTTACTTTGATATGCTCAGGCTGTTACTGTGACTGGCTGACTCCTGAGACACAGTCTTTTTCCAGTAATATGGTGCACTGCCACATTGGGCTCAAACTGTTGCGGACCAGGTGTTACGAAGTATGCTGAATTGGCAGGGGTGGTCCTATTCCCTGGTGTTCTTCTAGGCCACCAGGCATTAGAAAGATGGGCTTGTTTCTATCAGCATATACCAAGGACAGAGTCTACCAAGCAGCTGTCAACCACATCAAAAATTTAATGAACAAAATCATTTCTGCCCGTGCCACAGGTGATGCAGACATAATGTGCTGAATGTAGATAGATCCTGATAACAGACTGGAAATGTGTGCACCAGTGGTGGTGGGCACAATGTTGAAATTGATTAACCTGCATAAAATCTTTGTGACACTATGTCACATAAGCCAAACATGGTATGAATACCTTAGGTCTAATTAGTTTGGATGCTGTAACTTTTGAGACCCTCTGCCCATTGCAGGTTAAAAACCTTATTGTGCTGTCAGAGCCCTTGATATGTTCTCAGAAAGAGGCAAAACCACCACACATCTCAAGTCACCTACTGTCCAGTTTATGTGGTATTTGCTCCACTGACAACATGTACATTTTTATGCCTCAGTAGTCTTCTGCAAGGGACCCATTGCATGCAACTTGCCATCACAGTATTTGGCTGAAAACTAGTAGACATGGGTCTGCAGTGATCCCTGTTGTGTTTGAGACTGACTGTCAATGGAAACTTATAACGTTCATCTCTATGACAAACTACGAGTTAGGATCTTAATGTGGCCACTTTTATTATTATGTGGTACAACATTCCTTGTAGACAAGCTGGATAGTCTTTACTGATGCACCAACAAATTGTACAACTTAATTCGTTGGCACATCCAAAGACAATAGCTCTAATCTGTGGTTTCAATCCATTGTACTACACCGATTCCTTATAATCAACTGGCACATACACACCTCTTCAGTGATGTGGATCATGTCAGCAGTGAAGGCTCAGATAACTGGCAGGTATCAGTTCCACTCCATCTACAGCACTTCAAAGGGACCTCTGTGCTCTTTTAAGATGGCGACTAATATGTTGTCTCGTGACCTTATAAGGATGTTTACACAATTTTTAAAGTACACTCTAAGGAAAGAAGAAAGTTGCACCACACAGGAATTATCCGAAGGGTTGAAACGAGTAGATGTGATGTTTATGTGCAGAGAAACAAATGATTACAATTTCAGAACACTTGGATGAGCTATTCAACAGGAAGAGCATCACAAACTGAGGGAGTCATTAATGCATTGACAACCTGCAGCCCATACGCAATCAGTAATTCGGTTTGATATTGGTTGATACAGTTGTTGGATGTACTCCTGGGGGATATCATGCCAAATTCTGTCTAAATTGTGGACTGGAGCACTGAAATCCCAATATGTTTGGAGGGCCCTACCCATAGCACTCCATTCTCAATTGGGCATGGCAGGTCTCGGAAAGCATAAAGACGAGCAGTAGAAGCTCTTCTCATATGCAGGTAGGCATATCTGACTGAAATGTTATCTCAATGTCGTCTGCAATGACGGGCAATAAAACGGGGTGTAGCACATTGTTGACATAACACTGTGGATGAGAACTGAAGGGATCTTGCTACGAAACTAATGGCACCCCAGATGATTGCTCTTGATTATCGGGTCATCTCCAGGCACGTCTTCTGCCTGGAATCTCAATGATGGGAGTCGATTGAACTGAGACCAATGGCCAGCAAAGACATGTCTGGAGATGCTTTGGACTGCAGTGTGATACCAACCTGACTACTGCCTGATAACCAGGAGTGATTGACTGGGATTCCATTTGTATTTTGCAGAAGGACCTCTTTTTGGTTTTCATCTGTGGCTTTCTTACAGCATACAACAATGTTCTAAGTACCATTATGTTGCCTTTCATAGCAAGCCATCCTTGTGAGGAGTGGCGCCTTGTATTGCCCCGGTGTATCGGGAGAGTGACTCACGCCTGTACAGTGACAGACGGTCTCAAACAGTTCAGTCGAGTACGTAGTTCTAATTTTCACCCACCAGAGTCAGGTAGTGTACAGACTTTCAAGAAACAGGTCAAGAGAATGTTTTTGGGAATTTTTCTGTTTATTTCTTGATGGCTCTTTTGTTTGTTTATGTTTGTACTGTTTTGTATAAGCTTATAGCAATGTGAATGAGGTCTATAGTAAATATGTAGATCATTGTTCTGCTGATGTACACTGTACAGTGGGGAGTTTAGTATCATAATATGTTAAGTAAGTTTATGCTGAAAGGAAAGCCAATTCGAGTGCAAATGAAAATGGTTCATACTTTGTTAATAATGTAAAGTATCACAATGTTTAGTATTTATTTTGTGAAAGTCATGAAAAGCGTGGACTAATGTGGGAGAATAATGTTTTTCTATTGGCCTTAAAGAAAACTGACCAATCAGAAAGTAACATAGTATTCTTTGTGCATCTTTTCTCTTGGATATATAGAATGCTGACAGCAGTGTAAGGATTCAGAGCCCTGCCTTTAAATGTTATGGTCACATGTAGTATGAGATGCAAAGGAAGATACAGTTTGCCAGTTTTTAAATGTGTAGCACAACTAAAAGTGTAGGCATATATATTCTGGTGTGTTTTTTAGAAATTTCAGTTTTCTAAGTAACTTTGCATATGAGAAAACACAGTAATTCCACGTGGCAGATTGGTGAGTAAAATCATGAGTGCATTGCACACTGATAATCTTAAATGGAAATGCTTGCCATACTATTAAGAACAATCCATGCTTAGTAGCTCTTCAGGTTTCGGGAAATATGTCAACATAAACTTTCCAACATAAATGAAAGGATCTGTGCATGACAATGTTAAGATTAGCACGGGCTTGGCAGTGAACGTCTACATTATCAGTGTTCAGAATTTACAAAAGTTTTTCCAGTATTTCATTCAAAATTACGATTTTTTCCTGATGCGAGTTGCAGTACATTAGGTCTCTGCTCGGATTTCCTGCCGGCGAACTGCTGCAACCAGTTGACAGGTAGGTGCTGGTACAAAGGATCTGCGCCACCAAACTTGGCTTACATTTCAGCAATATAATGCCAGCATGTGCATGGTAAGAATTTTTAGAGCTTCTTTCATGCTTTCCAAACTCTACCTTGGCCAGCAAGGTCACTGAATATCTTTCCAACTGAGAATGTTTGGAGCATTATGGGCTGGAGCCTCCAACTAGCTTGGGATTTTCACAATATACTACACCAACTGGACAGAATTTGCCACAATATCCCTCAGGAGAACTCTGTCAATCAGTACCAAGCTGAATAATTGCTTGCATAAAAGCTGGAGGTGGAACAATGTGTTATTGACTTGCTCAATTTGTGAAGCTCTTTCTGTGGAATAAATAATCCAGTTTTTCTGAGAACGTAATGATTTGTTTGTTGGTACTTGTACATCACTCCTACTGGTTTCCATCCCATTCAGAAAATTCCTTTGTAGAGCCTCTTTTATGTCTTAGAGTGTACAAAATGCATCTGAACATTTGATGAATTGTCTCGGAAAGAAACAAGAGTTATAAACAAAATGCTTTTACCGGCCTTCAGAGTGATCACCATTACCTACAACAGACTCCTGACTTCAGTTGTCAAACTGTAGGAAATGGTCAGCCAACACTTCTTGTGGAATCACTTAAATCACCATGGGCACACAATGCTGGATGTCTGCATCATTGCCAGAGATGATACCTGATATTATCAGTACTATCCACAGACCTCGCAGCAGTAAGTGATATGGAGTTCATTGTCTTCCCAACATCCCACAGGTAGAAATTCATCATGGATCAAGCCCTTTCCATCAAAAATTGTGATTGATATGTCTTAATCCCAGAGTTTGATAAAAAACTTCTTTTGGGAGGCAGGGAAGATGATGAACACTGTTGCTTGATCTGTGGATTGTACTAGTGGCTCTGCCTCTCATCTTTAATAGCGCAGATATCCAACTGTGTGTTCAGTGGCTACACAAGAATTGTTTGCAGACAGTTTCCAATAGCTTTACAACAAATGCCAGGAGTGTTTTGTAGCTAATGGGGATTACTTTGTAACTTATGTTACCATCATTTTCTGAGACCATTCACCAAACTTTCCAGATACACCTTGTACAAGAAGCAATAGACACATTGTTCTCTTACATATACCATCAAGTAACATGCGTATGAAGATAGGTCACATTTTGTCCAAAGAATGTGCTGCTGAGAACTGGACAGGCATGTAGAACAGGTTGGACATGGGTTAGCTTTGAGGTAACAGTCATTGTTGTCTCCCGGTATTGGCATATTAGTTGGGAGAGAATAGTCCCATGTGAGAAGGCTTGATGAAAGAGCATGTAAAAGGCACACTATAAAATATGTGAGGAGGGGAGGCAAATAACCTAGAGTAGCATCTATCGACCCACTTCACTGAGTGGTCAGCACATCTGACTGCCATGTCACACATTCTCTATGCTCAGGGAGTGGGTGATATGTTGTCCTTATCACTGATTCATCATCGCCAGCATGAAAGTAACCCACCATGGGGTCAACAGAAAAGACCTGCAACTTACCCAGCAAGTGACTCCTAGGTATCAATGTCCATATGATCACTTCATTCCACCTAGAGCAGTAGAAAGGGAAACGTACCAAAGAGGGAGCAATAGCCAAGTATGCTAAATGTGATGGGCTATAAACAAACAAGGATATTTTTTCAAAATTTAAAAGCTTTTGTCCAGATTGGTCACCAAAGTCTGAACATTATGGCCTTTGCTCAGAAACATACAGTAATCAGACGTCCAAAGTAGCAACTGGAATGATATCTTATCAGTGTACATCAGATATGAGGCTCCTCTGAGATTGTTTATGGAGGTTTTTCATTTTCTCCTACATAAAGGGTGAAATGAACTCCACTGACAAAATTCAGGTGGTGATTCAAGGATGTTTTATGAGTATTTTGGTACAATGGACCCTTGGTCTCCTGTGGCTCACTGTGGAGTAATAATGTAATTATGATTTATTTAGTTTGCTACCTTCATTTCTTCTGAAAATACACTGTCCAGACACGTTAATGTGACTACCCGTCAAAACCCCGAATAACCTCTTTTTGCGGTGCACACCATTGCGAGAGATTCAATGAAATGATCATATGGCATTAATGACTGGCAGACCCCATCTGGGCTTGATCAGTTGCCTACTGCAATTCTTTTCGTTTTATGCTGCTTTTGAGACTTGCTTGTTGATAACAAGAACAACACAATGCCCACTTTCCAAGGAGACAAAAATCCTGTATCCAACTGGGAATCAAACTGAGGCCCCCCCACATGGCTGTGAGGTTCTGTTCTAACAGGGGTGTGGAGCCATACTGATTTCATTGCCAATTCAAGCTGTTCTAGGTTTTTCATGTGAGGATCCTCGGGAAATACAGCCTGGCAGAGGGGTTCCCACAGATTCTCAATTGGTTTACATCCGATGACTTCAGTGGCTAGGGGCATATGATAAACTCGTCCTGTTGCTGTTTGAACCACACATGTACACTGCAAGCTGTGTTACATTGTACTGCTGGTAAATGTCACTATGCTGAATAAAAACAAACTGTGTGTATGGGTGAACACGGCTCTCGAGGACAGATGGATACATCTGTTGATCCATTGTGCCTCCCACAATAGCATCAACACCCAGGGAATGCCACAGACCCCCTCCCCTAAGTTTAAAACAGGGAACTATAGACCTGTCTCACTTCTCCCAACTTTCTCTGAGGTTTTAGTGATAGTAATGAAATATAGAGTCACACATTATCTTAATTGTGGAATGTGATTAACAGTAATCAGCATGGATTTCTAGCTGGGAGAAGTACCAAAACAGCTGTACTGGAATACACAAAAGACATAATTAGTAAATTTCGAGAGGGAAAAAGTGTTGTCGGGATAAATCTAGATCTGTCAAATCCTCTGACACTGTTGACCACAGCATACTTTTGGAAAAGCTTGAAGCTATAGGTATCAGAGGACTGGAAAAAAAAAGTGGCATGAGTCTTATCTGGAAAGAGGATGCAGGTGGTTGAAATTACAGCACCAAAATATTACACTAAGATCAGATCCAAAGAAGTGTATTAGGCCCCTTGTTGTTCCCCCATTTACATTAATTTAATTCGGGTGTCAGAGAGAAAAGCTGGAATCGTGTTATTTGCTGATGATACTAGTTTAATTGTTTGTTATATGAAGCAGTCATTGCACAGTACTGTGGACTATCTCCTACAAGATACACAAAAATGGCTCAGTGCAAACAACCTCTGACACTGAATGCAAAAAAAACTAATTATGTGCAGTATGGAAGAATAAGTGAACATGACGACCTACATCCCACTATGTAGGGAAACAATCTGAAAGAGTACAGTGTGCAAAATTTCTGGGTATGCACATTGATGAGAAGATAAACTGGAAGGACCATGTGGTGAGCTTAGCACTAAAACTAAATTCAGCATGTTTTTACTTAGAATAATTGCAAGAGTTTGTAGTAATGGCTGTACCAGATTAGTATATTTTGGCTATTTTCAGTCAATTGCGGCCTATGGGACACTATCCTGGGGAAAAACAAATTGTCGTCTAAATGAGATTTTCAAATTACAAAAACGTGCTATTCAGATAATGACCCAGAGCCCACATCAAACACGTTGTACGTTCCCGTTTTAAAGCATTGAAAATTTTAGCAATTCCATCATTATACATTCTGAAATGTCTGTTGGTGATCAAAAGAAATCAGGACAAAATGAAAACCAGTACCGATTACCATACACGGCAATGTACAGATCTCCCCTTACAAGCTGTAACAAGGACCCAAAGTCATAAACATGTATGTCATCAAGGCATCAAACTTTTTAATGCACTACCGAAACATATCAAAGAGCTGGAAAATTAGGATAAATTTAAAACTGTTATAAAGAACCACATGCTTGACAAATGTTATTACTGCATTGGTGAATAGCTCTGCGCAACTGTATAAGGATTTAATTTCATGTGACAAATGAAATTTCATCAAAGAATATACCTGTCCAGCACATAATTCCTTGTGTTATAAAAACAGTTAATTGTTGTATATTGTATTAAACATAAGATAGATTCATATTAATACCACACAAATGTGATCATTGGGATGTTGCTGTGGTCTTCAGTCCTGAGACTGGTTTGATTTTACTCTATCCTGTGCAAGCTTCTTCATCTCCCAGTACCTACTGCAACCTACATCCTTATGAATCTGCTTAGTGTATTCATCTCTTGGTCTCCCTCCATGCTGCCCTCCAATACTAAATTGGTGATCCCTTGATGCCTCAGAACATGTCCTACCAAACGATCCCTTCTTCTAGTCAAGTTGTGCCACAAATTTCTCTTCTCCCCAATCCTATTCAATACATCCTCATTAGTTATGTGATCTACCCATCAAATCTTCAGCATTATTCTGTACTACCACATTTCAAAAGCTTCTATTCTCTTCTTAATCAAACTATTTATCATCCATGTTTCACTTCCATACAGGGCTACACTCCATACAAATACTTTCAGAAACGACTTCCTGACACTTAAATCTATACTCGATGTTAACAAATTTGTCTTCTTTAGAAACACTTTCCTTGCCATTGCCAGTCTACATTTTATATCCCCTCTACTTTGACCACCACTAGTTATTTTGCTCCCCAAATAGCAAAGCTCCTTTACTACTTTAAGTGTCTCATTTCCTAATCTAATTCCCTCAGCATCACCCAACTTAATTCGACTACATTCCAATATCCTCATTTTGCTTTTTTTGATGTTCATCTTATATCCTCCTTTCAAGACACTATCTGTTCCGTTCAACTGCTCTTCCAGGTCCTTTGCTGTCTCTGACAGAATTACAATGTCATCAGTGAACCTCAAATGTTTTATTTCTTCTCCATGGATTTTAACACCTACTCTGAACGTTTCTTTTGTTTCCTTTACTGATTGCTCAATATACAGATTGAATAACATTGAAGAGAGGCTACAACCCTGTCTAGCTCCCTTCCCAACCACTGCTTCCCTTTCATGTCCCTCGACTCTTGTAACTGCCATCTGGTTTCTGTGCAAATTGTAAATAGCCTTTCGCTCTCTGTATTTTACTCCTGCCACATTCAGAATTTGAAAGAGAGTATTCCAGTCAACAACATTGTCAAAAGCTTTCCCAAAGTCTACAAATGCTAGAAATGTGGGTTTGCCTTTCCTTAATCTAGCTTCTAAGATAAGTCATAGGGTCAGTATTGCCTCACGTGTTCCAATATTTCTACGGAATCCAAACTGATTTTCCCCGAGGTCGGCTTCTACCAGTTTTTCTATTCGTCTGTAAAGAATTTGCGTTAGTATTTTGCAGCCATGACTTATTAAAATGATAGTTCGGTAATTTTCACATTTGTCAACACCTGCTATCTTTGGGATTGGAATTATTATATTCTTCTTGAAGTGTGAGGGTATTTCGCCTGTCTCATACATCTTGCTCATGAGATGGTAGAGTTTTGTCAGGACTGGCTCTCCCAAGGCCGTCAGTAGATGTAATGGAATGTTGTCTACTCCGGGGGCCTTGTTTCGACACAGGTCTTTCACTGCTCTGTCAAACTCTTGACACAGTATCATATCCCCCATTTCATCTTCATCTACATCCTCTTCCATTTCCGTAATATTGTCCTGAAGTACATCACCCTTGTATAGACCCTCTATATACTCCTTCCACCTATCTGCTTTCCCCTCTTTGCTTAGAACTGGGTTTCCATCTGAGCTCTTGATATTCATACAAGTGGTTCTCTTTAATTTTCCTGTAGGCAGTATCTATCTTACCCCTAGTGAGATAAGCCTCTACATCCTTATATTTGTCCTCTAGCCATCCCTGCTTAGTCGTTTTGCACTTCCTGTCGATCTCATTTTTGAGATATTTGTATTCCTTTTTGCCTGATCATTTACTGCATTTTTGTATTTTCTCCTTTCATCGATTAGGTTCAATATTTCTTCTGTTACCCAAGGATTTCTAGCAGCCCTCATATTTTTACCTACTTTATCCTCTGCTGCCTTCACTATTTCATCCCTCAAAGCTACCCATTCTTCTTCTACTGTATTTCCTTCCCCATTCCTGTCAATTGTTCCCTTATGCTCTCTCTGAAACCCAGTACAACCTCTGGTTTAGTCAGTTTATCCAGGTCCCATCTTCTTAAATTCCCACCTTTTTGAATTTTCTTCAGTTTTAATCTACAATTCATAACCAATAGATTGTGGTCAGAGTCCACGTCTGCCCCTGGAAATGTCTTACAATTTAAAACCTTGTTCCTAAATCTCTGTCTTACTATTATATAATCTATCTGATACCTTTTAGTATCTCCAGGTTTCTTCCACGGATACAACATTCTTTCATGACTCTTGAACCAAGTGTTAGCTATGATTAAGTTGTGCTCTGTGCAAAATTCTACCAGGCGGCTTCCTCTTTCGTTTCTTCCCTCCAATCCATATTCACCTATTACGTTTCCTTCTCTCCCTTTTCCTACTACTGAATTCCAGTCAGCCATGACTATTAAATTTTCGTCTCCATTCTCTGTCTGAATAATTTCTTTTATTTCATCATACATTTCTTCAATTTCTTCGTCATTTGCAGAGCTAGTTGGCATATAAACTTGTAATACTGTGGTAGGCGTGGGCTTCGTGTCTATCTTTGCCACAATAATGCGTTCACTATGCTGTTTGTAGTAGCTTACCCCACTCCTATTGTTTTATTCATTATTAAGCCTACTCCTGCATTACCCCTATTTGATTTTGTATTTATAACTCTGTATTCGCCTGACCAAAAGTCTTGTTCCTCCTGCCGTCGAACTTCACTAATTCCCTCTATATCTAACTATAACCTATCCATTTTCCTTTTTAAATTTTCTAACCTACCTACTCGATTAAGGGATCTGACATTCCACGCTCCAATCCGTAGAACGTCAGTTTTCTTTCTCCTGATAGTGACGACCTCCTGAGTAGTCCCCACCCGGAGATCCGAATGGGGGACCATTTTACCTCTGGAATATTTTACCCAAGAGGACGCCATCATCATTTAACCATACAGTAAAGCTGCATGCCCTCGGAAAAATTACGGCCGTAGTTTCCCCTCACTTTCAGCCGTTCGCAGTACCAACACAGCAAGGCCGTTTTGGCTAATGTTACAAGGCCAGATCAGTCAATCATCCAGACTGTTGCCCCTGAAACTACTGAAAAGGCTGCTGCCCCTCTTCAGGAACCACACGTTTGTCTGGCCTCTCAACAGATACCCCTCCGTTGTGGTTGCACCTACGGTACGGCTATCTGTATCGCCGAGGCATGCAAGCCTCCCCACCGACGGCAAGGTCCATGGTTCATTGGGATGATGATAAATAAAAGTTGTAGCTGCGAGTGGATGAGTGTGTTATGCATTGCAAGGCAAAACACAGACAACTGAGCACAGTATAGCAAGAGCCAACGCTGCAGCACACTACTGGAACAGAAACCTTTCATCATTTGCCACTATGGAAGTGTTTAGAGTACGTGAGCTGAAGTCCTAAACGAACATAGTGTGGACGTGTAAGCCCTCAGCCTTCGTGCACTAAATTCTTCTCGTATCAGTATCACAGCCTTCGCCATGGGCGTAATCGTGGAATGCAGTAAGGGGTTGGCTGTTCGACCACAAGAAAAGGCAGCCTGCTCTGAGTTACAAGGGGGCTGCCCGCTTGCTGGCGGAAATTCACGGCGATCATCAGCTGCACTGGTTTGCTGCTTTACCTACAACTCATCCTATTGTGGTCGTGACATTTCTTATACCTACTAAATGTTGCAACAATGTATTTGTATTATTTCAGCTGCTACACCTGCGACTCTTTGACATCACGGTAATAGGGTACGGCATTTTTTCGCTTGTTTAAGTCCACAGTTTTATTTTTCGCTCTATTTGTTGTAGTACCTTAGAACATATTCTGAGGTCAAACAGAATGACCTCAACGCCAGCCAGCATGTATTTCGAGAATACAGATCATGCAAAACCCAATTCACTTAATAAGCACAGTTGTGCTTGTGAGTGAAATGTGTTTCGGAAATCAGTAAACACCGTTTTCCCCCGTCTGCCTTGATCCGTGGCTTTTAGACTGTCGTTCGAGTCGGGTTGCACGTAATCGATGTTTTCGGAATCCGTGCTGCTTAGCAGGGGGGAGGTCATTCAGTCTGAGATACCTCGTTACGCCTGAGTTCAGAATTATAAACTTTCTGCTTGCACCAAGATTTCTTGCCACCGTGAAGACCAGCCTAGACTTCAGGGCGGCTCTAATGCCACTCTTGATTCCTTGTGGATGGCTTGGAAGTTAATGCTGATAATCTCTGAGAACTGTACAAAGTCGAACGTGTGCATACAAGGTGCGCTGATAAAAAGTAAAACATTTATTAACTGTCGGCTGCTACTTGGATAATCAGCACGTGGTGATTACCGACGCAAAAGGTAACACATAGTTTGACAGTAGGCGTACAAAAAATATCTCGTGACCAAAGACGTAAGCGTAGCTATGGCGATTAGCGCGTTAAAAGTTTACACAAGTACAGATGGAAATTGTGCTCGAATATGTGATACAAATAAAGCAATATACTGAGTTTCTGATGCGAGTTGGGCGTTTTACTGCCCTGTAACTAGCAACACCAATTAAAATAAATCCTCCTCCCCCCCCCCCATAAGCATAAAAAAGCAAATGTCGGGCTTAGTAGTCTAGCGATAATGAGCGTGCAGGAATAGTAGAAGTCGCGAGTTCGAATCTCGGTGCCTTTCTTTTTTGTATTTTTAAGAGTAGTGTGCCATGTTTTTGTCTAAATATACCACTTAATCTTTTATAACTGGAGCTACCATATGCTCTCAACCTAATAATGCTTTTTCTCTTTCTTCGATTCCGCTCCTCAATCGGAAAAAAACGGAACGCTTGTTTTTCGTCTGTCTGTTGCAGATCCTATGCTTCAGGAACGGGGAGATGTATCAAGTTGAAATTTTTGTCACATACTGAGGTTGCATTCCCTTGACGGTGTAAAACATACAGACCTAGAGGGCATTTTCTGTTGACCTACACTTATCATAATTGGCAAGAAGCAAGGTTTTATGGTACACGTAAAGGAAAAGTCCGAAAACTGATAATCTGTAATTATATCAAACGAAAATTGCTATCGAACATCGAACTTGAAATTACAACATCGGTAGTTATGCCTTCATGTTGGCTGGGTTGCAATACTAAACGTCAAATATTGCGCAAGGAATGGCTGTATTGCGTTTGGGAATTTAGCCGTCACCAGATATCCAGATGCGATTACTGCATGTGCATAAGTGGTTCAAAGTTGCACGTGAAGCAAAAATACGCAGTCAGCCTCAGTTCAGAACTACTAATTACTTTAGTAATAATACTTAAATATCTTCAACATTTCGCGGCCCTGTCAACAACTGTATAAATATTAATTTTAATAATGAACAGCCTCAGTTGCACCGTTTATCTAGAATTTACCTATGTTTCAGTCGGGATAACCCATCCTTCTTCAGAATAACATTATCTACTGTTTGTCCATAGTGGGCATCGTCAAGTTAAAACTACAAATTCATAAATTATCGTCAGATTGTAAAACTTACGGTACCTGGCACTGCCTCGGCCCCACGCGATGCGGCAGCCACGAGTGCTGTACTGGAACTCCACTATGGACAAACAGTGCAGAAGGTTGTGTTATCCCGTCTGAAACCTGCGTAAAGTCTAGGTAAGCGGTGCAACTGAGGCTGTTCATTATTAAAATAAAAATAATAATACTGGTCACCTGCTTCCTGCATGACTTTGTCACATTTATACTATTAAAATGAAAACATTCTCGAAAATCTCTTAATCCCTGGGATCGGTATCTTGCCAAAACCAATGTCGATAACATGTGAAAATAATCGAGATTCTCTATTCCCGGAACGTATGAACTGTCTACATACATAATTAAGTTTGTACAACATCCTCACTGAGCGAGTCCATTTTTTCGTTTTTTTTTGTGTTATGCTATGTACCTTTTTCCCCTTTCGAAAATGTGTCTGAATGGCGCGTAAGATTTTGCAGTTCATGGATGACTGACATGCAATGATTCAAACCCATTACATTCTTATACCTTATCTTAATAACAATGCTGCAATGAGACAAACTTATTACAAGGTTGCCACAACTTTCCCCCAAGTGAAATTCCCTTTTTTCCAGACAAGTTTTTGCATTTTTCCCTGACAAATTTTGAGGTATCAAGTCTAAGTGCAGACCTAAGTTGTAAAAAAAAAAAAAATGTAATGACTTCTGTATTTCTGAACGTGTGAACAAAAATCTTAAGTACTAACATCAAAATGTGTAATGAACTGCTTTTAGAAGGAGAAAGGAAACCCAATGGTAGATATGTTTCATTAACATCACTGATTTTATTTTCATAAAGCGAAACACATTTGGTGACAAAAATATGCATTTTCTTGGAGTTGCGAGACACATTCCTGAAAGCAGTAAAGGTATTTAAAATAACCTCAGAAAAAAGTAGGCCTCTTGAAAGAAACGTACAAGGTGGGGAAGAGATGTGTCAACCAACACTGTAGGTGGCTGCAAATAAATGTTGCTTCTACTATGTTGGTAATTGTCGGTTATTACCCACTGCGCTATGTCTATGTGATTTTTTCCTTTCATAGTGTACAAACTGCCAGCGATTGTCACAATTTTTTTTTCTTATCGTCCATACTTTCAAATATATAAACTACACTACTGGCCATTAAAACTGCTACACCACAAAGATGACGTGCTACAGATGCGAAATTTAACCGACAAGAAGAAGATGCTGTGATATGCAAATGATTAGCTTTTCAAAGGTTGGCGCCGGTGGCGACACCTACAACGTGCTGACATGGGGGAAGTTTCCAACCGATTTCTCATACACAAACACCAGTTGACCGGCGTTGCCTGGTGAAACGTTGTTGTGATGCCTCGTGTAACGAGGAGAAATGCGTACCATCACGTTTCCGACTTTGATAAAGGTCGGATTATAGCTTATAGCGATGGCGGTTGCGGTTTTAGTATCGCGACATTGCTGCTCGCGTTGGTCGAGATCCAATGACTGTTAGCAGAATATGGAACGCTGGGTTCAGGAGGATAATACGGAACGCCGTGCTGGATCCCAACGGCCTCATATCACTAGCAGTCGAGATGACAGGGATCTTATCCGCATGGCTGTAACGGATCGTGCAGCCACGTCTCGATCCCTGAGTCAACAGATGGGGACGTTTGCAAGACAACAACCATCTTGACGAACAGTTCGACGACGTTTGCAGCAGCATGCACTATCAGCTCGGAGACCATGGCTGCGGTTACCCTTGACGCTGCACCACAGGCAGTAGCGCCTGCGATGGTGTACTCACCGACCAACCTGGGTGCACGAATAGCAAAACGTCATTTTTTGTGGATGAATGCAGGTTCTGTTTACAGCATCACGAAAGCGTGTATTCGTCATCGCCATACTGGTGTATCACCCGGCGTGATGGTATGGGGTGCCATTGGTTACACGTCTCGGTCACCTCTTGTTCGCATTGACGGCACTTTGAACAGTAGACGATACATTTCAGATATGTTACGACCCGTGCCTCTACCCTTCATTCGATCCCTGCGAACCTACATTTCAGCAGGATAATGCACGACCGCATGTTACAGGCCTTTCTGGATACAGAAAATGTTCGACTGCTGCCCTGGCTAGCACATTCTCCAGATCTCTCACCAACTGAAAACGTCGGGTCAATGGTGCCCCAGCAACTGGCTCGTCACAATTCGCCAGTCACTACTCTTGATGAACTGTGGTATCGTGTTGAAGCTGCATGGGCAGCTGTACCTGCACACGCCATCCAAGCTCTGTTTGACTCAATGCCCAGGCGTATCAAGGCCGTTATTACGGCCAGAGGTGGTTGTTCTGGGTACTGATTTCTTAAGATCTATGCAGCCAAATTGCGTGAAAATGTAATGACATGTCAGTTTTAGTAAAATATAATTGTCCAATGAATACCCGTGTATCATCTGCATTTCTTCTTGGTTTAGCAATTTTAATGGCCAGTAGTGTACTTTCGAAGTGCCAAAATATACTAGAATAAATAAAATTTGTATCAAACGCCGCACTGTACAATGTACTTGCGGCGAGACAGTCACGATTCCCGAAATACATCGCCTGTGGCCGAGGAGGTGCACCACAGCCCTAGGTCCATGGTAGTACGCCACACACACAGACCAAGTCAGAGGTCAGAGCCCGCACATTAGTGGGAAACTATGGGCTTTGGATTGGCAGGCCCGATCCATTAGAGATGGCCTGCAGTTTTGGCCCGTCACGGAAGTCCATTCGTGTGGCCAGCCATTCACGTGTCACAGACACCACGTCGATGAAATGAGACCGCGGTGATCACCCACGCAACAGATAACTTGAGCAAATACTCAGAGTAGTCAGCAACTGACCGTAAGGATGATCGCTCAGGCACATAGAAAAGACGATCACACTCTATAACTAAATTTTTGGCCACAGCCTTTGTCAGAAAACGAAAGTGTAGACACAACTCATGCACACACGACTGCTGTCAACAAGCTCTGAGAATCACATCCAGACAGACGACTCCTCTCATCGGCCGCTGCTGCGCTAGCAGTGACTGCAAGCTGCGGGAAGGGCAGAGGCAGGGATGCGCCAGACGTACACGGCAACGAAGCATGGCATCTCACTGAACGAACAATTTCATGCTACTCAGACAAAAACGAGATTTTTTCCAGAAGTCGTGGCAACCCTGTATTACTTTCTCAATATGTTTTGCCACAAGAAATTCCTATTATTACAATGAGCCTCATGGCACATTTAAGGGGTGCTGTACCGCCGAAAATGACATTTTTACTTTTATTTAAATTATGAAAATATTAATGCTTTATTTGGTGTTTACTCTATTCGCATATTTACTATTATAAATAAATATTTGAATATAATCACGCACTGACATTTCTGAGAATTGCTGCACAAAGTGTTCCACATCATTCCTGATTCATGGAAGGTTGTCTCATCTGAGAACACACATCTCAGAGTTTGCATTTTCTAAGCATCCATACGCAGACGATAGTCTACGACACGACGCCTGTCGCTCAGGTCCGAGTATCACAGGATGCGGTTGCCGGTGCACACTAACCAGTTTTCGTCCAAAGCTCTGGGCGAGTTCGTTCGTTCGTTTGTTTGTTCAGAAGAGGAGGCCGACCGTGTCCGCCGGTCTTCCATTACAGCATTGAGGCGCACGTCCTGAAATTTCTCTCAAACGATTTTACAGAAACAATTCTGTACAAAAATTTTGTTCGTTTTATAGCTTTATATGTCAGCTTCACGATGACATGCCAACCATTTTATTAATGGCCAGAGTTATTGTAATATTTGCTTGCAAGGAAGACACCACGCGAAATTCGAAAAAGCATGCAGTGAAAAATTGGGGTCGGTATGATTTTGCGTCTGGTGGATATTACACAAGATGTTACTGTTTATGAAATTTGGCTGACATATTGAATTTTTCTTTATACTTGGTTTGAGGTCTCGAGAAAATTGATCTGACGATCGCGCGCGTTTGCCATCTCACGCGAGGCGGACACAGTGAGATATACACAAGATTTCTCATATATTTTTGAGATATCGGTAAATGATATCATGTAATGGGGAAAGTATTTTATTGTATGGTTGTTATGCAAAACTTCATTGCCTACCCTGTTATCCAACTGACTACAGACTTTTTCGATGAAATAACGTAATTTTTAAGGGTGTATCGATAACTGGTGAAAGGAAAAATGCCATGGATTTTGAAACAACGTCCCTGAAGTCACTACTCATTTCTTTTTGTACCGTGGATGTGCTTTTTCATAGGCTACTGACCATATTTTCCTGAGTTCCCCACTTAATTGTTTGACAATCCTGTCGCAACTGCCTCTACATTTAGTGAGGTGACACTGGGCAAACTCCGCCGCGTTTTGGCAAAATGAGAAGTGTGTAGGGTTTACTCGAAATTCGTCATTCACGACGCTTCACCGAAAGTTACAAATGGTTAACAAAAATACTAACCACAGCAGAGGTGACAGACCTTTTTGAATGATCACCTCGTGAGTCGGACGTCAAGACCGTCTCGGTGCCAGTACACAGAATATCGAGTACCAACTACAATAATTGTTACCCAGCTTGCCTCAAGGGATGGTAAAACACGATGGTGACACCTTTTCTAGTGGAATCAGATCGTGCATCGAGGACAGAGGAAGGCATACTGATAAGAGAGCTCATAATGCCAAATTCTTTATAAATTTGACTCCATATTGTCACCACAGAAATACAACCACATATCCTCTCAATCCATAAGGTTTCGTATGTGTGTGTGTGTGACATTGTATTTGCTACTAGTGAATGAGTTTCCCAAAATTTGAAATGGTTATGTGGAAGGTGATATTTAGCAAGTTATGCAGAGTTCTTCGTCTACATCCGAACAGTGGCGATCTCAGCGCTGTTCTTAAGTGAAACATGTCCTCAGTCCTTGCCTGTCACTTCCTGATACAGCTCTTAGCGAACTGCTGATTAACTGGTGCCGCGATTCCAAGACCAATTCCCAGAACGACGTGATCATGGCAGCAGTGTAAGTGCCTGTCGCCAAAGCCAGATCCTCGTAAGGATGCCTTCTCTCCCTGCTGCGCAACGAGCCAGCCGCGGTGGCCGAGAGGTTCTAGGCGCTTCAGTCCGGAACCACGTGGCTGCTACGGTCGCAGGTTTGAATCCTGCCTCGGGTATGGATGTGTGTGATGTCCGTAGGTTAGTTACGTTTAAGTAGTTCCAAGTTTAGGGGGACTGATAACATATGAGCTCAAGTCCCATAGTGCTATGAGCCATTTGAACCACTTTTTTTTCTGCACAACGAAATCACTATAGTATTCTCCCGTTTTCCTGTGAACGAAGAAGACCCATGATGGCTTGCTGGATAATACATTCATCTTCACATAGCGGACCTACTACTGTGCTCTGGGCGGAACACACCCTTGCTATATTGCAGGTGTGTACATTTATGCTTAATCTTGGGGACTAAATAGACATTTCTGCTGCAGAAGAGAGAGGGAAAATTGTGAAATCGAAAAGACGTCCTCTCCAGGGTTTGGAATCTTTTCAAACTTTATCGGACGCAATACAGAGCTGCGAGTTCTACCACCCAGTTGGTGTGATTGCACCATAATGGGACGAGGGCTGCTTTGGTTTCAGTAATAGTCGGTTCCATCAGCCAACTTGATGGAGGTTTTGAGAGATTTGTCACACTGAATGATGCCCCTGGAGTCCAATTTCCAACCAACCCGAATAACATATTTTGAATTCTATGTTTTATTCAACTCTAGTTACGTCATTCTACATAAAAAATAGAAGTAATGCAATAAATTCATTGAAGTTATCAGAGGTGAACTTTCGTAAGCGAGCAAATTGTCGTAGAAGTCATCAAAGTTGAATAAGGTTTTTTTTTAATTTATTCTCTGTTTATCCTCTTCGTGGAAGTTAAAAATAGCAATTTTTTTTGTTCGTTACTAACCACAAACCAACAGGACCTTTTTCAGTCGTTCTGAATTTTTGTATTTGAGATTTTTAATTTGAATTAGCCTACCATTAAACAAGTGTAAAAAAAACATTTCATAGCTTGTTGGGTACTCAGTAAGTAAACAGAGTGGACATAGGAAGAGGAGTAAAGAACAGGGACATGAGAGATGGGATGATTGAGTGGAACAAAGGGAAGAGACTAATGTCACAAGGAAGAGAGAAACAACATTTCAAAATCCGATCAAAGAAGAAGAAAAAAGCTTGTTTTTCAGCTACAGACGAGAGGGCGCTCTTGTAGAATGTTATGACGAACTCAGACTAAACACCAGCAGTCAGTGGAACCACTGATCCAATTTCCTTAACCTGAGTTCTTAAGGCAAGATAGTTTCAATGTTCGCAAATGTGGTCGAGATGTGCAAATGTAAGATAGACTCAGGAACGCTCAGGACCACCCCATCTGGCCTGGCTCCCCGTTCTAGAAACATAGACCTCATGAAATTAGGTGATCACATTCAGCCACAAGATTTTCTGTACAATCCTAGACAACCCACACCTCCTTATACACCGACCTAGCATCCACAAACAAACTTCGTCACCTTTGGAAGATCGACGAAGAACTGCAATGCTTCGACTCTATGGGCTGTAAGTGGACATACGAACAAAACTTGGTAGAGGACTAAAAAAAAATCGATGAAGTCAACCTCCTGAGGAAATTGTGGTCAACTTTGACCGTGTCACGACGTGTGCTGGTAACGTATAAGCAACTGAAAAACAAATTGGGCCTGTGCGACAGTCCTGAGTGTGAGTTTTGTGTGAAAGGTATGGCTGCGATGGTCTCCTGAAGGACATACGTAGACTCCCCTGTCTCAAGAATATTTGTGATTTTGTACAGTATTATATATATAAAGAATATTGTATCTCAGTATAGATTTCACAGAATATTTTAGTTAGTACAGTGCGTCATGAATGCCTTTGTAAATGGCGAACGAATAAATAAAGATATCGGTATCAACTGCTGTGACTCACCTCACGGGTTGTCCAACAGCAACGGCTGGGGGCCAGACGTGGCGTTTTGGCCCGTGCTGGACAGCCCTGAGTCGTCTCTGCCTATGGTGCTCAAGTACTCCTCGTTCTCTTCGCGAACTGCAACACAGGAGCACAAGCAAATAGCATCAGTACGCTGTATGTAGTGGACGTAAGCAAACACTGCTAGAGAGCATATTTTTACAAGGCAAAAGTGCTATTAGGCCGCCTCAAAAGACACTACCTGCTGCCTTTGCGGGTGGAACATCGAAAATGAAACACTTGTACATTCGATAAAATTTATATTTTTACATTTCAAGACGGGTACAATTATCGAACATGGTTGTAATGACGAAGGTACGAGCACAAGTACATCTATACTCAGCAAACACCCTGAGGTGCATGGCAGAGGATACGTCCCACCGTACTAGTTATTAGGGATACTTCCCACTCATCTGCGGAAGGAGCACTTGCATAGTGACTGTTTAAATGCATCTGTGCGTGCTTTAGGTACTCTAGTCTTGTCTTCACCATCTCTGTGGGAGGGGCACGCAGGCGGTCGTAATATATTCCTGGAGTCATCACTTGAAACCAGTTCTTGAAACTCTGTAAATAGCATTTCTCGGGATAGTTTGATAGATGTCACGTATAATTTTGGGATCTGTATTGCAGAAGTCTGAGCTGCGGGAGGGCGCAGTGGAGCAGACAGCGTTTAGCTCTGGTAGAGACAGGCAGTCACAGTTCAGCAGTGTTTGAGTAAGGATGCAGACATTGTTGTGTTACAATGAGGAAGCAGTGGCAATAATATGTTTCAATTTGTACAATCAATACGTGAAGCAGGAAGTGTAATGGAATGTCCAAGGTAGAGATAATAATGACGTTACTTTTCCTTTTACTATAACTGCGTCATCGAACGAAGTTGGTTATTGAAATGAAAGTTGCTAGATTTCCGGGATAGGAAAGAGTATTCTTTGTATGTTAAGAAGTACATTAAATTTAAAATATGCCCTTAGCACCTTTTCACAGTATACAAAAAACAGGAGTGTGGTCATTTATGCGCATATTTCATTTTCTTACCAACCTTTGTCTTATAATTCTTTTTAATGGCTCATACAACCAGGAGTATTCGATAAACAGTTCTATCTTCAGTTAACGGAGAACTCATTGTACCTTTCTAGTGTCTCTGTGTGCTTTAGTGGCGCGCAAGACAGAGCAGTATTGCAATACGTTATCCAGATTTGCGCAGAATAGAGGTAAGGAGAAAAATTATGTTTTTTTTTATTTATTCAATCAGGGCCAACTTATGTTATTCAGAGACAGTTTTTGTGATTCATTTTGCAAAACCAATTACTCTAGGTTTCATGTCAAAGTTAATTATTCAGACAGTTTACACTGTTCAAAATTCTTGCGGTCAGATTACTAACGTTTACAATATGAAAGCTCCCCTTTTCATTAGGACAATTAATTGTTATTATAATGCAGCTTTGCCTTCTCATTGCGACAGTTGATTTATTATTACAGCTCAGAGCTTACAATCAGAAACAGTACGTCAGTTGCTATATTTTTATTCATTCAGGTAACTTTCAAGTTTATGTCTTGTAACCTCCCCCTCACTTATCGACCTTAATGACAGTGAAAAATGAAACCGCGTGTACCTAATGGGAATTTTGGAAAATCAATCGTCACCGAAGTTAATCTGTCGGTAAAGAGGGAGGAAAGGGTTACATCTAAATGAAAGGAAAAATGCAAGTGAAACTGGTGGAAATTAATTTTGAAATAGGGATAAAGTTAATAAAGAAAGTAAATGTGCGGCCGTTACGTTAACAATCAACTAGCGGTAATTAGATATTTGAGATTTGGGGGAAATTACGGTCGCCAGTCCTATGGACAATTACTATAATAACTGAAAAAGAAAGGTTATTACACATATAATTAGCACTAGAAGCGTGGCAACTGAAGGTTGACACGTGTAGTGTGAAAACTGAAAGTTTGTCAGAAGTAATAAATTTCGCTACACTTAATTTAGCAAAAGAATTAATGAAACCGGAAAATCGAAAGTTAATTTAGTGACTGAAGTTAATAGTGAGCTTTCTTTCTGAAGCACATCAAAATACAGTTAGTCTTGGACTACCTCAACAATCATTTCTAAAGCTACTTGAATCTACGCAATTTAGAAAGAAGAGATTTAACTTTGAACTTTAATTAAACGATTCTGAACAATTAACAATAGTAAAATTTAGTACGTACCAAGCTGAGCTGCAGTCACAGGTAAGCTAAAATATGGTAACAAAACTCGCACTCTTAATTTGTGCTTGTGTAATCTAACTATTGTAGCCAGCTATGAATACTGAAATTGAACTTTGAAATTAAAGCAGTGAAATGGAATTATGCTGGCGTTTGAATTTCAACGACACTCGGGTTCATTTCGGAAAAGGAAGGGACCCTGCTTGGCAATGCAATTGGGACAATGAGCAACAAAGGTTCATGCTAAGTTGCTGTAATTTTGCGAGGCAAATGGAACAATTCGAAAAGCTGAGGTCTGCCATACAGTTCTGAAACTTTACGTGCTTTTAGTCTTTCTTGTTGGTTGATTGAAGGTTTGAAGCCGTCGATCGAGGAGGTGGCGACAGTCACTCATTGTCGGCCGTCGCTGTTGCAGAAGCTGGATGTTGGCGCGCCTTCTTCTCGACACGGTCACCAGGCGAAACGGGCTCTTGATGTGCGCCAGCTAATGCTTCCCGTCCGCGACACCATGTCAGAAACTATCATCGCGAGTCGAGCGCAATTACATGCTGCCAAACCCCGAAAGCGCGGCAACTCGCGGGGGCGTCACACAACACACCTGCTCCACTCGCTACTCCAGCCAGACTGCCACAGCTCTGCCCGCGCTCCACGCGGCAGAGTTAACACTACCAAAGATCCTACACGCTTTGAGTCTTCACACGACCTATCGATGTAATCGTTCGATAGCAGTTTTCCCTAGGCAAGACCAAGCGTAAAAATACAAATAATATTTACGAAACAAACCAATTATACATCGACATAAATGCATAAATATATATATATACAAATATTAAAACAATTACAATATGTACAGACACAGAAATGTCATATATTCAGGTAACAAAAATAAGGAAAACAAATTATAGTACAACAGATGGAAATAGGAGGATATGCATTTCCGGCGTTACAGTCTACCTGGAAGAGTCAGCCAGTTCAATTTCATCAACACCTCTATGACGCTTTCCCACGAACCGAAGAAACCTGTGACCATTCGTGTTGTCCTTCTCTGTGTATGTTCAGTATCATCTGTTACAGGTCCCACACACTTAAGCAATATTCTAGAATAGGTCGTACTAGTAATTTATAAGCAATCTCCTTTGTAGACAGACTGAACTTCCCCAGTATGATACCTGCCCTGCCCACGACTGGGTCTCTGTCATCGTTCCATTTCATATCGCCCCAAAGTGTTACACCTAGGCATTTGTATGAATTGGCAGATTCCATCAGTGTCTCACTGTTGTTATAGTCACAGGTTACTACGCTTTTTTCGTTTTGTGGAGAGCGCAGATTTGCATTTCTGAAGATTTAAAGCAAGTTGATAATCTTTGCACCACTTTGAAATCTTATCAACATCTGACTGAATATTTATGCACATGCTCTCAGATAGTACTTCATCATAGATAACTGCATCATGTGCAAAAAGCCTGATTTTACTATTGATATTGTCTGCAACGTCATTAACATACAAAATGAACACCAAGGGTCCCAACATATTTCTCTAGGGCACACTCTAACTTAATTCTACGTCTGACTATGACATCCATGGTAACATATTGTGTCCTCACTACCAAAAATTCTTAAGCCCAGTCACAAATTTCACTCTATCTCCCCCCAATACGATCAAACTTTTGACGATAAGCGTAGGTGTGGTACTGAGTCAAATGCTTTTCGGAAATCAAGAAATGCTGCATCTACCTGATTGCATTGATCCAAAGCTTTCAGCATGTTATGTGAGAGTTGGATTTCACATGATCGATGTTTTCGAAATCCATGCTGGTTTGCATTGAGATGCATCACGATTTTGGTACGTATTTTGTTTTTCCAAGAAAACAGTCTATTGGCACACAGTCAACACGGTGAAACACAACTAGCTGTTCAACCACAACAAGTGCTGAGCACTACTGCAAGGGACTTTCGTCTAATTCCGTATCTCTAGATTTCCAGAAGGCTTTTGACGCCGTACCTCACAAGCGGCTTGCAGTGAGATTGCGCGCTTATGGAATATCGTCTCAGTCATGTGACTAGATTCGTCATTGTGGATCACTTTGTAACGGAACTGAAATGGTGGGCTGACAGTAATTTGGAGCCCGCGCGTCGGAAACGGGCGCGCTGGTGTGAGACTGCCAGGGAGTGCACCCTGATGCCATCTATTGGCGAAACTGGGAATTAGCGCTGTCTCAGACAATGCGTTAAGCTATCGGAGTCAAATGTATTCTTTTTCTTGGTAATTATAAGCTATTACTGTATGATTTAATGTTATAAAGCGCTAGTAGTAAATTATTATGACTGGTATGAACTCCAGGGTAATAAATATAAATATTCTTAAATACTAAATGATTTCGGTGGAAAGGTGGTAGGGGAACGCCCCCACTCTTGGTGATACGAGCGTAGCTAGAGGTAGCTGGAGACACAGGGACTGAACAATGGATTGGCCTGGGGAGTGTTGACGTGACAGGACGTGCGTAACTGTGCTCACGCAAAAGTGATTGTGCAACAGCGAAGAGGCGAATACCGTCGCCGTTTGTGGAGTGGAACGTGACGAATGGTTGTCAAAGCCGTCTCTATGCCACTGGGGCTGATTGTAAGAGTTCCTGCGCCCAGATTTTATGGCGGACGTGCAGTAGCTTATACGAGTGCTACAGCTCGTAGTTCCAGCCGCCATTAAGGGCATGAGGCGTGAAGAGCTGCGTTAGCCACCTGCATCTCACCACCAGCACCGACACGTCTACCCAAGGCAAGACTGCTTGCAATTGTTAAGTCGAACTTTGTATACATGTAAAAGGAGAATACCAGTTTTCTTTTATGCAAGTGCTGAGGACAGAATATAGTAATGAGTAAAATTACGAGGCATGTTGTTCATTGTAAAGTGTAGTAACCTGAAACATAGTGTAGTGAAATCAGACTGAGGCCACCATCGCCTCTTTCATTTACAATTCTTTTGGTTGTAGAATAATTTAGCGTATAAGAATGTTGAAAAGAGCAATGGTCACACCAGAATGAGTCGCCTATTTTTAGTTACTTAAATTTTTCTGAGTAACCTTTCAAGTAAAGTCACTTAATATCCAAAATCATTAAATAAGTTGAAGGATAGAATTTTGTTAACCTAAGTTGCATAAATTGTCTTGGTGGTAATTACCATAACAACTCACAGAAATTGAGAGAGTATTTGCTTTGTAGAATCACCTAGAATGATCAGAAATAGTAATATTCAGAATTAAGAGTAAAATTCAACTCAAGCCGTTTCACTTTGAAACGAGCCAAAAAATTGATTTATTCTTTTGCTCCTTCAGAGCTGGCGACCGTAGTTATAAGTATTTTCAGGAGGATTCGACGGTAAGTCTGCTGCTCTCGTCGTGCTGATAGGATTATCCACAGCTGCTAGCAGTGGTGATTGGATACATAAGCTCACTACCAAGTTAAGTGGGTCAGGTAGGCAGTGTTACCGTGTGAACTGTAGGGCACTGTAGGCCGTGGATCGAACCCGTTCAATCATCACAGCTCTTTGGGAAATAGTCCGGTTAGGAGTGTACTAATCCAATAGGTAAATACTGGCGAGTAACGGTCAAAAATGTATACGCAAGTGAATTTAGCAAGGCCCATGTAGCACCTAGTTAATGTGGTGTAATGGCGAGGGTAGGAGTGGAGTAAAAGTGAGCTGAGCTTGTGGCAGCTGTGCTGTCTTCAAAGATTAATAACGTGAATTCACTACTACCTCTTACCATTAGGGCTGAGCTATTTACGGTTAAAATACGTAGCAGTAAGCGCAAAGGCGTGACAGCTACAAGTCCGTATTGGCTTTATACATACGGAAGTAGGAAGCGGGTCATTCCGTCAGTGGAGGGGTTAAAACAACTGAGTCAGTTGAGAACATACCCCATTTACTGATGGAAAGATACGGCGGTTCGGTCGCAACTTCTACTACCCTTCTTGTAGAGTGTGTGACCTGAGCCTTTTTCCAACAACGGGGCACGGTTTTTTGTTCGAGGGATCAATGATAGATTGCAATTAGCTCCTTCTTCTAACTCCACCGCAAATTCAGTATAGAATCTGACAGTCATTCCATCGGGCCATGCAGCTTTGTTCAATTTTAACGATTTCAGCTGTTTCTCAACACCGCTGACGCTAATAACTACTTCATCCATCTTTTCAGTGGTACGAGGATTAAGCTGGAGCAATTCTCTTGGATTTTCCTCTGTAAAGGAACATTTGAAAACTTTAATGTTGGTCGGAGTACAAGTGTTTCTGAACAAAGAGTACGCCGAACTATGGGCCTCTGCAGCTGACGATCCGTGCATTGGCCAGTGTTAACACCATGACATAGGCAACTACGACTGAAATGCCCACGTGACCATCGGCACTGGACGCATTGGCATAGCGTTGCACGGTCTGATTAGTCCCGATAGCGTTTTCTTCGTGCCAATGGAAGTGCAACAATCCTTCCTCATCCAGGGGGACAGCTCTTTGACACCCATACTGTGGTACGAAGACAAGCTCCATTATGCTCTGGGGAACATTCACGTGGGCATCCACGGATCCAGTAGAGCTCGTGCAGGGCACCATGACGGCCATGAAGCATCGTACACCCCTTCGTGGTGGTCATGTTTCCAGACAGCAGTGGCATTTTTCAACGTCACAGGCCAGAAATATGGCGGAGTAGTTCGAAGAAAACAGTGTCGAGTTCCATTTGATGTGTTGACCCCCAACCAGATCTGAACCCAATCGAAAACATCTGGCATGTGGTTGAACGTGGGGTCAGAGCTCACCGCGTCCTTCACTGGAATTTGGTGACTTGGGCGTCTCCAGCGGCCTACGAAGGCCTCACTGCTTCCATGCCGCGATGCGTCGCCGCTTTTATCCGTGCCAAAGGTGGACATACCGGCTATTAGGTAGGTGAAGCATGCCTGCGTGTATCTGGTATATGAATTCACAGACCAATCAATCTTGGAGTCCTGAAAATCCTCGGCATGGAGTGTGTAGTGCAACACGAATTTTTGTCAGGGAACTAACAACTTGGGGAAATGACGTATGGTTATTTCACGTACAATGATGTGAATGTACATACCGCCAATGCGCCTTTGACCCCATTACGGCAGGTTTTCTCTAATGGAAACTATCGTCGTCCATAGACCTCCTTTTACTTTTGTTGATTTTCAGCTTAAAACCTCTTTTACGCTGCTGTTCCAAGTCCTTTGCCGCCTGCCAGAATTGTAACCTCATCATCAGACCTTCAAGTTTTCTCCCTGATTTCTGACCCTATTTCCTCATTCTCCTTCGTTTCTGTTACAGATTGCTCAATATACAGATTCTAATGTTCTGAACTGTAAGAAAAGTAAAAGGTATGAATTTCCAGGCAGTAATTATAGTCCAGTTTGACTCCTCAAAACTCTTGCATACCCATCTAACAGACGAAATTTTTTCGCTTGGGTCATCGCATGTAATCAGCAATGTGTCACAGGTACGTAAATCTACCTTGTTTCGTCTCATTATACTTATTGCCTCTTATATCCTTTTCCCACTTTCTTACACCTCTTATCTTAATGAACTACACGGAGTGCGTGGATTCTGTAAATCGCTACATTTATTCTTAATCACGCCCATGGATACACCTCTATGCTATCCACTGCCGAATTCTCATCATACTCTTCGGCCCTCGTCTTAAATTTTATCAATGAAAGTTTATATGCCTTGTTTTAAGACGAAATAAGATTTATATAACTGGTTTGATTTTCCAAAATTTTAGAACACGTTCAAAGTGGATGCTGTTTATGTTTCTCAGTACTGTACATATTTAGAAGACCCAAAAAGTGTGCAAACAATGCCTCTGGGATGTCAAAGTACAGCTCGTTGTTGGAGCGCTACATCGATAAAAATACATCGCTGATTCCTTGCGAGGAAATAAACGATCACTTATTCGAAAGTATAGATTCTATCAGCATATTGCAACTTGTCGTAAACGCGTTCTAGTTCACAGTTACTAGAAACAAACAACGAATTCCTGCAGTTCTCGGAGGCACGCTGACACTGTGACAAACAGCTTTCTTTAAGATAATGATACCACCTACTGGGATCATACAGATACCGGAACAAGGGAAGCACTGATTAGCACACGTTGTAAAATGTATGCTACAATAAGGCAAAGCGAGTTTGATTCCCTGAGATGGAAAGAAATAAAGCCTTGTATGGAGCATACGTGGTACATAACGACTGAGGACGCTAGCTGTCAACGCAATTTACGGCTTTCCTTGGACTGAGTGTTTGGATTTTTTCCCATTCGAGCGCCACAACAGCAGATAGATCCGAGGGTAATTCCAGTAACGGCTGTTACGTAAACACGACACGTCTGTTTATAGTTGCGTCCTTGACCGGTTTATCCCTAGATAAAGCCCGATATTTGCTCCTAGTAATTCAAGTAGTGTCCAAGAGTGCAATGTAAATTCGACAACGAAAAATAATAGGAATTTTAGGACATGAGTGAATGACTGTCAAAAGTATCCACAACTAACTACGAACAGCTTGGAAAACAATTTTATCTGTAATTATTCGCTAACGGTAACTAGCAAGGGGAGAGGCCGATAAGTGGGTCGCCTGTATTGAGCAACTTTCTGTAAGGACGTTCTGTAATGAAAGTAGAGGAAAACGTGTTTCGGCTTTTTGTTACACACTATTTTTTTAAGAAAATCGATGTCAAAGTTGATGACGGAAAATCGTATTTTCAGTCCTTTAAAACGAAACATCTTCTAAGCGCATACATTTTTTATCAGTATAATATGGGATACAAAGTTAATAATGTTCGAGTTATTAACGTTTTTGTGTTCGCATGCTGTAAGTTGGGCACCTCTGATTCGGCGATTTGGTATTAGATTGCTGGACGGTGTTCGATTTTTGGCTGTAGCTTTTTTAGCTGTATCTGATAATAATCTGATAACTGGAATACTTTTCTTTCCCCTTCCTGAAGTAAAACATCGGGAGATGTGATTAATTATTAAATAAGTATATGTGATACAGACTGTAAAAATAAATCTAAAGAATATTATTGTTAATCGTAGATGATCATCTATTCGAGGGCCTTTTTGCAATGAATGAGATGAAACTTAGCGTAAGGACAGGCAAAACATACATACTTATGGCACCATGCGCAAAACACGCACAGGATCTCGCCACATTGACATATTTTCCGGTACACTGTTCTTGGAATACTTATCCGAGTCACGTTGCTAAACAGAGACGTGTCAGATATCGATTTAGATGCGTGCAAAGCGTCTATAAACATATCTAGAAAGATAGGCGCGGACAACTAGTTATGGACGGAGGCATGAATTTTGATAGCATACGTCCTATCCTATAATTCTCTGCTCTGCTGTGATGTGATGTGATGTCGCAAGATTTTCAAGTCGTGCTCCTAAATTCTTTACTTGTCCGAAAACGTTGCTGTCACACGGTTGACAAAGAAAGGTACATTCCGGTGGCGTCAACTTCAAGATGCATGTCTGTTGAGCATTGTCGTCTCGTAGCGCGTCATGTATCCCGAAGTACTGGGTGATCAAAAAGTCAGTATAAAACCCCATGTCATTCCAAGCATGTGTGTCAATTTGTACCTCTCTATCTACATTATTCCGTGATTTATTCAGTTTTCAAATCTATACTGACTTTTTGATCACCCGGTAAATCAGCTGTCACATTATGTGCGCTCGATTATTAATTACACCTGCCGATGATTTACTTAAAAAGAGGAAATAAAGGTACTTCCAATTATGAGAATATTATCAGATTCACCGAAAAAGTATCGTACTAAAAACAACCACGACCAAGAAGTGAACATGGTCCAGCAGTCTGATAGTTTAATGTCTCGACCGATGATTTCGCTCTGCTAGATATCTACAATGACGGATGCACAAGTTACAATACAATAATGCTAATAACTCCGTCGTTATTAACTTTGGACCCCATATCATACTAATAACAAATGATAGTTTTTAGTCGGTCTTTATATATAAAGCGTGGAAAATACGATTTTTCCGCCGTTAACTATGACCTAGATTTTGTTTCAAAAACTTGAGAGCGTCTAGCAAAAAGGACGAAACACCTGTTTCTCTGTTTTTCAATACAGAACAACGTCCTTCAAAACTTGATCAAAATTGGCGACCCACATGGCAGACCCCTCCCCATGTACGTAAGTCCATGTGTGGCACAGACTTCATTTTCTTCACAGAAAATATGTTTCAGAAGTTTTAAGCATATCATCCCTCAGTGAAAGAGAGGAATGAGGGCGAAATGCGGAAGAGTATTACACGACTGCGCCGAAAACCTGTGTCCTAGGACTTCATAGCCTCGAGCGTAAAGCAAAGGCGTACGGCCAGATGGCTGTAGCGGAATTTTCTCGCGTGCCGTGACGGTTCCACAGACTAGCTTGTGCCGCTAACCCCCGGGCTTAAATAAGAGTCTCTGCTTTCTCTGTTATTAACAAACAGCTCTCAAATAGACTTCTCTGTTTGCAGCCGGGCCGAATGTTTACTGAGGTCCCTGCCTCTCGCACAGCGGCGTGCCGATTCTGGTAAATATTACGGCTGCCGGTTTTAATTTTTCCGTAAATATTACCCCCTTCCGAATCTTTGTGCCTGGACCGCTCGCTTGACGTGTTTCCAGAAACCGCCTACAAGCACGGTGCGCGGAGGGGAGAACGCGCGGGCGGAATTATAATCATCACCGCCTTAACTTCTCCTCCAACTCTAGCACCCTCTCCTCTAGTTCACTTCGTTTCCTCTAGCAACTGGCTCAACGTTCTAGGCAAGCCTAAAGAGACTGTCTGTACTACGATTGTCTGTCCTTTTAGGGTGTGCGAGGGTGGTTTGATAATTCTGGTAACAAAGCAAGAAAAAAAATGTAGACGAAACAAACAGCTCACCTAACTTCTCAACGAAGTCTCTTTTGAGGTATATACACTTTATTCAGCGGTCCTCCAGCTTTTTCGTGCCATCGGAAAAATAGGTTCTGTCGAACTCTGCAGAATACCCGTTGACTGCAACCATCACATCTTCATTTGATGAACATTTCTTCCCAGAAACACAAGGTTTCAAGTTGGGGAACAGGAGAAAGTCGCTTGAGGCTAAATCTGGTAAAAGCGGTTGATGAGGAATCAATTCATGCACCTCCGCCACTGTTATCGCTGATGTGTGGTATGATGCATTATCCAGGTAAAGAGCACTTTTTTGCGTGTCAGTCCTGTTCTTTTTTCAGCCAACGAAAGTTTCACACGATCAACAATGAAGCATTATAGCGTACCTTTCCCCTTTTCCAGGTAATCTATGAGGATCATTCCTTGCGGGTCCCAAAAGAACAGTTGTCATCACCTTCTCAGACGACAAAATAGTCTTCGCCTTCTCCAGTGCACCCGATATAGTGTGTCGGCTTTAATCAGTGACGTCATAGTTTACTTGCAAGTATTAACGTCTTTATTTTCGAGCCAATGATAACAATCGTTTTTCTTCTGTGGCGAGGCGTCATCATTGTAAACTGGAATAAATAAAAGGTTTTTAAAAGACAGGGCTAGACATTGTGGATGATTTCTGTCATTTGTATTAATGAAAATCGTTTGTTCATTCCTATTCATTCGGTAGCTACTCTAATTCTTAGGGAGTTTGACATATTTTGGAACAATTTTTTTTCACTCTGCAGAGTTTTTACTTTTTGATATTCGTTTGTAGGTATGGATTTATCTATTCCTGTGAACATGGAAGACTAGAAGCAGTTCTGCATTACGGAATGCAAATTTTACTGTTGTTGCTTTTTTCCGCCTTCACTAGCAATAGTATTATTACGATATTTTTTAGCCGATACTAATACTATCGAAGGCGGAAAGGCCGACATTCGAAACCTTTGTAGCCCCTACTTCAGTCGACCTATATAGGTCGGTGAAGAATAGGAAACTAGGATTCAAAGAAGCAATATACTTAATATTATGTTCGAAATATCGATGTACGTGATATGTTTTCTCCATCCCGCACTCCTTTGTTTCTCAACATTGGTCTTTGCTGTTAAATCTGTTCAATACATAATCTGTGGTAACTTCTGACGTCATTGGTCAAAGCGGGACTGCTTGTATCCCATTACTTAGTAATCCCAATTTCACTAGCGTTTGTCGATTGCCTAAAGGCAAATATATTTATTTATTTATTTTTATTTATTTATTTATTGTTCCGTGGGACCACATTTAGGAGAAGTCTCCATGGTCATGGAACGAGTCAATACATGAAATTATAACACGATTGTAGAAACAGATAAAATGAAATATAAGAAACATATTCAGGCGACAAGTCGTTAGTTTAAATAAAGAAAATCAAGAATGTAACACTGGAATTTGCTTAATTTTTTAGCTCTTCCAGGAGCTCCTCGACAGAATAGAAGGAGTGAGCCATGAGGAAACTTTTCAGTTTAGACTTAAAAGTGTTTGGGCTACTGCTAAGATTTTTGAGTTCTTGTGGTAGCTTATTGAAAATGGATGCAGCAGAATACTGCACTCCTTTCTGCACAAGAGTCAAGGAAGTGCATTCCACATGCAGATTTGATTTCTGCCTAGTATTAACTGAGTGAAAGCTGCTAACTCTTGGGAATAAGCTAATATTGCTAACAACAAACGACATTAAAGAAAATACATACTGTGAGGGCAATGTCAAAATTCCCAGACTATTGAATAGGGGTCGACAAGAGGTTTTCGAACTTACACCATACATAGCTCGAACAGCCCGTTTTTGAGCCAAAAATACCCTTTTTGAATCAGAAGAATTACCCCAAAAAATAATACCATGTGACATAAGCGTATGAAAATATGCGAAGTATACTACTTTTCGTGTTGAAATGTCACTTATTTCAGATACTGTTCTAATGGTAAATAAAGCGGCATGTAGTTTCTGAACAAGATCCTGAACATGGGCTTTCCACAACAGCTTACTATCTATCCGTACGCCTAGGAACTTGAACTGTTCCGTCTCGCTTATAACATGCCCATTCTGTCTGATTAAAATGTCAGTTCTTGTTGAATTGTGGGTTAGAAACTGTAAAAACTGAGTCTTACTGTGATTTAGCATCAAATTATTTTCCACAAGCCACGAACTTATATCATGAACTACATTATTTGATAATGTTTCAATATTACACACAAGATCCTTCACTGCCAAGCTGGTGTCATCAGCAAACAGAAATAATTTTGAATCCCCTGCAATACTAGAAGGCATATCATTTATATAAATAAGAAACAGCAGTGGGCCCAGCACCGACCCTTGGGGAATGCCCCTCTTAACAGAACCCCATTTCGACTGATCATCACTACCACTCTCAATATTGCGGAGAATTTCCTTCTGTTTTCTGTTCTGAAAGTAAGAGGCGAACCAATTGTATGCTACTCCCTTACTCCTTAATGGTCCAACTTCTGCAGTAATATTTTGTGGTCAACACAGTCAAAAGCCTTCGTTAAATCAAAGAAAACACCTAACGTTCACAACCTTTTATTTAATCCGTCCAAAACCTCACAGAGAAAAGAGACTATAGCATTTTCAGTTGTTAAGCCATTTCTAAAACCAAACTGTACATTTGACAGCAAATTATGTGAATTTAAATGCTGCAGTAACCTTGTATATACAACCCTCTCGATAACTTTAGCAAACACCGATGGCATAGAAATAGGTCTATAATTGTCAACATTATCCCTGTCTCCCTTTTTATAAAGTGGCTTCACTACCGAGTACTTTAATCGGTCAGGAAACCGACCACTCCTAAAGGAAAAGTTACAGATATGGCTAAGTACTGAGCTAACATACGTGGAACAGTACTTCAGTATTCTGCTAGATACCCCGTCATATCCATGAGAGTTCTTGGTCTTTAGTGATTTAATTATTAACTTAATCTCCCTCTTGTCAGTATCATGGAGGAGCATTTCAGTTAACAGTCTCGGAACACTTTTTTCTAAGAGCGCTATATGATTCCCTGTTGGGACTAGGTTTCTATTTAGTTCACCTGCTATATTCAGAAAGTGATTATTAAGTACTGTGCATATTTGCGACTTATCAGTAACACGGACATCCCCACTACGCACTGATTCTATATTCTCGACCTGTCTCTCCAGACCAGCCACTTCCTTTACGACTGACCATATGGTTTTAATTTTATCCTGAGACTTAGCTATTCTATCTGCATACCACATACTTTTTGCCTTCCTAATAACTTTTTTAAGCACCTTACAATACAGTTTGTAATGGGCTGCTGCATTTAGATTTTGACTGTTTCTAACGTTTTGATATAATTGCCACTTTGTTCTACAAGATATTCTTATCCCTTTAGTCAGCCACCCAGGCTGCCTGTTTGTGCTAGTACCCTCTTTTGAACGTTCTAACGGAAAGCAACTTTCAAAGAGCACGAGAAAAGTTTTGAGGAAAGCGTTATATTTATCGTCTACTGTATCAGCACTATAAACATCTTGCCACTCTTGTTCCTTGATGAGGTTTACAAAAGTCTGTACAGCAACTGGATCAGCTTTCCTAAAAAGTTGGTAACTATATTTAACATGTGTTGCAGCACAAAAATCTTTTAGACTTAAAATTTGTGCATCATGATCTGAAAGGCCATTCACCTTTTTGCTAACAGAATGCCCTTCTAATAATGACGAATGAACAAAAATATTGTCTATGGTTGTTCTACTGTTCCCTTACGACACATTAACTCATTTGTAAAGTAATCAGACGTCTGAACCTGTGTTATATGTGTGAGTTCAGTTCTTTAAGGAATTGGAGGTGGGCAGGATGACTGGTTAATAATATGTAGTACGCTGTGGTTTCACTTGTTGTTTGGACTCTGATGTGTAATAATGGATCCAGGTTTCATCGACAGTGACAAGTCGATGACAAAAATCTTGCGGACTGCGATTAAACAACCAGTCATTGTGCTGAAATATTGTGCCGGATACGCTTTTGGTCGACTGTGAGCAATCGCCATATCCATCTGTCACATTGATTTTTCATAGTCAATTCTCCGTGCAGGATATTATGCACTCGTTCATTTGAGATGCCTACAGCCTCAGTAGTCAAACGAATTTTTATTCGACGTCTTGCATTACCATACCACAGGTTTTGGCAATGGGTTCATTAATACAAAAGTGAATGATATTCGCAGATAGTGCAGCATCGGTGTGAATTACATCCAATTATGTTTTGATCTATGCAGCACTTCAGTCCTTGAAATGAAAATGTTTAACAACAGTACGAAACTCGGTGTTCTCCATTTTCAATCGCAGTCGACACACTGACTATTTGAGACGGTTGTCAACGATGAACTGTGCACTGAACAATGTTGAAAGCATTTATACGATCCTTGGAGTAATCAAGCTTACCAACGATGAAGGTGCAACGAAAATGTTCCATTCCTTCATAGAAATTCACCAGACTTACCGAACAACCCTAGTATTGCTAGGCGGTATGGAATCGTTATGGTACTACATAGGGTTTGCGAAGAATATTGAAAGAAGGGCATTTCGTTTTGTATTATCCTGGAAAAAGAGTGTGTCACGGATGTGATACGTGCTATGGTGTGGCAATCATTAGAAAAGGGCGGTTTTCTTTGTGGTGAAACCTTTTCACAAAATTCCAAAGACAATTTTCTGTTGCGAATTTGAAAATATTTTGTACATATGGAGAAACTGGAACACTCTTTCTTAAATTCTGATGGCAGCATGGGTTAAACCCATGGAGCGAAGGGCTATTAACAAATAGTACAGAAACCAGTCGGCAGCTATAAGAGTCGAAGGCCCTAAAGGGAACCAGTGATTGAGATAGGGTTGTAGTCTGATCCCAATGTTATTTAATCTGGACACTGAGGAAGCCAAAGAAACTCTTCCATGTTTTCTGATGACACTGTAATTCTATCAGACACAGCAAAGTACTTCGAAGAGCAGATGAACGGAACGGACAGTGTCTTGAAAGGAAGATATAAGACGAACATCAACAAAAGCAAAACGAGGATAATGGAATGTAATCGAGTTGAATCAAGTGCCGCTGAGATAATTAGATTTGGAAATGAGACACTGTAGTAGATGAGTTTTGCTATTTGGGCAGCAAAGTAAGTGACGATGTTTAAAGTAGAGAGGATATAAAATGGCAAGGAAAGCGTTTCTGAAGAAGAGAAATTTGTTATCATCGAGTGTAGATTAAGTGTCAGTAAGCCTTTTCTGAAAGTATTTGTATGGAGTATTGCCATATATGGATGTGAAACATGGACGATGAACAGTAGACAAGAAGAGAATAGAAGCTTTTGAACCGTGGTGCTGCAGAAGAGTGCTGAAAACAATGGTTCTGAGCACTATGGGACTTAACCTCAGATGTTATCACTCCCCTAGGACTTAGAACTACTTAAACCTAACTAACCTAAGGACATCCATGCCCGAGGCAGGATTCGAACCTGCGACCGTAGCGGTCACGCGGTTCCAAACTGAAGCGCCTGGAACCACACGGCCACTCCGGCCGGCTAGAGTGCTGAAGATTAGATGGTTAGGTCACGTAACCAATGAGGAGGTACAGTGTGGAAAATAAAGTTGTGGCACAACCTGACTAGAAGAAATGATCACTAATTTAGTACTGGTGAGAAGTGTTGGGGATCCAAATCGTAGATGGAGATTGAGAAGGGTGAGAGTTATTCGGGGACGCGGAGGCTTGCACTGGATACGTTAGCACGGAGAGCTGCATCAGACGACTCTTCGGATTGAAGACCACAAGAAAAAATATTTTGAAACTGAACTTTTGGTTCATGAAATGGCGTGCAAATTCGCTTACCATGTACTTAAATGAAAACAACACAAAGTGGTACTACAAATAATGTTTGTAGTAAGCACATCCGATGTTTGTCATAGAGTGAACAAAAACCTTAACTCACAGTGTCGCCAACTCTCAAATACGTAATTTCCCTCCATTGGTTCACGACAAATCTAGACAAATAAATCTTTGAATAATATTCCCATTGTCTTTCGACAAGATATCACAGAACTTTTTTTTTGCAAGTTTCGTTTCTATTCATCCCATTTCAACGAGTGTGTGTGTGTGTGTGTTAGGTGGATTGTTTGAATCTCCATTCAAATGTCAAATAAAAACGTAAAAAAACTTTGTTTTCAACAAGCGCTTTGACGAGGTAACAGCGTATAACACACAGAAGAGTATGGATTTAAGATATAAACCTGATGAAACAGATTAAAATTCAACATCGCCGACGTGCACTAAAAACAAAGTTAGTTGTGAAAATATTATTACGCACAATACTGTAGATGACGAAATTTGTTGGCACTGGCACTGATTTGACCATAAAACAGACAGAGTCAATCTCGTTAATGGATGGTGTTTCAAGTGGAAATTGCGAATGTTTAGAGACAGAACGTCAGGCATGTTATTGAGCAAAGATGATGTGTCAATAGTGACAGCAGCTGTTACAACGTCCCATTACACCTCATGTCGGCACTACAGTTATAGCACTCTGTGAATTGGATTTTTTCTTTTTACTTTGGTCTTCGGCTGTCACTGTTTGGTATGTAAATGCCGGGTGGTTAAATTAAAGAGCCGCTGTTCGCGGGCAGAGGTCCAATGTGGGCTGTGATTATCGTATAGCACCTAAATTCGTAGATATTTTAAAGCCCTACTGCGAGTCCGATTAATGATAGAAAAATAACTAGTTCCAATTTTGACCACCAGGTGAAAATGAGGCGCTGTGAATGCAAGAAAGACATATAGCAGTGATTTGACATTTAATGAATTTGGAACGGCATGTAGACAGATAACGTCAAACGACAGAGATGGGCGAACAAATGAGGAAAGCCGTTTACACGAATTGTTCAGTATGAGCACCGGAGACGTCGGCGAGATGCTGCATACGTGGAACGACGTGATCAACAGTTGCTCGCAGCAGATCCCGTGGAATCTGAGCAACGTGTTTCTGTATACTAGGCTTCATATCAGGTAGAGATCGAATATGTCCTTGGAAAACTCATCCTTTAGACATCTCCATAGCCATAAGTCACAGATTCAGATGAGGTGATCTTGCAGGCCATCCTTCTGGAGATAACACGTCCGTGGAAGGTTGCATTAAGCAGAACTTTCACTGGGAGAACGACATGTGGTGTTGGCCCATCTTACATGAAAACTGTGGTTTCCACACAGTTTCACTCTTCCGATGCAGGAATCACCTGCTCTACAAGGTGGTCTCGATAGCGTTCACACGTAACAGGCCATTTGGGTTTTTCTCTTCAAAGAAGAATGGACCCAGAGTAAACATGCTTGTGAGCCCACGTTCACACACGACGAGGGCAGTGACTCTTCATGCACAACACGCGGCTTAACAGTACCCCAAATTTGGTAGTTGTGTGGATTCCCTGCTGTCTGTAGTATAAGATTTGCTTCGTCACATCATAGTATATTGCCCAGCCACAAGTCGTCAATTTCTATCCGTGCCAGAAACTGAAGCGCAAATTCAGAATGCCGTGGACCATGTTACTACACCATCGGGATCTTGTACGCGTTCCAGTGTAAAACAGATCGCAAAACTTCCCGTACAGTTGAGCAGGGGATGGACAATTCTCTTGACACTGCCCGTACACTAGCCGCGGCATGGGCTGCATAGTCAAACGGCTCTGAGCACATCTGAGGTCATCAGTCCCCTAGAACATAGGTGTAAATAGTTCTAACTAACCTAAGGACATCACACACATTCATGCCCGAGGCAGGATTTGAACCTGCGACCGTAGCAGTCGCGCGGATCCGGGCTGAAGCGCCTAGAACCGCTCGGATACCGTGGCCGGCTCCACGCATGGATCTGACGTGCATTTGTACAACGGTCGTTCAATGAGTAACGCAACACATTTTTTTCTGAAAGGTTGTTTTCATTAAGGACTACAATATACCAGATTATTCCCCACTATTTTGGCCACAAAAATCTATTTTTCAACAGTATCTCCGTTCGAAGCGACGGCTTGAATGCCCGAATGGTACCACTCTACTGGTCGACGCCGGAGCCAACGTCTCGCTGCATCAATAACTTCCCCATCATCCACGTACTGCTTCCAGCCAAGCGAATTCTTCATTGGGGCAAAGAGCTGGAAGTTGGAAGGTGCGAGATGCAGGCTATAGGGTGGATCAGGATAAACAGACCAATGAAGTTTTGTGGGCCCCTCTTGGATGCACAGACTTGTGTGAGGCCTTGGGTTATCACGGAGACAGAGAAGTTCGTTCGCATTTCTGTGGCGACGAACACGCTAAAGTCGTTTCCTGAGAGTAGTACAATACACTTCAGAGTTGATCATCGTGCCACGAGGGAGGACATCAAACAGAGCAACCCCCTCGGAGTCCCAGAAGACAGTCGCCAAGACTTGACCAGCTGAGAGTGCAGCCTGGAACGTTTACTTCGGAGGAAAGGTGGTGCGACGCCACTACATGGATTGCCGTTTTGTTTTCGGTAGGAATTGATAAGCCGGCCGCTGTGGCCGAGCGGTTCTAGGCGCTTCGGTCCAGAACCGCGCTGCTGCTACGGTCGCAGGTTCGTATCCTGCCTCGGGAATGGATGTGTGCGATGTCCTTAGGTTAGTTAGAACTACTTAAACCTAAGTCTATGGGACTGGTGACCTCAGACGTTAGGTCCCATAGTGCTTAGTACCATTTTTTTCGGAAGTGTGTTTATTACCTGCGATGTTGTTCGAGATAACCTTGTCACGATCTGCCTCATAACGCGCAAGCAATTCCGCACAGGTGGTCCTCCGTTACCTCTTATTGTCGTTTGTTCGGCGGTGAGAAACGCAGAGGGCACACACCGTCGAGCACCCTATCTGGAGGACGAGAGGGTCAGAACTACCAACAGAGACGTCCAATCGAGCAGTGAGGTGATTCGTTGTGATCCATCTGTCACCTCGAATGAGAGTGTCCGCATGTTCCAACATTGCAGGAATCACAGCCGAGTGCGAGAGGTCGGATCCGTTTGCGCGACCTTGTTGCGATGATAACGAACGCCTCGCCCAACGACTCACCGTGCTTTTGTTCACTGCCAGGTCTCCGTAGACATCCTCCAAGCGCCTACGAATATCTGCGATGCTCTGGTTTTGCGCCAAAAGAATCTCAGTGACAGCTCTCTGCTTGCAACGCACCGCCATTACAGATGCCATTTTTAAGGCTACCTGCAGTGCCGCCACCTATCGGAACTTCATGAAACTATAACGGCTGAAGTGGGAATATTCCACAACTTCGCATTTCTTATACGATACTGGCTGAGGAAAGAAGTGTGTTACATTACTTATTGAACGCCCCTTGGAACATCTCCGAATGTCCTTCAATCACCATTTACTTCGTCTTCCACAAAACCTTTTCCTTTGTATTTTCCCTTCATTGATGAGTTGTAATAACTACTATCTCTTGCCTACTTGTAATGTGCACTAGATATTAAATCTTCCTTTGCTTTATAGTGACCAATATTTCTTTTTGCTCTTTCATCCAATGGAAGACTGCTTCGACTCAAGTTTCCAACGGCCAAGGTAAGGGGCAGTGATACAGATACATTTCAAAAGCATTAAATTTTTTTTCTAGACATTGGCCAAGGGTCCAAGTTTCGCATCCATAGAGAGATGTGGAGAACACGTGGCAGCGAATCATTCTCAGTTGTTAACCAAGATCCGACCTTACGAATAGTTTTTTCATACTAACGAACAATCTATCTTGCTCTATTCTAGATCTGATCCCTTTCTTACAGTCACATTGCTCATACATCATAGTGCCCAAATTCTTCTAGGAGGAAACACCGAACAACTAATTTACATTTGTTGACGAGATCGCCTGTATTCTTCTCTGAGAGAGGACTACCGTATTTTACGGACTATAAGACGCATATTTTTATTCGAGAAACTGCCTCCAAAATTCAGGTGCGTCTTATACTCGAAATGAATATAAAAATGTCCAGTGTTTGATTTAAAATTCCCGCCAGTCTTAAAAATGGCCACATATTCGATGCCGCGGGACACCTGGCAGCATTAGACAAAACTCCTGTGACATTAGATGTGTCGGGTAACAGAAATTTTGCCATGAAAGGTATTAAAACAAGTGGACATGAAAAAAAAAATGAACTACACTGCTGTCCATGCGGTACTAAACTTAATCCAGTGACCACTTTCAAGCCCAAAACAATGCCAAAACTTTCTGAAATACTGCCAGGTGTTGATGCTGTTCACGTACATGACAATGGTTGGATGGACGAGGCTGGTATGAAATTGTGGACTGACTGAGTGTGTGAGAGAAGAGTGGTCTTCTTGTGCTAGATCAGTTTAGTAGTCATTTGAAAAACTTTGAGACAGAGAAACAGTGTTTGCTGTTATTGCGGGAGGACTTACTTCACTATTGCAATCTCTTGATGTCTCGATAACTATACCATTAAAAGAGGGTAGGAGAGAAGGATGGGACAAATGGATGATGGATGACATCTAACATGAATTCAGGCCGAAGGTAGCTTTAGAACGGCCTACATTAAATAAAGTGTGTCGGTGCATAAAACAGTAGTGGTCTAGAGTGACCGGAGGCATCACTGTTAAATCTTTTAGAAGTGCGGCGTAAGTTATGCTCTCGATGGCAGTTGAAAACCATTTCATATATGGTCAGGACGACAACGACGACGATGAAGATGAAGAAGTAAGTTCAGAAGACTATTTTTCAGGGATTTTAAAGGTCAGTTCGGTTTGATAAACCAAACCTTTTTTTTTTCCAGATTTGCAATCTAATAATAAAAATTGTAAAAATGTTCTTTTCTTAAAATTGCTTAAATGTTAAGGTGTGTCTTATAGTCCGTAGGGTACAACTTGAAAGTGTTGTTAAACAGGCCAAACTGGTCCCTGCAGTGGACATTGTCTATTACGTACTTCATTTGTATAGCCACAGTGTCCGTAGTTGCTTTACAATTCTTGAGGGTATTTTTCATCTGTCGTTGCAACTACAGAAATGTGTGATTTTCTTTCAGACGCGTTTCGCTTTGTTAAGGTAAAGCATCATCACTGTTGATGATTTTCGTTTGATTTCTCGCTTACATCGCGAAATGCCATCTGCTAGCAAATTGTCGTTTTTCTGCGTTAGAAAGTGATAGTTTTGGTCTAATATTTAGTTGTTGTGCAGCACTACGAATTTTTTTATGTTTTCACAACACATTTTTATGCACACCACCCACTGTATTCTGTTTATGCATAAAAGTTTGTTGTGAAAACATAAGAAATGCACAGTGCTGCAGAACAACTGAATATTAGACCAAAATTATCAGTATCTAACTTAGAATAAGGACGATGTGCTAGTAGACGGCATTTTCCGATGTAAGCGAAAATCACCACCATTGTTGATGCTTTACCTCAATAAAGCGAAACGCGTCGGATGAAAAAAATCACGCATTTATGTAGTTCCAATGACGGAACAAAATCACCCCCACGAATTTTCTATTATGTGTTGATGCGGAGGTAGATCATTTGCGACGACAAGCGCCGTCTGCGAACCTAATATTGTTAATTACTTTTTTGTTTATAATTATGTATGACAATGAGAAATGCATGCTTGGACATAAATAAGGATGCCAGCCAAGCATGCCGATTGCGCTGTTGTATTTGCGCAGGTGCCGTACGTCGTCGATGTCCCCAGTTCGTTGCAAGTGTTAGCCGTGGTCACAACAGTGCATTTTGACGTAGCTGACTGAATTCGAACGATGGCAAACTGTTGGTGCGTGCTTTTGTAACCATGCCAGCGGAAATGCCTGGCAGAGGGTTCATCGAATTACCTTCACAATAATTCTCTATAATTCCAGTCCTAAACAGCGCGCGGAAGGAACGAACACCCGTATCTGTCCGTGCGAGCTCTGATTTCCCTCATTCTATTATGTTGATCGTTTCTCCCTGCGTAGGTAGGCGTCAACAAAATATTTTCGCATTCGGAGAAGAAAGTTGGTGAATGAAAATTCGGGAGAACATCCCGCCGCAACCAGGAACGCCATTATTGTAATGACGTCCGCCCTAAGTCCCGTACTCCATTAATCCTGTCCGGTAAGGATTCCAAACCGCGCAGCAGTATTCCAAAAGAGGGCGGACAAGCATACTGTAGGCAGTCTCTCTACTACACCTGTTGCATCTTCTAAGTTTTGTGCCAATAAAACGCAGTCTTTGGTTTGCCTTCCCCACAACATTTTCTATGTGTTCTTTCCAATTTAATTGGTTCGTAATTGTATTTCCTAGGTATTTTGTTGAATTTTAGGCCTTTAGATTTGATTGATTTATCGCGTAACCGAAGTTTAACGGATTCCTTTTAGCACTCATGTGCATGACCTCGCACTTTTCATTATTTGCCAATTTTCGCACGACGCAGATAATTTTTCTAAATCGTTCTCCAATTTTTTTGTTTTTCTGAAGATTTTGCTAGGTAATAAACGACAGCATGAGTGCAAACAAAGTTAAAACGTCTGCTCAGATTGTCTCCTAAATCGTTTATGTGGAAAAGGTACAGCCGAGGGCCTATAACACTTACCTTGGGGAACGCCAGAAATCACTTCTGTTTGATCGATGATTTTCCGTCAGTTACTATGAGCTGTGACGTCTCTGACAGTAGACCGCGAATCCAGTTGCATAACAAACGATATTCCATAAACACGCAATTTTACTACAAGCCACTTGTGACGTATGGCGTCAAAAGCCTACTTGGAAATCTAGAACTACGGAATCAGTTTGAAATCCCTTACAATAGTGCTCAGCACTTGGTGTGGTTGAAGAGCTGGTTGTGTTTCATAAGAAAAATGTCTAAATCCGTGTTGACAATGTGCCAATCGACCCTTTACTGGGAGGTAATTCATGTTGTTCGAACACAATACACATTCCAAAATGCTGCTGCATATAGATGTTAATACAAGGACCTGTAATTTTGTGCACTATTCCTACTGCCTTTCTTTAGTATTGATCTGACCTGTGCAACTTTCCAGTCTTTGAGTACAGACATTACATCGAGAGAGTGGTTGTATGTGATTGGTAAGTATGGAACTATTATATTAGCATACTCTGAAAGGAACGTGAGTGGAACACAATTTGCTTCGCTAAAACGAGGATATCTGATGTTCTTACATAGGCAGCTGTTCTTGATTCGAATACTGGAGTATTTACTTCGTCTTCTTTGGTGAACGAATTTGGGAAGGCTGTGTTTAGTAACCCTACTTTAACAGCACTGTCATCGATTGTATTTCCATTGATAGTGCGCAGAGAAGGCACTGATTCTGTCTTACAGCTAGCATACTTTACATACGAGGAGAATCTCTTTGGCTTTTCTGAGAGGTTTCGAGACGAAGTTTCATTATGGGAACTATTGTAAGCATCTCGCATAATGACGATAAATAAGAGGACTATAGCCACGAAAGCCACTGCAGAACTGAATGTCGCACTTGCGAACACCATCAGCATCAAAACACGAAGGGCGGTCCAGAAACAATGAATAACAGGGCGGGATGGAATTCCAAAACCACTTACCCATGAAGCGCAAAAGGAAATCGTGGCACATAGTTTCAAATGGCTCTGAGCGCTATGGGACTTAGCTTCTGAGGTCATCAGTCCCCTAGAACTTAAATCTAACTAACCTAAGGACATCACACACATCCATGCCCGAGGCAGAATTCGAACCTGCGACCGTAGCGGTCGCGCGGTTCCAGACTGTAGCGCCTAGAACCGATGGGACACTCTGACCGGCTAGGCACATAGGTCATAAAAGCTGAACTATGAAGTAACGGGGAAAAAGTCCTCGGGTCGAATGAATCTCGTTTACACTGTTCCCAACCTCTGGCCTATTTTACGTCCTAAGAGTGAAACATGGAGAGGTTCAGTGACGATTTGGGGCGCCGTAGGTCGCGTTTCTGCTAAAGTTCATACACACATCAAAAAAAGTTTTGCATCATCTCATGTACCAGAACTCCTGAAGATAGACGTTGACTGCGGATATTGTATCAGAGACACAGTCTCTCTGATTGTTCAGAGATGTCACTAAACCCGCCCAAAGATGTAAACAGCCACGCATGAGCAGCGTCTAGTAGAAGGATGGGGTCCGACAGCCGATCAGTTCCAGTCATTCCACCAGGAAGAAGGTACACGGCTAGAGTTGTCTGTAGTTCAACCGTGCCTAGACGGTCAATACTCTGACAGCAATGCCACCGTGTTCAAAAATGCTTTTCATGCAGCCTCAGGACGTCGTGTTACGACTCAAATTGTGCGCAATAGGCTGCACGATGCGCCACTTCACTCCAGACGTCCATCTTTGCAAACACGACATTGGAAGTGTGTACGGGTTGCACGCTGCTGTGCGGTACTTAACACGCGCTCGCCAGCTGACAGTTTGCTCGGTCAGTACACGTGTGTCCAGCTGCAGTGCGACGCAGGAAGTCAGCCTCTGGCCGCAGCGCGCCGAACTAACTAGCGCCAGCTCGAACGCGAATGTGTCTCTTTCCTTAGATCACAGTGGAGCCATTCGATACGACCATAATTATGATGTCAGACACAGTGATAATGGGTGCGCGTAGCGAGCGTGTTTTATAATCAGCCTTTGTTAACAAAACTGTTTAAAATTACTTCTTGTGTTCGCGTATTCGCCGTACCTCGAGGACCCACAGCTTACAAATATTTCATCTAATTTTTATCCGGGGCAACAACACCCTTATAGAAGTGGAGTCAGAAGTGGGATAATTATGGAAAAATCCACAGTCCTGAAGAGGTGCAACACAACGTGAACTTAGAGCAGCAACACGAACATTTTCCGACTACGCGGGGACACCCAACGCTGGAATTCAGGTTGCTCTATTCCAGTTTGGCTAGAATACCAAAGGCAGTGATGGATTTTTATTTTACATTTGATTGACTCACTGGCGTTAAATTACACGAAAAGTCGCAATCCAGTCAGAGTAACGTTGTCGATTTACAACCTGTTATTAATGAACTGCAAGAAGAGATTCGGCAGTTAAAAGCAGAAAGAAGCGAGTGTAACATTGCGAAAGACTTGTCAAATGATAGTTCGTGCAGTACAGGTACAACTACAGTAAAGATTTTTTTCGTTATTGCCGTTAGTACCAGTGTTTAGTGGGGAACCCGAAAATGATGTCAAGGTATTTCTTCGTAAACTTGAAGGTGCCGCCCTGTTAGGATGGTGGTCGGATTCCGATAAGCTAGTGGTTGTCAAATTAAGAATTCGAGGAGCAGCACAAGATTTATTTAGCGCGGAGCGTACTTGCGAGAAAACAGAAGATTACAATGGGTGCAGAACGGTTGTTGTTCAGAGATTTGAACGTAAAAACGCGATAAGATTCTACAGAGAGCAGCTTCACAGTTTGCCGACAGAATTCGAAACATCATCGCTCAAACATACGAGTCACTAGATAATGAAAATGAACATCGCATTCTGGAGGCCGGCCAGAGAGCACTCACTAAAGCTATACAGGTCTCTGCTGCCAAGTCATCATCACTTGTCATCGATGAACGGTGAAAAACAAAGGAAAGAGTATTCACTCTCTTTTGCCTGGTGGCGGATTTAGGGAGTGGGGATGCATGGCAGAAGCGCATTCTTACGCACCTTTGGTAAAAATAAACGTACGTTTATACCGTAACAGCGTTGCCTACGTTGATTAGGACTCTATAATCATACTGATATACTATAAAGGACAACCAAATCAGCATCCACTGCAACGTGGATAGTAGCACGAGAAGATTTGTTTTTAATTTTTAGAAATTACTGCAGACTCTAGAAAATTCGAAGGTCAAGGGACCGTTACAATCGAGTTTGCACAATTCGAAGTTCAAAGGATCTAAGAAAAAGTTGGAATAAATAATTCTATTTAACTCGACTTTATTCTAAATGAAATCAGCAAAAATCGAAAAAAATTTTGATTTTTTTTTTACTATTGTATTCCCAGTTTTCTTACATGTTATTTGCTTTAGTATTTGAAACGGAAGGCACACACAAATGTTCGAAAATACATAAATTCAGCTTCATTCATTTTTCAATGCTGAACAAACTGTCACGAATGGATGCATTTTGTGAACTAAATTTCTTATGAACAACCTTATCTCTTTGGAGTTAGCGTGTCACTCCTTATTTGTATCTGAAACTTCGGTTCCCAGACTAACAGTTAATGATTTAGCGTTCCGTTAAGCTATAACCTCCGACAAATACCTTTTGTACCCTGCATCGAGTAAGGCAATTCCATAAGCTTTCAGCAAGAGGCGGGGACTCGTCTCGCCCGGTCTGCTTGCTCCCGCCTTTTAATATTTATCAGCAACATTATCTTTCCGCTCGATGATCGTTTGCAGCATTAATGGTGGAATCCCGAAACAATTCGTTACCTGCTACTTCTTGTTGCATTCCACAGCGTCGAAACTCGTTTCTGTTTTACGAAAGTCGAAAACTTCCTGGAAGTTATTCTGACGTGAAAACGTCTTTCTCCTTGGTCGAAGTTTCTTGTGTGACAAAATGGCGTCAGATTTGAATAACTACGAGACCGACAGTGCGCAAACAAAGGTTAAGTCCACGCCGTCTGTACGTGGTTGTCGCTTGTTGCCTGTGTTGTCATCGTACCAGTGTAGGCATATGCTCGTCATTGTTACAAATCATCTTTGTGTAAAGTTATAAACTGGTGTAGCTGTAAGCTAGGATACTGATTTGGGTGTCATTGCGATGAACAGGTTAGGGAGCACCGGAATAGAAAATAAAAATATTCGCCGGAATATAAGCGAAATCTATATTGAGTTTAAACCTATGACACAAAGGAAGAGTTCATCTCACAGGACTTGTAAATATCTCTAAATTACAGAAAACGCGAGAAAAGCCCTCCCAGAAGCCTAAAAAGTGCAGCGCTGAGAGAAGGCGACAGCTCCCGCAGAGTCGGAAAAAGAGCAAGAAACGGCGCGACGAGATAACGTACTCAAAGGCTATATCGTACACCAGCCACTGAAAGTCCTAAATTGTGAGTAACCGTGTGACCACTGTATTACAGATATTGATAATTAAATTACATATTAATATGAAACACATGTTACGATTTTATCCCGACGTTTTCACAAAAAATCTACGGCGCAGACCTGAACTGCGCACACAGGCATTTATTTGCAACTGATTAATATGCTGTGGTATTCCGTGCATTGTAAAAAACAGACGCCTGTCACAAGGTACTGAATGACAGTATAATTACCTGAACAACTGATGAAACAAATAGAATTATCCGGTGTAAGCTAGGCGTTGTTGACTTGTAATTATAGAATTTCAGCGGGTCGTTCTGCTGTGACAGTCACCTCGATTAGTGAAGAAGTTTCTTCGGTTTTCTCGAGGCATTTGGGAACAGGTTGAAACAAATGATTAACAAGTGTCAACTGCATACAGTCGCAGAGGCTGATTTCAAATGTCTTTGATAACTGTAAAGCAACTACAGCCACGCAATAAAACTTCAGCTGTGTAAGGGGGACAGCTAGCAGTCGGAGGTAAACACTTCCCCCTCACAGCGATCTAATGTCGCCGGTTAGAGTCCGCCACTCAGCGTCCGCTGTAAACACAGCCGACAACAGGAAGTGTTGTACTGTGACACGACTACCAGATCGAGTTCAGAGCAGGAAACGGCCAGGGTCCCCGGTGGTAAGGGGTCTGGAACGTTCCAGCGCCTCGGCTGGGGCTATTCGCCCCAACCGGGCCGGGGTTCTATCCCCAGCCAGCGCTGGAATTTACAGACTTCCGAACACTAGCCTCCACCTCTGCCCTGGCATGTGGCGCATGCCGGGCACCCCCGTGGGGTCCGTGCTTCGGATCCCACGTGGAGCTCACTCCCACACTACAAACTAAACCCGATTATGCTGCTGCAAACACTTATTTTAAATTTTAATACGCACACTTTCTTCACCACACCAGATCTACATATATTTTCGAGGTACTTTCTACATAATATATCTCACTGTCAAAAGAAACTCCATAGTATCAGGAACATTTGTAAGATTACAACAATGAAATAAAATCTTTACTAAAAAAACTAAATACGTTTTATTTTCGTTTTTGTGCTAAATGCTGCTAAGATAAATACCAAAACAGCTTCCATTTTCTTGTAGTTAACAATCAGTAATTGGAAAAATAAGTTTGCCTATAATACTGATACATATATTACATATTTACTTAGTACATTCTCAGTGCTGAAACGGGATAAATTAATTCAATGTCAGAAGAAATGCAAAATATTATATCAGTACCATGACACAAGTGAATAGTAAAAGAAAAAAAATATTCTCAGGTGTCTCAGTCTGCCTTTTCTTTTTAGTATCCTGATTGATTATATGATAATAAATAAATTCTGTATCAGAAATCGTTTCATAACAGTTCACACTCAATGCCTTTTATAAACGTATATTGTCACTAATTGTATTTTCAAAACGAACACACGCCTTTTTTTTCAAAATATTCAAGTGTCAAAATGAGATTATGATAGGACACAGGTCACTAATGAGATAAACTCTTTCTTTGTATGAAGGAGGATAATTCTCCTGGTCTTATGTGAGCTGAATGCTAAATTACACCGATGACATTTAACATTTAAAAAACCAATTTCTTGACGACTTTACTGACAGGGCTACATGTTTCATATAATATTTCTGTTGGTAGTTACATGACAACCTCTCAGGCTCAGCTTTATATGAAAGTATCATGCAGGTCAGAAAAGAAATTATGTTACTACCTCTACAGATTCAGTTGGTCTATTATTGTCGTACTATTGTATCTTTGACGTTGCACTACAAGAGAGAGACTGCTACTATGGCTGTTTTCTTTTGCTATTAAATTCCGTGCCATATCTCCATTCTAAATGCTAAAAGGCGTGGATAAAACTTTTAGCAATACTATTTTCCTATTCTCCACATAGCTGCTAGGTGTCGCTACTAGTCCCTCACACAGTCAGTCGTCTATAGCGCAGGGCTTCGCTACCAGAGGGCTGTACCGGAACTCGCGGCGACTCACTCTGCCGGGATTTGCTGCTTCACTCCTGAACGTATACGCCAGCTGAAATAACCGCTAAATCCTCACACTAAACGAGAAACCTATTAGCACCAAAGGCAAATCGTGGTCAGTGCGAATACTGACAAACCACCACTATGATAACTCCTAGCTGAAAATACTGGTACAAACTATTTACAGAGGAATGGAGCACCTTACAGAAGCTGATCTAGAGGAAAATAAATTTGGAGGGAACAGAACCCATATTGGTAACATCTTTATATACAGAAAAATCTTTTGACAATGTTGACCAGAATATACAGTTTGAATTTAAGATGCTACCAGGAAAAAATTACAGCGAGCGAAATATTACTTAGAACTCCACCAGAAACGAGACAGCAGCTGTACGAGTTGAAGGACATAAAAGAAAGGAAATACGTGAGAAGTGAGTGAGACAGCGTTCTAGTCCATTCCCTGATGTTATTCATTCTATATACAGGGTGTTTCACAAGTCGCGCTTCACACTACTCGGGGCTGTACAGGGGACGTAACTGATCAAGTTTTACATAGGAATCTACTTTTGAAAACGTCATCTAGCGACGCTACAGAGCGTCAAAGTTATAGGCACCGGCGCCTGTGTATGTATACAGGAGGATCACACGAAGATGTTACAAACTTTCTAAGATGATGCAGATGGATAAATGTATAAATTTGAGATTATGTCCGTGTACTGGAAAATTATAACAGAAAACCCTTCTGTTACCTCTGACAGTATGTACCGTTATCGTTGTTGCTAAGATGTAGGACAGGAAACTTTCAGAGGCGGTGGTGTGGAGCGGGGACGGTGGTGTGGAACGAAAGAAGAAAACAATGTGCAGTACACATAGGCTGTAAAATGCATACATCATGAACCATGAGCACTTGTTCATCTTCGCTAGCGTGAAACGAATCTCCACTATTGAACAAGCGCTTATAGCTCCAGGAGCATGCAGTTTAGAGTCCATGTTTACTGCACATTTTTTCTTGTTTTGGTCTATACTGCCGTCTCTGAAAGTTGCCTACCCTACAACCCTAGCAACAACAGTACAAGTACTTGTATTCCACTGTCAGAGGTAGGATAACGATTTTCACTTACAACTTTCGACACGTTTGTTTCCGGTACAGGGGCCCTTACCTCAAATCAATACATTTGTCTGTTTCCATCATCATAGGAAGTTTGTAACACAATCCCGGATCATCCTGTATATACATACATTTACCGGAGCTGGCGCCTGTAACGTCGTTGGGTGACGTTTGCAGGCACGAGTTTCTAAGTAAAACTGCAAGCTCTAGAAATGTGTAACGTGAATTGCGAAACACCTTGTATAAATACAGCAACATACAAAAAGGACGAGGAATTCGGGAAACTAATCAAAAGTGAAGAAGAAGAAATAAAAGTTGTTCCCTAATTGAACTCTCACTTTGCAGTGGAGTGTGGACTGATTTGAAATTTCCTGGCAATTATTCGCCCTGAAGAGGATCGCTGAAAAGATGGTCGAAATGTCGGTATTTTCAGTGTTTTATAATGATATGGCCTTGTACCCAAAATGATTTTCTTCAAGTTCTTTGTACGAACTATATCGCTTCTCTCCGATATTTTGAGAATGATACAATTATTTTTTGCTAAAATCTAGCAACTGAAATAGTGCTTGAAATGATATAAATGGTACTTATGCTTTATGGTATGGATACAGAAACGGTACTTGGCTTTAACGATAACAATATACAGGGAAATTCAGTAATGTTTCTGCAAAGTGCCATAACACCGAAATCCTGAAATATAATCGGATATTTCAAATGTGGCACGACACCAGCTGTACAGTTTACTGGACAGATACTGAGTTTTCCGAAATTCTAGCACTTTTCGAGGGAACTAAGCGACAATATTTTAAATTGGAACCCACGTACGGAAACGTATACTTTCCGTGCTACAGCCGTTTGAATACATGCTTGCTAGGTGGGTATGCAACAGGGTAGTCATCGTGGGAGGCGGAGGGGGTGGGGGGAGGTGCTTACGTCGGATGTCATTTACCGTCTGTCCCACCACTCTGACATGGCTCGTGCGTCACTCACGTGTCTGTCAGTATTAGAGCAACATTGCGGAGTGCACTTTTGCCGAATACACCGACACGATCCTTCTGTATGGCGAAGCTTGTCGCCTCTATCAAGCTCGTTCTCCGCAGCGTCCGACTTCATGGCATACGCTTTTCTCCACAACTGCGCAACGACTTTGAGAAAATGATGCGTTCACCGTCAGCAGGGGTGACGGCAGTGCTTCAAAGAGACGCAGCGCACTCGAGTTGGAGAAGGCCGTATTGTAAAGAACAGTGTTTCTGAAAACTTATTAAGTTTCCTTTTAATGAGTGGAATTGTGGAACTACTGATGTACTGGGTCATACCTAATAACTTACGTGTACAAGTGGTCGCGATACCAACATGTTTTCAAATGGCTGTAGCGAGGAAACAGTGCGTTACAGGAGTTTGTAACGGGGATTTCCGAACATCCTGCATGTTTACGGTATATTGTACAGTTGTTGTCCCACCATAATTGAAATTTTGTCCGCAGTATAAAACCCAGGGGGCGTCTTGGGTACGGCGGCTACGGCGGCTCCGACGCCCACGAGAACAACTGTAGGTAGAGAGCGCAACACAGCTACTTTGATGGACATTTTCCTCTAATGCTGCCAGATGTCTCTATTTTTAGAGGTGTATTGACCCGCCCCGCACCAGCCTTAAGCGGAAAGCCAAATATCCCAACTTCTGGCCACTGCTAACATTCTGAAATACACTATCCGATCAAAAGTATCCAGACACGTAGTAGTGGACTTGAATATGCGGTATGCCCACCTTTTGTCTTTACGAGGGGTTAAACTCTGCTGGGAACGCTTTCAGTGTCGACGATATTTTACGCATCACACATGGTGAGAGTCATCTGTGTGTACGTACCAGACAATACACTGGCGAGCAAGAGCGCCGCCTCTCTCCCCAATTTTGGAGCAATATGGGCAGCTCCTTGCAACCAGGTCGGGATTTTGACGATGTAACGAATCAATTGAACTGAATATGGTACGACATCCGTCAGGAGGACATCCACCAACTTTATCAATCAAGATCAAGCCGAATAGCTGCTTGCTTAAGGGCCAGAGGTGGACCAACGCGTTATGACTTTCTCCTGAATGAATCACCCAATTTTCCTGCAATTGTTATCATTTGTTTGCCTCTACACGTACATCACGTCTACCTATTTCCTTCATACTGGGGTAATTTCTTGGTGGTACGGTTTAGAGTGTAAATATACGGGGTGTATCAAAAAGATCCAACCGATTAAAAAAAAAGTAACTATTATGTTATTCGACATATGTGCGTGAATAGCGTACCACTGGAAAGAGCAAACCCTCGGGCTTTACATGGTCACCGCTTGGCAGCAGCACTGACCGCCCATTTCAGTCCTAGTAAAACTGGTGTCGCGACGACAGAAAGCGTTTTGTGTTCTGCATTTTGCGCAGCGTGGGCAGTAATAAGTGTTCGGCGTGACTTTGGTACAAGGTACGGTGCGGATCCTCCTACAGCACAGAGCATTGGACGATGCCATCGACGATAAGAGAAACAGAATGTTTGCGGAAAGGCGAATCGCCGGGCCGTGCCTGACACAGGCGTCCAACGCATCCGCCACAGTTTCACGAGGGGGCCGCAGAAATCCGTTCGCCGTGCAGCTCGACAGCTCAGCACGCCCCCGATGTCCGTCTGGCGTCTATGCGTCGACGTCTATGCATCAAATAATATTAAATTCAGCTACTGCGAGCTCTTCGTGAGGGTGATAACATCGTGTGAAGTTCCGTAATTTCACTCTTGGCGAGGTGGAGGATGGCTGTTTTCTCCTACAGTTAGTGTTCAGTGACGAGGCAACATTCCATTTATACGGACAGGTGAACTGTCGTAATGTGACAATATGAGGTACGAGACAACCGCATGAAGCTGTACAACATAAAATAGACCCTCCTAAATTTAATGTGTTTTGTGCAGTTTAACGGGAACAGGTGTAAGATTCATTTTTCTTTGCCGGAAACACTGTTATAGGAAGCATACATCTCGATATGCTTGAAAACTTTTTCCCACAGTTTGATTCGAACGACTTCATTTACCAATGGGATGGAGCACCGCGACAGTGGCATCTGGAAGTGCGGGAATTTCTAATTCAAACGATTACTGAACGATGGATCGGTCACACTGGACTAAATGACTCAGCCTTAGATTACTGGACTCCAAGGTCACCGTACCCGACTATATGTGATTATATATGTATGATTTTGTAGCAGACTCTTTATGTACCTACGTTACCAACAACAATAAATGAACTGAGACATCGCATAACAGCACCTGTGGAAACTAAAGACATGCTTGCTGCAGTATTGGTACAATTTGAACACCGCATTGACACATTCCGTGCATCTCAAGAATGCATATTGAACACCAATGAAAAGGATGAAAAAATCTTTTTCAGTTTCCGTTCATCAAAAAACAAAATTCATTGTATATGTTTCTTAGTTCCAGAAATATAGACGGCCAAGATCGGATGATTGTTTTTGATACGCCCGGTATAGATAACGCACTTCAAAACCTACCAATAATTAGGCAACTACCAAGATCGGAGATAACAAGTACTCAAACATGCGTCTTTGCATGTGTTGGATAAAAAGTAGTAGCACAATGCTGTAACATGAAGGATGGGAGTCATTTGGTGTGCACGTTTTCTGTTGCTGATAGATGGTGCTTAAGTAGTGAAGTTAGCGGCATACGTGTGTTTGAGTCAGTTGCGGTGTGTACTATCTCAAAGTTGGAGAGGCTAGCTCAAGTGCCTTAATAGTATGTTTGGGAAACACGAAAAACGTGCTTGGGTCAAGACTGAAAGGGCAGGCACGTGGTCGGAGCGCGCAACTATCTTTCCTTCCGGCGCTGCATTCCACCAACTTTCACGACAATGCACGACGCCAAACGACGAGCCCTGTGCAGGAGCTCCGCGTATGTGGCAGCGGGACGTACTGGAACATCCACCGCATTCATCCGGTAGAGTCCCCCCAATTATGACCTGATCGCCCAAATGAACGAAGTATTTCGTGGCACGCGTTACAGCAAATGGTAAGACACCCTATGGCGGTCCTAGCGAGACATCATCACAGATGGATGCTCTGACAGTGTATGACATTTTTCACGTGGGTGTGGAAAGTGATCGAGACGCGAGACGGAAATGTAATAAAGTGAATTTTAGTCAGTGAAGTGTGGCATGAATTATAACCGAACTGCTACTACTTTTCATCCACCCCATGTCTATTACCATACCCGTTTATTTTTACTCATAAAAATTTGTCAGTAGTCTTGTATGAAATGTTTTCACAATTTTGGTTTGTTTTCTAGATGGAAGCGTTTGATTTTCACTTAGAGCATGAATGTCCGATTTCCACTTACAGTACTGCCCTGGCTGCACGTTTTTGTGGATTAGGAATTGATGGCCTTAGCATGAATTTACTTTGGGTTGCACCACAGCACATTTACTTGACGTAAAATACGATGAAATACTCCGCCAATACAGTTCGATTACCATCTCGTAACTGTTGGACCTGGTGGTCTATCGGCACAGCGCGTGGCTGCAAATCGAGAATCGCGGGATTGAGTCCCAGTTGAACCAATAAATTTTTCAGTCTGCGTTTAATCCAGCCTTCACCTCTCAATGATATGAGGAATCGGTAGAAACAGCACGTGGTGCGGATTCCACGTTAAACTGCCGATTCCCTTTCCCCGGTTGGACAACTGGTGTACGTTAATGATAAGCAACTCGCCAAAGTGCGTCCAATTGAAGGACTTAAAGAAGGGGCACTGAAATACGCGAAATTTGTTAGTATTATTACACTGTCGAAACGCAGTAATGTGACCACGTGTTAAAATCCCGAATAAACGCCTTTTGCAGCATGAGATGTACAGGAATAGAGTCAATGAGGCAATGACAGTAGTAAGAAGCCATTCCGACTCCAGTACTTGTCCAGCTGCGATAGAATTTTATCGATTGAGGATCCGTGGCACAAACTACTCGATCGAGGTGGCCCCTCAGATTCTCGATTGGGTTTAAAGCCGGGAAATTTGGCGGTCAGGGCAGTACGGTAAATTCATCCTAGAGCTTTCAGAACCACGCACATACACTGCGAGCTATGTTACACGTGCATCTAAGGGTGGCTATGGTCCCCAAGGATAGGTGCGTACTTGGGTTGATCCATTGTGCCTTTCAGAATGACGAGATCACCCAGGGAATGCCGCGAAACATTCCCCACACCATTACGCTCCCTCAGGGTTTCAGGGCGTTTGCTTTCAGACGTTACACGCCAATGACAATCTGTCCGATGGGGCATAAAATGTGATTAATATGGAGAGGCCACCTGTCGCACTCACTGGACTTTCAGTTGTGGTACCGGCGTGCAAATGCAAGCTTTCAACGCCAATGAACAGCAGTCAGCATGGGTGCAGGAACCAGGTGCCTACTGCGGAAGCCCATACGTTGTCGAGGAGACATTGGTGGTAGCCCTTGGTTCGTCTGGGCGGTCAGCTGCACAGAAGTTGCACGTCTATTCGCCAGCACGCATATCTGCAGCTATCGTTCACCTGTGTCGCCTACTGCCCGTAGTGCAACACAGTTGCCTCGGAGCCGGATTAGAATACCGAGATTTTGCCACGCACTGTTTCCTTTACATACAGTGGCATGTGAAAAGATTACAGATTTTGCCGTTTCGGAAATGCTTCCACCTTTGGGAAGAAAGCCAACGTTTATGCCCTGTTAAACGTCACATAAATCGCCCCTTTTACGCATTATGACAACGACTTCACTGTTTCTAGCCTCCCACCTCCCCCCCATTCATCACCTACTAATGCTATCACCTGGCGTCTATGAGTTATTACACGTTGACCTCAAAAATAGGAGTTGGTCACATTAATGTGACTGGACCTATTATTATTATTATTATTATTATTATTATTATTATTATTATTGAAACTTCCTGGCAGATTAGAACTGGGTGCCGGACCGAGACTCGAACTCGGGACCTTTGCCTTTCGCGGGCAAGTGCTCTACCATCTGAGCGACCCAAGCACGACTCACGTCCCGTCCTCCACAGCTTTGCCAGTACCTCGTCTCCTACCTTCCAAACTTTACAGAAGCTCTCCTGCGAACCTATTATTATTATTACTTCATTATTATTTCGTTGTTGTTAAGTTGTCTAAATGTGTGTGTAGCGTTGCCAGGTTACTTGCTACAGTAAAATTTTCTTTGCCGTTGCTAGAGTCGTCTTTCAAGTTTGCAGGGGCCACCGCTAGTTGGCGCTATTGGACTGCGACATTCCTGTTCTTTCAAAATGTGCCGTTTGTTACGCTTAAAACTAACAAGGAGAGCTCCCCAGCGGTGAGATCGACTCTTTGAAACCAAATAAGCGGTAGTGTAACTTAAGATACAGGGTATCAGACCCCAGGTGAGCCTCCGTTCGCAAGTAACTGACGGAAAAGATTTCCAAATTTTGCGTGATGATAGCGGTAAGGAAGTCGTATTCCATAGTCTGGTTACGTGTCATAATGGTTAGGATAGAAGCTTAACCATGCCTCGTCAGGTGCAATAATTTCTTTTATTGTTAAATCTTTATCGAAATGACTTCGATGCCTATTTTTACTCAATTTATTGGTTTAAATGAAATTTCTTTCGTTCTATTCCTTTGTCACATCGTTTTAAGCACCGTATGAACTTTTCCATTTGTTCAATTTTTCTTTGTATCATTCTTCTTCCAATCGGAATTTTTGTGAATGTGTATTTTATTATACCTGTCTATTTGACTATTCATTTATTTCAAAACTCCGATATATTAATTAGAAAGCAAAAGACGAAATAATCTATTTATATTGACTGTGCATTAGTGTGAAAAATGTATTTTTCATTACAAGACCTGCCTTTTTTGCGTGGTAATCGACATACAAATATTTAAAACAGAACCTAAATTCTTTGTGCACTATGGAAATAATAGTGTAGATGAAGATTTAAATGAGAGAAGGTTTTATAAGTAAAATAAAATTCAAGCAAAGTGAGAAGTCGATATAATGAACACAATAACGTAGACGAAAATACAGGGTCATAAAAACAGGAGAAATTAAATCGGAATTGATACATGAAGATAATTAAAAGTTCACGAACAAATATTTCCAGAGGAGAAGGGATGATAAGAAGAAAAATTACACCAAATGAAGTTCATATCACTATTGAATCACGTGACCGAGAAGTGGAAATAAAAAATAATATTTACATCAATTGAATGAAAATGATTATCAATGTCACTTCGCTAAAGACCTAAAATAGATTTCTTTCTCTGGTGAGATTCATGCATGTGAAGCCAGTATCCTTTCCATTACCCTCACAACCAGCTTACGTCATTCGGCTTTCTTCATGCTATCGAGTCACACACAAAATTCGGAATTTCTTTTCTCATCAGTTCCTCGCAAACGTCGACCCACCAGGATGAATGGCTGCAGTGTGTGATACTTGGGTGCTTAACTTACATAGCCGTATAGATGGTTTCAAAAAGTCGATCCTACCGCTGGAGAAATCTCGTTGTAAGACATAACGAAAGATGGCCGCCGTTTCATTATATCTATTGATATGGTGATGGACACACATTTAGTAGTGTAGCCATAGTGACACAAACGGTCTGAAACCTGCACGATCTAAGCAAAGAAGAACGACTTCGTACTTAGTCCAAAGGAAAATCTCCAGAATTACTAGAAAACTTGTAGCCAATGCACCAATGTCATTTAGTCCGCGGCGACTGCTGAGAACCTTCAGACCAGTCATTAGGATTCGCACTCGACTACTTTGATGTTACACGTTCGGTGTCCTACTCTATGGAGCTGAGTCATGGACAGTATTACGCATTTGAAATGCGATCATGTCGAAAAATATTAAGGATACCATCGACGGATATAGACAAAAATATGGCGGTATGAAGACGCAGAAATTCTCAACAGCATCCAGAGAGCAAAACTCGATTGTTTTGGTAGCGCAATTCCGCAACAATAAATAAAACCTGTTGAAATTAATAATTCAAGGAAGCATTAACGGCCGGCCAGTGTGGACGAGCGGTTCTAGGCGCTTTAGTCTGGAGCCGCGCGACCGCTACGGTCGCAGGTTCGAATCCTGCCTCGGGCATGGGTGTGTGTGATGTCCTTACGTTAGTTAGGTTTAAGTAGTTCTAAGTTGTAGGGGACTCATGACCTCAGCAGTTAAGCCCCATTGTGCTCAGAGCCACTTCAACCATTTTTTTTGAAAGATTAATGGCATACGTGATCCACGACGCACAGAATTATCCTGGCTAAATAACTCAAACCAGCAGTTTGGGGTCAGCACTGAATCAATGTTCTGAAAAACCATGGACGGACAACAGATCATGCTACCGATCGGCAGTGTTATTGGAGGACGAGGAACTTGGAGAGGAAGAATGAAAATACAGACAATGCTTAAAAATTACATAAATGCTCACCATTAAATCTAATATTCCACTCATATAATCGCGCTAGCTGCAAATAAAATTAATCTGCAACTGCCATACAGTTAAAATTTTTTGAACCTAGTGCTGTTAACAGCATTCATGTCAACACTTATTTTGATCAATGTACGTATTTTCTCAGACATCCACTGTACGAGGACGTACTGAAAAGTAATGTCGACAGATGTTTTATGTGAAAACTCGCAACGCTTTTTACATAAAACAAACTTCATTAACATTCTACATCTGTATTCTTCACGTCTATAAATTTATTTCTCAACACACTCACTCTGGAAACCAACACAATTTCCCCAACTACATACTATTTTGTTGATACCGTCACAGTATAATGTTTGACTATGTTAACAGAGCCACAATCTTACCTCTGCTTGCACCGTTTGAAACAATTGAAGTCCTCGAAGGTTTACTTAGTTTTGCACAAAGACGAAAATCGAGACACTGTGTAGGATGATCGACGGCAGTGAACCAAGGACGTCGGATTGCTGCAGATGCCGCAGCGGTCGTGTGTAGCTTGGCACTGCCATGCTTAAGGAGAGTGTGCTCCACATGCAGACGAAGTCTTCGAATTCGTGCTTTTAGTTTTGTGAGCTCTTTCTCACCCACCAACATAGTCACGTCGTACACCGCTATGTTACGAAAAATCGGAGCCCTCTAACAGCAGAGGGCTGCAGATATCCATACTAAAGATGTAGAATGTTACTGACTTTATCAAATAAAACAGACCGAGTCATTATCTTCTCAGCACGCCGTCGTGTTATACGCACAAAAATCAAAACGATTGTTTCCGAGCAAAGTATGCTGTATTTTTAAGTGAAGATCTTTGTAATGTACATCTGTAGTAAACGTTATGCTGGTTTTATATGGTGACAATTCGTATTTATATTTACAATGAAAAGAGATTGACCAGTGGCCAACAGACAACTAAAACGCAAGTTGCCAGATGGATATTAACTGCAATACCGCCCACGCTGCCACGGTAAGTAAGAGGTTTTGTTTCCCGATACATGTCGCCGTGTAACTGCCGCTCGTGGCGATACATTAAAGAGTTCTCTGTCTTCTTGTCAGAGCCAGTACCCAGATTCACTCTAAAGAAATAAAGAAGCGAATTCTGTGCGCCACATTTGAAGATGATCCTGAAACGGCTCCAAAACTAGTTAACTCCAATTAAAAAAATTCAAAAATTGAGTTGTTACCGTTTTCCACATTTATGTTCAGTACACATTCACAGGCACTTGAACATTGGTTCCCAGCCGTTCTTAGACCATTGCTCCTGAGTGCAATCAGACATTTGCCAGTACCCCCTGCCCTACCCCCCTTGCTGCCGTCTGTGGCCGAAGCAACTCTAGGCACGAAGGAGATAATGATGTTTCCCTCCGAGAATAATTTTGCCTGGGCTGTAAGCGGCGCACAGCTCAGCATTTACAAAGTTGCCAATTACATCTCACTCCGGGAATATTATTATTAAGCCCAGTTTCCACAGCAGGGAATGGAAGCGAACGCAACCGTATGAACATTTGCAGACCACTTGCCAGTATTAACTACCTTTCGTCTACGAGGTCTGTTCAAAAAATTCTGGAACTTTGTCCACAACATTTTTCTACGCTTACCTTCACTTATTTGTATATGATCTCCCCCACGACTGATACACTGCTCCCAACACCGTTTCCACTTCCGGGAGCAGACTGTGTTCGCTTTTTGCTGGACCGCGCGTCTATCGTTAACAAATCTTCGTCCTCCAACTTGGTTTTCAACTTTGGAAATAAAAAAAAGTCAGCAAAGGCCAAGCTGACCTGACAAGTTTTTATTTTTTAATCATTGAGAACATTTCCCTACCCATTGTGAAGACTGAACCTTGTTCCCAACGTCATAACTGCAGACCCACGTCTCATCACCAGTTGTAATTTTCTTAAGGAACATCTCGTTCTCATTTGGGTGATCCTAAAGCTCTTGCGAGGCGGAGGTCTATCTGCTCTTGACTCATGAGACGTGACACGAAATTGGTGGCAACACGATACATTCCAAGATGCTGTATTAGGATTTCACGATCCAACTGCAATGTTACATTCTTCTGCAATCTCTCTGACAGTCAGTCTTCGTTCAGCACGCACAGTTTCGTTGACGTTCCAGACACAAGCGTTGCTGGCAGAAGTCGAAGGACGTCCTGAACAAAGGTCGTCTGTAACTTCTGTCCGGCCGTTTTTAAAACGTGTGAACCATCCGTAACACCGAGTACGGCTTAAGCAGTCATCACCATAGGCTTCCTGCATCATTTGGTGTGTGTCTGTAAAGGTGTTCTTGAGTTTAGCTTTTAAGTTCCTATGGGGCCAAACTGCTGAGGTCATCAGTCCCTAGGCTTGCACCACTTATACACACCCATGCCCGAGGGAGGACTCTAGCCTCGGACGGGGGCAGCTGGTCGAACCGTGGCAAGGCGCCGAAGACTGCGCGGCTACCCCGAACAGCGGCTTTCTTGAGTTTCACGCAAAATTTATTGCAGGCGCATTGCTCCTCTAACTATCCCCTCTCGAAGTTCGCCAACTGTGCGACACAACGCTCTACTCAATACAGCACTGAACAATAAGCTAACAGACATACAACAATGAAACTTCCCGCAGTTACACATTAAGCACACGCGTGTGCAGGGATGTCAACTGCATTTCACCCCAACACGCCATTGGCGCGAAATTACGAATGTTCCAAAATTTTTTTCAACACACCTCGCGTATTCAAAATTTAGGGTATGTTCTAGAAATTTTTAGCAAGTAGGCTTCCTCCGGATAGCTTACGTGTATCTTCAGGCATCTGCCGACTTCTTCAGCATCTCTGTTACATTCTCCTGTGGGCCAAACAAACCTGTAACCATTCGTGCTGACTTTCTTATGAACAGTTCAATATCCACTGCTAGTCGTATATGGGACAGGTCCCACACACTGGAGCAATATTAGAGTATGGGTCACACCAATAGTTCGAAAAAGATCATCTTTGTGCACTGATTATATTTCCCTTTAATTCTAACAATGAATTACAGTCCGCCACCATCTTTACCTTTGACTGAGACTATGTGATGGTTCCATTTCTTACCTCGTTATCACCAATGTAAAGATTCTCGATGCTCCCGTTTGTACTTCATCTCATCACTTTTGTCTTTGATTTACTCTCACCCCAAATTCTACACTCATTATATTGTATATTCCATTCATCAGATCCTGTAGTAATTCACTTTCCTGAGGACGATAATATTATCAGCAAATTTTGTCACTGACATCCTTTCACCCCGTATTTCAGTCTGAATCTTGAACCTCTCTCTTGTTTTCTTCGTTGCTCTTTGATGCGTAGATTGAACAGTAGAGGCGAATGACTATATCAAAGTCTTACTCCCTTTTTAATCCTTGCACTTCGTTCTTGGTCTTCCATTCATATTTCCTCTTGGGTCTTGTACGAATGTATTACCTGTCCCTCCCTACAGCTATTTTCTTCAGAACTTCGATCTTGCACCATTTTACATTGTCGAAGGCTTTTCCAGGTCTACAAATCCTATGAACGCGTCTTGAGTTTTATTCAGTCCTGCTTCTATTTCGTATCCTTACAATGTGTTACACCGAGGTATTTGTGTGAGTTGACAGATTGGAAATGAGAGCTATTGCTGTTGTAGTCATAGGATACTATGTTTTTTTATTTTGTGAACTGCACAATTTTAGGTTTTCGAACATCTAAAGCAAGCTGCAAAAACATCCGAAATTCTGTTTGAGTCTACGTACAAAAATGCATTGTTAGAAAAACAAACTAAACCAAGAAGGGACAAAATATCAGTAACGAACAACGCAGAATCTCTACGGCTAATCTGGATTAAACTGCGCCATCATCTTCAGCAACAATCAGGGCACAATCCAAGGAGGGATCTACACCTACACCTCATATTCTGCAAAACACATCTAAGTGCCTGGCATAGGGTTTATCGAATCACCTTGACAATTGTCTATTATTCCAACTTCATGTTTTGAACTGCCCAAGGTGTATTGAAATTAAAAGGAGTATGTCACGGAAGACCGTATTAAGTGTGATAATTACTCCCAACAGTGGCATGAAGAATGCACAGCTTATGAAGGTCGTGGTGCATTTTCTTGTTATTCGTGTTAGTGCGTACTCTTACCAGACGATGCGGCTACGATATATATATATATATATATATATAATGACATTTAAGGTTTGGATTAAACGTTACTCTGATAAATGTTGTTCGTAAATAAATGAGCAATATTTTGCTATTTGTTTGTTTTAACTTTCTCATCAACTTGAAATGACCGATTAAATACTAAGAGCATACTCCTTCCTGACTTTCCCCTGCAAAGACAAATTGATGAAGTCGAATAGTTTGTATGAAGAATTTTTGTAGTTTCATGACTTTAGGTTGGCATGACTGAGATGAGCTGAGAGCGGCTGACTAACAAAAAACTTTTATTTATAACCTTAATGTTGCAATGAACAATGACGCGTCGGGTTCAAGTTTCCACATTAACTGAGCAACGTTCAGCGATGCGTTTTCCCTTTCAGAAGGTGGAAAACGGCCAAAACATTTTCTATAATGATTTTTCAGTGTGGTCGAAGCTGTGCGAACGACGGAAATTTTCGATAAATACGTAGGACAGTTCAAAAACAATCGAACTTCAGTGACAAATGAAAAACGCCGTGGCCAGCCAATTGAAGTGTCTCCTCCTTCGGTTAAAACCGGCTCTGACGACATTACTCCTGATGGCCGACGTGTTGCAGTAGAACTGAATAGCAAAATAGCTGCAATAGGTAGCGGCACAGTTCGTAACGTTGTCAGTGACATACTCAAGTACAGCAAAACAAGTCCAACGTGAGTCCCGAAAGAATTCACACAACAACACCAGGAAACAAAGAGTGCTATGAATGTGAAGGAGAACCTTTTCTGGTCGAGATTTTAACGTGTGATGAAATTTTCGTTCAAAATGGTGAACAGGACTCGAAAAGACAAAGCGTGAAATGGAAGCACACCAGCTCACCTGTCCGAAAGAAATTCAAAACTCGAGCATCAGCGAGGAAAGTGATGCTGGCCTTCATTTGGATGCCACAGTTGTCGTATTTTGGTGATTATTTGGAAGATCAGCGTACAGGATGCAGCGCTGAGACTCACACATACTGATGAGCAAAGTAAAGCCAGCGATGAGAGGAAAACCACTGGAAGGAAAAAGAAACCATAATGGGTTGGGAAACTCTACGTCATCGTCCCTACAGTCCAGATTTGACTTCCGTGAATTTTCATTTTCAAATTGCTGATATTATGCAGAATGGAAGCTGTCTGCAGTGTAATTAACTCATAAGAAAAAAGTCAACCTCATTTGTAGAGCATTTGTTGCTACCTGTTTGACCCGCTCAAGGACGCATCGCGTGGAAAGGATTCAGCGATAGCGAGGAGGTTAATACAATTTCGGTTTTACTTACTTCATTCGCATTTATCGCCTATCTCTTGCCTAGCAGTATGTCGTAAACGACTGGAAAAAGCGCAAGTGGCACTCGTATATAACGAGATCAATATACATTTGCCTTCTGAATATTACACCCGTAATGGGTCCAACCTACGGCAGTTTAAAAATTTTCAGGTGACACTCGTGTACAAGAAGAGTAAAAGAAAGATGTGCAAAATTACAGACCAGTGTCGTTGACATCGATTTTCTGCAGAATTCTTGAACGTATTCTGAATCTGATTATAATAAATTTCCTAGACACCGGAAAGCTTACGTCCATAAATCTAGCACGATCTTAGAAAGCTCGTGTGAAACGCAGCTTGCCCTTTTCGCACATTATATACTGCGAAACACGGATGAAGGGCGTCAGGCAGATTGCACTCTCCTAGATTTGAGAAAAGCCTTTGACACGGTGCTCCACTGCACACTGTTAACGAAGGGCCTCGTATAAGCATACGGAGTAGGTTCCCAGATATGTGAGTGGCTCAAAGACTACAACAGATACCAGTACGTTCTCGACGGCGAGCGTTGATCAGAGACAAGGGTATCGTCAGGAGTGTAACAGACAGCTGTTATTCTGTATAGACATAAATTATGTTACAGGCAGAGTGAACAGCAATCTGCGGCTGTTGATGATGCTGTCGTGTACGGGAGAGTGTCGTCATTGAGTCACTGTAGGAGGATACAATTAACGCGAAGCGCGGACAACTGAGAAACGTGCAGGAGGCAGTGAGGTACTGAGCCATGCCGACGCCGGTCCCTCAATCAGCTGCGCTACGTTTGTCGGTTGAGGACCCAGGACACGAACAGCCTGAGCCAGGTGGTCCCACATATTCTCGATTCCGTTAAGCCCGGGAAGCCTGGTGGTCGGTGGAGTACAGCAAACTCATCGTGGTGCTTTTCAGACCACGCACGTACACTGCAAGCTGTGTCAGAGATTCAGTTGTTCTGCTGGTAGATTCCGACGGAAAACAAACTCGATGTAGGTGTGGCAACGGTTCCGACAGATATTTCTGCTCATCCACTGTGCCTTCCAGAACGACGAGATCACGTCGGGAGTGTCACGATAACGTTTCTGAGACCATAACGATCCTTCCTCCTGTCTTAACCCTACCGTCGACTGCTGCAGGGTGTTCACTTTCAGGTGAATCACGCCCTACACGCCAAACGTCTAACTGTCACTTGAAAAGCACGCTTGTCACCGTGCAGTGGACGCCCAGTCGCAGAACTGGCGTGGAAATTCCAGCCTTCGTCGCCGATGAACACCAGTCAGCATTGGTGTTTGGACAAGGCGTCTGCTATGGTGACCCATACACAGCATTTCTCGCCGAATGGTCTTTGAGGAGACACTGTCGGTAGCCCCTTGGTTCACGTGCGTGGTCAGTTGCTCAACAGTTGCCCGTTTTTCACCTGCGGCCTTCTTTAACTCCTGTCATCTGTGGCCCGTGGGGCACCACAACGGCCTCAGCGTCGGTTCTGGACAACGCCATGCACGGTGCGCTTTAAATATGGCAACACGCCAACATTTTACGAACTTTGCCGTTTCGAAAATGCATCCACCCGTGGCCCGAAAGGCAATCATCACGTGCTTTTGGATGTCACATAAATCGTTGAGTTTCCGCATTACGCATACCCTACACTGCTAGTGCTGCCACCTGCTGTCTGTGAGTGGTTACTGCACATTGAAGTCGGACACAGACGGTGATGATGATAATGTCACTGGTCCGTGTAGTTAGAAAAAGGAAAGGGAAAGGAAACAGAAAGGGGAAAGGATGCTAATTGGTACCAGGAGCACCGAAAATTTGGTAAGTACACGAATTGCCTGTGCATGAACTCCGAACGAAATAGAAGCAGCGGCAGTTTAGAAATTGTAAATGGTAGAATCACTGCTGAACAGTAAGTTTCTCGCCCAACCTGACGAAACAGATGTGGAGATTGAGAAACGAATGCATAACTGCTGGAAAAGAGTCTGCGGAGAGGAGACAGTGCCTGTTTTCCGAAGGTTTAAAGAGAAATTTCAAGATTTGCGAGATAAAGGTTTAGATTACGTCGCAAGTATGACGAATTATGAGAAAGACTGCACTGTGTAAGGGAAGCTACTGGGATGTCCCATAACCATGGCATTAGTTCAGGGATTCAGCTGCGCGAAGAGACTTTGACAGTGACTGAAGTTTCTTTGAAAATTGACAAATGAATCCGGGTGATCAGTTACGAAGAAGGGGAGAAAATACGTGAAAATAAATCTCTTCTTACGGAGGGACATTTCAGAGTTGTTCGAAACAACTGAAGCAACTGTACACCATTGCATGTTGATATCTGAAGCACGGAAGACTAGCTTTTTTTACCAGAGGAAAGTCAAAATAATTGTGAAATATTTTTTTCTGAACCGAGAAATGTCATAACTCGGTTGTCATTTAAAACTGCAGTGCTAGACTTCGAAATGGCTGCAAATTAAGCTATGGAAACAGTGTTCTCCGAGCCATCTATTTCCAGTTGTAATTTTCATTTCAAGCAATGCCTCTGGAAGACATAGAAGAACTGGGATTAGTGGATAAATACAGGGATGAAGAAGTAGTTCGATTGTCTTGCCACATGTATGCTGTAAAGCACATCTTTCACCGGACTGCCTTGATGATGCACGGATGGTAACGGCGTAGCAAATGCCCAGTGGCGAAAAGATCATGAATTCGTAGACTATATAGTCAGTCAATAGATGGAAAATCCCAGCACCCCATCTGAAATGTGGAATTGGTGAAGACAGACAGTCGACCGAAATTATTTCGAAATAAATTCACTCTTAACTTGGCTTCAGTTGCGTTAGGTAATACCTTGATACCTAACACAACTGTATCTAAGTTATCTGCGTTCAGAGAATTTATTTCCAAGTGATTTCGGTCAGCTATCTACCGTCATCAATTCGATGCACAGGACCATGAATGCTGGCATAGCAAACGATACTCAATAAGGCGAAGGTATCTGAACCTACAATTTCTGATCAATACGCTAAAGGAGAATGCAATAAAATCAATACCTGAAATTAAAAAAAAATAATCCGTTGGTCAGCCTCTTCAGTGAAAGAGGTAAAAGATACATATGTGTTGAAAAAGAGTTAAAAGATATTTTAAGAATACATAATGACTCGGTGGATTTAAGACGTTTAAAATTTACGACATTCCTACGAATAGTTCGTAAAATAAGACAGGAAGTAATGTTGTAGAATGGAAAAGGTAAAAAAATAATATTTTTTAAAACACGGCTATGCACTATAGACAGTCTTAAGCCTAGATAAAATGTGGAGTTGCGTTCTTATTACAGAACGACAGGCAGAGCCTCCCCACTGTCGCGGCTTCCTTTGAAGGTCGGAGAACCCGCAGCTAAAATGTATGTGGTCAGAAACACCGCGATGACTCACGGGTCGCCAAGTCCACGGCCGCAGAAGCCCATGACATCCTTCAAGAGGCGGCGAGGCATCTCGTACAGTAGTTATTTGAGAGCGAATTTATTCCTCCCTCCTCATGAGACGTCATCAAACTGATCTTCCTGCTTCTGGAGTGTCTACAGCGAGTATGAGGGAATCCCGAAACGTTACATCTTATTTTTGTTCTGCTCTCCGTTCTACACCTTCAAGGACCCACTTCTTTTCTGTGGTACTCGAACACTTGTACTTCTTCGATGTCATTCTCGCGACAGATTTATGTACCGTGCTTATGCTTTATTGAGAAAACACGGGAATTTTTCGAAGTCGCTTCCGTTTATGCAATGTACCGAACATATGAGGCTTCTTCGATAAATAGAAGTTCTTACATGGGTCTTGACAACACGATCGAATTACAGAGGTTCAAATAGGGAGACTCACCTGCGTGCAACTGCATAGCCCTATTTTCGGTCCCGCAAATAATTGTAATGCAACTAAGGACATTATAGTGACAGGAACGTCAGACGGGTAAATAAGTTGTACGCAAAGGGGACATCCAGCGGACGCAGGTAAACACCTTCCTGTTATACCATGCCACTGCTGCCTCGGTGTAAGCACGGAGGACAGAAGGAAGTGCTCTACGTCCACTAGCTGGACTCCAGAGCAGGAAACAGCCGGGGTCCTCGGTGGTCTAGTGGTAAGGGGTCTGGAACGTTCCAGCGCCTCGGCTGGGGCTATTCCCCCCAGCCGGGCCGGGGTTCTATCCCCGGCCGGCGCTGGAATTTTCAGATTTCCGAACTCTAGCCTCCACCTCTGCCCTGGCATGTGGCGCATGCCGTGTACCCCCGTGGGGTCCGTGCTTCGGATCCCATGTGGACCTCACTCCCACACTACAAACTAAACCTGATTATGCTGCTGCAAACATTTTAATTCACACACTTTCTTCACCAGACTTCATCTACATGTATTTTAAGGTACTTAATATATCTCAGTATCAAACGAAACTGCATGGTATCATTAATACTTGTAATCCTACAACTATGAAATAAAAACCTTACAAAAAAAAAAAAAAAAGATTTTGTTTTCCTTCGTGTACTGAATACTGCTGAGGTAAATACCCAAACATCTGCCATTTTCTTGTAGTTAACAGTCAATATACTAAAAAATGTTTATCATAATGATTCACATATTACATACTGTATTTCACACATTATCAGTGCTGAAACAGCAGTAATTATTTCAAAGTCACAAGAAAACGCAAAATATTATATCAATAGCAACACACAAGCCAACAATGTGTTCTTTTTAGTATCATGATTGACTATTTGATAAATAAATTCTGTATAAGAAATTGTTTCGTAACAGTTGAGACTATCTTTTAAAAATACATTGTTTTCACTAATTGCATTTTCAAAAACGAACACAGGCCTTGTTTTTTCTCAAATTATTCTAGCGTCAAAATGAGATGTTTGATATGACACAGGTCACTAATGAGATAAAATTTTTTTTGTATGAAAAACGATATTTCTCGTGGTTTTATGTGAACTGAATGCTGATTCAAACAGATAACATTTAACATTAATAAGAGGAATTTCTTGGCGATTTTACTAACTCGTCCATATATTTCATATAATATTTCGATTAATAGTTATATGACAACCTCTCTGCCTCTACTTTTCGTAAAAGTATCTTGTGGATCAGAAAAGAAATTATATTACTACCTCTACAGGTTAAGTCTACTTGAATGAAAGAGATTGTAAAGGCCGTAGCAGAAGATGCAGAGTGTTACGTTCTCTGCAAGGCCTTTGCCATCAGTAATGAGCGAAACTGTAAAATAAGAAAAAGGGATGACAAACGTCTATTATTGCTGTACTATTATATCACTAACGTTGCATTGCTAGAAACTTACTTACAGTTCCCCTTGCTGTTCAAAATTCTTTAACCCACAATACCGTGCGATCATTTTGGTACCATTTAATGTAACAGTAGCCCCGACACCTCATTGGGCAGAGGAAATTGAACCTAAATTTCGTATTTTTGGTAATGAGAGAGAGGGAGACTGTCTGCTAGTATGGCTGTTTCTTTTGCTATTAAATTCCGAGTCACATATCCATTTTTAATGCTTAAAAGTGTGGACAAAACTTTTAGTAATACTAAATTACAAAGACTGAATGATGAATGTAACATGCTGCGTACATTAATGTCGCTGGAGATGTAGTTTGCATTATATGTTACGGGAACAGAATTATTTTGTAACGTGTGAAATACACAAAAATACGGTAACAGACAAACCGAGCAGTGATGCCATAGTCTGTTTTGTAATAATAGTGTAAAGGAAGAAATAAACAGCAACTAGACATTTAAGTCACTCAATTTTCGTAGCCATTTTGCGGTTCATCATTTTGCTGCTAGGTGTCGCTACTAGTTCCTCACACACTCAGTTATCACTTCGCTGCTAGGTGTCACTACTAGTCCCTCATACACTCAGTTGTCTGTAGTGCAGGGCTTCGCTACCAGAGGGCTCTATCAGCACCGGTGAGGACTAACTCCGTCGGCGTTTGCTGCTTCACTCCTCAACATCTATGCTAGCTGACGTGACTGCTAAATCTTCATACTAAACGAAAAAAATAACACCAATACCAAATAAGGCAAATGGTAGTAAGTGCGAAAACTACTGAACCATCACTTTCATACGTCCTGGCTGAAAATACTGATCCAAAATATCTACAGAGGAATGGAACACATTAGAGAAGACGAGCTAGAGGAAAATCGATTTTGAGAGATCACACTAGCCGCTAGAGATCGGTTGAAGAAATTCAACCTATATTTATAACATCAATAGATGAAGAAAATAACTTTTGACAGTTTTGACCAGAATATACAGTTTGAATTTAAGATGCAGCCAGGAATAAAATACAGTGAGCGGCATGTTTTCTAGAGTTCTGCCAGAAATCGTACAGCAGTTGTAAGACTTAAAAGACATAAAGGAAAGCTGACAGTTGATAGTTGAGGTGAGTGAGTGAGTGAGTGAGTGAGTGAGTGAGTGAGTGTGTGTGTGTGAGAGAGAGAGAGAGAGAGAGAGAGAGAGAGAGAGAGAGAGAGAGAGAGAGTGAGAGTGAGAGTGAGAGTGAGAGAGGGGGGGGGGCTCTAGCATATTCTCCCATGTTATTCACTTTGCATGCGTCGTGCTACACACTTATCGAGTCTGTAGAGGGAACCTAGCTGATGAAGTTCTACATAGGAATCGATGTCTGGAAACGTCATCCAGCGACGCTACAGAGTATCAAAGTTACAGGCGCTGGAGTCTGTAAAATATGTGTATACAGGGAGATCCAATGAAGATGTTAGCAATTTTCTATGATGATGGAGATGGATAAATGTATCAATTTGAGGTTATGTCCATATAACGGAAAATTAGAAGAGAAGAAATTCCTGTTACGTGTGACATTATTTAGCGGTAGTGTTGTAGCTAAGATGTAGGGCAGGAAACTTTCAGAGGTGGTAGTATGGACCGAAAGAAGAAAACAATGTCCAGTACACATGGGCTGTAAAATGCATACCTTAAGAGCTGTGAGGACTTGTTCATCTTCGCTAGCATAAAACATATCTCCACTATCGAACAAGTGCTCATAGTTCCTCAGGTATGCATTTTTAGCCCATCTTTAAGGGACATTTTTTCTTACTTTGATTCATACTACCACCTTTGAAAGTTAGCAACAACAGTACCAGTACTTGTATTCCACCGTCAGAGGTATGATAACGATTTTCCATTGTAACTTTCGACTCATTTGTTTCCGGAACTGGGGCCCTTACCTCAAATTGATACATGATCACGGCATCACACTCTACTTACATACATTTGCCGGAGCTGGCGCCTGTATTTTGATGCTCCGTAGCCTCGTTAGATGACGTTTGCAGGCATGAGTTACTAGATAAAATTGCAAGCTCTAGAAATGTGAAACACCTTGTATGAAGAAAGCAACATACGAAACAAACGAGAAATTCGGGAAATTAATCGAAGATAAGAAATAAGAAATAGAAATTGTTTCCAAATCGAATTTTCATTTTGCTGCTGCTGATTTGAAATTTCGTGGCATTTATTCGCTCTGAAGAGGATCGTTCAAACGATGTTCGAAATGTCGTTATTTTAGTTGTTTCACTGTTTTATAATGACATTGCCTAGTACCCAAAATGATTTTCTTCAAGCGCTAATAGAAAGCACAGAAGCTGAAATCTTTATAGGTACAGAAAGCTGGCTAAAGCCTGAAATAAGTTCTGCAGAAATTTTTACGAAGTCTCAGACGCTGTTCAGGAAAGGCAGATTAGGCAGAATTGGTGATGGAGTGTTTGTGTCTGTCAGTAGTGGTTTATCTTGTAGTGAAGTCGAAGTGGATACTCCGTGCGAATTGGTATGGGTGGAGGTTATACTTAACAGCAGCCGAACTAAGTTAAAAATTGGCTCCTTCTAGCGACCCCCAGACTCCGATGATATAGTTTCTGAACAGTTCAGAGAAAATATGAGTCTCGTAACAAATAAATACCCCACTCATACGGTTATAGTCGGTGGGGACTTCAACCATCCCTCGATATGTTGGCAAAAATACTTGTTCAAAACCGGTGGTAGGCAGAAAACATCTTCCGAGATTGTCCTAAATGCTTTCTCCGAAAATTATTTCGAGCAGTTAGTCCACGAACCCACGCGAATTGTAAATGGTTTCGAAAACACACTTTACCTCTTAACTACAAACAATCCAGAGCTAATAGAGAGCATCATGACTGATACAGGGATTAGTGACCACAAGGTCGTAGTAGCTAGGCTCAATACCGTTTCTTCCAAATCCGCCAGAAACAAACGCAAAATAATTTTACTTAAAAAAGCGGATAAAGTGTCACTAGAAGCCTTCCTAAGAGACAATCTCCATTCCTTCCGAACTGACTATCCAAATGTAGACGAGATGTGGCTGAAATTCAAAGATATAGTAGCAACTGCAATTGTGAGATTCATACCTCATAAATTGGTAAGAGATGGAACTAATCCCCCATGGTACACAAAACATGTCCGAACGCTGTTGCAGAGGCAACGGAAAAAGCATGCCAAGTTCAGAAGAACGCGAAATCCCGAAGATTGGCTAAAATTTACAGACGCGCGAAATTTTGCACGGACTTCAATGCGAGATGCCTTTAATAGGTTCCACAACGAAACATTGTCTCGAAATTCGGTAGAAAATCCGAAGAAACTCTGGTCGTTTGTAAAGCACACAAGCGGCAAGACGCAGTCAATACCTTCGCTGCGCAGTGCCGATGGTAGTGTTACGGACGAATGTGTCGCTAAAGTGGAGTTATTGAACGCAGTTTTCCGAAATTCCTTCACCAGGGAAGGCGAATGGAATATTCCAGAATTTGAAACACGAACAGCTGCTAGTATGAGTTTCTTAGAAGTAGATACCTTAGGAGTTGCGAAGCAACTCAAATCGCTTGATACGGGCAGGTCCAGATAGTATACCGATTAGGTTCCTTTCAGATTACGCTGATACAATAGCTCCCTACTTAGCAATCATATACAGCCGCTCACTCACCGATAGATCTGTACCTACAGATTGGAAAATTGCGCAGGTCGCACCAGTGTTTAAGAAGGGTAGTAGGAGTAATCCATCGAACTACAGACCTATATAATTGACGTCGGTTTGCAGTAGGGTTTGGAGCATATACTGTATTCAAACATTATGAATCACCTCGAAGGGAACGACCTATTGATACGTAATCAGCATGGTTTCAGAAAACATCGTTCTTGTGCAACGTAGCTAGCTCTTTATTCGCACGAAGTAATGGCCGCTATCGACAGGGGATCTCAAGTTGATTCCGTATTTCTAGATTTCCAGAAAGTTTTTGACACCGTGCCTCACAAGCGACTTCTAATCAAGCTGCGGGCCTATGGGGTATCGTCAAAGTTGTGCGACTGGACTCGTGATTTCCCGTCAGGAAGGTCGCAGTTCGTAGTAATAGACGGCAAATCATCGAGTAAAACTGAAGTGATATCACGTGTTCCCCAGGGAAGCGTCCTGGGACCTCTGCTGTTCCTGATCTATATAAATGACCTGGGTGACAATCTGAGCAGTTCTCTTAGGTTGTTCGCGGATGATGCTGTAATTTACCGTCTAGTAAGGTCATACGAAGACCAGTATCAGTTGCAAAGCGATTTAGAAAAGTTTGCTGTATGGTGCGGCAGGTGGCAGATGACGCTAAATAACGAAAAGTGTGAGGTGACCCACATGAGTTCTAAAAGAAATCCGTTGGAATTCGATTACTCGATAAATACTACAATTCTCGAGGATGTCAATTCAACTAAGTACCTGGGTGTTAAAATTACTAACAACTTCAGTTGGAAAGACCACATAGATAATATTGTGGGGAAGGCGAGCCAAAGGTTGCGTTTCATTGGAAGGACACTTCGAAGAGGCAACAAGTCCACTAAAGAGACAGCTTACACTACACTCGTTCGTCCTTTGTTAGAATATTGCTGCGCGGTGTAGGATCCTTACCAGGTGGGATTGACGGAGGACATCGAAAGGGTGCAAAAAAGGGCAGCTCGTTTTGTATTATCACGTCATAGGGGAAAGAGTGTGGCAGATATGATACGCGAGTGGGGACGGAAGTCATTAAAGCAAAGACGTTTCGCGATGAGTTCTATTTACGAAATTTCAGTCACCAACTTTCTCTTCCGAATGCGAAAATATTTTGTTGAGCCCAACCTACATAGGTAGGAATGATCATCAAAATAAAATAAGAGAAATCGGAGCTCGAACAGAAAGGTTTAGGTGTTCGTTTTTCCCGCGCGCTGTTCGGGAGTGGAATGGTAGAGAGATAGTATGATTGTGGTTCGATGAACCCTCTGCCAAGCGCTTAAATGTGAATTGCGGAGTAATCATGTAGATGTAGATGTTTGTAGGAATTCTATCGCTTCTCTCCGATATTTTCAGCATGATACTAGTATTTTTTCCTACACCTAACAACGTTAATAGTGCTTGAAATGATGAAAATAGTACCTAATAGTTTTTGATACGAAGACAGAAACGGTGCTTCGTTTTAATGATAACAATATACAGGAAAATTCAGCCATGTTTCTGCGAAGTTGTACAACGCCGAAATCCTGAAACACATCCGTATATTTCGAATGCGGTACAACAGCTGTAGGTAGGAGACGAGGTACTGGCAGAAGTAAAGCTGTGTGGACGAAGCGTGAGTCGTTCTTGGGTGGCTCAGATGGTAGAGCACTCGCCCGCGAAAGGCAAAGGTCTCGAGTTCGAGTTTCGGTCGCGCACACAGTTTTAATCTGCCAAGAAGTTTCATATCAACGCACACTCAGCTGCAGAGTGAACTAATTCTGGAAACAGCTGCATAGTTACTGGAGAGATACAGGATGTCCCAAAATTCCCGTTAAAAACTTCTAGGGAATTGAGTGACGATATTTTGAATTCGAACCCATGTATGGAAACGTATATCCCTGCTACAGCCGTATAAATATATCTTCGCTATTGTGGTATGCAACAGGGTAATCATCACTGGAGGGGGGTTACTTACGTCGGATCGTATGATGTCATTTGACGGCCGTCCTACCTTTCTGAACTGGTTCGAGTCTCGTTCTTGTGTCTGTGACTGATAGGGCAACATTGCTGAGTACACTTTTGCCGAATACACCGACACGAGTATTGTGTGGGGCCAAGTTCACAGTGCTGGAAGAGCTGCTGGTCGCCTTTATCAAGATCGTTGTCCACAACGTCTGACTCCTTCCCACACGCTTTTCGTTACCATTGTGCAACGTCTTCGAGAAAGGGTGCCTTCACCGTCAGCAGGTGCGACTGTGGTGCCCCGTGGAGACGCAGCGCACGCGAATTGGAAAGTATATTTATATGCATATGGTGTCTGTTCTTTCAAACATGTCCGAAAGGACACTACGAATGTAGTGTGTGGATATACAAGGTGAGAATGTGGGTCTCGCGGGAGGCGTGCGCGAGATAGTCCCTGCAGTCGCACTATCCTCTGTGCCCTCGGTGGCTCAGATGGATAGAGTGTCTGCCATGTAAGCAGGAGATCGCTGGTTCGAGTTCCGGTCGGGACACACATTTTCACCTGTCTTCGTTGATATATATCAACGCCCGTCGTCAGCTGAAGGTATTAATACCATTCCAATTTCGAACTGGAAAAGGCCCTCCTGTATAAACAGTGTCTCTGAAGAACGATTTTTTTTGTTTCTTTGGTTATTAACGACTGAAACTGCAGAACATTAGATGTACTGGGTCACATCTACACTTAAATGCCAAATAAACCAGTATAATAATGCGTATTGAAACACAGAGGTATGTAAACAGGCAAAATATGGTGCTGCCGCCAGCAACGCCTGTGTAAGACATGTGTCTGCCGCGGTTGTTAGATTTTGAGCGTAGTATTATACTCGGCGCAAGAGCGATGGGACACAGGATCGCCGAGGTAGCGATGAAGTGGGGATTTTCCTGTACGACCATTTCACGAGGGCTCCGCGAATATCAGCAATCCAGTAAAACAACAAATCTCCGACATCACTGCGGCCGCAAAAAGATCCTGCAAGAATGGGAACTGAAGAGAATCGTTCAGCGTGGCGAAAGTGCAACCCCTCCGCAAATTACAGAAAATCTCAATGCTTGACCATCAACAAGTGTCAGCATGCGAACCATTCAACGAATCATCATCTATATGGGCTTTCAGAGCCGAAGGCCCACTCATGTACCCTTGCTGACAGCACAGCACGAAGCTTTACGCCTCATTTGGGCCCATCGGTACGAACATTCGACTGTTGATGACTGGAAACATATTGCCTTGTTGGACGAGTCTCACTTCAAAATGTATATAGAGTATGGACGTGTATGGGTATGAAGACAAATCATGACTCCATGGACCCTGCATGTCAGCTGGGGACTGTTGAAGCTGGTGGAGGCTCTGTGACGTTGTATGGCGTGTTTTTTGGAGTAATGTGGGACCCCTGATACGTCTAGATACAGCTCTGACTGGTGACACGTGCGTAAGCATCCTGTCTTATCACCTGCATCCATTCATGTCCATTGTGCATTCCGACGGATGTGGGTAATTCCAGCAGGACAATGCGACATCCCAGACAACCACAATTGCTACAGAGTGGCTGCAGGAACACTCTTCCGAGGTTGAACACTTCCGCTGGCCACCAATCTCCCCAAACATCCGGTACGTTTCTAGTAAATTGTATAGCATTATCGAGCATATCTGGGATGCCTTGCAACGTGATGATCAGAGATCTCTGTTCCCTCGTACTCTTACGGATTTATGGGCAGCTCTGCAGGATTCATGATGTCAGTTACCTCCTGCGCGACTTCAGCCATTAGTCGATTCCATGCCACGGCGTGTTGAGGCACTTCTGCGTGTTCGCGGGGGCCCTACACGGTATTTCTTTGGCTCTTCAGTGTAACAAATTAATTGTCAAAGTGACAGCGTTACCAACATGTTTGAAATAGTTGTAGCACACGTTCCAGTAAATTGTATAGCCGTTGTCGTATTACAATTGGTATCTGCGAATACGTTCCATAATTCGTGACAGATAGTGAGGCGCGACTGGAGACGTCCGCAGTGTTTACCCAGTGTCGTCTTGGCTACGGCAGCTCTGACGGCCACGAGAATAACCGGAGATAGAGAGCGCAGCACGGCTAGTTTGAAGGCCACTTTCAACTAGTGTTGCCAGAGGTGTGTCTTTTTAGAGATACTACGACTCGCCCCACGTAAGCTTTAAGCGGAAAGCCAAATGCTCCAACTTCTGGCCTCTGCTAACATTTCGAAATACACTATCCTATCAGTAAGTGTACAGGCACCTATTAGTGGACATTAATATGCAGTGTGTCCACCCTTTGTCTCTATGGCGGCTTGAACTATGCGCGGGACACTGAGTGCGGTGCCTGCCGACAATTTACGCACCACACACGGAAATAGTATCTACGTGTTTGTCTTTGTACATTCCAGGCAATACATTGCTCAGCATGATTGCCATCTCTCTCACAAATTTTGAACGTTTGGAGCACAATGTGCGGGCTCTTTAAAGAAGGTCGCGATTTTGATGATGTAACGAACCAACTGATCTGAATTTGGTACGATATCCGTCAGGAGGGCATCCACTAACTTTATCAATCAATGTCAAGCCGAATAACTGCCCGCGTAAAGGCCAGAGGTGGACCAACACGTTATCGACTTATCAATTTGTGAAGCTCTTTCTCTTGAATTAATCATCCAGTTTTTCTGCAACTGTAATCATTCATTTGCCCCTACACGTACATGATGTGTATCGATTTCCATCGCACTGGGGTAATTCCTCCGGGATACGTTTATTTTCCTTAGTGTGTAAATATATTTGGAGCAGGTCATTCAAAAACGTTTGAAACGAAATAGAGGGGAGCTGGTTGTTGTTAGGAGAACAGAATGTATTAGACTCGCGGATCATATGGTGTTATTGGCAGAGAGCGAGATAAGTATGACTGAAATGTTAAAAGAATTAAACAAGAGACGTGAGTAAATTGGAATGAGAAATAATAAGAAAAAGGCAAAATGTCCGGTGGTAAGTGCAAGAAAAGTAAGAACAACTATAATGTTAGGCAGGAAGATACAGACCAATTTAGTGTTTTTAGATAACTGCGACGCGCTATTATGGACGACACTGGAAGTAATAAGGAGGTCAAAACACGTATAACAATTGCCAACGAGAAGTTTCATAACAGGAGGCTTTTATGTGGGTGCGTTGATAGGGGATAAAATAGGCAGGCACAGTGAGAAATTAGGTGGTGTTGAGTTGGAGAACAGAGAGAAATTTTAAAGGTAGCAGGATGAGGAAAAAATGGTCCAAATGGCTCTGAGCACTATGGGACTCAACAGCTGAGGTCATTAGTCCCATAGAACTTAGAACTAGTCAAACCTAACTAACTTAAGGACATTACAAACATCCATGCCCGAGGCAGAATTCGAACCTGCGACCGTAGCGGTCTTGCGGTTCCAGACTGCAGCGCCTTTAACCGCACGGCCAGGATGAGGAAACACAATTGGCATGGACACTGAATGAGAAGAGATTGTTTACTGATGGATGGTATGGAGGGAATAGTGAATGGAAGAAGAAGAAGAAGAAGAAAACGCAGAACGTACCAAGTGGTTGACAGTGTAAGGACAGAGAATAGTTGTGAGAAAACAAGAGGGTATCAAATGATGGGACTGCATGGAGAACTACATGTGAAGACCTGCCCTAGGGCATAAAACTCATGGTGGTGGTGGTGGTGGTGGTGGTGGTGGTGGTCAAGAAGAGGAGACTTATTTAGGACATTTTGCAAGACGCCCATTTTCTTGTAATCCAAATTTAAACAAAAAATAGGCAGCTTATAATTTGTACTCTACAAACGACCGTGAATTGCATGGCAGATGGAACTTGCCATTATATCAGTTATCAGGACTTATTCCCACTCCACTGGTGTATGGAGCGTGCGAAATGTGACTGCTTAAAAGCCTCTGTGCGTGCTGTGCTTTGTCTAATCTGGTCTTCATGCTTCCTACAGTTACGATACGTAGGCGGTTTCAGTATATTCCTACATTCATCATGTAACGTCGGTTCTAGAAACTTTCTAAGTAGGTCTCCTCGCGATACTTTGCTCTTCCACGGGATAGTCTGTGTCTATCATCAACTGTCCGTTAGTTCAGTTCTCTGAACGCCTTCGTGACATTCTCCTATGGATCAAACAAACCTGTGAGCATTCTTTACTGCCGTTCTCTGTATAAGTTCAATATCCGCTGTTCGTCCTATCTGGTACTGATTGCAATTCCCCAGTATTGTACCAATGAACCGCACGCGCTTTACCTACAGATGTGCTTATGTGATCGTTCCATTTCATACCAATACAAATTTATACACTCAAGTATTTACTTGAGTTAACAAATTCCAGCTGCGGCGCACTGAAGCTGTAGTCATCGGACTACGTAGTCTCATTTTGCAAAATGTTGATTTTGTCGATACCGTCACAGTAATATTTTTGACTATGCTAACAGAGCCTCAACCTCACCTCTGCTTGCACGGCTTCGAACTATAAAAGTCCTCGAATGTGTTCTGTAAGTTTTGGAGACAGATGAAAATCGGATGGGACCAAATCGGGGCTGTGTGGAGGTCAATCGACGGCAGTGAACGAATAGCATCGGAGTGCTGCACACGTCGCAGCGCTCGGCTGTAGTTCGGCGTTGTAATGCTGAAGAGAAGGGTGTTCCACGTGCGGACCAACTCTTCCAATTCGTGCTTTCAGTTTTCTGAGCTGTTTCTCACGCACCGACACATTTACATCACACACCGCTATGTTACACGGTACAAATCGGAGCCCTCTAGCAGCAGAGGACTGCAGATATGTGGAATAAAGATGTAGAATGTTACTAACGTTTTTTAACTGGAAAGCTTAAGAGTTTTCAAATAAAACATTTGGAGTCACTACTTCTCAGCACGCCCTCGTGTTATATGCACAAAAATCAAAAGACTGTTTCTGAGCAAAGTATGCTATTCTTTTAATTGAACATCTTTGTAATGTATATCAGTAGTAAACCTTATGGTGATGGTGAAATTTCGTATTTATATTTGCATTGAAAGGCGATTAATCTGTGGCCAATATACAATAACAAATGCAGTAGCCAGGTGGATATTAACTGCAATACCACCCACATAGCCACGGTAAGTGGAAGAATTGGTTTTCCGACACATGTCGCCATGTAACTGTCGCTCATGGCGATACATTAAAGAGGGTATGAAGAGTCGAGGGGCATGAAATGGAAGCAGTGGTTGGGAAGGGAGTGAGACAGGGTTGTAGTCTATCCCTGATGTTATTCAATCTGTTTACTGAGCAAGCAGTAAAGGAAACAAAAGAAAAATTCGGAGTAGGAATTAAAATACATGGAGAAGCTGTATTACAAAGAACACTGTGGTCTTTTTATTTTTGAAATTTGCCCAAAAAACCTGTCTTACTAAATTTTTCCAAAAATTTCACTATTAATATATTATTCATGAAAAATGTCAGCTTGTTGGAAAATAGTGGAAATGCATGTAAGAAATGTTTTGTGTTTTACCGTTAATATAACACAGCTTGAGATAAGGGACATGGAAATAGATCAATTTAACATGGTGGAGATAGAAGATACCTTCTCCCCATGAACTATGACTTTAAAAACAAATGAATGTTTTCAAATCAACAGCTCATTTCATGAAGTCATTACTAGAAACGTGATTAATCTTCACAAAAATTTGGAAGTTAATTACTTTGGTGCAAGAAAGTCTCCATCATTCAGGAAAACGAATTTTCAATAACTTGCCAGCATCCATAAAAAGCTTTACTACTGACAAATTTCACTTTAAGAGGAGCCTAAAGGATTTATTAAACGATCTCCTCTGACACCATTAATGAATTGCATTTTTTAGTAGAACTAGGGCGCACGCTATTGAGAGTGAGTGAGTGACAGAGGGGGGGGAGGGGTCAAATAATGCGAGTGCAATTAGAAGTATGTCTAAATTTTCATTCCTCATTCCACGTCCATGATCAGTCCTCTTGCGATCTGTGGAAGGTAAATTAGCGTATTAGTTTCCCCAGTATCTCCTCACTATGGATCAATTGCAACAGAAAGTACATATAATCTAATCTAACCCTCTTGTCTGTCCCATTTCTGTTGAAGGTTACACATAAGACAAATACCTTCATATTGTTGTTGTTGTGGTCTTCAGTCCAGAGACTGGTTTGATGCAGCTCTCCATGCTACTGCAACATGTACAAGCTTCATCTCCCAATACCCACTGCAACCTACATGCTTCTGAATCTGCTTAGTGTATTCATCTCCTAGTCTCCCTCCTCGATTTTTACCCTCCGGGTTGACCTCCAATATTAAATTGGTGATCCGTTGATGCCTCAGAACGTGTCCTACCAACCGATCCCTTCTTCTAGTCAAGTTGTGCCACAAACTTCTCTTCTCCCCAATTCTATTCAATATCTCTTCATTAGTTATGTGATCTATCCATCTGATCTTCAGCATTCTTCTGTAGCACCATATTTCTAAAGTTTCTATTCTCTTCTTGTCCAAACTCTTTATCACCCATGATTCACTTCCATACATGGCTATACTCCATACAAATACTCGGAGAAAAGACTTCCTGATACCTAAAGCAATACTCGATGTTAACAAATTTTTCTTCTTCAGAAACACTTTCCTTGCCATTGCCAGTCTACATTTTATATCATCTCTACTTCGACCATTTCAGTTATTTTGCTCCCCAAATATCAAAACTCCTTTACTACTTTAAGTGTCTCATTTCCTAATCTAATTCCCTCAGCATCACCTAACTTAATTCGACTACATTCCATTATCCTCGTTTTGCTTTTATTGATGCTCATCTCATATCATCCTTCAGGACACTCCATTCCGTTCAGCTGCTCTTCCAGGTCCTTTGCTATCTCTCAGAGAATTATGTCATCGGCGAACCTCAAGGTTTTAATTTCTTCCCCATTGATTTTAATTCCTACTCCTAATTTTTCTTTTGTTTCCTTTACTGCTTGCTTAATAAACAGATTGAATAACATCAGGGATATACTACAACCCTGTCTCACTCCCTCCCCAACCACTGCTTCCCTTTCATGCCCCTCGGCTCTAATAACTGCCATCTGGTTTCTGTACAAATTGTAAATAGCCTTTCGCTCCCTCTATTTTACCCCTGCCACCTTCAGAATTTGAAAGAGTATTCCAGTCAACATTGTCAAAAGATTTTTCTAACTCTACAAATGCTAGAAACGTAGGTGTGCCTTTCCTTAATCTAGCTTTTAAGAGAAGTCGTAGGGTCAGTATTGCCTCACGTGTTCCAATATTTCTACGGAATCCAAACTGGTGTTCCCCGAGGTCGGCTTCTATCAGTTTTTCCATTCTTCTGTAAAGAATTGGCGTTAGTATTTTGCACCCGTGACTTACTAAACAAATAGTTCGGTAATTTTCACGTCTGTCAACATCTGATTTATTTGAGATTGGAATTATTATATTCTTCTTTAAGTCCGACGGAATTTCGCCTGTCTCATACATCTTGCTCATCAGATGGTAGAGTTTTGTCAGGACTGGCTCTCCGAAGGCTGTCAGTAGTTCTAATTGAATGTTGTCTACTCCCGGGGCCTTGTTTCGACTTAGGACTTTCAGTGCTCTGTCAAACTCTTCACGTAGTATATCATCTCCCATTTCACCTTCATCTACATCCTCTTCCATTTCCATTATATTGTCCTCAAGTATATTGCCCTTGTACAGATCCTCTATATACTCCTTCCACCTTCCTGCGTTCCCTTCTTTGCTTATAACAGGGTTTCCATCTGAGCTCTTGATATGCATGCAACTGGATCTCTTTTCTCCAAAGGTTTTTTATTTTATTTATTTATTTATTGTTCTGTGGGACCAAATTATGGAGAAATCTGCATGGTCATGGAACGAGTCAATACATGAAATTATAACACGATAGTAGAAACAGATAAAATGAAATATAAAAACATACTCAGGCGTCAAGTCGTAAGTTTAAACAAAGAAAATCAACAACAGGGTGTATACATCGACAAGGAAAAAAAATTCCCGGATTTTTCCCGGGTTTTCCCAGTTGAAAATACACTTTCTCCCGGTTGAAAATACACTTTTTCCGTGTTATCTGACAGTATACTTTTCCTCGGCACTGTAAAACTTGTCAATCCTTAGAATGTTTATGGTTTTCTACACAGACGTAGAATTTGCCGGCACCTTAGAAAACGAAACCCAGGGGGGAAAAAAACATGTTTTGGAAAGATCTTTGATGTGCACCAACATGTACGCTGCATTTTTCCTTGTTACGGAGGTATAAATTCGAATTCCACCAAACACTGCATGTTACTTTCCGAAGCAATGAAATCGAGATTGCGAGGCGATTTTGTAAGCCAGTCATAGCTCATGTCACGTGATCTCGCCAGCTGATGACAGCATAGGACACGTAATGTAGTCAACCAATAGCAATATCACTCTTAAGTAGCGCGAACAAACAAAAAAGAAAAGTTAATGGTGGAAATTAACAGACATAGTGTGACTACAAGAAAAACAAAGCTTTCACAAATAATATTCGTCTCAAAGATTAATAAGCTGCAAGAGAAGCTAAGCTTCCACATATAATGCTGATCTTTTTGCGCGAATTACACTTTAAGATACATCACACAAATTTGGCAGTAAAACTTTTAATATCGACATAAATATCTGATCTTCTGGGCTCGAAATTCTTCTAGATGGTCGTCCTCAAAGAGTTGATTTTTGAAAGAGAGTCAAACGCTCTGTGATCTAAGAAATTCATCGTACATTCTCGCACATAGTTCATCTTGCGTAAAAGGAAATTTACTTTGAAAGTAACACTTTTCAAACCATCATTCGCAGTATTTTCCCGTGACCTGTCAGAAATTGGTTCGTTTCAGCAGTTGCCAGAGAGCGCGAGGTACCAGGCGTCACTGCGCCTGCGCGGCTACGATGACGCAGGAAGCCCGCATGTCCGTACGTGTAAAACATGAAAAGATCTTGCATTATGTCATAAAAGAAACAAGACATCAAAGGATACTTCGAGAGCATCGGAAATCGTGAACCAAACTAAAATGCATAGTTCGGCTTAAAGTGCACAATCATATGTCCAGATTCGGATGTAAATTTTCTTGAGTACTAGTAATCTATTGTCTCATGTTTGGTTCATTATTATGACATAATGCCATACGAGCTAGAAGATGGAAAACGTGCACATGAAATGCAGCGAACAGTTGAAACTAGCCAAAAGTGTGAAATTAAACACTTCGTTTCAAATTAATTGTCTGCCTCAGCGCAAAAGATTAATAAAAGTCAAATCTCTTTAGCAAACAGACAAAAATATCTTCATTGTTCTGCAAGGCGATTAATGCTTGACAGTCAGAAAGGTGGAAATAAAACGTGAAACTAACAACATATTTTAGCCTTGCGTAACTATGCGAACGTATTTTAATTCATTTGGTAGCTCCCGGTCATAGAAATCCTTTTTGTTTTCATTTAATGTGAGAGCGATAATCGAAGAGGAAACAGCAAAATCACTAAACGTAAACACAGGTGACGTGGAGACTACCCATCTCCCCACTACAACTAAGACTGCTCTGTGCATCAGCCCCGGATCTACCATTTCCGAACCGGAGCAATTTAGATAGTGGCGCCAAGCCACACTACTGTAACCACAAGCGGGAGAAGGTACTACTCACACGCCACTCAACTGCACACGCGCAAGAGCCCTCCCGCAACTACTCAAATGAATCTAATGTAAACAGCTGTCACGTCACGCTCATCGGAGGCAATTTGTTGTTAGGAAGCACTGCATATTCTTCCTAAAGCCTTTGACACACTTTGGTTGGCAGACGCTTGTATGAGCACAGTGTTTTGTTGTTGTATATGGCGCATTTCCTTTGCGACTTAAGTCTTATTTTCGTTTTTTTTTTCTCTCGTTCATGTTTTCTTGCTGCAGTATTCTTCTGCAAAAGCGGGATACAGTAGTATCCTTCGTTAGAGTATTGGTTACTACCAGTCAGAATCACAAAAATTTAACTGGTAACTAAAACAATGAAAAATTCCCGGAATTCTAAAAAAATTCCTAGGTTTTTCCCGGTTTTCTCCCGGACGAAAAAATTCCCGAGTTTTTCCCGGATGTCCCGGGTCGTATACACCCTGAACAATGTAACACTGGAATTTGCTTATTTTTTTAGCTCTTCCAGGAGCTCCTCGACAGAATAGAAGCAATGAGCTATGAGGAAACTCTTCAGTTTAGACTTAAAAGATTTTGGGCTACTGATAACATTTTTGAGTTCTTGTGGTAGCTTATTGAAAATGGATGCAGCAGAATACTGCACTCATTTCTGCACAAGAGTCAAGGAAGTGCATTCCACATACAGATTTGATTTGTGCCTAGTATTAACTGAGTGAAAGCTGCTAACTGTTGGGAATAGGCTAATATTGCTAACAAAAAACGACATTAAAGAAAATATATACTGTGAGGGCATGTCAGAATTCCCAGACTATTGAATAGGGGCCGACAAGAGGTTCTCGAACTTTCACCACATATAGCTCGAACAGCCCGTTTTTGAGCCAAAAATACCCTTTTTGAATCAGAAGAATTACCCCAAAAAATAATACCATACGACATAAGCGTATGAAAATATGCGAAGTAGACTATTTTTCGTGTTGAACTGTCATTTATTTCAGATACTGTTCTAATGGTAAATAAAGCAGCATTTAGTTTCTGAACAATATCCTGGACATGGGCTTTCCACAACAGCTTACTATCTATCCGAAGGTCTAGGAACTTGAACTGTTCCATCTCGCTTATAATATACCCATTCTGTCTGATCAAAATATCGGTCCTTGTTGAATTGTGAGTTAGAAACTGTAAAAACTGAGTCTTACTGTGATGTAGCATCAAATTGTTTTCCACAAGCCACAAACTTATTTCATGAACTACATTATTTGATACTGTTTCTATATTACACACTAGATCCTTCACTGCCAAGCTGGTGTCATCAGCAAACAGGAATATTTTCGAATCACCTGTAATACTAGAAGGCATATCATTTATATAAATAAGAAACAGCAGTGGCCCCAGCACCGACCCTTTGGGAACGCCCCCACTTAACATTGCGACTGAACATCATTACCACTCTCAATATTGCGCGGAGAATTACCTTCTGCTTTCTGTTCTTAAAGTAAGAGGCGAACAAATTGTATGCTACTCCCCTTACTCCATAATGGTCCAACTTCTGCAGTAACATTTTGTGGTCAACACAGTCAAAAGCCTTCATTAAATCAAAGAAAACACTTAGCGTTCGCAACCTTCTATTTAATCCGTAAAACCTCACAGAGAAAAGACAATATAGCATTTTCAGTTGATAAACCATTTCTAAAACCAAACTGTACATTTGACAGCAAATTATGTGAATTTAAATGGTCCAGTAACCTTGTATATACAACCTTCTCGATAACTTTAGCAAACACCGATGGCATGGAAATAGGTCTAAAGTTGTCAACATTATCCCTGTCTCCCGTTTTATAAAGTGGCTTTACTAGAGAGTACTTTAATCGGGCAGGAAACCGACTACTCCTACCACCCCCACCTATGCTGCCACTTTTATTTTCCTGTAGGCAGTTTCTATCTTATCCCTAGTGATATGCGCCTCTACATCCTTGCATTTGTCCTCTAGCCATCCCTGCTCAGCCATTTTGCACTTCGCGTTGATCTCATTTTTGAGACGTTTGTATTCCTTTTTCCCTGCTTCATTTACTGCATTTTTGTATTTTCTCCTTTCATCAATTAAATTCAATATATCTTCTGTTACCCAAAGATTTCTACTAGCCCTCGTCATTTTACCTACTTGATCCTCTGCTGCCTTCACTATTTCATGCCTCAAAGCTACCCATTCTTCTTTTACTGTATTACTTTCCCCCATTCCTGTCAATCGTTCCCTAATGCTCTTCCTGAAACACTCTACAACTTCTGATTATGTCAGTTCATCCAGGTCACATCTCCTTAAATTCCCACCTTTTTGCAGTTTCTTCAGTTTTAATCTACAGTTCATAACCAGTAGATTGAGGTCAGAGTCCACATTTGTCCCTGGAAATGTCTTACAGTTTAATACCTGGTTCCTAAATCTCTGTTTTACCATTATATGTTCTATCTGAAATATTGCAGTATCTCCAGGTCTATTCCACATATACAACCTTCTTTCATGATTCTTGAACCAAGTGTTAGCTATGATTAAGTTATGCTCTGGGCAAAAACCTACCAGGCGGCTTCCTCTTTCATACCTTACCCCCATTCCATATTCACCTACTACGTTTCCTTTTCTTCCTTTTCCTACTATCGAATTCCAGTCACCCATTATTATTAAATTTTCATCTCCCTTCACTATCTGAATAATTTCTTTTATCTCATCACACATTTCATCAATTTCTTCGTCATCTGTGGACTACTTGTACTACTGTGGTTGCCGTGGGCTTTGTGTCTATCTTGGTCACAATAATGCGTTCAATATGCTGCTTGTAGTAGCTAACCCGCAATCCTATTTCTTTTATTCATCATTAGACCTACTCACGCGTTAGCTTATATTAGCCTTCCTAATACTTAAATCTATATTCGATGTTAACAATGACGCCGGTGGATAGACTATCATGAAATTACTGACTGTCGAGAAATTCACGAATATAACCGACAAGCTAATGGGCCCTTCGCAGGAAAAGGTTTTTCGCCGCAAAAAGCTGAAAACTGGAATCCAGAAAATGAGTAAAAAATATATATTCACTGACAAAAAATTAGTGTACGTACCCAACATACACTTCAATAGTTTGGGATTTCTCTATTACGTAACAGTTTTTGTGATTGTATCTTGCAGCTTTAGGTATTTTTAATTAAAATAGATTTTGAAAGGACCGAAAGAACGTTTGGGACTACGCTACAGATCGTTCTGTTAGCACAGTTCTTACTTGGTAATCACTTTCGTTGACTTCGAAACAATGCGATACGATACAGCCGAGATCATGACACGAGAATGGGCTATATCACACTCGAAGTAATTTTATGTACATAAGGATCTCCATGACCTGTGTACGTCTAATATGAAAAATCTCCGAACTACTCTCCTCAAATAGTTCGCAATCTTCACCTGACCTTCTAACTGTTACTATTTCAGAATTAAAAACCGAATTCAAAGAAAATTTGGCCACCAGTCACAAAACTAGAAAAATAAAAATAATAAAAGTGAGAACGTGAAACAGGTTAGCGAAAACCATAAACAGGAGATTCTACAGAAAATAAAAGTGAGAAAGGAAATTATTAATATTATCGACCGTTTAGGAACTCTAGGCTACGAAAGGGATGAAACTACATACCGAATAATTGGTGGAAGAAATCCAAACAAGCATTAAAGAAAAATATATCGAAGCTAGGCCTATATTACGAAAAATTGCTAACTCTCGAGGCAAATTGTGTCGTGTATTAAATGAAGAGTTTGTGCCCCTAGTACGGATAAAACAGTATCTGCAGCATCAACAGAAACTTCGGACATGTGTTTCATATTTCATCCAAGCCTGCGGTCTATAAATACTTAAACAAAATACCATTATAGGGAAACTACGTACGAATAAGTTCTTGGTAAAGAAACACAGGGCACAAATACGTTTTTAGGCTTAATATGCACTACAACTGTGTTTAAAAATCGCTATAGTTGCCTTGAACTAACGACGAGCGAGTACCAATATAACCTGTACGCTTTCCAAAGCTGTTATCCATGAAAAAGCTAAACTGCGTATCGTGAAAAAAATACAATTTAACACCTAAACAATGACACTAGCTGACAATGGGCACTGTTGAAAATTTATGCCAGACCAGGATTAGAACCCGAGTCTCCTGGTTATTAGGCAGAATTACGCAGTTGTCAAGCCAATTGCACGAACTGCCCGAGCATGCCGTTCGTCTGATCCAACTTCTCAATTTCTCCATGGACTGCTAATGTAGTGCTCCTTGAGCATTATCCTCCTCGCCTTAATTATACAGTACGTGCCCAAAAGAACAGACACCGAATATATACAAATTTAGCCTTACGAACATTGCAGACGCCGTCTATGTAACACGTTACACTTCGAAGAATTTACCAAAATATTGCATTGTTTACTATCGACCACGAATCAAGTAACGTAAAAAAAAAAAAAAGCTCTGCGTCCATTGCGATCATGATTCAGAATTAAAAAACACTAATTATAAGTCCCCTACGTATTATAGTTGCTGCCGAAAGAGGAGAACCACTATTTTCCCACAAAAGGAAATATAGTTAAAATTACGCTTCTAGTTCGGCTGGTTTCGGCGCTTACTAAAAATTGTAGTTGAAGTTACATAGTGGACTCTCCCCTCCCCCCCCCCCACCAGAAAGGTAGTTTTCGTGGCTATTGTGCGACTTTTGCACACAGCTAGAGAAGGTGTGTTAAATATGGTGCGGAGGGAAACACTAGGCTACGCTACAGGGCATTCTGCTCGCACGACGTTTACTCGGCATTCATAATCGTTGGCATAAAAAACTCTCAATAGAATTACCCCCCTCCAACCTAACTTAGATCTCGGGCTACACTACCCATCGACCTGTCATCACAACCAAAATTTCATTGTGGTGGGGGGAGGGGGGGGGGGGAATTTCCTGTATCTCTCTCTCTCTAGGCAAAACTGTCAGTTATTGTAGATTGATTGTCAGTCTCAATTACAAGATTTACTAGTGGTAAACATTTTTGAGACGGCTCAAAATTTTAGAATAGTCCTCTTCGTCTTACTTGGCATAAATTGTTCGCTGGCGTCCCAACAGCTAGCTCGCTCAGTGTCTGCTTCTGCCATCGCATCACGCCAGTCTGTTGTTGTCCTAGCAGACCGAACGCACCGCACATCCAACACCTTCGGAACCACTCTCTGGCCAGTTAGCAACTGAGCCGCGCACTGTTTACATCGTGAAAGGAAAACTATGCAAAGATGTACACTCAAATGGCACGACTGAGTAGTGCACACACACACACAGTAATATCTGTGGAATGTCGATCGACACGCGCAGAACAAAATTCTTCTCGCGAACGTACAGCGTCTCCGAAAAAAATCTTGTGACCATATTCCGGCGTTACGGCCAGGTTCTCATTGAAATGAGCAAAAAATGGTGCATTTGGAAATTTTTTTGAGGCAATGAAAATACATTCGAAGGATCTGTTTGGGAATTACGAGTGACCATACTATGAGCTTTATTTTAGATTTTCAGTAAAAAAAAGGAACAAAATGGCGCCTGTAATTATGATCTGATCAAGGGCCTGCGAGTTTGAAGTACGCAGACTGCGTGCAGTGTGGCCCCTCAGATGTTACCTGAAATCAAAAATGGATATCATCAGTTGATATATTAAATTTATGGAGCTCATACTTCTCTGAAATTAAAAATGGATAACATCAGTCGATATTACATAAAATTTATGGGAGCTCATACCTAACCGCAATGAAACAACCTTAAATTTAACGATACGGTGCAAATTTGAACTTTGAGTTCGATTTTTTGGGGGTTTGTTTCACTCCTTATGCCTTCACAAAAATTAGTTAATATTAATCAATGTCATATATTATAGGTATAAGCTCCTAAGAAAAGTGTTTACTTTTCTGGGTCAGAGGTAGAAGTTAAGAGATTGAACCATTTTTAGTTTATGCTGCATGCCGTTCTGAGAAAATCGTTTCTCGAAAAAAATAGTTTAAAATTTAGGGAAAATTTTTAGTTGTATTGTTACCTCAATTTGCATGAACTAACTGTTACATATATATTTTTAATGTCGCTGAACACGAATCTGAAGTTAGATTTTCAATATTCAAAACGGCTAATCCAATACGGAGGGCACAGGATTATGTTTTGACCAATTTTTACCAAAAATGCATTTTCGTTATTTACGTTTAGTCTGCAATTCAAGGAGTACTTATCAACCCTTCCTCTAGCTCAAATTGTTCCTAGACAGCAATTCCCTGTTCTTCTTGGCAGGAAAAGCCGATCTGTCTAAGCTGGATATGCAGCACTCGGCACCCTGCACTCGATATTCGTCCGTATTGTCGGCGAGTATGTTTGCATGCATTCTGCAGTATGAATCATTTTGTGCACGTGCGTCACGGGACGAGCTTTCATCTACATCTACATCTGTATGGATACCCTGCAAATCACATTTAAGTGCCTGGCAAAGGGTTCATCGAATCACCTTCTCAATTGATAATTAATTGAAACCCTCAGCTGCCGACAGGTGTTGTTGATTTACCTCGATGGGGACAGCTGAAAATGTGTGCCCCGACCGGGTCTCGAACCCGCGATCTCCTGCTTATATGGCAGACGCTCAATCCATCTGAGCCACCGAAGACACAGATGAATTGGGCGACTGCAAGGACTTATCCCTTGCACGCTTCCCGTGAGACCCACATTTCCATCTGTCCACAATCTACATACGTAATGTACCTAATAGGTATTTGCCCATCCACTCATTACTGGCGCACACTAAGGTGACGATTCCCGTAAGAGTTCTGGGAACCTGTGCGCATTCGCACAGACGAAGGTCAATGGCTAGGTAGCCATTAACCATATATATGAAGATAGTAACTGTTCTCGAAAGAACAGGCGCCACTGATGATCGTGCAGCTTCTCTAGAATACATGATAGACCGGCCTTTGTGGCCGAGCGGTTCTAGGCGCTTCAGTCGGGAACCGTGCGACCGCTATTGTCCCAGGTTCAAATCCTGCCCCTGGCAAGGATGTGTGTGATGTCCTTAGGTTAGTTAGGTTTAAGTCGTTCTAAGTTCTAGAGGACTGATGACCTCAGATGTTAAGTCCCATAGTGCAAAGAGCCATTTGAACCAATACATGATTAATTAATGAAACCCTCGGCTCCCGACTGGTGTTGTTGATATACCTCGATGGGGACAGCTGAAAATGTGTGCCCCGAGGTATATCAACAACAACAGTCAGCAGTTGAGGATTTCAATTAATTATCATTTATTCTAGAGAAGCTGCATGGTCATAAATGGTATCCGTTCTTTCTAGAACAGTTACGATCTTCATATAGCTTTACAATTCTCTATTATTCCAATCTCGTTTAGCGCGCGGAAAGAACGAACACCTATATCTTTCCGTACGAGCTCTGATTTCCCTTATTTTATCGAGGTGATCATTTCTCAATATGTAGGTCGCTGTCAAAAAAATATTTTCGCATTCGCAGGAGAAAAATGGTGATTGGAATTTCGTCGCAACGAAAAACGCCTTTGTTTTAATGATGTCCAGCCCATATCCTGTATCATTTCAGTGACACTCTCTCCCGTATTTCACGATATAACGTGCTGCCCTTCTTTGAACTTTTTCGATGTAGTCCGACAACCCTATCTGGTAAGGATCCCACACCGCGCAGCAGTATTCTAAAAGCAGACGGAATGACAACTGTCTGTCTATGGCAAGCTCCTATGGAACCAAACTGCTGAGGTCATCAATCCCTATGCTTACACACTACTTACAGTAAAGTGTGCTGAGGACAACACACGCACACCCATGCCCGAGGGAGGACTCGAACCTCGTAGCCAATCGTAGCGACGGGGGGAGCCGCGCGAACCGGACAAGGCGTTTGAGACAGCGTGGCTACCCCGTGCGGCTCATGGCAGTGGTGGCACTGCTTCAAACAATGGGCTGCAGAAACTTTTGTAAAGCACGGAGTAAAAAAAACCTTTCCGTTCCAAGAGTCTAGACAAGTACACCTTTAAAAAGATGCAACCACAAAGAAGTTGAATTTTCGAACGTTTTGAATGAGAACCTGTCCTTAAGGAACACCGTTGATCAAATGTCACAGGGATTATGTACTCAGGTTTCAAATGTGGGTTAACAGTTTCTAATCAATATCCGGAATGAGCAGGGCTTAAAACTTTGAAGCGTTAAATTTCAAGGGCCGTTCTCTTGTTTGCAAATAGTTTCACAGCGGAAATTTCTCTAGTTTTTTTTTTCTGTGGGAAAAGGAGGATAGCAATGGGAGAGGGGGGGGGGGGTGTAACCTTCCCTAGCAACACTCACACTATTAATAAACTAAAATTTGATTGTACTATATCCGCCGCTATGAAGCAATTTGTATATACTGTAATTATTTAACAAAAAATATTATTTAATTTTGTGTAAAGGACATTCGTTATTATTGTAATATTTTCTGTAGTAATATTCTCGATGTATTTATGATTGTAATATTTCTATACTCATAATGTAATTGCGAAATGTGTCAATATCTGCGATAACAAAAATGTAAAATTCTGCCACAGAGGAAAATAATGTTGTAAGATTACAAAGAGATGTTAATGGTCAGCAGTAGTATAAAAAGCACCACGTAGTGTGTATTCTTTGTCGTCTTCCTCGAGAGCTGAGAGTGAGAGGAGCTGTGACGTAGCATTTTATGAATGGGTAGACTTCTTTTGTCTGTATCTAGATTTAGCCGCCATTAGAGGAGAAATTACAAACTAATGTAAGTTGAATTATTGTTGTGTCTAAATACATTATAATTTAACAAAAGTGTGTATTACTAATGTAAATTAGCTTGCCCATTTCATCTATAATATTTCTTTAAAGAATTTTCAGCATTTTTAGCGGTGTTGCTGGGCTGTGCCGCGACCGAACGATTGGCAGCGGCGGCACATTTAAAAAATGGTTCCGCTAAGAAAAATTAACGAAACCCGTAAATCGGGAGCAGATAAAAATTAGCAGTGAATTAAGAAAATGTTTTTCTTTTACAGCTATCCAGAGACTGACGGAATTTATTACTAGTTTCACATTTGTGCATTCATAGGCGGATAGTTAACGTTGAAATTTAACAATTTGTTGGTTCTTTCAAATAACTTAAATGTATAGTGAAGTGTGTTTTATCAATGATAATTAAACGTCGGCTTGGCAATATTTAACCATTTTCTGCTAATAGAAACAGTCTTGTGTTCCATAGCTAACGCCGGGAAACAATTCAGTAAATTTTTAAAAAAACCACTGGATTTAGGAAATGTGTGCCAAGGCCGAATTATGTAAAGGATTTAATTCTCAACTAAATATTCTTAATCAGTTAATATGAATTCACGTAATTTTAAATGTACTTAATTTTGTGTGAATGAATTTTTATTACCACACGTAAATAAGAGGTTCTACAACAAAGTTCGTACGTACAGAAGGAAAGAAAGGCAAATTAACTAAAAACAAATTTAAATAAGGTAACTGATTATTCTTTAATGTAATTTCATTAAATTGGCGCCCAACGTGGGGCCCGAATATGCAGTGGCCACAAAATACCCATGAGATAACTAGGGAGTTATTGTAGTCGAACTTTGTTGGAGAACAACTAACATTTTTTCATTTATTGTATGTATTGCCTAACCAATATTGTGTGGTAATACCTGTATATGATTTTTTGCATGAGAACACTATATACCCAGAGGCAAGCTGAAGAAGAGAGCTCATTATATCGAAAAATGAATTACCTACCACAATACCAGGGGGCAGATAGATCACCATAAGGTAAAGCTACATCGTAGTTGTCCTGTGGGTAGTAAAGTAGCCTCAGTGCAGTGTTCTCGGATCATTAGTGGTGTGCTTGTTGTTAGTGTTCTTTTTTAAAAATAACAGGACATTTAGGTAGTTAGTCATTGTAGTATATAATAAGTGTGTTTCAGCAAATGACCATTTCTTGTGTGATTATGTCAGTGAACCCTAAGTGTTAGGATATTTAGTTCAGATTTTGTTTCTTTTGTTGACTATGGTTAGGTTGCGTAGTCAGAAAGATATAAACATGGATAATGAACAGCAGTTAGCAAGCAGTGATACCGAGTTAGAAAGTGGGGCACAAAGTAATGTTAGTGGCGTAGTTCAGGAAGTACGATGTGAGAATCTGGGGGCAGAAGGGCAAGAAATGTTGCCACTGCCAGCCAGTGATTCAGTTGAAGGTACAAATACTGTACCACCCACAAGCACTAGACACGGACCAGAGAGTGGTGAGGTGTCAGAAGTGCAATCATTAAGAGTTATGTTCGAGCGCATGCTCAATTTCCAAGCTACGTTTATGCATGAACAAGCAGAGCGTGATCGACGCCAGCATGAGAGAGATTTGCAGTTAATGCAATCTTTGGAAGCTATGCAAAGTGAGATTGTTAGTTTGAAACAAAACTATGAAACCATACCCAAAGCGGTGCAAGAACTGAGCGAAAGAGTAGATAATATCCAAGTGGTTAATGCCAGTATCGTGGGTGAAATCAGTGTACTGGCTAACAGGATGGAACAATTAGAAATTGACACAAGTCAAGTAATTGAGCACAAAATGTCCGAACAAGTGCACAAAATTGAAAACCAATTTATAAAAAATAGACGAGAAGGTGCACGCCGCGATTGAGACCAAAGACTTGGGCTCCAATGCGGAAGTGCAAGACCTTAAAAAAGGCGGTGCAGACTGACATTCCGCTGTGGCTGTCGTCTTGCGGAGCTGGAAAACGGCTTGCTACACGGCGACGCACAGGCGTGTGTCACGCCAGCCAGGTCCCTTTTTTTTTTGGACTTATAGTCTGGGGTGATAGGTTACAATACAGCATCACCGGTCTATTGCGGTCTAACTGTGTTGGTGAGGCAGTGATTTTCCACAGGGCAGTGACTGCGTCACTGCAATTCACTTTGGAGGTGTGGCGGTGGGACTTGTAGACCCGTACCACCCTCTGACGGTGATAGTACTACATGAGTCAGGCAGAAAAATTTTGCCTAACATGGGCGGGTGAAGGTGTGGCGGTGGGACTTGTAGTCCCGTACCAGGTCCCGCAATGATAGGCATATAAAAACAGCAGTGAAAAATTGCGACTGCGAGACAGAACCGGCAACCAATGTTAGCGAAACAAACAAATGCCACTCCAAAATAGTGATTGAAGAAAGCCTGATTAGAAACCGACAGTTTCAGATCTTCACAACGGAGAAGAAATCTGTTCACCCTGTAGTGTTTATCAAGGGATTTAGAAACATTTTGCCTAGCGTTTGGAGTCATACACAGAAAATACAGTTCGTTATGTCTTACATACAAGGAGATGCTGCATTATGGGCAACCGAAGCAGCTGACAGATGCGACACATATGAGCAATTTGAAAAGGCATTCTTGGCCAAATATTGGTCAACATGTATTCAGGAGAGATTACGGAAAGAGGTATATAATCCAGAGCCGTATTCTCCACGATTAGGCAATTTGCGAAAATATTTTGAGAAATACATTAATAAGACCCGTTACTGGGACGAGCAGATTTCATCCCGGGATTTGATCAGACTTTTGAAATCACACTTGCCGATACACGTAAAGGAAAAACTTATACACGTACCGGAGAACGACGTGGAACATTTCTTGTCTCTTCTGGACTCAATTGACCTGATTCAGGAGGATGTTAAGGCAGCCTCTGAACAGGCTAGAAGTAACGGAAACGGTTACAGAAATGGTCGAAATAACACGCCTCCACCAAATAATGGAAACGGCGGAGGTAACAATAGGAGACAAGATTATGTACAAAACGGGAATAGAGGTAGAGACCGGAACGGCAATAGTCCGCCGGTGAATAATGACCGGAAAAGGAGGTCAGAGGAACGATATAAAACAGGCCCACCAAGCAATAGTAGATGGAAAAATGCCAGGGGGCCGTGGAACACTAATACCTATAACGATGCAAACCGAACTTGGCCACAGAACCAGAGGCCCAGTCCGGACCGGTAAAACAGTGAAAGATATGACAATAACCGACCGCCACCACAAAATGCGCCGATTGCGCAACAGTGGCGGCCGACGCAACACAACTTACACATAGTGGAGGTCAGCGACACGGAGCAGCCACACCCATCCACCAGTAATAATCCAACAAACTAGATTCAGCCGAGATACGCTCTCCATCGTCGGCTGCGGCTTGGAATGAGAGCAGCCCGACGCAGAACAAAACATCAGGGACCTGTATCCTCAGGTATAATGACGGGGTACAGATGGGACATTAATTAATAACTGAACCACCCACGTGCATAAAGGAGCACAAAGACAAAGTACAAGCAATAATAGAGATCAAAATTAACAATATTGATGTGCAAGCAATCGTAGATACAGGTGCTACTGTCAGTGTCATGAGTATGGACTTATTCAGAGTACTGGGGAAAGAAAAGCGTATGCTGACTTTTCCTGTGAACAATTGCAAAGTCACTGGAGCCATCAGTGCACAGCGACAAATAATTAAACTCCAAGTGCGGGTAGAGATGTATATAGGGGGAGAAGCCATAGCGTGCTCATTCCTGGTAGTAAAGGTTTTAAAGGTAGCCTGCATTTTGGGGGTAGATTTTTTGAGAGAAAGGGACGCAGTAATCGACCTTTCTCGGGGAACATTAAGTTTGATGAACGCGCGTAGGAGGATAGAATTGTCCATGCTCAGATCTGAAGAGGTACCTGTGCCTAATTGTAATGCCATTAACATAAAATGTAGGAATCAGTGGATACTACATTTAGACAATCATTCTCTAGGGCAAAATCTCTATTATCCAGACGTACAAAGTGATCAATTAAAAGCAAATGTGGACGTACTTGTGAACAAAGTATCACAGTCCGAAAATTTGAACTCAATGCAACAGCAGGATTTGGTACAGTTATTATCTAACTATGCAGATGTATTTTCAGAACGACCAGGAATTGTTAAGGGATATCAATACAATATCGAGGTGAAGCCTCACAAAACCTACTGTCGAGCCTCATACTCCATTCCTTAGTCCAAGAAGGAAATAGTAGCTATCTCTTAGCAGATCCCCACTCAGGGAAAGTACGGGGACTGCATCCGCGTAAGGATGTAAAAATATTCCTACAGTAAATGACTAATAGTCCTATGTGTTATGTGTAAAAAAGGTACACCATTCTTTTGAAAATGAATGAACATTAATGATGTGTGATCTGTAGAGATAATGTACTAGTGTAGAAGTATTTAGTTGTAAGAATATGATTGACTTTCTCTTTTGTTTATGAATATTTGTGTTATGTCTTCTTTTAATTAGTGTTAGCTTAAACATGCTCTAAATGTCTGCACAGATAACCTGATTAGTGCAATTATTTATAGTGTTAAATTGTGACAGAGATCAGTCTGGAGGAACATTTTAGTAATGATTAGTTTGTGTACTGCATAATATTCTATATGTGTGTCAAACTTGAAATATTTCTTGGTACAATCTTTTCTATTATATATATATATATATATATATATATATATATATATATATATATATATGTGTGTGTGTGTGTGTGTGTGTGTGTGTGTGTGTGTGTGTGTAGCTGTCAGATTCGAGCCCAGAATAATATCAATAATATGAGACCCTGAGAACTTTATTTTCAAACCAGTGTTATCAAAGAGAATAATGCACCCAGTAGTGACCCGAGGGCACCATGGGAGGCAAACTTATTGCAAATTTAAGTAACGCAAAGTTACGCACAAAGAAGCTTTAATTGAAGCATGTGCAGATCCAATCAGTAAAAAGGAGCTAGCCTGATACAGTGCAAGTCAATTTTAGCCTACAGAGACTACACTGTAGTTACGTAGGACCTTGCAAGTAAAGTGAGACATAATTTCAAAGGAGTTATTGAACAATATGCCTGAATCCGGCTGGAATGCACAAATAAAATCTACTCGAACATAAATATAGATGATTTTTGGGCAAACTAATACGAAATTTTAATATTTGTTACCATGTACGCAAATATCACACACCTTGGTAAAGAGCGAACAAAGAAGTTACGAATGTGCTGTTACAAAAATTGCACAACGGACATTGTAAATGAAAAAAACTTAAACAAAAGTGCAGTATTGTGTGGCAGAGACAGACAGTGACTGTTAAACCTGCAGCAATACGTCACGAGGTTGTTTTGAACAAGCAATAAGAAACTGTATCATCGTCATGTGTGCAAGTGGACAAGGAACTAGCACGACACGAACAGTGAGCCGATAACGGACGGTGGACCAAGTTAGTGTCAAACTATAACTCTTTGTGTGTCAAGGGACGCTATGAAAGTGCATTGACTACAGAGATACATTTTGTCTTAAGGTGAAAACTTGCGTGTGACTAATGACAAGTCATGACATGGTGAAAAAATATTGTGTGCCCATAAAACGTTTTACTGTGACAACGAAACATTGTGCAAACCAGACTAGTGAAGGCCTACTGAATAATAACTGCCAATAAATGTGTGCGTTTTTTCCCACAGCAGGAAAAATGCCCATAAGGATAGTACACTGTTTGTGAACTTGTTGCATGTTTGCTGGAGCACTGCAAGAAGATGTCACACGGGCGAGCTGATACACAACGCGCATCTGGCTACCTCAGCCATGCAGCGGCCGCAGCAGCCCGTAGCAGACCAGACAGCCACACGCATCTCCGCGCCGTAGCTGTCAACACCGGAGGCGGTGACCTACACGGAGCCGACGCACCGCGCTGAGCGCCGCTCAACAATCACTCCGCACCGCTCACCAACTACAGCATGATTGACATATTCCAAAATATTTACACAAACTGCATAACATGTCAATGAACTCGATTTTTCATAAACATTGAACATTTATTATGTATACCCGTAAATTGACAAGAGAAAATGAACACTAACAAGTGTAGGAGATGGATTTGTAACACGTAGGTAGTGGGAACATTATGAAAAGTGACGTTGTGCTAAATGATTTAAAAAAACTAAGTGATATATCCTAGGACAAGTGACCTTGCAGTATATCGCAAAAATAATAATAACGAGTTGTTAATCACACACAACAAACTTTCGTTGAACCGTATGTGACTGTGATATTATGTAACCGTTGACGACAAACTGCTAAATCAATTCAAAAGAATGACTGTTAAAGAGACAAGATTAATCATGAACCAACTGGGATGGCTGGGCTCCGGCACGGTTTTGCCCAGGATTCCTGTCTGCCTTTGCCTAAATGGGGGAGCCATGAACATATATAACCCTGGGACTAATTAAAAGAGCCATTCCATAAAAAAAATACAGAATTGTATAGAACGTTACTGGCACCATTGTGTCAAAGTATAGAAACTCTTTGCCAAATGCTGCCAGGGAGCAATGTAACGTTCCCTGGCAACACTCACACTATTAATAAACTAAAATTTGATTGTACTATATCCGCCGCTATGAAGCAATTTGTATATACTGTAATTATTTAACAAAAATATTATTTAATTTTGTGTAAAGGACATTCGTTATTATTGTAATATTTTCTGTAGTAATATTCTCGATGTATTTATGATTGTAATATTTCTATACTCATAATGTAATTGCGAAATGTGTCAATATCTGCGATAACAAAAATGTAAAATTCAGCCACAGAGGAAAATAATGTCGTAAGATTACAAAGAGATGTTAATGGTCAGCAGTAGTATAAAAAGCACCACGTAGTGTGTATTCTTTGTCGTCTTCCTCGAGAGCTGAGAGTGAGAGGAGCTGTGACGTAGCATTTTATGAATGGGTAGACTTCTTTTGTCTGTATCTAGATTTAGCCGCCATTAGAGGAGAAATTACAAACTAATGTAAGTTGAATTATTGTTGTGTCTAAATACATTATAATTTAACAAAATTGTGTATTACTAATGTAAATTAGCTTGCCCATGTCATTTACAATATTTCTTTAAGGAATTTTCAGCATTTTTAGCGGTGTTGCTGGGCTGTGCCGCGACCGAACGATTTGCAGCGGCGGCACATTTAAAAAATTGTTCCGCTAAGAAAAATTAACCAAACCCATAAATCGGGAGCAGATAAAAATTAGCAGCGAATTAAGAAAATGTTTTTCTTTTACAGCTATCCAGAGACTGACGGAATTTATTACTAGTTTCACATTTGTGCATTCAAAGGCGGATAGTTAACGTTGAAATTTAACAATTTGTTGGTTCTTTCAAATAACTTAATATAGTGAAGTGTGTTTTATCAATGATAATTAAACGTCGGCTTGGCAATATTTAACCATTTTCTGCTAATAGAGACAGTCTTGTGTTCCATAGCTAACGCCGGGAAACAATTCAGTAAATATTTAAAAAAAACACTGCATTTAGAAAATGTGTGCCAAGGCCGAATTATGTAAAGGATTTAATTCTCAATTAACTATTCTTAATCAGTTAATATGAATTCACGTAATTTTAAATGTACTTAATTCTGTGTGAATGAATTTTTATTACCACATGTAAATAAGAGGTTCTACAACAAAGTTCATACCTACAGAAGGAAAGAAAGGCAAATTAACTAAAAGCAAATTTAAAAAAGGTAACTGATTATTAAGGAGGGAGGGGGGGGGGGGGGAGAATCTTGCGTCTCCCACCTTGGAATCTTCAGTACAGAATTTTTATTCATTACGAGATTCTCAGCAACTTGCAGAAGTGATTTCCCATGATTCTGCAAAACTTTTCCTTTAGCCAATCGTAGCAACTATAGGATTCCGTTCGTGCTGCATGACATGTCTCGGAACGTAAACTTACCAACTCATTTGCGTAAAGAGCTAGCTTATCATCCGCTTCTTTACTTGCGTAGACCATATTGTCTGCAAAGAATTTTTTTCTTTAATCGTTTTTTATGTCTTTTATAAACTGCCACACTTTCTATACTTTTCAGGCTATTTAACGCCATTGAAGCATGGTCTTTTACTGAATGTACTTATGAGCAAAAAGCAATGCCGATAGCTGGAGTCCAAGGTTTTTGTTAATCAAGCCATTTGTATTCTTGTTGTGATATCTCCGTAGAATCTTTCACTCCGTAACTCATATTTCTTTATATCTAATTGAGAAGTGAAATACCGGTTTTCATAGATGCAGATTAAAATATTTTAATATAACTCAATAAATATTTCATTAAAATTTTTCATTTCCTTAGAATCAAAGTTCCAAAACCAGTGAAACACTTATTTTTTAAAAATTCTAACAGAGGAGCCCAATACGAATTCTCAGATATATTTAGTAATGCTTTCGTAATGAAACATTTTGAGAAACATCTCACACCCTTTAGGGGTTGACTTTTCATAAACAATTAAACACGTATTCTTCTATTTAGAACCGAGGAGCCAAATTCAAGTCTTCATCGATTTAGTTCTAAAAATGCTTTCAAAGTGAAATATTTCATAAAACTTCTCGTCCCCTATTTCACTCTATTAGTGAGTTAAATTTCCAAAAGTAATGAAACACTTTTTTTTAGATCCAACCAAGAAGTCAAATACCAATTTTCATAGATGCAGCTTTAAAAATGCTTTAGCAGTTCTGATTTATTTTCAAAAAACCTTCACTAATTATTTCATCCCCCTAATGGAAGAATTTTGGAAAATGCTAAAAACCTGTTTTTTTTTGTTTCTGACTGAGAAACCAAATGCCAATTTTTTGGTTTTGTAGTTCTAGCTTCAAAAGGGACATAGGGACATATTTTCAATAACCCTTTCAACCTACATTTCACCGTCTTAGGAGTGGAATTTCGAACAATCTCCTCTTAAATGATGCTTACCGCATAAGAGTTCCACCTTCATCAAATTTCAAGTTCGTATACTTTGCAGGTTGGGCTGGAAGGCGATGAGTCAGTGAATATGTGTGCCGCTCTTGCACCTCCTTGGAGGTTGTAGTTCCAAAAACACTGAAACACGTATTTTTCAATAACACAATTTTCATAGATTTAGCTATAAAAATTCTTTCACACTGAATTACTTTCATAAAACATTTCATCCTATATTCCACCCCCTTACTGGTTGAATGTATCAAAAATAGTGAGACATGTATTTTTTTATTTACTTCAACCTAGAAGCCAAATTCAGGTTTTCATGTATTTATTTTTAAAAATGCTTTCATAATTAAATATTTCATGAAACGTTTCATCCTCTATGAAATGGGTTATGGTAGTGACACACCAAAATCACAATAGTAATCTGTTGTAGTTGCTACATATTTTATTACAATCAGAAGCATTATAAAATCACAATTACAATAATACAAGAGACTGACTTACAAGGCCAGATCAGTTGGACAAATAATAAATAAATTTCTTTAAATGGAACAAGAACCATAAAACTTGAAATTTGAATATGACTAGGTAAATATACTTAGGTAAAGCTTTACTTAAATAGTCCAAATGTCCATAGAATTCCCAGCAGAACTCTCATTACTTCCAATCAGCTGAGGAACAGATTAAGCGTAAGAACATGGATTTTTTAACGTTTGGCTAGCCAACTTTCCTAAACGAAACTATATACAAATGACTAAAACAATTAAGGAGGTGCTTTAATTTTGACCAAACCGATCTTCAAATTTGCTTACTCAGTTGATTAATCAACAATATTCTTAGAATGATTACAACTCGAACATGACCATATGACAATACCCCTAAAATGAGGTTGCTTCAATATTTCATGTGAATTGGCGATAGACGCGAGCAGACCAAGGATTCAAATCAATACGAGAGATCCACGAGACAGGGACCTCAACTTGGCAATGCAATTGAACTTCGGATGCTATAGTTGTCCACCGGAAAGATGGAATCACACAAAAGTGACAACATAACACAAGATGTAAAGGAGAGGACATGGCCTTAAATATCTCTCTGCCCCCGTGGTGCTCTGCTCCCAGTATGCTCGCGTCGACCGCTGCGAATTATCTCTAACACAACACACATCAACGGCAGACAATATTCTGAGACATAAACTACACAACCTTATCTGGAGAACAGGTGAGCAATACAACTGAACTGAAACAAATGAGCCTCCGTGAGCTACTTGGCCAGTGCCAGCCCTTAAACTTTGATTAATAAGTTCGCTAAAAATCATGCCATAAAGTTAAGATGACAAGATTTATCTCCGGGTTCGGCATATCAGGGGCAGTGACAACGAAGTGGCCGACGCTCTTAGCCGTATGTTCGCGTGAGAGTCTGGGGAAGGCAAGGCCACGTGGAGCCGGATCATGGGGTGAATTTCCTTCTCTCCAAGACACCCGGTTTCTTCTGCGACTTAGCTGACAAACAGGCTGAGGACCCTAGGTCGGGACCGATTCGGCAGCAGTTGGCGGATGGCGACGTCGTTACTAGCTATTGCCTTCGTGGGGGCCTCTTGTGTAAAGGGGGAGGCAACCGTGGTGAAGTGAAGGTCTGTATTCCACAGGAACCAGTTAGCATGGTACTCATGACTCGGCGGTCGGCGGTCATTTGGGGTTCTACGAGACCTTGAACCGAGTTCGGGAACACATGTTTTGGCCCAACCTATATCGCGATATCAGGCGATTTGTTAGTAACTGTGTCCAGTGTAAGTGCGGTAAGCCCGATTCGGAGCTGCGCAGAGAACTACTACAGTCGGTTAGGGAGCAGTGTCCTCTGGACCGCGACTCAAAGATCGAAATGACGATCGATGGAAACTGGCGCCAGAAACGCACCAGCTCACTCTATTTCATCCCCTTAGGGGTTGAATTTCAAAAAACACTAAAACACGTATTTTGTTATTGGTAACCTTGAAGTCAAATACCAATTTTCGTAGATGTAGCCTGAAAAATACTTTCATAGTTCTTCCATAATTATTTATCTCAAAAAGGAACGTTCACCCACTATTTCACCTCATGTAGGTTAAATTTCCAATAATACTGGAACACATATTTCTTTATTTCTGACCTAGAAACCAGACACAAATTTTCGTATGTCTAGCTTCAAAATTACCTTAATAGCTATATGTTTCCTAAATCCTTTCATTTCCTGTGCCTCCCCATTAGAGGTGGAATTTCGAAATATGCAGTATAAGCGGTATTAGATTAAAACCCATTCCAAATCTCGAGGTTTCTTTTCCTTGGCGGTCTGAACTGTGTGAATTTCATAGTAATAGGCCTCCACACACACCCCCACCCCTACCAATGCCCCCACCACCTCCTGTGGAAATTTCTGCGGACGCCCTTGTTTCACTGCACTCGTATTTTGCCGACGACCTAAATTTAGCAGCGTGGGAGGGATAGTGTCGTGCAATAGACAGTATACTCAGTAGACAACGAACTGTTGGTTGTGAAATCAGCGACATAGGAACCGAGACTGAAACAGAAGGTGCTGAAGGTGAAGCACACCAGACTCGTGTCTACCACGGCTTCAAATAGTATCGATTTACCATGAACGGAAGTTCCGAAAAGTGAGCAAATAATTTTACAGTAAATTCAGTACCGATGGAGAGGACATACAACGAAAAACATTTCTATAAAATTTCAGAAATAATGAAACATTCCACTCAAGTCGCGCGGCAGAAAACGCTATGGATACGATTGCACTTAAGACGTGGTTACGCAGGCTTACGACAGATCGCAAAATTCGGCTACAGGCGTAGCCAACCTCGTGTACTGCCATCTGTTGTTGATGCCAAGCATCAAGGTCTCAGTAGTACAGCCATGCACTAGAGAGTAGTTGCTTTGCAAGCACTTCAGGCCACGAGTGGCCTACTGGGATGGGACCATCCGACCGCCGTGTCATCATCCATGGAGGATGAGAATAGGCGCGGCGTGGGGTCAGCACATTGCTCTCCTGGTCATTATGATGGCAGACGGAAGCCGCTACTATTCGGTCGAGTAGCTCCTCAATTCGCATCACGAGGCTGAGTGCAGCCCGAAAAATGACAACAGCGCATGGCGGCCTGGATGGTCACCCATCCAAGTGCCGACCACGCTCGACAACGCGCTTAACTTCGGTGATCGCACGGGAAACGGTGTAACAACTGCGATAAGGCCGTTGCCGCAGATGATTTAGAGTAGTTGCTTACTTTTCATAATTATCTAGTTTAAGGGGAAAATGTAAAAATGACGGTCGTCGCCGAAGTTACAACTAAACTGAGTTTCTGGTTAGTTAGCAAGTGGTCTTGCGTGCGAGCCTGAATTTTTAATCTCTTGCGGTGGGAATGATTCAAGCCCGTCATGTTCTTCTTATGAGGTATGCTATTTATTTTGCACACAATGATCGTTTGTAGTTGTGTTGAGTTACTACCTTGATAAATTTTTGGATGGCGCAGGTATCATAACTGTGATCTGCGCTTGCACCTAATGGCTGAAGGTGAATTAGTGTAATGAGTAGTAGCGAATGTTATTGTAACATGTTTTAAATTATTTCAGGTGAATTACGTTAGTCGTGTAATATTATCCGTATACCAGTACAGTATGTGGCTCAATTACGTTAGTCGTGGAATACTATCCGTATAAGACTATGTTACCTTGATGTCCCGGAATTTGCTTCAATTTTGGAATCCACGAAAGAACTGGAAATTTTCCTTTACACAGCTATCCATATAATTTCTATTACAGTGATTCAATCTTGTCTGTCACTCGACTCTTCTGACCGTGAAATAAATTATACCGTTCAGGTGCTTATTACCTCTTCGTGTTTCCATTTGCCGATGTTGCGCATAAACACTCACATGTCTCGAAGTTGCTATGGACAGTGATGTAACGACACACTTTTCTATGGCGACATTGCAGTTTAGAGATAGAAAAACCGATCAGTTAAAAGACATCGGTATTTTAGTTCTGATTAACCGGTGTCTTTCGGTATTTGTTTGCTTTCGGTTATAACAAGTACCTTTTTATTTTTTCCTGATAACCACGTGAAAAACAGATATATCAATTAGCCACAGCAGTCGTAGTAAAATTTTTGGTTTTCAAATAAACCTTTTTTTAAAAAACGACTAATTCTTATTCCTAAGATTTCCATAGCTTTGAAATACTGCGTTATTACAGAAAAATGGGAAAAGTGATCTATGCCACTTTAATAACACTGCTGACAGAAACGAGCAACAAATGGATTGGTCCAGCATTGCTGAGACAATATTGTGCCTGTTATACAAGCAGTGCGCGAGACTTGACGCAGTTTTTCGCTGTTGTCGAACGTCAGTTGTAACACAGAATGGCACCATCTGGAAGTCTGGAAGTATTTTACGATATGCGGTATGAGTGAAGCACAATGGTCGATTTGTTCGACTTGCGACTTCATACAAGGAAAAAAGTTAAAATTTAACAAATAATTCATAGTTTGGGATAAAAATAGAAAGTGCCTGATCTGCTGCCTGTGTCTACGTAGTATGCCGTTATCTGCCTGTAGCCCTTGAAAACAGAAATTAAAACGAAAAAGGGAGTTCTCCAGCCGCAGTTTTCACCCTTTATCGCTGGACTATACGTAATGCCCACATAGTGCTGTGATAACCGATTACAATATAATTTTTGAGCAGAGCTTCTAAAAACCTAAATCAATAGAATACTGGCAGTTTTCTGTAGTATCGAAGCACTCGCCCGCAGCGAACAGCGGACAAAGTTTTATTTGACTATTTAATGTAACGAAATTAGAATTGTATTAATACCGTCAGCGGCTCATGGGCGTTGATAAATATCAACGTGGACAGGTGAAAATGTGTGCCCCGACCGCGACTCGAACCCGTTATCTCCTGCTAAAATGACAGACACTCTATCCATCGGAGACACCGAGGACACAGTGGGTACTTCATCTGCAGGGACTATCTCGCGCACGCCTCCCGCGAGACTCACATTCTCACCTTGTATGTCCACACACTACATTCGTAGTGTCCCACTCCAACACACTCATTACTCGTGGAAGACATGTCCGAAAGAACAGACACCATATCCATATAAGTATATGGTTCTGGCAATACCAGCCATGACGTCTTTCTTCTGTGAAGATGCACACGTATTCCCCGAACTGTTACGGGACTTGGTAAGAATGTCTTCCACTAGTAATGAGTTTGTTGGTATGGGACACTACGAATGTAGCGTGTGGAATACAAGGTGAGAATGTGAATCTCGCGGGAGGCGTGCACGAGATAGTCCCTGCAGTCGCATTATCGTCTGTGCCCTCGGTGGCTCAGATGGACAGAGCGTCTGCCATGTAAGCAGGAGATTCCTGGTTCGAGTCCCGGATGGGGCACACATTTTCACCTGTCCCCGTTGACATATATCGACGGCCCTGAGCAGCTGACGGTATTAATACTAATTTCGTTCTAGACGGCTGCAGGTCATCAATGGTGTCTGTTCTTTCGGACATGTCGGAAAGAACAGACACAATGCCCATATCAGAATTTAATTTAACGTTTTGATTCCATTTATGAAGAAACTGAGAAAGTCAACATTTTTTAATCTTTGTTCGATTTCTACGTTTACTAGAGGAAATAATATAAATAAAAGATTGAAAATCGGTTTTTACAAGAACTGGTATTGAGACAGGCTTAGCAATTAGGTTAAAGTGAGGCTGGAGAAGCTGATAAGAGCCAAAAACCAGTTGTTCCAGCGACCACCGCCATTCCCACTGGAGATCTGAGTTGTAAGAGCGACGCGCAAGGACATCCGGAACAGTTTCTCAGAATGGTTACTGCAGTTCTGATGTTCTCAAAATGAACGAGCCAGCCATAGGCGCCCGCAAGGGGGAGGGGGAGGGGAGGAGGTGGGGAGGGGAGGAGAGGCAAAGGGGCACTTTCATCCATCACCCCCCAACCCTTCCTGGAATTTGGAGTGAAGAGTTTTTATTCGTCACAGTATACTCATACTCTTCCAGATAAGAATTCTCCACAATACTGCTAAACCTTAGCTTTGACCGGTTGTAGCACTTATAGAGTTAGGGTCTTGTAGCTTGATGCATCTCGTAACTGACCAGCTGATTTGTACACAAAGTGCCAGTTTCAGAATCATGCACTCCAGCCCCGACGCGCCTCCCCCCACCCTTCCTCCCGGCCCCTCCCACTGGAAATATTTCTGCAGACGCCAGTCTGCCACTGAGCATATATTTTGATAACATCCTGGTTTTAATAGCATCGAAGGAACAGCATTGTGCAGTAAAGAATAAACCTAGCACAGAACAAACCATTCACATTGAAATGCATCGCTTAGTAGATGGTGAAGTACTCTGAAGCTAGCCTAATAGAAACAGAACCTCCTGGCACTGTATCTGACCCAAATTCTAATCCTACACTAATCTCTTGTATCTACCTACCACGCCCTCAAAAAGCCAACGATTTACTATTATCAGAAGTTCCGAAAAATGAGGAAGAAATTGACCCACACTTTTTTCCGTTGTTTATTATTTCGATTGCCCCATAAAGGGAGGGGACTTGCAGCCACAGGTTGCACAAATTCGATCGATGGTTTAAAATACATGAAAAGAGATGACGATAGGAGACGATTTTTAAAAACTCATTGGTGCACGGTATTTACGATTTTTACAGGAAAAAATGGATGACAAAATAAAGGTTTTTAAAAAATACGCTGGTGGACAATATTAGCGATTTTTTATCTGTATAGATGACTAACGGAAAAACTTGGCGTTGCCCAGGCATTTGTTTACAGCTGTGCATCCACGTCCGTACTATGCAGCGTCTGGCCTTGTCCTGAGTTTTTATGACGTATCTCCTGAAACATGTGTCGTACAATGATATAATTTTGTAGGTACATTCAGCGTCATATGCGGATACTGTTTTTCGGGTTGCTCTCAGCCTTGTGATGCCAATTGAGGAGCTACTCGACCGAATAGTAGCGGCTCTGGTCAAAGAAAAGAATCACAACGAGTGGGACAGCCAGCTCCTCCTCACCCTCAGCTGAGGATGACATGGCGGTCGGATGGTCCTGATTGGCCACTTGTGGCCTGAAGACGCAGTGCTTTTTTAAAGTAGTACTCCCTACATAAAACTGACTGTCTAGGCTCAGGGACTGTCCACAGTAAATGCTGCATTGGACCTACGAATACTATTAAAATAACGGTTTGAGTTCTCTTTAATTGTCCAATCATCTGAAGTGAGTCCTTATTACAGTGCGCTGAAAACTAGATTTTTACGTTAATGGCGGATACATTTTATGTTAATGGCGGCAAATTAAGTTTACCCTAATGACACACAAGGTCAATGCCGTTCTACCACGTAAAGTATTCTCAGATCGAAATGTTTTGCATTACAAAATCTCCAATGTAGATTCATCATACCGCAATTATAATTCTCAAAATAATTTGGAGTTACGTTCAATGCATATTTAAATTTATCTTTCAAAACAATAACAGAATTATCATTAGATCATCATTATCAGTGGCCAGAGTATTCCTATTACTTCGTCTACCGAAAACCGCGTCTCACTAGTTCTCCGTCTTGGTTTTTTTTGTTTTTTATTTTTTTTCGATGCATATCATAATATAAGTATAGTTTCTGTTTCATAGTAAAAATTTGTAGGTATTCAAAATGAAGAAATCGAAAAGTAGGAATGTACTTCAAATTTTATGGTAACGGCAACAAATCAATACAAAGTTAATTCCATTTACTATTAGACAAAAGTAAATGAAAATGCGCATACACGATCAGCACAGCCGGTGTTACCCTCTATGGCTTCTTCAGCACGATGTTTTGCTTTCCACTGCTCACATTAGAAACGATCTGGCAGATGTGACATTGTAGATGCCCAGTATGTGTGTCTTATTGGAAATAAACTGTCTGGAACATTTACCCTTGAACATCCCTAGAATGGGATTTCATGGAACGTTATTACTTTACTGTGTCCATTTCTCTCACACCAGCTGATCGCTATGACGGGTGAGGAAGGGGGGGGGGGGGGGGCGTGAAAGTTGGCAGCACTTCGAGTGGCAGAAAAACCGAAGAAAACCTTACGTTTTCGTCATTTGTTTTCATAATGACGTAGTGCCAATTCGTCACATCGGACACATTTCTATCGGAAACGTTTACATTCATCGCCTGCAATCAATGTCGCCCGCTGAGGTATGCAGTCGCAGCACTCTGTACGACATAGAAGCTTCTAAGTTGATGCAGTCAACAAGTAAGGAGCAGTGCAAGTCATGTTTTAGTTATCGAAAATTTAATTATTGGCTGGATTTGCTGCCTTGCAGTTGACCTATAACCATAAGATTTAGCATGAACCGAGGTTTGGCAGCCACATAACACGAGAGAATGCGAGAAGTGTTAATGTGAAGTAAATACCGAAGAAAACTTTACGTTTTCATCATTTGTTTTCGTCATGTCGTAATGGCAAATTGTCGGAATTGGCGCTTTTCTTCAGAAACATTTACATTTATCGTCTGGCAATCATTGTCGCGTGCTGAGGTATGCAGTCGCACCACTCTGTACAAAATAGGAGCTTCAGCTTTGTGGCAGCCTACAAGTAAGGAGCATAGCATGTCATGTTTTAGATATCGAAAAAATTCAATTGTTTGCCGCATTTGTAGCCTTGTAGTTGACCAACGGCCTTAAGATTTTGCATGAACCGAGTTGTGGCAGCCACATTACACGAGAAAATGCGAGAAGTGCTAATGAGTAATAAAAACCGAAGAAAATCTTACGTTGTCTTCATTTGTTTCCGTAATGACGTAATGGCATATCGTCTCAATGGACGCTTTTCTCTCGGAAAGGCTTACATTCTCGTCTGGCAATTAATGTCGCTAGCTTAGGTATGCAGTCGCACCACTCTGTACGAAATAGAAGCTTCTAAGTTGATGCAGTCTACAAGTAAAGAACAGTGTATGTCATATTATAGTTATCGCAAATACAATTACTAGCCGCATTTGATATCTTGTAGTGGAAATAGGACCTTAAGTTTTTAAATGTACCAAGTTCTGGTAGCCAGATTACACTAGGAATTGCGAGATGTGTTAATGTGCAGTCAAACCCGAAGAAAACCTTACGTTGTCTTCAATAGTCTTCATAATGGCATAATGGCAAATCATTACAATGGGCGCTTTTCCTCGGAAACTTTTACATTTTTCCTCTGACAGTTAATGTCGTGTGCTGAGGTATGCAGTCGCACCACTCTGTACGAAATAGAAGCTTCTAAGTTGATGCAGTCTACAAGTAAGGAGCAAAGCATGTCATGTTTTAGATAGAGAAAATTTCAATTTTTGGCCGCATTTGCTGCCTTGTAGTTAACCTAGGAAATTAAGATTTTGCATGAACCTAGTTGTGGCAGCCACATCACACGAGAAAATGCGACAAATGTTAATGTGTAATCAAAACCGAAGAAAACCTTAAGTAAGGAGGAGTGCATGTCATGTTTTAGGAATCGAAAATTCAATTATTAGCCGCATTTGCTGCTTGTAGTTGACCTAGGAAATTAAGATTTTGCATGAACTTAGTTGTGGCAGTCACATTACACAAGAAAATGCGAGAAGTGTAAATGTGTAGTCAAAACTGAAGAAATCCATACGTTGTCTTCATTTGTTTAAATTATTACGTAATGTTAAATCGTCACAATGGGCGCATTTCCTCGGAAACGTTTAAATTTATTGTCTGGCAATTAATGTCGCATGCTGAGGTATGCAGTCGCTCCGTTCTGTACGAAATAGATGCTTCTAAGTTGATGCAGTCGACAAGTAAGGAGCAGTGCATGTCATGTTTTAGTAACCGAAAATTCAATTATTGGCCGCATTAGCTGCTTGTGGTTGACCTAGGAAATTATGATTTTGCATGAACCGAGTTGTGGCAGCCACATTACACGAGAAAATGCAAGAAGTGTTAATGTGTAGTAAAAACCGAAGAAAACCTTAAGTTGTCTTAATTTGTTTTCATAATGAAGAAATAGCAAAGCGTGACATTGAGCACATTTTCTCGGAAACGCTTACATTTATCGTCTGGCAATTAATGTCGCGTGCTGAGGTATGCAGTCGCACCACTCTGTACGAAATAGAAGCTTCTAAGTTGATGCAGTATACAAGTAAGGAGCAGAGCATGTCATGTTTTAGATATCGAAAATTCTATTATTGGCCGCATTTGCTGCCTGGTAGTTGACCTAGGACATTAAGATTTTGCATGAACCGATTTGTGGGAGCCACATTTGACGAGAAAATGCGATAAGTGCTAATGTGTAGTAAAAATCGAAAAAAACCTTACGTTTTCTTCATTTGTTTTCGTAATGACGAAATGGCAAATCGTCGCAATGGGCGCTTTTCCTCGAAAACTCATACATTTGTCGTCTGGCAATTAATGTCGCGTGCTGAGGTATGCAGTCGCACCACTCTGTATGAAATAGAAGCTTCTAAGTTGATGCAGTCTACAAGTAAGGAGCAGAGCATGTCATGTTTTAGATGTCGAAAATTAATTTATTGCCAACATTTTCTGCCTTGTAGTTGACATAGGACCTTAAGGTTTTGCATTAACCGAGTTGTGACAGCCACTTTACACGAGAAAATACGAGAAGTGTTAATGTGTAGTCAAAACCGAAGAAATCCATTCGTTTGTCTTCATTTGTTTCAATAATTACGTAATGGAAAATCGTCACAAAGGGCGCTTCTCCTCGGAAACGTTTACATTTAACGTCTGGCAATTAATGTCGCGAGCAGAGGTATGTAGTTGCAGCACTCTGTACGAAATAGAAGCCTCTACGTTGATGCACTCGACAAGTAAGGAACAATACAGGGCATGTTTTAGTAAACGAAAATTCAGTTATTGGCCGCATTTGCTTCCTTCTAGTTGACCTAGAGGCTTATGATTTTGCATGAACCGTATTGTGGCAGACACATTACACGAGAAAATTTAAGAAGTATTAATGTCTAGTCAAAACCGAAGAAAACCTTTACGTTGTCATCATTTGTCTTCATAATGACATAATGGAAAATCATCACAATGGGCGCTTTTCCTCCGAGAAATTAACATTTATCGTCTGGCAACTAATGTCGTGTGCTGAGGTATGCAGTCGCACCACTCTGTACGATATAGTAACTTCTAAGTTGACGCAGTCTACAAGTAAGGAGCAGAGCATGTCATGTTATAGTAATCGAAAATTCAAATATTGGCCGCATTTGCTGTCTGGTAGTTGACCTAGAAACTTAAGATTTTGCATTAACCGTGCTGTGGCAGATACGTTACACGAGAAAATGCGAGAAATGCTAATGTGTATTAAAAAACGAGGAAAACCTTACGCTTTCTTCATTTGTTTCCATTATGACGTAATGGCAAATCGTCTCAATGGACACTTTTCTCTTGGAAATCTTTACATTTATCGTGTGGCTATTTGTAGCTCGTGCTGAGGTATGCAGTCGCACCACTCTGTACGAAATAGAAAATTCTAAGTTGATGCAGTCTGGAAGTAAGGAGCAGAGCATGTCATGTTTTAGATATCGAAAATGCAATTATTGACCGCATTTGCTGCATTGTAGTTGACCTAGGACCTTAAGATTTTGCATGAACCGGGTTGTGGCAGCCACATTACACGAGAAAATACGAGTACTGCTAATGTGTTTAAAAAACGAAGAAAACCTTACGTTTTGTTCATTTGTTTTCGTAATGACGTAAGGGAAAATCGTCTCAATGGACGTTTTTCTCTCGGGAACGTTTACATTTATCGTCTGGCAATTAATGTCGCATTCTGAGGTATGCAGTCGCACCACTCTGTACGAAATAGAAGCTTCCAAGTTGATGCTCTCGACTAGTTTGGAGCCGTGTAAGTCATGTTTCAGTAATCGAAAATTCAATTATTGGCCGCATTTGCTGCCTGGTAGTTGACCTAGAAACTTACGGTTTTGGATGAACAGAGTTGTGGCAGCCACATTACACGAGAAAATGCGAGAAGTGCTAATGTGTATTAAAAACCGAAGAGAACCATACGTTTCCTTCATTTGTTTTCGTAATGACGTAATGGCAAATCGTCGCAATGGATGCTTTTGTCCCGGAAACGTTTACATTTATCGTCTGGCAATTAATGTTGCGTGCTGAGGTATGCAGTCGCACCACTCTGTACGAAATAGAAGATTCTAAGTTGATGCAGTCTGGAAGTAAGGAGCAGAGCATGTCATGTTTTAGTAATCGAAAATTCAGTTATTGGCCGCATTTGCTGTCTGGTAGTTGACCTAGAAACTTAAGATTTTGCAATAACCGTATTGTGGCAGATACGTTACACGAGAAAATGCGAGAAGTGCTAATGTGTATTAAAAACCGAGATAAACCTTAACATTTCTTCATTTGTTTCCGTAATGACGTAATGGCAAATCGTCTCAATGGACGCTTTTCTCTTGGAAATCTTTACATTTATCGTGTGGCTATTTGTAGCTCATGCTGAGGTATGCACTCGCACCCCTCTGTACGAAATAGGAACTTCTAACTTGATGCAGTCTACAAGTAAGGGGCAGAACATGTCATGTTTTAGATATCGAAAATTCAATTATTGGCCGCATTTGCTGCTTGATGGAGACCTGGGAGCTTAAGATTTTGCATGAATCGAGTTGTGGCAGACACACTACACGAGAAAATGCGACACGTGTTAATGTGTAGTCAAAACCGAAGAAATCCTAACTTTGTCTTCTTTTGTTTAAACAATCACGTAATGGAAAATCGTCGCAATGGGCGCTTTTCTCTCGGAAACGTTTACATTTATCGTCTGGCAATAAATGTCCCATGCTGAGGTATGCAGTCACACCACTCTGTACGAAATAGAAGCTTCTAAGTTGATGCAGTCGACAAGTAAGGAGCAGTGGATATCATGTTATAGTAATCGAAAATTCAATTATAAGCCGCATTTGCTGCCTTGTAGTCGAGCTAGAAGCTTAAGATCTTGCATGAACCGTGTTGTGGCAGATATATTACACGAGAAAATTTGAGAAGTGCCAATGTGTATTAAGAACCGAAGAAAACCTTACGTATTCTTCATTTGTTTCCTTTAAGACGTATTGGCAAATCGTATCAATGGACGCTTTTCTCTCGGAAACGTTTAAATTTATCGTCTAGCAATTTGTGGCGCGTGCTGAGGTATGCAGTCGCACCACTCTGTACAAAATAGAAGCTTCCAAGTTGATGCTCTCGACAACTAAGGATCAGAACATGTCATGTTTTAGATATCGAAAATTCTATTATTGGCCGCATTTGCTGCCTTGTAGTTGACCTAGGACAGTAAGATTATGCATGAATCTAGGTCTGGCAGCCACAATACACGAGAAAATGCGAGAAGTGTTAATGTGTAGCAATAACCGAAAAAACTTTACATTTTCTTCATCTGTTTTCGTAATTGCGTAATGGCAAATCGTCACAAAGGGCTCTTTTCCTCGGAAACGTTTACATTTATCGTCTGGCAATTGATGTCACGTTCTGAGGTATGCAGTCGCACTACTCTGTACGAAATAAAAGATTCTAAGTTGATGTAGTGTACAAGTGACGAAAAGTGAAAGTCATTTTTTTAGTTTTCGAAAATTCAATGATTGGCCGCATTTGCTGCCTTGTATTTGACCTAGGAGCTAATGATTTGGCATGAACCGAGTTGTGGTAGCCACATTTGACGAGAAAATGCGATAAGTGCTAATGTGTAGTAAAAATCGAAAAAAACCTTACGTTTTCTTCATTTGTTTTCGTAATGACGTAATGGTAAATCGTCTCAATGGATGCTTTTCTCTCGGAAACGTTTACATTTATCGTCTGACAATTAATGTCGTGTGGTGAGGTATGTAGTCGCACCACTCTGTACGAAATAGAAGAGTCTAAGTTGATGCAGTCTGGAAGTTAGGAGCAGATCATGTCATGTTTTAGATATCGAAAATTCAATTATTAGTCGCATTTGCTGCCTTGTAGTTGACCTACGACCTTAAGATTTTGCATAAACCGGGTTGTGGCAGCCACATTACACGAGACAATACGAGTACTGCTAATGTGTTTAAAAACCGAAGAAAATCTTACGTTTTGTTCATTTGTTTTCGTAATGACGTAATGGAAAATCGTCTCAATGTACGCTTTTCCCTCGGAAACGTTTACATTTATCGTCTGACAATTAATGTCGCATTCTGAGGTATGCAGTTGCACCACTCTGTACGAAATAGAAGCTTTTAAGTTGATTGAATCTACAAGTAAGGAGCAAAACATGTCATGTTTTAGATATCGAAAATGCTATTATTGGCCGCATTTGCTGCCTTGTAGTTGACTTAGGAGCTTAAGATTTTGCGTGAACCGGGTAGTCGCAACCATATTACACGAGAAAATACGAGAAGTGTTAATGTGTATTAAGAACCGAAGAAACCTTTCGTTAATTTCATTTGTTTCTGTAATGACGAATTGGCAAATCGCATCAATACACGCTTTTGTCTCTAAACCGTTTAAATTTATCGTCTGGCAATTAATGTCGTGTGCTGAGGTATGCAGTCGCCCCACTCTGTAGGAAACAGAAGCTTCTAAATTGACGCAGTCTACAAGTAAGGGACAGAACATGTTATTTTTTAGATATCGAAAATTCTATTATTGGCCGTATTTATTGCCTTGTAATTGACCTAGGACCTTAAGATTTTGTATCAACCGATTTGTGGCAGCCACATTACGCTAGAAAATGCGAGACGTGTTAATGTGTAGTCAAAACCGAAAAAGTCTTTACGTTGTCTTCATATGTTGAAATAATCACGTAATGGCAAATCGGCACAATGGGCGCTTTTCCTCGGAACCGTTTACATTTATCGTCTGGCAATTAATGTGGCGTGCTGAGGAATGCAGTACCACCAGTGTGTATGAAAAAGTAGCTTCGAAGTTGATGTAGTCGACAAGTAAGGACCAGTGTATGTAATGTTTTAGTAATCGAAAATTCAATTATTGGCCGCATTTGCTGCCTTGTAGTTGACGTACGAGCTTAAGATTTTGCATGAACTGAGTTGTGGCAGCCACATTACACGAAAAAATACGAAAAGTGTTAATGTGTCGTCAAAACCGATGAAGACCTTAAGTTGTCTTAATTTCTTTTCATAATGACGTAATGTCAAATCGTCGCAATGGACGCTTTTCTCTCGGAAACGTTTACATTTATCGTCTGGCAATTAATGTCGCATTCTTAGGTACGCAATCGCAGCTCTCTGTACGAAATAGAAACATCAACGTAGTGGGAGCCTACATGTAAGGAGCAGACCATGTCATCTTTTAGATATCGAAAATTTAATTTTTGATCGCATTTGTTGTCTTGTAGTTGACCTAGGACCTTTAGATTATGCATGAATCTAGGTCTGGCTGCCACATTACACGAGAGAATGTGAAAAGTGTTCACATGTATAAATACCTACGAAATCGGCACGTTTTAGTCATTTGCTATCGAATCGACGTAATGCCAGATCATAACATTGGCCGCTTTTCTCTGTGAAATGGTTACATTTATCATCTGCAAACTTATGTCACGAGGTGCGGTATGCCGAGATATCAAAAACAACTCAGTACAACACAGAAGAAGCTTATAAGTTGATGTAATCCGCCAGTAAGAAGCAGTACAATTCAAGTATTAGTTATCGATTATTGACTTATTAGCCGGCTTTGGAGCCTTGGACATGACCGAGGACCTTTATATTTGGCATGAAACGACGTGAGGCAGCCACGTTACACGAGAGAATGTGAAAAATGTTCATATGTAGTAAAAACCTGAGAGATCGGCCCGTTTTCTCCATTTGCTATCACATCGACGTAATGCCAGATCGTCACATTGGCCACTTTCTCTGTGAAACGGTTACATTTATCGTCTGCAAACTTCTGTCACGGGGTGCGGTATGCCGAGACGCCAAAAGCAACACAGTGGAACACAGAAGGAGCTTCTTAGTTGATGTAATCTGCCAGTAAGAAGCAGTACAATTCAAGTATTAGTTATCGATTATTAACTTATTAGCCGGCTATGGTGCCTTGGACATGACCGAGGATCATACGATTTGGCATGAAACGAGGTCTGGTAGCCACGTTACACGAGGGAATGTGAAAAGTGTTCATATCTAGTAAAAACCTAAGAAATCAGCCCGTTTTCGTCATTTGCTATCGAATCGACGCAATGGCAGATCGTCACATTGGCCGCTTTTCTCTCTGAAACGGTTACATTTATCGTCTGCAAAAATATTTCGCGTGGTGCGGTATGAGGAGACACTAAAAGCAGCACAGCAGAATACAGAAAATGCTTCTAAGTTGATGTAATCGGCCGGTAAGAAGCAGTACAATTCAAGTTTTAGTTATCGATTATTGACTTATTAGCCGGCTTTGGTGCCTTGGACATGACCGAGGACCTTAATATTTGACATGAAACGAGGTCAGGCAGCCACGTTACACGAGAGAATGTGAAAAGTGTTCATATGTAGCAAAAACCTAAGAAATCGGCCCGTTTTCGTCATTTGCTATTGAATCGACATAATGCCAGATCGTCACATTGGCCACTTTTCTCTGTGAAACGGTTACATTTATCGTCTGCAAACTTATGTCGCGTGGTGCGGTATGCCGAGACACCGAAAGCAACACAGTAGAACACACAAGGGGCTTCTAAGTTGATGTAATCTGCCAGTAAGAAGCAGTTCAATTCAAGCATTAGTTATCGATTATTGACTTATTAGCCGACTTTGGAGCCGTGTACATGACCGAGGAGCTTAAGATTTGGCATGAAAGGAGGTCAGGCAGCCACGTTACACGAGAGAATATGAAAAGTGTTCATATGTAGTAAAAACCTAAAAAATCGGCCCGTTTGCTCCATTTGCTATCGCATCGACGTAATGCCAGATCGTGACATTGGCCTCATTTCTGTCTGAAACGCTTACATTTATCGTCTGCAAACTTATGTCGCGTGCTGCGGTATGCGGAGACACTAAAAGCAACACACTAGAACACAGAAGAAGCTTCTAACTTGATGTATTCGGCCAGTAAGAAGCAGTACACTTCAAGTTTCAGTTATCGTATATTGTCTTATTATCCGCCTTTGGTGCCTTGGACATGACCGAGGACATTAAGATTTGGCATGAAACGAGGTCTGGCAGCCACGTTACTCGAGAGAATGTGAAAAGTGGTCATATGTAGTAAAAACCTAAGAAATCGGCCCGCCTGCTCCATTTGCTAGCGCATCGACGTAATGCCAGATCTTCACATTTGCTGCTTTTCTGTCTGAAACGCGTACATTTATCGTCTGCAAACTTATGCCGCGTGCTGCGGTATGCGGAGACACTAAAAGCAACACACTCGAACACAAAACAAGCTTCTAAGTTGATGTAATCGGCCAGTAAGAAGCAGTACACTTCAAGTTTGAGTTATCGATTATTGACTTATTAGCCGGTTTGGTGCCTTCGACATGACCGAGGACCTTAAGATTTGGCATGAAACGATGTGTGGCAGCCACATTACACGACAGAATGTGAAAAGTGTTCATATGTAGTAAAAACTTAAGAAATCGGTCCGTTTGCTCCATTTGCTATCGCATCGACGTAATGCCAGATCGTCACATTGGCCGCTTTTCTGTCTGAAACACTTAACTTTATCGTCTGCAAACTTATTTCACGTGGTGTGGAATGCTGAGAAACTAAATGCAACACAGTAGAACACAGAAGAAGCTTGTAAGTTGGTGTAATCGGCCAGTAAGAAGCAGTACAGTTCAAGTATTAGTTATCGATTATTCACTTATTAGCCGGCTATGGAGTCTTGGACATTACCGAGGAACATAAGATTAGGCATGAAACGAGGTGAAGCAGCCACGTTACACGAGAGAATGTGAAAAGTGTTCATATGTAGCAAAAACCTAAGAAATCGGCCCGTTTTCGTCATTTGCTATTGAATCGACGTAATGCCAGATCGTCACATTGGCCAATTATCTCTGTGAAACGGTTACATTTATCGACTGCAAACTTATGTCGCGTAGTGCGGTATGCCCAGACACCGAAAGCAACACAGTAGAACACAGAAGGGGCTTCTGAGTTGATGTAATCTCCCAGTAAGAAGCAGTTCAATACAAGTATTAGTTATCGATTATTGACTTATTAGCCAGCTTTGGAGCCGTGGACATGACCGAGGACCTTAAGATTTGACATGAAACGAGGTCAGGCAGCCACGTTACACGAGAGAATGTGAAAAGTGTTCATATGGAGTAAAAACCTAAGATATCGGCCCGTTTCCTCCATTTGCTATACCAACGACGTATGCCAATTCGTCACATTGGCCACTATTCTCTGTGAAACGCTTACATGTATCGTCTGCAAACTTATGTCACGTGGTGCGGTACACGGAGACACCAAAAGCATCACAGTAGAACACAGAAGAAGCTTGTAAGTTGATGTAATCGGCCAGTAAGAAGCAGTACAGTTCAAGCATTAGTTACCGATTATTTACTTATTAGCCGTCTATGGTGCCTTGAACATGACCGAGGATCATAAGATTTGGCATGAAACGAGGTCTGGTAGCCACGTTACACGAGAGAATGTGAAAAGTGTTCATATGTAGCAAAAACCTAAGATATCGGACCGTTTTTGTCACTTGCTATCGAATCGACGCAATGCCAGATCGTCACATTGGCCGCTTTTCTCTCTGAAACGGTTACATTTATCGTCTGCAAACTTATTTCGCGTGGTGCGGTATGAGGAGACACTAAAAGCAGCACAGAAGACACTAAAAGCAGCACAGCAGGATACAGAAAAAGCTTCTAAGTTGATGCAATCGGCCAGTAAGAAGCAGTACAATTCAAGTTTTAGTTATCGATTATTGACTTATTAGCCGGCTTTGTTGCCTTGGACATGACGAGGACCTTATGATTTCGCATGAAACGAGCTCTGGCAGCCACGTTACACGAGAGAAGGTGAAAAGTGTCCATATGTAGCAAAAACCTAAGAAAGCGGCCCGTTTTCGTTATTTGTTATTGAATCGACGTAATGCCAGATCGTCACATTGGCCACTATTCTCTGTTAAACGCTTACATTTATCGTCTGCAAACTTATGTCGCGTCGTGCAGTATGTCGAGACACCAAATGCATCACAGTAGAACACTGAAGGGGCTTCTAAGCTGATGTAATCTGCCAGTAAGAAGCAGTTCAATTCAAGCATTAGTTATCGATTATTGACTTATTAGCCGACTTTGGAGCCGTGGACATGACCGAGGAGCTTAAGATTTGGCATGAAAGGAGATCAGGCAGCCACGTTACACGAGAGAATATGAAAAGTGTTCATATGTAGTAAAAACCTAAAAAATCGGCCCGTTTGCTCCATTTGCTATCGCATCGACGTTATGCCAGATCGTGAAAATGGCCGCATTTCTGTCTGAAACGCTTACATTTAGCGTCTGCAAAATTATGTCGCGTGCTGCGGTATGCGGAGACACTAAAAGCAACACACTAGAACACAGAAGAAGCTTCTAACTTGATGTATTCGGCCAGTAAGAAGCAGTACAATTCAAGTTTTAGTTATCGTATATTGTCTTATTATCCGGCTTTGGTGCCTTGGACATGACCGAGGACCTTAAGATTTGGCATGAAACGAGGTCTGGCAGCCACGTTTTGAGAGAATGTGAAAAGTGTTCATATGTAGTAAAAACCTAAAAAATCGGCCCGTTTGCTCCATTTGCTATCGCATCGACGTTATGCCAGATCGTGAAATTGGCCGCATTTCTGTCTGAAACGCTTTCTTTTATCGTCTGCAAACTTATGTCGCGTGCTGCGGTATGCGGAGACACTAAAAGCATCACACTAGAACACAGAAGAAGCTTCTAAGTTGATGTAATCGGGCAGTAAGGAGCGGTACAATTCAAGTTTTAGGTATCGATTATTGACTTATTAGCAGCCTTAGGTGCCTTGGACATGACCAAGGACCGTAAGATTTGGCATGAAACGAGAACGTTACACGAGAGAATGTGAAAAGTGTTCATATGTAGCAAAAACCTAAGAAATCGCCCCGTTTTCGTCAATTGCTATTGAATCGACGTAATGCCAGATCGTCATATTGGCCACTTTTCTCTGTGAAACGGTTATATTTATCGACTGCAAACTTATGTCGCGTGGTGCGGTATGCCGAGACACCGTAAGCAACACAGTAGAACACAGAAGGGGCTTTTAAGTTGATGTAATCTGCCAGTAAGAAGCAGTTCAATTCTAGTATTAGTTATCGATTATTGACTTATTAGCCAGCTTTGGAGCCGTGGACATGAGCGAGGACCTTAAGAGTTGACATGAAACAAGGTCAGGTAGCCACGTTACACGAGAGAATGTGAAAAGTGTTCATATGTAGTAAAAACCTAAGAAATCGGCCCGTTTTCTCCATTTGCCATCGCAACGAAGTAATGCCAGATCGTCACATTGGCCGCTTTTCTGTCTGAAACGATTACATTTATCGTCTGCAAACTTATGTCGCGTGCTGCGATATGCGGAGGCACTAAAAGCATCACACTAGAACACAGAAGAAGCTTCTAAGTTGATGTAATCGTCCAGTAAGAAGCAATACAATTCAAGTTTTAGTTATCGATTATTGACTTATTACACGGCTTTGGTGCCTTGCAAATGACGGAGGACCTTAAGATTAGGCATGAAACGAGGTCTGACAGCCACGTTACACGAGAGAATGTCAAATGTATTCATATGTACCAAAAGGGTAAGAAATCGCCCCGTTTGCTCCATTTGCTATCGAATCGACGTAATGCCAGATCGTCACATTGGCCGCTTTTCTGTCTGAAACGCTTACATTCATCGTCTGCAAACTTATGTCACATGCTGCAGTATGCGGTGACACTAAAAGTATCACCCTAGAACACAGAAGAAGCTTCTAAGTTGATGTAATCGGCCAGTAATATGCAGTACAATTCAAGTCTTTGTTAATGATTATTGACTTATAAGTCGGCTTTGGTGCCTTGGATATGACCGAGGTCATTAAGAATTGACATGAAACAAGGTCTGGCAGCCAGGATACACGAGAGAATGAGAAAAGTGTTCATATGTAGTAAAAACCTAAGACATCGCCCCGTTTGCTCGATTTGCTATCACAACGACGTAATGCCAGATCGTCACATTGGCCGCTTTTATGTCTGAAAAGCTTACATTTATCGCCTACATAGTTATGTCATATGCTGCGGTATGCGGAGACACTAAAAGCATCACACTAAAACACAGAAGAAACTTCTAAGTTGATATAATCGGCCACGAAGATGCAGTACAATTCAAATTTTCGGTATTGATTATTGACTTATTAGCCGGCTTTTGTGCCTTGGACATGACCGAGGGCCTTAAGATTTGGCATGAAACGAGGTCTGCCAGCCACGTTACACGAGAGAATGTGAAAAGCGTTCATAAGTAGTAAAAACCTAAGAAATCGGCCCGCTTGCTCCATTTGCTATCGCACCGACGTAATGCCAGATCGTCACATTGGCCGTTTTTCTGTCTGAAACGCTTACATTTAAAGTCTGCAAAGTTATGTCGCGTGCTGTGGTATGCGGAGATACTAAAAGCATCAATCTAGAACACAGAAGAAGCTTCTAACTTGATGTAATCGGGCAGTAAGGAGCGGTACAATTCAAGTTTTACTTATCGATTGTTGACTTATTAGCCGGCTTTGGTGCCTTGGACATGACCAAGGACCTCAAGATTTGGCATGAAACGAGTTCTGGCAGCCACGTTACTCGAGGGTATTTGAAAGGTGTTCATATGTTGTAAGAACCTAAGAAATCGGCCCGTTTGCTCCATTTGCTATCGCATCGACGTAGTGCCATATCGTCACATTGGCCACTTGTGTGTCTGAAACGCTTACATTTATCGTCTGCAAACTATTGTCGCGTGCTGCGGTAAGCGGAGACACTAAAAGCATCACACTAGAACATAAATGAAGCTTCTAAGTTGATGTAATCGCCTAGTAAGAAGTAGTACAATTCAAGTTTAAGTTATCGATTATTGACTTATTAGCCGACTTAGGTGCCTTGGACATGACCGATGACCGTAAGATTTAGCATGAAACGAGAACGTGACACGAGAGAATGTGAAAAGTGTTCATATGTAGTAAAAACCTAAGAAATCGGTCCGTTTGATCCATTTGCTATCGCATCGACCAAATGGCAGATCGTCACAATGGCCGCTTTTCTGTCTGAAACGCTTACATTTATCGTCTGCAATCTTATGTCGCGTGCTGCGGTATGCGGAGACACTAAAGGCATCACACTAGAACACAGAAGAAGCTTCTAAAATGATGTATTGTGTCAGTAAGAAGCAGTACAATTCAAGTTTTAGGTATCGATTATTGACTTATGAGCCGGATTTTGTGCCTTGGAAATGACCGAGGACCTTATGATTTGGCATGAAACGAGGTCTGGCAGCTACGTTACACGAGAGAATATGAAAAGTGTTCATATGTAATAATAACATAAGAAACCGGCCCCTTAGCTCCATTTGCTATTGAATCGACGTAATGCCAGATCGCCACATTGGCCGCTTACCTGTCTGAAACGCTTACATTTGTCGTATGCAAACTTATGGCGCATGCTGCGGTATGCGGAGACACTAAAGGCATCACACTGGAACACAGAAGAAGCTTCTAAAATGATGTATTTCGTCAGTAAGATGCAGTACAATTCAAGTTTTCGGTATCGATTATTGACTTATGAGCCGGCTTTTGTGCCTTGGACATGACCGAGGACCTTATGATTTGGCATGAAACGAGGTGTGGCAGCCACGTTACACGAGAGAATGTGAAAAGTGCTCATATGTAGTAATAACCTAAGACAAGGCCCGTTTGCTCCATTTGCTATCGCATCGACGTAATGTCAAATCGTCACATTGGCCGTTATTCGGTCTGAAACGCTTACATAAATCGTCTGCTAACTTATGTCGCATGGTGCGGTATGCGGAGACACCAAATGCATCACACTAGAACAAAGAGGAAGCTTCTAAGTTGATATAATCGGCCAGTAAGTAGCAGTACAATTCAAGGTTTAGTTATCGATTATTGACTTATTAACCGTCTTTGGTGCCTTGGACATGACCGAGGACCTTAAGAATTAGCATGAAACGAAGTCTGGCAGCCACGTTACACGAGACAATGTGAAAAGTGTTGATTTGTAGTAACAACCTAAGAAATCGTCCCGTGTGCACCATTTGCTATCGCATCGACGTAATGCCAGATCGTCACATTGGCTGCTTTTCTGTCTGAAACGCTTACATTTATCGTCTGCAAACTTATATCGCGTGCTGCGGTATGCGGAGACACTAAAGGCATCACACTAGAACACAGAAGAAGCTTCTATATTCATGTAATCGGCCAGTAAGAAGCAGTACAATTCATGTTTTAGCTATCGATTATTGACTTATTAGCCGGCTTTGGTGCCTTGGACATGACCGAGGACCTCAAGATTTGGCATGAAACGAGGTCTGGCAGCCACGTTACACGAGAGAATTTGAAAAGTATTCATATGTAGTAAAAACCTAAGGAATCGGTCCGTTTGCTCCATTTGCAGTCGCATCGACGTAATGCCAGATCGTCACATTGGCCGCTTTTCTCTCTGAAACCCTTACATTTATCGTCTGCAAACTTATGTCGCGTGCTACGGTATGCGGAGACACTAAAAGCGTCACACTAGAACACAGAGGAAGTTTCTCAGTTAATGTAATCGGCCAGTAAGTAGCAGTACAATTCATGGTTTAGGTATCGATTATTGACTTATTAGCCGGCTTTGGTGCATTGGACATGACCGAGGACCTTAAGATTTGACATGAAACGAGGTCTGGCAGCAGCGTTACACGAGAGAGTATGAGAAGAGTTCATATGTTGTAAAAACATAAGAAATCGGTCCGTTTGCTCCATTTGCTATCGCATCGACGTAATGCCAGATCGTCACATTGGCCGCATTTCTGTCTGAAACGCTTACATTTATCGTCTGCAAACTTATATCGCGTGCTGCGGTATGCGGAGACACTAAAAGCATCAGACTAGATCACAGAAGAAGCTTCTCAGTTGATGTAATCGGCCAGTAAGAAGCAGTACAATTCAAGTTTTAGTCATCAATCTTTGACTTATTAGCCGGCTTTGGTGCCTTGGTCATGGCTGAGGACCTTAAGATTTGACATGAAACGAGGTCTGGCACCCACGTTACTCGAGAGAATGTGAAAAGTGTTCATATGAAGTAAAAACCTAAGAAATCGGCCCACTTGCTCCATTTGCTATCGCATCGACGTAATGCCAGATCGTCACACTGGCCGCTTTTCTGTCTGAATGCTTACATTTATCGTCTGCAAACATATGTTGCGTACTGCTGTATGCGGAGACACTAAAAGCATCACACTAGAACACAGAAGAAGCTTCTAAGTTGATGTAATCGGCCAGTAAGAAGCAGTACAATTCAAGTTTCAGTTATTGATTATTGACTTGTTAGCCGGCCTTGGTGCCTTGGACATGGCCGAGGACCTTAAGATTTGACATGAAACGAGGTCTGGCAGCCACGTTACACGAGAGAATATGAAAAGTGTTCATATGTAATAATAACATAAGAAATCGGCCCCTTAGCTCCATTTGCTATTGAATCGACGTAATGCCAGATCGTCACATTGGCCGCTTTCCTGTCTGAAACGCTTACATTTATCGTATGCAAACTTATGTCGCATGCTGCGGTATGCGGAGACACTAAAAGCATCACACTAGAAAACAGAAGAAGCTTTTAAAATGATGTATTCGGTCAGTAAGAAGCAGTACAAATCAAGTTTTAGGTATCGATTATTGACTTATGAGCCGGCTTTTGTGCCTTGGACATGACCGAGGACCTTATGATTTGGCATGAAACGAGGTGTGGCAGCCACGTTACACGAGAGAATGTGAAAAGTGCTCATATGTAGTAATAACCTAAGACAAGGCCCGTTTGCTCCATTTGCTATCGCATCGACGTAATGTCAGATCGTCACATTGGCCGTTTTTCGGTCTGAAACGCTTACATTAATCGTCTGCTAACTTATGTCGCATGGTGCGGTATGCGGAGACACTAAAAGCATCACACTAGATCAAAGAAGAAGCTTCTAGGTTGATATAATCGGCCAGTAAGAAGCAGTACAATTCAAGGTTTAGTTATCGATTATTGACTTATGAGCCGGCATTTGTGCCTAGGATATGACCGGGGACCTTATGATTTGGCATGAAACCAGGTGTGGCAGCCACGTTACACGAGAGAATGTGAAAAGTGCTCATATGTAGTAAAAACCTACGAAATCGGCCCGTTTGCTCCATTTGCTATCGCGTCGACGTAATGCCAGATAATCATATTGGCCGTTTTTCTGTCAGAAACGCTTACATTTATCGTCTGCAAACTTATGTCGCGTGCTGCGATATGCGGAGGCACTAAAAGCATCACACTAGAACACGGATGAAGCTTCTAAGTTGATGTAATCGGCCAGTAATAAGCTGTAAAATTCAAGACTTTGTTATCGATTGTTGACTTATAAGTCGGCTTTGGTGCCTTGGACATGATCGAGGAACTTAAGATTTGGCATTAAACGAGGTCTGGCAGCCACGTCACACGAGAGAATGTGAAAAGTGTTCATATGTACTAAAAACCTAAGAAATCGTTCCGGTTGCTATATTTGCTATCGCATCGACGTAATACCAGATCGTCACATTGGCCGTTTTTCTGTCTGAAACGCTTACATTTGTCGTCCTCAAACTTATGTCATGTGTTGCGGTATGCGGAGACACTAAAAGCATCACAAAAGAACAGAGAAGGAGCTTCTAAGTTGATGTAATTGGCCAGTAAGAAGCAGTACAATTCAAATTTTCGGTATTGATAATTGACTTATTAGCCGGCTTTGGTGCCTTGGACATGACCGAGGACCGTAAGATTTGGCATGAAACGAGAACGTTACACGAGAAAATGTGAAAAGTGTTCATATGTAGTAAAAACCTAAGAAATCGGTCCGTTTGCTCCATTTGCTATCGCATCGACGTAATGCCAGATCGTCACATTGGCCGCTTTTCTGTCTGAAACGCTTACATTTATCGTCTGCAAACTTATGTCGCGTGCTACGGTATGCGGAGACACTAAAAGCGTGACACTAGAACACAGAGGAAGTTTCTCAGTTAATGTAATCGGCCAGTAAGTAGCAGTACAATTCATGGTTTAGGTATCGATTATTGACTTATTAGCCGGCTTTGGTGCCCTGGTCATGGCTGAGGACCTTAGGATTTGACATGAAACGAGGTCTGGCACCAACGTTACTCGAGAGAATGTGAAAAGTGTTCATATGTAGTAAAAACCTAAGAAATCGGCCCATTTGCTCCATTTGCTATCGCATCGACGTAACGCCAGATCGTCACATTGGCCGCTTTTCTGTCTGAATGCTTACATTTATCGTCTGCAAACTTATGTTGCGTACTGCGGTATGCGGAGACACTAAAAGCATCACACTAGAACACAGAAGAAGCTTCAAAGTTGATGTAATCGGCCAGTAAGAAGCAGTACAATTCAAGTTTCAGTTATTGATTATTGACTTGTTAGCCGTCTTTGGTGCCTTGGACATGACCGAGGACCTTAAGAATTAACATGAAACGAAGTCTGGCAGCCACGTTACACGAGAAAATGTGAAAAGTGTTGATTTGTAGTAACAACCTAAGAAATCGACCCGTGTGGACCATTAGCTATCGCATCGTTGTAATGCCAGATCGTCACATTGGCTGCTTTTCTGTCTGAAACGCTTACATTTATCGTCTGAAAACTTAACTCGCGTGCTGTGGTATGCGGAGACACTAAAAGCATCACACTAGAACACAGAAGAAGCTTCTATATTGATGTAATCGGCCAGTAAGAAGCAGTACAATTCATGTTTTAGTTATCGATTATTGACTTATTAGAAGGCTTTGGTGCCTTGGACAAGACCGAGGATCTCAAGATTTGGCATGAAACGAGGTCTGGCAGCCACGTTACACGAGAGAATTTGAAAAGTGATCATAAGTAGTAAAAACCTAAGAAATCGGTCCGTTTGCTCCATTTGCTATCGCGTCGACGTAATGCCAGATCGTCACATTGGCCGTTTTTCTGTCAAAAACGCTTACATTTATCGTCTGCAAACTTGTGTCGCGTGCTGCGATATGCGGAGGCACTAAAAGCATCACACTAGAACACAGAAGAAGCTTCTAAGTTGATGTAATCGGCCAGTAAGAAGCAGTACAATTCAAGTTTTAGTTATCTATTATTGACTTATTAGCCGGCTTTGGTGCCTTGCAAATGACGGAGGACTTTAAGATTAGGCATGAAACGAGGTCTGGCAGCCACGTTACACGAGAGAATGTCAAATGTATTCACATGTACTAAAAGGGTAAGAAATCGGCCCGTTTGCTCCATTTGCTATCGCATCGACGTAATGCCAGATCGTCACATTGGCCGCTTTTCTGTCTGAAACGCTTACATTTATCGTCTGCAATGTTATGTCGCGTGCTGTGGTATGCGGAGACACTAAAAGCATCAATCTAGAACACAGAAGAAGCTTCTAACTTGATGTAACCGGGCAGTAAGGAGCAGTACAATTCAAGTTTTAGTTATCAATTATTGACTTGTTAGCCGGTTTTGGTTCCTTGGTCATGACTGAGGACCTTAAGATTTGACATGAAGGGAGGTCTAAAAGCCACGTTACACGAGAGAATGTGAAAAGTGTTCATATGTAGTAAGAACCTAAGAAATCGGCCCGTTAGCTCCATTTGCTATCTAATAGACGTAATGTCAGATCGCCACATTGGCCGCTTTTCTGTCTGAAACGCTTACACTTATCGTCTGCAAACCTATGTTGCGTGCTGCGGTATGCGGATACACTAAAGGACTCACACTAGAAGACAGAAGAAGCTTCTTAGTTGATGTAATCGGCCAGTAAGAAGCAGTACAATTCAAGTTTAAGTTATCGATTATTGACTTATTAGCTGGCTTTGGTGCCTTGGACATGACCGAGGACCTTACGATTTGACATGAAACGAGGTCTGGCAGCCACGTTACACGAGGGAATGTGAAAAGTGTTCATATGAAGTAAAAACCTAAGAAATCGGCCCATTTGCTCCATTTGCTATCGCATCGTCGTAATGCCAGATCGTCACATTGGCCGCTTTTCTGTCGCAAAACGCTTACACTTATCGTCTGCAAACTTATGTCGCGTGCTGCGGTATGTGGGGACACTAAAAGACTCACACTAGAAGACAGAAGAAGCTTCTAAGTTGATGTAATCGGCCAGTAAGAAGCAGTACAATTCAAGTTTAAGTTATCGATTATTGACTTATTAGCTGCCTTTAGTTCCTTGGACATGACCGAGGATATAAAATTTGACATGAAACGAGGTCTGGCAGCCAAGTTACACGAGAGAATGTGAAAAGTCTTCATATGTAGTAATAATGTAAGAAATCGGCCCATTAGCTCCATTTGCTATCGAATCAGCGTAATGCCAGATCGTCACATTCGCCGCTTTCCTGTCTGAAACGCTTACATTGATCGTCTGCAAACTTATGTCGCGTGCTGCGGTATGCGGAGACACTAAAAGCATCACACTAGAACACAGAGGAAGCTTCTCAGTTGATGTAATCGGCCAGTAAGACGCAGTACAATTCATGGTTTAGGTATCGATTATTGACTTATTAGCCGGCTTTGGTGCATTGAACATGACTGAGGACCTTAAGATTTGACATGAAACGAGGTCTGGCAGCAACGTTACACGAGAGAGTGTGAAAAGAGTTCATATATAGTAAAAACCTAAGAAATCGGTCCGTTTGCTCCATTTGCTATCGCATCGACGTAATGCCAGATTGTCACATTGACCGCTTTTCTGTCTGAAACGCTTACATTTATCGTCTGCAAACTTATGTCGCGTGCTGCGGTATGCGGAGACACTAAAAGCATCACACTAGAACACAGAAGAAGCTTCTAAGTTGATGTAATCGGCCGGTAAGAAGCAGTATAATTCAAGTTTTAGTTATAGATTATTGACTTGTTAGCCGGCCTTGGTGCCTTGGACATGGCAGAGGTCCTTAAGATTTGACATGAAACGAGGTCTGGCAGCCACGTTACACGAGAGAATTTGAAAAGTGATCATATGTACTAAAAAACTAAGAAATCGGTCCGTTTGCTCCATTTGCTATCGCGTCGACGTAATGCCAGATCGTCACATTGGCCGTTTTTCTGTCAGTAACGCTTACATTTATCGCCTGCAAACTTATGTCGCGTGCTGCGATATGCGGAGGCACTAAAAGCATCACACTAGAACACAGAAGAAGCTTCTAAAATGATGTATTCGGTCAGTAAGAAGCAGTACAATTCAAGGTTTAGGTATCGATTATTGACTTATTAGCCGCCTTTGGTCCCTTGGACATGACCGAGGACCTTAAGAATTAGCATGTAACGAAGTCTGGCAGCCACGTTACACGAGACAAAGTGAAAAGTGTTGATTTGTAGTAACAACCTAAGAAATCGACCGTGTGGACCATTTGCTATCGCATCGACGTAATGCCAGATCGTCACATTGGCTGCTTTTCTGTCTGAAACGCTTACATTTATCGTCTGAAAACTTATGTCGCGTGCTGTGGTATGCGGAGACACTAAAAGCATCACACTAGAACACAGAAGAAGCTTCTATATTGATGTAATCGGCCAGTAAGAAGCAGTACAAATCATGTTTTAGTTATCGATTATTGACTTATTAGCCGGCTTTGGTGCCTTGGACATTACCGAGGGCCTCAAGATTTGGCATGAAACGAGGTCTGGCAGCCACGTTACACGAGAGAATTTGAAAAGTGATCATATGTAGTAAAAAACTAAGAAATCGGTCCGTTTGCTCCATTTGCTATCGCGTCGACGTAATGCCAGATCGTCACATTGGCCGTTTTTCTGTCAGTAACGCTTACATTTATCGCCTGCAAACTTATGTCGCGTGCTGCGATATGCGGAGGCACTAAAAGCATCACACTAGCACACAGAAGAAGCTTCTAAGTTGATGTAATCGGCCGGTAAGAAGCAGTACAATTCAAGTTTTAGTTATCGATTATTGACTTATTACAAGGCTTTGGTGCCTTGCAAATGACGGAGGACCTTAAGATTAGGCATGAAACGAGGTCTGGCAGCCACGTTACACGAGAGAATGTCAAATGTATTCACATGTACTAAAAGGGTAAGAGATCGGCCCGTTTGCTTCATTTGCTATCGCATCGACGTAATGCCAGATGGTCACATTGGCCGCATTTCTGTCTGAAACGCTTACACTTATCGTCTGCAAACTTATGTCGCATGCTGCAGTATTCGGTGACACTAAAAGTATCACCCTAGAACACAGAAGAAGCTTTTAAGTTGATGTAATCGGCCAGTAATAAGCAGTACAATTCAAGACTTTGTTATCGATTATTGACTTATAAGTCGGCTTTTGTGCCTTGGATATGACCGAGGAACTTAAGAATTGACATGAAACAAAGTCTGGCAGCCAGGATACACGAGAGAATGAGAAAAGTGTTCATATGTAGTAAAAACCTAAGACATCGGCCCGTTTGCTTTATTTGCTATCGCATCGACGTAATGATAGATCGTCACATTGGCTGCTTTTCTGTGTGAATCGCTTACATTTGTCGTCCTCAAACTTATGTCACGTGTTGCGGTATGTGGAGACATTAAAAGCATCACAAAAGAACACAGAAGGAGCTTCTAAGTTGATGTAATTGGCCTGTAAGAAGCAGTACAATTCAAATTTTCGGTATTGATTATTGACTTATTAGCCGGCTTTGGTGCATTGGACATGACCGAGGGCCTTAAGATTTCGCATGAAACGAGGTCTGCCAGCCACGTTACACGAGAGAATGAGAAAAGTGTTCATATGTAGTAAAAACCTAAGACATCGGCCCGTTTGCTTTATTTGCTATCGCATCGACGTAATGATAGATCGTCACATTGGCCGTTTTTCTGTCTGAAACGCTTACATTTATCGTCTGCAACGTTATGTCGCGTGCTGTGGTATGCGGAGACACTAAAAGCATCAATCTAGAACACAGAAGAAGCTTCTAACTTGATGTAATCGGGCAGTAAGGAGCGGTACAATTCAAGATTTACTTATCGATTGTTGACTTATTAGCCGGCTTTGGTGCCTTGGACATGACCAAGGACCTCAAGATTTGGCATGAAACGAGTTCTGGCAGCCACGTTACGCAAGGGTATTTGAAAGGTGTTCATATGTTGTAAGAACCAAAGAAATCGGCCCGTTTGCTCCATTTGCTATCGCATCGACGTAGTGCCATATCGTCACATTGGCCACATGTCTGCCTGAAACACTTACATTTATCGTCTGCAAACTTTTGTCGCGTGCTGCGGTATGCGGAGACACTAAAAGCATCACACTAGAACATAGAAGAAGCTTCTAAGTTGATGTAATCGCCCAGCAAGAAGCAGTACAATTCAAGGTTTAGTTAACAATTATTGACTTGTAAGCCGGCTTTGGTTCCTTGGTCATGACTGAGGACCTTAAGATATGACATGAAAGGAGGTCTGGCAGCCACGTTACACGAGAGAAGGTGAAAAGTGTTCATATGTAGTAATAACCTAAGAAATTGGCCCGTTAGCTCCATTTGCTACCAAATCGACGTAAAGCCAGATCGTCACATTGGCCGCTTTTCTGTCTGAAACGCTTAGACATATCGTCTGCAAACTTGTGTCGCGTGCTGCGGTATTCGGAGACACTAAAAGACTCACACTAGAAGACAGAAGAAGCTTCTCAGTTGATGTAATCGGCCAGTAAGAAGCAGTACAATTCAAAATTAAGTTATCGATTATTGACTTATTAGTTGGCTTTGGTGCCTTGGACATGACCGAGGACCTTAAGATTTGACATGAAACGAGGTCTGGCAGCCACGTTACACGAGAGAATGTGAAAAGTGTTCATATGTAGTAAAAACCTAAGATATCGGTCCATTTGCTCCATTTGCTACGGCATCGTCGTAATGCCAGATCGTCACATTGGCCGCTTTTCTGTCTGAATGCTTACATTTATCGTATGCAAACCTATGTCGCATGCTGCGGTATGCGGAGACACTAAAAGCATCACACTAGAAAACAGAAGAAGCTTCTAAAATGATGTATTCGGTCAGTAAGAAGCAGTACAATTCATGTTTTAGGTATCGATTATTGATTTATGAGCCGGCTTTTGTGCCTTGGACATGACCGAGGACCTTATGATTTGGCATGAAACGAGGTCTGGCAGCCACGTTACACGAGAGAATGTGAAAAGTGCTCATATGTAGTAATAACCTAAGACAAGGCCCGTTTGCTCCATTTGCTATCGCATCGACGTAATGTCAGATCGTCACATTGGCCGTTTTTCGGTCTGAAACGATTACATTAATCGTCTGCTAACTTATGTCGCATGGTGCGGTATGCGGAGACACTAAAAGCATCACACTAGATCAAAGAAGAAGCTTCTAAGTTGATATAATCGGCCAGTAAGAAGCAGTACAATTCAAGGTTTAGTTATCGATTATTGACTTATGAGCCGGCTTTTGTGCCTTGGATATGACCGAGGACCTTATGATTTGGCATGAAACGAGGTGTGGCAGCCACGTTACACGAGAGAATGTGAAAAGTGCTCATATGTAGTAAAAACCTACGAAATCGGCCCGTTTGCTCCATTTGCTATCGCTTCGACGTAATGCCAGATCGTCATATTGGCCGTTTTTCTGTCAGAAACGCATACATTTATAGTCTGCAAACTTATGTCGCATGGTGCGGTAGGCGGAGGCACTAAAAGCATCACACTAAAACACGGATGAAGCTTCTAAGTTGATGTAATCGGCCAGTAATAAGCTGTAAAATTCAAGCCTTTGTTATCGATTGTTGACTTATAAGTCGGCTTTGGTGCCTTGGATATGACCAAGGACCTTAAGAATTGACATGAAACAAGGTCTGGCAGCCAGGATACACGAGAGAATGAGAAAAGTGTTCATATGTAGTAAAAACGTAAGACATCGGCCCGTTTGCTCAATTAGCTATCACAACGACGTAAAGTCAGATCGTCACATTGGCCGCTTTTCTGTCTGAAAAGCTTACATTTATCACCTACATAGTTATGTCATATGCTGCGGTATGCGGAGACACTAAAAGCATCACACTAGATCACAGAAGATGCTTCTCAGTTGATGTAATCGGCCAGTAAGAAGCAGTGCAATTCAAGTTTTAGCTATCAATCTTTGACTTATTAGCCGGCTTTGGTGCCCTGGTCATGGCTGAGGACCTTAGGATTTGACATGAAACGAGGTCTGGCACCCACGTTACTGGAGAGAATGTGAAAAGTGTTCATATGTTGTAAAAACCTAAGAAATCGGCCCATTTGCTCCATTTGCTATCGCATCGACGTAATGCCAGATCGTCACATTGGCCGCTTTTCTGTCTGAATGCTTACATTTATCGTCTGCAAACTTATGTTGCGTACTGCGGTATGCGGAGACACTAAAAGCATCACACTAGAACACAGAAGAAGCTTCAAAGTTGATGTAATCGGCCAGTAAGAAGCAGTACAATTCAAGTTTCAGTTATTGATTATTGACTTGTTAGCCGTCTTTGGTGCCTTGGACATGACCGAGGACCTTAAGAATTAGCATGAAACAAAGTCTGGCAGCCACGTTACACGAGAAAACGTGAAAAGTGTTGATTTGTAGTAACAACCTAAGAAATCGACCCGTGTGGACCATTAGCTATCGCATCGTTGTAATGCCAGATCGTCACATTGGCTGCTTTTCTGTCTGAAACGCTTACATTTATCGTCTGAAAACTTATGTCGCGTGCTGTGGTATGCGGAGACACTAAAAGCATCACACTAGAACACAGAAGAAGCTTCTATATTGATGTAATCGGCCAGTAAGAAGCAGTACAAATCATGTTTTAGTTATCGATTATTGACTTATTAGAAGGCTTTGGTGCCTTGGACAAGACCGAGGATCTCAAGATTTGGCATGAAACGAGGCCTGGCAGCCACGTTACACGAGAGAATTTGAAAAGTGATCATAAGTAGTAAAAACCTAAGAAATCCGTCCGTTTGCTCCATTTGCTATCGCGTCGACGTAATGCCAGATCGTCACATTGGCCGTTTTTCTGTCAAAAACGCTTACATTTATCGTCTGCAAACTTGTGTCGCGTGCTGCGATATGCGGAGGCACTATAAGCTTCACACTAGAACACAGAAGAAGCTTCTAAGTTGATGTAATCGGCCAGTAAGAAGCAGTACAATTCAAGTTTTAGTTATCTATTATTGACTTATTAGCCGGCTTTGGTGCCTTGCAAATGACGGAGGACCTTAAGATTAGGCATGAAACGAGGTCTGGCAGCCACGTTACACGAGAGAATGTCAAATGTATTCACATGTACTAAAAGGGTAAGATATCGGCCCGTTTGCTCCATTTGCTATCGCATCGACGTAATGCCAGATCGTCACATTGGCCGCTTTTCTGTCTGAAACGCTTACATTTATCGTCTGCAATGTTATGTCGCGTGCTGCGGTATGCGGAGACACTAAAAGCATCAGTCTAGAACACAGAAGAAGCTTCTAACTTGATGTAATCGGGCAGTAAGGAGCAGTACAATTCAAGTTTTAGTTATCAATTATTGACTTGTTAGCCGGTTTTGGTTCCTTGGTCATGACTGAGGACCTTAAGATTTGACATGAAAGGAGGTCTAAAAGCCACGTTACACGAGAGAATGTGAAAAGTGTTCATATGTAGTAAAAACCTAAGAAATCGGCCCGTTAGGTCCATTTGCTATCTAATGGACGTAATGTCAGATCGCCACATTGGCCGCTTTTCTGTCTGAAACGCTTTCACTTATCGTCTGCAAACCTATGTCGCGTGCTGCGGTATGCGGATACATTAAAAGACTCACACTAGATGACAGAAGAAGCTTCTTAGTTGATGTAATCGGCCAGTAAGAAGCAGTACAATTCAAGTTTTAGGTATCGATTATTGACTTATTAGCCGACTTAGGTGCCTTGGACATGACCGAGGACCGTAAGATTTGGCATGAAACGAGAACGCTACACGAGAGAATGTGAAAATTGTTCATATGTAGTAAAAACCTAAGAAATCGGTACGTTTGCTCCATTTGCTATCGCATCGACCTAATGCCAGATCGTCACATTGGCCGCTTTTCTGTCTGAATCGCTTACATTTATCGTCTGCAAACTTATGTCACGTGCTGCGGTATGCAGAGACACTAAAAGCGTCACACTAGAACACAGAGGAAGCTTCTCAGTTGATGTAATCGGCCAGTAATAAGCAGTACAATTCAAGACTTTGTTATCGATTATTGACTTATAAGTCGGCTTTGGTGCCTTGGATATGACCGAGGAACTTAAGAATTGACATGAAACAAAGTCTGGCAGCCAGGATACACGAGAGAATGAGAAAAGTGTTCATATGTAGTAAAAACCTAAGACATCGGCCCGTTTGCTTTATTTGCTATCGCATCGACGTAATGAAAGATCGTCACATTGGCCGCTTTTCTGTGTGAAACGCTTACATTTGTCGTCCTCAAACTTATGTCACGTGTTGCGGTATGTGGAGACATTAAAAGCATCACAAAAGAACACAGAAGGAGCTTCTAAGTTGATGTAATTGGCCAGTAAGAAGCAGTACAATTCAAATTTTCGGTATTGATTATTGACTTATTAGCCGGCTTTGGTGCATTGGACATGACCGAGGGCCTTAAGATTTCGCATGAAACGAGGTCTGCCAGCCACGTTACACTAGAGAATGTGAAAAGTGTTCATAAGTATTAAAAACCTAAGAAATCGGCCAGCTTGCTCCATTTGCTATCGCACCGACGTAATGCCAGATCGTCACATTGGCCGTTTTTCTGTCTGAAACGCTTACATTTATCGTCTGCAACGTTATGTCGCGTGCTGTGGTATGCGGAGACACTAAAAGCATCAATCTAGAACACAGAAGAAGCTTCTAACTTGATGTAATCGGGCAGTAAGGAGCGGTACAATTCAAGATTTACTTATCGATTGTTGACTTATTAGCTGGCTTTGGTGCCTTGGACATGACCAAGGACCTCAAGATTTGGCATGAAACGAGTTCTGGCAGCCACGTTACGCAAGGGTATTTGAAAGGTGTTCATATGTTGTAAGAACCAAAGAAATCGGCCAGTTTGCTCCATTTGCTATCGCATCGACGTAGTGCCATATCGTCACATTGGCCACATGTCTGCCTGAAACGCTTACATTTATCGTCTGCAAACTTTTGTCGCGTGCTGCGGTATGCGGAGACACTAAAAGCATCACACTAGAACATAGAAGAAGCTTCTAAGTTGATGTAATCGCCCAGCAAGAAGCAGTACAATTCAAGGTTTAGTTAACAATTATTGACTTGTTAGCCGGCTTTGGTTCCTTGGTCATGACTGAGGACCTTAAGATATGACATGAAAGGAGGTCTGGCAGCCACGTTACACGAGAGAATGTGAAAAGTGTTCATATGTAGTAAAAACGTAAGAAATTGGCCCGTTAGCTCCATTTGCTACCAAATCGACGTAAAGCCAGATCGTCACATTGGCCGCTTTTCTGTCTGAAACGCTTAGACATATCGTCTGCAAACTTATGTCGCGTGCTGCGGTATTCGGAGGCACTAAAAGACTCACACTAGAAGACAGAAGAAACTTCTCAGTTGATGTAATCGGCCAGTAAGAAGCAGTACAATTCAAGTTTAAGTTATCGATTATTGACTTATTAGCTGGCTTTGGTGCCTTCGACATGACCGAGGACCTTAAGATTTGACATGAAACGAGGTCTGGCAGCCACGTTACACGAGAGAATGTGCAAAGTGTTCATATGTAGTGGTAATATAAGAAATCGGCCCAAAAGCTCCATTTGCTATCGAATCAACGTAATGCCAAATCGTCACATTGGCCGCTTTCCTGTCTGAAAAGCTTACATTTATCGTCTGCAAACTTATGTCGCATGCTGCGGTATGCGGAGACACTAAAAGCATCACACTAGAAAACAGAAGAAGCTTTTAAAATGATGTATTCGGTCAGTAAGAAGCAGTACAAATCAAGTTTTAGGTATCGATTATTGACTTATGAGCCGGCTTTTGTGCCTTGGACATGACCGAGGACCTTATGATTTGGCATGAAACGAGGTCTGGCAGCCACGTTACACGAGAGAATGTGAAAAGTGCTCATATGTAGTAATAACCTAAGACAAGGCCCGTTTGCTCCATTTGCTATCGCATCGACGTAATGTCAGATCGTCACATTGGCCGTTTTTCGGTCTGAAACGCTTACATTAATCGTCTGCTAACTTATGTCGCATGGTGCGGTATGCGGAGACACTAAAAGCATCACACTAGATCAAAGAAGAAGCTTCTAGGTTGATATAATCGGCCAGTAAGAAGCAGTACAATTCAAGGTTTAGTTATCGATTATTGACTTATGAGCCGGCATTTGTGCCTAGGATATGACCGGGGACCTTATGATTTGGCATGAAACCAGGTGTGGCAGCCACGTTACACGAGAGAATGTGAAAAGTGCTCATATGTAGTAAAAACCTACGAAATCGGCCCGTTTGCTCCATTTGCTATCGCGTCGACGTAATGCCAGATCGTCATATTGGCCGTTTTTCTGTCAGAAACGCTTACATTTATCGTCTGCAAACTTATGTCGCGTGCTGCGATATGCGGAGGCACTAAAAGCATCACACTAGAACACGGATGAAGCTTCTAAGTTGATGTAATCGGCCAGTAATAAGCTGTAAAATTCAAGTCTTTGTTATCGATTGTTGACTTATAAGTCGGCTTTGGTGCCTTGGATATGACCAAGGACCTTAAGAATTGACATGAAACAAGGTCTGGCAGCCAGGATACACGAGAGAATGTGAAAAGTGTTCATATGTAGTAAAAACGTAAGACATCGGCCCGTTTGCTCAATTAGCTATCACAACGACGTAAAGTCAGATCGTCACATTGGCCGCTTTTCTGTCTGAAAAGCTTACATTTATCACCTACATAGTTATGTCATATGCTGCGGTATGCGGAGACACTAAAAGCATCACACTAGAACACAGAAGAAACATTCTGAGTTGATATAATCGGCCAGGAAGAAGCAGTACAATTCAAGTTCTAGTTATCGATTATTGACTTATTAGTCGGCTTTGGTGCCTTGGACATGATCGAGGAACTTAAGATTTGGCATTAAACGAGGTCTGGCAGCCACGTCACACGAGAGAATGTGAAAAGTGTTCATATGTACTAAAAACCTAAGAAATCGTTCCGGTTGCTATATTTGCTATCGCATCGACGTAATACCAGATCGTCACATTGGCCGTTTTTCTGTCTGAAACGCTTACATTTGTCGTCCTCAAACTTATGTCATGTGTTGCGGTATGCGGAGACACTAAAAGCATCACAAAAGAACAGAGAAGGAGCTTCTAAGTTGATGTAATTGGCCAGTAAGAAGCAGTACAATTCAAATTTTCGGTATTGATAATTGACTTATTAGCCGGCTTTGGTGCCTTGGACATGACCGAGGACCGTAAGATTTGGCATGAAACGAGAACGTTACACGAGAAAATGTGAAAAGTGTTCATATGTAGTAAAAACCTAAGAAATCGGTCCGTTTGCTCCATTTGCTATCGCATCGACGTAATGCCAGATCGTCACATTGGCCGCTTTTCTGTCTGAAACGCTTACATTTATCGTCTGCAAACTTATGTCGCGTGCTACGGTATGCGGAGACACTAAAAGCGTGACACTAGAACACAGAGGAAGTTTCTCAGTTAATGTAATCGGCCAGTAAGTAGCAGTACAATTCATGGTTTAGGTATCGATTATTGACTTATTAGCCGGCTTTGGTGCCCTGGTCATGGCTGAGGACCTTAGGATTTGACATGAAACGAGGTCTGGCACCAACGTTACTCGAGAGAATGTGAAAAGTGTTCATATGTAGTAAAAACCTAAGAAATCGGCCCATTTGCTCCATTTGCTATCGCATCGACGTAACGCCAGATCGTCACATTGGCCGCTTTTCTGTCTGAATGCTTACATTTATCGTCTGCAAACTTATGTTGCGTACTGCGGTATGCGGAGACACTAAAAGCATCACACTAGAACACAGAAGAAGCTTCAAAGTTGATGTAATCGGCCAGTAAGAAGCAGTACAATTCAAGTTTCAGTTATTGATTATTGACTTGTTAGCCGTCTTTGGTGCCTTGGACATGACCGAGGACCTTAAGAATTAACATGAAACGAAGTCTGGCAGCCACGTTACACGAGAAAATGTGAAAAGTGTTGATTTGTAGTAACAACCTAAGAAATCGACCCGTGTGGACCATTAGCTATCGCATCGTTGTAATGCCAGATCGTCACATTGGCTGCTTTTCTGTCTGAAACGCTTACATTTATCGTCTGAAAACTTAACTCGCGTGCTGTGGTATGCGGAGACACTAAAAGCATCACACTAGAACACAGAAGAAGCTTCTATATTGATGTAATCGGCCAGTAAGAAGCAGTACAATTCATGTTTTAGTTATCGATTATTGACTTATTAGAAGGCTTTGGTGCCTTGGACAAGACCGAGGATCTCAAGATTTGGCATGAAACGAGGTCTGGCAGCCACGTTACACGAGAGAATTTGAAAAGTGATCATAAGTAGTAAAAACCTAAGAAATCGGTCCCTTTGCTCCATTTGCTATCGCGTCGACGTAATGCCAGATCGTCACATTGGCCGTTTTTCTGTCAAAAACGCTTACATTTATCGTCTGCAAACTTGTGTCGCGTGCTGCGATATGCGGAGGCACTAAAAGCATCACACTAGAACACAGAAGAAGCTTCTAAGTTGATGTAATCGGCCAGTAAGAAGCAGTACAATTCAAGTTTTAGTTATCTATTATTGACTTATTAGCCGGCTTTGGTGCCTTGCAAATGACGGAGGACTTTAAGATTAGGCATGAAACGAGGTCTGGCAGCCACGTTACACGAGAGAATGTCAAATGTATTCACATGTACTTAAAGGGTAAGAAATCGGCCCGTTTGCTCCATTTGCTATCGCATCGACGTAATGCCAGATCGTCACATTGGCCGCTTTTCTGTCTGAAACGCTTACATTTATCGTCTGCAATGTTATGTCGCGTGCTGTGGTATGCGGAGACACTAAAAGCATCAATCTAGAACACAGAAGAAGCTTCTAACTTGATGTAATCGGGCAGTAAGGAGCAGTACAATTCAAGTTTTAGTTATCAATTATTGACTTGTTAGCCGGTTTTGGTTCCTTGGTCATGACTGAGGACCTTAAGATTTGACATGAAGGGAGGTCTAAAAGCCACGTTACACGAGAGAATGTGAAAAGTGTTCATATGTAGTAAGAACCTAAGAAATCGGCCCGTTAGCTCCATTTGCTATCTAATAGACGTAATGTCAGATCGCCACATTGGCCGCTTTTCTGTCTGAAACGCTTACACTTATCGTCTGCAAACCTATGTTGCGTGCTGCGGTATGCGGATACACTAAAGGACTCACACTAGAAGACAGAAGAAGCTTCTTAGTTGATGTAATCGGCCAGTAAGAAGCAGTACAATTCAAGTTTAAGTTATCGATTATTGACTTATTAGCTGCCTTTAGTTCCTTGGACATGACCGAGGATATAAAATTTGACATGAAACGAGGTCTGGCAGCCAAGTTACACGAGAGAATGTGAAAAGTCTTCATATGTAGTAATAATGTAAGAAATCGGCCCATTAGCTCCATTTGCTATCGAATCAGCGTAATGCCAGATCGTCACATTCGCCGCTTTCCTGTCTGAAACGCTTACATTGATCGTCTGCAAACTTATGTCGCGTGCTGCGGTATGCGGAGACACTAAAAGCATCACACTAGAACACAGAGGAAGCTTCTCAGTTGATGTAATCGGCCAGTAAGACGCAGTACAATTCATGGTTTAGGTATCGATTATTGACTTATTAGCCGGCTTTGGTGCATTGAACATGACTGAGGACCTTAAGATTTGACATGAAACGAGGTCTGGCAGCAACGTTACACGAGAGAGTGTGAAAAGAGTTCATATATAGTAAAAACCTAAGAAATCGGTCCGTTTGCTCCATTTGCTATCGCATCGACGTAATGCCAGATTGTCACATTGACCGCTTTTCTGTCTGAAACGCTTACATTTATCGTCTGCAAACTTATGTCGCGTGCTGCGGTATGCGGAGACACTAAAAGCATCACACTAGAACACAGAAGAAGCTTCTAAGTTGATGTAATCGGCCGGTAAGAAGCAGTATAATTCAAGTTTTAGTTATAGATTATTGACTTGTTAGCCGGCCTTGGTGCCTTGGACATGGCAGAGGTCCTTAAGATTTGACATGAAACGAGGTCTGGCAGCCACGTTACACGAGAGAATTTGAAAATTGATCATATGTACTAAAAAACTAAGAAATCGGTCCGTTTGCTCCATTTGCTATCGCGTCGACGTAATGCCAAATCGTCACATTGGCCGTTTTTCTGTCAGTAACGCTTACATTTATCGCCTGCAAACTTATGTCGCGTGCTGCGATATGCGGAGGCACTAAAAGCATCACACTAGAACACAGAAGAAGCTTCTAAAATGATGTATTCGGTCAGTAAGAAGCAGTACAATTCAAGGTTTAGGTATCGATTATTGACTTATTAGCCGCCTTTGGTCCCTTGGACATGACCGAGGACCTTAAGAATTAGCATGTAACGAAGTCTGGCAGCCACGTTACACGAGACAAAGTGAAAAGTGTTGATTTGTAGTAACAACCTAAGAAATCGACCGTGTGGACCATTTGCTATCGCATCGACGTAATGCCAGATCGTCACATTGGCTGCTTTTCTGTCTGAAACGCTTACATTTATCGTCTGAAAACTTATGTCGCGTGCTGTGGTATGCGGAGACACTAAAAGCATCACACTAGAACACAGAAGAAGCTTCTATATTGATGTAATCGGCCAGTAAGAAGCAGTACAAATCATGTTTTAGTTATCGATTATTGACTTATTAGCCGGCTTTGGTGCCTTGGACATTACCGAGGGCCTCAAGATTTGGCATGAAACGAGGTCTGGCAGCCACGTTACACGAGAGAATTTGAAAAGTGATCATATGTAGTAAAAAACTAAGAAATCGGTCCGTTTGCTCCATTTGCTATCGCGTCGACGTAATGCCAGATCGTCACATTGGCCGTTTTTCTGTCAGTAACGCTTACATTTATCGCCTGCAAACTTATGTCGCGTGCTGCGATATGCGGAGGCACTAAAAGCATCACACTAGCACACAGAAGAAGCTTCTAAGTTGATGTAATCGGCCGGTAAGAAGCAGTACAATTCAAGTTTTAGTTATCGATTATTGACTTATTACAAGGCTTTGGTGCCTTGCAAATGACGGAGGACCTTAAGATTAGGCATGAAACGAGGTCTGGCAGCCACGTTACACGAGAGAATGTCAAATGTATTCACATGTACTAAAAGGGTAAGAGATCGGCCCGTTTGCTCCATTTGCTATCGCATCGACGTAATGCCAGATGGTCACATTGGCCGCATTTCTGTCTGAAACGCTTACACTTATCGTCTGCAAACTTATGTCGCATGCTGCAGTATTCGGTGACACTAAAAGTATCACCCTAGAACACAGAAGAAGCTTTTAAGTTGATGTAATCGGCCAGTAATAAGCAGTACAATTCAAGACTTTGTTATCGATTATTGACTTATAAGTCGGCTTTTGTGCCTTGGATATGACCGAGGAACTTAAGAATTGACATGAAACAAAGTCTGGCAGCCAGGATACACGAGAGAATGAGAAAAGTGTTCATATGTAGTAAAAACCTAAGACATCGGCCCGTTTGCTTTATTTGCTATCGCATCGACGTAATGATAGATCGTCACATTGGCTGCTTTTCTGTGTGAATCGCTTACATTTGTCGTCCTCAAACTTATGTCACGTGTTGCGGTATGTGGAGACATTAAAAGCATCACAAAAGAACACAGAAGGAGCTTCTAAGTTGATGTAATTGGCCTGTAAGAAGCAGTACAATTCAAATTTTCGGTATTGATTATTGACTTATTAGCCGGCTTTGGTGCATTGGACATGACCGAGGGCCTTAAGATTTCGCATGAAACGAGGTCTGCCAGCCACGTTACACGAGAGAATGAGAAAAGTGTTCATATGTAGTAAAAACCTAAGACATCGGCCCGTTTGCTTTATTTGCTATCGCATCGACGTAATGATAGATCGTCACATTGGCCGTTTTTCTGTCTGAAACGCTTACATTTATCGTCTGCAACGTTATGTCGCGTGCTGTGGTATGCGGAGACACTAAAAGCATCAATCTAGAACACAGAAGAAGCTTCTAACTTGATGTAATCGGGCAGTAAGGAGCGGTACAATTCAAGATTTACTTATCGATTGTTGACTTATTAGCCGGCTTTGGTGCCTTGGACATGACCAAGGACCTCAAGATTTGGCATGAAACGAGTTCTGGCAGCCACGTTACGCAAGGGTATTTGAAAGGTGTTCATATGTTGTAAGAACCAAAGAAATCGGCCCGTTTGCTCCATTTGCTATCGCATCGACGTAGTGCCATATCGTCACATTGGCCACATGTCTGCCTGAAACACTTACATTTATCGTCTGCAAACTTTTGTCGCGTGCTGCGGTATGCGGAGACACTAAAAGCATCACACTAGAACATAGAAGAAGCTTCTAAGTTGATGTAATCGCCCAGCAAGAAGCAGTACAATTCAAGGTTTAGTTAACAATTATTGACTTGTAAGCCGGCTTTGGTTCCTTGGTCATGACTGAGGACCTTAAGATATGACATGAAAGGAGGTCTGGCAGCCACGTTACACGAGAGAAGGTGAAAAGTGTTCATATGTAGTAATAACCTAAGAAATTGGCCCGTTAGCTCCATTTGCTACCAAATCGACGTAAAGCCAGATCGTCACATTGGCCGCTTTTCTGTCTGAAACGCTTAGACATATCGTCTGCAAATTTGTGTCGCGTGCTGCGGTATTCGGAGACACTAAAAGACTCACACTAGAAGACAGAAGAAGCTTCTCAGTTGATGTAATCGGCCAGTAAGAAGCAGTACAATTCAAAATTAAGTTATCGATTCTTGACTTATTAGTTGGCTTTGGTGCCTTGGACATGACCGAGGACCTTAAGATTTGACATGAAACGAGGTCTGGCAGCCACGTTACACGAGAGAATGTGAAAAGTGTTCATATGTAGTAAAAACCTAAGATATCGGTCCATTTGCTCCATTTGCTACGGCATCGTCGTAATGCCAGATCGTCACATTGGCCGCTTTTCTGTCTGAATGCTTACATTTATCGTATGCAAACCTATGTCGCATGCTGCGGTATGCGGAGACACTAAAAGCATCACACTAGAAAACAGAAGAAGCTTCTAAAATGATGTATTCGGTCAGTAAGAAGCAGTACAATTCATGTTTTAGGTATCGATTATTGATTTATGAGCCGGCTTTTGTGCCTTGGACATGACCGAGGACCTTATGATTTGGCATGAAACGAGGTCTGGCAGCCACGTTACACGAGAGAATGTGAAAAGTGCTCATATGTAGTAATAACCTAAGACAAGGCCCGTTTGCTCCATTTGCTATCGCATCGACGTAATGTCAGATCGTCACATTGGCCGTTTTTCGGTCTGAAACGATTACATTAATCGTCTGCTAACTTATGTCGCATGGTGCGGTATGCGGAGACACTAAAAGCATCACACTAGATCAAAGAAGAAGCTTCTAAGTTGATATAATCGGCCAGTAAGAAGCAGTACAATTCAAGGTTTAGTTATCGATTATTGACTTATGAGCCGGCTTTTGTGCCTTGGATATGACCGAGGACCTTATGATTTGGCATGAAACGAGGTGTGGCAGCCACGTTACACGAGAGAATGGGAAAAGTGCTCATATGTAGTAAAAACCTACGAAATCGGCCCGTTTGCTCCATTTGCTATCGCTTCGACGTAATGCCAGATCGTCATATTGGCCGTTTTTCTGTCAGAAACGCATACATTTATAGTCTGCAAACTTATGTCGCATGGTGCGGTAGGCGGAGGCACTAAAAGCATCACACTAAAACACGGATGAAGCTTCTAAGTTGATGTAATCGGCCAGTAATAAGCTGTAAAATTCAAGCCTTTGTTATCGATTGTTGACTTATAAGTCGGCTTTGGTGCCTTGGATATGACCAAGGACCTTAAGAATTGACATGAAACAAGGTCTGGCAGCCAGGATACACGAGAGAATGAGAAAAGTGTTCATATGTAGTAAAAACGTAAGACATCGGCCCGTTTGCTCAATTAGCTATCACAACGACGTAAAGTCAGATCGTCACATTGGCCGCTTTTCTGTCTGAAAAGCTTACATTTATCACCTACATAGTTATGTCATATGCTGCGGTATGCGGAGACACTAAAAGCATCACACTAGATCACAGAAGATGCTTCTCAGTTGATGTAATCGGCCAGTAAGAAGCAGTGCAATTCAAGTTTTAGCTATCAATCTTTGACTTATTAGCCGGCTTTGGTGCCCTGGTCATGGCTGAGGACCTTAGGATTTGACATGAAACGAGGTCTGGCACCAACGTTACTGGAGAGAATGTGAAAAGTGTTCATATGTTGTAAAAACCTAAGAAATCGGCCCATTTGCTCCATTTGCTATCGCATCGACGTAATGCCAGATCGTCACATTGGCCGCTTTTCTGTCTGAATGCTTACATTTATCGTCTGCAAACTTATGTTGCGTACTGCGGTATGCGGAGACACTAAAAGCATCACACTAGAACACAGAAGAAGCTTCAAAGTTGATGTAATCGGCCAGTAAGAAGCAGTACAATTCAAGTTTCAGTTATTGATTATTGACTTGTTAGCCGTCTTTGGTGCCTTGGACATGACCGAGGACCTTAAGAATTAGCATGAAACAAAGTCTGGCAGCCACGTTACACGAGAAAACGTGAAAAGTGTTGATTTGTAGTAACAACCTAAGAAATCGACCCGTGTGGACCATTAGCTATCGCATCGTTGTAATGCCAGATCGTCACATTGGCTGCTTTTCTGTCTGAAACGCTTACATTTATCGTCTGAAACCTTATGTCGCGTGCTGTGGTATGCGGAGACACTAAAAGCATCACACTAGAACACAGAAGAAGCTTCTATATTGATGTAATCGGCCAGTAAGAAGCAGTACAAATCATGTTTTAGTTATCGATTATTGACTTATTAGAAGGCTTTGGTGCCTTGGACAAGACCGAGGATCTCAAGATTTGGCATGAAACGAGGCCTGGCAGCCACGTTACACGAGAGAATTTGAAAAGTGATCATAAGTAGTAAAAACCTAAGAAATCCGTCCGTTTGCTCCATTTGCTATCGCGTCGACGTAATGCCAGATCGTCACATTGGCCGTTTTTCTGTCAAAAACGCTTACATTTATCGTCTGCAAACTTGTGTCGCGTGCTGCGATATGCGGAGGCACTATAAGCTTCACACTAGAACACAGAAGAAGCTTCTAAGTTGATGTAATCGGCCAGTAAGAAGCAGTACAATTCAAGTTTTAGTTATCTATTATTGACTTATTAGCCGGCTTTGGTGCCTTGCAAATGACGGAGGACCTTAAGATTAGGCATGAAACGAGGTCTGGCAGCCACGTTACACGAGAGAATGTCAAATGTATTCACATGTACTAAAAGGGTAAGATATCGGCCCGTTTGCTCCATTTGCTATCGCATCGACGTAATGCCAGATCGTCACATTGGCCGCTTTTCTGTCTGAAACGCTTACATTTATCGTCTGCAATGTTATGTCGCGTGCTGCGGTATGCGGAGACACTAAAAGCATCAGTCTAGAACACAGAAGAAGCTTCTAACTTGATGTAATCGGGCAGTAAGGAGCAGTACAATTCAAGTTTTAGTTATCAATTATTGACTTGTTAGCCGGTTTTGGTTCCTTGGTCATGACTGAGGACCTTAAGATTTGACATGAAAGGAGGTCTAAAAGCCACGTTACACGAGAGAATGTGAAAAGTGTTCATATGTAGTAAAAACCTAAGAAATCGGCCCGTTAGGTCCATTTGCTATCTAATGGACGTAATGTCAGATCGCCACATTGGCCGCTTTTCTGTCTGAAACGCTTTCACTTATCGTCTGCAAACCTATGTCGCGTGCTGCGGTATGCGGATACATTAAAAGACTCACACTAGATGACAGAAGAAGCTTCTTAGTTGATGTAATCGGCCAGTAAGAAGCAGTACAATTCAAGTTTTAGGTATCGATTATTGACTTATTAGCCGACTTAGGTGCCTTGGACATGACCGAGGACCGTAAGATTTGGCATGAAACGAGAACGCTACACGAGAGAATGTGAAAATTGTTCATATGTAGTAAAAACCTAAGAAATCGGTACGTTTGCTCCATTTGCTATCGCATCAACCTAATGCCAGATCGTCACATTGGCCGCTTTTCTGTCTGAATCGCTTACATTTATCGTCTGCAAACTTATGTCACGTGCTGCGGTATGCAGAGACACTAAAAGCGTCACACTAGAACACAGAGGAAGCTTCTCAGTTGATGTAATCGGCCAGTAATAAGCAGTACAATTCAAGACTTTGTTATCGATTATTGACTTATAAGTCGGCTTTGGTGCCTTGGATATGACCGAGGAACTTAAGAATTGACATGAAACAAAGTCTGGCAGCCAGGATACACGAGAGAATGAGAAAAGTGTTCATATGTAGTAAAAACCTAAGACATCGGCCCGTTTGCTTTATTTGCTATCGCATCGACGTAATGAAAGATCGTCACATTGGCCGCTTTTCTGTGTGAAACGCTTACATTTGTCGTCCTCAAACTTATGTCACGTGTTGCGGTATGTGGAGACATTAAAAGCATCACAAAAGAACACAGAAGGAGCTTCTAAGTTGATGTAATTGGCCAGTAAGAAGCAGTACAATTCAAATTTTCGGTATTGATTATTGACTTATTAGCCGGCTTTGGTGCATTGGACATGACCGAGGGCCTTAAGATTTCGCATGAAACGAGGTCTGCCAGCCACGTTACACTAGAGAATGTGAAAAGTGTTCATAAGTATTAAAAACCTAAGAAATCGGCCAGCTTGCTCCATTTGCTATCGCACCGACGTAATGCCAGATCGTCACATTGGCCGTTTTTCTGTCTGAAACGCTTACATTTATCGTCTGCAACGTTATGTCGCGTGCTGTGGTATGCGGAGACACTAAAAGCATCAATCTAGAACACAGAAGAAGCTTCTAACTTGATGTAATCGGGCAGTAAGGAGCGGTACAATTCAAGATTTACTTATCGATTGTTGACTTATTAGCTGGCTTTGGTGCCTTGGACATGACCAAGGACCTCAAGATTTGGCATGAAACGAGTTCTGGCAGCCACGTTACGCAAGGGTATTTGAAAGGTGTTCATATGTTGTAAGAACCAAAGAAATCGGCCAGTTTGCTCCATTTGCTATCGCATCGACGTAGTGCCATATCGTCACATTGGCCACATGTCTGCCTGAAACGCTTACATTTATCGTCTGCAAACTTTTGTCGCGTGCTGCGGTATGCGGAGACACTAAAAGCATCACACTAGAACATAGAAGAAGCTTCTAAGTTGATGTAATCGCCCAGCAAGAAGCAGTACAATTCAAGGTTTAGTTAACAATTATTGACTTGTTAGCCGGCTTTGGTTCCTTGGTCATGACTGAGGACCTTAAGATATGACATGAAAGGAGGTCTGGCAGCCACGTTACACGAGAGAATGTGAAAAGTGTTCATATGTAGTAAAAACGTAAGAAATTGGCCCGTTAGCTCCATTTGCTACCAAATCGACGTAAAGCCAGATCGTCACATTGGCCGCTTTTCTGTCTGAAACGCTTAGACATATCGTCTGCAAACTTATGTCGCGTGCTGCGGTATTCGGAGGCACTAAAAGACTCACACTAGAAGACAGAAGAAACTTCTCAGTTGATGTAATCGGCCAGTAAGAAGCAGTACAATTCAAGTTTAAGTTATCGATTATTGACTTATTAGCTGGCTTTGGTGCCTTCGACATGACCGAGGACCTTAAGATTTGACATGAAACGAGGTCTGGCAGCCACGTTACACGAGAGAATGTGCAAAGTGTTCATATGTAGTAGTAATATAAGAAATCGGCCCAAAAGCTCCATTTGCTATCGAATCAACGTAATGCCAAATCGTCACATTGGCCGCTTTCCTGTCTGAAAAGCTTACATTTATCGTCTGCAAACTTATGTCGCGTGCTGCGGTATGCGGAGACACTAAAAGCATCACACTAGAACACAGAAGAAGCTTCTAAGTTGATGTAATCGGGCAGTAAAGAGCGGTACAATTCAAGTTTTAGGTATCGATTATTGACTTATTAGCCGCCATAGGTGCCTTGGACATGACCGAGGACCGTAAGATTTGGCATGAAACGAGGTGTGGCAGACTCGTTACGCGAGAGAATGTGAGAAGTGCTCATATGTAGTAATAACCTAAGACAAGGCCCGTTTGCTCCATTTGCTATCGCATCGACGTAATGTCAGATCGTCACATTGGCCGGTTTTCGGTCTCAATCGCTTACATTAATCGTCTGCTAACTTATGTCGCATGGTGCGGTACGCGGAGACACTAAAAGCAGCACACTAGAACAAAGAAGAAGCTTCTAAGTTGATATAATCGGCCAGTAAGAAGCAGTACAATTCAAGGTTTAGTTATCGATTATTGACTTATTAGCGGTCTTTGGTGCCTTGGACAGGACTGAGGACCTTAAGAATTAGCTGAAACGAAGTCTGGCAGCCACGTTACACGAGAGAATGTGAAAAGTATTCATATGTAGTAACAACCTAAGAAATCGGCCCGTTAGCTCCATTTTCTATCGAATCGACGTAATTCCAGATTGTCACATTGGCCGTTTTTCTTTCTGAAACGCTTACATTGATCGTCTGCTAACTTATGTCGCGTGCTGCGGTATGCGGAGACACTAAAAGCATCACACTAGAACACAGAAGAAGCTTCTCAGATGATGTAATCGGCCAGTAAGAAGCAGTACAATTCAAGGTTTAGTTATCGATAATTGACTTATTAGCCGGCTTTAGTGCCTTGGTCATGACCGAGGACCTTAAGATTTGACATGAAACGAGGGCTGGCAGCAACGTTACACGAGAGAATGTGAAAAGTGTTCATATGTAGTAAAAACCTAAGAGATCGGCCCGTTTGCTCCATTTGCTTTCGCATCGACGTAATGCCAGATCGTCACATTGGCCGTTTTTCTGTCTCAAACGCTTACATTTATCGCCTGCAAACTTATGTCAAGTGTTGCGGTATGCGGAGACACTAAAAGCATCACACTACATAACAGAAGAAGCTTCTAAGTTGATGTAATCGTCCAGTAGGAAGCAGTACAATTGAAGTTTTAGTTATCAATTATCGACTTATTTGCCGGCTTTGGTGCCTTGGACAAGACCGAGGACCTTAGGTTTTGACATGAAACGAGGTGTGGCAGCCACGCTACATGAGGGAAAGTGAAAACTGTTCATATGTAGTAAAAACCTAAGAAATCGGCCCGTTTGCTCCATTTGCTATCGCATCGACTAAATGGGAGTATGTCACATTGGCCGCTGTTCTGTCTGAAACGCTTACATTTATGGTCTGCAAACTTATGTCGCGTGCTGCGGTATGCGGAGACACTAGAAGCATCACACTAGAACACAGAAGAAGCTTCTAAGTTTATGTATCCGGCCAGTAAGAAGCAGTACAATTCAAGATTTAGTTATCGATTATTGACTTGTTAGCCGGCTTTTGTGACTTGGACATGACCGAGGACCTCATGATTTGGCATGAAACGAGGTCTAGCAGCCACGTTACACGAGAGAATGTGAAAAGTTTTCATGTGTAGTAAAAACGTAAGAACTCGGCCCATGTGCTCCATTTGATATCGCATCGACGTAGTGCCAGATCGTTACATTGGCCGCTTTTCTGTCTGGAACGCATACATTTATCGTCTGCTAACTTATGTCGCGTGCTGTGGTATGCGGAGACACTAAATGCATCACACTAGAACACAGAAGAAGCTTCTAAGTTGATGTAATCGGCCAGTAAGAAGCAGTACAATTCAAGTTTTAGTTGTCGATTATTGACTTATTACCCGGCTTAGGTGCCTTGGACATAACCCAGGACCGTAAGATTTGGCATGAAACGTGAACGTTACACGAGAGAATGTGAAAAGTGTTCATATGTAGTAAAAACCTAAGAAATCGGCCCGTTTGCTCCATTTGCTTTCGCATCGACATAATGCCAGATCGTCACATTGGCCGTTTTTCTGTCTGAAACGCTTACATTTATGATATGCAAACTTATGTCGCGTGCTGCGCTATGCGGAGACACTAAAAACATCACACTAGAACACAGAAGGAGCTTCTCAGTTGATGTAATCGGCCAGTAAGAAGGAGTACAATTCTTCGTTTAGGTATCGATTATTGACTTATTAGCCGGCTTTGGTGCATTGGACATGACCGCGGACCTTAAGATTTGACATGAAGCGAGGTCTGGCAGCAATGTTACACGAGAGAATGTGAAAAGAGTTCATATGTAGTAAAAACCTAAGAAATCGGCCCGTTAGCTCCATTTGCTATCTAATCGACGTAATGCCAGATCGTCACATTGGCCGCTTTTCTGTCTGAAACGCTGACATTTATCGTCTGTAAACTTATGTCGCGTGGTGCGGTATACAGAGACACTAAAAGCATCACACTAGAAGACAGAAGAAGCTTCTCAGTTGATGTAATCGGCCAGTAAGAACCAGTACAATTCAAGTTTAATTATAGATTATTGAATTATTAACCGGCTTTGGTGCCTTAGACATGACCGAGGACCTAAAGATTTGACATGAAACTAGGTCTAGCAGCCACGTTACATGAGGGAAAGTGAAAAGTGTTCATATGTAGTAAAAACCTAAGAAATCGGCCCGTTTGCTCCATTTCCTATCGCATCGACTAAATGGAAGTTTGTCACATTGGCCGCTGTTCTGTCTGAAACGCTTACATTTATGGTCTGCAAACTTATGTCGCGTGCTGCGGTATGCGGAGACACTAGAAGCATCACACTAGAACACAGAAGAAGCTTCTAAGGTCATGTATTCGGCCAGTAAGAAGCAGTACGATTCAAGATTTAGATATCGATTATTGACTTATTAGCCGGCTTTTGTGACTTGGACATGACCGAGGACTTCATGACTTGGCATGAAACGAGGTCTAGCAGCCACGTTACACGAGAGAATGTGAAATGTATTCATATGTAGTAAAAACCTAAGAACTCGGCCCATGTGCTCCATTTGATATCGCATCAACGTAGTGCCAGATCGTTACATTGGCCGCATTTCTGTCTGGAACGCTTACATTTATCGTCTGCAAACTTATGTCGCGTGCTGTGGTATGCGGAGACACTAAATGCATCACACTAGAACACAGAAGAGGCTTCTAAGTTGACGTAATCGGCCAGTAGAAGCAGTACAATTCAAGTTTTAGATGTCGATTATTGACTTATTAGCCGGCTTAGGTGCCTTGGACATGACCGAGGACCGTAAGATTTGGCATGAATCGAGAATGTTACTCGAGAGAATGTGAAAAGTGTTTATATGTAGTAAAAACCTAAGAAATCGGCCCGTTTGCTCCATTTGGTTTCGCATCGACATAATGCCAGATCGTCACATTGGCCGTTTTTCTGTCTGAAACGCTTACATTTATGGTCTGTAAACTTATGTCGCGTGCTGCGGTATGCGGAGACACTAAAAGCATCACACTAGAACACAGAAGAAGCTTCTCAGTTAATGTAATCGGCCAGTAAGAACCAGTACAATTCAAGTTAAATTATGGATTATTGAATTATTAGCCGGCTTTGGTGCCTTGGACATGACCGAGTACCTTAAGATTTGGCATGAAACGAGGTCTGGCAGCAACGTTACACGAGAGAATGTGAAAAGTGTTCATATCTAGTAAAAACCTAAGAAATCGGCCCGTTAGCTCCATTAGCTATCGAATCGACGAAATGCCAGAACGTCACATTGGCCGCTTTCCCGTCTGAAACGCTTACATTTATCGTCTGCAAACTTATGTCGCGTGCTGCGGAATGCGGAGACACTAAAAGCATCACACTAGAACACAGAAGAAGTTTCTAAGTTTATGTAATCGCCCAGTAAGGAGCAGTACAATTAAAGGTTTAGTTATCGATTATTGACTTATTAGCCGGCTTTAGTGCCTTGGTCATGACCGAGGACCTTAAGATTTGACATGAAACGAGGGCTGGCAGCAACGTTACACGAGAGAATGTGAAAAGTGTTCATATGTAGTAAAAACCTAAGAGATCGGTCCGTTTGCTCCATTTGCTTTCGCATCGACATAATGCCAGATCTTCACATTGGCCGTTTTTCTGTCTGAAACGCTTACATTTATCGCCTGCAAACTTATGTCGCGTGTTGCGGTATGCGGAGACACTAAAAGCATCACACTACATAACAGAAGAAGCTTCTAAGTTGATGTAATCGTCCAGTAAGAAGCAGTACAATTGAAGTTTTAGTTATCAATTTTCGACTTATTTGCCGGCTTTTGTGACTTGGACATGACCGAGGACCTGATGACTTGGCATGAAACGAGGTCTAGCAGCCATGTTACACGAGAGAATGTGAAAAGTATTCATATGTAGTAAAAACCTAAGAACTCGGCCCATGTGCTCCATTTGATATCGCATCGACGTAGTGCCAGATCGTTACATTGGCCGCATTTCTGTCTGGAACGCTTACATTTATCGTCTGAAAACTTATGTCGCGTGCTGTTGTATGCGGAGACACTAAATGCATCACACTAGAACACAGAAGAGGCTTCTAAGTTGATGTAATCGGCCAGTAGAAGCAGTACAATTCAAGTTTTAGATGTCGATTATTGACTTATTAGCAGCCTTAGGTGCCTTGGACATGACCGAGGACCGTAAGATTTGGCATGAATCGAGAACGTTACTCGAGAGAATGTGAAAAGTGTTCATATGTAGTAAAAACCTAAGAAATCGGCCCGTTTGCTCCATTTGCTTTCGCATCGACATAATGCCAGATCGTCACATTGGCCGTTTTTCTGTCTGAAACGCTTACATTTATGGTCTGCAAACTTATGTCGCGTGCTGCGGTATGCGGAGACACTAAAAGCATCACACTAGAACACAGAAGAAGCTTCTAAGTTGATGTAATCGGCCAATAAGAAGCAGTACAATTCAAGTTTTAGTTATCGATTATTGACTTATTAGCCGGCCTTGGTGCCTTGGTCACGACCGAGGACCTGAAGATTTGACATGAAACGAGGTCTGGCAGCCACGTTACACGAGAGAATGTGAAAAGTGTTCATATGTAGAAAAAACCTAAGAAATCGGCCCTTTAGCTCCGTTTGCTATCTAATCGACGTATTGCCAGACCGTCACATTGGCCGCTTTTCTGTCTGAAACGCTTACATTTATCGTCTGCAAACTTATGTCGTGTGCTGCGGTATGCGGTGACACTAAAAGCATTACACTAGAACACAGATGAATCTACTAAGATGATGTAAACGACCAGTAAGAAGCAGTACAATTCAAGTTCTAGTTTCCGATTATTGACATATTAGCCGGTTTTGGTGCCTTGGACATGACCGAGTACCTTAAGATTTGCCATGAAACGAGGTTTGGCAGCAACGTTACACGAGAGAATGTGAAAAGTGTTCATATCTAGTAAAAACCTAAGAAATCGGCCCGTTAGCTCCATTTGCTATCGAATCGACGAAATGCCAGAACGTCACATTGGCCGCTTTCCCGTCCGAAACGCTTACATTTATCGTCTGCAAACTTATGTCGCGTGCTGCGGAATGCGGAGACACTAAAAGCATCACACTAGAACACAGAAGAAGTTTCTGAGCTTATGTAATTGGCCAGTGAGAAGCAGTACAATTCAAATTTTTGTTATCGATTATTGACTTATTAGCCGGCTTCGGTGCCTTGGACATGACCGAGGAACTTAAGATTTAGCATGAAACAAAGGTTGGCAACCACGTTACACGAGACAATGTGAAATGTGTTGATATGTAGTAAAAACCTAAGAAATCTTCCCGTTTGCTCCATTTCCTATCGCATCGACGTAATGCCAGTTCGTCACATTGGCCGCTTTTCTGTCTGAAACGCTTCCATTTATCATCTGCAAACTCATGTCGCGTGCTGCGGCATGCGGAGACACTAAAACCATCACACTAGAACACGGAAGAAGTTTCTAAGTTGATGTAATCTGCCAGTAAGGAGCAGTACAATTCAAGGTTTACTTATCGTTTATTGACTTATTAGCCGGCTTTGGGGCCTTGGACATGACCGAGGACCTTAAGATTTGGCATTAAACGATGTCTGGCAGCCGCGTTACACGAGAGAATGTAAAAACTGATCATATGTAGTAAAAATCTAAAAAATCGGTCCGATTGCTCCATTTGCTATCTTGTCGACGTAATGCCAGATCTTCACATTGGCCGCTTTTCTGTCTTAAACGCATACATTTGTAGTCTGCAATCTTATGTCGCATGGTGCGGTAGGCGGAGACACTAAAAGCATCACACTAGAACACAGAAGAAGCTTCTAAGTTGATGTAATCGGCCAATAAGAAGCAGTACAATTCAAGTTTTAGTTATCGATTATTGACTTATTAGCCGGCCTTGGTGCCTTGGTCACGACCGAGGACCTGAAGATTTGACATGAAACGAGGTCTGGCAGCCACGTTACACGAGAGAATGTGAAAAGTGTTCATATGTAGAAAAAACCTAAGAAATCGGCCCTTTAGCTCCGTTTGCTATCTAATCGACGTATTGCCAGACCGTCACATTGGCCGCTTTTCTGTCTGAAACGCTTACATTTATCGTCTGCAAACTTATGTCGTGTGCTGCGGTATGCGGTGACACTAAAAGCATTACACTAGAACACAGATGAATCTACTAAGATGATGAAATCGACCAGTAAGAAGCAGTACAATTCAAGTTCTAGTTTCCGATTATTGACATATTAGCCGGTTTTGGTGCCTTGGACATGACCGAGTACCTTAAGATTTGGCATGAAACGAGGTTTGGCAGCAACGTTACACGAGAGAATGTGAAAAGTGTTCATATCTAGTAAAAACCTAAGAAATCGGCCCGTTAGCTCCATTTGCTATCGAATCGACGAAATGCCAGAACGTCACATTGGCCGCTTTCCCGTCCGAAACGCTTACATTTATCGTCTGCAAACTTATGTCGCGTGCTGCGGAATGCGGAGACACTAAAAGCATCACACTAGAACACAGAAGAAGTTTCTGAGCTTATGTAATTGGCCAGTGAGAAGCAGTACAATTCAAATTTTTGTTATCGATTATTGACTTATTAGCCGGCTTCGGTGCCTTGGACATGACCGAGGAACTTAAGATTTAGCATGAAACAAAGGTTGGCAACCACGTTACACGAGACAATGTGAAATGTGTTGATATGTAGTAAAAACCTAAGAAATCGGCCCGTTTGCTCCATTTGCTATCGCATCGACGTAATGCCAGATCGTCACATTGGCCGTTTTTCTATCTGAACGCTTCCATTTATCATCTGCAAACTTATGTCGCGTGCTGCGCATGCGGAGACACTAAAACCATCACACTAGAACACGGAAGAAGTTTCTAAGTTGATGTAATCTGCCAGTAAGGAGCAGTACAATTCAAGTTTTACTTATCGTTTATTGACTTATTAGCCGGCTTTGGGGCCTTGGACATGACCGAGGACCTTATGATTCGGCATGAAAAGAGGACTGGCAGCCTCGTTACGCGAGGGAATTTGAGAAGTGTTCATATGTTGTAAAAACCTAAGAAATCGGCCGTTTGCTCCATTTGCTATCGCATCGACGTAATGCCAGATCGTCACATTGGCTACTTTTCTGTCTGAAACGGTTAGATTTATCGTCTGCAAACTTATGTCGCTTGCTGCGGTATGCGGAGACACTAAAAGCATCATACTAGAACATGGAAGAAGCTTCTAAGTTGATGTAGTCGGCCAGTAAGGAGCATTACAATTCAAGTTTTAGTTATCAAATACTGACTTATTAGCCGGCTTTGGTGCCTTGGACATGACCGAGGACCTTAGGATTTGGCATGAAACGATGTCTGGCAGCCGCGTTACACGAGAGAATGTAAAAACTGTTCATATGTAGTAAAAATCTAAAATATCGGTCCGATTGCTCCATTTGCTATCGCGTCGACGTAATGCCAGATCTTCACATTGGCCGCTTTTTTGTCTTAAACGCATACATTTATAGTCTGCAAACTTATGTCGCATGGTGCGGTAGGCGGAGACACTAAAAGCATCACACTAGAACACAGAAGAAGCTTCTAAGTTGATGTAATCGGCCAGTAAGAAGCAGTACAATTCAAGTTTTAGTTATCGATTATTGACTTATTAGCCGGCTTTGGTCCCTTGGTCACGACCGAGGACCTGAAGATTTGACATGAAACGAGGTCAGGCAGCCACGTTACACGAGAGAATGTGAAAAGTGTTCATATGTAGAAAAAACCTAAGAAATCGGCCCTTTAGCTCCGTTTGCTATCTAATCGACGTATTGCCAGACCGTCACATTGATTGCTTTTCTGTCTGAAACGCTTACATTTATCGTCTGCAAACTTATGTCGTGTGCTGCGGTATGCGGTGACACTAAAAGCATCACACTAGAACACAGATGAATCTTCTAAGTTGATGTAATCGGCCAGTAAGAAGCAGTACAATTCAAGTTCTTGTTTCCGATTATTGACATATTAGCCGGTTTTGGTGCCTTGGACATGACCGAGTACCTTAAGATTTGGCATGAAACGAGGTCTGGCAGCAACGTTACACGAGAGAATGTGAAAAGTGTTCATATCTAGTAAAAACCTAAGAAATCGGCCCGTTAGCTCCATTTGCTATCGAATCGACGAAATGCCAGAACGTCACATTGGCCGCTTTCCCGTCTGCAACGCTTACATTTATCGTCTGCAAACTTATGTCGCGTGCTGCGGAATGCGGAGACACTAAAAGCATCACACTAGAACACAGAAGAAGTTTCTAAGTTTATGTCATTGGCCAGTAAGAAGCAGTACAATTCAAATTTTAGTTATCGATTATTGACTTATTAGCCGGCTTCGGTGCCTTGGACATGACCGAGGAACTTAAGATTTAGCATGAAACAAAGGTTGGCAACCACGTTACACGAGACAATGTGAAATGTGTTGATATGTAGTAAAAACCTAAGAAATCGGCCCGTTTGCTCCATTTGCTATCGCATCGACGTAATGCCAGATCGTCACATTCGCCGCTTTTCTGTCTGAAACGCTGACATTTATCGTCTGCAAACTTATGTCGCTTGGTGCGGTATACAGAGACACTAAAAGCATCACACTAGAAGACAGAAGAAGCTTCTAAGTTGATGTAATCGGCCAGTAAGGAGCAGTACAAATCAAGTTTTAGGTTTCGATTATTGACTTATTATCCGGCATTGGTGCCTTGGACATGACCGAGGACCTTAAGATTTGGCACGAAACGAGGTCTGGCAGGCACGTTACACGAAAGATTGTGAAAGGTTTTCATATGTAGTAAAAAAATAAGAAATCGGTCCATTTGATGCATTTGCTATCTCATCGTCATAGTGCCATATCGTCACATTGGCCGCTTTTCAGTTTGAAACGCTTAAATTTATGGTCTGCAAACTTATGTCGCGTGCTGCGGTATGCGGAGACACTAAAAGCATCACACTAGAAGACAGAAGAAGCTTCTCAGTTGATGTAATCGGCCAGTAAGAAGGAGTACAATTCTTGGTTTAGGTATCGATTATTGACTAATTAGCCGGCTTTGGTGCATTGGACATGACCGAGGACCTTAAGATTTGACATGAAGCGAAGTCTGGCATCAATGTTACACGAGAGAATGTGAAAAGAGTTCATATGTAGTAAAAACCTAAGAAATCGGCCCGTTAGCTCCATTTGCTATCTAATCGACGTAATGCCAGATCGTCACATTGGCCGCTTTTCTGTCTGAAACGCTGACATTTATCGTCTGCAAACTTATGTCGCGTGCTGTGGTATGCGGAGACACTAAATGCATCACACTAGAACACAGAAGAAGCTTCTAAGTTGATGTAATCGCCCAGTAAGGAGCAGTACAATTCAAGGTTTAGTTATCGATTATTGACTTATTAGCCGGCCTTAGTGCCTTGGTCATGACCGAGGACCTTAAGATTTGACATGAAACGAGGGCTGGCAGCAACGTTACACGAGAGAATGTGAAAAGTGTTCATATGTAGTAAAAACCTAAGAGATCGGTCCGTTTGCTCCATTTGCTTTCGCATCGAAACAATGCCAGATCTTCACATTGGCCGTTTTTCTGTCTGAAAAGCTTACATTTATCGCCTGCAAACTTATGTCGCGTGTTGCGTTATGCGGAGACACTAAAAGCATCACACTACATAACAGAAGAAGCTTCTAAGTTGATGTAATCGGCCAGTAAGAAGCAGTACAATTGAAGTTTTAGTTATCAATTATCGACTTAATTGCCGGCTTTGGTGATTTGGACAAGACCGAGGACCTTAGGTTTTGGCATGAAACGAGGTCTGGCAGCCACGTTACATGAGGGAAAGTGAAAACTGTTCATATGTAGTAAAAACCTAAGAAATCGGCCCGTTTGCTCCATTTGCTATCGCATCGACTAAATGGGAGTATGTCACATTGGCCGCTGTTCTGTCTGAAACGCTTACATTTATGGTCTGCAATCTTATGTCGCGTGCTGCGGTATGCGTAGACACTAGAAGCATCACACTAGAACACAGAAGAAGCTTCTAAGTTTATGTATTCGGCCAGTAAGAAGCAGTACAATTCAAGATTTAGTTATCGATTATTGAGTTGTTAGCCGGCTTTTGTGACTTGGACATGACCGAGGACCTCATGATTTGGCATGAAACGAGGTCTAGCAGCCACGTTACACAAGAGAATGTGAAAAGTATTCATATGTAGTAAAAACGTAAGAACTCGGCCCATGTGTTCCATTTGATATCGCATCGACGTAGTGCCAGATCGTTACATTGGCCGCTTTTCTGTCTGGAACGCTTACATTTATTGTCTGCAAACTTATGTCGCGTGCTGTGGTATGCGGAGACACTAAATGCATCACACTAGAACACAGAAGAAGCTTCTAAGTTGATATAATCGGCCAGTAAGAAGCAGTACAATTCAAGTTTTAGTTGTCGACTATTGACTTATTATCCGGCTTAGGTGCCTTGGACATGACCGAGGACCGTAAGATTTGGCATGAAACGAGAACGTTACACGAGAGAATGTGAAAAGTGTTCATATGTAGTAAAAACCTAAGAAATCGGCCCGTTTACTCCATTTACATTCGCATTGACATAATGCCAGATCGTCACATTGGCCGTTTTTCTGTCTGAAACGCTTACATTTATGATCTGCAAACGTATGTCGCGTGCTGCGCTATGCGGAGACACTAAAAGCATCACACTAGAACCCAGAAGAAGCTTCTCAGTTGATGTAATCGGCCAGTAAGAAGGAGTACAATTCTTCGTTTAGGTATCGATTATTGACTTAATAGCCGGCTTTGGTGCATTGGACATGACCGAGGACCTTAAGATTTTACATGAAACGAGGTCTGGCAGGAATGTTACACGAGAGAATGTGAAAAGAGTTCTTATGTAGTAAAAACCTAAGAAATCGGCCCGTTAGCCCCATTTGCTATTTAATCGACGTAATGCCAGATCGTCACATTGGCCGCTTTTCTGTCTGAAACGCTGACATTTATCGTCTGCAAACTTATGTCGCGTGGTGCGGTATACAGAGACACTAAAAGCATCACACTAGAAGACAGAAGAAGCTTCTCAGTTGATGAAATCGGCCAGTAAGAAGCAGTACAATTCAAGGTTTAGTTATCGATAATTGACTTATTAGCCGGCTTTAGTGCCTTGGTCATGACCGAGGACCTTAAGATTTGACATAAGACGAGGGCTGGCAGCAACGTTACACGAGAGAATGTGAAAAGTGTTCATAAGTAATAAAAACCTAAGAAATCGGCCCGTTAGCTCCATTTGCTATCGCATCGACGTAATGCCAGATCGTCAAATTGGCCGCTTTTCTGTCAGAAACGCTTACATTTAAGGTTTTCAAACTTATGTCGCATGCTGCGGTATCCGGAGACACTAAAAGCATCACGCTAGAAAACAGAAGAAGCTTCTAAGTTGATGTAATCGGGCAGTAAGGAGCAGTACAATTCAAGTTTTAGGTATCGATTATTGACTTATTAGCCGGCTTTGGTGTATTGGACATGACCAAGGTCCTTAAGATTTGGCATGAAACGAGGTGTGGCAGCCACGTTACACGAGACAATGTGAAAAGTGTTCATATGTAGTAAAAACCTAAGAAATCAGTTCGTTTGCTCCATTTGCTATCGCATCGACGTAATACCAGATCATCACATTGGCCGTATTTCTGTCTGAAACACTTACATTTATTGCCTACAAACATATGTCGCGTGCTGCGGTATGCGGAGACACTAACAGCATCACACTAGAACACAGAAGAAGCTGCTAAGTTGATGTAATCGGCCAATAACGAGCAGTTCATTCAAGTCTTAGTTACCGATTTTTTAATTTATTATCCGGCTTTGGTACCTTGGACATGACCAAGGACCTTAAGATTTGGCATGAAACGAGGTCTGGCAGGCACGTTACACGAGAGAATGTGAAAAGAGTTCATAAGTAGTAAAAACCTAAGAAATCGACCCGTGTGCTCCATTTGCTATCGCATCGACGTAATGCCAGATCGTCACATTGGTCGATTTTCTGTCTGGAACGCTTAAATTTTCGTCTGCAAACTTATCTCGCGTGCTGTGGTATGCGGAGACACTGAAAGCATCACTCTAGAACACAGAAGAAGCTTCTAAGTTGATGTAATCGGCCAGTAAGAAGCAGTACAATTCAAGTTTTAGTTATCGATTATTGACTTAGTAGCCGGCTTTGGTGCCTTGGACATGACCGAGGACCTTAAGATTTGACATGAAACGAGGTCTGGCAGCCACGTTACACGAGAGAATGTGAAAAGTGTTCATATGTAGTAAAAACCTAAGACATCGACCCGTTTCCTCCATTTGCTACCACATCGGCGTAATGCCAGATAGTCACATTTGCCGCTTTTCTGTCAGAATCGCCTAAATTTATCGTTTGCAAACTTATGTCGCGTGCTGCGGTATGCGGAGACACTAAATGCATCACACTAGAACACAGAAGAAGCTTCTAAGTTGATATAATCGGCCAGTAAGAAGCAGTACAATTCAAGTTTTAGGTATCCATTATTGACTTATTAGCTGGCTTTGGTGTAGTGGACATGACCAAACCTTAAGATTTGGCATGAAGCGAGGTCTGGCAGCCACGTTACAGGAGAGAATGTGAAAAGTGTTGATATGTAGGAAAAACCTAAGAAATCGGCCCGTTTGCTCCATTTGCTATCGCATCGACGTAATGCCAGATCGTTACATTGGCCGTTTTTCTATCTGAACGCTTACATTTATCGCCTGCAAACTTATGTCGCGTGCTGCGGTATGCGGAGACACTAAAAGCATCACACTAGAACACAGAAGAACCTTCTAAGTTGATGTAATCGGCCAGTAAGATGCAGTACAATTTATGTTTTAGTTATCGATTATTGATTTATTATCTGGCTTTGGTGCCTTGGACATGACCGAGGACCTTAAGTTTGGCATGAAACGAGGTCTAGCAGCCACGTTACATGAGAGAATGTGAAAAGTGTTCATATGTAGTAAAAACCTAAGAAATCGGCCTGTTTGCTGTATTTGCTATCGCATCGACGTAATGCCAGATCGTCACATTGGCCGCTTTTCTGTCTGAAACGCTTACATTTATCGTCTGCAAACTTATGTCGCGTGCTGCGGTATGTGGAGACACTAAAAGCATCACACTAGAACACAGAAGAAGCTTCTAAGTTGATGTTGATGTTGTTCGAGTATAATGACTTTTTTGGAGACTAGAAATCTACTCTGTAGGAATCAGCATGGGTTTCGAAAAAGACGGTCATGTGAAACCCAGCTAGTGCTATTCGTCCACGAGACTCAGAGGGCCATAGATACGGGTTCACAGGTAGATGCCGTGTTTCTTGACTTCCGCAAGGCGTTCGATACAGTTCCCCACAGTCGTTTAATGAACAAAGTAAGAGCGTATGGACTATCAGACCAATTGTGTGATTGGATTGAGGAGTTCCTGGATAACAGGACGCAGCATGTCATTCTCAATGGAGAGAAGTCTTCCGAAGTAAGAGTGATTTCAGGTGTGCCGCAAGGGAGTGTCATAGGACCGTTGCTATTCACAATATTCGTAAATGACATTGTGGATGACATCGGAAGTTCACTGAGGCTTTTTGCGGATGATGCTGTGGTGTATCGAGAGGTTGTAACAATGGAAAATTGTACTGAAATGCAGGAGGATCTGCAGCGAATTGACGCATGGTGCAGGGAATGGCAATTGAATCTCAATATAGACAAGTGTAATGTGCTGCGAATACACAGAAAGATAGATCCTTTATCATCTAGCTACAAAATAGCAGGTCAGCAACTGGAAGCAGTTAATACCATAAATTATCTGGGAGTACGCATTAGGAGTGATTTAAAATGGAATGATCATATAATGTTGATCGTCGGTAAAGCAGATGCCAGACTGAGATTCATTGGAAGAATCCTAAGGAAATGCAATCCGAAAACAAAGGAAGTAGGTTACAGTACGCTTGTTCGCCCACTGCTTGAATACTGCTCAGCAGTGTGGGATCCGTACCAGGTAGGGCTGATAGAAGATATAGAGAAGATCCAACGGAGAGCAGCACGCTTCGTTACAGGATCATGTAGTAATCGCGAAAGCGTTACGGAGATGATAGATAAATTCCAGTGGAAGACTATGCAGGAGAGACGCTCAGTAGCTCGGTACGGGCTTTTGTCAAAGTTTCGAGAACATATCTTCACCGAAGATTCAAGCAGTATATTGCTCCCTCCTACGTATATCTCGCGAAGGGACCATGAGGATAAAATCAGAGAGATTAGAGCCCACACAGAGGCATACCGACAATCCTTCTTTCCACAAACAATACGAGAATGGAATAGATGTGAGAACCGATAGAGGTACTCAAGGTACCCTCCGCCACACACCGTCAGGTGGCTTGCGGAGTATGGATGTAGATGTAGAGATGTAGATGTAATGGACCAGTAAGAAGCAGTACAATTCAAGTTTTAGTTATCGATTATTGATTTATTAGCCGGCATTGGTGCCTTGGACATGACCGAGGACCTTAAGATTTGGCATGAAACTAGGTCTGGCAGCCACGTTACACGAAAGATTATGAAAGGTGTTCATATGTAGTAAATAAATAAGAAATCGGTCCATTTGATCCATTTGCTATCTCATCGTCATAGTGCCAGATCGTCACATTGGCCGCTTTTCAGTCTGAAACGCTTACATTTATCGTTTGCAAACTTATGTCGCGTGCTGCGGTATGCAGAGACACTAAAAGCATCACACTAGAACAAAGAAGAAGCTTCTAAGTTGATGTAATCGGCAGTAAGAAGCAGTACAATTCAAGTTTTAGTTATCGATTATTGACTTATTAGCCGCCTTTGCTGCCTTGGACATGACCGATGACCGTAAGATTTGGCATGAAACGAGAACGTTACACGAGAGAATGTGAAAAGTGTTCACATGTAGTAAAAACCTAAGAAATCGGTCCGTTTGCTCCATTTGCTATCGCATGGACCTAATGCCAGATCGTCACATTGGCCGCTTTTCTGTCTGAAACGCTTACATTTATCGTCTGCAAACTTATGTCGCGTGCTGCGGTATGCGGAGACACTAAAAGCATCACACTAGAACACAGAAGAAGCTTCTAAAATGATGTATTCGGTCAGTAACAAGCAGTACAATTCAAGTTTTACGTATCGATTATTGACTTATGAGCCGACATTTGTGCCGTGGACATGCCCGAGGACCTTATGATTAGGCATGAAACGAGGTCTGGCAGCTACGTTACACGAGAGAATATGAAAAGTGTTCATGTGTAATAATAACATAAGAAATCGGCCCCTTAGCCCCATTTGCTATTGAATCGACGTAATGCCAGATCGCCACATTGGCCGCTTTCCTGTCTGAAACGCTTACATTTGTCGTATGCAAACTTATGTCGCATGCTGCGGTATGTGGAGACACTAAAGGCATCACACTAGAACACAGAAGAAGCTTCTAAAATGATGTATTTGGTCAGTAAGATGCAGTACAATTCAAGTTTTAGGTATCGATTATTGACTTATGAGCCGGCTTTTGTGCCTTGGACATGACCGAGGACCTTATGATTTGGCATGAAACGAGGTGTGGCAGCCACGTTACACGAGAGAATGTGAAAAGTGCTCATATGGAGTAATAACCTAAGACAAGGCCCGTTTGCTCCATTTGCTATCGCATCGACGTAATGTCAGATCGTCACATCGGCCGTTTTTCGGTCTGAAACGCTTACATAAATCGTCTGCAAACTTATGTCGCGTGCTGCGGTATGCGGAGACACTAAAGGCATCACACTAGAACACAGAAGAAGCTTCTATATTGATGTAATCGGCCAGTAAGAAGCAGTACAATTCATGTTTTAGTTATCGATTATTGACTTATTAGCCGGCTTTGGTGCCTTGGACATGACCGAGGACCTCAAGATTTGGCATGAAGCGACGGGTTGGCAGCCACGTTACACGAGAGAATTTGAAAAATATTCATATGTAGTAAAAACCTAAGAAATCGGTCCGTTTGCTCCATTTGCTATCGCGTCGACGTAATGCCAGATCGTCACATTGGCCATTTTTCTGTCAGAAACACTTACATTTATCGTCTGCAAACTTACGTCGCGTGCTGCGATATGCGGAGGCACTAAAAGCATCACACTAGAACACAGAAGAAGCTTCTAAGTTGATGTAATCGGCCAGTAAGAAGCAGTAATATTCAAGTTTTAGTTATCGATTACTGACTTATTACACGGCTTAGGTGCCTTGCAAATCACGGAGGACCTTAAGATTAGGCATGAAACAAGTTCTGGCACCCACGTTACACGAGAGAATGTCAAATGTATTCATATGTACTAAAAGGGTAAGAAATCGGCCCGTTTGCTCCATTTGCTATCGCATCGACGTAATGCCAGATCGTCACATTCGGCGCTTTTCTGTCTGAAATGCTTACATTTATCGTCTGCAAACTTATGTCGCATGCTGCAGTATGCGGTGACACTAAAAGTATCACCCTAGAACACGGAAGAAGCTTCTAAGCTGATGTAATCGGCCAGTAATAAGCAGTACAGTTCAAGACTTTGTTATCGATTATTGACTTATAAGTCGGCTTTGGTGCCTTGGGTATGACCAAGGACCGTAAGAATTGACATGAAACAAGGTCTGGCAGCCAGGATACACGAGAGAATGAGAAAAGTGTTCATATGTAGTAAGAACCTAAGACATCGGCCCGTTTGCTCAATTTGCTATCACAACGACGTAATGCCAGATCGTCACATTGGCCGCTTTTCTGCCTGAAAAGCTTACATTTATCGCCTACATGATTATGTCATATGCTGCGGTATGCGGAGACACTAAAAGCATCACACTAGAACACAGAAGAAACATTCTATGTTGATATAATCGGCCAGGAAGAAGCAGTACAATTCAAGTTCTAGTTATCGATTATTGACTTATTAGCCGACTCTGGTGCCTTGGACATGATCGAGGAACTTTAGAGTTGGCATTAAACGAGGTCTGGCAGCCACGTCACACGAGGGAATGTGAAAAGTGTTCATATGTACTAAAAACCTAAGAAATCGGCCCGGTTGCTATATTTGCTATCGCTCGACGTAATGCCAGATCGTCACATTGGCCGCTTTTCTGTCAGAAACGTATACATTTGTCGTCCTCAAACTTATGTCACGTGTTGCGGTATGCGGAGACACTAAAAGCATCACAAAAGAACACAGAAGGAGCTTCTAAGTTGATGTAATTGGCCAGTAAGAAGCAGTACAATTCAAATTTTCGGTATTGATAATTGACTTATTAGCCGGCTTTGGTGCCTTGGACATGACCGAGGGCTTTAAGATTTCGCATGAAACGAGGTCTGCCAGCCACGTTACACGAAAGAGTCTGAAAGGTGTTCATATGTAGTAAGAAAATAAGAAATCGGTCCATTTGATCCATTTGCTATCTCATCGTCATAGTGCCAGATCGTCACATTGGCCGCTTTTCAGTTTGAAACGCTTAAATTTATCGTCTGCAAACTTATGTCGCGTGCTGCGGTATACAGAGACACTAAAAGCATCACACTAGAAGACAGAAGAAGCTTCTCAGTTGATGTAATCGGCCAGTAAGAACCAGTACAATTCAAGTTTAATTATCGATTATTGAATTATTAGCCGGCTTTGGTGCCTTGGACATGACCGAGGACCTAAAGATATGACATGAAACGAGGTCTGGCAGCCACGTTACATGAGGGAAAGTGAAAAGTGTTCATATGTAGTAAAAACCTAAGAAATCGGCCCGTTTGCTCCATTTCCTATCGCATCGACTAAATGGGAGTTTGTCACATTGGCCGCTGTTCTGCCTGAAACGCTTACATTTATGGTCTGCTAACTTATGTCGCGTGCTGCGGTATGCGGAGACACTAGAAGCATCACACCAGAACACAGAAGAAGCTTCTAAGTTTATGTATTCGGCCAGTAAGAAGCAGTACAATTCAAGATTTAGTTATCGATTATTGACTTATTAGCCGGCTTTTGTGACTTGGACATGACCGAGGACCTCATGATTTGGCATGAAACGAGGTCTAGCAGCCACGTTACACGAGAGAATGTGAAAAGTATTCATATGTAGTAAAAACCAAAGAACTCGGCCCATGTGCTCCATTTGATATCGCATCGACGTAGTGCCAGATCGTTACATTGGCCGCTTTTTTGTCTGGAACGTTACATTTATCGTCTGGAAACTTATGTCGCGTGCTGTGGTATGCGGAGACACTAAATGCATCACACTAGAACACAGAAGAGGCTTCTAAGTTGATGTAATCGGCCAGTAGAAGCAGTACAATTCAAGTTTTAGATGTCGATTATTGACTTATTAGCCGGCTTAGGTGCCTTGGACATGACCGAGGACCATAAGATTTGGCATGAATCGAGAACGTTACACGAGAGAATGTGAAAAGTGTTCATATGTAGTAAAAACCTAAGAAATCGGCCCGTTTGCTCCATTTGCTTTCGCATCGACATAATGCGAGATCGTCACATTGGCCGTTTATCTGTCTGAAACGCTTACATTTATGGCCTGCAAACTTATGTCGCGTGCTGCGGTATGCGGAGACACTAAAAGCATCACACTAGAACACAGAAGAAGCTTCTCAGTTGATGTAATCGGCCAGTATGAATCAGTACAATTCAAGTTTAATTATCGATTATTGAATAATTAGCCGGCTTTGGTGCCTTGGACATGACCGAGTACCTAAAGATTTGACATGAAACGAGGTCTGGCAGCGACGTTACATGAGGGAAAGTGAAAACTGTTCATTTGTAGTAAAAACCTAAGAAATCGGCCCGTTTGCTCCATTTCCTATCGCATCGACTAAATGGGAGTTTGTCACATTGGCCGCTGTTCTGTCTGAAACGCTTACATTTATCGTCTGCAAACTTATGTCACGTGCTGCGGTATGCGGAGACACTAAAAGCATCACGCTAGATCACAGAAGCAGCTTCTAAGTTGATGTAATCGGGCAGTAAGCAGCAGTACAATTCAAGTTTTAGGTATCCATTATTGACTTATTAGCTGGCTTTGGTTTATTGGACATTACCAAGGACCTTAAGATTTGGCATGAAGCGAGGTCTGGCAGCCACGTTACACGAGACAATGTGAAAAGTGTTCATATGTAGTAAAAACCTAAGAAATCAGCCCGTTAGCTCCATTTTCTATCGAATCGACGTAATTGCAGATTGTCACATTGGCGGTTTTTCTTTCTGAAACGCTTACATTTATCGTCTGCTAACTTATGTCGCGTGGTGCGGTATGCGGAGACACTAAAAGCATCACACTAGAAAACAGAAGAAGCTTCTAAGTTGATGTAATCAGCCAGTAAGAGGCTGTACAATTCAAGTTTTAGTTATCGATTATTGACTTATTAGACGGCTTTGGTACCTTGGACATGACCGAGGACTTTAAGAATTGGCATGAAACGAGGTGTGGCAGCCACGTTACACGAGAGAATGTGAAAAGAGTTCATATGTATTAAAAACCTAAGAAATCGGCCTGTTTGCTCTATTTGCTATCGTATCGACGTAATGCCAGATCGTCACATTCGCCGCTTTTTTGCCTGAAACGTTTACATTTATCGTCTGAAAACTTATGTCGCGTGTTGCGGTATGCGGAGACACTGAAAGCATCACACTAGAACACAGAAGAAGCTTCTAAGTTGATGTAATCGGCCAGTAAGGAGCAGTACAATTCAAGTTTTAGTTATCGATTTTGACTTATTAACCGGCTTTGGTGCCTTGAACATGACCGAGGACCTTTAGATTTGGCATGAAACGAGGTCTGGCGCCCACGTTACACGAGAGAAGGTGAAAAGGGTTCATATGTAGTAAAAAGCTAAGAAATCGGCCCGTTTGCTCCTTTTGCTATCGCATCGACGTAATGCCAGATGGTCACAATGGCCGCTTTTCTGTCTGAATCGCATACATTTATCGTCTGCAAACTTATGTCGCGTGTTGCGGTATGCGCAGTGACTAAAAGCATCGGCCAGTAAGAAGCAGTGCAATTCAAGTTTTAGTTATCGATTATTGACTTATTAGCCGGCTTTGGTGGCTTGGACATGACCGAGGACCTTAATATTTGGCATGAAACGAGGTCTGGCAGCCATGTTACACGAGAGAATGTGAAAAGTGTTCATATGTTGTAAGAACCTATGACATCGGCCCGTTTGCTCCATTTGCTATCGCATCGATGTAATGCCAGATCGTCCCATTGGCCGCTTTTCTGTCTGAAACGCTTACATTTATGGTCTGTAAACATATGTCGCGTGGTGCGGTATGCTGAGGCACTAAAAGCATCACACTAGAACACAGAAGAAGCTGCTAAGTTGATGTAATCGGCCAGTAAGAAGCAGTGCAATTCAAGTATTAGTTATCGATTATTGACTTAATAGCCGGCTTTGGTGCCTTGGACATGACGGAGGACCTTAAGATTTGACATGAAACGAGGTCTGGCAGCCACGTTACGCGAGACAATGTGAAAAGTGTTCAAATGTAGTAAAAACCTAAGAAATCAGCCCGTTTGCTCCATTTGCTATGGTATCGAAGTAATGCCAGATCGTAACATTGGCCGCTTTTCTGTCTGAAACGCTTACATTTATCCACTGCAAACTGATGTCGCTGCCTGCGGTATGCGGACACACTAAATGCATCACACAAGAACACAGAAGAAACTTCAGAGTAATGTAATGGGCCAGTAAGAAGCAGTAGATTTCAAGTTTTAGTTATCGATAATGACTTATTAGCCGGCTTTGGTGCCTTGGACATAACCGAGGACCTTAAGATTTGGCATGAAACGAGGTCTGGGATCCACGTTAACGAGAAAATGTAAAAATTGTTCATTTGCAGTAAAAACCTAAGAAATCGGCCCGTTTGCTCCATTTGCTATCGCATCGATGTAATGCCAGATCGCCCCATTGGCCGTTTTTCTGTCTGAAACGCTTACATTTGTCGTCTGCAAACTTATGTCGCGTGCTGTGGTATGCGGAGACACTAAAAGCATCACACTAGAAAACAGAAGAAGCTTCTAAGTTGATGTAATCGGCCAGTAACAAGCAGTAAAATTCAAGTTTCAGTTATCGATTATTGACTTATTATCCGGCTTTGGTGCCTTGGACATGACCGAGGACCTTAAGATTTGGCATGAAACGAGGTGTGGCAGCCACGTTACACGAGAGTATGTGAAACATGTTCATATATTGTAAAAACCTAAGAAATCGGCCGGTTTGCTCCATTTGCTATCGCATCGACGTAATGCCAGATCGTCACATTGGCCGCTTTTCTGTCTGCAACGCTTACATTTATAGTCTGCAAACTTATGTCGCATGTTGCGGTATGCGCAGTGACTAAAAGCATCGGCCAGTAAGAAGCAGTGCAATTCAAGTTTTAGTTATCGATTATTGACTTATTAGCCGGTATTGGTGGCTTGGTCATGACCGAGGACCTTAATATTTGCCATGAAACGAGGTCTGGCAGCCACGTAACACGAGAGAATGTGAAAAGTGAACATATATTGTAAAAGCCTAAGAAATCGGCCCGTTTGCTCCATTTGCTATCGCATCGACGTAATGCCAGATCGTCACAATGGCCTCTTTTCTGTCTGAATCGCTTACATTTATCGTCTGCAAATTTATATGGCGTGCTGCCGTATGCGGAGACGCTAAAAGCATCACACTAGAACATAGAAGAAGCTTCTAAGTAGATGCAATCGGCCAGTAACAGGCAGTACAATTCAAGTTTTAGTTATTGATTATTGACTTATTAGCCGGCTTTGGTGCCTTGTTCATGACCGAGGACCTTACGATTTGGCATGAAACGAGGGCTGGCAGCCACGTTACACGATAGAATGTGAAAAGTGTTAATATGTAGTAAAAACCTAAGAAATCGGCCGGTTTGCTCCATTTGCTATCGCATCGACGTAATGCCAGATCGTCACATTGGCCGCTTTTCTGTCTGAAACCCTTACATTTATCGTCTCCAAACCTATGTCGCGTGCTGCGTTATGCGCAGAGACTAAAAGCATCGGCCAGTAAGAAGCAGTCCAATTCAAATTTTAGTTATCGATTATTGACTATTTTGCTGGCTTTGGTACATTGGACATGACCGAGGACCTTAAGATTTGGCATGTAACGAGGTGTGGCAGCCACGTTACACGAGAGTATGTGAAACGTGTTCATATATAGTAAAAACCTAAGAAATCGGCCCGCTTGATACATTTGCTATCGCATCCATGTATTGCCAGATCGTCACATTGGCCGCTTTTCTGTCTGAAATGCGTACATTTATCGTCTACAATCTGATATCGCGTGGTGCGGTATGCGCAGACACTAAAAGCATCACACTAGAACACAGAACAAGCTTCTAAGTTGATGTAATCGGCCAATAACATGCAGTACAATTTAAGTTTTATTTATGGATTATTGTCTTATTAGCCGGCTGTGGTGCCTTGGACATTACCGAGGTTCCTAAGATTTGGCATGAAACGAGGGATGGCAGCCACGTTACACGTATGTGAAACCTGTTGATATGTAGTAAAAGCCTAAGAAATCGGCCCGTTTGCTCCATTTGCTATCGCATCGATGTAATGCCAGATCGTCCCATTGGCCGCTTTTCTGTCTGAAACGCTTACATTTGTCGTCTGCAAACTTATGTCGCGTGCTGTGGTATGCGGAGACACTAAAAGCATCACACTAGAAAACAGAAGAAGCTTCTAAGTTGATGTAATCAGCCAGTAAGAGGCTGTACAATTCAAGTTTTAGTTATCGATTATTGACTTATTAGACGGCTTTGGTACCTTGGACATGACCGAGGACTTTAAGATTTGGCATGAAACGAGGGCTGGCAGCCACGTTACATGAGAGAATGTGAAAAGAGTTCATATGTATTAAAAACCTAAGAAATCGGCCTGTTTGCTCTATTTGCTATCGCATCGACGTAATGCCAGATTGTCACATTGGCCGCTTTTCTGTCTGAAACGCTTACATTTATCGTCTGCAAACTTATGTCGCGTGCTGCGGTATGCGGAGACACTAAAAGCTTCACACTAGAACACGGAACAAGCTTCTAAGTTGATGTAATCGGCCAGTAAGAGGCAGTACTATTCAAGTTTTAGGTACCGATTATTGACTTATTAGCCGGCTTTGGTGCCTTGGACATGACCGAGGACCTTAAGAATTGCGTGATACGAGGTCTGGCAACATCGTTACACGAGAGCATGTGAAAAGTCTTCATATGTAGTAAAAACCTAACAAATCGGCCCCTTAGCTCTATTTGCTATCGCATCGACGTAATGCCAGATCGTCACATTGACCGCTTTTCTGTCTGATACGTTTATATTTGTCGTCTGCATACTTATGTCACGTGCTGCGGTATGCGGAGACACTAAAAGCATCACACTAAACACAGAAGAAGCTTCTAAGTTGATGCAATCGGCCAGTAACAGGCAGTACAATTCAAGTTTTAGTTATCGATTATTGAGTTATTAGGCGGCTTTGATGCCTTGGACATGACCGAGGACCATAAGATTTGGCATGAAACGAGGTGTGGCAGCCACGTTACACGAGAGTATGTGAAACGTGTTCATATACAGTAAAAACCTAACAAATCGGCCCGCTTGCTCCATTTGCTATCACATCGATGTAATGCCAGATCGTCACATTGGCCTCTTTTCTGTCTGAAACGCTTACATTTATCGTCTGCAATCTGATATCGCGTGGTGCGGTATGCGGAGACACTAAAAGCGTCACACTAGAACACAGAAGAAGGTTCTAAATTGATGTAATCGGCCAGTAAGAAGCAGTACAATTCAAATTTTAGTTATCGATTATTGACTAATTAGTCGGCTTTGGTGCCTTGGACATGTCCGAGGACCTTAATGTTTGGGATGAAACGAGGTCTGGCAGCAACGTCACACGAGTGGTGCGGTATGCGGAGACACTAAAAGCGTCACACTAGAACACAGAAGAAGGTTCTAAATTGATGTAATCGGCCAGTAAGAAGCAGTACAATTCAAATTTTAGTTATCGATTATTGACTAATTAGTCGGCTTTGGTGCCTTGGACATGACCGAGGACCTTAATGTTTGGGATGAAACGAGGTCTGGCAGCAACGTCACACGAGGGAATGTGAAGAGTGTTCATATGTAGTACAAACCTAAGAAATCGGCCCGTTTGCTCCATTTGCTATCGCATCGACGTAATGCCAAATCGTCACATTGGCCACTTTTCTGTCTGAAACGCTTACATTTATCGTTTGCAAACTTATGTCGCATGCTGCGGTATGCGGGGACACTAAAAGCATCACACTAGAACACAGAAGAAGCTTCTAAGTTGATGTAATCGGCCAGTAACAAGCAGTAAAATTCAAGTTTCAGTTATCGATTATTGACTTATTATCCGGCTTTGGTGCCTTGGACATGACCGAGGACCCCCCCAGGGGGTCCACAACTCTTTTGTGGACACGTGCGTAGCGAGCACGGGACCCCGAGCTAATGTGGCCCTCCTTCCTTTCCGGGCTGCATACCTTCCCTTCCCTTTCCGCATCCCTCCCCGTCCCCCATCTTCGCCCCCCCCCCCCTCACCTCTGGCTCTTTCCTTCCCTTTCTCCCCCTCTGGGAGTATGGTTTGTGCCTACGTCCGGAGACGGACGCTCGAAACTGTTCCAAATTCCTTGCTTTTACACTTGCAAGTACTCGTCCTTCCTCTGTCCTTCTCTTTTCCTTCCCTCTTCTCCTTGCCCTTTTCTCCGATGCGGCGTTTGAGACCCCCTTTTCTTTCCTTTCCCTTTCTCTTTTTTCCTCCCTGTGCGTGTCTGAAGGCCGACCCACGCACTTCCATGCGTAGCCGGTGACGGGGTAACGCGTAATTCCCCGCCCCGGGTAGACAGGTAGGACACGTACGTACCCCCTGGTAACGGCCAGGCCCAGGGAGGGGTGATTACCCGAGCTGATACCTTCCGAAAGTGCCGATTGGTCCCTCCGTCCGTTTGTCGGGAGGTGTGACCTGAGGTGTGAACAATCACCTAAGGCGGGTGTGCCCTCAGTGAGGGCCCCCACAAGGGAGGAACGCGCCATCGGAGACTCCGGTAATCATGGGGGATTCTTCCGCAATGGTTTCCTCACCTTCCACTATGTCTGCTCACAAACGTAAGTTCACTGAGTCTCAGCCACAGACGGTTCTTCCATCGTTGCCACAGTTCCTTGTTGTTTCTGGGTCTGACGAAGGTCACGACTTTTCCACGGTCAACCCTTTCATTATTCAGAAAGGTGTCGACGCAATTGCGGGTCCTGTAAAGTCTTGTTCCAGATTACGGAATGGCACCCTGTTGTTAGAAACACACAGTGCCCTCCAGGCTCAAAAATTGCTGCGTACTTCTCTGCTCCACACCTTCCCTGTCCGGGTGGAACCGCACCGTACCTTAAATTCCTCGCGTGGAGTCGTTTATACACGCTCCCTCGATGGATTGTCTGACGAAGAAATTCAGCACTATCTGTCTGACCAAGGCGTCACGGCTGTTCATCGGGTTATGAAAAGGGTTGACTCGAACATCATTCCAACCCGCACTGTCTTCTTGACATTTGACAAAGTTCAACTCCCATCAAAAATCAAAGCAGGCTATGAGATAATTTCCGTTCGCCCTTATGTCCCAAACCCTACGCGTTGCTATCGATGTCAGCGGTTCAATCACACCAGCCAGTCCTGTTCCAATCCGGCCAAATGTGTTACGTGTGGCAGGGATGCCCATGAGGGTGCTTGTCCACCTCCATCCCCTCGCTGCATCAACTGTATGGGTGACCACGCTGCTTCCTATCGAGATTGCCCTGTTTTTAAGGACGAAAAGCTGATCCAGGAAATAAGAGTGAAGGAAAAGGTGTCGACCTTTGCTGCTCGAAAGTTACTCGCCAGTCGACAGCCCACCGTGCCTCAGAAAGGAAAATACAGCACTGTCCATGCTTCTCCTCGGCCAACAAAGGAGGCGGCCACGCAGACTTGCGACCTCACATTTAGTACCACGGTCGTCAGATCGGCCAGCGCAAAGATCGCCCGTTCAACCTCACCTCTTTCGCCTGCCCACTCTCTGGCTCACCCTTCGTCGGGTTCTGCTAAATCTCGAGCCCAAAAGTCAGACGCCAAGTCTTCAAAAAAAGAGCATTCTCGTGAAGAGTTTTTACGTACTGCAACTTCACAACCATCGGTTCCTCCTTCATCTAAACATACCTCCAAGAAGGCTACGAAGAAACAAAGTTCATCTCCTTCTCCGCCAAGGCGTGTCCATCTACAGCTCCACCTGGCGGAAATCGCCCTCGGCCATCTTCTGTGTCGCCGAGGCGCACTGTTGGTGCCCGGTCAACTGGCCGATCGTTGGTGGCAGGAGCTGCTCCTGACCAACCTATGGATCAGGATCTTCTGCCTTCGACTGAATGCCATTCCATGCTATCGGTCGCAAGCTCTGAGCAGTCGTTGAGTTGACAGCACCCTTGGTCACGTTCCTCCATTTTCTGTTCACCCTATGTCCATTATCCACTGGAATATCCGCGGCATTCGCGCCAATCGGGAGGAATTGTCGATCCTCTTACGATCCTACTCACCGGTCATCTTCTGTCTTCAGGAAACAAAGCTGCGTCCCCATGACCGCTTTGTTCTCCCTCATTTTCAGTCCGTCCGATATGACCTCCCCTCTGTTGAAGGCACTCCAGCCCATGGAGGACTCATGATTCTGCTCCATGATACTCTCCATTATCACCCAATCCCCTTAAACACTTCCTTCCAAGCTGTCGCCGTCCGTCTTTCCCTTTCTGGATACACGTTCTCTCTTTGTACGGTATACATTCCATCGTCTACACCAATGGCACGAGCTGATCTCCTTCATCTTCTTGATCAGCTTCCACCCCCCTATTTGCTGGTTGGGGACTTCAATGCCCACCACCCGCTTTGGGGATCTCCACATCCTTGTCCACGTGGCTCACTATTGCTAGACGTCTTCCACCAAGCGGATCTAGTCTGCCTCAACACTGGGGTCCCCACCTTTTTGTCTGCCTCCACGGCAAATTTATCCCATTTGGACCTTGCGGTCGGTACTGTTCCGCTAGCTCGGCGCTTCGAATGGTTCGCCCTTGATGATACACACTCGAGTGACCACTTTCCATGTGTTCTTCGACTGCAGCCTCAACTGCCATATATGCGCTCGCGACGCTGGAAGTTTGCCCAAGCCGATTGGACACTTTTTTCGTCTCTAGCGACATTCGATGACCGTCGCTTTCCCAGCGTCGACGATGAGGTCACACATTTTACCGACGTTATTCTCACAGCTGCGGAACGTTCAATACCACGCACCTCCGAATTGCCCCGGCGCCCTCCAGTTCCTTGGTGGAACGAGGCATGCCGTGACGCAATACGTGAGCGGCGACGTGCTCTTCGCATTTTCCGTCACCATCCAACTTTGTCCAACTGTATCCGATATAAGCAGCTCCGTGCGCGATGCCGTCGCGTCATCCGCGATAGCAAGAAGGCAAGCTGGAAATTCTTTACTAGCTCATTTAACAACTTCACTCCCTCCTCGGAAGTTTGGAGTCGGCTTCGACGGTTCTCAGGCGCGCCTAGTTTCTCCCCGGTCTCTGGGCTCACTGTCGCGCATGATACCTTAGTGGACCCCGTCGCAATTTCTAACTCATTGGGTCAGCACTTTGCTGAGATATCGAGCTCTTCAAATTACCCGCCAGCGTTTCTCCCGAAGAAACGTGCAGCGGAAGTGCGACATCTTGCTTTCTCCTCTCAAAATCGCGAAAGCTACAATACTGTTTTCTCCATGCGGTAACTCCAACATGCCCTCTCTTCTTCTCGCTCCTCCGCCCCAGGACCGGATGGTATCCATGTCCAAATGTTGCTGCATTTATCGACCCATAGCCTGCGTTACCTCCTTCGCCTTTATAATCGAATTTGGACCGACAGTACCTTTCCCAGGCGATGGCGGGAAGCTATTGTCGTTCCCGTTCCGAAACCTGGAAAGGACAAACATCTCCCCTCTAGCTATCGCCCCATTTCTCTCACGAGTAGTGTCTGTAAGGTTTTGGAGCGTATGGTGAATTACCGTTTAGCTTGGTGGCTGGAGTCCCGCAGTCTTTTAACACCAGCCCAATGCGGATTCCGAAAGCATCGTTCTGCTGTTGACCATCTTGTTGCTCTCTCCACTTATATCATGAACAATTTTCTCCGGAAACGCCAAACGGTAGCAATATTTTTTGATCTGGAGAGAGCGTACGATACCTGTTGGAGGACAGGCATCCTCCGCACACTGTTCTCTTGGGGCTTTAGAGGCCGGCTGCCCCTTTTTCTTCGCGAATTTATGGCAGAGCGCACGTTTAGGGTGCGGGTGAGCACTACTCTCTCCCGTACTTTCTCCCAAGAAAACGGGGTACCCCAGGGCTCCGTGCTGAGTGTTGTACTGTTTGCCATCGCCATTAATCCAATTATGGATTGTCTCCTTCCTGATGTCTCGGGCTCCCTCTTTGTGGACGATTTTGCGATCTACTACAGCTCTCAACGGACCAGCCTTCTTGAAAGACGTCTTCAAGGATGTCTCGATCGCCTCCACTCGTGGAGCATCGAAACCGGCTTCCGTTTCTCACCCAGTAATACCGCTTGTGTTAATTTTTGGCGTCGTAAGGAGTTTCTTCCGCCCTCCTTACATCTAGGTCCTGTCAACCTTCCGTTTTCCGACGTCGCTAAATTCTTGGGTCTTATGTTTGACAGAAAACTGTGCTGGTCCTCCCACGTTTCCTATCTTTCGGCTCGCTGTCTGCGTTCCCATAACACCCTCCGCGTCCTGAATGGTACGTCTTGGGGAGCGGACCGAGTGGTCCTTCTCCGCCTCTATCGCGCCTTAGTGCGCTCGAAATTGGATTATGGAAGCATAGTCTACTCCTCTGCTCGGCCGTCTATTCTTCGGCGTCTCGACTCTATCCACCACCGTGGATTACGTTTAGTGTCTGGAGCTTTTTACACCAGCCCTGTGGAAAGCCTTTATGCTGAGACTGCTGAACCTCCGCTGTCCAATCGGCGAGCAGTCCTTCTGAGTCGTTATGCTAGCCATCTGTCTTCCATGCCTGCTAATCCAGCCCATAACCTTTTTTTCGACGCCTCCTTTGATGTCGGGTATGCAGGCCGCTCCTCCTCCCTACTACCCCCGGGAGTCCGCTTCCGTCAACTGCTCCATTCTCTTTCCTTCCGCTTTCCTAAAACCTTCTTGACAACTTGGGGTACAGCACCGCCTTGGCTCCGTCCCCGGATCGACTTGCTCAGAGACCTATGTCAATTTCCCAAGGATGGTACCCCTACACTTGTTTACCGTCGGGCATTTGCTGCTCTATGTGCACAAATGACGGAAGCCACATTTATTTACACCGATGGCTCGAAAACATCGTTAGGTGTAGGGAGTGCCTATATTGTTGGCGACACCCCAAATCACTTTCGGCTTCCCGACCAGTGTTCGGTTTATACTGCGGAGCTTTACGCTGTTCTCCAGGCTGTCCACTACATCCGCCGCCATCAGCGGATACAGTACGTAATCTGCTCAGATTCTCTCAGCTCTCTCCTAAGTCTCCAAGCTCTTTACCCTGTGCACCCTCTGGTCCACCGGATTCAGGACTGTCTGCGCTTGCTCCACCTGGGGGGCGTCTCAGTGGCGTTCCTCTGGCTCCCGGGACACGCTGGTATCTGTGGAAATGAGGCGGCCGATATAGCGGCCAAGGCTGCAGTCTCTCTTCCTCTGCCAGCTCTTCAGTCTCTTCCGTTTACCGATCTACGGAGCGGTTTATGTCGCCAAGTTACTCATTTATGGCATGCGCATTGGTCAACACTTCCCCACAATAAATTGCGGGAAGTGAAAGCCCTTCCTTGCGCTTGGACCTCTTCCTCCCGAACGCGTCGTCGGGAGGAGGTAATTTTAGCTCGACTCCGGATAGGGCACTGTCTTTTTAGTCATCGACATCTTTTAAGCGGTGATCCTCCCCCACTATGTAACCACTGCTCTCAGATGTGGACGGTCAGACACCTTTTAATTGAATGCCCCTATTTTAATCCGTTACGCTCCCGTCTACAGCTTTCGCCTGATCTATCGTCGATTTTAGCAGATGACACGCGCTCAGCTGACCGCGTTCTACAGTTTATTAGTGACAGTGAAATGACGTCAGTCATTTGAAGCTTTTGGGGGACAACCAACCCCTTTCTATAGTGGACTTTTAAGCATTCCTTCTGCCTTTAGTTTCTCAAATTTTCTGACTTTGTTTCCATTGCTGCTGATTTTAAATTTCGTTTTTTTCCTGTTTTCTACGTCACGGGCTGGGCGCTAATGACCATAGAAGTTTTGCGCCCTAAAACCACAAACAAAAAAAAAAAAAAAATGACCGAGGACCTTAAGATTTGGCATGAAACGAGGTGTGGCAGCCACGTTACACGAGAGTATGTGAAACGTGTTCATATATTGTAAAAACCTAAGAAATCGGCCGGTTTGCTCCATTTGCTATCGCATCGACGTAATGCCAGATCGTCACATTGGCCGCTTTTCTGTCTGCAACGCTTACATTTATCGTCTGCAAACTTATGTCGCGTGTTGCGGTATGCGCAGTGACTAAAAGCATCGGCCAGTAAGAAGCAGTGCAATTCAAGTTTTAGTTATCGATTATTGACTTATTAGCCGGCTTTGGTGGCTTGGTCATGACCGAGGACCTTAATATTTGGCATGAAACGAGGTCTGGCAGCCACGTAACACGAGAGAATGTGAAAAGTGAACATATATTGTAAAAACCTAAGAAATCGGCCCGTTTGCTCCATTTGCTATCGCATCGACGTAATGCCAGATCGTCACAATGGCCTCTTTTCTGTCTGAATCGCTTACATTTATCGTCTGCAAACTTATGTGGCGTGCTGCCGTATGCGGAGACGCTAAGAGCATCACACTAGAACATAGAAGAAGCTTCTAAGTAGATGCAATCGGCCAGTAACAGGCAGTACAATTCAAGTTTTAGTTATTGATTATTGACTTATTAGCCGGCTTTGGTGCCTTGGACATGACCGAGGACCTTACGATTTGGCATGAAACGAGGGCTGGCAGCCACGTTACACGAGAGAATGTGAAAAGTGTTAATATGTAGTAAAAACCTAAGAACTCGTCCCGTTTGTTCCATTTGCTATCGCATCCACGTAATTCCAGATCGTCACATTGACCGCTTTACTGTCTGAAACGCTTACATTTACTTTCTGCAAATTTATGTCGCGTGCTGCGGTATGTGGAGACACTAAACGTATCACTAGAACACATAAGAATGATCTACATTTATGTAATCGGCCAGTAAGAAGCAGTACATTTCAAATTGTAGTTATCGATTATTGACTTATTAGCCGGCTTTGGTGCCTTGGACATGACCGAGGACCTGAAGATTTGGCACGAAACGAGGTCTGGCAGCCACGTTAACGAGAAAATTTGAAAATTGTTCATTTGTAGTAAAAACCTAAGAAATGCTCCATTTGCTACCGCATCGACCTGATGCCAGATTGTCACATTGGCCGCTTTTCTGTCTGAAACGCTTACATTTATCGCCTGCAAACTTATGTCGCGTGCTGCGGTATGCGGAGACACTAAAAGCATTAGACTAGAACCCAGAAGATGCTTCTAAGTCGATGTAATCGGCCAGTTAGAAACAGTACAATTCAAGTTTTAGTTATCGATTATTGACTTATTAGCCGGCTTTGGTGCCTTGGACATGACCGAGGACCTTAAGAATTGCATGAAACGAGGACTGGCAGCCACGTTACACGAGAGCATGTGAAAAGTATTCATATGTAGTAAAAACCTAAGAAATCGGTCCGTTAGCTCCATTTGCTATCGCATCGCCGTAATGCCAGATCGTCACATTGGCCGCTTTACTGTCTGAAACGCTTACATTTATCGTCTGCAATGTGATGTCGTGTGGTGCAGTATGCGGAGACACTAAAAGCATCACACTAGAACACAGAAGATGCTTCTAAGTTGATGTAATCGGCCAGTAAGTAGCAGTACAATTTATGTTTTATTTATGGATTATTGTCTTATTAGCCGGCTTTGGTACCTTGGACATAACCGAGGTTCCTAAGATTTGGCATGAAACGAGGTATGGCAGCCACGTTACACGTATGTGAAACGTGTTCATATATAGTAAAAACCTAAGAAATCGGCCCGTTTGCTCCATTTGCTATAGCATCGACTTAATGCCAGATCGTCACATTGGTCGCTTTTCTGTCTGAAACGCTTACATTTATCGTCTGCAAACTTATGTCGCGTGGTTCCGTATGCGGAGACACTAAAAGCATCACACTAGAACACAGAAGAAGCATCAAAGTTGATGTAATCGGCCAGTAAGAAGCAGTACATTTCAAGTTTCAGTTATCGATTATTGACTTATTAGCCGGCTTTGGCGCTTTGTACATGACCGAGGACCTTAAGATTTGGTATGAAACGAGAGAATGTGAGAAGTGTTCATATCTACATCTACATCTACGTCTACATCCTTTCTCCGCAAGCCACCTGACGGTGTGTGGCGGAGGGTACCTTGAGTACCTCTATCGGTTCTCCCTTCTATTCCAGTCTCGTATTGTTCGAGGAAAGAAGGATTGTCGGTATGCCTCTGTGTGGGCTCTAATCTCTCTGATTTTATCCTCATGGTCTCTTCGCGAGATATACGTAGGAGGGAGCAATATACTGCTTGACTCTTCGGTGAAGGTATGTTCTCGAAACTTTGACAAAAGCCCGTACCGAGCTACAGAGCGTCTCTCCTGCAGAGTCTTCCACTGGAGTTTATCTATCATCTCCGTAACGCTTTCGCGATTACTACATGATCCTGTAACGAAGCGCGCTGCTCTCCGTTGGATCTTCTCTATATCTTCTATCAACCCTATCTGGTACGGATCCCACACTGCTGAGCAGTATTCAAGCAGTGGGCCAACAAGCGTACTGTAACCTACTTCCTTTGTTTTCGGATTGCATTTCCTTAGGATTCTTCCAATGAATCTCAGTCTGGCATCTGCTTTACCGACGATCAACATTATATGATCATTCCATTTTAAATCACTCCTAATGCGTACTCCCAGATAATTTATGGTATTAACTGCTTCCAGTTGCTGACCTGCTATATTGTAGCTAAAAGATAAGGGATCTTTCTTTCTGTGTATTCGCAGCACATTACACTTGTCTACATTGAGATTCAATTGCCATTCCCTGCACCATGCGTCAATTCGCTGCAGATCCTCCTGCATTTCAGTACAATTTTCCATTGTTACAATCTCTCGATACACCACAGCATCATCCGCAAAAAGCCTCAGTGAACTTCCGATGTCATCCACAAGGTCATTTATGTATATTGTGAATAGCAACGGTCCTATGACACTCCCCTGCGGCACACCTGAAATCACTCTTACTTCGGAAGACTTCTCTCCATTGACAATGACATGCTGCGTCCTGTTATCCAGGAACTCCTCAATCCAATCACACAATTGGTCTGATAGTCCATATGCTCTTACTTTGTTCATTAAACGACTGTGGGGAACTGTATCGAACGCCTTGCGGAAGTCAAGAAACACGGCATCTACCTGTGAACCCGTGTCTATGGCCCTCTGAGTCTCGTGGACGAATAGCGCGAGCTGGGTTTCACATGACCGTCTTTTTCGAAACCCATGCTGATTCCTACAGAGTAGATTTCTTGTCTCCAGAAAAGTCTGTAAGTAGGCTGTTTATGTTTTCTAAATGTAAGTAGGCTGTTTATGTTTTCTCTATGTAAGTAGGCTGTTTATGTTTTCCTTTTGGCAACGTTACGTAGCGCTCAATATGAAAATCACTGGCTGTGCTGTGTGCAGTCTGTGGCTAGTTTGCATTGTTGTCTGCCATTGTAGTGTTGGGCAGCGGCAGCTGGGCTGTTAACAGCGCGTAGCGTTGCGCAGTTGGAGGTGAGCCGCCAGCAGTGGTGGATGTGGGGAGAGAGATGGCGGAGGTTTGTAATTTGTCATGAACTGATATATATATTATGACTTGTGATGATATCAAGGTAAATACATTGTTTGTTCTCTATTAATATCTTTCATTTGCTAACTATCCCTATCAGTAGTTAGTGCCTTCCATAGTTTGAATCTTTTATTTAGCTGGCAGTAGTGGCGCTCGCTGTATTGCAGTAGCTTGAGCAGCGACGATTTTTGTGAGGTAAGTGATTTGTGAAAGGTATAGTTTAATGTTAGTCAGGGCCATTCTTTTGTAGGGAATTTTGAAAGTCAGATTGCGTTGCGCTAAAATTATTTTGTGTCAGGTTAAGCACAGTCATGTAAAATTGTTCAAAGGGGACGGGGGCTATGTAAGTAGGCTGTTTATGTTTTCTCTATGTAAGTAGGCTGTTTATGTTTTCTCTATGTAAGTAGGCTGTTTATGTTTTCCTTTTGGCAACGTTACGTAGCGTTCAATATGAAAATCACTGGCTGTGCTGTGTGCAGTCTGTGGCTAGTTTGCATTGTTGTCTGCCATTGTAGTGTTGGGCAGCGGCAGCTGGGCTGTTAACAGCGCGTAGCGTTGCGCAGTTGGAGGTGAGCCGCCAGCAGTGGTGGATGTGGGGAGAGAGATGGCGGAGGTTTGTAATTTGTCATGAACTGATATATATATTATGACTTGTGATGATATCAAGGTAAATACATTGTTTGTTCTCTATTAATATCTTTCATTTGCTAACTATCCCTACCAGTAGTTAGTGCCTTCCATAGTTTGAATCTTTTATTTAGCTGGCAGTAGTGGCGCTCGCCGTATTGCAGTAGCTTGAGCAGCGAAGATTTTTGTGAGGTAAGTGATTTGTGAAAGGTATAGTTTAATGTTAGTCAGGGCCATTCTTTTGTAGGGAATTTTGAAAGTCAGATTGCGTTGCGCTAAAAATATTTTGTGTCAGGTTAAGCACAGTCATGTAAAATTGTTCAAAGGGGACGTTTCAAGTCATTATACTCGAACACAATACGTGTTCCAAAATTCTACAACTGATCGACGTTAGAGATATAGGTCTATAGTTCTGCACATCTGCTCGACGTCCCTTCTTGAAAACGGGGATGACCTGTGCCCTTTTCCAATCCTTTGGAACGCTACGCTCTTCTAGAGACCTACGGTACACCGCTGCAAGAAGGGGGGTAAGTTCCTTCGCGTACTCTGTGTGAAATTGAACTGGTATCCCATCAGGTCCAGAGGCCTTTCCTCTTTTGAGCGATTTTAATTGTTTCTCTATCCCTCTGTCGTCAATTTCGATATCTACCATTTTGTCATCTGTGCGACAATCTAGAGAAGGAACTACAGTGCCATCTTCCTCTGTGAAACAACTTTGGAAAAAGACATTTAGTATTTCGGCCTTTAGTCTGTCATCCTCTGTTTCAGTACCATTTTGGTCACAGAGTGTCTGGAAATTATGTTTTGACCCACCTACCGCTTTGACATAAGACCAAAATTTCTTAGGATTTTCTGCCAAATCAGTACACAGAACTTTACTTTCGAATTCATTGAACGCCTCTCGCATAGCCCTCCTCACACTACATTTCGCTTCGCGTAATTTTTGTTTGTCTGCAAGGCTTTGGCTATGTTTATGTTTGCTGTGAAGTTCCCTTTGCTTCCGCAGCAGTTTTCTAACTCGGTTGTTGTACCACGGTGGCTCTTTTCCATCTCTTACGATCTTGCTTAGCACATACTCATCTAACGCATTATGTACGACGGTTTTGAACTTTGTCCACTGATCCTCAACACTATCTGTACTTGAGACAAAACTTTTGTGTTGAGCCAACAGGTACTCTGAAATCTGTTTTTTGTCACTTTTTCTAAACAGAAAAATCTTCCTACCCTTTTTAATATTCCTATGTACGGCTGAAATCATCGATGCCGTAACCGTTTTATGATCGCTGATTCCCTGTTCTGCGTTAACTTTTTCAAATAGTTCGGGTCTGTTTGTCACCAGAAGGTCTAATATGTTATCGCCACGAGTCGGTTCTCTGTTTAACTGCTCAAGGTAGTTTTCAGATAAAGCACTTAAAAAAATTTCACTGGATTCTTTGTCCCTGCCACCCGTTATGAACGTCTGAGTCTCCCAGTCTATATGCGGCAAATTAAAATCTCCACCCAGAACTATAACATGGTGGGGAAATCTACTCGAAATATTTTCCAAATTATCCTTCAGGTGTTCAGCCACAACAGCTGCTGAGCCAGGGGGCCTATAGAGACATCCAATTACCATGTCTGAGCCTGCTTTAACCGTGACCTTCACCAAAATCATTTCACATTTCGGATCTCCGTCAATTTCCTTCGATACTATTGCACTTCTTATCGCTATAAACACGCCTCCCCCTTCACTGTCCAGCCTGTCTCTGCGGTATACATTCTAATCTGAGTTTAAGATTTCATTACCGTTTACGTCTGGTTTTAGCCAACTTTCTGTCCCTAGTACTATATGCGCGTTGTCACCGTTTATTAATGAGAGCAGTTCTGGGTCCTTTCTGTAGACGCTCCTGCAGTTTACTATTAGCACATTAATACTGTTATTCCCTGTTGCATTTTGCCTACTCCTACCTTGCCGCGTCTCAGGATGCGTCTTGTCGGTCCTAGGGAGGGAAGTATCTAACCTAAAAAAAACCCACGTGCATTCCACACGTACTCCGCTACCCTTGTAGCCGCTTCCGGTGTGTAGTGCACGCCTGACCTATTCAGGGGGACCCTACAATTCTCCACCCGATAGCGGAGGTCGAGAAATTTGCACCCCAGATCTCCGCAGAATCGTTTGAGCCTCTGGTTTAAGCCTTCCACTCGGTTCCAAACCAGAGGACCGCGATCGGTTCTGGGAACGATACTACAAATAGTAAGCTCTGACTTCACCCCGCGAGCGAGGCTTTCCGTCTTCACCATTTCCGCCAACCGCCTGTACGAACTGAGGATGACCTCTGCACCCAGACGGCAGGAGTCATTGGTGCCGACATGAGCAACAATTTGCAGCCGGGTGCACCCAGTGCTCTCTAACGAAGCCGGTAGGGCCTCCTCCACATCTCGGATGAGACCCCCCGGCAAGCAAACAGAGTGAACACTGGCCTTCTTCACCGACCTTCCCGCTATTTCCCTAAGGGGCTCCATCACCCACCTAACGTTGGAGCTCCCAATAACTAATATGTAGTAAAAACCTAAGAAATCGGCCCGTTTGCTCCATTTGCTATCGCAACGACGTAATGCGAGATTGTCACATTCGCCGCTTTTCTGTCTGAAACGCTTACATTTATCGTCTGCAAACTTATGTCGTATGCTGCGGTATGCGGAGAGAATAAAAGCATCACACTAGAACACAGAAGAAGCTTCTAAGTTGATGAAATCGGCCAGTGGGAAGCAGTACAATTCAAGTTTTAGTTATCGATTATTGATTTATTAGCCGGCTTTGGTGCCTTGGATATGACCGAGTACCTTAAGATTTGGCATGAAACGATTTCTGGCAGCCACGTTACACGAGAGAATGTGAAAACTGTTCATATGTAGTAAAATATTAAGAAGTCGGCCCGTTTGCTCCATTTGCTATCGCATCGACGTAATGCCAGATCGTCACATTGGCCGCTTTTCTGTCTGAATCGTTTACATTTGTCGTCTGCAAACTTATGTCGCATGGTGCGGTATGCGGAGACACTAAAAGCATCACACTACAACACGGAAGAAGCGTCTAAGTTGATGTAATCGGCCGGTAAGAAGCAGTACAATTCAAGTTTTAGTTATTGATTATTGACTTATTAGCCGGATTTGGTGCATTGGACAAGACCGTCGACCTTAAGATTTGGCATGAAACGAGGTCTGGCAGCCACATGACACAAGATAATGTGAAAAGTGTTCATATGTAGAAAAAAGCTGAGAAATCGGTCCGTTTGCTCCATTTGCTATAGCATCGACGTAATGCCAGATCGTCACATTGGGCGCTTTTCTGTCTGAAACGCTTACATTTATCGTCTGCAAACGTATGTTGCGTGGTGCGGAATGCGGAAACACGAAAAGCAACACACTAGAACACAGAAGAAGCTTCTATGTTGATGTAATCGGCCAGTTACAAGCAGTAGAATTCAAGTTTTAGTTATCGATTATTGACTTATTAGCTGGCTTTGTTGCATGAGCCATGACCAAGGACCTTAAGATTTGGCATGAAACGAAGTCTGGCAGCCACGTTACATGAGAGAATGTGAAAAGTGTTCATCTGTAGTAAAAACCTAAGAAGTCGGCCCATTTGCTCCATTTGCTATCGCATCGATGTAATGCCAGATCGCCACATTGGCCGCTTTTCTACCTGAAACGTTTACATTTATCGTCTGCAAACTTATGTCGCGTGGTGCGGTATGCGGAGAGACTGAAAGCATCACACTAGAAAACAGAAGAAGCTTCTAAGTTGATGTAATCAGCCAGTAAGAGGCTGTACAATTCAAGTTTTAGTTATCGATTATTGACTTATTAGACGGCTTTGGTACCTTGGACATGACCGAGGACTTTAAGATTTGGCATGAAACGAGGTGTGGCAGCCACGTTACACGAGAGAATGTGAAAAGAGTTCATATGTATTAAAAACCTAAGAAATCGGCCGGTTTGCTCCATTTGCTATCGCATCGACGTAATGCCAGATCGTCACATTGGGCGCTTTTCTGTCTGAATCGCATACATTTATCGTCTGCAAACTTATGTCGCGTGTTGCGGTATGCGCAGTGACTAAAAGCATCGGCCAGTAAGAAGCAGTGCAATTCAAGTTTTAGTTATCGATTATTGACTTATTAGCCGGCTTTGGTGGCTTGGACATGACCGAGGACCTTAATATTTGGCATGAAACGAGGTCTGGCAGCCATGTTACACGAGAGAATGTGAAAAGTGTTCATATGTAGTAAGAACCTATGACATCGGCCCGTTTGCTCCATTTGCTATCGGATCGATGTAATGCCAGATCATCCCATTGGCCGCTTTTCTGTCTGAAACGCTTACATTTATGGTCTGTAAACATATGTCGCGTGGTGCGGTATGCTGAGGCACTAAAAGCATCACACTAGAACACAGAAGAAGCTGCTAAGTTGATGTAATCGGCCAGTAAGAAGCAGTGCAATTCAAGTATTAGTTATCGATTATTGACTTAATAGCCGGCTTTGGTGCCTTGGACATGACGGAGAACCTTAAGATTTGACATGAAACGAGGTCTGGCAGCCACGTTACGCGAGACAATGTGAAAAGTGTTCAAATGTAGTAAAAACCTAAGAAATCAGCCCGTTTGCACCATTTGCTATGGTATCGAAGTAATGCCAGATCGTAACATTGGCCGCTTTTCTGTCTGAAACGCTTACATTTATCCACTGCAAACTGATGTCGCTGCCTGCGGTATGCGGACACACTAAATGCATCACACAAGAACACAGAAGAAACTTCAGAGTTGATGTAATGGGCCAGTAAGAAGCAGTAGATTTCAAGTTTTAGTTATCGATTATGACTTATTAGCCGGCTTTTGTGCCTTGGACATGACCGAGGACCTTTAGATTTGGCATGAAACGAGGTCTGGGATCCACGTTAACGAGAAAATGTAAAAATTGTTCATTTGCAGTAAAAACCTAAGAAATCGGCCCGTTTGCTCCATTTGCTATCGCATCGATGTAATGCCAGATCGCCTCATTGGCCGCTTTTCTGTCTGAAACGCTTACATTTGTCGTCTGCAAACTTATGTCGCGTGCTGTAGTATGCGGAGACACTAAAAGCATCACACTAGAAAACAGAAGAAGCTTCTAAGTTGATGTAATCAGCCAGTAAGAGGCTGTACAATTCAAGTTTTAGTTATCGATTATTGACTTATTAGACGGCTTTGGTACCTTGGACATGACCGAGGACTTTAAGATTTGGCATGAAACGAGGTGTGGCAGCCACGTTACACGAGAGAATGTGAAAAGAGTTCATATGTATTAAAAACCTAAGAAATCGGCCTGTTTGCTCTATTTGCTATCGCATCGACGTAATGCCAGATCGTCACATTGGCCGCTTTTCTGTCTGAAACGCTTACATTTATCGTCTGCAAACTTATGTCGCGTGCTGCGGTATGTGGAGACACTGAAAGCAACACACTAGAAAACAGAAGAAGCTTCTAAGTTGATGAATTCGGAAAGTAAGAAGCAGTACAATTCAAGTTTCAGTTATCGATTATTGACTTATTATCCGGCTTTGGTGCCTTGGACATGACCGAGGACCTTAAGATTTGGCATGAAACGAGGTGTGGCAGCCACGTTACACGAGAGTATGTGAAACGTGTTCATATATTGTAAAAACCTAAGAAATCGGCCGGTTTGCTCCATTTGCTATCGCATCGACGTAATGCCAGATCGTCACATTGGCCGCTTTTCTGTCTGCAACGCTTACATTTATCGTCTGCAAACTTATGTCGCGTGTTGCGGTATGCGCAGTGACTAAAAGCATCGGCCAGTAAGAAGCAGTGCAATTCAAGTTTTAGTTATCGATTATTGGCTTATTAGCCGGCTTTGGTGGCTTTGTCATGACCGAGGACCTTAATATTTGGCATGAAACGAGGTCTGGCAGCCACGTAACACGAGAGAATGTGAAAAGTGAACATATATTGTAAAAACCTAAGAAATCGGCCCGTTTGCTCGATTTGCAATCGCATCGACGTAATGCCAGATCGTCACAATGGCCGCTTTTCTGTCTGAATCGCTTACATTTATTGTCTGCAAACTTATGTCGCGTGCTGCCGTATGCGGAGACGCTAAAATCATCACACTAGAACATAGAAGAAGCTTCTAAGTAGATGTAATCGGCCAGTAACAGGCAGTACAATTCAAGTTTTAGTAATTGATTATTGACTTATTAGCCGGCTTTGGTGCCTTGGACATGACCGAGGACCTTACGATTTGGCATGAAACGAGGGCTGGCAGCCACGTTACACGAGAGAATGTGAAAAGTGTTAATATGTAGTAAAAACCTACGAACTCGTCCCGTTTGTTCCATTTGCTATCGCATCCATGTAATTCCAGATCGTCACATTGGCCGCTTTACTGTCTGAAACGCTTACATTTACTTTCTGCAAATTTACGTCGCGTGCTGCGGTATGTGGAGACACTAAACGTATCACTAGAACACAGAAGAATGATCTAAATTTATGTAATCGGCCAGTAAGAAGCAGTACATTTCAAATTGTAGTTATCGATTATTGACTTATTAGCCGGCTTTGGTGCCTTGGACATCACCGAGGACCTGAAGATTTGGCACGAAACGAGGTCTGGCAGCCACGTTACACGAGAGAATGTGAAAAGTGTTCATATGTAGTAAAAACCTAAGAAATCGGCCCGTTTGCTCCATTTGCTATCGCATCGACGTAATGCCAGATCGTCACATTGGCGGCTTTTCTGTCTGAAACGCTTACATTTATCGTCTGCAAACTTATGTCGCATGGTGCGGTATGCGGACACACTAAAAGCATCACACTAGAACACAGAAGAAGCTTCTAAGTTGATGTAATCGGACAGTAAGTAGTAGTACATTTCAAGTTTTATTTATCGATTATTGACTTATTAGCCGGGTTTGGGGCCTTGGACATGACCGAGGACCGTACGATTTATCATGAATCGAGGTCTGGAAGCCACGTTACAAGAGAGAATGTGAAATGTGTTCATATGTAGTAAAAACCCAAGAAATCGGCCCGTTTCCTCCATTTGCTATCGCATCGACGTAATGCCAAATCGTCACATTGGCCGCTTTTCTGTCTGAAGGGCTTACATTTATCGTCTGCAAACTTATATCGCGTGGTGCAGTATGCGGTGACACTAAAAGCATCACACTAGTACACAGAAGCATCTTCTAAGTCGATGTAATCGGCCAGTTAGAAACAGTACAATTCAAGTTTTAGTTATCGATTATTGACTTATTAGCCGGCTTTGGTGACTTGGACATGACCGAGGACCTTAAGAATTGCATGAAACGAGGACTGGCAGCCCCGTTACACGAGAGCATGTGAAAAGTATTCATATGTAGTAAAAACCTAAGAAATCGGTCCGTTAGCTCCATTTGCTATCGCATCGCCGTAATGCCAGATCGTCACATTGGCCGCTTTACTGTCTGAAAGCTTACATTTATCGTCTGCAATCTGATGTCGTGTGGTGCAGTATGCGGAGACACTAAAAGCATCACACTAGAACACAGAAGATGCTTCTAAGTTGATGTAATCGGCCAGTAACTAGCAGTACAATTAATGTTTTATTTATGGATTATTGTCTTATTAGCCGGCTTTGGTACCTTGGACATAACCGAGGTTCCTAAGATTTGGCATGAAACGAGGTATGGCAGCCACGATACACGTATGTGAAACGTGTTCATATATAGTAAAAACCTAAGAAATCGGCCCGTTTGCTCCATTTGCTATAGCATCGACTTAATGCCAGATCGTCACATTGGTCGCTTTTCTGTCTGAAACGCTTACATTTATCGTCTGCAAACTTATGTCGCGTGGTTCCGTATGCGGAGACACTAAAAGCATCACACTAGAACACAGAAGAAGCATCAAAGTTGATGTAATCGGCCAGTAAGAAGCAGTACATTTCAAGTTTCAGTTATCGATTATTGACTTATTAGCCGGCTTTGGTGGCTTGGACATGACCGAGGACCTTAAGATTTGGCATGAAACGAGGTGTGGCAGCCACGTTACACGAGAGTATGTGAAACGTGTTCATATATTGTAAAAACCTAAGAAATCGGCCCGTTTGCTCCATTTGCTATCACATCGACGTAATGCCCGATCGTCACAATGGCCGCTTTTCTGTCTGAATCGCATACATTTATCGTCTGCAAACTTATGTCGCGTGCTGCCGTATGCGGAGACGCTAAAAGAATCACACTAGAACATAGAGGAAGCTTCTAAGTTGATGTAATCGGCCAGCAACAGGCAGTACAATTCAAGTTTTAGTTATTGATTATTGACTTATTAGCCGGCTTTGGTGCCATGGACATGACCGAGGACATTACGATTTGGCATGAAACGGGGGCTGGCAGCCACGTTACACGAGAGAATGTGAAAAGTGTTCATATGTAGTAAAAACCTAAGAAATCGCCCCGTTTGTTCCATTTTCTATCGCATCAACGTAATGCCAGATCGTCACATTGGCCGCTTTAATGTCTGAGACGCTTACATTTATCGTCTGTAAACTTATGTCGCGTGCTGCGGTATGCAGGGACACTAAAAGCATCACACTAGAACATAGAAGAAGCTTCTAACTTGATGTAATCGCCCTGTAAGAAGCAGTACAATTCAAGTTTTAGTTATCGATTATTGACTTATTAGCCGGCTTTGGTTCCTTGGACATGACCGAGGACTTTAAGATTTGGCATGAAACGAGGTCTGGCAGCCACGTTACACGAGAGAATGTGAAAAGTGTTCATATGTAGTAAAAACCTAAGAAATCGGCCCGTTTGCTCCATTTGCTATCGCATCGACGTAATGCCAGATCGTCACATTGGCCGCTTTTGTGTCTGAAACGCTTACATTTATCGCCTGCAAAGTCATGTAGTATGCTGCGGTATACGGAGACACTAAAAGCATCACAATAGAACTCAGAAGAAGCTTCTAAGTTGATGTAATCGGCCAGTAAGAAGCAGTACAATTCAAGTTTTAGTTATGGATTATTGACGTATCAGCCGGCTTTGGTGCCTTGGACATGACCGAGGATCTTAAGATTTGGCATGAAACGAAGTCTGGCGGCCACGTTACACGAGAGAATGTGAAAAAAGTTTATATGTAGTGAAAACCTAAGAAATCGGCCCGTTTGTTCCACTTGCTATCTCATCGACGTAATGCGAATTCGTCACATTGGCCCCTTTTCAGTCTGAAACGATGGCATTTATCTTCTGCAAACTTATGTCGCGTAGTGCGGTATCCGGAGACATTAAAAGCATCACACAGAACACAGAAGAAGCTTCCATGTTGATGTAATCGGCCAGTCAGAAGCAGTACAATTAAAGTTTTAGTTATCGATTATTGACTTATTAGACGGCTATGGTGCCTTGGACATGATCGAGGACCTTGAGATTTGGCATGAAGTGAGGTCTGGAAGTCACTTTACACGAGAGAATGTGAAAAGTGTTCATATGTCGTAAAAACCTAAGAAATCAGCCCGTTTGTTCCATTTGCTATCGCATCGACGTAATGCCAGATCGTGACATTGGCCGCTTTTCTGTCTGAAACGCTTACATTTATCGTCTGCAAACCTATGTCGCGTGCTGCGGTTTGAGGAGAAAATAAAAACATCACACTTGATCACAGAAGAAGCTTCTAAGTTGATGTAATCGGCCACTAAGAAACTGTAAAATTCAAGTTTAATTATCGATTATTAACTTATTAGCCGGCTTTGGTGGCTTGGGCATGACCGAGGACCTTAAGATTTGGCAAGAAGCGAGGTCTGGCAGCCACGCTACACGAGAGAATGTGAAAAGTGTTCATATGTAAAAAAAACCTAAGAAATCGGCCCGTTTGCTCCATCTCCTATCGCATCGACGTAATGACAGATTGTCACTTTGGCCTCTTTTGTGTCTGCGACGGTTACATTTATCGTCTGCAAACTTATGTAGCGTGGTGCGGTATGCGGAAACACTAAAAGCATCACACTAGAACACAGAAGAAGCTTCTAAGTTGATGTAATCGGCAAGTAAGAAGCAGTACAATTCAGGTTTTAGTTATCGATTATTGACTTATTAGTCGGCTTTGGTGCCTTGGACATGACCGAGGACCTTAAGATTTGGCATGAAACGAGGTCTGGCAGCCACGTTACACGAGTGAAAGTGAAAAGTGTTCGTATGTTGTAACAACCTAAGATATCGACCCGTTAGCTCCATTTGCTATCGCATCGACGTAATGCCAGATCGTCACATTGGCCGCTTTTCTGTCTGAAACGCTTACATTTATCGTCTGCAAATTTATGTCGCGTGGTGCGGTATGCGGAGACACTAATAGCACCAAACTAGAACACAGAAGAAGCTTCTAAGTTGATGTAATCGATCAGTAAGAAGCAGTACAATTCAAGTTTTAGTTATCGATTATTGACTTATTAGCCGGCTTTGGTTCCTTGGACAAGACCGAGGACTTTAAGGTTTTGGCATGAAACGAGGGCTGGCAGCCACGTTACAGGAGAGCATGTGAAAAGTATTCATATGTAGTAAAAACCTAAGAAATCGGTCCGTTAGCTCCATTTGCTATCGCATCGCCGTAATGCCAGATCGTCACATTGGCCGCTTTACTGTCTGAAAGCTTACATTTATCGTCTGCAATCTGATGTCGTGTGGTGCAGTATGCGGAGACACTAAAAGCATCACACTAGAACACAGAAGATGCTTCTAAGTTGATGTAATCGGCCAGTAACTAGCAGTACAATTTATGTTTTATTTATGGATTATTGTCTTATTAGCCGGCTTTGGTACCTTGGACCTAACCGAGGTTCCTAAGATTTGGCATGAAACGAGGTATGGCAGCCACGTTACACGTATGTGAAACGTGTTCATATATAGTAAAAACCTAAGAAATCGGCCCGTTTGCTCCATTTGCTATAGCATCGACTTAATGCCAGATCGTCACATTGGTCGCTTTTCTGTCTGAAACGCTTACATTTATCGTCTGCAAACTTATGTCGCGTGGTTCCGTATGCGGAGACACTAAAAGCATCACACTAGAACACAGAAGAAGCATCAAAGTTGATGTAATCGGCCAGTAAGAAGCAGTACAATTCAAGTTTTAGTTATCGATTATTGACTTATTAGCCGGCTTTGGTGGCTTGGACATGACCGAGGACCTTAAGATTTGGCATGAAACGAGGTGTGGCAGCCACGTTACACGAGAGTATGTGAAACGTGTTCATATATTGTAAAAACCTAAGAAATCGGCCCGTTTGCTCCATTTGCTATCGCATCGACGTAATGCCCGATCGTCACAATGGCCGCTTTTCTGTCTGAATCGCATACATTTATCGTCTGCAAACTTATGTCGCGTGCTGCCGTATGCGGAGACGCTAAAAGAATCACACTAGAACATAGAGGAAGCTTCTAAGTTGATGTAATCGGCCAGCAACAGGCAGTACAATTCAAGTTTTAGTTATTGATTATTGACTTATTAGCCGGCTTTGGTGCCATGGACATGACCGAGGACATTACGATTTGGCATGAAACGGGGGCTGGCAGCCACGTTACACGAGAGAATGTGAAAAGTGTTCATATGTAGTAAAAACCTAAGAAATCGCCCCGTTTGTTCCATTTTCTATCGCATCAACGTAATGTCAGATCATCACATTGGCCGCTTTACTGTCTGAGACGCTTACATTTATCGTCTGTAAACTTATGTCGCGTGCTGCGGTATGCAAAGACACTAAAAGCATCACACTAGAACATAGAAGAAGCTTCTAACTTGATGTAATCGGCCTGTAAGAAGCAGTACAATTCAAGTTTTAGTTATGGATTATTGACGTATCAGCCGGCTTTGGTGCCTTGGACATGACCGAGGATCTTAAGATTTGGCATGAAACGAAGTCTGGCGGCCACGTTACACGAGAGAATGTGAAAAAAGTTTATATGTAGTAAAAACCTAAGAAATCGGCCCGTTTGGTCCACTTGCTATCTCATCGACGTAATGCGAATTCGTCACATTGGCCCCTTTTCAGTCTGAAACGATGGCATTTATCTTCTGCAAACTTATGTCGCGTAGTGCGGTATCCGGAGACATTAAAAGCATCACACAGAACACAGAAGAAGCTTCCATGTTGATGTAATCGGCCAGTCAGAAGCAGTACAATTAAAGTTTTAGTTATCGATTATTGACTTATTAGACGGCTATGGTGCCTTGGACATGATCGAGGACCTTGAGATTTGGCATGAAGTGAGGTCTGGAAGTCACTTTACACGAGAGAATGTGAAAAGTGTTCATATGTCGTAAAAACCTAAGAAATCAGCCCGTTTGTTCCATTTGCTATCGCATCGACGTAATGCCAGATCGTGACATTGGCCGCTTTTCTGTCTGAAACGCTTACATTTATCGTCTGCAAACCTATGTCGCGTGCTGCGGTTTGAGGAGAAAATAAAAACATCACACTTGATCACAGAAGAAGCTTCTAAGTTGATGTAATCGGCCACTAAGAAACTGTAAAATTCAAGTTTAATTATCGATTATTAACTTATTAGCCGGCTTTGGTGGCTTGGGCATGACCGAGGACCTTAAGATTTGGCAAGAAGCGAGGTCTGGCAGCCACGCTACACGAGAGAATGTGAAAAGTGTTCATATGTAGAAAAAACCTAAGAAATCGGCCCGTTTGCTCCATCTCCTATCGCATCGACGTAATGACAGATTGTCACTTTGGCCTCTTTTGTGTCTGCGACGGTTACATTTATCGTCTGCAAACTTATGTAGCGTGGTGCGGTATGCGGAAACACTAAAAGCATCACACTAGAACACAGAAGAAGCTTCTAAGTTGATGTAATCGGCAAGTAAGAAGCAGTACAATTCAGGTTTTAGTTATCGATTATTGACTTATTAGTCGGCTTTGGTGCCTTGGACATGACCGAGGACCTTAAGATTTGGCATGAAACGAGGTCTGGCAGCCACGTTACACGAGTGAAAGCGAAAAGTGTTCGTATGTTGTAACAACCTAAGATATCGACCCGTTAGCTCCATTTGCTATCGCATCGACGTAATGCCAGATCGTCACATTGGCCGCTTTTCTGTCTGAAACGCTTACATTTATCGTCTGCAAATTTATGTCGCGTGGTGCGGTATGCGGAGACACTAATAGCACCAAACTAGAACACAGAAGAAGCTTCTAAGTTGATGTAATCGATCAGTAAGAAGCAGTACAATTCAAGTTTTAGCTATCGATTATCGACTTATTAGCCGGCTTTGGTTCCTTGGACAAGACCGAGGACTTTAAGGTTTTGGCATGAAACGAGGGCTGGCAGCCACGTTACAGGAGAGAATATGAAAAGTGTTCATATGTAGTAAAAACCTAAGAAATAGTTCCGTTTGCTCCATTTGCTATCGCATCGACGTAATGCCAAATCGTCACAATGGCCGCTTCTCTGTCTGAAACGCTGGCATTTATCGTCTGCAAACTTATATCGCGTGCTGCGGTATGCGGAGACACTAAAAGCATCACACTAGAACACAGAAGAAGCTTCTAAGTTGATGTAATCGGCCAGTAACAAGCAGTAAAATTCAAGTTTCAGTTATCGATTATTGACTTATTATCCGGCTTTGGTTCCTTGGACATGACCGAGGACCTTAAGATTTGGCATGAAACGAGGTGTGGCAGCCACGTTACACGGGAGTATGTGAAACGTGTTCATATATTGTAAAAACCTAAGAAATCGGCCGGTTTGCTCCATTTGCTATCGCATCGACGTAATGCCAGATCGTCACATTGGCCGCTTTTCTGTCTGCAACGCTAACATTTATCGTCTGCAAACTTATGTCGACTGTTGCGGTATGCGCTGTGACTAAAAGCATCGGCCAGTAAGAAGCAGTGCAATTCAAGTTTTAGTTATCGATTATTGACTTATTATCCGGCTTTGGTTCCTTGGACATGACCGAGGACCTTAAGATTTGGCATGAAACGAGGTCTGGCAGCCACGTAACACGAGGGAATGTGAAAAGTGAACATATATTGTAAAAACCTAAGAAATCGGCCCGTTTGCTCCATTTGCAATCGCATCGACGTAATGCCATATCGTCACAATGGCCGCTTTTCTGTCTGAATCGCTTACATTTATTGTCTGCAAACTTATGTCGCGTGCTGCCGTATGCGGAGACGCTAAAAGCATCACACTAGAACATAGAAGAAGCTTCTAAGTAGATGTAATCGGCCAGTAACAGGCAGTACAATTCAAGTTTTAGTAATTGATTATTGACTTATTAGCCGGCTTTGGTGCCTTGGACATGACCGAGGACTTTACGATTTGGCATGAAACGAGGGCTGGCAGCCACGTTACACGAGAGAATGTGAAAAGTGTTAATATGTAGTAAAAACCTGCGAACTCGTCCCGTTTGTTCCATTTGCTATCGCATCCACGTAATTCCAGATCGTCACATTGGCCGCTTTACTGTCTGAAACGCTTACATTTACTTTCTGCAAATTTATGTCGCGTGCTGCGGTATGTGGAGACACTAAACGTATCACTAGAACACAGAAGAATGATCTAAATTTATGTAATCGGCCAGTAAGAAGCAGTACATTTCAAATTGTAGTTATCGATTATTGACTTATTAGCCGGCTTTGGTGCCTTGGACATCACCGAGGACCTGAAGATTTGGCACGAAACGAGGTCTGGCAGCCACGTTAACGAGAAAATTTGAAAATTGTTCATTTGTAGTAAAAACTTAAGAAATGCTCCATTTGCTACCGCATCGACCTGATGCCAGATTGTCACATTGGCCGCTTTTCTGTCTGAAACGCTTACATTTATCGCCTGCAAACTTATGTCGCGTGCTGCGGTATGCGGAGACACTAAAAGCATTAGACTAGAACCAAGAAGATGCTTCTAAGTTGATGTAATCGGACAGTAAGTAGTAGTACATTTCAAGTTTTATTTATCGATTATTGACTTATTAGCCGGGTTTGGGGCCTTGGACATGACCGAGGACCGTACGATTTATCATGAATCGAGGTCTGGAAGCCACGTTACAAGAGAGAATGTGAAATGTGTTCATATGTAGTAAAAACCCAAGAAATCGGCCCGTTTCCTCCATTTGCTATCGCATCGACGTAATGCCAAATCGTCACATTGGCCGCTTTTCTGTCTGAAGGGCTTACATTTATCGTCTGCAAACTTATATCGCGTGGTGCAGTATGCGGTGACACTAAAAGCATCACACTAGTACACAGAAGCATCTTCTAAGTCGATGTAATCGGCCAGTTAGAAACAGTACAATTCAAGTTTTAGTTATCGATTATTGACTTATTAGCCGGCTTTGGTGACTTTGACATGACCGAGGACCTTAAGAATTGCATGAAACGAGGACTGGCAGCCCCGTTACACGAGAGCATGTGAAAAGTATTCATATGTAGTAAAAACCTAAGAAATCGGTCCGTTAGCTCCATTTGCTATCGCATCGCCGTAATGCCAGATCGTCACATTGGCCGCTTTACTGTCTGAAAGCTTACATTTATCGTCTGCAATCTGATGTCGTGTGGTGCAGTATGCGGAGACACTAAAAGCATCACACTAGAACACAGAAGATGCTTCTAAGTTGATGTAATCGGCCAGTAACTAGCAGTACAATTTATGTTTTAGTTATCGATTATTGACTTATTAGCCGGCTTTGGTGGCTTGGACATGACCGAGGACCTTAAGATTTGGCATGAAACGAGGTGTGGCAGCCACGTTACACGAGAGTATGTGAAACGTGTTCATATATTGTAAAAACCTAAGAAATCGGCCCGTTTGCTCCATTTGCTATCGCATCGACGTAATGCCCGATCGTCACAATGGCCGCTTTTCTGTCTGAATCGCATAAATTTATCGTCTGCAAACTTATGTCGCGTGCTGCCGTATGCGGAGACGCTAAAAGAATCACACTAGAACATAGAGGAAGCTTCTAAGTTGATGTAATCGGTCAGCAACAGGCAGTACAATTCAAGTTTTAGTTATTGATTATTGACTTATTAGCCGGCTTTGGTGCCATGGACATGACCGAGGACATTACGATTTGGCATGAAACGGGGGCTGGCAGCCACGTTACACGAGAGAATGTGAAAAGTGTTCATATGTAGTAAAAACCTAAGAAATCGCCCCGTTTGTTCCATTTTCTATCGCATCAACGTAATGCCAGATCGTCACATTGGCCGCTTTACTGTCTGAGACGCTTACATTTATCGTCTGTAAACTTATGTCGCGTGCTGCGGTATGCAGGGTGTAACGGAACTGAAATGATGGTGGGCTGACAGTAATTTGGAGCCCGCGCGTCGGAAACGGGCGCGCTGGTGTGAGACTGCCAGGGAGTGCACCCTGATGCCATCTATTGGCGAAACTGGGAATTAGCGCTGTCTCAGACAATGCACAGAGCTCTCGGAGTCAAATGTATTCTTTTTCTTGGTAATAATAAGTTATTACTGTATGATTTAATGTTATAAAGAGCTAGTAGTAAATTATTATGACTGGTATGAACTCCAGGGTAATAAATATAAATATTCTTAAATACTAAATGATTTCGGTGAAAAGGTGGTAGGGGAACGCCCCCACTCTTGATGATACGAGCGTAGCTAGAGGTAGCTGGAGACACAGGGACTGAACAATGGAATGGCCTGGGGAGTGTTGACGTGAGCGGACGTGCATAACTGTGCTCACGCAAAAGTGACTGTGCAACAGCGAAAAGGAGAATATCGTCGCCGTTTGTGGAGTAGAACACGACGAATGGTTGTCGAAGCCGTCTCTATGCCACTGGGGCTGATTGTAGGAGTTCCTGCGCCCAGATTTTATGGCGGACGCGCAGTAGCTTATACGAGTGCTACAGCTCGTAGTTCCAGCCGCCATTAAGGGCACGAGGCGTGAAGAGGAAGAGCTGCGTTAACCACATGCATCTCACCACCAGCACCGACACGTCTATCCAAGGCAAGACTGCTTGAAATTGTTAAGTCGAACTTTGTATACATGTAAAAGGAGAATACCAGTTTTCTTTTGTGCAAGTGCAGAGGACAGAATATAGTAATGAGTAAAATTACGACGCATGTGGTTCATTGTAAAGTGTAGTAACCTGAAACATAGTGTAGTGAAATCAGACTGAGGCCACCATCGCCTCTTTCATTTACAATTCTTTTGGTTGTAGAATACTTTAGCGTTTAAGAATGTAGAAAAGAGCAATGGTCACACCAGAATGAGTCGCCTATTTTTAGTTACTTAAATTTTTCTGAGTAACCTTTCAAGTAAAGTCACTTAACTTAATATCCAAAATCATTAAATAAGTTGAAGGATAGAATTTTGTTAACCTAAGTTGCATAAGTTGTCTTGGTGGTAATTACCAAACCAACTCACAGAAATTGAGAGAGTATTTGCTTTGTAGAATCACCTAGAATGATCAGAAATAGTAATATTCAGAATTAAGTTTAAATTCAACTCAAGCCGTTTCACTTTGAAACGAGCCAAAAAATTGATTTATTCTTTTGCTCCTTCAGAGCTGGCGACCGTAGTTATAAGTATTTTCAGGAGGATTCGACGGTAAGTCTGCTGCTCTCGTCGTGCTGATAGGATTATCCACTGCTGCTAGCAGTGGTGATTGGATACATAAGCTCACTACCAAGTTAAGTGGGTCAGGTAGGCAGTGTTACCGTGTGAACTGTAGGGCACTGTAGGCCGTGGATCGAACCCGTTCAATCATCACAGCTCTTTGAGAAATAGTCCGGTTAGGAGTGTACTAATCCAATAGGTAAATACTGGCGAGTAACGGCCAAAAATGTATACGCAAGTGAATTTGGCAAGGTCCATGTAGCACCTAGTTAATGTGGTGTAATGGCGAGGGTAGGAGTGGAGTAAAAGTGAGTTGAGCTTGTGGCAGCTGTGCTGTCCTCAAAGATTAATAACGTGAATTCACTACTACCTCGTACCATTAGGGCTGAGCTATTTACGGTTAAAATACGTAGCAGTAAGCGCAAAGGCGTGACAGCTACAAGTCCGTATTGGCTTTATACATACGGAAGTAGGAAGCGGGTCATTCCGTCAGTGGGGGGGGGGGGGGGGGGGGGTTAAAACAACTGAGTCAGTTGAGAACTTACCCCATTTACTGATGGAAAGATTCGGCGGTTCGGTCGCAAGGGACACTAAAAGCATCACACTAGAACACAGAAGAAGCTTCTAACTTGATGTAATAGGCCAGTAAGAAGCAGTAGATTTCAAGTTTTAGTTATCGATTATGACTTATTAGCCGGCTTTGGCGCCTTGGACATGACCGAGGACATTAAGATTTGGCATGAAACGAGGTGTGGCAGCCACGTTCGCGAGAGAATGTGATACGTGTTCAAATATTGTAAAAACCTAAGAAATCGGCCCGCTTGCTCCATTTGCTATCGCATCGACGTAAATGCCAGATCGTCACATTGGCCGCTTTTCTGTCTGAAACGCTTACATTTATCGTCTGCAAACTTATGTCGCGTGCTGTGGTATGCGGAGACACTAAAAGCATCACACCAGAACACAGAAGAAGCTTCTAAGTTGATGTAATCGGCCTGTAAGAAGCAGTACAATTCAAGTTTTAGTTATCGATTATTGACTTATTAGCCGGCTTTGGTTCCTTGGACATGACCGAGGACTTTAAGATTTGGCATGAAACGAGGTCTGGCAGCCACGTTACACGAGAGAATGTGAAAAGTGTTCATATGTAGTAAAAACCTAAGAAATCGGCCCGTTTGCTCCATTTGCTATCGCATCGACGTAATGCCAGATCGTCACATTGGCGGCTTTTCTGTCTGAAACGCTTACATTTATCGTCTGCAAACTTATGTCGCATGGTGCGGTATGCGGACACACTAAAAGCATCACACTAGAACACAGAAGAAGCTTCTAAGTTGATGTAATCGGCCAGTAAGAAGCAGTACAATTCAAGTTTTAGTTATGGATTATTGACGTATCAGCCGGCTTTGGTGCCTTGGACATGACCGAGGATCTTACGATTTGGCATGAAACGAAGTCTGGCGGCCACGTAACACGAGAGAATGTGAAAAAAGTTTATATGTAGTAAAAACCTAAGAAATCGGCCCGTTTGGTCCACTTGCTATCTCATCGACGTAATGCGAATTCGCCACATTGGCCCCTTTTCAGTCTGAAACGATGGCATTTATCTTCTGCAAACTTATGTCGCGTAGTGCGGTATCCGGAGACATTAAAAGCATCACACAGAACACAGAAGAAGCTTCCATGTTGATGTAATCGGCCAGTCAGAAGCAGTACAATTCAAGTTTTAGATATCGATTATTGACTTATTAGACGGCTATGGTGCCTTGGACATGATCGAGGACCTTGAGATTTGGCATGAAGTGAGGTCTGGAAGTCACTTTACACGAGATAATGTGAAAAGTGTTCATATGTCGAAAAAACCTAAGAAATCAGCCCGTTTGTATCATTTGCTATCGCATCGACGTAATGCCAGATCGTGACATTGGCCGCTTTTCTGTCTGAAACGCTTACATTTATCGTCTGCAAACCTATGTCGCGTGCTGCGGTTTGAGGAGAAAATAAAAACATCACACTTGATCACAGAAGAAGCTTCTAAGTTGATGTAATCGGCCACTAAGAAGCTGTAAAATTCAAGTTTAATTATCGATTATTAACTTATTAGCCGGCTTTGGTGGCTTGGGCATGACCGAGGACCTTAAGATTTGGCAAGAAGCGAGGTCTGGCAGCCACGCTACACGAGAGAATGTGAAAAGTGTTCATATGTAGAAAAAACCTAAGAAATCGGCCCGTTTGCTCCATCTCCTATCGCATCGACGTAATGACAGATTGTCACTTTGGCCTCTTTTGTGTCTGCGACGGTTACATTTATCGTCTGCAAACTTATGTAGCGTGGTGCGGTATGCGGAAACACTAAAAGCATCACACTAGAACACAGAAGAAGCTTCTAAGTTGATGTAATCGGCAAGTAAGAAGCAGTACAATTCAGGTTTTAGTTATCGATTATTGACTTATTAGTCGGCTTTGGTGCCTTGGACATGACCGAGGACCTTAAGATTTGGCATGAAACGAGGTCTGGCAGCCACGTTACACGAGTGAAAGTGAAAAGTGTTCGTATGTTGTAACAACCTAAGATATCGACCCGTTAGCTCCATTTGCTATCGCATCGACTTAATGCCAGATCGTCACATTGGCCGCTTTTCTGTCTGAAACGCTTACATTTATCGTCTGCAAATTTATGTCGAGTGGTGCGGTATGCGGAGACACTAATAGCACCAAACTAGAACACAGAAGAAGCTTCTAAGTTGATGTAATCGATCAGTAAGAAGCAGTACAATTCAAGTTTTAGTTATCGATTATTGACTTATTAGCCGGCTTTGGTTCCTTGGACAAGACCGAGGACTTTAAGGTTTTGGCATGAAACGAGGGCTGGCAGCCACGTTACAGGAGAGAATATGAAAAGTGTTCATATGTAGTAAAAACCTAAGAAATAGTTCCGTTTGCTCCATTTGCTATCGCATCGACATAATGCCAGATCGTCACATTGGCCGCTTTTCTGTCTGAAACGCTTACATTTATCATCTGCAAACTTATGTCGTGTGGTGCGGTATGTTGAGACACTAAAAGCAACACACTAGAACACAGAAGAAGTTTCTAAGTTGATGAAATCGGCCAGTAAGATGCGGTACAATTCAAGTCTTAATTATCGATTATTGTCTTATTAGCCGGCTTTGGTGCCTTGGACATTACCGAGGACCTTAAGATTTGGCAGGAAACGAGGTCTGGCAGCCACGTTTCACGAGAGAATGTGAAAAGTGTTCATATGTAGTAGAAACCCAAGAAATGGGCCAGTTTGCTCCATTGGCTATCGCATCGACATAATGCCCGATCGTCACATTGGCCGCTTTTCTGTCTGAAACGCTTACATTTATCGTCTCAAAAATTATGTCGCGTGCTGCGGTATCCGGAGACACTAAAAGCATCATACTAGAACACAGAAGAAGCTTCTAAGTTGATGTAATCAGCCAGTAAAAAGCAGTACAATTCAAGTTTTAGTTATCGATTATTGACTTATTAGCCGGCTTTGGCGCTTTGTACATGACCGAGGACCTTAAGATTTGGCATGAAACGAGAGAATTTGAGAAGTGTTCATATCTACATCTACATCTACATCCTTTCTCCGCAAGCCACCTGACGGTGTGTGGTGGAGGGTACCTTGAGTACCTCTATCGGTTCTCCCTTCTATTCCAGTCTCGTATTGTTCGAGGAAAGAAGGATTGTCGGTATGCCTCTGTGTGGGCTCTAATCTCTCTGATTTTATCCTCATGGTCTCTTCGCGAGATATACGTAGGAGGGAGCAATATACTGCTTGACTCTTCGGTGAAGGTATGTTCTCGAAACTTTGACAAAAGCCCGTACCGAGCTACAGAGCGTCTCTCCTGCAGAGTCTTCCACTGGAGTTTATCTATCATCTCCGTAACGCTTTCGCGATTACTACATGATCCTGTAACGAAGCGCGCTGCTCTCCGTTGGATCTTCTCTATATCTTCTATCAACCCTATCTGGTACGGATCCCACACTGCTGAGCAGTATTCAAGCAGTGGGCCAACAAGCGTACTGTAACCTACTTCCTTTGTTTTCGGATTGCATTTCCTTAGGATTCTTCCAATGAATCTCAGTCTGGCATCTGCTTTACCGACGATCAACATTATATGATCATTCCATTTTAAATCACTCCTAATGCGTACTCCCAGATAATTTATGGTATTAACTGCTTCCAGTTGCTGACCTGCTATATTGTAGCTAAAAGATAAGGGATCTTTCTTTCTGTGTATTCGCAGCACATTACACTTGTCTACATTGAGATTCAATTGCCATTCCCTGCACCATGCGTCAATTCGCTGCAGATCCTCCTGCATTTCAGTACAATTTTCCATTGTTACAATCTCTCGATACACCACAGCATCATCCGCAAAAAGCCTCAGTGAACTTCCGATGTCATCCACAAGGTCATTTATGTATATTGTGAATAGCAACGGTCCTATGACACTCCCCTGCGGCACACCTGAAATCACTCTTACTTCGGAAGACTTCTCTCCATTGACAATGACATGCTGCGTCCTGTTATCCAGGAACTCCTCAATCCAATCACACAATTGGTCTGATAGTCCATATGCTCTTACTTTGTTCATTAAACGACTGTGGGGAACTGTATCGAACGCCTTGCGGAAGTCAAGAAACACGGCATCTACCTGTGAACCCGTGTCTATGGCCCTCTGAGTCTCGTGGACGAATAGCGCGAGCTGGGTTTCACATGACCGTCTTTTTCGAAACCCATGCTGATTCCTACAGAGTAGATTTCTTGTCTCCAGAAAAGTCATTATACTCGAACACAATACGTGTTCCAAAATTCTACAACTGATCGACGTTAGAGATATAGGTCTATAGTTCTGCACATCTGCTCGACGTCCCTTCTTGAAAACGGGGATGACCTGTGCCCTTTTCCAATCCTTTGGAACGCTACGCTCTTCTAGAGACCTACGGTACACCGCTGCAAGAAGGGGGGCAAGTTCCTTCGCGTACTCTGTGTGAAATTGAACTGGTATCCCATCAGGTCCAGAGGCCTTTCCTCTTTTGAGCGATTTTAATTGTTTCTCTATCCCTCTGTCGTCAATTTCGATATCTACCATTTTGTCATCTGTGCGACAATCTAGAGAAGGAACTACAGTGCAATCTTCCTCTGTGAAACAACTTTGGAAAAAGACATTTAGTATTTCGGCCTTTAGTCTGTCATCCTCTGTTTCAGTACCATTTTGGTCACAGAGTGTCTGGAAATTATGTTTTGACCCACCTACCGCTTTGACATAAGACCAAAATTTCTTAGGATTTTCTGCCAAATCAGTACACAGAACTTTACTTTCGAATTCATTGAACGCCTCTCGCATAGCCCTCCTCACACTACATTTCGCTTCGCGTAATTTTTGTTTGTCTGCAAGGCTTTGGCTATGTTTATGTTTGCTGTGAAGTTCCCTTTGCTTCCGCAGCAGTTTTCTAACTCGTTTGTTGTACCACGGTGGCTCTTTTCCATCTCTTACGATCTTGCTTGGCACATACTATCTAACGCATTATGTACGACGGTTTTGAACTTTGTCCACTGATCCTCAACACTATCTGTACTTGAGACAAAACTTTTGTGTTGAGCCAACAGGTACTCTGAAATCTGTTTTTTGTCACTTTTTCTAAACAGAAAAATCTTCCTACCCTTTTTAATATTCCTATTTACGGCTGAAATCATCGATGCCGTAACCGTTTTATGATCGCTGATTCCCTGTTCTGCGTTAACTTTTTCAAATAGTTCGGGTCTGTTTGTCACCAGAAGGTCTAATATGTTATCGCCACGAGTCGGTTCTCTGTTTAACTGCTCAAGGTAGTTTTCAGATAAAGCACTTAAAAAAATTTCACTGGATTCTTTGTCCCTGCCACCCGTTATGAACGTCTGAGTCTCCCAGTCTATATCCGGCAAATTAAAATCTCCACCCAGAACTATAACATGGTGGGGAAATCTACTCGAAATATTTTCCAAATTATCCTTCAGGTGTTCAGCCACAACAGCTGCTGAGCCAGGGGGCCTATAGAGACATCCAATTACCATGTCTGAGCCTGCTTTAACCGTGACCTTCACCAAAATCATTTCACATTTCGGATCTCCGTCAATTTCCTTCGATACTATTGCACTTCTTATCGCTATAAACACGCCTCCCCCTTCACTGTCCAGCCTGTCTCTGCGGTATACATTCCAATCTGAGTTTAAGATTTCATTACCGTTTACGTCTGGTTTTAGCCAACTTTCTGTCCCTAGTACTATATGCGCGTTGTCACCGTTTATTAATGAGAGCAGTTCTGGGTCCTTTCTGTAGACGCTCCTGCAGTTTACTATTAGCACATTAATACTGTTATTCCCTGTTGCATTTTGCCTACTCCTACCTTGCCGCGTCTCAGGATGCGTCTTGTCGGTCCTAGGGAGGGAAGTATCTAACCTAAAAAAAACCCACGTGCATTCCACACGTACTCCGCTACCCTTGTAGCCGCTTCCGGTGTGTAGTGCACGCCTGACCTATTCAGGGGGACCCTACAATTCTCCACCCGATAGCGGAGGTCGAGAAATTTGCACCCCAGATCTCCGCAGAATCGTCTGAGCCTCTGGTTTAAGCCTTCCACTCGGTTCCAAACCAGAGGACCGCGATCGGTTCTGGGAACGATACTACAAATAGTAAGCTCTGATTTCACCCCGCGAGCGAGGCTTTCCGTCTTCACCATTTCCGCCAACCGCCTGTACGAACTGAGGATGACCTCTGCACCCAGACGGCAGGAGTCATTGGTGCCGACATGAGCAACAATTTGCAGTCGGGTGCACCCAGTGCTCTCTAACGCCGCCGGTAGGGCCTCCTCCACATCTCGGATCCCCCGGCAAGCAAACAGAGTGAACACTGGCCTTCTTCCCCGACCTTCCCGCTATTTCCCTAAGGGGCTCCATCACCCGCCTAACGTTGGAGCTCCCAATAACTAATATGTAGTAAAAACCTAAGAAATCGGCCCGTTAGCTCCATTTCCTAACGCATCGACGTAATGCGAGATTGTCACATTCGCCGCTTTTCTGTCTGAAACGCTTACATTTATCGTCTGCAAACTTATGTCGTATACTGCGGTATGCGGAGAGAATAAAAGCATCACACTAGAACACAGAAGAAGCTTCTAAGTTGATGAAACCGACCAGTGGGAAGCAGTACAATTCAAGTTTTAGTTATCGATTATTGATTTATTAGCCGGCTTTGGTGCCTTCGATATGACCGAGTACCTTAAGATTTGGCATGAAACGATTTCTGGCAGCCACGTTACACGAGAGAATGTGAAAACTGTTCATATGTAGTAAAATATTAAGAAGTCGGCCCGTTTGCTCCATTTGCTATCGCATCGACGTAATGCCTGATCGCCATATTGGCCGCTTTTCTGTCTGAATCGTTTACATTTGTCGTCTGCAAACTTATGTCGCATGGTGCGGTATGCGGAGACACTAAAAGCATCACACTACAACACGGAAGAAGCGTCTAAGTTGATGTAATCGGCCGGTAAGAAGCAGTACAATTCAAGTTTTAGTTATTGATTATTGACTTATTAGCCGGATTTGGTGCATTGGACAAGAACGTCGACCTTAAGATTTGGCATGAAATGAGGTCTGGCAGCCACATGACACAAGATAATGTGAAAAGTGTTCATATGTAGAAAAAAGCTGAGAAATCGGTCCGTTTGCTCCATTTGCTATCGCATCGACGTAATGCCAGATCGTCACATTGGGCGCTTTTCTGTCTGAAACGCTTACATTTATCGTCTGCAAACGTATGTTGCGTGGTGCGGAATGCGGAAACACGAAAAGCAACACACTAGAACACAGAAGAAGCTTCTATGTTGATGTAATCGGCCAGTTACAAGCAGTAGAATTCAAGTTTTAGTTATCGATTATTGACTTATTAGCTGGCTTTGTTGCATGAGCCATGACCAAGGACCTTAAGATTTGGCATGAAACGAAGTCTGGCAGCCACGTTACATGAGAGAATGTGAAAAGTGTTCATCTGTAGTAAAAACCTAAGAAGTCGGCCCATTTGCTCCATTTGCTATCGTATCGACGTAATGCCAGATCGTCACATTGGCCGCTTTTCTGCCTGAAACGTTTACATTTATCGTCTGAAAACTTATGTCGCGTGGTGCGGTATGCGGAGACACTGAAAGCATCACACTAGAACACAGAAGAAGCTTCTAAGTTGATGTAATCGGCCAGTAAGGAGCAGTACAATTCAAGTTTTAGTTATCGATTTTGACTTATTAACCGGCTTTGGTGCCTTGAACATGACCGAGGACCTTTAGATTTGGCATGATACGAGGTCTGGCGCCCACGTTACACGAGAGAATGTGAAAAGGGTTCATATGTAGTAAAAAGCTAAGAAATCGGCCCGTTTACTCCATTTGCTATCGCATCGACGTAATACCAGATCGTCACATTGGCCGCTTTTCTGTCTGAAACGCTTACATTTAACGTCTGCAAACTGATGTCGCATGGTGCGGTATGCGGAAACACTCAAAGAATCACACTAGAAGACAGAAAAAGCTTCTAAGTTGATGTAATAGGCCAGTAAGAAGGTGTACTATTCATGTTTTAGTTTTCGATTTATGACTTATTAGCCGGTTTTGGTGCCTTGTACATGACCGAGGACCTTAAGATTTGGCACGAAACGAGGTCTGGCAGCCACTTTACACAAGACAATGTGAAAACTGTTCATATGTAGAACAAAAATAAGAAATCGGCTTGTTTCCTCCATAGGCTATCAGATCGACGTAATGCCAGATCGTCACATTGACCGCTTTTCTCTCTCAAACGCTTACATTTATCGTCTGCAAACTTATGTCGTGTGCTGCGGTACGCGGAGAAAATAAAAGCATCACACTAGAACACAGAAGAAGCTTCTAAGTTGATGTAACCGGCAAGTGAGGAGCAGTAAAATTCAAGTCTTAGTAATCGATTATTGACTTATTAGCCGGCTTTGGTGCCTTGGACATGACTGAGGACCTCAAGAATTGGCATGGAACGGGGTCTGGAAGCCACGCTATACGAGAGAGTGTGAAAAGTGTTCATATGTAGTAAAAACATAAGAAATCGTCCCGTTTGCTCCATTTGCTATCCCATCGACGTAATGCCAGATCGTCACATTGGCCACTTTTCTACCTGAAACGCTTACATTTATCGTCTGCAAACTTATGTCGCGTAGTTCGGTATGCGGAGACACTAAAAGCATTACACTAGAACACAGAAGAAGCTTCTAAGTTGATGTAATCGGATAGCAAGAAGCAGTACTATTCAAGTTTTGTTATCGATTATTGACTTATTAGCCGGCTTTGGTGCCTTGGACATGACCGAGGACCTTAAGGTTTGGCATGAAACGAAGTCTGGCAGCCACGTTACACGAGACAATGTGAAAACTGTTCATATGTATTATAAAATTAAGAAATCGGCTTGTTTGCTCCATACTCTATCACATCGACGTAATGCCAGACGGTCGCATTGGCCGCTTTTCTGTCTGAAACGCTTTTATTTATCGTCTGCAAACTTATGTCGTATGCTGCGGTTTGCGGAGTAAATAAAAGCATCACACTAGAACACAGGAGGAGCTTTGAAGTTGATGTAATCGGCCAGTGAGAAACAGTACAAATCAAGTTTTAGCTATCGATTATTGACTTATTTGCCGGCTTTGGTGCATGGGCCATGACCGAGGACCTTAAGATTTGACATGAAACGAGGTCTGGCAAACACGTTACATGAGAGAATGTGAAAAGTGTTCATATGTAGTAAAAACCTAAGAAATCGGCCCGTTTGCTCCATTTGCTATCGCATCGACGTAATGCCAGATCGTCACATTGGCCGCTTTTCTGTCTGAAACGCTTACATTTATCGTCTGCAAACTTATGTCGCATGGTGCGGTATGCGGACACACTAAAAGCATCACACTAGAACACTGAAGGAGCTTCTAAGTTGATGTAATCGACCAGTAAGAAACAGTACAATTCAAGTTTTAGTTATGGATTATTGACTTATTAGCCGGCTTTGGTGCATGGGCCATGACCGACAACCTTAAGATTTTGCATGGAACGAGGTCTGGCAGCCATGTAAAATGAGAGAGTGTGAAAAGTGTTCATATGTAGTGAAAACCTAAGAAGTCGGCCCATTTGCTCCATTTGCTATCGTATCGATTTAATGCCAGATCGTCACATTGGCCACTTTTCTACCTGAAACGCTTACATTTATCGTCTGCAAACTTATGTCGCGTAGTTCGGTATGCGAAGACACTAAAAGCATTACACTAGAACACAGAAGAAGCTTCTAAGTTGTTGTAATCGGATAGTAAGAAGCAGTACTATTCAAGTTTTGTTATCGATTATTGAATTATTAGCCGGCTTTGGTGCCTTGGACATGACCGAGGACCTTAAGGTTTGGCATGAATCGAAGTCTGGCAGCCACGTTACACCAGACAATGTGAAAAGTGTTCATATGTATTATAAAATTAAGAAATCGGCTTACTTGCTCCATACTCTATCACATCGACGTAATGCCAGACGGTCGCATTGGCCGCTTTTCTGTCTGAAACGCTTTTATTTATCGTCTGCAAACTTATGTCGCGTGCTGCGGTATGCGGAGACACTAAAATCATCACACTAGAGCACATAAGAAGCTCTAAGTTGATATAATCGGACAGTAAGAAGCAGTACCATTCAAGTTTTAATTATCGATTATTAACTTATTACCTTGGTACCTTGAACGTGACCGAGGACCTTACGAATTTGCAGCCACGTTACACGAGAAAATGTAAAAAGTGTTCATATGTAGTAAAAACGTAAGAAATCTGTCCGTTCTCTAAATTTGCTATAGCTTCGACGTAATGCAAGTTAGTCACAATGGCCTCTCTTCGGTTTGAAACGATCACATTTATCGTGTGCAAACTTATGTCTCATGGTGCGGTATGCGGAGATTCTAAAAGCATCACACTAGAACACAGAAAAAACTTCTAAATTTATGTAATAGACCAGTTACAAGTATTACAATTCAAGTTGTAGTTTACGCTTATTGAGTTATTTGCCGGCTTTGGTGCCTTGGACATGACCGAGGACCTTACGATTTTTGCATGAAACGAGGTCTGGCAGCCACGTTACACGAGAGAATGTGAAAAGTGTTCATATGTAGTAAAAACCTAAGAAATCATCCCGTTTGCTCCATTTGCTATCGCATCGACGAGAATGTGAAAAGTGTTCATATGTAGTAAAAACCTGAGATATCTTCCCGTTTTCTCAATTTGCTGTCGCATCGACGTAATGCAAGATCGTCACATTGGCCGCTTTTCTCTGTGAAACGCTTACATTTATCGTCTGCACACTTATGTCGCGTGGAGTGGTACGCGGAGACACTAAAAGCAACACACTAGAACACAGAAGAAGCTTCTAAGTTGATGTAATCGGCCAGTAAGGAGCAGTACAATTCAAGTATTACTTATCGATTATTGACTTATTAGCTGGTATGGTGCCTTGGACATGACCGAACACCTTAAGATTTGGCATGGACCGAGGTGTGTCCGCCACGTTACACGAGAGAATGTGGAAAGTATTCATATGCATTAAAAACATAAGAAATCGTCCCGTTTTCTCCATTTGCTATCGCATCGACGAAATGCAAGATCGTCACATTGGCCGCATTTCTATGTGAAACGCTTACATTTATCGTCTGCAAACTTATGTCGCGTGGTGCGGTATGCAGAGACACTAAAACAACACACTGGAACACAGAAGAAGCTTCTAAGTTGATGAAATCGGCCAGTAAGAAGCTGTATAATTGAAGTTTTAGTTATCGATTACTGACTTATTAGCCGGCTTGGTGCCTTGGACATGACCGAGGACCTTAAGATTTGGCAAGAAACTCGGTGTGGCAGCCATGTTACACGAGAGAATGTGAAAAGTGTTCGTATGTAGTAAAAACCTAAGAAATCGGCCCGTTTGCTCCATTTGCTATCGCATCGACGTAATGCCAGATCGTCACATTGGCCGCTTCTTCTGTCTGAAACGCTTACATTTATCGTTTGCAAACTTACGTCGCATCATGCGGTATGCGGAGACACTAAAAGCATCAGACTACAACTCGGATGAAGCTTCTAAGTTGTAATCGGCCAGTAAGAAGGAATACGATTCATATTTAGTTTTCGATTATTGACTTATTTGCCGCGTTTGGTGCCTTCGCCATGACCGAGGTCCTTAAGATTTGGAATGAAACGAGGCCTGGCAGCCACGTTACATGAGAGAATGTGAAAAGTGTTCATATGAAGTAAAAACCTAAGAAATCAGCCCGTTCGCTCCATTTGCTATCGCATCGACGTAATGCCAGATCGTCACATTGGCCGCTTCTTCTGTGTGAAAGGCATACATTTATCGTTTGCAATCTTATGTAACGTGCTGCCGTATGCGGAGACACTAAAAGCATCACACTAGAACACAGAAGAAGCTTTTTAGTTGACGTTTTCGGCCAGTAAGGAGCAATACAATTCATAATTAGTTATCGATTATTGACTCATTTGCCGGCTTTGGTGCCTTCGGCATGACCGACGACCTTAAGATTTGGCATGTACCGAGGTCTGGCAGCCACGTTAGCCGAGAGAATGTGAACAGTGTTCATATGTAGTAAAAACCTAAGAAATCGGCCCGTTTGCTCCATTTGCTATCGCATCGACGTAATGACAGATCGTCACATTGGGTGCTTTTCTGTCTGAAACGCTTACATTTAACGTCGGGAAACTTATGTCGCGTGTTGCGGTATGAGGAGACACTAAAAGCATAACACTACAACACAGAAGAAGCTTCTAAGTTGATGTAATCGGCCAGTAAGAAGCAGTAGAATTAAGGTTTTAGTTATCTATTATTGACTTATTAGCAGGCTTTGGTGCCTTCGACATGACCGAGGACCTTAAGATTTGGCATGAAACGAGGTCTGCGTGCCACGTTACATGAGTAAATGTGAGAAGTGTTCATATGTAGTTAAAACTTAAGAAATCGGCCCGTTTGCTCCATTTGCTATCGCATCGACGTAATGCCAGATCGTCACATTGGCCGCTTCTTCTGTCTGAAACGCTTACATTTATCGTTTGCAAACTTACGTCGCATCATGCGGTATGCGGAGACACTAAAAGCATCAGACTACAACTCGGATGAAGCTTCTAAGTTGTAATCGGCCAGTAAGAAGGAATACGATTCATATTTAGTTTTCGATTATTGACTTATTTGCCGCGTTTGGTGCCTTCGCCATGACCGAGGTCCTTAAGATTTGGAATGAAACGAGGCCTGGCAGCCACGTTACATGAGAGAATGTGAAAAGTGTTCATATGAAGTAAAAACCTAAGAAATCAGCCCGTTCGCTCCATTTGCTATCGCATCGACGTAATGCCAGATCGTCACATTGGCCGCTTCTTCTGTGTGAAAGGCATACATTTATCGTTTGCAATCTTATGTAACGTGCTGCCGTATGCGGAGACACTAAAAGCATCACACTAGAACACAGAAGAAGCTTTTTAGTTGACGTTTTCGGCCAGTAAGGAGCAATACAATTCATAATTAGTTATCGATTATTGACTCATTTGCCGGCTTTGGTGCCTTCGGCATGACCGACGACCTTAAGATTTGGCATGTACCGAGGTCTGGCAGCCACGTTAGCCGAGAGAATGTGAACAGTGTTCATATGTAGTAAAAACCTAAGAAATCGGCCCGTTTGCTCCATTTGCTATCGCATCGACGTAATGCCACATCGTCACATTGGCCGCTTCTTCTGTCTGAAACGATTACATTTATCGTTTGCAAACTTACGTCGCGTCATGCGGTATACGGAGACACTAAAAGCATCACACTAGAACACAGAAGAGGCTTTGAAGTTGACGTATTCGGCCAGTAAGGAGCAGTTAAATTCAAGTTTTTGTAATCAGTTATTGACTTATTAGCTGGCTTTGGTGCCTTGGACATGACCGAGGACCTTAAGATTTGGCATGAAACGAGGTCTGGCAGCTACGTTACATGAGAGAATGTGGAAAGTGTTCATATGTATTAAAAACCTAAGAAAGCGGCCCGATTGCTCCATTCGCTATCGCATCGACTTAATGCCAGATCGTCACATTGGCCGCTTTTCTGTCTGAAACGCTTACATTTATCGTCTGCATACTTATGTCGCGTAGTGCGGTATGCGGAGACACTAAAAAGCATCACACTAGATGACAGAAGAAGCTTTTTAGTTGACGTATTCGGCCAGTAAGGAGCAATACAATTCATATTTAGTTATCGACTATTGACTTATTTACCGGCTTTGGTGCCTTCGGCATGACCTAGGACCTTAAGATTTGGCATGTACCGAGGTCTGGCAGCCACGTTATCCGAGAGAATGTGAACAGTGTTCATATGTATTAAAAACCTAAGAAATCGGCCCGATTGCTCCATTTGCTATCGCATCGACATAATGCCAGATCGTCACATTGGCCGCTTTTCTGTCTGAAACGCTTACATTTATCGTCTCCAAACTTATGTCGCGTGCTGCGGTATGCGGAGACACTAAAATCATCACACTAGAGCACATAAGAAGCTCTAAGTTGATGTAATCGGACAGTAAGAAGCAGTACCATTCAAATTTTAATTATCGATTATTGACTTATTACCTTGGTACACTGAACATAACCGAGGACCTTACGAATTGGCATGCAACGAAGTGTGGCAGCCACGTTACACGAGAGAATGTGAAAAGTGTTCATATGTAGTAAAAACCTGAGATATCTTCCCGTTTTCTCAATTTGCTGTCGCATCGACGTAATGCCAGATCGTCACATTGCCCGCTTTTCTCTGTGAAACGCTTACATTTATCGTCTGCACACTTATGTCGCGTGGAGTGGTATGCGGAGACACTAAAAGCAACACACTAGAACACAGAAGAAGCTTCTAAGTTGATGTAATCGGACAGTAAGAAGCAGCACAATTCAAGTTTTAGTTATCGATTGTTGACTTATTAGACAGCTGAGGTGCTTTAGACGTGACCGAGTACCTTAAGATTTGGCATGAACTGAGATGTGGCCGCCACGTTACACGAGAGAATGTGGAAAGTGTTCATATGCAGGAAAATCCTAAGAAATCGGACCGTTTTCTCCATATGCTATCGCATCGACGTAATGCCAGATCGTCACATTGGCCGCATTTCTATGTGAAACGCTTACATTTATCGTCTGCAAACTTATGTCGCGTGGTGCGGTATGCAGAGACACTAAAACAACACACTAGAACACAGAAGATGCTTCTAAGTTGATGAAATCGGCCAGTAACAAGTCCAAGTTTTAGTTATCGATTGTTGACTTATTAGCCGGCTTTGGTGCCTTGGACATGACCAAGGACATTAAGATTTGGCATGAAACGAGAAGTGGCAGGCATGTTATACGAGATAATGTGCAAAGTGTTCATATTTTGTAAAAACTTAAGAAATCGGCCCGTTTTCTCCATTTGCTATCGCATCGACGTAACGCCAGGTTGTCACATTGGCCGCTTTTCTCTGTGAAACGCTTACGTTTATCGTCTGCAAACTTATGTCGCGTGGTGTGGTTTGCGGAGAATCTAAAAGGAAAGCACTAGTACACAGAAGAAGCTTCTAAATTGATGTAAGAAGCCGGTAAGAAGCAGTAAAGTTCAATTATTAGTTATCGATTATTGACTTATTAGCCGTCCTTGGTGCCTTGGACATGACCGACGACCTTAGGATTTGGCATGAACCGAGGTGTGGCAGCCACGTTACATGAGAGAATGTGAAAAGTGTTCATATGTAGCAAAACATGAGAAACCTTCCCGTTTTCTCAATTTGCTATCGCATCGACGTAATGCCCGATGGTCACATTGGCCGCTTTTCTCTGTGAAACGCTTACATTTATCGTCTGCAAACTTATGTCGCGTGGTGCGGTTTGCAGAGACACTAAAAGCAACACCCTAGAACACAGAAGATGCTTCTAAGTTGATGTAATCGGCCAGTAAGAGGCAGTACAAATCAAGTTTTAGTTATCGATTGTTGACCTATTTGCCGGCTTTGGTGCCTTGGACGTTACCGAGGACCTTAAGGTTTGGAATGAACCAAGGTGTGGCCTCCACGTTACCCGAGAGAAATTGGAAATGGTTCAAATGCAGTAAAAACCTAAGAAATTGGCCCGTTTTCTCCATTTGTAATCGCATCAATGTAATGCCAGATCGTCACATTGGCCGCTTTTCTCTGTGAAACGCTTACATTTATCGTCTGCAAACTTATGTCGCATGGTGCGATATGCGGAAAGACTAAAAGCAACACACTAGAACAGAGAAGAAGGTTCTAAGTTGATGTAATCGGCCAGTAAGAAGCAGTACAATTCAAGTTATAGTCATCGATTATTGACTTATTAGCCGGCTTCGGTGCCTTGGACATGACCGAGGACCTTATGATTAGCCATGAAACGAGATGTGGCAGCCATGTTACACCAGAGAATGTGAAAAGTTTTCGTATGTAGTAAAAACCTAAAAAACTCCCCGCTTTCTCCATTTGCTACCGCATCGACGTAATGCCAGATCGTCACATTGGCCGCTTTTCTCTGTGAAACGCTTACATTTATCGTCTGCAAACTTATGTCGCGTGGTGCGGTATGCGGAGACAGTAAAAGCAACACACTAGAACACAGAAGAAGCTTCTAAGTTGATGTAATCGGCCAGTAAGAAGCAGTACAATACATGTTTTAGTTATCGATTGTTGACTTATGAGCAGGCTTTGGTGCCTTGGACGTGACCGAGGACCTTAAGATTTGGCATGAACCGAGGTGTGACCGCCACGTTACCCGAGAGAATTTGGAAAAGTTCATATGCGGTGAAAACCTAAGAAATCGGCCCGTTTTCTACATTCGCAATCGCATCGACGTAATGCTAGATCGTCACATTGTCCGCGTTTCTCAGTGAATCGCTTACATTTATCGTCTGCAAACTTATGTCGCATGGTGCGGTATGTGGAGACACTAAAAGCAACACACTAGAACAAAGAAGAAGCTTCTAAGTTGATGTATTCGGCCAGTAAGAAGCAGTGCAAATCAAGTTTTAGTTATCGATTATTGACTTATTAGCCGGTTTCGGTGCCTTGGACATGAACGAGGATCTTAAGATTTGGCATGATACGAGGTGTGGCAGCCACGTTACACGAGAGAATGTGAAAAGTGTTCATATGTAGTAAAAACCTAAGAAATCTTCCCGATTTCACAATTTGTTATCGCATCGACGTAATGCCAGATCGTCACATTGGCCGCTTTTCTCTTTGAAGCGTTTACATTTATCGTCTGCAAACTTATGTCGCGTGGTGCGATATGCGGAGAGACTAAAAGCAACACACTAGAACACAGAAGAAGCTTCTAAGTTGATGTAATCGGCCAGGAAGGAGCAGTACAATTCAAGTTTTAGCTATCGATTATTGACTTATTAGCCGGCTTTGGTGCCTTGGACATGACCGAGGACCTTAAGATTAGGCATGAAACGAGATGTGGCAGCTATGTTACAAGAGAGAATGTGAAAAGTTTTCGTATGTAGTAAAAACCTAAGAAACCTTCCCGTTTTCACGATTTGCTGTCGCATCGACGTAATGCCAGATGGTCACATTTGCCGCTTTTCTACATCTACATCTACATTTATACTCCGCAAGCCGCCCAAAGGTGTTTGGCGGAGGGCATTTTACGTGCCACTGTCATTACCTCCCTTTCCTGTTCCAGTCGCGTATGGTTCGCGGGAAGAACGACTGTCTGAAAGCCTCCGTGCGCGCTCTAATCTCTCTAATTTGACATTCGTGATCTCCTCGGGAGATATAAGTAGGGGGAAGAAATATTTTCGATACCTCATCCAGAAACGCACCCTCTCGAAACCTGGCGAGCAATCTACACCGCGATGCAGAGCGTCTCTCTTGCAGAGTCTGCCACTTGAGTTTATTAAACATCTCCGTAACGCTATCACGGTTACCAAATAACCCTGTGACGAAACGCGACGCTCTTCTTTGGATCTTCTCTATCTCCTCCGTTAAACCGATCTGGTACGGATCCGACACTGATGAGCAATACTCGAGTATAGGTCGAACGAGAGTTTTGTAAGCCACCTCCTTTGTTGAAGGACTACATTTTCTAAGCACTCTTCCAATGAATTTCAACCTGGTACCCGCCTTACCAACAATTAATTTTATATGATCATTCCACTTCAAATCGTTCCGCACGCATACTCCCAGTTATTTTACAGAAGTAACTGCTACCAGTGTTTGTTCCGCTATCATATAATCATACAATAAAGGATTCTTCTTTCTATGTATTCGTAATACATTACATTTGTCTATGTTAAGGGTCAGTTGCCACTCCCTGCACCAAGTGCCTAGCCGCTGCAGATCTTCCTGCATTTCACTACAATTTCCTAATGCTGCAACTTCTCTGTTTACTACAGCATCATCCGCGAAAAGCCGCATGGAACTTCCGACACATTCTACTAGGTCATTTATATATATTGTGAAAAGCAACGGTCCCATAACACTCCCCTGTGGCACGCCAGAGGTTACTTTAACGTCTGTAGACGTCTCTCCATTGATAACAACATGCTGTGTTCTGTTTGCTAAAAACTCTTCAATCCAGCCACACAGCTGGTCTGATATTCCGTAGGCTCTTACTTTGTTTATCAGGCGACAGTGCGGAACTGTATCGAACGCCTTCCGGAAGTCAAGGAAAATAGCATCTACCTGGGAGCCTGTATCTAATATTTTCTGGGTCTCATTCAAATAAAGCGAGTTGGGTCTCACACGATCGCTGTTTCCGGAATCCATGTTGATTCCTACATAGTATATTCTGGGTTTCCAGAAACGACATGATACTCGAGCAAAAAACATGTTCTAAAATTCTACAACAGATCGACGTCGGAGATATAGGTCTATAGTTTTGCGCAACTGCTCGACGACCCTTCTTGAAGACTGGGACTACCTGTGCTCTTTTCCAATCATTTGGAACCCTCCGTTCCTCTAGAGACTTGCGGTACACGGCTGTTAGAAGGGGGGCAAGTTCTTTCGCGTACTCTGTGTAGAATCGAATTGGTATCCCGTCAGGTCCAGTGGACTTTCCTCTATTGAGTGATTCTAGTTGCTTTTCTATTCCTTGGACACTTATTTCGATGTCAGCCATTTTTTCGTTTGTGCGAGGATTTAGAGAAGGAATTGCAGTGCGGTCTTCCTCTGTGAAACAGCTTTGGAAAAAGGTGTTTAGTATTTCAGCTTTACGCGTGTCATCCTCTGTTTCAATGCCATCATCATCCCGGAGTGTCTGGATATGCTGTTTCGAGCCACTTACTGATTTAACGTAAGACCAGAACTTCCTAGGATTTTCTGTCAGGTCGGTACATAGAATTTTACTTTCGAATTCAGTGAACGCTTCACGCATAGCCCTCCTTACGCTAACTTTGACATCGTTTAGCTTCTGTTTGTCTGAGAGGTTTTGGCTGCGTTTAAACTTGCAGTGAAGCTCTCTTTGCTTTCGCAGTAGTTTCCTAACTTTGTTGTTGTACCACGGTGGGTTTTTCCCGTCCCTCACAGTTTTACTCGGCACGTACCTGTCTAAAACGCATTTTACGATTGCCTTGAACTTTTTCCATAAACACTCAACATTCTCAGTGTCGGAACAGAAATTTTCGTTTTGATCTGTTAGGTAGTCTGAAATCTGCCTTCATTACTCTTGCTAAACAGATAAACCTTCCTCCCTATTTTTATATTCCTTTTAACTTCCATATTCAGGGATGCTGCAACGGCCTTATGATCACTGATTCCCTGTTCTACACTTAAAGAGTCGAAAAGTTCGGGTCTGCTTGTTATCAGTAGGTCCAAGATGTTATCTCCACTAGTCGGTTCTCTGTTTAATTGCTCGAGGTAATTTTCGGATAGCGCACTCAGTATAATGTCACTCGATGCTCTGTCCCTACCACCCGTCCTAAACATCTGAGTGTCCCAGTCTATATCTGGTAAATTGAAATCTCCACCTAAGACTACAACATGCTGAGAAAATTTATGTGAAATGTATTCCAAATTTTCTCTCAGTTGTTCTGCCACTAATGCTGCTGAGTCGGGAGGTCGGTAAAAGGAGCCAATTATTAACCTAGCTCGGTTGTTGAGTGTAGCCTCCACCCATAATAATTCACAGGAACTATCCACTTCTACTTCACTACAGGATAAACTACTACTAACAGCGACGAACACTCCACCACCGGTTGCATGCAATCTATCCTTTCTAAACACCGTCTGTACCTTTGTAAAAATTTCGGCAGAATTTATCTCTGGCTTAAGCCAGCTTTCTGTACCTATAACGATTTCAGCTTCGGTGCTTTCTATCAGCGCTTGAAGTTCAGGTACTTTACCAACGCAGCTTCGACAGTTGACAATTACAATTCCGATTGCTGCTTGGTCCCCGCATGTCATGACTTTGCCCCGCACCCGTTGAGGCTGTTGCCTTTTCTGTACTTGCCCAAGGCCATCTAACCTAAAAAACCGCCCAGCCCACGCCACACAACCCCTGCTACCCGTGTAGCCGCTTGTTGCGTGTAGTGGACTCCTGACCTATCCAGCGGAACCCGAAACCCCACCACCCTATGGCGCAAGTCGAGGAATCTGCAGCCCACACGGTCGCAGAACCGTCTCAGCCTCTGATTCAGACCCTCCACTCGGCTCTGTACCAAAGGTCCGCAGTCAGTCCTGTCGACGATGCTGCACATGGTGAGCTCTGCTTTCATCCCGCTAGCGAGACTGGCAGTCTTCACCAAATCAGATAGCCGCCGGAAGCCAGAGAGGATTTCCTCCGATCCATAGCGACACACATCATTGGTGCCGACATGAGCGACCACCTGCAGATGGGTGCACCCTGTACCCTTCATGGCATCCGGAAGGACCCTTTCCACATCTGGAATGACTCCCCCCGGTATGCACACGGAGTGCACATTGGTTTTCTTCCCCTCTCTTGCTGCCATTTCCCTAAGGGGCCCCATTACGCGCAGTTTCTCTGTGAAACGCTTACATTTATCGTCTGCAAACTTATGTCGTTTGGGTCGGTATGCGGAGAGGCTAAAAGCAACACACTAGAACACAGAAGAGGCTTACAAGTTGATGTAATCGGCCAGTAAGAAGCAGTACATTTCAAGTTTTAGTTAACGATTATTGACTTATTGGCCGGGTTACGTGCCTGGGACATGACTGAGGACCTTAAGATTTGGCATGAACCGAGGTGTGGCCGCCAGGTTACCCGAGAGAAATTGGAATGTGTTCATATGCAGTAAAAACCTAAGAATTCGGCCCGTTTTCTCCATTTGCAATCGCATCGACGTAATGCCAGATCGACACATTGGCCGCTTTCATCTATGAAACGTTTACATTTATCGTCTGCAAACTTATGTCGCGTGGTGCGATACGCGGAGACACTAAAAGCAACACACTAGAACACAGAAGAAGCTTCTAAGTTGATGTAATCGGCCAGTAAGAAGCAGGACAATACAAGTTTTATTAGCGATTATTGAATTATTAGCTGCCTTTGGTGCCTTGGACATGACCGAGGACCTTAAGATTTGGCATGAACCTAGGTGTGACCGCCACGTTACCCGAGAGAATTTGGAATGTGTTCATATGCAGTAAAAACCTAATAAATCTTCCCGTTTTCACAATTTGCTATCGCATCGACGTAATGCCAGATCGTCACATTGACCGCTTTTCTCTGTGAAACGGTTACATTTATCGTCTGCAAACTTATGTCGCATGGTGAGATAGGCGGAAAGACTAAAAGCAACACACTAGAACACAGAAGAAGCTTCTAAGTCGAGGTAATCGGCAGTAAGAAGCAGTACAATTCTAGTTCTAATAATCGATTATTGACTTATTAGCCAGCTTTGGTGCCTTGGACATGACGAAGGACCTTAGGATTTGTCATGAAACGAGGTGTGGTCGCCATGTTACACGAGAGAATGTGAAAAGTGTTCATATGTTGTAAAAACCTAAGAAATCTGCCAGTTTTCTTCATTTCCTATCCCATCGACGTAATGCCAGATGGTCACATTGGACGCTTTTCTCTGTGAAACGCTTACATTTATCGTATGCAAACATATGTCGCGTGGTGCATTATGTGGAGACAGTAAAGGCAACACAGTAGAATACAGAGTAAGCTTTTAAGTTGATGTAATCGGCCAGTAAGAAGCAGTACAACTCAAGTTTTAGGTATCGATTATTGACTTATTAACCGGCTTTGGTGCGTTGGACATGACAGAGGATCTTAAGATTTGGCATGAAACGAGGTGTGGCGTCCACGTTACACGAGATAATGTCAAAAGTGTCATTTGTAGTATACCCTGGGAAATCGGCCCGTTTTCTCCATTTGCTATCGCGTCGACGTAATGCCAGATCGTCACATTGGCCGCTTTTCTGTTGAAACGCTTACATGAATCGTTTGCAAACTTATGTCGCGTGGTGGAGACACTAAAAGCAACACACTAGAACACAGAAAAGCTTCTAAGTTGATGTAATCGGCCAGTAAGTAGCACTACAATTCAAGTTTTAGTTATCGATTATTGACTTATTAGCCGGCTTTGGTGCCTTGGACATGACCGAGGACCTTAAGATTTGGCATGAAACGAGGTGTGGCAGCCAAGTTACACGAGGGAATGTGAAGACTGTTCATATTTAGTAAAAACCTAAGAAATCGGCCCGTTTTCTCCATTTGCTATCGCATCGACGTAATGCCAGATCGTCACATTGGCCGCTTTTCTCTGAGAAACGCTTACATTTATCGTCTGCAAACATATGTCGCGTGGTGCATTATGCGGAGACACTACAAGCAACACAGTAGAACACAGAGTAAGCTTTTAAGTTGATGTAATCGGCCAGTAAGAAGCAGTACAACTCAAGGTTTAGGTATCGATTATTGACTTATTAGCCGGCTTTCGTGCCTTGGAAATGACCGAGGACCTTAACATTTGGCATTAAACGAGGTGTGCCAGCCACGTTACACGAGAGAATGGGAAAGGTGTTCATATTTAGTAAAAACCTAAGAAATTGGCCCGTTTGCTCCATTTTCCATCGCACCAAAGTAATGCCAGATCGTCACATTGGCCGCATTTCTGTCTGAAACGATTACATTCATCGTCTGCAAACTTATGTCGCGTGGTGCGGTATGCGGAGATACTAAAAGCAACACACTAGAACACAGAAGAAGCTGCTATGTTGATCTAATCGGCCAGTAAGCATCAGAACAATTCAAGTTTTTGGTATCGATTATTGACTTATTAGCCGGCTTTGGTGACTTGGACATGACCGAGGACCTTAAGATTATCATGAAACGAGGTGTGGCAGCCACGTTACACCAGAGAATGTGAAAAGTGTTCATATGTTGAAAAACCTACGAAATCGGCCCATTTTTTCCATTTGCTTTCGCATCGAAGAAATGCCAGATCGTCACATTGGCCGCTTTTCTGTCTGAAACGCATACATTTATCGTCTGCAAACTTACGTCGTGTGGTGCGGTACACGGAGACACTGAAAGCAATACACTAGAACACAGAAGAAGCTTCTAAGTTGATGTAATCAGCCAGTAAGAAGCAGTACAAATCAAGTTTTAGTTATCGATTATTGACTTATTAGACGGCTTTGGTGCCTTGGACATGACCGAGGACCTTAAGATTTGGCATGAAACGAGGTGTCGCAGCCACGTTACACGAGAGAATGTGAAAAGTGTTCATATGTAGTAAAAACCTAAGAAATCGGCTTGTTTGCTCCTTTTGCTGTCTCATCGACGAAATGCCAATTCGTCACATTGGCCGCTTTTCTGTCTGGAACGCTTACATTTATCTTCTGCAAACTTATGATGCGTGGTGCGGTATGCGGAGACACTAAACGCATCACACTAGAACACAGAAGAAACTTGTAAGTTGATGTAATCGGCCAGTAAGAAGTAGTACAATTCAAGTTTTAGTTATCGATTTTCGACGTATTAGCCGGCTGTGGTGCCTTGGGCATGACCGAAGACCTTAAGATTTAGCATGAAACGAAGACTGGCAGCCACGTTACACGAGACAGTGAGAAAAGTGTTGATATGTAGTAAAATCCTAAGAAATCGGCCCGTATGCTCCATTTGCTACCGCATCGACGTAATGCCAGATAGTCACTTTGGCCGCTTTTCTGTCAGAAACGCCTTCGTTTATCGTCTGCAAACTTATGTCGCGTGCTGTGGTAAGCGGAGACACTAAAAGCATCACACTAGAACACAGAAGAAGCTTCTAAATTGATGTAATCGGCCAGTAATAGACAGTACAATTCAAGTTTTAGTTATCTATTATTGACTTGCTAGCCGGCTTTGGTGCCTTGGACATGACCGAGGACATTAAGATTTGGCATTAAACGAGGTGTGGCAGCCATGTTACACGAGAGAATGCGAAATGTGTTCATATGCCGCAAAAACCTAAGAAATCTGGCCTTTTTCACCATTTGCTGTCGCATCGAAGAAATGCCAGATCGTCACATTGGCCGCTTTTCTGTCTGAAACGCTTATTTTTATCGTCTGCAAACTTATGTCGCGTGGTGCGGTACACAGAGACACTAAAAGCAAACACACTAGAACACCGAAGAGGCTTCTAAGTTGATGTAATCGGCCAGTAAGAGGCAGTACAATCCAAGTTTTAGTTATGGATTAATGACTTGTTAGCCGGCTTTGGTGCCTTGTACGTGACGGAGATCCTTAAGATTTGGCATGAAACGAGGTGTGGCAGCCACGTTACACCAGAGAATGTGAAAAGTGTTCATATGTTGTAAAAAACCTAAAAAATCGGCCCGTTTTCTCGATTTGCTATCACATCGAAGTAATGCCAGATCGTCACAAAGGCCGCTTTTCTCTGTGAAACGCTTACATTCCTCGTCTGCAAACTTATGTCACGTGGTGCGGTATGCGGAGACACTAAAACCAACACACTAGAACACAGAAGAAGCATCTAAGTTGATGTAATCGGCTAGTAAGAGGCAGTACAATTCGTGATATAGTTATCGATGATTGACTTGTTAGTCGGATTTGGTGCCTTGGACATGTACGAGGACCTTTAGATTTGGCATGAAACGAGGTGTGGCAGCCACGTTTCACGAGAGAATGCGAAAAGTGTTCATATGAAGTTAAACCTAAGAAATCGGCCCGTTTTCTCTATATGCTATTGCATCGAAGTAATGCCAGATCGTCACATTGGCCGATCTTCAGTTTAAAACGCTTACATTCATCGACTGCAAACTTATGTCGCGTGGTGTGGTATGCGGAGACAATAAAAACAACACACTAGAACACAGAAGAAGCTTCTAAGTTGATGCAATCGGCCAGTAAGAAGCAGTACAATTCAAGATTTAGCTATCGATTATTGACTTATTAGCCGGCTTTGGTGCCTTGGACATGACCGAGGACATTAAGATTTGGCATAAAACGAGGTGTGGCAGCCACGTTACACGAGAGAATATGAAAAGTGTTCATATGTGGTAAAAGCCTAAGAAATCAGTCCGTTTTCTCCATTTGCTATCGCATCGACGTAATGCCAGATCGTCACATAGCCCGCTTTTCTCTCTCAAACGCTTACCTTTATCGTCTGCAAACTAATGTCGCGTGCTGCAGTATGCGGAGACACTAAAAACATAACACTAGAACACAGAATAGGCTTCTAAGTTGATGTAATCGGCCAGTAAGAATCAGTACAATTCAAGTTTTAGCTATCGATGATTGACTTCTTAGATGGCTTTGGTGCCTTGGACATGACCGAGGACCGTAAGATTTGGCATGAGACGAGGTGTGGCAGCCACGTTACACGAGAGAATGTGAAAAGTGTTCATAAGTAGTAAAAACCAAAGAAATCGGCCCGTTTTTTCCACTTGCTGTTGCATCGAAGTAATGCCAGATCGTCTCATTGTCCGCTTCTCTGTCTCAAACGCTTACATTTATCGTCTGCAAACTTACGCCGCGTGTTGCGGTATGCAGAGACACCAAAAGTATCACACTAGAACACAGAAGAAGCTTCTCAGTTGATGTAATCGGCCAGTAAGAAGCAGTACAATTCAAGATTTAGTTGTCGATTATTGACTTATTAGCCGGCTTTCGTGCCTTGGAAATGACCGAGGACCTTAACATTTGGCATTAAACGAGGTGTGCCAGCCACGTTACCCGAGAGACTGGGAAAGGTGTTCATATTTAGTAAAAACCTAAGAAATCGGCCCGTTTTCTCCATTTTCCATCGCACCAAAGTAATGCCAGATCGTCACATTGGCCGCATTTCTGTCTGAAACGATTACATTCATCGTCTGCAAACTTATGTCGTGTGGTGCGGTACACGGAGACGCTGAAAGCAATACGCTAGAACACAGAAGAAGCTTCTAAGTTGATGTAATCAGCCAGTAAGAAGCAGTACAAATCCAGTTTCAGTTATCGATTTTAGACTGATTAGCCGGCTTTGGTGCCTTGGACATGACCATGGACCTTAATATTTGGCATGAAACGCGGTCTGTCAGCCACGTTACACGAGAGAATGTGAAAAGTGTTCATATGTAGTAAAAACCTAAGAAATCGGCCAGTTTGCTCCATTTGTTATCGCTTCGACGTAATGCCAGATCGTCACATTGGCCGCTTTTCTGTCTGAAACGTTTACATTTAACTTCTGCAAACTTAAGTCGCATGGTGAGGTAGGCGGAGACACTAAGAGTATCACACTGGAACACAGAAGAAGCTTATAAGTTGATACAATCGGCCAGTAAGAAGCAGTACGCATGGTGAGGTAGGCGGAGACACTAAGAGTATCACACTGGAACACAGAAGAAGCTTATAAGTTGATACAATCGGCCAGTAAGAAGCAGTACAATTCAAGATTTAGCTATCGATTATTGACTTATTAGCCGGCTTTGGTGCCTTGGACATGACCGAGGACATTAAGATTTGGCATAAAACGAGGTGTGGCAGCCACGTTACACGAGAGAATATGAAAAGTGTTCATATGTGGTAAAAGCCTAAGAAATCAGTCCGTTTTTCCATTTGCTATCGCATCGACGTAATGCCAGATCGTCACATAGCCCGCTTTTCTCTCTCAAACGCTTACATTTATCGTCTGCAAACTAATGTCGCGTGCTGCAGTATGCGGAGACAGTAAAAACATAACACTAGAACACAGAATAGGCTTCTAAGTTGATGTAATCGGCCAGTAAGAAGCAGTACAATTCAAGTTTTAGCTATCGATGATTGACTTCTTAGATGGCTTTGGTGCCTTGGACATGACCGAGGACCGTAAGATTTGGCATGAGACGAGGTGTGGCAGCCACGTTACACGAGAGAATGTGAAAAGTGTTCATAAGTAGTAAAGACCAAAGAAATCGGCCCGTTTTTTCCACTTGCTGTTGCATCGAAGTAATGCCAGATCGTCCCATTGTCCGCTTCTCTGTCTCAAACGCTTACATTTATCGTCTGCAAACTTACGCCGCGTGTTGCGGTATGCAGAGACACCAAAAGTATCACACTAGAACACAGAAGAAGCTTCTAAGTTGATATAATTGGCCAGTAAGATGAAGTACAGTCAAGGGTTTTAGTTATCGATTATTGACTTATTAGCCAGCTTTGGTGCCTTCGACATGACCGAGGACTTTAAGATTTGGCTTGAAACGAGGTCGTGCATCAACGTTAAACGAGGGAATGTGAAAAGTGTTCATGTGTAGTAAAAACCTAAGAAATCGGCCAATGTGCTCCATTTGCTATCGCATCGACGTATTGCCAGATGGTCACATTGCCCGCTTTTCTGTCTCAAACGCTTACATTTATCGTCTGCAAACTTATGTCGAGTGCTGCGGTATGCGGAGACAGTAAAAGCATCACACTAGAACACAGAACAAGCTTCTAAGTAGATGTAATCGGCCAGTAAGACGCAGTACAATTCAAGTTTTAATTATCGATTGTTGACTTATTAGCCGGCTTTGGTGCCTTGGACATAACCGAGGACCTTAAGACTTCTCACGAAACGAGGTGTGGCAACCACGTTACACGAGAGAATGTGAAAAGTGCTCATATGTAGTAAAAACCTAAGAAATCGGCCCATTTGCTCCATTTGCTATGGCATCGACGTAACGCCAGATCGTCACATTGGCCGCTTTTCTCTCTGAAACGCTTACATTTATCGTCTGCAAAGTTATGTCGCGTGGTGCGGCATGCGGAGACGCTAAAAGAATAACACTAGAATACAGAAGAAGCTCCTAAGTTGATGTAATCGGCCAGTAAGAGGCAGTTCAAATCAAGTTTTAGTTATCGATTGTTGTCTTATTAGCCGGCTTTGGTGCCTTGGACATGACCATGGACCTTAAAATTTGGCATGAAACGAGTTCTGACAGCCACGTTACACGAGAGAATGTGAAAAGTGTTCATATGTAGTAAAAACCTTAGATATCGGCTTGTTTTCACCATTTGCTATCGCATCGAAGTAATTCAGGATTGTAACATTGGCCGCTTTTCTCTCTGAAACGCCTACATTTATCGTCTGCGAACTTATGTCACGTGGTGCGGTATGCGGAGACACTAAAAGCAAACCACTAGAACACCGAAGAAGATTCTATGTAGATGCAATCGGCCAGTAAGAAGCAGTACAATTCAAGTATTAGTTATCGATTATTGGCTTCTTAGCCGGCTTTGGTGCCTTGAACATGACCGAGTACCTTAAGATTTGGCATGAAACGAGGAGTGGCAGTCACGTTACACCAGAGAATGTCAAAATTGTTCATATGTAGTAAAAACCTAAGAAATCGGCCTGTTTTCTCCATTTGCTATCGCATCGACGTAATGCCAGATAATCACATTGGCCGCTTTTCTCTCTGAAACGCTTCCATTTATCGTCTGCAAACTGATGTCGCGCTGTGCGGTATGCGGAGACACTAAAAGCAACACACTAGTACACAGAAGAAGCTTCTAAGTTGATGTAATCGACCCGTAAGAAGCAGTACAATTCAAGTTTTAGCTATCGATTATTGACTTCTTATCCGGCTTTGGTGCCTTGGACATGACCGAGGACCTTAAGATTTGGCATGAAACGAGGTGTGGCAGCCACGTTACACGAGAGAATGTGAAAAGTGCTCATATGTAGTAAAAACCTAAGAAATCGGCCCATTTGCTCCATTTGCTATCGCATCGAAGTAATGCCAGATCGCCACATTGGCCGCTTTTCTCTCTGAAACGCTTACATTTATCGTCTGCAAACTTACGTCGCGTGGTGCGGTATGCGGAGACACTAAAAGCAACACACTAAAACACAGAAGAACCTTTTAAGTTGATGTAATCACCCGGTAAGAAGCAGTAAAATTCAAATTTTAGTTATCGATTATTGACTTATGAGCCGGTTTGGTAACTTGGACATGACCGAGGACCTCAAGATTTGGCATGAAACGATGTGTGGCAGCTACGTTACACGAGATAATGTGAAAAGTGTTCATATGTAATAAAAACCTCAGAAATCGCCCCGTTTTCTGCATTTGCTATCGCATCGACGTATTGCCAGATCGTCACATTGGCCGCTTTCCTCTGTGAAACGCTTACATTTACCATCTACAAACTTATGTCGCGTGGTGCGGTATGCGGAGACACTAAAAGCAACACACTAGAACACAGAAGAAGCTTCGAAGTTGATGTAATCGGCCAGTAAGAAGCAGTACAATTGAAGATTAAGTTACCGATTATTGACTTATTAGCCGGCTTTGGTGCCTTGGACATGACCGAGGACCTTAAGATTTGGCATGAAACGTAATTGTAATAACAATGCACTGGTCTCTGAAACATATTCCTCAGTGCTATTCGGCTGTGCATTTGAACTGGCAATATTCGCGTTTTGAAAAGCAGATAATGTGTCTTGTCTTATTTGAGGAAACGGTGAGGATGCAGGACCTTAATCTACAGTATTTGCAAGATTGTGTCCTGTCATTTCGGGTTCCTGATGCGAGCTGTTGCCGGCCGAGTGATCGATAATGCTTCCGTGTTCAATAATTGTTCACTGTCTACACCATTATTTGGCGCCCGCTCCATTTATCTATGCACAATTACCAAATTACTACTTTGAATGTCTGTTAATTCATTACACGTTGGTGCTGGTAAGATCTGCTCGTCGTGACTGTCATTTCTCAATTTACTTTGGAGCCTAGTGTTAAGTTTTTCACACGTCATAATTATCATGCATTCCACACGATAAAAAGAAAAGCACAATTTGAAGAGCAAAAAAAGAAAACACATTATCATAGCACTGAAAATAATATCTAGTTAATTGAAAGCGCAGCTGCGAAATACTTCATGCATATTTACATGCATGCCACAACTGTTTTACTGTACAACAATGAAAAACTACAATTACAAAGGAGATTCTCTCTACAATTACGCGCCAGCTATAAACAATAGCTACACTAATTACACAAACTACAGGAAAAAAATCAGACGATTCCAGTGAGGTATCCTCGGCTAAGGGTCGACATACGAAACGTCCCCTTAGAAAATGTATAAATGACTGTGCTTAAACTGACACACAATATTTTTAGCGCAACGCAATCTGACTTTCAAAAATCCCTACAAAAGAATGGCCCTGACTAACAATAACCTATACCTTTCATGAACCACTCACTTCACAAAAATCTTCGTTACTCGAACTACTGCAATACAGCGAGCGCCAATACTGAAAGCTAAATAAAAGATCCAAACTACTGAAGGCACTAACTACTGATAGCCATACTTAGCAAATTAAAGATTTTGATAGGGAACAAACAATGTATTTACCTCAACAGTGTTCAAAAGTCGTTATATATATATATATATATATATATATATATATATATATATATATATATATATATATATATATATATATATATATAAATTAGTTCATAACATCCAGTCTTACAAATTTACTCTCTCTGATGGACACACGTCCAGATCATCCACTCTCAAAATTGCGCCATCTCTCTCCCCACATCGACCACTGCTGGCGGCTCACCTCCAACTATGCAACGCTACGTGCTGTTAACAGCCAACAGCCCAACACTACAATAGCAAATTCCAACAATGCGAACCAGCCACAGACTGCACACAGCACAGTCAGTGATTTTCATATAGGGCGCTAGGTGACGTTACCAACATAAAAACCTAAACAGTCTACTTACACTTCAACCTCGTACAGTTTTGCGCTGACTTCATACTAACGAAGTTGCTAAATTTCAGGCAAGATCTGTTATTAGCCGTAACTCGTAACTAAGCATTTGCGGACCTATGTTTATATGAACTTTTTTCTTTAGTTTTACTTTTAGAAAAACATATTAAAATATTTGCATATCTTCGTGAATCACTCTGTATATCCTACCAACCCTGGTACATGAAGAAGAATAATGATGCACTGTGGTGGCCGTTCTGTCACAGGAAATAGCGACTCCATTTAATTATACTAGGTCTGTTCAAAAAATTGCGGAATGTTGCCCACAAAATTTTTCTACGCTTACCTTTAATTTATTGTGTACGGTATCCTTCGAAATACTCTTCTCCACAATTGATACTCCGCTCCCAACGCCGTTCCACTTCCGCAGGCAGTCTTGGTACGCCTTTTGCTGGCTCGCGCGAAGCCCTTCTGCAGTTTTTTTTTTTTTTTTATCTCGTCCGTCGTTATAAACCTTCGTCAATTCATAGAGTATTTCAAATTTGGAAATGAAACACTGTCCGAAGGGGACAGGTCTCTCATTTGTGCGATCGAAAAGCTCTTCACAGGCTGCGAGGCGAAAGTCTTTCCGGCCTTTACTCGTGAGTCGTGGGTCGAACTTGGCGGCGACACGATGCATTCCAAGATGCTGTGTCAGGATTTCAAGACATGATCCAACTGAAATTTTATATTCTTATGCAGTCTCTCGGACAGCCATTCTTCGACTGGCACGCACAATTTCGTTGAAATTCTTTACATGAGCGTCGAAGGACATCCTGAATGAGGGTCATCTTTAACTTCCCTTCGGCCATTTTTAAACCGTGCGATCCATTCGTAACAACGAGTACGGCTTAAGCAATCATCACCGTAGGTATCCTGCATCATTAGGTGTGTCTCTGTAAAGGTTTTCTTGAGTTTCACGTAAAATTTAATGCAGACGCGTTGCTCCTCTAAGTCCGTCATCTCGAAATTCGCAAACTGTGCGACACAACGGTCTTCCTAATACAACACTGAACAATAAGAAAGAGTCATACAACAATGAAACTTCCAGCAGTTACAGATTAAACACAGGCGTGTGCAAGGATGCCAACCGCATTTTGCTCCAACTCACCATTGCCAGTAAATTAAGAACGTTCCGAAATTTTTTGAAGAGACCTCCTATACCTACTAACGGTGTATACGTTGAGATAGTTACAATGACATCCGACATCGTCTTCTGGGTGGGATCACTTTTTTGTCAGATAGTGTATATCCCAATGGTAAATTCCCGGATATGGGTTCCCTGACAAAATTTTATTTACAAGTCCCCTCTACAACCCCTGTAACCCAATATAATTTTCTAGATCCTGGGATGTTTCATACTGCTTATGTGAGCTTGGAAAAGAGAATCGAGATCAACACCCACATAAACAGCATAAAATAATGAGTAGACAAATACAATTAAACCGGCAATCGCGTTCTGTCACTCATCTTTTGTTTCCAACGAAAGCGCTGTTACACTATACTATCTGACTAGGCACAAGCGTGTTGATCACAAAACATATTATATCTTACTAAGACTCAGAAACAGAAAAGTGAGACTAGAACATTATGAGAACAATATGTTATTAAGTGCCATTAGGTAGTACACAGTTCTTCGATTGGCTAATCTGTAGCGTGATAATTTTTCTGGTATAATGTGCAGACATTTGTCACATGACTATCACCACTGTATCGAACTACACACCATTCGAAACTACACTCATCTAGACTAACAGTAATTAATATTTTTCACTTCTATTGATATTTAACCATTTAAACCGCCTAGAACCTTAACTGAGGTTTAAGTTACCTCTGCTCGTTTGCTCTGATACTTTGTGGCCTTAGCTCTGTCTGACAACTGTTTTCCAAGATAACACGTGAGGAAAGCGAATTTTGTCCCCGAATTACATTCACATCTGTGTTATCTTGTCCATGATACTAAGATCTTGTCAACTACAGAATCCAAATGCTTCACATGTTTCTCTAGGAAACAGCGCTGACGCACTCACATTAATATTTCCTTAGTTGCCGACCGTCAAATCAGATGTGGGACTACTCAGCAGCTAGTGTCTATATGAAAGCTTTAGCTGGTCCGGAGGTGTTTAACTCACTGTATTTCCTTATGCGAAAGTATAATGTCGTGTGACATTGTCGGCTTGGATATCCTACGGGGTGGGTTTAGCTGCCTGGCGGAGAAGGTGTCCTTCTTGTGGGGTCTTGCCCACTCGTCGCTAATAGGGCGCCTATGGGATGCAGCGTTCTCGGAATGCTATACAACAATTCAAACAAATAACATTAGTAGTTTTAATTCTATAAAGCAATTGACAATACTTAATTTTGGAGATTTACAAGCAGTAGTCCCAAACGATGGGCGACAGGCAATATAGTTTAGAGTCCTTAATATGAGGACTGTTCAGGCAAGTTGACACACGTCACTGATAACTAACGTCCGCGATCCGGTGCCGATCTGAGCGGCCGAGGCTAGAAGTAGCGGCGTTTATATTATCTTCTTCCAGATGTCGCTCTTGGCGCTGCGCGATTCAATTCCGCTCACCGTTGGCCGACGTTTCCTCACTGCTTTCTCTGCTGTTGCATTCCTCATCCTCGTTCCGGCGCTTGTGATTACACCAGAACACTTCCCCCTTCTGCATTGGCCCCTTTCCTTGAGGATACGTGACCGTTGTGCTGTACGTGTAATTGTAGGATGGAGACGAGTGATGATGTGAGAAGCAGAGGCTGAACCCCGTCCTTGCAAATAGCCTTTTGCTCTCAAATAACCCCCAAGGCGGCCAGAAAGCTTTACGTCCCCTTCCAGCGGACGATCACCATCAACAATGTCATATGTCCTCACTTCATGAGATGCTGGAAAGAGCTTTGGAGTCTAATTGAGGACTGGTGATCGGGAACTTCACGCCACCACCTCTTCTCCCCTTGCCTGTCGAGTACTGCAGAGAAGGGATTCTAAACGAGAAAGGAATGACAGGAAAAAAAATAAGACTAACTGAGAAAGTCAATACGACGATGAAAATGACGCAGCAAAGTATCAGAAATTAAAAATGACATTTAAAACTATTAACTGAATAAAAATAATAAAGTCTATTCATTAGGTTCAGAAAGACATCCATAGATCTTTCTAAACATTCTTCAAAAAAAATACAAAAAAGGCCTGTAGATGTCTTTATTAAGAAGGCGTTGCAGCAATAAACATATGAGCATCCGCAAACGAGGAAAAAAACTGAAAGTAAACTAAGAGGTGTGACGCCGTTAACGAAGAGGAAAGAGCGGAGGGGGTACCGTGGCAAGACTTGCAGGTATCCGCCTGCTTGGCAGATGGGGCGTGGAGGCAGAAGAGTCGGGGGCCAACATCTGAGGCCTGGCCGCGGTATCCCCGGCACCACCACCGGGCGGAAGCCACTAAAGGACGGCGGAAGCCAAGAAGGACATCACAGTAGAATTGAAGAAATGTCTGGCTGGCACTGGTTTAGTGCATAAGAGAAAGGGTTGCGTGCCCATGCGCCTACCCTGCTCTGAAGTGCTATATACACGGTGATTTTTTCCACAGTATACAAAATCTAGGAATAGATCTACGAGAGAATATGGAACAAAAAAGGTCTAATGACTTATGTCCGGAAATGTATGGTTTCCGTGCTAAAGACCTTTGTTCCATCATACATTGTTAAAGGGACTGAAGTCTAATACGCGCTGTACCATGCAGTTACTGTTACATTATGCATGGTTCCCTCCTGGAGGGTGGCACTGTTCCTCATAATCTATGTAATCAAAAGTATCCGGACACCTGACTGAAAATGACTTACAAATTCGTGGAGCTCTCCATCAGTAATGCTGCAATTCAATATGGTGATGGCCTACTTACTCTTAGCCTCGATGACAGCTTCCACTCTCGCAGGCATACGTTCAATCAGGTGCTGGAAGGTTTCGTGCGGAATGGCACCCCATTCTTCACGGAGTGCTGCACTGACGAGAGGTATCTATGACGGTCGGTGAGGCCTGCCACGAAGTCGGCGTTCCAAAATATCCCAAAGGTGTTCTATAGGATTTAGATCAGGACTCGATGCAGGCCTGTCCATCACAGAGATGTTACTGTCGTATAACCACTCCGCCACAGGCCGTACATTATGAACAGGTGCTTGATCATGTTGAAAGATGCAGTCGCCATCCGCGAATTGCTCTTCAACAGTGGCAAGCAAGAAGGTGCTTAAAACATCTATGTAAGCCTGTGCTGTGATAGTGACACCCAAAAAAACAAGTGGTTCATGCCTCCTCCATGAAAAACACTACCACACCGTAACACCACCGACTCCGAATTTTACTGTTGGCACTACACACACTAGCAGATAACTTTCACCGGGAATTCGCCATACCCACACACTGTCATCGGATCGCCACATTATGTACCGTGATTCGTCACCATACACAACGTTCTTCCACCGTTCAGTCGTCCAATGTTTACGCTTCTTACACCAAGCGAGGCGTCGTTTGGCATTTACTGGCGTGATGTGTGGCTTATGAGCAGCTGCTCGACCATGATATCCAAATTTTCTCACCTCCTGCCTAATTGTTATAGTGCTTGCAGTGGATCCTGATGTGGTTTGGAATTCCTTTGTGAAAGTCTGGATAGATGTCTGCATATTACACATTACGGCCCTCTTCAGCTGTCAACGGTCTCTGTCAGTCAACAGACGAGGTCGGCCTGTACGCTTTTGTGCTGTACGTGACCCTTCACGTTTCCACTTCACTATCACATCGGAAACAGTGGAGCTAGGGCTGTATAGGAGTGGGAAAATCTCGCGTACAGACATATGACGCAAGTGACACCCAATCACCTGTCCACGTTCGAAATCTGAGTTCCGCGGAGTACCCCAATCTAGTCTCCCACGATGTCTACTGACTACTGAGGTCTCTGATACGGAGTACCTGCAAGTAGATGGCAGTACAACGTACCTAATATGAAAAACGGATGTTAGGTGTCCGGATACTTATTTTCACATAGTGTACGCCATGCCCTAGCGCTCTTTCCTAGTATGGTAATTGATAATGTTGTGTCCGATTTACTTCTCTTGCTGACTTACCTTGTAATGGATGTGATACAGCGTAGTATACAATGGTTCCGTATTCGAATCGAGAACTTGCCGAGATAGTATTTACTTGCGGACAGGCAAATGGCAATGGGGGGCGAGCAGCGAGATTGTATCAGAAGACCTACCCCGCTGTCAACAACCACAGCATTCAATATTTGCAAGTAAATAATCAAGATTATAAGATACTGAATAAATTTATGATGAGTTTATCAAAAGATGTACTGTCCGAATGGCCGAATAGCGAAAACACAGTGTAAGATAAGTGATTTTAGAAGAGACTACGTGCACACAAGAAAGATAAGCCAAGGGCATTTGACTCGTTATGGTAATTTTCTGAACAGACAACATACAGGTACATAATTACTTGCTGATGATGAAATTTATATTTCGAAGTATGTCGTTTTGGAAAAAAAAATCAGTGCGAAAACTTTCAGATCTAAATTATGTTCGCCTTCTTCCTCTTGTTTGTTCTGTGAAGTAATCCATGCAAAATGAGCTGTAAAATTGCAAAAGTAATCGTTTTCATTGGTATGGTAACGTGCTGCGCATCAGATACACAGCTCGTGGAGTTTTGTTGGCTCTCAGCAGCAACACTAGTACAGTATAAAGAAAAATAACGTCTTTCCTTTTAAATATAACTCTCTTCTTGAAGCAGTACAAACAGGAAACGTTTCATACAATAAATTCTTGTTTTAAGTTCAAAAATGTGTGTAAAATCTTAGGGGACTTACTGCTAAGGTCATCAGTCCCTAAGCTTAAACACTACTTAACCTAAATTATCCTAAGGACAAGCACACACACCCATGCCCGAGGGAGGACTCGAATCTCTGCCGGGACCAGCCGCACAGTCCATGACTGCAGCGCCTTAGACCGCTCGGCTAATCCCACGCGGCAGGGACTTAACTGCTAAGGTCATCAGTCCCTAAGCTTACACACTATTTAACCTAAATTATCCTAAGAACAAACATAAATTTTCTCAGCATGTTATAGTCTTAGGTGGAGATTTCAATTTACCAGATGTAGACTGGGACACTCAGATGTTTGGCTCTGAGCACTATGGGACTCAACTGCTGAGGTCATTAGTCCCCTAGAACTTAGAACTAGTTAAACCTAACTAACCTAAGGACATCACAAACATCCATGCCCGAGGCAGGATTCGAACCTGCGACCGTAGCGGTCCTGCGGTACCAGACAGCAGCGCCTTTAACCGCACGGCCACTTCGGCCGGCACTCAGATGTTTAGGACGGGTTGTAGGGACAGAGCATCGAGTGACATTATACTGAGTACACTATCCAAAAATTACCTCGAGCAATTAAACAGAGAACCGACTCGTGGAGATAACATCTCGGACCTACTGATAACAAACAGACCCGAACTTTTCGACTCTGTAAGTGCAGAACAGGGAATCAGTGATCATAAGGCCGTTGCAGCATCCCTGAATATGGAAGTTAATAGGAATATAAAAAAAGGGAGAAACGTTTATCTGTTTAGCAAGAGTAATAGAAGGCAGATTTCAGACTACTTAACAGATCAAAACGAAAATTTCTGTTCTGACACTGAGAATGTTGAGTGTTTATGGAAAAAGTTCAAGGCAATCATAAAATGCGTTTTAGACAGGTACGTGTCGTGTAAAACTGTGAGGGACGGGAAAAACCCACCGTGGTTCAACAACAAAGTTAGGAAACTACTGCGAAAGGAAAGAGAGCTTCACTGCAAGTTTAAACGCAGCCAAAACCTCTCAGACAAACAGAAGCTAAACGATGTCAAAGTTAGCGTAAGGAGGGCTATGCGTGAAGCGTTCACTGAATTCGAAAGTAAAATTCTATGTACCGACTTGACAGAAAATCCTAGGAAGTTCTGGTCTTAGGTTAAATCAGAAAGTGGCTCGAAGCAGCATATCCAGACACTCCGGGATGATGGTGGCATTGAAGCAGAGGATGACACGCGTAAAGCTGAAATACTAAACACCTTTTTCCAAAGCTGTTTCACAGAGGAAGATCGCACTGCAGTTCTTTCTCTAAATCCTGGCACAAACGAAAAAATGGCTGACATCGAAATAAGTGTCCAAGGAATAGAAAAGCAACTGGAATCACTCAACAGAGGAAAGTCCACTGGACCTGACGGGGTACCAATTCGATTCTACACAGAGTACGCGAAAGAACTTGCCCCCCTTCTAACAGCCGTGTACCGCAAGTCTCTAGAGGAACGGAAGGTTACAAATGATTGGAAAAGAGCACAGGTAGTTCCAGTCTTCAAGAAGGGTCGTCGAGCAGATGCGCAAAACTATAGACCTATATCTCTGACGTCGATCTGTTGTAGAATTTTAGAACATGTTTTTTGCTCGAGTATCATGTCGTTTTTAGAAACCCAGAATCTACTCTGTAGGAATCAACATGGATTCCGGAAACAGCGATCGTGTGAGACCCAACTCTTTGTTCATGAAACCCAAAAAATATTAGATACAGGCTCCCAGGTAGATGCTATTTTCCTTGACTTCCGGAAGGCGTTCGTAACAGTTCCGCACTGTCGCCTGATAAACAAAGTAAGAGCCTACGGAATATCAGACCAGCTGTGTGGCTGGATTGAAGAGTTTTTAGCAAACAGAACACAGCATGTTGTTATCAATGGAGAGACGTCTACAGACGTTAAAGTAACCTCTGGCGTGCCACAGGGGAGTGTTATGGGACCACTGCTTTTCACAATATATATAAATGACCTAGTAGAATGTGTCGGAAGTTCCATGCGGCTTTTCGCGGATGATGCTGTAGTAAACAGAGAAGTTGCAGCATTAGGAAATTGTAGTGAAATGCAGGAAGATCTGCAGCGGCTAGGCACTTGGTGCAGGGAGTGGCAACTGACCCTTAACATAGACAAATGTAATGTATTACGAATACATAGAAAGAAGGATCCTTTATTGTATGATTATATGATAGCGGAACAAACACTGGTAGCAGTTACTTCTGTAAAATGCCTGGGAGTATGCGTGCGGAACGATTTGAAGTGGAATGATCATATAAAATTAATTGTTGGTAAGGCGGGTACCAGGTTGAGATTCATTGGGAGAGTCCTTAGAAAATGTAGTCCATCAACAAAGGAGGTGGCTTACAAAACACTCGTTCGACCTATACTTGAGTATTGCTCATCAGTGTGGGATCCGTACCAGATCGGGTTGACGGAGGAGACAGAGAAGATCCAAAGAAGAGCGGCGCGTTTCGTCACAGGGTTATTTGGTAACCGTGGTAGCGTTACGGAGATGTTTAGCAAACTCAAGTGGCGGACTCTGCAAGAGAGGCGCTCTGCATCGCGGTGTAGCTTGCTCGCCAGGTTTCGAGAGGGTGCGTTTCTGGATTGAGGTATCGAATATATTGCTATCCCCTACTTATACCTCCCGAGGAGATCACGAATGTAAAATTAGAGAGATTCGAGCGCGCACGGAGGCTTTCAGACAGTCGTTTTTCCCGCGAACCATACTCAACTGGAACAGAAAATGAGGTAATGACAGTGGCACGTAAAGTGCCAACCGCCACACACCGTTGGGTGGCTTGCGGAGTATAAATGTAGATGTAGATGTAGATGTAGACACACTTCCACGCCCGAGGGAGGACCTGAACCTCCGCCGGGCCCAGCAGCACAGTCCATGGCTACAGCGTCTGAGACCGCTCGGCTAATCCCGCGCGGCTTGTTTTAAGTAAAAATATTTCTGTCATCACATTCCGTCAAGAAATGCAAACAGCATACACTTCATCTAATGAATATTCTCTATTAGAGTAAAACATATTGTTTGTTACTTATGGGACTCACTGCTGAATACAACGATAATGAAAAAATTGTCTTAAATTAAAAATCGCAGTTGGTGTTGAATACCGAATACAAGACACAATTATTGTTGCTCATAATCGTTCACATGCTGTTAGCTAAATTTATATTCCATGGCTGTGTGAAACAGGATGCGCTAAAAATTTTCCTAATTACTAATAGGTTCTCACTAAAAGCAAGACTGAGTTTAGGCTACATAACATAACTGATTACAGTTGATAAGGTGTAAGATGAACTTCGAAATAAACAAACAGGATGCAAGAAGAATAATTTCTAAATTCTCAAACCCTGTAAGCTATTTGTTTGAAGATACTTTTATAGAAGAAGCAGAGAACTTAGGGTCATGCGTTATAATTGGCCTTGGAATAAGAGAGAAACATAAAAAAGACATGGTGACCAGGGCCAGTATGACGGAAGAATCCAACAGCCTACGTTATTTGAAAATTAAATGGACAGCGGAAGGAAGGGAAGCTGGAACCCACAATCTCTCGAAAATTACGTGTCAAATCAGTTTCGTTGACGTCTTCGTCAAAAGAGTGGTAAACTGATTCCATTTTGTTAAACTAATGAGAATACTAGGAGAAGATACACAACTATTTCATCAAAATACCATTGTGTGTGTGTGTGTGTGTGTGTGTGTGTTTGTGTGTGTGTGTGTGTGTGTGTGTGTGTGTGTGTGTGTGTGTGAAGAGGTGGAGAGGGAAGGAGCACGGGGGCGGGGAAGGTGAAGCTGGGTGAGAGGCGGAAGGAGGGATCTAGAATCATGTTCAGAATTAAGTGTCCAATCAAAATGTCAAATGGATTCCTGTTGAAGAATCTACAAGGGAGGAATAAGAGAGTCGTGGATAATGCCTAAAGGATGGGCAGTGAAGGTGCTAGGACGAAAGTATTATTAGTGGACAATATGGGGTGTGTCCACCCTTCACCTTTGTCGTGAAAAGACAGTTGTCAGCAGCGAGTTTCATTCTAACACACTCTTTAGTTACAAGTCACAGAACATTTACAACAAAAGAGTTTACAACAAGTCATGTTTGCAAAAGTGAGCGTTGCAAATTAGAGTTATGAATGTGTTGAGCACCTCAATTTCCAGCGTCCCACCCACCCTCGTCAACCTTCAGGGTGGGATGACCAGCTGAACCAGACGTACTGTCTTCTGTCCTTTCCGCTATACACAGCTTTCTATTTTCCCTTTCCTCCACATATATCTCGGGCTTCCGTCCTCTTGAACCAACGCCAAATCACCCGGACGGAATGCAACAGATCTCGCAATGTGCCTCTAACTTCGTGGAATCACCTAAGCTCCTGGTCCATCTTTGCCAGAAGTCGTCTGCCAGTTTTTTTCCGTAGTTTACATCCTTTGGTCAGATTGAGGGTGACAATAGGTTCTGGACACGTGGGCACTTTTAACAAGCCATCACCAACCAGAAATTGTGCTAGCGACAGGGGTTCTGTATCATCACCCAGAGAGATTGGCCTCGAGTTTGCTGCGGCTTCAGTGATGGCCAGAGTGGTCAGAGTTTTTCTGCAGTTAATCTTGATCGTCCCAACACCCTCTGTAAGCTTCGCTTGACAACGCCCTTCAACCTCTCCCACCATCTTCTTCACCAACATGCTTATGACGCAATGTATTTCCAAGTGATCCCGTTCTTCGCGAAGAAGCGATTGGTCTCCCAGGCGGTCAGTGAGTTTTATAGATCCAACAATTCTTTGTTGGTAGAGTAAAAGGTCTTTGTGTTGTCGGTGTAGATAGTGTGCGGCAGTGGATGTCTACTAGCAGATCTCTGTGAAACCATAAAAAATGTGTCGTTGTTCATATTAGAGCAAAGTTCTAAAGGTATTGCACATGTTCCTGCGTTAGCGAAGAGAGTTGTACAGGCCGTTTCCAAGGGCATGCAGATCTTGGCGTAGAGAGGCCCTGAAAAGTCTGTACCAGTGACAGTAAAGAGCTTAGATGGTATCATTCGATCTGCATGTCGAGGTGCTTCAATTTTTTGTCCTGTTGTATTCTTCATGATATTGCATGGTAAACATGTATACAGAACCCATTCAATGGTATGAGGACCTTTAAGTATCCAAAATTCTTTCTGAAGTTCGGATAACACTATTCTGACACCAAGATGATGAAGATCAACGTGTTTGTTAAATGTGAGGTGTCTCGTAAAGTGATGTAACCACTCTATGAATATTGGATGTCGTTGTTCCCAGGTGGATGAGTCCATCTTCAATGAATAGATGAAAGCGTCCAATTTTAGATTCTTGCGGGGTCGGTTCACCGTTCTGGATTGCATGAAATTCCCGTGTGAAACATTGGTGTTAGACTGGTTTAATCCAGTAAGCTCAAATGATTCAAATGGCTCTAACCACTATGGGACTTAACGTCTGAGGTCATCAGTCCCCTAGAACTTAGAACTACTTAAACCTAACTAACCTAAGGACATCACACACATCCATGCCCGAGGCAGGATTCGAACTTGCGACCGTAGCGGTCGCGCGGTTGCCATACTGAAGCGCCTAGAACCGATCGGTCACACCGGCCGGCAATCAAGTAAGCGCTTTCACTTGTAAGCTCTATTGTTGTGAACTCTTCAGCAAGTTTTAATTTGTGACGAATGTTATGTGTGAAGCGAAAGATCCAACCTGTCGTGCGATTTAATCTTCAGCAGGAACTGAATTAGGAAACGTCTATGATGCCAAGAGATTTTTTACATTGTTCCTTTCTTGCGGGAGATCATGACTCATGTTAGGAGTACCAGATGGCCAACTTATTCTGGGCGTGTAAGCCATGGTGGTCCCTTCCACCAAACATGTGAAGATTGGATTTGATTACCAATAAGGCCCCGCGTTAGGTGATCCGCTGCGTTGTCACGTCCAGAACAATGTCTCCACTGACGAGGCGACGTGTGTTTATGAGTATTTGTCACTTTATTGCAGATGAAAGTCTTCCATCGATTCCCGTAACTGCGTATCCATCCCAATGTCCACAAAGTTGCCTGAGCATGTCGTACTTTGCAGCTGTACAGAAATAACTTAGTAATAGTGCTCCCACAAGTTCACCTAGAAGTTTCAGGCGTGACAATATTATCCTTTTGGCAGGTACAGGTCTGTTTTTGCTACAGTCTAAGTGAATCATTGTGTTGTAGTGTAGAACACTGTGGATGAGCAGAGCTGCCCCGTACTGTCGTTCCGAAGCTTCACAAAATACTTGAATCAGAACAGCGTGATCTTTAGTAGTTAGTATCCATTGCGGGATACGGAGAGATACAGAGGTGCAATGGACACCCAAGTATTCCATCGTGTTGCCAGATTGTTGGACAGCAATTATTCCCATCAGTTCCCCTACACCATGTTTCTTGGAATAATAATTTTGCCATGATTCATACTTGACAGAATAACCATAGTCGTAAAATTTAGTTGTAGTCTGTTATAGTTTGCTTTTTGTAGTAGGTCTATCAGATAAATTTTCTGTGACATCATCCGTGTTAATGTATAAACTGTCGATTGCTGTGTCCCAGTACACCCCTAAAACTTGAGTAGCTGCAATGATCTCTCGACCTTCGGTTTTTCGTATATTCTGTAACTAATTTCAAGAAGTGGCCCATTGCGCTAATACACTGAAGCGCCAAAGAAACTTGTGTAGGCATGATTATTTAAATACAGAGATATGTAAACAGGCAGAGTATGGAGCTGGCGGGCGGCAACGCTTATATAAAACAAGTGTCTGGCGCAGTTGTTAGATCGGCTACTGCTGCTACATTGGAAGGTTATCATGATTTAAGTGAGCCTGAACGTGGTGTTGTAGTCGGCGCACGAGCGATGGGACACAGCCTGTCCGAGGCAGCGATGATGTGCACCGTGAATATCAGGAATCCCATGAAACATCGAATTTCCGACATCGTTGCGGCTGGAAAAAGATCCTGCATGAATGGGATCAACGACGACTGAAGAGAATCGTTCAACGTGACAGAAGTGCAACACTTACGCAAACTGCTGCAGATTTCAATGCTGGACCATCAACAAGTCTCAGCGTGCGACCCATTCAACGAAACATCATCGATATGGGCTTTCGTGTGCTATTGATGACTGCACGACACAAAGCTTTACGCCTCGCCTGGTCCTGTCGACTGGAAACATGTTACCTGGTCGGACGAATCTCGTTTCAAATTGTATCGAGTGGATGGACGTGTACGGGTAAGGACACAGCTTCACGAATGCATGGACCCTGCATATCAGCAGGGGACTGTTCAGGCTGGTGGAGACTCAGTAATGGTGTGGGGCGTGTGCAGTTGGAGGGCTATGGGACCCCTGATACGTATATATACGACTCTGACAGGTAACACGTACGTAAGCATCGACTCTGATCACCCACATCCATTCATGTCCATTGTGTATTCCGACGGACTTGGGCAATTCCAACAGGACAATGCGGCATCCCACACGTCCAGATTGCTACAGAGTGGCTTCAGGAACACTCTTCTGAATTTAAACACTTTCGCTGGCTACCAAACACCCCAGACATGAACATGATTGAGCATATCTGGGATGCCTTGTAACGTTCTGTTCGGAAGAATCTCCACCCCCTCGTACTATAACTGATTTAGTGATATGCCTAAAGAGAACAGGTTAAATGTGCATGTGAAAAAACAGAGTAATGTGAGGTGCCCATTGGTTTGAAAGAGGTACGAGCGGAATTTATTGCATATCAGAAAACATTTATTTGAGAAATATTGTACAGTTGCAAAGAAGATAAAGAAAAAGTCTGATGGTGTTTTTGAAATACAACATCAGAAGTACGATATTTAAATAAATAACTTGCTTGTGTTTAATTTCATATCACTCTCATTATAGTCAAAGTATTACACTTGTTAATATCATTACTTTCAATGCTGCGCCTGTAATCATGTAGCAGCAGAAAATTTCCTAAGACACTTAACTCACCAGTCGTAATGAAACTGAATGATTATGTTACATTTCATGGGGATATATTTGGCTTGTCAGTACCTCACATAGTCCGTATCATGGCAGGGTTGGTGAGATATGTTCTTCACAAGGTCTTTGTTGATGGTAACTTGTCCTGTGAAGACGCAAAAGAAAACCTGAAGAAGAAGAAGAAGAATGGAATACTCATTCCTGACAATATACGAGTAATTATTGTACGTCCATGCAATTCTGACAAGACTAATGTTCTCATGACGCTGCTAGAACGCATAGATGGAGACCGATTTGAACATGTTTGTGTATTTTCGAAGACACCGTTTCAGCCCAATTTTCGGCTATTTAAGGAGATACTGCGTAGTGTAAAATGCGTTACGCACCTGAGAAAGTAAAGCCAAATGCTGCGTTCATATTTGACGATATTGCTGTGGAAAACAAAGACCACATTCGAAAATATTTATGTTTTGGTCTTCATAAGGGTGCTGATGTATTTCATCTAAGCCAAACATATTCCATAATCCCAAAACTGTTAGTCAGGGATAATGCAAACCTCGTTATAGTCTTCAAACAAGACAATGCGAATTTAAAACACATTCACGAAGCGCATGTAGGAACTGACATCTCATCAAATGATTCTGTAAACATATAATAGCCGACTGCTGGAATCATTCACAGTAAGGGTTTCCCGTCATTGATAAAACAAGAAAACTGAATGATGACAGGCATAGGCGAAACTTCCAAGAGTTTCTGTATATATAGACTGGTAAGAGAGGTGAGTGCAGCAGTATACGTTCACCATGGACAAATTCGTGCTCGTATCTGGCTCTCAACCTGAGAGAACGAGTGTGCATAGACAGATCATTCGCTTGTACATGGATGCAAAAATTCAGACTATCGTGCATAAAGTTGGAGGTGTGCGCAAGGAGCTACAGGCGTATTACAAGACGCTTCTGAGAATGATCAACGCGTTAAACGAGTTAGTTACTGAAATCGGTAGGAAAGTAACCGATTTAACTCAAAAGGTGTAGGTTACTGCCGGCAAAATAGATGCAGAAGCCCTTGTTATTGAGAAGGGAAAGCAGGCACATAATAAGACGAAGAAGAGCGGACATATAAAGCCTCACACTGCAGATAAGTATGATTAGCATACACCGAGATGTCAACAAAGCAGGAAGTAATTCAGGCTTGGAATGCTGTTTGAGAGAAATTACGGTTGCTACGGTTAGGGCATATGGATCGACAGCTAGTTACTGAGTCTCTCGGATAACTCTCAGCAAAAACAAAACCACACGATAACGATGGTGTTGCCATCCGTCATGCCTCAAGCCAAATAGAAAGAACATTCTTCGTCAACAGGGGAAGACCGTACATGCTGGGTATGTAGCCTATAAATGTAACTGATGACACAATACAGATTGGTGATACGCAGTTTGAGAGAACACCAGGCTTATTGAATCTTACTCTCCTAATACCCACAAAAAAAAAATACTTAGTTACTGACAGGGGAAAGTACCGTGAAATACTGCATTTGACTGATGTACATAAGATCGCAAAGAGCTAGAGCAAAAATAAGTATAAAACCATTATAGAAACAGTACTTGGTGGTGAAAATAACTACAGCAGCAGCGGTGATGGTATTGACAATGAGCATAAAGCAGTAAACAGTCGAATCCTGTAGTACATATATTTTGACGTCCCCAACATGTTGTGGGCCTTTTATAAATAAAATATTTTGAATCTAAGATCTTAAAATTTTTTACAGCTTTTAAAAAACTAAAAAAATTTTCATAATCGAGAATCATTCTAGCAAAGGCGCGAAGGAAGAGGAGGTAAGGGGACAGAGCGAATGAACTGGGCTATTCATTTAAGAAATCAAAGCTAGCCAATATGGCTATATGCCTTAACTTTCTTAACGCACGGTTGATCTCCCGTTGTTTGAAGATGTTAAAAACTTTTCCTTTGCGCTCCGTAAGCAAAATTGTAAAACCACATCTAATACCAAAATCTGAGTAACCTGTTCCGGATAAACGTGAACTCAAGTCAGAACTGGAATCCGAACCAGAAATACGTTTCTTAAGCCTAACTTCCTAGGTCCTTCCAGTTTGACCCACATATTTCGACTGACAATCACTGTTGATGTTGTAAACACCCGACAACTCGTGAAGCTCGCGTTTTGTCCTCGATCTGTGTTTAAACTTCAGTCCATATTTACTAGGAATGAAATATGCTGGGTCAGTACCTTTTGCAGCCAACTGTACACCCATTCTGTTTGAAACAGTTCCATAGCACAGAATACTATGATCAGAAAAAATCCAGGGGCCATTCTCCTCCACGGGGAGTCATGAAAATGAAACATCCTGTTGATCCTGAGCCGGAGCAGTTCTATGGTTCTTTCCCTTTTCCTGTTTTAAAAGGCTCTTCTTAATAATCGGGGCAAAATCAGCGTGGTACACATTAGAACCTGGTACGAACTGGATGGCCCGATATTAGCGTTCATAAGCTACTTTATGTAATGGGGCGTTACGTAATCCATGAAGCACTGACCGGAAACCTGCCTTTTTATACTCCAGAGGGTTGGAGGAAAAGTTGTGAATAGCCAAATCCGTGGTTGCTGGTTTCTCAAAACGATTCCCCGACATAGTGAGTGACATGTCCAAAAATGGTAACATTCCATTTCTGGACACTACGTTAGGGAATTCTTTAGAGAACGGCATTTATAGCGACCAGTAACCACTAATTTGGTTCTTCACAGCTCTTCCTATCACCCTCTAAAGTACATAAAGGCAGCTTTCCGGTCAATGCTCTTTATAGATTGCGTAACGCCTCATTACGTTAACTAGCACATGAATGCGAATATAGGGCCATCCAGTTCATTGCACGTTCTGATTGATACCATGTATATTTTGTCCCGATGACAAGAGCCTTCCAAAAAAAAAAGAAAAAAAAGAGGAAGGAGCCGTAGGACTTCTCTGGCCCAGGATCAACAGGATATTTCATCTTCATTACTTAACGTGGAGGATAATGGCCCTACGGTCTTTTCTTATCGTAATATTCAGTACTATGGAACGGTTTCAAATAGAGCGGGTATACAGTTGGCTACAAAAGATATTGTCCCCGTAAATTTCATTCCTATGAATAACACGCTGAAGTTTAAACACAGGGAAAGGATGAGACGTGAACCCCAGAAGTCGTCAGGTGTTTACAACATCACAAGTGATAATTTTCAGACGAAATATATGGGGCAAACTGGAAGGTCGTTGAAAGATAGGTTTAAGTAACACATTTCTTGTTCGGATTCCAGTTTTGCCTTGCGTTCACATTTATCCGGAACGTCTCAATCAGCTTCTGGTATTACATGTGGTTTTACAATCTTGCATACGGGACGCAAGGGTGATATCTTCGACCAGTAGGACATATACCGTGCATTAAGATAATCTTCAAACCAACCACTTAATTTTCAAAATGAATTATTCGTAAAGTCATTTTGGCTAGCTTTGATTTCTTAAATGAATAGTGTGGTTCATTTTCACTGACCCCTTACCTCCTCTTCCTTGGTGCCTTTGCTAGAACGATTCTCGATTATTGAAAATTTTTAAGAATCGTTCAAATTTGTTTTTTAGTTTTTTTAAACTGTAAGAAATTTAAAGAATTTAAATTCGAAATGTTATGTTTGCAAATGGCCCACAACAACTTCTAGGCTTTTATCCCTATGTCTGTGAGTTATTAATATGTTTATTTTTGTACGATCGATTCCCAATTGTTTCCTTAAAGGTCATCGGATGATATTTACGCTTCCGCGCATGCGCCGCGTCTCTCGGGGCTATGTTTTCATATCCTGCTATTTCATGTATGGCAGTCGCAGCCTTCCGTTCCGGCGCGGATTCGGCTGATGTACCGTTTACTCTATACTTCGTCTTTGCCCCTCCTCCATCTTCTTTTCGGTTCTTTTTATAACGTACTCTCTGGTCCCATTTGTTAATAGGTTCGAGTTTCACGCTGAATTTTTAATCCATGGCTATCGGTTTATGTGCAACTTCCCGAATTTTAAAGAAAGGGTTGGGCTCGGTATGTAAAATAGGCTTCACTACCGTAAGTCTTGCGGCCACTTTTTATCACCGTGATATGGTCTTTGCGTAACACTGCCCACAGTTTCTTTCTTGTTTTTTACTCAGATTTGCACCTAATGATGTAATTTAAAATAAGAAACCGTCCGTGGCTTTAATAAAGGATTTAGAACAGCTGCGGCGGATTTTATTCAATACGCTTCTGTTTTTTATTGTCTGAACGGCTTATCGCCACGTTTCACTCGCGTACAAGCCTGCATTTAAGATAAATTCCGACTGAAAAGACTTCCTAACATTTAAATTTATTATCAGTGTAAGCAACTTCATAGTACAGTTCATAGTAGTTTGCGTAATATGAATGTAGAGGGAAAGCTCTGTTTTATCTTGCTTTTCAAGAGCTGGCTGGACAGTCCTGGCGATATGTGCTGTCATATGTCCTCCGAGTTCACTACATCATGCGCGACGGTGTCAGTGTTGGCAGGCTGTAAACAGTTTCTGGTTTCCGTATCGCTGAGCACCGCCTGGCGGAGTAACGGGTTGCTATCCGCTCACATTGGCCGGGAGCGACACTGCGTACAGAGAAGCATCAGGTGCGCGCGCCTTGTGGACGAGCATATCTGACCATCTGGACAGCTGCCTGCCTGCCTGCCTGCCCGTTCCTCGTAGCGGAGGGTCGCGGAATCGGATCCTGCTCCGTCACACGGCGCCCACGCATCGCCATCCGGCTTTGTTCCGCCCTCATCGCAGCCTGAAGATGGTGGCAGTGAGTGTTGAACTTTTATTGTTCTAGACCACCGCCAGACTGCTGAACCGGAAAACGGAAAAAGAAGACCCGAGAATATCTATTTTAAGTTTAGCTTTATTTGCAGCTTAAGTGTCGCGAGATGGTGCCTGGCTACTCTACTTTCATTGAATTTGAATTTGCCAACAACATCTACATCTACATACTTACTCCGCAGGCCATTGTACGGTAAACATGGCGGAAGGTACCTTCTAGTACTGTTATTCCCTCTCCTGTACCACTCACTAATGGAGAGAGAGGGAAAATTTACTGTCTATACGCCTCTGTACGAGCCCTAATTACTTTTATCTTGTCTTCGTGGTCCTTACGGGAAATGCACGTAGGTGGCAGTAGAATTGTACTGTAGTCATCCACAAATGCCGCAACTCTAATATTTTCTCAATATTGTTTCGCGAATAGAATGTCGTCTTCCATCCAGGGATACCCATTTGAGTTAACGAAACATCTCCGCAATGGTCGCGTGTTGGTCGAACCAACCAGTAACAGATCTATAACACGCCACTGAACTGTTTCGAGGTCTTCCTTTGATCCGACGTGGCGGGGATCACAAACATTCTCTCAATAATCCGAAGACGACCATTCGCTCGCCCTACTACAGACCTTACGCTTTGCAACGTTGCGCCTGTATATAATCGATGTTACTGTCTCAAGCAGAAAGTCACTAATACTGTATTTGATAATTAGAGCATTGTTTTCCCACATGATCCACATCAACTTCCAGTTTTCTACATTCAGAGCGCACACCAAATAGATGTTGTCTGCCATTATGTTTTCCTCTGTACTTTCCCGTACAAGTATACGGCAGAATCATCAGCAAACAGTCGCAGATTGCTGCTCACCGTATCCGTCAGGTCGTTTATGTACACTCCTGGAAATGGAAAAAAGAACACATTGACACCGGTGTGTCAGACCCACCATACTTGCTCCGGACACTGCGAGAGGGCTGTACAAGCAATGATCACACGCACGGCACAGCGGACACACCAGGAACCGCGGTGTAGGCCGTCGAATGGCGCTAGCTGCGCAGCATTTGTGCACCGCCGCCGTCAGTGTCAGCCAGTTTGCCGTGGCATACGGAGCTCCATCGCAGTCTTTAACACTGGTAGCATGCCGCGACAGCGTGGACGTGAACCGTATGTGCAGTTGACGGACTTTGAGCGAGGGCGTATAGTGGGCATGCGGGAGGCCGGGTGGATGTACCGCCGAACTGCTCAACACGTGGGGCGTGAGGTCTCCACAGTACATCGATGTTGTCGCCAGTGGTCGGCGGAAGGTGCACGTGCCCGTCGACCTGGGACCGGACCGCAGCGACGCACGGATGCACGCCAAGACCGTAGGATCCTACGCAGTGCCGTAGGGGACCGCACCGCCACTTCCCAGCAAATTAGGGACACTGTTGCTCCTGGGGTATCGGCGAGGACCATTCGCAACCGTCTCCATGAAGCTGGGCTACGGTCCCGCACACCGTTAGGCCGTCTTCCGCTCACGCCCCAACATCGTGCAGCCCGCCTCCAGTGGTGTCGCGACAGGCGTGAATGGAGGGACGAATGGAGACGTGTCGTCTTCAGCGATGAGAGTCGCTTCTGCCTTGGTGCCAATGATGGTCGTATGCGTGTTTGGCGCCGTGCAGGTGAGCGCCACAATCAGGACTGCATACGACCGAGGCACACAGGGCCAACACCCGGCATCATGGTGTGGGGAGCGATCTCCTACATTGGCCGTACACCACTGGTGATCGTCGAGGGGACACTGAATAGTGCACGGTACATCCAAACCGTCATCGAACCCATCGTTCTACCATTCCTAGACCGGCAAGGGAACTTGCTGTTCCAACAGGACAATGCACGTCCGCATGTATCACGTGCCACCCAACGTGCTCTAGAAGGTGTACGTCAACTACCCTGGCCAGCAAGATCTCCGGATCTGTCCCCCATTGAGCACGTTTGGGACTGGATGATACGTCGTCTCACGCGGTCTGCACGTCCAGCACGAACGCTGGTCCAACTGAGGCGCTAGGTGGAAATGGCATGGCAAGCCGTTCCACAGGACTACATCCAGCATCTCTACGATCGTCTCCATGGGAGAATAGCAGCCTGCATTGCTGCGAAAGGTGGATATACACTGTACTAGTGCCGACATTGTGCATGCTCTGTTGCCTGTGTCTATATGCCTGTGGTTCTGTCAGTGTGATCATGTGATGTATCTGACCCCAGGAATGTGTCAATAAAGTTTCCCCTTCCTGGGACAATGTATTCACGGTGTTCTTATTTCAATTTCCAGGAGTGTATAAAGCTGAGTTTCGCTCGACCTATGCTTTCTAAACCGTTCCTGATTTGAGGACGGAAGCTATTGTGTCAAACTTTATTATGTTCGAACTTAGAACATGCCTAAGATTTCTGCAGTGGACAGATGTTAGGGATATTGGTCTGTAATTTTGCTGGTCCGTTCGTTTACCATTCTTATATCCCAAAGTCACCTGTGGTCTTTTTCTGTCGCTTGGAACTTAGCGCTGCATTTGACGATAAATGCAAGCTAAGGAAGGGTCCAATTACGAAGAGTAATTTGTATAAATTGGAATTGGGAATCCATCCGAACATGGCGATTCTCCTGTTTTCAATTGTATCAGTTGCTTCTCAACACCAGGGATTATTTCTGTATCTTTTGCGACGGTTAAACGATGGTATGACTGTATGATCCCATTTCTTTTTCGACGAGTGACTGGATAGAATCCTTCGACCAACATACTAATTTAACTTCGAACAGAATTTTCTCGGATTCTCGCCAAGATCTTTCGGTAAGGTATGACGGGGGACGTTGTATGCTTCACGCAACAGTCTTTTTATACACGCCAGATTTTCTATTAACTGTTGCCTGTTGCTACTTCTTTGTTTTTTGGACCGAGAATGTAACAATATCTGCTTCCTCGGCATTTTACTGATTTTGTTGTTAAATCGCAGCGGGTCATTTACATTTCGGCACATACGTCGCCAGAGCACGATTTACAGTCAGGTTAAATCAGGCCACAATTCCTCTGCGTCCGTCATATCAAAACTAAATGATGCCCATTCACTGCCTTAGTAGGATGCTAACAACCGCTAATCTGCTCTTTCTAGCATAAAAATTCTCCCAATATTCTTGATAGATCTGTTAACTTTGAAAATCATCGTCGCTATGATATCATAATCACTGATACCTGTCTCTCTACTGACACTGGCGATAAGGTCTGACTTCTTTGTAGCTAGAAGGTACAGAATATTTCCATTGGGTGTGCTTTGGTCCATATGGCTCTGAGCACTATGGGACCTAACTTCTGAGGTCATCAGTCAACTAGAACTTAAAACTGCTTAAACCTAAGTAACCTAAGGACATCACATACATCCATGCCCGAGGCTGGATTCGAACCTGCGACCGTAGCGGTCGTGCGGTTCCAGACTGTAACGCCTAGAACCGCTTGGCCACCCCGGCCGGGGGTGTGGGTTGTCGAACTAGCTGCTCAAGACAATTTTCGGAAAATGTACTCAGAACCACTTCACAAAACTGCCTGTTCATACCACCTCCAATGAACCTACAGAGGTCCCAGGCTATATTCTGTAAGTTAAAGTCGCATATCCGCGCTGTTGAATGCAGACTTCGTTAGAATGATTCTTCTACTGTAACGGCGGAATCGCGTGGCCGGTAAAAACATACGATTATCTTGAGTTCACCTACTCTGGTTACACACATCCAGATGAATTTCGCAGTCAGACCTCTATAGGCACAATATTTCGTCCACTGCCGTGAACAGCCCCTCACCTCTGGTGTCTAACCAGTCTTTTCGATATACGTTCCATACGCCAAATATTTCACTGCTTTCTATTTTGGGTTTCATCCAGCTTCCGGTTCCGAGTGTAATTTGAACGCAACAACTTTCCTGTAGAGCGCTAAATTTAGGTAGTTTGTTACGAATGCTCCGATAGTCGAAGTGTCAGTATTTTGTACGCGGTCTGATTTAGCCCCACGCGGTCGGCGAAAGAGCATTCAACAGAAGACCTCAAACTATCGCATAGCCTTTCTCCTTAAAGAAAAAAAGAAACGTACGCTTCGCACGTACTCTGCTATCCGAGCCGACTAGCTGCTTGCTCTATATAGTGAAGTACAACACTGTCTTGTCATGGCGAGTCCTACAACTCTCCACCCCATAACGCAAGTCCATAAATCTTCAGCCAAGATTTTCACAGAATCGACAGCGCCTCTGGTTCAGACGCTCCAGTCGGCTACATAGTAAAGGACCCGATCAATTCTAGGTAAATTATGAATGTTTGAACCCCGTGAGCGAAGCCAGCAGTCTTCATCACTTCCGCGAGCTTCACCCATGAACGGGGGATGCCATCAGAACCATGCTACAGGCATCACTGATGTCGACATGAGCCTCAGCTTAAAGATGACTGCACCCTGTACCCTCGATATTTAGTTTTTACTATTGATTTAATGGCTTGTTTAATTGTAGTGTGGCACTATGTTATTTCTGTTATCAGTTTACTATTTTTGTGAAATTAGGGGAAAATTTTTAGATTATAGGTTGAGACAAGGAATGGTTTTGACTAGCAGGTGTGATAGTAAATGGCGCAACACAGGTCTTACTAGTTTCCAGAGTGGCTACTATTTCTAATGTTATTTAATTAATGATTAAAATATACGTTACTCATTTTAAACACTTACCCGCGAGTAAGATTTTTGCATATAATTTTAAACAATTTGTATAAATTGTCGGAATGACAATGAATTGAAATGAAGTTATGAAAACGAAGCTAATGCCACCTACCGGACGGAGGCCGTTACTTGAGAGAGCAACAGAGCCTTGATTTATCATTTTAGCAGAAAGCGTGGCCAAGTTTGCATCAGGTGCTAAGGTTCTGCCTGTTACCGCCTCTATCGTAACGCTGCGAGAGTTTCCTTGTTCGCCCTCAGTTCTGCGTGAGCAGTCGTTGTCCGCGTCACATCGTGTTTGTTATTCCATTTTGACGCGGCCTTGTCTTGGGTCGTGTTGCCCAGGAACGTTCCACGCAGTTTTAGTTCTGACAAGTCCACGCATCATGTGCCTCCCAGTTTGTTAGAAATTCATGATTGTCTTGTAGATTCGATCAAGGTCACTTCAGACCAGGTTCACACGTCTTACTTAAATTCTGAATCGTATGAGTTTTTAGTCAAGATTCTAGACACGCTTCAGATTAACAGGCTCCTTTTGCAGCACGGACAGGAAGTCCCTTTCATTCATCTCGATGGCTCTAATAGTTTGGTTATTCTGGCGAACGCGGAGGTAGAATACACGGATGACTGACGATGGTTTCCTCAAGACCGTTCTGCTTCCGTTTGGGGATATACGGAAAATATGGAGCGAACGCTGGTCCGCTCAACATCGTCTGCAATTTTATAGCGGAGTTCGATCCGTGGACATGGGTGTCAAACTGAATATTCCCTATAATTTGCGGTTACATATAATTTACACAGGACAAGAAGATATTTGTCTTATATATAAGGAGAGTGGATACTTCCGTACAAATTGCTCGCGTCGTGTCACGGTCTTAAAATCCAATTACGAACAACGTAAAAAGCTAACTTTAACGGACGTGGATTCCCAAGTGATATCCATTCTGCCTAACAGAGTTTCTGAGGGGCAAAACGAGTAATTTCGTGATGGTCCTAGCGCATCGCGTAGGCACTTTGCCACTGTAGCTTCCGCGCCGCCACCTCCTCCACTTCAAAACAAGCATAGACGGACGGAAGGTGGTAAGGAGTCAGATGATTCCTATTAGCTGCTCCGCTCTACTGAAAAGATTCCAGCGAGGAAGCCTCTCATCTCCCTGAGTTTAGACCGGATGATATGTCGGTTACTGTTCAAGATTCGAAAGCGTCCCACAATCCCTCTGACCTGACTCCCTAGACCGAGAGCCCCTCGTCGGAATCACGCGAGGATAGACATGTTCCGGAGCGCCGTACTATATCAATGGACTTGCCAGACATCCCTGAGTCTGTAATGTATTCCTACCATTCTTCTGCGGCCCAGTATGGGGAAAGTACACCACAATCCGCTGCTGTTTAGAACCTGATCGGTCCAAGTGTACAAGCGGGACATGCGATGGTAAAAGACGTATCGTCAGTTTTCTTTTTCATTGATTTCTAGGAGCCGCACCACCCACCTGTGAAATAGTGGGGTGTGTCCTCTGTACCTGATCCTGAATTCCTTCCCACCCCAATCTCCTCCACTTCCCACATTGCCCCATGAGGCAGTCGCCTTCCCCAACAGCCTCGTCAGTGTTTTCTACCTGAGCGCGCGGCATCGCGGAAAAGTAAAAGCAGAAAGAGGGTGGGAGAGAGGGATCACCTTCTTTACATTCGGATTCATTCATGGACTGATAGCGGTCATTTGCAAGTAACAAACTGCATAGTTTTGGGTGTAAATAGATGCGGGCCTATACCTTTCTTACCTTGAGTGCGAACAGAATTAGTTCCAAGCTTAGACTTGCGGTGTTCCGACAGTTCATTTACGATTCGCCGGCCGTTGTGGCCGAGCGGTTCTAGGCGCTTCAGTCCGGAACCGCGCTGCTGCTACGGTCGCAGGTTCGAATCGTACCTCGGGCATGGATGTGTGTGATGTCCTTAGGTTAGTTAGGTTCAAATAGTTCTAAGTCTAGGGGACTGATGACCTCGGATGTTAAGTCCCATAGTGCTCAGAGCCAATTGAACCATTTCATTTATGATTCAAGTGAATACGTGATATTTTTTGCAAGAAGTGTTATGTGACAATTTTTCTATTCTCGGCTTTTCTACTTTCTTTAATGTGGCTCCTGAACTATGTACTGGTACAGCGTTATTTTACATACAGAAAATACCGCTGACTAATTTCGAATTTCTTGATATTGGCCGAAGAATAGGCTGCATTTCTTGTGACCTTACTTTCTTATAGATGCCCTGATCTGTGTACAAATGACAGCCTCGCCAGTACACTGCCCTCTTACACCATGTGTACGCCATACTACCGCCATCTGTATGTGTGCATACCCCTACCCCATGGCTTTTGTTACCTCAGTGAAAGTTCAGGTTTTCATTATGAATCGTTTTACTGTGCAGGGTTGTGGATGATTTGGCTGCCTATAGGACAGCAGCAAATCCAGAAGGTTGTAATGAACTGCAGATGATTGACTGCTACAGGGACCTGGTCGCAGGTAAATGTAACTACTGCACGTAAATCCGAGGACACGTCAATTACTGTTTGTTTACACTATTGGTTGAAACAGTAACAACCATATACCGTAATACCTAGGAATAACCATCCAGACAGACCTAAGACAGGATGACAAAATCACGGGAGTGTAATTTATTTATCCACGAAGAAAACACTTGTTCGATTTATTTGAATATTGCTCGCCAACATGGGAACCTTATCAGTTTTGATTAATAGAAAATATAACGCATGCGACCGTTTAATCGGTGCGACACCTGTGGTAGACGCTGCTAGAGGGATGGTTTGCTTTCCTCCAGTTGCGATATCAGTGCACACCGGTTAGGAGTCGCAAAATGATCGAACCTTGATAGAATCGCCGAGAATGTTACGCTACACGAAAAACTAAAAAGACGTAATTGTTCCACACGCTTAAAGTAGTTGTGCATTGTGTGTTACCAACTTGTAGGATGAAATTGTTGTTAGAACTTGGCCCAATTGAAGGAATGTAATGTTGACTTCGGTGCTTGTGTTGACATGCGACTCATTGCTCTACAGTACTAGCATCAAGCACATCAGTACGTAGCACCAACAGGTTAGTGTTCATCACGAACGTGGTTTTGCAGTCAGTGCAATGTTTACAAATGCGGAGTTGGCAGATGCCTATTTGATGTATGGATTAGCTCGGGGCAATAGCCGTGGCGCGGTACGTTTGTATCGAGACATATTTCCAGAACGAAGGTGTCCCGACAGGAAGACGTTCGAAGCAATTGACCGGCGTCTTAGGGAGCACGGAACATTCCAGCCTATGACTCGCGACTGGGGAAGACCTAGAACAGGGCTTCACAACATACGTGCTCGCTGAGCAAGCTGTGAGCAGCAAGGCGCGAGCACGGAGCAGCGCGAGCACGCTACCCCCACTACCGGACCAGAGCGGAGAGTGGGGAGAGTCACGTGGGGCACACAACAGCTGCCGCCAGTCGATGTAAATCCGCGGCCACCTGCAGGGATATGACTCACGAATTATTACTGCGACAAATGAAACAAATAAAGGAGAATGTACATGTGCCACATAATTTTATTAGCTTAGTGTATGCCTCTGCCATCTGTAGACACTGAAACTAAAGAATTCCACGACAATCCTATATTTTCAACACTTTCTTCAACACTACTTAAAATATCACCTCCGGTTGTAGTGTTCTTCACGGCTACTACATCGAGGAGCTCCTCCCTCACCTGAAGATCTCTATTAACACCTCTAATAAATATGGCAAGCTGCGCTGTTCCAGTGATATCAACACTTTCATCCAGAGCTAGAGAATACGCCATAAAATCTTTACCGATATTTGCAAGCTGGCTCTGGACGTCGTCTGCCATGACCTGTATGCGACGCATAATGGTCATGTTAGATAATGGCACAATCCGAAACTGTTCAACTTGAGATGGACACAAATGTTCCGCTGCAACTACCAAACATTCATTTATTAAATCGCCATCAGGTAAGGGGGGCAGGGATTTTGCTAAAAGCAAAGCAATTTTGTAACCCACTCTGAGAGCTGCCTCAGTTGATTTTTCTTCGTCGTCCAGATCTTCGGATAGCTTCCTTTTAAGTTTAATAACTTCCTGTGCACGATCTGGTCAATCATATCTTCCACGTCCATAGTCTTTCGTGTGGTAGGACATATAATGTCGCTGCAAATTAAATTTCGTAAAAGAATTCAGCGTTTTGTGACATACTAAACATTTTGCAACACCATCTTTTTCTGTAAACAGATACAATTCCCCCCAATGGGGGTTGAACTGCGAAAGCATGGTTGGGGTTACACAACGACGACTTCACATGATTCTTAACCAGCAAAGTGACTGTTAAGAGCTGATCGTAGTACTTTAAACGTTACACAGTCGGCGCGAATTCAATAGGCACGCTGCGGCCCTATTCAAACGTGCGCGCGCATTTCCCCTCCCTCCCCTCCCTCCCTACTCCGCGACCTTGCAGCTGCTCGCGAGCACGTGCCTGAGCAGACGCGAGTACTCGCGCTCAAAACCGACCAGTTGTTAAGCCCTGACCTAGAACGACGAGGAGGACACCTGCAATGGACAAGGCAATTCTTCGTGCAGTTGACGATAACCCTAATTTCAGCGTCAGAGAAGTTGCTGCTGTACAAGGTAACGTTGACCACGTCACTGTATGGAGAGTGCTACGGGAGAACCAGTTGTTTCCGTACCATGTTACAGCATGTGCCGGCACTATCAGCAGCTGATTGGCCTCCACGGGTACACTTCTGCGAATGGCTAATCCAACAATGTGTCAATCCTCATTTTAGTGCAAATGTTCTCTTTACAGATGAGGCTTCATTCCAACGTGATCAAATTGTAAATTTTCACAATCAACATGTGTGGGCTGACGAGAATCCGCACGCAATTGTGCAATCACGTCATCAACACAGATTTCCTGTGAATGTTTGGGCAGGCATTGTTGGTGATGTCTTGATTGGGCCCCATGTTCTTCCACCTACGCTCAATGGCGCACGTTATCACGATTTCATACGGGATACTCTACCTGTGCTGCTAGAACATGTGCCTTTACAACATGTGGTTCATGCACGATGGAGCTCCTGCACATTTCAGTCGAAGTGTTCGTACGCTTCTCAACAGAATCGGTGACCGATGGATTGGTAGAGGCGGACCAATTCCATGGCCTCCACGCTCTCCTGACCTTGACTTTCATTTATGGTGCATTTGAAAGCTCTTGTCTACGCAACCCCGGTACCAAATGTAGAGACTCTTCGTGCTCGTATTGTAGAGGGCTGTGATACAATACGCCATTCTCCAGGTCTGCATCAGCCCATCAGGGATTCCATGCGACGGAGGATGGATGCATATATCCTCGCTAATGGAGAACATTTTGAACATTTCCTGTAACAAAGTGTTTTAAGTCACTCTGGTACGTTCTGTTGCTGTGTGTTTCCATTCCATGATTAATGTGATTTGAAGAGAAGTAATAAAATGAGCTCTAACATGGAAAGTAAGCGTTTCCGGACACATGTCCACGTAACATATTTTCTTTCTTTGTGCGTGAGGAATGTTTCCTGAAAGTTTATCCGTACTTTTGTGTAACGCCCTGTATAATCAGAGGTGCAGCAGCAAGGCATATTTCATTGCTTTGGACAGCTAGAAATCAGCTTTCCGTGTATTCTCGCCATTAACAAATGTTTCATTAATAAATTTCATCAATCTATGTCGGTTGTAGCGAACATAAGAATGAGATAAGAGGCATATAGATACTCGTTTTTACTTGTCAAATTGCTGGCTGGAGAAAGAATTAGACGATTCAGGTTTAGAGTTAAATTATAAGTTAATACTTAAGCTCGAAGTTATCAATTTCGAAGTTCTTCAGAGGCATTTGAGTCTTAGCCTACCCCAAAATTAGAAGAAACCGTACAATTAAAGTTAAAATATAACAATGCTTTGAAAAAAGTGAGTTTGTTTTGTATGTTACTACACTTTCTTTCGATCCATCCGTGAGTTGAGAACTCACTGTTCAGTTATAAAGTTCACTGGAGCTTCCTAGAAATACCCTCTTGTTTCTACGCTGCAGCCGGCAGGACGGAAAACAATCACGCGCGCTGTTCAGCCATGTTTTTAATAGTATAATTCGTGAGAGCAGGGTATTAATTATTTACATCATGGCTTGTGCAGTGAGAACACTTGTGCATTCAGTGAATTAGAGGACAAAACGATTTACAAGCTGGACGCAAGGAACAAAGTGTGCATATAAAGATAGGCGGTTCATACCACACTTCAGACATTAAAATAGTTGATGGGGAACAAATCAGATAATTTAAGATGTCTTGCTACGACAAGTATCCTTGGCTTACAAGTTGCTCTGTAACAAATATATTGTATTGCTACGTATGTATTTTGTTTGGTGGATCTGGGATTGAAAAAGAATTGACTTCAGCTTCCATCGGAGCATGTGTAACAACGAAGTTTCACATAAAATCCGACAAGCTCCAGGTTTCAAGAAGGCACCTTCAGAATGAAGAGTGTTTTCAGTTTTGGGGTCATGAACGAACTGAATATTCAGTTTCTAAGGGCCCACATTCTAGCTGTAAAACATACTGCTACTGTGCACGAAAATATTTCGTAATCGAGAGACTTACACGTGATGTTTGTTTCTTGGGGAAGCAAGAGCTTGCGTTCAGAGGACACTTTGAAGTTGAAAGTTCCGACAACAAAGGCAATAGCAGTGTCTTGATATACTCGAGCTTTCGGCTATATAGGAACAGTTAACAGGTATTCGGGATCACCTGCACAGCACTTCTGGGTTCAAGGGAACATCAAGCAAAGATCGAAACGGATTAATTGAATCGGTTACCAATGTAATTAATGATCGCATTAAAGAAGAGTTACAATCATCTGAGTTTGTTGCAGTCCAAGAAGATGAAAGGTTGTATGTTTCTTGTGAGTCACAAATGAGTATTATTCTCAGATTTTGTATGCAAGAGTGTCCCATAGAAAGAATTATTGATTTATATACTGTTCCTAGTGACAAAACTGCTCAGCATTTATTAGAAATTGTACTCACTGCACTTGGTGTTCGGCGAGTTACTGACAAATAATGTATGACGGAGCCTCAGTGATGGTGTGTAAACGTGGAGGTGACCAAAATTTTGTTAAACATAAATGTCCGTCAACTATATTTTGCACAGTTATGTTCAAAAACTTAATATAGTGATGTTATATTTTCCAAAAATATCAAAGCAGTTAAATTTATCATTTAGTCTCGTAGCATGCCATTCACTTTAGCAAGACCTCAGAGAAAACACAGCTCTTAGAAAACAAAGGATTCACATTGCCTCAGACATGTACTGCACACTGGAATTTCTTTCAACGAGCTGTTCTGACAATATAACGACGAAAGAAAATCGCAAGATGTAAAAATATTAATGTAGAGCAATGAAACTTCCAGAATACATTAGTCTAAATAATAGATTTAAGTGATTAACATTGCAAGACCGTTGGTTAATGTAAGCGCGAGATAAGCATTGCAAATGTGAAATACTGGTATATTAAAAACCGGTGTAGCCGGCGGAATGTTGAATGCAAGTATGCAAACATGCATGCGTTGTGATGAACAGGTGCCTGATGTCAGTCTGTGGTAGGGAGCTCATGCCTATTAAACTTGGTCGCTCGATACAGTGACAGTTAATGCTGGTTGTGGATGACAGTGGAGTGGACGTCCGATGATGTCCCATATGTTCTCGATTGGAGACCGATCTGGTGATCAAGCAGGAAAAGGCAACATGTAGACGCTCTGTACAGGATGTTACGTTACATCAGGGGTATGTGGGCGAGAGTTATCCTCTTGGAAAACACCCCCCTGGTACATAAATACCAGCGCAACAGGTCGGATCACCAGACTGACGTACAAATTTGCAGTCAGGTTGTTGGGATAACCACGACAGTGCTCTTGCTGTCATACTAAATCACGCCCCAGGCCATGACTCCAGGTGTAATCCCAGTGAGTCCAGCACGCAGACAGGTTGCTTGCGAGCCCTCAACTGGTCTCCTCGTCACGAATACACGGCCATCACTGGCAACGAGGCAAAACCGGCTTTCATCAGAAAACGCAACAGACCTGCACCCTGCCCTTCGCTGAGCTCTCGCTCGACGCCACTGAAGTCGCAAATGGCCGTGGTTTGGGGTCTGTCGAATGTACTCTACAGGTGGTTCGGAGCTGTCCTTGAAGTAACCAATTTGTAACAGTTCGTTTTGTCACAATGGTGCCAACTGCTGCCCAGATTGCTGCTGCTGGTGCAGTACAGCGTGCCAGAGCCATACAGCGTACACGGTGGTCTTCCCTCTCTCCCATGCGACGTGGACCTCCGGAGCCCGGTCATCTCGCGACCGGGCGTTCTCGTGACCACCGCTGCAAGCAATCGTGTACAGTGGATATATTCCTGCCAAATCCTTCTGCAGTATATCAGAAGAAACGTCCAGCTTTTCGTAGTCCTATTATACTACCTCGTTCAAACTCAATGAGATTCTGATAATGGCGTCTTTATCGCCTTAAAGGTAAATAACACTCACGACCGTTACAGCGTGTATTCAAAGCAAACCTAATTTTCATCCTCATAGTGGCTCTACTGGCGCCATTCTTATGCGACTGGCGCGAAATTTCAGTAACCATCTTTCAAATGTAGAACACGCCTAGCTACTTTCATTTATGTTGCTCAACTCGTTCTTGGTGTGCGATATTTTTCCGTCAGTGTATTTGTTGCGAATAGTCAGTAGCTAAGAAGTAATAAATTAAAATGTCATCTATGATGTCGAAGTTTTTCACGCATCTCAGTGTTTATGACGTCACATCTCCTGAACTGTGTGTTGAACAATGATATGTTTGCATGTATATTCAGTGATATATATGAATACTGTCTGCGAAATTTGATGCAAATGGAGTTGGTAGTAAATAAGAAAGAAATTAAAATATCATTCCTGATACGGCAGTTTTACTGCATAAACAGTGAAAATGATGTAAGCGATAAACTTATTTCCTTTCATCGTTTAGTGGGAGGTGTCAGCGAGAAAGTGTCTCCTACATGTTTGAAATTATGTGTAAAATTGGCTGTAAATCACTAACTGCTCTGATTCTCATATGCTGGACGAATCTAGTCTGGCTATTTGCGCGTCATGAGCAACGCCTCTTTTTCACCCCCACCCCCCACCTCTTTGAGGGCCGAGTGGCTGTCACCCCATCAGTGATTCTTTCCAGACAGTAAAAGATGTATCAGGTTTGGTTGAAATCTATGGAATGGTTAGGAGATGTTGAATACACACACACACACACACACACACACACACACACACACACACACGTACACTTCTATAATACGGGAGTGATCACAAAAGTAAGGTCTCCTATTTTTTTTATAAGTACAGAACTCTGTTTGTGTGGCAGTTGGTCACACTGTTTTGAAGAGTGCTTCACGCGCTGTGTGTAAACATGCGCATGCCGCGCGGAGGCGCTCAGTCTTGGCTTGGAAGACGTTGAGAATGGAGCTCCCTTTGCATGTTACCGGAGTGCAAATTGCGCGCAGTTATTCGGTTTTTGAACGCAAAGGGCACTGCACCGATTGAAATCCATCGCCAGTTGATGGAAGTGTGTGGTGAGACGTGCATGGATGTCAGACATGTTCTTAACTGGTGTAGAGGTTTTGCAGCTGGTCGGACCGAAATTCACGAGGAACAAAGGAGCGGGAGGCCGTCAATTTCTGAGGAGACTGTGTTGAAGGTTGAGCAAAGCATGCGTGAAGATCGGCGGATCACTCTGGATGATCTCTGCACGTTGGTTCCTGACGTTTACCGAAGCACCGCCCACAGAATTTTAACGGAAACGTTGAACTACCGGAAGGTGTACGTACGATGGGTGCCACGCATGCTGACTGAGGACCATATGCGGCAACGAGTTGATGCTTCCCGCGCATTTCTTCGCCGCCTTGCAGCCGAGCAGGACAACTTTCTGGACTCAATTGTCACGGGTGACGAAACCTGGGCATACCACTTTACACCTAAGACCAAGCAACAATCACGCCAGTGGTGGCATCCTTCTCCACCAAAGCAAACAAACACAGTCTGCCGGTAAAGTCATGACAACCGTGTTTTTGGGATTGGGAAGGGGTATTGTTCGTCGACTTCATGCCCACTGGGACCACAATTAACGCTGACAGGTACTGTGAGACTCTGAAAAAACTCAAACGGGCAATTCAAAAACAGAGAAGAGGAATGCTGAGCAAGGGCGTACACATTCTCCATGACAACGCTCGCCCACACATCGTTCGGCAAACCGTTACTCTTCCGCAACAGTTTCAGTGGAACATAATCACCCACCCTATAGTCCTGACTTGGCGCCCAGTGACTATCACCTGTTCCCTAGGTTAAAAGAACATTTGGCCGGAAAGCGATTCAGCTCCGACGACGAGGTGAAAGAACAGGTTCATAACTTTCTGAACAGCATGACAGCGAGCTAGTATGACATGGGCATACAAAAACAGCCGCAGCACCTACAAAAATGCATCGACAGAAATGGTGATTATGTAGAAAAATAGCTAAATGTTCAAGCTGTAAACTGATTTAAACGACTGTAGAAATAAACAGGTCTATGTACTTTTAAAAAAATAGGAGACCTTACTTTTGGGATTTCCCTCGTATGTATGGATTTTCGTCATTTAACGTCAAATGAAAGAGGTGCTCCAGTCAGTTTTTCGGATTTTCATGAAGTTTTCTTTGTTCGCTCCTACATCAATTTGGAATTGATAGCGCTTAAGCTGATCTTACGCTTGTTATAATTCCTGAATAGCGCTGTATTAAAATTAAAAAAAAAACTGATGCATTTCTTTCTTGATTCCATAAAACCGCTAAAAAAAAGCCCAAAGACGATCGAACAAGATTCAGTATTATCGCTAGATATCGCGTTAAAAATAAAATTAAAAGGAAAACTGCAGCGTGAAATAACATTTAGAAAAAGCTTCCATCATAAATCTGAGTAATATCTCACTTGTTACTATTATGGGAAAAAACCGCAAAATATTTTCTTCTTTGCTCTTTTCTTGCCGTCTGTTTTCGAAACGTTTGTTTCATTGTTTTGAAGTGGTAAGAGAATGTGACAGGAAGCTGTATTCGACAGGATAAATGTTTATTAACACTATTTCTAGTTTTAGATAGTTTACTGAAAGCAATACTTATAGTTCTGTGGTTTACGTTAGAGGAATGTGAAGCGTTAACTCTATGTCACATCTTAAAGTATAATCTGTCTTCCAATGAACAGTCGTGAAGCAACTACATAAATTGAGTATAACTGTAACAGACTAAACTTTTACTTCTAGGCACATGTCCAATGGAGAAGTGAAGCTATACTCTGACACTGAAGTGTCTGTAAGCTAGACAACGTTGGTCGTTGTCGCGAGTGAAATATTCACAATGACAGAAGTGCAGCTCAGTTTGCAAATATGAAGGAACTCTGCATGCATCTATCAACTCTGTCCTCCGAATCGCGCTTTCGAATTGCAGCTCAGGCTGACTGGGTATTACATTTCTCCCGTTGCTTTTGCGTTTAGGAGTGTAAATACGTACATGGATATCCCATACTAGATGTGCGAATTTCTCTCATAATGTTGTTATTCAAATATTATTAAAAATAATGAAGTGCAAATCGTATTCCACTGCTTTCTCGCTTTCATTTCAGAAACAAATTTATCACATTAACTAACCACGTATTTCTGTGAACTGTCGTTTCATTCACAGACGATCTTGGTGACAGCATACTGTTTAGAATAATAAAATCAATATTGCTCTAAAATTAAGCATAGATAAAATTATCCTAATAACACCTTATGAAAATAAAACTTTAACAAAGCCAACTGGACTCCGAAGAAGGCACTTCATGTTGCTTTAGTAACTTGCTCTAGGACGTGATACTGACAGCGCGGCTGCGACTTTCCGAATGTACAGCTTTCAAATATTCGCGCGCACCTGTGTTTGCACCTGCACCTCTGCAGCCGTACAGGAGACAACGCTTTGCGCTTGCGCGACGTTTTTTTTTTTTTTGTTTTTTTTTTTTTTTTTGTGGTGCTGAAGTCGGATCAACTTCGTTGATTTTTACTTCTGTAGGGAATGGAAGGGGTAAAAATTTTCTCTTTATTTATTTATCCTTCTTTCAGCTTTAGTTTGGGCACACAGAAGGGTCCTTTAACTCGCTGCTTTTGGTGTGTGTTTGAAAACATGTATGCAGAAGTGCTAAAGAACGATATGTCCTTAAATTATGGAGAATTACGTAGGGATATCATTTACGGAGGCTCAAATACTATCGCCTTCGGTACTTTATATTTGTGGTTGCGTAATGGTTCTATCACACCTACTGTGGTGAGTTGTAGTGTACTGTCACGTATCATGTCCAACTTCCGAAATAAGGTTCGTGCCTTCTCCTTGACCTTGTCTGAGAGGTAAGATTCGCTTAAGGCTCGATGAATGTCATGATTTCGGATCCACCATTGGGCTCCTGTGATCCATCGTAGGCATCTGCTTTGAACAACCTGTAGCTTCTTGTACTTAGTGGCACACGTAGTATCCCAAGAGGTCGATCCATACAAAATAGATGGTTCGACTGTGGCATGGTACAACTGGAGTTTCGTGCGTTGGCTGAGGTATGAGCTCTTCAGAAATGGGAGGAGAGCTCCCAGCATTTTGAGGCCAGACGTCTTCTTCTCCATAATGTGATGACTATACAACAGTTTGGCGTCCAGATGCACTCCCAGGTATTTTACAGTTGTTGCCCAGGGGAGTGGCTGGTCTGATATCCGTAGGCGTGCATTGACGATGGGTCTCCGACGTGTGAAGACAATAACTTTGGTTTTCTCTGCATTGACGGTTATTTTGTTCATGTGGGTCCAGTGGTCCACTAAATCTAGTTGGCGCTGCATCCGTGTGACGAGGTGGTCCATTCTGGTGCCTGCAGTCAGGAGCGCTGTGTCGTCGGCATAGAAACTGGCAGTAACATGTGGCACCGTCGGGAGGTCGCTAATATATAAATTAAACAGCAGTGGAGATATGACCGATCCTTGTGGAAGTCCTTCAAGGACAGGCCGTGTTGTTGAATTCTTGTCGTCAATGCGAACATATAATCTGCGATCCTGAAGAAAATTATCGAGAAGTTTTAAGTAGCAGTCTGGTAGAGGAGTGGTACGTCGGAGCTTGACGATCAAGTTGCGTCGCCATACTTTATCGTAAGCCTTCTCTATATCGAGAAATACTGCAATAGTATGTCGTTTCTTGTTGAAATTGTCTTGGATAGATTCCGTGATGTGCAGTAGTTGTAACTCAGCCGATAGCTTCGCCTGGAAGCCAAACTGCTCCGGTCGGATGATGTTGTGTGCCACAAGGATGTCCAGCATGCGTTCCAGTAGGACACGTTCCAGGACCTTTCCCAGCGTCGGCAGTAAACTTATGGGTCTGTAGCTGTCAGGGTGTGAGAGATCCTTGCCCGGTTTTGGTATTGGCACTATTCTGGCAATCTTCCATGCCTCTGGGAAGTATCCAGTCCTGAGGCAGCTGTTCACTATCCGGGTGAGAAGCACAACAGGCTTTCTCGGGAGGTGTTTCAATTCCGTATTGCTGATTCTATCTGCTCCAGGTGAGGTGTGTTTGCTATACTTGATAATCCTCCGAATTTCCTCCGGCGTTGTCAGCCGGGGCATAGTGTTGATCGGGGCGTCCCGAATAGCTTCCCATTCCGCCGCTGTGTCCTCCTCTGCACGGTGGAGTGCATCATCTCCATCGTCCGTGGGGGGCGTAGTCATCTGTTGTTGGTATGTATCCGCATACAGCTCCGCCTGCGCCAGTGAGTCGTACAAGAGGCCATGGGGTCCTCGAATTGCCCTCTTGGGGGGCTGTTGCTGTCCGAGACTTTTAACTATTCGCCATTCATCTTTGGTGCGTAATAGAAAGTTGTCCATTTTGAGTTCCCACGTGTGTTGCTTCCAGTCCTTAACCTTCCGCCGGAGTTCTCGGGTTAGTCTGTGAGTCTCCCGTCTATCATCCGGATGGCGGTAACGGACCCATCGTTTCCGAAATCGATTGAGCCTTGTCTTAAGTTCCTGCAGTGGTGGTGGAAACTCGTCGTAATTGACTTCTGGTTGCAGGTGCTCCATGAGTGCTCGTTGTTTCGCATTGTTAATCTTCTTCGTGAGTACTGCGACTACCACATCAATCGCTTCTCTGGTAGTAACAACCTGGGTTGGTCGCACATTGTTGTTGAGGTACGCTTGGAACTGCTGCCAGTCGTAAGTTCTTGTCGTCGGCAGTGGGAGTTGCAAAGTAGCCCTCTCTATGAGTCCTAACACCGGTCTGTGGTCCGACGAAAGATCATCCAGCGTCCGCAGTTGGAGATTCGGGTTGATGTTCTTGATTATGGCGATGTCTAGAACATCAGGGTCTTGTGTCTGGACGTAAGGTATCCTCGTCGGTTCCCGTGGTCCATGGACGGAAACATGTAAATTCTCAGCCAGTGCAAACAACATATGTCCTTTTGGGTTAGTCTTACGGGAATTCCAGGCAACATGTTTACTATTAAGATCCCCTCCAAGGAGGATCTTGTCGTAACCCTCTGTAACGGCGTAAAGATCTTCGGGGTGGAGAGGCTTCTTTGGGCTAAGGTAAGCCGCAATACAGGTAATGTTTCCGAGTGTCGTGTGGATTATTACTGCCGTGGCCTCTAAAGTCTGGAGTTGGGGTAAACGTTCTTGGTTGTGACGAATGCATTTTTTGATCAGAACTGCGGTCCCACCACCCCGTTGGTCCCGTCTGTCCGTCCGGTAGATGTGCATGTTCCTCAAGCGGAGGTCGGTTGACTCGCGGAGATGTGTTTCGGAGACAAATGCTACGTCTATCTTGTGGCGATGTAAGAAGTCCTTGAATTCTATTTTCTTCAGTTTCAGGCCGTTGGCATTCCAAATGCAGAAGTTAAAATTCCTCGTGTGATGCCGTCTATCCATTTAGGGTGTTTGAAAAGCTGTCAGTACGCTTTCGATAAGCGAGAGGATAGACGTCAGCTTCTGCTGGAGGGCGGTGAGTAGTTGAAGAATATCTGTTAACGCTGGTGTAAAGGTGGTCGACCAGGCAGATGATGTCTCCACTGGTGTTGGCGTCGGTGGATGGGCATGTATTGCTTCGGAGTACGAGCGCTGTTGTCTTGTCTGTCGTAGTCACTCTGGGTGCCGGTTGTGGTCGAGAGGCGATTGTTTCCAAAGGGAGAGGTGCCGCTTGTTGTTGGGTGGCCGGAATCGCTGCCATGGCCGAGTTCTTAGCAATTATAGGCCGTTGTGGGGTCGACTTCTTTGGTGTCCTTCTAGTATATTTCCGTAGGAGTTCTTGAAATTGGGGGCAGCCACGGAAGGTCGCTGGATGTTCTTGGTCACAATTGGCGCACTTTGGGGGCGCCGTCCTAGGATGGGTACAATTCGATGATTTATGGGATCCACCGCAGCGGACGCAGCGTGCTGGCATGCTGCAGTAGTTCGCTGTATGCTCGAAACGTTGACAATGTCGGCACTGGACTGGTCCTTCTTTACTATTATAGGTTTCTATTATCACTCGTGTGTAGAGCAGGTATTTGACATCATAGATCTTGTCACTGTCTTTTCCGGATGGGAGGGTGACTCGGTACACAGGTTGCGGTATCAATTGTTTCGTCTTCTCGTCGCGTTCCTTAAATTGGTAGATTTGTAGCACTTTGAAGCCTTTTTCCTTGAGGGCAAAGGAAAGTTGTTCTTCGGTAACTTCCGCCGGAAGGCGTTTGACAACTACTTTCAGTTCCCTGTCGTCTGGTGCTTGATGCATAAAATAGGAGAAGCTGTGGTTCGTGAAGAATTTTATTGCACGCCTTTGGTCTTCGAAGGACTCAAAGTGGTATTTGATGCGGTCCTTTTGATATATAGCTTTAAGGTTGCCCTCTAGAAGTCCGTTGAGCGTTTCATTGAGGTGAACGTAATCCTTTGTGTAATAAATTGTGACTGGGGGCACTTTGCGAAGCACATTCTTGTCTCTGTCCACGGCTTCTGCGGCATTAGAAGTCTGTGCCTGCGGTTTGTTGGTGGTTGATGGAGGCGCAGCTTGAGGTGCCAGTGGCGCGAATCGGTTCGTTGTGGGGATGGTCTCCGTTCGTCTCTTAGCCGGGTGGGCTAAGTCCTTGGCTAATGCGTTGCTTCTGCGCCGTTTGTTGTATACGAGCGTAAAGTCCCCCTCTGCGTGTGGGGAGTCGTTGTCGTTTTCTGCTGGAAAGGCCGCTGCCATCTCCGCGTCGTCGACCGTTTGGTGGGAGTGCTGTGATTCGACATCTGAGTCCACAGATGGAGATTCCAAACAGGTGTCGTTATCCTGCTCTTGCGTGTCCCGTGAATAGCGGATAAGGCGTTGTATGTCCTTCAGCGTTTCTTTGTCCTCCTCCCGACATATATCGAGTCTTCTGGCGTAGTCCTGGCGGTCGTCTTCATTGCTGCGTCCGTCGTGATGTGACGTATGACCGACGTCCGAATACGGTTTCGTCGTGTGGTGTGTAGTCTTCTGCGGTCGAATAGCGCCTGTCGATCGTCGTTCTATCCTGTCATGAACCGGTGCCGTAGCCTGGGTCGTCAACCTGGGATCCGTCCAGTGTGGAGCGGCCGCTGGAACGTCCGGCGGGCCAGGCCCAACCGACCGACCAGCGGCCGACTCCGGCTCGTCCGAGGCGTCTGCCCCAGCCGCGCGGGCATCGCCCTCGCTCGTCGGCATCGCGAACTCGACTGAACCACGTCGAGATGTGCAGTGCTTCCGCTGCCAGCAGATTGGCCACGTGGCTAAATACTGCCGGCGCAACCAAGTTGCGTGCATGATGTGCGCGGAGCCGCACGACACCCGCGACTGCACAAAGCCGCGCGACGTAGCGCCGAAGTGCGCAAACGGCGGAGGAAAGTCTGGCGTTTCGGCGCGGGCCCGCCCGTTGCCGGCGCGCCGTAAGGCACGGAAGCTCATCGCTTTGCAGCCGGGTGTGCAGCGGCAGTCCTCACAGGGGAAGTGATGCGTCTCTTATAGCCTCTCCTTCCCAAGTGGCTCTTTCCGCCTTCCCGTGGTGCCAGACGTTAAGCTCGGCATTCTGCCTTGCGACAAAAGGGAGAGCTGCGACACAACCCGATGCGAAAGCGAAGGGTGCGTGGCACTGGGGGAGCTGTGTCGAGGGACCGAACACCAGTCCCTTTCTGTTCGCAGGGCACAGTCCAGCAGGTGCTCTGCATGCCGGCGATCTCGTTTGTCGGCGTGGGATCGCGGCGCGAGTCGGCAAGGGTGCTTCGCCGCGCCCCTGGGTAACCGGGGCGTGTTCTGCCAAACCCAGGAGGTGGTGACATCGCCTGGGCCACTTTAGATGGGTCCAGGCCGCTGAACGTCTGGGGGACCGGCCCGCCACCTGTGTAGGAGTGGGTCCTTGGCCGAGAGGTGGAAACTCGGGCAAGTAGGCGGCGAAGGGCGAGAGGTGCATCCGCCTCTCTGGAGTGCGGGGTGCAGTTGCCGAGGAGCATCGCGTGAAATCGTCGATGACGGAGACACCGGGGGGGACCAGTGCACTGGTGACGGTGCGCTGAACCCAGCAGCTCGGAAGTGTCCTTGACCTAGGGGCGAGGTTGGTGGGTGAGCTGCAGAAGTCCCCCCCCCCCCCCCCATTCCAGAGGAGCCGGTCCGGGGTAAGAGACGGGCTCCCACCCCATTTTTTTTCACTCGTCAATCAATATGGCTACAACTGAGACGAGTGAATCGAGTGCGCTCAAGCGAGCATCTGCGGTGCTTGATCCCTCTCCACAGGACGAGACGGGACTGGCAGAAGACGAAACCGTCACACAGAGACATGCACGTGTCACGCTGCTCTTGGAGCAAAACATTAAGAATGGGAAGATAAGTCAGGCGGCATTGTCTATTATTAAGAACGAGCTGGCTGCATGGGCCATCGCCCACGCCAAGCTTGAAGGCCGCGTAGAGGAGCTAGAAAAGGAGAATGAAAGATTACGAAGGCAACCAACAAAGACTTGGGCTGGAGTGGTCGCGCAAGCACCGCCAAAGCCACAAACCACGAAAGAAACGATCGCCAAGGTGACCAAACGGTCAGATACGGCGGTCTTCCTCAGAACCCTACCAGGCCAAGACACGAGCGTTAAAAAAATACAAGAACTGCTAACCAAAAGTATTGATCCAGCAAAAGATAAAATTAGAATAAATAAGGTTAAACCTAGTAGAAACTCAGTGATTGTGGAGGTGGCTACAGAAGAAGACAAAGAAAAATTGTTAAAGAATCCCAAGCTGAACTCGGTGGTCAAGTGTGAACCGCCGAGAAAAAGGAACCCGCTGGTCATCCTATACGATGTACCAGCAACAATGACAAACGAGGAACTGTACCTGAGCATAAAGGACCAAAACTTTGACCAAATGAATGAAAATGAATTAAGAATTCTTTTAAATTGAGATTTAAAACGGGACCTCGGGACCGTGATGTTATACATCACGTCGCCGAGGTCACAGCACCTATGTGGAAGCAGATTATAACAATGGGCAGACTGTATGTTGGCTTCCATGCCATTAATATTAGGGATTACCTTGTGGTACCTCGTTGCCATAATTGTGGATACTTGGACCACATTCTAAGGCACTACACCAGGGGGTCGGCTTGCTCCAGGTGCGGCGAAGATGGTCACTCACGAAAAGAATGTAAAGCCGCAAGTGTATGCATTCCTTGCAAAAGACGTGGGAAGAAAAGCTGCGGAGCCCCAGGACGAAACTGCCCTACATACCGCATGCTCGAGCAGAGACTAATATCTAGAACGGACTATGGCTGAGTACATCAAACAGAACAGGACCCAAAGCGAAAATCCCCTAGCAAAAGGAGGAGGGATGCCATTAGGGCAAATAGGTTTAAAGAATTCATAAAGTGTCTTTCGAGAGATCCGATACCTGAGACAGTTGACAAAAGTATCCAAACAGATCCACCGAAAATCGATAAATGTATCCAGACGGAAACTACCCCTATGGCTACTCCCTCCTCTCTCAGCAGGGAAGTGAAGCCGACAAAACACCAGCAACGGCAAATGCATCCTGTGCCTGAGGTCCCAGCAAATGAAAGTAACCATAAAGAACAAAAGCCTGTGCAAGAGAGCACAATAACAAGCTCTCTAGACACCCCAGTGGTAAGACTACCACCAGTAGATCCGGTACGGATATACCCAAATTTAGAATTTACAATGCAGCTGGCGAGATTGGAGCAGCCGGCTACCTTGACCACTGCCTTAAGACATGTGGTCCGCGTAGGACCTTCTCGGTAATGGAGGCTGTAGACAGAATACAGCTTAAGTCAGTGAATCTCCCCACCGACTTCGGAGCCCTGCGAGACTTACTAAAGAAAGTGTTCGAGAGAAGAGGAGAAAAATTTGACCTAAATGACATTTACGAACAGTCAGTTTTGGCTAATGGACGTATTACGTATGACTGGAACAAGACATGGCCAGAAGACCACATACATACATACTTTCCGTAGATGACAAAAATTACCATTGGCCAACTCAATACGCATAACAGTCGACTTGTAATGCAGGAGCTGCGAAAGGAAGTGGAGGAGAGGAGGCTGGATGTGCTCTGTCTACAAGAGCCGCACTCCCTGGCTGGAAAAATTGCATTTGCAGCCACGACGTGGCAGGTCATCAGCCAAGGAGATAATCCGAAAGCGGCAATAATAATCACGAACAAGGCCCTGAAAGTAACTACACTATCACAGTTCACTAGTAGTCACTGCAATGTCGTGGAGCTGCTATCTCCCAGTGAAACAATAATATTAATTAATATGTACTTTCAGTACGGAGATAACATTGAAACACATCTTGACCATCTAACTACAGTAACTACGGCATTGCAAGGACGAAGGATGATAATCACTGCTGATATCAATGCAAAATCCCCCCTGTGGCACAGCAGCACAAGGGATACCAACGGAGAGAAAGTAGAGGATTTTATCATGGCATCACAACTAGTGATAGCTAACAAGCCTGGTAATCCTCCAACCTATGTAGGGGGAGGAGGACCAGGCACGAACATTGATATAACTATGGCCACCCCCAATGCAATTAACACAATACAAGAGTGGAAAGTAGAAGAAAACGCCACTACAAGTGACCACAACCTAATCACGTTCATTGTGGGTAGAGGAGGGTTCCGCTGGGCCAAGGGGTGGGAGATGCAATTTAATTACAGAAGGGCCGATTGGGAACGACTAGCAAGGGAGTGCGTCATTCCTGCCTTGCCAGAAGGTGGCGTAGACTTTGACATAGACGTAAACGACCGAGAAGAAGAACTGACCAATGCAATAACTAGCGCGGTGAAAGCTGCCGTACCGATCAGGAGGAAGGCCATGGCAGCCTCTCCATCACCATGGTCGCCCGAACTTGAGGATATGCGCCGGTCTGTTGGAAGGTTGAGAAGATATTACCAGCGCAGTGTCGTCTGGCCGGAACGGCAAAGATGCCTGATGCAGTATCGGGAGGCTAAAATTCGTTTTCAGAAAGAACTCCAGGCTGTTAGAATACAAAGTTGGGAAAATTTCGTCCAGAGCCAATTGACATTGGACCCCTGGGGTACACCGTATAAATTAGTACGAGAAAAGATCCGCTCTCCACTGGAATTATCAATAGTCAGGCACGGGGACAGGATGATGGAATCCTGGCAGGAAACTGCTGAGGTCCTCCTCCGGTCCCTGCTGCCTGATGATAGCGCGGATAGGGAATCCGATCAGCAACAACAAATAAGACAAGAAAACCTCAATGAATACACCAACAACACGGCAGTCTACCCTTTCTCGGAGGAAGAGGTGGCTGCCCACATAAAATCACTTAAAAGGGGTAAAGCTCCCGGGCCAGACGGCATTGTAGCTGAGGTGGTGCAATTCCTAGCTCACCAGCTAACTGCACCACTCACCCACCTATACAACGAATGTCTGATGCAACAGAAAATTCCAAGGATGTGGAAGTCTGCGAATGTAGTCATCATTCGGAAAGGGTTAGACAAAGATCCAACAAATGTAAAATCCTACAGACCAATCTGTTTGATTAACATACTAGGAAAAATATTAGAAAAGCTACTAGCCGACAGACTGGCTGCACACAGAGTGCTGCGTGGGGTGAGCGACAGGCAGTTCGGCTTCAGGCCCGGGCGGTCGACATCTGATGCAATCGCCCTGGCCGCTGAGGTCTGTGGCTCTACCCCACATAAGTACGTGGTGGGCATCATGGTTGACATCAGTGGAGCCTTCGATAACCTGTGGTGGCCTTCGCTCTTCTCCTGCTTGCGGGAGAAGGAGTGCCCAGGGCCGCTATATGGTTGTCTGAGGAGCTATTGTGAGGAACGGGAGGTCTGGCTATCATCTTCTAGCAAGAGGATTGGAAAATCTGTAACAAAGGGTTGTCCTCAGGGTTCCGTGCTAGAGCCCCTGTTTTGGGACATCCACATGGAGCCTTTACTAGACACCCTACAGCAAAGTGAAGAAGTGCTAGAGGTGATAGCCTATGCAGATGACCTCCTCCTGTTGGTCGGTGGCCGTAGCCGCGAAGACATTGAACCTAAAATAGAGAGTGCCCTAAACAAGTTACAACTATGGTGCCAAAATACCAAAATGACGGTGTCACCAAGTAAGTCCACCTACTTGCTATTGAAGGGACAACTAATCCGTAACCCGACTGTATGAATCGACCGCTCGCCGGTTCTACGGAGACGTGACGCGCAATACTTGGGCATCATCATTGATGAGAAGTGGAATTTTGGGAAACACACAGAAACTGTAACCCATAAAGCCCTCCAAACACTGAACAACCTCATATCCATAGGACATCAAAGATTTCATCTTCCACCTCATCTTATAAAACTTTATCACAGCAGCATATTAACATCGATAGTGGGTTCCGGCTCGGGAGTCTGGTCACACAGGCTCACGAGGGTGGTGCCCGCCATGACAGTAAGAAGGGTTCAGAGGAATATGATTCTTAGATCGGTAGGGGCTTACAGAACAACACCAGGGGGAGCACTACTAGTCATAATGGGGCTTTGCCCCTTGGACATCAAAATCAGGGAGCAAAATCAAGAGCTGTGGGACGCAGATGACACAGGGCGCAGGACACATGAGTTGATACAAAGCATCAGGGAACGGCTGAGAATGAAGTACTTTGAACCCACCAGAGGACTAATCCATTTTCTTACTGGACATGGACCTTACCCGGCATACTTATGTCGGTTCGGGAAAAGGGCTACACCCGCGTGTGAATGTGGTGAACCGGAGGGCACTCCCGATCATGTGATTTACGAGTGCCCCCTCTTCAATGATGTTGCTTCTACATTACGTGACCAACTACCAGACCATGACACTTACCATCTGATAAGACAAGAAGACACCTTCCAAACACTGAACAGACTTGCTAACGAGGTATCACAGAAAGTGTTGAGAGAACATTTGAGGGAACAAAACTAAGAAGCACAGATTACGACAAACACGTGCCCTTTTCCCATACCGCCTGTGCGTGGATAGGCCGACCCTTCAATCTGGAATCCGCCACGTACGGGATTAGGGGGAATGGGGACTAAAAATAACCTGGATTTGACAATACACTGGAGATGACGTAGGTTAGAACTAGTTAGTAGGAATTAGACCAGAAATCTAGATTTAGGAACCTGCAGCGATTAACATCCTGGCCTGCCCAGTGTCAGGGGCACGCCCATCGGGATTAGCTCGATGGGCAAGGCAATAAAGTAGGTTTGTACATTGCTGACACATCTGTGACGCTGCAGGAAGTAGAATGTAGGATTAGCTTAAAACATCTTAGGCGTTAAAATAAATAAATATAGCTGCCCATTGAAAGTAGATTGTAGCTGTAGCTCACAACTCATTATATTGTAATTAGCTGCTAATTGTAACTAACAGTAGCAAGTAAGACCCACTAATCAGATAAGGAGGTGAGTTGAGATGTATAAATATTATTGTTGATGGTAAATAAAGATTAAAAAAAAAACTGCGGAGGAAAGCACGTCGCGAGATTTCGTGGCTGCAGTTACATTGCTAACTGGGGTCGCGGAGGCAACAAGAAGAGAAAGAGGAAGCGACGTAGAAACCGTTCCGACCGCGGGCCAGCGCCTGCGGCAGGGACAGACCAGCAGCAGCAGGGGGCCCCTCCGCCCCCCGAAAGACGCCACCATGATGACGCTGTGCCGCACAACAAGCTTCGTGCGGCCACAGAAGCCGCAGTAGCGGACCTCAAAGCCGCATTCGCGGCAGAGAGGACCGCCCTACGAGACGAGTTGGCCGCGGCTCATCGGGAAATCCAGCGGCTGCGGGCTGAAGTGGCTTCTGCCGCCAAAGCCCTGCGGCTCACCCCACCTGCTCCAACCCCACCGGGGCGGGAGCCCACAGAAGAAATGGACGAAATGGAAACGGACCCAGATCCAGCACCGCCACCTCCCAAGAAGAAGATGGCGATGCGGATCTCCAAGGACCTGGAAGAGTTGCTTGCATTGGCCGCCTCCGAAAAGGTTGAGGCAGCCACCAAGGAAAACGCAGCCCCGGTCTCCGTCAGAGAACAGAAGAAGGCTGTTTCACGACAGCCAACAGTCGTCCAGACCGTACCACGAGACGCCGGGGACGATCTCGCCATCCTCCTAGAGGGGGGGAGTTCGTTCGCCGAGCCACAACGCAGTCGGCGCGTTGGGGCCAGAGAAGCCAAGAAGAAGTCGATATCCGAACCTATCCCAATCTCAGTTCAATCCACACCCTAAATCATACCAGAATTATCCTTCCAACACAATCCTACCAACATCCAAAGAAACACCATTCACGATTCTCCTAAACCCATCATTTCGAAACCCTTATTTTCCGACAGAAGGTATGGGCTCGAGCAGTCCCGGTCCTTCGAATCACAAACGAGTGATACAGATATCCCATCCGACACTCCACTCCGCCCGGACGGGTTGGCTCGCGCCGGACCGTTGTTACGCGGGCTGGATGGTATGATGCGGCGTCGGTCCGGAGGCGGTGGTCTGCGTCTGCAGCACGGCGTTTCTCTCTCCGTGGGGTGACTGTGTGCCAATCATAATCGTTAACAGAGGCTTTTCTGTTAGTAGCACTCCCTGCCTGAGCGGAAACGGAGTGACTGACTGGGGTCACTCGACGTAACCGTCGGCAGCGCAGAGGGAATGCGCGCGTACGTCTGCTGTAGAGAGCCTGTATAGGGAGAGAGTGGCCAACCGGACGATACGGCGGCCATTTTTCTGCCAAACTGCGGACGGGACTTTTGATGGCCAGTAGTGGAGTACACACTCAGCGAATCAAAAGCACAAGACAATATGGCGAAATCATTCGTTAAATGCCTTTCTTTACAGCTATAATATACTCATAGTAGCCTACTACATACAGCACAGGAAAATTTGATACAGTGGCTGTAAAAATTATTCGTTACTTGCATTTATCTCCTTTAAAGCTCGTTTACTAGACATACTGCAATGAAAGTAACGTAAATAGAAAAAATATAGTGTATAGCATATGTTTTGTATCGGAAGTGCATAACGCTAAAGATTTAACGTACCTGTATGACGTCAGATGAATGAAAGTCGTAAGCAGTTGCTTTCTTGTGACATGCAAAAAGTGTGAGCGTATTAGTACTTCTTGTCACGTCTTCAAACTATTTGCGTGTCCCAAATAAACAACTGCTTACGACTTTACTGAATACCTCTCGTAGATAACAAACGAAAAAGATTACAAAAATCGGGTAATGTTAAATGTAGGCTACTGTAATAACGACCAAATATAACAAGAAAACTACCGTATCCCTTCTACCCCACAGTAAGTAGGCCTATTAAAAACTATCTTCAAGAGTTGGTTGGTTCGTTGTTTCGGGGAAGGAGACCAGACAGCGAGGTCATCGATCTCATCGGATTAGGGAAGGACGGGGAAGGAAGTCGGCCGTGCCCTTTGTAAGGAACCATCCCGGCATTTGCCTGGAGCGATTTAGGGAAATCACGGAAAACCTAAATCAGGATGGCCGGACGCGGGATTGAACCGTCGTCCTCCCGAATGCGAGTCCAGTGTCTAACCACTGCGCCACCTCGCTCTGTCTTCAAGAGTACCTACATTTATTTACTACGAATAATGTTTCACTAACCACGACAAGTGCGGAAAACGTGCTAACATCTTGCCTGCGTCAACAGTCAGGCAATAATACTGAAACCAAAATAATGCCTAGTGTTCTGATTCTGGACGAAATAAAGTTTCACGCTATAAAGTCGAGTGAGCATGGCACAATTATTACAGGAACTTTCCGTTTCCAGCAAGGACTGTCAGATATTGGCTTCAGAAAAGCTTATGATGCTACCAGTATGCACGAACTGTTAAAGAAATAACAGCTTAAAAATGCAGTAAATTGTAATAGGCCTACCTGTTTTGCGTGACTGAAAATATTTAAAAAAACTGACATCTTACAATCAGAGTTTTCTGGCCAAAGTGAAGAACCAAACTTTTTATAGGCGTAACTGAATATTTCGGTTAATATATACCATTAAGAAAGTTGTACCTGGACTTTATTACAAGAGTTACTCATTCCTTCCTGGCATCGTTTACGAACGTCTGCAGAATGAATTACAGATGTCAAAAACAATACTGTACAATTACTAACGTGTTTACTTCAAACATGTAGGCCTACCGACTTCATCACAAATAGCTTCATTATTTCAACTCGTATTTGAGATCGCAGACGCTAATTACGTTCTAAAACGATAAACTAAATCGAACGTGCATGCGCAACGCATAACATGTCTCTCAATAATTCAAATACCTATTAATCGTTTCCAAAAGTCCTCTGAACTTCAGTTCAACTCAAAAGCTAACATAGGAAGCGCGAGAGACGTTTGGCAGAAAATGGCACCAAAGCTAATCAACCAATCACGGGCAACTTCACCTATGGCCACTCTCTCCCCATACAGGCTCTCTAGCCTGCAGCAGCCGAACGACGTGGCCAGCGCACGCCACTGGGTACAGAGGCCGGCGCAAGCAACGGCGAGCCGCGGCTTTTACCAGACTCTGCACCTCTGGCCGGAGCGACGCGTTCGGCGGCAGGCGTCGGCAGCGTGCTGCCTTCATCTCCCGAACTGCGCTCGGCACTCGTGGCGACGCGGCTGACGTCGCAGAGCGTATCGACAGGGGGATGCCAGACTACCGCGGCGTGCGCACACACGGCTCGCACGACGCGGGGGCAGCAACCACCGCCGTCCTGGATGTCGCAGACACCTGCCCACTCACACAAGGCGAGGGCAAGGCAGCCTGTGAGCCCACCACGCTGCTGCGGGTCAGGACCGCCGCGTAGGTTAATCCTAAGTCCAGCTGGTCTGTCCTACTAGCTTCGGGGACCGGACTGTTCTGTGGCCATAGCCCCTCTCTATTATCTAAGGCTAGGCGGCCTGTGGTACTAACTTCCCGGGCCGCTGTCGCCTGGGGCTTTCGCCCAGCACTAACTAAGGACGAAGGGCCTGTCCTCCTAGCTTCGGGGGCCCTCGCCTGTGACCTCCCGCCGGCCGACCTCTCTGGGTGCCCCAGAGTGCCGGACACAGCATCGTGTCCCATACTCACTCTCCCCCGACCGGCATCGCCAGGGGTAGCGGATGCTGCGTTGCAGATCCGCAGATGGCCGCTTTCATCTTCAGCCGCGGGTCGCGTCGGCCGCAAAACTCGCACTCGAAAACGGGAGTCTTTTCCGGGTCGTGCAGCCTTCTGTATTGGAGGAGAAGGGCCGAGTGGTCCTTATACTCGCCAAAGGTTGGCCTGCCGGCAGCCTTGGTGACGAAGCAGATCCGGCAGCGGAAGACCTCCGTCGGCAGCGTCACCACCAGCTCCATCGTTCAAGTCGCGGACCTGAAACAGAAAAATAAACGCGACCGCTTCTCGGTGCAGAAATCGGTCCATTTTAGCCCATATTAAGTTTATAAGAACATATTTTTTAGTCATTGAGGTAATACTTGGGAAGGAACGTAGGAGAGGTTCACAGTCGATAAGGAGAAAATAGCCGCGAAGGTGTAGCTCTACGGCGGCTGCCGGACACCGGAGCATCACACTTCGGGCCGACGTAACTAAGAATTATCTCGGAAATATAAGATCTTGGGTTCTGGCCAAGATGGAGAGAGTCATAATCTTGTGTTTAGCCCCAGTGGAGACCCAGACGTAGCTGGCCGGGGGAAAAAAAGGAAGACGAGCAGAGTGGAAGGCTCATACGTCGCTACCAACTCTGCCGCCGGTGTCGACAGCAAAGGCTGGACACACAGGAGACCGGTCTGCATCTGCCTCCCTGCGGATCGCTGAACCTCGATCGAGGAAGGGCCAGATGGGGCCTGAGCATCTCGCAACCCTCAGTCATAATCGGGAGATAAAGAGGGAGGAAGTATTCAATGCAGGGCAGGTCCGGCAGTAACACCGGCAGTTGCTACCCTCACAGCAAGGCCGGCCACGTTCCGGAGCCTGCTGCTGCAGCTTCGCCATATTCGGGTGCTGGAAGACCAGTGACTAAAGAAAATACATCGCATATAAGTATGTGTTTTATCCGACCTTGCCAGCATTAAGCTGATAAGAACAGATTTTTATTTATCGAGATAATTCTTAGTTACATTTTTACGAAGTATAAATTTAGGAAAAGAATATTCATGACTCTATACAATGCGAGTTTTACAGATTTAGTAAGTTTAGATAAAATTTAGAGAAACGGTTCTAACCGTACTTAAGTATTGTATTACTATTCTAGTTCGTGGGTTAAGCCCACTACTTAAATATTGAGAGACCGCGTTAGGCGCGGGTACTTACGTATGTCATCCTTAAGAGTATTACCGCGATAGGCGCGGCCTTACTTATGTCAGACCACGGTAAGTTGGACCTAATTTAGGGGCTATTTTATTTTTCCATTCTTCTCCGTGCCCTGACAGCACACTGCACATGCACGGCTGCCAGCGGCTGGTGCGCCACGCACGCAGGCGGGTCACACTCAGCCGGACTTCTCCCCTCTGTCCGCCTTGCGGCAGACGTCACTGGGGTGTCGTGGCAGGAGGGCGTTGCTTCCCACGCTGGCTGGAGACTGCCGGGCAGTAGGCACACGTTTGGCGCCGCCTAGCACCGCGCCAACCGAGGTGGGGGCCATATTCGGCGGACACCACGGAGGGAGGGGCACCAGGCAGCACCGCACGCACCGCTACTGACTCGGCACTGCTGCAGTGCGGCGCGAAGATGGTGTAGCGCCGCAGGTCCCGCGTCGTGGAGGAGAATCTCGACACCGACGTCACGAAGGCACCGACCTCGAAGTTCTCCGACGACTGCAGTCTCGAGGGTCTCGCAGCCTGACGTCAGAGCATGCCACAGCCTAGGGGGACACATACTGGCGGTAGCCAATAATGTGTTCCATATTAATGTCGCGGGACCACTTGATGGTGTCAGAAACCATCAGCCGCCGCATCAGTTGGCAGTAGCGGCTAGCGATGCCTAGGTGCCGGAGCACTGCATCGTTCTGGCGGTCCCACGCCCCCAGACTGCCGACAACCAGGGCGTCGACAGTGACGGAATAGCCGCGAGTGGCTAATCCGCGCGCAACGTCGGCGTACTTTATCTTCTTCAGTTGCCGAGCGTTGTCGAGCGCAATCCGCCTATTCTCGAAGGGGATCGTCACATCGACGATGGTCACAGTCTTCGCGGCCTCGTCAGTTATTACGAGGTCCGGACGCAGCCCACTGCTGTCCCCTATGACAGCTTGGTTGATCCTGATGTCAGGAACAGCAGTGTTTCCTCTTCTTGGCCGTCCAGCGACTGCTGCCGCGAGGCGGTTGAGGACCGCGTTGTGGCGATACTGCAGGGCTGCTGAGTGCACCATAGACGCGTTGATCACGTGTGGGAGCGTCTCATTGTTGTGGCCACAGCGTCGGCAGGCTTTGTTGTTGTTTGCCCGCCCATCGAAGCGGCGACAACCGTTCAGAGGCACGACTCCGAGCCTGGCGCGGTGAATGAAGCGCCAGTCTGCGAAGCGAGTGTATTTGCCTCCCGCCATGAAGTGGTTGGACGCTGTGGACTCCCTGGTGCACTCGAATACCTTCCCCTGGTCAGGTTTTCTGAGTAGGAGGTTGGGCAGGCGCTGCCTCAGACACTCGCGGAGCGTCCGCGAGAGAAGACGTTTGGCGCCCCCTCCCACCCGGACATGCTCGACGCCAGTGTTGGCGGTGCGTCCCACGCTGCCATCATCGTGCTGCGGTCCATCGCCGCCATCTTCGAGGTGTCGTGTAGTCCCAGGCGCCGCCCCCTCCGTGGCCGGCTGCGTCACCCCTCCGATGCCGCCGTGTTCCGCGTCGTCAGCGATGGCGGGTCGGCCGTTGACCTCCACCTGCAACTCAGAGAGCAGTTCACTCCAGCGCCAGGTGACGCCACGCGGCGCTAGGCGCTAGGCGCGTCCACAGTGGCTGGATGCCGCCTCCGTCACGTGCGAGGTCACCCTCAGTGCTGCCGCTCAGGTAGGTGGCCAAGTCGGGTCGACTCGGCTCCCTCCCCAGTCGGCGGCGCGCGGCCGTAGATAGAGTGGCCCAGGCGATGTCGCGGACGGTGGCGTCGTCGCAGTGCAGCATGCGGAAGCCGTGGACGATCGTCGAGATGACCGCAGCGTCCGTGAGCGGCGTCAGGCCGCATCCTCCCTCTCCCAGCGCGAGGTACAGCTGTTCAGTGGACGCACGCTGTGGAAGGAAGAGCCATGATTTGACAGCCGCTTTCACTGCCTTGTCGAGTGCAGATAGCGGCCCCTTGCGTACCGCTCCGCCCCGCATGACAAAGTCAAGCCTAGGGAGGAGGAAGACACGCACAGCGTCAATCTTCTGCCAGGGAGCCAGCAGGGAAGCGTCCAGGTGCTGCAAGTCACGTCGAATTGCCGCGATCGCATCCGTTGGCGTCTGCGAGACTTTGTACCCGGTGGGAACGCCAAGATGGAGGTAGGCGTCACCCGCACCGAGCACGGCTGGTTCTCCCCCTTGCAGGGCGAATACCGAGCCTAGTGTCTGCCGACGGCGGATGTGAAGCGTGGCACACTTCGACGGCTTGAAGGTAAGCCCGGCCTACGTCGCCGCCTCACCCACAACATTGAGGAGCGTCTGCATCGCCTCTGAATCCCGCGCCAGAAGCACGATATCGTCCGCATACGCCAGTGCACTCACACTGACGCCGCTAAGCGGAATACCACCCTCATTTCTGAGCGAGGTTGCGGCGCGAAGTACCGGCTCGAGCGCGAGGTTAAAGACGATGGGCGACAGTGGACAGCCCTGCTTGACCCCCGCCTGGATCTCTATCTCCTCCGTTAGTCCGTCAGATGTACGGACGCGGGTGGAGCAACCATTGTACATATCGGCAATTAGCTGATGCAATTGCTCTGGCAGTCCCATCCTGCTCAGTACTCCAAGGAGGTGAGCGTGAGGCACTGAACCGAAGGCATTCGCCAGATCAAGCCAAGCAAAGCATGCTTGGCCACCCCTGCGCCTTGCATCATCAATTGCCGTCTGCACAATGAAGTTGTGCTCGTAGCAGCCTTCAAACGTGCGGAAGCCCTTCTGTTCTGGGGAGAGCAGGTTCAAACGCTCTGCCCAGAGAGAAGTGCGGTCCGCAACGATTGCAGCAAAGAGCTTAGAGATGGTAGAGCTCAATGCTAAAGGCCGCCAGTTTGTCACGTCCGAGACGTCCCCTTTCTTGTGGATGAGGACGGTAGTGGATATTTTCCACTGCACCGGAGTCTTCCGCTCATTCCAGTAGCGCGAGAAGATCTTAGCTAGCACGTAGCAGCCAGGATCCTCACGTCGCAAGTCCGAGTAGGTGACTCCGTCTGACCCAGGAGCAGTATTGCTCGCCTTCTGGAGCCGCTATTGCACCTCTGAGGGGGTGATCGGCGGCAGGACCTCCTCGCTGACATCAGGAGGCGTGGTGGCGGCAAAGTCCGGGACAGCAGCTGGTGCATCTGAAACAGAAAAGTCAGATTTAGCATATACTTTCTTGAAGTGCTCCGTGAGCACGTTGCCATCGATTTGGCAGTACGGCGACGTCTCTCCAAGGACGCGCTGCATCGCCTTGCGCCGGTCCGCGCGGTACAGCTTCTGAATCTCAGACGCTGCATTCGCGTCGTACCGACGCTCGGCGGACGCCGCGCGCCGTGCGCCACGTCCACCGCGCTGCCCACCGCGGCCGCGTGTAGCGGCAGGGGGATGGGGATTGGCAGCAGCGTCGGCGCGGCCCTGGCCGCGGTGCGCTGCTGCTGGTGGCCCATCCTGTCGATCTCCGGCTGCCTGGCGTTGTGGCTTCGTCTCGGCGATCTCGGAGATGAAGTCCTCGACGACCGCGACGAATGCGTCCCACGGCTGGTCGTGGACGCTCTCCAGGGCCGCCAGCCAGCACCGCTGCCTCTCCGTTAGCCGAGCGTCGGCTGTGGCAGGGGAGGGCGGAGCTGCCTCGGTTGCGCCCTGTACGGAGGGTACAGGAGGGTTGGTCAAGTTTGGTGGAGGACAGGAGTTTTGCGGCGGAAGGTTGGGAGTGGGACGGTTGTTAGGGCGTCGGCATCTCCTCTTCTGGCTGCCATGTCTCGGAGATGCAGCTTCAGTCCCTCCGTTCACGTCGCGCCGCCCCGTCGTATGCGTCGGTGGTGGTGCCGTGCTGCCATCTGGCGTGGGTCTCGCAGTGCTGCTTTCAGTCGCCGCGCCGGTGACAGGTGGCGCAGCGGTAGCAGCGGGGGTCGGTGTAGCTTGCGCCGGCCTGGCGCTCGGGTCGGGCGCACCGCTGCTGGTGTTCGCCGCGCCGCCAACAGATGGCCCAGCGGTCGCCCACGCCCTGTCGCCGGAGCGAGATACACGAGGTGTAGCTCGCGCCGGCCGCCCAGACGCGGCCCTGAGATTTACAATTTTGTTTTGGTTTGTGACCGGCCGATGTGACCGAGCGGCTCTAGGCGCTACAGTCTGGAACCGCGAGACCGCTACGGTCGCAGGTTCGAATCCTGCCTCGGGCATGGATGTGTGTGATGTCCTTAGGTTAGTTAGGTTTAAGTAGTGCTAAGTTCTAGGTGACTGATGACCTCAGATGTTAAGTCCCATAGTCCTCAGTGACATTTGCCATTTTCGTTTGTGTAAACTTCACGAAAATAAATACATTTCTTTCATGTTTTGGTCATATAAGCAATCTTTTACATTCATACATGAACTCCTTAATTACGAAACATTTGTGTTTGTTGGTGATCTTCACTTTGAACAGTTAGTATGAGCTACGTCGTTGTTACGCGATGTACGCTGCGTGTGTCCCTTACACACAAAAAATACAATTCGAAAATTTGTCCGATACATCAAAATAATCGGTTGTGGTCCCACTATAATCTGCTCCAATTTGAACCGAAGGTTTGAGTTATTCTGTGCTTGAACATCTGTTGGCAAGGAGCTGCATTTGTTTTAAAAACGCCATATAAGACTAGACGGTGTTGAAGAGCTGACGCAGCAAATATGCTATCTCAAAACCCTACCCAGTTTCTGAAGCCTTTGGAGAACGTTGCTGAAGGTGGGAATCACAAGCCTCCAACAGTTCACGAGACCACATCTTTACGAAACGCAGTACCAGACCAGATGAATGGCGTTAACAGTGTCTTACAAAATAGAGCAGTTGAGCTTCAAATGGCTGTGGAATTTCTGAAATCGTTACAAAACTTCGTAACATCACAAAGTCGAAAAATGACAGCGAAATACACGATGATGGTAACACGGAGGAAACTGTGGTTCGTGGAAGAGAGATGATCATGACTGATATTTACGTACCAATAGTCAAGTTACGCTGAGAATTTCCTCATTGTATAAACGCTTAAAAGAAAGCTCTTTCCTGTATGGGTTTTTCGCTGAGTTCTGAGTGAAGTCTGTTGCCGAATTTAAGGTAGGTGCCCATAGCAACAAATAGATTCCTTGAAATCTGTTCTGCGGACTTTGAAGTGAATTTTGAAGATGAAGTGGTACATTTTAAGTATTTCATCTGGGAAATTGTTAAAAGTGGAGAAAAAAATTCCAGCTTCGTGGTCATATCAAGACGTGTATTAAAAATCGGAGTTCCCAAATGTTGTGAAAGTGTTAAAAATTTATTTATACCTCAGTTACGAACGCTAGAAGGTAGTGAATTTATTCAGAACCAAAACTCCTGTAAATTCGTCATCGATCTTCAATGGTGCAAAGACGGCGGGCATAATGACAATTGAAAACGGTGTCTTGTGGAAAACAGACTAAAAAAATATCATGAAAGTTAGTACTGAAATAAAATTACGGAAAGTAGACGTTAACAAATTGGCTGAATAAAACCAATTCTGTTTTACGATTTCAATTTCGAAATGTAACACTGTTTAATGACACCTGTAATTTATTTTCTATAGGGTATTATTAATTGTTGTTGTTTGTTTAGTTCAATAAACTGTATTTACTAAATTAATCACTTGGAAAAATTAGGAGTTTCTTAGGAGATCGTTATGGACGGCGGAGAGGACGTTGCGGCTGCAACAAGATTTATTGGTGAACTGGATTTACTGTGTGAAAACTCATGCAAACTTCCATAACACAATTCAATACTACAGATACTACCATGTTTCATTAAAGATTTGCTGTGCTTTCATACCGCTCCACGCGCTTCAGACGGCTATTCATACACTACAAAAATAGCGATACAAAACGAGCGTGTAACTACTGCAATGAAATCACTTGGCTTTTTATTTCCATGGACGAAACATATCTTAGTTTAATCAATTAAATTCATGTTTCACTGAGTATTGCGTGTTCAATGTGATGCGTTATGTGGAATTTCAATAGTGTAGCAAACGTGTACGTGCGCAGAGTTGAGTTGATAGCCGCCAACACGAGTCACACTTAGGTGGTGTTTCTTAACTGCTAAACGAGATGGCAGCACGGACAGCCCGCAAAGAGTACTGTGGCCGATGTGCAGTGAGGAAATTTCGGCCGGTGTGCGCACGCCATGCAATCTTTCTTAAACGATTTTATAGAAATTATTCAGTAAAAAAAAAAAAATCTTTTTGCGTTACTTATACCTTTACATGTCAGATCCACTATGCCGTGTCCAGAAATTCGTCAATGGTCATAGTTATCGTGATATTTGCGCTTACGTAATACACTGCGTAAATTTCAAAAAAAGTTTGCAACGAAAATCAGGGGTTTCTATGATTTTGCCTTTGGTGCATATTACATTATATTTTATTGCGTCGGAAATTTAACTAACGTACTAAATCTTTCTATAGACTTGGGTAGAGGTCTTGATCATTACCAACCTCGACAAAATTGATCTGATATAACACACCCATTTGCGATCACGCAAGCCAGCGATAAAGCCAGAACGAAATATCCAGAACATTCCTCATAATTCATAAGCTGTTTGAGGTATCAAAATGATCTTTTTGCAAAAGATAGCACGCTGAGAGGAGACTATTTTTTCATATGGTAATACAAAATTTCAGATTTAGCATGTTATTCCACTCACTACAGACCTTTTCGATGGAACTACGTAATTATTTATAAGGGCCATCGATAGCTGATGAAACGAGAAATACTGTGGATTTTGGATCAACATTACTGAAGACCTTACAGAGGATGTGCTTTCTCATAAGCTATTGACCTTACTTTTCCACCATTCGTCACTTAAAATTAATAAACCACTGTTTCAGAATTTTGTAGTAGTCTACACAACAAGTAGCATGTGCGCCAAAATATTATCTCAAATGTGCTATGGCAAAAGAAGCAAATTTTAGCATGACAATAAAAGAAATGAGTTTCCTCCCCTCCCCTCGGCATTTACCTTACTGCACCTGCCCGCAACCTCCACCACTATCGTTCTCAGCACACAGGTCTTGCCGACTGCGCATCGGAAGGTCACGATATTCTGCGTGCACTATACATCCTACCACTGATGAAACACTAGTGTCTCAAAATCAGAAGTAGGTCTGGCAGTTGGCTGAAACAGGAATGTAGAACCTTGACTCCCCTCGCTCGCCACATTTGCGGCGCTGTATTGAATTCAACAAATATCGTTTCTTTTTGCATTACAGTGCGGTCATTGTAGTTATGGGATAATGATATGCACATATACAAATGGCGGTAATATCGTGTACACAACATTTTTCCAACAACAGTTAGCGTCACCAATTCCCATTTCTACCACAGGGAGACCAGATGTACGAAATCAGAAACTGAAATGAATCTATGTTTTGTGGAAACTTTAGTTAACACTACCTTTATGTACTAGATTTGTGTTAAAATACTTTGTTTACACTACAACTACGCAGCTCACAGTACCATTCTGTTGACACTCACTCAAATAAGAACTCTTCTATTAGTAATAGAGCAAATATTTTATTTTTTGTGGTTGCTACATCCAAACAAATGAGGAAAATGATTTCTAGTTTTGCGTTTTAATTTCAAACATTGAAACTTTGTTTTAATTTCGTCTGTAAATACAATAATCTTTTTAGAATTTGTGTGAAAATTTTGCAGTGTATTACATGTAGTGACGTAACGTGCGATTCTTACAGTCTAACACTAAACTTGTAAACATTGTGACCTGAAGCAATAGACAATGCACAAAAAAGTGCGAGTGACAAACTCCTTGCTATATGAAAGCGTTGCATAGTACCAAACACAGAACTTTATTTATTCAGTATGACCACATTTATTCTCCATTTTTTATGCTGCACGTTACTTAAAAACGTGCTGTTTCAAAATATACGGGACATTTAACAAAAAACGGGACAGTGTACGACCATTACTCTCTTTGTCGAAACAATGGGACGCTTAAGCTAAATGATAATCACATAAAATATAGGGCATCTGGTCACCCAGTTCAACCTCACCCCTTCTTCAGTCACAACAGGCAATCCTACCCCCTCGCTATTACGCACCAGTCCTCCATGCTTATACCGTCACATTCGTACCTTCCTCACGGCCGACCTTTCCCCCACAACAGACTCCTTAACTTAGGGCACGTCTTCCCGGTTCTTAATGCTAGGAAAGTGCTTTTTTTTTAATATCAGTGTTTCGGCATAAAGTTTTACATGTTTTTAAACGTGCGCTAACTGTGCTTCGTTTTACCTTTTATTGTTACTGTTTCAAACAGATAGTGGAAGAGGTACTTCTAAATTATTTCTAAAAATTACGATTTTGTTTTTCACCTCTACGAAGTTTCAGATTCAATGTAAATATCTCCCCAACTTATTTTCCGTTTCTTTTTCACGTCATTTAATTTTTGTCAATCAGCTGATTCAAATCAGTACTTTAATTGCCACTGAAACTTTGTGAAGATGTGAATTATCTTGAAGAAAGATGAGTTTTTATTTTCTTTTGTAATTCACGCCTCATCTTAATATGTTTATCATCTCTCACTCTCGCACTACCAAATGCTATTAAGCACTATCGTTTTACTCTTTGCAGGTTAATCAATATAAAGAATCCATTTTGTGTACCATACCTGTAAACACTCACAATTCAGGCTTTTTTGACAGTTGAAACCGATTTCATCCTTTCACTGCAAAATCATCAGCCTCGACTTTGTATTTTGATTGGTCTACATTTCTGACAGCATGTGACGTGGTGCAGTGATTAGCACACTGTACTCGTATTCTGGAGGATGACGGCTCAAATACCTGTCTGGCCATTCAGATTTACGTTTTAAGTAATTCAGGGGTACTTCTCCAAGTAAATGTCAGAACTGTTACTTTGAAAAAGGAACAACCTACTTCCTTCCATATCCTTTCGAAATCAGGCTTGTGCTCCTCCTTTCATGACTGCAGTGTTGAGAGAATGTTAAACACAATTCTTCCGTTCTTCATTTGTGATGCATCCTTGTCTTATTCACAGAAACAAACTGAAATACAAAAACATTTAATTCTCTTTATAATGTCCCAAAAATACTGAGAAATAAACTTCGGTTTTAACTTCAGTAAGAAGTAACATTTTTCACGATCATTTTACGCAAAGCTTTCTACTAGTTAATTATTTATATAAAATGTACTGCACTCATCTGACGTGTTGATGGCATTAGGTATTTCACAGAGCTGTAACTGCTGATCGTAGAGGTCATATATGGCACTTTTTCAATGTTTTAATCCAGAGATAGCCCTAACCTATCGGTTGCAGAGATGTGCGCACTTCCATAGCATTCCCAGCTGATGTTCATGCTAGGAAGACAAGCTAATCCAGCTTTAGTCTTCAAAAATATAACAGGGGTCTTTATTTTGTTTTATGATTTACACAGAAAGACATGTTTTAGAATCTTCATTTATTATCACACATAAAAGACTAAAGAATAATCCGTTATTCAACTTTAAAATAAAAATATTTTCAGTTAAACGTTGAGTCTGAAGTGTGAGGATGAGTGTCAGTCATGTAACACTGAACTGTTGTCCATGTCTGCTTGTAAAATAAAATTTATGATAAGGCAGGTTTGGGCATAAATGTCTAATTAGCTTAGGGGAGAATGGTGCACTCAGCCATCGGTGCTCTGTGTGATGGATGCCCACAGAACACCTCCCTCCCCATATTCCTCCATCTCACACTTCATGTAGCGCGGCTGTTTTCACGTGTTGTTGCAGTTTTGAAACGTGCTACAAGTGAATCACGCTGAAGAGTGGCTACATTCGAATTGAGCTGTCCATTCCTTAACTGTTTACAATAAAACAGTGCACTCTGTATATTTCCTCATCGCCTTTGGATGTATTACGGTTGGTGATAAACTATTCAAAATGGTTCGAGATGGTGCAGACTTTCAGTTTATCTATTCGGTCGAAATATATATAGCAACGCAGCTTCAGAAAGTTAATATGTATGAAATAGTTTCACAAATCAGATTGACAATTGATGTACGTTATTGTGCAATATAAAGAAAAATATCAACAAATTCATTGATATCACTTCCGTCTCTGTATCCAACGAAGAAATTTCGCACCTCAGATACGTATACAGCCAACATAAAAATTGTACGATGCGGTGGAGGCAATAGAAAAGGACAGAATGACATGTTACACCACCCTTCTTTTCTTCAGACATAAAACACACTCAGTAGCTGTACTGGGTGGTGTTTTATACACTACTGGCCGTTAAAATTGCTACACCAAGAAGAAATGCAGATGATAAACGGGTATTCATTGGACAAATATATTATGCTAGAACTGACATGTGATTACATTTTCACGCAATTTGGGTGCATAGATCCTGAGAAATCAGTACCCAGAACAACCACCTCTGGCCGTAATAACGACCTTGATATGCCTGGGCATTGAGTCAAACAGAGCTTGGATGGCGTGTACAGGTACAGCTGCCCATGCAGCTTCAACACGATACCACAGTTCATCAGGAGTAGTGACTGGCGTATTGTGAAGAGCCAGTTGCTCGGCCACCGGTGACCAGACGTTTTCAATTGGTGAGAGATCTGGATAATGTGCTGGCCAGGCAGTAATCGAACATTTTCTGTACCCAGAAATGCCCATACAGGACCTGCAACATGCGGTCGTGCATTATCCTGCTGAAATGTATGGTTTCGCAGGTATCGAATGAAGGGTACAGCCACGGGTCGTAACAAATCTGAAATGTAACGTCCACTGTTCAAAGCGCCGTCAATGCGAACAAGAGGTGACCGAGACGTGTAACCGGTGGCACCCCATACCATCACGCCGGATGCTACGCCAGTATGGCTGTAAATAGAACCTGGATTCATCCGAATACATGACGTTTTGTCATTCGTGCACCCAGGTTCGTCGTTGAGTACACCATCGCAGGCACTCCTGTCTGTGATGCTGAATCAAGGGTAACCGCAGCCATGGTCTCCGAGCTGATAGTCTATGCTGCTGCAAACGTCGTCGAACTGTTCGTGCAGATGGTTTTTGTCTTGCAAACGTCCCCATCTGTTGACTCAGGGATCGAGACGTGGCTGCACGATCCGTTACAGCCATGCTGATACGATGCCTGTCATCTCGACTGCTAGTGGTACGAGGCCGTTGGGATCCAACACGGCGTTCCGTATTACCCTCCTGAACCCACCGATTCAATATTCCGCTAACAGGTATTGGACCTCGACCAACGCGAGCGGCAATGTCGCGATACGATAAACCGCAATCGTGATAGGCTACAATCCGACCTTTATCAAAGTCGGAAACGTGATGGTACGCATTTCTCCTCCTTACATGAGGCATCACAACAACGTTTCACCAGGCGACGGCGGTCAACTGCTGTTTGTGTATGAGAAATCGGTTGGAAACTTTCCGCATGTCAGCACGTTGTAGGTGTCGCCACCGGCGCCAACCTAGTGTGAATGCTCTGAAAAGCTAATCACTTGCATATCACAGCATCTTCTTCATGTCGGTTATATTTCGCATCTGTAGCACGTCATCTTCGTGATGTAGCAATTTTAATGGCCAGTAGTGTATAATAACACATGTACATGAAAGGTGTGGTGTCAGGCAATCGGTGATGGTTAGCACCTGTGACACTGAATCTGGATTTACATCCGGATCTACGTCTGTACAGTGTGTGGAAGAAGGTATTTGGAGCACGGATAGGATATTCCTTGTTACCCGCTATGAGCCTCTACAGCTGAGAGGGCGACCTGCCTTTATGTTCCCGGTGCCGCAAGGGATTTTCCCTTTGTGAGAGGGCTGGAATTAAAGAGCTACTGGAATGAGGAGTAGCGGCCCCCAGCTCAGCAAAGTCTACAATGGGCGGAAGAGTGGTGTGCTGAAACCCCACACACCTTAATACCGCATCCAAATGGCACCATAGGCTGAGGATGGCATTGTGGCCGGTCTGAGGCAAGAACAGTGGATCTTTCCTGTTCAAATGGTTCAAATGGCTCTGAGCACTATGGGACTCAACTGCTGTGGTCATCAGTCCCCTAGAACTTAAAACTACTTAAACCTAACTAACCTAAGGACATCACACACATCCATGCCCGAGGCAGGATTCGAACCTGCGACCGCAGCAGTCGCACGGTTCCGGACTGTGCGCCTAGAACCGCGAGACCACCGAGGCCGGCGATCTTTCCTGTCTGCCATGTTTGCATTCATGAGTGGTGTGTAGGAAGATCGACTGTTGGTAAACTTCTGTACGAGTTTTAATGTCATTTTACCGCCATGGTGATTTTGCTAAATATGCAAGGCATTTTCGGAAAGTAATTGTACTAAATGTTTATTTTTTTCTGAAAAAATACAGGACATCGTTAATAAATTTCTTGACTACTTTTTCACATAGTCGCCGTCCTGTTCAATGCAAGTAGTGAGCCGTGGCACAAGCGTCTTTGTGGCATCCTCGAAGAACTCTCACTTCAGAACCTCTTTCTGCACCTGCTTGTCGGTTAAAAAATTTAATGCCATTCACGTGTGGTTTCAAAATGGCTCTGAGCACAATGGGACTTACTGCTGAGGTCATCAGCCCCCTAGAACTTAGAACTACTTAAACGCAACTAACCTACAGATATCACACACATCCATGCCCGAGGCAGGATTCGAACCTGCGACCGTAGCGGTCGCGCGGTTCCAGACTGTAGCGCCTATAACAGCTCGGCCACCTCGGCAGGCCGTGTGGCTTCAAGGAGATGAAAAGATAACCTGAAGGCGCGAAATCAGGGGCTCTGGAAGAGGGCTCAAACATCCCAACCAGATGAGTCCATGGGCACTTTGGTGGCTAAGACTGTGCGAGGACAGGCGTTGTCGTGTAACAGGCACACTCCTCCCGTTAGCACTGCCCTCCTTTTGTTTTGGATACTCCTTTGAGTTTTCTTAGGGTCTCACAAAATCGTTGTGCATTGACGGTCTCCCCCTGAGGCAGAAATTCGACCCAAATGGTACCTTTTCGGTTCCCAAACATTGAGGCCATAATTTTTTCCCGAAATTGTTGTTTTGAATATTTTGGAAAATGAGGAATTAGTGTGGCGCCACTATGAGACTGTTTCAGGCGTGTAATGAGCCACCCACGTTTCATTTCCAGTCACAATAGCGCTCAGTAATTCCTATCGTTTCAGTTTACATCGCTCAAGAAACCTGATGGCGCTACTGACCCACTTCTTCCGATGCTGCTCTGAAAGATATCTTGCGCACAGTTTCCGATGTTGTTGTTGTGGTCTTCAGCCCTGAGACTATTTTGATGCAGCTCTCCATGCTACTCTATCCTGTACAAGCTTCTTGATCTCCCAGTACCTATTGCAACCTACATCCTTCTGAATCTGCTTAGTGTATTCATCTCTTCGATTCCCTCTACGATTTTTACCCTCCACGCTGCCCTCAAATGCTAAATTCGTGACCCCTTGATGCCTCAGAACATGCCCTACCAACCGGTCCCTTCTTCTTGTCAAGTTGTGCCACGAACTCCTCTTCTCCCCAATTCTGTTCAATACCTCATTAGTTATGTGATCTACCCATCTAATCTTCAGCATTCTTCTGTAGCACCACATTTCGAAAGCTTCTATCCTCTTCTCGTCCAAACTAGTTATCGTCCATGTTCCACTTCCATACAAATACTTTCAAAAACTACTTCCTGACACTTAAATCTATGCTCGACATAAACAAATTTCTCTTCTTCAGAAACGCTTTCCTTGCCATTGCCAGTCTACATTTTATATCTTCTCTACTTCGACCATCATCAGTTATTTTGCTCCCCAAATAGCAAAACTCCTTTACTACTTTAAGTGTCTCATTTCCTAATCTAATTCCCTTAATTCGACTACATTCCATTATCCTCGTTTTGCTTTTTGTTGATGTTCATCTTATACCCTCCTTTCAAGACACTGTCCATTCCGTTCAACTGCTCTTCCAAGTCCTTTGCTGTCTCTGACAAAATTACAGTGTCATCGGTGAACCTCAAAGTTTTTATTTCTTCTCCATGGATTGTAATACCTACTCCGAATTTTTCTTGTGCTTCCTTTACTGCTTGCTCAATATACAGATTGAATAACATCGCGGAGAGGCTACAACCTTGTCTCACTCCCTTCCCAACCGCTGCTTCCCTTTCATGCCCCTCGACTCTCATAACTGCCATCTGGTTTCTGTACAAATTGTAAATAGCCTTTCGCTCCCTGTATTTTGCCTCTGCCACCTCCAGAATTTGAAAGAGAGTATTCCAGTCAACACTGTCAAAAGTTTTCTCTAATTCTACAAATGCTAGAAACGTAGGTTTGCCTTTCCATAATCTCTTTTCTAAGATAAGTCGTAGGGTCAGTATTGCCTCACGTGTTCCAACATTTCTACGGAATCCAAACTGATCTTCCCCGAGGTCGGCTTCTACCAGTTTTTCCATTTGTGACTCGGCAGTCTCCATGAAGAGTTATTTCGATTTTATGCACCATCTCATCAGTCGAAATGGAAGGTCTTCCACTCCTCTGTTTCTCATGAACGTGTGTTCCACCTCCTCTAAACTCCGTGCAAAATTTTTGGAAATTTGTGGTAAGGTCTTATGGGACCAAACTGCTGACGTCATCGGTCCCTAAGCTTACACACTACTTTATGTAACTTAAACGAACTTACGCTAAGGACAAAACACACACCCATGTCCGATGGAGGACTCTAACCTCCGACGAGGGGGAGCAGCGCGAACCGTGACGAGGCGCCCGAGACCACACGGCTACTCGGCGCGGCCTAAACACCGTGCACCACGATAATACACTTGCTCTGTTCATAACCCCTTCGGCGTAAACATTTCAGCGGTGTTATTCCTCACGCGAGTAGGAAGTGGGTCACACGAAGTGGCTCGCACTTGGCGAGATTTTTATCGGCATCTGTCAAGCAAGTGGACACTAAAACGGCAGTTTACATACTACCGTGCTCCTGCGATGCTCGCTGTTGTCAGGGGATTCCCTCTACCACTCAGTCTTGCAAACCTTAAAAATTCTAAAAACCACAGTCCGTTATGGTAACAGTACACTTACTTTCTGGACATGCCTCGTATGTGCGTTGAAGAAGTACGTTCCCAGAGTGAGATTTTCACTCTGCAGCGGTGTATGCGCTGATATGAAACTTCCTGGCGGATTAAAACTGTGTGCCAGACCGAGACTCGAACTCGGGACTTTTGCCTTTCGCGGGCAAGTGCTCTACAATCTGAGCTAACCAAGCACGACTCACTGCCCGTCCTCACAGCTTTACTTCTCCCAGTATCTCATCTCGAAGGGGAGTTTCTGTAAAGTTTGGAAGGTGTAGACGAGATACTGGCAGAAGTAAAGCTGTGAGGACGGGCAGTGAGTCGTGCTTGGTTAGCTCAGATTGTAGAGCACTTGCCCGTGAAAGGGAAAGGTTCCGAGTTCGAGTCTCGGTACGGCACACAGTTTTAATCTGCCAGGAAGTTTCGAAGAAGTACGTTGCCCGACCCTTCTCGGAATATACACCCACGAAATTTTGACCATAAATCTCACCGACGTGTACAACGTGTATCTCTTAACGTCTTCCACTAGGGTTTGTTGAGCATCTCCGCATCGCTACGACACTTACTAACCAACACTTAATGCAGTCCAGCGCTCTGCTTTGAATCTTCTTTATCTCATCTACTGATGCTAACTAGTAAGAGTCCCACACTGACGAGCGATTCTAGAAAATCGTCTGAACGAGTGATTTGTAAGCCACTTCTTTTGTGGATGGAGTACCCCCATCAATCAAAAAGTCTAGAGACTGACTTTATTAAAAAATAGAGAAAAGTTAAGATGGTGGTTTCAATACTTCAAGTGTTCCACATAATCTCCCCTCACTACGATTCACGGAACATTCATACAACCATGTGGATCTGTCAATGTTCTTCCTTGGGATGTTGTTCAGTTCGTCACACTGGCTTGACTGTCGGTTATGCCATCAAAGCTTTGACCCTTCATGTGAATTTCTGCACTTTGTAGTAGGTTCATGTTGATAATATCAAGTCACTTCACCCATGATGCCTTTTTTCCAGAAAAGACTATGCTCATTCTGGAAAAAGTTTCGTTTAGAGATGTTCAGTGCGCGTTGCTTCATTGCGATTTATGACAAGACAACGCTGACACAGCACGACCGTACATCCACTGCACAGCACCGCCAGCTCACAACTTACTGGTCGAAAACACATCTCTTGTTTACAGTTGTTCATCCAGCTCCCACCATAGTCACAGCCCTAACGTCGCCTACACACTGAGGTGACAGGAGTCATGGGATAGCGATAAGCACATGTACTACTACAGATCATATGCATGGTATATCGGATTTCGTAAATCGTTAGGGAATTCAGTATTCCGAGATCCGCAGTGCCAAGTGTGTGTCGAGAACATCAAATTTCAGGCATTATTTCTCACGAGGGAGAGTCGGAAAGCGTCGGATGCTCTTTAAGACTAATGGCAGATACTGTTGTCTGTACCAAAGTATCAACGCCAAAACATAGTAAGAATCTGCTGAACGACCTGGCAGAGAATTGATGAATGGTCCAGGCTCTGGAAGTTGACCCTGAACGTAAACAAATGTAACATATTGTACATACATAGTAAAAGAAATCCACTACTGTACAGCTACACTATTGAAGACAAATGGCTGGAGACAGGATCTGCCGTAGAACATCTAGGTGTAACTATCCAGATCGACCACATAGAACACACAGTCGGAAAAGCCGACAGAAAACTCATATTCTTCGGAAGAATCTTAATGAAATGTAACTCATCCACGAAAGAAGTGGCTTATAAGGCGCTTGTTCGCCGATTCTTGAGTATTGTTCATCGATCTGTGATCCCTATCGGGTAGGACTGATAGAGAGACAAAGAAGATCCAACGAAGAGCGGCGGGATCGTTTAGATGGCGAGACAGAGTTACGGAGATGCTAAACAAACTCCACTGGCAGACGTTACAAGAGACGTTGTGCATCGTGGGAGATTACAAGTGAAATTTCGGGACAGCACTTTTCAGGAAAAGTCGGACAACGTATTACTTCCCCCCCACACACACATCTCGCGTATTGACCACGATGAGAAAACTCGAGAAATTAGAGCCAATACAGAAGCTTACCGACAATCATTCATCCCAGGCACTATTCACGGGTGGAACAGGGTTGGAGGGATCGGATAGTGGTACCCAAAGTATCCCCCACCACACACCATTAGGTGGCTTGCGGAGTATGATATAGATGTAGACGGACAACGCAGTGGCCAAAGGCGATCACTTAAAGGCCGAGAGCAGCAGGATTTGCGTAGAGTTGTCAGTGCTAACAGACAAGCAACACATTTTGAAATAACCGCAGAAATCAATGTGGGACGTACGACGAACGTACCCATTAGGACAGCGTGCCGAAATATGGCGTTAACGGGCTATGGCAGCAGAAGACCGACGCGAGTGCCTTTGCTAACAGCACATCATCGACTGTAGCACCCCTCCTGGGCTCGTGACCGTATCGGTTCGACCCTTGACGACTGCCGGCCGATGTGGCCGAGCGGTTCTAGGCGCTTTAGTCAGGAACCGCGCTGCTGCTACGGTCGCTGGTTCGAATCCTGCCTCGGGCATAGATGTGTGTGATGTCCTTAGGATAGTTAGGTTTAAGTAGTTCTAAGTCTCGGGGACTGATGACCTCAGATGTTTAAGTCCCATAGTGCTTAGAGCCATTTGATTTGAACCTTGACGACTGGAAAACGGTGTCCTTGTCGAAGGATTCCCGCTTTCAGATGAGAGAGCTAATCGTAGAGTTCAAGTGTGGCGGAGACACAAAATCAAGAACCCAAGTTGTCAACAAGGCATTGTGCAAGCAGTTGGTGGCCCCATGATGGTGTGGGTTGTCTATACGTGGAATGGACTGGGTCCTGTGGTCCAAGTGAACCCATCATTGAGTGGAAATGATTAAGTTCGGCCATTTGGTAACCATTTGCAGCCAAACAACGATGTAATTTTTATGGATGTCAGCGGTCCACAAATTGTTCACAGTTTGTCTGAAGAGCATTCTGGATAATTCGAGCGAACTGTTTGGCGACACAGATCGACAGACCTAAATCCCATCGAATATTATGGAACATAATCGAGAGGCAAGTTCGCGCACAAAATAATGCACCGGCGAAACTTTCGCAATTACGTACGATCATAGAGGCAGCATGTGTCATCGAATTGTTGAGTCCATGCCACGTCGAGCTGCAGCACTACGCCGGGCGAAAGGATGTCCGACACGTTGGGGCGAGGTATCCCATGACTTCTGTCGCCACACTGTAAGCCAAGAATGAAATTCGTACATCCATAGATGAAATGGAGGACCGTGGGACGTCAGCTGGTATAAATTTATATCAAAAATGAAGAAATTCCTCCAGCTGTATTTTAAGGTGTCGATTTTATTTTGACAACTAGTTTCAACGTTGTAACAACGTCATCTTCTGGCCCATACACTTGTTGACGTCAACTTCATGCGGCTGATACTAGAAGTCAGTGGTGAGATACGGACGTGCTCCGTATGGAAGGTAACACTGGCCACACAGACATGCCTTGCACAGAACTATTTCCAGTTCCAAGGGACTCATTATAAACAATTAGATGGCTTAGCTATGGGTACCCCTCTTAGTCCACTGTTGGCTAAAATATTTATGGACCATTTTGAACAAAATTTTCTAAAAATAGAGCCTTTGAGTGCAAACATCAAATACTGGTTTAGATATGTAGATGATGTCCTGTGTGTGTGGACTGGTACTAAAAGACAACTCAACACATTCTTGAAAAACCTAAACAGTCAACTTAAAAATATCCAGTTCACTATGGAGATTGGCAATAAATCCATAAACTTCTTAGATCTCACCATTGACATCAGTACACACACACACACACACACACACACACACACACACACACACATACACACACACACACACACACTGTTTCAAAATTTACAGAAAAACAACTACTACAGACACAGTAATACCTTCTTGCTCTCAACATCCCATAGCTCACAAACATGCAGCTTTTCACTCAATGGTACACCGTCTCATATCTATCCCCATGTCCAGAGATGATTTTAAAGCAGAGTTAGATACAATAAAATTTATTGCCACAGCCAATGGCTACAATCGAGTTCTTATTGACCACATCTTGCACAGGAAACAAAAACGGAAAATTATACCCACCCTCTATGCCCCACCTGCTTCCCCATCCACTGTCTGCAAGAAATCGTGTACACTACCATTTCTAGGTCAGGTATCACAGACTGTAGTCAAAGCACTGAAATCCTGCTAAATATAGGCTTTCCTACTATGTCAGGAACACGACAGTCCAGTGTGTTTTTAATAGCAGAGACAAGATCCAGTTATTAGCCAACAGTGGGGTATACAAAATCACCTGTTCTGATTATGACAAATTTTACATTGGTCAGTCAGGCAGAGACATACCAACTAGGCTGGCAGAACATGAACGCAGCTGGAGGTTGCAGAATTCAGACTCTGCATTTGCTGAGCATGTACTGAGTGATGGTCACAACTACCAGCCAGTGTCCCATGTACTTCACTTAGCAAACAAAGGCCATAAATTCAACCTGCTGGAAGCCATGGAAATTAACAAATATCTTGCTCACAGTCCAGATCTCATCCTTAATGACCAGACACAGCTCAACACTTCCCCTCTGCTAAACTTCATATAATCATCTTTGTTGTTCATTAATTCCCACACTCTCTCTTCCTACATATTCCCATTTTCCTGTATTCATTAAGTTGTTTTGTTTTGTTGAAGTTGTCTTTGTATTCCACATAGACTGTAGTTTCAATAGTTAAGGCTTTCTTTTAACTGGTACTTGTATTACTGTCCATGTTTAACACCCCTTGTAGTTGTCTCATCAAATACTGTTCATATTTTATTTTGCTCATTTATTTAATGAAAACTGTTACACAGCCACTGCTTTGATTATAATGTTAATGTTAAAATGCAGTACCACCACACTCTCAAACTGTAGGTTCCCTCAAACACCTCCATTTTCCTGCATTTATTTATTTCTGTGTATCTTATTGATATTGCTCAAGTTCCTTATGTATTCTGTATTTACATTGATAACTGTCTCTTCTTTTAATTGGTTGTGTATCACTCACCATGTTTCAATACTTCCTGATGCAGCCTTGTCTAGTACTAATTTTATTTTATTTTATTAGTTTTTAGAATGAGATTTTTCACTCTGCGGCGGAGTGTGTGCTGATATGAAACTTCCTGGCAGATTAAAACTGTGTGCCCGACCGAGACTCGAACTCGGGACCTTTGCCTTTCGTGGGCAAGTGCTCTACCATCTTTTTTTTCTTTTTTTCTTTTCTTTTTTTTCTTTTTGAAAATCCTTTAATAAAATGGAAATACAAAAAAAAAAAAAAAATAACAAGTGCCACCGCCACTTTTCATCCTACAACAAAAAAATCTGGTCCACTTCAGGCGTTGACTCCTGACTAAACCTACCCCAGAGAGCTGCCCATATACCAGGGGAAATATGGGAAATCAAGGTTAGGGCTATCCTTACAAACAAAACAAAATCTTCCTTTTTCTGAATTTTATTTTTATTGTTTTTATGTTTATTTTATTTAATTTTTTACTTTTCTTGTTTAGTTTTGTTGTGTAATTGATCAGAGGCCTTCTGCGCCCCGCTGGTAATATGTTGAGTCACGTCTTCTCGAAATTGATGTGTTCCGTTCAACTGTTCAGAAATGATCATTGGTTCAAACAGGAAACCACCTTCTCTCTTGGCTTAACACATTCCAGCTGCGAGGCGGCTCGTGGAAAGCACTCCCAAGGAAGTTCGAGAAAAATTGTCTGTATTTTGGGTGACGGACAACGACATAATGACGGTCATTGAGGTAAGTCCAAAAATCGAGTACAGAGTTTACAGTTTGTCCAAATAAGTAGTAAATGGCATGTCCACGAATCCAATTCACAGCATTGGTCTTTGTCAGAGGAAAATAGTCGCGTTCCGGACATAATAATGAAAGGGGAGTAATCCGATCCGGAATGTCCCGCGTTAGAAAAGCCACAATACGTCGAACCAAGTGCCAAACCTCCGCCGCCGGTCCGCAAACAAACCTATGTTCATCATTGTCTGGCGCTCCACACGTGGAACATAGAGGTGATTGGGCGAGGTGGATACGAGAAGGCGACAGATAGAACATTCGTATCAAAGTAACAGGCGAACACCGCGCGCCATACATGACGCCAATAATCCTGGGGGAACTTTTGTTCAATCGGGTTAGGTGGACGACCTAATTGGAGGACATTGTATACTGCCTTTGTCTTGAGTAAAAAGTGTCTTGGTAAGGTGAGGCGTAGATAACTGAGTTCCAGAAAGAAGTATCGTATATAATGGAACTGGGCCGGAACATCCGAGATCATCACTGGGGCTGACAGTGAGACCGGCGAATATGCCGACAGGAGGCGACCAGTGAGGCTCGTTGGGCAACGTGTCCATACCGTCATCTGGGAGCTGACAAATAGGGCGCGAGCTCTATCCGGCACGTGAAACAGACCTATCCCACCTCGTTCACGGGGAAGAGTAAGGGTTGCATTGTTAACTTTGAACAACACCCCAGAGCTGACGAAAGATGCCATCGCTGCCAACATGCGACGTGCCACAGTAAGTGGGAAAGTTAGAACTTGTGCTACATGGGGAACTCGGGATGCGATACATATATTGACATATTGAGCTCGTTGGAGAATATCTAGGGATCGAAGGCGATGGTCCATAAGACCTGCTCTGATCATTAAAAGGAGGCGTCGGCAGTTGATGGTGGCTGAACGCCGGAGATCAGATGGAAAAATCTATTCCCAAACAACGAATGGTATCAACGGTGGTGTGAGGTGTAACGCACTCGACGGGAAGTCCCATGCCAATGAACATAACTTGTGAGTTACGTGCGTTTAAAGAGCTACCCAACGCCTCACCATAAGTCGCTACCCACGTCAAAACAGCTCGAACCCCGTCGGCATTACGTAAACAGATGACTACATTGTCAGCATAGGCCGTGCAACAGAATCGGTAGCGATCTATGGACAACCCTACCAAACGTTGTCTTAGTCCACATAGCAAGGATTCCAAGGAAAAGGAGTACAAAATTGCTGACAGAGGGCAACCTTGACGTACGGATCGACCTATTATGATCGATGGAGTGAGTCTGCCATTGTACATTATCCTGGATGAGGCACCCCGCAGAAGGCGTATCACTACCGTGATAACGGCGACTGGGAAACCCATATGGTGGAGAACGGCCGTAAGGAACGAATGGTCGACCCTATCAAAAGCTTGACTAAAGTCCAAAGACGCAAGTGCCCCAGAGAGGCGTTGTGCCTGGGTAACGGCGATCATATCCCTGTAGCGGCATAAAGCCGTGCGAATATTATTATCCCCTCCCAAAGATGCTTGGTCTGGCGACACAACATATCTGGCAACGTTTTTAAGTCGTGCTGCCAAAAGGCGAGTGAAGATTTTCATATCACTGTTAAGGAGGGTGAGGGGCCGATAATCACTGATATTGTTGCCATCATGCAGTTTATGTACAGGAATAATAATTCCTTCCATGAAAGCGTCCGGCACAGGTACTTCCAGAGACATCAGTTTCCGACAGATGGAGGTGAAGGTGGACTCTAACAAATCACGGAAGGTGCGATGAAATTCGAGTGGAAGACCGTCGGGTCCTGGGGAGCGATTGATGGTTCCTGCCCGGATCGCATCACAGACTTCCTCATCAGTCACCTCTGACATCAAGTCAATCGCTGCATCTCCTGGGATACCACCGAAGTTGAGCTGTGTGACTTCCTCGATCAACTCTGGGGAATGTGGAATTGCGGCGTATAGCTGCTGGTAGTGGGCGTGAAGCACATTCCCTATTGCAGATTGGGTTACGTAGCGACGCCCTTCTTGATCTGTTAGGACGTGAACCAATTTTCGGCGTCGATTTTGGCGTTCTTGGATGATATGATCCATCGACGGATGTTCATGAGGCATGCGATCAGCAGTACGAGATCGTACTATCGCTCCTTCCAAATGCCTTCGCATGAGATTGGAGATTTGGGCCTTAGCATGGTTCATCCTTGTATGGCGCTCAGGGGAGGCTGGTATCGTGGAGCATTCTCGTAGGATCCTGTAGTAAAAGTCCATAGTGCTCTTCCTCCAGGCGACAACATCTTTGCCATACCGGATTAAAGTTTTTCGAAGAGCAGGTTTTGCACACTGGATCCACCAGGATATGGTAGACGGATACGTGGGTCGGCGTCTATTACAAGTGATCCAAGTGTCTTCTATTAGAAGTCGACAGTCAGGTGAATTCAGAAGTGCTGTGTTCAGTTTCCATAAACCACGTCCGTGCCATACTGCCTGTCTTGTGAGAACAACATCACAGAAGTAAGCCTCATGATCTGAGAAAGCAACAGGCCAGATTTCAGCCCGTCGAGTGTGTTGAATTAGGGATCGCGAGATGTAGATGCGATCCAGTCGGCTAGAGGAGTGCGCAGTGTAGTACGTTAAGCCCAAAAGATCACCGTGAACATGTCTCCACGTGTCAACAAATTGTAGCCGCGTGACTACTGTTTCCAGAACTGCGCATGGTGAGTGACCCGGCAATTGATCCTGAGGTCGCTGGGTGCAGTTGAAGTCTCCACCCATGACCCAGTCATCTTGTGGTCCCATAAAAATGGATGTAACTTCATTCGCGAAGAAGGCATTGCGTTCACGACGGTAGCCGGAGCCCGACGGCGCATAAATGTTGACGATGTGTACACCAAAGAGAGTAAGGGCCATACCTCTGCCGTTGGGGAGGTATAGGACATCTTCGGCAGGAAGACCTTCGCGTAAGATGATGGCAACACCACTACCGGTGTCCGAAGCGGGAGAAAGATGCGCCGTGAAGCCATGTGGCGGTGAAAAATCGGCGACATGCACTTCCTGAAAAAGCGCAATATCTATGTCCGCATCATAAATCATATCGCGGAGCAGCGCTAGTTTGTGGGGCGCACGAATGGTCGCGAGGTTAATCATTGCGACACGATAATGCTGGTGTTGGAATCCCACAGGCACAGGTGGGGCTCCTTCTTCAGGAGCGAGAGGTCGTCGATCTTGCCGGTCCGCCGAAGAGGCTGCTATTGTGGAGAGTTTGCGGCCGCAGGCGCGGGCGCAACCGATGGGGGTGCCCCATCATCAGCAGCGTCCACCCCAGTCCCTTCGATCTCCACGTCGCCTGCCCAGGAGACTGATACTGCGATAGGGCATCGGCTGTGCACATCATCCACGTGGAGAGGAGACGTAGTTTTCGTCTCATCGGATAGGCTCTCTTCAACGTAGACCTGTTGGGGCGTTGGGGCGACGGCGCCAGTAAGGAGGGGTGTTCGTTGCCAGTGGTCGCCTGTGGCGGGTCTTTCGCATCAGACTTTTGGTCACCAAAGAGCGGTTTGTCGTCCATCTTCGGGTCTGCATCCCTGGTATCCATCTGTAGAATGGATTCATCAGGGGGTGTACGGCTACGTTTCTTTCTCTTTCGTGTCGACCCTTGTTTTCGTTCAGTGTCCGATTGCGGGTGGCTTTCGTCTGACTCCGGACCAGTCTGAAGGAAAGCAGAAGTAGGTATCACTCCCGGATCAACGTCCATCTCCGTAGCATTTTCAGTCACAGTGCTGTGATGATTCGGCAGGTCAGGATCTGGTGTCTGTGGCACCTCAGAAGGAATTTCAGGAGCGGTTGCATCTACCTGATCAGACGACGTCAACGGAGCAGGAAGTCCCTGTGTAGAGGTGCTACCTTCCTGGGCAACCTTGGCATATGTGACAGGGATCTGAGTGATCACCGCTGGGGACGCTCCCTCGCCGACCGGCGTGTGGGTCAGGCGGCGTCGCATGCAGGCGGATCTGACGTGGCCTTCTTGTCCACATCCCGCACATGTTCGGGGTTGGCCGTCGTACATGACAATGGCTCGCACCCCGCCAATTGTCAGGTATGATGGTATATGTTTTTTTCAGTTCAATTTTGACCTGACGCACCCCATTAAGGACATGGTAGGTCGTGAAGGTTTGCCATTTTTCCTCTACGTAACCGATGACGTTACCGTATGGTTGTAACGCAGAGACAACTTCGTCCTTCGGCACTTCAAAAGGTAGTTCAAACACCATAATCGTGCGCGTGCGTTGACCGTACTCTGCGAGTTCAAGTGTTACAGCTCCGACGTGACCATCAGAGTATTTGAACTTAAGTCCATTGGCATGGCGACGAATAACATCTTCACACACCTCGGTGTTTGTCATTTTAATATAAACGACACTACTCGTGATCGAAAAATGGATTCCGATAACGTGGTTAGGATCTAAACGAACTTCTTCACGTATGAACGTTTCAACTTCATGTGCACGAGGTCGCGCATGTTCAGCTGGGAAGGAAACTTTACGGGTCGCACGGCGGTAAGCGCTCGACATGTTGTTCACGCTGGACGGACACAAGCCTTAAAGCTACGACGCGGAAGTAAACAACGCCTGCAGCGGAGCACTGGCCGGCGCGCGGGGCCGTCCGCACGCTGCCACGGCTGAGAGCCGCCTGGCCATCTGAGCTACCGAAGCACGACTCACGCCCGGTCCACACAGCTTTAAGTTTGGAAGGTAGGAGACGAGATACTGGCAGAAGTAAAGCTTTGAGGACCAGGCGTGAGTCGTGCTTCGGTAGATCAGATGGTAGAGCACTTGCCCGCGAAAGGCAAAGGTCCCGAGTTCGAGTCTCGGTCGGGCACACAGTTTTAATCTGCCAGGAAATTTTATTAGTTTTGTTTATTAATAGAAAACTGTTATGTAGGCATGCTGTTGCTATTTTGTGCTAAATGTTTTCCTGTCTACTCCATTGTTATTTATGTACTGTTCAGTTTTTACTTTTTCATTGCAAAGATGTTACTGTATGTTTCTACTTCAGTCTAGATGTGTTACTTCTCTTCCAATGTTGTCTGCTAACATTTAACTACTTTGGTGATAATCCTCAGTAAATGTCTGAAGATGGCCTTGTAAGCCGAAAACCAGTTAACAATAAAAGTAATATTGTAGAACAAAAGCAAATCGGTGCTTTTCATTTATTGAAATCGACACCTTAAAGTACAGATAGAGGAATTTCTTCATTCTTAATATAAGAATAAAATTAGTCTCTTAACTGTTAGGACGGAGACTGTGCATTTCGTTAGGACCCATCCGACGAGTCTTAGCTTCACGTCCGCTTTTCTTACATCTAGTTCTTTGTGGTCATTCCCTTTTAGTTCAATAACAGCTCACACTATTAGGGATTTTAATGTTGTTATGGTTTCCAGTAATGTAATCAAACAGTAAACGGGCCTGCCCCTCTATTTATATGCAATACATTAAAACTATTTAACCTGAAGATCAACTTTCACTCCTCAAGAGGGGTCACTACTTTGCAGTTATTTGTGCTTTTAGTTGAAGATTTATAACGTTACAGCTTTCCTAAACACAATAGTCTCACTCGCAAATAGTTTCTCGGAGCTCCCGACGCTAACCACCTTATCATTTATATGTTTCGTGAACAGGAACGGGTCTATAACATTCTCTTGGGGTAACCCCGAAGTTACGTTAGATAAGGTGGCGCAGATAAAAGTGCCCTTGTAAGTATAAAGGAAATGCAGTTAAATTACAGAAACGTGGAGCTGGAATGAACTCACACTTTACTTACAATGGAAAATACAGTGAAAACGAAATTTATAGATGACATTGTAGTATGTGTCCCCCTGCCACAACAATAAACTGCTGTGCACGTCCAAGTGTATTCAGATACACATGGCCTTAAGTTTCGATACCGATGGCGGCAACTTCACGGCTGGATGATGTCTTTCAGTTTATGTATTGTGTGTGGATTTACTTTATAGGCCGTCCTCTTCAAATGTATTCACAGGAGAAAATCACATGTTGTTACATCCATTGAACGTGGTGGCCATAAATGTTTGCTGACACTTCGTTCCTGATCTAAGATATCATGCACTCGTTCCAGGGATACCTTAGAGGTGTGACATGTTGCCCCATCTTGCTAGAAGAAGTAGATTTGTCTTCCAAATTCAGTGAGTTAAGCACATAATGTATAAAAGATTTCCAATTTATTTAACTGTGTTGACAGTAGTGTCAAAAATATCAACCCAACGATGTGTGTTCCTGTTACACTGCACAAAACACTGCTTTTTTCATTATGGAGTGGTTGCTGGCACACAATGCTAGGGTTCTTCGTTGCCGAGTACGTTTTGATCTGTGAATTCACATGACCGAAAAGGCCAGCCTGTGTGGCCGAGCGGTTCTAGGCGCTTCATTCTGGAACCGCGAGACCCCTATGGTCGCAGGTTCGAATCCTACCTCGGGCATGGATGTGTGTTATGTCCTTAAGATAGTTAGGTTTAAGTAGTTCTAAGTTCTAGGGGACTGATGACCTCAGATGTTAAGTCCCATAGTGCTCAGAGCCATTTGACCGGAAAGATGAAACCATGCTTCATGAATCATAGTGTAATCGAAAGCGACTAACAAACCATCGTTAACGTTATTCAAAAACCACATGCAGTAATCTACACGTTTCAGACCGTCATCCTCCTCTAATTGTTGCACAACCATCACATGATAAGGCTTCAAATTAACACTTTTCAGTGTCCGCCAGGAACTCTTCCCACGTACATGCGCTTTTTTGGTCAGTTTGTAAGACGTCGTGGTTTCCTGACCTTCATTGCTTACATATTCCGCCCTCACAATCATATTCCGCACATCAAGACGCTTCATTCGAACCCAAACTCGGTAAGGTAAAGTCAATGTTGTATGAATTCATGTAAACGATATACGAATAACTAATAAATCGCAAGCGCGCACCGTGGTTGAAATACTCGAGACTGGCGTACACACAAACATTCCAGACACGACGGTCACAGATGCTTTTAGTTCGAGAGAGGCAACCGCATGCCATGAGGCCGGTCCCAACCTATCTACGTCGGCCGGTGACCGCCCGTAGAGCAGACAGTGTTTGCCCGAGTGAAAAGACAACCCCGTGTTCGGCTTAAAAGCAAATTCCGCTACATTGTGTGGGAGCGGCCAGCCTACGCATTCTTTACACATAGCATGCAGTTTCAGAGATTTTCAGAGGGAGACAGCAAACGCCAAACGCCGATACTACAGATTTCCGGATTGGTCGCCTTAAACGAAACGTCATGCTCTCGTTTTAGAAGAGCAATGCTAATTGGCAGACGATATTGCTGACGCCTTGAGCTGAAGGAGTAATGAAAGAGACCGAAAAATATACGCCTTCACGTCTGGCGTGGAGAGGGGCCGTTTCGTTGTCGCTCTTGGAGCGAGAACACGCAACGAGAGCGTGCGAGCTCGTACGTGTATTCAAAGAGCGAGGAACAAGTCTCTCGTCAGTACTTCACTGGAAGAGCACCTCTGTCGAGAGCGAATCAAAGTGCGACTCTATATTGAGTCCTTGCGATTAAGCGTTGTTCACTGTGTTGGCGCCACACTTATTGTGCGGTGTGAACGGACAGAGTTACAGTTAAACGCCTGCGAGCGAATTTTTAGTGGCATCACGGTGGACTGGTTATCTGACCGGTGTACCACGCCAATAGTTAGACTAGGGGCGAATAGGAGTCGACTTCATCAGGGCGTAGGGAGAGTTTGATTGGCGAAGGTCAATCCAGATAGAACGAGAGTTATCTTATTTGTCAGCAGCGAGCGGCACAGACAGCAGTCATCGCAGCTTACGGTACTGTGCGCTACAGCTCTTGCGAGCCCCATATTTCCTCCACAACAGTACACTTCACTGCATTTCATGCGCGACACCCTCGACCGTACCTAGCAACGTTCTAACGGATAATTATTCAAGTTGAGTAGGCGCGGCTCTCAGCCATTCTGCCAAGTCAATAACAATCTTAAACTTTGTATAGAAATTTCATTAGCGAATCCTATCCTTGAGAGGTAACTTCACATTCCGAAAAGAACCAGGAAATCGTGTTCAGTTCATAACTAAAAGTGCAATTGTAATTTCTCAGAATTTTTGCAAAATAAATAATAATTTTCGTTAGTTTCATGTTTTTCTTACACTAACTAGCACTACTCCAGTACCCAAGTATCCCACTAGTTACGTAAGAAACTTTGTGAATTTTTGTATCATTTCCTTACAGCGGACGACTCCAGACGATATTTATTGCTGAAAGTTTTTCAGGCATTTCTCTTTAGAACGTTGGGAGCGTCTGTCTGACTTCTGTAGTAGTGTGGGGGTGGAAATTGCATCTTGCAGGAGCCACAGGGTAAAGGGTACATATCAGATTAATCCATTGCGCACAATGACAGAATAGCACCCACACGCTCACAAGCTTTCATGCTGACTTCTTTGGGCTTCGAATAATTCTTCGGCAAATGTCTGCAATAACTTCTGGAGTATGAACTAAAGGAATCTCTTGTCCTTTTACATTTTGCACAGATCTGTATGTGCGCCAATTTTTATACAGACACTGTATTGCTCTCTTTGCTTATAGTCCTCTATTCCGATACCAGAATCCGAAAAAAGGGTGAGTTTTCTTAATGGAAACTTTCCACATATGCTTCGACAATTTTGATTCTTTCTTCTATCGAGAATGTCATTTTGCAGACTGCAAGGGTAAACGTGTAACTACAATGATGAAATAAACTGAAATGCTAACAGAACGCTAACAATCGATTATTGCATAAAACTCTCCATTGTCTTAACTGTTTACTCTATTTCAGATGTCGAAATAGTGCATTTGTATTCGAAGCGGAGGCAGTCTACTTTGGTCAGTGTCACCCTCTATCTAACGATTATGCACCGTTAAGAACGAGGTGTTGGTGTTTGTTCGCTGAGGAGTACGAATCTAGTGACAAAGATGATCCTATATTCCGTAAATACGTGTTTTGTTTGCCAAGCAACAATACGTAACCGTATCGAATACCTTCTGGAAGGAAAGGACTGCGATATCGACCTGGGTGGGCCTGTGGCTCTCATGGACGAAGATAGAGATGCGTTTCACAAGATCTTCGTTTGCAGAACTGAACGATGGTTCTACAGATATCGTCATTAACGTGTAGCGCAGTAGCTTACGAATCAGTGAGGATATTCAGATGCGGAATGATCCGCGCGCCAGATGAGAGATTATTGGTCTGATATTCCAACCAACCTGATCGGCAGTTGCCACAAAAGTTCACGTAATTGCTAGGATGGATCCCTATATCCGCCCCAGAAACACACCACACGAATTGTTAAAACAGAACATACATAACAAAATTTACATACTCCACGGGACTGACGTTGTCCACCTATCTTGCAGATTCTTTCGTATTGTTGCCTCTTGGAAATAAAGAGCTGTCCCGACTTTTTCAACATCTGCATTCTATCTATGACACTGTCCAGTTTACGATGGAAGTGAAGAAATGTGGTTGTCTTCCATTTCTAGGTGTTTTAGTCAGTTGTAAAGTGACTGGATCATTAAGGAATTCTGTTTAGTTAAGCCCACACGTGCGGGCCTGTATCTGCAGGCGTACACTTGTCACAATCTTTCGCAAGCTATGGGCGTCCTTCACACACTGGTGCATTGGGCACATGTTGCGTCTGAGACAGAGCCAAAGCACCTAGTGTCCGTGTTTACAGACAAAGGATATTCTTCACATCAAATTAGGACAGCACTGACAGATTAAGCATGACCATCCGCAAGAGAACAGACAGAAGGAGTTGTTCAAATTCAGCACATTCCTCCCACATGTGGACAACGTTTCATCTGAATCACGCAGAATCCTGACTAACGTTATGTTAGAGTAATGTTCTGGACACTTACAAAGAAATTTGCTCCTCTGGGCACTGCAAAAGATGACTGGTCAGAACGCCCATACAAGTCATTAAAGGTACATGAGCATGATCCCCACCAATCGCCTTTGGCAGCCCGGCAAGTTAGCAGTAGCCGAGCATTGTATCTCCACAGGACATTATGTGGACTATTCTCCCACAAAAATCTTGTCCACCATGAGGCTTTCTTGTACTCAGTTGTTACAAGTTGTTATAAGACACAAAAAGCATCACACTAGAACACCGAAGAAGCTTGTAAGTTAATGTAATCAGCCAGTATGAAGCAATACAATTCAAGTTCTGGTTATCGATTATTGACTTATAAGATGGTTTTGGTACTTTGGACATGACCGAGGACCTTAAGATTTGGCATGAAACGAGGTCTGCCGGCCACGTTACACGAGGGAATGTGAAAAGTGTTCTTATGTAGTAAAAACCTAAGAAATCGGCCCGTTTGCTTAATTAATTATCGCGTCGACGTAATGCCAGATCGTCACATTGTCGCTTTTCTCTGTGAAACGCTTACATTTATCGTCTTAAAACTTAGGTCGATTAGTGCGGTATGCGGAGACACTAAAAGCAACACACTAGAACACAGAAGAACCTTCTTAATTGATGTAATCGGCCAGTAAGAAGCAGTACAATTCATGTTTTAGTTATCGATTATTGACTTATTAGTCATCTTTGGTGCCTTGGACATGACCGAGGTCCTTAAGATTTGGCATGAAACGAGGTCTGGCAGCCACGTTACACGAGATAATGCGAAAAGTGTTCATATGTAGTAAAAAACTAAGAAATCGGTCCGTATGCTCCATTTGCTATCGCATCGACTTAATGCCAGATCGTCACATTGGCCGCTTTTCTGTCTGAAACGCTTACATTTATCGTCTACAAACTTATGTCGCGTGGTGCGGTGTGCCGAGACACTGTAAGCAACAAACTAGAACACAGGAGAAGCTGGTAAGTTGATGTAATCAGCCAGTAAGATAGCAGTACTATTCAAGTTTTACTTATCGATTATTTACTTATTAGCCGGCTTTGCTGCCTGGGACATGTCCGAGGATCTAAAGATTTGGCATGAAACGAGGTCCGGTAGCCACGTTGCACGAGAGAATGTAATAGGTGTTCGTGATAGGTGTTCATATGTAGTAAAAACCTAAGAAATCGGCCCGTTTGCTCCATTTGCTATCGCATCGACGTAATGCCAGATCGTCATATTGGCCGCTTTTCTCTGTGAAACGCTTACATTTATCGTCTGCAAACTTATGTCGCGTGGTGCGGTATGCGGATATGCTAAAAGCATCACACTAGAACACAGAATAAGCTTCTAAGTTGATGTAATCGGCCAGTAACAAGGAGTACAATTGAATTTTTAGTTATCGATTATAGACTTGTTAGATAGCTTTGGTGCCTTGGACATGACCGAGGAACTTAAGTATTGCCATGAAACGAGGTCTGGCAGCCACGTTACACGAGAGAATGTGAAAAGTGTTCGTATGTAGTAAAAAGCTAAGAAATCGGCCCGTTTGCTCCATTTGCTATCAGATCGACGTAATGCCAGATCGTCACATTGGCCGCTTATCTGTATGAAACGCTCACATATATCGTTTGCAAACTTATGTCGCGTGGTGCGTTATGCGGAGACGCGAAAAGCATCACACTAGAACACAGAAGAAGCTTCTAAGTTGATGTAATCGGCCAGTAAGAAGCAGTACAATTCAAGTTTTAGTTATCGATTATTGACTTATTAACCGGCGTTGGTGGCTTGGACATGACCGTGGACCATAAGATTTGGCATGAAACGAGGTCTGGCAGTCACGTTACACGAGAGAATGTGAAAAGTGTTCATATGTAATAAAAACCCAAGATATCGGTCCGTTTGCTCCATTTGCTATCGCATCGACGTAATGCCAGAAGGTCACATTGGGCGCTTTTCTGTCTGAAACGATTACATTTATCTACTGAAAACATATGTCGCGTGGTGTGGTATGCGGAGACACTAAAAGCATCACACTAGAACACATAATAAGCTTCTAAGTTGATGTAATCGGCCAGTTACAAGCAGTACAGTCGAAGTTTTAGTTATCGATTATTGACTTGTTAGATAGCTTTGGTGCCTTGGTCATGACCGAGGACCTTATGATTTGGCATGAAATGAGGTCTGGCAGCCACGTTACATGAGAGAATGTGAAAAGTGTTCATATGTAGTAAAAACCTAAGAAATCAGCCCGTTCGCTGCATTTGCTATCGCATCGACGTAATGCCAGATCGTCACATTGGCCGCTTCTTCTGTGTGAAACGACAACATTTATCGTCTGCAAACTTATGTCGCGTTGTGCGGTATGCGGAGACACTAAAAGCATCATACTAGAACACAGAGGAATCTTCTAAGTTGTAATCGGCCAGTAAGAAGCAGTACAATTCAAGTTTGGTTTATCGATTATCGACTTATTACCCGGCTTTGATGCCTTGGACGTGACCGAGGACGTTAAGATTTGGCATGAAATGAGGTCTGGGAGCCACGTTACACGAGAGAATGTGAAAAATGTTCATATGTAGTAAAAACCTAAGAAATCGGCCCGTTTCTTCCATTTGCTATCGCATCGACGTAATGCCAGATCATCACATTGGCCTCTTTTCTGTCTGTAACGCTTACATTTATCGTCTGCAAACTTATGTCGCGTGGTCCGGTATGCGGAGATACTAAAAGCATCACACTAGAACACAGAACAGGCTTCTAAGTTGATGTAATCGGCTAGTAAGAAGTAGTAGAATTCAAGTTTTTGTTATCGATTATTGACTTATTAGCCGGCTTTGGTGGCTTGGACATGATTGTGGACCTTAAGATTTGGCATGAAACGAGGTCTGGCAGTCACGTTACACGAGAGAATGTGAAAAGTGTTCATATGTAATAAAAACCTAAGATATCGGTTCGTTTGCTCCATTTGCTATCGCATCGACGGAATGCCAGAAGGTCACATTGGCCGCTTTTCTGTCTGAAACGCTTACATTTATCGTCTGCAAACTTATGTCGCGTAGTGCGGTATGCGGAGACACTTACAGCATCACACTAGAACACAGAGGAATCTTCTAAGTTGTAATCGGCCAGTATGAAACAGTACAATTCAAGTTTTGTTTATCGTTCATTGACTTATTACCCGGCTTTGGTGCCTTGGACGTGACCGAGGACGTTAAGATTTGGCATGAAACGAGGTCTGGCAGCCACGTTACACGAGAGAATGTGAAAAATTTCATATGTAGTAAAAACCTAAGAAATCGGCCCGTTTGCTCCATCTGCTATCGCATCGACGTAAGGCCAGATTATTATATTGGCCACTTTTCTGTCTGTAACGCTTACATTTATCGTCTGCAATCTTATGTCGCGTGGTGCGGTATGCGGATATGCTAAAAGCATCACACTAGAACACAGAATAAGCTTCTAAGTTGATGTAATCGGCCAGTAACCAGGAGTACAATTGAATTATTAGTTATCGATTATTGACTTGTTAGATAGCTTTGGTGCCTTGGACATGACCGAGGAACTTAAGTATTGCCATGAAACGAGGTCTGGCAGCAACGTTACACGAGAGAATGTGAAAAGTGTTCGTATGTAGTAAAGAGCTAAGAAATCGGCCCGTTTGCTCCATTTGCTATCACATCGACGTAATGTCAGATCGTCACATTGGCCGCTTATCTGTATGAAACGCTCACATATATCGTTTGCAAACTTATGTCGCGTGGTGCGTTATGCGGAGACGCGAAAAGCATCACACTAGAACACAGAAGAAGCTTCTAAGTTGATGTAATCGGCCAGTAAGAAGCAGTACAATTCAAGTTTTAGTTATCGATTATTGACTTATTAGCCGGCTTTGGTGGCTTGGACATGACCGTGGACTTTAAGATTTGGCATGAAACGAGGTCTGGCAGTCACGTTACACGAGAGAATGTGAAAAGTGTTCATATGTAATAAAAACCTAACATATCGGTTCGCTTGCTCCATTTGCTATCGCATCGACGTAATGCCAGAAGGTCACATTGGCCGCTTTTGTGTCTGAAACGCTTACATTTATCGACAGAAAACATATGTCGCGTGGTGTGGTATGCGGAGACACTAAAAGCATCACACTAGAACACAGAATAAGCTTCTAAGTTGTTGTTATCGGCCAGTTACAAGCAGTACAATTGAAGTTTTAGTTATCGATTATTGACTTGTTAGATAGCTTTGGTGCCTTGGACATGACCGAGGAACTTAAGTATTGCCATGAAACGAGGTCTGGCAGCCACGTTACACGAGAGAATGTGAAGAGTGTTCATATGTAGTAAAAACCTAAGAAATCGGCCCGTTTGCTCCATTTGCTATCGCATCGACGTAATGCCAGATCGTCACATTCGCCGCTTTTCTGTCTGAAACGCTTACATTTATTGTCTGCAAACATATGTCGCGTGGTGCGGTATGCGGAGACACTAAAAGCATCACACTGGAACACAGAAGAAGCTTCTAAGTTGATGTAATCGGCCAATAAGAAGCAGTACAATAGAAGTTCTGGTTATCGATTATTGACTTATTAGCCGGCTTTTGTGTCTAGGACATGACCGAGGACATTAAGATTTGGCATGAAACGAGGTCTGGCAGCCACGTTACACAAGAGAATGTGAAAAGTGTTCGTATGTAGTAAAAACCTAAGAAATCGGGCCGTTTCTTCCATTTGCTATCGCATCGACGTAATGCCAGATCATCACATTGGCCTCTTTTCTGTCTGTAACGCTTCCATTTATCGTCTGCAAACTTATGTCGCGTGGTCCGGTATGCGGAGATACTAAAAGCATGACACTAGAACACAGAACAGGGTTCTAAGTTGATGTAATCGGCTAGTAAGAAGTAGTAGAATTCAAGTTTTTGTTATCGATTATTGACTTATTAGCCGGCTTTGGTGGCTTGGACATGATTGTGGACCTTAAGATTTGGCATGAAACGAGGTCTGGCAGTCACGTTACACGAAAGAATGTGAAAAGTGTTCATATGTAATAAAAACCTAAGATATCGGTCCGTTTGCTCCATTTGCTATCGCATCGAGGGAATGCCAGATCGTCACATTGGCTTCTTTTCTGTCTGAAACGCTTACATTTATCGTCTGCAAACTTATGTCGCGTAGTGCGGTATGCGGAGACACTTAAAGCATCACACTAGAACACAGAGAAATCTTCTAAGTTGTAATCGGCCAATAAGATACAGTACAATTCAAGTTTTGTTTATCGTTCATTGACTTATTACCCGGCTTTGGTGCCTTGGACGTGACCGAGGACGTTAAGATTTGGCATGAAACGAGGTCTGGCAGCCACGTTACACGAGAGAATGTGAAAAATTTCATATGTAGTAAAAACCTAAGAAATCGGCCCGTTTGCTCCATCTGCTATCGCATCGACGTAAGGCCAGATTATTATATTGGCCACTTTTCTGTCTGTAACGCTTACATTTATCGGCTGCAATCTTATGTCGCGTGGTGCGGTATGCGGATATGCTAAAAGCATCACACTAGAACACAGAATAAGCTTCTAAGTTGATGTAATCGGCCAGTAACAAGGAGTACAATTGAATTATTAGTTATCGATTATTGACTTGTTAGATAGCTTTGGTGCCTTGGACATGACCGAGGAACTTAAGTATTGCCATGAAACGAGGTCTGGCAGCCACGTTACACGAGAGAATGTGAAAAGTGTTCATATGTAGTAAAAACCTAAGAAATCGGCCCGTTTGCTCCATTTGCTATCGCATCGACGTAATGCCAGATCGTCACATTCGCCGCTTTTCTGTCTGAAACGCTTACATTTATTGTCTGCAAACATATGTCGCGTGGTGCGGTATGCGGAGACACTAAAAGCATCACACTGGAACACAGAAGAAGCTTCTAAGTTGATGTAATCGGCCAATAAGAAGCAGTACAATAGAAGTTCTGGTTATCGATTATTGACTTATTAGCCGGCTTTTGTGTCTAGGACATGACCGAGGACATTAAGATTTGGCATGAAACGAGGTCTGGCAGCCACGTTACACAAGAGAATGTGAAAAGTGTTCGTATGTAGTAAAAACCTAAGAAATCGGGCCGTTTCTTCCATTTGCTATCGCATCGACGTAATGCCAGATCATCACATTGGCCTCTTTTCTGTCTGTAACGCTTCCATTTATCGTCTGCAAACTTACGTCGCGTGGTCCGGTATGCGGAGATACTAAAAGCATGACACTAGAACACAGAACAGGGTTCTAAGTTGATGTAATCGGCTAGTAAGAAGTAGTAGAATTCAAGTTTTTGTTATCGATTATTGACTTATTAGCCGGCTTTGGTGGCTTGGACATGATTGTGGACCTTAAGATTTGGCATGAAACGAGGTCTGGCAGTCACGTTACACGAGAGAATGTGAAAAGTGTTCATATGTAATAAAAACCTAAGATATCGGTCCGTTTGCTCCATTTGCTATCGCATCGAGGGAATGCCAGATCGTCACATTGGCTTCTTTTCTGTCTGAAACGCTTACATTTATCGTCTGCAAACTTATGTCGCGTAGTGCGGTATGCGGAGACACTTAAAGCATCACACTAGAACACAGAGAAATCTTCTAAGTTGTAATCGGCCAATAAGATACAGTACAATTCAAGTTTTGTTTATCGTTCATTGACTTATTACCCGGCTTTGGTGCCTTGGACATGACCGAGGACGTTAAGATTTGGCATGAAACGAGGTCTGGCAGCCACGTTACACGAGAGAATGTGAAAAATTTCATATGTAGTAAAAACCTAAGAAATCGGCCCGTTTGCTCCATCTGCTATCGCATCGACGTAATGCCTGATCATCATATTGGCCACTTTTCTGTCTGTAGCCCTTACATTTATCGTCTGCAAACTTATGCCGCGTGGTGCGGTGTGCGGAGACACTAAAAGCATCACACTAGAACACAGAAGAAGCTTCTAAGTTGATGTAATAGGCCAGTAAGAAGCAGTAGAATTCAAGTTTCTGTTATCGATTATTGACTTATTAGCCGGCTTTGGTGGCTTGGACATGATTGTGGACCTTAAGATTTGCCATGAAACAAGGTCCGGCAGTCACGTTACACGAGAGAATGTGAAAAGTGTTCATATGTAATAAAAACCTAAGATATCGGTCCGTTTGCTCCATATGCTATCGCATCGACGGAATGTTACAAGGTCACATTGGCCGCTTTTCTGTCTGAAACGCTTACATTTATCGTCTGCAAACTTATGTCTCGTGGTGCGTTATGCGGAGACGCGAAAAGCATCACACTAGAACACAGAAGAGGCTTCTAAGTTGATGTAATCGGCCAGTAAGAAGCAGGACAATTCAAGTTTTACTAGCGATTATTGACTTATTAGCTGGCTTTGGTGCCTCGAACATGACCGAGGACCATAAGTTTTGGCATGAAACGAGGTCTGGGTGCCACGTTACACGAGAGAATGTGAAAAATTTCATATGTAGTAAAAACCTAAGAAATCGGCCCGTTTGCTCCATCTGCTATCGCATCGACGTAATGCCAGATCATCACATTGGCTTCTTTTCTGTCTGTAACTTGTTAGATAGCTTTGGTGCCTTGGACATGACCGAGGAACTTAAGTATAGCCATGAAACGAGGTCTGGCAGCCACGTTACACGAGAGAATGTGAAGAGTGTTCATATGTAGTAAAAACCTAAGAAATCGGCCCGTTTACTCCATTTGCTATCACATCAACGTAATGCCAGATCGTCACATTGGCCGCTTTTCTGTCTGCACCGGTTACATTTATCGTCTGCAAACTTATGTCGCGTGGTGCGGTATGCGGAGACACTAAAAACATCACACCAGAACACAGAAGAAGCTTCTAAGTTGATGTAATCGGACAGTAAAAAGCAGTACAATCCAAGTTTTAGCTATCGATTATTGACTTATTAGCCGGCTTCGGTGCCTTGGACATGACCGAGGACCTTAAGATTGGGCATGAAACGAGATGTGGCAGCCATGATACACCAGAGAATGTGAAAAGTTTTCATATGTAGTAGAAAGCTAAGAAATCGGCCCGCTTTCTCCATTTGCAATCGCATCGACGTAATGCCAGATTGTGACATTGGCCGCTTATCTCTGTGAAACGCTTACATTTATCGTCTGGAAACTTATGTCGCGTGGTGCGGTATGTGGAGACACTAAAAGCAACACACTAGAACACAGAAGAAGCTTCTAAGGTGATGTTATCGGCCAGTAAGGAGCAGTAGAATTCAAGTTTAATGTATCGATTATTGACTTATTAGCCGGCTTTGGTGACTCAGACATGACCGAGGACCTTAAAATTTGACATGATACGAGTTCTGCCAGCCACGTTACACGAGAGAATGTGAAAAGTGTTCATATATAGCAAAATCCGAAGAAATCGGCCCGTTTCTCTATTTGCTATAGCATCGACGCAAAGCCAGATCGTCACATTGGCCGCTTTTCTCTGTGAAACGCTTATATTTATCGTCTGCAAACTTATGTCACCTGCTGCGGTATGCGGAGACACTAAAAACAACACACAAGAACACTGAAGAAGCTTCTAAGTTGATGTAATCGGCCATTAAGAAGCAGTACAATTCAAGTTTTAGTTATCGATTGTTGACTTATTAGCCGGCTTTGGTGCCTTGGACATGACCGAGGACCTTAAGATTTGGCATGAAACGAGTCGTGGCAGCCACGTTACACGAGAGAATGTGAAAAGTGTTCATATGTAGTAAAAACCTAAGAAGTCGGCCCGTTTTCTCCATTTGCTATCGCATCGACGTAATGCCAGATGGTCACAATGGACGCTTTTCTCTTTGAAACGCTTACATTCATCGTCTGCAAACTTATGTTGCGTGGTGCGGTATGCGGACACACTAAAAGCAACACACTATAACACAGAAGGATCTACTAAGTTGATGAATTCGTCCACTAGGAAGCAGTACAATTCAAGTTTTGTTATCGACTATTGACTTATTAGCCGGCTTTGGTGCCTTGGACGTGACCCAGGACCTTAAGATTAGGCATGAAACGAGGTGTGGCAGCCACGTTACACGAGAGAATGCACGAGAAAATGTGAAAAGTGTTCATATGCCGTAAACACCTAAGAAATCGGACCGTTTTCTCCATTTGCTATCGCATCGACGTAATGCCTGATCGTCACATTGGCCGCTTTTCTCTGTGAAACGCTTACATTTATCGTCTGCAAATTTATGTCGCGTGGTGCGGTATGCGGAGACAGTAAAAGCAACACACTAGAACACAGTAGAAATTTCTAAGTTGATGTAATCGGCCTGTAAGAAGCAGTACAATTCAACTTTTAGCTATCGAATATTGACTAATTAGTCAGCTCTGGTACCTTGGACATGACCGAGGACCTTAGGATTTGGCATGAAACGAGGTGTGGCAGCCATGTTCCACGAGAGAATGTGAATTGTGTTCATATGTACTGAAAACCTAAGAAATCAGCCCATGTGCTCCATTTGCTATCGCATCGACGTTTTGCCAGATCGTCACATTGCCCGCTTTTCTGTCTCAAACGCTTACATTTATCGTCTGCAAACTAATGTCGCGTGCTGCGGTATGCGGAGACACTAAAAGCATCACACCAGAACACAGAAGAAGCTTCTAAGTTGATGTAATCGTCCAGTAAGACGCAGTACATTTCAGGTTTTAGTGATCGATTATTGACTTATTAGCCGGCTTTGGTGCCTTGGACGTGACCGAGGACCTTAAGATTTGGCATGAAACGAATAGCGGCAGTTACGTTACACGAGAGAATGTGAAAAGTGTTCATATGTAGACAAAACCTAAGAAATCGGCCCGTTACATCCATTTGCTATCGTAACGACATAATGCCAGATCGATTTTCTCTCTTAAACCCTTACATTCATCGTCTGCAAACTTATGCCGTGTGGTGCGGTACACGGAAACACTAAAAGGAACACACTAGAACACAGAGGAAGCTTCTAAGTTGACGTAATCGGACAGTAAGAAGCAGTACTATTAAAAGGTATACTTATCGATTATTGACTTATTAGCCGGCTTTGGTGCCTTGCACATGTCCGAGGACCTCAAGAATTGGCATGAAACGAGGTGTGGCGTCCACGTTATACGAGAGAATGTCAAAAGTGTCATTTGTAGTTAAAACCTGAGAAATCGGCCCGTTTTCTCCATTTGCTATCGCATCGACGTAAGGTCAGATCGTCACATTGGCCACTTTTCTGTCTGAAACACTTACATTTATCGACTGCAAACTTATGTCGCGTGGTGCAGTTCGAGGAGACACTAACGGCAACACACTAGAACACAGAAGAAGCCTCTAAGTCGATGTAATCGGCCAGTAAGAAGCAGTAAAACTCAAGTGTTAGTTATCGATTATTGACTTATTAGACGGCTTTGGTGCCTTCAACATGACCGAGGACCTAAAGATTTGGCATGAAACGAGGTCTGGCAGCCACGTTACAAGAGAGAATGTGAAAACTGTTCATATGTAGTAAATACCTAAAAAATCGGCTCGTTTGCTCCGTTTGCTATCTCATCGACGTAATGCCAGATCGTCACATTGGCCGCTTTTCTGTCTGAAACGATTACATTTATCGTCTGCAAACGTATGGCGTGTGGTGCGGTGTGCGTAGACAGCAAAAGCAACACAGTGGAAAACACAAGAAGCTTCTAAGTTGATGTAAACGGCCAGTAAGAAGCAGCACAATTCGAGTTTTAGTAGTCGATTATTGATTTATTAGACGGCTTTGGTGCCTTGGACATGACAGAGGACCTTAAGATTTGGCATTAAACGAGGTGTGGCAGCCAAGTTACACGAGGGAATGTGAAAACTGATCATATATAGTAAAATCCTAAGAAATCGGCCCGTTTTCTCCATTTGCTATGACATCGACGTAATGTCAGATCGTCACATTGGCCGCTTTTCTCTGTGAAACGCTTACATTTATCGTCTGCAAACTTATATCGCGTGTTGCAGTATGCGGAGACACTAAAAGCAACACACTAGAACACAGAGGAAGCTTTTAAGTTGATGTAATCGGCCAGTAAGAAGCAGTACAATTCAAGTTTTAGTTATCGATTATTGACTTATTAGCCGGCTTTGGTGCGTTGGACATGACACAGGACCTTAAGATTTGGCATGAAACGAGGTGTGGCAGCCACGTTAAACGAGAGAATGTGAAAAGTGTTCATACGTAGACAAATCTAAGAAATCGGCCTGTTACCTCCATTTGCTATCGCATCGACGTAATGCCAGATCGTCACATTGCCAGCTTTTCTGCCTGAAACGCTTACATTTATCACTTCCAAACTTATGTCGCATGCTGCGGTATGCGGAGGCACTAAAAGCATCACACTAGAACACAGAAAAAGCTTCTAAGTGATGTAATCGGACATTAAGAAGCAGTACAATTCAAGTTTTAGTTATCGATTTTCGGCTTATTAGCCGGCTTTGGTGCCTTGGACATGACCGAGGACCTCAAGATTTGGCATGAAATGGGGTCTGACACCCACGTTACTCGACAGAATGTGAAAAGTGTTCATATGCAGTATTAGCCTAAGAAATCGCCCCGTTTGTTCCATTTGCTATCGCATCGACGGAATGCCAATTCGTCACATTGGCCGCTTTTCTGTCGCGAACGCTTACATTTATCGTCTGCAACCTTATGTCGCGTGGTTCTGTATGCGGAGACACTAAAAGCAACACACTAGAACACCGAAGACGCTTCTAAGTTGATGTAATCGGCCAGTAAGAGGCTGTACAATCCAAGTTTTTGTTATGGATTAGTGATTTGTTAGCCGGCTTTGGTGCCTTGGACATGACCGAGGTCCTTAAGATTTGGCATGAAACGAGGTGTGGCAGCCACGTTACACGAGAGAATGTGTAAGGCGTTTATATGTATTAAAATCTTAAGAAATCGGCCCATTTTCTCCATTTGCTATCGCATCGAAGTAATGCCAGGTCGTCACATTGGCAGCATTTTTCTCTGAAACGCTTACATTCATCGTCTGCAAACTTATGTCGCGTGGTGCAGTAAGCGGAGACACTAAAAGCAACACACTACAACACAGGAGAAGCTTCTAAGTTGATGTAATCGGCCAGTAAGGATCAGTACAATTCAAGTATTAGCTATCGATTATTGACTTATTAGCAGGCTTTCGTATCTTGGACATGACCGAGGACCTTAACATTTGGCATGATACAAGTTGTGGCTGCCACGCTACACGAGGGTGTGTGAAAAGTGTTCATATGTCGTAAAAATCTAAGAAATCGGCCAGTTTTCTCCATTTGCTATCGCATCGAAGTAATACCAGATCGTCGCATTGGCCGCTTTTATCTCTGATACGCTTACATTGATCGTCTGCAAACATATGTCACGTGGTGTGGTATGCGCAGACACTAAAAGCAACACACTAGAACACCGAGGAAGCTTATAAGTTGATGTAATCGGCCAGTAAGAAGCAGTACATTTCAAGTTTTAGTTATCGATTATTGACTTATTAGACGGCTTTGGTGCCTTGGACATGACCGAGGACCTTAACATTTGGCACTAGACGAGGTGTGCCAGCCACGTTACAGGAGAGAATGCGAAAAGTGTTCATATGTAGTAAAAACCTAAAAAATCGGTCCGTTTTCTCCATTTGCTATCGCACCAATGTAATGCCAGATCGTCACATTGGCCGCTTTTCTGTCTGAAACGATTACATTGTAAGTAGCGTGAATAAAAGGACGCTATGTGCAAGAAGCATGAAGCGCCCTTTGAATGTATCCTGATAGCTAAAAGAGCCACGCGCACTTTGAATAAGAAAATGCTACTTGACACTGAAATCAATATGAAAGATAGGGTCGCCACCAACTCTAGCCACACGACAAAGATGAAGTAGCACTGAGTCGGAAAATTACTTATTAATAAGAAAAACTCACGAAAGAACATTCATTGTAAAGTCATTGATAAAGAGTGGGATGTAGTTGTTACTATGATCCAGGCATTCTTCCCGTGAATCAAATATTGAGTAAAGTAAATAGGTCGTGAACACCATGCGTAAGTGCAGCCTGCAGCAAGATTCGTGAAAATACGATCTATTCCAGAGCATTTGTTTCAGATAAAAAAAAGGGACACTAATCACTACACGTGTGCACATGGAAACGCTGTAGGTGGGCCAACAAGGAAAACTACAAGGTAAATGGCGAAGGTAACGGCGACGTAACATCGGTACACAAGATAAGATTGAAGGCAAAATTATTTATTCCTTAAAACATTGATGTAGTGCATCTATAGACTGCTGTTGCATGCTAACTATGTACAATTGCTTGTGAAATACTATACGTTTCATAACAGACTCGCGTGCCCACTCGGTCCGCGGAGACAACTTCTATGGACCGTGGCCAAATTTTAATCACATGAGACAAAGAAAATTCACAAATACACAAAAATTACCAAGATCCGGAAAAGATTAGAAGCATACACACACAGTTGTAGGCACATAAACATTCACACTGAACCGAGGGCACTTCAACATATGCAACTCCTTTGTGCTGCGTTCCTCTCACGGATCAAAGTCAAGACTGCATTGGGAATCAAACTGAAAGTCTACAAAAGCCTTGCATTCCCTGCTGCAACCCAGCAAGTAAATCTTTATAAGACGAAATTCGAGACCAAAAGCTAAAAGCTCCCCTCTCTATGTGACAACGCGCCACGCGGTCAGTCCAACTCACCCTTCTTCAACTGGAGCACAGCTGTGTACGCTTCCCGTACCGGCGGCAGACTGCCTCCCGCTTCTCCAGCCTCTTCCACGCTCCGCGTGGACCGGAAAACACCAGGTTGCCATTTCCGCCACCAACCTAACGCAGGTGGATTTCTCACAAGTAGCGGAAACCTCTTTGCCGACTTGACCGCTACGAGAGTTGGCAATGAAAGGTGGCTACTGGACCCTTTCATCACCCCAAACGTCCCGGAGAAGACTGTGCCGCGAATTTTCTCGCAATGCTAGGAGATTCGCCAACAGTCTTCGAAACAAACATACCCTAACGAGTAACAATTGCAACAGTAAACAGCAGCACAAAGGAGTTGATTAATCTCTTATATCCAAGTGAGCTTAATCTGACCTTAGTCAATAATTGTGACCTCATGCGGTCCGCAAAGCAAACAGAACAAATTAAATTAAGCGTGATATACTACGCTAACATCATGTCATCTGACCTACTACGACCACAGCCATGAGATATTATTTTAAAATTGCTTTAACCAACTTGTAATATTGCTACAAGAATTTTGCTATGCTGAAATCGGGTGCTAATAGTAGAATAAAAGCGGGTTAAAAGCCGTGATCTGTCTGGGGACGTTAACCGTGGATTACTGGGCAACTGTTTCATCAGATATTTAGTCTAGGTTTACCAAGCAGACTAACATTAATGATAATCTTTTAATAGTCATACAAAACCGGTAATATATATATATAAAAAGAGAATTTAAATAAAAAGTAAGAAATCAGTTTATATTTGGAAATTTGTTTTATGATTGTTCATTGAAATTTCAGCATATTATACGTGAGTTATAACTGAGCTGGTGCCTTATTTACGATTGAAAAATGTGAGATTGTAATCTTGCGGAACACATAAAATATGGAGCCAAGATTGGGAGACTGCACACGACACTGCATTCATAAAATAACTCACGAAGAACATTGAAACATAAGCAAGAAGAAATTAACCACAACCAACAGATTCAGTTTTTTTTTTACCCAAAGAAATTACGTTCATACCACAATCCTGTCCGTCATGTAATTACCACACACTGGTATACTAAATTCATATTAACTCTTTCTGAAGTCTTCGCAAAAAGAATAGCTGAGGGCTACTTTGATGATTACACCACATGCTCCACGTGGTCAACTTGGTTTACAGAAAGCGTATAACTCCACAGTAATTTTGATAATTAACATAAATTCGATCGAAAAGCAATTGACAAAAGAAAAACCTTGAACTGGTTACTAACGTCTTACTATTGACCTGATGGGTCAAACAGTTATATAAGCACGTGGTACTGGTCTCGCAAAGTACACTCCACGTGGGTTGAACATAAAGAAAAGCATAAAGAAAAGTTGCTATATTGTAAAATATTGTCAAGACGAGACGTTATAATCACACAAGCATTCACATTTAAGACTGATTAACTTAGTTAGAGTTACTGATCAACATGTGGTTCCACTTTACTCGCAAAGTAATGACAAAGCAACTACCCCAAAATAATCTGAACTTCACACGAGAATTACACTACGCTGCAATTTAAGATAACCTTAGATATTTTAGAGCTAAACCCGAGATAAAGATGATTAAATTTTCAGTTAGGCTGAACTTAACAAATCCATTGTCCTATGGACTTAGCAGACACGCGCTTAGCCGGAGATCTTACCACTTCAGACGCTCGCCACCGCCAGACTGCAACTGCCTACTGCCGAGCGTGTTTCCTGAGGGTGGCTCACAAAGACAAACGGAAGGGGCCAGAGGGGCAGCTTCCTATACCAACATGACAACGGACGGACAGAACCATACTAAGGATAGAAACCTCTCTGCTTTAAGAAAGCGTAGCTACCTGTTCCGACGTTGGTCCTACTGTTCTCTAGCAGACAGCCTTGTCTGCTACCCTCAAGCATGCAACTACAAATACATTTGCTCATTCATACTCTCACACAGAAGGGAAGTCGGATGACAGTATCTTATCATATACAGTATATAAAAGAAAGCGGATGTAGGTTCCGTATGAGACTGTGTGACATGAATTACATATAAACTGTGTTTTAAAGTGTAGTAGTGTGACAGATCGTTCTTGTTTACGTGTAAAAGTAACACCTTCCACTACTCAGTCTCCTCCCAGATAGTCAGAAACGCCACAGTAAATTTAGAAGAGGAATTTACTCCATAAATGACAACAGATTTAAGAAATTAAACATGAAAGGAATCCAACAGAGACCTTTCATAACCCCAACGCTCCGGGAAAAGACTGTGCAGGGAATTTTCTGGCCATGCTAGGACATTCCCAAGCAGGCTTCTCACACCCTACTTAAACCAAAAGTGTAAAGAAAAGGCAAAAGGTCACCAGCTACTTGCTAAAACACAATAATTTCAACAAATCTTTAAAATCTACTAATTTCAAACAGAAAAAAAAGAACACAATCTGTGACACCTATTTAAAAGGTAGTGTAGACCTAATTCGGTCAGCAAGTAAAAAACAATGGTTCCTGTGTCATTAATATGAAAACAATTTCTGGTTGTTACCCTTATGGAGTTCACCAGTATTTGCTCATTGCAAGAGCCAACTGATCACAGGCAAATTTATGACTGTTTATTAACAAGCAAAATTTATGAAAATAGCAAAGGTGCCACAGCAATTAAAAAAGAACATGAAATAACATCAGTATTATAAAGCAGAACATTACAATGCACAATCCGCAAAAGCAAAAATTGATAAGAAAAAAACCATGTTTTACAAAGTCGTTATCGCAAAAAAAATTCTATATCTTATAAAACTAATAATTTGTAGAATTAACATAACTATGTGGCATTAATTTAATCACTCTACTATATTTCAGTTAGTTAGCAAACAATGAGCACTGTGTCATTATACTGATAATACAATTAATTATGTGATTGTTACCCTTAAGGGGTTCCTCACTATAAATATGCCTCATGCAAAGGCTAATCGATCACAGTCCAATGAGAATGAATAGCAATCTGACTGATAAACGAAGCAATGCCACATGAATGAATTTACGAAACAAAATAACACAAATCTAATACATCACACAAGAACAAACATTGATCAATAAAACAGTACAATAGTCAATATCTAATAAAAAACACCAATAAATAAAACACCTGCAAAATACAAGAGTCAAAGTCTAAAATAAACAATAAATAGAACACCTGCAAAATACGAGAGTCAAAGTCTAAAAAAAATTAATAAATAGAACACCTGCAAAATACAAGAGCCAGTCTAGTAAACACCAATAAATCGAATCCCTGCAAAACACACGAATCAAAGTTTCTGTGACAGAAACACACGTATATGCATTGAACTAAGAACCGTATAATCACTGTTCACTGATACACTCACTAGTTCCACTGTTCCGAGGCACAGTATAAGGGGAGGGGAAAGGGGTGCGTCGCCGCAGCTGTCAGTAGGGATTTTTGTCCATCTGTTGCGTGCAATCCCGCCGTCTCTGCCCTCTCATGAAGTTTCTCTTGGTGGTCTGTGTCACGTACATCTCGATTTGGTTCCATGTTTGTGTTGTCAAATTCGTGCGGTATCCTCGATTGACACGCCACGTTGATATTCCTGGGGAAGGATGACACTTAATGGCTCTTCTTTTGTGCCACCCTTAGCGACCAGAGAACATCGAACCATGATTTACTGTCGCTTGACAGTGGGCACCCGTCAGGAGATGTTGATAGGCGTCGTTGAAGTCTGCCAGTTTCTCTGGACAGTATGTGTCAAAAGGCTCTACGCCCTTTGTGTTGTTTCTCCGCGGCCGTCTCGTCACGGTCGCGTGCGTGTGGTGCGTTGCCAGCAGATGGATTTCCGCGCGGTGGACCGCTCGCCCATCTCAGGTCATCGCCTCGAGGAAGGGTCGCACGGGGCGGCCGCCCATTAGCTCCAGGTGCAAGGGAAAGTGTTTGCCGCATGCCCTTCTTTTGTTGTCGACCGCGCTCCCGAAGTGGCCCGGTTGACAGCGTCCCCCGCTGGGAAACCCGCCAGTTTACAACTAGTCCGGCTGCTCCCGCTGTCTCGTAAGAGTTTAGCCGGTTCGCTTTCACGTTCTCAACTGCATTCACAGAAATTTTTTTTATCGTAGTTATGTGATTACACAATGTCATACATAATACCACTTAGTATTGTCTCTCACAATTTTTAAGAACAAACGTGAGACTTAATTTTTTTTTTTTTAAATTAGATGAATCGACAATATAAAATAAAATTTAAATGACTTGACAATGTAAAAAAAATAAAAGTGAAATGACTTTACAATGTAAAAAAAATGAAAAATTAAATGAACTGACAATATAATATTTAAATCCACATCACTAATGTGGTTCACTTACGTTTTAATAAATCCAATGCTACTTAGTAATTCACTAAAAAGAATAGGATTATGCCTTGTGCAAGTATAGGTCAGGACAGCATAGGGTTCACATGTTATTTACACACACATACATGCACACCTGTTGTCTATTCTACAAACTAACTACCCATAAACATGCATTACTCAATATTCTACTTCTATCTACTACTAGTTAAGCCAATAAGCTACTTCAATGCTATTTCAACACCGTGTATATACCACTACAACATTGTTCTAATTCGTCCTCTTCTTGACGCTCGCGGCATACGTCTTGTCACATGATAAATATGGAGAAACTTTCCTTAAACATACACAGTAAAAAGAACAATGGTTATTTACACACCAAAACATTTATACCAGTTCGCACACCTGAAAAGAGACTCGCAATTATACATTTATCATACTCATAAATTCACACATAAAACAGTAAGAAAATTTCATCTCAAATTACGTTATCACAAGAATTAATCACACAGATGGCTCTGAGAACGGTAAAAATGTCTGCACTATACCGGTTATACTACATTTTCTTACCCATTTTGCTGCGATTTCGTTCCTTCTTTAAGTTACCTCTCGCTTCCAAATCAGTCATTTCGCCTGTGGTGGTTATTCTGGATTCATTTCTCATGAATGGCAAAATTGTGGTCACCTCTATTCTGTAAAATAGTATCATCTTAACATATTGAACTTACAACAGACACAAAAGATCCGAATCCTCCTGCAGTTTAAATGACAAATGTTTTGCTTCATCCTTATTACCTTAAACCAAGCTTTCCTTCGTTCCCATAATCAAAATTATTTAATCATCCTCTACCTTCAAGAGGGAAATTTCCTCAGTACAAATCATATAGGCTGCAGTGCATCCCGCACCAGCGAAAACGGTAAGCTGTAATGCTCACAGCATCAGCAAAAATACATAAACGTCGCTTTTCTAGGACAAGTATTAACGCAGAATAATTTTTTAGGCTCTGGCTCAACATCAGTGAAGACTACAAAAAGGATCCACATTTCCGTTCCATTCTCCATTTGCTGGAAAACTGCTCGTATTTGACTGCCACAATAATATTTCAGGGCGACGTAAATTACACAAACCACAATTCTTCTTTCACCTTGAAGGGAATCAATCTACTTACGAAATCCACAGACAGCACTTTACGTACTCAGCTATAAAGAACAAAAAATACATATATCATCAATATTAACATATCATCGCATATTGGGAAGCCAATGGTTAAACAATCGTATTATCGCATCCTGTTTTCAAGATTCCAAACTTACTCATTCCTTTCTCAGAGTTCTCCTATCTTAAAATATTCATACAGCACGCATACTATAGTAAGAGATCCTCATTTATACTGACAGATATAGAATAGTAATAGATAGATAGTAGCACTGAAATCAGAAAATCGGAAACAAGGCTACTAACAGCTGGGGACCTGGGTTTGCCAGACCCATAATACCCACAGATTGGATATTCCCCTGAGTTTTGCTTTAATTCAACACAAATCTTGCTTCTCTCAGGAGCGGCTCTTTTCAATTTACACACACACAAAAAAAACAGCATTTCACTCGTTCACAAGGAAATCTTTTATCTTTACGTTTGAATCAAACTAAATCCTAATTGCACAAGGAAAGAAAACAAATTAACAACATCACTTCAATCAATCACATAAAAACATCTTTATCATTAATTTTTACCAACATATTATTCAAAATGCATGTCACAAATTTAAACTAATCAATTCATTCTCTCCACCGTCCTCTCTACTCCCCACTGTCCTTTCTACACATTTGCCATGTCGCTCATTTGTTCCGATTGGGCGCCTTCTGCGCTGATCGTTAGTCATTGCCGGTTTTGCTCATTTCTATTTGCTGGATTATGTCTAGGGTTAGCCGGCCGAATTTCCACATCATGAGGTGCTCCGCCTACAGTCCTATTCCCACCGTGTTCACCGTGATATCGATTCTGGTTGCCGTACCTGTAGCGTTCACGATCTTGTCCACGTCCTCGATCATTTCCGCTGTTCCACCTGTGTTCGCGACTGTTACCCCAGTTTCTATACGGCCTGTCCCGATTGTTGTTCCGTTCGCGTCGCGACGACCAGTCACGCCGTTGATTAGTAATACGGCCACGACTGCGGTCGCGCTGCTGTGTCCCGTAATAACTTTGTGCCTGATTAGGCGGGCATTCTCCTGTATTGTATTCCAACTCTTGGAGAAGCGTCTTAAACGTTTCCACGTCCTCTTTGCATCGTCCCGCAAGAATGACGTGCCGCAAGTGCATCGGCAATTTGGTGATGCATATCCTAATTAGTTCCGCAGGCCCGTATGGGTCGTATAGGAATTGATTTGCCTGCAGCATGTGGTCGAATAGGCGTGCAGGGCTGCCGAAACCAGACTGGTTCAAATTTGGCAGCATAATTATGCCATGTTTGACCCTATCTTGTGCCGCTTCCGACCAATAGGCGGACAGAAAGGCTTGTCGAAACTCCCGAGTGGAGTTGCAGTGACGCGCTGCCGACCTCATGCGAATCGCCGGTTCGCCATCCAAATAGCCACACATATATTCTATCTTATGTGAACTTGCCCAGTCGGGAGGAAGACAGAACTCATATTGCTCGAGCCATGCTCGTGGATGTATTCCTTTTTGCGAATTTCGGAATATCTCAAACTTTCTCACCGTAAGGAAATGTTTGAAATCAAATCCCCGCATTTCCTCCTGGCGAGGCCCTTGAATGTTTCTATTATTCTCATGTCTGCCCCTCAAATTACATTCTTCCCTGTCGTCAAAATCTCCCTCGTGGCCGGAGTCCCTCTCTGCACTGTTCGTACGGCTATTTTTAATGCTATTGACGAGTTCGGAATCACACGCCATGCTGTTTTCCAGATGCGCCACGCGTTCTTTTAATTCGCCTGTTACAGCTCTGTTTTGCCTGTTCACTTCGAACTGTCCCTTCTGAAATCTCAGAAGCGAACGCACTTCTTCGGTCTCTGCGGCCGCTACCGGTGTAGTATTGTTCTTGCTTTCCGTCAGCTTCATCGTGCCTACAATGTCCGCTAATGCCGCAATCTTATCATCAATTTGTCTCTTGCCCTCCGCCCCAGTCTGCTTCAATTGTTCTATTTGCTGTTCCAGCGCGTGGATCGCTAAACTGTTGTCCGCTATTGTGTTGCTAACGGACGTGGGACAATGCGTTTCTGCCTCTTGGACCCTCGAGAGTACCTGCTGGTGCTCCCTTTGGCATTCTTCCCTCAGCTCTTGGAAATTCCTAAGTAGCCGTTCTTCGCTTTCTTTAGATTCGGCATCGCCCCTCCGCTTGCTCTGTTCTAAGGCTTGCAGACGATCATCGATTTGTTCAAATGTACGGCCTAATTCTTTCATAATATCACTTTTTATCTCACTTGCCAGATTGTTTATTCTTTGTGAGATATCATCGGACACTCTCTGCATCGACTTGTCGACTTTATTTGTCTGCTGGATTAGTTTTTCGTCTATTTGTTCGGCTAGCTCTCGGATCGATTTTTCGGATGATTCTTTTTGTTCTCGGAACGATTTTTCTGATTTCTGCGTCATTTGTTCGAACGATTTTTCTGATTTCTGCGTCATTTGTTCCCCTATCTCGCAGATCGATTTCTCTGTGTTTTCTTTATTTTGTTGCAATAAGGCTTTCATGAGTTCTGCTAAATCAATTTGGTTAGTTGGAGGCAAATTAATTTCTGGCTCTGCTGTGAGCCCGTTCGTGCTGTTTTGCATTTCGTCTGAAGTATTCCCCATTGCATTTTCGGAACCGCCCGACGCGTTAATATTGGAAATCAAATTATCCCCTTGGTCCATGTTGCTTAAGTTGTTGGACCACTTACTTTTAGCTTGGTTACGTGTTTGCATTAGTGCAATTTATACTCAGTACGCAACACACTAATCACAATAAATGTGTCCCCCAAAAATTACGACAGTCACACGAAAGATACCCAACCTAGTACACACTTCTTCACAAGCAAAACAAATTTTTATCTTTGATCGAAACAGTGGAATTTACAAGCGAGAATAAAAAACACACAGACATATAACACACACAAATATAAAAAACAAAACAAGACAAACAACGCAACGCCGATCAACAACGCCGTGAATCTTTTGAAAGTCTGCTCGGAAACAACACAGAAGTTGTTTGAGCGCTGTAGGAAAAAAATTAAGATTATAACACGCTCGCAATCTAACGTTTCAGAGATTCCAGAGTCTAGCGGAATCACAGAACAGGGTCGCCATGTGTAATATTGCTACAAGAATTTTGCTATGCTGAAATCGGGTGCTAATAGTAGAATAAAAGCGGGTTAAAAGCCGTGATCTGTCTGGGGACGTTAACCGTGGATTACTGGGCAACTGTTTCATCAGATATTTAGTCTAGGTTTACCAAGCAGACTAACATTAATGATAATCTTTTAATAGTCATACAAAACCGGTAATATATATATATAAAAAGAGAATTTAAATAAAAAGAAAGAAATCAGTTTATATTTGGAAATTTATTTTATGATTGTTCATTGAAATTTCAGCATATTATACGTGAGTTATAACTGAGCTGGTGCCTTATTTACGATTGAAAAATGTGAGATTGTAATCTTGCTGAACACATAAAATATGGAGCCAAGATTGGGAGACTGCATACGACACTGCATTCATAAAACAACTCACGAAGAACATTGAAACATAAGCAAGAAGAAATTAACCACAACGAACAGATTCAGTTTTTTTTTTACCCAAAGAAATTACGTTCATACCACAATCCTGTCCGTCATGTAATTACCACACACTGGTATACTAAATTCATATTAACTCTTTCTGAAGTCTTCGCAAAAAGAATAGCTGAGGGCTACTTTGATGATTACACCACATGCTCCACGTGGTCAACTTGGTTTACAGAAAGCGTATAACTCCACAGTAATTTTGATAATTAACATAAATTCGATCGAAAAGCAATTGACAAAAGAAAAACCTTGAACTGGTTACTAACGTCTTACTATTGACCTGATGGGTCAAACAGTTATATAAGCACGTGGTACTGGTCTCGCAAAGTACACTCCACGTGGGTTGAACATAAAAAAAAGCATAAAGAAAAGTTGCTATATTGTAAAATATTGTCAAGACGAGACGTTATAATCACACAAGCATTCACATTTAAGACTGATGAACTTAGTTAGAGTTACTGATCAACATGTGGTTCCACTTTACTCGCAAAGTAATGACAAAGCAACTACCCCAAAATAATCTGAACTTCACACGAGAATTACACTACGCTGCAATTTAAGATAACCTTAGATATTTTAGAGCTAAACCCGAGATAAAGATGATTAAATTTTCAGTTAGGCTGAACTTAACAAATCCATTGTCCTATGGACTTAGCAGACACGCGCTTAGCCGGAGATCTTACCACTTCAGACGCTCGCCACTGCCAGACTGCAACTGCCTACTGCCGAGCGTGTTTCCTGAGGGTGGCTCACAAAGACAAACGGAAGGGGCCAGAGGGGCAGCTTCCTATACCAACATGACAACGGACGGACAGAACCATACTAAGGATAGAAACCTCTCTGCTTTAAGAAAGCGTAGCTACCTGTTCCGACGTTGGTCCTACTGTTCTCTAGCAGACAGCCTTGTCTGCTACCCTCAAGCATGCAACTACAAATACATTTGCTCATTCATACTCTCACACAGAAGGGAAGGGGGATGACAGTATCTTATCATATACAGTATATAAAAGAAAGCGGATGTAGGTTCCGTATGAGACTGTGTGACATGAATTACATATAAACTGTGTTTTAAAGTGTAGTAGTGTGACAGATCGTTCTTGTTTACGTGTAAAAGTAACACATTCCACTACTCAGTCTCCTCCCAGATAGTCAGAAACGCCACAGTAAATTTAGAAGAGGAATTTACTCCATAAATGACAACAGATTTAAGAAATTAAACATGAAAGGAATCCAACAGAGACCTTTCAAACTATCAAAAGTTAGCATAGAGACATAGGTGAACAGGTACATAATATATATAAATATATAAACAAATACAATGATGCAAAATCATTATCACGAACCGAAGCAGTATCATCTGGTGCTGACATATATAAAAACATGCAAGTGAAAGTGCAAAATACAATATTCACAACAAATACAGTGATACAAAATCATTAATGAACCCAGTGGTATGACAGCTGGTAAATAATCACCTATGGAAAATAAGACATGAGTACAAAAACACATCCAGAAATCAACTCGTTGACACGCTGTCATTTTTCAGTTTCGCCACATGGTTGTTTCACTGGGTATTCTCTTTAGGTGCTGGGGTGGGCGTCTCTTCTAAAGGCGACTTGGAGTATAAGCTACTAGGGGACCACAACACTGAACTGGGGAGTTCGCAGCGGCGTTGATTGTAACGTCCGTTGTAACCCAGGTTGTTCATCCTAGACAGCACCCCGCGACGTTGCCTCGTGCCCGTTTCCACCCTCTGCGTCCATACTGTGGGATGGTTCGGCGTTGCAGATTTGCAGGACATCGCCACTTGTGGGCCCTGCCTCATCATCGAGAAGGCGGCTTGGCGGTCGTCGTCCGTGTGTTGTGGAGGAATGTGTTTTACCGACACACGCCCCCGTCTCCTGTCGTGTCAATGGGGAGACACGCGCTCTTCTGCGTCGCATCGAGGTCGACGTAAACTCGTGCGGGTGTCGGGCTTGAGACCCACTTATCACCTCTTTGCACCGTCTCAGCTGATGCGTCAGTTGTGGGACCCGCGTCCCTCCGGGCAGTGGGCGTTACCTCACCGCAGCAGCCGTCTGGATTAGCGGCGCTCAGGGATCGGCGGCCTCGCCTGGTGTGCGTCATACTTTCCCTTTCGCTTGTCACATGACTAGCGCATGGGGTGGAACGCCGGCCATCAGCTGGCGCTGCCGTGGTGACACGCCTGCGGGCTCCGGTGTGAGCCTGCGCCTGGGGGAAGACCAGCATCACCTCCCCTCTGACGGGGAAACAGCTGTGACCGCTCGCCGCATCACTGCTTCGCCGTTGATACCAGGGTTCGGCAACGCCTGCCGGTGGACCAAGCCCTGTGCTTTCTGATGCGGAGGCTCCCTAGGCGGCCTTGCACCCACTTAAGAACTGCGCTCACAGGGATCGTTACAAAATATCATGTGTACAGATTACCACAAAATCTTCGGAGTTTCTCACTCCTGATCAATACATGGAATAGTGCCCAAAAATAACTTGACAAAAAGGGCCTTCTTAACATTACTACTAAAAAAACAATGAAGAAAATTAAATAACCAATATTCAAACAAACAAAAAATCCTTTTTATAAAATATAGTTCCAGCACTACATCTGCTGTCAATCATTTAGGGTAGATCTTGTACAAGGTTTGGTCAGGATTTGGATAGGATTTGGCGCCGCTGCTCACTACAGACACAAAACTCTACCTGCTCCTAACTACGCTCTCACACACAATCTACACAGCTCGTACTAGTCACCATCACCATATAGCCCGACTACAATTCCCACATATAAACAAAATATTCCTTTCAACACCAACACCCATATCGTTGTTCATTGACTGCTCCTCCAAGGTTTGCAGAACATGTTTGCTGATCTGTGAAAAATTTCCGAGACTTCTTTTCTATGGACATTGCATAATAAAAGTTATGTGTAATGAGACACAGAAGGTTCATTCAAGTCACATCTGGAATGGTAAATGTTTCAACATTTTTTCATCAGACTAATGCAAAAGGTCAGTGGGCATAAAAATGAAAATAAAAATCATCCTATCCTATTAGCAAACACATAAACACTTCGTCCTATACGTACATAAAAAAATACTGTCAAAAGAAATCCATTGTCCAGGGCCATGAGTACCCAACTTACTGCTATCATAAGATACTCATAATGATTACACACTTACTCACCACATGTCCCCAGGGGTCCTCACCTACCGTCATGTTATTTTAGCTTGGAGGTAGTCGCATTGATTCTCTATTAAATATCAAGCTGCTTGAGGTTATAAGCTGTTTCCATATACATCTTCTGGGGTTTCACACCCTGGTGTCCTCAACTGTACCTAGTAGTATGTGACGGCAAGTTACACTTTCCAAATATCTTATAAGACGGCAACTCTGAAAATCAAACACTATTAATCTCCCTTCATACACAAGTCCTTCACCTACAAGTCACCAAGTTGCTTCATTAACATCGCAGTACATTTGAAAAATCTCACTGAATCATGCTCACCTAAGGGGAATAAGAACACTAAAACTGTAATTTATCATCAAGAATTACCTTACGACCATTGACTCGCCACGCCAACACACCCGATACCTTTTTAGTCATCAAAGAACGAAAGCCATCTTACTGTAATAGGAAACGCTTCATATGAGCCTCATAATCAGTCACATTCAGATGTTTTGAAACTGCACAACACTACTCCTTTCTGCTGACAAGAAGAAATAACTACACATATATTGGGGGACCCTTTACAATACACAGAAAATATACACTTTAATTTTAATCACACCAATGATGTGAATCAAAACATTGGAAAATATGCACTGTAATTTTACTAAACAGACACGACTGGGTTTACCGCAGGCACACCAATACTGTGGCCCTCACTCAACAAATCTTCCATAATAACGTCTTCCTTTATCAAATGCACATCAGTATCATCAATAGCACCGGTCCTCATTTAGTTTGACGCCAACCGAGCCAGCCAATAGTCATTGATTCCTTTGATTAGAGGTATTTGGCTGATTGTGCCGCGGGTTTGCGGGACGAATTTCAACACCCACTGGCGGACCACCCGTACTGTTTAGAGCACCCCTGTTGTCGCTTGTTCGATAATTATTTTGTGGTCGGTTACGACTACCGTTCCTATGTCCGCTATAATTACTCCAATATCTCTGCTCATTACCATATCTTCTAAACTCCCTGGGGTGTCTTTGATTTACTCTCGGCGAATGATGACGATTGGCATCGTTCGTTCCGCCCGCGTTCCGTGAGGAGTCGCGACGCTGCCAACGCTCGCGCGCCCTGTAACTCTGAGGCGACCCGTTACGTCTGGATTGCCACCTGTATCTACGGCTACGGCTTCGCTTGCGCGGCCGCTGCTCGTAGGCGCTCTGACCGTAATTCTGCGTGGTGCCATTCGCATCGCACTCAAGCTCTAAAAGGAAATTGCGAAACCCCTCTACGTCATCCTTACATCGTCCTGCAAGGATAACGTGCCGCAACTGCATTGGAAACTTTCCCAGGCAAATACGAAAAATTTCTGCAGGTCCATAAGGATCGTCAAGATGTTCATTCGCCTGCAGCATGTGCTCGAACATCTGCACAGGGCTGGAGAATTTTGACCTGTTTAACTCTGGTAGCATAATGAGTCCGTGTTTTACACGACTTTGCGCTGCCACTGACCAATATATCGACAGGAAGTGTTGAGGAAACTCCCCAACAGTGTAGCAATTGCGTGCAATTGACCTCATCCGCGCCGCTGGCTCACCTTCGAGGTAGCCGCACATATACTGTATTTTGTGCGCACTGGGCCACGTAGGAGGGAGGGAGAACTCGAACTGCTGTAACCAGGCCCGCGGGTGAATCCCCGTAGCCGAGTTACGGAAGACTTCAAACTTCCTCACGGTCAGAAAATGTTTAAAGTCAAATTCGTGAGTTTCCCTTGGCGAACGTTCCTGAGGGGATCCGTGCCATTCCCACCTGGTACGAGATCCGTGATCATGACGATGATCAAATTCGCCATCGTTCCCGGAATCATCGTCGGAATAATGGCCCTTTCGTTCATTTATTTCAACTTCATGGGCCTTTAACCCTTTTAGGTGAAGTTCTAAACGGGCCATGGGCTCACATATTCCCTCGATAACCCCTTTTTGTTGTATTTTTATTTCACACTGTCCACGCCGACATTTCGTTACCGACCGTATTTCGTCTGCATCCGCTGATGACGAGGTAATCGTTTCCCTATTATTGTCAGACTTACGCGCCACTGCGTCTGAGATTCTGGCTATTTCTTCTCGCATCTCTCGGTGGGCCGTGTCTTGTTTTGTTTGCGTGAGCCCTTGCTCTCGTTCGAGAGCTATTATCGCCTGGCTGAGGGTTTCTACATGCGCGCTAAGGTGGACCGGGCACTTAGCCGCGGTGTCCTCTACTCGGGACACAAGAGCCGCGTGGTCACTCTGGCATTGTTCTGCTAACGCGCGGAGATCCCTGGCGGACTTTTGTCCTACTCGGGACTCAAGAGCCGCTTGTTCACTCTGGCATTGTTCTGCTAGTATATGTATATTTCCAGCGAACCTTTCTTCTTGCTCCATCATCTGCTTGCTAATGACTTGCTGCCCCTCTTCTAAGGTGGAGATGCGTTGGTCAATGATCGCCAGTTTCTCCCCAACACCCTGTACTATTTCACTACTCAATCTTTTATTTGCTTCCTCGATATCCCTTTTATTACTGTCTAGTAATTGCCGTAGCATAGTCTGTAATGAATTTGCATCTATCGACTGATTCGAAAACACTACAGCGGGCTCAGGATGAACAACACTTGTGCTTGCGTTTTCTGCGTTTCGTTCCTGGTCGGACTCGACGTTCTGATCTCGTCCTTGTTCAGAGTTGTTGTCTGACTGGTTTTTCCGATCGCGGCTCCCTGAACAGCTACGCGTCTCCATCATAAGGATAGTTACTCCGTGCTCCAAAATACAAGAATAGTACCAAAGTCTCCTAATGGACTCACAGTCCCCACAAGGCAGCCAAGATTTACTATATTACACCGATACACGACACAGGACAAGAATCGACCCACACTTGTAACACAATGGAATACCGAATCACAATGTCTATACAGTAATACATAAACAAAATAAAACATGGAAGAAAATGCACACCTATATCCTAAATTCAAATAAATTCTGTATCACAGAAAGACAATATACCAATTAGCGCATCCAACTGAAAATAACTAATCCTCACTGCGCATCAGAAGATCTCTGGTTTACCAAAATCCGTGAGCAGGGTAAGCCATGTGTAAGTAGCGTGAATAAAAGGACGCTATGTGCAAGAAGCATGAAGCGCCCTTTGAATGTATCCTGATAGCTAAAAGAGCCACGCGCACTTTGAATAAGAAAATGCTACTTGACACTGAAATCAATATGAAAGATAGGGTCGCCACCAACTCTAGCCACACGACAAAGATGAAGTAGCACTGAGTCGGAAAATTACTTATTAATAAGAAAAACTCACAAAAGAACATTCATTGTAAAGTCATTGATAAAGAGTGGGATGTAGTTGTTACTATGATCCAGGCATTCTTCCCGTGAATCAAATATTGAGTAAAGTAAATAGGTCGTGAACACCATGCGTAAGTGCAGCCTGCAGCAAGATTCGTGAAAATACGATCTATTCCAGAGCATTTGTTTCAGATAAAAAAAAGGGACACTAATCACTACACGTGTGCACATGGAAACGCTATAGGTGGGCCAACAAGGAAAACTACAAGGTAAATGGCGAAGGTAACGGCGACGTAACATCGGTACACAAGATAAGATTGAAGGCAAAATTATTTATTCCTTAAAACATTGATGTAGTGCATCTATAGACTGCTGTTGCATGCTAACTATGTACAATTGCTTGTGAAATACTATACGTTTCATAACAGACTCGCGTGCCCACTCGGTCCGCGGAGACAACTTCTATGGACCGTGGCCAAATTTTAATCACATGAGACAAAGAAAATTCACAAATACACAAAAATTACCAAGATCCGGAAAAGATTAGAAGCATACACACACAGTTGTAGGCACATAAACATTCATACTGAACCGAGGGCACTTCAACATATGCAACTCCTTTGTGCTGCGTTCCTCTCACGGATCAAAGTCAAGACTGCATTGGGAATCAAACTGAAAGTCTACAAAAGCCTTGCATTCCCTGCTGCAACCCAGCAAGTAAATCTTTATAAGAAAAAATTCGAGACCAAAAGCTAAAAGCTCCCCTCTCTATGTGACAACGCGCCACGCGGTCAGTCCAACTCACCCTTCTTCAACTGGAGCACAGCTGTGTACGCTTCCCGTACCGGCGGCAGACTGCCTCCCGCTTCTCCAGCCTCTTCCACGCTCCGCGCGGACCGGAAAACACCAGGTTGCCATTTCCGCCACCAACCTAACGCAGGTGGATTTCTCACAAGTAGCGGAAACCTCTTTGAAGACTTGACCGCTACGAGAGTTGGCAATCAAGGGTGGCTACAGGACCCTTTCAACATTCATCTTCGGCAAACTTATGTCACGTGGTGCTGTATGCAGAGACACTGAAAGCAACGAACTAGAACACGGAAGAAGCTTCTAAGTTGATGTAATCGGCCAGTAATAAGCAGTACAATTCAAGTTTTAGTTATCTATTATTGACTTGTTAGCCGGCTTTGGTGCCTTGGACATGACCGAGGACCTTAAGATTTGGCATAAAACGAGGGGTGGCAGCCACGTTACACGAGAGAAGGCGAAAAGTGTTCATATGTAGTAAAAACCTAAGAAATCGGGCCTTTTTCTCCATTTGCTATCGCATCGAAGAAATGCCATATCGTCACATTGGCCGCTTTTCTGTCTGAAACGCTTATTTTTATCGTCTGCAAACTTATGTCGCGTGGTGCGGTATGCGGAGACACTAAAAGCAACACACTAGAACACCGAAGACGCATCTAAGCTGAAGTAATCGGCCAGTAAGAGGCTGTACAATCCAAGTTTTAGTTATGGATTAGTGATTTCTAAGCCGGCTTTGGTGCCTTGGACATGACCGAGGTCCTTAAGATATGGCATGAATCGAGGTGTCGCAGCCACGTTACACCAGATTATGTGAAAAGTGTTCATATGTTCTAAAAACTTAATAAATCGGCCCGTTTTCTCCATTTACTATCGCATCGAAGTAATGCCAGATCGTCACAACGGCCGCTTTTCTCTGTGAAACGCTTACATTCTTTGTCTGCAAACTTATCTCGTGTGTTACGGTATGCGGAGACACTAGAAGCAACACACTAGAACACAGACGATGCTTCTAAGTTGATGCAATCGGCCGGTAAGAAGCAGTACATATCATGTTTTAGTTATCGATTTTTGACTTATTAGCCGGCTTTGGTGACTTGGACATACCCGAGGGCCACAACATTTGGCACTAAACGAGGTGTGCCAGCCACGTTACACGAGAGAATGCGAAAAGTGTTCATATGTAGTAAAAACCTAAAAATTCGGCCCGTTTTCTCCATTTGCTATCGCATCGAAGTAGTGTCAGATTGTCACATTGGAAGGTTTTCTCCCTTAAACGATTACATTTATCGTTTGCAAACTTATGTCGCGTTGTGCGTTTTGGGGAGACACTGAAAGCAACAAACTAGAACACAGAGGATGCTTCCAACTTGATGTAATCGGCCAGTAAGAGGCAGTTCAATTCAAGTTTAAGTATTCGAATATTGACTTATTAGCCGGTTTTGGTGCCTTAGACACGACCGAGGACCTTAAGATTTGGCATGAAACGAGGTCTGCCAGCCACGTTACACGAGAGAATTTGAAAAGTGTTCATATGTAGTAAGAACCTAAGAAATCGGCCCGTATGCTCCATTTGCTATGGCATCGACGTAATGCCAGATCGTCACATTGGCCGCTTTTCTCTGTGAAACGCTTACATTCTTCGTCTGCAAACTTATGTCGCGTGGTGGTTTGCGGAGACACTAAACGCATTACACTAGAACACAGAAGAAGCTTCTATGTTGATGTAATCGGCCAGTAAGAAGCAGTACAATTCAAGTTTTAGTTATCGATTATTGACTTATTAGCCGGCTTTGGTGCCTTGGAAATGACCGAGGACCTTAAGATTTGGCATGAACGAGGTGTGGCAGTCACGTTACACCAGAGAATGTGAAAAGAGTTCATATGTTTTATAAACCTAAGAAATCGGCCCGTTTTCCACATTTGCTATCGCATCGAAGTAATGCCAGATCGCCACATTGGCCGCTTCTCTGTCTCAAACGCTTACATTTATCGTCTGCAAACTTATGTCAAGTAGTGCGGTATGCGAAGACACTAAAAGCAACACACTAGCACACAGAAGAAGCTTCTAACTTGATGTAGTCGGCCAGTAAGAGGCAGTACAATTCAAGTTTTAGTTATCGATTATTGACTGATTAACCGGCTTTGGTGACTTGGACATGACCGAGGACCTTAAGATTTGGCATGAAACGAGGTCTGAAAGCCACGTTACACGAGAGAATGTGAAAAGTGTTCGTATGTAGTAAATACCTGAGAAATCGGCTCGTTTGCTCCATCTGCTATCGCATCGACGTAATGCCAGATCGTCACATTGGCCGCTTTTCTCTGTGAAACGCTTACATTCATCGTCTGCAAACTTATGTCGCGCGGTGTGGTATGCGGAGACACTAAAAGCAACACACTAGAACACAGACGAAGCTTCTAAGTTGATGTAACTGGCCAGTAAGAAGCAGTACATATCATGTTTTAGTTATCGATTATTGACTTATTAGCCGGCTATGGTGACTTGGACATGACCGAGGACCTTAACATTTGGCACTAAACGAGGTGTGCCAGCCACGTTACACGAGAGAATGCGAAAAGTGTTCATATGTAGTAAAAACCTAAAAATCCGGCCCGTTTTCTCCATTTGCTATCGCATCGAAGTAGTGTCAGATTGTCAGATTGGCAGCTTTTCTCCCTTAAACGATCACATTTCTCGTTTGCAAACTTATGTCGCGTTGCGCGTTTTGCGGAGACACTAAAAACAACAAACTAGAACACAGAAGAAGCTTCTAACTTGATGTAATCGGACAGTAAGAGGCAGTTCTATTCAAGTTTTAGTTATCGAGTATTGAATTGTTACCCCGCGTTGGTGCCTTGGACATGAACGAGGACCTTAAGATTTGGCATGAGACGAAGAGTGGCAGCTACATTATACGTGAGAATGTGAAAAGTGTTCATATGTAGTAAAAACCTACAAAATCGGCCCGTTTTCTCCATTTGCTATCGCATCGACGTAATTCCAGATCTTCGCATTGGCCGCTTTTCTCTCTGAAATGCTTACATTTATCGTCCTCAAACGTATCTCGCGTGGTGCGGTATGCGGAGACACTAAAAGCAACACACTAAAACACAGAAGAAGCTTCTAATTTGACGTAAACGGCCAGTAAGTTGCAGTACGATTCAAGTTTTAGTAATCGTTTATTGACTTATTAGTCGGCTTTGGTGCCTTGGACTTGACCGAGGACCCTAAGATGTGGCATGAAACGAGGTGTGGCAGCCACGTTACATGAAAGAATGTGAAAAGTGATCTTATGTAGTAAAAACCTAAGAAATCGACCCGTTTGCTCCATGTGCTATCACATCGACGTAATACCAGATCGTCACATTGGTCGCTTTTCTCTGTGATACGCTTACTTTCGTCTGCAAACTTATGTCGCGTGGTGTGGTATGCGGAGATACTAAAAGCACACACGAGACCACAGATGAAGATTCTATGTTGATGCAATCGGCCAGTAAGAAGCAGTACAATTCAAGTTTTAGCTATCGATTATTGACTTATTAGCCGGCTTTGGTGAATTGGACATTACCGGGGACCTTAGGATTCGGCACGAAACGAGGTCTGACAGCCGCGTTACACGAGAGAATGTGAAAGGTGTTCATATGTAGTAAAAACCTAAGAAACCGACCCGTTTGTTCCATGTGCTATCACATCGACGTAATGCCAGATCGACACATTGGCCGCTTTTCTCTGTGAGACAGTTACAATTATCGTCTGCAAACTTACGTGACGGGGTGCGGTATGCGGAGACACTAAAATCAACACACTAGAACACAAAAGAAGGTTCTAACTTGATGTAATCTGCCAGTAAGAAGCTGTACATTTCAAGCTTTAGTTATCGATTATTAAGTTATTAGCCAGCTTTGGTGCCTTGGACATGAACGAGGACCTTAAGATTTGGCATGAAACGAGGTGTGGCAGCCACGTTACACGAGAGAATGCGAAAAGTGTTCATTGTAGTAAAAACCTAAAAAATCGGTCCTTTTTCTTTATTTGCTATCCCATCGATGTAATGCCAGATCGTCACATTGGCCGCTATTCTGTCTGAAACGCTTACATTCTTTGTCTGCAAACTTATGTCGCGTGGTGCGGTATGCGGAGACACTTAAATCAACACACCACAATAGCGAAGAGGCTTCTAAGTTGATGTAATCGGCCAGTATGAAGCAGTACAATTCAAGTTTTAGTTATCGATTATTGACTTATTAGCCGGCTTTGGTGCCTTGGGCATGACCGAGGACCCAAAGATTTGGCATGAAACGAGGTGTGGCAGCCACGTAACACGAGAGAATGTGAAAAGTGTTCATATGTAGTAAAAACCTAATACATCGGCCCGTTTTCTCCCTTTGAAACAGCATGGAGGTAATGTCAGATCATCACATTGACCGCTTTTCTGTCTGAAACGCTTACATTCATCGTCTGCAAACTTATGTCGCGTGGTATGGTATGTGGAGATACTAAAAGCAACACACGAGAACACAGATGAAGTTCTATGTTGATGTAATCGGCCAGTAAGAAGCAGTACAATTCAAGTTTTAGTTATCGATTATTGACTTATTGGCCGGTTTGGGTGCCTTGGACATGACCGAGGACCTTAAGATTTGGCATGATACGAGGTGTGGCAGCCACGTTACACCAGAGAATGTGAAAAGTGTTCATATGTTGTGAAAACCTATGAAATCGGCCCGTTTTCTCCATTTGCTGTCGCATCGAAGTAATGCCAGATCGTCACAATGGCCGCTTTTCTCTCTGAAACGCTTATTTTTATCGTCTGCAAACTTATGTCGCGTGGTGCGGTATGCGGAGACACTAAAAGCCACACACTAGAACACCGAAGACGCTTCTAAGTTGATGTAATCGGCCAGTAAGAGGCTGTACAATCCAAGTTTTAGTTATGGATTAGTGATTTGTTAGCCGGCTTTGGTGCCTTGGACATGACCGAGGTCCTTAAGATTTGGCATGAAACGAGGTGTGGCAGCCACGTTACACCACAGAATGTGAAAAGTGTTCATATGTGGTAAAAACTTAATAAATCGGCCCGTTTTCTCCATTTGCTATCGCATCGAAGTAATGCCAGATCGTCACAACGGCTGCTTTTCTGTCTGAAACGCTTACATTTATCGTCTGCAAACTTATCTCGCGTGGTGCGGTATCCAGAGACACTAAAAGCAACACACTACAATACAGAAGAAGCCTCTAAGTTGATATAATCGGCCAGTAAGAAGAAGTAAAATTCAGGTATTAGCTATCGATTATTGACTTATTAGCCGGCTTTGGTGCCTTGGACATGACCGAGGTCCTTAAGCTTTGGCATGAAACGAGGTTTGGCAGCCACGTTACAGGAGAGAATGCGAAAAGTTTTCATATGTAGTATGTACCTAAGAAATCCACCCGTTTTCTCCATTTGCTATCGCATCGACGTAATGCCACATCGTCACAACGGCTGCCTTTCTCCCTGAAACGCTTACATTTATCGACAGCAAACTTACGTCGCGTGGTGCGGTATGATGCGATTCTAAAAGCAACACACTAGAACACAGAAGAAGCTGCTATGTTGATGTAATGGGCCAGTAAGGATCACAACAAATCGAGTTTTAGTTATCGATTACTGACTTATTAGCCGGCATTGGTGCCTCGGACATGACCGAGGTCCTTAAGATTTGGCATGAAACGAGGTGTGGCAGCCACGTTACACGAAAGAATGTGAAAAGTGTTCATATGTAGTAAATACCTATAAAATCGGCTCCTGTTCTCCATTTGCTATCGCATCGAAGTAGTGCCAGATCGTCACATTGTCCGCTTTTCTCTCTGAAAAGCTTACATTTATCGTCTGCAAACTTATGTCGCGTGGTGTGGTACACGGAGACACTGAAAGCAACACTCTAGAACACAGAAGAAGCTTCTAAGTTGATGTATTCGGCCAGTAAGAAGCAGTACATTTCAAGTTTTAGTTATCTATTATTGACTTATTAGCCGGTTTTGGTGCGTTGGATGTGACCGAGGACCTTAACATTTGGCACTAGACGAGGTGTGCCAGCCACGTTACAGGAGAGAATGCGAAAAGTGTTCATATGTAGTAAAAACCTAAAAAATCGGTCCGTTTTCTCCATTTGCTATCACACCAAAGTAATGCCAGATCGTTACATTGGCCGCTTTTCTGTCTGAAACGATTACATTCATCTTCTGCAAACTTATGTCACGTGGTGCGGTACGCGGAGATACTAAAAGCAACGCACTAGAACACAGAAGAAGCTGCTATGTTCATGTAATCGGCCAGTAAGAATCAGAACAATTCAAGTTTTAGTTATCGATTATTGACTTATTAGCCGGCTTTGGTGCCTTGGACATGACCGAGGACCTTAACATTTGGCACTAGACGAGGTGTGCCAGCCACGTTATAGGAGAGAATGCGAAAAGTGTTCATATGTAGTAAAAACCTAAAAAATCGGCTCGTTATGTCCATTTGCTATCGCATCGAAGTAATGCCACATCGTCACATTATCCGCTTCTCTGTCTCAAACGCTTACTTTTATCGTCAGCAAACTTAAGCCACGTTGTGCGGTATGCGAAGACACTAAAAGCAACTCACTAGTACGCAGAAGAAGCTTCTAAGTTCATGTAATCGGCCAGTAAGAAGCAGTACAGTTCAAGTTTTAACTATCGTTTATTGACTTATTAGCCGGCTTTGGTGCCTTGGACATGACCGAGGTCCTTAAGCTTTGGCATGAAACGAGGTGTGGCAGCCACGTTACACGAGAGAATGTGAAAAGTGTTCATATGTAGTAAAAACCTAAGAAATCGGCTGGTTTGCTCCATTTGCTATCGCATCGTCGTAATGCCAGATCGTCACATTGGCCGCTTTTCTGTCTGAAACGCTTACATTTATCGTCTGCAAACTTACGTCGCACGGTGCGGTATGCAGAGACACTAAAAGCAACACACTAAAATACAGAAGAAGCTTCTAAGTTGATATAATCGGCCAGTACGAAGCAGTACAATTCAAGTATTAGCTATCGATTATTGACTTATTAGCCGGCTTTGGTGCCTTGGACATGACCGAGGTCCTTAAGCTTTGGCATGAAACGAGGTGTGGCAGCCACGTTACACGAGAGAATGTGAAAAGTGTTCATATGTAGTAAAAACCTAAGAAATCGGCTGGTTTGCTCCATTTGCTATCGCATCGACGTATTGACAGATCGTCACATTGCCCGCTTTTCTGTCTCAAACGCTTACATTTATCGTCTGCAAACTTATGTCGAGTGCTGCGGTATGCGGAGACACTAAAAGCATCACACTAGAACACAGAACAAGCTTCTAAGTAGATGTAATCGGCCAGTAAGAAGCAGTACAATTCTAGTTTTAGTTATCAATTGCTGACTTATTAGCCGGCTTTGGTGCCTCGGACATGACCGAGGACCTTAGGATTTATCATGAAACGAGGTGTGGCAGCCACGTTACACGAGAGAGTGTGAAAAGTGTTCATATATAGTAAAAACCTATGAACTCGGCTCGTGTTCTCCATTTGCTATCGCATCGAAGTAATGCCAGATCGTCACATTGGCCGCTTTTCTGTCTGAAACGATTACATTCATCTTCTGCAAACTTATGTCACGTGGTGCGGTATGCGGAGATACTAAAAGCAACGCACTAGAACACAGAAGAATCTGCTATGTTGATGCAATCGGCCAGTAAGAATCAGAACAATTCAAGTTTTAGTTATCGATTAATGACTTATTAGCCGGCTTTGGTGCCTTGGACATGACCGAGGACCTTAACATTGGGCACTAGACGAGGTGTGCCAGCCACGTTATAGGAAAGAATGCGAAAAGTGTTCATATGTAGTAAAAACCTAAAAAATCGGCTCGTTTTGTCCATTTGCTATCACATCGAAGTAATGCCAGATCGTCACATTGTCCGCTTCTCTGTCTCAAATGCTTACATTTATCGTCAGCAAACTTATGTCACGTGGTGCGGTATGCGAAGACACTAAAAGCAACACACTAGTACGCAGAAGAAGCTTCTAAGTTGATGTAATCGGCCAGTAAGAAGCAGTACAATTCCAGTGTTAGTTATCGATTATTGACTTTTTAGCAGGCTTTGGTGCCTTGGACATGACCGATGACCTTAAGTTCTGGCAGAAAACGAGGTGTGGCAGCCACATTACACGAGAGAATGTGAAAAGTGTTCATATGTAGTAAAAACCTAAGAAATCGGCCCGTGTGCTCCATTTGCTAACGCATCGATGCAATGCCAGATCGTCACATAGCCCGCTTTTCTGTCTCAAACGCTTACATTTATCGTCTGGAAACGTATGTCGCGTGCTGCGGTATGCGGAGACACTAAAAGCATCACACTAGAACACAGAAGAAGCTTCTAAGTTGATGTAATTGACCAGTTAGAGGCAGTACAATTCAAGTTTTAGTTATCGGTTATTGACTTATTAGCCGGCTTTGGTGCCTTGGACATGACCGAGGACCTTAAGATTTGGCATGAAACGAGTTGTGGCAGCCACGTTACACGAGAGAATGTGAAAAGTGTTCATATGTAGTAAAAACCTAAGAAATCGGCTTGTTTGCTCCATTTGCTATCGCATCGTCGTAATGCCAGATCGTCACATTGGCCGCTTTTCTGTCTGAAACGCTTACATTTATCGTCTGCAAACTTATGTCGCATGGTGAGGTAGGCGGAGACACTAAAAGTATCACATTAGAACACATAAGAAGCTTCTAAGTTGATGTAATCGGCCAGTAAGAAGCAGTACAATTCAAGTTTTAGTTATCGATTATTGAGTTATTAGCCGGCTTTGGTGCCTTGGACATGACCGACGACATAAAGATTTGGCATCAAACGAGGTGTGGAAGCCACGTTACACGAGAGAATGTGAAAAGTGTTTATAAGTAGTAAAAACCTAAGAAATCGGCCCGTTTTCTCCATTTGCTATCGCATCGACGTAATGCCAGATCATCACATAGCCCGCTTTTCTCTCTCAAACGCCTACATTTATCGTCTGCAAACTAATGTCGCGTGCTGCAGTATGCGGAGACACTAAAAGCATAACACTAGGACACAGAATAGGCTTCTAAGTTGATGTAATCGGCCAGTAGGAGGCAGTACAATTCAAGTTTTAGCTATCGATTATTGACTTATTAGCCGGCTTTGGTGCCTTGGACATGGCCGAGGACATAAAGATTTGGCATGAAACGAGGTGTGGAGGCCGCGTTACACGAGAGAATGTGAAAGGTGGTCATATGTAGTAAAAACCTAAGAAATCCGCCCGTTTGCTCCATTTGCTATCGCATCGACGTAATGCCAGATCGTCACATTGGCCGCTTTTCTCTCTGAAACGCTAAAATTTATCGTCTGCAAACTTATGTCGCGTGGTGCGGTATGCGGAGACACTAAAAGCAACACACTAGAACACAGAAGAAGCTTCTAAGTTGATGTAAACTGCCAGTATGAAGCAGTACAATTCAAATTTTAGCTATCGATTATTGACTTATTAGCCTGCTTTGGTGCCTTGGACATTACCGAGGTCCTTAAGGTTTGGCATGAAACGAGGTGTTGCAGCCACGTTTCACGAGAGAATGTGAAATGTGTTATTATGTAGCAAAAAACCTAAGCAATCGGCCCCTTTTTCTCCATTTGCTATCGTATCGACGTAATGCCAGATCGTCACATTGGCCGCTTTTCTCTCTGAAATGCTTAAATTTATCGTCTGCAAACTTATGTCGCGTGGTGCGGTATGCGAAGACACTAAAATCAACGTACTAGAACACAGAAGAAACTTCTAAGTTTACGTAATCGGCCAGTATGAAGCAGTACAATTCAAGTTTCAGCTATCGATTATTGACTTAATAGCCGGCTTTGGTGCCTTGGACATTACCGAGGACCTTAAGAAGTATCATGAAACGAGGTGTGGCAGCCACGTTACACGCGAGAATGTGAAAAGTGTTCATATGTAGTAAAAACCTAAGAAATCGACCCGTTTGCTCCATGTGCTATGACATCGACGTAATGCCAGATCGTGACATTGGCCGCTTTTCTCTGTGAAACGCTTACATTCGTCTGCAAACTTATGTCGCGTGGTGTGGTATGAGGAGATACTAAAAGCAACACACGAGACCACAGATGAAGATTCTATGTTGATGCAATCGGCCAGTAAGAAGCAGTACAATTCAAGTTTTAGCTATCGATTATTGACTTATTAGTGGGCTTTGGTTAATTGGACATGACCGAGGACCTTAGGATTCGGCACGAAACGAGGTCTGACGGCCATGTTACACGAGAAATTGCGAAAAGTGTTCATATGTAGTAAAAACCTAAAAAATTGGGGGCCTTTTTCTTTATTTGCTATCGCGTCGATGTAATGCCAGATCGTCACATTGGCCGCTATTCTGTCTGAAACGCTTACATTCTTTGTCTGCAAACTTATGTCGCGTGGTGCGGTATGCGGAGACACTAAAAGCAACACACTAGAATAGCCAAGAAGCTTCTAAGTTGATGTAAACGGCCAGTATGAAGTAGTACAATTCAAGTTTTAGTTATCGATTATTGACTTATAAGCCGCCTTTGGTGCCTTGGGCATGACCGAGGACCGAAAGATTTGGCATGAAACGAGGTGTGGCAGCCACGTAACACGAGAGAATGTGAAAAGTGTTCATATGTAGTAAAAACCTAAGACATCGGCCCGTTTTCTCCGTTTGCTATCGCATCGCGGTAATGTCAGATCATCACACTGACCGCTTTTCTGTCTGAAACGCTTACATTCATAGTCTGCAAACTTATGTCGCGTGGTGCTGTATGCGGAGGCACTAAAAGGGACACACTAGAACACAGAAGAAGGTTCTAAGTTGATGTAATCGCCAGTATGAAGCAGTAGAATTTAAGTTTTAGCTATTGATTCTTGACTTATTAGCCGGCTTTGGTGCCTTGGACATGACCTAGGACCTTAAGATTTCGCAAGAAACGAGGTGTGGCAGCGACGTTACACGAGAGAATCTGAAAAGTGTTCATATGTAGTAAAAACCTAAGTAATCGGGGCGTTTTCTCCATTTTGTATCGCATCGAAGTAATGCCAGATCGTCACATTAGCTGCGTCTCTGTCAGAAACGCTTTCATTTATCGTCTGCAAACTTATGTCGCGTGGTGCGGTATGCGAAGACACTAAAAGCAACACACTAGAACACAGAAGAAGCTCCTAAGTTGATGTAATCGGCCAGTAAGAGGCAGTACAATTCAAGTTTTATATATCGACTATTGACTTATTAGCCGGCTTCTGTGCCTTGCGCATGACGAGGACCTTAAGATTTAGCATGAAATGCGGTGTTGCAGCCACGTTTCACGAGAGAATGTGAAAAGTGTTCATATGTGGTAAAAGCCTAAGAAATCAGCCCGTTTTCTCCATTTGCTATCGCATCGACGTAATGCCAGATCATCAGATAGCCCGCTTTTCTCTTTCAAACGCCTACATTTATCGTCTGCAAACTAATGTCGCGTGCTGCAGTATGCGGAGACAGTAAAGGCATAACACTAGGACACAGAATAGGCTTCTAAGTTGATGTAATCGGCCAGTAGGAGGCAGTACAATTCAAGTTTTAGCTATCGATTATTGACTTATTAGCCGGCTTTGGTGCCTTGGATGTGACCGAGGACATAAAGATTTGGCATGAAACGAGGTGTGGAAGCCACGTTACACGCGAGAATGTGAAAAGTGTTCATATGTAGTAAAAACCTAAGAAATCGACCCGTTTGCTCCATGTGCTATGACATCGACGTAATGCCAGATCGTGACATTGGCCGCTTTTCTCTGTGAAACGCTTACATTCGTCTGCAAACTTCATGTCGCGTGGTGTGGTATGAGGAGATACTAAAAGCAACACACGAGACCACAGATGAAGATTCTATGTTGATGCAATCGGCCAGTAAGAAGCAGTACAATTTAAGTATTAGCTATCGATTATTGACTTATTAGCCGGCTTTGGTTAATTGGACATGACCGAGGACCTTAGGATTCGGCACGAAACGAGGTCTGACAGCCGCGTTACACGAGAGAATGTGAAAAGTGTTCATATGTAGTAAAAACCAACGAAATCGACATGTTTGTTCCATGTGCTATCACATCGACGTAATGCCAGATCGTCACATTGGCCGCTTTTCTCTGTGAGACGGTTAAATTTATCGTCTGCAAACTTATGTCACGTGGTGCGGTATGCGGAGACACTAAAATCAACACACTAGAACACAACAGAAGCTTCTAAGTTGATGTAATCGGCCAGTAAGAAGCTGTACAATTCAAGCTTTACTTATCGATTATTAAGTTATTAGTAAGCTTTGGTGCCTTGGACATGACCGAGCCCTTAAGATTTGGCATGAAACGAGGTGTGGCAGCCACGTTACACGAGAAATTGCGAAAAGTGTTCATATGTAGCAAAAACCTAAAAAATCGGGGCCTTTTTCTTTATTTGCTACCGCGTCGATGTAATGCCAGATCGTCACATTGGCCGCTATTCTGTCTGAAACGCTTACATTCTTTGTCTGCAAACTTATGTCGCGTGGTGCGGTATGCGGAGGCACTAAAAGCAACACACTAGAATAGCGAGGAAGCTTCTAAGTTGATGTAAACGGCCAGTATGAAGCACTACAATTCAAGTTTTAGTTATCGATTATTGACTTATTAGCCGGCTTTGGTGCCTTTGGCATGACCGAGGACCGAAAGATTTGGCATGAAACTAGGTGTGGCAGCCACGCAACACGAGAGAATGTGAAAAATGTTTATATGTAGTAAAAACCTAAGACATCGTCCCGTTTTCTCCATTTGCTATCGCATCGAGGTAATGTCAGATCATCACATTGACCGCTTTTCTGTCTGAAACGCTTACATTTATCGTCTGCAAACTTATGTCGCGTGGTGTGGTATGTGGAGATACTAAACGCAACACACGAGAACACAGATGAAGATCTATGTTGATGTAATCGGCCAGTAAGAAGCAGTACAATTCAAGTTTTAGTTATTGATTATTGACTTATTGGCCGGCTTTGGTGCCTTGGACATGACCGAGGACCCTAAGAATTGGCATGAATCGAGGTGTGGCAGCCACGTTACACCAGAGAATGTGAAAAGTGTTCATATGTTGTGAAAACCTATGAAATCGGCCCGTTTTCTCCATTTGCTATCGCATCGAAGTAATGCCAGATCGTCACATTGGCCGTTTTTCTCTCTGAAACGCTTACATTTATCGTCTGCAAACTTATGTCGAGTGGTGCTGTACGCGGAGGCACTAAAAGGAACACACTAGAACACAGAAGAAGGTTCTAAGTTGATGTAATCGCCAGTATGAAGCAGTAGAATTTAAGTTTTAGCTATTGATTCTTGATTATTAGCCGGATTTGGTGCCTTGGACATGACCTAGGACCTTAAGATTTCGCAAGAAACGAGGTGTGGCAGCGACGTTAAACGAGAGAATCTGAAAATTGTTCATATGTAGTAAAAACGTAAGTAATCGGGGCGTTTTCTCCATTTTGTATCGCATCGAAGTAATGCCAGATCGTCACATTGGCTGCGTCTCTGTCAGAAACGCTTTCATTTATCGTCTGCAAACTTATGTCGCGTGGTGCGGTATGCGAAGACACTAAAAGCAACACACTAGAACACAGAAGAAGCTCCTAAGTTGATGTAATCGGCCAGTAAGGGGCAGTACAATTCAAGTTTTAGATATCGACTATTGACTTATTAGCCGGCTTCTGTGCCTTACGCATGACGAGGACTTTAAGATTTAGCATGAAATGGGGTGTTGCAGCCACGTTTCACGAGGGAATGTGAAAAGAGTTCATATGTAGAAAAAACCTAAGAAATCGACGCGTTTTCTCCATTTGCTATCGTATCGAAGTAATGCCAAATCGTCACATTGGTCGCTTTTCTCTCTGAAACCATTACATTTATTGACTGCAATCTTTGTCGCGTTGTGCGGTATCCGAAGACACCAAGAGCAACACACTAGAACACAGAAGAAGCTTCTAAGTTGATGTACTCGGCCAGTAAGGGGCAGTACAAGTCAAGTTTTACTTATCGTTTATTGACTTATTAGACGGCTTTGGTGCCTTGGACACGACCGAGGACCTTACGATTTGGCATGAAACGAAGAGTGGCAGCCACGTTACACCAGATAATGTGAAAAGTGATCATATGTAGTAAAAACCTAAGAAAATGGCCTTTTTCCTCCATTTGCTATCGCATCGACGAGATGCCAGATCGTCTCATTGACCGCTTTTCTCTCTGAAACGCTTACTTTTATTGTCTACAATCTTGTGTCGCGTGGTGCGGTATGCGGAGACACTAAAAGCAAGACACTACAACACAGAAGAAGCTTCTATGTTGATGTAATCGGCCGGTAAGAAAAAGTACAATTCAAATTTTCACTATCGATTATTGAATTATTAGCCGGCTTTGGTGCCTAGGACATGACCGAGGAACTTAAGATTTGGCATGAAACGAAGAGTGGCAGCCACGTTACATGAGAGAATGTAAAAAGTGTTCATACGTAGTAAAAACCTGAGAAAACGGACCGTTTTCTCCATTTGCTATCGCATCGACGTAATGCCAGATCGTCACATTGGCACCTTTTCTCTCTGAAACGCTTACATTTATTGTCTGCAAACTTATGTCGCGTGGTGCGGTATGCGGAGACACTAAAATCAACACACTAGCAGACAGAAGAAGCTTCTAAGTTGACGTAATCGGCCAGTATGAAGCAGTACAATTCAAGTTTTAGTTGTTGATTATTGACTTATAAGCCGGCTTTGGTGCCTTCGACATGACCGAGCACCTTAAGATTTTGCATGAAACGAGTTCTGACGGACACTTTACACGAGATAATGTGAAAAGTGTTCATATGTAGTAAAAACCTGATTAATCGGCCCGTCTTCTAAATATGCTATCGCATCGAAGTAGTGGCAGATCGTCACATTGGCCGCTTTTCTCTCTGAAACGCTTACATTTATCGTCTGCAAACTTATGTTGTGGTGCGGTATGCGGAGACACTAAAATCAACATATTAGAAAACTGAAGAAGCTTCAAAGTTTATATAATCGGTCAGTATGAAGCAGAACAATTCAAGTTTTGGTTATCGATTATTGACTTATTAGCCGGCTTTGGTGCCTTGGACATGACCAAGGACCATAAGATTTGCCATGAAACGAGGTGTGGCAGCCACTTCTCACAAGATAATGTAAAAAGTGTTCATAAGTTGTAAAAACCAAAGAAATCGGCCCGTTTTTTCCATTTACTATAGCATCGAAGTAATGCCAGATCGTCACATTGGCCGCTTTTCTTTCTGGAACGCTTATATTTCTCGTCTGCAAACTTATGTCGCGTGGTGAGGTATGCGGAGACACTAAAAGCAACACACTAGAACACAGAAGAAGCTTCTAAGTTGATGTCATCGGCCAGTAAGAGGCATTAAAATTCAAGTTCTAATTATTGATTATTGACTTGTTAGCCGGGTTTGGTGCCTTGGACATGACCGAGGACCTTAAGATTTGGCATGAAACGAGGTGTGACAGCCTCGTTACACGAGAAAATGTGAAAAAGGTTCATATATAGGGAAAACCTATGAAATCGGCCCGTTTTCACCATTTCCTATCGCATCGAAGTAATACAGATCGTCACATTGGCCGCTTTTCTGTCTGAAACGATTACATTCATCGTCTGCAAACTTATGTCGCGTGGTGTGGTATGCGGAGATACTAAAAGCAACGCACTAGAACACAGAAGAAGATTCTAAGTTAATGTCATTGGCCAGTAAGAGGCACTAAAATTCAAGTTTTAGTTATCGATTATTGACTTGTTAGCCGGTTTTGGTGCCTTTGACATGACCGAGGACCCAACGATTTGGCATGAACCGCGGTGTGGCAGCCACGTTACACCAGAGAATGTGAAAAGTGATCATATGTAGTGAAAACCTAAGAATTCGGCCCGTTTTCTCCATTTGCTATCGCATCGTAGTAATACCAGATCGTCAAATTGGCCACTTTTCTCTCTGAAACGCTTACATTTATCGTTTTCAAACTTATGTCACGTGGTGCGGTATGCGAGGACACTAAAAGCAACACAATAGTACACAGAAGAAGGACCTAAATTGATGTAATCGGCCAGTAAGAAGCAGTACAATTCAAGATTTAGTTATCGATTATTGACTTATTAGCCGGCTTTGGTACCTTGGACATGACATAGGACCTTAACATTTGGCATGAAACGACGTGTGGCAGCCACGTTTTACGATGGAGTGTGAAAAATGGTCATATGTGGTAAAAAGCTAAGAAATCAGCCCGTTTTCTCCATTGTCTATCGCATCAAAGTAATGCCCGATCGTCACATTGGCCGCTTTTCTATCTGGAACGCTTACATTTATCGTCTGCAAACTTATGTCGCGTGGTGCGGGATGCGGAGAAACTAAAATCAACACACTAGAACACAGAAAAAGCTTCTAACTTGATGTAATCGGCTAGTATGAAGTAGTACAATTCAAAATTTAGTTATCGATTATTGACTTATTAGACGGCTTTGGTGCCTTGGACATGACCGAGGACCTTAAGATTCGGCATGAAACGAGGTGTGGCAGCCACGTTACACAAGAGAATGTGAAAAGTGTTCATATGTCGTAAAAACCTAAGTAATCGGCCCGTTTTCTCCATTTGCTATTGCGTCATAGTAATGCCATATCGTCACATTGGCCGCTTTTCTGTCTAAAACGCTTACATTTATCGTCTGCAGACTTATGTCGCGTGGTGCGGTATGCGGAGACACTAAAAGCAACACACTAGAACACAGAAGATGCTTATAAGTTGATGTAATCGCCCAGTCACAAGCAGTACAATTCAAGTTTTAGCTATCGATTATTGACTTATTAGCCACCTTTGGTGCTTTGGACATGACCGAGGACCTTAAGTTTTGGCACGAAACGAGGTGTGGATGCCACGTTACACGAGAGAATGTGAAAAGTGTTCATATGTAGTAAAAACCTAAGTAATCGGCCCGTTTTCTCCATTTGCTATCGCATCGTCGTAATGCCAGATCGTCACATTGGACGCTCTTCTGTCGGACACGTTTACATTTATCGTCTGCAAACTTATATCGCGTGGTGCGGTATGCGGAGACACTAAAAGCAACACACTAGTACACAGAAAATGCCTCTAAGTTGATATAATCAGCCACTAAGTGGCAGGACAATTCAAGATTTTGTTATCGATTATTGACTTGTTATCCGGCTTTGGTGCCTTGGATATTACCAAGGACCATAACATTAGGCATGAAACGAGGTGTGGCAGCCACATTACACGAGTGAATCTGAAAAATGTTCATATGTAGTAATAACCTAAGAAATCGTGCCGTTTGATCCATTTGATATCGCATCGACGTAATGCCAGATCGTCACATTGGCCGCTTTTCTCAGTGAAACGCTTACATTCTTCATCTGCAAACTTATGTCGCGTGGTGCGCTATGCGGAGACACTAAAAGCAACACACTAGAACACAGAAGAAGGTTCTAAGTTGATGTAATCGGCCAGTAAGGGGCAGTACAATTCTAGTTTTAGTAATCGATTATTGACTTTTTAGCCGGCTTTGGTGCCTTGGACTTGACCGAGGTCCTTAAGCTTTGGCATGAAACGAGGTGTGGCAGCAACGTTACACGAGAGAACGTGAAAAGTGTTCATATGTAGTAAAAACCTAAGAAATCGGCCCGTTTTCTCCATTTGCTATCGCATCGAACTAATGCTAAATCGTCACATTGGCCGCTTCTCTGTCTCAAACGCTTACATTTATCGTCTGCAGACTTATGTCGCGTGGTGCGGTATGCGGAGACACTGAAAGCAACGCACTAGAACACAGAAGATGCTTATAAGTTGATGTAATCGCCCAGTCACAAGCAGTACAATTCAAGTTTTAACTATCGATTATTGACTTATTAGCCACCTTTGGTGCTTTGGACATGACCGAGGACCTTAAGTTTTGGCACGAAACGAGGTGTGGATGCCACGTTACACGAGAGAATGTGAAAAGTGTTCATATGTAGTAAAATCCTAAGTAATCGGCCCGTTTTCTCCATTTGCTATTGCGTCATAGTAATGCCATATCGTCACATTGGCCGCTTTTCTGTCTAAAACGCTTACATTTATCGTCTGCAATCTTATGCCGCATGATGCGGTATGAGGAGACACTAAAAGCAACACACTAGAACACAGAAGAAGCTTCTAAGTTGATGTAATCGGCCAGTAAGAAGCAGTACAATTCAAGTTTTAAATATCGATTATTGACTTATTAGCGGGCTTTGGTGCCTTGGACATGACCGAGACCCTAAAGATTCTTCATGAAACGTGGTGTGGCAGCCACGGTACACGAGAGGATATAAAAACTGTTCATATGTAGTAAAAATCTAAGAAATCGGCTAGTTTTTTCCTTTTGCTATCGCATCGAAGTAATGCCAGCTCGTCACATTGGCCGCTATTCTCTCTGAAACGCTTACATTTATCGTCTGCAAGCTTATGTCGCGTGGTGCGGTATTCTGAGACACTAAAAGCAACACACTGGAACAAGAAGAAGCTTCTAAGTTGATGTAATCGGCCAGTAAGACGCAGTACAATTGAAGATTAAGTTATCGATTATTGACTTATTAGCCGGCTTTGGTGCCTTGGACATAACCGAGGACCTTACGATTTGGCATGAAACGAGGTGTGGCAGCCACGTTACACGAGAGAATCTAAAAAGTGTTCATATGTACTAAACACCTAAGAAAATGGCCTTTTTCCTCCATTTGCTATCGCATCGACGAAATGCCAGATCGTCTCATTGACCGCTTTTCTCTCTGAAACGCTTACATTTATCGTCTACAACTTGTGTCGCGTGGTGCGGTATGCGGAGACACTAAAAGCAAGTCACTAGAACACAGAACAAGCTTCTAAATTAATGTAATCGTTCAGTAGGGAGCAGAATAAATCAACTTTCACCTATCGATTAAAGACTTATTAGCCGGCTTTGGTGCCTTGGACATGACCGAGGACCTTAAGATTTGGCATGAAACGAGTTGTGGCAGCCACGTTACACGAGAAGATGTGAAAATTGTTCATATGAAGTAAAAACCTAAGAAATCGGTCCGCTTGCTCTAGTTGCTATCGCATCGACGTAATGCCAGATCGTCACATTGGCTTCATTTCAGTCTGAAACGCTTACATTTATCGTCTGCAATCTCATGTCACGTGGTGCGGTATGCGGAGACACTAAAAGCGTCACACTAGAACACAGAAGAAGCTTCTAAGTTGATGTAATCGGCCGGTAAGAAGCAGTACAATTCAAGTTTTGGCTATCGATTATTGACTAATTAGCCCGCTTTGGTTGCTTGGACATGACCGAGGACCTTAAGATTTGGCATGAAACAAGGTGTGGCAGCCAAGTTACACGACAGAATTTGAAAAGTGTTCATATTAGTAAAAACCTAAGAAATTGGCCCGTTTGCACCATTTGCTATCGCATCGACGTAATGCCAGATCGTTACAATGGCCGCTTTTCTCTCTGAAACGTTTACATTTATCTTCTGCAAACTTATTCCGCGTGGTGCGGTATGCGCAGACACTAAAAGCAACACACTAGAACACAGAAGAGGCTTCTAAGTTGATTAAATCGGCCAGTAAGAAGCAGTACATTTCATGTTTTAGTTATCGATTATTGCCTGATTAACCGGCTTTGGTGTCTTGGACATGACCGAGGACCTTAAGATTTGGCATGAAACGAAGTGTGGCAGTCACGTTAAACGGGAGAATGTGAAAAGTGTTCATATGTTGTAAAAAACTAAGAAATCGACCCGTTTTCTCCATTCTCTATCGCATCGAAAAAATGTCAGATCGTCACCTTTGCCGCTTTTCTTTGTGAAACGCTTACATTTATCGTCTGCAAACTTATGTCCCGTGGTGCGGTATGCGGACACACTAAAAGCAACACACTGGAACAGAATAATCTTCTAAGTTGATGTAATCGGCACGTAATAAGCAGTACAATTCAAGTTTTAGTTATCGATTATTGACTTATTAGCCAGCTTTGGTACCTTGGAGATGACCGAGGACCTTAAGATTTGGCATGAAACGAGGTGCGGCAGCCACGTTACACGAGAGAATTTGAAAAGTGTTCATATGTAGTAACAACCCAAGAAATCGGCCCGTCTTCTCCATTTGCTATCGCATCGAAGTAATGCGAGATCGTCACATTGGCCGCTTTTCTGTCTGAAACCCTTACATTTATCGTCTGCAAACTCATGTCCCGTGGTGCGGTATGCGGAGACACTAAAAGTAACACACTAGAACATAGAAGAACCTTCTAAGTTACTGTAATCGGCCAGTAAAAAGCAGTACAATTCAAGTTTTTGTTATCGATTATTGACTTATTAGCCGGCTTTGGTGCCTTGGACATGACCGACGACCTTAAGATTTTGCATGAAACGAGGTGTGGCCGCCACGTTACACGAGAGAATGTGAAAAGTGTTCATATGTAGTAAAAACGTAAGAAATCTGCCCGTTTTCTCCATTTGCTATCGCATTGAAGTAATGCCAGATCGCCACATTGGCCGCTTTTCTCTCTGAAACGCTTACATTTATCGTCTGCAAACTTATATCGCGTGGTGCGGTATGCGGAGACACTAAAAGCAACACACTACAACACAGAAGAACCTTTTAAGTTGATGTAATCACCCGGTAAGAAGCAGTAAAATTCATGTTTTAGTTATCGATTATTGACTTATGATCCGGCTTTGGTAACTTGGACATGACCGAGGACCTCAAGATTTGGCATGAAACGATGTGTGGCAGCTACGTTACACGAGAGAATGTTAATAGTGTTCAAATGTAATAAAAACCTAAGAAATCGCCCCGTTTTCTCCATTTGCTATCGCATCGACGTATTGCCAGATCGTCTCATTGGCCGATTTTCTCTGTGAAACGCTTACATTTATCGTCTGCAAACTTATGTCGCGTGGTGCGGTATGCGGAGACACTAAAAGCAACACGCTAGAACACAGAAGAACTTTCTAAGCTGATGTAATCGGTCAGTAAGAAGCAGTAGAATTCAAGTTTTATTTATCGGTTATTGACTTATTAGCCGGCTTTGGTGCCTTGGACATGACCGAGGACCTTAAGATTTGGCATGAAACGTAATTGTAATAACAATGCACTGGTCTCTGAAACATGTTCCTCAGTGCTATTCGGCTGTGCATTTGAACTGGCAATATTCGCATTTTGAAAAGCAGATAATGTATCTTGACTTATTTGAGGAAACGGTGAGGATGCAAAACCTTAATCTGCAGTATTTGCAAGATTGTGTCCTGTCATTTCGGATTCCTGATGCGAGCTGTTGCCGACCGAGTGATCGATAATGCTTCCCTGTTCAATAATTGTTTCACTGTCTACACCATTATTTGGCGCCCGCTCCACTTATCTATGCACAATTACCAAATTACTTCTTTGAATGTCTGTTAATTCATTACACGTTGGTGCTGGTAAGCTCTGCTCGTCGTGACTGTCATTTCTCAGTTTACTTTGGAGCCTAGTGTTAAGTTTTTCACACGCCATAGTTATCACGCATTTCACACGATAAAAAGAAAAGCACAATTTGAAGAGTAAAAATAAGAAAACACATCATCATAGCACTGAAAATAATATCTAGTTAATTGAAAGCGCAGCTGCGAAATACTTCATGCAAATTTACATGCAAGCCACAACTGTTTTACTGTACAACAATGAAAAACTACAACTACAAAGGAGGTTCTCTTTACAATTACGCGCCAGCAATAAACAATGGCTACACTAATTACACAAATTACAAGAAAAAAATCAGAAGATTCCAGTGAGGTATCCTCGGCTAAGGGTCGACATACGAAACGTCCGCTTAGAAAATTTATAAATGACTGTGCTTAAACTGACACACAATATTTTTAGCGCAACGCAATCTGACTTTCGAAAATCCCTACAAAAGAATGGCCCTGACTAACAATAACCTATACCTTTCATGAATCACTCACTTCACATAAATCTTCGTTACTCGAACTACTGCAATACAGCGAGCGCCAATACTGCCAGCTAAATAAAAGATTCAAACTACTGAAGGCACTAACTACTGATAGCCATACTTAGCAAATGAAAGATTTTGATAGGGAACAAACAATGTATTTACCTTAACAGTGTTCAAAAGTCATTATATATATATATATATATATATATATATATATATATATATATATATATATATATAATCAGTTCATAACATCCAGTCTTACAAATTTACTCTCTCTGATGGACACACGTCCAGATCATCCACTCTCAAAATTGCGCCATCTCTCTCCCCACATCGACCACTGCTGGCGGCTCACCTCCAACTTTGAAACGCTACGTGCTGTTAACAGCCAACAGCCCAACACTACAATAGCAAATTCCAACAATGCGAACCAGCCACAGACTGCACAAAGCACAGTCAGTGATTTTCATATAGGGCGCTAGGTGACGTTACCAACATAAAAACCTAAACAGCCTACTTACACTTCAACCTCGTACAGTTTTGCGCTGGCTTCATACTAACGAAGTTGCTAAATTTCAGGCAAGATCTGTTATTAGCCGTAACTCATAACTAAGCATTTGCGGACCTATTTTTATATGAACTTTTTTCTTTAGTTTTACTTTTAGAAAACATATTAAAATATTTGCATATCTTCGTGAATCACTCTGTATATCCTACCAACCCTGGTACATGAAGAAGAATAATGATGCACTGTGGTGGCCGTTCTGTCACAGGAAATTGCGACTCCATTGAATTATACTAGGTCTGTTCAAAAAATTGCGGAATGTTGCCCACAAAATTTTTCTACGCTTACCTTTAATTTATTGTGTACGGTATCCTTCGAAATACTCTTCTCCACAATTGATACTCCGCTCCCAACGCCGTTCCACTTCCGCAGGCAGTCTTGGTACGCCTTTTGCTGGCTCGCACGAAGCGCCTTCTGCAGTTTTTTTTTAATCTCGTCCGTCGTTATAAACCTTCGTCCATTCATAGAGTATTTCAACTTTGGAAAAGAAACACTGTCCGAAGGGGACAGGTCTCTCATTTGTGCGATCGAAAAGCTCTTCACAGGTTGCGAGGCGAAAGTCTTTCCGGCCTTTACTCGTGAGTCGTGGGTCGAACTTGGCGGCGACACGATGCATTCCAAGATGCTGTGTCAGGATTTCAAGACATGATCCAACTGAAATTTTATATTCTTATGCAGTCTCTCGGACAGCCATTCTTCGACTGGCACGCACAATTTCGTTGAGATTCCTTACATGAGCGTCGAAGGACATCCTGAATGAGGGTCATATTTAACTTCCCTTCGGCCATTTTTAAACCGTGCGATCCATTCGTAACAACGAGTACGGCTTAAGCAATCATCACCGTAGGTATCCTGCATCATTAGGTGTGTCTCTGTAAAGGTTTTCTTGAGTTGCACGTAAAATTTAATGCAGACGCGTTGCTCCTCTAAGTCCGTCATCTCGAAATTCGCAAACTGTGCGACACAACGGTCTTCCTAATACAACACTGAACAATAAGAAAGAGTCATACAACAATGAAACTTCCAGCAGTTACAGATTAAACACAGGCGTGTGCAAGGATGCCAACCGCATTTTGCTCCAACTCACCATTGCCACTAAATTAAGAATGTTCCGAAATTTTTTGAAGAGACCTCCTATACCTACTAACGGTGTATACGTGGAGATAGTTACAATGACATCCAACATCGTCTTCTGGGTGGGATCACTTTTTTGTCAGATAGTGTATATCCCAATGGTAAATTCCCGGATATGGTTGCCCTGACAAAATTTTATCTACAAGTCCCCTCTACAACCCCTGTAACCCGATATAATTTTCTAGATCCTGAGATGTTTCATACTGCTTATGTGAGCTTGGAAAAGAGAATCGAGATCAACACCCACATAAACAGCATAAAATAATGAGTAGACAAATACAATTAAACCGGCAATCGCGTTCTGTTACTCATCTTTTGTTTCCAACTAAAGCGCTGTTACACTATACTATCTGACTAGGCACAAGCGTGTTGATCACAAAACATATTATATCTTACTAAGACTCAGAAACAGAAAAGTGAGACTAGAACATTATGAGAACAATATGTTATTAAGTGCCATTAGATAGTACACAGTTCTTCGATTGGCTAATCTGTAGCGTGATAATTTTTCTGGTATAATGTGCAGACGTTTGTCACATGACTATCACCACTGTATCGAACTACACACCATTCGAAACTACACTCATCTAGACTAACAGTAATTAATATTTTTCACTTCTATTGATATTTAACCATTTAAACCGCCTAGAACCTTAACTGAGGTTTAAGTTACCTCTGCTCGTTTGCTCTGATACTTTGTGGCCTTAGCTCTGTCTGACAACTGTTTTCCAAGATAACACGTGAGGAAAGCGAATTTTGTCCCCGAATTACATTCACATCTGTGTTATCTTGTCCATGATACTAAGATCTTGTCAACTACAGAATCCAAATGCTTCACATGTTTCTCTAGGAAACAGCGCTGACGCACTCACATTAATATTTCCTTAGTTGCCGACCGTCAAATCAGATGTGGGACTACTCAGCAGCTAGTGTCTATATGAAAGCTTTAGCTGGTCCGGAGGTGTTTAACTCACTGTATTTCCTTATGCGAAAGTATAATGTCGTGTGACATTGTGGGCTTGGATATCCTACGGGGTGGGTTTAGCTGCCTGGCGGAGAAGGTGTCCTTCTTGTGGGGTCTTGCCCACTCGTCGCTAATAGGGCGCCTATGGGATGCAGCGTTCTCGGAATGCTATACAACAATTCAAACAAATAACATTAGTAGTTTTAATTCTATAAAGCAATTGACAATACTTAATTTTGGAGATTTACAAGCAGTAGTCCCAAACGATGGGCGACAGGCAATATAGTTTAGAGTCCTTAATATGAGGACTGTTCAGGCAAGTTGACACACGTCACTGATAACTAACGTCCGCGATCCGGTGTCGATCTGAGCGACCGAGGCTAGAAGTAGCGGCGTTTATATTATCTTCTTCCAGATGTCGCTCTTGGCGCGGCGCGATTCAATTCCGCTCACCGTTGGCCGACGTTTCCTCACTGCTTTCTCTGCTGTTGCATTCCTCATCTTCGTTCCGGCGCTTGTGATTACACCAGAACACTTCCCCCTTCTGCATTGGCCCCTTTCCTTGAGGATACGTGACCGTTGTGCTGTACGTGTAATTGTAGGATGGAGACGAGTGATGATGTGAGAAGCAGAGGCTGAACCCCGTGCTTGCAAATAGCCTTTTGCTCTCAAATAACCCCCAAGGCGGCCAGAAAGCTTTACGTCCCCTTCCAGCGGACGATCACCATCAACAATGTCATATGTCCTCACTTCATGAGATCCTGGAAAGAGCTTTGGAGTCTAATTGAGGACTGGTGATCGGGAACTTCACGCCACCACCTCTTCTCCCCTTGCCTGTCAAGTACTGCAGAGAAGGGATTCTAAACGAGAAAGGAATGACAGGAAAAAAAATAAGACTAACTGAGAAAGTCAATACGACGATGAAAATGACGCAGCAAAGTATCAGAAATTAAAAATGACATTTAAAACTATTAACTGAATAAAAATAATAAAGTCTATTCATTAGATTTAGAAAGACATCAATAGATCTTTCTAAACATTCTTCAAAAAAAATACAAAAAAGGCCTGTAGATGTCTTTATTAAGAAGGCGTTGCAGCAATAAACATATGAGCATCCGCAAACAAGAAAAAAAACTGAAAGTAAACTAAGAGGTGTGACGCCGTTAACGAAGAGGAAAGAGCGGAGGGGGTACCGTGGCAAGACTTGCAGGTATCCGCCTGCTTGGCAGATGGGGCGTGGAGGCAGAAGAGTCGGGGGCCAACATCTGAGGCCTGGCCGCGGTATCCCCGGCACCACCACCGGGCGGAAGCCACTAAAGGACGGCGGAAGCCAAGAAGGACATCACAGTAGAATTGAAGAAATGTCTGGCTGGCACTGGTTTAGTGCATAAGAGAAAGGGTTGCGTGCCCATGCGCCTACCCTGCTCTGAAGTGCTATATACACGGTGATTTTTTCCACAGTATACAAAATCTAGGAATAGATCGATGAGAGAATATGGAACAAAAAAGGTCTAATGAACTTATGTCCGGAAATGTATGGTTTCCGTGCTAAAGACCTTTGTTCCATCATACATTGTTAAAGGGACTGAAGTCTAATACGCGCTGTACCATGCAGTTACTGTTACATTATGCATGGTTCCCTCCTGGAGGGTGGCACTGTTCCTCATAATCTATGTAATCAAAAGTATCCGGACACCTGACTGAAAATGACTTACAAATTCGTGGAGCTCTCCATCGGTAATGCTGCAATTCAATATGGTGTTGGCCTACTTACTCTTAGCCTCGATGATAGCTTCCACTCTCGCAGGCATACGTTCAATCAGGTGCTGGAAGGTTTCGTGCGGAATGGCACCCCATTCTTCACGGAGTGCTGCACTGACGAGAGGTATCTATGACGGTCGGTGAGGCCTGCCACGAAGTCGGCGTTCCAAAATATCCCAAAGGCGTTCTATAGGATTTAGATCAGGACTCGGTGCAGGCCTGTCCATCACAGAGATGTTACTGTCGTGTAACCACTCCGCCTCAGGCCGTACATTATGAACAGGTGCTTGATCATGTTGAAAGATGCAGTCGCCATCCGCGAATTGCTCTTCAACAGTGGCAAGCAAGAAGGTGCTTAAAACATCTATGTAAGCCTGTGCTGTGATAGTGACACCCAAAAAAACAAGTGGTTCATGCCTCCTCCATGAAAAACACTACCACACCGTAACACCGCCGACTCCGAATTTTACTGTTGGCACTACACACACTAGCAGATAACTTTCACCGGGTATTCGCCATACCCACACACTGTCATCGGATCGCCACATTGTGTACCGTGATTCTCACTTCACACAACGTTCTTCCACCGTTCAGTCGTCCAATGTTTACGCTTCTTACACCAAGCGAGGCGTCGTTTGGCATTTACTGGCGTGATGTGTGGCTTATGAGCAGCTGCTCGACCATGATATCCAACTTTTCTCACCTCCTGCCTAATTGTTATAGTGCTTGCAGTGGATCCTGATGTGGTTTGGAATTCCTTTGTGAAAGTCTGGATAGATGTCTGCGTATTACACATTACGACCCTCTTCAGCTGTCAGCGGTCTCTGTCAGTCAACAGACGAGGTCGGCCTGTACGCTTTTGTGCTGTACGTGACCCTTCACGTTTCCACTTCACTATCACATCGGAAACAGTGGAGCTAGGGCTGTTTAGGAGTGGGAAAATCTCGCGTACAGACGTATGACACAAGTGACACCCAATCACCTGTCCACGTTCGAAATCTGAGTTCCGCGGAGTACCCCAATCTGGTCTCCCACGATGTCTACTGACTACTGAGGTCTCTGATACGGAGTACCTGCAAGTAGATGGCAGTACAACGTACCTAATATGAAAAACGGATGTTAGGTGTCCGGATACTTATTTTCACATAGTGTACGCCATGCCCCAGCGCTCTTTCCTAGTATGGTAATTGATAATGTTGTGTCCGATTTACTTCTCTTGCTGACTCACCTTGTAATGGATGTGATACAGCGTAGTATACAATGGTTCCGTATTCGAATCGAGAACTTGCCGAGATGGTATTTACTTGCGGACAGGCAAATGGCAATGGGCGGCGAGCAGCGAGATTGTATCAGAAGACCTACCCCGCTGTCAACAACCACAGCATTCAATATTTGCAAGAATGTTTCGTCGTTTGTCTGAGACAGGTTCGTTTCAGGAAGCAGGAAACCATGAAGGACGTACCCGAAATGTTCGGATACCAACTTGGAGGAAAATGTGATTAACACCAAGGAATGCGACCGCCGAGTCGGTACCAGGCAGTTGCCCCGTCAGTACAGGATAAGCCAGACGACAGCGTGGAAATTCTCCATGACAGTTGTTACTACCTTTTCGCTTACAGGGTGTTCAGGGCTTACTAGCTATAGACTTACCACATCTGAAGCAATTTTGTCACTGGTTTTATAGGCAGCAACCATGATTTCGGGATTTGTGTCATCCATCCTATTCACAGAGGCCACATTTACGCGGCGTGGTATCTTCGACTTTCGTAACAGGCATTTGTGGCATAGTATCCAAAACCTCCATGGTATGGTGACAGCGAATCATCAGCATAGGTCCAGCCGGAACGTGTGGGTCGGGATAATTGGCGACCGTATTTTGGGACCAGTCTTCCTTCCAGGTCGCCTAACAGGCCGGAAATATGGGCGTGTCTTGCCGTCCCTGCTGGAAGAAGTACCATAGATGATTTGAAGGGTAATGAGGGTGCTACATAATGGTTCTCCAGCCCACTTCACCATTAACGTCGGTACGCATCTTAATATTGTCTTCCCTGGTCGATGGATCGGATGAGGGTTCCAGTCACATGGCCTCCTCTTTCACCGGCTCTCAACCCGTGCGATTTCAGGTTATGGGACCATCTCAAAAGTATCGCGCATGAAGAGCCCGTCGCAGATGTTGAGACACTGGAACAGCGTATTCATGCTGCATTTGAAACTGTTCGGATGCAGCCTGGACAATGTGATCGGGTGAGACAGAACTTGCCTTGAGGAACACGGAAACCATTTTCAACACATGCTGTAACTGTAGCTGCGTGGTACAGCGCCTATTAGACCATAGTCACTGTAATAATGTAATACTGAATAAATGGTCTCTAGCATGGAAACCATGCATTTCCTCAGGCCGGAGTGACCGAACGGTTCTAGGCGCTACAGTCTGGAACCGTGCGATCGCTACGGCGGCAGGTTCGAATCCGGCCTCGGGCATGGATGTGTGATGTCCTTAGGTTAGTTAGGTTTAAGTAGTTGTAAGTTCTAGGGGACTGATGACCTCAGACGTTAAGTCCCATAGTGCTCAGAGCATTTGCACCAAGCATTTCCGGACGCAAGTTCATTAGACCTTTCTTGCTCCGCATCCTCTCATCGATCAATCCCTGGAGTTTGTACACTGTGAAAAAAATCACCCTGTAGAAACGTAGCACAGGGAGTCTCAGGCGTCAGCAGAGGGGCTGGTGCAGACCGCGCGTGGTACCATCCAGCTGAGCGGGGTGACGTAAAGATCGTGCGGTGGTAATTGGCGAGGAAGGTGAGGTATCACAGTCGGCGCTACATTTCATTGTCGGCGGTTCGTGAGTACTGCCAGAAGTCAAGGCGTGATTTATCGCCGTCATTATGCAGGTAAGTAATCGTCCTTCCCTTGACCCGTACAACAGCGTGACTTTTGATGGCGGGGATATGAGTGTCCTCAGCATGGATGAAAGTCTGTGCATCAATCGAATCCGACGGAACGCGGAGTTAGCAGGCACCGAACTGTCGACCCAGTTTACAGAAGTCATTGGTGGCAGCACAAATCAGGTGGCAGTCATCATTTTCCACGAGGTGGTGCCCGACAATCCGATTGCGCCACCCTGTAGAAACGTAGCACAGGGAGTCTCAGGCGTCAGCAGAGGGGCTGGTGCAGACCGCGCGTGGTACCATCCAGCTGAGCGGGGTGACGTAAAGATCGTGCGGTGGTAATTGGCGAGGAAGGTGAGGTATCACAGTCGGCGCTACATTTCATTGTCGGCGGTTCACACACAGATTTGTGGCGCATTTTGTTCATACAACATGATAACATGTTAGAGGGAAATAAAGGCTGGTGGACATGGCGCCAAACCGTGGACCACCTCGTCGATGGATGCCTAAGTTCTACATTGTCGTTGACGGATGTGCAGCACAGTAGTGGAGTGCAGAAATCTTTGGTTCGAGGAAGGCGCGTGTTAGATGAGTGATTGAGAGCGTTACTGAAGTCGACGATGAAATCAGAAATGTATGCCACATAGGGCGTGATGTGTCCTACTGATACCGGCGGTGATATGTACATGAGGATGTGCAGCAAGCCGCACGTGAGGGAAGCGCCCTGTACCTAACCTTGTGCATGGTGGTCACGTACATATACACTGCTCGGAGTGGCACATTGGCAAGACCGAGGCTCCCCGCTGTCATGGGGAGGGTGAGCGTTTCGTAACGCACCTTAAAGACCGTACCGGCTGTAAGAAAGGAGATCTGGATGCTGCGTCCAATATCTGATGGCAGTTTGATGTGGACCATCTTGGAAGTCATATGTTGATTGAGGCATTCGATACTTTATAAGAATCTGGTAGGAGGAGGAGATTTTGTCGCATTGCCATGCGGATAAATTAAAAAGTACGCTGAAAATTAGTGGCAGTGGAGCGGCGCACCATCAGGGTGAAAATAATACCAAGGTATCATAGGTTCTGCACGCACTGGAGGGGTGCTAAGTCGTCGTGTGAAAGGCTGCGTCCAATGGACATCGCCGAAGCTTTAACGACACGCATGGTACTGCCTGCAGCAGCTCCGTACATTGCTATCAAGTCGGATATTATCTGCGTTTTGATCGGCGAGCGGACTAAGAGGAGAAGTACGTCCGTATACGCACGACTACGAAAATTCTACTATCGAGCCGTGAGACCAGAAAGGTACCACGGATAAGGAGATGGGTACTCGCTCTATCCACCACAGAGAGAGTACATGCTCTCGATATACTGCATTATTTTCCAATCCTTATAACACATTCCGATCAAATAGGGTCTTTTGTAACACTTTAAATTTGGTGTACATTTATGACCTATTGTACGTTTGTAGCAGACATCTGACTCTCTCAGTAAATGCTCTGTTCTCTTCAGCATGAGCTACACTGACACTCTTCGAGTCTGTGCAGAACCGAACACACCCCTCAAATGGTAGGAGAGAGTTGCTGGAGTGGATGTCAGACGGACGCACAGCAATCAATACTTCCAGTCTGGCTGATACGGAGCACATCACGTGGCCTCGGCTGGAGGGCTGAGCGTGGGTGGAGCGCGTGGCTCTCTCCATGGTTACGGCAGGCGCGGACAGCTATTGAGCGAGCGGCAGCGCCGGTGGAGGGGAAATACTGTCTTTCATATAATGAGTAACTTCACGTTTACGAACTGCGCTGGCTTGCAACGTGGATGTCCTAGACTGGTGATCATACTTGAAGATAAGTTTGTGTTTTAAAATTCACATTACTGAGTGAATCCTTCAGACTGACAGAAAGCATTCACGGAAATGATTGTAGATATATTTCAGTAACGAATATAAGATTATGCAAGTAAATAATCAAGATTATAAGATACTGAATAAATTTATGATGAGTGTATCAAAAGATGTACTGTCCGAATGGCCGAATAGCGAAAACACAGTGTAAGATAAGTGATTTTAGAAGGGACTACGTGCACACAAGAAAGATAAGCCAAGGGCATCTGACTCGTTATGGTAATTTTCTGAACAGACAACATACAGGTACATAATTACTTGCTGGTGATGAAATTTATATTTCGAAGTATGTCGTTTTGGAAAAAATTCAGTGCGAAAACTTTCAGATCTAAATTATGTTCGCCTTCTTCCTCTTGTTTGTTCTGTGAAGTAATCCATGCAAAATGAGCTGTAAAATTGCAAAAGTAATCGTTTTCATTGGTATGGTAACGTGCTGCGCACCAGATACACAGCTCGTGGAGTTTTGTTGACTCTCAGCAGCAACAATAGTACAGTATAAAGAAAAATAACGTCTTTCCTTTTAATATAACTCTCTTCTTGAAGCAGTACAAACAGGAAACGTTTCATACAATAAATTCTTGTTTTAAGTTCAAAAATGTGTGTAAAATCTTAGGGGACTTACTGCTAAGGTCATCAGTCCCTAAGCTTAAACGCTACTTAACCTAAATTATCCTAAGGACAAGCACACACACCCATGCCCGAGGGAGGACTCGAACCTCTGCCGGGACCAGCCGCACAGTCCATGACTGCAGCGCCTTAGACCGCTCGGCTAATCCCACGCGGCAGGGACTTAACTGCTAAGGTCATCAGTCCATAAGCTTACACACTATTTAACCTAAATTATCCTAAGAACAAACATAAATTTTCTCAGCATGTTATAGTCTTAGGTGATTTCAATTTACCAGATGTAGACTGGGACACTCAGATGTTTGGCTCTGAGCACTATGGGACACAACTGCTGAGGTCATTAGTCCCCTAGAACTTAGAACTAGTTAAACCTAACTAACCTAAGGACATCACAAACATCCATGCCCGAGGCAGCATTCGAACCTGCGACCGTAGCGGTCCTGCGGTACCAGACAGCAGCGCCTTTAACCGCACGGCCACTTCGGCCGGCACTCAGATGTTTAGGACGGGTTGTAGGGACAGAGCATCGAGTGACATTATACTGAGTACGCTATCCAAAAATTACCTCGAGCAATTAAACAGAGAACCGACTCGTGGAGATAACATCTTGGACCTACTGATAACAAACAGACCCGAACTTTTCGACTCTGTAAGTGCAGAACAGGGAATCAGTGATCATAAGGCCGTTGCAGCATCCCTGAATATGGAAGTTAATAGGAATATAAAAAAAGGGAGAAAGGTTTATCTGTTTAGCAAGAGTAATAGAAGGCAGATTTCAGACTACTTAACAGATCAAAACGAAAATTTCTGTTCTGACACTGACAATGTTGAGTGTTTATGGAAAAAGTTTAAGGCAATCGTAAAATGCGTTTTAGACAGGTACGTGTCGAGTATAACTGTGAGGGACGGGAAAAACCCACCGTGGTTCAACAACAAAGTTAGGAAACTACTGCGAAAGCAAAGAGAGCTTCACTGCAAGTTTAAACGCAGCCAAAACCTCTCAGACAAACAGAAGCTAAACGATGTCAAAGTTAGCGTAAGGAGGGCTATCGGTGAAGCGTTCAGTGAATTCGAAAGTAAAATTCTATGTACCGACTTGACAGAAAATCCTAGGAAGTTCTGGTCTTAGGTTAAATCAGTAAGTGGCTCGAAACAGCATATCCAGACACTCCGGGATGATGGTGGCATTGAAGCAGAGGATGACACGCGTAAAGCTGAAATACTAAACACCTTTTTCCAAAGCTGTTCCACAGAGGAAGATCGCACTGCAGTTCCTTCTCTAAATCCTGGCACAAACGAAAAAATGGCTGGCATCGAAATAAGTGTCCAAGGAATAGAAAAGCAAGTGGAATCACTCAACAGAGGAAAATCCACTGGACCTGACGGGGTACCAATTCGATTCTACACAGAGTACGCGAAAGAACTTGCCCCCCTTCTAACAGCCGTGTACCGCAAGTCTCTAGAGGAACGGAAGGTTCCAAATAATTGGAAAACAGCACAGGTAGTCCCAGTCTTCAAGAAGGGTCGTCGAGCAGATGCGCAAAACTATAGACCTATATCTCTAACGTCGATCTGTTGTAGAATTTTAGAACATGTTTTTTGCTCGAGTATAATGTCGTTTTTAGAAACCCAGAATCTACTCTGTAGGAATCAACATGGATTCCGGAAACAGCGATCGTGTGAGACCCAACTCTTTGTTCATGAAACCCAAAAAATATTAGTTACAGGCTCCCAGGTAGATGCTATTTTCCTTGACTTCCGGAAGGCGTTCGTAACAGTTCCGCACTGTCGCCTGATAAACAAAGTAAGAGCCTACGGAATATCAGACCAGCTGTGTGGCTGGATTGAAGAGTTTTTAGCAAACAGAACACAGCATGTTGTTATCAATGGAGAGACGTCTACAGACGTTAAAGTAACCTCTGGCGTGCCACAGGGGAGTGTTATGGGACCACTGCTTTTCACAATATATATAAATGACCTAGTAGAATGTGTCGGAAGTTCCATGCGGCTTTTCGCGGATGATGCTGTAGTAAACAGAGAAGTTGCAGCATTAGGAAATTGTAGTGAAATGCAGGAAGATCTGCAGCGGCTAGGCACTTGGTGCAGGGAGTGGCAACTGACCATTAACATAGACAAATGTAATGTATTACGAATACATAGAAAGAAGGATCCTTTATTGTATGATTATATGATAGCGGAACAAACACTGGTAGCAATTACTTCTGTAAAATGCCTGGGAGTATGCGTGCGGAACGATTTGAAGTGGAATGATCATATAAAATTAATTGTTGGTAAGGCGGGTACCAGGTTGAGATTCATTGGGAGAGTCCTTAGAAAATGTAGTCCATCAACAAAGGAGGTGGCTTGCAAAAGACTCGTTCGACCTATACTTGAGTATTGCTCATCAGTGTGGGATCCGTACCAGATCGGGTTGACGGAGGAGACAGAGAAGATCCAAAGAAGAGCGGCGCGTTTCGTCACAGGGTTATTTGGTAACCGTGATAGCGTTACGGAGATGTTTAGCAAACTCAAGTGGCGGACTCTGCAAGAGAGGCGCTCTGCATCGCGGTGTAGCTTGCTCGCCAGGTTTCGAGAGGGTGCGTTTCTGGATTGAGGTATCGAATATATTGCTACCCCCTACTTATACCTCCCGAGGAGATCACGAATGTAAAATTAGAGAGATTCGAGCGCGCACAGAGGCTTTCAGACAGTCGTTTTTCCCGCGAACCATACTCAACTGGAACAGAAAAGGAGGTAATGACAGTGGCACGTAAAGTGCCAACCGCCACACACCGTTGGGTGGCTTGCGGAGTATAAATGTAGATGTAGATGTAGATGTAGACACACTTCCACGCCCGAGGGAGGACCTGAACCTCCGCCGGGCCCAGCAGCACAGTCCATGGCTACAGCGTCTGAGACCGCTCGGCTAATCACGCGCGGCTTGTTTTAAGTAAAAATATTTCTGTCATCACATTCCGTCAAGAAATGCAAACAGCATACCCCTCATCTAATGAATATTCTCTATTACAGTAAAACATATTGTTTGTTACTTATGGGACTCACTGCTGAATACAACGATAATGAAAAAATTTTCTTAAATTAAAAATCGCAGTTGGTGTTGAATACCGAATACAAGACACAATTATTGTTGCTCATAATCGTTCACATGCTGTTAGCTAAATTTATATTCCATGGCTGTGTGAAACAGGATGCGCTAAAAATTTTCCTAATTACTAATAGGTTCTCACTAAAAGCAAGACTGAGTTTAGGCTACATAACATAACTGACTACAGTTGATAAGGTGTAAGATGAACTTCGAAATAAACAAACAGGATGCAAGAAGAATAATTTCTAAGTTCTCAAACCCTGTAAGCTATTTGTTTGAAGATACTTTTATAGAAGAAGCAGAGAACTTAGGGTCATGCGTTATAATTGGCCTTGGAATAAGAGAGAAACATAAAAAAGACATGGTGACCAGGGCCAGTATGACGGAAGAATCCAACAGCCTACGTTATTTGAAAATTAAATGGAAAGCGGAAGGAAGGGAAGCTGGAACCCACAATCTCTCGAAAATTACGTGTCAAATCAGTTTCGTTGACGTCTTCGTCAAAAGAGTGGTAAACTGATTCCATTTTGTTAAACTAATGAGAATACTAGGAGAAGATACACAACTATTTCATCAAAATACCATTGTGTGTGTGTGTGTGTGTGTGTGTGTGTGTGTGTGTGTGTGTGTGTGTGGAGAGGGAAGGAGCACGGCGGAGGGGAAGGTGAAGCTGGGTGAGAGGCGGAAGGAGGGATCTAGAATCATGTTCAGAATTAAGTGTCCAATCAAAATGCCAAATGGATTCCTGTTGAAGAATCTGCAAGGGAGGAATAAGAGAGTCGTGGATAATGCCTAAAGGATGGGCAGTGAAGGTGCTAGGACGAAAGTATTATTAGTGGACAATATGGGGTGTGTCCACCCTTCACCTTTGTCGTGAAAAGACAGTTGTCAGCAGCGAGTTTCATTCTAACACACTCTTTAGTTACAAGTCACAGAACATTTACAACAAAAGAGTTTACAACAAGTCATGTTTGCAAAAGTGAGCGTTGCAAATTAGAGATATGAATGTGTTGAGCACCTCAATTTCCAGCATCCCACCCACCCTCGTCAACCTTCAGGGTGGGATGACCAGCTGAACCAGACGTACTGTCTTCTGTCCTTTCCGCTATACACAGCTTTCTATTTTCCCTTTCCTCCACATATATCTCGGGCTTCCGTCCTCTTGAACCAACGCCAAATCACCCGGACGGAATGCAACAGATCTCGCAATGTGCCTCTAACTTCGTGGAATCACCTAAGCTCCTGGTCCACCTTTGCCAGAAGTCGTCTGCCAGTTTTTTTCCGTAGTTTACATCCTTTGGTCAGATTGTGGGTGACAATAGGTTCTGGACACGTGGGCACTTTTAACAAGCCATCACCAACCAGAAATTGTGCTAGCGACAGGGGTTCTGTATCATCACCCAGAGAGATTGGCCTCGAGTTTGCTGCGGCTTCAGTGATGGCCAGAGTGGTCAGAGTTTTTCTGCAGTTAATCTTGATCGTCCCAACACCCTCTGTAAGCTTCACTTGACAACGCCCTTCAACCTCTCCCACCATCTTCTTCACCAACATGCTTATGACGCAATGAATTTCCAAGTGATCCCGTTCTTCGCGAAGAAGCGATGGGTCTCCCAGGCGGTCAGGGAGTTTTATAGATCCAACAATTCTTTGTTGGTAGAGTAAAAGGTCTTTGTGTTGTCGGTGTAGATAGTGTGCGGCAGTGGATGTCTACTAGCAGATCTCTGTGAAACCATCAAAAATGTGTCGTTGTTCATATTAGAGCAAAGTTCTAAAGGTATTGCACATGTTCCCGCGTTAGCGAAGAGAGTTGTACAGGCCGTTTCCAAGGGCATGCATATCTTGGCGTAGAGAGGCCCTGAAAAGACTGTACCAGTGACAGTAAAGAGCTTAGATGGTATCATTCGATCTGCATGTGGAGGTGCTTCAATTTTTTGTCCTGTTGTATTCTTCATGATATTGCATGGTAAACATGTATACAGAACCCATTCAATGGTATGAGGACCTTTAAGTATCCAAAATTCTTTCCAAAGTTCGGATAACACTATTCTGACACCAAGATGATGAAGATCAACGTGTTTGTTAAATGTGAGGTGTCTCGTAAAGTGATGTAACCACTCTATGAATATTGGATGTCGTTGTTCCCAGGTGGATGAGTCCATCTTCAATGAATAGATGAAAGCGTCCAATTTTAGATTCTTGCGGGGTCGGTTCACCGTTCTGGATTGCATGAAATTCCCGTGTGAAACATTGGTGTTAGACTGGTTTAATCCAGTAAGCTCAAATGGTTCAAATGGCTCTAACCACTATGGGACTTAACGTCTGAGGTCATCAGTCCCCTAGAACTTAAAACCACTTAAACCTAACTAACCTAAGGACATCACATATATCCATGCCCGAGGCAGGATTCGAACTTGCGACCGTAGCGGTCGCGCGGTTGCCATACTGAAGCGCCTAGAACCGATCGGTCACACCGGCCGGCAATCAAGTAAGCGCTTTCACTTGTAGGCTCTATTGTTGTGAACTGTTCAGCAAGTTTTAATTTGTGACGAATGTTATGTGTGAAGCGAAAGATCCAACCTGTCGTGCGATTTAATCTTCAGCAGGAACTGAATTAGGAAACGTCTATGATGCCAAGAGGTTTTTTACATTCTTCCTTTCTTGCGGGAGATCATGACTCATATTAGGAGTACCAGATGGCCAACTTATTCTGGGCGTGTAAGCCATGGTGGTCCCTTCCACCAAACATGTGAAGATTGGATTTGATTACCAATAAGGCCCCGCGTTAGGTGATCCGCTGCGTTGTCACGTCCAGAACAATGTCTCCACTGACGAGGCGACGTGTGTTTATGAGTATTTGTCACTTTATTGCAGATGAAAGTCTTCCATCGATTCCCGTAACTGCGTATCCATCCCACTGTCCACAAAGTTGCCTGAGCATGTCGTACTTTGCAGCTGTGCAGAAATAACTTAGTAATAGTGCTCCCACAAGTTCACCTAGAGGTTTCAGGCGTGACAATATTATCCTTTTGGCAGGTACAGGTCTGTTTTTGCTACAGTCTAAGTGAATCATTGTGTTGTAGTGTAGAACACTGTGGATGAGCAGAGCTGCCCCGTACTATCGTTCCGAAGCTTCACAAAATACTTGAATCAGAACAGCGTGATCTTTAGTAGTTAGTATCCATTGCGGGATACGGAGAGGTACAGAGGTGCAATGGACACCCAAGTATTCCATCGTGTTGCCAGATTGTTGGACAGCAATTATTCCCATCAGTTCCCCTACACCATGTTTCTTGGAATAATAATTTTGCCATGATTCATACTTGACAGAATAACCATAGTCGTAAAATTTAGTTGTAGTCTGTTATAGTTTGCTTTTTGTAGTAGGTCTATCAGATAAATTTTCTGTGACATCATCCGTGTTAATGTATAAACTGTCGATTGCTGTGTCCCAGTACACCCCTAAAACTTGAGTAGCTGCAATGATCTCTCGACCTTCGGTGTTTCGTATATTCTGTAACTAATTTCAAGAAGTGGCCCATTGCGCTAATACACTGAAGCGCCAAAGAAACTTGTATAGGCATGATTATTCAAATACAGAGATATGTAAACGGGCAGAGTATGGAGCTGCGGGCGGCAACGCTTATATAAAACAAGTGTCTGGCGCAGTTGTTAGATCGGCTACTGCTGCTACATTGAAAGGTTATCATGATTTAAGTGAGCCTGAACGTGGTGTTGTAGTCGGCGCACGAGCGATGGGACACAGCCTGTCCGCGGCAGCGATGATGTGCACCGTGAATATCAGGAATCCCATGAAACATCGAATTTCCGACATCGTTGCGGCTGGAAAAAGATCCTGCATGAATGGGATCAACGACGACTGAAGAGAATCGTTCAACGTGACAGAAGTGCAACACTTACGCAAACTGCTGCAGATTTCAATGCTGGACCATCAACAAGTCTCAGCGTGCGACCCATTCAACGAAACATCATCGATATGGGCTTTCGTGTGCTATTGATGACTGCACGACACAGAGCTTTACGCCTCGCCTGGTCCTGTCGACTGGAAACATGTTACCTGGTCGGACGAATCTCGTTTCAAATTGTATCGAGCGGATGGACGTGTACGGGTAAGGACACAGCTTCACGAATCCCTGGACCCTGCATATCAGCAGGGGACTGTTCAGGCTGGTGGAGACTCAGTAATGGTGTGGGGCGTGTGCAGTTGGAGGGCTATGGGACCCCTGATACGTATATATACGACTCTGACAGGTAACACGTACGTAAGCATCCTCTCTGATCACCCACATCCATTCATGGCCATTGTGTATTCCGACGGACTTGGGCAATTCCAACAGGACAATGCGGCATCCCACACGTCCAGATTGCTACAGAGTGGCTTCAGGAACACTCTTCTGAATTTAAACACTTTCGCTGGCTACCAAACACCCCAGACATGAACATGATTGAGCATATCTGGGATGCCTTGTAACGTTCTGTTCGGAAGAATCTCCACCCCCTCGTACTATAACTGATTTAGTGATATGCCTAAAGAGAACAGGTTAAATGTGCATGTGAAAAAACAGAGTAATGTGAGGTGCCCATTGGTTTGAAAGAGGTACGAGCGGAATTTATTGCATATCAGAAAACATTTATTTGAGAAATATTGTACAGTTGCAAAGAAGATAAAGAAAAAGTCTGATGGTGTTTTTGAAATACAACATCAGAAGTACGATATTTAAATAAATAACTTGCTTGTGTTTAATTTCATATCACTCTCATTAAAGTCAAAGTATTACACTTGTTAATATCATTACTTTCAATGCTGCGCCTGTAATCATGTAGCAGCAGAAAATTTCCTAAGACACTAACTCACCAGTCGTAATGAAACTGAATGATAATGTTACATTTCGTGGGGATATATTTGGCTTGTCAGTACCTCACATAGTCCGTATCATGGCAGGGTTGGTGAGATATGTTCTTCACAAGGTCTTTGTTGATGGTAACTTGTCCTGTGAAGACGCAAAAGAAAACCTGAAGAAGAAGAAGAAGAATGGAATACTCATTCCTGACAATATACGAGTAATTATTGTACGTCCATCCAATTCTGGCAAGACTAATGTTCTCATGACGCTGCTAGCACGCATAGATGGAGACCGATTTGAACATGTTTGTGTATTTTCGAAGACACCGTTTCAGACCAATTATCGGCTATTTCAGGAGATACTGCGTAGTGTAAAATGCGTTACGCACCTGAGAAAGTAAAGCCAAATGCTGCGTTCATATTTGACGATATTGCTGTGGAAAACAAAGACCAAATTCGAAAATATTTATGTTTTGGTCTTCATAAGGGTGCTGATGTATTTCATCTAAGCCAAACATATTCCATAATCCCAAAACTGTTAGTCAGGGATAATGCAAACCTCGTTATAGTCTTCAAACAAGACAATGCTAATTTAAAACACATTTACGAAGCGCATGTAGGAACTGACATCTCATCAAATGATTCTGTAAACATATGTGCCGACTGCTGGAATCATTCACAATATGGGTTTCCCGTCATTGATAAAACAAGAAAACTGAATGATGACAGGCATAGGCGAAACTTCCAAGAGTTTCTGTATATATAGACTGGTAAGAGAGGTGAGTGCAGTAGTATACGTTCACCATGGACAAATTCGTGCTCGTATCTGGCTCTCAACCTGAGAGAACGAGTGTGCATAGACAGATCATTCGCTTGTACATGGATGCAAAAATTCAGACTGTCGTGCATAAAGTTGGAGGTGTGTGCAAGGAGCTACAGGCGTATTACAAGACGCCTCTGAGAATGATCAACGCGTTAAACGAGTTAGTTACTGAAATCGGTAGGAAAGTAACCGATTTAACTCAAAAGGTGTAGGTTACTGCGGGCAAAATAGATGCAGAAGCCCTTGTTATTGAGAAGGGAAAGCAGGCACATAATAAGACGAAGAAGAGCGGACATATAAAGCCTCACACTGCAGAGAAGTATGATTAGTATACACCGAGATGTCAACAAAGCAGGAAGTAATTCAGGCTTGGAATGCTGTTCGAGAGAAATTACGGTTGCTACGGTTAGGGCATATGGGTCGACAGCTAGTTACTGAGTCTCTCGGATAACTCTCAGCAAAAACAAAACGACACGATAACGATGGTGTTGCCATCCGTCATGCCTCAAGCCAAATAGAAAGAACATTCTTCGTCAACAGGGGAAGACCGTACATGCTGGGTATGCAGCCTATAAATGTAACTGATGACACAATACAGATTGGTGATACGCAGTTTGAGAGAACATCAGGCTTATTGAATCTTACTCTCCTAATAGCCACAAAAAAAAAAAAATACTTAGTTACTGATAGGGGAAAGTACCGTGAAATTTTGCATTTGACTGATGTACATAAGATCGCAAAGAGCTAGAGCAAAAATAAATATAAAACCATTATAGAAACAGTACTTGGTGGTGAAAATAACTACAGCAGCAGCGGTGATGGTATTGACAATGAGCATAAAGCAGTAAACAGTCGAATCCTGTAGTACATATATTTTGACGTCCCCAACATGTTGTGGGCCTTTTATAAATAAAATATTTTGAATCTAAAATCTTAAAATTTTTTACAGCTTTTAAAAAACTAAAAAAAATCTCATAATCGAGACTCATTCTAGCAAAGGCGCGAAGGAAGAGGAGGTAAGGGGACAGAGCGAATGAACTGGGCTATTCATTTAAGAAATCAAAGCTAGCCAAAATGGCTATATGCCTTAACTTTCTTAACGCACGGTTGATCTCCCGTTGTTTGAAGATGTTAAAAACTTTTCCTTTGCGCTCCGTAAGCAAAATTGTAAAACCACATCTAATACCAAAATCTGAGTAACCTGTTCCGGATAACCGTGAACTCAAGTCAGAACTGGAATCCGAACCAGAAATACGTTTCTTAAGCCTAATTTCCTAGGTCCTTCCAGTTTGACCCACATATTTCGACTTTCAATCACTGTTGATGTTGTAAACACCCGACAACTCGTGAAGCTCGCGTTTTGCCCTCGATCTGTGTTTAAACTTCAGTCCATATTTACTAGGAATGAAATATGCTGGGTCAGTACCTTTTGCAGCCAACTGTACACCCATTCTGTTTGAAACAGTTCCATAGCACAGAATACTATGATCAGAAAAAATCCAGGGGCCATTCTCCTGCACGGGGAGTCATGAAAATGAAACATCCTGTTGATCCTGAGCCGGAGCAGTTCTATGGTTCTTTCCCTTTTCCTGTTTTAAAAGGCTCTTCTTAATAATCGGGGCAAAATCAGCGTGGTACACATTAGAACCTGGTACGAACTGGATGGCCCGATATTAGCGTTCATAAGCTACTTTATGTAATGGGGCGTTACGTAATCCATGAAGCACTGACCGGAAACCTGCCTTTTTATACTCCAGAGGGTTGGAGGAAAAGTTGTGAATAGCCAAATCCGTGGTTGCTGGTTTCTCAAAACGATTCCCCGACATAGTGACTGACATGTCCAAAAATGGTAACATTCCATTTCTGGACACTACGTTAGGGAATTCTTTAGAGAATGGCATTTATAGCGACCAGTAACCACTAATTTGGTTCTTCACAGCTCTTCCTATCACCCTCTAAAGTACATAAAGGCAGCTTTCCGTTCAATGCTCTTTATAGATTGCGTAACGCCTCATTACGTTAACTAGCACATGAATGCGAATATAGGGCCATCCAGTTCATTGCACGTTCTGATTGATACCATGTATATTTTGTCCCGATGACAAGAGCCTTCCAAAAAAAAAAAAAGAAAAAAAAAGAGGAAAGAGCCGTAGGACTTCTCTGGCCCAGGATCAACAGGATATTTCATCTTCATTACTTAACGTGGAGGATAATGGCCCTACGGTCTTTTCTTATCATAATATTCAGTACTATGGAACGGTTTCAAATAGAGCGGGTATACAGTTGGCTACAAAAGATATTGTCCCCGTAAATTTCATTCCTATGAATAACACGCTGAAGTTTAAACACAGGGAAAGGATGAAACGTGGACCCCAGAAGTTGTCAGGTGTTTACAACATCACAAGTGATAATTTTCAGACGAAATATATGGGGCAAACTGGAAGGTCGTTGAAAGATAGGTTTAAGTAACACATTTCTTGTTCGGATTCCAGTTTTGCCTTGCGTTCACATTTATCCGGAACGTCTCAATCAGCTTCTGGTATTACATGTGGTTTTACAATCTTGCATACGGGACGCAAGGGTGATATCTTCGACCAGTAGGACATATACCGTGCATTAAGATAATCTTCAAACCAACCACTTAATTTTCAAAATGAATTATTCTTAAAGTCATTTTGGCTAGCTTTGATTACTTAAATGAATAGTGTGGTTCATTTTCACTGACCCCTTACCTCCTCTTCCTTGGTGTCTTTGCTAGAACGATTCTCGATTATTGAAAATTTTTAAGAATCGTTCAAATTTGTTTTTTAGATTTTTTAAACTGTAAGAAATTTAAAGAATTTAAATTCGAAATGTTATGTTTGCAAATGGCCCACAACAAGTTCTAGGCTTTTATCCCTATGTCTGTGAGTTATTAATATGTTTATTTTTGTACGATCGATTCCCAATTGTTTCCTTAAAGGTCATCGGATGATATTTACGCTTCCGCGCATGCGCCGCGTCTCTCGGGGCTATGTTTTCATATCCTGCTATTTCATGTATGCCAGTCGCAGCATTCCGTTCCGGCGCGGATTCGGCTGATGTACCGTTTACACTATACTTCGTCTTTGCCCCTCCTCCATCTTCTTTTCGGTTCTTTTTATAACGTACTCTCTGGTCCCATTTGTTAATAGGTTCGAGTCTCACGCTGAATTTTTAATCCATGGCTATCGGTTTATGTGCAACTTCCCGAATTTTAAAGAAAGGGTTGGGCTCGGTATGTAAAATAGGCTTCACTACCGTAAGTCTTGCGGCCACTTTTTATCACCGTGATATGGTCTTTGCGTAACACTGCCCACAGTTTCTTTCTTGTTTTTTACTCAGATTTGCACCTAATGATGTAATTTACAATAAGAAACCGTCCGTGGATTTAATAAAGGATTTAGAACAGCTGCGGCGGATTTTATTCAATACGCTTCTGTTTTTTATTGTCTGAACGGCTTATCGCCACGTTTCACTCGCGTACAAGCCTGCATTTAAGATAAATTCGGACTGGAAAGACTTCCTAACATTTAAATTTATTATCAGTGTAAGCAACTTCATAGTACAGTTCATAGTAGTTTGCGTAATATGAATGTAGAGGGAAAACTCTGTTTTATCTTGCGTTTCAAGAGCTGGCTGGACAGTCCTGGCGATATGTGCTGTCATATGTCCTCCGAGTTCACTACATCATGCGCGACGGTGTCAGCGTTGGCAGGCTGTAAACAATTTCTGGTTTCCGTATCGCTGAGCACCGCCTGGCGGAGTAACGGGTTGCTATCCGCTCACATTGGCCGGGAGCGACACTGCGTACAGAGAAGCATCAGGTGCGCGCGCCTTGTGGACGAGCATATCTGACCATCTGGACAGCTGCCTGCCTGCCTGCCTGCCCGTTCCTCGTAGCGGAGGGTCGCGGAATCGGATCCTGCTCCGTCACACGGCGCCCACGCATCGCCAGCCGGCTTTGTTCCGCCCTCATAGCAGCCTGAAGATGGAGGCAGTGAGTGTTGAACTTTTATTGTTCTAGGCCACCGCGAGACTACTGAACCGGAAAACGGAAAAAGAAGACCCGAGAATATCTATTTTAAGTTTAGCTTTATTTGCAGCATAAGTGTCGCGAGATGGTGCCTGGCTACTCTACTTTCATTGAATTTGCATTTGCCAACAATATCTACATCTACATACTTCCTCCGCAGGCCATTGTACGGTAAACATGGCGGAAGGTACCTTCTAGTACTGTTATTCCCTCTCCTGTACCACTCACTAATGGAGAGAGAGGGAAAATTTACTGTCTATACGCCTCTGTACGAGCCCTAATTACTTTTATCTTGTCTTCGTGGTCCTTACGGGAAATGTACGTAGGTGGCAGTTGAATTGTACTGTAGTCATCCACAAATGCCGCAACTCTAATATTTTCTCAATATTTTTTCGCGAATAGAATGTCGTCTTCCATCCAGGGATACCCATTTGAGTTAACGAAACATCTCCGCAATGGTCGCGTGTTGGTCGAACCAACCAGTAACAGATCTATAACACGCCACTGAACTGCTTCGAGGTCTTCCTTTGATCCGACGTGGCGGGGATCACAAACATTCTCTCAATAATCCGAAGACGACCATTCGCTCGCCCTACTACAGACCTTACGCTTTGCAACGTTGCGCCTGTATATAATCGATGTTACTGTCTCAAGCAGAAAGTCACTAATACTGTATTTGATAATTAGAGCATTGTTTTCCCACATGATCCACATCAACTTCCAGTTTTCTACATTCAGAGCGCACACCAAATAGATGTTGTCTGCCATTATGTTTTCCTCTGTACTTTCCCGTACAGGTATACGGCAGAATCATCAGCAAACAGTCGCAGATTGCTGCTCACCGTATCCGTCAGGTCGTTTATGTATAAAGCTGAGTTTCGCTCGACCTATGCTTTCTAAACCGTTCCTGATTTGAGGACGGAAGCTTTTGTGTCAAACTTTATTATGTTCGAACTTAGAACATGCCTCAGATTTCTTCAGTGGACAGATGTTAGGGATATTGGTCTGTAATTTTGCTGGTCCGTTCGTTTACCATTCTTATATCCGAAAGTCACCTGTGGTCTTTTTCTGTCGCTTGGAACTTTGCGCTGGATTTGACGATAAATGCAAGCTAAGGAAGGGTCCAATTACGAAGTGTAATTTGTATAAATTGGAATTGGGAATCCATCCGAACATGGCGATTTTCCTGTTTTCAATTGTATCAGTTGCTTCTCAACACCAGCGATTATTTCTGTATCTTTTGCGACGGTTAAACGATGGTATGACTGTACGATCCCATTTCTTTTTCGACGAGTGACTGGATAGAATCCTTCGACCAACATACTAATTTAACTTCGAACAGAATTTTCTCGGATTCTCGCCAAGATCTTTCGGTAAGGTATGACGGGGGACGTTGTATGCTTCACGCAACAGTCTTTTTATACACGCCAGATTTTCTATTAACTGTTGCCTGTTGCCACTTCTTTGTTTTTTGGACCGAGAATGTAACAATATCTGCTTCCTCGGCATTTTACTGATTTTGTTGTTAAATCACAGCGGGTCATTTACATTTCGGCACATACGTCGCCAGAGCACGATTTACAGTCAGGTTAAATCAGGCCACAATTCCTCTGCGTCCGTCATATCAAAACTAAATGATGCCCATTCACTGACTTAGTAGGATGCTAACAACCGCTAATCTTCTCTTTCTAGCATAAAAATTCTCCCAATATTCTTGATAGATCTGTTAACTTTGAAAATCATCGTCGCTATGATATCATAATCACTGATACCTGTCTCTCTACTGACACTGGCGATAAGGTCTGACTTCTTTGTAGCTAGAAGGTACAGAATATTTCCATTGGGTGTGCGTTGGTCCATATGGCTCTGAGCACTATGGGACCTAACTTCTGAGGTCATCAGTCAACTAGAACTTAAAACTGCTTAAACCTAAGTAACCTAAGGACATCACATACATCCATGCCCGAGGATGGATTCGAACCTGCGACCGTAGCGGTCGTGCGGTTCCAGACTGTAACGCCTAGAACCGCTTGGCCACCCCGGCCGGGGGTGTGGGTTGTCGAACTAGCTGCTCAAGACAATTTTCGGAAAATGTACTCAGAACCACTTCACAAAACTGCCTGTTCATACCACCTCCAATGAACCTACAGAGGTCCCAGGCTATATTCTGTAAGTTAAAGTCGCATATCCGCGCTGTTGAATGCAGACTTCGTTAGAATGATTCTTCTACTGTAACGGCGGAATCGCGTGGCCGGTAAAAACATACGATTATCTTGAGTTCACCTACTCTGGTTACACACATCCAGATGAATTTCGCAGTCAGACCTCTATAGGCATAATACTTTCGTCCGCTGCCGTGAACAGCCCCTCACCTCTGGTGTCTAACCAGTCTTTTCGATATACGTTCCATACGCCAAATATTTCACTGCTTTCTATTTTGGGTTTCATCCAGCTTCCGGTTCCGAGTGTAATTTGAACGCAACAACTTTCCTGTAGAGCGCTAAATTTAGGTAGTTTGTTACGAATGCTCCGATAGTCGAAGTGTCAGTATTTTGTACGCGGTCTGATTTAGCCGCACGCGGTCGGCGAAAGAGCATTCAACAGAAGACCTCAAACTATCGCATAGCCTTTCTCCTTAAAGAAAAAAAGAAACGTACGCTTCGCACGTACTCTGCTATCCGAGCCGACTAGCTGCTTGCTCTATATAGTGAAGTACAACACTGTCTTGTCATGGCGAGTCCTACAACTCTCCACCCCATAACGCAAGTCCATAAATCTTCAGCCAAGATTTTCACAGAATCGACAGCGCCTCTGGTTCAGACGCTCCAGTCGGCTACATAGTAAAGGACCCGATCAATTCTAGGTAAATTATGAATGTTTGAACCCCGTGAGCGAAGCCAGCAGTCTTCATCACTTCCGCGAGCTTCACCCATGAACGGGGGATGCCATCAGAACCATGCTACAGGCATCACTGATGTCGACATGAGCCTCAGCTTAAAGATGACTGCACCCTGTACCCTCGATATTTAGTTTTTACTATTGATTTAATGGCTTGTTTAATTGTAGTGTGGTACTATGTTATTTCTGTTATCAGTTTACTATTTTTGTGAAATTAGGGGAAAATTTTTAGATTATAGGTTGAGACAAGGAATGGTTTTGACTAGCAGGTGTGATAGTAAATGGCGCAACACAGGTCTTACTAGTTTCCAGAGTGGCTACTATTTCTAATGTTATTTAATTAATGATTAAAATATACGTTACTCATTTTAAACACTTACCCGCGAGTAAGATTTTTGCATATAATTTTAAACAATTTGTATAAATTGTCGGAATGACAATGAATTGAAATGAAGTTATGAAAACGAAGCTAATGCCACCTACCGGACGGAGGCCGTTACTTGAGAGAGCAACAGAGCCTTGATTTATCATTTTAGCAGAAAGCGTGGCCAAGTTTGCATCAGGTGCTAAGGTTCTGCCTGTTACCGCCTCTATCGTAACGCTGCGAGAGTTTCCTTGTTCGCCCTCAGTTCTGCGTGAGCAGTCGTTGTCCGCGTCACATCGTGTTTGTTATTCCATTTTGACGCGGCCTTGTCTTGGGTCGTGTTGCCCAGGAACGTTCCACGCAGTTTTAGTTCTGACAAGTCCACGCATCATGTGCCTCCCAGTTTGTTAGAAATTCATGATTGGCTTGTAGATTCGATCAAGGTCACTTCAGACCAGGTTCACACGTCTTACTTAAATTCTGAATCGTATGAGTTTTTAGTCAAGATTCTAGACACGCTTCAGATTAACAGGCTCCTTTTGCAGCACGGACAGGAAGTCCCTTTCATTAATCTCGATGGCTCTAATAGTTTGGTTATTCTGGCGAACGCGGAGGTAGAATACACGGATGACTGACGATGGTTTCCTCAAGACCGTTCTGCTTCCGTTTGGGGATATACGGAAAATATGGAGCGAACGCTGGTCCGCTCAACATCGTCTGCAATTTTATAGCGGAGTTCGATCCGTGGACATGGGTGTCAAACTGAATATTCCCTATAATTTGCGGTTACATATAATTTACACAGGACAAGAAGATATTTGTCTTATATATAAGGAGACTGGATACTTCCGTACAAATTGCTCGCGTCGTGTCACGGTCTTAAAATCCAATTACGAACAACGTAAAAAGCTAACTTTAACGGACGTGGATTCCCAAGTGATATCCATTCTGCCTAACAGAGTTTCTGAGGGGCAAAACGAGTAATTTCGTGATGGTCCTAGCGCATCGCGTAGGCACTTTGCCACTGTAGCTTCCGCGCCGCCACCTCCTCCACTTCAAAACAAGCATAGACGGACGCAAGGTGGTAAGGAGTCAGATGATTCCTATTAGCTGCTCCGCTCTACTGAAAAGATTCCAGCGAGGAAGCCTCTCATCTCCCTGAGTTTAGACCGGATGATATGTCGGTTACTGTTCAAGATTCGAAAGCGTCCCACAATCCCTCCGACCTGACTCCCTAGACCGAGAGCCCCTCGTCGGAATCACGCGAGGATAGACATGTTCCGGAGCGCCGTACTATATCAATGGACTTGCCAGACATCCCTGAGTCTGTAATGTATTCCTACCATTCTTCTGCGGCCCAGTATGGGGAAAGTACGCCACAATCCGCTGTTTAGAACCTGATCGGTCCAAGTGTACAAGCGAGACATGCGATGGTAAAAGACGTATCGTCAGTTTTCGTTTTCATTGATTTCTAGGAGCCGCACCACCCACCTGTGAAATAGTGGGGTGTGTCCTCTGTACCTGATCCTGAATTCCTTCCCACCCCAATCTCCTCCTCTTCCCACATTGCCCCATGAGGCAGTCGCCTTCCCCAACAGCCTCGTCAGTGTTTTCTACCTGAGCGCGCGGCATCGCGGAAAAGTAAAAGCAGAAAGAGGGTGGGAGAGAGGGATCACGTTCTTTCTACATCTACATCTACATCTACATTGATACTCCGCAAGCCACCCAACGGTGTGTGGCGGAGGGCACTTTACGAGCCACTGTCATTACCTCCCTTTCCTGTTCCAGTCGCGTATGGTTCGCGGGAAGAACGACTGTCTGAAAGCCTCCGTGCGCGCTCTAATCTCTCTAATTTTACATTCGTGATCTCCTCGGGAGGTATAAGTAGGGGGAAGCAATATATTCGATACCTCATCCAGAAACGCACCCTCTCGAAACCTGGCGAGCAAGCTACACCGCGATGCAGAGCGCCTCTCTTGCAGAGTCTGCCACTTGAGTTTATTAAACATCTCCGTAACGCTATCACGGTTACCAAATAACCCGGTGACAAAACGCGCCGCTCTTCTTTGGATCTTCTCTATCTCCTCCGTCAACCCGACCTGGTACGGATCCCACACTGATGAGCAATACTCAAGTATAGGTCGAACGAGTGTTTTGTAAGCCACCTCCTTTGTTGATGGACTACATTTTCTAAGCACTCTCCCAATGAATCTCAACCTGGTACCCGCCTTACCAACAATTAATTTTATATGATCATTCCACTTCAAATCGTTCCGTACGCACACTCCCAGATATTTTACAGAAGTAACTGCTACCAGTGTTTGTCCCGCTATCATATAATCATACAATAAAGGATCCTTCTTTCTATGTATTCGCAATACATTACATTTGTCTATGTTAAGGGTCAGTTGCCACTCCCTGCACCAAGTGCCTATCCGCTGCAGATCTTCCTGTATTTCGCTACAATTTTCTAATGCAGCAACTTCTCTGTATACTACAGCATCATCCGCGAAAAGCCGCATGGAACTTCCGACACTATCTACTAGGTCATTTATATATATTGTGAAAAGCAATGGTCCCATAACACTCCCCTGTGGCACGCCAGAGGTTACTTTGTCTGTAGACGTCTCTCCATTGATAACAACATGCTGTGTTCTGTTTGCTAAAAACTCTTCAATCCAGCCACACAGCTGGTCTGATATTCCGTAGGCTCTTACTTTGTTTATCAGGCGACAGTGCGGAACTGTATCGAACGCCTTCCGGAAGTCAAGAAAAATAGCATCTACCTGGGAGCCTGTATCTAATATTTTCTGGGTCTCATGAACAAATAAAGCGAGTTGGGTCTCACACGATCGCTGTTTCCGGAATCCATGTTGATTCCTACATAGTAGATTCCGGGTTTCCAGAAATGACATGATACGCGAGCAAAAAACATGTTCTAAAATTCTACAAGAGATCGACGTAAGAGATATAGGTCTATAGTTTTGCGCATCTGCTCGACGACCCTTCTTGAAGACTGGGACTATCTGTGCTCTTTTCCAATCATTTGGAACCCTCCGTTCCTCTAGAGACTTGCGGTACACGGCTGTTAGAAGGGGGGCAAGTTCTTTCGCGTACTCAGTGTAGAATCGAATTGGTATCCCGTCAGGTCCAGTGGACTTTCCTCTATTGAGTGATTCCAGTTGCTTTTCTATTCCTTGGACACTTATTTCGATGTCAGCCATTTTTTCGTTTGTGCGAGGATTTAGAGAAGGAACTGCAGTGCGGTCTTCCTCTGTGAAACAGCTTTGGAAAAAGGTGTTTAGTATTTCAGCTTTACGCGTGTCATCCTCTGTTTCAATGCCATCATCATCCCGTAGTGTCTGGATATGCTGTTTCGAGCCACTTACTGATTTAACGTAAGACCAGAACTTCCTCGGATTTTCTGTCAAGTCGGTACATAGAATTTTACTTTCGAATTCAATGAACGCTTCACGCATAGCCCTCCTTACGCTAACTTTGACATCGTTTAGCTTCTGTTTGTCTGAGAGGTTTTGGCTGCGTTTAAACTTGGAGTGGAGCTCTCTTTGCTTTCGCAGTAGTTTCCTAACTTTGTTGTTGTACCACGGTGGATTTTTCCCGTCCCTCACAGTTTTACTCGGCACGTACCTGTCTAAAACGCATTTTACGATTGCCTTGAACTTTTTCCATAAACACTCAACATTGTCAGTGTCGGAACAGAAATTTTCGTTTTGATCTGTTAAGTAGTCTGAAATCTGCCTTCTATTACTCTTGCTAAACAGATAAACCTTCCTCCCTTTTTTTATATTCCTATTAACTTCCATATTCAGGGATGCTGCAACGGCCTTATGATCACTGATTCCCTGTTCTGTACATACAGAGTCGAAAAGTTCGGGTCTGTTTGTTATCAGTAGGTCCAAGATGTTATCTCCACGAGTCGGTTCTCTGTTTAATTGCTCGAGGTAATTTTCGGATAGTGCACTCAGTATAATGTCACTCGATGCTCTGTCCCTACCACCCGTCCTAAACATCTGAGTGTCCCAGTCTATATCTGGTAAATTGAAATCTCCACCTAAGACTATAACATGCTGAGAAAATTTATGTGAAATGTATTCCAAATTTTCTCTCAGTTGTTCTGCCACTAATGCTGCTGAGTCGGGAGGTCGGTAAAAGGAGCCAATTATTAACCTAGTTCGGTTGTTTAGTGTAACCTCCACCCATAATAATTCACAGGAACTATCCACTTCTACTTCACTACAGGATAAACTACTACTAACAGCGACGAACACTCCACCACCGGTTGCATGCAATCTATCCTTTCTAAACACCGTCTGTACCTTTGTAAAAATTTCGGCAGAATTTATCTCTGGCTTAAGCCAGCTTTCTGTACCTATAACGATTTCAGCTTCGGTGCTTTCTATCAGCGCTTGAAGTTCCGGTACTTTGCCAACGCAGCTTCGACAGTTGACAATCACAATATCGATTGCTGCTTGGTCCCCGCATGTCCTTACTTTGCCCCGCACCCGTTGAGGCTGTTGCCCTTTCTGTACTTGCCCAAGGCCATCTAACCTAAAAAACCACCCAGCCCACGCCACACAACCCCTGCTACCCGTGTAGCCGCTTGTTGCGTGTAGTGGACTCCTGACCTATCCAGCGGAACCCGAAACCCCACCACCCTATGGCGCAAGTCGAGGAATCTGCAGCCCACACGGTCGCAGAACCGTCTCAGCCTCTGATTCAGACCCTCCACTCGGCTCTGTACCAAAGGTCCGCAGTCAGTCCTGTCGACGATGCTGCAGATGGTGAGCTCTGCTTTCATCCCGCTAGCGAGACTGGCAGTCTTCACCAAATCAGATAGCCGCCGGAAGCCAGAGAGGATTTCCTCCGATCCATAGCGACACACATCATTGGTGCCGACATGAGCGACCACCTGCACATTCGGATTCATTCATGGACTGATAGCGGTCATTTGCAAGTCACAAATTGCATAGTTTTGGGTGTAAATAGATGCGGGCCTATACCTTTCTTACCTTGATTGCGAACAGAATTAGTTCCAAGCTTAGACTTGCGGTGTTCCGACAGTTCATTTACGATTCGCCGCCGTTGTGGCCGAGCGGTTCTAGGCGTTTCAGTCCGGAACCGCGCTGCTGCTACGGTCGCAGGTTCGAATCGTGCCTCGGGCATGGATGTGTGTGATGTCCTTAGGTTAGTTAGGTTCAAATAGTTCTAAGTCTAGGGGACTGATGACCTCGGATGTTAAGTCCCATAGTGCTCAGAGCCAATTGAACCATTTCATTTATGATTCAAGTGAATACGTGATATTTTTTGCAAGAAGTGTTATATGACAATTTATCTATTCCCGGCTTTTCTACTTTCTTTAATGTGGCTCCTGAACTATGTACTGGTACAGCGTTATTTTACATACAGAAAATACCGCTGACTAATTTCGAATTTCTTGATATTGGCCGAAGAATTGGCTGCATTTCTTGTGACCTTACTTTCTTATTGATGCCCTGATCTGTGTACAAATGACAGCCTCGCCAGTACACTGCCCTCTTACACCATGTGTACGCCATACTACCGCCATCTGTATGTGTGCATACGCCTACCCCATGGCTTTTGTTACCTCAGTGAAAGTTCAGGTTTTTCATTATGAATCGTTTTACTGTGCAGGGTTGTGGATGATTTGGCTGCCTATAGGACAGCAGCAAATCCAGAAGGTTGTAATGAACTGCAGATGATTGACTCCTACAGGGACCTGGTCGCAGGTAAATGTAACTACTGCACGTAAATCCGAGGACACGTCAATTACTGTTTGTTTACACTATTGGTTGAAACAGTAACAACCATATACCGTAATACCTAGGAATAACCATCCAGACAGACCTAAGACAGGATGACAAAATGACGGGAGTGTAATTTATTTATCCACGAAGAAAACACTTGTTCGATTTATTTGAGTATTGCTCGCCAACATGGGACCCTTATCAGTTTTGATTAATAGAAAATATAACGCATGCGACCGTTTAATCGGCGCGACTCCTGTGGTAGACGCTGCTAGAGGGATGGTTTGCTTTCCTCCAGTTGCGATATCAGTGCACACCGGTTAGGAGTCGCAAAATGATCGAACCTTGATAGAATCGCCGAGAATGTTACGCTACACGAAAAACTAAAAAGACGTAATTGTTCCACACGCTTAAAGTACACTCCTGGAAATTGAAATAAGAACACCGTGAATTCATTGTCCCGGGAAGGGGACACTTTATTGACACATTCCTGGGGTCAGATACATCACATGATCACACTGACAGAACCACAGGCACATAGACACAGGCAACAGAGCATGCACAATGTCGGCACTATTACAGTGTATATCCACCTTTCGCAGCAATGCAGGCTGCTATTCTCCCATGGAGGAGATCGTAGAGATGCTGGATGTAGTCCTGTGGAACGGCTTGCCATGCCATTTCCACCTGGCGCCTCAGTTTGACCAGCGTTCGTGCTGGACGTGCAGACCGCGTGAGACGACGCTTCATCCAGTCCCAAACATGCTCAATGGGGGACAGATCCGGAGATCTTGCTGGCCAGGGTAGTTGACTTACACCTTCTAGAGCACGTTGGGTGGCACGGGATACATGCGGATGTGCATTGTCCTGTTGGAACAGCAAGTTCCCTTGCCGATCTAGGAATGGTAGAACGATGGGTTCGATGACGGTTTGGATGTACCGTGCACTATTCAGTGTCCCCTCGACGATCACCAGTGGTGTACGGCCAGTGTAGGAGATCGCTCCCCACACCATGATGCCGGGTGTTGGCCCTGTGTGCCTCGGTCGTATGCAGTCCTGATTGTGGCGCTCACCTGCACGGCGCCAAACACGCATACGACCATCATTGGCACCAAGGCAGAAGCGACTCTCATCGCTGAAGACGACACGTCTCCATTCGTCCCTCCATTCACGCCTGTCGCGACACCACTGGAGGCGGGCTGCACGATGTTGGGGCGTGAGCGGAAGACGGCCTAATGGTGTGCGGGACCGTAGCCCAGCTTCATGGAGACGGTTGCGAATGGTCCTCGCCGATACCCCAGGAGCAACAGTGTCCCTAATTTGCTGGGAAGTGGCGGTGCGGTCCCCTACGGCACTGCGTAGGATCCTACGGTCTTGGCGTGCATCCGTGCGTCGCTGCGGTCCGGTCCCAGGTCGACGGGCACGTGCACCTTCCGCCGACCACTGGCGACAACATCGATGTACTGTGGAGACCTCACGCCCCACGTGTTGAGCAATTCGGCGGTACATCCACCCGGCCTCCCGCATGCCCACTATACGCCCTCGCTCAAAGTCCGTCAACTGCACATACGGTTCACGTCCACGCTGTCGCGGCATGCTACCAGTGTTAAAGACTGCGATGGAGCTCCATATGCCACGGCAAACTGGCTGACACTGACGGCGGCGGTGCACAAATGCTGCGCAGCTAGCGCCATTCGACGGCCAACACCGCGGTTCCTGGTGTGTCCGCTGTGCCGTGCGTGTGATCATTGCTTGTACCGCCCTCTCGCAGTGTCCGGAGCAAGTATGGTGGGTCTGACACACCGGTGTCAATGTGTTCTTTTTTCCATTTCTAGGAGTGTAGTTGTGCATTGTGTGTTACCAACTTGTAGGATGAAATTGTTGTTAGAAGTAATACACAGGGTGTTACAAAAAGGTACGGCTAAACTTTCAGGAAACATTCCTCACACACAAATAAAGAAAAGATGTTATGTGGACACGTGTCCGGAAACGCTTAATTTCCATGTTAGAGCTCATTTCAGTTTCGTCAGTATGCACTGTACTTCCTCGATTCACCGACACTTGGCCCAATTGAAGGAATGTAAAGTTGACTTCGGTGCTTGTGTTGACATGCGACTCATTGCTCTACAGTACTAGCATCAAGCACATCCGTACGTAGCATCAACAGGTTAGTGTTCATCACGAACGTGGTTTTGCAGTCAGTGCAATGTTTACAAATGCGGAGTTGGCAGATGCCTATTTGATGTATGGATTAGCTCGGGGCAATAGCCGTGGCGCGGTACGTTTGTATCGAGACATATTTCCAGAACGAAGGCGTCCCGACAGGAAGACGTTCGAAGCAATTGATCGGCGTCTTAGGGAGCACGGAACATTCCAGCCTATGACTCGCGACTGGGGAAGACCTAGAACAGGGCTTCACAACATACGTGCTTGCTGAGCAAGCTGTGAGCAGCAAGGCGCGAGAACGGAGCAGCGTGAGCACGCTACCCCCACTACCGGACCAGAGCGGAGAGTGGGGAGAGTCACGTGGGGCACACAACAGCTGCCGCCAGTCGATGCAAATCCGCGGCCACCTGCAGGGATATCACTCACGAATTATTACTGCGACAAATGAAACAAATAAAGGAGAATGTACATGTGCCACATAATTTTATTAGCTTAGTGTATGCCTCTGCCATCTGTAGACACTGAAACTAAAGAATTCCACGACAATCCTATATATTCAACACTTTCTTCAACACTACTTAAAATATCACCTCCGGTTGTAGTGTTCTTCACGGCTACTACATCGAGGAGCTCCTCCCTCACCTGAAGATCTCTATTAACACCTCTAATAAATATGGCAAGCTGCGTTGTTCCAGTGATATCAACACTTTCGTCCAGAGCTAGAGAATACGCCATAAAATCTTTACCGATATTTGCAGGCTGGCTCTGGACGTCGTCTGCCATGACCTGTATGCAACGCATAATGGTCATGTTAGATAATGGCACAATCCGAAACTGTTCAACTTGAGATGGACACAAATGTTCCGCTGCAACTACCAAACATTCGTTTATTAAATCGCCATCAGGTAAGGGGCGCAGGGATTTTGCTAAAAGCAAAGCAATTTTGTAACCCACTCTGAGAGCTGCCTCAGTTGATTTTTCTTCGTCGTCCAGATCTTCTTCGGATAGCTTCCTTTTAAGTTTAATAACTTCCTGTGCACGATCTGGTCAATCACTTTTTCCACGTCCGTAGTCTTTCGCGTGGTAGGACATAGAATGTCGCTGCAAATTAAATTTCGTAAAGGAATTCAGCGTTTTGTGACATACTAAACATTTTGCAACACCATCTTTTTCTGTAAACAGATACAATTCCCCCCAATGGGGGTTGAACTGCGAAAGCATGGTTGGGGTTACACAACGACGACTTCACATGATTCTTAACCAGCGAAGTGACTGTTAAGAGCTGATCGTAGTACTTAAAACGTTACACAGTCGGCGCGAATTCAATAGGCACGCTGCGGCCCTATTCAAACGTGCGCGCGCATTTCCCCTCCCTCCCCTCCCTCCCTACTCCGCGACCTTGCAGCTGCTCGCGAGCACGTGCCTGAGCAGACGCGAGTACTCGCGCTCAAAACCGGCCAGTTGTTAAGCCCTGACCTAGAACGACGAGGAGGACACCTGCAATGGACGAGGCAATTCTTCGTGCAGTTGACGATAACCCTAATGTCAGCGTCAGAGAAGTTGCTGCTGTACAAGGTAACGTTGACCACGTCACTGTATGGAGAGTGCTACGGGAGAACCAGTTGTTTCCGTACCATGTTACAGCGTGTGCCGGCACTATCAGCAGCTGATTGGCCTCCACGGGTACACTTCTGCGAATGGCTCATCCAACAATGTGTCAATCCTCATTTTAGTGCAAATGTTCTCTTTACAGATGAGGCTTCATTCCAACGTGATCAGATTGTAAATTTTCACAATCAACACGTGTGGGCTGACGAGAATCCGCACGTAATTGTGCAATCACGTCATCAGCACAGATTTTCTGTGAATGTTTGGGCAGGCATTGTTGGTGATGTCTTGATTGGGCCCCATGTTCTTCCACCTACGCTCAATGGCGCACGTTATCATGATTTCATACGGGATACTCTACCTGTGCTGCTAGAACATGTGCCTTTACAACATGTGGTTCATGCACGATGGAGCTCCTGCACATTTCAGTCGAAGTGTTCGTACGCTTCTCAACAGAATCGGTGACCGATGGATTGGTACAGGCGGACCAATTCCATGGCCTCCACGCTCTCCTGACCTTGACTTTCATTTATGGGGCATTTGAAAGCTCTTGTCTACGCAACCCCGGTACCAAATGTAGAGACTCTTCGTGCTCGTATTGTAGAGGGCTGTGATACAATACGCCATTCTCCAGGTCTGCATCAGCCCATCAGGGATTCCATGCGACGGAGGATGGATGCATGTATCCTCGCTAACGGAGAACATTTTGAACATTTCCTGTAACAAAGTGTTCTAAGTCACTCTGGTAATTTCTGTTGCTGTGTGTTTCCATTCCATGATTAATGTGATTTGAAGAGAAGTAATAAAATGAGCTCTAACATGGAAAGTAAGCGTTTCCGGACACATGTCCACGTAACATATTTTCTTTCTTTGTGCGTGAGGAATGTTTCCTGAAAGTTTGGCCGTACCTTTGTGTAACGCCCTGTATAATCAGAGGTGCAGCAGCAAGGCATATTTCATTGCTTTGGACAGCTAGAAATCAGCTTTCCGTGTATTCTCGCCATTAATAAATGTTTCATTAATAAATTTCATCAATCTATGTCGGTTGTAGCGAACATAAAAATGAGATAAGAGGCATATAGATACTCGTTTTTACTTGTCAAATTGCTGGCTGGAGAAAGAATTAGACGATTCAGGTTTAGAGTTAAATTATAAGTTAATACTTAAGCTCGAAGTTATCAATTTCGAAGTTCTTCAGAGGCATTTGAGTCTTAGCCTACCCCAAAACTAGAAGAAACCGTACAATTAAAGTTAAAATATAACAATGCTTTGAAAAAAGTGAGTTTATTTTGTATGTTACTACACTTTCGTTCGATCCATCCGTGAGTTGAGAACTCACTGTTCAGTTATAAAGTTCACTGGAGCTTCCTAGAAATACCCTCTTGTTTCTACGCTGCAGCCGGCAGGACGGAAAACAATCACGCGCGCTGTTCAGCCATGGTTTTAATAGTATAAGTCGTGAGAGCAGGGGATTAATTATTTACATCATGGCTTGTGCTGTGAGAACACTTGTGCATTCAGTGAATTAGAGGACAAAACGATTTTCAAGCTGGACGCATGGAACAAAGTGCGCATATAAAGATAGGCGGTTCATACCACACTTCAGACATTAAAATAGTTGATGGGGAACAAATCAGATAATTTAAGATGTCTTGCTACGACAAGTATCCTTGGCTTACATGTTGCTCTGTACAAATATATTGTATTGCTACGTATGTATTTTGTTTGGTGGATCTGGGATTGAAAAAGAATTGACTTCAGCTTCCTTCGGAACATGTGTAACAACAAAGTTTCACATAAAAGCCGACAAGCTCGAGATTTCAAGAAGGCACCTTCAGAATGAAGGGTGTTTTCAGTTTTGGGGTCATGAACGAACTGAATATTCAATTTCTAAGGGCCCACATTCTAGCCGTAAAACATACTGCTACTGTGCACGAAAATATTTCGTAATCGAGAGACGTACACGTGATGTTTGTTTCTTGGGGTAGCAAGAGCTTGCGTTCATAGGACACTTTGAAGTTGAAAGTTCCGACAACAAAGGCAATAGCAGTGTCTTGATTTACTCGAGCTTTCGGCTATATAGAAACAGTTAACAGGTATTCGGGATCACCTGCACAGCACTTCTGGGTTCAAGGGAACATCAAGCAAAGATCGAAACGGATTAATTGAATCGGTTACCAATGTAATTAATGATCGCATTAAAGAAGAGTTACAATCATCTGAGTTTGTTGCAGTGCAAGAAGATGAAAGGTAGTATGTTTCTTGTGAGTCACAAATGAGTATTATTCTCAGATTTTGTATGCAAGAGTGTCCCATAGAAAGAATTATTGGTTTATATACTGTTCCTAGTGACAAAACTGCTCAGCATTTATTATAAATTGTACTCACTGCACTTGGTGTTCGGCGAGTTACTGACAAATAATGTATGACGGAGCCTCAGTGATGGTGAGTAAACGTGGAGGTGACCAAAATTTTGTTAAACATAAATGTCCGTCAACTATATTTTGCACAGTTATGTTCAAAAACTTAATATAGTGATGTTATATTTTCCAAAAATATCAAAGCAGTTAAATTTGTCATTTAATCTCGTAGCATGCCATTCACTTTAGCAAGACCTCAGAGAAAACACAGCTCTTAGAAAACAAAGGATTCACATTGCCTCAGACATGTACTGCACACTGGAATTTCTTTCAGCGAGCTGTTTCGACAATATAACGACGAAAGAAAATCGCAACATGTAAAAATATTAATGTAGAGCAATGAAACTTCCAGAATACATTAGTCTAAATAATATATTTAAGTGATTAACATTGCAAGACCGTTGGTTAATGTAAGCGCGAGATAAGCATTGCAAATGTGAAATACTGGTATATTAAAAACCGGTGTAGCCGGCGGAATGTTGAATGCAAGTATGCAAACATGCATGCGTTGTGATGAACAGGTGCCTGATGTCAGTCTGTGGTAGGGAGCTCATGCCTATTAAACTTGGTCGCTCGATACAGTGACAGTTAATGCTGGTTGTGGATGACAGTGGAGTGGACGTCCGATGATGTCCCATATGTTCTCGATTGGAGACCGATCTGGTGATCAAGCAGGAAAAGGCAACATGTAGACGCTCTGTACAGGATGTTACGTTACAACAGGGGTATGTGGGCGAGAGTTATCCTCTTGGAAAACACCCCCCTGGTACATAAATACCAGCGCAACAGGTCGGATCACCAGACTGACGTACAAATTTGCAGTCAGGTTGTTGGGATAACCACGACAGTGCTCTTGCTGTCATACTAAACCACGCCCCAGGCCATGTCTCCAGGTGTAGTCCCAGTGAGTCCAGCACGCAGACAGGTTGATTGCGAGCCCTCAACTGGTCTCCTCGTCACGAATACACGGCCATCACTGGCAACGAGGCAAAACCGGCTTTCATCAGAAAACACAACAGACCTCCACCCTGCCCTTCGCTGAGCTCTCGCTCGACGCCACTGAAGTCGCAAATGGCCGTGGTTTGGGGTCTGTCGAATGTACTCTACAGGTGGTTCGGAGCTGTCCTTGAAGTAACCAATTTGTAACAGTTCGTTTTGTCACAATGGTGCCAACTGCTGCCCAGATTGCTGCTGCTGGTGCAGTACAGCGTGCCAGAGCCATACAGCGTACACGGTGGTCTTCCCTCTCTCCCATGCGACGTGGACCTCCGGAGCCCGGTCATCTTGCGACCGTGCGTTCTCGTGACCACCGCTGCAAGCAATCGTGTACAGTGTATATATTCCTGCCAAATCCTTCTGCAGTATATCAGAAGAAACGTCCAGCTTTTCGTAGTCCTATTATACTACCTCGTTCAAACTCAATGAGATTCTGATAATGGCGTCTTTATCGCCTTAAAGGTAAATAACGCTCACGACCGTTACAGCGTGTATTCAAAGCAAACCTAATTTTCATCCTCATAGTGGCTCTACTAGCGCCATTCTTATGCGACTGGCGCGAAATTTCAGTAACCATCTTTCAAATGTAGAACACGCCTAGCAACTTTCATTTATGTTGCTCAACTCGTTCTTGGTGTTCGATATTTTTCCGTCAGTGTATTTGTTGCGAATAGTCAGTAGCTAAGAAGTAATAAATTAAAATGTCATCTATGATGTCGAAGTTTTTCACGCATCTCAGTGTTTATGACGTCACATCTCCTGAACTGTGTGTTGAACAATGATATGTTTGCATGTATATTCAGTGATATATATGAATACTGTCTGCGAAATTTGATGCAAATGGAGTTGGTAGTAAATAAGAAAGAAATTAAAATATCATTCCTGATACGGCAGTTTTACTGCATAAACAATGAAAATGATGTAAGCGATAAACTTATTTCCTTTCATCGTTTAGTGGGAGCTGTCAGCGAGAAAGTGTCTCCTCCATGTTTGAAATTATGTGTAAAATTGGCTGTAAATCACTAACTGCTCTGATTCTCACATGCTGGACGAATCTAGTCTGGCTATTTGCGCGTCATGAGCAACGCCTCTTTTTCACCCCCACCTCTTTGAGGGGCGGGTGGCTGTCACCCCATCAGTGATTCTTTCCAGACAGTAAAAGATGTATCAGGTTTGGTTGAAATCTATGGAATGGTTAGGAGATGTTGAATACACACACACACACACACACACACACACGTACACTTCTATAATACGAGAGTGATCACAAAAGTAAGGTCTCCTATTTTTTTTTATAAGTACAGAACTCTGTTTGTGTGGCAGTTGGTCACACTGTTTTGAAGAGTGCTTCACGCGCTGTGTGTAAACATGCGCATGCCGCGCGGAGGCGCTCAGTCTTGGCTTGGAAGACGTTGAGAATGGAGCTCCCTTTGCATGTTACCGGAGTGCAAATTGCGCGCAGTTATTCGGTTTTTGAACGCAAAGGGCACTGCATCGATTGAAATCCATCGCCAGTTGATGGAAGTGTGTGGTGAGACGTGCATGGATGTCAGACATGTTCTTAACTGGTGTAGAGGTTTTGCAGCTGGTCGGGCCGAAATTCACGACGAACAAAGGAGCGGGAGGCCGTCAATTTCTGAGGAGACTGTGTTGAAGGTTGAGCAAAGCATGCGTGAAGATCGGCGGATCACTCTGGATGATCTCTGCACGTTGGTTCCTGACGTTTCCCGAAGCGCCGCCCACATAATTTTAACGGAAACGTTGAACTACCGGAAGGTGTACGTACGATGGGTGCCACGCATGCTGACTGAGGACCATATGCGGCAACGAGTTGATGCTTCCCGCGCATTTCTTCGCCGCCTTGCAGCCGAACAGGACAACTTTCTGGACTCAATTGTTACGGGTGACGAAACCTGGGCATACCACTTTACACCTGAGACCAAGCAACAATCACGCCAGTGGTGGCATCCTTCTCCACCAAAGCAAACAAACACAGTCTGCCGGTAAAGTCATGACAACCGTGTTTTTGGGATTGGGAAGGGGTATTGTTCGTCGACTTCATGCCCACTGGGACCACAATTGACGCTGACAGGTACTGTGAGACTCTGAAGAAACTCAAACGGGCAATTCAAAAACAGAGAAGAGGAATGCTGAGCAAGGGTGTACACATTCTCCATGACAACGCTCGCCCACACATCGTTCGGCAAACCGTTGCTCTTCCGCAACAGTTTCAGTGGAACATAATCACCCACCCTATAGTCCTGACTTGGCGCCCAGTGACTATCACCTGTTCCCTAGGTTAAGAGAACATTTGGCCGGAAAGCGATTCAGCTCCGACGACGAGGTGAAAGAACAGGTTCATAACTTTCTGAACAGCATGACAGCGAGCTAGTATGACATGGGCATACAAAAACAGCCGCAGCACCTACAAAAATGCATCGACAGAAATGGTGATTATGTAGAAAAATAGCTAAATGTTCAAGCTGTAAACTGATTTAAACGACTGCAGAAATAAACATGTCTATGTACTTTTAAAAAAAAATAGGAGACCTTACTTTTGGGATTTCCCTCGTATGTATGGATTTTCGTCATTTAACGTCAAATGAAAGAGGTGCTCCAGTCAGTTTTTCGGATTTTCATGAAGTTTTCTTTGTTCGCTCCTACATCAATTTGGAATTGATAGCGCTTCAGTTGATCTAACGCTTGTTATAATTCCTGAATAGCGCTGTATTAAAATTTAAAAAAAAACTGATGCATTTCTTTCTTGATTCCATAAAACCGCTAAACAAAAGCCCAAAGACGATCGATCAAGGTTCAGGATTATCGCTAGATATCGCGTTAAAAATAAAATCAAAAGGAAAACTGCAGCGTGAAATAACATTTAGAAAAAGCTTCCATCATAAATCTGAGTAATATCTCACTTGTTACTATTATGGGAAAAAACCGCAAAATATTTTCTTCTTTGCTCTTTTCTTGCCGTCTGTTTTCGAAACGTTTGTTTCATTGTTTTGAAGTGGTAAGAGAATGTGACAGGAAGCTGTATTCGATAGGATAAATGTTTATTAACACTATTTCTAGTTTTAGATAGTTTACTGAAAGCAATACTTATAGTTCTGTGGTTTACGTTAGAGGAATGTGAAGCGTTAACTGTATGTCACATCTTAAAGTATAATCTGTCTTCCAATGAACAGTCGTGAAGCAACTACATAAATTGAGTATAACTGTAACAGACTAAACTTTTACTTCTAGGCACATGTCCAATGAAGAAGTGAAGCTATACTCTGACACTGAAGTGTCTGTAAGCTGGACAACGTTGGTCGTTGTCGCGAGTGAAATATTCACAATGACAGAAGTGCAGCTCAGTTTGCAAATATGAAGGAACTCTGCATGCATCTATCAACTCTGTCCTCCGAATCGCGCTTTCGAATTGCAGCTCAAGCTGACTGGGTATTACAATTCTCCCGTTGCTTTTGCGTTTAGGAGTGTAAATACATACATGGATATCCCATACTAGATGTGCGAATTTCTCTCATTATTTTGTTATTCAAATATTATTAAAAATAATGAAGTGCAAATCGTATTCCACTGCCTTCTCGCTTTCATTTCAGAAACAAATTTATCACATTAACTAACCACGTATTTCTGTGAACTGTCGTTTCATTCACAGACGATCTTGGGGACAGCATACTGTTTAGAATAATAAAATCAATATTGCTCTAAAATTAAGCATAGATAAAATTATCCTAATAACACCTTATGAAAATAAAACTTTAACAAAGCCAACTGGACTCCGAAGAAGGCACTTCATGTTGCTTTAGTAACTTGCTCTAGGACGTGATACTGACAGCGCGGCTGCGACTTTCCGAATGTACAGCTTTCAAATATTCGCGCGCACCTGTGTTTGCACCTGCACCTCTGCAGCCGTACAGGAGACAACGCTTTGCGCTTGCGCGACTTTTTTTTTTTTTTTTTTTTGTGGTGGTGCTGAAGTCTGATCAACTTCGTTGATTTTTACTTCTGTAGGGAATGGAAGGGGTAAAAATTTTCTCTTTATTTATTTATCCTTCTTTCAGCTTTAGTTTGGGCACACAGAAGGGTCCTTTAACTCGCTGCTTTTGGTGTGTGTTTGAAAACATGTGTGTAGAAGTGCTAAAGAACGATATGTCCTTAAATTATGGAGAATTACGTAGGGATATCATTTACGGAGGCTCAAATACTATCGCCTTCGGTACTTTATATTTGTGGTTGCGTAATGGTTCTACCATACCTACTGTGGTGAGTTGTGGTGTACTGTCACGTATCATGTCCAACTTCCGAAATAAGGTTCGTGCCTTCTCCTTGACCTTGTCTGAGAGGTAAGATTCGCTTAAGGCTCGATGAATGTCATGATTTCGGATCCACCATTGGGCTCCTGTGATCCATCGTAGGCATCTGCTTTGTACAACCTGTAGCTTCTTGTAGTTAGTGGCACACGTAGTATCCCAAGAGGTCGATCCATACAAAATAGATGGTTCGACTGTGGCATGGTACAACTGGAGTTTCGTGCGTTGGCTGAGGTATGAGCTCTTCAGAAATGGGAGGAGAGCTCCCAGCATTTTGAGGCCAGACGTCTTCTTCTCCATAATGTGATGACTATACAACAGTTTGGCGTCCAGATGCACTCCCAGGTATTTTACAGTTGTTGCCCAGGGGAGTGGCTGGTCTGATATCCGTAGGCGTGCATTGACGATGGGTCTCCGACGTGTGAAGACAATAACTTTGGTTTTCTCTGCATTGTCCGTTATTTTGTTCATGTGGGTCCAGTGGTCCACTAAATCTAGTTGGCGCTGCATCCGTGTGACGAGGTGGTCCATTCTGGTGCCTGCAGTCAGGAGCGCTGTGTCGTCGGCATAGAAACTGGCAGTAACATGTGGCACCGTCGGGAGGTCGTTAATATATAAATTAAACAGCAGTGGAGATATGACCGATCCTTGTGGAAGTCCTTCAAGGACAGGCCGTGTTGTTGAATTCTTGTCGTCAATGCGAACATATAATCTGCGATCCTGAAGAAAATTATCGAGAAGTTTTAAGTAGCAGTCTGGTAGGGGAGTGGTACGTCGGAGCTTGACGATCAAGTTGCGTCGCCATACTTTATCGTAAGCCTTCTCTATATCGAGAAATACTCCAATAGTATGTCGTTTCTTGTTGAAATTGTCTTGGATAGATTCCGTGATGCGCAGTAGTTGTAACTCAGCCGATAGCTTCGCCTGGAAGCCAAACTGCTCCGGTCGGATGATAATGTGTGCCACAAGGATGTCCAGCATGCGTTCCAGTAGGACACGTTCCAGGACCTTTCCCAGCGTCGGCAGTAAACTTATGGGTCTGTAGCTGTCAGGGTGTGAGAGATCCTTGCCCGATTTTGGTATTGGCACTATTCTGGCAATCTTCCATGCCTCTGGGAAGTATCCAGTCCTGAGGCAGCTGTTCACTATCCGGGTGAGAAGCACAACAGGCTTTCTCGGGAAGTGTTTCAATTCCGTATTGCTGATTCTATCTGCTCCAGGTGAGGTGTGTTTGCTATACTTGATAATCCTCCGAATTTCCTCCGGCGTTGTCAGCCGGGGCATAGTGTTGATCGGGGCGTCCCGAATAGCTTCCCATTCCGCCGCTGTGTCCTCCTCTGCACGGTGGAGTGCATCATCTCCATCCTCCGTGGGGGGCGTAGTCATCTGTTGTTGGTATGTATCCGCATACAGCTCCGCCTGCGCCAGTGAGTCGTACAAGAGGCCATGAGGTCCTCGAATTGCCCTTTTGGGGGGCTGTTGCTGTCTGAGACTTTTAACTATTCGCCATTCATCTTTGGTGCGTAATAGAAAGTTGTCCATTTTGAGTTCCCACGTGTGTTGCTTCCAGTCCTGAACCTTCCGCCGGAGTTCTCGGGTTAGTCTGTGGGTCTCCCGTCTATCATCCGGATGGCGGTAACGGACCCATCGTTTCCGAAATCGATTGCGCCTTGTCTTAAGTTCCTGCAGTGGTGGTGGAAACTCGTCATAATTGACTTCTGGTTGCAGGTGCTCCATGAGTGCTCGTTGTTTCTCATCGTTAATCTTCTTCGTGAGTACTGCGACTGCCACATCAATCGCTTCTCTGGTAGTAACAACCTGGGTTGGTCGCACATTGTTGTTTAGGTACGCTTGGAACTGCTGCCAGTCGTAAGTTCTTGTCGTCGGCAGTGGGAGTTGCAAAGTAGCCCTCTCTATGAGTCCTAACACCGGTCTGTGGTCCGACGAAAGATCATCCAGCGTCCGCAGTTGGAGATTCGGGTTGATGTTCTTGATTATGGCGATGTCTAGAACATCAGGGTCTTGTGTCTGGACGTAAGGTATCCTCGTCGGTTCCCGTGTTCCATGGACGGAAACATGTAAATTCTCAGCCAGTGCAAACAACATATGTCCTTTTGGGTTAGTCTTACGGGAATTCCAGGCAACATGTTTACTATTAAGATCCCCTCCAAGGAGGATCTTGTCGTAACCCTCTGTAACGGCGTAAAGATCTTCGGGGTGGAGAGGCTTCTTTGGGCTAAGGTAAGCCGCAATACAGGTAATGTTTCCGAGCGTCGTGTGGATTATTACTGCCGTGGCCTCTAAAGTCTGGAGTTGGGGTAAACGTTCTTGGTTGTGACGAATGCATTTTTTGATCAGAACTGCGGTCCCACCACCCCGTTGGTCCCGTCTGTCCGTCCGGTAGATGTGCATGTTCCTCAAGCGGAAGTCGGTTGACTCGCGGAGATGTGTTTCGGAGACAAATGCTACGTCTATCTTGTGGCGATGTAAGAAGTCCGTGAATTCTATTTTCTTCAGTTTCAGGCCGTTGGCATTCCAAATGCAGAAGTTAAGATTCCTCGTGTGATGCCGTCTGTCCATTTAGGGTGTTTGAAAATCTGTCAGTACGCTTTCGACAAGCGAGAGGATAGACGTCAGCTTCTGCTGGAGGGCGGTGAGTAGTTGAAGAATATCTGTTAACGCTGGTGTAAAGGTGGTCGACCAGGCAGATGATGTCTCCACTGGTGTTGGCGTCGGTGGATGGGCATGTATTGCTTCGGAGTACGAGCGCTGTTGTCTTGTCTGTCTTAGAGTCACTCTGGGTGCCGGTTGTGGTCGAGAGGCGATTGTTTCCACAGGGAGAGGTGCCGCTTGTTGTTGGGTGGCCGGAATCGCTGCCATGGCCGAGTTCTTAACAATTATAGGCCGTTGTGGGGTCGACTTCTTTGGTGTCCTTCTAGTATATTTCCGTAGGAGTTCTTGAAATTTGGGGCAGCCACGGAAGGTCGCTGGATGTTCTTGGTCACAATTGGCGCACTTTGGGGGCGCCGTCCTAGGATGGGTACAATTCGATGATTTATGGGATCCACCGCAGCGGACGCAGCGTGCTGGCATGCTGCAGTAGTTCGCTGTATGCTCGAAACGTTGGCAATGTCGGCACTGGACTGGTCCTTCTCTACTATTATAGGTTTCTATTATCACTCGTGTGTAGAGCAGGTATTTGACATCATAGATCTTGTCACTGTCTTTTCCGGATGGGAGGGTGACTCGGTACACAGGTTGCGGTATCAATTGTTTCGTCTTCTCGTCGCGTTCCTTAAATTGGTAGACTTGTAGCACTTTGAAGCCTTTTTCCTTGAGGGCAAAGGAAAGTTGTTCTTCGGTAACTTCCGCCGGAAGGCGTTTGACAACTACTTTCAGTTCCCTGTCGTCTGGTGCTTGATGCGTAAAATAGGAGAAGCTGTGGTTCGTGAAGAATTTTATGGCACGCCTTTGGTCTTCGAAGGGCTCAAAGTGGTATTTGATGCGGTCCTTTTGGTATATAGCTTTAAGGTTGCCCTCTAGAAGTCCGTTGAGCGTTTCATTGAGGTGAACGTAATCCTTTGTGTAATAAATTGTGACTGGGGGCACTTTGCGAAGCACATTCTTGTCTCTGTCCACGGCTTCTGCGGTATTAGAAGTCTGTGCCTGCGGTTTGTTGGTGGTTGATGGAGGCGCAGCTTGAGGTGCCAGTGGCGCGAATCGGTTCGTTGTGGGGATGGTCTCCGTTCGTCTCTTAGCCGGATGGGCTAAGTCCTTGGCTAATGCGTTGCTTCTGCACCGTTTGTTGTATACGAGCGTAAAGTCCCCCTCTGCGTGTGGGGAGTCGTTGTCGTTTTCTGCTGGAAAGGCCGCTGCCATCTCCGCGTCGTCAACCGTTTGGTGGGAGTGCTGTGATTCGACATCTGAGTCCACAGATGGAGATGCCAGACAGGTGTCGTTATCCTGCTCTTGCGTGTCCCGTGAATAGCGGATAAGGCGTTGTATGTCCTTCAGCGTTTCTTTGTCCTCCTCCCGACATATATCGAGTCTTCTGGCGTAGTCCTGGCGGTCGTCTTCATTGCTGCGTCCGTCGTGATGTGACGTATGACCGACGTCCGAATACGGTTTCGTCGTGTGGTGTGTAGTCTTCTGCGGTCGAATAGCGCCTGTCGATCGTCGTTCTATCCTGTCATGAACCGGTGCCGTAGCCTGGGTCGTCAACCTGGGATCCGTCCAGTGTAGAGCGGCCGCTGGAACGTCCGGCGGGCCAGGCCCAACCGACCGACCAGCGGCCGACTCCGGCTCGTCCGAGGCGGCTGCCCCGGCCGCGCGCGCATCGTCCTCGCTCGTCGGCATCGCGAACTCGACTGAACCACGTCGAGATGTGCAGTGCTTCCGCTGCCAGCAGATTGGCCACGTGGCTAAATACCACAAAGGCGCGCGACGTAGCGCCGAAGTGCGCAAACTGCGGAGGAAAGTCTGGCGTGAGGTCAGTCGCTTGACGGCGCGTTTCGGCGCGGGCACGCCCGTTGCCGGCGCGTCGTAAGGCACGGAAGCTCGCACTGGGGCGTATCGCTTTCCAGTCGGGTGTGCAGCGGCAGTCCTCACAGGGGAAGTGATGCGTCTCTTATAGCCTCTCCTTCCCAAGTGGCTCTTTCCGCCTTCCCGTGGTGCCAGACGTTAAGCTCGGCATTCTGCCTTGCGACAAAAGGGAGAGCTGCGACCCAACCCGATGCGAAAGCGAAGGGTGCGTGGCACAGGGGGAGCTGTGTCGAGGGACCGAACACCAGTCCCTTTCTGTTCGCAGGGCACAGTCCAGCAGGTGCTCTGCATGCCGGCGATCTCGTTTGTCGGCGTGGGATCGCGGTGCGAGTCGGCAAGGGTGCTTCGCCGCGCCCCTGGGTAACCGGGGCGTGTTCTGCCAAACCCAGGAGGTGGTGACATCGCCTGGGCCACTTTAGATGGGTCCAGACCGCTGAACGTCTGGGGGACCGGCCTGCCACCTGAGTAGGAGTGGGTCCTTGGCCGAGAGGTGGAAACTCGGGCAAGTAGGCGGCGAAGGGCGAGAGGTGCATCCGCCTCTCTGGAGTGCGGGGTGCAGTTGCCGAGGAGCGTCGCGTGAAATCGTCGATGACGGAGACACCGAGGGGGGCCAGTGCACTGGTGACGGTGTGCTGAACCCAGCAGCTCGGAAGTGCCCTTGACCTAGGGGCGAGGTTGGTGGGTGAGCTGCAGAAGTACCCCCCCCCCCCCCCCCCATGCCAGAGGAGCCGGTCCGGGGTAAGATACAGGCTCCCACCCCTTTTTTTTTCACTCGTCAATCAATATGGCTACAACTGAGACGAGTGAATCGAGTGCGCTCAAGCGAGCATCTGCGGTGCTTGATCCCCCTCCACAGGACGAGACGGGACTGGCAGAAGACGAAACCATCACGCAGAGACATGCACGTGTCACGCTGCTCTTGGAGCAAAACATTAAGAATGGGAAGATAAGTCAGGCGGCATTGTCTATTATTAAGAACGAGCTGGCTGCATGGGCCATCGCCCACGCCAAGCTTGAAGGCCGCGTAGAGGAGCTAGAAAAGGAGAATGAAAGATTACGAAGGCAACCAACAAAGACTTGGGCTAGAGTGGTCGCGCAAGCACCGCCAAAGCCACAAACCAAGAAAGAAACGATCGCCAAGGTGACCAAGCGGTCAGATACGGCGGTCTTCCTCAGAACCCTACCAGGCCAAGACACGAGCGTTAAAAAGATACAAGAACTGCTAACCAAAAGTATTGATCCGGCAAAAGATAAAATTAGAGTAAATAAGGTTAAACCTAGTAGAAACTCAGTGATTGTGGAGGTGGCTACAGAAGAAGACAAAGAAAAATTGTTAAAGAATCCCAAGCTGAACTCGGTGGTCAAGTGTGAACCGCCGAGAAAAAGGAACCCGCTGGTCATCCTATACGATGTACCAGCAACAATGACAAACGAGGAACTGTACCTGAGCATAAAGGACCAAAACTTTGACCAAATGAATGAAAATGAATTTAAGGATTCTTTTAAATTGAGATTTAAAACGGGACCTCGGGACCGTGATGTTGTACATCACGTCGCCGAGGTCACAGCACCTATGTGGAAGCAGATTATAACAATGGGCAGACTGTATGTTGGCTTCCATGCCATTAATATTAGGGATTACCTTGTGGTACCTCGTTGCCATAATTGTGGAGACTTGGATTACATTCTAAGGCACTGCACCAGGGAGTCGGCTTGCTCCAGGTGCGGCGAAGATGGTCACTCACGAAAAGAATGTAAAGCCGCAAGTGTATGCATTCCTTGCAAAAGACGTGGGAAGAAAAGCTGCGGAGCCCCAGGACGAAACTGCCCTACATACCGCATGCTCGAGCAGAGACTAATATCTAGAACGGACTATGGCTGAGTATATCAAACAGAACAGGATGCCAAAGCGAAAATCCCCTAGCAAAAGGAGGAGGCATGCCATTAGGGCAAATAGGTTTAAAGAATTCATAAAGTCTCTTTCGAGAGATCCGATACCTGAGACAGTTGACAAAAGTATCCAAACAGATCCACCGAAAATCGATAAATGTATCCAGACGGAAACTACCCCTACGGCTACTCCCTCCTCTCTCAGCGGGGAAGTGAAGCCGACAAAACACCAGCAACGGCAAATGCATCCTGTGCCTGAGGTCCCAGCAAATGAAAGTAACCATAAAGAACAAAAGCCTGTGCAAGAGAGCACAATAACAAGCTCTCTAGACACCCCAGTGGTAAGACTACCACCAGTAGATCCGGTACGCATATACCCAAATTTAGAATTTACAATGCAACTGGCGAGATTGGAGCAGCCGGCTACCTTGACCACTGCCTTAAGACATGTGGTCCGCGTAGGACACGAATATTGAAGAAGAGTCACCTTCTCGGTAATGGAGGCTGTAGACAGAATACAGCTTAAGTCAGTGAATCTCCCCACCGACTTCGGAGCCCTGCGAGACTTACTAAAGAAAGTGTTCGAGAGAAGAGGAGAAAAATTTGACCTAAATGACATTTACGAACTGTCAGTTTTGGCTAATGGACGTATTACGTATGACTGGAACAAGACATGGCCAGAAGACCACATACATACATACTTTCCGTAGATGACAAAAATTACCATTAGCCAACTCAATACGCATAACAGTCGACTTGTAATGCAGGAGCTGCGAAAGGAAGTGGAGGAGAGGAGGCTGGATGTGCTCTGTCTACAAGAGCCGTACTCCCTGGCTGGAAAAATTGCATTTGCAGCCGCGACGTGGCAGGTCATCAGCCAAGGAGATAATCCGAAAGCGGCAATAATAATCACGAACAAGGCCCTGAAAGTAACTACACTGTCACAGTTCACTAGTAGTCACTGCAATGTCGTGGAGCTGCTATCTCCCAGTGAAACAATAATATTAATTAATATGTACTTTCAGTACGGAGATAACATTGAAACACATCTTGACCATGTAACTACAGTAACTACGGCACTGCAAGGACGAAGGATGATAATCACTGCTGATATCAATGCAAAATCCCCCCTGTGGCACAGCGGCACAAGGGATACCAACGGAGAGAAAGTAGAGGATTTTATCATGGCATCACAACTAGTGATAGCTAACAAGCCTGGTAATCCTCCAACCTATGTAGGGGGAGGAGGACCAGGCACGAACATTGATATAACTATGGCCACCCCCAATGCAATTAACACAATACAAGAGTGGAAAGTAGAAGAAAACGCCACTACAAGTGACCACAACCTAATCACGTTCATTGTGGGTAGAGGAGGGTTCCGCTGGGCCAAGGGGTGGGAGATGCAGTTTAATTACAGAAGGGCCGATTGGGAACGACTAGCAAGGGAGTGCGTCATTCCTGCCTTGCCAGAAGGTGGCGTAGACTTTGACATAGACGTAAACGATCGAGCAGAAGAACTGACCAATGCAATAACTAGCACGGTGAAAGCTGCCGTACCGACCAGGAGGAAGGCCATGGCAGCCTCTCCATCACCATGGTCGCCCGAACTTGAGGATATGCGCCGGTCTGTTAGAAGGTTGAGAAGATATTACCAGCGCAGTGTCGTCTGGCCGGAACGGCAAAGATGCCTGATGCAGTATCGGGAGGCTAAAATTCGTTTTCAGAAAGAACTCCAGGCTGTTAGAATACAAAGTTGGGAAAATTTCGTCCAGAGCCAATTGGCATTGGACCCCTGGGGTACACCGTATAAATTAGTACGAGAAAAGATCCGCTCTCCACTGGAATTATCAACAGTCAGGCACGGGGACAGGATGACGGATCCTGGCAGGAAACTGCTGAGGTCCTCCTCCGGTCCCTGCTGCCTGATGATAGCGCGGATGGGGAATCCGATCAGCAACAACAAATAAGACAAGAAAACCTCAATGAATACACCAACAACACGGCAGTCTACCTTTTCTCGGAGGAAGAGGTGGCTGCCCACATAAAATCACTTAAAAGGGGTAAAGCTCCCGGGCCAGACGGCATTGTAGCTGAGGTGGTGCAATTCCTAGCTCCCCAGCTAACTGCACCACTCACTCACCTATACAACGAATGTCTGATGCAACAGAAAATTCCAAGGATGTGGAAGTCTGTGAATGTAGTCATCATTCGGAAAGGGTTAGACAAAGATCCAACAAATGTAAAATCCTACAGACCAATCTGTTTGATTAACATACTAGGAAAAATATTAGAAAAGCTACTAGCCGACAGACTGGCTGCACACAGAGTGCTGCGTGGGGTGAGCGACAGGCAGTTCGGCTTCAGGCCCGGGCGGTCGACATCTGATGCAATCGCCCTGGCCGCTGAGGTCTGTGGCTCTACCCCACATAAGTACGTGGTGGGCATCATGGTTGACATCAGTGGCGCCTTCGATAACCTGTGGTGGCCTTCGCTCTTCTCCTGCTTGCGGGAGAAGGAGTGCCCAGGGCCGCTATATGGTTGTCTGAGGAGCTATTGCGAGGAACGGGAGGTCTGGCTATCATCTTCTAGCAAGAGAATAGGAAAATCTGTAGCAAAGGGTTGTCCTCAGGGTTCCGTGCTAGGGCCCCTGTTTTGGGACATCCACATGGAGCCTTTACTAGACACCCTACAGCAAAGTGAAGAAGTGCTAGAGGTGATAGCCTATGCAGATGACCTCCTCCTGTTGGTCGGCGGCCGTAGCCGCGAAGACATTGAACCTAAAATAGAGAGTGCCCTAAACAAGTTACAACTATGGTGCCAAAATACCAAAATGACGGTGTCACCAAGTAAGTCCACCTACTTACTATTGAAGGGACAACTAATCCGTAACCCGACTGTACGAATCGACCGCTCGCCGGTTCTACGGAGACGTGACGCGCGATACTTGGGCATCATCATTGATGAGAAGTGGAATTTTGGGAAACACATAGAAACTGTAACCCAGAAAGCCCTCGAAACACTGAACAACCTCATATCCATAGGACATCAAAGATTTCATCTTCCACCTCATCTTATAAAACTTTATCACAGCAGCATATTAACATCGATAGTGGGTTACGGCTCGGGAGTCTGAGCACACAGGCTCACGAGGGTGGTGCCCGCCATGACAGTAAGAAGGGTTCAGAGGAATATGATTCTTAGATCGGTAGGGGCTTACAGAACAACACCAGGGGGAGCACTACTAGTCATAATGGGGCTTTGCCCCTTGGACATCAAAATCAGGGAGCAGGCTGCATGGTTCTGGATTAAGAAGGGAAATATAACAAAAATAGAGGAGATCTTAGGCATTGGGGCAGGGGACAAGGGTGAGATTCGGCAAAGGGGAGTACAATTATGGCAAGAGCTGTGGAACGCGGATGACACAGGGCGCAGGACACATGAGTTGATACAAAGCATCAGGGAACGGCTGAGAATGAAGTACTTTGAACCCACCAGAGGACTAATCCATTTTCTTACTGGACATGGACCTTACCCGGCATACTTATGTCGGTTCGGGAAAAGGGCCACACCCGCGTGTGAATGTGGTGAACCGGAGGGCACTCCCGATCATGTGATTTACGAGTGCCCCCTCTTCAATGATGTTGCTTCTACATTACGTGACCAATTACCAGACCATGACACTTACCACCTGATAAGACAAGAAGACACCTTCCAAACACTGAACAGACTTGCCAACGAGGTATCACAGAAAGTGTTGAGAGAATATTTGAGGGAACAAAACTAAGAAGCACAGATTACGACAAAGACGTGCCCTTTTCCCATACCGCCTGTGCGTGGATAGGCCGACCCTTCAGTCTGGAATCCGCCACGTACGGGATTAGGGGGAATGGGAACTAAAAATAACCTGGATTTGACAATACACTGGAGATGACGTAAGTTAGAACTAGTTAGTAGGAATTAGACTAGAAATCTAGATTTAGGAACCTGCAGCGATTAACATCCTGGCCTGCCCAGTGTCAGGGGCACGCCAATCGGGATTAGCTCGATGGGCAAGGCAATAAAGTAGGTTTGTACATTGCTGACACATCTGTGACGCTGCAGGAAGTAGAATGTAGGATTAGCTTAAAACATCTTAGGAGTTAAAATAAATAAATATAGCTGCCCATTGAAAGTAGATTGTAGCTGTAGCTCACAACTCATTATATTGTAATTAGCTGCTAATTGTAACTAACAGTAGCAAGTAACACCCACTAATCAGATAAGGAGGTGGGTTGAGATGTATAAATATTATTGTTGATGGTAAATAAAGATTAAAAAAAAAACTGCGGAGGAAAGCACGTCGCGAGCTTTCGTGGCTGCAGTTACATTGCTAACTGGGGTCGCGGAGGCAACAAGAAGAGAAAGAGGAAGCGACGTAGAAACCGTTCCGACCGCGGGCCAGCGCCTGCGGCAGGGACAGACCACCAGCAGCAGGGGGTCCCTCCGCCCCCCGAAAGACGCCACCATGATGACGCTGTGCCGCACAACAAGCTTCGTGCGGCCACAGAAGCCGCAGTAGCGGACCTCAAAACCGCATTCGCGGCAGAGAGGACCGCCCTACGAGACGAGTTGGCCGCGGCTCATCGGGAAATCCAGCGGCTGCGGGCTGAAGTGGCTTCTGCCGCCAAAGCCCTGCGGCTCACCCCACCTGTTCCAACCCCACCGGGGCGGGAGCCCACAGAAGAAATGGACGAAATGGAAACGGACCCAGATCCAGCACCGCCGCCTCCCAAGAAGAAGATGGCGATGCGGATCTCCAAGGACCTGGAAGGGTTGCTTGCATTGGCCGCCTCCGAAAAGGTTGAGGCAGCCACCAAGGAAAACGCAGCCCCGGTCTCCGTCAAAGAACAGAAGAAGGCTGTTTCACGACAGCCAACAGTCGTCCAGACCGTACCACGAGACGCCGGGGACGATCTCGCCATCCTCCTAGAGGGGGGGAGTTCGTTCGCCGAGCCACAACGCAGTCGGCGCGTTGGGGCCAGAGAAGCCAAGAAGAAGTCGATATCCGAACCTATCCCAATCTCAGTTCAATCCACACCCTAAATCATACCAGAATTATCCTTCCAACACAATCCTACCAACATCCAAAGAAACACCATTCACGATTCTCCTAAACCCATCATTTCGAAACCCTTATTTTCCGACAGAAGGTATGGGCTCGAGCAGTCCCGGTCCTTCGAATCACAAACGAGGGATACAGATATCCCATCCGACACTCCACTCCGCCCGGACGGGTTGGCTCGCGCCGGACCGTTGTTACGCGGGCTGGATGGTATGATGCGGCGTCGGTCCGGAGGCGGTGGTCTGCGTCTGCAGCACGGCGTTTCTCTCTCCGTGGGGTGACTATGTGCCAATCATAATCGTTAACAGAGGCTTTTCTGTTAGTAGCACTCCCTGCCTGAGCGGAAACGGAGTGACTGACTGGGGCCACTCGACGTAACCGTCGGCAGCGCAGAGGGAATGCGCGTGTACGTCTGCAGTAGAGAGCCTGTATAGGGAGAGAGTGGCCAACCGGACGATACGGCGGCCATTTTTCTGCCAAACTGCGGACGGGGCTTTTGATGGCCAGTAGTGGAGTACACACTCAGCGAATCAAAAGCACAAGACAATATGGCGAAATCATTCGTTAAATGCCTTTCTTTACAGCTATAATATACTCATAGTAGCCTACTACATACAGCACAGGAAAATTTGATACAGTGGCTGTAAAAATTATTCGTTACTTGCATTTATCTCCTTTAAAGCTCGTTTACTAGACATACTGCAATGAAAGTAACGTAAATAGAAAAAAATATAGTGTATAGCATATGTTTTGTATCGGAAGTGCATAACGCTAAAGATTTAACGTACCTGTATGACGTCAGATGAATGAAAGTCGTAAGCAGTTGCTTTCTTGTGACATGCAAAAAGTGTGAGCGTATTAGTACTTCTTGTCACGTCTTCAAACTATTTGCATGTCCCAAATAAACAACTGCTTACGACTTTACTGAATACCTCTCGTAGATAACAAACGAAAAAGATTACAAAAATCGGGTAATGTTAAATGTAGGCTACTGTAATAACGACCAAATATAACAAGAAAACTACCGTATCCCTTCTACCCCACAGTAAGTAGGCCTATTAAAAACTATCTTCAAGAGTTGGTTGGTTGGTTGTTTCGGGGAAGGAGACCAGACAGCGAGGTCATCGATCTCATCGGATTAGGGAAGGACGGGGAAGGAAGTCGGCCGTGCCCTTTGTAAGGAACCATCCCGGCATTTGCCTGGAGCGATTTAGGGAAATCACGGAAAACCTAAATCAGGATGGCCGGACGCGGGATTGAACCGTCGTCCTCCCGAATGCGAGTCCAGTGTCTAACCACTGCGCCACCTCGCTCTGTCTTCAAGAGTACCTACAATTATTTACTACGAATAATGTTTCACTATCCACGACAAGTGCGGAAAACGTGCTAACATCTTGCCTGCGTCAACAGTCAGGCAATAATACTGAAACCAAAATAATGCCTAGTGTTCTGATTCTGGACGAAATAAAGTTTCACGCTATAAAGTCGAGTGAGCATGGCACAATTATTATAGGAACTTTCCGTTTCCAGCAAGGACTGTCAGATATTGGCTTCAGAAAAGCTTATGATGCTACCAGTATGCACGAACTGTTAAAGAAATAACAGCTTAAAAATGCAGTAAATTGTAATAGGCCTACCTGTTTTGCGTGACTGAAAATATTTAAAAAAATTGACATCTTACAATCAGAGTTTTCTGGCCAAAGTGAAGAACCAAACTTTTTATAGGCGTAACTGAATATTTCGGTTAATATATACCATTAAGAAAGTTGTACCTGGACTTTATTACAAGAGTTACTCATTCCTTCCTGGCATCGTTTACGAACGTCTGCAGAATGAATTACAGATGTCAAAAACAATACTGTACAATTACTAACGTGTTTACTTCAAACATGTAGGCCTACCGACTTCATCACAAATAGCTTCATTATTTCAACTCGTATTTGAGATCGCAGACGCTAATTACGTTCTAAAATGATAAACTAAATCGAACGTGCATGCGCAACGCATAACAAGTCTCTCAATAATTCAAATACCTTTTAATCGTTTCCAAAAGTCCTCTGAACTTCAATTCAACTCAAAAGCTAACATAGGAAGCGCGAGAGACGTTTGGCAGAAAATGGCACCAAAGCTAATCAACCAATCACGGGCAACTTCACCTATGGCCACTCTCTCTGGGTGCCCCAGAGTGCCGGACACAGCATCGTGTCCCATACTCACTCTCCCCCGACCGGCATCGCCAGGGGTAGCGGATGCTACGTTGCAGATCCGCAGATGGCCGCTTTCATCTTCAGCCGCGGGTCGCGTCGGCCGCAAAACTCGCACTCGAAAACGGGAGTCTTTTCCGGGTCGTGCAGCCTTCTGTATTGGAGGAGAAGGGCCGAGTGGTCCTTATACTCGCCAAAGGTTGGCCTGCCGGCAGCCTTGGTGACGAAGCAGATCCGGCAGCGGAAGACCTCCGTCGGCAGCGTCACCACCAGCTCCATCGTTCAAGTCGCGGACCTGAAACAGAAAAATAAACGCGACCGCTTCTCGGTGCAGAAATCGGTCCATTTTAGCCCATATTAAGTTTATAAGAACAGATTTTTTAGTCATTGAGGTAATACTTGGGAAGGAACGTAGGAGAGGTTCACAGTCGGTAAGGAGAAAATAGCCGCGAAGGTGTAGCTCTACGGCGGCTGCCGGACACCGGAGCATCACACTTCGGGCCGACGTAACTAAGAATTATCTCGGAAATATAAGATCTTGGGTTCTGGCCAAGATGGAGAGAGTCATAATCTTGTGTTTAGCCCCAGTGGAGACCCAGAGGTAGCTGGCCGGGGGAAAAAAAGGAAGACGAGTAGAGTGTAAGGCTCATACGTCGCTACCAACTCTGCCGCCGGTGTCGACAGCAAAGGCTGGACACACAGGAGACCGGTCTGCATCTGCCTCCCTGCAGATCGCTGAACCTCGATCGAGGAAGGGCCAGATGGGGCCTGAGCATCTCGCAACCCTCAGTCATAATCGGGAGATAAAGAGGGAGGAAGTATTCAATGCAGGGCAGGTCCGGCAGTAACACCGGCAGTTGCTACCCTCACAGCAAGGCCGGCCACGTTCCGGAGCCTGCTGCTGAGGCTTCACCATATTCGGGTGCTGGAAGACCAGTGACTAAAGAAAATACATCGCATATAAGTGTGTTTTTTATCCGACCTTGCCAGCATTAAGCTGATAAGAACAGATTTTTATTTATCGAGATAATTCTTAGTTACATTTTTACGAAGTATAAATTTAGGAAAAGAATATTCATGACTCTATACAATGCGAGTTTTACAGATTTAGTAAGTTTAGATAAAATTTAGAGAAACGGTTCTAACCGTACTTAAGTATTGTATTACTATTCTAGTTCGTGGGTTAAGCCCACTACTTAAATATTGAGAGACCGCGTTAGGCGCGGGTACTTACGTATGTCATCCTTAAGAGTATTACCGCGATAGGCGCGGCTTTACTTATGTCAGACCACGGTAAGTTGGACCTAATTTAGGGGCTATTTTATTTTTCCATTCTTCTCCATGCCCTGACAGCACACTGCACATGCACGGCTGCCAGCGGCTGGTGCGCCACGCACGCAGGCGGGTCACACTCAGCCGGACTTCTCCCCTCTGTCCGCCTTGCGGCAGACGTCACTGGGGTGTCGTGGCAGGAGGGCGTTGCTTCCCACGCTGGCTGGAGACTGCCGGGCAGTAGGCACACGTTTGGCGCCGCCTAGCACCGCGCCAACCGAGGTGGGGGCCATATTCGGCGGACACCACGGAGGGAGGGGCACCAGGCAGCACCGCACGCACCGCTACTGACTCGGCACTGCTGCAGTGCGGCGCGAAGATGGTGTAGCGCCGCAGGTCCCGCGTCGTGGAGGAGACTCTCGACACCGACGTCACGAAGGCACCGACCTCGAAGTTCTCCGACGACTGCAGTCTCGAGGGTCTCGCAGCCTGATGTCAGAGCATGCCACAGCCTAGGGGGACACATACTGGCGGTAGCCAATAATGTGTTCCATATTAATGTCGCGGGACCACTTGATGGTGTCAGAAACCATCAGCCGCCGCATCAGTTGGCAGTAGCGGCTAGCGATGCCTAGGTGCCGGAGCACTGCATCGTTCTGGCGGTCCCACGCCCCCAGACTGCCGACAACCAGGGCGTCGACAGTGACGGAATAGCCGCGAGTGGCTAATCCGCGCGCAACGTCGGCGTACTTTATCTTCTTCAGTTGCCGAGCGTTGTCGAGCGCAATCCTCCTATTCTCGAAGGGGATCGTCACATCGACGATGGTCACAGTCTTCGCGGCCTCGTCAGTTATTACGAAGTCCGGACGCAGCCCACTGCTGTCCCCTATGACAGCTTGGTTGATCCTGATGTCAGGAACAGCAGTGTTTCCTCTTCTTGGCCGTCCAGCGACTGCTGCCGCGAGGCGGTTGAGGACCGCGTTGTGGCGATACTGCAGGGCTGCTGAGTGCACCATAGACGCGTTGATCACGTGTGGGAGCGTCTCATTGTTGTGGCCACAGCGTCGGCAGGCTTTGTTGTTGTTTGCCCGCCCATCGAAGCGGCGACAACCGTTCAGAGGCACGCCTCCGAGCCTGGCGCGGTGAATGAAGCGCCAGTCTGCGAAGCGAGTGTATTTGCCTCCCGCCATGAAGTGGTTGGACGCTGTGGACTCCCTGGTGCACTCGAATACCTTCCCCTGGTCAGGTTTTCTGAGTAGGAGGTTGGGCAGGCGCTGCCTCAGACACTCGCGGAGCGTCCGCGAGAGAAGACGTTTGGCGCCCCCTCCCACCCGGACATGCTCGACGCCAGTGTTGGCGGTGCGTCCCACGCTGCCATCATCGTGCTGCGGTCCATCGCCGCCATCTTCGAGGTGTCGTGTAGTCCCAGGCGCCGCCCCCTCCGTGGCCGGCTGCGTCACCCCTCCGATGCCGCCGTGTTCCGCGTCGTCAGCGATGGCGGGTCGGCCGTTGACCTCCACCTGCAACTCAGAGAGCAGTTCACTCCAGCGCCAGGTGACGCCACGCGGCGCTAGGCGCCTTGTGGCGTTCCTGACGCGTGTCCACAGTGACTGGATGTCGCCTCCGTCACGTGCGAGGTGAAACTCAGTGCTGCCGCTCAGGTAGGTGGGCAAGTCGGGTCGACTCGGCTCCCTCCCCAGTCGGCGGCGCGCGGCCGTAGATAGAGTGGCCCAGGCGATGTCGCGGACGGTGGCGTCGTCGCAGTGCAGCATGCGGAAGCCGTGGACGATCGTCGAGATGACCGCAGCGTCCGTGAGCGGCGTCAGGCCGCATCCTCCCTCTCCCAGCGCGAGGTACAGCTGTTCAGTGGACGCACGCTGTGGAAGGAAGAGCCATGATTTGACAGCCGCTTTCACTGCCTTGTCGAGTGCAGATAGCGGCCCCTTGCGTACCGCTCCGCCCCGCATGACAAAGTCAAGCCTAGGGAGGAGGAAGACACGCACAGCGTAAATCTTCTTCCAGGGAGCCAGCAGGGAAGCGTCCAGGTGCTGCAAGTCACGTCGAATTGCCGCGATCGCATCCGTTGGCGTCTGCGAGACTTTGTACCCGGTGGGAACGCCAAGATGGAGGTAGGCGTCACCCGCACCGAGCACGGCTGGTTCTCCCCCTTGCAGGGCGAATACCGAGGCTAGTGTCTGCCGACGGGGGATGTGAAGCGTGGCACACTTCGACGGCTTGAAGGTAAGCCCGGCCCACGTCGCCGCCTCACCCACAACATTGAGGAGCGTTTGCATCGCCTCTGAATCCCGCGCCAGAAGCACGATATCGTCCGCATACGCCAGTGCACTCACACTGACGCCGCTAAGCGGAATACGACACTCATTTCTGAGCGAGGTTGCGGCGCGAAGTACCGGCTCGAGCGCGAGGTTAAAGACGATGGGCGACAGTGGACAGCCCTGCTTGACCCTCGCCTGGATCTCTATCTCCTCCGTTAGTCCGTCAGATGTACGGACGCGGGTGGAGCAACCATTGTACATATCGGCAATTAGCTGATGCAATTGCTCTGGCAGTCCCATCCTGCTCAGTACTCCAAGGAGGTGAGCGTGAGGCACTGAACCGAAGGCATTCGCCAGATCAAGCCAAGCAAAGCATGCTTGGCCTCCCCTGCGCCTTGCATCATCAATTGCCGTCTGCACAATGAAGTTGTGCTCGTAGCAGCCTTCAAACGTGCGGAAGCCCTTCTGTTCTGGGGAGAGCAGGTTCAAACGCTCTGCCCAGAGAGAAGTGCGGTCCGCAACGATTGCAGCAAAGAGCTTAGAGATGGTAGAGCTCAATGCTAAAGGCCGCCAGTTTGTCACGTCCGAGACGTCCCCTTTCTTGTGGATGAGGACGGTAGTGGATATTTTCCACTGCACCTGAGTCTTCCGCTCATTCCAGCAGCGCGAGAAGATCTTAGCTAGCACGTGGCAGCCAGGATCCTCACGTCGCAAGTCCGAGTAGGTGACTCCGTCTGACCCAGGAGCAGTATTGCTCGCCTTCTGGAGCCGCTGTTGCACCTCTGAGGGGGTGATCGGCGGGCAGGACCTCCTCGCTGACATCAGGAGGCGTGGTGGCGGCAAAGTCCGGGACAGCAGCTGGTGCATCTGAAACAGAAAAGTCAGATTTAGCATATACTTTCTTGAAGTGCTCCGTGAGCACGTTGCCATCGATTTGGCAGTACGGCGACGTCTCGCCAAGGACGCGCTGCATCGCCTTGCGCCGGTCCGCGCGGTACAGCTTCTGAATCTCAGACGCTGCAATCGCGTCGTACCGACGCTCGGCGGCCGCCGCGCGCCGTGCGCCACGTCCACCGCGCTGCCCACCGCGGCCGCGTGTAGGGGCAGGGGGAGGGGGATTCGCAGCAGCGTCGGCGCGGCCCTGGCCGCGGTGCGCTGCTGCTGGTGGCCCATCCTGTCGATCTCCGGCTGCCTGGCGTTGTGGCTTCGTCTCGGCGATCTCGGAGATGAAGTCCTCGACGACAGCGACGAATGCGTCCCACGGCTGGTCGTGGACGCTCTCCAGGGCCGCCAGCCAGCACCGCTGCCTCTCCGTTAGCCGAGCGTCGGCTGAGGCAGGGGAGGGCGGAGCTGCCTCGGTTGCGCCCTGTACGGAGGGTTGGTCAAGTTTGGTGGAGGACAGGAGTTTTGCAGCGGAAGGTTGGGAGTGGGACGGTTGTTACGGCGTCGGCATCTCCTCTTCTTGCTGCCATGTCTCGGAGATGCAGCTGCAGTCCCTCCGTTCACGTCGCGCCGCCCCGTCGTATGCGTCGGTGGTGGTGCCGTGCTGCCATCTGGCGTGGGTCTCGCAGTGCTGCTTTCAGTCGCCGCGCCGGTGACAGGTGGCGCAGCGGTAGCAGCGGGGGTCGGTATAGCTTGCGCCGGCCTGGCGCTCGGGTCGGGCGCACCGCGGCTGGTGTTCGCCGCGCCGCCAACAGATGGCCCAGCGGTCGCCCGCGCCCTGTCGCCGGAGCGAGATACACGAGGTGTAGCTCGCACCGGCCGCCCAGACGCGGCCCTGAGATTTACAATTTTGTTTTGCTTTGTGACCGGCCGATTTGACCGAGCGGCTCTAGGCGCTACAGTCTGGAACCGCGAGACCGGTACGGTCGCAGGTTCGAATCCTGCCTCGGGCATGGATGTGTGTGATGTCCTTAGGTTAGTTAGGTTTAAGTAGTGCTAAGTTCTAGGTGACTGATGACCTCAGATGTTAAGTCCCATAGTCCTCAGTGCCATTTGCCATTTTCGTTTGTGTAAACTTCACGAAAATAAATACATTTCTTTCATGTTTTGGTCATATAAGCAATCTTTTACATTCATACATGAACTCCTTAATTACGAAACATTTGTGTTTGTTGGTGATCTTCACTTTGAACAGTTAGTATGAGCTACGTCGTTGTTACGCGATGTACGCTGCGTGTGTCCCTTACACACAAAAAATACAATTCGAAAATTTGTCCGATACATCAAAATAATCAGTTGTGGTCCCACTATAATCTGCTCCAATTTGAACCGAAGGTTTGAGTTATTCTGTGCTTGAACATCTGTTGGCAAGGAGCTGCATTTGTTTTAAAAACGCCATATAAGACTAGACGGTGTTGAAGAGCTGACGCAGCAAATATGCTATCTCAAAACCCTACCCAGTTTCTGAAGCCTTTGGAGAACGTTGCTGAAGGTGGGAATCACAAGCCTCCAACAGTTCACGAGACCACATCTTTACGAAACGCAGTACCAGACCAGATGAATGGCGTTAACAGTGTCTTACAAAATAGAGCAGTTGAGCTTCAAATGGCTGTGGAATTTCTGAAATCGTTACAAAACTTCGTAACATCACAAAGTGGAAAAATGACAGCGAAATACACGATGATGGTAACACGGAGGAAACTGTGGTTCGTGGAAGAGAGATGATCATGACTGATATTTACGTACCAATAGTCAAGTTACGCTGAGAATTTCCTCATTGTATAAACGCTTAAAAGAAAGCTCTTTCCTGTATGGGTTTTTCGCTGAGTTCTGAGTGAAGTCTGTTGCCGAATTTAAGGTAGGTGCCCATAGCAACAAATAGATTCCTTGAAATCTGTTCTGCGGACTTTGAAGTGAATTTTGAAGATGAAGTGGTACATTTTAAGTATTTCATCTGGGAAATTGTTAAAAGTGGAGAAAAAAATTCCAGCTTCGTGGTCATATCAAGACGTGTATTAAAAATCGGAGTTCCCAAATGTTGTGAAAGTGATAAAAATTTATTTATACCTCAGTTACGAACGCTAGAAGGTAGTGAATTTATTCAGAACCAAAACTCCTGTAAATTCGTCATCGATCTTCAATGGTGCAAAGACGGCGGGCATAATGACAATTGAAAACGGTGTCTTGTGGAAAACAGACTAAAAAAATATCATGAAAGTTAGTACTGAAATAAAATTACGGAAAGTAGACGTTAACATATTGGCTGAATAAAACCAATTCTGTTTTACGATTTCAATTTCGAAATGTAACACTGTTTAATGACACCTGCAATTTATTTTCTATAGGGTATTATTAATTATTGTTGTTTGTTTAGTTCAATAAACTGTATTTACTAAATTAATCACTTGGAAAAATTAGGAGTTTCTTAGGAGATCGTTATGGACGGCGGAGAGGGCGTTGCGGCTGCAACAAGATTTATTGGTGAACTGGATTTACTGTGTGAAAACTCATGCAAACTTCCATAACACAATTCAATACTACAGATACTACCATGGTTCATTAAAGATTTGCTGTGCTTTCATACCGCTCCACGCCCTTCAGACGGCTATTCATACACTACAAAAATAGCGATACAAAACGAGCGTGTAACTACTGCAATGAAATCACTTGGCTTTTTATTTCCATGGACGAAACATATCTTAGTTTAATCAATTAAATTCATGTTTCACTGAGTATTGTGTGTTCAATGTGATGCGTTATGTGGAATTTCAATAGTGTAGCAAACGTGTACGTGCACAGAGTTGAGTTGATAGCCGCCAACACGAGTCACACTTAGGTGGTGTTTCTCAACTGCTAAACGAGATGGCAGCACGGACAGCCCGCAAAGAGTACTGTGGCCGATGTGCAGTGAGGAAATTTCGGCCGGTGTGCGCACGCCATGCAATCTTTCTTAAACGATTTTATAGAAATTATTCAGTAAAAAAAAAAATCTTTTTGCGTTACTTATACCTTTACATGTCAGATCCACTATGCCGTGTCCAGAAATTCGTCAATGGTCATAGTTATCGTGATATTTGCGCTTACGTAATACACTGCGTAAATTTCAAAAAAAGTTTGCAACGAAAATCAGGGGTTTCTATGATTTTGCCTTTGGTGCATATTACATTATATTTTATTGCGTCGGAAATTTAACTAACATACTAAATCTTTCTATAGACTTGGGTAGAGGTCTTGATCATTACCAACCTCGACAAAATTGATCTGATATAACACCCATTTGCGATCACGCAAGCCAGCGATAAAGCCAGAACGAAATATCCAGAACATTCCTCATAATTCATAAGCTGTTTGAGGTATCAAAATGATCTTTTTGCAAAAGATAGCACGCTGAGAGGAGACTATTTTTTCATATGGTAATACAAAATTTCAGATTTAGCATGTTATTCCACTCACTACAGACCTTTTCGATGGAACTACGTAATTATTTATAAGGGCCATCGATAGCTGATGAAACGAGAAATACTGTGGATTTTGGATCAACATTACTGAAGACCTTACAGAGGATGTGTTTTCTCATAAGCTATTGACCTTACTTTTCCACCATTCGTCACTTAAAATTAATAAACCACTGTTTCAGAATTTTGTAGTAGTCTACACAACAAGTAGCATGTGCGCCAAAATATTATCTCAAATGTGCTATGGCAAAAGAAGCAAATTTTAGCATGACAATAAAAGAAATGAGTTTCCTCCCCCTTACCCAGTGTGGCTAGTGTCTCAAAATCAGAAGTAGGTCTGGCAGTTGGCTGAAACAGGAATGTAGAACCTTGACTCCCCTCGCTCGCCACATTTGCGGCGCTGTATTGAATTCAACAAATATCGTTTCTTTTTGCATTACAGTGCGGTCATTGTAGTTATGGGATAATGATATGCACATATACAAATGGCGGTAATATCGTGTACACAACATTTTTCCAACAACAGTTAGCATCACCAATTCCCATTTCTACCACAGGGAGACCAGATGTACGAAATCAGAAACTGAAATGAATCTATGTTTTGTGGAAACTTTAGTTAACACTACCTTTATGTACTAGATTTGTGTTCAAATACTTTGTTTACACTACAACTACGCAGCTCACAGTACCATTCTGTTGACACTCACTCAAATAAGAACTCTTCTATTAGTAATAGAGCAAATATTTTATTTTTTGTGGTTGCTACATCCAAACAAATGAGGAAAATGATTTCTAGTTTTGCGTTTTAATTTCAAACATTGAAACTTTGTTTTAATTTCGTCTGTAAATACAATAATCTTTTTAGAATTTGTGTGAAAATTTTGCAGTGTATTACATGTAGTGACGTAACGTGCGATTCTTACAGTCTAACACTAAACTTGTAAACATTGTGGCCTGAAGCAATAGACAATGCACAAAAAAGTGCGAGTGACAAACTCCTTGCTATATGAAAGCGTTGCATAGTACCAAACACAGAACTTAAAAAAAAAAAAAGTGTCTCGTTCATTTGATTTAATCAAAAAGTGTATTTTCTTTATTTATTCAGTATGACCACATTTATTCTCCATTTTTTTATGCTGCACGTTACTTAAAAACGTGCTGTTTCAAAATATACGGGACATTTAACAAAAAACGGGACAGTGTACGACCATTACTCTCTTTGTCGAAACAATGGGACGCTTAAGCTAGATGATAATCACATAAAATATAGGGCATCTGGTCACCCAGTTCAACCTCACCCCTTCTTCAGTCACAACAGGCAATCCTACCCCCTCGCTATTACGCACCAGTCCTCCATGCTTATACCGTCACATTCGTACCTTCCTCACGGCCGACCTTTCCCCCACAACAGACTCCTTAACTTAGGGCACGTCTTCCCGGTTCTTAATGCTAGGAAAGTGCTTTTTTTTATATCAGTGTTTCGGCATAAAGTTTTACATGTTTTTAAACGTGCGCTAACTGTGCTTCGTTTTACCTTTTATTGTTACTGTTTCAAACAGATAGTGGAAGAGCTACTTCTAAATTATTTCTAAAAATTACGATTTTGTTTTTCACCTCTACGAAGTTTCAGATTCAATGTAAATATCTCCCCAACTTATTTTCCGTTTCTTTTTCACGTCATTTAATTTTTGTCAATCAGCTGATTCAAATCAGTACTTTAATTGCCACTGAAACTTTGTGAAGATGTGAATTATCTTGAAGAAAGATGAGTTTTTATTTTCTTTTGTAATTCACGCCTCATCTTAATATGTTTATCATCTCTCACTCTCGCACTACCAAATGCTATTAAGCACTATCGTTTTACTCTTTGCAGGTTAATCAATATAAAGAATCCATTTTGTGTACCATACCTGTAAACACTCATAATTCAGGCTTTTTTGACAGTTGAAACCGATTTCATCCTTTCGCTGCAAAATCATCAGCCTCGACTTAGTATTTTGATTGGTCTACATTTCTGACAGCAAGTGAGGTGGTGCAGTGATTAGCACACTGTACTCGTATTCTGGAAGATGACGGCTCAAATACCTGTCTGGCCATTCAGATTTACGTTTTAAGTAATTCAGTGGTACTTCTCCAAGTAAATGTCAGAACTGTTACTTTGAAAAAGGAACAACCTACTTCCTTCCATATCCTTTCGAAATCAGGCTTGTGCTCCTCCTTTCATGACCGCAGTGTTGAGAGAATGTTAAACACAATTCTTCCGTTCTTCATTTGTGATGCATCCTTGTCTTATTCACAGAAACAAACTGAAATACAAAACATTTAATTCTCTTTAAAATGTCCCAAAAATACTGAGAAATAAACTTCGGTTTTAACTTCAGTAAGAAGTAACATTTTTCACGATCATTTTACGCAAAGCTTTCTACTAGTTAATTATTTATATAAAATGTACTGCACTCATCTGACGTGTTGATGGCATTAGGTATTTCACAGAGCTGTAACTGCTGATCGTAGAGGTCATATATGGCACTTTTTCAATGTTTTAATCCAGAGATAGCCCTAACCTATCGGTTGCAGAGATGTGCGCACTTCCATAGCATTCCCAGCTGATGTTCATGCTAGGAAGACAAGCTAATCCAGCTTTAGTCTTCAAAAATATAACAGGGGTCTTTATTTTGTTTTATGATTTACACAGAAAGACATGTTTTAGAATCTTCATTTATTATCACACATAAAAGACTAAAGAATAATCCGTTATTCAACTTTAAAATAAAAATATTTTCAGTTAAACGTTGAGTCTGAAGTGTGAGGATGAGTGTCAGTTATGTAACACTGAACTGTTGTCCATGTCTGCTTGTAAAATAAAATTTATGATAAGGCAGGTTTGGGCATAAATGTCTAATTAGCTTAGGGGAGAATGGTGCACTCAGCCATCGGTGCTCTGTGTGATGGATGCCCACAGAACACCTCCCTCCCCATATTCCTCCACCTCACACTTCATGTAGCGCGGCTGTTTTCACGTGTTGTTGCAGTTTTGAAACGTGCTCCAAGTGAATCACGCTGAAGAGTGGCTACATTCGAATTGAGCTGTCCATTCCTTAACTGTTTACAATAAAACAGTGCACTCTGTATATTTCCTCATCGCCTTTGGATGTATTACAGTTGGTGATAAACTATTCAAAATGAAGACATTCGAGATGGTGCTGACTTTCAGTTTATCTAGTCGGTCGAAATATATATAGCAACGCAGCTTCAGAAAGTTAATATGTATGAAATAGTTTCACAAATCAGATTGACAATTGATGTACGTTATTGTGCAATATAAAGAAAAATATCAACAAATTCATTGATATCACTTCCGTCTCTGTATCCAACGAGGAAATTTCGCACCTCAGATACGTATACAGCCAACATAAAAATTGTACGATGCGGTGGAGGCAATAGAAAAGGACAGAATGACATGTTACACCACCCTTCTTTTCTTCAGACATAAAACACACTCAGTAGCTGTACTGGGTGGTGTTTTATACACTACTGGCCGTTAAAATTGCTACACCAAGAAGAAATGCAGATGATAAACGGGTATTCATTGGACAAATATATTATGCTAGAACTGACATGTGATTACATTTTCACGCAATTTGGGTGCATAGATCCTGAGAAATCAGTACCCAGAACAACCACCTCTGGCCGTAATAACGACCTTGATATGCCTGGGCATTGAGTCAAACAGAGCTTGGATGGCGTGTACAGGTACAGCTGCCCATGCAGCTTCAACACGATACCACAGTTCATCAGGAGTAGTGACTGGCGTATTGCGAAGAGCCAGTTGCTCGGCCACCGTTGACCAGACGTTTTCAATTGGTGAGAGATCTGGATAATGTGCTGGCCAGGCAGTAATCGAACATTTTCTGTACCCAGAAATGCCCGTACAGGACCTGCAACATGCGGTCGTGCCTTATCCTGCTGAAATGTATGGTTTCGCAGGTATCGAATGAAGGGTACAGCCACAGGTCGTAACAAATCTGAAATGTAACGTCCACTGTTCAAAGTGCCGTCAATGCGAACAAGAGGTGACCGAGACGTGTAACCAGTGGCACCCCATACCATCACGCCGGATGCTACGCCAGTATGGCTGTAAATAGAACCTGGATTCATCCGAATACATGACGTTTTGCCATTCGTGCACCCAGGTTCGTCGTTGAGTACACCATCGCAGGCACTCCTGTCTGTGATGCTGCATCAAGGGTAACCGCAGCCATGGTCTCCGAGCTGATAGTCTATGCTGCTGCAAACGTCGTCGAACTGTTCGTGCAGATGGTTTTTGTCCTGCAAACGTCCCCATCTGTTGACTCAGGGATCGAGACGTGGCTGCACGATCCGTTACAGCCATGCTGATACGATGCCTGTCATCTCGACTGCTAGTGGTACGAGGCCGTTGGGATCCAACACGGCGTTCCGTATTACCCTCCTGAACCCACCGATTCAATATTCCGCTAACAGGTATTGGATCTCGACCAACGCGAGCGGCAATGTCGCGATACGATAAACTGCAATCGTGATAGGCTACAATCCGACCTTTATCAAAGTCGGAAACGTGATGGTACGCATTTCTCCTCCTTACATGAGGCATCACAACAACGTTTCACCAGGCGACGGCGGTCAACTGCTGTTTGTGTATGAGAAATCGGTTGGAAACTGTCCGCATGTCAGCACGTTGTAGATGTCGCCACCGGCGCCAACCTAGTGTGAATGCTCTGAAAAGCTAATCACTTGCATATCACAGCATCTTCTTCATGTCGGTTATATTTCGCATCTGTAGCACGTCATCTTCGTGATGTAGCAATTTTAATGGCCAGTAGTGTATAATAACACATGTACATGAAAGGTGTGGTGTCAGGCAATCGGTGATGGTTAGCACCTGTGACACTGAATCTGGATTTACATCTGGATCTACATCTGTACAGTGTGTGGAAGAAGGTATTTGGAGCACGGATAGGATATTCCTTGTTACCCGCTATGAGCCTCTACAGCTGAGAGGGCGACCTGCCTTTATGTTCCCGGTGCCGCAAGGGATTTTCCCTTTGTGAGAGAGCTGGAATTAAAGAGCTACTGGAATGAGGAGTAGCGGCCCCCAGCTCAGCAAAGTCTACAATGGGCGGAAGAGTGGTGTGCTGAAACCCCACACACCTTAATACCGCATCCAAATGGCACCATAGGCTGAGGATGGCATTGTGGCCAGTCTGAGGCAAGAACAGTGGATCTTTCCTGTTCAAATGGTTCAAATGGCTCTGAGCACTATGGGACTCAACTGCTGTGGTCATCAGTCCCCTAGAACTTAAAACTACTTAAACCTAACTAACCTAAGGACATCACACACATCCATGCCCGAGGCAGGATTCGAACCTGCGACCGCAGCAGTCGCACGGTTCCGGACTGCGCGCCTAGAAACGCGAGACCACCGAGGCCGGCGATCTTTCCTGTCTTCCATGTTTGCATTCATGAGTGGTGTGTAGGAAGATCGACTGTTGGTAAACTTCTGTACGAGTTTTAATGTCATTTTACCGCCGTGGTCATTTTGCGAAATATGCAAGGCATTTTCGGAAAGTAATTGTACTAAATGTTTATTTTTTTTTGAAAAAATACAGGACATCGTTAATAAACTTCTTGACTACTTTTTCACATAGTCGCCGTCCTGTTCAATGCAAGTAGTGAGCCGTGGCACAAGCGTCTTTGTGGCATCCTCGAAGAACTCTCACTTCAGAACCTCTTTCTGCACCTGCTTGTCGGTTAAAAAATTTAATGCCATCCACGTGTGGTTTCAAAATGGCTCTGAGCACTATGGGACTTACTGCTGAGGTCATCAGCCCCCTAGAACTTAGAACTACTTAAACGCAACTAACCTACAGATATCACACACATCCATGCCCGAGGCAGGATTCGAACCTGCGACCGTAGCGGTCGCGCGGTTCCAGACTGTAGCGCCTATAACAGCTCGGCCACCTCGGCAGGCCGTGTGGCTTCAAGGAGATGAAAAGATAACCTGAAGGCGCGAAATCAGGGGCTCTGGAAGTGGGCTCAAACATCCCAACCAGGTGAGTCCATGGGCACTTTGGTGGCTAAGACTGTGTGAGGACAGGCGTTGTCGTGTAACAGGCACACTCCTCCCGTTAGCACTGCCCTCCTTTTGTTTTGGATACTCCTTTGAGTTTTCTTAGGGTCTCACAAAATCGTTGTGCATTGACGGTCTCCCCCTGAGGCAGAAATTCGACCCAAATGGTACCTTTTCGGTTCCCAAACATTGAGGCCATAATTTTTTCCCGAAATTGTTGTTTTGAATATTTTGGAAAATGAGGAATTAGTGTGGCGCCACTATGAGACTGTTTCATGCGTGTAATGAGCCACCCACGTTTCATTTCCAGTCACAATAGCGCTCAGTAATTCCTATCGTTTCAGTTTACGTCGCTCAAGAAACCTGATGGCGCTACTGACCCACTTCTTCCGATGCTGCTCTGAAAGATATCTTGCGCACAGTTTCCGATGTTGTTGTTGTGGTCTTCAGCCCTGAGACTATTTTGATGCAGCTCTCCATGCTACTCTATCCTGTACAAGCTTCTTGATCTCCCAGTACCTATTGCAACCTACATCCTTCTGAATCTGCTTAGTGTATTCATCTCTTCGATTCCCTCTACGATTTTTACCCTCCACGCTGCCCTCAAATGCTAAATTCGTGACCCCTTGATGCCTCAGAACATGCCCTACCAACCGGTCCCTTCTTCTTGTCAAGTTGTGCCACGAACTCCTCTTCTCCCCAATTCTGTTCAATACCTCATTAGTTATGTGATCTACCCATCTAATCTTCAGCATTCTTCTGTAGCACCACATTTCGAAAGCTTCTATCCTCTTCTTGTCCAAACTAGTTATCGTCCATGTTCCACTTCCATACAAATACTTTCAAAAACTTCTTCCTGACACTTAAATCTATGCTCGACATAAACAAATTTCTCTTCTTCAGAAACGCTTTCCTTGCCATTGCCAGTCTACATTTTATATCTTCTCTACTTCGACCATCATCAGTTATTTTGCTCCCCAAATAGCAAAACTCCTTTACTACTTTAAGTGTCTCATTTCCTAATCTAATTCCCTTAATTCGACTACATTCCATTATCCTCGTTTTGCTTTTTGTTGATGTTCATCTTATACCCTCCTTTCAAGACACTGTCCATTCCGTTCAACTGCTCTTCCAAGTCCTTTGCTGTCTCTGACAAAATTACAGTGTCATCGGTGAACCTCAAAGTTTTTATTTCTTCTCCATGGATTGTAATACCTACTCCGAATTTTTCTTGTGCTTCCTTTACTGCTTGCTCAATATACAGATTGAATAACATCGCGGAGAGGCTACAACCTTGTCTCACTCCCTTCCCAACCGCTGCTTCCCTTTCATGCCCCTCGACTCTCATAACTGCCATCTGGTTTCTGTACAAATTGTAAATAGCCTTTCGCTCCCTGTATTTTGCCTCTGCCACCTCCAGAATTTGAAAGAGAGTATTCCAGTCAACACTGTCAAAAGTTTTCTCTAAGTCTACAAATGCTAGAAACGTAGGTTTGCCTTTCCATAATCTCTTTTCTAAGATAAGTCGTAGGGTCAGTATTGCCTCACGTGTTCCAACATTTCTACGGAATCCAAACTGATCTTCCCCGAGGTCGGCTTCTACCAGTTTTTCCATTTGTGACTCGGCAGTCTCCATGAAGAGTTATTTCGATTTTATGCACCATCTCATCAGTCGAAATGGAAGGTCTTCCACTCCTCTGTTTCTCATGAACGTGTGTTCCACCTCCTCTAAACTCCGTGCAAAATTTTTGGAAATTTGTGGTAAGGTCTTATGGGACCAAACTGCTGACGTCATCGGTCCCTAAGCTTACACACTACTTTATGTAACTTAAACGAACTTACGCTAAGGACAAAACACACACCCATGTCCGATGGAGGACTCTAACCTCCGACTAGGGGGAGCAGCGCGAACCGTGCGAGGCGCCCGAGACCACACGGCTACTCGGCGCGGCCTAAACACCGTGCACCACGATAATACACTTGCTCTGTTCATAACCCCTTCGGCGTAAACATTTCAGCGGTGTTATTCCTCACGCGAGTAGGAAGTGGGTCACACGAAGTGGCTCGCACTTGGCGAGATTTTTATCGGCATCTGTCAAGCAAGTGGACACTAAAACGGCAGTTTACATACTACCGTGCTCCTGCGATGCTCGCTGTTGTCAGGGGATTCCCTCTACCACTCAGTCTTGCAAACCTTAAAAATTCTAAAAACCACAGTCCGTTATGGTAACAGTACACTTACTTTCTGGACATGCCTCGTATGTGCGTTGAAGAAGTACATTCCCAGAGTGAGATTTTCACTCTGCAGCGGTGTATGCGCTGATATGAAACTTCCTGGCGGATTAAAACTGTGTGCCAGACCGAGACTCGAACTCGGGACTTTTGCCTTTCGCGGGCAAGTGCTCTACAATCTGAGCTAACCAAGCACGACTCACTGCCCGTCCTCACAGCTTTACTTCTCCCAGTATCTCATCTCGAAGGGGAGTTTCTGTAAAGTTTGGAAGGTGTAGACGAGATACTGGCAGAAGTAAAGCTGTGAGGACGGGCAGTGAGTCGTGCTTGGTTAGCTCAGATTGTAGAGCACTTGCCCGTGAAAGGGAAAGGTTCCGAGTTCGAGTCTCGGTCCGGCACACAGTTTTAATCTGCCAGGAAGTTTCGAAGAAGTACGTTGCCCGACCCTTCTCGGAATATACACCCACGAAATTTTGACCCTAAATCTCACCGACGTGTACAACGTGTATCTCTTAACGTCTTCCACTAGGGTTTGTTGAGCATCTCCGCATCGCTACGACACTTACTAACCAACACTTAATGCAGTCCAGCGCTCTGCTTTGAATCTTCTTTATCTCATCTACTGATGCTAACTAGTAAGAGTCCCACACTGACGAGCGATTCTAGAAAATCGTCTGAACGAGTGATTTGTAAGCCACTTCTTTTGTGGATGGAGTACCCCCATCAATCAAAAAGTCTAGAGACTGACTTTATTAAAAAATAGAGAAAAGTTAAGATGGTGGTTTCAATACTTCAAGTGTTCCACATAATCTCCCCTCACTACGATTCACGGAACATTCATACAACCATGTGGATCTGTCAATGTTCTTCCTTGGGATGTTGTTCAGTTCGTCACACTGGCTTGACTGTCGGTTATGCCATCAAAGCTTTGACCCTTCATGTGAATTTCTGCACTTTGTAGTAGGTTCATGTTGATAATATCAAGTCACTTCACCCATGATGCCTTTTTTCCAGAAAAGACTATGCTCATTCTGGAAAAAGTTTCGTTTAGAGATGTTCAGTGCGCGTTGCTTCATTGCGATTTATGACAAGACAACGCTGACACAGCACGACCGTACATCCACTGCACAGCACCGCCAGCTCACAACTTACTGGTCGAAAACACATCTCTTGTTTACAGTTGTTCATCCAGCTCCCACCATAGTCACAGCCCTAACGTCGCCTACACACTGAGGTGACAGGAGTCACGGGATAGCGATAAGCACATGTACTACTACAGATCACATGCATGGTATATCGGATTTCGTAAATCGTTAGGGAATTCAGTATTCCGAGATCCGCAGTGCCAAGTGTGTGTCGAGAACATCAAATTTCAGGCATTACTTCTCACGAGGGAGAGTCGGAAAGTGTCGGATGCTCTTTAAGACTAATGGCAGATGCTGTTGTCTGTACCAAAGTATCAACGCCAAAACATAGTAAGAATCTGCTGAACGACCTGGCAGAGAATTGATGAATGGTCCAGGCTCTGGAAGTTGACCCTGAACGTAAACAAATGTAACATATTGTACATACATAGTAAAAGAAATCCACTACTGTACAGCTACACTATTGAAGACAAATGGCTGGAGACAGGATCTGCCGTAGAACATCTAGGTGTAACTATCCAGATCGACCACATAGAACACACAGTCGGAAAAGCCGACAGAAAACTCATATTCTTCGGAAGAATCTTAATGAAATGTAACTCATCCACGAAAGAAGTGGCTTATAAGGCGCTTGTTCGCCGATTCTTGAGTATTGTTCATCGATCTGTGATCCCTATCGGGTAGGACTGATAGAGAGACAAAGAAGATCCAACGAAGAGCGGCGGGATCGTTTAGATGGCGAGACAGAGTTACGGAGATGCTAAACAAACTCCACTGGCAGACGTTACAAGAGACGTTGTGCATCGTGGGAGATTACAAGTGAAATTTCGGGACAGCACTTTTCAGGAAAAGTCGGACAACGTATTACTTCCCCCCCACACACACATCTCGCGTATTGACCACGATGAGAAAACTCGAGAAATTAGAGCCAATACAGAAGCTTACCGACAATCATTCATCCCAGGCACTATTCACGGGTGGAACAGGGTTGGAGGGATCGGATAGTGGTACCCAAAGTATCCCCCACCACACACCATTAGGTGGCTTGCGGAGTATGATATAGATGTAGACGGACAACGCAGTGGCCAAAGGCGATCACTTAAAGGCCGAGAGCAGCAGGATTTGCGTAGAGTTGTCAGTGCTAACAGACAAGCAACACATTTTGAAATAACCGCAGAAATCAATGTGGGACGTACGACGAACGTACCCATTAGGACAGCGTGCCGAAATATGGCGTTAACGGGCTATGGCAGCAGAAGACCGACGCGAGTGCCTTTGCTAACAGCACATCATCGACTGTAGCACCCCTCCTGGGCTCGTGACCGTATCGGTTCGACCCTTGACGACTGCCGGCCGATGTGGCCGAGCGGTTCTAGGCGCTTTAGTCAGGAACCGCGCTGCTGCTACGGTCGCTGGTTCGAATCCTGCCTCGGGCATAGATGTGTGTGATGTCCTTAGGATAGTTAGGTTTAAGTAGTTCTAAGTCTCGGGGACTGATGACCTCAGATGTTTAAGTCCCACAGTGCTTAGAGCCATTTGATTTGAACCTTGACGACTGGAAAACGGTGTCCTTGTCGAAGGATTCCCGCTTTCAGATGAGAGAGCTAATCGTAGAGTTCAAGTGTGGCGGAGACACAAAATCAAGAACCCAAGTTGTCAACAAGGCATTGTGCAAGCAGTTGGTGGCCCCATGATGGTGTGGGTTGTCTATACGTGGAATGGACTGGGTCCTGTGGTCCAAGTGAACCCATCATTGAGTGGAAATGATTAAGTTCGGCCATTTGGTAACCATTTGCAGCCAAACAACGATGTAATTTTTATGGATGTCAGCGGTCCACAAATTGTTCACAGTTTGTCTGAAGAGCATTCTGGATGATTCGAGCGAACTGTTTGGCGACACAGATCGACAGACCTAAATCCCATCGAATATTATGGAACATAATCGAGAGGCAAGTTCGCGCACAAAATAATGCACCGGCGAAACTTTCGCAATTACGTACGATCATAGAGGCAGCATGTGTCAGCGAATTGTTGAGTCCATGCCACGTCGAGCTGCAGCACTACGCCGGGCGAAAGGATGTCCGACACATTGGGGCGAGGTATCCCATGACTTCTGTCGCCACACTGTAAGCCAAGAATGAAATTCGTACATCCATAGATGAAATGGAGGACCGTGGGACGTCAGCTGGTATAAATTTATATCAAAAATGAAGAAATTCCTCCAGCTGTATTTTAAGGTGTTGATTTTATTTTGACAACTAGTTTCAACGTTGTAACAACGTCATCTTCTGGCCCATACACTTGTTGACGTCAACTTCATGCGGCTGATACTAGAAGTCAGTGGTGAGATACGGACGTGCTCCGTGTGGAAGGTAACACTGGCCACACAGACATGCCTTGCGCAGAACTATTTCCAGTTCCAAGGGACTCTTTATAAACAATTAGATGGCTTAGCTATGGGTTCCCCTCTTAGTCCACTGTTGGCTAAAATATTTATGGACCATTTTGAACAAAATTTTCTAAAAATAGAGCCTTTGAGTGCAAACATCAAATACTGGTTTAGATATGTAGATGATGTCCTGTGTGTGTGGACTGGTACTAAAAGACAACTCAACACATTCTTGAAAAACCTAAACAGTCAACTTAAAAATATCCAGTTCCCTATGGAGATTGGCAATAAATCCATAAACTTCTTAGATCTCACCATTGACATCAGTACACACACACACACACACACACACACATACACACACACACACACACACTGTTTCAAAATTTACAGAAAAACAACTACTACAGACACAGTAATACCTTCTTGCTCTCAACATCCCATAGCTCACAAACATGCAGCTTTTCACTCAATGGTACACCGTTTCATATCTATCCCCATGTCCAGAGATGATTTTAAAGCAGAGTTAGATACAATAAAATTTATTGCCACAGCCAATGGCTACAATCGAGTTCTTATTGACCACATCTTGTACAGGAAACAAAAACGGAAAATTATACCCACCCTCTATGCCCCACCTGCTTCCCCATCCACTGTCTGCAAGAAATCGTGTACACTACCATTTCTAGGTCAGGTATCACAGATTGTTGTCAAAGCACTGAAATCCTGCTAAATATAGGCTTTCCTACTATGTCAGGAACACGACAGTCCAGTGTGTTTTTAATAGCAGAGACAAGATCCAGTTATTAGCCAACAGTGGGGTATACAAAATCACCTGTTCTGATTATGACAAATTTTACATTGGTCAGTCAGGCAGAGACATACCAACTAGGCTGGCAGAACATGAACGCAGCTGGAGGTTGCAGAATTCAGACTCTGCATTTGCTGAGCATGTACTGAGTGATGGTCACAACTACCAGCCAGTGTCCCATGTACTTCACTTAGCAAACAAAGGCCATAAATTCAACCTGCTGGAAGCCATGGAAATTAACAAATATCTTGCTCACAGTCCAGATCTCATCCTTAATGACCAGACACAGCTCAACACTTCCCCTCTCCTAAACTTCATATAATCATCTTTGTTGTTCATTAATTCCCACACTCTCTCTTCCTACATATTCCCATTTTCCTGTATTCATTAAGTTGTTTTGTTTTGTTGAAGTTGTCTTTGTATTCCACATAGACTGTAGTTTCAATAGTTAAGGCTTTCTTTTAACTGGTACTTGTATTACTGTCCATGTTTAACACCCCTTGTAGTTGTCTCATCAAATACTGTTCATATTTTATTTTGCTCATTTATTTAATGAAAACTGTTACACAGCCACTGCTTTGATTATAATGTTAATGTTAAAATGCAGTACCACCACACTCTCAAACTGTAGGTTCCCTCAAACACCTCCATTTTCCTACATTTATTTATTTCTGTGTATCTTATTGATATTGCTCAAGTTCCTTATGTATTCTGTATTTACATTGATAACTGTCTCTTCTTTTAATTGGTTGTGTATCACTCACCATGTTTCAATACTTCCTGATGCAGCCTTGTCTAGTACTAATTTTATTTTATTTTATTAGTTTTTAGAATGAGATTTTTCACTCTGCGGCGGAGTGTGTGCTGATATGAAACTTCCTGGCAGATTAAAACTGTGTGCCCCACCGAGACTCGAACTCGGGACCTTTGCCTTTCGTGGGCAAGTGCTCTACCATCTTTTTTTTCTTTTTTTCTTTTCTTTTTTTTCTTTTTGAAAACCCTTTAATAAAATGGAACTACAAAAAAAAAAAAATAATAAAATAACAAGTGCCACCGCCACTTTTCATCCTACAACAAAAAAATCTGGTCCACTTCAGGCGTTGGCTCCTGACTAAACCTACCCCAGAGAGCTGCCTGTATACCAGGGGAAATATGGGAAATCAAGGTTAGGGCTATCCTTACAAACAAAACAAAATCTTCCTTTTTCTGAATTTTATTTTTATTGTTTTTATGTTTATTTTATTTAATTTTTTACTCTTTTTTGTTTAGTTTTGTTGTGTAATTGATCAGAGGCCTTCTGCGCTCCGCTGGTAATATGTTGAGTCACGTCTTCTCGAAATTGATGTGTTCCGTTCAACTGTTCAGAAATGATCATTGGTTCAAACAGGAAACCACCTTCTCTCTTGGCTTAACACATTCCAGCTGCGAGGCGGCTAGTGGAAAGCACTCCCAAGGAAGTTCGAGAAAAATTGTCTGTATTTTGGGTGACGGACAACGACATAATGACGGTCATTGAGGTAAGTCCAAAAATCGAGTACAGAGTTTACAGTTTGTCCAAATAAGTAGTAAATGGCATGTCCGCGAATCCAATTCACAGCATTGGTCTTTGTCCGAGGAAAATAGTCGCGTTCCGGACATAATAATGAAAGGGGAGTAATCCGATCCGGAATGTCCCGCGTTAGAAAAGCCACAATACGTCGAACCAAGTGCCAAACCTCCGCCGCCGGTCCGCAAACAAACCTATGTTCATCATTGTCTGGCGCTCCACACGTGGAACATAGAGGTGATTGGGCGAGGTGGATACGAGAAGGCGAAATTGGTTGATTTGCTTACCATTGACAGTTAGGTACCAGACAGATAGAACATTCGTGTCAAAGTAACAGGCGAACACCGCGCGCCATACATGACGCCAGTCAACCTGGGGGAACTTTTGTTCAATCGGGTTAGGTGGACGACCTAATTGGAGGACATTGTATACTGCCTTTGTCTTGAGTAAAAAGTGTCTTGGTAAGGTGAGGCGTAGATAACTGAGTTCCAGAAAGAAGTATCGTATATAATGGAACTGGGCCGGAACATCCGAGATCATCACTGGGGCTGACAGTGAGACCGGCGAATATGCCGACAGGAGGCGACCAGTGAGGCTCGTTGGGCAACGTGTCCATACCGTCATCTGGGAGCTGACAAATAGGGCGCGAGCTCTATCCGGCACGTGAAACAGACCTATCCCACCTCGTTCACGGGGAAGAGTAAGGGTTGCATAGTTAACTTTGAACAACACCCCAGAGCTGACGAAAGATGCCATCGCTGCCAACATGCGACGTGCCACAGTAAGTGGGAAAGCTAGAACTTGTGCTACATGGGGAACTCGGGATGCGATATATATATTGACATATTGAGCTCGTTGGAGAATATCTAGGGATCGAAGGCGATGGTCCATAAGTCCTGCTCTGATCATTAAAAGGAGGCGTCGGCAGTTGATGGTGGCTGAAAGCCGGAGATCAGATGGAAAAATCTATTCCCAAACAACGAATGGTATCAACGGTGGTGAGAGGTGTAACGCACTCGACGGGAAGTCCCGTGCCGATGAACATAACTTGTGAGTTACGTGCGTTTAAAGAGCTACCCAACGCCTCACCATAAGTCGCTACCCACGTCAAAACAGCTCGAACCCCGTCGGCATTACGTAAACAGATGACTACATTGTCAGCATAGGCCGTGCAACAGAATCGGTAGCGATCTACGGACAACCCTACCAAACGTTGTCTTAGTCCACATAGCAAGGATTCCAAGGAAAAGGAGTACAAAATTGCTGACAGAGGGCAACCTTGACGTACGGATCGACCTATTATGATCGATGGAGTGAGTCTGCCATTGTACATTATCCTGGATGAGGCACCCCGCAGAAGGCGCATCACTACGGTGATAACGGCGACTGGGAAACCCATATGGTGGAGAACGGCCGTAAGGAACGAATGGTCGACCCTATCAAAAGCTTGACTAAAGTCCAAAGACGCAAGTGCCCCAGAGAGGCGTTGTGCCTGGGTAACGGCGATCATATCCCTGTAGCGGCATAAAGCCGTGCGGATATTATTATCCCCTCCCAAAGATGCTTGGTCTGGCGACACAACATATCGGGCAACGTTTTTAAGTCGTGCTGCCAAAAGGCGAGTGAAGATTTTCATATCACTGTTAAGGAGGATGAGGGGCCGATAATCACTGATATTGTTGCCACCATGCAGTTTATGTACAGGAATAATAATTCCTTCCATGAAAGCGTCCGGCACAGGTACTTCCAGAGACATCAGTTTCCGACAGATGGAGGTGAAGGTGGACTCTAACAAATCACGGAAGGTGCGATAAAATTCGAGGGGAAGACCGTCGGGTCCTGGGGAGCGATTGATGGTTCCTGCCCGGATCGCATCGCAGACTTCCTCATCAGTCACCTCTGACATCAAGTCAATCGCCGCATCTCCTGGGATACCACCGAAGTTGAGCTGTGTGACTTCCTCGATCAACTCTGGGGAATGTGGAATTGCGGCGTATAGCTGCTGGTAGTGGGCGTGAAGCACATTCCCTATTGCAGATTGGGTTACGTAGCGACGCCCTTCTTGATCTGTTAGGACGTGAACCAATTTTCGGCGTCGATTTTGGCGTTCTTGGATGATATGATCCATCGACGGATGTTCATGAGGCATGCGATCAGCAGTACAAGATCGTACTATCGCTCCTTCCAAATGCCTTCGCATGAGATTGGAGATTTGGGCCTTAGCATGGTTCATCCTTGTATGGCGCTCAGGGGAGGCTGGTATCGTGGAGCATTCTCGTAGGATCCTGTAGTAAAAGTCCATAGTGCTCTTCCTCCAGGCGACAACATCTTTGCCATACCGGATTAAAGTTTTTCGAAGAGCAGGTTTTGCACACTGGATCCACCAGGATATGGTAGACGGATACGTGGGTCGGCGTCTATTACATGTGATCCAAGTGTCTTCTATTAGAAGTCGACAGTCAGGTGAATTCAGAAGTGCTGTGTTCAGTTTCCATAAACCACGTCCGTGCCACACTGCCTGTCTTGTGAGAACAACATCACAGAAGTAAGCCTCATGATCTGGGAAAGCAACAGGCCAGATTTCAGCCCGTCGAGTGTGTTGAATTAGGGATCGCGAGATGTAGATGCGATCCAGTCGGCTAGAGGAGTGCGCAGTGTAGTACGTTAAGCCCAAAAGATCACCGTGAACATGTCTCCACGTGTCAACAAATTGTAGCCGCGTGACTACTGTTTCCAGAACTGCGCATGGTGAGTGACCCGGCAATTGATCCTGAGGTCGCTGGGTGCAGTTGAAGTCTCCACCCATGACCCAGTCATCTTGTGGTCCCATAAAAAGGGGTGTAACTTCATTCGCGAAGAAGGCATTTCGTTCACGACGGTAGCCGGAGCCCGACGGCGCATAAATGTTGACGATGTGTACACCAAAGAGAGTAAGGGCCATACCTCTGCCGTTGGGGAGGTATAGGACATCTTCGGCAGGAAGACCTTCGCGTAAGATGATGGCAACACCACTACCGGTGTCCGAAGCGGGAGAAAGATGCGCCGTGAAGCCATGTGGCGGTGAAAAATCGGCGACATGCACTTCCTGAAAAAGCGCAATATCTATGTCCGCATCATAAATCATATATCGGAGCAGCGCTAGTTTGTGGGGCGCACGAATGTTCGCGAGGTTAATCATTGCGACACGATAATGCTGGTGTTGGAATCCCACAGGCACAGGTGGAGCTCCTTCTTCAGGAGCGAGAGGTCGTCGATCTTGCCGGTCCGCCGAAGAGGCTGCTATTGTGGAGAGTTTGCGGCCGCGGGCGCGGGCGCAACCGATGGGGGTGCCCCATCATCAGCAGCGTCCACCCCAGTCCCTTCGATCTCCACGTCGTCTGCCCAGGAGACTGATACTGCGGTAGGGCATCGGCTGTGCACATCATCCACGTGGAGAGGAGACGTAGTTTTCGTCTCATCGGATAGGCTCTCTTCAACGTCGACCTGTTGGGGCGTTGGGGCGACGGCGCCAGTAAGGAGGGGTGTTCGTTGCCAGTGGCCACCTGTGGCGGGTCTTTCGCATCAGACTTTTGGTCACCAAAGAGCGGTTTGTCGTCCATCTTCGGGTGTGCATCCCTGGTATCCATCTGTAGAATGGATTCATCAGGGGGTGTACGGCTACGTTTCTTTCTCTTTCGTGTCGACCCTTGTTTTCGTTCAGTGTCTGATTGCGGGTGGCTTTCGTCTGACTCCGGACCAGTCTGAAGGAAAGCAGAAGTAGGTACCACTCCCGGATCAACGTCCATCTCCGTAGCATTTTCAGTCACAGTGCTGTGATGATTCGGCAGGTCAGGATCTGGTGTCTGTGGCACCTCAGAAGGAATTTCAGGAGCGGTTGCATCTACCTGATCAGACGACGTCAACGGAGCAGGAAGTCCCTGTGTAGAGGTGCTACCTTCCTGGGCAACCTTGGCATATGTGACAGGGATCTGAGTGATCACCGCTGGGGACGCTCCCTCGCCGACCGGCGTGCGGGTCAGGCGGCGTCGCATGCAGGCGGATCTGACGTGGCCTTCTTGTCCACATCCCGCACATGTTCGGGGTTGGCCGTCGTACATGACAATGGCTCACACCCCGCCAATTGTCAGGTATGATGGTATATGTTTTTTTCAGTTCAATTTTGACCTGACGCACCCCATTAAGGACATGGTAGGTCGTGAAGGTTTGCCATTTTTCCTCTACGTAACCGATGACGTTACCGTATGGTTGTAACGCAGAGACAACTTCGTCCTTCGGCACTTCAAAAGGTAGTTCAAACACCCTAATCGTGCGCGTGCGTTGACCGTACTCTGCGAGTTCAAGTGTTACAGCTCCGACGTGACCATCAGAGTATTTGAACTTAAGTCCATTGGCATGGCGACGAATAACATCTTCACACACCTCGGTGTTTGTCATTTTAATATAAACGACACTACTCGTGATCGAAAAATGGATTCCGATAACGTGGTTAGGATCTAAACGAACTTCTTCACGTATGAACGTTTCAACTTCATGTGCACGAGGTCGCGCATGTTCAGCTGGGAAGGAAACTTTACGGGTCGCACGGCGGTAAGCGCTCGACATGTTGTTCACGGTGGACGGACACAAGCCTTAAAGCTACGACGCGGAAGTAAACAACGCCTGCAGCGGAGCACTGGCCGGCGCGCGGGGCCGTCCGCACGCTGCCACGGCTGAGAGCCGACTGGCCATCTGAGCTACCGAAGCACGACTCACGCCCGGTCCTCACAGCTTTAAGTTTGGAAGGTAGGAGACGAGATACTGGCAGAAGTAAAGCTTTGAGGACCAGGCGTGAGTCGTGCTTCGGTAGATCAGATGGTAGAGCACTTGCCCGCGAAAGGCAAACGTCCCGAGTTCGAGTCTCGGTCGCGCACACTGTTTTAATCTGCCAGGAAATTTTATTAGTTTTGTTTATTAATAGAAAACTGTTATGTAGGCATGCTGTTCCTATTTTGTGCTAAATGTTTTCCTGTCTACTCCATTGTTATTTATGTACTGTTCAGTTTTTACTTTTTCATTGCAAAGATGTTACTGTATGTTTCTACTTCAGTCTAGATGTGTTACTTCTCTTCCAATGTTGTCTGCTAACATTTAACTACTTTGGTGATAATCCTCAGTAAATGTCTGAAGATGGCCTTGTAAGCCAAAAACCAGTTAACAATAAAAGTAATATTGTAGAACAAAAGCAAACCGGTGCTTTTCATTTATTGAAATCGACATCTTAAAGTACAGCTAGAGGAATTTCTTCATTCTTAATATAAGAATAAAATTAGTCTCTTAACTGTTAGGACGGAGACTGTGCATTTCGTTAGGACCCATTCGACGAGTCTTAGCTTCACGTCCGCTTTTCTTACATCTAGTTCTTTGTGGTCATTCCCTTTTAGTTCAATTACAGCTCACACTATTAGGGATTTTAATGTTGTTATGGTTTCCAGTAATGTAATGGTTCAAATGGCTCTGAGCACTATGGGACTCAACTGCTGAGGTCATTAGTCCCCTAGAACTTAGAACTAGTTAAACCTAACTAACCTAAGGACATCACAAACATCCATGCCCGAGGCAGGATTCGAACCTGCGACCGAGTAATGTAATCAAACAGTAAACGGGCCTGCCCCTCTATTTATATGCAATACATTAAAACTATTTAACCTGAAGATCAACTTTCACTCCTCAAGAGGGGTCACTACTTTGCAGTTATTTGTGCTTTTAGTTGAAGATTTATAACGTTACAGCTTTCCTAAACACAATAGTCTCACTCGCAAATAGTTTCTCGGAGCTCCCGACGCTAACCACCTTATCATTTATATGTTTCGTGAACAGGAACGGGTCTATAACATTCTCTTGGGGTAACCCCGAAGTTACGTTAGATAAGGTGGCGCAGATAAAAGTGCCCTTGTAAGTATAAAGGAAATGCAGTTAAATTACAGAAACGTGGAGCTGGAATGAACTCACACTTTACTTACAATGGAAAATACAGTGAAAACGAAATTTATAGATGACATTGTAGTATATGTCCCCCTGCCACAACAATAAACTGCTGTGCACGTCCAAGTGTATTCAGATACACATGGCCTTAAGTTTCGATACCGATGGCGGCAACTTCACGGCTGATGATGTCTTTCAGTTAATGTATTGTGTGTGGATTTACTTTATAGGCCGTCCTCTTCAAATGTATTCACAGGAGAAAATCACATGTTGTTACATCCATTGAACGTGGTGGCCATAAATGTTTGCTGACACTTCGTTCCTGATCTAAGATATCATGCACTCGTTCCAGGGATACCTTAGAGGTGTGACATGTTGCCCCATCTTGCTAGAAGAAGTAGATTTGTCTTCCAAATTCAGTGAGTTAAGCACATAATGTATAAAAGATTTCCAATTTATTTAACTGTGTTGACAGTAGTGTCAAAAATATCAACCCAACGATGTGTGTTCCTGTTACACCGCACAAAACACTGCTTTTTTCATTATGGAGTGGTTGCTGGCACACAATGCTAGGGTTCTTCGTTGCCGAGTACGTTGTGATCTGTGAATTCACATGACCGAAAAGGCCAGCCTGTGTGGCCGAGCGGTTCTAGGCGCTTCATTCTGGAACCGCGAGACCCCTATGGTCGCAGGTTCGAATCCTACCTCGGGCATGGATGTGTGTTATGTCCTTAAGATAGTTAGGTTTAAGTAGTTCTAAGTTCTAGGGGACTGATGACCTCAGATGTTAAGTCCCATAGTGCTCAGAGCCATTTGACCGGAAAGATGAAACCATGCTTCATGAATCATAGTGTAATCGAAAGCGACTAACAAACCATCGTTAACGTTATTCAAAAACCACGTGCAGTAATCTACACGTTTCAGACTGTCATCCTCCTCTAATTGTTGCACAACCATCACATGATAAGGCTTCAAATTAACACTTTTCAGTGTCCGCCAGGAACTCTTCCCACGTACATGCGCTTTTTTGGTCAGTTTGTAAGACGTCGTGGTTTCCTGACCTTCATTGCTTACATATTCCGCCCTCACAATCATATTCCGCACATCAAGACGCTTCATTCGAACCCAAACTCGGTAAGGTAAAGTCAATGTTGTATGAATTCATGTAAACGATATACGAATAACTAATAAATCGCAAGCGCGCACCGTGGTTGAAATACTCGAGACTGGCGTACACACAAACATTCCAGACACGACGGTCACAGATGCTTTTAGTTCGAGAGAGGCAACCGCATGCCATGAGGCCGGTCCCAACCTATCTACGTCGGCCGGTGACCGCCCGTAGAGCAGACAGTGTTTGCCCGAGTGAAAGGACAACCCCGTGTTCGGCTTAAAAGCAAATTCCGCTACATTGTGTGGGAGCGGCCAGCCTACGCATTCTTTACACATAGCATGCAGTTTCAGAGATTTTCAAAGGGAGACAGCAAACGCCAAACGCCGATACTACAGATTTCCGGATTGGTCGCCTTAAACGAAGCGTCATGCTCTCGTTTTAGAAGAGCAATGCTAATTGGCAGACGATATTGCTGACGCCTTGAGCTGAAGGAGTAATGAAAGAGACCGAAAAATATACGCCTTCATGTCTGGCGTGGAGAGGGGCCGTTTCGTTGTCGCTCTTGGAGCGAGAACACGCAACGAGAGCGTGCGAGCTCGTACGTGTATTCAAAGAGCGAGGAACAAGTCTCTCGTCAGTACTTCACTGGAAGAGCACCTCTGTCGAGAGCGAATCAAAGTGCGACTCTATATTGAGTCCTTGCGATTAAGCGTTGTTCACTGTGTTGGCGCCACACTTATTGTGCGGTGTGAACGGACAGAGTTACAGTTAAACGCCTGCGAGCGAATTTTTAGTGGCATCACGGTGGACTGGTTATCTGACCGGTGTACCACGCCAATAGTTAGACTAGGGGCGAATAGGAGTCGACTTCATCAGGGCGTAGGGAGAGTTTGATTGGCGAAGGTCAATCCAGATAGAACGAGAGTTATCTTATTTGTCAGCAGCGAGCGGCACGGACAGCAGTCATCGCAGCTTACGGTACTGTGCGCTACAGCTCTTGCGAGCCCCATATTTCCTCCACAACAGTACACTTCACTGCATTTCATGCGCGACACCCTCGACCGTACCTAGCAACGTTCTAACGGATAATTATTCAAGTTGAGTAGGCGCGGCTCTCAGCCATTCTGCCAAGTCAATAACAATCTTAAACTTTGTATAGAAATTTCATTAGCGAATCCTATCCTTGAGCGGTAACTTCACATTCCGAAAAGAACCAGGAAATAACGTGTTCAGTTCATAACTAAAAGTGCAATTGTAATTTCTCAGAATTTTTGCAAATTAAATAATAATTTTCGTTAGTTTCATGTTTTCCTTACACTAACTAGCACTACTCCAGTACCCAAGTATCCCACTAGTTACGTAAGAAATTTTGTGAATTTTTGTATCATTTCATTACAGCGGACGACTCCAGACGATATTTATTGCTGTAAGTTTTTCAGGCATTTCTCTTTAGAACGTTGGGAGCGTCTGTCTGACTTCTGTAGTAGTGTGGGGGTGGAAATTGCATCTTGCAGGAGCCACAGGGTAAAGGGTACATATCAGATTAATCCATTGCGCTCAATGACAGAATAGCACCCACACGCTCACAAGCTTTCATGCTGACTTCTTTGGGCTCCGAATAATTCTTCGGCAAATGTCTGCAATAACTTCTGGAGTATGAACTAAAGGAATCTCTTGTCCTTTTACATTTTGCACAGATCTGTATGTGCGCCAATTTTTATACAGACACTGTATTGCTCTCTTTGCTTATAGTCCTCTATTCCGATACCAGAATCCGAAAAAAGGGTGAGTTTTCTTAATGGAAACTTTCCACATATGCTTCGACAATTTTGATTCTTTCTTCTATCGAGAATGTCATTTTGCAGACTGCAAGGGTAAACGTGTAACTACAATGATGAAATAAACTGAAATGCTAACAGAACGCTAACAATCGATTATTGCATAAAACTGTCCATTGTCTTAACTGTTTACTCTATTTCAGATGTCGAAATAGTGCATTTGTATTCGAAGCGGAGGCAGTCTACTTTGGTCAGTGTCACCCTCTATCTAACGATTATGCACCGTTAAGAACGACGTGTTGGTGTTTGTTCGCTGAGGAGTACGAATCTAGTGACAAAGATGATCCTATATTCCGTAAATACGTGTTTTGTTTGCCAAGCAACAATACGTAACCGTATCGAATACCTTCTGGAAGGAAAGAACTGCGATATCGACCTGGGTGGGCCTCTGGCTCTCATGGACGAAGGTAGAGATGCGTTTCACAAGATCTTCGTTTGCAGAACTGAACGATGATTCTACAGATATCGTCATTAACGTGTAGCGCAGTTGCTTACGAATCAGTGAGGATATTCAGATGCGGAATGATCCACGCGCCAGATGAGAGATTATTGGTCTGATATTCCAACCAACCTGATCGGCAGTTGCCACAAAAGTTCACGTAATTGCTAGGATGGATCCCTATATCCGCCCCAGAAACACACTACACGAATTGTTAAAACAGAACATACATAACAAAATTTACATACTCCACGGGACTGACGTTGTCCACCTATCTTGCAGATTCTTTCGTATTGTTGCCTCTTGGTAATAAAGAGCTGTCCCGACTTTTTCAACATCTGCATTCTATCTATGACACTGTCCAGTTTACGATGGAAGTGAAGAAATGTGGTTGTCTTCCATTTCTAGGTGTTTTAGTCAGTTGTAAAGTGACTGGATCATTAAGGAATTCTGTTTAGTTAAGCCCACACGTGCGGGCCTGTATCTGCAGGCGTACACTTGTCACAATCTTTCGCAAGCTATGGGCGTCCTTCACACACTGGTACATTGGGCACATGTTGCGTCTGAGAGAGAGCCAAAGCACCTAGTGTCCGTGTTTACAGACAAAGGATATTCTTCACATCAGATTAGGACAGCACTGACAGATTAAGCATGACCATCCGCAAGAGAACAGACAGAAGGAGTTGTTCAAATTCAGCACATTCCTCCCACATGTGGACAACGTTTCATCTGAATCACGCAGAATCCTGACTAACGTTATGTTAGAGTAATGTTCTGGACACCTACAAAGAAATTTGCTCCTCTGGGCACTGCAAAAGATGACTGGTCAGAACGCCCATACAAGTCATTAAAGGTACATGAGCATGATCCCCACCAATCGCCTTTGGCAGCCCGGCAAGTTAGCAGTAGCCGAGCATTGTATCTCCACAGGACATTATGTGGATTATTCTCCCACAAAAATCTTGTCCACCATGAGGCTTTCTTGTACTCAGTTGTTACGGAAGCTGTGGAAATACGTTTGGCGGAGAATCTTATTGATCATGATACTGACTTTCAACTTGATAAGGCTTGGGGCGCAATGACTGTTCTAATATCTTCAGGAAAAGTAAATTTTACGCCTTATGACACGTCCAACGAACTTGCTTTTATTGTTTTGACCACTGAATTTTAACTTCATAGGTTCGTAATGTGACAGAGTTCGTGCCTGCGGTTTCACCGTTGTGAATGAATGTGTCTACGCGCCTAAGATGGGGAAATACTCAACAGACTGCGCTAATCGGGACACACGATGACCACCCAGCGGGAACCTAAGAGTATGCGCCACCGCGCCAGTTTTCAGTAAAAAGTCAACGACGTGCTTCAGAAATTGCCAATGTAAAATTCACCCAGACATAGCCCAAATTTCGTGGCAAGATGTCGACGTCATCTGGCTGCAAGCCCAAAACCTCTCAGATTTTAAACAATATACAGTCGAAACGGGTTACAACCACATCGAAGGGACTGTCGATTTACGGCCGTTATAGCCGATAGTCGGACAAACGTAGTTTTTCTTTCAATTTGTTCGTAAGCATTTCGTGCATGTAAATTTCAGGTTGCATGGAGTCAGCTTCAAAAAGTGGAAGATATAAAATGCACCTACAGTATTTACAATACAGTATTTCTGAAGACGGACTGAAGAGGAACTTATATTATGTTCGCACAGTACGTACAGCAATAAAATGCCAGTAAAATGTAAAATGTCAGTCACCCTCAGGTAATACTATCATATTCAAGGCTCTAGCATCTAATACTAATCTGATCGAGCCATCCTTCTTTGGTGCTATAACCAGCGGGTCGTTATAAACACTTATTGCTCTTCCAATGATCCCCCACTCTAGCATATTCTGAATCAGGTCACGTACTGCTTCCTTGTGCACTTCAGGAATTGCAAACGGTTTTTTGAAAAAATGGGCATCCTTTTTCGCTGTCAAAACACACTCGTAACCTTTACCTAGACCTGGCTAATCAAAAATACTCCTATATGCTTGGCCAAAACACAGCATATCAACACTTTGTCCGCTAATTACTAAGAAATTCTGCTTAATTGCTACCCCTTTATCACTAAGGATAGAAATATTTCTTGCTTCACCACCTTTATGGTTCTTCCCGTTGCTACAATTATATTTAGGCCACTTACTGGCATCCTTACTACTTGCTTATTTGCTGGGAGTTCATTAACGAAATTCTGGGACACAGCACACACATCTCATCCTGTATCATTCCAACTCTTTACATTTTCATCAAAAACACTTATCTCTATTATAGGCTGTCCTATGTACTCTCTTTCATTTGCAGGTTCTACCTCATCTAGTAAATCCTGCACAGTTTCCCTCCTGTGAAAACCTATCTTCTGTGTGGATATCATATTTATGTTTAGTGGGTCTTCCTCATGCTTAATATTATTACTACTAGTGGCAGCTCCTACCAGTCTGTCCACTATCGCTAAATTGAAACATCTTTCTAGAGTTTCCCTTTCTGTATTTACCTCTGTTTCTGCGACCCCATACCAGGTGTTGTCAGCATTAGATTTTTCCTCCTCTTCTTCCTTTTCCTCCCCCTCTCCACTACTCTCAATTGCTTCAAATAACCTATCAACCACCCCTTTGTCCCCTGCTCCATTATTGACTCCACAACTGTCAGTTCCTCCTGTTTCGCCGTGCAGATTTACCTCCACCTCCTGATTCAAAACCTTATTATTAGTACTTAGCTCCTTTACAAGTGTGTTCGTATTACAGGCGTTATTACTACTGCGCTCCCTTAACTCTACATTGGTTAATTCTCTTGCCCCTTGCTGCTCCCAGTTATTCTCCCCTCCTTTCTTAGTGACTAGATCGATACCAAGTGGTTGTGCTGGTGCCGTTCTTACAAATGGTTTCACCAGCGGGTTCAACTGGTAATGTTGTGGTCTACGAGCACCAGCCTTCTCGTAGAGTCTTAGCAGTTTCCCTGTCAAGGTACGTCACCGCTAACTGATGTCCTCTGCCAGCTGGTTGCGTCATCTCCTGGCAGCTGTCTACAGGCGCCATACTGACCTTGGTCACTGACCCAATTATCAAATGTCTGGCCTCTCTCTCATAATCGACCTCAGTATCTGCTTCCTCTCTGTACACTCATTCTGTTTATGTTTACTTCGACTCGATTTTCATTCTGCCTAACAGGATGTCAATACTCTCTCCCCGCACTGTTCTCCTCTTTTAGTACAGATTCTACACGTTCATGATATTGCACAATTTTATTTACATTATCTTGGGGTGCAGATATAATCTTATTCTTCCAATACCAAGGTACCTTATTTTCTACCCCCATAACTATTTGCTCAGTTTATATCTTAGCACTAAGATAGGATAGAGTAGTAACCCAACTCTGTACGAATCTTCTTATCCCTTCTTTCTTGGGGTCATATTTTTCCCCAGACCAAAACTGATTCAGCACATCTATTTGTTTATGCTTTCCCCAGTACTCTTAAGAGAAAGTTTGCTTAAATTCCTTTAACTTATTGTATTTGTCTGAGGCCAGGTTTCCCCAGATTCTTGCCTCCCCCATTAAGTTAGACGTAATAAACCTGATCTTCTGCTTATCACTCCACACTTTAGGCAAGATATCTTCAAAATCATTCCAAAATTCACGTGGATGTACACTTTTATTTGGATCAAATTTGAGAAACTGATTGTGTGTGACATAAGCAATCTCAGTGGATTATATTATTCCACTAGAAATAGTGCTACCACTACTGTTAGTTACACGCTGTTCTACTTTTGTTATTTGACAGTCATGCTCACACAGTTGCTCATTCACACTGTTACTGAATTGATTAAGATGGGTTTCCTGGCCAGTGGCTTTATTTATTACCTGTGCCCCAAGTTTTTCACACTTATATTTACTTTCTTTCAATTTACATTCTAATGCTGCATGATTTATTAAACCATATGTTTACACCCCTTGGATATGTTCTCGAGCCTTGACTATCTCTGATTTAACATGTACTTTAAACTGTTGGTGGTCATCAGTAACATGTTTGAACTGTATTGTTAATTCACTTTTTACTTTAAGAATAGATTGTGTACATTCCTGTTTAACCTGATCAATTTCAATTTTTATATTATTGTTAAGCACTGCCATGTTTCTCTTGGATCTGAAACTTTTATCCAGTTTAGATTCTATTTCAACACCCATATTACTCATTTTTGAATGTAACCCACTCATTTTTGTATCAATATCACACTGCATTTTACTTATTTTAGATTCCATCTCATCACTTAATAAGATACCCATTTTTGTCATATTAGAATCTAACCCACTCATTTTTGTCAATAGATTCATTAACATTCCTGCTACACTATCTATTGCCCCATCATTGACTGACAATTTCCTGATCAATATTAGCTACCGCAACAGGTAGGTCTGAAACACTGGGGTTTAAGTAGTTCTAAGTTCTAGGGGACTGGTGGCCTCAGATGTTAAGTCCCATTGTGCTCATAGCCATTTCAACCATTAAATTTTTTCCCCTTTTCTTTCTCCACTTCTACCTTCAGCTTGTCCTTTACACTTGGCTGCTTACTTTCATACAAAGTTTTAAAGAGAACACTACTTAACTTCTCGCTTCTGAAGTCTCTGACACAGCTAGCTGTAACTGCTGGTCCGACCACCATACACCAGGCCGTTATACCAGTTCACGGCCACCACTCCAGTCAGCGCTGCCAACTGCTTTCATTGCCAGTGTCTTGTTATCTCTCGTAGCTTGTGGTCTGCATGAAGTTGCCGCTACCTGCTACTCCAGTTGGCAAGATATCACCACAAATCCGTCCGCCAAGCACAGCAAATGCAAACACAGTTTGTGGGCTATCACTTTCTTTCTATTCACGTGGCGATAGTTCACTCATAATATTTGTCCTTTCACAGTTCCTATTTATTCGTGAGCACTTTTTCACAGTCCGATTATCCCAACACTACTGCTTTTCTAGATAGTTGCCTACCTCCGCAAACTTTACTAATGTGTTTCCCGGCCAATTCTGCACCAATTGCAACGTAACGTGCTCTTTCACACATAGACGGCGGTTCTGCAACATAAATTGTCCACCTACTTTGATAGTGCTGCAGATCTGCACATGTAACTCGTGACTGCAGCGACTTATTAGATCTCAGAAAAGCAGTGTTGAAGAAACTGAGATTTCATAACTATACATCGGAGGCCGCTAAAGTACAACAAGCTGAAAATAGTCTTGTGAACACTAATGAACAAATCGGAAATGGGTTGCTGTTCAGATTTCGAAGGTCAAAGGTCCTTTTAAACTTGAATTAGGATTTTTTGTATTGCTATTAAGAAAGATCATCAGCCCACATGTGTTCAAATCACTAAAGTTCCTGTTCACAGTCCTCGTCCCACTCAAACAACCAGAACTTTTCCTCTCCAACTCCGAAATAATTTATGAGAGTAACACAGTCAATGAACTGCTATTTCCCCCCAGGGGATCCACAACTCTTTTGTGGATATGTGCCTAGCGAGCACGGGACCCCGAGCTAATGTGGCCCTCCTCCCTTTCCGGGCTGCATCCCTTCCCTTTCCGCATCCTTCCCCATCCTCCATCTTCGCCACCCCCCCCTCACCTCTGGCTCTTTCCTTCCCTTTCTCCCCCTCTGGGAGTATGGTTTGTGCCTACGTCCGGAGACGGACGCTCGAAACTGTTACCAATTCCTTGCTTTCTACGCTTGCTGGTCTTCGTCCTTCCTCTGTCCTTCTCTTTTCCTTACCTCTTCTCTTTGCCCTTTTCTCCGCTGCGGCGTATGAGACCCCTCTTCTTTCCTTTCCCTTTATCTTTTTTCCTCCCTGTGCGTGTCTGAAGGCCGACCCACGCATTTCCATGCGTAGCCGGTGACGGGGTAACGCGTAATTCCCCGCCCCGGGTAGACAGGTAGGACATGTACGTACCCCCTGGTAACGGCCAGGCCCAGGGAGGGGTGATTACCTGAGCTGATACCTTCTGAAAGTGCCGATTGGTCCCTCCGTCCGTTTGTCGGGAGGTGTGACCTGAGGTGTGAACAAGGCGGGAGTGCCCTCAGAGAGGGCCCCCACAAGGGAGGAGCGCGCCATCGGAGACGCTGGTAATCATGGGGGATTCTTCCGCAATGGTTTCCTCACCTTCCACTATGTCTGCTCACAAGCGTAAGTTTACTGAGTCTCAGCCACAGACAGTTCTTCCATCGTTGCCACAGTTCCTTGTTGTTTCTCGGTCTGACGAAGGTCACGACTTCTCCAAGGTCAACCCTTTCATTATTCAGAAAGGTGTCGACGCAATTGCGGGTCCTGTAAAGTCTTGTTCCAGATTACGGAATGGCACCTTGTTGTTAGAAACAGTCAGTGCCCTCCAAGCACAAAAATTGCCGCGTACTTCACTGCTCCACACCTTCCCTGTCTGGGTTGAACCGCACCACACTTTAAATTCCTCGCATGGAGTCGTTTATACACGCTCCCTCGATTGATTGTCTGACGAAGAAATTCAGCACTACCTATCTGATCAGGGAGTAACAGCTGTTCATAGAGTTATGAAAAGGGTTGTCACGAACATCATTCCAACCCGCACTGTCTTCTTGACATTTGACAAAGTTCAACTCCCATCGAAAATCAAAGCAGGCTATGAGATAATTTCCGTTCACCCTTACGTCCCAAACCCTACGCGTTGTTATCGGTGTCAGCGGTTCAATCACACCAGCCAGTCCTGTTCCAATCAGGCCAAATGTGTTACGTGTGGCAAGGATGCCCATGAGGGTGCTTGTCCACCTCCATCCCCTTGCTGCATCAACTGTATGGGTGACCACGCTGCTTCCTCTCGAGATTGCCCCATTTTTAAGGACGAAAAGCTCATCCAGTAAATCAGAGTGAAGGAAAAGGTGTCGACCTTTGCTGCTCGGAAATTATTCGCCAGTCGACAGCCCACCGTGCCTCAGACAGGAAAATACAGCACTGTCCTTGCTTCTCGTCGGCCAACAAAGGAGGCGGCCATGCAGGCTTGCGACCTCACCTTTAGTACCACGGTCGTCAGATCGGCCAGCGCGAAGATCGCCCGTTCAACCTCACCACTTTCGCCTGCCCACTCTATGGCTCACCCTTCATCGGGTTCTACTAAAACTCGGGCCCACAAGTCAGACACCAAAACTTCGAAAAAAGAGCATACTCGTGAAGATTTTTTACGTACCCCAACTTCACAACCATCGGTTCCTCCTTCATCTAATCATCATATTTCCAAGAAGGCTAATAAGAAACCCAGTTCATCTCCTTCTCCGCCAAGGCGTGTCTCATCTACAGCGCCACCTGGCGGAAATCGCCCTCGGTCGTCTTCTGTGTCGCCGAGGCGCACTGCTGGCGGCCGATCAACCGGCCGATCGCTGGTGGCAGGAGCTGCTCCTGAACAACCTATGGATCAGGATCTTCTGCCTTGGGCTGAATGCCATTCCATGCTGTCGGTCGCAAGCTCTGAGCAGTCGTTGAGTTGACAGCAACCTTGGTCACATTCCTCCATTTTCTGTTCACCCTATGTCCATTATCCACTGGAATATCCGCGGCATTCGAGCCAATCGGGATGAATTGTCGATCCTCTTACGATACTACTCGTCGGTCATCTTCTGTCTTCGGGAAACAAAGCTGCGGCCACATGACCGCTTTGTTCTCCCTCATTTTCAGCCCGTCCGATATCATCTCCCCTCTGTTGAAGGCACTCCAGCCCATGGAGGACTCGTGATTCTTCTCCATGATACTCTCCATTATCACCCAATCAACTTAAACACTTCCTTCCAAGCTGTCGCCGTCTGTCTTTCCCTTTCTGGATACACGTTCTCTCTTTGTACTGCATACATTCCATCGTCCACACCAATGGCACGAGCTGATCTCCTTCATCTTCTTGGTCAGCTTCCACACCCCTATTTGCTGGTTGGGGACTTCAATGCCCACCACCCGCTTTGGGGATCTCCACATCGTTGTCCATGTGGCTCGCTATTACTAGACGTCTTCCACCAAGCGGATCTAGATTGCCTCAACACTGGGGTCCCTACATTTTTGTCTGCCTCCACGACAAATTTATCTCATTTGGACCTTGCGGTCGGTACTGTTTCGCTAGCTCGGCGCTTCGAATGGTTCGCCCTTGATGATACACACTCGAGTGACCACTTTCCATGTGTCCTTAGACTGCAGCCTCATCTGCCATCTATGCGCCCGCGACGCTGGAAGTTTGCCCAAGCCGATTGGACACTTTTTTCGTCTCTAGCGACGTTCGATGACCGTCACTTTCCCAGCGTCGACGATGAGGTCACACATATTACCGACGTCATTCTTACAGCTGCGGCACGTTCAATACCACGCACCTCCGAATTGCCCCGGCGCCCCCCAGTTCCTTGGTGGAACGAGGCATGCCGTGACGCACTACGTGAGCGGCGACGTGCTCTTCGCGTTTTCCGTCACCATCGTACTTTGGCCAACTGTATCCGCTATAAGCAGTTCCCTGCACGATGCCGTCGTGTCATCCGCGATAGCAAGAAGGCAAGCTGGAAATTCTTTAGTAGCTCATTTAACACCTTCACTCCTTCCTTGGAAGTTTGGAGTCGGCTTCGACGGTTCTCAGGCGCGCCTAGTTTCTCCCCGGTCTCTGGTCTCACTGTCACGCATGATACATTAGTGGACCCCGTCGCAATTTCTAACTCATTGGGTCAGCACTTTGCTGAGATTTCGAGCTCTTCAAATTACCCGCCAGCGTTTCTCCCGAAGAAACGTGCAGCGGAAGTGCGACATCTTGCTTTCTCCTCACAATATCGCGAAAGCTACAATACTGTTTTCTCCATGCGGGAACTCCAACATGCACTCTCTTCTTCTCGCTCGTCCACCCCAGGACCGGATGGTATCCACGTCCAAATGTTGCTGCATTTATCAACTCATAGTCTGCGTTACCTCCTTCACCTTTATAATCGAATTTGGACCGGCAGTACTTTTCCCAGACGATGGCGGGATGCTATCGTCGTTCCTGTTCCGAAACCTGGAAAGGACAAACATCTCCCCTCTAGCTATCACCCCATTTCTCTCACGAGTAGTGTCTGTAAGGTTTTGGAGCGTATGGTGAATTACCATTTAGCTTGGTGGCTGGAATCCCGCAGTCTTTTAACACCTGCCCAATGCGGATAGTGCTAAGATATAAACTGCGGATAGTGCTAAGATATAAACTGAGCAAATAGTTATGGGGGTAGAAAATAAGGTACCTTGGTATTGGAAGAATAAGATTGACCATCTTGTTGCTCTCCCCACTTACATCATGAACAATTTTCTCCGGAAACGCCAAACAGTAGCAATATTTTTTGATCTGGAGAGAGCATACGACACCTGTTGGAGGACAGGCATCCTTCGCACGCTGTTCTCTTGGGGCTTTCGAGGTCGGCTACCCCTTTTTCTTCGCGAATTTATGGCAGAGCGCACATTTAGGGTGCGGGTGAACACTACTCTCTCCCGTACTTTCTCCCAAGAAAACGGGGCACCCCAGGGCTCCGTGCTGAGTGTTGTACTGTTTGCCATTGCCATAAATCCAATTATGGATTGTCTCCTTCCTGATGTCTCGGGCTCCCTCTTTGTGGACGATTTTGCGATCTACTACAGCTCTCAACGGACCAGCCTTTTTGAACGACGTCTTCAAGGATGTCTCGATCGCCTCCACTCTTGGAGCATCGAAACCGGCTTCCGTTTTTCTCCCAGTAAGACCGTTTGTGTTAATTTTTGATGATGTAAGGAGTTTCTTCCGCCCTCCTTACATCTAGGTCCTGTCAATCTTCCGTTTTCAGACGTCGCTAAATTCTTGGGTCTTATGTTTGGCAGAAAACTGTGCTGGTCCTCCCACGTTTCCTATCTTTTGGCTCGCTGTCTGCGATCCCTCAAGACCCTCCGTGTCCTGAATGGTACCTCCTGGGGAGTGGACCGAGTGGTCCTTCTCCGCCTCTATCGCGCCTTAGTGCGCTCGAAATTGGACTATGGAAGCATAGTCTACTCCTCTGCTCGGCCGTCTATTCTTCGGCGTCTCGACTCTATCCACCACCGTGGATTACCTTTAGTGTCTGGAGATTTTTACACCAGCCCTATGGAAAGCCTTTATGCTGAGACTGCTAAACCTCCGCTGTCCAATCGGCGAGCAGTTCTTCTGAGTCGTTATGCTAGCCATCTGTCTTGCATGCCTGCTAATCCAGCCCATGACATTTTTTTCGACGCCTCCTTTGATGTAGGGTATGCAGGCCGCCCCTCCTCCCTACTACCACCGGGAGTCCGCTTCCGTCAACTGCTCCATTCTCTGTCCTTCCGCTTTCCTAAGACCTTCTTGACAACTTGGGGTACAGCACCGCCTTGGCTCCGTCCGCAGATCCGCCTGCTCCGTGACCTTTATCAGTTTCCCAAGGATGGTACCCCTTCACTTGTTTATCGTCGGGCATTTTCTGCTCTATGTGCACAAATGAAGGACGCCACATTTATTTACACTGATGGCTCAAAAACATCGTTTGGTGTGGGGAGTGCCTATATTGTTGGCGACACCCCAAATCAATTCTGGCTACCCGACCAGTGTTCGGTTTATACTGCAGAGCTTTACGCTGTTCTCCAGGCTGTCTACTACATCCGCCGCCATCAGCGGATACAGTATGTTATCTGTTCAGATTCTCTCAGCTCTCTCCTCAGTCTCCAAGCTCTTTACCCTGTCCATCCTATGGTCCACAGGATTCAGGACTGTCTGCGCTTACTCCACCTGGGGGGCGTCTCGGTGGCGTTCCTCTGGCTCCCGGGACACGTTGGTGTCTATGGAAATGAGGCGGCTGATATAGCGGCCAAGGCTGCAGTCTCTCTTCTTCGGCCAGCTATTCAATTGATTCCCTTCGCCGATCTACGGAGCGTTTTATGTCGTCGTGTTGTTCTTTTATGGCACGCACATTGGTCGGGACTTCCCCATAATAAATTGCGGGACGTGAAAGCTCTTCCTTGTGCTTGGACCTCTTCCTCCCGAACGCATCGTCGGGAGGAGGTAATTTTAACTAGACTCCGGATAGGGCACTGTCTTTTTAGCCATCGACATCTTTTAAGCGGCGATCCCCCCCCACTCTGTCCCCACTGCTCTCAGCTGTGGACGGTAAGACACCTTTTAATTGAGTGCCCCTATTTTAATCCGTTACGCTCCCATCTACAGCTATCGCCTGATCTGTCGTCGATTTTAGCAGATGACACGCGCTCAGCAGACCGCGTTCTCCAGTTTATTAGTGCCAGTGAAATGACGTCAGTCATTTGAAGCTTTTTTTGGGGACAACCAACCCTTTTCTGTAGTGGATTTTTAAGCCTTCCTTCTGCTTTTAGTTTCTCCAGTTTTATGACTTTGTTCCCATTGCTGCTGGTTTTCAATTCCGGTTTTTTACTGTTTCCTTAGTCACGGGCTGGGCGCTAATGACCATAGCAGTTTTGCGCCCTAAAACCAAAATAAAAAAAAAGAACACCGTTACGCGCCCGTCTACAGCTGTCGCCTGATCTATCGTCAATTTTAGCAGATGACACGCGCTCGGCCGATCGCGTTCTCCAGTTTATTAGTGCCAGTGAAATGACGTCAGTCATTTGAAGTTTTTTTTTTGGGGACAACCAACCCCTTTCTGTAGTGGATTTTTAAGCCTTCCTTCTGCTTTTAGTTTATCCATTTTTTTGAGTTTCGTTCCCATTGCTGCTGGTTTCCATTTTCGGTTTTTTACTGTTTCCTAAGTCACGGACCGGGCGCTAATGACCATAGCAGTTTTGCGCCCTAAAAAACCAAAACAAAAAAAAAAAGAACTGCTATTTTCTTTTTCACTCAGCATTCAGTGGTTGTCTTTAAATAAAATTTTTGCTTGCATAAATACTCAGTAAAAAAATTAACTTAGTACCGCCACGCTTTTAGTTGAAAGTTTACACACGCAATTTTCTCCAGAACAAAATACCTCTCAGCTCTTAAAATTTTACAAATAGTTAATAAATGGTGAACACCAGCTACCTTTATCACTATACCAAAATGCAGAAGTCAGAATATGACTTCATTTTACACATAATGTGTTTGGACACTTTCAGCATGACCGGCACCTTTGAAAGCTAGAGTACCTCCTCCTTCTTCTCTCTCTGCCTCTATAAGCCCCTCAACGTCCTGCGTAAGGTGCCAAACCGTCTCACTTCTTACTGGCTGTACAGAATTACGGCCATTCAGAACTGACTTTCAGGGCACGGCTCTAGCAACAACCAACCACTGCTCTCAGCTCATTGACGTCATTAAAATAAGCAACTCAAAACTCTTTTGTTAAACAAATCAAATGAAATAAACTTTAAGATGTAATTTACGTGTAGAGTTTAACTATATAGTCACAAATGTTCCAGCTGTCTCTTACATATTCAAACATGCTTGGACATCTGTTATCCACTAGTAGGGTAACCAATGGTGGATTCATCCTCATGATACAAAGCTGGAACACTTGCAAGTTACTACAGAGCAATACAAACTGAAAAGTGAATATTGTCGAATGTCCCACCTACACTCACACAAGTACTCTCTTTCACACTCACCCTAACACAAAACATAAATATCTACCCGAAATTCTTAAAATTAATACTATAGCAAAACTACGAAAGGTTTTCTAAAATGAGAACTTTCCAAATTTGAATCTAAACACTGAAGGTGTCATCATATCTTTTCAGATAGTCACAGTTGGTGAACTATTAACAAATACATATTGATTTAGTTTTTTAAGTGTTGGATAATTGCATTTTTTACTGACTTTTCTTTTTCTTTTGTAACTTCCAAATTATGACAGTTATTGACCAGATTTTGAAAGATTGTTCCTTTACACAACAGAAGGTTATGTACCTAATATGAAGTTCCTCAGGCTATTTCCCATCAGTTATTAATTTTTATAGTTCCAGAGAATGTAACTACTCTGTAACCGAATCTCTGCTACTTTCACACGCTGGAGTCACGCCATATGTTCATGATGCACATCTGCATGACACAGCTCGCTCATTGCAGATCGTATAAGATTCTTACTGCTTACACTGGAGCCCACAGACAGTCATACAAGAAAGCTTTAATAGACAAGTTTGTGATCATGCCCTAGCTGTGATGCCTCAGTACCACTTTTGTGAATTCTGCTGTGGTTGAATTCATACTTCTAACACTTAGAATATAGCATTTATTCAAGTTATTCATTAATCTTACTTTTATAAATGATCCCATTGTTTTTGAGAATGATGATGGCAGGAAAATGGGTGTGTAGTTTTCCATGTATTCTGCATTATCTTTCTTTAGTGGAAGCACAACTCTTGCCTATATTAAATACTCTGGAAAATACCCCAATGTGAATGACTATTTTATCATGCTCTTCTTTTAAGGTAGCTTGTGAGGTCTATATGTATTGTTTCACCACAAAGTTTGGTACTTCATCCAAGCCTGCTTACTTTTTATTATTTGAGGTTAGTACAGTTTTTATGACTTCATGCTCTGTACTTGGTAACTTATTAACATCATTGCCCTTAGTGAATAATCATTTCCAGGTGCTATATTTGTTTTTGGCTGTTTTTACTGTAATTACTCCGTGAACAGAATTCTCCTGAAAATGCTCATTCACAAAGCTTGTTAACTGATGTGCATCTGTTGTTACTTTATGTCTGTAGATTAGCTGTGTTTTAGTGTGCTTTTGTTTGTCTCTGCATTTCCTCAGTCCTGCAAACTCATCTATGACAGGCAGTCTCTGAGACACTGGGTTTATTCCTAACTTTAAATATTTTGACCACACCCTCTTGGAGGGTGGAGCTGTTGTGGGAGGGCTACCTCTGACTCTCAACTGCTTCTGCTTCAAATGCCAGCCCAGACACTGAATTTGTTTCACTACCATCTGTAACTTTCTGATCTTTACTGAGATTTTAGTTCTTTGCCCTTTTACTTGTGTTAACTTCATCTCCACCAGTATGATACAGATTTGTAATTTTTTACTATAATGTTGTTTCATCTCTGCACTGCATCAGCTTGAGAATCCAGGTAGGTGACTGAGTGCACAATCTGACATTAAGCAAATCAATTGTTGTTATGTAAGCTACTAATTACTAATATTACTTTACACATAAACCTACGGAACAAATCCATTTTGTATGGGTGATTGCTTCTAAACACTTGTGCCCTATCTTTATTTGAGTCAACATTTAAAAATTAAATTCCCATTAAATCACTGAATATTGGGGCTGGATTAGCTAGTCACCCAAACTTCAACATCAGCTGGGGACTGAGGTGATCTGGACAGCCAAGCTGTAGTAAAATGATAGCCAATAATTGTAGCATTTCCAAAATTCATCTGCGTTAGCCATTTTTCTGGCTGTGCAATGTGAAGAGGAGCACCGTCTTGCTCAAAAATAATCCTACCCACATATCAATGCTGTTGAAAGGTTGGAATATCATTAAAAAATATGGCTCTACAATAAATGATTCCACCAATCGGGACCACAGTTACCTTTGCGGAATAAAGTGGTACTGGTGGATGGGCATGCGGATTTGCTATTGGCTACATTCTGCAATTCTTCATATATAAATGTCCTTGGAAATGTAACTGAGCTTTGTCTGTTCCCAGAACGTTCCAAGTCCATTCATTGTTCACTTTCATGTGAGAAATTCTGGAGTGAATGGTGGCTTGCTGGCAGGTCAGCAGGAAGCATCCCCTGAAAATGGCTGATTTTGTATGGAAAATAATGCAGGATGTTTCGTAGGATTTTATGCATTGTGCTCGTAGTCAGTGTTCGGGCAATTCCCTGTGCACTGCATGTTTGCACACCACTGCTCAACAGCTCCTGTGAGGCTGTGGCATTATGTTCAACAGATGATTTCGTCCCTCTGTCACACTGCACTTTCAAAGAACCCATATTTTTTTAATTTTTAATCATTTTCTCCAGAGTTTAGCAGACATCAGAAAATTCCTTTCTTCATATCCTTGACTGTCTGGAAATTCTGTATGGCTACTGGTATACAGTCTCCATTCTTGTAAAAGTGCTTTACCAGCAGTGCACACTCCTTCATGGAGACAGGAGACAGTCATGGTGGGCATCCTGGATGCAAACTGAGGAACAGTTGTATTCTGTGCATCTGTTGGTATGCATATTCTGATGCTTTCAGCACCATTTCTTTGTCAAATTTTCTCTAATCCCCCCCCCCCCCCCTTCCCAATGATGTATCCCCTGCATCAGTAATATGATGTTCAAGTTTGGCACAATTCTGTACAGTGTTTCTCTTTCTACACTGTTTTTGAAACTGTAACTTTAATTGTGTATACAATTTACATTACTGAACTGAAAATGACAAAACTATTTGTATATGAGATTTTAAATTTTGTCTTTGTAATTTATCTTAAACATCCTTACATTTAAAATGGAGCAAAGCTGGATGTTGCTTTCAGACCAAAGAAAGACATTTTAAATACTCTTCTAGACTGTTGTCTATCCATGGATCTTTCATTTTGGGAGCACCATCCAAATTTTATCTCACTTTACACTTGTGCTGAAGTAGGAGGAGGAGGAGGAGGAGGAGGAGGAGGAGGAGGAGCAGAATGAATTAACTTTACTGCGCCAACATCCATTTTTCTGTATAAGAGGTGTTCCCACTTAAAGAAGAAATTCTCTTTTTTTGCAATTGATTTCTTTCTTCTAGTTAGGTTTTGTATTCAGCCAAATTATGAAAGCAGTGAGAGCAGTTATATCCAAAATATTATAAGGAGATTATTGCATCTGATTCCTGGGAAGCAAAGGAGAACTGTACATGACACATTCTACAGGTAATACCCGGTAATATTTTCTTATTGTTCCAGACAGAGTAATCTGTTTTTATTGTAATTCCTTTGCCATCACCAAATATGTCAAAAGATTATCTGTTGTGATATTTCTATCATTCCTGGATAAGTTTTCTGTCAGTACCAGCAATTTTCTTTTTCTTTGCTGTTCTTTGCCCTTTGCTACCATATTTACTGTGTTTTGATGAGATCTATCAATGAAAAGGACACCTGCCCCTAAAAGCTATCTGTTCTTCATCAACTGTAATATGTGGTTCATATACACCATTTAAATGTGCTCACCCACTGTTCAATTATATCCCTGACAGGAGCCAATTTATCAGGGCTGTGAGACTGTTGCTGCTGCTGTTGCTGTTCAGCATCAAACTGGAAAAGTGTGATATTTCCATTGAGCATTTCCTAGCTATAGAACTATTGAAAATATGACATGTTCTTTGTCCCATAAAATCATTATACCCTCATTGTTAATTTTGTATGTACACTCCAACAAGTATAAGCAGCCCAAGAAAGCACTCGCATTCTTTTCTATCAACATCAAATCATTTGTTCAAAAAGTAATGTTGCCTTATTTTATCCACTTCAAACTGTTCTGGAAAATGCAGGGCTACATAAATAACTGCAGAGTAATTACATTGCTTACACTATGCCATGTTGGACCTGGAGCCATATTCAACATGTTTAAGATGTTTAAGAGGGGCTATGTCCTATGTAATCCAACAATATTTTTTCCTCATGTCTCTTTTCTATTTTTGGAGCTGATAACAAATGGGATTACTATTTTACATATATACTCCTATATGGTATTATTATTATTCCTGTTGTAAGCAAATGTCACATGAAATATTTGTGATTTTATCAGCTTAAGGAACAATAGTTTCCAAATATCCATGGTCATCAGAATCTTCAGCTGATTCACTGCCTTTAGATGTAATAGCATCAATCTCTCAATTATCGTCAATGATACTTCATGTAATTCTTCTTGTTCACTCAGAAGTGCTTGTATTTCAGGACTACTATAACCAAACATTTTCTACTCATAATGCAATTGCCGGCCGGTGTGGCCGTGCGGTTCTATGCGCTTCAGTCTGGAACCGCGTGAGCGCTACAGTTGCAGGTTCAAATCCTGCCTCGGGCATGGATGTGTGTAATGTCCTTAGGTTAGTTAGGTTTAAGTATTTTTAAGTTCTAGGGGACTGATGACCATAGATGTTAAGTCCCGTAGTGCTCAGAGCCATGTGAACCATAACGCAATTCTATGATGTGCTTGGGCAAAATACTAAGAACAACTGAGGCAATACACAGCAAGTGCTGAGGCAGAAAACCCTAACAGTGGGTACAAAAACAAACAAGAAATGTTATTTACAATGATGAAAGTGTTTTGTAGAATAGCTCTTCAAAATAACAGCTCTCATTTTCAGAATCTTACATTCAGGAAACAAAAATGCAATTTAAATTTGGGTCATATTGAAACCAGGGGTACTCAGTGCAAAACCATGAATAAATTTTAATTTGCTGTAAATATGAATCTGAACAAAATGTAATTAGGTACAACTGACTCAAAGACAGAAAGTCATATATATTGAAAATAAGTGTTTTAAATACAAGAGAGCTACATATTTCAAATGAGCTTACATGGCCTTGTTGACCACTTTGGCTCTAGGAAAACTAACCTCCATGCAACCAGTCAATATACCGTGAGTCCTTTCAAAAATATGTGATTTCCCTAAATCGTTTCAGGCAAATGCCGGGATGGTTCCTTTGAAAGGGCACAGCCGATTTCCTTCCCCATCCTTCCCAAATCCGAGCTTGTGCTCCGTCTCTAATGACCTCATTGTCGACGGGACGTTAAACACCACTAACCTAACCCTTTCAAAAATATGAGTATGTATTGTAAATTATGTCATAAAAATGTTTGAACAGAGAGATTTGACTGTATTATATTGTAACTGTAAATCATTGACATATATGAGAAAGAGGAGTGGCCCTAAGATGCTTCCCTGGGGTACTCCTAAAGAAACTTCCTTTGCTTCTGAAACCAACCTTATTTTTTGATTTGAATTTACAGTGGTGAGGTCTGCAATCTGAGATTTGTTTTTGAGATATGACTCAAACCACATTTTAAGTCTTCCTCTAATACCTACTGCTTCCAGATGATCAAGGATGGTTTCGTGGCAGACTGTATCAAAAGCTTTAGATAGATCTAAATTGATTCCTACTACACTTTTGTTTTTCTCCAAATTTTTAATTATTTCTTGGGTGTAGTCTATGACTGCAGTTTCTGTGCTTCATTTGGCATGAAAACCATTTTGATTATCATTCCAAAGTTTATTATTGTCTAGGTAACTAGTGACTCTCAGTTTCATCAGATTCTCTAATATTTTGGAGGAAGCAGGATTAAGTGATATGGGACAGTAGTTTTCTATTTTATGTCTGTCTCCATTTTTAAATAGTGGCCTCACTTTTGAGATCCTCAGTTGCTGAGGAAACCCACCTTCACTAAAGGATAAATTTGCAATATGTGCTAAAGGTTGTGCAATCTGCACTGCAGTCCTTATTATGATTGAAACTGGTACTTCATCAACACCTGCTGCCAGTTTTTGTTTTAAGGTTCTAATCACTCTAATTACTTCCTGTTTCATTTGCTGCAGGCAACCCTTGGAGAATGATTTATTTTTTGTTTTGTGAAGTTTAAGTTTAGTGAATGTGGTACATTTAAAAAATAGTTATTAGTATAGTTTGCATTTCCTTCTTTTCTATATTGCAATTTTCACTGCTTTTGAGTATTATTTCTTCCTCTTCTCCCAAGGTAGTAGTTTCATTCCTCACAATGTCCCATATAGTTTGTGGTTTGTTATCTGAGTTCCTGATTAAATTGCCATTAAATAGCAACTTTGCCTTTGCTATTGCCTTTCAGTATATTTTTCTGTATGTTTTTACATATTCTACAAACTGTGGATCTGAGCAAGTTTTAATATCTTGGTTCAGTCTTTTATGGTTACACAGGAAATCCTAATGCCTGTAGTTATCAAAGGTTTGTGTGCTTTTTGTTCTGAAGACTTGGACCTCACTAACTTCTTAGGGAAACATATTTCAAATTGTGACATGAATATAGATGAAAAGGTATTATATGTATTATTTGCACTTGATTCTGATCTCACATCTGTCCAGCTTTCACTGGTTAGACAGTTAACAAAATGTGTGCATTTTATTTAGAAAAAATTGTTTCGTAAGTGTGGCAAGACCAGTGTTGTAATGTTGAGTACTTACTGTTCTCTTATAATTCTTACTCTTACAACATAAAGGCAGATGTCATATTTTTTTTTTTTTTTTTTTTTTACTCTGGTTACAGAACTGAAAGGAGGATTAACATGTATTATGCAAATGATGCAGAGTAGACACTCACAGGACACTAGGTTTCAGCTCTCAGCATTAAGCATCCATAAATGTGTCATCTGTTTTGCATGTTTCTAACTAGAATTTTGATTACATTTATTCCAAGACTAATGTTTTATACTTCTGCACTTGACAGATACTAATTAACAGATTTTAACAATATTATATCCTGAATGTCACTATTTAATAATTTAATAGAGAATTTAGAGTTCTGTGCAATATTGCCTTTTACTACCTACTGTCATTCTGTGCTTGATGTAAAAACCTACTCAGTAAGAACTTGTAATGAGTCATATATCTTCTTTGAACTTGTGTGCTCACTTGTAAAACTTGTTAGAAAAATCTATCATTCAATATAAATGAACCTCTGCATCATTTAAGAGCTCAAAAAACTTTCTTCTATTTTCGCTTTCTAAAGTACTATTTTTCTGTTCAAACATTTTTATGTCATAATTTACAGTACATACTCATTTTTGAAAGGGCTCATGGTATATTGACCGGTTGCATGGAAGTTATATTTACTAGAGCCAAAGTGGTCAATAAGTCCATGTAAGTTCATTTGAAATATGTAGCTCTCTTGTATTTAAAACAATTATTTTCAATATATATGACTTTCTGTCTTTGAGTCAGTTGTACCTAATTACATTTTGTTCAGCTTTATATTTACAGCAAATTAAAATTTATTCATGGTTTTGCACTGAATATCACTGGGTTCAATACGACCCAAATCTAAATTGCATTTTTGTTTCCGGAATGTAAGATTCTGAAATTCATTGTAAATAACATTTCCTGTTTGTTTTTGTACCCACTGTTAGGGTTTCCTGCCTCAGCACTTATTGTGTATTGCCTCAGTTGTTCTTAGTATTTTGCCCAAGCACATCATAGAATTGCATTATGAGTAGAAAATGATTGATTATAGTAGTCCTGAAATACAAGCACTTTTGAGTGAACAAGAAGAATTACGTGAAGTATCATCTGATGATAATTGAGAGATTGATGCTATTACATCTGAAGGCAGTGAATCAGCTGAAGATTCTGATGACCATGGATATTTGGAAACTATTGTTCCTTAAGCTGATAAAATCACAAATATTTCACGTGAAATTTGCTTACAACAGGAATAATAATAATACCATATAGGAGTATATATGTAAAATAGTAATCCCATTTGTTATCAGGTCCAGAAATATAAAAGAGACATGAGGATAAAATATTGTTGGATTACATAGGACATAGCCCCTCTTAAACATCTTAAACATGTTGAATATGGCTCCAGGTCCAACATGGCATAGTGTAAGCAATGTAATTACTCTGCAGTTATTTATGTAGCCCTGCATTTTCCAGAACAGTTTGAAGTGGATAAAATAAGGCAACATTACTTTTTGAACAAATGATTTGATGTTGATAGAAAAGAATGTGAGTGCTTTCTTGGGCTGCTTATACTTGTCGGAGTGTACATACAAAATTAACAATGAGGGTATAATGATTTTATGGGACAAAGAACATGCCATATTTTCAATAGTTCTATAGCTAGGAAATGCTCAATGGAAATATCACACTTTTTCAGTTTGATGCTGAACAGCAACAGCAGCAGCAACAGACTCACAGCCCTGATAAATTGGCTCCTGTCAGGGATATAATTGAACAGTGGGTGAGCACATTTAAATGGTGTATATGAACCACATATTACAGTTGATGAAGAACAGATAGCTTTTAGGGGCAGGTGTCCTTTTCATTGGTAGATCTCATCAAAACACAGTAAATATGGTAGCAAAGGGCAAAGAACAGCAAAGAAAAAGAAAATTGCTGGTACTGACAGAAAACTTATCCAGGAATGATAGAAATATCACAACAGATAATCTTTTGACATATTTGGTGATGGCAAAGGAATTACTATGAAAACAGATTACTCTGTCTGGAACAATAAGAAAATATTACCATGGATTACCTGTAGAATATGTCATATCTATTTGTAAAACTGCAGGTACAATTCTCCTTTGCTTCCCAGGAATCAGATGCAATAATCTCCTTATAATATTTTGGATATTACTGCCCTCAGTGCTTTCATAATTTGGCTGAATACAAATCCTAACTAGAAGAAAGAAATCAATTGCAAAAAAAGAGAATTTCTTCTTGAAGTGGGAACACCTCTTATACAGAAAAATGGATGTTGGCGCAGTAAAGTTCATTCTTCTGCTTCTCCTCCTCCTCCTCCTCCTCCTCCTCCTCCTACTTCAGCACAAGTGTAAAGTGAGATAAAATTTGGATGGTGCTCCCAAAATGAAAGATCCATGGATAGACAACGGTCTAGAAGAGTATTTAAAATGTCTTTCTTTGGTCTGTAAACAACATCCAGCTTTGCTCCATTTTAAATGTAAGGATGTTTAAGATAAATTACAAAGACAAAATTTAAAATCTCATATACAAATAGTTTTGTCATTTTCAGTTCAGTAATGTAAATTGTATACACAATTAAAGTTACAGTTTCAAAAACAGTGTAGAAAGAGAACCACTGTACAGAATTGTGCCAAACTTGAACATCATATTACTGATGCAGGGATACATCATTGGGAAGGGAGGGGGGGAGGGGGGATTAAAGAAAATTTGACAAAGAAATGGTGCTGAAAGCATCAAACTATGCATACCGACAGATGCACAGAATACAACTGCTCCTCAGTTTGCATCCCAGATGCCCAACACGACTGTCTCCATGAAGGAGTGTGCACTGCTAGTAAAGCACTTTTACAAGAATGGTGACTGTATGCCAGTAGCCATACAGAATTTCCAGACAGTCAAGGGTATGGAGAAAGGCATTTTCCAATGTCTGGTAAACTCTGGAGAAAATGATAACAAAATTTTAAAAAATATGGGTTTTGAAACTACAGTGTGACAGAGGGACGAAATCAACTGTTGAAGATATTGCCACATCCTCGCAGGATTGCCAAAACACTGACTGTGAGCACAATGCATAAAATCCTACGAATCATCCTGCATTATTTTCCATACAAAATCACCCGTGTTCAGGGGATGCTTCCTGCTGACCTGCCAGCAAGCCAACATTCAATCCAGAATTTATCGCATGAAAGTGAACAATGAATGGACTTGGTACGTTCTGGGAATAGACAAAGCTCACTTCTTTTTCCAAGGACATTTAAATATGAAGAATTGCAGAACGTGGGCATTAGCAAATTCGCATGCCCATCCACCAGTACCACTTCATTCCACAAAGGTAACTGTGGTCCTGATTGGTGGAATCACTTACTGTAGAGCCGTTTTTTTTTTTAGGAGATGAGTTCTGTGGGTAATGTTACCTGTACTGTCACTGATAAATGCTATGAGATTCTTTCACACAGCAATGTTATTCCAACCTTTCAACAGCATGGACGTGTGGGTAGGATAATTTTATGCAAGATGGTGCTCCTCTTCACTTTGCACAGCCAGCGAAGAGGCTAATGCCGAGGAAGTTTGGAAATGTTACAATTATTGGCCATCATTATACTACAGCTTGGCTGTCCAGATGACCAGATCTTAATCTGTGTGTCTTCCAGCTATGGGGTTATCTGAAAGATGTTGTGCTCAGTGCTAGGGTTATTGGACTAGTTGCATGAGCTACAAAGTGAATGTGAGGTCAGATTGGCTTGTAGGCTAGTGATCTGATGTGGAGCCCTCTGGGCTCATCTGTGATGTGAGGCACAGCACACACCCAGATGCTGCCTCACCTGTTTGTAGCTGGGATGCAAGAATTACCTCAGTCCCCAGCTGATGTTGAAGTTTGGGTGACTAGCTAATCCAGCCCCAATATTCAGTGATTTAATAGGAATTTAATTTTTAAAGGTTGACTCAAATAGAGATGGGGCACAAGTGTTTAGATGCCATCACGCATACAAAATGGATTTGTTCCCTAGGTTTATGTGTAAAGTAATATTAGTAATTAGTAACTTCGACTAACAACTATTAATTTGCTTGATGACAGATTGTGCACTGGGTCTTGGGTGGCCCCACCTACCTGGATTCTCAAGCTGATGCAGTGCAGAGATGAAACAATGTTATAGTAAATATTACAAATCTATACCCTACTGGTGGAGATGAAGTTAACACAGGTAAAAGGGCAAAGGACTGGAAGCTCAGTAAAGATCATAAAGTTACAGATGGTAGTGAAACAAATTCAGTGTCTCAGCTGACGTTTGAAGCAGAAGCAGTTGAGAGTCAGAGGTAGCCCTCCCACAACAGCTCCACCCTCCAAGAGGGTGTGATAAAAATATTTAAAAGTTAGGAATAAACCCAATGTCTCAGAGACTGCCTGTTATAGATGAGTTTGCAGGACTGAGGAAATGCAGAGACAAACAAAAGCACACGAAAACACAGCTAATCTACAGACGTAAAGTAACAACTGATGCACATCAGCTTTGTGAATGAGCATTTTTCAGGAGAATTCTTTTCACAGAGTAATTACAGTAAAAACAGCCAAAAACAAATATAGCACCTGGAAATGATTATTCACTAACGACAATGATGTTAATAAGTTACCAAGTACAGAGCATGAAGTCATAAAAACTGTACTAACCTCAAATAATAAAAAGTAAGCAGGCTTGGATGAAGTACCAAACTATGTGGTGAATCAATACATATAGACCTCACAAGCTACCTTAAAAGAAGAGCATAATAAAATAGTCATTCACATTGGGGTACTTTCCAGAGTATTTAAAATAGGCAAAAGTTGTGCTTCCACTAAAGAAAGATAATGCAGAATACATGGAAAACTACACACCCATTTTCCTGCCATCATCATTCTCAAAAACAATGGGATCATTTATAAAAGTAAGATTAATGAATAACTTGAATAAATGATATATTCTAAGTGTTAGAAGTATGAATTCAACCATAGCAGAATTCACAAAAATGGTACTGAGACATCACAGCTAGGGCACGATCACAAACTTGTCTATTAAAGCTTTCTTGTATGACTGTCTGTGGGCTCCAGTGTAAGCAGTCAGAATCTTATACGATCTGCAATGAGCGAGCTGTGTCGTGCAGATGTGCATCATGAACGTATGGCGTGACTCCAGCGTGTGAAAGTAGCAGAGATTCGGTTACAGAGTAGTTACATTCTCTGGAACTATAAAAATTAATAACTGATGGGAAATAGCCTGAGGAACTTCATATTAGGTACATAACCTTCTGTTGTGTAAAGGAACAGTCTTTCAAAATCTGAAGTCAATAACTGTCATAATTTGGAAGTTACAAAAGAAAAAGAAAAGTCAGTAAAAAATGCAATTATCCAACACTTAAAAAAACTAAATCAATATGTATTTGTTAATAGTTCACCAAGTAAGACTATCTGAAAAGATATGATAACACCTTCAGTGTTTAGATTCAAATTTGAAAAGTTCTCATTTTAGAAAACCTTTCGTAGTTTTCCTTTAGTAATAATTTTAAGTATGTAGGGTAGATATTTATGTTTTGTGTTAGGGTGAGTGTGAAAGTGAGTACTTGTGTGAGTGTAGGTGGGACATTCGACAATATTCACTTTTCAGTTTGTATTGCTCTGTAGTAACTTGCAAGTGTTCCAGCTTTGTATCATGAGAAAGAATCCACCAGTGGTCACCCTACTAGTGGATGATGGATGTTCAAGCATGTTTGAATATGTAAGAGACAGCCAGAACATTCGTGACTATATAGTTAAACTCCAGACGTAAAGTACATCTTAAAGTTTATTTCATTTTACTTGTTTAACAAGGGAGTTGCTTATTTTAATGACGTCATTGAGCTGAGAGCAGTGGTTGGTTCTTGCTAGATTGTGGTGCAAGCCGTGCTCTGAAAGTCAGTTCTGATTGGCCGTAATTCTGTACAGCCAATCAGCCAATAAGAAGTGAGACGGTTAGCCACCAAATGCAGGACATTGAGGGGCTTGTAGAGGCAAAGAGAGAAGGAGGTGGAGGACTAGCTTTTGAAGGAGCCAGTCATGCTGAACATGTCCGAACGCATTATGTGTAAAATGAAGTGATATTGCGACTTCCATATTTTGGTACAGTGATGAAGGTAACTGGTGTTTACCATTAGCTATTTGTAAAATTTTAAGAAACAAGAGATGTTTTACTCTGGAAAAAAATGGGTGTGTAATCTTTGAACTAAAAGCGTGGCAGTACTAAGTAAATATTTTTTTACTGAGTATTTATGGCGAGCTAAAACTTTATTTAAAGATGACCACTGAATGCCAATCGCAAAAGTAAATAGCAGTTCATTGACTTTGTTACACTCATAAATGATTTCAGAATTGGAGAGGAGAAGTTCTTACTGTTTGAGTAGGACAAGGACTGTGAACAGGAACTTTAATGATTTGAACACATGTGGGCTGATGATCTTTGTTAATAGCAATAAACAAAAATTCTAATGCAATTTTAAAAGGACCTTTGACCTTAGAAATCAGAACAGCAAGCCATTTCTGATTTATTCTTTAGAGTTCACAAGACTATTTTCAGCTTCTTGTACTTTAGCGGCCTCTGATGTGTAGTTATGAAATCTCAGTTTCTTCAACACTGCATTTCTGAGATCTAATAAGTAGCTGCAGTCAGGAGTTACATGTGCAGATCTGCAGCAGTATCAAGGTAGGTGGACGTTTTATGTTGCAGAACCACCATTGATGTGTGAAAGACCGCATTATGTCGCAACTGGTACAGAATTGGCCGAGAAAAACATTAGTAAAGTTTGCGGAGGTAGGCAACTATCTGGAAAAGCAGTAGTGTTGGGATAATTGGACTGTGAAAAAGTGCTCACGAATAAATAGGAACTGTGAAAGGACAAATATTGTGAGTGAAGTATCGCCACGTGAATAGAAAGAAAGTGATAGGCCATGAACTGTGTTTGCATTTGCTGTGCTTGGCGGAAGGATTTGTGGTGATATCTTGCCGACTGGAGTAGCAGGTAGCGGCAACTTCATGCGGACCACATTCTACGAGATATAACGTGACATTGGCAATGAAAGCAGTTGGCAGTGCTGACTGGAATGGTGGCCCGTAAACTGGTACAACAGCCCGATGCATGGTGGTCGGACCAGCAGTTACAGCTAGCTGTGTCAGAGACTTCAGAAGCGCGAAGTTAAGTAGTGTTCTCTTTAAAACTTTGTATGAAAGTAAGCAGCCAAGTGTAAAGGACAAGCTGAAGGTAGAAGTGGAGAAAGAAAAGGGGAAAAAATTTAATGGTTGAAATGGCTATGAGCACAATGGGACTTAACATCTGAGGCCACCAGTCCCCTAGAACTTAGAACTACTTAAACCCCAGTGTTTCAGACCTACCTGTTGCGGTAGCTAATATTGATCAGGAAATTGTCAGTCAATGATGGGGCAAAAGATAGTGTAGCAGGAATGTTAATGAATCTATTGACAAAAATGAGTGGGTTAGATTCTAATATGACAAAAATGGGTATCTTATTAAGTGATGAGATGGAATCTAAAATAAGTAAAATGCAGTGTGATATTGATACAAAAATGAGTGGGTTACATTCAAAAATGAGTAATATGGGTGTTGAAATAGAATCTAAACTGGATAAAAGTTTCAGATCTAAGAGAAACATTGCAGTGCTTAACAATAATATAAAAATTGAAATCGATCAGGTTAAACAGGAATGTACACAATCTATTCTTAAAGTAAAAAGTGAATTAACAATACAGTTCAAACAAGTTACTGATGACCACCAACAGTTTAAAGTACATGTTAAATCAGAGATAGTCAAGGCTCGTGAACATATCCAAGGGGTGTAAACATATGGTTTAATAAATCATGCAGCATTAGAATGTAAATTGAAAGAAAGTAAATATAAGTGTGAAAAACTTGGGGCACAGGTAATAAATAAAGTCACTGGCCAGTAAACCCATCTTAATCAATTCAATAACAGTGTGAATGAGCAACTGTGTGCGCATGACTGTCAAATAACAAAAGTAGAACAGCGTGTAACTAACAGTAGTGGTAGCACTATTTCTAGTGGAATAATAGAATCCACTGAGATTGCTTATGTCACACATCATCAGTTTCTCAAGTTTGATCCAAATAAAAGTGTACATCCATGTGAATTTTGCAATGATTTTGAAGATATCTTGCCTAAAGTGTGGAGTGATAAGCAGATCATCAGGTTTATTACTTCTAACTTAATGGGGGAGGCAAGAATCTGGGGAAACCTGACCTCAGATAAATATAATAAGTTAAAGGAATTTAAGCAAGCTTTCTCTTAAGAGTACTGGGGAAAGCATAAACAAATAGATGTGCTGAATCAGTTTTGGTCTGGGGAAAAACATGACCCCAAGAAAGAAGGGATAAGAAGATTCGTACAGAGTTGGGTTACTACTCTATCCTATCTTAGTGCTAAGATATAAACTGAGCAAATAGTTATGGGGGTAGAAAATAAAGTACCTTGGTATTGGAAGAATAAGATTATATCTGCACCCCGAGATAATGTAAATAAATTTGTGCAATATCTTGAACGTGTAGAATCTGTACTAAAAGAGGAGGACAGTGCAGGGAGAGAGTATTGACATCCTGTTAGGCAGAATGAAAATCGAGCCGAAGTAAACATAAACAGAATGAGTGTACAGAGAGGAAGCAGATACTGAGGTCAATTATGAGAAAGAGGCCAGACATTTGATAATTGGGTCAGTGACCAAGGTCAGTATGGCGCCTGTAGACAGCTGCCAGGAGATGACGCAACCAGCTGGCAGAGGACATCAATTAGCGGTGACATACCTTGACAGGGAAACTGCTAAGACTCTACGAGAAGGCTGGTACTCATAGACCACAACATTACCAGTTTAACCTGCTGGTGAAACCATTTGTAAGAATGGCACCAGTGCAACCACTTAGTATTGATGTAGTCACTAAGAAAGAAGGGGAGAATAACTGGGAGCAGCAAGGGGCAAGAGAATTAACCAATGCAGAGTTAAGGAAGCACAGTAGTAATAACACCTGTAATAAAAACACATTTGTAAAGGAGCTAAGTACTAATAGTAAGGTTTTGAATCAGGAGGTGGAGGTAAATCAGCTCAGCGAAACAGAGGAGGAACTGTCTGACAGTTGTGGAGTCAATAATGGAGCAGGGGTCAAAGGGCTGGTTGATAGGTTGTTTGAAGTAATTGAGAGTAGTGGAGAGGAGGCGGAAAAGGAACAAGAGGAGGAAATATATAATGCTGACAACACCTGGTATGGGGTCGCAGAAACAGAGGTAAATACAGAAAGGGAAACACCAGAAAGATGTTTGAATTTAGCGATAGTGGACAGACTGGTAGGAACTCCCATTAGTAGTAATAATATTAAGCATGAGGAAGACCCACTAAACATAAATATGATATCCACACAAAACATAGGTTTTCATAGGAGGGAAACGGTCCAGGATTTACTAGATGAGGTAGAACCTACAAATGAGAGTACATAGGAGAACGTATAATAGAGATAAGTGTTTTTGATGAAAATGTAAAGTGTTGGAGTGATACAGGATGAGAGGTGTGTGCTGTGTCCCAGAATTTTGTTAATGAATGCCCAGCAAATTAGCAAGTAGTAAGGATGCCAGTAAGTGGCCTATATACAATTGTAGCAACGGGAAAAGCCAAAAAGGTGGTGAAGCAAGAAATATTTCTATCCATAGTGGTAAAGGGGGTAGCAATTAAGCAGAATTTCTTAGTAATTAGTGGACTAAGTGTTGATATGCTGGTGGGTGCTGATTTTCTTGGTAAACATGAGGGATGGGAAAATTCTGGGACCAAAGACATAATAATAAGAATTACTGCTAACCTTATCACTATACCATTCATAGGTAAGAGACCAAGTGAGGATGAAGAAATAAATGACTTGCCAATCTGTATTTGCAGGACAACAAAACTAATGGAAGGCTATAATGATTATGGTGGAAGTGAAGAAGTGGATACGTCTGAGCTGGATAGTGTCAGAGCTAGGATCAATGATGAATTGCTAGAATTAAGTGACCTAGATGAGGAACAAAGAAATGACCTAACACAAATTTTGACAAAGTCTATAAGAGTATTTTCTGATCATCCAGGTCCAGGTAAAGATTATGAGTGTTTTTTGACAGTGGAAAAGGATGTCCATTTTTTTTTTTTCAAAAAACAATTTGAAATTCTTGAAGTGCACAAGGCAGCAGTACGTGACCTGATTCAGAATATGCCAGTGGGGGCTCATTGGAAGAGCAATAAGTGTTTATAACAACACGCTGGTTATAATACCAATGAAGGATGGCTCGATCAGATTAGTATTAGATGCTAGAGCCGTGAATGAGATAGTATTACCTGAGGGTGACAGACCTGAAAATATAGAAGAACTGTTACAGAAGTTTAAAGGGGTAAAATTCTTCACATCCATGGATGTAACCTGTGGTTACTGGAATATTCCTTTAGGCAATGAATCAAGAAAGTATACACCGTTTCTATTTGAAGGTAGATGTTATCAATATAAGGTGGTGCCGTTTGGCCTAAATATAAGTGTATGTGCATTTGTAAGAGCTATGTCACATGTCTTAGTGGACCAATTGTTAAGAAGAGTAAGTGTATGTAGATTACATTTTAATATTGACTCCTACTTGGGAAGAACATTGTTTATTACTAGACGCGGTACTGAAAGCAATTAAAATGTGGGGAATGAAGTTAAAGTTAGATAAGACAGAGTTTTGTCAAGAAGGAGATCAAATTCTTGGGGCATGTAGTAAGTGGAGAAGGTATAATGCCTGATGCAGAGAAAATTAAAGCTATCCGAGACTGTGCTGCACCAGCAACACGCAAAGCATTGAAGGGGATGTTTGGTCTGTTTGGTTTTTACAGGAAATTTGTTTCTGGTCAATTGTTTAATGTGCCTTGCTTAAGAGAACTGTTAAAGAAAAATGTAGAATATAAGCGGACTATTGAATGTCAGAAGGTGTTCGAAGATCTAAAAGATGCCATAGTTAATAGTCAAGTTCTAAACCACCCAGATTTTTCAAAACCGTTCTGTCTTTGATCTGATGCCTGTGCATATGGATTAGGAGTTGAACTGTTTCAGATTGAGAAAGAAGGAGAAGGAGAAGCACACAAAACCATTGCTTTTGCAACTATGTCCCTTCAACAAGCAGAAAAGAACTACAGTATATCCAAATTATAAGCTTTAGCTGTAATTTTTGGCTTACAAAAATTCGAGAAGTACCTTTTAGGACATGAGATTTTAATTTTCACTGACCATAGTGCACTCACCTGTCAACTTAAGCATGGTAGATTAAGGAGATGGTCTCAATATCTACAACAGTTTAAGTATAAGATGATCTATATTAAGGGTTCTGAGAACATTGTGACGGATGCCTCATCAAGAAGTGTAAAAGACAACAGACAGGGAGTGAATTCCATCTGTAATAGAGAATGTAATGAAGTGTTATTGGCAGTTATGTAGTTGCACGATGAAGGCTCGATAAAACGTGTTTGTAAGAATCTGCGAAGGGAGCAAAACCAAGATAACATCAAACTAGTAAAAAGCAGAGTAGGTCAACCGGATTTTCCAGAACAATTTGTATACCATAAGGTGCATAAAGATGTCTTATTTAGGCATAGGAAAAATTCAGAGGAGAACTGAAAAATTTGTTTCCCGGAACAGCATGTAGATGCGTTAATTGACTATATACACTGTAAGTACAGACACTACAGAGCTCATAAGTGCATAGCTAAGTTGAGTGAAGTGGAGATATTTAACAACATGTAGAGAAGGGTTCAACAACAGTTAGTCATGTGATTGGTGTCGGAAAGTCAGAGTCAACAATAAAATTATTCAAGGTCAGATGTATTCTGTAGAACCACAGAATTGGTTGGATTTGGTAGCAATTGATTTATTTGGCCCGCTACCAGTGTCACGAGGTGTCTGTGAGTGTGTTTTTGTAATGGTAGATGGTTTTTCCAAGTACATTAGATTTTACCCTATCAAGAAAGCTAATTCTAAGGTAATAGTAAGCAAATTGGAAAAGGATTACTTTGTAAATATAGGAGTGCCTAAAGCTATTTTATCTGACAATGAGCCACAATTTATTTCTAAGAGGTTTGAGAAGTGCCTGAAACAACGCAGGGAAGAGCATGTTATGATCTCAGCATATTTTCCTCAAGGTAATGTGCGTGAGAGGATCATGAAGGAACTAAACCGATTATGTAGGACTTACTGCCACAAGAAACATTCTGCAAGGGCCAAGTACATAGAGTATTTTAAGGAGGTTGTTAACCATCTTAAATATGAAGCCACTGGATTTGGACCTGTAGAACTAATGTGTGAAATTAGGCCAAATAACATCTTGTTTGATCTTGTAGAATTCCCTAGTCTTACTGATTTAGCTATGGAACAAAAGAAGAAACTAGCACATGCTACTATAAGGAAGAAGGCACTGTAGAGAGAGAGAGGATGATGGTAGGGTTAATCCTACTAGCTTCCAAATAGGTGATCTAGTTTTAATAAAGACAAAGGAGAAATCAAAAAAGTTTACCTCAAAAACGAAAAGGTTTACTGATGAGTATGTGGGTCCATTTAGGATAATAAAGGAACCTCATCCTAATGCTTACTGATTGGAATTTGTAAAGTCTCCTAAGCTACCAGATTTAAGAAATATTATTGATCTAAAGAGATATGCACAAGAAAGAGACGTAGCCAGGAGTATCGAAAAACCTCAGAGGGCACTCTTTGCAGGGCTAAGTGTTTGACGAACACTAGGACTTAGGTTAATGACAATGCTACTTAATTTTCATTTCATGTTGTCATTCTTCTTCTTCATCATTCAGAACTCTTGACTGTCATCTTTCCTTCTTCACTATAGTAATATTAAGTGAGAGAGCTAAGTGCTGTGGAAACATCAGAAGGTTGTTATTGTAAGAAGAAACGAAAAATATTTACAGAACAGCTAGGCCGGCTGTAAGACAATGGTAATATTGTCCAGGAAGAGATAAATTATTCAATTAAATTTAGACATGGAGGTACTGGGTACCCTTAGAAGGGGTTGTATTTCATGTAAGGAAATATTTACAAAGCAGCAAGGCTGACTGTAAGACAGTGGTAATGAATAAAGAAATGAGAGAGGCAAGGTGTTGCCTGCTAATTGTAGTAAAAAAAGAGATGTAATGTGGTTAAACAAAAGGGAGCAAAGTTTAGAAACAGGTGGAAGTGCAAACAAGAGGCATAAGAAAGGACCTGAAGCAACCAAGAATAGATATGTACGTAATTAACCATGACTAATCTGAGTGAAGGTGGTATGGATATGACTATGTAATAAATACTGAATGTGACTGGAGGAACCTGATGTTGTAGTTGTGAGACATTGAAGTGGAACAATAAAAGTGCTACTTTCTGAAACCCTCCCCCTGCAGGTTCGGGGTAAGAATAGGCCCGAAGTATTCCTGCCTGTCGTAAGAGGCGACTAAAAGGAGTTTCAACCGTTTCGGCCTTCCATGTGATGGTCCCCCTTGGGGTTTGACCTCCATTTTTCAAAATTCTACAGAAGTACGAGCCTTTTGGGGAAGGACGCCTTACATGGTGTATCACTGGTCCTCAGTGCACTAAGACCTTGGCACTCAGCATTGTAACGGCGTTGTAACCGCACCCACTATTCCTCAAATTGGGCCTAAACGCCTGATGGGTTGCACAAGTTACGCCCATAGTGCGTCCCCATCTGCACCTATGATCATGATGGACTTTCCATGGCACCCGAAATCCAACATGGTAGCCAGCCCGTTGTGGTGGGGTCATCATGTACCCTCTAGGTTGTAGCCCCCTGACTACACAGGGTCATACTGCCGATACCTGAGCTGTACCCTCCCCACATCGGCCAAGGAGTAGATGCCCGTCTCCTTGGGGCATCAGGACTCCCGGCAATGGTCATCCTGCCAGGTGGCCCTTGCTTAGGCTGGGTGGCGCCCGTGGGGAGAGCCCCTCGTCGGAGTGGGTGGTATCGGGGCGGACGTTTCACAGATGAAACGTCAACATGTATCAGGCCGCTCTGCGGCCGAGTCTTTTAAAAAGAAAGGTACTGTCTCTGGTTCTGGTTCTCCTACCCTTTCCCCCTTGGCCACTCCCTGGGAGGAAAGACAGGCCCGCCAGCTTGGGGCGAAGTACTTCCCCCGCTATTTAGTCTGTTCTCGGACCGATGGGGGGACGTTCGCCACCTCCAAGCCCATGTTCTTTGTCCAGCACATAGAGGATATCTTCGGGGAAATCGAGGCTCTCAGTAAAATGCATTCGGGGTCCGTTCTTATAAAGACCACCTCCGCCACACAGTCGGCGGCGCTCCAGGCATGCGACCAACTAGGGGACATCCCAGTGTCCATTGTCCCGCATCTGGCACTGAATAGGACGCAGGGGGTTATTTTTCATCAGGACCTCCTGCTGCAAACTGATGAAGAGCTCGGGGCCAACCTGGAGCGCCGAGGCGTGCATTTCGTCCGGCGAGTCCAGCGCGGCCCCAAAGACCGTCGCGTCAACACCGGGGCCTTTATCCTCGCCTTCGAGGGGGACGTTCTCCCAGAGAAGGTAAAGGTGATGTGCTACCGGTGCGACGTGCGACCTTACGTCCCGCCTCCTATGCGCTGTTTTCGGTGTTTGTGCTTTGGGCACATGTCATCACGGTGTGAGGCTGAGCCCCTTTGTCGCGATTGTGGACGTCCTCTTCGTGAGGAACATACATGCACCCCACCACCTCGGTGCGTCAATTGTCCTGGCATCCACTGGCCTAGATCTTTAGACTGCCCCATGTATCAGATGGAGAAGAAGATTCAAGAATTAAAAACTTTGGATCGTCTCTCTTATTCTGAGGCCAGGAAGAAATATGACCGCCTCCATCCCGTGACATTGACAACTTCGTTTGCCTCAGTCGTGTCCACTCCTTCCACAGTATCCTCACCCCTATCCTGTCCCCCCTCCACCTCCTCAACCCATCCGAGGTCTATGCCTCCGCCTCCCAAATCCCTCCCTTCCAAATCCTCCTCCCTTGCGGCCCCTGCCCCCTCTGCCCCGGGGGCCACCCTTCCTCCTCCTCCCCCTCCGCTGCCTGAGAAGCGATCCTCTTCTCAGGCGTCCATCGGGGAAACGATCTGGACCCCGGCTTCTGATGTCCGGCGTTCCAAAACGGACCCCGTGCATGAGGACCTTCTTCGGGTCCAGCCCACCATCCCCGTGGCTCATCGGACTTCCAAGAAGGCCTCCAAGAAGAAATCTTTATCCCCCTCTCCACCCCGGCGTGTTTCGTCTCACGCTCCATCCGCGAGTCGCCACTCCCGGCCGTCCTCAGTTTCGCCGGGACGCTCTGCTGCCAGGCGCTCAGCTGGCCTCTCGTCGGCGAAGGATTCTGCCCCTCCTACGCAACCCGGGAAAGCGGCCGCAGCTGGCGATGACACAATGGAAAGGGATCCGCCTCCCGCCGGTTGTAGCGTTGTTCCCTCGAAACCCGGCCCTCCACGGCCGTCGAGGTGACCCGCTCTTCACCCGTTTCGTTCCCCTCTTTTTTTCTGACTAGCAATGGCTTTGTTACATTGGAACATAAGAGGTATTCGATCTAATCGGGAGGAATTACAACTGCTCTTCCACCTGCACTGTCCGCTCGTCCTTGGTCTCCAGGAAACCAAGTTGCGCCCAACTGACTGTATTGCCTTTACCCACTATACCTCGGAGTGGTATGACCTTACCCCTGTGGATGGTATCCCAGCTCATGGTGGGGTCATGTTGCTCGTTCGGGACGATGTCTATTACCATCTCATCCCATTGACCACCCCACTCCAAGCAATAGCTGTCCGTATTACTCTTTCTGCCTTTCCTTTTTCTGGTTGTACTGTCTACACTCCATCGTCATCCGCAGTTAGTCGGGCTGACATGATGCACTTGATTGTTCAGCTTCCTCCGCCGTTTTTATTGTTTGGCGACTTCAATGCCCATCATCCCCTTTGGGGCTCTCCTGCATCCTGTCAGAGAGGCTCCCTCTTGGCGGATGTCTTCAACCATCTCAATCTTGTCTGCCTCAATACTGGCGCCCCGACTTTCCTCTCGGACTCTACTCATACCTACTCCCACTTGGACCTCTCGATCTGTTCTACCACTCTTGCCCGTCGGTTCGAGTGGTATGTCCTTTCTGACACCTATTCGAGCAACCACTTCCCCTGTGTCGTTCGTCTCCTGCACCACACCCCATCCCCACGTCCTTCGAGCTGGAACATATGGAAAGCTGACTGGGGACTTTACTCCTCCCTGGTGACCTTTCCGGACCACGATTTTCTCAGTTGTGACAGTCAGATCGAATACCTCATGGCTGTTATCATCAATGCTGCCGAACGTTCCATTCCTCGTACTACCTCTTCTTCACGTCACGATTCCGTCCCCTGGTGGAATGAGGCTTGTAGAGACGCTATCTGTGCTCGACGACGTGCTTTACGCACCTTTCGCCGCCATCCTACGTTGGCGAATTGTATTGGATACAAACGACTCCGAGCGCAATGCCGTAGAGTCATCAAAGACAGCAAAAAAGCTTGTTGGGCCTCTTTTACCAGCTCCTTTAACAGTTTTACTCCCTCTTCTGTCGTCTGGGGTGGCCTGCGCCGGCTGTCGGGCATGAAGGCCCACTCCTCGGTACCTGGCCTGACTGCAGGTAATGAGGTCCTTGTTGATCCTGTGGATGTCTCCAACACCTTCGGCCGCTTTTTCACGGAGGTTTCAAGCTCCGCCCATTACCACCCTGCCTTCCTTCCCAGGAAAGAGGCAGAAGAGGCTCGGCGACCTTCCTTCCACTCGCTGAATCTGGAAAATTATAATGCCCCCTTTACTATGCGGGAACTCGAACGTGCACTTGCACTGTCCCAGTCCTCTGCTCCGGGGCCAGATGCCATTCACGTTCAGATGCTGGCACACCTTTCTCCGGCAGGCAAAAGCTTCCTTCTTCGTACATACAATCGCGTCTGTACCGAAGGTGAAGTCACCATACGTTGGCGCGACGTCGTCGTTGTTCCTATACCCAAACCCGGGAAGGATAGACACCTTCCTTCTAGTTACCGCCCCATTTCTCTTACAAGCTGTGTCTGTAAGGTGATGGAGCGCATGGTTACCGCTCGGTTAGTTTGGATTCTTGAATCTCGATGGCTACTTACCAATGTTCAATGCGGCTTTCGTCGCCGCCGCTCCGCTGTTGACCACCTTGTGACCTTGTCAACATTCATCATGAACAACTTTTTGCGAAGGCGCCAAACGGTAGCCGTGTTCTTCGATTTGGAGAAGGCTTATGATACCTGTTGGAGAGGAGGTATCCTCCGCACTATGCGCAGGTGGGGTCTACGCGGTCGCCGGCCCCTTTTTATTGATTCCTTTTTAACAGATCGAAAGTTTAGGGCACGTGTGGGTTCCATATTGTCCGACGTCTTCCTCCAGGAGAACGGAGTGCCTCAGGGCTCCATCTTGAGCGTAGCCCTTTCTGCCATAGCGATCAATCCAATTATGAATTGCATTCCACCTAATTCTCGGGCTCTCTTTTTGTAGATGACTTCGCGATCTACTGCAGTGCCCAGAGAACATGCCTCCTGGAGTGCTGCCTTCAGCGTTGTCTAGACAGCCTATACTCATGGAGTGTGGCAAATGGCTTCCGGTTCTCTGAAGAGAAGACATTTTGCATCAACTTTTGGCGATATAAAGTGTTCTTTCCGCCATCCTTACACCTCGGTCCCGTTGTTCTCCCCTTCATGGAAACAAGGAAACAACTAAGTTTCTAGGGCTCACACTGGACAGGAAACTTTGTTGGTCTCCGCACATCTCTTATGTGGCTGCCCATTGTACACGTTCCCTTAATGTCCTCGGAGTTCTTAGTGGTTCATCTTGGGGAGCGGATCGCGCTGTCCTGCTTCACTTGTATCGGTCCATAGTCTGATCAAAGCTGGATTATGGGAGCCTCGTCTATTCGTCTGCTTGGCCAACCCTCTTACGCCGTCTCAACTCTATCCACCATAGGGGGTTACGACTTGCGACCGGAGCATTCTACACTAGTCCCGTCGAGAGTCTTTATGCTGAAGCTGCCGAATTACCATTGACCTACCGGCGCGACGTACTGCTTTGTCGGTATGCCTGCCGGCTGTTGTTAATGCCCGACCACCCCTCTTATCAGTCCTTCTTCGCCGATTCTCTCGACCATCAGTATGGGTTGTATGTGTCTGCCCTGCGGCCCCCTGGAGTCCGCTTTCGTCGCCTGCTTCGACAGTTGGATTTTGCCCTCCCTACCACCTTCAGAGAGGGTGAGAGCCCGACACCACCTTGGCTCCAGGCTCCGGTTCATATTTATCTCGACCTCAGCTCGCTCCCGAAGGAGGGTACTCCGGCTGCAGTGTATTGCTCACAGTTTGTCGAACTTCGTGCGCGACTTGCCAGTCACACCTTTACTTACACTGATGGCTCCAAAACTGACAATGGTGTCGGCTGTGCCTTTGTTGTCGGCGCCGTCGCCTTTAAATACCGGCTCCTCGACCAATGTTCCAGCTTTACGGCCGAGCTTTTTGCTCTACATCAGGCCGTTCAGTATGCCCGCCGCCACCGCCATTCATCGTATGTACTCTGCTCTGATTCACTCAGTGCTCTTCAGAGCCTTGGAGCTCCATATCCGGTCCATCCCTTGGTGCAACGGATCCAGCAGTCCCTCCATTCTTTTGCTGCAGATGGCTCTCCTGTCAGCTTTTTGTGGGTTCCCGGCCATGTGGGAGTGCCTGGGAATGAGGCTGCTGATGCCGCAGCCAAGGCTGCAGTCCTCCTGCCTCGGCTAGCCTCCCATTGTGTCCCGCCATCTGATGTTAGTGGGGTTGTTTGTAAGTGGCTTGTGTCGTTGTGGTGGGATACTTGGTCATCACTTCAAGAAAACAAGCTCCGGGCAGTAAAACCGTTCCCAACTGCTTGGACAACCTCCTCCCGACCATCTCGGCGAGAAGAGGTCCTTCTGACAAGGTTGCGGATTGGGCATTGCCGGTTTAGCCACTGCTACCTTCTTTCCGGTGACCCACCCCCGCAGTGCCCTTGTGGTCATGCATTAACAGTGCGCCATGTTGTATTGTCATGTCCCCGTTTTAGTTAATCTCATGTTTTCCTGTCTCTGCCATCTACTTTACAGGATATTTTAGCTGATGACACTCGAGCAGCTGCTTGTGCTCCTCGTTTCATTACTTTGACTGGCCTGCCCAAAGACGTCTAATTCTTTCACTTATTTTATCTGCATCTTTGTCAGAACTTTCTGGCGTCCCCCCCCCCCCCCCCTTGAGTTTTACTAGATTCTATGTGATCTAACAATTGTGACTGGGCGCTAATGACCTCAGTAGTTGAGCGCCTTTAAACCCCAACAAAAAAAAAAAAAATTCTGAAACCTGATGTGGAGGTTATTGTACATAAGCAGCAAAAGGCTGGCTTGAGAAACCCTAAGTGGACTTTAGTAAATAGTAAAATGTATGTGAATCTGACATATTGAAGTGCCACAGAAGTCGACAGAACTATTTTCAAGATTAGTGGTTTTAAGAAATGTTTTGTATGTAAGTGTTTTCAACTTTTGTTTTTCTTGTATATATAGAGAATAAGTAAGTGTGTCTGAAAACCACACAGTTGATTGGAAGATGGTTTCAGTATTAGGTTATGATGATGACTCTTACAAGGGTCATGGTAGTTGGCAAGAGCTAAAGGTGTGGAGAAGGTGTTGAAGCCACAAAGGTTGCAATGATTCACACACAGTGGATTCATTAATAATTTCTATTTCTGTGTGTATTATATTTAAGTAGGTGTATATGTCAGGTTTACAGGACTACATGAGAGGACCTGGAGAAAATTTGCTTAATTAATAATATTGTGTTTTTTTTAAAGGTAATGTGTTATGCAGGATTGGAAAGCCACAAGCATTAGCTGGAATTTTATGTTTATTTGTTTAATGATTTTCAGAAGTAATTTGTATATAAAATTGTAACAGTAACCTGTCTGAATGATTGCAGTGAGATTTTGAAGAAAAGATTAATAGTCAATGTGCCACTTTGGTACTGCTTGATAGAAAGCTAGTTCACTTTTTGCAAAAAAAAAATTATCAGTAAATATAAATATTAGAAAAATACGCTGTGACATGAGAAAGTAGATTTATTAAGAAAAAGTCATTGAAAGAAGGTGTTGTGTCTAGACAAGACAGCCTAGACACAATGAGAGGAAGCCGAAAGGCACGCGCTAAGCTAAAGCAGGATGGCGTGAGGTCTGAAACAGGATACGTAATGAATGCTATAAAGAAAAGTACGTAGCTTCTGGAATACTTAACTTTAATCCATCCTTTTGGTACATCTGGAGATTGTGGCGATACAAGTGAGACTCTTTAGATACATGCAATGTTACTAATGGCGCCTTGCTAGGTCATAGCCATTGACTTAGCTGAAGGCTATACTAACTATCTGCTCTGCAAATGAGCGAGGCTTCGTCAGTGTGCATCGCTAGCTATGTCGTCCGTACAACTGGGCGAGTGCTAGTCCGTATCTCGAGACCTGCCTTGTAGTGGCGCTCGGTTTGCGATCACACAGTGGCGACATGCGGGTCCGACATGTGCTAATGGACCGCGGCCGATTTAAAACTACCACCTAGCAAGTGTGGTGTCTGGCGGTGACACCACAGAAGGATTAAGAGAATTTTGAGATGTATATTCATGTTAGGCTAAGAAGTAGCAATTAAGGATGGAATCTGAAGCCAGCTGAATTTTTCAGGTGCACTGACACAATATAGAGATAGCATGAGACTCGTAGAGACCTCCAAAACAGGACTGAGTTGGACAAAGAGTGCTAGCAAAGTGAAAGATGTAAGTGTTCATAGGTAGATGCTCCCCAAAGCAATGTTGTTGTTAGTGTGCATGTGACATACAAAGAGTAAAATGTTGTTACACAGACGCTCACAATAGCAATGTGTAAAGAAGGAAAAGTGATGTTATAAAATATGAAGATTGTAGGTGTTGTTTCTTTTTCAGCAATTTGTAAAATTTTGTGAAGATTGTATTTGTTTTTTCTTTACATCGAATAATGATGTAATAAATATCTTTAGAATTAATTGATTGTAGGTCATCAGCCCTAGATAATAATAAATGATTTATATACATAAATAAGAATGTCATATATTAACACCTAGGAAAGTTTAACTGAATTCGAGCTTGAAAGTATGGGAGTAGTTAGGATATAAGCCTTATAGAAAAATTTGTTAGAAATAAAAACATTTTAAGAGGTTAAAATATTTTAGTTCCTCAGGAGGTATGAGGCGTCACAGCTAGGGTGTGATCACCAATTTGTCTTTTAAAGCTTTCTTGTATGAATGTATGTGGGCTCCAGTGTAAGCAGTCAGAATCTTATACGATCTGCAATGGGCGAACTGTGTCCTGCAGACATGTGTCATGGTCATATGGCATGACCGCAGCATGTGAAAGTTGCGGGGAGGCGCTTACAAAGTAGTTACATTCTCTGGAATTATAAAAATTAATAATAAGGCTGGTGCTCATAGACAACAACATTACCAGTTGAACCCGCTGGCGAAACCATTTGTAAGAATGGCACCAGTACAACTGCTTAGTATTAATGCAGTCACTAAGAAAGGGGAGAAGAACTGGGAGCAGCAAGGGGCAAGAGAATTAACCAATGTAGAGTTAATGGAGCACAGTAGTAATAACACCTGTAATAAGAACACATTTGTAGAGGAGATAAGTACTAATAATAGGGTTTTGAATCAGGAGGTGGAGGTAAATCTGCACGGCAAAACAGAGGGGGAACTGTCTGACAGTTGTGGAGAAAGTAATGGAGCAGGGGTCAAAGGGGTGGTTGTTAGGTTATTTGAAGTAATTGAGAGTAGTGAAGAGGAGGAGGAAAAGGAAGAAGAGGAGGAAATATATAATGCTGACAACACCTGGTATAGGGTCACAGTAACAGAGGTAAATACAGAAAGGGAAACACTAGAAAGATGTTTCAATTTAGCGATAGTGGACAGACTGGTAGGAACTGCCACTAGTAGTAATAATATTAAGCATGAGGAAGACCTACTAAACATAAATATGACATCAACACAAAACATAGGTTTTCACAGGAGGGAAACGGTCCAGGATTTACTAGATGAGGTAGAACCTACAAATGAAAGAGAGTACATAGGAGAGCGTATAATAGAGATAAGTGTTTTTGATGAAAATGTAAAGTGTTGGAATGATACAGGATGAGATGTGTGTGCTGTGTCCCAGAATTTTGTTAATGAACTCCCAGCAAATAAGCAAGTAGTAAGGATGCCAGTAAGTGGCCTAAATATAATTGCAGCAATGGGAAGAACCAAAAAGGTGGTGAAGCAAGAAATATTTCTATCCATAGTGATAAAGGGGGTAGCAATTAAGCAGAATTTCTTAGTAATTAGTGGACTAAGTGTTGATATGCTGGTGGGTGCCGATTTTCTTAGTCAACATGAAGGATGGCTAAATTTCCGGACCAAAGACGTATTGATGAGAATTAATGGTAACCTTATCACTATACCATTCAGAGGTAAGAAACAAGTGAGGATGAAGAACTAAATGACTTGCCAATCTGTATTTGCAGGACAACAAAACTAATGGAAAGCTATAATGAGTATGGTGGAAGTGAAGAAGTGGATCCGTCTGAGCTGGATAGTGTCAGAGCTAGGATCAATGATGAATTGCTAGAATTAAGTGAACTAGATGAGGGACAAAGAAATGACCTAAGAGAAATTTTGACAAAGTCTATAGGAGTATTTTCTGATCAGCCAGGACTAGCTAAAGATTACGAGTGTTTTTTGACAGTGTTAAAGGATGCCCATTTTTTCAAAAAACCGTTTCAATTCCTGAAGTGCATAAGGAAGCTGTACGTGACCTGATTCAGAATATGGTAGAGTGTACTAACCTCAAATAATAAAAAGTAAGCAGGCTTGGACGAAGTACCAAACTTTGTGGTGAAACAATACATATAGACCTCACAAGCTACCTTAAAAGAAGAGCATAATAAAATAGTCATTCACATTGGGATATTTTCCAGAGTATTTAAAATAGGCAAGAGTTGTACTTCCACTAAAGAAAGATAATGCAGAATACATAGAAAACTACACGCCGATTTTCCTACCATCATCATTCTCAAAAACAATGGAATCATTTATAAAAGTAAGATTAATGAATAACTTGAATAAACGTTATGTTCTAAGTGATAGAAGTATGAATTCCACCATAGCAGAATTCACAAAAGTGGTATTGAGGTGCCGCAGCAATGGCGTGATCACAAACTTGTCTATTAAAGCTTTCTTGTATGAATGTGTGTGGGATCCAGTGTAAGCAGTCAGAATCTTATACGATCTTCAACGAGCGAGCTGTGTCCTGCAGATGTTCGTCATGACCATGTGGCATGACTGCAGTGTGTGGTAGCGGAGAGGCATTTACAGAGTAGTTACACTCTCTGGAACTATAAAAATTAATAACTGATCTAGAGCCTGAGGAATTTCACATTAGGTACATAACCTTCTGTTGTGTAAAGGAACAATCTTTCAAAATCTGAAGTCAATAACTGTCGTAACTTGGAAGTTACAAAAGAAAAAGAAGAGTCAGTAAAAAACGCAATTATCCAACACTTAAAAAACTAAATCAATATGTGTATGTTAATAGTGCACCAACTGTGACTATTTGAAAAGATATGATAAGACCATCAGCGTTTAGATTCAAATTTGGAAAGTTCTCATTTTAGAAAACCTTTCATAATTTTGCTGTAATAATAACTTTAAGAATTTTGAGTAGATATTTGTTTTGCGTTAGGGTGAGTGTGAAAGAGAGTACTTGCATGAGTGTAGGTGGGACATTCGACAATATAAAATTTTCAGTGTGTAATTCTCTATAGGAACTTGCAAGTGTTCCAGCTTTGGATCATGAGAAAGAATCCACCAGTGGTTACCCTGCTAGTGGATGACGGATGTCCAAGCATGTTTGAATATGTAAGAGACAGCCAGAACATTTGTGACTATGTAGTTAAACTCCAGACGTAAAGTACATCTTAAAGTTTATTTCATTTTATTTGTTTAACAAGAGAGTTTTGAGTTGCTTATCTCGATGACCTCAATGAGCTGAGAGCAGTGGTTGGTCCTTGCTAGATTTTGGTGCGAGCCGTGCCCTGAAAGTCAGTTTTGATTGGCCGTAAATCTGTACAGGCAATCAGCCAATAAGAAGTGAGACGGTTTGCCACCTAACGCAGGACATAGAGTGGCTTGTAGAGGCGGAGAGAAGTAGGTGGTGATGGACTAGCTTTTGAAGGAGCCGGTCATGCTGAAAGTGTCCGAACGCATTATGTGTAAAATGAAGTGATATTGTGACTTCCGCATTTTGGTACAGTGATAAAGGTAGCTGGTGTTTACCATTTACTATCTGTAAAATTTTAAGAGTCGAGAGATGTTTTGTTCTTGAGAAAATCGCGTGTGTAAACTTTGAACTAAAAGGGTGGTGGTACTAAGTAAATTTTTTTCACTTTATTTAAAGACAACCACTGAATGCCGAGTGCAAAAGTAAATAGCTGTTTATTGGCTGTGTTACTCTTGTAAATGATTTCGGCATTGGATAGGAAAAGTTCTGGCTGTTTGAGTGGGTCGAGGACTGTGAGCAGGAACTTTAATGATTTGAACATATATGGGCTGATGATTTTGCTCAATAACAATAGAAACAATCCTCATGAAAGTTAATAGGACATTTGAACTTAGAAATTTGAACAGCAACCCATTTCTGATTTGTTCTTTAGAGTTCACAAGAGTATTTTCAGTTTGCTGAACTTACAGCGGCCTCTGACGTGTAGTTATGAAATCTCAGTTTCTTCAACACTGCTTTTCTGAGATGTCTTAAGTAGCTGCAGTCAGGAGTTATATGTGCAGATCTGCAGCAGTATCGAGGTAGGAGGGCAATTTATGTTGCAGAACCGCCATCGTTGTGTGAAAGAGCACGTTATGTTGCAGTATGTCATTCTTTTGATACTGTTGACCATAAGATTTTTACAAAAGGTCTACAATAATTAGGAATAAGAGGTGTAGCTAATGCCTGGTTTCAATCAAACTAGCATAAATGATACAAGGAACAGGACTAACACAAAACTCAAATAAGGTTAAATTTTAAATGACACACTTATCACAACCAAAATATATTAATATAGGAATTCCTCAGGGTAGCATATTAGGACTAATACTGTTTCTAATTGCATCAATGACTTTCCTAATAGTGTTAATCATGAGAAAAAATTATCTTTGTTGGTGAAAGTAATATTACAGTCAATGAGGAAACAAGAGAACTCCTTGCAGTAAAAGCAAATGAAACCCTCAGGGAAGTTTAAAATTGATGAGTACACTACAAAGGTACACTGAAAAAAATAAAATAGACGCCATGAGTTTCAGTTTGAAGAGGCAAAATGCGCCTGTTAATTTGAATGTAGATGGTACGTCCGTAAACAGCATAACAAACAAAATATTTCATTACCTCTAAAGCAGCATAACAAACAAAATATTTCTAGGAATGTATACTGATTTTCAATTGAAATGGTATGAATACATAAATATTCTTGCAGACATAATATCATCAGCATATTATGCACTTAAGAGGCCTTTGATCAGTGTCTACTATCAATATGTGCACCCCATTCATAGCTATGGTATTCTTTTCATGAGCAAAAATGCACATAATGTGAACACAGTTTTCAAACCATTGAAAATTTGTAAGAATTATAACAAAAATAGATTTGGCCTCATTGTAAAAATCTGTAAAAACACAGGGTCTTAAATACACTATGTGAATATGGTACTGTATTAACTAATCATTTAGGTACATCAAAAATAACCTTAATAATTAAACACAAACAGCTATGGCAATGACTGTGGAGCAAGATCTAGACTGTACTTACATCTACCAAGAAAGAATAAACATAACACTCAAAACAGCAATATCTACATGGAGTAATATTGTAGAGTAGGTTACCCAAGGAGGCTACAAAGACAAATTTATTTAGAAAGGCAGTTTAAAAAAACTTGTATCTGCACAATCTGTACAAAGGGGAATTACTTAGATAACACAAAGAAGCATTTTAGTAAAAGGTTAACAAAACTTAATAGTAATAACAATAATAATAATAAACAATCCTGTCATTTCATACCATAATTTTTCTCTATAATTTTGTCATTTCATACCATAATTTTTCTCTATAATTTTGTGTATGGAAAATCCCACACAAATCTCTGGAATTGGTAAAACTGCAATCTTATCCTCTTTCCTAGCTCAATTTCTCCCGCATTTTGGAGGAATGCTGGATCAATTTTTCTGGCAAGAAAATGGGAAGTTGCAGTATAAAAAATGGAAACCAAACATTGTCTAACTAACTAACTAACTAACTGTCACCATGGTCTTAACGTCAATTGATGGTGTGTGTTAAAAAAATGTATGTACAGTTTGTATAGTGTGTATAGTATTGTAGTGTCTTGTGATGTCTTACAGTGTTTGTGGTGAATGGTATTGGAACATGAATTCTTAAATAACATCTTTGCAAAACAGTATTGTGCACTATGTATAAACCAGGCGAGGTTATTGTTTTAGACAGATTATCCTTGTATTATGTAGGTTCCAATCTCCATCTGACCATCCTGGCTTAGGTTTCCCTTGGTTTCTCTAAGTTACTTAAGGCAAACATTGAGATGGCTCTTGTTATAGGGCTACACACAACTGTCTGCCCCATCCTTGTCAAACAAGACTTGTGTGTAAATAACTGCATATATTAATTATATATTTACAGTATCAGAGGAATAGATTGCTACTCTCCACGTAGAAGCAGGCACTGAGTCGCAGACAGGCATAATGAAAAAGAGTACTAAAATATTAAGCTTTTGGAGAATGTCCTTCTTCTGAAATAGAAAAAAAAAAATCACACACACACACACACACACACACACACACACACACACACACGCACAAACACACACACACACACACACACACACACACACGCACAAACACACACACACACACACACACACACACAAACACACACACACACACACACACACACACAGAGTCATTTCTCCAGGTGCTGGAGCCCAACTGAACAGCAAGCTATCATTTTTATATTGTTGTTATTCCATCCAGCACTCTCCATAGTTTGAATTATATTTTTTTGTTGTTTAATTGCAATACTATGATAAAGCCAGTATTGTCATAAAAGTGATCCAGAGGTGAATAAACTTACTTACTACTACTACTACTACTACTGCTACTACTTCCTCTGCGTCACGGTTCAGTATTCCCATTGCAAGAGTCCGTCATGAGGGTACTTCTCTGTCTAGGCCATCAGCATTCTCATTTCCATGGATCCTTGTATGACACAGGGCCCAAGGGAAGACAACTGAATGACAACTGTGGCTGAGGTCTTGTAAAAGGTCATGGATAGTGGACACTGTCATGTGCTGAGGGAAGCCTGTAGAATGTTCATTGAGTTACCGCATATCATAAATTGGTAATAGTCTTACTTTTTGATAAAAAAGAATGCTATGACAATACCCATAATCTCTGGCAGATAATGTATTTCCTGGCTGATAGTATGTGTATATTCTGATATCCTTAGAACCATTACTATAGATGATACTGGGTCCTTGATACTCATGAATAACAGAGAAAAAGATACAATGGTAGACAATAAAGGAAACATAGGTTTTAGTCATATGGAATAGATTTAGGGTAACCTGTGGTTTATGTACACACAGAGGTGGTAGTATGAAGTGATCTGATTGATACAGTGAAGTGTGAGGATAAAAACACCTCCATAGAGGATTCTAATGTGTATCCCGGACATAAACTTGGCGTCAAATGGCCGGAACTCCTAGGTTGAAGTGGAAACGGAACTGATCTTGCAGTTGGGGTAGTTGGGAAACTAGTTAACAGCTGAAAGATGGTTGTGTAGTAGTTGGTGACACCCAAACCACAAGGGTAGGATATCACTCTGAAAGAAGTCTGTCCACTGGGCTCTTTTGAAAAGACCTGGTGGCAAGCCTCAACACACAGTGATCAATTCTCCATGAAGTAAGACCAAGAAATCTCATGCAAGATGATGTAGTGGTTAAACTCCTGGCCTGAAATTCTACAACAAGGGAGGGTAATAAAAGTTCATCCAATAATTCAGCTATAGCTTTATCGTTCTCTGTAAAATCATTTCAGACAAATGGTTGGATGGTTCTTTCGAATATGCCATAGATAATTAATTATTGAATTCTTGTCCAGTTTGAGTTTGCACACAGTTTCTAACAGCCCTGCCATTGGTAAAAAATGTAAACTATAATCTACCTTCCTTCTAGCCTTCCTTTCAAAGAGATACTGCAAGTAGCTTAACCCACTAGATGGCTGCGATTGAAACTGAGGTCCATTGATATTAATACAGCTCTCTTTCACTTTGTTACACATCCAAAGAGAAATTTTGACTACCCCTTCACTCACCAACAGCTGAGTTACTTTACTACTTATTTTATTATTAATTAAGTGAATGTATTGACACTGTTGGCAGTGATGCATTTGTAATGGATTTGTTAATTTCTTAGCAATCACCAGTAAAAGTAAGCATCAGATATGAAGAAGTAAATTCACAAATAGTCCCAGAATGTTAGTCGGAAGAACGCTCAGTCACCTATGAGGTAGTTCACAGGTCAGTAATGGGACCTCTCCTTTTCCTGATTTATATCAATGATCTGCACATGCATGTTGATTCACATAAAACATTTTTGTTTGATGATGGTACAACATTATTGGTTCTATTTAATCATATGGTGATTTTATACAATATACAGTTGATATAAGACAAGTGATTTTATACAATATACATATGATATAAGACAAGATTAAACCTTAAAGTCCGTGTTTTTCAACCAATTAATTAAGCTGTGTGTGAGGGTGAACAAGTCATCCAGGGTATGAATGAAGTGGACAACATTGGACTAGATGTTCAGTTGTCTGCTCTTCTTGATTACATTCACACATTGGTGAAATGATCAAGCCCATTTGTACCTGAAATAGTTACAACAACCATGTCCAGTACTTAATCTGTTGAGGCGGCACCAGAAGTTCCTCGGTAGGTCAAAATGTTTTGGCTTCTTCATGGGATCAAGGTGATGGGCTCTTGTTCCCAATGTTTCTGTTGACCATTCATGCTCCTAGCTTTCATTGAGATCAAAACCATCCACAATGAGTTGTCCTGCAGTAACACTTGCTGGTCTTCTTGATTGCAATCGTTGCTGTGGAGGATGACAGAATTACTGGTGCAGTGGTAGAGAGGGTGATGCAGAGATTTCCTTGGCCTCCCTCAGTAGAGCAACTTCCACCTTAAGTGAGGTGGAGGGATGTGACTCAATACAGGTAAACAGTGGCATGGAGTTGATTTGATGGAACCAGTAATGCAGCGCATTGTGTCATTCAGTTTTGTGTCTACCTTCTTCACATGTACACTTTCCAACCAGACTTGTGCACAGTACACAGCAGCAGAGTACAGAAGACTGATGCCAGTTATATGCAGACAGTCAGCAGAGGTTCCCCAGGTGGTACCACTGAGCTTATGTAGTATATTGTTCCTTGCAGCAACTTGGTGAGAAAGCTTGGTGATGTGCTCTTTGTAGCTCAGGGTTCTATCTAGTGTGATTCCGAGATATTTTGGGGAAGGATTGTACCTCAATGTTTGTTCATTGAACAGAACTCTTGGTTTGTAGTTCGCAGCATGATTCACTAGGTGGAAACAAGATACTTCAGTTTTTGATGTGCTTGGGATCAATCTCCAGCTCCTAAAGAAGGTTGACACCTCCAGATCCTCCGTAAGAATTCGTTCACCATCTTCAAAGTTACTGCTCTGTGTTACCAGTGCAATGTCATCAGCATAGATGAATTAGGTTGTTTTTGTGGTTGGTAAATCATTAATGTATAAATGGAATAGTGATGGGGCTGAAACAGATCCCTGTGGTAGTCCATTATTTAGTTTCTTTTTGTGGTTTTTAGAGCTGTCTAGAAACACTTCAAGTTGTCTTTCACTAGGGATGCTGGGTATTAGATCCACAATTTCTCGACTTAGTAGAAATTGCAGTAGCTTGTAGATCAGTTCCTGTTTCCAGACAGTGTCATACGTGGCTGTCAAGTTTTTCAAAGACTTAATATTTCAAAAGCTATATTTGTTCAAAATTATATCATATTCCAAAATGTGCCGATCTTAAAATGTAATCTTCTCAAAATTTCACAATTGTGAATTTTCAGTGCAAATTTTACTGACTATGGAAATGTATAACTTTCCCAGAATAAAATGTTAGTTTGTGAAATATTTTGATTAGAAAAGTTATCTTTCCACAACATTCTCGGTATGTTTCTGTAGGCCCAAGTTCATCTAAGACATACATGTTTATAGTACAATTATTATCTTTATCATTCTTAAAATACACTGTTTATAGCTAAATAAAATTACTTCGTCGGCTAATGTGTATAACTTATTCTCAGAAGAGCAACCCTTCTGAAATGCAAACTGTGATGTACTAAATAAATTATTTCTACTTAAATGCAACACTTTTCTTGGGCACACTACTTTTTTTAATATTTTGGAAAAAAATATGTCTTAGGAAATTGGGTGATAATTATTTAAATCTGTCTTGTTTTGTGACAAAACTGAATAACACATGTTACCTGATACTTCCAGGCAGCAAACCAATAACAAGCACATTTACTTAAGTCTCAGTGAACATAGTTTAACACAAACTAGCAATTAGTTTAGACACAAAGTTGTTAGCCTGTCAGTGCACATGGTTATAAATCAGTCTGAGCGTCATAGTGGGATGCAAGGTCGAAATAATGGAATCAAATGAGGAATTTAAAAGAGAAGTTGCTACTGTTCTGACAAAGTCTAGGAATGGAAAATAGTGTTTGTCTATCAAGACTAAATAATGAACATCAACTAATCACTTGAACACTAAGTCAAACTAGTGGGTTAATTGTTCACTTGGTGACTAAGTCCACATAAGGAAAGGCTAGTAATCTGTTGGAGGCTAAATCCAACTAGGAGATTACTGTTCACTTGAATGCTGAGTCCCACAAATCTGTGGTCAATAGTGAGCATTATGGACCTGCACTGGTGATGGTTTAGTTGCTTGCTGACTGGCTACAGTAGAGTTTAAGTTCAACAAGGCAGTGGTCAGGGGTGAGAGTGATGGCTACATGCTGGTAATGGCTCAGTTGTTCATTGGGCCTGAGCAGTGTTGACCCAGGATTTGATATGCAAATGGCATATGCTGCCTAGGTGCAGGGCAACCACATAAATACTCATTTTACCGAAGGTTACATGTTCCATTACCAGGCAGGTATGTGACCAGTATAGGAAAACAGTCCAGTGACTGTAGCACTATCAGTGGTGATGCAGGTGCCACAATTGGTGATGCTGGTGCCATGAGTCTGTGTGAAGCCTTCTGCAGGCCAGATGGTAAACATGTTGTTATTTATCTCTATTGGATGCGAACCAGTATTATTATTCACTGGTAGAGGATGCCATTTGATGTTATTATTTACAGGTGGTTGGTGTTTACTGCTGTGGCAACCCATCAATCTAGGCTTTGTTGTAATTTACCTGAAATTGTAGGGTATAGCACTAGGATACAGCATCCCTCCGCCCATAGGGAAGAGGTGGTGGAACCATCTTGATGTCATGTGGAACTGTCTTGATGGGATGAAGTGCTCTGGGGCAGCATTGCCAGTATCAAGTACAGCATCCCTCCTCCCCTAGGGGAGAGATGGTGGAGTCATTCCCACGTCATGTAGCACCACCTCACATGTACAGTGACAGGACTAATCATTCCAGGAGCAGTGTTCATTGACACCAGTTGTGAAATTGGAGGGTGCCATTGTCATGTTTCAGCAATCAGGAAGAGCCCAGGACTGGATGCAGTGTCTAACCCACATGTGGCTATGACTACTTAGACTTTTCTGGAAAGTATCCTGTGTGCAGAGGATGTGAAAAAACCTGCAGAGTCTTCTTCATGGCATGGTTTAGTGGGTAGATAAGAGACAGAGGTGTCCTGAGCTGATGACCATATAGGCATGCCACCGGGCTTAGACTGTTGGGAGATGTCTTGAGGCATGCAGTCTTCTCCCAGCAAATACTGCAAGGTCAAGAGACAATTAACCATTGTGGCAAAAGCCTTGGTCTAAGCTGCAGTGTAAATCACATCCAGAGGCCGTGACATCAGTGATACCACCACTAAAAAAGTCGTGGAATTGTATATAGGGTCTGTAGGGGCTATGGGATGAAACTGTGCTCCCACTGGAGTGGCAGAGTCATGTCCTAGCAGGCCCATCCAGATAGCAGGAAAGTGTTGGCCCAGGGCTGTTATGTTTGCATTACCATCACTGGTCACTGGTAAGATATCAGGATGTTAACATATTCCCTATTGAGGAAGTTTATTACAATTGTAAACTGACTCATTCCTTACTGTGATGAGAAATCGCAATTATGTTCCATGGAGCATGCAAATAACTGACTGTACATAGCAGATGCAATCAATATTAGCTTTATGTCTGTGATAGTGTATATTGTGACTAGTTCCATATTGTCTCAGATGGAGTTTTCATAATACACTCCTGGAAATGGAAAAAAGAACACATTGACACCGGTGTGTCAGACCCACCATACTTGCTCCGGACACTGCGAGAGGGCTGTACAAGCAATGATCACACGCACGGCATAGCGGACACACCAGGAACCGCGGTGTTGGCCGTCGAATGGTGCTAGCTGCGCAGCATTTGTGCACCGCCGCCGTCAGTGTCAGCCAGTTTGCCGTGGCATACGGAGCTCCATCGCAGTCTTTAACACTGGTAGCATGCCGCGACAGCGTGGACGTGAACCGTATGTGCAGTTGACGGACTTTGAGCGAGGGCGTATAGTGGGCATGCGGGAGGCCGGGTGGACGTACCGCCGAATTGCTCAACACGTGGGGCGTGAGGTCTCCACAGTACATCGATGTTGTCGCCAGTGGTCGGCGGAAGGTGCACGTGCCCGTCGACCTGGGACCAGACCGCAGCGACGCACGGATGCACGCCAAGACCGTAGGATCCTACGCAGTAACGTAGGGGACCGCACCACCACTTCCCAGCAAATTAGGGACACTGTTGCTCCTGGGGTATTGGCGAGGACCATTCGCAACCGTCTCCATGAAGCTGGGCTACGGTCCCGCACACCGTTAGGCTGTCTTCCGCTCACGCCCCAACATCGTGCAGCCCGCCTCCAGTGGTGTCGCGACAGGCGTGAATGGAGGGACGAATGGAGATGTGTCGTCTTCAGTGATGAGAGTCGCTTCTGCCTTGGTGCCAATGATGGTCGTATGCGTGTTTGGCGCTGTGCAGGTGAGCGCCACAATCAGGACTGCATACGACCAAGGCACACAGGGCCAACACCCGGCATCATGGTGTGGGGAGCGATCTCCTACACTGGCCGTACACCACTGGTGATCGTCGAGGGGACACTGAATAGTGCACTGTACATCCAAACCGTCATCGAACCCATCATTCTGCCATTTCTAGACCGGCAAGGGAACTTGCTGTTCCAACAGGACAATGCACGTCCGCATGTATTCCGTGCCACCCAACGTGCTCTAGAAGGTGTAAGTCAACTACCCTGGCCAGCAAGATCTCCGGATCTGTCCCCCATTGAGCATGTTTGGGACTGGATGAAGCGTCGTCTCACGCGGTCTGCACGTCCAGCACGAACGCTGGTCCAACTGAGGCGCCAGGTGGAAATGGCATGGCAAGCCGTTCCACAGGACTACCTCCAGCATCTCTACGATCGTCTCCATGGGAGAATAGCAGCCTGCATTGCTGCGAAAGGTGGATATACACTGTACTAGTGCCGACATTGTGCATGGTCTGTTGCCTGTGTCTATGTGCCTGTGGTTCTGTCAGTGTGATCATGTGATGTATCTGACCCCAGGAATGTGTCAATAAAGTTTCTCCTTCCTGGGACAATGAATTCACGGTGTTCTTATTTCAATTTCCAGGTGTGTATGATATGTCAATGAATTAATGGATTAATCTATAGCAGTTATGCAACTTTCACAAAGAAAGAAGTCACACCAAGTTGTAAAACTAAAATAATACTCTTGCTTCCAGGAAGTTGGGCTGTTACTGCATTATTCAGTAAGCATACTAAAAATAGAAAGTAATACGCAGAGTGTCCCAGAAATGTTGCAACAGACTACTAAGGGAGGTGGGGTACATAATAAGGACTGGGAATTGCACAGCAACCCATAGCCACAAATGTCAGAGGATGTAGGTGGTAGCAGAGGCTGCAGATCTGAAAGAGAACAAAAGAGTAATTCATCTGAAACATTTTTGGACATAATGAGTACACATGGTATAGGATGTGAATACAGCTTTAATGTTACAACAGATGCTCAAAGTCTGCACCATCAGACTCCATGCATGCCTGACAGTGACAGAGGACTGATGGCCAGACATGCTTGAGCACACCAGGAGATTCTTTAGTTTTAGCAGCTGTGCAGACAGTTCTTGTGATGAGGTCCAGTTCAGGCTCCACAGGATTTGGATAAATGAATGATTTCATGGCTCCCTACAGAAAGAAATCAAGGCTTGATAAATCTGATGAATGTGGGTGCCAGGGAACCAGACCACCATGCCCAACTCATTGAGGCAGGAATGACCTGTTCTAACACCTACAAACAACCATTCCAAAATGAGCAGGTGCCCTATCATGTTGGAACTACATGCTATGCCTGAAATTTCTCGGAACATCTTCAAGCAAGCTGGGAAGAATCTCTTCCAGAAAGTTCTGATAATTTCTCATGGTCCAGTGGGATGATAAAATGGATGATGCGACTAAGCACTTGCTGGACAAACCTTCCCACACATTGACTGTGAAGTGATGATGTGCTATGCAGTGGCACACACTGTGGGGGTTTTCTGGTGTCCACAAATGCTCATTGTGGTGACTGTGGTGAATCTGGCCTCATCATACATAAGCTGGGAAATGGACATCTCAGACACTATGTTGCAGAAACCACTGTGTGAAATGCACACATGTTCAATGGTTATCAGGATGCAATAACTGCACTCTTTCGAGATGAAAGGCCTGTAAGGACTCAGAATTCAAAACATGCTGGACACTGGTATGAGACATTCTTAAATCCAAGGCAATGACACATATCCCAGTATTTGAATTACTCTCCATGGCATCCAACACACTTTCATCCCAAATGACCAAATGTGCCAGTTGTGGCCTGCCCTCACTACCCTTGCCACATCCTAATGCCCTGAACTCACACAAATTCCAGTGTAAACATCTAAAGAAACTGTGGTGTGGTTGATGTCTATCTGGGAAGTGTTCTCAACAAATGCATCCAGCAGCTCGTTCATCGCACTCAGCTATTCCATACATTAAGTTCATGCCTGCAAGTTCGCCATTCTTATACTGTTCCATACTCCTTATGCTGACTAGTGCTTGAATGAGGAAATCATCATGTTCCTCTCCAGTACTCTCATGTATAACATCACCTAGTGGCATACAATGTATACATGTTACTATGCAATTCTCAAACATTACGATGTGCCCCAGCTCCCCAGACGTTTGTAGCAAAATGTGTGACACACCCTGCATACTTACAAAGTAGGATTCATGACAATAATGTTCTAGAAGTTGGGCTACAGTTGTTGGCTGATTCTTAACCAATAACGAAGATTTTGAAATGATTACATACAGGAATGCATTTATGCCATTCAATAATGGATGCGTTATTTATGTATTCTTGCATTAAAAGTCAAGTAAAAGTAAAAATGAAGTCTGTAGCACAGGCCCATGACTGAACTATTAACCTGATAGCAGGTACAGTGTGGCCTGTCTTTGCAACAACACTATGAGCAGTACAGTGGTCACACCACCACCCCAGCCACCTTTTACCAAGAAAGATCACACTACTCATTTGATAGCTGACTGAGTTGACCTGTAGCCATCCCGAAGGGACTAGAACAAGGCAAAATCCCTGTCCCTATACAGGACTGAACCTGGGAGCTCTAGAGCTGGATTCTAGTGTTCCCCCTGAGACCATCACCATCACAATTCTTGCTTTAAAAACAAAAAAAGAAGCATCCACAAGCATCCAGGGGAATGGCTACATTTTGTGAATGACAAGTAAGGGATCAGTACAGTCTTTTTTATATATTCTCTCTCTCTCTGTCTCTGTCTGTCTGTCCCCCCCACCTATTACACACACACACACACACACACACACACACACACACACACACACACACACACAGATTCTTTCTCTGAAGAAGAAGAAGAAGCAGAAGAAATAATATGTAATTTCTTTCAAACAAATGTAAGGAAAACAGTCTTAATTCATTGTTGCATGCTTCATACTAATAACCAGCATAATGTATGCAAAGTTTCCTCCATACAATTATTTCACAATTTATAGGACTCAATATTAATTCCAGACCACTATTTGGTCTTCCCCTTTTAACCTTCACATAAAATCAGTATATATTTCTTGATTAGTGAATTTATTGCTGATATCTTTACAAAATATTGCAGTAATCTGTAAGTAAAGACACAGCGTTCCCTAACAACTGAAGTGTCAAACAAGAAACATGTTGTACATGGTGAAGGTACAGTTAGTAATGCCAACTTACGAACTTCAGGTACAGCTGTATCTAAATTTTTGCTGTTTGATGAACACAGTAGCTGACAGTGGTCTTCACCAACTAGTTCTTCAAATGAATGAAATATTGTGAGTTTAGTTTTTAAATGTATGAGGTATTTAGTTTAAAAATACAGTAGCTTAATAATTAATGATTTTCTGCATGCATTCAGCGAACTGATAAGATCTGCAAACATCATAATGAAGTGTATATTGATGGATGGAGACAATGTACAGAATTCAAATTTCACAGTGGTTACCTAAGAGATGCTTGCACAAGGTGCTTCATACACAACTATCACAAATCCTTATGCCTATCCTGTACTAATATGATACATATTGCAGAAGTCTTCACATTGTCGCAACAATATTGCTCATCATGGAAGAAAGTGATGGAAAAGATGATGGTGAAAAGAAGGTGCATAAAAATAATCATGATGTTTCCTCACATAACTCTTGTGGTAAACACTGCTAAACTAGTATGATGTGAGTGGATAACACAGATTTAACACCAGACTGTTACCAATATATACAGCAGTCAAAAGAGCTCACTGCAAATGATGTCATAAGATGAAAACCATATTTTATCTTCATTGTTTTTTTTCTGGGCAATAAATAAATAAAATAACTTGTTATAGCAAGAAAAAATACAGTATATAGAACATAGTACTTTATAGAACAGCATGTAAGATACAGGTTGTGCATAGCACTGACACATTGACTGCACAACAGTAATACATCATAAAGAATAGGCCTAGCACTCGCTTGCGATTACTTCAGTAATACTGTTTCTTTGACGGCTCACCAGAACATGCCAGGTGACTGACCCAAGTAGCCCTTAAGCAGGCCTGTGACCTGTATGGACGTGCTCTCTCTGAAACTGCATCCATCATAAGTGTTAGTACATTACTCCTCACTTTTAGGGGTGGGATAACCACATAAATACACACATACATAAAAACACTGAGCAAAGAAAAATGCATGATACAGAAAAGACGCACTGGTACTAAAAAGCACTAATACAGACAAAGCACTGGTACCATGAAAAAGGAAAAAAGAAACACTGATCTCTCAAGGCATCGAGATTATGAGTGACGGAAAATACCAGTGATGATGGTGATGTCCATTTCATCACCCAATGTTGGTGGCTGGTGCAGAAATTATGAGGGGGTGTGCTGGCATGCTGTCTCCCCTCTCATGAGAGGCCATAGGGTCGGACAAGGAATGGCATCTCTATAGTGATATCATCAATGACGTCATTGTTCAGTCCCAGAGGTTTCAGTGGGGACATCAGAGATGGTGGCCGCACAGGATGCAGTAATGGAACTGTTAGCGGTGGCTGTGGCATCTGGTGGAGGGGGGACTGCACTGGTGATTACAGTTGAGGAGTGAGGGCAGAGGTAGGAACCCCAGACAGCGATCTGCTAGGCAGTGACCCCTCTGTGGCACAAACCGGACTGTCTGCAATGCAGCAACATGCATCAGCTGTGTTGGAGGTGGGGTAGGTAGAAGGCCCTACATAACAGGCCCCACCATGCACGGCCACAGCTTATTGAAGTGATGGAATGGCTGCACATCAGGAGTGTGGATGACAAACAGACACTGGCCTCGGTGACACTTGATGACAGCAGGAACCCAGTTCAGCCTGCGGCTGAAACCATGAACCCAATCAGGCACACCCAGCCAGAACTGTCATGGGGCTGGTAATGTGAGCACACATGGTGTCAGATGGAGCGGGTGAAGGAGGTTCCTTGGTTGGTGTCCATGTACCAGTTCTACCAGGCTCTTGTCCCTCATTGGAGTGAAACAGTACGAACTCAAGAAACTGTCTAAAACAGCGTCAGGGGACCTGCCAGATATATACTTCTGCATCTGAGTTTTAAACATCTAAATCACGTGTTCAACCTCGCCATTACAGTGCGAATGAAACTGGGGAGCTGTGAGATGGCTGATACCACTAGCCTGACAAAGAAATGCAAAATCTTGAGAAACAAATTGGGATCTGTTATTAGTAACCACAGTCTATGGAAGTTTCTCAATTATAAATCTCTTACACAGGGTCAAAACAGTGGTCACTATGGATGTCGATGGGCAATACGCCATGTAGGGAAACTTGGAACAGGCATCCACTACAGTGAGCCAATACTGATTTAGGGAGGACGCAGCAAAATCCAACATGTAGATTCTCCCACTGGCACCTTGGCATTGGCCAGGGGGAAAAAGAAGCCTGTAGGGCTGCCTGTTGCTGAACACAGTGAATGCAAGTGGTGGTAAGTTCTGCAACAGCCCCATCTATGCCTGACTAATACCCAAGTTGGCAGTCAAAAACTTTGGTGTGAGAGGTCCCTCAATTTCCAACATTCAAAAGTCGCAGTACATTATGGCATAAGGAAGTGGGAATCACAAACCAATGTGCAGAGTCCTCTGTAGCTGACAAAAGAACCCTATTAAGCACAGAAAGGCTGTGCTGGTGGGTGAAGTAATTATGCAAGGCATACAAGACGCAGAAGATAGGATCCGGCTAAGCACAAGATCTGCGGTAACATCTGGTGTTCATCTGGTTTTATTGTGGCACTAGTGATGGGAAAACCATCGACCACATTCTGTTTCTCAATGTCTAAATAGAGACAAACCAAACTCACCCTGATCAAATGCTGGGTCCAGCCTAATCAGAAGGTAAGATAAGGCATCAGCGTTGGTCTTTTGCACCACCGGCCAGTATTGGAGCTGATAATTATAACAAGAAAGGAAGAGACCTCACTGCTGCAAACAATGTGTTGCCTTGTGCAACACAGAAGCTGAAGAGTTAAAAAGAGCAACCAACAGCTTGTGATCCACAATTAAACTGAACTTATAACCATACAAGAAGACATGAAATTTCTTGAGGGTGAACACAATTGCTAAAGCCTCCTTTTCAGTCTGAGAAGACCGCTGCTGAGCAGGAGTTAAAGTCTTAGAAGCATAAGCAGTGGGCCGTTCAAATCCATGTGTGTATTTGTTCATGAAGACCATGCTGAGAGGCATGTGTAGCCAAGACAAGATGCTGACCCAGCTGAAAAGTGGCCACATGTGGCACAGACGGAAGGTTAGGTTTAAGCAATGTGAGTGCTCACTCACAAGCCAGGGACCAAAAAAGGGTGCATTTTTACACAAAAGTGCATGCAGTAGCTGACCCAGAGTGGATGCATTTGGTTAAAACTTATGCTAGTACACAACTTTACCTAGAAACACTGGCAAAGACGAAATTGCATCAATGTGGTAACGCAATAGCTTGATCTCTGTGTGAGAAACATGAAGAGCTAGGTACTCATTTGATCGCTGAAAAAACTGACATGTGGCAAGATTGCACAGCAAAGCAGAAAAAAATGATCAGATATTGCTAAGATGGTCTTCGGAGGAAGAACCCAAAACCACTATAACATCAAGATATTTGATTCATCTGGGTAGAGAGGCTGTCAGCTGTTCTAAAAGATGCTGAAAAATTGTGGGCACACTAGTGTCACCAAAAGGCAAGAATTGATATTGGTATAAACCAAAAAGTGTATCTGCAACAAGAAGGCACCTAGTGGCCTCATCCAAAGGAAGCTGGAATACGCTCCCAACAAATCGGTCTTGGAAAAGTAGTGGCTCTCTGACAATTTTGTGAGTAACTCATCAGAGAGGGGCAAAGGATACATATCTATCATTGACTGTCCATTAATCGTGACGTGGAAGTCACTTCAGGAATGGAGCTTACCCATCAGCTTCTTAACAATGACAAGTGGTGTAGTTCATTCACTGTTGTTCCACGAAACCTTGTTGCTGGGCAATGAGACATTGGAGTATTTCTTCCATTGAAAGGTTTATCGAGTGACATAGCCCTGTACTACACAGAGAAAAAAGAACCCTCATGCAATGCCAAGTTTGTTATGGCAAGAACAAACATTTTATATGGAACATAGTACTTTACAGAGCAACATGTTAGATACAGGTTGGGTGTAGTACTGATCACATTGACTGGACAACAATAATACAGCATAAAAGATAGGCTGAGCATTCGTTTATGATCACTTAAATAATGTTGTTTGTTTGGTGGCTCACCAGAGCATGCCAGAGGGCTGACCCAGGTGGCTTCAACAAGCAGACCTGTTAACTGTATAGATTCTCTGAAACCATGTCCATTGTGAGTGAAGGTTCATCATAACTCTTATTAGTTGTAACATAAATGGCATTCAACTCAGATATTTGAGATGATGTATATTATGTGACTTCCATTTCAATATTATATCAGAATCACACCCAAAAATTTTGCAAACTTCATCTAACTGGTGGTATTTGTTAAGAATGAGATAATGTTGTATATAAAAGAGAGTTGGACGCTCTTTGTCTAGTTTATGAGAAACAGTTATGAATTTTTAGGATCATTTCATTTATGTTCTCTGCTGTTGTATCTCTTGACTACAATGCTTGCATAGTCAGCAAAAGAACAATCCTTGCTTCTTTGGTAAGTGACAGAAAAGGTTAAAAATGGAGCCAATTTTGTTCAATGTGGTACATCGGTAGTGATTTCTCCCATTCTGAAAATGCTGTTTCAATACTCATACTCCATGTGATTGTTGTTGCAGCTTTCTGCTTTTTGTTAGCTAAGCAAGATAGAAATAAACCCCACAACATCTATAACATCATAATTTCAAGTACTTAATAAAGAATACTGTGTACAGTACAATAAAAAGACCTGAGATAAGTTATAGAAAATCTCAGTTGTTGAAATATTGTCATTCAGAAATTATGTTGATCAATGAATTGAAAAATGCAGTGAACACATGCTGTGATGTGGGGCGATCACTCTGTTTTTAAAATAAATGAAAAGACATGATCACTTCAATCGTTTATTAGATGACCAGTTTCAGCACTCTGAATGTGCCATCATCAGATCTGAAACGTGGATTAACATTTATAAAACCAAATGGACATCATGGCATATGAGGCAGACCATCTGATAAAATCATTGTCACAGCCAATAAAAAATAATAAACTGCTCTCATGGTCATTCTTTCCATAAAATATAAAACTGAAGTCACCAGATGAAACTACCACTGCTTGCCTAACACCGGTCGGCATCATCACTCTAACCAGTGATAGACGAGCAGTGGTAGTTTCATCTGGTGACTTCAGTTTTATATTTTATGGAAGGAATGACCATGAGAGCAGTTTATTATTTTTTATTGGCTGCGACAATGATTTTATCAGATGGTCTGCCTCATATGCCATGATGTCCATATGGTTTTATAAATGTTAATCCACATTTCAGATCTGATTATGGCACCTTCAGAGTGCTGAAACCGGTCATCTAATAAACAATTGAAGAGATTGTGGCTTTTCAATTATTTTAAAAATTGGAAAATGGTTTGCTCTGTAGAAAGATGATTCTGAAACACAAATCCAGAATTCTGAATTGTGATTTGTTCCTGTCATTTGATTAGAGTACAGCAGACCAATCAAAATATGGTTAGTACAATTTCACTGATAATGACAGTAATAATAATAATAATAATAATAATAATAATAATAATAATATTTTATTCACCATCAAATGATTCATTGTGTATGTATAAAAACAGGTTACAGTTCTTGATGACCAATTTTAAACCTGCACATTGTGGATGCTTTTCTTAAAGTGCTGTTCTGTGCCTGCTGATGAAAATTTTTTCTTTATTTCTGAAATTGTACTAATGCAAAGCAGAACGAATACTGGACTGTAGTCTTTTAACAAGTAATAGGGCCTTTAGAATGTGCATGTTTACTACAGTTAGCACACCAGTTTTTGGAAACAAGCCACAGCATGGTTCCTTATATTTTGCTCCACAAATGATTCTTATAGCCCTTTCTTCAAGTAGCAATAGCTTATATAGATTTGCTTTGGTTGTTGCTCCCCAAATTTCTATTCTGTAATTCAGGTGAGAGGAGACTAAGACAAGGAGTCAGTCTTTTTGACAACAGTGTCTTTGCAGAACTTGCTAATTGCAAATATGTTCCTAGATAACTTACATGTAGATCCCATTTCAGATTGCTTTGAATTGTTAAACTTAGGAATTTTACATGAAACTCATTTTTTACTAATGCATTGCCTATGTACAGTTTAACTTCATCACTAAAACTGATGTTGTTCAACTCCTTGAGACAAGTTTTAGTAGTGCTTACATTTAAGTGTCTTTCATTAAAGTACTGAACAATTTCATTTGTCACATTTTTACAATGGGTCTCTAATTTGTTAAATGATTCCATTTTACACACAACAGATGACTAATTCTCATACAGAGCTACTTTGAAACTTTGTGCGCATTATTTTACACCATTTACATACATCAAAAACAGAAGAGGAGCCAACACCAAGTCCTGGGGCACTCTGTATCTTACATTAGTGATTTTGGATTTGTGAACACCACTTTCAGTTTTGAGCAGTACAAACTGCTTTCAGTTACTCATGTAAGACTTTATTATGTCATGAGCAGTACCTCTGCAGCCAATGTTCCACAGCCTATCTAACAGAACAGTAACATTCACACAGTCAAAAGCTTTCTCCAGGTTGAGGTATATACCTGTAACATGTTACTTGCTCTCAATGTCACTTACTAACACTTCAGTTAACTGAGCAGCTGCTATGCTAATTGATTTACATTTCAAGAACCCATTTTGAATTTCAGACATTTGGTTGTTCTTGATGAGAAAGTTTATGATTCTGTTATACAAAGGGTGTTCAAAAAGTTTTGCACAGTCGTCTCTAATTTTTTTACTTTTTGCATGAGTAGAATGAAATTTTTTGTGAACATACTTGGAACATTTAGCTATACATTGAGCCTACTCAATGTAGCCTCCATCAGCTGTGGTGCATCTGGCCCAACATTCTTTCCATGATGTAAATGCACTTTGGTAAAATTCTGGGGATTGACTTTTACACCGTTGCCTGACAAAGGAAATAAGGTCTTCCTCACTATCAAAAGTTTTACCACACAGGTGGGCCATCAGATGACCAAAGAGGTAAAAATCAGATGGAGCCAAATCTGGACTGTAGGGAGGATGAGGAACAATTTTCCAATCCATTTTCCTGATTTTCTCCTGTGTCATAATGGCTGTATGTGGTTTGGCATTGTATTGGTGTAGTCTGATGAGCTGACCCTGAAGCTGTGGACTGTGGGTCTTGATGGAGCATCGCAACTTGTCCAATGACAAACAGTAACAGTACCAGTTAATTGTGGAGCCAGGTTCCAAAAAGTCAATGAAAATGACACCACACTGATCCCAGAAGCAGGTGGCCATCATCTTTCGGCCTGCTGTTCATCAAAGTCTTGGTTTCTTCTTCCAAGGAGAACCCAGATGACGCCACCCCATGGATTGGGTTTTGCTCTCAGGTTAAGACAAAAATAACCATGTTTCATCCTAGGTAATGATGCCGTCAAAACACTGTTTCCATTCTTCCGTAAAGGTCTGCACGAGACCCTCGCACACATTCTTCCTCATCATTTTCTCCTTATCCATATCACTCACGGCCATCAATGGATTGTCCAGTAGAGAGAAATCACCTTCTTTAAACCTCTGCAGCCACTTCACGATACTACTGTGATCCACTGTGTCTTTGCCATAAACGTGGAGCAACTTCCTGTGAATCGAGATGGCAGAGTCATCACCGATCTTGAACAGGAACTCCATCACCGACCATTGTCACAACCTGACATCTACTTCATGGTCCATTAAGGCTCACCTGTAAATAAAAGAAAATACTTTTATATACCAACTTATAGCTAAATGTTCCAAGTATGTTCACAAAAAATTTCATTCTCCTCCTGCAAAAAATAAAAAAAAAAATAGAGACGACTGTGCAAACTTTTTTGAATGCCCTTTGTATATGACTTTTTCAACTATTTTGGAATGGACAGGAAGTATTGAGATTGGTCTGTAATTTTCTGTTTTGTATTTGTCACCTTTTTAAAGATTGATGTTACCTGGGCAATTTTTAGTCTGTGTGGGAAGGTGCCCAGTTCTGCTATGTTATTTACTGCTACACAAAGAGGCACAGAGACAGTTTTTCTATACACTTATAATTCATTAGTATTGAGGGCATCATGCCCAGCAGAACTGGAGGATTTTAAAGAGCTAATGATTTTCATTCTTTCTTTGCAATTTTTGGGGGCTAGAGATACACTGTGCTCAGATGGATTGCCTTTAAAATAAAATTTGTCAGTGACAGATTCCCCTACTGAAGAAAAATATTCATTGAAAATATTTGCAACTTCAAGTTGGTCTTTCACAACTATTGTGCTGTGGTCAATAATAAAGTCCATACAGGATTTGTCTCTGCCTGTTCTAAAACAGTTTATCACTCTCCAGATGCCAGTAGTAACAAAGTGAAGCTTGTTAGCAACATAGTTGCTTGTGGATGGTTTTAATAAATCTTTTTAATCTTCTTGATACATTTTGAAGGTCTCCATTAGCTTGAGATTTTCTCTCTTATTCAACATTCCACTATGGAGTAATTTTAACTTTTCCTTGCTTCAGTGACATCAGTGGGTACTTCTGTTTATATTTTTTGTTTGTATCACTTTTCTGGCTACAACTGAGTATGTGGCATCAAAACAGTAGTAGAAGTCAGCAGCAAAGTTATCGTAGGAAAACCTACCATTCTGAAATCATGGCATGTGTGCAAATATGCAGTTCAGTCTGTTGATGTTATCATTATGCATAAATCATTTGCTTACACATAGTTTTCTTTAGTGATGAAGGGCATCTCATTTGCCTCCAACTGTAGCTATATTGCATGACAATCAGAGATGGCTAGTTTTAGAACAGATGTGGGAAATATGGGTCATGTTTGTTATTATTTTATCTAGACCTGTTTTGCTGTTTCCTGTTTCTCTAGTTGGCTCATGGATAATTGGGGTCAGACTGAATTTGTGGAGTAGGAGGAGTAGCTTTTAGGAGTTTGCATCATTGTTTAATAAGTCTATTTTTACATCCCCTGTCATTATAACATTTACATGGCCATTCAACCCAGAAAATGTACTATCTATATTTATCAGGGAGACAGATACATTTTTGAAAAAGGTATCCATACAAGCCCCAGGTGGCCTGTACACACCAATAATCACTATATTTTCTCCACCCTATCTTAAATTTTTTGCAGCAAATTCTCTGACTCCTCCTAAGCAGAATGCCCTTACAGCAATAACAATGAAATTACTTGCTTTTACAGTGAAGATTGCTACACCAGAATTTCATGAAAAGTGGTTGATTATTGCTTATTAGGTCTTCAGTGTACCAATATTCAGTTATGACTACGGTATCAGTTCTGTCAACACCTGCAATGATATCCAGATCATTCCCTAAATTGCTTCGGGCAAATACTGGGATCGTTCCTTTGAAAGGACATGGCCCACTTCTTCCCCCCGTCATTTCCGAACCAAGCTTGTGCTCCATCTCGAATGACCTCATTGTCGATGAGACATTAAACTCTAATCTTCTTCTCCTCCACATAACTGTACTTATTTTTAGGCTACCAAAATTCTGGGGTAGGGCATTAACTCTGAGTTCTTCCTGCTGGCCCATACAGGGTGATTTAGGGATACCAAACTGTCCAGCAGGTTTTACAGTTTTTCCTCACTGGCCTGTAGTGGCTGCTTGTGTTACAGATCCTGATTTGGTGGGTTGTGCCATTTCAAGGCAATCCACTTATTTACACCACTTTGTGGAGAATTTTGTCTAATTTTCACAACAGTAAATTTGCTGACAATCTTTTTGCCTCTTTTACTTGTGTGTATACCAGGAGCTGTCTGCAGGCCTCTTTCTAGACTGCTGACATTTATCAGAGACACACTGTGACATTTAATACATATTGTTTTAAGCCTTGTGTACTGTTCCATTAGACTGTGTCTCTGTATAATATTAACAACAATTACTTTAGTGCTATTTAACTTACTAAGTGTCACTTTCATGTGCCTGATAGCATTATTTGCTTGCTCTTTTGCTGTATCATTTGTACTTCCCATTATTATGACACAATCATTTTCTGAGAAAGATTCACTATCTAGCACACACAGCTTCACAACAGCAGAAAGAATTGCTACAGACTGAATGTGAGCCATAGCTGTAAAGTTGTCTTGGATACTCGCAATGTTCTGTGCTGTTCCCCAAACATGACTGTCTCCATATATTAGAATTCTATCGTTAATAAGATGGAGTATTATTCAGACATTAATGCAACTTTTTTGTGAAAAGATACCTTTCCATATTTACATAACAAGACAATGCACACACTGCATCCTGCTCAAATATTCAGTAGTATTGAGTAGTAGCATCACTGAAGTAGAATATCATGTAGCTTTCTTTTCATTGAACTGGGTTCATACTCAGAATGTCCTTGGCTTTTATTTTATTGTAAATTTTCATTCTCATATATCGAGGAGACTGAGCATATAAATTAAAACAATGAGCAGGGAGCAGTAAATTATCTTTATTTCTTGTATTGCAAGTGTGATCAAAGCATTTCTTCTTGCATAATTCTAAATTTCTATGTAAAATCACAGACACATAGGGAGGGAACTGTTAATAATTTTAGAATTTTAAATAATGGGTGACATGGTTTCCTTTGATACACTTCACACATTTCTAATAATTCTTTTGAGTGATTTCAGTATGCACATTATGTTGCTCGAATTTCCTCAAAACACCATATCATACCTTATAACTGACTAAAAGTAGCTATTATATGCAATTTTTCCTTTTGTCCCTGTCAGTATCATTAGCTAATATTTGCACTGCAGATGTAAAGCTACGTACATAGTTTTTTTACTAGATAGCCCAAATTTCCAATTTAAATTCTTGTCCAGGTTTAATCGTAAATATTTCATTGTATCCACCTCTTCTAAATGTTGGTTTTTATGGTTTACTTTAATTTCCTAGGATGTTGACTGTTTTGTTCTAAGCTGGATCACTTGCGTTTTTGGAATGTTCAGGGTTAATTCACTGAGACGAAATCATGTTTATAAATGATCTATTGCACTGATGATACAGAAAGGAATATTTTCTGACTCACACTTGACAGTTAATGCAGATGTATCATCCAAAAATAAAACCAATGTGGCACTAGATTGATAAGCAGGTCATTAATGTAAAATAGAAACAAAATAGGTCCTAGAATAGGATGCTGAGGGCAACTTATGTTACTGTCTTCCATTCGAAAGAATAATTTGCTGCTTTTGCAGCGACAATTACTCGTTGTTTCCTGTTGCACATGAACAAAGTGAGCCAATGTAGAACATTATCCTCAATTTCATATCCCTGTAGCTTTATTCTTACTGTTTAAGATGTTCTAATCTTGTCAGCAAATTTTTTAATTGCATCTATAACACTTTTTCCATACTGGAAACCAAATCGATTTTTCAAAATAATCCCTTACTTTTCAATAAAATTTTGAGTCTGTGCAGCAGCAACTTTTTTGAACACTTCTGACAGGATTTTAAGAATAGATATGGAACAATAATTTTCCATATTATCTCTTGACACTTTTTTAAACAGTAGTTTTACTTTTGCATACTTTAGCACCTCTGGGAAACATCCATGTTCGAACGATTGGTTTAATATAATAAATATTGGGTATTCTATTATTTTACTTAGAAATTTGAGAACTTTTGCAGATATTTCACTCCAAACTGCAGAACATTGATTTTTCAGTGTCAATATAATATTTTCTGCTTCTACTGCTAGCACTGTTTTAAAATTTTGTAAGGCAGTCAGGCACTTGATATGGTACAAAGGGCATACTTTGTTGTCATAATCTACAACACTGTCATCTGATTTAACTACATTAATGAAGAATTCATTGAATCATTCTGAAATTTGAGCTGAATTTACAAGAATCTCATCTTCAAGCTTTATTTTTACAAATTTCATGACTACAGGCTTTAATATCTAATTCAGATTTCACAACTGTCCACACTGCTTTTCGTTTATTCTCATGTCTTTAAAATTAATTTATTATTTGCCATTTGCTTTCCTGCCTTCACAGTTATTTAAGTGTAATTTTTTATAATCTAGCATATTTAATGAATTCGGTACTTTTATTATACTTTAGTTATGTAGCTGTCTTTTCTTATCACTAGAGATTTTGTATCTTTAATGATCCATTTCAGTTTTTGTCACTGTGTTAAAACAAGTTTCATGTGGAATCATTTCATTGGAAACATTTTAAAAAACTGCCTAAAAATGCTTCAAAATTTGTGGTGTTTGAAATATTTTGCTCAAAGTGCCATAGTGTCCCACTCAGCTTGTCATGAAATAAGATCTCATTTACCTGATTAAAGTTCCTTTTTATGTAGACTTTTTACACAGAACTTCCTTACTTGATCTGGGCAGCTCAATTAATAATGCTGAATGATCAGAAACTCCTAAATCCAAACAAAATGTATGTGCATGGTCAAGCACTTAATTTATTAAAATTTGCAATACATGTAGCTTCTGAAAAATTTTGTTTCAAACCCTATTTTTTTATTAAATGAATAGATTTGGATGCTTCAGTGTTTTCACTCAACACACTGATATTGAAATCAGCAGAAATTTCTATTTTTTCTTTTTCTCTTTACTGAGGTGTTTTAGCAAAAACTGAAGTTTACATAGGAAATGCTAAGTTTAACTCTTCCCATGATTCTATAAATTGGTGTTATATTTGTATTTTTGTATTTGTATTTCTTTATTGCTCCTGTAAGTCGTGTTTAGGTACATATTTTGCACAAACGATGTAGGACAAGTCAGGTGATGTAGGTTCCTTCTTACGTGGTAATCTACGTCTGGATAAGTATGCATGAACCTCCTACTGACTTACTTTTCCTAGAAAAGCTAGTAGCTACCTTAAAGTTTTCAATTTTATCTAAGATTTTTATTGTACTGTCATGAAGTCAGTGTTCATTTCAACAAATTATTTCAGTAATTTTAATCTCGGACAAAAACATTTGCAGTTTATCTATTTTAGAGGTTTTGTCACCCAAGTATTCAGCATCTAATCCATTTACATTATAGTGCATGATATGTTTACTCTCAGTTAAGACTGACTAGTCTCATTTTGGCAGAAATATGCAACATTCTTGAATGTGTGATCTTAATTGCTTCACTAAGGAAGGTTAGAGTCTAATGATAAAGTATTAAACATGAAGACCTGAGTGGGTATTCAATAATTTCTCATTTGCCTAGCCATCTCCTGACAAGTGTTTCACGCAGGAGTGAGTGTCTTGATGGTGATGTCGTAGTGCACTATCCTGCTGACAAATGGAGTTTTCATCTGCATGGAGATACTGAGGAACAAAGGCATGAGTGTAGTTTCCTATTGATGACAAAGTAATCAAGAGATGGAGTGCAATCATGGATATATCAAGTGTGGAGAAAGCAAACTGATCACATCCTTTACTTTGGCTTTAACAATGCAGGGAAATTTTAGATTATCTGTCTGCCTCTGTAGCATAGCAGTAGCGTTTCCACCTACCACACAAGGGGCCCGGGTTTGATTCCTGGCAGGGGATGGGTGTTGTCTGTCCTTAATCATCATTTTCATCATCATTGACATGCAAGTCGCCAAAGTGGTGTCAACTAAAAAGGACTTGCAATACGGCAGCCGAACTCCCCCGCATGGGGCCTCCAAGCCAACAATGCCATACGATCATTTTTTTTTTTTTTTTAACCACTGGGTTACCTCATTCAGTATCAGAGTTGGTGAATACAAGTATCCTTCACCAGAATTCCCTAAAAAAATGGTGGACTCTGTGATTCCTCTGTCAGACAAAAGCAACACACTGTCAACCCATGAATATTATTTACTTACTGTGCTACAATGTACTGATTTTCATTGCCCCAATATATGCAGTTCTAACTGACTGTTACATTCATATTTGAAAGTTCTTTAACAGGTTAAACACACAAAATGGTCAGGTGTTTACAACAATTTCCCACAATCCCTGTCCAGTTTCTAAGAAGGAATTGCCAATCTGGTCCTCTTCATTATGATTATGAAGTTACTTGGAAATAAAGTGAATCAGTTTCATTTACTTCCACATGGTATTATTCTTGCAGCTTCAACAGAAACAGTTACTGTCATCTCTATAAACTTAATAATCAAATTCCCTCTCTCTCCTGGTTGTTGTCAGTTTTGTTCCCTGGAGCCACTACTGTTCAGTCAAGTAGCTCCTCTATTGGATTAACAAGGCTGAGTGCACCCTGGTAGGTCAACTGCACATGTCAGTCCAGATTGTCACCCAACCAAGTGCCATCCATGCCTGACAGTGCTTAAGTTCAGTGATTTGACTTAATAATCAAATAGTGCAAGAAATAAAGCAAAATGTTATTATTGAGATGACATTTCAGTTGGTAGTAATGAATTTTTCATCCAGAAATACACTTTCGCAAATTTTAAGCAGTTTATATTCTGAAACAGTTTACACTTTCGACTGTGTACAAAAACAGCGTGAAACATACATGGGGTGGAAAAAATATGGAAACACCAAAAACACAACTTCTGGTTGAGTTTACATACGAAGAGTGAAACATGGTGGGGGTTCATTGAAGATTTTGGTAACAATATCATAGTATTCCATGGGCCCCATGGTTACTCAGCAGAAAACAGTTGACATTGAAACCAGCTTCCAGTTATCTCAGGCTGGATAAATATGGATGGGATAACAGGGTCCTATATTATATTCAAGGGAATCTAACACAATTCTTCCTGTAAAACAGTGGCACGTTCAGGTAACAATGATGGAGGACACTAATAATCACATGCTCGTCTCATCTAAGTAGACCACAAAGGCTCAATAATATTGAGATCTTGTGGCCATACCGGTAGAGAAACGAAACTTCACCCTTGGGCTCACAAAACCAATTCTGGATAATGTGAGCTTTGTGAATAGGGATCCTGTTACCCCATTACCTTGGAACATAGCATCATCTCTGGGGAACAAAGTAGTACAGTGGGAGATATCTCATCAGATAAATTGGTCACATAGTGCCTGGCAGTAATATTACCCTGCCGAGTAATCACGGGGCCCACGGAATGCCACGATACTGATGCCCAAATCTTCAGTGAACCCTCACCATGTGTCACTCTTGGGATGTAAACTTAAACAGAAGTTGGAAACAGTGTGAAACATGACTCATCTAATGAAATAACAATCTTTATTTGCTCCACAGTCCATTTTATGTGTTTTCTATTACAAGCATCTGAATTACTGCTGTGTGGTTTTGGAATTCCAGATTTCTTGCTTATGGGGCTTTCATGCTACTGACAGAATTTGGGAGTGTGATAGTCAGTTCTCCAGTGATTTCTACAACTGCCATCATCTCATTTTTCATCACAGTCCTCTTCAATGACCATCTGACATGATCACTCAACATGTGCTTTGTTCACATTGTGACTTAGTGGATGAAGTTCATCTGCTTTCCCTGCATGTGGTATAAATCTTCAATACAGTGCCTCTTGAAGCACCAAACACATGCTGTCTTGGTTATGGAAGTACCCCCCATACAAGCACCAACTATTTGCCCATGTTTGATTTCAGGTAGCCCCAGCTACATAGAACATTGTTCTGGTTATGACTGGCAGTTACAATATATTGAGGACATTCATGGATAAATACAAGAGCACAACCTGCAGTCTTGGTAGTACCTGCATTTATGTCCAGGAATGCATATCCCATGGTGTTTCCATATTTTTATCCAGTCCCTATACATCAGGACAACAGAAGCTGTATCTGCTGAGGACAGAGACCTCAGGGCCAGCTGTTTAATTTTGCTTCAGAAGATTATTATTTTATGGCAACCAATGCCATTTTCTTCTCTAGCAAACCTTGGCTCATGTTCAGAAAGCACTGTATTACAGATTCAGCTGTAGTAGACAAAAAAGTTGACTGAATCCTAATTAAGGTGGATGAGTAGAGTGAAAGGCAAAGAAAGGAGGATAGACACATCTAAAAAACTGTTTCCTCAGTTTGTCATGCAGTATTAGTAAACTGCAGGAGATGAGAACTGTGATATGTTGGTGTTCATAAACTTCTATAAAGTATGATTAAAACTAATTATTTAAATTACAAATCAGATGTGAATGATTTATGCATAAAGTGCTTGGGCAGTTTGTGGACACAGGAAGAGAGAAAACAATTTAGTGCTCTCTGCATATGCACACTATTTTGTTCAATGGGTGATCTTGCACCCCACGAGATGCAGTAAGCATCTAGCACTCACAGTACAGTAATGATGCTACTTACAAGCAAAGAGATAGGTTTTTGGTTTTGCAGAGGAAGACTGTATTTTAGGTCAAAAATAAACTTACAAAGCATCTACTATGTAAATAAAGTTACATGATGGAAAGAGTTTGATACTGTGCCTGTACTGATCATGTAGCTCTCTCATTTTCTGAAAGAACCATAAGTGCTTTTATATAAGGCCATTAAGGAATTGCCTTATGTAGTTGTAGAGGGTGATCAAAATATTGATATTTGTTGCCACCAAAATTTTTGATCCCTTGACAAGTGATATACACTCCTGGAAATGGAAAAAAGAACACATTGACAACGGTGTGTCAGACCCACCATACTTGCTCCGGACACTGCGAGAGGGCTGTACAAGCAATGATCACACGCACGGCACAGCGGACACACCAGCAACCGCGGTGTTGGCCGTCGAATGGCGCTAGCTGCGCAGCATTTGTGCACCGCCGCCGTCAGTGTCAGCCAGTTTGCCGTTGCATACGGAGCTCCATCGCAGTCTTTAACACTGGTAGCATGCCGCGACAGTGTGGACGTGAACCGTATGTGCAGTTGACGGACTTTGAGCGAGGGCGTATAGTGGGCATGAGGGAGGCCGGGTGGACGTACCGCCGAATTGCTCAACACGTGGGGCGTGAGGTCTCCACAGTACATCGATGTTGTCGCCAGTGGTCGGCGGAAGGTGCACGTGCCCGTCGACCTGGGACCGGACCGCAGCGACGCACGGATGCACGCCAAGACCGTAGGATCCTACGCAGTGCCGTAGGGGACCGCACCGCCACTTCCCAGCAAATTAGGGACGCTGTTGCTCCTGGGGTATCGGCGAGGACCATTCGCAACCGTCTCCATGAAGCTGGGCTACGGTCCCGCACACCGTTAGGCCGTCTTCCGCTCATGCCCCAACATCGTGCAGCCCGCCTTCAGTGGTGTCGCGACAGGCGTGAATGGAGGGACGAATGGAGACGTGTCGTCTTCAGCGATGAGAGTCGCTTCTGCCTTGGTGCCAATGATGGTCGTATGCGTGTTTGGCGCCGTGCAGGTGAGCGCCACAATCAGGACTGCATACGACCGAGGCACACAGGGCCAACACCCGGCATCATGGTGTGGGGAGCGATCTCCTACACTGGCGTACACCACTGGTGATCGTCGAGGGGACACTGAATAGTGCACGGTACAACCAAACCGTCATCGAACCCATCGTTCTACCATTCCTAGACCGGCAAGGGAACTTGCTTTTCCAACAGGACAATGCACGTCCGCATGTATCCCGTGCCACCCAACATGCTCTAGAAGGTGTACGTCAACTACCCTGGCCAGCAAGATCTCCGGATCTGTCCCCCATTGAGCATGCTCGGGACTGGATGAAGCGTCGTCTCACGCGGTCTGCACGTCCAGCACGAACGCTGGTCCAACTGAGGCGCCAGGTGGAAATGGCATGGCAAGCCGTTCCACAGGACTACATCCAGCACCTCTACGATCGTCTCCATGGGAGAATAGCAGCCAGCATTGCTGCGAAACGTGGATATACACTGTACTAGTGCCGACATTGTGCATGCTCTGTTGCCTGTGTCTATGTGCCTGTGGTTCTGTCAGTGTGATCATGTGATGTATCTGACCCCAGGAATGTGTCAATAAAGTTTCCCCTTCCTGGGACAATGAATTCACGGTGTTCTTATTTCAATTTCCAGGAGTGTAAAATATCTGATAGTCAGCAAAGCTAAATTTGAAAATGAACTGAAGAAGTTTCTGCTCGACAACTCTTACTTTATAGAAGAATGCATAAAAGGTGATCAGTAGGAATTATTAACTTAGGATTGTAGATGCTCAGAATATAGCCATATTTATATGTGAATGTTTAATGTGAACGTAAAATGATTTGTTACACATCATTATGATTAATCATACAATCCATCTACAGAACACAATACATATCTTAGGAAATCCAAGTTAGTTGTTTACTCACACAGTCATGGTCGCAATCTCGCAAAAATCTTGCAAAACGAACACAATTTTAGAGCTACCAGTTATATAAAACCTGGGGCCCCTATGGACAAAGTTATAAGAAACACACAGTGTAATAACACTACACAAGAAAATCAGGTTTTTTTAGTTATAATTGGTGGTGCAAACGATGTTTATTGCAATGAACTAAAAAGTGCTGTCCGTGACCTCTGGAAAACCCTAGATACAGTGAAAAATGAAAGTGTAATAGTGACTGGAATACCACACAGGTATGACCTAATAGAAACGTCATGTGTCAACATGAAATTATTAAGGCCAACAGGCAATTCCACAAAATATGCAAAGCATACAAAAAAACAAACTTCCTAGATGTGAAATTCTTGGAAAGGAAACACTTCACCAGGCATGGTATGCATCTAAAAAATCATGGGAAAAAGTTCATATGCTCTCGAATAAATGAGGTGATTGTGATGATGTACACAAAAAACAACATCATGCCTATTATTGTATCAAATCAAAAAGGAGCAGCCATCTCATCACAGATGGTACCAACAACAAAAAAAGCAGCAGAACAAACACAACCAATAACAGTTACACAAAATGCAGCAGTACAAACAATACTCGGAACAGAAATGCCAGCAACAGCATCACCATCAACAGCAGCATCACAGACAGCAGTAACAGCAGAAATCCCAGCAATAGTAGGAGCAGCAGCAGACATGGAAACAACCATCCATGGGGCAGCAAGTACATGGAAAAGGACACCTCCTTTCCATCTGAAGGACGTTTTAATTGCAGATATGACAAAAAGAAGCCACCAAGATAAGTAACATTAAATGTCTAACAGTACTCCACCAAAATATTCAGTGTGTAAAAAACAAAGTGCTACAGCTGGAAATTGGGTTACAAATCTTAGACAGCACTGTTATCTGTATTACAGAGCACTGGTGTAAAGAAAGTGAAATCTTATATATTAATTTACCCTCATATGTCCAAGCATGTTCTTATTGCAGAAACACAACGAAAGGTGGAGGATCATGTATTTATGTTAAGAACGGCATTGAATTTAAAGTCAGAAATGATATTATCAAGCTAAGTGTAGACAAAGACCTTGAAGTGTCAGCAATAGAGATAGCTGCTATAAATATGCCGAGGAAACTAACTATATTATGTGTATATCATTATCCCAGTGTTAATTTAGAGATATTCTTTTCGAAACTTATACAAAGCCTAGAACTAGCGTTGACTCTGAAACATAATATCCTTTTGTGTGGGGACTTTAATATAAATACAACTAAAACAGATGACACCAGTAACACATTTATTAATATCCTACATAGTTTTGGTCTATCATCGCTAGTCAACTGTGCAACAAGAATAAGCACACATTCCTCATCTACCATTGACCATGTAGCTACAGATGTAGGCAGAGAAAAGTGTGATGTACTTGTCAAAAATCTGGTACTGTCTGACCATCTATGTCAGATTATAAAAGTAAAAGCTTGTGTAAAAAAAAAAGAATCAAAACTGCATGTATATAAGTCTACTCTCCATCAGCTTTGAAAGAGTTTTCCTTAAAGTTAGCACATGAAAGTTGGCAAGGAGTATACATAGAAACTAAAGTGAATAGCAAGTTCCCCAATTTTATGTCTGAGTTTAAATTAAAATTTGAAGAAACATTCCCCAAAGCATTAATTCCCATTGGAACACCCACCAACAACAAATGGATTACTAAAGGAATTGGAAAAAGTGCTGAAACTTGTAAATACCTAAACTTCATTAAAAAGGACAATAGTGATTCAGTTTTTTTGCACTACTACAAAAACTACAAAAGGATCTGCAGGAAGGTACTCAACACTGCAAGAAATCAGCCAATGATAGGTTCATCAATTTAGCCAATAATAAAAGTAAAGCTACATGGGCTGTAGTGAAACAAGAAACAGGAACAGTGAAGCAGAGAGGTACAAACACGCAAATCAGGAACAAGGAAAATGTAGAAAGTAACTTGAAGGAATTAACAAATTATGTGAATACCTACTTTAGCAGCATTGCAACAAACTTACAGAAAATTTTTCCAAAAGGTGCTAATCAACCAATACAGAAGCATATAGCAAACTCAATGGTATTGCTTCCAACTACTGAGGAGGAAGTATGCAATGTTGTAAGGCAATTAAAGAACAAAAACTTGGCAGGTTTAGATGAAATCCCAATGTGTGTGCTGAAAAAATGCATAAACGGCATCAAAGCTCCACTAACAGAAATCATAAATGAATCCTTCAAAACTGGTTGCTTCCCTGACTATCTAAAGCATGCCAAAATTTTACCAGTTCACAAGAAAGGTGACATAAAAAACGTTGAGAACTACAGACCAATAGCCTTATTGTCATGCTTTTCCAAAGTGATAGAAACAATAATGAAAAAAGGCTTTTGAGCTATCTAAGTAAATTCAACCTCCTCTGCAATGACTAGCATTGTTTCAGGCCTGGTAGAGGTACAGAATCTGCAATAGCAAAATTTACAAAAACAGCTTTAGAAGCACTAGATGAGAACAGCTATGTAACTGGCCTTTACCTAGACCTGTCTAAGTTATTTGATACAGTTGACCACCAGAAGCTGTTGCATAAATTACAAGCACTAGGAGTAAGGGGAGTGATTCTCAAATGGTTTCGTTCATATCTACAAAACAGAGTACAGTCAGTAGAGATCACACATGTCTCCAGTGGATCAAAGTACATTGAGAAACATATATCTGATCCACAATATATCAATATTGGGGTCTCTCAATGAAGTGTACTAGGCCCTGTATTATTTCTGGTGTATATAAATGATTTCCCTCAACATATCAGCCACGGAGAGAAGATATTGTTAGGGGATGACAGCAACATAGTAATGACCAGTAAGACACCAGCACAAATGTTGGAAAATTCTACTGAAGTGCTGAGGGATGTTCACAAATGGTCTCAGGAAAACAAAGTAACTCTCAACGTAAAGAAAACAAATACAATATGCTTTAGAATGAACAGGAAACAGAGTCCCTTAAATTTAAAACTAGATAACATGTTCATATATGATGTATCTACAACAAAATTCTTAGGGTTGCACATTGACAGCCAAATGAAGCGGAATGAACACGCTATGAAACTCTTGAAAAAGATATCCACAACATGTTATGCACTTAGAGTCCTTGTATCCGCATGCAGTAGTGAATGTTTGAGAACTGCATACTTTAGTTATGTTCATTCAATAATCAGTTATGGTATTATTTTCTGGGGAAACAGTGCTCAGAATTTACAAGCAGTATTTAAAATGCAAAGGAGAGCAGTAAGAATTATAACAAAAAGCAGTAAGCGGGCCCACTGCAGAGAACTTTTCAAAATGTTAGAAATTCTAACTGTTCCTTGTGAATTTATATTCCAAACCATAGTGTACATCAAGAAAAATATAGAAAATTATAGCACAAATATCAGTTTTCATAACTATAGTAGAAGAACAAGTCATTGTCTTCACCTAGACAGGCAGAATAAATATAAGACTCAAAATGGCTTCTTGTATGAAGGTGTAAAACTGTATACTAAACTGACGCAGAAAATAAAAGAAGCAGATAACATGTACTGCTTTAGGAAAAATCTAAATTGTTTTTGCAGGAACACTGCTTTTACACTATAAGTGAATTCCTTAGTACAAAAGGATTGTAAATAGCTTTTGTTTCACAATATTTTGATAAGGAGCAAAAATGATTGTCAATAACTTAATGTCACAATGTTTAACTACATGTTACAACTAACTTTATAAATATATGAATGTATGCAACTGACAACATCCATACATTTTAAAACGTCCACGTATGGCTAAATAAATAAAACTAACTTTAAAAGATAGTTGTCATACAAGAATTTTCTGTGACATGGTAAGTACCTGCAATCTCATGTTAAATATAGCTACATAGTCCAACAATGTGTTGTAGGACATCACAGACTCTTACCATGTAATTGCAGTACTAATACTTGTCAAGGTGGGCAAATGGTGCAAGTAACAAATACTGTAAACTCAAATGATTATACAAAAGTAGTTGAAACATCATATGTCAACGTCTGTTGTAAGAAAAGAAAAAAAATCTCCAGAATTTATGGAATTGAAGAGGGTAAATTCATAAAGACTGAAAATATTACTGCAGCAAAAGACTGAAGGGAAACACAGACATCTAGTTACATGAAGAAAAAAAGAGGATATTTTTCCTCAAAACTGTGTTACTACATAAATATTGCATGCATCACTGTATGCAGAAATCGAATATGGAGAATACTATGAGAGCAATCACAACAGGTGTTGTGATATGAAGTGAAGAACTAAACACGACACACGAAAATTGAAATGCAATCTTAACTCCAGCAAGCATAGACATTTATAAGGACAAGAAGGAAATCTATGGTTGGTTAATAAGAGAAACAAAATCTACGTTTTACCAAAATGAAATCTGAGGATCCAGTAACACATCTGAGACTATATCATCCCACATAAAAGCATATAAGACAGTTTCTGGTAGGAAATGGAACAGTAAGCAAATTCTCAAGGAAGACTGGAAGGGATGTGGAGTTCTAAATAAGGCCACTATTATGTTCAATCAACATCATGTTGAGATAGTGGAAAATGCATAACAGTACCAGTAGCTCCCGGAATCATAATGTATCTACTGTCACAGACTGTATTTTTCTACTGCCAACAAAGGAACCTGAGGTAGCAAAAATAGTAAACAATCAACAGAGGGTCTTAATGAAATATCTATTAGTGTAGTAAAATGTTGTGCTTATTGGTTGGCAAGATGTAACTGACTTGATACATTCAGCTGATGAAAGAAGAGATACTGTACTTCCTAAATACCTGTAAAAGAATAAGGTAGTGCTCATTTATAAAAGTGGTGACAAGAAACATCCTGAAAATTACAGGCCAAGTTACATTATATCTCTCCTCTCTGCAACTGTAGGAAAAGCTTTGAAATGTAGGATATTACATGTTATAGAGAAGAATGTCATACAGGTACTCAATGAAGCACAGAATGGCTTGAGAAATGTAGACCTACCACCACAGAAATCCTTGTAGCTTATGTATCTGTAATTGATGCATTAGATGTGCGAAAAAAATTCTGAAGTTTTTCTTGTGTATCTAAATACATTTTGCTATGTATGTCATAGCACATATTACACAGGCTGAACAGTTGTGACATCAGAAAGAGGAGTACATCATGTAGCATCACGTGGAGTGGAGAGTATCTTCAAGCCACTGTCCAGTCACATCAAAGTAAGCACCTCCAACCACATAAAAGAGTGAAGACGCTAGCTCGGAGTCACTTAACTAGGGATTTTTCATCTATCAAGTTATAAGATAACTTTCGAACCAGTAACAATTGGAGTAAATTTTCAACGTCTGAATAAGTGGCTGTGTTACTTTTTTAAGTTGACAAATTATTCATAGAAATAAAAATGTATAATTTCTCTCGTTCCAGGTTGAAGATGTCCTCAGAATACCAGGTGGAAGAAGGCAAAATGCAGTTGAGGAAGTCCATCAGCTAACGGTATTTCTCCAGATTCCAGATCTCTGTGAAGAGCTTGGTGTCGACGTTCGATTGCTATGTTCGGTTGGAAGACAACAGCATCGCGAGAACACATCACACCAGACATCTGAGGAATACTTCAACATCAGTTTTTACATCCCTACGTTGACCGCTCAAGTTCAGGAAGTGTTTAAAAAGTGATTTCGAGAGATGGAAGAAGAAATGAGAAAACGTTGATCAAAGTGGTAAGGCGAAGAATGCAGTCGAAACATTAGAATGTGCTCGGAGACTTTCTTCCTAAATATCCGAACACTGATGCAAATATTAGGTGTTCTTCTATCAACTTGCAGTTGTGAACGAAGTTTCGGCTGCCGGCGTCGACTGAAAAGTTACTTGCGCTCGACAATGAAAGAAGAGACGCTGAATGGATTGGCACACCAGTCCGCTAACCGACGTTTTAGTATGAACCCCGACGTTATAATTGACATTTTAGATCGATCCCCTCGACGATTTGACGGTACTGAGTAACCTTGTTAGTTTCTTTGATTTTTTCGAAGTATTTCATTTTCTACTGCATACCGTGTGGGATTGATATTTCAGTAACACTGCTATAAATTAAGTAAAAATGTATCTAGTAGTTTGGGTGAAATTTGGGCTATTAACACGCTTATGAATCGTTTAAGGCGAGTTAAGACATTAAATCCATTCTTGTCCGCCTGTCTAATCTATAGAAACGTTTGATCGAATCTGTATTTATATTATAATGTAAAAAGTCACAACAGGTAAAATTAGCTTTCCGTTCTCCCCCTCACCCCCCCCCCCCTCTCCCTCCAAAAAAAACCTCATGTGTGCTTGCCTGAATGGGCACAAACATGACCCTACATTCCGTAGTCCCTTATTCTGTTTGCCATGCAACAGTACGGAACCGTTTCGAATACCTTCCGGAAGTCAACGAATACGGTATCGACTTGGATAGGCCTTTGGGTCTCACGGACAAAGACAGCGAGATGAGTTTCACAAGATGTTTGTGGAATGCATGTTGATTCTTACGGATATTCTCATTAATACGTAACGCACTGGCTTACGAGTCAGTGAGGTTATTCAGACGCGGATTGATCCACGCGCCAGACTAAGAATTATTATTGGTCTGATATTCCAACGCCGGCAGCGGTGGCCGAGCGGTTCTAGGCGCTACAGTCTGGAACCGCACGTCCGCTACGGTCGCAGGTTCGAATCCTGCCTCGGGCATGGGTGTGTGTGATGTCCTTGGGTTAGTTAGGTTTAAGTAGTTCTAAGTTCTAGGGGACTGATGACCTCAGAAGTAAAGTCCCATAGTGCTCAGAGCCATTTGAACCATTTGATATTCCAGCCAGTCTACACGGCAGTTTCCACACGAGTTTAGGTAAATTCTGGGCTGGTTCCCCATATCTGCCCCAAAAACATAATACTAAAGTTGTTAAAACGGTCCATACAGCAACAACAACACCGTCCGAACAGACGTTGAAGGCCCAACGGTACCAAAACTTTGGTAATCTGACGGGAAGTGGTGTTACTACTGTGGCAATGCCGTTGGCCACAGCAAAACATGCATAACAAAATTTACATACTTGACGGACAGATGGCGTCCACGTAACTTCTAAATGCTTTTGTAGTGTTGTCCCTAGGTAAGGAAGAGCCGTCACGATTTTTTCCATGTCTAAAATCTGCCTATGAGAATATCCAGTTTACAATGGAAATGGAGAAAAGTGGCTGTCTTCGATTTCGAGACGTTTTAGTCAGTTGGAAAGAGCATGGGTCGTTAGGGTGCTCTGCTTATTCAAGTCCACACACTCCGACCCATATTTGCATGCCTCAGTTGTCGCCATCTTCCGCAAACTATGGGCGTCCTTCGTACGCTGGTGCCTTGGACACATGTTATGTCTGACAGACAGCCTTGTAAAGCAGCCAAAACACCTGTAGTCTGTGTTTAAAGACAATAGATATTCTTCACATCAGATTAGGACAGTGTTAATGAGAAGTCAGTGTCACTACCCGCAAGATGACATAGAGAAGGAGCTGTTCCAGTCCAAGGTGTTCCTCCCACATGTGGATAATGTTTCATTTAAATCACGCAGAAACCTAACTAACGTTATGTTAAAGCAATCTTTAGGCTATCTACAAATAACTATGCTCCTTTGGGCTCTGTAGACCACATATGGCTCAAATTCAAAGATACAGCATCGAGAGCAATAGATAGATTCAAACCGCGTAAGTTAACAAGAGACGGGACTGATCCACCATGATACACAAAACACGTCAGAAGCAACGAAAAGAGCATGCGAAATTCAGAAGAACGCAAAATCCCGAAGACTGGCTAAGTTTCACGGAAGCTCGAAATTTAGTGCGGACGCTTTTAATAGTTTCCACAACGAAACATTATCTCAAAATAAGGTAGAAAACCAAAAGAGATTCTGGTCATATGTAAAGTACACCAATGGCAAAAAACAGTCAATACTGTCACTGCGCGATAGCGATGGAAATGTTGCCGATGATGGTGCCACTAAAGCGGAGTTACTAAATACAGTTTTCCGTGATTCCTTCACGAAAGAAGACGACGTAAATATTCCAGAATTCAAAACCAGAACAGCTGTTAGCATGAGTGACATAAAAGTAGATATCTTAGGTGTTGCGAAACAACTCAAATCACTTAGAAAGGCAAGTCTTCCGGTCCAGATGGTATACCAATCAGGTTCCTTTCAGAGTATGCAGACACAATAGCACCTTTCTCAGCAATCATATGCAACCGCTCACTTGTCGAAAGGTCTGTTCCTAAAGACTGGAAAGTAGCACAGGTCACACCAATATTCAAGAAAGGGAATAGGAGTAACCCATTGGATTACAGACCAATATCACTGAGCATATACTGTACTCGAACATTATGAATCACCTTGGCGAAAATGACTTATTGATACATAGCCAACACGGATTCAGAAAATATCGTTCTTGTGCAACACAGCTAGCTCTTCATTCCCATGAAGTAATGAGTGTTGTTGACAAAGTATCTCAGATCGATTCCATATTCCTAGATTTCCAGAAGGTTTTTGATACCGTTCCTCACAAGCGACTATGAATCAAACTGCGCGCATGTGGAGTATCGTCTCAGTTGTGTGACTGGATTCGTGTTTTCCTCTCAGAGAGGTCACGGTTCGTAGTGATAGACGGTAAATCATCGAGTAGAACAGAAGTGATATCTGGCGTTCCGCAAGGTAGTGTGATAGGCTCTTTGCTGTTCCTGATTTACATAAATGGTTCAAATGGCTCTGAGCACTATGAGACTTAACATCTGTGGTCATCAGTCCCCTAGAACTTAGAACTACTTAAACCTAACTAACCTAAGGACATCACACACATCCATGCCCGAGTCAGGATTCGAACCTGCGACCGTAGCGGTCACGCGGTTCCAAACTGAAGCGCCTAGAACCGGCGGAAACCGTTTTTATACCTCTGACAGTGGGCTGGCGGGAGTGGCCGAGCGGTTCTAGGCGCTACAATCTGGAACCGCGCGACCGCTGCGGTCGCAGATTCAAATCCTTCCTCGGGCATGGATGTGTGTGATGTCCTTAGGTTAGTTAGGTTTAAGTAGTTCTAAGTTCTAGGGGACTGATGACCTCAGGTGTTGAATCCCATAGTGCTCAGAGCCATTTTGAAGCGCCTAGGACCTCACGGCCACAACGGCCGGCTTTACATAAATGATCTAGGTGATAATCTGAGTAGCCCCCTTAGTTTGTTTGCAGATGACGCTGTAGTTTACCGTCTAGTAAAATGATCAGACGATCAAATCCAATTATAAAATGATCTAGAGAGAATTTCTGTATGGTGCGAAAAGTAGCAATTGGCACTAAACAAAGAAAAAGTGCGAGGTCATCCAGATGGGTACTAAAAGAAATCCGATAATTTTAGGGTATACGATAAATCGCACAAATCTAAGGGCTGTCAATTCGACTAAATACCTAGGAATTACAATTACGAGCAACTTAAATTGGAAAGACCACATAGATAATATTGTGGGGAAGGCGAAACAAAGACTGGTTTGTTGGTAGAACACTTAGAAGATGCGACAAACCCACTAAAGAGACAGCCTACATTACACTTGTCTGTCCTCTGCTGGAATACTGCTGCGCAGTATGAGATCCTTACCAAAAGGATTGACGAAGGACATCGAAAAAGTGCAAAGAAAGGCAGCTCGTTTCGTGTTATCGCGCAATAGGGGTGAGAGTCTCACTGATATGATACGCGAGTTGGGGTGGCAGTCAGTGAAACAAAGGCAATTTTCTTTGTGGCGAGATCTATTTAGGGAATTTCAATTTCCAACTTTCTCTTCCGAATGCGAAAATACTTTGTCGACACCCACCTACGTAGGGAGAAATGATCATCTAATAAAATAAATAAGAGCTCGAACGGAAAGATTTAGGTGTTCCTTTTTCCCCACGCGCCATTCGAGAGTGGAATGGTAGAGAAGTAGTGTGAAAATGTTTCGATGAACCCTCTGCCAGGCACTTAAGTGTGAATTGCAGAGTAACCATGTAGTTGTAGATGTAGCGGATGAACTAGGTTTGCAGAATGTTGTAGTCCACAGAATGCCTTGTCAATGTCGTAAAGCCTACACTGGTCAGGGCATGCGCACAATTCGTCGTGCACGGTTCATCACCACCGGTCGCCTGTGGCAGTCCAATAAGTTTGCCATAGCTGAGGAGTCTATCTCCACAGGACATTCTGTCGATTATTCTGCCATGAACATCTTTGCCACCACGAAGTCTTGTGGGACTCAGTTGTTACTGAATCTGTGCAAATACACACGTTATTAATTGCTATAAATCCTTACAATTAGATAAGGCTTGGGGAGTAATGATTGCTCTAATATCTTCAGAAAAACAAAATTTTACTCTTAATGACACATCCAACCAAAGTTAGTTTTATTGTTCTGACCACTGAGTCTTAACTTCGGGAGATCATAATCTGACACAGGGCAGGAATGCAGCATCACCGTTGCACATGCGTCTCCGCGCCTCAGATGGAGCAATATTCGAGAAAGGGCGCTAATCTGGAAGGACGGTGGTCACAAAACTCAAACGTATGCGCATGCACCACCGTGCCAACCTTCGGTACAAAGTCAACGAAGTGCACCAGCAATTTCCAAAGTAAAACTCATCTGAAGGTAGTTGAATGGTAGTAAGCCGAAATACCGGGGCAAGGTGGCGATATGGCGACGTCATATGCCACAAACCTCATGGAAGTGAAACAATGTACTGGCGACAGCGGTTATAACGACGTCAACCAACGATTTGCGGTCGTTATAGCCGATAGTCGCACAAATATAATTTTTTCTTTGTTTTTTGATATAGCTAACTTTAATAAGTAGCAGAAATCCCGTACATCTACAATATTTACAATACAGTATTTGTGACGAGAGGGGCTGAAAAGAAATTTTTCTCATGTTTTTCCAGTACATACAGCAATAAAATGCCAGTAAAATGTAAAAACCTTTAATAACTGACGAAAGAAGGAGCAACACTGTAAATTGTTTAGTAATGTCGAACATGGTCTTGGATAATGACTGAGACAAAACGTTCGACTGCTATGGTCGCAGGTTCGAATCCTGCCTCGGGCATGGCTGTGTGTGATGTCCTTAGGTTAGTTAGGTTTAAGTAGTTCTAAGTTCTAGGGGACTTATGACCTAAGATGTTGAGTCCCATAGTGCTCAGAGCCATTTGAACAATTTTTTTGACAAAATGTTCAAAAAAATGTTCAATTGTGTGTAGAATATTATGGGACTTAACTGCTAAGGTCATCAGTCCGTAAGCTTACACACTACTTAACCTAAATTATCCTAAGGACAAACACACACACTCATGCCCGAGGGAGGACTCGAACCTCCGCCGGGATCAGCCGCACAGTCCATGACTGCAGCGCCCCAGACCGCTCGGCTAATCCCGTGCGGCGACAAAATGTTGAACATATTTAAAACAGGCTGGGAGTGTTGTGGAGTATAATAGTCGTGAATGACACAGCTTCGTTACAGTTACCGTGTTATAAAATTTAATCAGCAGTACAAAAATGAAAATCAGTATTCTAGAGACAAATTACTCGAAGCCCTATGTTTTCTCCTATGTTTCTCTTTAAAATGTTTACAGACGTGATGTACTGTACCCAAAACATTGAAAATATCTAATACACACATCCACGAAACATCAATAACGAATACGCTACTACTGCACTTCGATGCGTTGAAAAATGTAACACATACTGCAATTTAATTTTCTACTCATCTGTGATCAAAGCAAAGACAATGTTGTTAAGTTTTTAAACCAGTTGCTTTAACTTTAAAGTGCCGTACAGTAATGCATACTACAGTATACTGTCTTATTTAAGGATACAGGGTACTTTTCCGGCTCAATATTATGTAAAAATCTACACCTATTTCTTTCAGGCACTGTTTATAATGTACATATCTTACAGATTTTTTTGTTGATATCAGGTAATGCAGCACACTTTCTAAACAAATTTGAGGTATTTTGAACATTTTTGAACCTGCTTAGGGTTATTAAAAATTACAAAGAAATTGATGCATTTTTTCCAAAATGCTTCCTCAAACTGAGGTACCATTTAATCCAGTGTTATTTGAAGGATACCAAATTTTTACCAGATATGCATGACATGATGGCTGAGGTACTAGACCTATGTAATTCCACCTATTATGTATATTACAACGATGAAAAAATATCACAACTTACATTTTAATTTTTATAATTTTTTCCTAATAAAAATGTTATTTTTTGTGTAATTTAGTTTATTCTGCAATAAAGATTAGGTCTACTGCATAAGTATGGACTACTGCAAGTTGCAGAAAAAAATTAGAGCAATGCTTTATAAACTTCTAGGACAAATTTGTACCTGAATTCTGAAAAATACAACTTGTGGAAAATTGCGAATGAAGATATGAGTCCAACTGAACTGTGCCTCAGGACATTCCTGAACCATAGTCTTCATCCTGCAGCAATTTTTCATCTTCAAGCATCCTCTTGGCATTGCTTTTAGCACTTCTTGCTTCTTTGGAACTTGAAGAGCGAATCTTTCAACTTCATCCACCCATTGTTTGTCACATGCAAGCAATTGATCTTCCATATTAGAGCCACATTTTATGCTTAAATTTCTCAGGACTTCCAACCTTCCTATCACTCCATCATTGAAACACATCACTGCATCTAGTACACCAACTTTTAATGTATTTAGTCCTACAAAAATATTCTTGGGTAATCTTTCCCATATGCAATGGTTGAAACTTTCATTTGTATTCTGAGTGCCCCCATGAAGACATTTACTAAGCAGAACAGGGTCACTCAGGTCTCTAAAAATTGGTTTTATTTCATTCATAACAGGCTCAGGAAGAGAATGTTTATGGTGGTATATTTGACCACTTTCTTTTGCTTTTTGGTGACCACGCCAAGAATGTGCTCCTTTAGGGCAAAGTCCGCGAAGAGGGTGGTCATCTGTGGACAACTTATGAAAGTAGGTGGCCCATACAGCTTTTCTCATTGCTGTAACATCTTTCAGAGGTGTGGTTCGTCTAATGGGCAGTCCATAATAACTCTGAAGGTGGTCTGTTTCAGTTTCTGTCAATCTGCCTCGGCCAGACAGAGATTTTCCATCAGATAGCAACTTTCCCTTCGAAGCTTCCTCAACGTAACGCGTATCCTGTTTTGCACATGTCCACAACGCTCCAGTTTTGTTACCAAAGTATCACCATAAACATTGAACTCATTAATTTTATTGAAAGCTTTAGAGTCCCCGTCGCCTAAGTACTTCGTATATCTAACGTTATAAACGGGCACCGACCTCTGAAATATTTTTAGAGCCCCATCTCACTCTATGCCACCACTGTAACCATCATAATTCTGACCGAGCGAGGTGGCGCAGTGGTTAGACACTGGACTCGCATTCGGGAGGACGACGGTTCAATCCCGCGTCCGGCCATCCTGATTTAGGTTTTCCGTGATTTTCCTAAATCTCTCCAGGCAAATGCCGGGATGGTTCCTCTGAAAGGGCACGGCCGACTTCCTTCCCCATCCTTCCCTAATCCGATGAGACCGATAACCTCGCTGTCTGCTCTCCTTCCCCAAAACAACCCAACCCCATCATAATTTTTAGAACACTGATGTTCAATATGTCCTTCAGTGTTACCATGGCAGGTGTGGCAGTACTTAGATAAGCACTTAAGATCAACAACTTTTCCATTCTCCGGAGATGTAGTACTTACAACATCATTCAAGGAACGATGTACTCGACATTGCCACGTCCCATCAAGTGCAACAGCAATGTCCCTGGTTCCACTAATATTTACAGTTTCTTCTACCGCACGTTTCATAAATTCTTTATACACAACCGTCAAGGCATCTAAAATTATTTGTATGTACTTGCTGAACCTAAAAGGAGGAGGAGGAAGGTCCATCAAACCACAAAACGTTTGAGCAACCTTTTTTTTCCTTTTCCTGTTGCACGCATTACATACACTAACTTCAAATATGAATTATGCACAATGTTAGAATTCATTTTCGAGGTAGGTTGATTGCAGGATCTATACAGAACAACTAATTTTGAAGCTAAACCCTTTCTGCTCCTTCGTTGTTCAATTATTTCCAGACAGCCTACACCGTCACATTGTTTACATTTCGCCACTTCCTTTATCAAGGAAGATAAGATGGTCACATCAACAACAACAAATCCATTACAAACAGTGTCACTGTTAACACTAAAATTTGAACCACCAGGAGGCGTGCCATGTGGGAGTTTCTTCGCTGAAGAACTGATACATAGGTTGCTTTCAACAGTGTGGCTTGCTTTGTTTTTGAACTGGTTACAACGGAATTTCCTTTTATAGTATTTCTTGATGTGTGGCATCCTTCGTATTTATTGCTCACTAAAGGATATGTACATCCACAAATATATGTAGCACTTGGGCAACAAACATTCAGTAACACGTGAACAAACTGCTTCAGTGAAACGAAAGTAAATACTAGCAAAGATAATCCTTTACGGACACTAGAGAGGCCGGCCGGAGTGGCCGTGCGGTTCTGTGCGCAACAGTCTGGAACCAAGCGACCGCTACGGTCGCAGGTTCGATTCCTGCCTCGGGCATGGGTGTGTGTGATGTCCTTAGGTTAGTTAGGTTTAATTAGTTCTAAGTTCTAGGCGACTGATGACCTCAGAAGATAAGTCACATAGTGCTCAGAGCCATTTTTGACACTAGAGACCTGCACTGTTACTAAGATATACAATGTATCATACGTATAATCGCTGGAAATAGAAAGTTCACAGTTATTTTCGAAATAGTACTGGTATCTGTAACAGAAATAAAGGGTGCGTGACGGCATACATGACCGTAACTTTAAAATTTGGTACATATAGGTCATTTTTCATTTGAAACCCTATAATGTATCCTTAAGGTAATCAGTTATATTTGTTTGCTTTTTGTAGCTAAAACGTGTGTACGTTTTATTTGCATTTGACAATGTATTCGTTTTGATACCCGATTTGAAACCAACAATCTGCAGAAAACAAGAGTTAGAAAATAAGCGTTACTTTGTTGGAATCTCCAACACGTAACAAACAAAAATGAACATTGGATCTTATAGCCGATACATTTGTCCGAAACTGGAATAAAAATACGTCGTTTTATACGATAAATCGCAATGAATGATCTCATACTAAGCGATTTGTTTTATATATAGCGTTTTCATAGGATTTAGACGCGATCGATAACTTTGGCTGTTATACCCAGTACGTCGTTAAAAGCGCTGTCTCTATAAATGGTATCTAATGTACACTACTGGCCATTAAAGTTGCTGCACCACGAAGATGACGTGCTACAGACGCGAAATTTAACCGGCAGGAAGAAGATGCTGTGATATGTAAATGATTAGCTTTTCAGAGCATTCACACAAGGTTGGCTCCGGTGGCGACACCTACAAAGTGCTGACATGAGGAAAGTTTCCAACCGATTTCTCATACAAAAACAGAAGTTGACCGGCGTTGCCTGGTGAAACGTTGTTGTGATGCCTCGTATAAGCAGGAGAAATGCGTACCATCACGTTTCCGACTCTGATAAAGGTCGGATTGTAGCCTATCGCGATTGCGGTTTATCGTATCGCGACATTGCTGCTCGCGTTGGTCGAGATCCAATGACTGTTAGCAGAATCGGTGGGTTCAGGAGGGTAATACGGAACGCCGTGCTGGATCCCAACGGCCTCGTATCACTAGCAGTCGAGATGACAGGCATCTTATCCGCATGGCTGTAATGGATCGTGCAGCCACGTTTCCCTGAGTGAACAGATGGGGCCGTTTGCAAGACAACAACCATTTGCACGAACAGTTCGACGACGTTTGCAGCAGCATGACTATCAGCACGGAGACCATGGCTGCGGTTACCCTTGACGCTGCATGACAGACAGGAGCGCCTGCGATGGTGTACTCAACGACGAACCTGGGTGCACGAATGGCGAAACGTCATTTTTTCGGATGAATCCAGGTTCTGTTTACAGCATCATGATGGTCACATCGCGGTGAATGCACATTGGAAGCGTGTATTCGTCATCACCATACTGGCGTATCACCCGGCGTGATGGTATGGGGTGCCGTTGGTTACACGTCTCGGTCACCTCTTGTTCGCATTGACGTCTCTTTGAACAGTGGACGTTACATTTCAGATGTGTTACGACCCGTGGCTCTACCCTTCATTCGATCCCTGCGAAACTTTACATTTCAGCAGGATAATGCACGACCGCATGTTGCAGGTCCTGTATGGGCCTTTCTGGATACAGAAAAAGTTCGACTGCTGCCCTGGCCAGCACATGCTCCAGATCTCTCACGAATTGAAAACGTCTGGTGAATGGTGGCCGAGCAACTGGCTCGTCACAATACGTCAGTCAGTACTCTTGATGAACTGTGGTATCGTGTTGAAGCTGCATGGGCAGCTCTGTTTGACTCAATGCCCAGGCTTATCAAGGCCGTTATTATGACCGGAGGTGGTTGTTCTGGGTACTGATTTCTCAGGATCTATGCATCCAAATTGCGTGAAAATGTAATCACATGTCGGTTCTAGTATAATATCTTTGTCCAATGAATACTCGTTTATCATCTGCATTTCTTCTTGGTGTAGCAATTTTAATGGCCAGTAGTGTAGTTGGAAAGTCAAGGAGAGGTGCATCTTCAGTGGAACCTGCTAGAGTTGGACAAACCCTGAAGTAAAGGAACAAAATGTAAGAAATTGGGATGACTTCGTCGTAAAATATAAATAAGGCAGGGTACTAGCCTATAGAAGGACGAACTGAGACAGATTTTCGCACTAACCCACGCTCGTTATTAACGATCTCTAATCTGCTTGTGTCTCAGATGGTTTCGACGTTTACGGGAATGCTCGCAGGTTCTCCATACCCGTCTGAGAAATGCAACCCACGAACATTTAGTTACGTGAACACAAAGTACATATATAGCAGTATTCTACACAGGGTGTACTTTTGGGTCAAACTGAAACAAGTGACAGTGAGTCCACACCCGATTATATTGAGACAGTGAACCAACGGTCGGAAACGTACATTTAATGTGTTACGAACATGCCTAGCGTATAAAACATAACGACGTATTTCATATTAAATGTTCTAAGTGTCGGCCGCCAGTCTCAATGCACGCATAGCAACGGCGCGTGAAGTTCCGCCGCATTCTTGACGATATATTCGTTTTGACAACTGACTTGAAACCAACAATCTGCAGAAAACAAAGAGTTTGAAAATAAACATTACATTGTTTGAATCCCCAAACACGTAACAAACGTAACTAGTTGGAGTCACGAACGATAGCGGTCGAGTTTAGGCTTGTTCTGCGCACCTACGTCAGATATATTCCGACAGCCAATGAGTGTTCAGTAGTGTTCTGAGCGCTCTGATCTGAATGCCTTAGCCGAGTGGAGTGGCCGCGCGGTTCGAGGCGACATGTCACGGATTGCCTCTCCCGCTGGAGGTTCGAGTCCTCCCTCGGGCAGGGGTGTGTGTGCGTGTTGTTCTTAGCTTAAGTTACATTAAGTTAGTTTAAGTAGTGTGTAAGTCTAGGGACCGATGACCTCAGCAGTTTGGTCTCTTAGGAATCCACACACATTTGAACATTTGAATGCCGTAGCTAATACGAGCTTAAACAAGATCGTAGCGAATTGTTTAATGAATTTATATTTCATTTATTGCGAGTTGTCATTGCCGATGGTGGTGGTAAGTGATAAAGTCTGCATAAGTAAGCGAGAGACATAATTTGCTGGTTATACGCTTCCTTCAAGCGAAAAGCACACGCATGCGCGTACTGCAACTGTCGCCTGGAGTGTTCAACAACGCCATTCCCGTGCGTGCCTCGACATGCACGGACCACCGACCGTGGGTCGGACTATAGTGTCTGTTGTACCAAGAGACAGGCAGCTTGGGCACTAGAAAGCAGGTCTTCATCCGTTTCTGTGCGGGCTTCATACACCAACGTCTTGACATAGCCCCAGAGGAAAAAGCCCAGAAGCGTGAGATCAGTGATCTCACTGGCCATGAGACAGGAGCGCCCCTTCCAATCCAAGGACGAGGGTACGTGTTGTTCAGGTGCTCTCGGACATTAGCAGCGAAATGAGTTGGTGCACTGTTGTTTCAAACCACATTCTCAGACAACGCAGCATGCAGTCTCCAAGAACTACATGTGCAGTTGCAATACATGCACCGAGACTGGCTTTTGAACATCTACTATGAGCTGCATTGTTGTTGTGCAGTGTATGCTGTGTATGTCCATAACACAATAAATATGCATTTCCGACCATTGGTTCCCTATCTCAGTGTAATCGGTTGTGGTCCCCCTGTCACCTATGTCAATCAATCCAAAAGGTTTAAGACACACTGTATACGCCACACCAGTATAGAAGAGTTCCAGTCTGCTACATCTCATCCCAAGGGGACATATCTAGCACCAGGCTGCAGGCTGCTGTAGAACTCTCGATTCTTTTGAGCCATATTCCACTGAACTGGGAGCCATACAAAGGGTTTTCCAGTCGAGTATTTAGAAGTAGGTTACCATTCCACGACCAAAGAGGTCCAGACAATTTTTTCTTTTTTTTTGGCCGGGGGGTGGGGGGTTGGGGGATGGTTCAGTTCTGTTCAACTACAAGATATTGATTCAGATTATTATTGCAAAATATCAGCAGCTGAACTGTCATAAACTGCTTCAACGTTTAGAATTGTAACTCAGGTTGCATCTACTAAAAATTTTCGTACTATGGTGGTACTTAGAAGTGGAATGTTGGGTTGAGAGATGTGCAACAACATTCAGGAAGCATTTTTATTAATCACGTAAAATTTTTAACCTGCAGATCGAAGTAAAGAGACGCCTGTTCCCAAGTCTCTACTCCCCCTTCCCCCAAGTTAATCATACAATACAATACACAGCTTGTATCACAATTAAAACGACCTAAAAATCTCAGAACTTTGGCACCATTTACATTTGCCTCTTTAAAACAATTAAATAACGTGCGTTATTATTTCAAATGCAGTTAGATTAAAAAATCCGCCTCAGACAATAATCACCAGACGTTTTAAGAAACACAGTATGGCCAAAATACAGCCACACAAAATACTCGATACTAGTGTTGTGCTCTACCAAAATTACGGTTCGGTCGTTTTGGTACAGTACATACAAAACTTAGTAAATGGTAGGATTACCAGTAGTAATGGTAGGGACAGAAACGTAAGTGAATATATGAGAGAGAAACCGGGAGCCGAAGACTTCTCTTTGTTTTTTGATTGTTTGTTTGTTTGTTTTACACGTAACTAGACCATACATCATTCAGTGTTAGTTCACTTTGCATTCTGTATCCTTACAAAATATAAATTGCATATTTCAAGTAATAAAAATTGGTTGATTGAGGAAATTCTGCGCTTTTGTGTAACCAAAGCATGTACTTCTGATGCAAGAATAGTATACATGCACAAACATAAAAAATGTATATTATTATTTTCTGTACACCATAGAAAGTTCTTCAACATGATCAAAGGCAAGAGTTTCCTCTTACTGCTGATAAGTGCGAAAGTTTTTATGAATAACAGAAACGTGTTTTATATAACCTCGACGAAGAATTGAAGATATGTTTGATACGTTTTTGTTGTGCTTTTTTTATATTTTATCGTTTTTTAAAAGAAATTACGTTTTCTGGTGCGATATGATACGTCTGTATTGTTTTTTATTTGTATTACATCCCTCTGTTTCACGTTACAGATCAACAGTTTTCGAATAAACGTGAATTAAATATTGACCACTTTTGTTTTGCTATAAACACTGCTTATTTATAAGTACAAGTCAGGTGGATAACTGTGTACAACAAAACTGTTCTATGGGTTAGGGGGCTCTTTATAGAAATCCTCTTTCAGTTTCTAGACAGCTCGCCACAAGCTCGGTTTCTAGAGGAATCCGGTAAGACACTGATAGCATAAGTAAAAAACGCGATCGAAAGTAGCTAACGTCCGATGGGTATGCAACACACATACCATACAGGAAAGGTGTTATCGATTTTAACTGACCAAAGGTATTATGGAAACTACCGTGATAGTTTACTTGTGATAGTTTACGGTAGTCTATGGTAGTTTTACAACTCTATACAGTGCCCAAAACACTGGGAATAAAGATGGATATCAGTTAACACAGATGAGAGTAGAAAACAAACGCAACTACTGTCATTCAAACGGCAACCTAAGTCAGCATGGAACTGTCACCATGTCAGTAGTGAGTAGAAAACATTTGTACGAAAGAAGAACACAATCACCTTTAAAGCCGTCAATGGCGACGTTTATACGTCGTCCTGTAAACTAGTGACCCTAATACCCAATAAGTCCCTAGCGAGCCAAAAATACAATACACTTGAGGTCCATTTCATACGAGCCAAAGTGAGCTGACCTCGACGCAAAATACACGCCAGCGGCAAATCTCGATGGTAAGTTCATCTCGTCGCAAGGTAAGGCATGTGGCACAGTCCACTCAAGGGCCGCCGCGCCTTTGCGATGACAGACGATGTTTTCTTGCTGATACACTGAAGCGCCAAAGAAACTGGTATAGGCATGCGTATTCAAATACAGAGATATGTAAACAGGCAAAATACGGCGCTGCGGTCGGCAACGCCTATATAAGACAAGTGTCTGGTGCAGTTGCTAGATCGGTTCTGCTGCTACTATGGTAGGTTATCAATATTTAAGTGAATTTGAACGTGGTGTTACAGTCGGCACACGAGCGATGGAACATAATATCTCCGAGGTAGCGATGAAGTGGGTATTTTCCCGTGCGACCATTTCACGAGTGTACCGTGAAAATCAGGAATCCGGTAAAACATCAAATCTCCGATATCGCTGGGGCCGGAAAAAGATCCTGAGAACGGGACCAACGACGACTGAAGAAAATAGTTCAACGTGAGAGAAGTGCAACCCTTCCACAAATTGCTGCAGATTTCAATGCTGGGCCATCAACAAGCGTCAGCGTGCGAACCATTCAACGAAACGTCATCGATATGGGCTTTCGGAGCCGAAGGCCCACTCGTGTACCCTTGATGACTGCGATACAAAGCTTTACGCCTGGCTTGGGCCTGTCAACACCAGCAATGTACTGTTGATGACTGGAAACATTTTGCCTGCTCGGGCGATTCTCGTTTCAAATTTCATCGAGCGGATGGACGTGTACGGGTATGGAGACAACCTCATCAATCCATGGACCCCGCACGTCACCAGGGGACTGTTCAAGCTGGTGGAGGCTTTGTAATGGTGTGAGGCACGTGCAGTTAGGATAATATCGGACCCCTGATACATTTAGATATGACTCTGATAGTTGACACGTACGTGAGCATCCTGTCTGATCACCTGCATTCATTCATGTCCATTGTTCATTTCGACAGACTTAGGCAATTCCAGCAGGACAATGCGACACCCCACACGTCCAGAATTGCTACAGAGTAGTTCCAGGAGCACTCTGAGTTTAAACATTTCCGCTGGTCTCCAAACTCCCCAGCCATGAACATTATTGGGCATATCTGGGTGCCTTGGAACGTGCTGTTCAGAAGAGATCCCCACCCCCTCGTACTCTTACAGATTATGCACAGCCCTGCAGTATTCATGGTGTCAGTTCCCTCCAACACTACTTCAAACATTAGACGAGTCCATGCCACGTCGTGCGTGCTCGTGGGTGCTCTACACGATATTAGCCAGGTGTACCAGTTTCTTTGGCTCTTCAGTGTAGCTCGGAGGAGTCCACACTAGGATTGCTGCGCCACCGGAAAGGGCCTCCTCAGTAGTTGGCTGTACCTCGCGCCAGTAAAACGCCTGGCTGCGCCGAAAGGATGGCAGTTATTGCTGAAACAACCGGTTTTCGGTTATACCGTTGTTTTTCAAGCCAGTTTAACCCGACTATTAAAACCGCTCAAAGTAACTGGTTCCTGAAATAACCGATTTTCGGTTCTTTATTCCTGTTATTTCCTGTGAAATCGAACAAAGTTTGAATAAATTAGACTCCCTCAGTTTCAAAATTCATAGAGTCGAAATATTAAATTTAATACGCTAATAAAAGAAAAATTATCCCGTCCATCGTTCGCCGTTTTTCTCTAAAAGTGATAAGAGGTTAACTACTACAAAAAAATCACCATGATTCTCCTACTGATTCTAATTTTTTGAAACAGTTGAATTATACCCGTATTTGGACAATACGATTAGCTGATGCTAAAGAGTGGAAACTGAGGTTAAAGTACTCTACTTAACATGTAAATTTGTCCGTTTTTTAGGGCTACAAGCAGAAAAAGGCACGTTATATAGACGCAGGCAGCAGATCAGTTGCTTTCAGTTGTTATTGTGAACAATGGATGAACTCTTACGTTTTAAGTTTTCTTCTTATATTATGTCACAAGTTTGTTGTGGCTCCTCCCGTTTTTAATCTTTTAAAGCAAATGTAGCACTGATCTTCATTGATGCCGCGCTTCGTAAGAACTTCCCGATTAGGGGTTCTGCCATTCCTTAATAAAACTGATGTCCAACAACGACAGTGAGAAACTACCATACACACCAGACGGCTCAAGTGTTGCACACTGAAATGTGCACTCGTACCATCTAGTAACAGGTACATTATTGTCTCTTGGCATTGTTATGCTGATTGATTTTCATATTTTCTATAACAGCGCAGTACTTCAAAGCGATGGAAATTTGACGAATAAAAAAGTCCTCGTTCATTAGAAAAGGTTTATTTAAAAAGTAAAAATTTAAGCACTACTGCTATGACTAATTGATATTTCGGTTATTAGTAAAAAAACCACCTGATACAACCGAGAACAAACAAATACTGAAAAATACCGATTATTGCGAACTAAAACACCGGTATCGGTTTTAAGTGATCAGTTTTTCTCAGCCCTATCGCGCCGACGTTTCGGAATTGACAACACGTAACCATACCCAGCCGGCTACAGAAAAACCTGACTGCCCGTGTTCTACCACTCTGAAAGTAGCTACTCATGTGTGCTACGCATGTCTACTCCCATTTCGCTTGCTTATCCTCATTTCGCTTGCTGGTTTTGTTACTGCTTGTTGTTTTATATTAGCTGCTGGAATTTATTTATTTTTTACATATTTTATGCTATTAAAGAGATGAATACAGCAATCGGTTAAAAATGGTATAGGTTGCAATAGTTATTTGCAGGTGAAGAAGCTTGCACGGATTAGAATAGTTTGGAGAGCTGCATCAAGTAAGTCCTCAGAATGAAGACGACAACAACCACACTGTTGTTACGGTGATGACTGTCACTGTTTAAATAGCCTGCTATTTCTTGTGCATTACTTTGGTTTTAAGGAACGAGAGGCACCGTAATGTAAATGTAAATACACTTAAACTCTTAAACAGGGTTGACATCCTTTACGATTCTAATGGCCTTTTTTGTATTCTGAAAACTATTTTAGTTGCTGCCGAATTAATCCAGACTATGTATCCACATTTAAGCCGGGAAAGAAAGTAGGCATAGTAGGTGTTCTTAATCGCTTCTCCACATAACATTCGCATTTCGAATGACACTGAAGCTGATACTACTTACATTTTCCACCACAAACTCAGTGACGGAATTCATAAGTATTCTCGATCAGAAGGCAAGTCCTACTGCTAGATCTCAAACTGAGGTGGTAGGCACACACTCAGCAGGCATATAGCACGATATTAAAAGTGGTTTCATCCTTCACAAATTATGAACCATTATAAGTGATAAATAGTTGCATGCTACACTCATGCTACTTTCTTCTGTAACAATTTTCTCTGCGGAAACTACAATGTACAATAACAGTATTCGCCGACCGGTGTGGCCGTGCGGTTCTAGGCGCTTCAGTTTGGAACCGCGTGACCGCTACGGTCGCAGGTTCGAATCCTGCCTCGGGCATGGTTGTGTGTGATGTCCTTAGGTTAGTTAGGTTTAAGTAGTTCTAAGTTCTAGGGGACTGATGACCTGAGACGTTAAGTCCCATAGTGCTCAGAGCCATTTGAACCATTTGAACTAACAGTATTCCTGTGCAAAAGAAAACAACCAGAATCGTCAAAGGAATATTGAATTCGTCACAATCATGTAGGCCACCATTCTCAGTGATTTACAGCATTAATTGTATTACCACTGCAAGTAGGAATCAACATGGGTTTCGAAAAAGATGATCGTGTGAAACCCAGCTCGCGCTATTCGTCCACGAGACTCAGAGGGTCATAGACACGGGTTCCCAGGTAGATGCCGTGTTTCTTGACTTCCGCAAGGCGTTCGATAGGGTTCCCCACAGTCGTTTAATGAACAAAGTAAGACCATATGGAATATCAGACCAATTGTGTGATTGGATAAGGAGAGTTCCTAGATAGCAGAAAGCAGCATGTCATTCACAATGTAGAGCAGTCTTCCGAAGTAAGAGTGATTTCAGGTGAACCGCAGGGGAGTGTCGTAGGACCGTTGCTATTCACAATATACATAAATGACCTCGTGGATAACATCGGAAGTTCACTGAGGCTTTTTGCGGATGATGCTGTGGTATATCGAGAGGTTGTAACAATGGAAAAATGTACCGATGTGCAGGAGGATCTGCAACGAATTGACACATGATGCAGGGAATGGCAATTGAATCTCAATGTAGACAAGTGTAATGTGCTGCGAATACATAGAAAGAAAGATACTTTATCATTTAGCTACAGAATAGCAGGTCAGTAACTGGAAGCAGTTAATTCCATAAATTATCTGGGAGTACGCATTAGGAGTGATTTAAAATGGAATGATCATATAAAGTTGATCGTCGGTAAAGCAGATGCCATTCATTGGAAGAATCCTAAAGAAATGGAATCCGAAAACAAAGGAAGTAGGTTACAGTACACATGCTCGCCCACTGCTTGAATATTGTTCACCAGTGTGGGATCCGTACCAAATAGGGTTGATAGAAGAGATAGAGAAGATCCAACGGAGAGCAGCGCGCTTCGTTATAGGATTATTTAGTAATCGCGAAATCGTTACAGAGATGACAGATAAACTCCAGTGGAAGACTCTGCAGGAGAGACGCTCAGTAGCTCGGTACGGGCGTTTGTTAATGTTTCGAGAACATACCTTCACCGAGGAGTCAAGCAGTATATTGCTCCCTCCTACGTATATCTCGCGAAGAGACCTTGAGGATAAAATCAGAGAGATTAGAGTCCACACAGAGGCATACCGACAATCTTTCTTTCCACGAACAATACGAGACTGGAATAGAAGGGGGAACCGATAGAGGTACTCAAAGTACCCTCCGCCACACACTGTCAGGTGGCTTGCGGAGTATGGATGTAAATGTAGATGTAGAAGCTAAAAAATGCCTTATTCTAAACGCAAACAAAAGCTGGTTGCGTCATTATCACAAAGACGTGTTGTACACAGGCATGAACTGGCATGCGGTAGTAATCTAGACTTCGTTTTTCAAATGGCTCTGAGCACTATGGGACTTAACATCTATGGTCATCAGTCCCCTAGAACTTAGAACTACTCAAACCTAACTAACCTAAGGACTGCACACAACACCCAGTCATCACGAGGCAGAGAAAATCCCTGACCCCGCCGGGAATCGAACCCGGGAGCCCGGGCGTGGGAAGCGAGAACGCTACCGCACGACCACGAGCTGCGGACAGACTTCGTTTTTAGACTGAATAAATCTTAATAGTTTTAACTTCGCTGGGATGAAGATTTCAACGAATTATCATAACTAGTGATACAGATGCCTAGAAAAATCTTTGAACTTTGTGTCATACACCAAGTGCTAATAGAAGCGTTTATCAAATTTGAAAGTTTTTTACTTGGTTCACAGAAACAATTATACAACAGTAAAGTAATTTATGGGCATATAGTAATAATTATATCTAAAATTAAACAATTACCCAACATTAAAGTAATTTATGTGCATAGAGTAATAATTACGTTTAAAATATCAATAAAAGTATATTTAAAGTAATCCCCAATGCGCCAGTAGGGTATGGAAGTTTTTTGTAATAACTTTTCGAGGAAAGCTTCGATACCGTAATATAACAGTTAACTTGACCACGTACGTTACAACAAACGTTAACTACTGCTTAATCTTGAGTGGGCTTGTGGAACAGGGTCACAAACATGTGTTGCGAAAATAGCAATCACACTCTTTCTGTCTGTCAGGCCAAAGTTCTTAACCACAACTGAAATGTAATTAGCACTATATTTTTCCATTAATAGCAGTCAGCCATTTTAGTACAATCGCTAATTTATCTTGTGCCTACACGAATTTTATAGCTACGAATACACAATCTAGCACAAGTTCAATGTCATCTGTTCTTCTTTCGTTGCAGCCAGGTGTGTACAGTAGCTAGTGACGTGATACCGATATCCAGTCCAAAACGTGAATCCAGTCAGGCGTTTTACTGGGGCGAGACACTCCCCTCAGTAGCTGCGGCGAGCGAGTGCACTTCTTTAGTGGTGTGCGCTGGAAGCGCCAGCGCCGTTCGACGAGTATTTAAAACAACTCGGTCACGTGACAGAATTGTGCGTAGATGAAAGCGCTGTAGCACAAAAATTCCGACGCTTAAGTATGTTGACATATATCATGAGTATTTAGCGTCTATAAAGTTATAAGACAGTCCACTTCAAGTGCTTCCTTTCTCAGCATAATTGATATGGAAGGACAGAACTTTACAAAACCTGGCACGGATCTGAATAAAAGGGGCAAATCAGTAGTCAGTGTTTTAGGGCTAAATATAAGAAGCATTTTGCGAAGTATTGACGGCATGCATACCACTTATATAGTTCTACGGATGAACAAATAAATAAATTCTGGCGTAAAATAACCAGAAGTAAGATCACGGTACCAGATAATAATAAGCATCTTCCCTGTAATGACATACCCAGTTCCTTTTTTTTCTTGGCAAGGTTGTCTGTCACCTCCAGTGGTGTAACAGATCCTGAACGGTGAATGGACAAGAGGGCTAATCCATTTAGTGTTCTCAGAAAGGATAACTCAACTAGTACAGCAGTATACATTATTTGTTGAACTTGTAAATATTAGAAAATAATAATCTAATAATTGCTGTATGAGAATGTAAGACAACATACTTCAAAACTTCCCTGTCCTATTGAATTTATTAGGTATGTCTCGCTTCTCTGTAAATTGGAAATGACCTCTCTGCTGTGGTTGTCGACACATGAAGTGTTGCCAACCTTCAGAAGGCTGTTGATATTTGGATACACTTCTTCGTTGCATAACTGCAGTGCTTCCATGACAGATGGAGGTTCGGAATCTTTTTTCACAGATCTACTTCCCCAGAAATATATCTCAGCAAGAATGTCTTCCACTACACATTCTATATCTTCAATGTAGAGTTCAATTAAGGCCTTGAACTCTTCTCGTCACAGTTTAAGAGTTTTTCACTGGTTGAGATTGGAAACAGTGAAGAAAATCCAGACAGCGCTTTCTTATTTTCAGTAAACTTTAACTTTATATTATAAAACAATGTAAAAATGGAATAGAGACCGCCCCTCCGTAGTACTCTTCAGGTACATGCATCAAGCAGTCTGGTCTGTTTTTTTTGGATCTTAAAGAAGACTGATACGTCCAGCTGTTGACAAATTGCAGTTGCTCTCTCAAAACCAGCCCGCAGAATTCTTTCCCCAACGGTTCTGTCTTCCGTAGCACTGCCTCTATTTTTAATGCGTTTACAAAGTTGCGGCTGGTCCCGGTGGAGGTTCGAGTCCCCCCTAGGGCATGGGAGTGTGTGTTTGTCCTTAGGATAATTTAGGTTAAGTAGTGTGTAAGCTTAGGGACTGATGACCTTCGCAGGTAAGTCCCATAAGATTTCACACACATTTGAACATTTTTTTGAACATTTACAAAGTCACTAAAAACAAACTACTTGTGCAGTTTACTTGAGACATGAAATTTCGGAGGAGGCAGGCAACCATGATTATACTACAACGTAATATTGTATTGAAGCTGAATTAGTCACTTCAAACAAGCTATACACCCGGTGAAAAATGACTTCATTACCCAAATTGCTCAATTTACGCGTTTCCATTTGTTTCCAACAACACATGAGAACAAATCTGTACTTACAATGTGCAAATATATAACAAGCGTTAACAAAGTACAAAATACAATACATGAAAACCCATCCAAGCGCACAGAGGGCCACAGGGCTAGCTCTACAGTGTGTTTTACAATTCACGTTACACACATCTACCGTTTGTAGAGGGGATTTAGTAAATCGAGTTTTACATAGGAACCCATGTCCGGAAACGTCGTTCAACGACGCTACGGAGCGTCACAGGCGCCGGTAAATGTATCCATATACAGGGCGAATCTGTGATGATGTTACAGTCGTTCTAGGATGATTGAGGCGGCCGGGGTGGCCGAACGGTTCTAGGCGCTACAGTCTGGAGCCGCGCGACCGCTACGGTCACAGGTTCGAATCCTGTCTCGGGCATGGATGTGTGTGATGTCCTTAGGTTAGTTAGGATTAAGTAGTATTAAGTTATAGGCGACTGATGACCTCAGAAGTTAAGTCCCATAGTGCTCAGAGCCATTTGAACCATTTTTTTTTTTTTTTTTTTTTTTTTGATGATGGTAAAGGATAAATGTATCACTTGAGATTGGAGTCCCTGATTCGGAAGCTAACGAGTCGAAAATTATAAGCGCAAACCGTTCTCATACCTCTGAAAGTGAAATACTTAAACTGGTACTGTTGTTTCTAACATTGTAGTGTAGGCAGCTTTTAGAGGTGGTAATATGGGTCAAAACAAGAAACAGTGTCTAGTAAATACGGGCTCTAAAATGCACACCTTAAGAGCTGTGAGCACTTGTCCAATAGAGGAGATATGTTGCACACTAGCTTCTCAGGTACGTATTTTAGAGTCTATGTTTACTGAAGATTTTTTCCTATTTTTGTCCTATAGTAGCGCCTTCGAAAGTTGCCTACCCTACAGTCTTAGCAAAAACAGTACCAGTGCATGTATTTCACTGTCAGAGGTTCAAAATGGTTCAAATGGCTCTGAGCACTATGGGACTTAACATCTGTGGTCATCAGTCCCCTAGAACTTATAACTACTTAAACCTAACTAACCTAAGGACATCACACACATCCATGCCCGGGGCAGGATTCGAACCTGCGACCGTAGCGGTCACGCGGTTCCAGACTGAAGCGCCTAGAACCGCACGGCCACACCGGCCGAATATATTTTTGTGATCAGCGAGATATGCTTACTTTTTGCTCGTGACTAGGTGGATCGTTAACTATCCAAACTATGTTAGCAGCCGTGGCTTGTACTTTCTTAAATATCATCTTTTTCTACCCTATAGTCAACCTAATATATTGTTCATATAACAACAATGTACCGAGCATTGGCATTTTCCCGACTCTTGATTAATCTCCTGCACTTAAATACCGTTTTACAAGCATTTACACCATCCTTATTTCCTACCTGTCCCCAGCCCCATCACAGTCCTACCGCCCGTCAACCCCCCCCCCCCCCCCACCTTCCCCACCCACACGACCTTTCTCTCCCCCCTATCCTCCCCCTCTCCCCTCGAGCTCTGTTTCCAGTACTTAAAATCGAAAATTGTTTCTAGATAGGTTACTATTTTATGTAATTAGTCTTAATGTTATGGTTCTGGTGTAATTCATTATCTGTTCTGGACAGCCAACATAACAACTCTGCAATCAATTCTTTCACCTTATTCAAATATTTTATTCTCCTTGATGAAACTCGATTTTATTCTGTTTCCTGTTGCTGAATCTCCCTTACCTCTAAGCCAAAATTGTTTTAAGATACGTCACTGCTTGGTGGGATTATTTTCAGTGTTTTCGTTGATGTAAATCTGTATCTGCATTGGACAAATAACATAGGCACTCTGTAATTAATTCTTTCACCTTACTCGAAGTTTTATTTTCTCTGGTGTAGTCTATGTTATATTCTGTTGATTGTTCATCTGTTACTCCAGTTGCTTTTACTGACGTGTTCTGCCAGGTGGTTTATGCATGTAGTACAGCTTATTATTAGACACACCAAAAAAGTTTTGCATCACCACGGTTCCGAGAGTTCCGGAACCTGTACAGAAAATAGGAATACAGGTCAACATAAACATCATTTCCACCCGTTTCATTGCTCATGAAAACCACACATTGCATGTTGTACCTCCATACAGCGAGACCTTCAGAGGTGGTGGTCCAGATAACTGTACACACCGGTACCTCCAGTACCCAACAGCACGGCCTCTTGCGTTGCTGCTTGCCTGTGTTCGTCGTGGCATACTATCCACAAGTTCATCAAGGCACTGTTGGTACAGATTGTCCCACTCGTCAAAGGCGATTCAACGTAGATCCCTCAGAGTGGTTGGTGGATCACGTCGTCCATAAACAGCCCTTTTAAATCTATCTCTATCTATAGGGTTCATGTCTCGAGAACATCCTGGCCACTCTAGTCGAGCGATGTCGTTATCCGGAGGGAAGTCGTTCAAAAAAAGGGCACGATGGGGGCGCGAATTATCGTCCATGAAGACGAACGCCTCGCCAATATGCTGCCGATATGGTTGCACTAAAGGTCGGAGGATGGCATTCACGTATCGTTCAGCCATTACGGCGCCTTCCATGACCACCAGCGGCGTACGTTGGCTCCACATAATGCCACCCCAAAACAGCAGGGAACCTCCACCTTGCTGCTCTCGCTGGACGGTATGTGTAAGGCGTTCAGCCTGACCGGGTTGCCTCCAAACACGTCTCTGACGATTGTCTGGTTGAAGGCATATGCGACACTCATCGGTGAAGAGAACGTGATGCCACTCCTGAGCGGTCCATTCGGCATGTTGTTGGGCCCATCTCTACCGCGCTGCATGGTGTCGTGGTCGCAAAGATGGACCTCGCCAAGGACGTCGGGAGTGAATTTGCGCATCATGCAGCCTATTGCACACAGTTTGAATCTTAACACGACGTCCTGTGGCCGCACGAAAAGCATTATTCAACACGGTGGCGGTGCTGTCAGGGTTCCTCGGAGCCATAATCCGAAGATAGCGGTCATCCACTGCATTAGTAGCCCTTGGGCGGCCCGAGCGAGGCATGTCATCGGCAGTATCTGTCTCTCTGAATGTCCTTGTCCGAACAACACCACTTTGGTTCACTCTGAGACGCCTGGACACTTGCCTTGTTGAGGGCCCTTCCTGGCACAAAGTAACAATGCGGATGTGATCGAACCGCAGTATTGACCGTCTAGGCATGGTTGAACTGCACACAACACTAGCCGTGTACCTCCTTCCTGGTGGAATGACTGGAACTGATAGGCTATCGGATCCGCTCCGTCTAATACGCGCTGCTCATGCATCGTTGTTTACATCTTTGGGCGAGTTTAGTGAAATCTCCGAACAGTGAAAGGGACTGTGTCTGTGATACAACACCCACAGTCAACGTCTATCTTCAGGAGTTTTGGGAACCGGGGTGATGGAAAATTTTTTTTGATGTGTGTATATACTACACTCTATACGCCATTCTGTCCTCTATATGCTTTTGCACTTCATCCTCTCCAATCTGTCTGCCTTGTCTACCACCCTCCTCCTGCCACCCCTACCCTATTACCAACTGGTTCTTCCCCTCCACCCTCACCTCTCGTCAATTTGTACCAAGACCATTTTAGTTTATTGCAAAAAAATTTTTCTTGCTGGTTAAATAGAAGAACTGTTGCAATCATGTATGGCCTTTTGTACCAGTATACTTGCTTTACTAAAAACTTGTTTGTATAATCCTGTACCCTTTCCTGCTGGATATGTTTGACTCAGTTTAATTACTAGCTGCCTAGATAGCAATATTTTTATTTTGTCTGTGAACTGTTTGTGTACTTTGTTCATTATACAGGACATAGTAATACGTATTGTCATTGTACATTTTACTACTACTCTTTCTATTCTTCATACCATGTCTTTCTTTGACACTCACTGAGCCCCGTTTTCCCTTTACCCTCCTCCTCTTCCTCTCCACCCCCCACCACACCAACCCCCCCCCCCCACCCCCTCAGTCTCTAACCTCCCTAGTTCTTACCTGAAACACCCTATTTTTACCTGGGTGCTATGATCCACTATTACTTTCACCTCCCGCAAGAAAATATTTAGTTAAACCTATCCTTTACAGTAGATTACACTTTGTGTTTGTTACTCTACACCAGACGTGTTGACCACAACCTTTGTAAAAATAGTTTGACATTTTTGTATACGAAGCGTCAGATATTAAACCCATGGTGCCAATATATAACCCCTGCCCTCCGGTAGACCTTATCTTCCTTTCCTCTCTGCCTCCCTACGAAAGCTATTAATCTGTCAGCTTATGTTATATACACATCTAGTGACGCGCGTATCCTGTGCCCTCTGTGCACTTGGGTAGGTTTTCATGCGTTGAATTTTCTACTTCGTTAATGCCTGTTACATTTTTTAATATTCTATGTACAGATTTGTTGGCATCTTAGTTTTAAATATTTTCTGAGGGAAATAAATCTAGAACTTGTCAGTGAGCAATTTGAGTAATAAAGTCATTTTTCACCTGTTGTATGACTCTTCTGAAGTGACCAAATCAGCTCCAATAGAATACTACATTATAAACTATTTATGGTTTATTTAAATGACAGTCTCAGTCGTAATATTGAATTTATGATACAAAAATTGTATTTATTGGCATCTAAGGTCAGCATAATTAAATTAACACAATTATTTAATATCGCTTCATTCGTCCAAAATATAGGTGACAAATTTACCCTGAAATATCGCTTGGGGTAAATTGGACAAACAACACAATCTCAGTGACGCAGAGTACTGCAACTCTCTTCTTGCTATCAGTTGCCGGCCGGAGTGGCCGTGCGGTTCTAGGCGCTACAGTCTGGAGCCGAGCGACTGCTACGGTCGCAGGTTCTAATCCTGCCTCGGGCATGGATGTGTGTGATGTTCTTAGATTAGTTAGGTTTAATTAGTTCTAAGCTCTAGGCGACTGATGACCTCAGAAGTTAAGTCGCATAGTGCTCAGAGCCATTTGAACCATTTTTCTTGCTATCAGTATGAGGAAATGTCGGTTAACCTCATGTAAACACACATACTCAGTATTGGTCAGTGATCCTTGGACACAGCCACTGGTGTTGTTATGCCACTGGAAATATGTCTAGCTTACACTGAGGAGACAAATTTATGGGATACCTCTTAATATCGTGTCTGTCCACCTTTTGCCCACCGTAGTTCAGAAACTCGATGTGTCATGGACTCAACAAGTCCTTGGAAGTCCCCTGCAGAAATATTGAGCCATGCTGTCACTATACCCGTCCATAATTGTTAGAGTGTTGCCGGTGCAGGATTTTGTGCAGGACCTGGCCTTTCGATTGTGTCCCACAAATGTTCGATTGGACTCATGTCTGAGATCTGTGTGGCCAAATCATTCCCACAAATCATCCAAATTGTTCTTCAAACAAATCGCGAACAACTCTGGCCCGATGACATAGCGCATCGTCATCCATAAAAATTCCATCGTTGTTTGGGAGCATGAACTCCATGAATGGCTGCAAATGGTCTCTAAGTAGCCGAACATAACCATTTCCAGTCAGTGATTGGTTCAGCTGGAGCAGAGGACCCAGTCGACCCCATGTAAGCACAGCCCACACCATTATGGAGCCATCACCAGCTTGCACAGTGTATTGTTGAAAACTTGGGTTCATGGCTTCGTGGGGTCTGGATCTCTAGCGTCGGCTCTTACCAACTGAAATCAGGACTCATCTGACAAGGCCACGGTTTTCCAGTCATGTAAGATCCAACGGGTATGGTCACGAGCCGAGGAGAGGCGCTGCAGGCGATGTCGTGGTGTTACCAAAGGCACTCGCTTCGGTCGTCTGTTGCCACAGACCATTAACCCCAAATTTCGCCGCACTGTACTAACGGATACGTTCGTCGTACGTCTCACATTGATTCCTGTGGTTATTTCTGGCAGTGTTCTTAACACTGACAACTCTACGCAAACGTCACTGCTCTCGGTCGTTAAGTGAAGGCCGTCGGCCACTATGTTGGCTGTAGTGAGAGGTAAGGCATGTAATTTCGTGTTCTCGGCTCTCTCCTGAGACGGTGGTTCTCGGACTATTGAATTCCCTTATGATTACCGAAATGGAACATCCTATGCGTCTAGCTGCACCTGCCATTCCACGATCAAAGTCTTAATTTCCGTCGTGCGGCCATAGCCATATCAGAAACTTTTCACATGAATCATTTGAGTAGAAATGACATCTCTGCCAATGCAATATCATTTTATAACTTGTGTACGCGCTACTACGGCCATCTGTATGTGCACATATCGTCATCCCATGAGTTTTGTCAGCTCAATGTATAGACCTATTAGAGGTGCAACTGGGTTAAAGCACGTTTGTTCCTTAGTCTTGTGTTACTTAGTCTTGTACCTTAGTCTTGTACCATCTTTTGAGGGAACAGGGCTATAAGTAAAATTTTATTCTTATAAGGTTGTCTTTATTAAAATTATAATTAAAATAGTACTCAATTTTTCGTGTTCTCTGTTTCCTTACGGACCTCTTCACAGCATGATGATTTTCACTTGCTCGGTCTACACTTCACATATCTTTTGGTCTGCAGTCTCAAACCAAGTGATGGCATCTTTTCTTCATTGCCGTAGCTTATGACTCAACAATAATTACAAGAAACATTACACAGATAAGGACAGTAACCTGATGCATCTGTCAGCGTGATTAAGGACCCTTCGTTTCATTCTGCTAGACAAACTACAAAAAAAGAAGATAGTTACTGCGTTGATGGAGTCATTGATGTGATTACATGAAGGACAGATTTTCGTATGTATATAGGTGTGGCAGACCAGTTGCTAAATAATCGTTGAAATTCCTGATGAAAGCCTTCCGTTGTCTTTTATTTTGCACAATGCTGCTAGTTTCATATGAAAATCATTTTCAAGTATAGCCTAAACGAACAAATACAAAACGTTAGAGATTGTATAATTTGAAAAGTTAGTACAAGATTTGATATCATACTTACAGGCATAAATGGCAGGAATGTTATACCATGATGTAAACGATTTCAGGTAGCTGTTGTAGGGCAACCATAGTCAATAAATTAGTCAGCAATATAAGAATTGAACAGAGCAGTTGCCCCCGAAGGCTTATTCATATCGAGAGTTGATAAAAAACTAACAGACGAAAATAGTTCGAGCAGTAAGTGGAAAACAGACATAGATAATTCGATGTTAAAGATAAAGGAGTACACATACGGTAACAAGTGAGGCTTTAAGCTAAAAAACAGAGTGGTACAACGTAGTCTTTGGTTGAAAGTAAACAACTTACATCTGTGAAATAGATGGTAATATAAAGTGTACAACATAAATACACTCCTGGAAATGGAAAAAAGAACACATTGACACCGGTGTGTCAGACCCACCATACTTGCTCCGGACACTGCGAGAGGGCTGTACAAGCAATGATCACACGCACGGCACAGCGGACACACCAGGAACCGCGGTGTTGGCTGTCGAATGGCGCTAGCTGCGCAGCATTTGTGCACCGCCGCCGTCAGTGTCAGCCAGTTTGCCGTGGCATACGGAGCTCCATCGCAGTCTTTAACACTGGTAGCATGCCGCGACAGCGTGGACGTGAACCGTATGTGCAGTTGACGGACTTTGAGCGAGGGCTTATAGTGGGCATGCGGGAGGCCGGGTGGACGTACCGCCGAATTGCTCAACACGTGGGGCGTGAGGTCTCCACAGTACATCGATGTTGTCGCCAGTGGTCGGCGGAATGTGCACGTGCCCGTCGACCTGGGACCGGACCGCAGCGACGCACGGATGCACGCCAAGACCGTAGGATCCTACACAGTGCCGTACGGGACCGCACCGCCACTTCCCAGCAAATTAGGGACACTGTTGCTCCTGGGGTACCGGCGAGGACCATTCGCAACCGTCTCCATGAAGCTGGGCTTCGGTCCTGCACACCGTTAGGCCGTCTTCCGCTCACGCCCCAACATCGTGCAGCCCGCCTCCAGTGGTGTCGCGACAGGCGTGAATGGAGGGACGAATGGAGACGTGTCGTCTTCAGCGATGAGAGTCGCTTCTGGCTTGGTGCCAATGATGGTCGTATGCGTGTTTGGCGCCGTGCAGGTGAGCGCCACAATCAGGACTGCATACGACCGAGGCACACAGGGCCAACACCCGGCATCATGGTGTGGGGAGCGATCTCCCACACTGGCCGTACACCACTGGTGATCGTCGAGGGGACACTGAATAGTGCACGGTACATCCAAACCGTCATCGAACCCATCGTTCTACCATTCCTAGACCGGCAAGGGAACTTGCTGTTCCAACAGGACAATGCACGTCCGCATGTATCCCGTGCCACCCAACGTGCTCTAGAAGGTGTAAGTCAACTACCCTGGCCAGCAAGATCTCCGGATCTGTCCCCCATTGAGCATGTTTGGGACTGGATGAAGCGTCGTCTCACGCGGTCTGCACGTCCAGCACGAACGCTGGTCCAACTGAGGCGCCAGGTGGAAATGGCATGGCAAGCCGTTCCACAGGACTACATCCAGCATCTCTACGATCGTCTCCATGGGAGAATAGCAGCCTGCATTGCTGCGAAAGGTGGATATACACTGTACTAGTGCCGACATTGTGCATGCTCTGTTGCCTGTGTCTATGTGCCTGTGGTTCTGTCAGTGTGATCATGTGATGTATCTGACCCCAGGAATGTGTCAATAAAGTTTCCCCTTCCTGGGACAATGAATTCACGGTGTTCTTATTTCAATTTCCAGGAGTGTAGAAACAAAGGAAGTCAAGCTGATCAAAATATTTAGCAATAAATTTACTATGACTGTGAATTACATTCAACTGAACTGAATGTGGAGAAAAAATATTATTATTTTAACCAGCATAACAAAAGAAGAGGTGAGGTGGTGGGGGGTGGAACCATTATTTTAAAGTGAAATTTTAGTGATCCACTATAAGCACAGGCCAATGTAAAATAAAAAAAGATAAAGGGTAGAAGAATTTGGGGGAGGGGGGGGGGACGAGGAAGACAGGGGGAAACGGAAACCAGCAAAGCGAGATAAGTAAAATTAAAAGTGAAGCATTACCTTACACATTAATTAAGTAGGTAAATATAGGTATATCACCTGCACAAACAATGGTGGTGGGTGGTGGATGGGGACATAATGCATAAAAAAATTAGTTAAGTAGATAAATATATCTGTATTACCTGCCCTAACGCTGGAGATAATGGGAGTGAGAAAACATAAACAAGATTAATTTTGTTTATAGGTTCTCATCCCCCCCCCCCCACAGTGACTGTGCAAGTAATGGCAGTATATTTATCTACTTATTAATGTATTAGTTAATACTTGACTTTTACTTTCCCTTGCTCCCTTTGTGGGTTTTGGTTTCTTCCTCCCAACCCCTCCCCCCTAAATTCTTCTATTCTCTTTCGCTATTACCTTCTCTCTTCTTTACATTGCCCTATACTTATAGTGGATCATTAAAATTTCACTTTAAAGAAATCGTTCCACGTTCTACCCCCTCCCCACTTCTTTGGTTGTACTGGTTAAAATTAGAATATTTTTCTGAGCACTCAGTTCAGTTGACTGTACTTACTAGTCATTTTGGTCAGTTTGACTTTCTTTGTTTCTGTTTATGTCGTACACTTAATATTACCGTCTATTTCACAGACATAAGTTGTTTACTTTCAAGCAAAACGTACACTGCACAACTTCTTAGGTTAAATCTCCACTTGTTAGCATATGCTGTACTGTTTCTATCTTTAACATCGCATTACTTATACCTATTTTCTGTGTACTGTTTGACCTACTTTCGTCTGTTAGTTTGTTATTGGCTTCCAATGTGAGTAAGCCTTGTGGTGAAACTGCTCTGTACAATGTTTATATTACTAACTGTTTTGTGAACTATGGTTGGCCTACAACAGCAACTTGTAATAGCTTACATCACTGTATAATATGTCTGCTATTTATGCCTGTAGGTACGATGTTTATAACCTTACACTAACTTCTCAAACTGTACAATCTCTAACGTTCCGTGTTTTATCGTTTAGGCTATGCTTGAAAATGGTCTGTGTCCGGAACTAGTAGCACTGTGTAAAATAAAAGACAGCTGAAGGTTCTCGCTGTGAATTTAAAGTGTTTCATCGAGGACAGATATTTTGAATCCCTACCGTAAAGAGACTGAACAGGTACTTGGAGGAAAGCTGCCAACAAGATTACGCACGGCAAGGAGAGAGGGAGAGAGAGAGAGAGAGACAGAGAGAGAGAGAGAGAGTGAGAGAAAGAGAGAGATAGGGAGGCAGAAGTAGCGAATGTGTGCTCTCCTAGATTCTTGCGAAACTGAGGATCATATTGTTCAAAGCTCATAGCAATAACTCAGCGTTGATCGACACTTATATTCGGCACTGTTCCTTACACGCTGTCGCTTGGCAGCATTTATTCGCAGCGGAACATGACCCGGCTAATTAAAACACTAGCCCTTTGAGTTGAAGTGCTTCAGTTTTTTTATTATAATAGACACAGCTATTTTTTGTCGTTTATACATCTACAACTGCATCTATATGATTAATCTGCAATTCACAATCAAATGCATGGCAGAGGATTCATCGAACCACCTTGAAGCCATTTCTCTGCCGTTCTACTCTCGAACGGCGCGCGGGAGAAACGCGCATTTAAATCTCCCAGTGTGGGCTCAGATTTCTCTTATTTTATTATGTTGATCGTGCCTCCCTATGTGAGTGGACACCAACAAAATATTTTCACACTCTAAGGAGAATGTTTGCGATTGAAATTTCATGAGAAGATCCTGCCGCAACGAAAAACGCCTTTGTTTTAATTATCGCCACCCCAACTCACGTATCATATGCTTGGCGCTGTCTCTACTGTTTTACGATAGTACAAAACGAGCCGCCTTTCTTTGATCTTTATCGAAGTCCTCAATCGGTCCTATCTGATACGGATTCCACGCCGCACAGTATTACTCCTGAAGCGGACGTACAAGCATAATGTAGGCAGTTTCTTTAGTAGAACTGTTGCATTTTATCAGTGCTGTGTCAATAAATCGTAGTCTTTGGTTTGCCGTACACACAACATTATGTATGTGATCGTTCCAACTTAAGTTGTTCGTAACTGTAATCCAAAAGTATTTAGTTGAATTCACAGCCTTTAGATTAGTGTCATTTATTGTGTAACTGAAAATTCGCTGACTGCTTTTGGTACACATGTGGATAACTTCACTCTTTTCATTATTTAGAGTCAATTATCACTCTTTGCACCATACAGAAATCTTGCCTAGATTGTTTTGCAATTTGTTTTGATCATGTACATGATCTCTCGTTTATATTCTGGCTCTTTTGAAAGCCGAATTCCTGACTTAAAACAGCTTTTCTAATAGTTTATTTGTTAAACACGAAGTCTTGTTTTGTACCACAAAACATGTTAAGATTTCGCTGAGTTAGTATCTCCTTATATGAATTTCGTATTAGTGGTACAAAAATTTCTGCGTAAAAGTAAATTTATAGATATTGTTAATGGAGTACTTATCATGATTGCATCTATCACTCTTTACTCCTTTCTTCTGCCAATAAATCTGGTGATTTTAATACCGAGCACTCGAGCTTGTCCGTGAAAACATTTCCCTCTTTATGTTGGAAAAAATATTTCTATCTGACAAATGCGATAGGAAAATAATAAGGAACTACTGAGCACTCAAGATATCTGGCACAAATTCAGATGCATTGTACGTCACGCCTTAAAGACGTTGGTGCCATAAAGGGTAGTGACTCACCACAGTTTATAACTATAAAAAGAAGTTACAACGAAACCGGAGAGGGATTTATAGTAGATGCAAACGAAATCCGTCGTTTATGTCACACAAAACATTGAAGGAAATCAAAACAAGCGTAAGAGTGTTATGCTAGACGCGTTCAGTGAATTGAAGAGCAAGATTTGATAATTAGAAAAAAGAAACGAACGTACGTAAAATCAATCGATGGAGCGAAATAGTTTGGCATGCCGCAGTGGCGGAGCCGTTCTAGGCGCTTCAGTCTGGAACCGCGCGACCGCTACGGTCGCAGCTTAGAATCCTGCCTCCGACATGGATGTATGTGATGTCCTTAGGTTAGTTAGGTTTAAGTAGTTCTGAGTTCTAGGGGACTGATGACCTCCAATGTTAAGTCCCATAGTGCTCAGACACATTTGAACCATTTGAAATCGTCTGTCCAAATGCTAGTTAACTCGACGCTGAAACGGAAAATGATGAGATGAAGGCAAAAACATAAATTATGTGTCTCAAAACTACTTCACCGAAGATCACAAAGCAGTTGCTACGTTCGAGCGCCGTGAGGTTGCGAAAATATTAGATAGAGAAATAAGTGAATGCAGAAATGAAAAACAGTTCAAATCATTCGAATGAGGAAGGACCACAAGACCTGATGGGGTGCTCGTTAGATACAACACAGAATGTGTGCAGGAAACGGTCCTTTGTCTAGCATCAGTTTACCAGAAGTCACCCAAATAATGGAAAGTGCAATGTGGCTGGAAAAAGACGCAGGTTATTTCATTTCATAGGAAGTGTCGCGAAACCGATGCGCAGATGTGAGGTCAACGATCAAAATCGTGGAAATTCATGTCTGACAAAAAAAGTGAAGCACCCAGAAGAGAAGGAGGAAACGAAATGAAAGTTCACGGGTTGAGGGGGTAAGTGATGTTATTTTAGAAACTACAAATTCGAGTCAAATTTACGAGGAACTTAGCAGTATGAGCCCACTTATCAGTATAACGTTGCACCCCTTGTGGCTTGGATGCATTCAATGGTTCGATTGGTAAGGGTGTTATAAAGCAGTTGTATCCCCATGAAGTAAGCTGTCCACAGTTGTTGGAAATGGTCACTGATATTCTGGATACCGGTGCTAGGAACGAGTTGACGTCCCAGACAGTTCATAGGGACACGTGCCATGTTTGGACGAGCGTTATCTTGTTGAAGAATGGCACTATGATACTATCACGTGACGGTTGACACATGAGGTCGCAGGATGTCCGTTATGCTGTTAGAGCTCCTTTAATCACTGCGATTCGTTACCTGAAGTCACACACTATGGCTCCCCACACTATGATACCATGGAGTCACAATGCCGTACCTTTACATAACCTTGGAAGAGTGGACCTCTCCGCAGGTTGCCGCCGTGCTAACCGACGGTGGTCTGCGATTCACTGCCGAGCACAGTGCGACTTCGTCCATCAGCAGTCCGTGCTTCTAGGTCTTGGCAACACTCCAAACGCAGCTATTTGTGTTTTGGTGTTAACGGTAGCCTGCGCATGGGACAGTAATTCCATGGTTCGGGTGCTGCCAGTCTCCAGCCGATAATGCGGGATGACTCAGAATATTGTAGGAAATCCATTACTTGTTCCTGGATAGTAGGTGTGGAAGTGAAGGGTTTAGGATGTGCTTGGTACACAGTACGGCGACATTCCCTTGTGGTGGGTCAGACGTGGTCGACCTGAACACTGACGAGTATGCGTGCCCTCACACTGGAGTACAGTCCGATATCGGGCCACTGTCACATGTGGACGCCCCACAAATCTGGATGTTGCACGATTTAACCAGCTTGCTTAAAGGCAATGAGACGCCTTTCAGCCTCTCTCAGGTGCTGATAACGCTGTCTCACACGTATACGCGGGATCTTCGAGTCCTTGACAGTGATCATTCATCCTATATAGATAATCACGCCCCTTATACACCCTATAACGCCTAGTAACAACACTAAGTACGGACAGCACTCTACACTCAGGTGGCCGTTCTACCTGTAACAGAGAACTGCAACTCTTCTCATTAAATACCTGCCTATGGTGTGTACATATACGAAGATACATCCGGCCATGTCTTCTCGGTGCTTCACCTCTCTCTCCCTCTCCGTCCGAAATAGGCCAAGGAGTCGAGAGATATTCTGGGAATTAGCAACTTCTTAATGAAACGCCTCTTTTCACTATAGCTTCAGTTACTTGGCGAGGAGCAGGTTAACTGAGCTTGGTGTATTGTTGTTAGTAGGAAACAAGTATAAACGGTTTTCTATTATTGTTTTTATACACTGAATCGCCAAAGAAACTGGTATAGGCATGCATATTCAAATACAGAGATACGTACACAGGCAGAATACGGCGATGCAGTCGGCAACGCCTGTATAAGACAAGTGTCTGGTGCAGTTGCTAGATCGGTTCTGCTGCTACAATGGCAGGTTATCAAGATTTAAGTGGGTTTTAACGTGGTGTTATAATCGGCGCACGAGCGATGGGACACAGCATCTCCGAGGTAGCGATGAAGTGGGTATTTTCCCGTACGACCAGTTCACGAGTGTGCTGTGAATATCAGGAATCCAATAAAACATCAAATCTCTAACATCGCTGCGACTGGAAAAAGATCATGTAAGAACGGGACCATTGACGACTGAAGAGAATCATTCAACGTGACAGAAATGCAACTTCCGAAAATTGCTGCAGATTTCAATGCTGGGCCATCAACAAGTGCCGGTGTGAGAACCATTCAACGAAATATCATCGATATGGGATTTTGGAGCCGAAGGCCCACTCGTGTACACTTGATGACTGCACGACACAAAGTTTTACGCCTCGCCTGGGCCCGTCAACACTGACGTTTGACTGTTGATGACTGGAAACATGTTGCCTGGTCGGACGAGTCTCGTTTCAAATTTTATCGAGCGGGTGGACATGTACAGGTATGGAGACAACCTCATGAAACTATGGATCCTGCATGTCAGCAGCGGACTGTTCAAGCTGGTGAAGGCTCTGTAATAGCGTGGGGCGTGTGCAATTGGAGTGATATGGGACCCCTGATATGTCTAGGTACGACTCTGCCAGGTGACACGTACATAAGCATCTTGTCTGATCACCTGCATCCATTCATTCCGATTATGCATTCCGACGGACTTGGGCAATTCCGGCAGGACAATACGACACCCCACACCTCCGGAATTTCTACAGAGTGGCTCCAGAAACACTCTTTTGAGTTTAAACACTTCCACTGGTCACCAAATTCCCCAGACATGAACATTTTTGAGAATATATCGGATCCTCCCGGCTAGCCGTGCGGTCTAATGCGCTGCTTCTCGAGCGGGAAAGCATGCCGGTCCCCGGCACGAATCCGCCCGGCGGATTAGTGTCGATGTCCGGTGTGCCAGCCAGCCTGTGGACAGTTTTTAACGCGGTTTTTCGTCTGCCTCGGCGAATGCGGACTGGTTCCTTTTATTCCGCCTCAGTTACACTATGACGGCGATTGCTGCGCAAATACTATCTCAACGTACGCGTACAACATAATTACTCTACCACACAATCATTTGGAGTTACACTCGTCGGGTATTAGACGTTCCTGGGGAGGTCCACCGGGGGCCGAACCGCACAATAACTCGGGGTTCGGTGTGGGGTGGCGGTGGGGCGGGTGGACTGCTGTGGCCTGTTGCAGGGTTGTGAACCACTGGGGGCTACGGCGTGACGAAGCCTCTCCGTCGGTTCTAGGTCGCCAGTTCAATAAACAATACAGACAATATCTGGGATGCCTTGCAACGTGCTGTTCAGAAGGACTCTCCACTTCCTCGTACTCTTACAGATTTATGGACAGCCCTGCAGAATCCATGGTGTCAATTCACTCCAGCACTACTTCAGACATTAGTCGACTCCACGCCAGATCGTGTTGCGGCACTTCTGCGTGCCCGCGGGAGCCCTACATGGTATGAGGCAGGTGTACCAGTTTCTTTGGCTCTTCAGTGTATTTGGAAAATTTGAACTTTTCTTACGTTAATTAATCAATTTTTTTCTCTTCGCTTGACGTAGAAGGCAATAAACCAGTCATGTAGTCGGCTAATTGTCTGAATTTTATTAGCAGCGAGCATTATTCTTATAACATCAGTTTTCAATCGGTTGCTTTTACGTGAGAACCTAACTGCACATTTTTATTTATTATCATTTCTTTACAAGAGATAACTCTTTTATTCATTCTTATTTGCTTGATAACGGACAGCGGTCTGCATTGCCTGCAGCATAAGCCATGTGTTGGTTCATTTTATACGTCACGTTCTGCACGGTCTCTCGTTGGTTTCGAATGAACAACACACGGAGAGCACGATTGTGGTCCGCAGCATCTTAATTTTGTGGGATATATTGTCTGTGATACTAGTGTAATTTGCAGGAGTTTACAAGCCTTGAGGCAAAATAACGGCAAAGTGTTTCCAGTAACGTACAGGTAAATTACATCAAAATGGTTCAAATGGCTCTGAGCACTATGGGACTTAACATCTGAGGTCATCAGTCCCCTAGAACTTAGAACTACTTAAACCTAACTAACCTAAGGACATCACACACATCCATGCCCGAGGCAGGATTCGAACCTACGACCGTAGCGGTCGCACGGTTCCAGACTGAAGCGCCTAGAACCGCTCGGCTAAATTACAGCAGCGAAGTTATTAACGAACGAATATTAATTCTATATTTAGTAATTTACCAACCAATAAGCGTCTTTTGGAGCTTTCGGATCAAATTTAAACCTAATTAATCTGTCCTCATTGTACGCCATTCCATTATTACATATTTATTCAACGCAGATGTAGTCCTTTATATTATCCGTGACTATCAACAGCGATCGTACTCTGAATGTGAGTGCGAAATTACAGCTTCATCCTTTCGCAGCAAAGACATGTCATTACTTGAAAAATAATTTGACCTCTCTTCTTCTTCCTTTCCTCTTCTTCCCGATATCTCACTTCCACTTCCTCCTGGTTGGACCTGGGCCAAAGCGGTCGTGGGCCCCATGTTGGACAGAATGATGTCGGAATACTGATGCAACCAGGTCCTACTTACCAGAAGGTATCGTTCCCTGGTGGTGACTGCCGTATCTTCATCCAGAGGTCGGTTGCTGCGGCCTACTCTAAGCAAGTTCAGGCTGCGTGCTTTGGGCATTACAAATACTTCCTGTAAGGTTTTCTCAACCGTAATACCATTTAATTAGAGGTTTTATTGAGTGACATCTGTGGGAGGGAGGAATTGGGAAGGGGTGCGGGTCATTTTGAAAGTCATATTTTTAGAGGGAGACTACAGTATCACACTTTCTAAACTACACAGGTTACGTATTGCGTAATGACGCATTCCGGCTCTGTGAGTCTTGACCTTTGGTGTGATTTTTTGGTGTGTTCGATAACTCAATTAATACCTAAAGACCTTAGTATCACCACTTCCATTCGTACTACTATTCATTAAACACACTAGCCTTATTATATTCTGCTGAGTTGATGAGTTTAAGATCTCATCAACAGGCAACTCAATAGAAGCAGTGCTCTAATTCATTTGTGTCAATGATGAGCTTGGAATTAACGGCGACGTCGCTCATATTTCAACTGAACTGATTTAGGTAAGTCAATAAGAAACTTAATAAAAATTACAGTCTCGGAATTTGAACCTGGCTCCCACTAATACGAGATTACTATTTACACTACCGTAGTTCGAATGGTAGTAACGAAATTGAAGATAAGAATAATGGTACTTTGAGGACCGCTCTCCCCAACTTTATCGAAATTTCGTGGAAAAGTGTTACACGTTTTTCGGTTCAAACGACGACGTTGGAGCCAAATTAGGAGTGGATGATAGACATTATTACATGTTTATAACGCAGCTACAGCAGGTCAATTATGTTTCATTGCAATCAACCATGAAATATACTGTTACCCATTAAAACTGAAACACCACAAAGGTAGAATATAACAAACGTCAAATTAGCATGAAGTGTAGCATATACTTTGATATGCAAATGATGAGCATTTCAGCACAAGCGCGCAAAGCAGGGAGGAATAATATTATTTACATTGTGTACCGCAAACATTCAGTAACTTATTGGTTACTTGATAGGGGTAAAAGACTGTAGCTACAAAAAGTTCTATGTAGTGCATGTTACTTCCAATACTATCAGAAGAGTTATAATGCGTGTCAGATCAGCATCTACTGGACACGACAGCATCACATTCCAAATGATGAACCTTATTATCGATCCACTAATGCCCACTATAATAGAGATCTTCAATTACTCCTTAACCACAAGAGTTTTCCCTGAGGCCTGGAAAGTGAGTAGTTAAACCAGTACCTAAAAAGGACATTGCATGGCACCCTCTGTTTACCTCCACCCATTTGCATTATTCCTGTACGGCCTTAGAATATACAGACATCGCATCAGAACATATGCCTTAATGGTGGTAACAGATGACCAGAAGCTTGCCATGAATGTACAAGAGAGAACTATCATGTGCTTCTTAATCTCCAGCAAAGTCTTTGACACTGTCGCCTTCGACATTTACTTGCCAAACTTAGCAACCTAAATTTCTCGCTTGATGCAATGCAATAGTTTCCGCTCATACCTGACATCTTACCAGAAGAGCGTCATGTCCGGAACCATAAAACCACTATGGAGGCAGGCAGTATCACGCTTCCCCCAGTGTTGCGTGTTAGGCCTTACACTCTTTTTATTTTATGCCAATGATGTATTATTAGTTTTGCCCTGCTGCAAATACGACGTGTACACTGATGACCTCCAGTTGTATCTAAGTGCAAAACCAATAAATCTGAAGACAGATGTTGAGAATCTCAAAACCGAGCTGTGTGTGTTATCAAAATGGACACAGAATAAAGGGTTAAAGGTCAACCCACCCAAAATCTAAGGACTAATGGTGGGTCATTCTAGGCTCATTTGCCCGAAATATTGGGAATCCCTTCTATCTTAATCCTGTATGAAACAAATATCAACTTTTCACCCTCAGCAAAGAGTCTAGGAGAAATAACAGACGAAAATCTAAATTGGATTGAGCATCTAATTGCAACGTGCAAGAAGAAATCAGCATCTTTCTATGCCCTACAGAAATATAAAAAGATCTTATATCTTGACGTGTAAAAGAAAGTTGTACAAACATTAATACTGGCTGTTATTGACTACAGCGATGTTATCCTGCAAGGTCTTTCTCAAGAAACTCACGGTGCTTGGAACTGGTTATGGATGTCTGTTATATCTGTGATTTTCGACTCTTTGATCATATTTCACCATCATATGCACAACTAACATGGCTGTGTGCAGACAAGGGCAGAGTTTTCAATACCCTCTGTCTACTCTACTGTCTTATTAACGTACACTGTCCCCCGTATCACTCTTCTACCCTAATACTCTCGTCTGGACAACACAGCAGAAACTCCGTCCCCATAAGAGCAAAGTCCTTTCTGTCCCACTCCATCGTTCAGCCACTTTCTCGGAATCCTTCTCAGTAGCAAGAAACCGACTCTGGAATAACCTTGCGCGTTATACAAGAGCACTAAGTGACGTCTCCAGCTTCAGAAGACAGTTAATGACATGTCTACTGAAGCAACAATAATGACTACCTGTCCCTGTACGCAGTCGTTACCTCTGTAGATCCTTCTCTGCAACCGAATCGTTCTCGTTTCCCAGTATGCTTACCTGGAGCAATCTCCTTAAATTTCCTTTCCCCAGAATTCGCTCTATCAGAAAACATGTATTTTGTAGAACAATAAACTCTTTTCATTTCTGCCAGTATCATTATTATTATTATTATTATTATTATTATTATTACTGCTATTAGTGGTAGCAACAGCAACAGTAGAAGTACTGCCAGTAATTTATTATTTCATAGTCAGTATTATTTACACACATTGCCTCTACAAATACTCAAAAATTAGTACACGCTTTTAGGGATTTCCAGTTCACTCAAGATTTATTGTAACAGTTTATATGGAGTATATGAAATGATTACGTCTACAGATCAATAGCACAAGCGGTTCTGAGGTTTCGATCCAGGTTTAGATGCATGCTGAAACACCCAATTAGTATGTGATGTAGCAGCCACGGCCGGCAAAGCAGGTGCTGCCCCTGGGATCCAGTCGGTCGTACAAATGGCGAATACTATCCTGAAATACATAATGCCACGTCTGCTCGACCTGTTCAAGTAGTTCCGTAAGATCTGATGGCTGACGAGTCGCACAAGTCACTTCTCGTCCCCTCATATCCCACACGCGCTCAATTGGAAACAAGTCCAGAGATCGTGCTGGTTTGGGAAGTTGCCACACGCCTAACAGGTCACTATGAGTTTCACGGACAGTGCGTGGGCGATCATTATCCTGTTGGAGCAACACGTCACCTTCCTGTTGCAAGAATGGCAAAGAACGGGTCTAACGACACTCTGCACATGCCGAGTGCTGGTTAGCGTCCCCTCCAGAAGCATCAAAGGCGAAAGAGAGTTGTAGTTTAGCGCACCCCCATACGATAAGGCCTGAGGTGCGGGCAGTGTGTCTTCGATGAATGCGCTCTATTAGACTGCGCTCATCGGACCTACATCGTACGCGAAAACGACCGTCACTTGCGTGCAGGTAGAATCTTCGTTAATCACTAAAGACCACAGCGCGTCCTTCCAGCTTCCAAGCCATCCTCTGACGACACCTGTTGAACGGTGCAGGCCGATATTGTGACGCGAGTGGAAGATGGGCTAGATGTGTGCGTGCCCCTAATCGCACTGCTAATAATCGGTTCGCAACAATTCGTGTTGACATGTCTCGGCTCTCAAGCCCTCTTATCTGTGCTGTGGTTGGTGTACGATCTGTCACTAATGATACGTCGATCCTGGCGGGTGTTTGTGCTGCATAAACGTCGAGAATCTCGTCTACGGGTGTGAGAATGTTCACTTGACCACTAATACATCTACATCTACATCTACATCGATACTCCACAAGCCACCTGACGGTGTGTGGCGGAGGGTACCTTGAGTACCTCTATCGGTTCTCCCTTCTATTCCAGACTCGTATTGTTCGTGGAAAGAAAGATTGTCGGTATGCCTCTGTGTGGACTCTAATCTCTCTGATTTTATCCTCATGGTCTCTTCGCGAGATATACGTAGGAGGGAGCAATATACTGCTTGACTCCTGGGTGAAGGTATGTTCTAGGAACTTCAACAAACGCCCGTACCGAGCTACTGAGCGTCTCTCCTGCAGTGTCTTCCACTGGAGTTTATCTGTCATCTCCGTAACGCTTTCACTATTACTAAATGGTCCTGTAACGAAGCGCGCTGCTCTCCGTTGGATCTTCTCTATCTCTTCTATCAACCCTATCTGGTACGGATCCCACACTGCTGAGCAGTATTCAAGCAGTGGGCGAACAAGCGTACTGTAACCTACTTCCTTTGTTTTCGGATTGCATTTCCTTAGGATTCCTCCAACGAATCTCAGTCTGGCATCTGCTTTACCAACGATCAACTTTATATGATCATTCAATTTTAAATCACTCCTAATGCGTACTCCCAGATAATTTATGGAATTAACTGCTTCCAGTGTAGCTAAATGATAAGGGATCTTTCTTTCTATGTATTCGCAGCACATTTCACTTGTCTACATTGAGATTCAATTGCCATTCCCTGCACCATGCGTCAATTCGCTGCAGATCCTCCTGCATTTCAGTACAATTTTCCATTGAAACTTCCTGGCAGATTAAAACTGTGTGCCCGACCGAGACTCGAACTGGAGACCTTTGCCTTTCGCGGGCAAGCGCTTGCCCGCGAAAGGCAAAGGTCCCGAGTTCGAGTCTCGGTCGGGCACACAGTTTTAATCTGCCAGGAAGTTTCATATCAGCGCACACTCCGCTGCAGAGTGAAAATCTCATTCTGGAATTTTCCATTGTTATAACCTCTCGATATACCACAGCATCATCCGCAAAAATCCTCAGTGAACTTCCGATGTCATCCACAAGGTCATTTATGTATATTGTGAATAGCAACGGTCCTACGACACTCCCCTGCGGCACACCTGAAATCACTCTTACTTCGGAACACTTCTCTCCATTGGGAATGACATGCTGCGTTCTGTTACCTAGGAACTCTTCAATCCAATCACACAATTGGTCTGATAGCCCATATGCTTTTACTTTGTTCATTAAACGACTGTGGGAAATTGCATCGAACGCCTTGCGGAAGTCAAGAAACACGGCATCTACCTGGGAACCCGTGACTATGGCCCTCTGAGTCTCGTGGACGAATAGCACCAGCAGGGTTTCACACGATCGTATTTTTCGAAACCCATGCTGATTCCTATAGAGTTGATTTCTAGTCTCCAGAAAAGTCATTATACTCGAACATAATATGTGTTCAAAAATTCTACAACTGATCGACGTTAGAGATATAGGTCTATAGTTCTGCCCATCTGTTCGACGTCCCTTCTTGAAAACGGGGTTGACCTGTGCCCTTTTCCAATCCTTTGGAACGCTACGCTCTTCTAGAGACCTACGGTACAACGCTGCAAGAAGGGGGGCAAGTTCCTTCGCGTACCAGCGTCGTTGCACAACTAACGCAGCACTTCCTACTTGTGTGACAATTCTCCGAAAGGACCATCCCGCCACTCGGAAGTCCACAATTTGACCCCTTTAAAACTTGCTCATTTGGCTATAGGAAGCACGAGTGCATCTTTGTGGTATGGTTGCTTGCTTGATTAACACGTTTGCACTACACTGATTCTTCTGGCTGTTGAGCATTCCCCATTAAAGGGTATAGGCAGATGGCACCCTGGTAGCTATGCCACTTCACTGTCCGTTGGCAGACAATGTTGAAGCCATTATCAGTACATCCACTATCCACAAGGTGGGATGTGCCGGTAAAAGAGGTGCAAGGCCCATTAAAAGGGACTGGGAATGGCAGAGCCTTCCCCTTCACCACATAACGTGGATTTTGCTCACAACTGCCCTACCAATGTGAGTGGGGTTGAATTTCATACAGATCACCATATACACAGGGTGTTACAAAAAGGTACGCCAAACTTTCAGGAAACATTCCTCACACACAAAGAAAGAAAATATATTATGTGGACATGTGTCCGGAAACGCTTACTTTCCGTGTTAGAGCTCATTTTATTACTTCTCTTCAAATCATATTAATCATGGAATGGAAACACACAGCAACAGAACGTACCAGCGTGACTTCAAACACTTTGTTACAGGAAATGTTCAAAATGTCCCCCGTTAGCGAAGATACATGCATCCACCCTCCGTCGCATAGAATCCCTGATACGCTGATGCAGCCCTGGAGAATGGCGTATTGTATCACAGCCGTCCACAATACGAGCACGAAGAGTCTCTACATTTGGTAACGGGGTTGCGTAGACAAGAGCTTTCAAATGCCCCCATAAATGAAAGTCAAGAGGGTTGAGGTCAGGAGAGCGTGGAGGCCATGGGGAATTGGTCCGCCTCTACCAATCCATCGGTCATCGAATCTGTTGTTGAGAAGCGTACGAACACTTCGACTTAAATGTGCAGGAGCTCCAAAGTGCATGAACCACATGTTGTGTCGTACTTGTAAAGGCACATGTTCTAGCAGCACAGGTAGAGTATCGCGTATGAAATCATGATAACGTGCTCCATTGAGCGTAGGTGGAAGAACATGGGGCCCAATCAAGACATCAGCAACAATGCCTGCCCAAACGTTCACAGAAAATCTGTGTTGATGACGTGATTGCACAATTGCGTGCGGTTCTCGTCAGCCCACACATGTTGATTGTGAAAATTTACAATTTGATCACGTTGGAATGAAGCCTCATCCGTAAAGATAACATTTGCACTGAAATGAGGATTGACACATTGTTGGATGAACCATTCGCAGAAGTGTACCCGTGGAGGCCAATCAGCTGCTGATAGTTCCTTCACACGCTGTACATGGTACGGAAACAACTGGTTCTCCCGTAGCACTCTCCATACAGTGGCGTGGTCAACGTTGCCTTGTACAGCAGCAACTTCTCTGACACTGAAATTAGGGTTATCTCAACTGCACGAAGAATTGCAGGTGTCCTCGTCGTTCTAGGTCTTCCCCAGTTGCGAGTCATAGGCTGGAATGTTCCGTGCTCCCTAAGACGCCGATCAATTGCTTCGAACGTCTTCCTGTCGGGACACCTTCGTTCTGGAAATCTGTCTCGATACAAACGTACCACGCCACGGCTATTGCCCCGTGCTAATCCATACATCAAATGGGCATCTGCCAACTCCGCATTTGTAAACATTGCACTGACTGCAAAACCATGTTCGTGATGAACACTAACCTGTTGATGCTACGTACTGATGTGCTTGATGCTAGTGCTGTAGAACAATGAGTCGCATGTTAACACAAGCACCGAAGTCAACATTACCTTCCTTCAATTGAGCCAAATGGCGGTGAATCGAGGAAGTACAGTACATACTGACGAAACTAAAATGAGCTCTAACATGGAAATTAATCGTTTCCGGAAACATGTCCACATAACATGTTTTCTTTATTTGTGTGTGAGGAATGTTTCCTGAAAGTTTGGCCGTACCTTTTTCTATCACCCTGTATACAAGAGTCGTCGGCGCATCAGAAAGGATTAGGACCTAGCGCAAGGATCGTCCATCTGACTGCATAAAAAATACCCACTATGATCAAACAAAAGCTACTCATTGGATTTACAATCAATCATCTTAAGAGGAGCATTTTCAGTAGGGGGCCTTGCAATGCTAGTTTCCTTGATATCTCTATAAATGGGGGAAACACTTCTCATTGAAAGTCGGATTAAAAGCACCACAATTTGTTATGAATCGAAATTAAACTTGTACAAACGAGGTATAATTATTGAATATACATGTCTTGTTAACAATGGACGTTAATACAAGACTGGGGGGAGTAGGGGGATATGGCCTAAACTCAGCAGTCACCCACAATACTAGCGTTCGAAATGGACAAGTAAAGGTGGGAGCTGACCATTCAGAAAAGAATTTACTCTAACAATTAGTGAAAGGTAAAACACGAGATCCAATAGCAAATACGTAAATATATTGAAAAGGCAAACTACGAACTACTTGTGGATGCACGTTATTAAAGCAGTCTCCCGTCTGTAAACTAATAAAATTCACAAAACTCATTCTGCAACACCTTGATTTATGAATATGAATAACAAGAAACGCGGGCCTTGCTACTTCTGGTTCAATTTAGATATCGTGTGGAGAACTACTCGCCACGTGTTCACACGTGGGCGACAAAGAAGGGAAAATCTAACACACGAAGGCCGTTATGAAATGGTCTCTAATATCACGGAGTAATGGAGAAGAAAAGACATTCGCTGAAGGCGAAGTGGTTACGACGGTGGTTGAATTATATCGAACGAACCGACCAGGCTCTGACTCCAAGTCCAAATACAAAATAGCAAAATGAGGACGAAATAAAAGCAATGAGGCGCAAATCCTCCAAACATTAAAGATCGCCTAACAGTTTAATATGTATTCGCGACTCAATCCACTTCTGAACCTAGCAAGAGCACGTATGGTTACCAAGTTGCAACCGTCTTCTTGTGGATCTCGCCACCGACTCCTCGCGACTGCTAACCGCCTACCGGCCGTTGCTCCAGCGGAGCCGGGCCTTGTGGGGGTGGGAATTGGCGCATTTTTCGCCGGTTAGTCATGGGTACGGATCTTTCGCCGAACTAGCTGCCGCTCAAGCAGACATTCCTGACTTGGCGGAATGGTTGGATAGATTTTAGTCAGGGAGTCGTCAGGGAGGCCTCTTTACAGAGCCAAACGAGCAGGAGAAACTGAGTTTCAGGTTGGTACTACTACTTAGAAGAATATGAAGAAGGAGTACTTTGGCTTCTCCAAGTCGTTCAAACGACCGGCCCATGCTTCCAAGCTAAAAGGTCAGCGCGGGAAAAGGAAAGCCAATACGGCTAGCTGATGAAGACTGCTGAATACGGAAATAAAATCCTCTCTAGTTTCATTATGCTGTCACACTGAAAAAAATCAACAGAATAGCAGGCATGGTATTGCCGTATTAGTAATGATAATAATATGACTACAATATCGTAAATAAGTGAAAGAGGTGCAAGGTATATGCACGTATTTCACCGTCATCGGGCGAAAACCAAAGTCTCCTTTTCCCGGTTGTGCATATAAAGAAAGATAACGCAGCAGGTTTCTCAGTGAAAAGTCGTGCTGCAGTGTTGGTTATAGATGAGACCGTCGGATTATGCTTCGTGGAAAAAGGCAGAAAAGGTCTAACACCATGTGCGAGAAATCGACAGAAGCAGGGTCGTGGCCTATCGAGACTGAGATTAACCTTTCAACGGCGTCGCTGCCCTCTTTATTCTGAATTTCACGATTGACGTGCGGCCTGGAATCTCATTGAGTGGAGTATAATTCTCTTCTGTGATGAATCCCACATCGACTTCAACCCCAGTGACACCTACCTTACTGTCGCCCGCCATACGCCCCGACAACCAGAGGTGATAGTCTATGGTGCCATTTCTTTTCATAGGAGGACCAATTTGGTTGTCATCCGCGGTACTCTTACAGTGCAGTGGTACGTCGATTATATTCTAAGCCCAGTTTTGTTGTCCTTCATGGCAAGTCATCTTGCACTTACTGTCCAGGATAGCTGTCGTTTTCCTCACTTTGTTTTGTGGCTCGCCGGCGTCACAGCCTATTGTGTATGTGTAGCTTTTGTTGACAATGATATCGTAGGCTGCCCAGCAACATGTTCTGCCAGGGATGCATTGGACTGAAGACTCTTCTCCCAGATATGGCGTGGGTATGTGGTTGGCTTACGCAGTGGCAGCTGCCTGTTACCCAAAGAGTGGACGTTTGAAAAAACAATCTGGGGAGTTCTCCGGAATTTCATTGTCGTTCGAGTGGGGTCCAGTGTTTCTGAGAAATACGTTTAACAGAATGCAGGAAGCATCCATCTGTGACTGATATCTGCAGACCGGAGACACTGCATCACTGCCACCAGATGGCTGACTTTGTGGCCCATCTGTGACAAGATAGGTCAGGCATGTATCCCTAACTACAGTGAGAAGAAGGAGGGATGAGGGGTGGCAGGGGTGGTAAGACTGACTGTAAGTTCGTTAGTTCACGACCGCACATCGCTGAGGACACACATGCAGCTGCTGCTCTCTCTCCTGCTGCAATATTTTGGGACAATTATTTTTCCCAATCCCCAGGACATGCGTTGCATTAAGACCTGTTGTTTATGAGAGCTTTTTTCACGACAATTTCTGTGTGTAATTAGAACAGTGAAGCAATTTCCACCTGTTGTGGTAGTATGTATTGATATTCCTGAATTTCCATCACCTGGGCCGCAGGTTTATTGCCGAGCACGGCAGCGGGAGGCGTCCGTAACGAACTCTGACGTCAAACAGAAATAGACTCAGTCCTCAGCTGTATGCTAACAGGTAATACACTTATTAAACTCCTCCATGTCCAACACCAACCTCTCATCAGTTAAACACATACCTCGCCAAAAATGAAGATTTTACCTCCCTCTCCAACCTTTTCCCGCCAGGTTGTAGGTGGAGGGATCATCCTATGTAGAGTTTGAGTGCATCTGTGTCTAGGTTCGAGTGGTATTGTGAAATTTTTTCCAGCAGAATAACACATAAATAAAATACACTAAACCTAACCTTGCTCTCCTGCATCTGGACAGTATCCCTGTGTTGGGATGTGCGCTTGGGCTTTCTGTCCAGAAGGACTGGGGTTTGAGTCCCAGAAAGGGCACCACTATTTTGAATTTGCCTCCAGTTCCCAGGTGGGGGGGGGGGGTGGACGTCAGCAAAGCCTTGGGACACGGAAATTGCCGCCAATTTTAAAATTCCCACCATATTTCAATTTACTGCCAAAATTTGGAATTCCCGCCAAAATTCGAAATTCCTGCCAAAATTCGAAATTCCTGCCAATAGGGTATGTGACGGAGGGAGTGTGGGGAAGGGGGCATGGCGCGGGGAACCACGTGTCAGCTGGGAAAAACACATGACATCATCCAGGGGAGGGGGTGGAGAGGAGTGGGGATAATTAATTGATCGATTTAATTGATTTGTATATCATTTTGATATCAAAAGTGTCCTCAGAGTTCCATCATCCCACCACTGAAATGCATTTTAGGCTCTGTCTACAAAACACCGCTGTCCGTAAAGGTCTTAGGCCTACTGCACTTGACTAAGCTGTGTTTGACAGGTGGGGATCTGATGCAAACTGTTATCTATCTGTGCATAGTTTTAATTATTTAAAGTAGACAGTGATAACACAAACTCGACTAAAATGAAGTATTCTGAGACGTTTACTACAAAGGACGCATTTAAGCCCAAAGTCTAGATTCTTCGTATTATTTTGTCAAAATCGTGAAGTCGCTCACAGCATTGCGATGTGCCAGCATACACACAGGGCAGCGACGTCTAACACGTGGGCAATGTCAAATGGGGTCTGGCATTGTCATTGCAGCAAGGAAACACCAGACGTCACATGGCCCATCACTTATTCACTATTGCACGTCGAGGCAAGGGTCAGGGTAGCACAGTAATCGACTGCTATTATTAGTGTCCCTTGATGCATAAACTCGGGTAATAAGACTCCGTGCATATCCCAAAACACTGCTGCCATACTCTTACGTGCTGAGATTGTCTGCTTGGCCTTAAATTCAGCTGGTGATGTCGTGTGACGGCATTCTATTGACTGACTGTTAGGCTCTAGGGTAGTGTGAGAAACCCACATCTCGTCCCCAGTGGCGATGTGTTCTAAAAATTGATCACCTTACTTATGATATCAGTCCAAAGAATCAAGAGCTTAAGTCATTCTTTCCATTTGTTTTTCTCATTTAACAGAGAAACTTTTTTGCAAAGTTGCTCCAGCCACTTTCGGAAATTTCAGTGCTTAAGTTGAAATCTTGAATCGCCGGCCTTCACTACTTTTTTCTTACATGGCTTTGACCAAAAGTTCTGAGATCACGAATGCTGCTGCTACAGACGGCACACTGCGACAGTACCAATACAAATGGCTTCGTCTGACGAGCAAGGCATGCCGGGAGTCGGTGCATATGCGTGTTTCCATGTTCGCGTGACACTCGATTAGCTACAGAGATTTGAACTTTACTTTCGGAATAACCCTCGTATATTGGTATGTGTATTCTGGACCTTTCCATACTCTATGTAAGTGAAGATGGTATCTGTTCTCTCGGACATGTCCGAGAGAACAGATACCATCGGTGACCGTGCAGCTCGTTAGAATGAAATTACAATTAAATCAATACAAATCAATACAATGAAATGAATACCCTTAGCTGCATACAGGCGGTGATATACGTCAACGGGGACAGTTGAAAATGGGTGCCCCTACCAGGACTGCTTATATGGCAGACGCTCTGTCCATCTGAGCCACCGAGCAACTCTTACGGGACTAGGTAAGATTGTCTGCCGCGAGTAATGAGTGTAATGGGCAGGGGCACTACGAATGTAGTGTGTGGACATTAAGGTGGGAATGGGGATCTCACGGGTAGCATGGAAAGGATAAAAGCCTGCAGTCGCACTATCCTCTGTGTCCTCGGTGGCACAGATGAATAGAGCGTCTCCCATGTAAGCAGGAGATCCTGAGTTCAAGTCCCGGTCGGGGCAAACATTTTCAACTGTCCCCGTTGACGTATATCAACGCCTGTATGCAGCTAAGGGCATTCATTTCATTGTATTGATTTAAGTGTAATTTCTTTCCATACTCCACACGTACTGCTTTCACTTTGAGTTCGGGAAGGCAAACTTCGCATGAAGTAATTAGGCACAGTTCCAAAACGTTCGACATGTCTGGATATGCAGTCGATAATGCTTACAGGATAACACCTCCAAACCAGAAGTTATCGACCTGATAAAAGACGAGGCAAACTGATTACAGATCAAAGATATACACATACTTAGTAGACGAAAGCGCCACCCGGAGGCAGCCTCAAAAACTATCACGATAGGGTATTACAAGAGGTGCTTGCTCCAGTACTATAGCAGTGTTCCGTATATGGTGTGCCAAGTAGTCTTCCTGCCATGAGGCACATACTGCACTGCAGCTGAAAGTCCAGCTGTCGCATCATGCTGACGAATCACTTATCTGTGGGGACAGGATCATGACCCTTCTGTACTCACACTAATCATTAAGTGATTGGGTGTGTGGTCGTTTAATTCATTGGTAAATAGTGAATATATGTGTAGAATAGATGGATGAACTGTTTGCCATAGTTGTGTGTGTCAATATTGTGTAAAGAGGTGCGTGCGTGCGTGCGTGCGTGTGTGTGTGTGTGTGTGTGTGTGTGTGTGTGTGTGTGTACTTTTTCTTTACCCTGCTGCTGCGAGTCGATCTATTTGCACACATGCTCTCTACACAAAAATGATTAAAATATAAAATTGTTTAAAAGAAAGCGTGACGAGTGAATACAGAGACTGAAAAGAAATTGTACAAAAGAGATATACAAAAATTCAGCAAAATATGCTGTTGGAAACAAATTAGTACATGGAAAGACGATATGGATTTTGATCCGAAGACGTCATATGCCACATGGAAGACAGTAGACGTACTCATAATGCTTTCAACGTCGTCCGCCAGCAGTAAGCGTAGTGGAGTAGCTACCAGTGCACAATCTGTGTCTACCCTTCAATAGGGAGTCCTCACAGCGTGCAGGCTCAGTGAGAGGCAAACGTGTGAAACAATGCAACCGTGCCATGGAGACACACTCGTGCTTCCTACAGCCAACTGAGCGAGTTTGAAAGAGGTCAAACCGTGGCCTTCTGAATGGTGGGGTGGTCCACACAAGTTGAACATGCTGCGTCAGTTCGACAACGATGCCAGTATCAGTGGTCACGTGAACATTCTCACACCCGTACACGAGATTCTGGACGTCCACACAGCACAGACGCCCGCTAGGATCGTCGTTCTGTAAGGGCAGCAGTGGCACATCGTACAGCTACTATAGCGCAGATAATAAGGCTTGTGAGCCCAGACGTGTCGACACGAAGTGTTGGCAACCGGTTATTAGGAGTGGGAGTATGGGCACACAGACCTCTGGCCCTTCAAATCACGCCACAGCATCGACGTGCACGTCTCGACTGGTGCCGTCAGAGGATCACTTGGACGATGGAACGGTGCGCCGTGGTCGTCAACGGTGAAAGCAGATTCTGCCTACACGCAAGTGAAGGTCGTTTGCGCCTACGACACAGACCTGGTGAGCGCTGTCTCACTGAGTGTAGTCTTGCAAGACATAATGCCCCCACAGCAGGCCTTATTGTATGGGCCGCGATAAGCTACAAGTTTCGATCACCTTTAGTGTTTCTGGAAGGGACGCTAGCCAGCGCTCGGTACGTGCAGAACGTTGTCAGATCTGTTCTTGCAGCAGGAAGATAATGTGCTATTCCAACAGGACAATTCTCGCCCCCTTTTAAAAGTCTAAAATAGCGTCTAATTATTTTCCAACATTGTATATTATAAAATAATTACTGTAAAAATTTGTATTGCAAAAAATGTTAATTAACCATAAGTAAACTTACACTACTGGCCATTAAAATTGCTGCAGCAAGAAGAAATGCAGATGATAAACGGGTATTGATTGAAAAAATATATTATACTAGAACTGACATGTGATTACATTTTCACGCAATTTGGGTGCATAGATCCTGAGATATCAGTACCCAGAACAACCACCTCTGGTCGTAATAACGGCCTTGATACGCCTGGGCATTGAGTCAAACAGAGCTACAATGGCGTGTACAGGTACAGCTGCCCATGCAGCTTCAACACGATACCACAGTTCATCAAGAGTAGTGACTGGCGTATTGTGACGACCCAGTTGCTCGGCCACCATTCACCAGACGCTTTCAATTGGTGAGAGATCTGGAGAATGTGCTAGCCAGGGCAGCAGTCGAACATTTTCTGAATCCAGAAAGGCCGGTACAGGACCTGCAACACTCGGTCGTGCATTATCCTGCTAAAATGTAGGGTTTCGCAGGGATCGAATGAAGGGTAGAGCCACGGGTCGTAACACATCTGAAATGTAACGTCCACTGTTCATAGTGCCGTCAATGCGAACAAGAGGTGACCGAGACGTGTAACCAATGGCACCCCATACCATCTCGCCGTGTGATGCGCCAGTATGGCGATGACGAATACACGCTTCCAATGTCCGTTCACCGCGATGTCGCCAAACACGGATGCGACCATCATGATGCTGTAAACAGAACCTGGATTCATCCGAAAAAATGATGTTTTGCCATTCGTGCACCCAGTTTCGTCGTTGAGTACACCATCGCAGGCGCTCCTGTCTGTGATGCTGCGTCAAGGGTAACCGCAGCCATGGTCTCCGAGCTGATAGTCCATGCTGCTGCAAACGTCGTCGAACTGTTCGTGCAGATGGTTGTTGTCTTGCAAACGTCCCCATCTGCTGACTCTGGGATCGAGACGTGTCTGCACGATCCGTTACAGCCATTCGGATAAGATGCCTTTCATCTCGACTGCTAGTGATACGAGGCCGTTGGGATCCAGCACGGCGTTCCGTATTACCCTCCTGAACCCACCGATTCCATGTTCTGCTAACAGTCACTGGATATCGACCCACGCGAGCAGCAATGTCGCGATTCGATAAACCGCAATCGCGATGGGCTACAATCCGACCTTTATCAAAGTCGGAAACGTGATGGTACGCATTTCTGCTCCTTACACGAGGCACCACAACAACATTTCACCAGGCAACGCCCGTCAACTGCTGCTTGTGTATGAGAAATCGGTTGGAAACTTTCCTCATGTCAGCACGTTGTAGATGTGGCCACCGGCGCCAACCTTGTGTGAATGCTCTGAAAAGGTAATCATTTGCATATCACAGCGTCTTCTTCCTGTCCGTTAAATTTCGCGTCTGGATCAGGTCATCTTCGTGGTGTAGAAATTTTAATGGCCAGTAGTGTATTATATCATTAATATTATTTCTTAGTCTTCTCTCTACAGAGATAAAATTATTATTTAGAACAAACCTGATGGTCCTCAACATATGGTGCCCTGTGCAAGAATGAAACCAACCACTAAAGTGTTCTAGTTATAAAAGCAGGAGGGGAGAGCGGAGTTTCATTTTCCCACCCAGAGACCACGGGATCATTGCTCCTGGAAGTCCTTATCAGTGGGTTGAACAGCTTCAAACCAGTACATCAGGTAAGTTGGGGTGACCTGGAATGTACCACATACTCTTGTGTGGGCAGAGTTACCTGTAAGCCCTTATCAGTGTAACCTGATACCCCCCACACCCCTCAATATCATGTCTAACCTAACGCCACAAGTTCTCACGTGCATAGCCACGCCTGAAGGATGGAGGAAAGAAGGAGAGGTGCGTGGGCAGAATATGTAGCGTGACACTGAAAATTCTTACCAGGGGTGTGCACAGGCTTGGGTGCAAGAGAAATGACCTCGAATATACATCGACCAGTTGTCTAAGATGCAACATGATCCTGGAAGTCCTTATCATCGCATTAAAGCGGAGATAATCGGTTCTGTGCTCGTAATAGCAGTACCCCAAGTGTGAGGGCAGGCCAGTGGGGAGGGAGGGAGGGAGCTGACTTTGAATATACCTCACATAAGTGCATGGATGTGACAGGGATTCCCTGGCTACCCTTGAATATAACTCGGCCAACTGCTTTACCTGACACCCGAAGTGACGTCATGAAACAAGTTATAACTGACTGTTGGCTCCTACCCGTCCTGAATAACTACTATTTTGTCACTGAATGTGTGTTGGTTTGAATCACACCCCTTTAAATCGCATCTCTTCAAATTTACGAGGGTGAGTCAAATGAAAACCTTAAATATTTTTTTAAATATTATTTATTGTGCGGAAGTGGTAAAAAGCTGTATCACTTTTCAACACGCTCAATGCAAGTCCTCCAGCGCTTACAAAGTGCACAAATTCCATTAGAAAAAAAAACTGGTAGTCCTCGCAACCACTCATGCATCGCATGGCGTACCTCTTCATCACGACGAAACTTCTTTCCTCCCATTGCGTCTTTGAGTTGTCCAAACATATGGAAATCACTTGGGGCAAGGTCTGGTGTGTATGGTGGATGACGGAGACACTCAAAATGCAGGTCTGTGATTGTTGCAACTGTTGTACGGGCAATGTGGGGCCTTGCATTGTCATATTGCAAAAGGAAACCTGTTGACAGCAATCCACGTCGCTTTGATTTGATTGCAGGCGACAGATGATGTTTTAGGAGATCTGTGTATGATGCACTGGTGACAGTGGTCCCTCTAGGTATGTAATGTTCCAAAATGACGCCTTTTTCGTCCCAAAAGAAACTCAGCATAACGTTTCCTGCTGATGGTTCTGTTCGAAACTTCTTTGGTTTTGGTGATGAGGAATGGCGCCTTTCCTTGCTGGCTCTCTTCGTTTCCAGTTGGTGGAAGTGAACCCAGGTTTCGTCCCCAGTAACGATTCTTGCACGGAAGCCATGACCTTCTCGTTCAAAGCGTTGAAGTTCTTCACAAGCATCAACACGTCGTTCTCTCATTTCAGGAGTCAGCTGCCGTGGCACCCATCTTGCAGACACTTTGTGAAACTGGAGCACATCATGCACAATGTGGTGTGCTGACCCATGACTAGTCTGTAAACATGTTGCAATGTCATTCAGTGTCACTCGGTGGTTTTTCTTCACTATGGCTTCAACTGCTGCACTGTTCTGTGGAGTCACAACTCGTTGTGCCTGACCTGGACAAGGAGCATCTTCCATTGGAGTCACACCATTTGCGAACTTCCTACTCCATTCGTAGACTTGCTGCTGTGACAAACATGCATCACCGTACTGAACCTTCATTCGTCGATGAATTTCAATAGGTTTCACATCTTCACTACGCAAAAACCGAATAACAGAACGCTGTTCTTCCCTGAGGCAAGTCGCAAGTGAGGCGGCCATCTTTATACTGATACTGCGACGGTATGTGTGCATCTGCACTATGCTGCCACCTACAGGCCATTCTGCGCGCTGTTTGTAGCACGCTTACCAACTTACAGGATAACGGCGCGAAATTTCGATTTGTTATTACAAATTTAAGGTTTTCATTTGATTCACCCTCGTAGATCTGTCACTGCCATACTCCATACTCCTGACGTCTCCAAACTCTTTGAGAGCTTGTGGCAGGACGACTGCCTTACAAGCTGCTTGTCTGGGGGATACCCGTGTCGCACGTCCACTTTCTCCAGTCATATCTGAGCGGGCGCACATTCCACATGCATGCAGACGGCGGCGGTTCAACAGTTCGTCTCATCAGAGTGGGACAATCACAGGGGTTCACGCTCGGTTCCCTTCTGGATTCCCTCTTTACTACAGACGACCCGAAGACGTCGAGGGTCCATGTGGTGCTCTTTGTGATTGACACTGCGCTGTTCGTACAGAGCATGAAGGCGCAACTGCAGCGTCAGCAGCTGCAGCAGGCCTGCAATGAGCTGGGAGCCTGGGCCATCAAATGGCGGTTCAGGTTCAATGTAGGAAATAGCCAGGCGGTGGTCTTCATTCACAAGAAGCTGCCCGCATATCTCCAGCCAGTGCATATTACGGGTGGCTCATTCCTAGATCTCACACGGCAATGAATCTTCGCGTCACTTTGGATTGGCTCCTAATTTGGTAGGCGCACATTCTGGAGATGAGGGGTAAGGCATATGCGCTTGCTGTACTCTATAGTGAACCCCCGGACAACGCTGCCCTCACAGTGCGGCATCACACTATACTTGTCTCTCATGAGGTAAGTGCTCGAGTACACTGCCGTGGTGTGGCGAAATGCTGCCAACACGTCGCTTAAGAAGCTGCAGACGGTCCAGAGAAAAGCTGTCTGAATGGCGCTGCATGTGGCCCGTGATATCCCCAAAAGAGAGCTTCACCGAACTGCCGGAATTTCGATGCTAAAAGATCGACTGAGGCAGTCAGCGACAAGACGATACGCGGTGGCGCGAGAACTGGAAACCCAATTTTGCAGTGGCTTGGGCAAGCAAGTGCACGGTCGACCAATCACTGGGTGGCCGATCTGCTCTAGGATTAGCCGCACCACTTACCATCCTGAGATATCAAGGAGAAAGGAACACACCGAGAGCCAACACCATTCAACCAGTAGAGGAAGCAGGAACAGCAGGTATCTGCTTAACTTGCAACACACCTCTTCGTGTCTTACCTTATCAGTTCACTTCATTTTCACCAGCCTTCTGTAGCAACACATCTAACAAGCCTTCATTCTCTCCTTTTCCGCTTTTCCCATTAACCGTGATTCACTTCCATACAATACACTATTCCCCAGTGGTATATTCTCAAGAATTTCTTTCTCATATTAATGCCTACGTTTTATGCTAATAGACATCTTTTGGCAAAAATATTTTCTTTGCATACGCTAGTCGGCTTCCTGTGTACTCATACATCATGTGATATTTTGTTTTCGAGGTAGAAGAATTCCACCATTTCCTCTACTAGATGATCCCCACCTTCGTCTGCTGCTATTCCCTTCTCTCCTGCTCCGTAACGCACTCTAAGACGAAAAAAGCGAAGCACCACGAAGGAATTATCCAAATGGGACGGAAATCGGTAGATGTGATATACACATATGGACAAACCGATGACTGCAAATTCAGAAAGATTGGCTGATTCATTCTAGAGAAAGAGCTTCACAAGTTAAGCAAGTCAATAAAGCGTTGGTCCACCTCTGACCCTTATGCCGGCAGTTATTCGGCTTGGCATTGATTAATAGAGATGTTGGATGTCCTTCTGAGGGATATTGTACTAAATTCTGTCCAACTGGTGCGTTAGATCGTCAAAATCACGATCTGGTTGGAGGGCCCTGCCCATAATGCTCCAAACGTTCTCAATCGGGGGAGATCCGGGGAACTTGGTAGCCAAGGGTGAGTTTGTTAAGCACAAAGACAAGCAGTAGAAACCCTGGCCGGGGGCGGGCAGGCAGTATCTAGATGAAATTTCAGTGCAGGATATTTTGACATTAAGGGCAACAAAACTGGACCTGGAATATCGTCGACGTACCGCTCTGAGGTAAGGGCACCGTGGATGACAACTAAAGGGATCCTGCTGTGAAATGAAAGATCCATACTTAAAGGCTAGAAAATTGCTCAAGTCATACCAATACCCAAAAAGGAAAGTAGGAGTAATCTGCTAAATTACAGGCCCATATCACTAGCGTCGATTTGCTGTAGAGTTTTGCAACATATACTGTGTTCGAACATCATTAAGTATCACGAAGAAAGCGATTTGTTGACACAGTCAGCGCGGATTCAGAAAATATCGTTCCTGCGAAACACAACTAGCTCTTTACACTCATGAAGTAATGAGTGCTGTCGATAGGGGATGTCAAATTATTTCCATATTTTTAGATATCCAGAAGGCTTTCGACACCGTTCCTCAAAAGCGTCTTCTAATTAAACTGCGTGCCTATGGATTATCGCCTCAGTTGTGCGACTGGATTCGTGATTTAGTGTCAGAAAGGTCAAGGTTCGTAGTAATAGACGGAAAGTCATCGAGTAAATTAGAAATAATATCTGGCGTTCCCAAAGGAAGTGTTATAGGCCCTCTATTGTTCTTGATCTATATTAACGACAAAGGAGACAATCTGAGTAGTCATCAGATGACCAAAACGAATTGCAAAATGATTTAGATAAGATATAACTATGGTACGAAAAGTGGCAATTGACGCTGAATAAAGAAAAGTGTGAAGTTATTCACATGAGTATTAAAAGAAATCCGCTAAATTTTGATTACGCGATAAGTCACACAAATCTGAAGGTTGTAAATTCAACAAAATACTTAGGGATTACAATTACAAATAACCTAAATTGGAATGATCACATAACTAATGTTGTGGGTAGAGTAAACCAAAGACTGCGATTCATTGGCAGAACACTTAGAAGGTGAAACAGGTCTACTAAAGAGACTGCTTACATCACGTTTGTCCGCCCTATTGTAGAGTACTGCTGTGCGGTGTGGGATCCGCGTCAGGTGGGACTGACGGATGACATTGAAAAAGTTCAAAGAAGGGCAACTCGTTTTGTATTATAGCGAAATAGTGGAGATAGTGTCACAGACAAGATACGTGAATTGGAGTGGCAGTCATTAACACAAAGGCGTTTTTCGTTGCGGGATCTTCTCACGATATTTAAATTACCAGTTTTCTCCTCTGATTGCATAGACATTCTGTTGGCACCCATCTACAAAGAGAGAAATGATCATCACAATAAAATAAGAGAAATCAGGACTCGCACAGAAAAATTTAAGTGCTCGTTTTTCCCACTTGCCGTTCCAGAGCGGAACGGTAGAAAGACAGCTTGAAGGTAGTTCATTGAACCCTCTGCCAGGCACTTTATTGTGAATAGTGAAGTAATCACGTGGATGTAGATGTAGATGTAGATGTAGATGTAGAAATGGTACGCTAGACCATTACTCCTGGTTGTCGGTCTCTATGGCGGGCGACAGTCCGGGGTGTCTTCGCTGCTCATCGGGGCTCACTTCGAACCGGACTCATCACTGAAGATTGTTCAAATGGTTGAAATGGCTCTGAGCACTAGGCGACTTAACTTCTGAGGCCATCAGTCGCCTAGAACTTAGAACTAATTAAACCTAACTAACCTAAGGACATCACACACATCCATGCCCGAGGCAGGATTCGAACCTGCGACCGTATTGGTCGCTCAGTTCCAGACTGTAGCGCCTAGAACCGCACGGCCACTCCGGACGACTCATCACTGAAGACAATTCTTCTCTAGTCAATGAGATTCCATGGCGAAGAAATGCCTGGAGACGCCCCCACACCTGATTGTCCCCCGCCATAAGCCCCAACAACCGGGTGTGATGATCTGGAGTGTCATTTCAGTTCATAGCAGAACGCCTTAGGTTGTCATCCGAGGTACCCTTACAGCACAGCGAAACTTCGACGATATTCTGCGTCCTGTCTTGTTGCCCTTCGTGGCAAGCTATCTTATGCTTTATATTTCAGCAATATAATGTCCGTCCGTACATGGCGGACATTCCTGCTTGCCAAACCTTACCCTGGTCAGCAAACTCTCCGGATCTTTCGCCAATTGAGAACGTCTGGAGCATTATGGACAGGGCCCTCCAATCAGCTCCCGATTTGGCGATCTAACACTCCACTTCGACAGAATTTGGCATGACATCCCTCAGGAGGACATCCAACAACTCTGTCAATTAATGTCAAGTCGAATAATTTCTTACATAAGGGCCAGAGTTGGACTAACGCGTTATGTACTTGTTTGCCCTTGAATAAATCATCCAATTTTTTTGAAACTGTAATCATTTATTTGTATGTGCAAGTGTATCGCATACATCGATTTCCATCCAAGTCGGATAATTCCTTCGTTGTCGTTGCGTTTATGTCCTAGATAATACTTTAGTCTTTCTTCTTTTTAGTCAATCCATATTTTGGGCTCACTAGTTTGTTAATCCCACTCTACAAGTCTTGAAATTGCTCCTCACTGGAGAAGGTAGCGATGTAATTAGCTAATCTTATTTCTGATATACTTTCAGCCTGGATTTCAAAGCCACTTCTGAACCCATATTTTATTTTCTTAACTGCTTCTTCCATGTACAGGCTGAACAGTAGGGCATAAAGACAACATCCCTGTCCTTGCTCCCTTCTTAATACTAGCTGTTCCCACTTGGTCTTCCGTTCTTGTTGTTCCTCCCTGGTTCTTGTACACAATGTATATTACTCGTCTTTTCCCACAGCATATTCTGAGGATTTCAAGCATGTTAGGCCACTTTACATTGTCGTATGTCTTTTTTTTTCTAGGTCGACAAAACATATGAAAGTGTCTTGATTTTTCTCACGTGTTGACTTCATGATGAGAGGGAACGGAATGAACAAGACCAAAGGCCTAGGATATTCAAATGGGGAGAGTAAAAAGCAATTCAGGAGATCAGGGAAAATGAAGCACTGGTCTGAGATAGAATATCATTTGAGGACTGAAGGTCTTGGATCCAAATTCAATAACCAGAACGACTGAGGGCGTAAACAGAATTTATAACACAGGAATTTGATCACGATACTTAATTACGATCATTCTAGTACCTTTACCTAGAGGTGCTACGCAAAAGAATGCAAAGACTACAGAATGATTACACAACTGGCCATTAAAATTGCTACACCGCGAAGATGTGCTATAGACGCGAAATTTAACCGACAGGAAGAAGATGCTGTGATATGCAAATGATTACCTTTTCAGAGCATTCACACAAGGTTGGCGCCTCTGGCGACACCTACAACGTGCTGACATGAGGAAAGTTTCCAACCGATTTCTCATACACAAACAGCAGTTGACCGGCGTTGCCTGGTGAAACGTTGTTGTGATGCATCGTGTAAGGAGGAGAAATTCGTACCATCACGTTTCCGACTTTGATAAAGGTCGGATTGTAGCCTATCGCGATTGTGGTTTATCGTATCGCGACATTACTGCTCGTGTTGGTCGAGATCCAATGACTGTTAGTAGAATATGGAATCGGTGGGTTGAGGAGGGTAATACGGAACGCCATGCTGGACCCCAACGGCCTCGTATCACTAGCAGTCGAGATGACAGGCATCTTATCCGCATGGCTGTAACGGATCGTGCAGCCACGTCTCGATCCCTGAGTCAACAGATGGGGACGTTTGCAAGACAACAACCATCTGCACGAACAGTTCGACGACGTTTGCAGCAGCATGGACTATCAGCTCGGAGACCATGGCTGCAGTTATCCTTGACGCTGCATCACAGACATGAGCGCCTGCGATGGTGTACTCAACGACGAACCTGGGTGCACGAATGGCAAAACGTCATTTTTTCGGATGAATCCAGGTTCTGTTTACAGCATTATGATGGTCGCATCCGTGATTGGCAACATCGCGATGAACGCACGTTGGAAGCGTGTATTCGTCATCGCCATACTGGCGTATCACCTGACGTGATGGAATGGGGTGCCATTGGTTACACGTCTCGGTCACCTCTTGTACGCATTGACGGCACTTTGAGCAGTGGACGTTACATTTCAGATGTGTTACGACCTGTGGCTCTACCGTTCATTCGATCCCTGCGAAACTCTACTTTTCAGCAGGATAATGCACGACCGAGTGTTGCAGGTCCTTTCTGGATACAGAAAATGTTAGACTGCTGCCCTGGCCAGCTCATTCTCCAGATCTCTCACCAATTGAAAACGTCTGGTCAATGGATGGCGAGCAACTGCCTCGTCACAATACGCCAGTCACTATTGTTGATGAACTGTGCTATCGTGTTGAAGCTGCATGGGCAGCTGTACCTGTACACGCCATCCAAGCTCTGTTTGCTCAGGCGTATCAAGGCCGTTATTACGGCCACAGGTGGTTGTTCTGGGTGCTGATTTCTCAGGATGTATGCACCCAAATTGCGTGAAAATGTAATCACATGTCAGTTCTAGTATAATATATTTGTCCAATGAATAACCGTCTATCATCTGCATTTCTTCTTGGTGTAGCAATTTTAATGTCCAGTAGTGTAGTTTTATCTATCACGTAACATAGGTTCTAATGAGAGTCACACTAAGGAGAACTGAAAAGAAAATCGAGAGAAATACTGGGAAAGAACAGCTCAAGTTCATAAAAAGAATGAAGGAGCAAGAGATGATATAGGTTATCTGAGGATGCTTTGGGAAAGAAATTAACAAGGAGGTGTATATTTGTTTTATCGACTGGGAGAATACTTTCTATTGAGGCAACTGGAGCACATTACTGAGGATTTTAAAAGATTTCTTCCCAGAATGGAGAAATAGAAAGTTAATAAAGGAGGTGTACCCAAAGGAAATGTGACAGAGTGCGGAACGTGGAGACGGAAGAGATGAGCATTGGAAAGGGTGTGAGGCAAGGATGGTCACGGTCACAATAGCTGTTCGACGTATTTGGAGACGAACTGATAGGTAAGGCCACGGAGGATGCAAGAGGCATTGTAACAGGAGGAGAAAAAATGAAATCTACAAAAAACGTCGTTGATGAACCAGTGCTAGCGCAATCAGAAGAGCAGCCACAGCATATGTTGAAAAGTATTGCAAGAGGGGACGAGAACTGCGGAATGAAATAAATATTGGCAAGACAAACGTTTTGAGGATAAGCAAAAGGAAGCTTCAGTTAACAGATGTATAGACGTAAAAGAAGGAATAAGTAACATCCTTTCCGTACCTGGGAAGCTTAATGATATGGAACGGAAGCTGTACAGAAGAAATAAGGATGAGGATATCTGTGAGAAAAAGAGCATTTGAAAAAGTAAAGCTGTTACTGACATCAAGTAGGATTCCAGTGAAGCTGAGGTTAAGTTCTGCTAAACGTTATGTCTGGAGTGTGGTGTTATACAGCAGTGAATCATGAACAATTAATAAGAAAGGCGAAAGATATTTAGAAACTTTTGAAATGTGGCTGTGGAAAAGAATGGTTAGGGTGAAGAGGACTGACAGAATAAAGAATGAAGAAGTATTGAAGAAAATAGAGGAAGAAAGAAATTTATTGAAAGTGGTCGGAAAGAGAAAAAATTATGGCGTAGGAATTGCCTGCAACAAAGATTTTTAGAGGAAAAAGTAGACGGAATGAGAAGTAGGAAGAGATTTGGAATGGTAGACAACATTAAAAGAATGAAATTACAGTGAAATCCAGACCATTACTTGCTTACAGGCGTTGATAAATATCGACTGGAACAGTTGGAAATTTGTGCCCCGATCAGGACTCGAACCTGGGATCTCCTGCTTAGATGACAGATATCTCTATCTGACTGACCGAGGGCACAGAGGATAGTGCGGCTGCAGGGATTTATCTCTGACATGCTCCTTGTGAGACCCACATTTCCAACTTTCTGTCCACACACTATATTTTAAGTGCACCTGCCCGGTATACTCATTAGTCACGGCGGTCAATCTACCGATCCCCGTAAGAGCTTGAGCAATGTGAGTGCATCCACTCTGAAGAAGATCATTGGCCGGTAAGCTTTATCTATATGAAGATGGCATCTGTTCTTTCGGATATATCCAAAAGAACAGATATCATCTTCATATATAACACTAGAAGAGGACAAACTTACAAAAAGATGAAGGAAGATGCTTAGAACAGAACACGCCTCTAGTTGAAACCTGCTATAACACAAATACATTAAGGAAGGTAGCAAGGATGAAGAAGAAGAAGAAGAAGGAGAAGAAGAAGACATCGTCAGAGCTGCCTCTTCTGCTTCTATCTTTCAGAAAGCGAAGCTGATATTAAACTGACACATCTTGTTTCCTTTTTCATTCTTGTATAATTCTGGTCATCAGCTTTGATGTGCAGTCCGTCAAGCTGATTGTACTATAGTTCTAATATTTATCTGCCTTTGCTATCTTCCGGATCAAGTAGATGATTTTCTTCCAAAAGTCATTTGCCTTCTCTTCATCATTATTAAACTGTGACTTAAGACTATATTTGCTCCAGGGTACGCCTTACAATCCAGTATCTGATTCTGAAATATCTTTTTTTCAGCATTAGTTAATCTGGATGGTATCTTCCTGTTTCCACAGCCTTTTACAGGTATAATTAGTGCTCTTCTGGTTTTCAACAATGTATTTGTTTGAGGAGAAAACTGAATACCTGGCCGTGAGTAAGGCATCCAATGATGATACCCCACTGACAGATGATAAAAGTCACTTTTAAAAGTGTAGACATATTTAAATGTTTGGAAAGAATTTTTGTAGAACAAAACGAGAACGTGAGATAAAGGCAAGGACTACAGCGGCAAATAGAGCATATTTTGGCTTAAGGGATGTACTGTGTACCAGAGCACTGTCGAGAAGTTTTAAAATCAGACTATATTAGACTGTAATTCTCTGGGTACCTCTATATGGATCTGAAACATTACGTTAAGGAAAACAGAAGAACAGAATTCGCTAGTCTTCGAGAGAAAGCCATTAAGGAATATAATTGGCCCCGAGAGGTATATCTAGTCACATGAACATCCACCACATGAATGGCGGATATTAAAAAACCCCGGATCTGGCAGACCTATATTCACGAACTGATATTGGCCGAAGCATGAAGAAAAGAGGATTGGAGTGGAGAGGACATCTAATAATAATGAAAGAGGAAGCACCGCTACGAATAGGATTCTCAGGATCCGTGGAAGGGGCCGAAGAAGGCCACGGACAAGATGGAAGGATGATGTCAACAGGGATATAGAGCCGATGGGCCTGAAAAAAGGAGAATGGACCACGAAAGCCAGGAACAGAATTGATTGTTGGAGGAATGTGGAAAACACATATAGTCTCCCAGGCCAAAGCAACAATTAAGAAAAAAAGAAGCAAGAGTGTTTGTTATTACTTGCTGAAATTTATAACTGAACTCAAGACTACTTTCTTCTAACTCATTTCTATTGTCGAGCCCATATTGTTACGTAACTCTATCTTCTAGTCCTTCTCCTACTGTATGGTTCCAACACCAATGATTATTAGGTTTCAACAAACTAAATTACCAGTTAAATTCCCCAGAACACTCTATCTAGTTCTGCTTGTGACGTTTGCATCTATACTTGAACTATAGTTGCTGGCGCTAGCTTGGTTTTTATTCTGGAGATAACAATCGTATCATGGAACATTTTAAAGTAAACTATATTCGTCTGACCAAAAATCTGTATTTTCTTTCCATTTCACTTCACTGTCGCTTAGTATATCTAGATTCAGTTTTCGCATTTCCATTTTCTGATTTTCTTGCTTCTTTACCCCATTTAGATTACTGAGAATACACACTTAGATTCGTAGTATAACACTCTTCTGTCGGTTTTTCAGTCTGTTACTCACTATCACCTGTCCCTTAACAGTCCTCTGAGGAGATCCGAATAGCAAATTAATCAAGAAGCTTTTGCCAGTGTATGGATCATTGTGACAGTTTTTCAGTGAGAGACCACATTTCCAGTGCTTACATATTATTTATCGTTAGTGCTGTGGTTTATATTTCATTCTGCTCCTAAGATACTGGACAGGTATTGGTGGCGTTTCAGATCCCTTTACTGTTACCCACATTAATTTCTGCGTAGTTTCCCTACAGCACTACAACAGAAAGTTGGGATCAACATTAGAAAAAGGTCGCAGCCGACATCACTCCTCCATCCTTATTAGTCATAAATAATAATCCATCTCTAATGAGCTCATCATCAAAATTTCGATACACTCTAATCCACTTTCCCTCGTGTGTTCCTTTCTCTAGATAAAGCTCTAAGAATTAGCTGAGCTGAACCTGTAACAGTTTAAAACAACACTTTGTATGGGAATTAAACCTGCCAACACTGTTATACAGCGTCAGTATTTACTCAAGAAAATTATGGCATCATATTAGAACGTCGGAGATATAGATCGTGCACAGGACCCTAGCATAGTGATGATATCAACGATGAAAACTAGGGCATGGCCATGGCAATCTATCAGCGCCACAAGGTAGAGACCGAAGATGAACTTGACGCATAAAACACAAAGTTATCAGTGACTTCATTTACAGACAAAAAACTTTCAGACTTCGTTAGATCCCACTGCTGTTATGTGAGCCATTTTTTGTTGACGACTCTGCTACCAATTAGGACTTGCGATTCGGACTGCTACATGAGAACATTACGCTTGTCTTATCATCTACGGAGCTGTTAAAAGCTAAACGACGCGGAAGCTTTCATGGGCATTCTTCCAGTCAGACGGAAGATGCTATCATAGAGGCAACACCCATAACGCTGCCTAAATAGAGTCCGAAAAATTGGTGTTTGATAATTTGCAGGAATGCAGCTAAGACTCTGATAATGGTATCACGGTTATTACAAAAACAAGACATATTTCTACGGTAACTGCAGTACCGGGACAATGGTGACTTAACTATGACCCTCCGAAAGGACTAACGTGAAAAATACACTACTGGCCATTAAAATTGCTACACCACGAAGAACACGTGCTACAGACGCGAAATTTAACCGACAGGAAGAAGATGCTGTGATATGCAAATTGTTAGCTTTTCAGTGCATTCACACAAAGTTGGCGCCGGTGGCAACACCTACAACGTGCTGACATGAGGAAAGTTTCCAACCGATTTCTCATACACAAGCAGCAGTTGACCGGCGTTGCCTGGTGAAACGTTGTTGTGATGCCTCGTGTAAGGAGGAGAAATACGTACCATCACGTTTCAGACTTTGATGAAGGTCGGATTGTAGCCTATCGCGATTGCGGTTTATCGTATCCCGACATTGCTGCTCGCGTCGGTCGAGATCCAATGACTGTTAGCAGAATATGGAATCGGTGGGTTCAGGAGGGTAATACGGAACGCCATGCTGGATCCCAACGGCCTCGCATCACTAGCAGTCGAGAAGACAGGCATCTTATCCGTATGGCTGTAACGGATCGTGCAGCCACGTCTCGATCCCTGAGTCGACAGATGGGGACATTTGCAAGACAACAACCATCTGCACAAACAATTCGACGACGTTTGCAGCAGCATGGACTATCAGCTCGGAGACCATGGCTGCGGTTACCCTTGACGCTGCATCACAGACATGAGCGCCTGCGATGGTGTACTCAACGACGAACCTGGGTGCACGAATGACAAAACGTCATTTTTTCGGATGAATCCAGGTTCTGTTTACAGCATTATGATGGTCGCATCCGTGTTTGGCAACATCGCGGTGAACGCACGTTGGAAGCGTGTATTCGTCATCGCCATACTGGCGTATCACCTGACGTGATGGTATGGGGTGCCATTGGTTACACGTCTCGGTCACCTCTTGTACGCATTGACGGCACTTTGAACAGTAGACGTTACATTTCAGATGTGTTACGACCTGTGGCTCTATCCTTCATTCGATCCCTGCGAAACCCACATTGCAGCAGGATAATGCACGACCGTATGTCGCAGGTCCTGTACGGGCCTTTCTGGATACAGAAAATATTCGACTGCTGCCCTGGCCAGCACATTCTCCAGATCTCTCACCAACCGAAAACGTCTGGTCGATGGGGCCGAGCAACTGGATCGTTACCAAACCCTAGTCAGTACTCTTGATGAACTGTGGTATCGCGTTGAAGTTGCGTGGGCAGCTGTACCTGTACACGCCATCCAAGCTCTGTTTGACTCAATGCCCAGGCGTATCAAGGCCGTTATTACGGCCAGAGGTGGTTGTTGGCTCTGAGCACTATGGGACTTAACAGCTGTGGTCATCAGTCCCCTAGAACTTAGAACTACTTAAACCTAACTAACCTAAGGACATCACACACATCTTTGCCCGAGGCAGGATTCGAACCTGCGACCGTAGCAGTCGCGCGGTTCCGGACTGCGCGCCTGGAACCGCGAGACCACCGCTGCCGGCGGTGGTTGTTCTAGGTACTGATTTCTCAGGATGTATGCACCCAAATTGCGCGAAAATGTAATCACATGTCAGTTCTAGTATAATATATTTGTCCAATGAATACCTGTTTATCATCTGCATTTCTTCTTGATGTAGCAATTTTAATGGCCAGTAGTGAATATTGGAGAAATTACGCCAGCACGCCATCAGAGTGTTAATTCTCGAAATTGCTATACATCTTAAGTATTTCTGTTCATGCCACTGGGAGATAAATTACGCGTTAACAAAATTTTCGCTAAGGTGTACACGGACCAGACTCATGAATGTGACCACTGTCTATGTTCGCCGTCAACGTGCGTTCACCATTATCACACCAGAGCTGACAGCACTGGCAGTGGAGGGTATATAAAGCTATCGGGGGACGCGGGAAACTCTACAAGCGTTGTCGAAACGCGGAACCGGATCCATTTATCTAACGTCCTAAAGGACACGGTCACTGGCTCTGGGGCCAAGGGTGGAAACATTTCCGAGACCGCTATGTTTGTAAACTGTTCTCGGGCCGCTGTGGTTAAAGTATACCGTGCATGGCCTAATATTGCTATCCAAAACCGGTGCCGAGGTAAATGCGGTGCATCAGGGGCTGCAAACGATAGGAGACGGCTGCGGAGATGAGTGCGGTGGAATAGAAGTGCAACTGTTGAGCAGCTGACAGCCAAGATGAGCCAAGGGACTACCAATGGTGTCTCGCCAACACCATTCAGTGAATGTTGCTGTGTATGGGCCTTCGCAGCAGGCACCTTGTTCCTCCACCCAAGCTGATTGCAGCTCATCACGACGAAGGCTGGAATTTCCACGCGAATACCGTAGCTGGATGTCCACTAATTGGCGACCGTTGGACTTTTCAGACTAATCGCGTTGTATGCTCCATCGGACGAATGGCTTTTGGAGTGTACGGCGTGAAACGTCCGAAAGCAAACATCCCGAAACAATCGTCGGGAGGGTTCAGGCCGGAGGATGGATCGTTACGGCCTGGGAAATGTTTTCGTGGCGTCCCCTGGGTGACCTCGTCATTCTGGAAGACACAATGGATCAACACAAGTATGCATCTAAGCTTGCAGTTTGTTTTCCCTCGGCACTGTGGCATCAACAATGCAACGAGTCACACAGCTCGCAGTGTACGTACGTGGTTCGGAGAGCACCAGGCTGAGTTTATCGTAATCCCATGGCCCACACACTGCCCAGCCTTATACCCAATCCACTACTTGTGGGATCACCTCAATCGGGCTGTTCGCCTCATGCATCTTCAGCGGACAAAATCAGCGCAGCTGGTCACGGTACTAAACATGCACGTCCCTCTGTGGTCCACGCTTCAAAAGGTGGTTATTCAGGCTTTTGACAGGCGGTCTCATTAATGTAACTGGACAGTGTATGGGTCTGTTTCAAATGCTAGACACAGAAATTATATCTCGTTACTCCAAAAATGAAACAGTACTGCACTTCAAATAACTTACGGGTTTGCTGCCGGGTGACGTCGTCGAACACCGCCGATATTTCGACAGGAGCACACCCTGTCATTCTCAAGGCACAAATGCAAGGAGGAAGCATTGTGCAAGGGAATTTAATACCTCGGTTCACAGAGGAGAAACAAGGAAGATACCACACACAGAACAAGTGTCAGCACAAACAAAGATAACCAACATCAGAAATATCGAAGTGACTATTAATCAACAGGTGAGGTAGCACTAATTCTGTCCCTCTGTTTTTTGATGAGAGACAGAGCCGGATTCCAAGCAGCATTTAAAAAAAGTCCTCCATCTAATATTAAGGAAACTGTTGAAATCAAACTATCAAGCAACCTTTGTTTGTGTTGACACTTGTTCTGTGTGTAGTATCTTCCTTGTTTCTCCTCTGTGAACCGAGGTATTAAATTCCTCCTTGCATTTTTGCCTTGAGAATGACAGGGTGTGCTCCTGTCAAAATATCGGCGGTGGTCGACGACTTCACCCGGCAGCAAACCCGTAAGATATATGAACATTCAATTCGCCGGGCAAAGTTAAGGTCTCACAGTACTGCACTTAATTGATTGCGACGGGGGACATGCTGGACGAAGATAATTATTTCCTTCTTATCTTCATAAATATCTCTCTCTCTCTCGCTCACTTTAGAACTTATTGAATTTAAATTTCACCATCGAATAATGTCTTAATAGTCAGCTGTACTTGAAATTTTTGACAGTTTATTTACTAGTTTGGAAGTCCATTTAATGTAGTGTTCGATTGATTATAAGGTGATCTGCAAGATTAATAATATAAGACAATGGATGCAACCAATGTTCTTAGTAAAGTTCAACCCGAAGGACTCAAAAACTTTTGTATTTGTTGTTATCAGTCTTATCTGCCTTCGTGATAAAACGGAATGTTCGACAAAATATTGCAGTTGTTTCCACTGTCTTGTACACTCGTGTGGCTTTGATCATTGCTGTTCGTCTTCCAAAATATATACCACAATACAGTTGTTCTGCAGTATTAAAATACACTTTAAATCAGTATCTCTTGTCTGAACTCGGAAACAGATTCGAAGTAACATGGCGAAAAGCATTTAGATTTTTCGATCCTCTGTAAAGGAAGAAAATTTTGAGCTATGAGTCCGAATTTTCCATGTATGTATGTTTTTTGTCCTGTAATTCCTATGTAATACCGGATGCTACAATGGTGCAAAATCATTACACTTCATAAGTAAAAATATGTTTACACATTTCATTGGTTGTTCTCATCTAACAACAATGCGGTCCTTTTACTGTCAGTAGGGAAGATCATAGGTATGTAGGGTGTCGTCTTGATAGACTGTTGTGTACAATGCTTCCACATATTGTCACAGCGTAATAATGTTACTGGTAAACGTAGACCAGATGAGACGTCGTCTCATCATGTCACAAACACCCTCAACCAGGGACAGGTCTGGTGATAATGCAGGCCATAGTAGCTGACGACCATTTTGGAGAGCCACTGTGTAACGTGAGAGGCATAGGATGGTTGTACTTAAAATACGTCTACTCCCAGAGGTCCATTATGGGCCGTAATTATTATATGCCAGCGCAACTTGGTAGATATCCTAATGCGTTAAAATGGAACAGATTTTCGTTGGACAAAAATTAGATCCAATCTGGCGCCATGAATGCAAGAAATAAGTATACAAATGTTTCCATCTGTAATGGATTAGTAACGGGACGTGGGTAGAAAAGGTCAAACAAGTAAGAAAGGCATAACGCTGATTTTATTTTTAACCGCCATTTGCACAGTTTGGTCAATGTGAGCACCGAAGACGTCGACGAGATGCTGTACAGCGGCAGATTTGCACCTGGTGGCCAAAATTGGAACCATTTTTTTTTTTTTCTGGCGTAAGTCGGTTCGACATTAATGCATTAGCGTGTCTACGATGCGATAGTTGCTGCTCCGTGAGTTGCTGTACTTAAGTTGCAACCACCTGGTATATTTAAGGGAATTGTCCTGCCGGTTTATCCACTACGCCTTGCAGACAGTGGCCCAAGGGCCTTGCTTCTCCTTGGACCCCTATGTACTGGCACAAATATTTTGCCTCAATACAAACAAATTAGCATTTACAATAAGAATTTCATGGGCAACGACTATTCCTCCGCACTTGATGGTTTTCGCTGACGTACTTCTACGCGGCGATTAAAATTTACTCCGTTTCTTTTTGTTGAAGAATAGTGCCGTATATTTACGATTTGACATCTTTAACTTCATCAGCTTGATTTGTGGATCACGTTTCTCTCAGTATTATAAAATATCTAGAAGTAGATTAGATTATGGCATAATAATATTTACATATAAAAAAGGAGTGTGATGTGTGCGTGTGTGCGCGTGTGTTCAAAATAAAAAATAAGCGAATATCGCACTCGATTAGGTAGAAATATGTGCTACAGAATAATGCACTGGGGCAATCTCTTTCTTCTCGATAATGCAATCAATGAACAATTTTTTCTGAGTGTCGTCCAATGAATGGGGAAATACAGTTGAAGATCTTAAAGAGAAAAATCATGATTGTTAGCAAGGAGCTGCATTCGTTTTAAAACCACTTAATAAGACAACACGGTGTTGAATAGCTAATGCGGAAAATGTGCTATACCGAAACTTTATCCACTTTCGGAAGCCTTTACAGGAGGTTGCTGAAGCCTGAAACGGTTGACGAGGCCAATTATTTATTAAATGAAAAAAGGATAGGCTTCTTGGTTGCAACCCTAGACCAGATGAACGGCGTCAACAGAGCCATACAAAATGTAGCAGAAGAGTTATAAATAGCTGCGAAATTTTTCAAATCGTTACGCAACTTTGTAATAACACAAAGAGATACTCGATCACTACGAGAAAATGATAAGTGAAAAAATTGTTGCGGAATACACGATGGTGGTAACACGGAAAAAAACTATGCTTCGTGGAAGGGAAAAGTTCGTGATTGTTACTTACTTACCAATAGTCAGGCTATGTGGAGGATTTCCTTATTGTATAAACGGTTACGAGAAAGCTCTTTCTCGCATGGCTTCCATGTTGAGTTTCGAGTGAAGTCTGGTGTCGAAGTTAGGGAAGCTACCTATCGATTCACCGAGAACAATTGTATAATCGCCGAAGTGAAATTTGCAGATGAAGAGATTCATTTGAAACGTTTCGTTCCGCAAGGTCATGAAAGTACAGACAAAATCCCAATATCGTGGTCATATAAAGTAATTTCTTAAAATACAGCACAATCAAATTTACAAAATGTTGTGAAAGCGTAAACATTCATAGATGCCGCATAGTTACGAAAGCTACAGGGGAGTGAATTTATTCAGAACCAAATCTTCTGAAAATTAGTTATCGATCCCCGGTGATGCAAGGACGAGTGACATTATGACCACGCAAATTGATGACTTATGGAGGAGGAGTACTGAAAAAAAAGAGGAAAGTAAGCGTTAAACACAGTGGATGAATAAAATTCATTTCTGTCTTAAGATTTTAACATCGTAATGTAACATTGTTTAATGGTACTTTTTATTTTCTGTAGTGTACTATTAATTATTGTTGCTTGTTTCGTCCAATAAAGTGCATTTCCTAAATTTATCAGTTGGCAAAATTAAGAGCGTGTTAAGAGGCACATGTTTTACTCCATCTCAGTGTAAGGACCCTTTCCTTGCCTCTGTATAAACGGCAACAGAGTGGGATAGATGACGCTCTTTGTTTATTCTGCGCTGTTGAATATTCGCTCAACAAGCACCAGAGGACTAGGGTGTTTCTAGCCCTCATACCAGCTGATCTGGTATTAGCCTGTCCCAACTTCCTGACACGTTTCTGCAGCTGTCGTTCACCTAACCGGCGCCACAACCGTAACCATTGGCGAAGCCCACGTAAAATCTGTCCTCGCCACTAAATACTACCTTACGCCAGACGTTCCTGTAGTTGCGTCTTGCACTACACTACGGATGCACGCTACATTATAATGAAGTGGCAGAGGAAGCCTAGCGTGCAGTACCATTGAGATGAATTCAGCTTTTAGTAAACAGTTCCGGACGACCGTAACTGACACTGGGTAGCGTCATTGATTCGCACAGATGCTGCGGCCGTGCTGCTATAAGCAGTGGCTACCCGTATGAAACGGCAGCCAATTAGTGAATCTGTATGCCACTGCCTGCCCTCGAAACCAAAACGACGAATAGATGTGCTTCTTCCCTGTATCTCCAGCAGCAACAGAAACATACAGGTAGCAACCCAGTTCCAGTCTGTTGACCAGTTCTATGGATGAACCACCCAGGGTCCTGCAGGTAAACAACACCATCTCTCTGACATTCAGTTAATTTCACGAATTGTGTTTATCTAGAGCGTAGTGACTTGTCAGCTGTGTTTACTAACCCAGTTCTGCACTCCAAATGACAGACTGCTCTCTCTACAAGTCAAATACAGTTCTGTTCATGTTCGGTTGAAAGTTTTCCTTCCGGTAATGTATCGTTACCTTTGTATATCTCTTTCTCTCTTTCCTTCTATCTATGCTAGAGTGTGCCGGACGTGTGTGTGGCCAAGGCGTGTAAATGACACGTGCTTACCCGCTTGGTTCATTGCTCGGAAGGATTGAATTTAAGAGGGCCGGCCCGACGTCTAGTTATTATGTTAAAAGTGCGCACGGGTAACGCGGGGGAGGGCTCAAGCAACCAAGTGGGCAAGTAAGTAAATGCCAAGCTCCAACGTAACCTATAAGGACTCCACATTGCTCTCTACACAGGACTGGTGTTTGTAATGACTACTAAATCCATGATATCGAGTTTATAAGACATTTATTATCTATATTCCCAGAAACTTTACAAACTTAATAATTGCCGCAAACAAAGCCAAGTCAGATAACTTCTCGTTTTGTCTCACACTGAAGGTGCTTAAACTAAAAGGCATCTCGTTGCTACTCAAGCACTGGGAAAGAAGATGGAACTACATTGCTGCCCTTGTGGTCCGTCTGCTGGGACAGTGATCGAAATTCGCATCCAGGATTACTACTTGGACCAAATTACAAAAATTCTTTTGGCGGGAAAAGGGGGACAAAGCAGACACAAACGTCTTCCATATACATAAAAGAAAGCAAATTCTTAAAAAATAAAACATCCTGTGAAATATGGCGCACGCAAATAAAGAATTAACAGCACACGCAAGCATCCTCACCTTAACTAATTTCCAAGAATGAACTGGTAGCTCGCTGGCACTGCAATTTGACACCACGTGGGTGACCGATACCAACAGCTAATTTCTTTGTACTCACCCATCTGTTCGTTCTGGCTTTCCATTCTATACAATTATTCACACGCTCAACCTATTCTTTATCAAAGTAGTTAGGACATGCTGCTTGCAAATGGGGGTTAAAAGGATCCGTGAACAAAATTTATGAGATGGCCTAAAAAATCACGTCACACGCTTAGAACCTTAAGCATCTCCCAGCAGGATTCACACTGAACCGTCATCTAAATTATTCATAAGCCGTTACGACCACGTTCAAATGGCTCTGAGCACTATGGGACTTAACATCTGAGGTCATCAGCCCCCTAGAACTTAGAACTACTTAAACCTAACTAACCTAAGGACATCACACACATCCATGCCCAAGTCGGTTCGAACCTGCGACCGTACCGGTCGCGCGGTTCCAGACTGAAGCGCCTAGAAGCGCTCGGCCACACCGGCCGTCGAAAACTGTTTAATTCACCTTAAGATAATCAACCAACGCACATGACCCACACCCTGGAATGCAGATGATGTAAAGTGAGTTGCCTGTCTTACGACATATGAAATATTTTCCTAGTTAGTTTTACACTGTCCAGTCAATTTAATGTGGCCACCAATCAAAACCCCGAATAACCATCGTCTGCAGCGCAGACTGCCAGGTGAAGTGCGGGAAGAGAGTCAGTGAGGTCCTGGAAGATGTGGAGCCATGGCGACTCCAGTTCCGTGTCCGCAGCTCGTGGTCTCGCGGTAGCGTTCTCGCTTCCCGAACACGGGGTCCCGGATTCGATTCCCGGCGGGGTCAGGGATTTTCACCTGCCTCGAGAGGACTGGCTGTTTGTGTTGTCCTCATTATTTCATCATCGTTCATGAAAGTGGCGAAATTGGACTGAGCAAAGCTTGGGAATTTGAACGGGCGCTGATAACCGCGCAGTTAAGCGCCCCACAAACCAAACATCATCAACATCCAGTGCCGTGGCCATCAGCGTTAGGTTTCTCGATTGAGGAGCCATGGAATGTACAGCGGAAAGAGATAGACCCACAGACTCTCGATTGGGTTTAAATCTGAGAATTTTGGTGGCCAGGGGAGTACGTTAAACTTATTCTAGTGCTCTTCGAATCGTACGTCCAATGCGAGCTGTATGAGACTTGTATTGCCCTGCTGGTAGATGCCATCGTGAGGAGGAGAAACAAACTGCATGTAGGGATGCACATGATCCACAAGGTTAGACGCATACTGCTGTTGACCCATTGCGCCTTCCAGAATGACCCAGGGAATGTCACGAAATCGTTCCCCTTAGCACTCCCTCATACGGCCTGAACACTTACGACTATTGTTGTAGGGTGTTGCTTTCGGGCGTTTCACGTCGTTGACGCCAACGCCCATCTGTCTGACGGAGCACAAAACGCGATTCATCTGAAGAAGCCAACTGTCATCAGTCAGTGAACGTCCAGCTGCGGTACTGGCTTGCAAATTTCACTTTCGTAGCCGGTGAACAGCAGTCTCCACGGGTGCATGAACCAGGCACCTGCAGTGGTGGCCCACACGCAGCACGTTCACTGAACGGTCGCTGAGGAGATACTGGTTCAACAGCTGCAGGTCAATTCGCCCGTACAAATCTCGACAGCCGTCGTTCACTACTGTCATCTATGGTTCGTAGTGCACCGCTGTTGCCTCGATACCGACTTTAGACATGCACGGTGTACTTTAATCACGGCGACAAGTGAACAGTTTCGGAAATCCCTCAACCCCTGGCCCTAAAGCGAATGATCACGCCCTTCTAGAGATCACATAAATCGCGACGTCTCCGCGTGACAGCAACGACTGCACTGTTGTTGTGTACAGAGTTCCGCGTAGTCAGCGCGTACACAACTTTCCCACTAGAGCGCGCCCCGCTAAGCACAACAGCGCAGGCGCAGCGCTCGTCCGTCTCTGCACTACGAAATGGCGCTGTCTTACAGACGGACCAAATTCTGCTTCCACCGATCCGCGTATTAACATGTAACGCAGCCAATGAGATTGCTGCTAACATAGAACCTTTTCTCCTCGCGTATCACACTCGTGCAGTGATACCTGAATGCTCGAGGTACTATAACGAGTGTACAGACCTCTGATTAGTCAGCCTGCATTACTCTGCATCAGTCTGCAGTCTGCGCCTAATGAGATTATCATATTCCTGTACATAGCCATGAAGAGAAATGTATAGACACTTTGTCAAGTATCAGAGATATGTGAGAATAAGATTAACGTAGCAAAACCAAAGGAACGTCAGATTGTCAACTGTAAATAGCATCCAGAATGAAATTAAGTAAGGTTTATGATTTTTATTATTTTAATAAATGTGTGTGAAAATTAATCAAGCTCTGTTTAAAGTTGGTCACCGTCACTCTGCTACTCTAAGCGTGCAAGTGTCATTCCTATCGTCTGACCTAACGGCAGAAGATAAACACGCCACGATAAGACCACGAGACATACTGCTGACACTAGCCTACTTCGTTAGAGCGACAAGTAATATAATCTGATGGTGTGTGTACCGAAGATCTTACAGTACGCACTGTTTTCCGCGTCCCCCGACACGCTTCAATACTCTTCACTGCTATTGCTGCCACCTGACGTCGGGGTTCTAGGCGCTTCAGTCCGGAAACGCGCGACTGCTACGGTCGCAGGTTCGAATCCTGCCTCGGGCATGGATGTGTGTGATGTTCTTAGGTTAGTTAGGTTTAAGTATTTCTAAGTTCTAGGGGACTGATGACCTCAGATGTTAAGTCCCATAGTGCTCAGAGCCATTCGAACCACCTGACGTCTGTTAGTGGTTATTGCACATTCACGTTGAGCTTGTATTTTGCCCATCCTTTATGTCGTGTTAATGATTTGAGAGTTTACGTGTGGAACTAATGAAATTTTGTACATATAATGCCCACTTCATGGTATTCCTTTGTCGTCTTCTGTGCAGTGTCTAGTATTATACTGCTTGTTGTAATACTTGTCAGTATTGGGAATACTAATACTTCTGGTTCCATTATAACGGTGAATTATGAACGAACTATGCTACAGTGAGTAACTTTTTGGGTTAAGGTAATGAACGTTGAACTTATAAGTCCTGAAGCAAGTTAATATACGACTTCATGCTACTGAATATCTCTAGATTCGAATCTGTGCTTCAGACGGGAAGTTTTAGCTCTTTATGATTACCAACGCGATGCTTCATTGTAATTACTATAACAATAAGTCAGATGGAACTCAGCACTTTACTTTATTTAATCGTATGGTTAAGGCCCCCGTCGGTTAGACCGTTCGCCGGGTGCCGGTCTTTCAATTTGACGCCACTTCGGCGACCTGCAGTTGATGAGGATGATTGGATGATTATGAGAACAGCACAACACCCAGTCGCTAAGCGGAGAAAATTCCCCGACCCAGCCGGGAATCGAACCTGGGCCCAGAGGATTGACAATCCGTCACGCTGACCATTTTTTTTTCTTTTTTTTCTTTTTTATTTTTTTTTTTATAATTTTTCCTGTTTTTTTGACCACTTTTTTCCCCTTAAAAAGCCTCTTAGGAAAATGGAACTAAAAAAAGCCTAGGTGCCACCGCCACTTCTCATCCTATAACAAAAAATCTGATCCACTTCAGGTGTTGGCTCCTGAGTAAACCCACCCCAGAGAGCTGCCTATATACCAGGGGAAATGTGGGAAATCAAGGTTAGGGCTATCCTTTGCCACTTTTTTTTTTACATGATTACATTTAGGGAACGTGTACAAATGAGAATTCTAGTAACTAAGTGTTACAAGTAAGTGTTACAACAACATAGGTGGCATAAAAGAGTAATCAAAAAATAAAAATATAAATCACTGATGTAATTCCAACTAAAAGGTTCTTCAATAATGTAACTGGTTCCACTTGGAGCCTCACCATCGTTATCTGATATCTCCAATAGCGCCTTTGAAGGGCATCTGCAACGGAGGCATTCTGCTTCGCTAGTGCCTCAAGGAAAACAGCATCCTTGCAGCAGCTTGTCTCTTCCTTCGCTCATGGCTGACAAGGCAGAACGTTGAGCCGTTAGTGTGATGCGGCACAGAACATTAACCAGAGCTTGGCACTCCCCAGCTGAGTGGGGGGTTAACGAAAACGCTGCGTAAATAATTTGCGAAGAGCGTACGGTATTTCGGTGTGCGTTCGAGGGTATTGTGAGCATTTTGTAGGAACCACCAGTAATCAAGCTGCTCTTTCTCTCCGTCGCTAAAGATGTAGGCGACGGTAAGTCCTTTGAACCATGTAAGCGCATGATATTTTGCAGCCGGAAAGTAAGTTTCATCGGGACAGAGTAGGGTCTGAGGGTCAATCATATCAGGTGCGACCCGGAGGTAACAAGCCAATATCTTCTGTGTTAGTCGCCAAACTCCGGACGATGATGCGCAAGTAAAACGATGTTCATCGGTATCCAAAAGGTGACAATCTGGGCAATAAGGGGAGTCTGCCAGTCCAATAGTGTGAAGTCGCTGTCGTGTGGCATATTTTTTGTTGGCGATCTGATACCACTTCGAACGCACCGTGGATGACAGAAAGTTGTGGTGTATCGTTTTCCACACTCTTGGCCAGTGAACCGTAGGTTACTTGTTTTCCACCACATTATGGGGAACAGCCCGCAGAAGGTTGGTATAAAAATCTTTCGCCTTTGGTGGACGTGTCGCGGAGAGGTTCGAGCTGACATAGCTGTAATCAAGAATGAAGGTCGACACATGGGAGAGCTGTGGTGCGACGTGCGCAACCGACACCGGCGGGACGTTAGAGGCTGGCATCAGAACCTGTAGTAAACGACCCGTGAGAGAGGTATATTGGCTTTTCCATCGTTTCCTCATGTTGCTCATGTAAAGGGCAGCTGGTCTCGCCCTGACGTTGACCAATCCCAGCCCTCCTTTGTGCACTGGGAGGGTAAGAGTATCGTATCGTACTTTAAAGATATGACCTGCAGAAACGTAGTAACTGAAGGCCGCCTGAAGCCGGCGACCTATCTGCAGCGGTAGTGGGAGGACCTGTGCCACGTGGTTGAGTTTTGATGCTACGTAGAGGTTCAGGTATTCAACACGTTGTAGCTGATTCAAGTCCCGGAGCAGGTTCTGTCGCACCATTGCGCGTATGATATGTAATAACCCTCGGTGGTTTGCTGCAGCTGTTTTACGTACATCTTTCTTGAACGTGATTCCTAAATATCGCAGATCAGAAACTGGTGGGAGGGGAGCGAGGGCTTCCGGTCCGGGACCACGCCCAATATCCAACGCCGCCGACTTGTTGATGTTCAGAAGACCGCCTGCGGCCTGTCGGTATCGCTCAATCCAGGTTAGTACGCTTTGAACTTCGTCATTGAAACGGACCAGCAGGTCGTCAGCGTATGTCCTATAGCGAAAGGTGACGTCCCGCATCGTGATGCCAGATAGGCGGTGGTTAAGGCCCCCTAGGAGTGGCTCGAGTGCGATTGCATAAAGGTAGGTAGAAAGGGGACAACCCTGTCGTAGAGACCTCTTAATGGGTACTGGTCCTACCGTCCTTCCATTTACCTGGACGTGTGAGCTGGCTGCGGTCCAAAGACGCCGTAGGGTGTCGATGAAGCCCGGGGGAATCCCATACAGTCCATCACTCGTAGGAGGAAGTTGTGGTGCACTCTATCAAAGGCGCGGTTGAAATCGACGGAGACGATCGCCGCTCTCAGACGGCACGCAGAAGCGATCGCTATTAAGTCCCTGCAGTCACCGGTGGCCATGTGTATGTTGGCTTCTCCCCCCTGCGACGTCTGTTCTGGAGCGAGGATCATCGGCAAAGTCGTCTTAATACGGCTCGCCATAATCCTGGTGAAAATCTTGTAATCGGCGTTCAGCATTGTAAGCGGCCGATAGTCGTTAATCGATAGCCCTCCACCTGGCTTGTGTACAGGTATGAGAAGACCTTCTACAAACGCTGGCGGCACAACACAGTCTGGAGACATAAGTTCGCGGAACATTATAATCCAGCGAGGCATCATGATGTCACGGAAAGTCCGGTAGAATTCGATGGGCAATCCATCAGGTCCAGGAGACTTATTGGCCGCACCTTTGTCCACGGCGTCTTCGACTTCCTCGAGTGAGATTTCCTCTGTTAGTGCATTCACGGTAGCCTCGTCGATAGTACGTGTTACCTGCTGTAACACTTCAGTAGTGGCCTCGTCATCGACGGTTCTTTCCTTGTAAAGATGACGAAAATGATCCTCCAGCGCCTTTACTATGGTTGCTTGGGTCGTACATAAGCGACCGTCGTGTGTCCTGAGTTGTGTGATTAAATGTTGGCGTTGTCGGCGCTTATCCGCCACAACGTGTGCATAGTGGGTTCCTCTGCAACCGTTCGGTCGTGCCGTCGCGAGCGGACTACTGCACCTTCTAGTCGCCGCTTCGTCAATGATAGTATGTGAGCCTTGATTCTGCTTTGGTCATGTTGTCTCTCCGGGGAAGGGGTAAGGCGTTGAGGTCTCTGAGTGCCGCGTAGTAAAAATCGAGGGTCTGTCGATGCCACGCAGTCACGTCCTTGCCATATTGCATAAGTGTCCTACGGATTGCTGGTTTGGCACAGAGGAGCCACCACTCCAGGGTCGAGGTGTATCGTGGGTGGCGGCGTTCACAGTCAGTCCACGTTGCTGCAACTTGCCGACGGCAATCCAGGTCCTGGAGATGAGTTATGTTGAGCTTCCAAAAGCCATTGCTGTGCCAGACTTGTTGGGGACGCAGGTGTATAGTGCAGATATAGGCACTGTGATCGGAATAGGCTTGAGGCCATAATTCGGCGTCCACCACACCTTGTGTGAGATCTTGTGACACATATATGCGGTCAAGTCGGCTGGCCGAATGACTGGTAAGATGAGTGTGGCCAGAGCGGTTACCGTGGACTTTTTCCCACGTGTCGCACAAGTGAAGTTCTTGGATCATCGCACCCAGTGCCGGACAAGGTATGTAATGTGGGATTTGGTCCTTGGGGCGAAGTACGCAATTAAAATCGCCGGCGAAGACGCTGTGGTCGTATCGTCCAAGGAAAAGGGGAGCGACATCTGTGGAGTAGAATCTGGCGCGGTCGTGACGTCTTGTGGTACCCGACGGCGCGTAAACATTAATGAATCGGGTGTTGAGTGCCGTAAATGCTATTCCTCTTGCGGAGGGAAGAAACGTGACGTCGGTAACTTCAATACCTTCACGCACTAATATTGCCACTCCGGTGTCTGCAGGGCTACCGGGCGTCGCATGTGTGGCGTAACCGTAAAAGTGCGGGAGTGCAGTCGTTTTCACTTCTTGTAGGAAAGCAAAGTCAACTCCCATGGCTCGTATGGTTTCCTTCAAAAGTTGGATCTTGACAGGAGAACTGATCATGTTGATATTCATTGTCGCCAGGCGGTAGGCCTGGCAACGCGTTGTTTGGGCGAGGTTATCCATGTTGAAGTTGGAGAGAAGCGAACATCGGAAGTGATGTCACTCCCCGCCGAACGCGGTCCTCCCTGTGCTGCTTATGCTGCATGATCCGGCGGCGCCTCAGCTGGCCGCGGATCGGGATCTTGTGTCTCGACGTCCTCGGCCCACGAAGCGGGCGCGGATGTCCGTTCATGTTCCATAGCCTCGGAATGTTTGATAGTAAGGGACCGGGCGACTTGGCTGCTTGCACTGGTACCTTGCCGCTGCTCACTGTTTCTGTCAATGGGCTGATGGTCGAAAGCTGCATGTTTTTCTGTCTGTTCTGCAAGGTTGGAGTCAGTGGAAACAGCCTCAGCTTCGCGGCTGGCTTCTTGAGTGGTCAGTTGTTCTTCCCCGGCCGAATGCGAACCGCTGTGTTCCGACACGGTCCGACGACGGCGCTTTCGGCGTTTCGGTGATCGCTGTTTCCGTACATGGCCTTCATTGTCAGAGGACGGCACTGACTCACGCTCCGCCGGAATAAACGCTTCGGTCGGTACAATAAGGAAATCAATTGCCATCTTGCCGGCGTCAATGTCTGTCGCGTTCGGTAGCTCCAGAGTCGTAGTACTATTTTCCACCACTGGCCAGGTCGGCGGATCATCCAGGATTTTGTCCGTGGAAAGTGATTCTTGTACCGCTGAAGCGATCGGCCGTGTCTGTTGTGTGGAGAACGTCGTGAGCGCCGCCGCGTAAGTCACGGGTAGAATAGTCTTCGCCGCTGGTGGTGCAACGTCCTTCGGTGGGAGTTGTGTGATCCGACGCTGGAGGCACTCGGAACGAAGGTGACCTTCCTTGCCGCATCCGGAACACGTCTTCGGCTGGCCGTCATAAATAACTATGGCCCGGCATCCTCCTATCTGTAGATAGGATGGCACGTGTCGTTGGAGATCTATCTGCACTTGGCGTACTCCATTGAGTACTGGATACGTCTTAAACTGGGTCCATTTTTCAGCCACGTGTTCGTGTACCGTGCCGTAGAGGCGGAGCGCCGCTACAACTTCTCCCGCCGGGAGTTCAAATGGAAGTTCGAATATGCGTATAGTCCGCAGTCCCATTGCGGCATGGCCGACCTCGACGTTGCCAACATTGCCATCTGCGTGGAAGAAGCGGAGTTCTTGTTTCATCTCACGAAGCACCTTGTCGCATGTAGTTTCGTTTATGAGCTTTACATAGACCGTGCTACTGACGATCGAAAAGTGAATGCCGACAATGTCGGCAGCCGGGATCTTGGCTTCCTCTTTTAAAAAGCGTTCGACTTCGAGCGCCTTTGGTCGGGTAAAGTCGTTCCGAAATGTGAATTTCAAGGTTGATCTTCTGTATTGGTTTGCCATGGTCTTGTAGCGCTACGGCGTCACGTTAGTGTCGGCCGAAGAAGTAAACAAGGCGCACGGGCCCTCTCTGACAGCGGAGAGCACACACCGCACGTCTGCTTCGCTCGGCTGCGAGAGCCGCACTGACCATTCATCTACCGGGGGCGGACAATTCAGCACTAAAGGTTGACGATTCATGCATAACGAGTGCGACTTCTCTCGCCGTCAGGTTATTAACGATTTTCCCATCTACAGGACTCTGCCTCCCACTACCCATTGTCAACAGGCATGGACAACCTTTACTTATTCTTCCAAAGGTTAAATAATGTCTACAACCGTGTTGTAGATCGTCAAATGTTATGAACATCGTTGTTAAGATTTTTACTAATCAGTGTCAGGCACCTGTTAACAAACACAAACAGACGTTTGTAATAATATGAAGAACGCAAGTTGTAAAATCGAGTAAAATACAAGAAGTTTTACAATTACAGCATCTGTGTGGATGTACACATTGCGTTACATTTCACTTTTCGTAGAGTCAAAAACATTTAATTGGGCAGTAGAGTGCATGTATCGAGTTCTGTTGTCTAGTTCCTGATTTTGAGGTTATTTAGCGTGAAATGTAAGGTCATGTGTACTTACACATATATGCACGGCTGGTTTGAAGTCACGCGAGGCCAATAGCACCGATGAACTGCTGGGACCCTGTTCAACAATACGTTCTCATATTTTTTAAATGTGCTGATTCACTTCCACGTAAAATATGGAGGTAAGGTCTAATAAAATTTTATCTCACTAATTTAAATACTTAGTTTGTCATTCAAGAATAGTAAGGCTGTCCACTCCAAAACTGAAATTAAAATTTTGGAATCACAACCTTCTTAGGTCATGTATATACTGAAAGTGAGTAAGTGAGCTGATTGTTCTTACTTTTGTTTGCACCAAGTGGATAAAGTAGGCTAACCGCCGTTCCTAATTTTTGACATCCGTTCAAATGGCTCTGAGCACTATGGGACTTAACATCTACGGTCATCAGTCCCCTAGAACTTAGAACTACTTAAACCTAACTAACCTAAGGACAGCACACAACACCCAGCCATCACGAGGCAGAGAAAATCCCTGACCCCGCCGGGAATCGAACCCGGGAACCCGGGCGTGGGAAGCGAGAACGCTACCGCACGACCACGAGATGCGGGCTTGACATCCGTTAAATTAACATCAAGCTAAACTGACGGTTTGCGCTGACTGTTTGAAATTTGATCACAGATTCCATTCAAAAGTGAAATGTATCGTATTATAAGATTATCAAGTTTAAACTTCTGGACAGAACAGTTTTGCAAACGCCCTCCATAGGACTGTGCCACGCAGGAAAACATCGCGAACCAGTCAGTTGTGATTAGCTGTAAAACTAAAACAACGACATTCTGACATGCCCGAGGGAGGACTCGAACCTCCGCCGGAACCAGCCGCACAGTCCATGACTGCAGCGCCTGAGACCGCTCAGCTAATCCTGCCCGGCTGGGTGTGTGTGTTTGTCCTTAGGATCATTTAGGTTAAGTAGTGTGTACGCTTAGGGACTGATGACCTTAGCAGTTAAGTCCCATAAGATTTCACGAACATTTGAACATTTTTGAACGGCCTCTCCTCACAGCTTCATTTCCGTCAATACCCCATCTCCTACCTTCCAAACTTAACAGAAGCGCTCCTGCGGACGTTGGTAGAGCACTTGCCTGCGAAAGGCAAAGGTCCCGAGTTCGAGTCTCGATCAGGCACACACTCCTAATCTGCCATGAAGTTTCATATCAGCGCACACTCCGCTGCAGAGTGAAAATTTTTCTGGGAACGTCCCGCAGGCTGTCGCTAAGCCATGTCTCCGTTATATCGTTTCTTCCAGAAGTGTTAGTCTTGCAAGATCCGCAGGAGAGCTTCTGTGAAGTTTGGCAGGCAGGAAACGAATTACTGGCGGAAGTAAAGCTGTGAGGTGCGTGGGTAGCTCAGTTGGTAGAGCACTTGCCCGCGAAAGGCAAAGGTCTCAGTCCGGTACACAGCTTTATAATAAATCTACTTTCAGATTTCAACAAAAGCGTTGCATTACTTATTGAACGTCCCTCGTAGCTAGCCAGGCAGCCGCAAAAATGACATGTAAAAGATAAGCGGCTAAAATCGTGCATCACACACAAAATGTGAGGATATAGCACGCTCACGCATTTATCTGAGGCAATGCGCGAAACACAATCATCATCGTTGCACTAAAACCATAGTTTCCGGTCACAATTTACACATTACGACGCTACACTTTCAGTGAAATTGTATGTTTTCGGTGAAAAAGCCCCAGTGTAGACAGGCTATAGGAAGGAAATTCCGGGACGCTACGGTGATATGTTTTTACATCGTAAAAGCGGTGTTATGTTTCTGGAACAAGGATCGACCTCAGAAGCGAAGGCAGTTACGGCGAAACAATGAAAGGCTGTCACGTGTTGGTGGAGGCCACTTAAGACGTTGAGGCTGCTCGCTGTTGGAGCTGCCAAAGAAAATTCTCGGGGCGTGAGTGAGGCAACCTTCGGGTACGGCCCGCGCAGTTTCTTGCACCTTTCTGCTGCACGGCATTCGTTTGCACTTGCACTCGCCGGGCTCGCGACCACAGAAGACGTATTCCTCTACGTAAATAAAAATAAAAATTGCTGCAATATGAAAGCTCTTCACCTGAGAACTGCTTGATCGATTCGGGTGTTTTTTTTCTTTTTTTTTCTTTTTTTTTGCGCTCGTTATTGTTAGGACAAGGTTTGTATCGTAAGAAGACGTTGAATAAAGTCAGCCAACCAGTTGTAAAACAAAGGTTTTTTTAGTCCTTGATCTAGGTTTCGCTATTTCTAAAAATATAGTCTTCAGGAGGAGTGGGCCTTGTTGCATAACATGATAGTGCATTAGATTATCTATTAATTGAATCTAATGCACTGCCATGTGATATAACAAGCTCCACTCCTTTTCAAGAAGATGTTTTTAGAAATATTGAAACCTAGGTCAAGAGCTAATAAACCTTTGTTTTGCAACTGTTGGCTGACCTTTACAATCTCTTCAGATTTACACAGTTTCTGACTCGCATCCATGTTTAAGAGTTTGTATGACAGAAAATTTATGGAATATCCAACGGAAAAGTCGGAAATTAAAGTCAGTTGCAGCATGTATGAAATATCACGAATTAAGAACGGCTCGACAGATTTGGTTCATTTTTGTCATTCTTTTGTTCGCAATTGACAGGAGAAAGTTTGTATGAAAGAATTTTTTTTTTAAATCCACATGGACAGTCTGGAATTAAAATCAGTTTTAAGAGATCATCACTAAATACATAAAAGGGAAACGTTGTTCTAATGAACGTTCGTTCTCCAATGGATATATATTTTTGTAGTATATTACGTATATAGGTGTATATGTAATATATAAGTGGGAAACGTAGTTACCAAAAATCTCGAAAAGATCTTGACGGATTTACTTCAAGTTTTTGCTCAAATGATCAAATGTGTGTGAATTCCTAAGGGACCAAACCACTGAGGTCATCGGTCGCTAGACTTACACACTACTAACACTAAATTAAACTAACTTACGTTAAGAACAGCACACACACCCATACCCCTCTGGCGGGATGGGCCGCGTTCAAGTTTTTACACGATACTCTATCGAACATTCAGATGGAAATGGACGTAGAGAGGAGGAGGTGGTCAGAGAGAGGGGGGAGGAGGTTATACATACAGAGATAGGGTGGGGGGTGGGAGGAAGAGATGTATGGAGCAACTGAACATTCAGACGAAAATTCAAATAGAGAGGGCCGGAGGAGATGAACAGAGGAGACGGAAATGGACGTAGAGAGAGGAGGGAGGAGATGGGCAGAGAGAGTTGGAGAAGACAGAAAGACGGGGGGAGGGAGCAGGAGATGTACGGAGAGAGAACCGTGATGAAAAGATGGGCAGAGGGGGGGGGGGGGCAAGGCAAGGAATTTGGGATATATATGCAATTCCGAAACATATTTAGCAAATTGTGAAGCATTGCTTGCTTCACTAATTAATTAATATACGTAATAACCTGTACAAAACCTGTACAAAAAACTGGAATAGAGATCAACATAACCATAATTTCCGCCCTTCTCATTGCTCACGAAAACCACACATCACCTGTTATACCACCATACGCCGAGACCTTCAGAGGTGGTGGTCCAGATTGCTGTATACGCCGGTACCTCTAATACCCAGTGGCACGTCCTCTTCAATTGATGCATGCCTGTATTCGTCGTGGCATATTATCCACAAGTTCATCAAGGCACTGTTGGTCCAGAATGTCCCACTCCTCAACGGCGACTCGTCGTAGATCCCTCAGAATGGTTGATGGGTCTGTCGTCCACAAATAGCCCTTTTCAACCTATCCGAGGCATGTTCGATAGGGTTCATGTCTGGAGAACATGCTGGCCACTCTAGTCGAGCGACGTCGTTATCCTACAGGAAGTCATTCACAAGATGTGCACGATGGGAGCGCCAATTGTCGTCCATGAAGACGAATGCCTCTTCAATATGTTGCCGATATGGTTGCACTATCGGTCGGAGGATGGCATTCATGTATCGTACAGCCGTTACGGCGCCTTCCATAACCACCAACGGCCTACGTCGGCCCCACATAATGCCACCCAAAACAGCAGGGAACCTTCACATTTCTGAACGTTTTTACAGTGTGTCTAAGGCGTTGAGCCTGACCGTGTTGCCCCCAAATAGGTCTCTGACTATTGTCTGGTTGAAGTCATATGCGACAATCATCGGTGAAGAGAACGTGATGCCCATCCTGAGCGGTCCATTCGGCATGTTGTTGCGCCCATCTGTACCACGCTGCATGGTGTCGTGGTTGCAAAGTGGACCTCGCAATGGACGTCGGGAGTGAAGTTGCGCATCATACAGTCTATTGCGCACAGTTTGAGTCGTAACACAACGTCCTGTGGCTGCAACGAAAAGCATTATTCAACATGGTGGCGTTGCTGTCAGGATTCCTCCGAGCCATAATCCGTAGGTAGTGGTCATCCACTGCAGTAATAGCCCTTGGGCGGCCTGAGTGATTCACGTCATCGACAGTTCCTGTCTCTCTGTATCTCGTCGATGTTCACTCCGAGAGGCCGGCCGGAGTGGCCGAGCGGTTCTAGGCGCTACAGTCTGGAACCGCGCGACCGCCACGGTCGCAGGTTCGAATCCTGCCTCGGGCATGGGTGTGTGTGATGTCCTTTGGTTAGTTACGTTTAAGTAGTTCTAAGTTCTAGGCGACTGACGACCTCAGAAGTTAAGTCCCATAGTGCACAGAGCCATTTGAACGATTCACTCCGAGACGCCTTGACACTTCCCTTGTTGAGAGCCCTTCCTGGCTCAAAGTAACAATGTGGACGCGATCGAACCTCTGTATTGACCGTCTAGGCTTGGTTGAACTACAGACAACACGAGCCGTGTACCTCCTTCCTGGTGGAATGACGAACTGATCGGCTGTCTAACAGGCGCTGCTCATGCATGGCTTCACCAGCCTCGAGATGACTGGGTGTTTGTGTTGTCCTCATCATTTCGTCATGATTCATGAAAGTGGCGAGACTGGATGGCGAGACTGGACTGAGCAGAGGTTGGGAATTTGTATGAGCGCTGACAACCGCGCAGCTGAGCGCCCCGCAAACCAAACATCATCATCATCATCATCATCATCATCATCATCATCATCATCATGCATGGTTGTTTACATCACTGAACAGTCGAAGGGACTGTGTCTGTGATGCAATATCCACAGTCAACGTCTAACTTCAGGAGTCCTGGGAACAAGGATGAAGCAAAACCTTTTCTAATGTGTATACGTAGTTTTCTGGATACCTAAGCAAAATTAAAGTCGTTTCGTAGTAACTCAATCACATGGTTTTCGGCCGTTCGGGCAGCAGTGTGAGCACACGTAAAGTGAACTGATTTGAGAGATCTGGTTCACATTTTCGATGGCGAGGGGAAGTGCTATGAAACACAGTGATCCAAATACTGAAACAGAGAAGGACGCATTATGACAAATGATGCTTATCATGTATGTGCCCATTGCAATACCCGAATATATGCTTCAACAAATGGTTCAAATGGCTCTGAGCACTATGGGACTCAACTGCTGAGGTCATTAGTCCCCTAGAACTTAGAACTAGTTAAACCTAACTAACCTAAGGACATCACAAACATCCATGCCCGAGGCAGGATTCGAACCTGCGACCGTAGCGGTCTTGCGGTTCCAGACTGCAGCGCCTTTAACCGCACGGCCACTTCGGCCGGCTATATATGCTTCAACAGTAAATGAATCAAATTAATTACATTCGATTAGATGTACTTTTTTCTATAGATCCATAGTGAGGAGATCCTTAAGAATGCAGAACGCGTCATAGAGCGACATTATGCAATATACAGGGTGTTAAGAAACAGTTTGCAAGTGTGTTGTAGGGTAGGTTGTGCTGAGAAATAAATGCCAAGAAAAAATTCTATACCTAGCGCCGTTTGCTGGTTAGTTAGCACTGAAGTTAGACAATCGTGCCGTTCTGCTTGCAAATTCAAGCGGCCCGTCAGATGGAATTGGTGTCAGTTCTCATAACGTAAATGACAGCGCACGAGACTCCTCAGCCTATGTCTCAGGTATGATCCTTGCTACCGTCACGTGTCCAATTTTTGTGTCGCTCTCTTGTTCGGTTTTAGGAAACAAAACGGCGAACACAACTGACGACACCTTCTCTGGCGGGCCGCTTGAATTTGCGCGAGCACTCGCCTGATTGGCTAACTTCAATGCTCGTAATTAACACGGAAAAGGCATAACGTTTCGAATGTTTTCTTTTACGATTGTTTCTCAGAAAAACCTAATTTGTAACACCCTTACAAGCTCTCCAGACTGTTTCTGACCAACATGTATAGGGGCAATCAAATTAAAACGAGACAAATGGAAGAAAAGTAAACTAATTGTTCATTTAAAAATAATTGCACGGGGAGAGATCGGGACTGCATGTTACCCAGTTTGTTTCAAATACTTTGCAAAAGGTTCCCATCTTCCGTATAGACCCTGTCTGTCCCCATGTGATTTCCATTTTTGGTACCCCGAAGAAAGATATTCGTGGCCGTCGATTTGCTTCGGACGATGACGTGCACGCCTGGATACAATCATAGTTCCGTAGGCAACCGCGAACATTTTTCCAAGAAGGTACTGACCATCATCTCTCACAATGCAATAATTGTATTAACATCTATGGCGATTACTTTTAAAATAGAAAAAACAATTTACTTATTTTTCTTCCATTAGTCTCTTGTTTTCATTTAGCTTCCCCCTCGTATATTTCTAAAGAAGAGGATATCCAATGTGCTTCCACAGATCCCAAGTGAAATTTTCATCGTGGATGTGGGCTATGTCAAAAACTATTAAATACGAGGGCTGGAACATTAATAGTGGCAACTATTTATTTACAGCTCGTACAAAATGGATACGTGTTTCAAAATTTTTCTGACCTTCAAAGCAGTCACCAGCATTGTGTATATCCCGTTGCCAGCGATGTGGAAGTCGTAGGATACTCTTAGCAGTGCCAGTTGTGTTCAAAGTTCGAGAGGTGCGGTCTATTGCCCGACGAATTTGTAGCAGTTCTGAAGCGAATGCCATGAAGTGTTTCCTTCATTTTAGAAATCGAGTTGAACTCAAGAGGGCTTAAGTCATGGAAGTGCAGTAGGTAGTATAGCACTTAGCAGCCCCATCAGTCAAACAAATTTGTAACAGCTTGTACTGTACGTGTTTGAGAATTGTCCTGCAAAATGATGGTCAGGTATGTTTACTAAAGAAGTTTAGTGGATACATGAAGCTTATAATTGCGATTACAAAATGTTTTCACACAGTGAACTTCGGCGATTATTTCCTCATACAAAAACGCACTTACACACGCAGAGAACAGTCCGCGCTCTATTATACTGAGCATTGGAGCAAAAGAATTACACAAATTAGAGACAATCTGAATTCCATACATTTTACTAAGTTCAAATGTAGGCAGGGGATCCATTGTCCTTTTTTGGATACACTGATTGGCGAACGATGCCTCCCCAATTGGATATTTACTGTTTTTCAGTCTCTTGGTACATTCGTCTTCTCCTACTATCCTTTTTAGTCGGTTAGTGCAAATAATTTTCTTCTAATAACCTAATGTATACATGTCGAAAGTAATTTTAGTGACTTATGACCAAGATCAAAGATGTGTGCATTCCGATACTAACAAATTGAAAACTTCGATTAGACGTATTTCGTGACAGTGACAAAATTTGAACCTGTAGAAACAACGTTAAAATGAAAAATAGCTCGTATTTTATGAATATTTGATCCCGTTAGAAAAATATGTAAAGAAAATCAAGTGGCATTTCATTAAAGTTAGACCGCGGCACATATGTAACAATACGTGACAGGAATGCTCTGCAGGACAGCGACTTGCAGTTCCAGCGTTAAACAATGAGTCATTTCACACAGAATATACCGCTGCCACCACATTGAACTTTGTTCATTTAAATAAATATCTCTGATATCTTACCCACCATCCTAAACACAACGTTAAACTACCCACCTCACACAAATATAGGAATCGTAGTTTCGGTAAACTTTTTCGATACGAAATTTTTGGAAGTGAGACACAGATTGACGAAACAGGTATACATCTTTGAACGGCATTTGTACATTCAGCAGTAGCAGCAATTTGTTATAAAATGAAAGATTTAGTACCAGTTCTGATGAGATATACAGATTATTGAGTTTATAGTTGTGTTGCCCAAACAGAAAGTCTGTTTTGGAAATACTAGTGGTATTGATGAATTACAAGTACGATATGAAGCATTTTCTATCAGTTCGAGGAATAATTACAAGTTGTTAAATGTAAGACAGTGTTGTCTGAAAAAAATTGTCAGTGTTCGAGATAATATGTATTTTTGTGGAGATTTTCTCATATAAGTATTGATTAATGAACGAGAGAAGGAAGTATTTACTGTTGTTTTTTTACGGGATGTGTGGATATTATGAGATATGAAGTTATACTGATGATACAGTGGAGGCAAAAATGTTAACAGTATTAGTGTTAATTGGTAATGATGATGATTGTTAGGATAATGATGATAATATGATAGAAATATGCAATGGTTAAGAATTATGAAGTATTATGAGGAATGAGTAGAAATGGTTGGAACATATGTTGGGGCTCTGTTTTTGTTGAAGTTGATTTTCCTATGCATGGATATATTTCTTTAGTTCACATGTAATAAAAAGAGAGTGATGAACAGTTATGTTTAGTAGCACAACAGAAATCTGAAACGGTAAGTAATACGAATTCGGTAAAAGGCAAAACAATTTTTTATATGAAGTTTTTTTTGCTCTTCAGGTATAACTGGTGTGGCATACATTTCTGACATATTATGTTCTTATGTTTTGTGGTCTTTTTTTATTTTCCTGCATATGTCATACGAGTGCATTACCCTCTTGAGGTATGTACTTTTTTATTTTATGACTAACCACACACCTTTTGTCTTCAGGTCAGATTATGACAGATACGATGATATACATATGTATTAAAACGAATTTGTGTACTATGCATACATTCCAGATTTATGTGACATAAATGTACTTAAGATCCATCGTTGAATAACAAGTATTTATGATGATACTAGTCAGAGATGGAAAACATGAGATGTATTTTGTGCTAAAATGAGCATTTTAATGATTTTTTCGTTTTTGCATTTTAGCACTTAATAATTAATTTTCTTTCCATGGCTAAGGTAAGTATTATGAAATGTTTATAATTCTGTTGCATAATATGAGTATTGCTTAACATATCTTTTGCCTCCTGTGAACTCATCCATTACACAATCATTGGTGCACCAACAAACTTTTGACGCTGCTGTCTTATTCGCATTTTGTGATGACACTGGTATCTTGCATTTTTGTGGTGACATGCTTGGCTGTATTTGCTACATCGCTTTTATGATGCAACTTTTGTGTATGAGTTATCTTAACCTAAGAATATGTTCTTCAATTTGCTTGCTGACTTACCATAATGATTCTTTCGCTACATGTGCGTAGGATAAGACATATTGCTGCATTCGCATTCAAATGAAGTATCTGTCATGCCTATGTATGATTATGTATTTGACTGCATTGCTTTTCTGATGAAATATTTTTGTGAATATATGTATATTACGACGCCTACAGTTTTATGAGAGCTCATTTAGGATGAGCATTTACTGTTAGAGGCTATAAATAAAGTATATGTCATGACATAACAAAGTTATGAAAAATGGGTATAGGAGGACAGTAAAATGAAAATGTAACATATGCATACAGAAATGAGAAATAAATGTGAGTATAATGTGAAAAAATAAATGAGTATATGCAAGTTGAATAATGATTATATTGTGTGGGTATGATGATGTGATAATGAAATGCAGGCGAACTGACCAGTACACTACAATAAAATATTACACACGATGACTGAGACTTCCCTTTTCCTTTATATGAACCGTGAAACATTTGATTGTTTGTCCTTTATTTCTGGCCTATATGCGTTCTTCCTCTTACATTGTGTGTATGTTTGTCACGTATGTAATTTTATTATCACTTTCCTGTGTTTGCATGTTAGTTATTAGATCTGAATAACTAAACATCTTCTGTAACATAAGATGTATTAATGTGTGCACACTGGGTTTTCCTGTACATTTTTATGGCCACTCGTCACAATAAGAAGGTAGTGATATTTTGTAGTTGCTCCGCTTCTTAACTTTACTTTGTGCCTGGCTCAAAATATTGTATAGTTCTTTCGGGACCGTAGATATTTTATGATCATACTGACAATTGTGATCGACAAATACAATGTTTTAAACATAAGCTTCATCTTACACCTTCACGTAATGCTGATTTACTATTTCAAATATCTGGTAGGAATAAGGTACTTTTTTTTAGAGAGACAATACTGCAAGTGCAGTTCAGATTTTTGTAATGTATAATCACAAATTCATTGTAGTTGCTAGGTATTTAAACAAGTTTTGCACGGACTTAAAGGAAATAGTAGTTGACTGCACCAGTTACTTATTTGTTCATACTATGTAGGCCATAGAAAATGTAACACCTCCGACTTTGTAAAAATTCTTTGTGAAACCATAGACTCTTCATATCTCTGTAACATGTTTTGATTACAAAAACAAAGAGTGTAAGTGATGATTTGCTTGTGTGTGATATTCTGTGTAATGGAGGAGGCACAATAATTGTAAGCAGACAAACAAAAATACCATCTTTAACATATAGCATTTAAAAACATTCCATGCTTCATTTTGTCCATTCTCTCGATTGAAGGATTACCTCAAAAAGGCAACTACAATGCAACAGAGTCAGAAAATCGCACATGCAAATATCACAAAAAATATTTCTGTACACAAATGCACCTGAAAATAATAATAAAATCTCGACACGCGTTGTGTTGAGCATAAAAAAGTAAGTAACAGATATTTATTGGGACCTAAAAGAGGAAGCAGATAACAAATGTGATTGAGATGAAGTCCACACGAAATGTACCTACGGCTTGTCTAGAATGAAACATTGGAAGAAGCCCGCTATTGCACTGAAAAAGTTAGAAAAGAAATTTTCCGGTCGCGAGAAAATTAAGTATGTAAGTGCAGCTTACAAACATAGATGCAGATATGCAGCAGTGCACTATTATAAATGATTTTATACGTAAGCTGTCTACGACTGCACGCTATTTGGAGGAAGAGGATTGGAGGTGACTTAGATTTTAAATTCTGTTGGACATAAAAGCTGTGGTACATTAAATGAATTTGCAACTGCGAAAAAGGACAGCCATCAGCTGTAGAAGGGAATGATAGCAATGAAAATATTTGCCGGACCGGGACTCAAACCCGGAGTTCCCGCTTATCGAGAGCTGTCGCGTTACTACACACATCAAAAACGGGTCTGCATCACCCCGGTTCCCAGAACTCCAGAACATAGACGTTGACTGTGGATACTGTATCACAGACACAGTCCCCTTGGCTGTTCAGAGATGCCACTAAACCCGCCCAAAGATGTAAACAACCATGCATGAGCAGCGATCTTAGACGGAGGGGGTCCGGCAGACGATTAGTTCCAGTCTTTCCACCAGGACGGAGGTACACGGCTCGTGTTGTCTGTAGTTCAACCATGCCTAGACGGTCAATACCGAGGTTCGATCGCGTCCGCACTGTTACTTTGTGCCAGGAAGGGCTCTCAATAAGAGAAGTGTCCAGGCGTCTCGGAGTGAGCAAAAGCGATGTTGTTCGGACATGGAGGAGATACAGAGGGAGTGGAACTGTTGATGACATGTCTCGCTCAGGCCACCCAAGGGCTACTACTGCAGTGGATGACCGCTACCTACGGATTATGGCTAGGAGGAACCCTGACAGCAACGCCACCATGTTGAATAATGCTTTTCATGCAGCCACAGGACGTCGTGTTACAACTTAAACTGTGCGCAATAGGCTGCATGATGCGCAACTTCACACCCGACGTCCATTGCGAGGTCCACTTTGCAACCACGACACCATGCAGCGCGGTACAGATGAGCCCAACAACATGCCGAATGGACCACTCAGGATTGGCATCACGTTCTCTTCACCGATGATTGTCGCATATGACTTCAACCAGACAATCGTCAGGCCCGTGTTTGGATGCAACCCGGTCAGGCTGAACGACTTAGACGCACTGTCCAAGAAGCGTAGCAATGTGGAGGATCCCTGATATTTTGGGGTGGCATTATGTGGGGCCGACGTACGCCGCTGGTTGTCATGTAAGGCGCCGTAGCGGCTCTACGATACCCTGAATGCCATCCTCCGACCGATAGTGCAATCATATCGGCAGCATATTGGCGAGGCATTCGTCTTCATGGACGACAATTGGCGCCCCCAACGTGCACGTCTTGTGAATGACTTCCTTCAGGATAACGACATTGCTCTACTAGAGTGGCCAGCATGTTCTCCAGACATGAACCTTATCGAACATGCCTGGGATAGAATGAAAAGGGCTGTTTATGGACGACGAACCCACCAGCCATTCTGAGGGATGTACGACGAGTCGCCATTGAGGAACTTGTGGATAGTATGCCACGACGAATACAGACATTCATCAATGCAAGAGGACGTGCTACTGGGTATTAGAGGTATTGGTGTGTACACCTATCTGGACCACCACCTCTGAAGGTCTCGCTGTTTGTTGGTAAAACAATCAATGTATGGTTTTCATGAGCAATAAAAATGGTGGAAATGATGTTTATGTTGACGTCTGTTCCAATTTTCTATACAGGTTCCGGAACTTTCGGAACCGAGTTGATGCCAATATTTTTTTGATGTGTGTATCTACATCTACATCTACATGATTACTCTGCAATTCACATTTAAGTGCTTGGCAGAGGGTTCATCGAACCACAATCATACTCTCTCTCTACCAATCCATCCCCGAACCGCGCGCGGGAAAAACGAACACCTAAACCTTTCTGTTCGAGCTCTGATTTCTCTTATTTTATTTTGATAATCATTCCTACCTATGTATGTTGGGCTCAACAAAATATTTTCGCATTCGGAAGGGAAAGTTGGTGACTGAAATTTCGTAAATAGATCTCGCCGCGACGAAAAACGTCTTTGCTTTAATGACTTCCATCCCAACTCGCGTATCATATCTGCCACACTCTCTCCCCTATTACGTGATAATACAAAACGAGCTGCCCTTTTTTGCACCCTTTCGATGTCCTCCGTCAGTCCCACCTGGTAAGGATCCCACAGCGCGCAGCAATATTCTAACAGAGGACGAACGAGTGTAGTGTAAGCTGTCCCTTTAGTCGACTTGTTGCATCTTCTAAGTGTCCTGCCAATGAAACGCAACCTTTGGCTCGCCTTCCCCACAATATTATCTATGTGGTCTTTCCAACTGGAGTTTTGCGTAATTTTAACACCCAGTTACTTAGTTCAATTGACAGCCTTGAGAATTGTACTATTTATCGAGTAATCGAATTCCAACGGATTTCTTTTGGAACTCATGTGGATCACCTCACACTTTTCGTTATTTAGCATCAACTGCCACCTGCCACACCATACAGCAATCTTTTCTAAATCGCTTTGCAACTGATACTGGTCTTCGGATGACCTTACTAGACGGCAAATTACAGCATCATCTGCGAACAACCTAAGAGAACTGCTCAGATTGTCACCCAGGCCATTTATATAGTTCAGGAACAGCAGAGGTCCCAGGACGCTTCCCTGGGGAACACCTGATATCACTTCAATTTTACTCGATGATTTGCCGCATATTACTACGAACTGCGACCTTCCTGACAGGAAATCACGAATCAAGTCGCACAACTGAGACGATACCCCATAGGCCCGCAGCTTGATTAGAAGTCGCTTGTGAGGAACGGTGTCAAAAGCTTTCCGGAAATCTAGAAGTACGGAATCAACTTGAGATCCCCTGTCGATAGCGGCCATTACTTCATGGGAATAAAGAGCTAGCTGCGATGCACAAGAACGATGTTTTCTGAAACCATGCTGATTACGTATCAATAGATCGTTCCCTTCGAGGTGATTCATAATGTGTGAATACAATATATGCTCCAAAACCCTACTGCAAACTGACGCCAATGATATAGGTGTATATTATTGTACACGTCAGACGCTGTACTTCGAAAGTCGCTTTCCCGGTATCGGTATGTATTTCATAACGGCTGTAGTCGCTGCAGTGCCAGTTTCTTTGGACATGCATGCATGACCAAAGGAACTTCGCATCGCAATCAGAATAACACGGTTACTGCAATATCGTCATTATCTTCCGATATCGAGCAAGCGACTTTGATACATAACACGTAAATTGAAGGTGAAGAGGGGAGAAGGGAAAGGAACGGAACTATTAATGTCAGCTGTGTTGGGATTTCATGCAGCATCAGCGGCGACGAATGAAAACGCGTGCCGGACCGGGGTTCGAACTTGGGATCTCCTATTTACAAGGCAGTTTCGTTAACCCCTGCGACACCGGGACATAATGTTTATCACAGTTGCGCGGAATATTTCGGTACGCCTCCAGGCCGATCCACATTCTCAACTAGCGCCACATATCCGCAGTCCCTCTCCATGTGCGAAAGGACAGACACGATGCGTTCTCGTCATTGATTGGGCTCGATAGGCGATAAATCCACCATCTTCACTGCGGACACCCAATAACGTTGGACCTCCTGCAGGAATCTTATAGTGGTGAGCGTGGAGGCCATTGACGGGGGTTGAGGACAGGTGACGCTAGGTTGGAATGTGGGTTGTGTTCCAAAAACGAACAGCATTGAGACAGAAGTGATGACACTTTCTGCAGGACCTGACCATCATTTTGCAGGACAGCGAGTGAAATTCCGTTGTCACGAAATGTTCTAAATGCCATGAACACATAGAAACACGGAAAGTGCCAAAATGTAAATAAAAATGACCAAAATCATCGCACTCGCATTTTCTTCCACTGTGTGTAAGCGGTTGTTCCCTATTCTTACGTGATCGTCTGTATGCTGTTCTAAAGCTTCACGTTACTTTGTACGTGAAGAACAAACTAGAAAAATGTTATCTTAGTTTCTACTAATGTTGCTCGAAATGATAGTTGTTCGTTCTTGTTCTTCACAGGTTGGGATAGCAAGATATTCGATTTCTTGTTCTCCATGAGCCGTAATGATGCATGATATTACGTTGTTTTCTTGAGATGGTTGTTCTACTTTGTCACTGCGCGGATTTTTTTTCACTGTTTAAACTCAAATCGACTAACTGTGTGTTAGCATTTGCTTAGAGTTTCTGTTTCATAGTTTTTAAATCATTTTTTTCAGCTTCAAGGCTGCTTGGCATAGCCTTAAGTCTCGTAAGTGCTTTTGTGTACTGTTCTAGTGTTTTGTCTAGTTTCTGTAATTGTTCTGCGTTTTGTTAAAGTCCTTTACTTTTGTCTATCCAGGTTTTATTCGTGTTTTGTAGCAACTCTAACAAAGCTGGAATATTAATTTTCGCATTCATATTTACTGGATTTGCAACGGCTGACTGCTTAATGTCAGTGAGTGATGTGGGCTAGTGTACCGTTCGATTAAGAGAAATGGAAACATAACCCAAATCGACTGTCTCAGTATCTGGTTGTTGCGAAATTTCGCATGGTTGAGGCGACTTTTTACATGCTGATTAGTCTTCTGAAAATTCTTGTTCACTGTTGGAAATCTGTACTGTTGCCTTTACTAATAAAAAACTCATCTGTGTTGGAAAGTTATTTGCAGTCTTTGAAATCTCAAGTAAATTATTTATGTATAACAGCATTTGTGTTTGTTTTGTTTCATTAATAATTGCGTCATTATTTTGTGACGTGGTTCGCGACCTAGTAGCTTGACGAAATACTGTTTTGCAAGCCATATGTTGAAGTGTCAAAACTTAAATATGAAACAAAATTTCTATTTGCAGTTAAATGGTTCAAATGGCTCTGAGCACTATGGGACTTAACATCTGTGGTCATCAATCCCCTAGAACTTAGAACTACTTAAACCTAACTAACCTAAGGACATCACACATCCATGCCCAAGGCAGGATTCGAACCTGCGACCGTAGCAGTCGCGCGGCTCCGGACTGAGCGCCTAGAACCGCTAGACCACCGCGGCCGGCATTTGCAGTTAAATGACCGAAAGTAATAAAGCTGCAATTAAATAACCGGAAGTAATAAATTCTTTTAAACAACAGAAATATCTGCGAAAAATCTAGGTAACCCAGAAGTGTTTCACACGGTTTGTACCAGTGTCTGCTGCGCAACAAATTTCTTCTCGGTTACTATTTTTTTACAAAAGAAGCAAAAATTTTCACACAAATAAATGACAATGAAATTACAATAGCTGACAGAGAAAATACAAATTTTAGTACATATGCGCCTAGCGCTGGTTTGCTTTCGAGAACCTGCATTGCATTCTAATTACGTAATCACAGAAACACCGGAGGACTATCCTAGGCGAAAAGGGTCGACATGTGTCAGCTTTCTATAAAAAATCATTCTGTATGTGAGAAAACTAAATATAGTATTGATTATTATGAATAATAGCCAGCTATACTGCTATGTAATTTCTTTGTATTTTATATCATTTACGATGAACCCATTTCGGCAAATTGCCGAACATTTTTTCATTTACAAGCAAAGGAACACGACGTAAAACCCATGAAGCACAGAGTCCTGACCTGAATCCTATAGAACACCTTTGGGATGTTTTGGAACGCCGACTTCATGCCAGGTCTCACAGACCGACATCGATACTTCTCCTCAGTGCAGCACTCCGTGAAAAATGGGCTGCCATTCCCCAAGAAACCTTCCAGCACCTGACTGAACGTGTGCCTGCGAGAGTGGAAGCTTGCATCAAGGCTAAGTGTGGGCCAACAACATATTGAATCCCCGCATTACCGATGGAGGGCGCCACGAACGTATAAGTCATTTTCAACCATGTGTCCGGATACTTTTGATCACTTAGTGTATATTCACATGCATACAGCAACCCGACAGAATTACTGAACGAACAAACTGACATAAAGCACAAAAAGTATTTAGAAACCTTTATTGAAGATAACGGGTAAAATACTAAAATCAGAGACGCTAAATAACACATAGCCATAGTAACAGCTGTAACAACATGAGTAGTATAAAACACAGGCATAACACCAACATATGTAATAGACAACAACAATTATTGCGAGAAAAATTAAAAACGTAAAATAAAACTCTCAAATAAAACTAAAACAAACTCTAGGCAAATACACAATTATAAACAAACCTATAAAAATGACAAAAAACAACTGAATTCCACACATCACTTATTTATAATGGTGACTATGTAAATATGTGATATCGCTGACCCATTGTCATCCAAGCTGTCAGAGAAATAGCATACATTGAAAACAAATAAAGCCCGATATGCATCTCTAGTGTACACCTGGGAGAAGGTAATAATTCTAAAACAGACAGAACATGACAGCAACGATGTTACATGTAAGGTGAAAACATATAATGATGTGTTATAGCTTTTCATATCATAGTTACAAGACCATTATATCAAGACCATCGCTTACTTATGTATTTACAGAGCACTTGACGATGGCAATTTGCCGAAATGGGCTCATGGTGAAAGATATAAAATAAAACAAAATTACATAGCAGTGTAGCTGGCTATTATTCATAATAATCATATCATTAAAAGGCATATTTTGCACTGCGGACCCCAAAGAACAAAAGTAAAATGTATTGATTACAAAAACTTTCTCCTCGTGTAACGTGTGCTTCAGATATCATATGCAGTCGCTCAAAAAAACTGACTGTTGGTTGGCCTTGTGTTGCGCATGTGAACAATGTCGTGAAATAAAACTTTGAACCTCTTGAAATGAAAAATTTGGAATAAAGAAAATGAATCTAATTAAATGCGAAAAGAAACTAATTGTGTGCTCAGTGAAAACTATATAACTAAAACTCAGTGCCGAAACACACTACGAACGTTACCTGATATGAAGTGCAATGTTTGACTAAGAATATCCACAAAAATAAATTACAGCTCTTCGAAACTACCAACACTATTCACTGAAAATTAACGTACTTACTAGCTAGCACGACATCTGACAATCCTGACTACACACTGTTTGTGCATGAATGCAAGGAAAGATCTGCCCTGAAATAAAAGTGACTTACCTCTTGCTCAGCACACTGCCTATTGTGTCTGGCGTCCTGACATTCTCGAAAACAAATACAAATCAGCAGGTGCAGCAGCTAAAGATCAATAATGTACTCAAATTTTTTTTCTTAGAAACAATCCGTTGCTTCGTGTGGCGTAAAATGCAATGCACATACGATATACATTCAAAACTTCACTGTGAATCGTGGTGGTGGGTTTTACTTTAAAGAAAATCGTTTTTGAGAAATCGGACTCTGATTACTGAGAAAAATACGGCACAACATAAGAATCTAACAATTACAAAATTCTATAATTACAGAAATTACAAACATACCTTTAAAATACCTCCAAAATCTTCTCCATCAATAAAAAGAACAAGAAAGTATAATAAATGTGTTTTCATCTCGATAATAAAGTATTCCACATAATCTCTCCAAGATTCAAAATGTTCAAATGTATGTAAAATCTTATGGGATTTAACTGCTAAAGTCATCAGTCCCTAAGCTTACACACTACTTAACGTAAATTAGCCTAAGGACAAACACACACACCCATGCCCGAGGGAGGACTCGAACCTCCGCCGGGACCAGCCGCACAGTCCATGCCTGCAGCGCCTAAGACCGCTCGGCTAATCCCGCGCGGCTCCGAGATTCACAAATAACAGATCTCTTTCTCTGAAAAAACTAAGTTGTGCGCTACTATGTCTCCAATGCAGTGCTCTCATTCATCTTTGTCCCATGACAGGGGGAAATCCGGACAAATTTCAGTATGAATTTCCAGCCGTATCCTAGTTCCGCTGGAAGTCGCGATTGGCGTTCTTGAAAGCCATAGGCATCTAGTAAACAGTAAGAACTTCCAAATGGCCGAGATGTTACGAACAAGTGCGGAGTACAACCGAAGATTTGCGATCATCGACAGTCTTCTCGCTGGACATTCGGCCACTGAAATAGTTCGATTCTTGAGGTACCCGAGATAAAGTGTTTACGATATTGTGGCACAGTATAATGCTTCGGAGAAGTCTGGGGAAGGTTCCGCTAACCCAGCGAGGAAACGTCATTCGAGAAAACGCCTGTCACGAACTGCGGCAGTCATCGAAATGGCTCAGGCACTGTTTTCGGAGGAAACTGGTGTGAACATTGAATGTCAACGAACGAACAATCCATCGGATGGCAGAGGAGGACCTCATACGAGCCATTTAGTCCGAATTGGTTCTCGGATAACGTTGACACGTTCTGACCAAAGGACTTCTGGCACCCGAATAACCCGGATTTGAACCCCCTCGACCACTATGTTTGGAGCGTAGACGAAAGGATTACCAATAAGACTAGGCACCCTAACGTCGCATCCCCACGCACCGCTATCGAAGCAGAATTCACGAATATGAACAGCAATGCTTTAAAGAGTGCGTGCAATCGCTTCAGGACAAGATGTTGGGCGGTCACTGCGGGTGAAGGGTGTTACATCGAGTACATCTACATCTACATTTACACTCCGCAAGCCACCCAACGGTGTGTGGCGGAGGGCACTTTACGTGCCACTGTCATTACCTCCCTTTCCTGTTCCAGTCGCGTATGGTTCGCGGGGAGGACTACTGCCGGAAAGCCTCCGTGCGTGCTCGAATCGCTCTAATTTTACATTCGTGATCTCCTCGGGAGGTATAAGTAGGGGGAAGCAATATATTCGATACCTCATCCAGAAACGCACCCTCTCGAAACATGGACAGCAAGCTACACCGCGATGCAGAGCACCTCTCTTGCAGAGTCTGCCACTTGAGTTTGTTAAACATCTCCGTAACGCTATCACGCTTACCAAATAACCCTGTGACGAAACGCGCCGCTCTTCTTTGGAGCTTCTCTATCTCCTCTGTCAACCCTACCTGGTACGGATGCAATACTCATGAGCAATACCCAAGTATAGGTCGAACGAGTGTTTTGTAAGCCGCCTCCTTTGTTGATGGACTACATTTTCTAACAAGGGAAACTCCCCATCGCACCCCGCTCAGATTTAGTTATAAGTTGGCACAGTGGATAGGCCTTGAAAAACTGCACACAGTTCAACCGAGAAAACAGGAAGAAGTTGTGTGGAACTATGAAAAAAATAAGCAAAATATACAAACTGAGTAGTCCATGTGCAAGATAGGTAACATCAAGGATAATATGAGCTCAGGAGCACCGTGGTCCCGTGGTTAGCGTGAGCAGCTACGGAATGGGAGGTCCCTGGTTCAAGTCTTTCCACGAATGAAAATTTTAAATTTTTATTTTCAGACAATTATTGTCTGTCCGTCCGTCCGTCCGATGCGAGGTAACTGGGCCGTAGTATGGGGACGCTACACCTAAACAAACATCGAAACACACGACGTCAGTCGACTACAGCGCACGGAAGAGAGAGTATTCCTGCTAACGAGGCTCCCTGACTGTGTCGTATAGAATATATCAGACGTGTTTTCCTGTGGAGGAATCGGTTGACCTATGACCTTGCGATCAAATGTTTTCGGTTCCCATTGGAGAGGCACGTCCTTTCGTCTACTAATCGCACGATTTTGCGGTACGGTCGCAAAACACAGACACTAAACTTATTACAGTGAACAGAGACGTCAATGAACGAACGGACAGATCATAACTTCGCGAAAATAAATAGAGTAAACTTTTCACTTGAGGAAAGACTTGAACCAAGGACCTCTCGTTCCGCAGCTGCTCACGCTAACCACGGGATCACAGCGCTCCTGAGCTCACGCTCTCCTTGATGTTGTATATCTTGCGCATGGACTATTCAGTTTGTATATTTTGCTTATTTTTTTCATAGTTCCACACAACTTCTTCCCGTTTTCTCAATTGATCTGTGTTCAGTTTTCAAGGCTTATCCACTGTGCCAACTTATAACTAAATCTGAGGGGTGTGTGACGGGGAGGTTCCCTTGTAAGGGCTCTCCCAATGAATCTCAACCTGGCACCCACCTTACCAACAATTAATTTACCCTTGAAAGATACCACTAGTTATATGTAAAAGGACTTTCATTTTCATTTTTATTTCGTTATAATAAATTTGCTTTTTAAAAAAAAGTTTCATTTGTCCGGATTTAAGCGCCGCATCCCGTACAATAGCAGAATACATGTAAGAACCTTAAACATGTTGCTGCCATTCCAGGTGACGTTCAGCTTTCTGTTTGCCTGTTTTGAGTGAAGGTGGAGAGCGTAAACTTGTGACTTCAAAGAGTTAAATTTGAGCCATTTCTCTTCCTAATATTAAGACATGAAGTTTAACGAGCATTCCAGTTTCTCCTCTTCTTCCTAAGAGCTCTTTCCTTGTACGCTAGTACCCAGACCATCGGCATGCAGGAAATGGGTAGCATGGTCCGGTGTTAATTGATCACTTACGCATAGTTAAATAAAGTGGGTTCCAGGACACTGCCCTGTGCGAGGCCTTTCTTTTAATTTTTGTGAGGTGATAGTCGGTGAAGGTTTTGTTAGTCTACCAGAGCTACACATATTATTTGTTTTCAAACGCTTCCCCTGTGTGTTTTCTGTAGGGGACAGGATTTGACTGCTACCACGATTTTTCGAACCTCAATCCAGCCTGTTAGGGAATGAGCTTTTGGTCTGCGATACTTATTATTCGATTCAAAATAGTTTGTTTATACAAATTATACAGATAGTACACTACTGGTCATTAAAATTGCTACACGAAGAAGAAATACAGATGATAAACGTGTATTCATTGCACAAATATATTATACTGGAACTGACATGTGATTAGATTTTCACACATTCTGGGTGCATAGATCCTGAGAAATCAGTACCCAGAACAACCACCTCTGGCCGTAATAACGGCCTTGATACGCCTGGGAATTGAGTCAAACAGAGCTTGGATAGAATGTACATGCAGCTTCAACACGATACCACAGTCCATCAAGAGTAGTGACAGGGGTATTGTGACGAGCCAGTTACTCGGCCACTATTGTCCAGACGTTTTCAGTTGGTGAGGGATCTGGAGAATGTGCTGGCCAGGGCAGCAGTCGAACATTTTCTATATCCAGAAAGGCCCGTACAGGACCTGCAACATGCGGTCGTGCATTATATTGCTGAAATGTAGGGTTTCGCAGGGATCGAATGAAGGGTAGAGCCACGGTTCGTAACACATCTGAAATGTAACGTCCTCTGTTCAAAGTGCCGTCAATGTGAACAAGACGTGACCGAGACGTGTAACCAATGGCACCCCATACCATCACGCCGGGTGATACGCCAGTATGGCGATGACGAATACACGCTTCCAATGTGCGTTCACCGCAGATATCGCCAAACATGGATGCACCATCATGATGCTGTAAATAGAACCTTGATTCATTCGAAAAAATGACGTTTTGCCATTCGTGCACCCAGGTTCGTCGTTGAGTACACCATCGCAGGTGCTCCTGTCTGTCATGCAGCGTCAAGGGTAACCGCAGCCATGGTCTCCGTGCTGATAGTCCATGCTGCTGCAAACGTCGTCGAACTGTTCGTGCAAATGGTTGTTGTCTTGCAAACGGCCCCATCTGTTCACTCAGGGAAACGTGGCTGCACGATCCATTACAGCCATGCAGATAAGATGCCTGTTATCTCGACTGCTAGTGATACGAGGCCGTTCCATATTACCCTCCTGAACCCACCGATTCCATATTCTGCTAACAGTCATTGGATCTCGACCAACGCGAGCAGCAATGTCGCGATACGATAAACCGCAATCGCGATAGTCTACAATCCGACCTTTATCAGAGTCGGAAACGTGATGGTACGCATTTCTCCTCCTTACACGAGGCATCACAACAACGTTTCACCAGGCAACGCCGGTCAACTGCAGTTTGTATATGAGAAATCGGTTGGAAACTTTCCTCATGTCAGCACGTTGTAGGTGTCGCCACCGGCGCCAACCTTGTGTGAATGCTCTGTAAAACTAATCATTTGCACGTCACAGCATCTTCTTCCTGTCTGTAGCACGTCATGTTCGTGGTGTAGCAATTTTAATAGGCAGTAGTATATAACAGCGCTATTGCGCGGTAGTTCTCTGGTTGGCTTGCGTTTTTCCAAGATTTCAATAGCGTGACTCCACATTTTTAGGGTCTTGCATATTTCTACGCAGTGTTAAAGACATCCTGAATAAAAAACCGCTTCGCTACTCTTAAAAATAATTTATTTTAGGACCATTTTCGCAGCTTACAAGCCACAGCGTGAGGTTAGATCTGTTAAATTAGAAAAAGCGTATAAAGCAGATAACTGATAGGGAAATATATATGCTGATGAGAATCACATATAAACACGACAGACCGCAATGCATGAAGATACTGGCGACAAAGCGCCCAGCTACGGACAGCAAGATGTGTCGGTCGTGGCAACTGGGTTTGCGCATGCACGATGGGGCAATATGACCTAGAGTAATATTCGTGTGGCGTGACCATATTAGTAGACAAAAAATGTTAGGATCCCGGCCTGAATAACAAAGTGAACGAAATACAACACGACCGACACAAATTTTCGCTGTCTGTAGCTAGGCACACTTTCGCCTGCATCTCCATGCATCGCGGTCTGCTGTACTTATGGTGTGTCAATTTCATCAGCACACATATTTCACCATCAGTTTTCGGTTTCAAATGGTTCTGAGCACTATGGGACTTAACTGCTGAGGTCATCAGTCCCCTATAACTTAGAACTACTTAAACCTAACTAACCTAAGGACATCACACGCATCCATGCCCAAGTCAGGATTCGAACCTGCGATTGTAGCGGTCGCGCGGTTTTCGGTTTCATACTATTTCACTACCAAGCAGCTTCCTGGTGATACTTCCTATATTTTTTATTAATTCTTAGGCACTTTTGATGGATTACGAGAAGCAATTAAATGGATGACCGGTTATGTTGTCCTTTCCGGATTCATGTTAAGCGTTTTTAATTTTTAACTGGGTGTTGCAAACCATTATTGGTTTTATGTCACATTAGGTTGGGCCGATATTTGTTGACGATTGTTATTGTTTTTAAAAACATTTCTTAGGCGGGTTTGAGCAATCGTGGGCCCATTCTTTAACCTTAACTGACGAATCGTAATTGTGCCCTTTCTTCGCCGAGCGGAGTGGCCGCACGGTTAGAGGCACCATGTCACGAATTGCGCGGCCCCTCCTCCCGGAGGTTCGAGTCCTCCCTCGGGCATGGGTGTGTGTGTTGTTCTTAGCATTAGTTTGTTTAAGCAGTGTGTAAGTCTAGGGACCGATGACGTCAGCAATTTGGTCCCTTAGGAATTCACACACATTTGAAAATTTTTTGTCATTTCTTCATGTCGCAAGTTTAATGTTATGATTTAACAAGTAATTAATTTGCTCGACTTCTCACTATAGATTGTATTTACAATACTCAACAATTGTTGCGAACGCTTTTTCTATCTCAAAAGATCCAACGTGGTGATATGGCTTCTAAGCTACGACACCGGTCGTTAAGGGGAGTTTTACTATCTTTTGGTTCAAAAAATAGAGTTTTTAAAATTGCATTTTTGGATCCATAAAAGTGTTTAGAATCCACCTCTGAAACGGTTTTTCCGAATACGGAACGAAAATGTTTGTTATTCGCGGTTGAACAAAAAAATGCACCTGCTTGAAATCGGCCTTTTTCACGCACTAGCTTTTTTATTTGGGAAGACGAGTTATTGTACCGGTGCGTGGGAGGAAACACACAAAATTCAAATGAAAGTCTGAACGCGTGTGTTTGGAAGTTAGCCCCCAAGCATTTGCATTATGGTGCGAAGACTGTGGAGGTTGCGACTTTCCTGGAAGTGAGCAGCTTCAACGAAGGGAATTCTGAAGACCATGACAACGATGGACGTCACTCTGGGACTCTATTCGACTCAGTTCGCCAAGCATTCGAACGACCACCGGATTCAAGCGGCCGAAAACCGCTTGTCACCGCCCGTACGAGCGGCTCTGAAGCAGCGCAGGATGGCCCAGATCGATAACGCCTTCGATGAGGAAGAGGAAGAACTAGTTTATGAGCCGGAATAGCAGATTGAAAGTAAGTTGCATAATATTGCATTTATATGTAGTCAAAACTTCAAATGCGTTTTTCTCGAAATAACTTTTTTCTCGAGCAGGATGATGCCGATTTGCATGATTCTTTGTTTCCACGAAGCTAGATAAATTGTCTAGGAGTTGTACCACTCTTATTCCGATCCATCAATTACAAATATTTTTACCAGACCAATGAATTCGAAAAATCGATGAAAAACCCTTTTTCTTCAAATGGCCGCCATTTTGTTTCCTATGGTCCAAATAACTTAAGCGAGGTACAACTCCTAAAGAATCTTACATACTTCGCTAAAGTCAACTCAATTTTGATTTCAGACGAGCCGGCTGACCTGTGACATACCGCGCATGGAGGTCTACATAGAAATTTTGTTTCGTTCCGACGGCGCTTCCGCCTTTGCTCTTAGACATTTCCGGTCGAAAAAATTCCAGTTTGTAAAGGAAATATCAGTAAATATTTTGACCAAATTTGACATTGATATCTATAACACATCCAGATAAAAAAATTCTGAAAGAGCATGTTTTTTTCGGGCCAAAGATAGTAAACCTCCCCTTAAATAAATTATTTACAAGAGTAGCCAAGCGGTTATTATTAAAGATGTCTGCTTCCGGTTGCGGTTGTCACTCATACAAGTAGGTGGTTAAAGAGTTGAAAGAGCCATTGTCTGACACTAGGTCCGAGGTGTTTGATCTGTTTTACACATATATCGTCGACTCCAGCTGCTTTCCCATTTTTAATGGAATTTAGTCCATGATTTAGTTCTTTTTAGAGTAAATGGTATTTCGAACATGTCTGATTCTTGGTCCTGGCTTCTGATGATTTTGATTTTCTGACATTTTTTGTTGGATTTTCCATTTAATAGGAGTTGGTAGGCAATTTTATTGGGTGTTACTGTAGGAAGTTTTTTGACTAAAAAAGGGCCATAGTTTAGTTTATTGACTAAGTTACAGGCCAATATGCTGTTGTGGGTTATATCCATTCTTTCCAGCGTTTAGACTCAATTTCTTTGTCACTTAGTAATCATTTCCATTAGTGTTTCCCCGCATGGGACTACTTCCTCCTGGTTCCTGAAGTGCATCGTATTTCCTCAGGACGTTCTTTGATTCATCGGAGTCTTTCTGTGGGCTTGTGGTATATCTTCTAGAAGTCTTTTGAAAGGTGTCTACGAAGGTTTGGTATTTTTCCGGGATTGTGCAGAGATTTTATTTTTCTGGGAATGGGCAGAGATTTTTTATTTCTATATCCCGTTCCTCACCGTGCTCAATCCATTTATCTTTTTTAAAGCTGAACATTCGGCGGGATGGTATTTTTGTTGTTCTCACAGCAGCAAGTATTTGGATTCCGATAGGACACTGCTGTGTTTTAGGAATAGGTGCGTATACGATTTTCAAGCATCGATCTTCCACATTGGAACTTACAAAACAATTATCGGTGTTAAATCCAGGCATCCAGATCTCGTTGTTGAATGAGGTTTTGGGGTCAAGAAAAAGGAATGAACCATTTATCTCCGCCCTCTGGGTGTGTGTCCATTCTCAGCTAATCTCAGCCTAATCCCGCATGTTGGACTTCGACCACACCGACGTTACCGTCAGCGTGGCGGAAATGCAGTCTCTGTTTGGTCGCGTTCCAAACGCGCTCGCACGCAGCGTCATTGATCATTTTAATGTAAACGTGTTGTTGAGAATCGAGAGTTTGATACCCAGAAGTTTTGACGGCGGAATCTTCGCCTCTTTACGGAGGAATCGTTCCACATCTAAGGCTTTCGGTCGTGCTAAGTTCGCGCAAAAGATGAAACGTAATGTCGATTTTCTGAACTTACACTCAGTCGCAAAAGTATTCGGACAGTGGGAAATTTCACAATGAGTACTCGAGAAACACTGACTATGAAACCCAAACATATTTATTAGCAATAAATATGCGTAACAACATTAATTACAAAAGAATTATTGTATTATTTCGTTTCCAAAATATAAATAACAGACAAATTAACAACAAAAATGAAACATCCTGCACACCCTGCTGCTACAAAAGTCGACGGACACTGTCGAATAAGTGTTCATAAGTTGTACGACGAAAATGTCAATACCTTGTGGGTCCATCTTTCATTTTCAATACCTCCTCCAATCTACTAGGCATACTTTCCACGAGTTTTTTCGTGAAATATGGGCCTATATTTGCCCATTCTTGGCGCAGTTTCTCTTTCAAGGTCTCCTTCGTATAGATGTTGTCCGCGCGAAGGGTCCGTTTCAATTTATCCCACAAATGTTCGATTGGGTTAAGGTCTGGTGATTGGGGAGGGGGGTGCAATACCTTCGGGCAATTGAAGAGCAACCACATTTGTACAATATGCGCGGTATGCTTGGGATCATTATTGTTGTGTTGGCAGAAGAGCCAACACCGTGTTACTAGTGGAGGCCGAAATGCACGCGTTTTAGCTCACGCAGGCTGGCGTGAGGGGGGAAGGACTATACTGACGTGAGGTCTGGAACATGACAAGGAATTAGAATTCAGAAAGCGGACATAATTAGGTTGATACTTAACTTTAATCCATTAATGAGAAACGTCGCTCTTGACGGTACATGAGTCACAATATTATCTGTTCAGAAGATATAATAACTGAATATGGCGCCTTGCTAGGTCGTAGCAAATGACGTAGCTGAAGGCTATGCTAAACTGTCGTCTCTGCAAATGAGAGCGTATGTAGACAGTGAACCATCGCTAGCAAAGTCGGCTGTCCAACTGGGGCGAGTGCTAGGGAGTCTCTCTAGACTAGACCTGCCGTGTAGCGGTGCTCGGTCTGCAATCACTGATTGTGGCGACACGCGGGTCCGACGTATACTAACGGACCGCGGCCGATTTAAAGCCTACCATCTAGCAAGTGTGGTGTCTGGTGCTGACACCACGATTATCCTGATAAAAATGAAAGTTGTTCGCAATACCTAGATGTCGTGCAGTCAAATGTCCTCGCAGTATATTCAAATACGCTTCCTTGTTCATCGTATCATCAATGAACACTAAATCACCCACACCATTGTCGGATATGCATCTCCACACCATGATGCTCCCACCTCCAAACTTTACAGTTGGTTTGACGTTCCTGGGATTCAGCTCTTCATTGGTCTTTCGCCACACGTTTGCCTTTCCGTCGCTTTGCCATAATGTAAATTTACGTTCGTCGCAAAATATCACCCGATTCTACCAAGCCTGAGTATTCGGCGTATTCCCCCGCAAACTGCATACGTTTCTTCTGGTTCACTGCATTTATGAACGGCTTTCGCCGCGCCACTCGACCATGGTACTGCGATCCTCGTAGTACTTTCCACACGGTTTCGGGATGAACTTTTATACCTCACTTGCAATTCGTGTGGCAGATATTTTCGGATTCCGTTGTACCTTTCGCACAATCACACGTTTATCTCTCTGTGAAAATGTCCGTGCGCGTCCTGTACTGCAACGGAATTCCAATCGGTCTTCTTTCTCGAACCATTTAATAATGCCGTGAACTGTACTTTTCTTCATATTCACTATTGCGGCAATTTCCCTGCAGGTTTTCCCTTCGCGTGATGATAAACGACAAGTTGCCTTTGTTCGAACGTATAACACTTCCCTCTGCGTCCCATCGTCGACCTGCACAGACTCGCGATACGTGTTTACTAATCATCGCTATCGTCTCGCGGAAATGTCGAACACACTGCAGTCGCTTCACCCTCTGTGCGTCTCGGAATGAACTATTCTTTCACGTTGTCCGCCTTTGTCCGAATGCTTTTGTTGCACTTTCCCATGCCATTTTCAGGAAATATTACGTAACAGACTCATGTTCAACAACAATTCTTCGTATTTGACGCATGTTTCATGTTGCGACATCGTACCCAGTGTCCCAAATACATTACAAAGTGCTATTTCTGTATTTGTTCATGCGGTAAACTGCAAAATTATGTGCCGTTACGTGCTGTCCGAATACTATTGCGACTGAGTGTGTCATGATCTCAGTGCGCGAAGCCCGCGCGCATGGTAAGTCGCAATGTAAACAAGCAGAGCTCACATGCTCCGCAGGCGGAAGCACGGCAGGTCCACTCCGGGCGGCCGCTAAAGCCAGATTGTGCTTGACCACCATGAACTCTAACCTACGTACGGATACATCAGTTACATAATAGACGCGTAAAATTTCTCTTGCGAGTTTCTCGGAATTGCCAGAGTAGTACACCTTACTACTTGCACATTATGTTGTTTTAATGGTCTACTAAAGGTGTACATAGTTTGAAGTAAATCTGTGATCCCAATGTCGTGGCCTCCCCTTGTCAGATAAAAAGGATTTCTTGTGCTTCTTGCACAACGCAGTTTTATGGCCCGTTACCCGGCCTCCTCGACATTCCTGCTGGGCTGGGATGGCAGACTGTCCTCTGTTCTCCACCTGTGCGGAAAACAGCTTTCAACAGAAGACAGCTTTACAAGTATTCCGTCCCTCAAAATGACCTTTCCTTTCACGAGTCAGCTAAAAGTCCCAACTCTGCCGAAATAGCAAAACTCCCTTACCGTATCAAAAGAAAAGGAGAATTAGAAATAATCAGCAATGCAATCTATGGCAGTAATGAACATTTCTTCAAGTTTTCATGCACAGTTAATGATTTCACTTGACTTGGAAAAGTAAGATTGTTGTTCAAAATGGTTCAAATGGCTCCGAGCACTATGGGACTCAACTGCTGTGGTCATCAGTCCCCTAGAACTTAGAACTACTTAAACCTAACTAACCTAAGGACATCACGCACATCCATGCCCGAGGCCGGATTCGAACCTGCGACCGTAGCAGCAGCGCGGCTCCGGACTGGAGCGCCTAGAACCGCACGGCCACCGCGGCCGGCTAAGATTGTTGTATACAGGGTGGTCCATTGATAGTGACCGGGCCAAATATCTCACGAAATAAGCATCAAACGAAAAAACTGGGAAGAACGAACGTCGTCTAGCTTGAAGGGGGAAACCAGACGGCGCTATGGTTGGCCCGCTAGATGGCGCTGCCATAGGTCAAACGGATATCAAATGCGTTTTTAAAAATAGGAACCACCATTTTTATTACATATTTGTGTAGTACGTAAAGAAATATGAATGTTTTAGTTGGACCACTTTTTTCGCTTTGTGATGGATGGCGCTGTAATAGTCACAAACGTATAAGTAAGTGGTACCACGTAACATTCCGGCAGTGCGGACGGTACTTGCTTCATGACACATTACCCGTGTTAAAATGGACCGTTTACCAATTGCGGAAAAGGTCGATATTATGTTGATGTACGGCTATTGTGATCAAAATGCCGAACGGGCGTGTGCTGTGTATGCTGGTCGGTATCCTGGACGACATCGTCCAAGTGTCCAGACCGTTCGCCGGATAGTTACGTTATTTAAGGAAACAGGAAGTGTTCAGCCACATGTGAAACGTCAACCACGACCTGCAACAAATGATGATGCCCAAGTGGGTGTTTTAGCTGCTGTCGCGGCTAATTCGCACATCAGTAGCAGACAAATTGCGCGAGAATCGGAATCTCAAAAACGTCGGTGTTGAGAATACTACATCAACATCGATTGGTCCGCAGCTCGTGGTCGTGCGGTAGCGTTCTTGCTTCCCACGCCCGGGTTCCCGGGTTCGATTCCCGGCGGGTTTAGAGATTTTCTCTGCCTCGTGATGACTGGGTGTTGTGTGATGTCCTTAGGTTAGTTAGGTTTAAGTAGTTCTCGGGGACTGATGACCATAGATGTTAAGTCACATAGTGCTCAGACCCATTTGAACCATCTCTCCTCGCAAAATATGGAAACCAAAGAGTTTGCAGTAGAAACATCGATTGCACCCGTACCATATTTCTATGCACCAGGAATTGCATTGCGACGACTTTGAACAGCGTGTACAGTTATGCCACTGGGAACAAGAGAAATAACAGGACGATGACAAATTTTTGCCGGCCGGAGTGGCCGTGCGGTTCTAGGCGCTACAGTCCGGAACCGAGCGACCGCTGCGGTCCTGCCTCGGGCATGGATGTGTGTGATGTCCTTAGGTTAGTTAGGTTTAATTAGTTCTAAGTTCTGGGCGACTGATGACCTCAGAAGTTGGGTCGCATAGTGCTCAGAGCCATTTGAACCATTTGAACAAATGTTTTGCACGCGTTCTAGTTAGGGACGAAGAGTCATTCGCCAACAGCAGTAACGTAATCCGGCATAATATGCACTATTGGGCAACGGAAAATGCACGATGGCTGCGACAAGTGGAACATCAGCGACCTTGGCGGGTTAATTTATGGTGCAGCATTATGGGAGGAAGGATAATTGGCCCCCATTTTATCGATGGCAATCTAAACGGTGAACTTTATGCTGATTTCCTACGTAATGTTCTACCGATGTTACTACAAGATGTTTCACTGCATGACAAAATGGCGATGTACTTCCAACATGATGGATGTCCGGCACATAGCTCGCGTGCGGTTGAAGCGGTGTTGAACAGCATATTTCATGACAGGTGGATCGGTCGTCGCAAAACCTACCTGTTACCAACTTTTCGGCTAAAATTGTGAGCCATATGTTTGTGACTATTACAGCTTCATCTATCACAAAGCAAAAAAAGTGGTCAAACTGAAACATTCATATTTCTTTACATATTACACGAATATGTAATAAAAGATGGGGTTCCTATTTTAAAAAACGCAGTTGCTATCCGTTTGACCTATGGCAGCGCCATCTAGCGGGCCAACCATAGCACCATTTGGTTTCTCCCTTCAAGCTAGACGAGTTTCGTTCTTTCTAGTTTTTTCGTTTGATGCTCATGTCGTGAGATATTTGGCCCGGTCACTATCAATGGACCACCCTATATATACGTACTACATTAGTAATTGTAAAGTATCATGTCATTAGGTACGGAGGGCTTTTACAGAAAAAAATTGACAAATTGATTCGTTAAGAGAAGAAAGTATAAAATAAGAGCTCAAAATGGGTGGGATAGTTTAAACGAAAGTTTCTTGAAACTCTAATGTATTCGCTGTTGGCCTTTTCATTAAGTAAATGTTACGATTTCATAACTTTGTACCTGAAAATTTCAAAATGTTCTACAAAGTCCAGTTTTGGATTTACATTTTGTATTTGTAGGACTTTTAGGTCGTTTTCAGTATCGTCCAAAGTGTGTTGCGTTTCAAGTAAATGGGCCACAACTACCGATTTATGTGATTGTTGAAAGCGAATAACTGAAAGATATTTATTAAATTTCGCTCTAAGTTTCCTATAATTTTGTCGTACATAGAAATATTTGTAGCTGTAAATATTGAATGGACTTGAGTTCCCTAAAGATACCTTCCACTGTCACTGTGCCACGTAACCCACACGGATAGTCGCAATTGTTAACACCCGGTCTCCAGGATTCGGCAGTTGGCCTGACCCCAGATCGAATCCGCATGGCAAATTAACAATGAGGGTCACCTAGCCTGGAAGTGGTAACGAGGCAGCTTCCCACATCCCACTAGGTGAATAATTATTTATTTATCTATTTATTTACACGTCTAGTTCCGTAAGAACAAATTCAGGAGCAAATCTCCAAGGACATGGAACGTGTTAATACATGAAATTACAACATAAAGTAATAACATATAAAATAAATGTTTATGAATCCAAAAAAGTCAAGCCATAAGTTTAAGTAAACGCAATCAACAATATAACATAGCAATCAGCTTAATTTTTCGAGGAACTCATCGACCGAGTAGAAGGAATGACCTCTGAGGAAACTCTTCACTTTCGATTTGAAAGCGCACGGATTACTGCTAAGATTTTTGAATTCTTGTGGTAGTTTATTGAAAATGGATGCAGCAGTATACTGCACACCTTTCTGCACGAGAGTTAAGGAAGTGCGATCCACAGCATTTCTGCCTAGTATCAGCTGAGTTAAAGCTGTTAATTCTTGGGAATAAGCTGATATTGTTAACAAGAAACGATGGTAAGGAATATATATATTGAGAGGCCAATGTGAGAATACCCAGACTAGTGAACAGGGATCGAGAAGAGGTTCGCAAACCTAACACCACTTATTGCCAGAACTGCCCGTTTCTGAGCCAAAAATATCATTTGAGAATTGGAAACGTTACCTCGAAGAATAATACCATATAACATAAGCGACTGAAAATAAGCAAAGTAGACTAATTTGCGTGCCGAACGATCACTTACTTCAAATACCGTTCGAATAGTAAAAATGGCAGCAGTAAGTCTTTGAACAAGATCCTTAAAGTGGGCTTTCCACGACAGAATACTATCTATCTGAACACCTAGAAATTTGAACTGTTCAGTTTCACCAATCTGTGAAATTAAAACGTCTGGTTTTGATGAATTGTGTGTTAGAAACTGTAAAAACTGAGTCTTACTGTGCTTCAGTGTTAGTTTATTTTCTACAAGCCATGAACTTATGTCATGAACTCCACTATTTGAAACAGAGCCAGTGCTACACACAACATCCTTTACTACCAAGCTAGTGTCATCAACAAAGAGAAATATTTTAGAAGTTCCTGTAAAACAAGAGGGTATCTCAATCTTATTTATATAAATATGGAACAGTAGTAGTGACCCCTAGGGCACCCCCCCCCCCCCCCCCATTGCACTCTGCCCCACTTTTTTTTACTCAGACCCCACATCTCAGCCATTCTCAACACTGTGAACAATCACCTTTTGATGTCTGTTGTTAAAGTAAGAGGTGAACCAATTGAGAGCTGCTCCCCATATTCCATACTGGTCCAACTTTTGGGGCAATATTTGGTGATCAATACAACCAAAAACCTTGGTTAAATAAAAAACATGCATTCCGTTCGAAACCATTTGTTTAATCCATCCAGTACCTCACAGAGAAAAGAGAATATAGCATTTTCAATTGTTAAACAACTTCTAAAGCCGAACTGTACATTCGATAGCAAATTATGTGATATAAAATGATCAATTGTCCTTACATACACAGGCTTTTTAATAACTGAAGCAAACACTGATGGCATAGAAATAGGTCTAATATTGTCTACATTATCGCTTTCTCCCTTTTTAGAAAGCGGCTTTACTACCAAGTACTTTAATAGTTCAGAAAACTGACCATCCTTAAAGGAGAAACTACGGATATGGGTAAGTACAGGGCTAACATGAGCAGCACAGTTTTTTAATATTCTGCTAGGTACTCCATCATATCCATGAGAGTCCTTAGACTTCAGTGCTTTAATTATTGACTCGATCTCCCTCTTGTCAGTATCACAGAATAATATGTCAGACATCAATCTCGGAAAGGCATTTACCAAGAAAGTTACATGATTCCCTGTAGAAACTTAAATTTTATTTAATTCACCAGAAATACTCAGAAAAAGATTGTTAAATATTGACCATATATCTGGCTTATCAGTAAAGAAATATTTTTACTACAAACTGACTTTGTATCGTCGACCTTGTGCTGCTGACCAGACACTTCCTTCACAACTGACCATATGGTTTTAATTTTATCCTGTGAATTAGCTATCCTATTTGCGTACCACATACTCTTAACCTTCCTAATAACATTTTAAGCACCTCACAGTACTGTTTGTAATGGGCTTCTTTAGCTTGATTGAGACTACTTCTAATATTTTGATTTAATTCCCGCTTTGTTCCCACATGATATCCCTATACCACTTGTCAGCCACCTGGCTGACTTTTACTGCTGGTACCCTGTATAGAACGTTCTAATGGTAGGCAACTAATAAAGATCATGAGAAATGTGTTAAGGAAAGCAATGTGTTTGTCATCTATGTTATCGGTCGGCACTATAAACATCCTGCCACTCTCGTTCCTTAAGGGGAGTCGGATGATTTTTTTGTTCAAAATTTTTTATTTTTTATTTTTTGTACTTTTTTTGTTACGCATATATTTGGGTTTAAATTGATACCAAATTTATTAATTTATGTTGAGTGGTTTCCGTTTTACAGGCGTTTTAGTGAAACCCTGCAATGCACACTTTTCATTACTCGACCTTCTTTTTACTCGCTAGTAACTACTTGTTACAGTACAGCTGTTTGAAAGCTTAGTTGGTAACACTGATGAAATACTGTTGACAACAATGATGAAAACAGCTGCCAGTTTACTTTGTTGTTTCCAGTTCTTCGTTTGTGGTGATTGAAAGTTAAGTTTGTTTCAGTGTTTCGATCTCAGCAAATAAATTTTGTATTATGCAAAAATGCCGAAAAATTCAAAATAAGAAAAGAAAACGTGGGTTCAGTGGGGGAAGATGGAACCAAAAACAGCTTTTGCATCGTGGTGAATCTGAAGTGGGCCGGCCGTGCAGCCGAGCGGTTCTAAGCGCTTCATTCTGGAACCGCACGACCGCTACGGTCGCAGGTTCGAATCCTGCATTGGGCATGGATGTGTGTGATGTCCTTAGGTTAGTTAGGTTTAAGTAGTTCTAAGTTCTAGGGGACTGATGACCTCAGATGTTAAGTCCCATAGTGCTCAGAGCCATTTGAACCATTTTTTTTTTTTTTAATCTGAAGTGGAAGTTCATTGTGAAGGTGAGCCTAGGCCTAGGACTGGTACTGAAGCTGCTTGTTTTCCAGGCATTCACCAAAGCCAAACTCTGCTATCGGATCGCCACACCATATAACGTGATTCATTACTGCAAGTCACTAGTTTCTAGTCATCCATTGTCCAGCTGTGTCGATGTTCACACTACATACAGCGTCGCTTCGCACTGACTGCACAATTATGTAACTTCTGAGGGGCTGCTGAGCCATTGCGCCCCATTATTTTTAATTCTATACGCATAGTCTGGATTTTTGGTCGCACTTTTAGCCCACGAGCAATTCTTTCCGCTGATTTAATGCGATTTTATCCAACCGCCCTCCGCCATGCTCGATGGTACCGCTCCGACAGTAACAGGCGCGGCAGTGAATTGGGCAATTTGGCAATTCTGGAAATACCAAGTTACCAAGTAATCAAATGGTTCAAATGGCTTTGAGCACTATGGGACTTAACATCGAGGGTCATCAGTCCCCTAGAACTTAGAACTACTTAAACCTAACTAACCTAACGACATCACACACACCCATGCCCGAGGCAGGATTCGAACCTGCGACCGTAGCAGTTGCACGGTTCCGGACTGATGAACCTAGAACCGCTCGGCCACCACGGCCGGCGTTACCATGGTAATCAGAAAACGGGAGTGATGCAATGATGGACAACAAACCTTCACCATTCATCGTGATATCGATGTTCCGTCGAGATGGCGTTGTGAACCGATGAACAATGCTCTGTTCCCGTGAAGGCGTTTTACAAAAATGACAGCTGTGCGGCCACGCAGCGTGTATTTCGTGCTCATTACAATCTCTCACGTCATACCCCAGCCCCATCGGTACATGCTATCAAAGTGTGAGTACAGAACTTTGAGGAAACAGACGATACGGTGCGAAAGATGGGAGGAAGCACAAAACGTGTCTGCATACCAGAGAATATTACAAGAGTGGAAGAGGCCTTCGTCTGCCTGGCCTTGGCTTACTGTGTTCCTTTGTTCGCGTTTCCACCTCACAGTCAAGTTCCCAACGGTCGAATTGGGCAGCTTAAGATCGGTTGAAATGTATCTGATGGACTTTTTACTCAGGTGACACCCAGTGACAAGTCCATGTCCTAAGACACTTAGTTCTCCAGAGCGACCAATACTGCTGTTACTGCTTCTGTACTGAAAACGCAATACACTCCGCCTCCTTTTGTACTGGCCCTAATGACAACATTTATTGGTTAATTCCGAATTACACAGAGGTGACCCCGGATGCTTTTGATAAGATAGCATATGTGAATAAGTACTTTTTCTGATTTGTAATGTCACTAGACTCGTCAACGAAGCTAATAGTAGCTTTTATTTTGGTTCAAATGGTTCAAATGGCTCTGAGCACTATGGGACTAAACATCTCATGTGGTGTCACCGCCAGACACCACACTTGCTAGGTGGTAGCCTTTAAATCGGCCACGGTCCGTTAGTATACGTCGGACCCGCGTGTCGCCACTATCAGTGATTACAGACCGAGCGCCGCCACACGGCAGGTCTAGTCTATAGAGACTCCCTAGCACTCGTCCCGTTTATACAGCCGACTTTGCTAGCAATGGTTCACTGACTACATACGCTCTCATTACCAGAGACGACAGTTTAGCATAGCCTTCAGCTACGTCATTTGCTACGACCTAGCAAGGCGCCATATTCAAAATGGTTCAAATGGCTCTGAGCACTATGCGACTTAACTTCTGAGGTCATCAGTCGCCTAGAACTTAGAACTAATTAAACCTAACTAACCTAAGGACATCACACACATCCATGCCCGAGGCAGGATTCGAACCCGCGACCGTAGCGGTCGCTCGGCTTCAGACTGTAGCGCCCAGAGCCGCACGGCCACTCCGGCCGGCCGCCATATTTGCCATATTCAGTTACTATGTCTTCTGAACAGATAATATTGTGACTCATGTACCGTCAAGAGCGACGTTCATCATTAATGGATTAAAGTTAAGTACCAAACTAATTACGTCCGCTTTCTGAATTCTAATTCCTTGAAATGTTCTAAACCTCACGTCAGTATAGTCCTTCCCTCCTCACGCCAGCCTGCGTGAGGTAAAACGCGTGCATTTCGGCCTCCTCTAGTAACACGGTGTTGGCTCTTCTGCCAACACAACATCTCAGGTCATCAGTCCCCTAGAACTTAGAACTACTTAAACCTAACTAACCTAAGGACATTACACACAGCCACGCCCGAGGCAGGATTCGAACCTGCGACCGTAGCGGTCGCGCGGTTCCAGACTGAAGCGCCTAGCACCGCTGAGCCATTTTATATTGGTTTCCGTATCCTTACAGCGTTTTAATATATTTGTATGTGACACGTTCAGTCTACTGCAATAAAGCACTTACCTACTACAGTTGCCCAAGAAGAAGGGGAGGATGTCAGATTTCGTGTCTCTAACACGCACAGTGTGTAACTAGCGTGGCTAGCTCTTCACACCCCCCATGATATTTACTACCGCATTATTATGTTTGAGTGTCTAATACTTCCGGGAAATTGACAACTGGTTATAAACGAAGATTTATTTGAAATGACAGATATTTCGGTTTTAGTTTTTTATAGATTACTTACGAAGTAAATATCAAATACTCTACCTCTTGAAACGGACATTCATGATGGAAGAATAATTTCCTACCACTCTGCAACAAAGTGAAACGCTTCTGCGTCGGAGCAGTCTAGCTATTACTGCCGTGTTAAGAAATACACTAACGGCAAAAATATCCCAACACCAAGGAGGAGCTGTGCGACATAAATGAAAGTTGGTAGGTGTGTTTCTACATCTGAAAGATGGTATCTATTCAAATTTCACGCCAGTCACGTAAGAGAGGTGCTAGTAGCGCCATATGGGTATGCAAATGACGTTTGCTTTAAATACAGGCTGTAGCGGTCGTGAGCATTTGTTAATTTTGAGACAGGACGTGGTGAGATGATGTTAGTCAAGAACGCCTTTAAGAAGACAAAGACGCCATTATCTGCACCTCAATGAGTTTGAAGGAGGTCGCGCAATAAGGCTACGAGGAACTGGATGTTCCTTATGCAATATTGCAGAAAAACTTGGAGGAATATAGCCATTATACATGATTGATGGCAGCGGTGGTCACGAGAATGTACGGTCCCAAGAACACCGAGCTCCGGACGGCCACGTGGCACTACCGAGAGGGAAGACCATTGACCCGCGCGGTGTGACCGCACGGTTAAAGGCGCCATGTCACGAATTGCGCGGCCCCTACCGCCGGAGGTTCGAGTCCTCCCTCGGGCATGGGTGTGTGATGTCTTTCACGTAAGTTAGTTTAAATAGTGTGTAAGTCTAGGGAGCGATGACCTCAGCAGTTTGGTGCCTTAGGAATTCACACACATTTGAACATTATGAAGACCACCGAGTTCGGCTTATGGATCTGGCGCATCGTACTGCATCTGCAGCAGCAGTTGGCGCCACACTGACAACTGTAATGTTGATGGATTAAGTTGTTCTTAAAGCGGTGCTGATATTCAAGACAATAAAAGCGGGTTAAAAGCTGTGAGCTATCTGGGGAAGTTAACCTTGCATTACTGAGCAACTGTTTCACCAGATATCCAGTCTAGCTTACCAAATTCCCAACCAGACTAACATTAATTACAATCTTTTAATAATCATCTTATGACAACTGGTGATCTATATATAAAAAGAGAATTTAAATAAAAAGAAATCAGTATATATTTGGACATTTATTTTAACATTGCTCATTGTTACGTTAAAATTTCAGCATATTAAACTTGATTCATAACTAAACTGGTGCCTTATTTAGGATTGTGAAAATGTGAGTTTGTAATCTTACGGAACACATCAAACATGAAGCCAAGATTGGGAGACTGCATACAACACTGCATTCATAAAATAACACACGAAGAACGTTGAAACATATGCAAGAGGAAATTAACCACAACCAACCGATTCAATTTTCACCCAATGAAGTTACGTTCATAGCGCAATCCTGTCCGTCATGAAATTACCTCACACTGGTATACTAAATTCATACTAACTCTCTGTGAAATCTTCCCGAAAAGAATAGCTGAGGGCTACTTTGATGATTACACCACATGCTTCACGTGGTCAACTTGGTTTACACAAAGAGTGTAATTCCACAATAATTTTGATAATTAAAATAAATTACATCGAAGCGAAATTTACAAAAGAAAAACCTCGAACTGGTTACTATCGTCTTACTATAAACCTGATGGGTCAAAAAATTGTATAAGCACATGGTACTGGTCTCACAAAGTACACCCCAAGTGGGTTGAACATAAAGAAAAGTTGCTATATTGATAAATATTGTCAAGACGGGACGTTACAATCTCACACACATTCGCATTTAAGATTGATGATCTTAGTTAGAGTTACTGATCAACACGTGGTTCCACTTTACTCACAAAGTAGTGACAAAGCAACTACTGGAAGATATTCTGAACTTCACACTCGAATTACACTGTGTTGCACTTTAAGATAACATTAGATATTTAAGATCTAAACCTGAAATAAAGGTGATTAAATTTCAGCTAGGCTGAACTTAAGAAATCCGTTGTCCTACGGACTTAGCAGAGACGTGCTTAGCTGGAGATCTTACCATTTCAGACGCCCACTGCGGACAGACTGATGTGGGCCCCTACCGAGGGTGCTTCACAGATACGAACGGAAGTGACCAGAGAGGCAGCTTCCTACACCAACATGACAAGGGACAGACAGGACCATACTAAGAATAGAAACCTCTTTGCCTTTAGAAAGCGTAGCTACCTGTTCCGACGTTGGTCATACTGTTCTCTAGCAGACAGGCTTGTCTGCTACCATTAAGCATGTAACTAGAAATACATTTGCTCATTCATCCTTTCACACAGAAGGGAAGGGGGATGACAGTATCTTGTCATATACAGTATATAAAAGAAAGCAGATGTAGGCTCCGTATGAGACTGTGTGACATCAATTACATATAAACTGTGTCTTAAAGTGTAGTAGTGTGACAGATGGTTCTTGTTTATGTGTAAAAGTAACACGTTCCACTGCTCAGTCTCCTCCCAGATAGAGTCAGAAACACCACAGTAAATTTAGAAGTGGAATGTACGCCGTAAATGACAACAGATTTAAGAAATTAACATGAAAGGAATCCAACAGAGACCTTTCACAACGATCTCTTATAAATTGATTACTACAAGGACAGCTCCGAGCCAGACGCCCTGTAACGTACATTCCATTGACCCCAAACCACCTTCATTCGCAACTGCATTGTGGTCAAGTGAGAGCTCATTGGAGGCAGAGTAAACGCCTGCTGCGTTTTCTGATGAAACCTGATTCTACCTTGGTGTCAGTAACGGCCGTGTGTTGCTTAGGAGGAGGCCTACAGAGTGCCTGCAAGGAACCTGTCTGCGTGTTAGGCAGATTGGATCTATACCTGGAGTTACAGTCTGCAGTGCTATTTCGTATGGCAGCAGGAGCACTCTTATAGATATCCCAGGCATCCTGACTGCAAACTTGTACGTCAGTCTGGTGGTTCACCTGTTGTGCTGCCATTCATGAACGGCGTTTCAGGGGGTGACTTCCAACAGGATAACGCTTGTCCACATACCTCTGTTGTAACCCACCATGCTCTACAGAATGTCGACATACACTCCTGGAAATTGAAATAAGAACACCGTGAATTCATTGTCCCAGGAAGGGGAAACTTTATTGACACATTCCTGGGGTCAGATACATCACATGATCACACTGACAGAACCACAGGCACATAGACACAGGCAACAGAGCATGCACAATGTCGGCACTAGTACAGTGTATATCCACCTTTCGCAGCAATGCAGGCTGCTATTCTCCCATGGAGACGATCGTAGAGATGCTGGAGGTAGTCCTGTGGAACGGCTTGCCATGCCATTTCCACCTGGCGCCTCAGTTGGACCAGCGTTCGTGCTGGACGTGCAGACCGCGTGAGACGACGCTTCATCCAGTCCCAAACATGCTCAATGGGGGACAGATCCGGAGATCTTGCTGGCCAGGGTAGTTGACTTACACCTTCTAGAGCACGTTGGGTGGCACGGGATACATGCGGACGTGCATTGTCATGTTGGAACAGCAAGTTCCCTTGCCGGTCTAGGAATGGTAGAACGATGGGTTCGATGACGGTTTGGATGTACCGTGCACTATTCAGTGTCCCCTCGACGATCACCAGTGGTGTACGGCCAGTGTAGGAGATCGCTCCCCACACCATGATGCCGGGTGTTGGCCCTGTGTGCCTCGGTCGTATGCAGTCCTGATTGTGGCGCTCACCTGCACGGCGCCAAACACGCATACGACCATCATTGGCACCAAGGCAGAAGCGACTCTCATCGCTGAAGACGACACGTCTCCATTCGTCCCTCCATTCAGGCCTGTCGCGACACCACTGGAGGCGGGCTGCACGATGTTGGGGCGTGAGCGGAAGACGGCCTAACGGTGTGCGGGACCGTAGCCCAGCTTCATGGAGACGGTTGCGAATGGTCCTCTCCGATACCCCAGGAGCAACAGAGTCCCTAATTTGCTGGGAAGTGGCGGTGCAGTCCCCTACGGCACTGCGTAGGATCCTACGGTCTTGGCGTGCATCCGTGCGTCGCTGCGGTCCGGTCCCAGGTCGACGGGCACGTGCACCTTCCGCCGACCACTGGCGACAACATCGATGTACTGTGGAGACCTCACGCCCCACGTGTTGAGCAATTCGGCGGTACGTCCACCCGGCCTCCCGCATGCCCACTATACGCCCTCGCTCAGTGTCCGTCAACTGCACATACGGTTCACGTCCACGCTGTCGCGGCATGCTACCAGTGTTAAAGACTGCGATGGAGCTCCATATGCCACGGCAAACTGGCTGACACTGACGGCGGCGGTGCACAAATGCTGCGCAGCTAGCGCCATTCGACGGCCAACACCGCGGTTCCTGGTGGGTCCGCTGTGCCGTGCGTGTGATCATTGCTTGTACAGCCCTCTCGCAGTGTCCGGAGCAAGTATGGTGGGTCTGACACACCGGTGTCAATGTGTTCCTTTTTCCATTTCCAGGAGTGTATTTCCCTGGCCTACTCGATCATTAGATCTGTCTCCAGTTGAGCGCATATGGGACATCATCGGGGGACAACTCCCGCGTCATTTACAAACAGCATTAAGCGTCCCCGTATCGACCGATCAAGTGCAAGAAGCATGGAGTTGCATACCACAAACGGACATACGGCACGTGTACAAAGCAATCTATGCAAGTTTGCATGCTTGCATGCAACCTTCTGGCAGCTAAGAAATTAATCGCGTTAAACTTTCCATGTTTGCACTGCGATGTAACAACGCGCGCAACTTTAATCTCAGTTTGGCTATACTTAGTCACGTGATCAGGTTAGTTCCTGCTACGACCGAGTTACCACTTCGCCTTGCTGGAAAATTGGGTATTTGCGTCATAATAAGCGGAAGTTTCTGAAGATTATCTGCGTAATGTATGTAGACTTGTACGTGTAAGTGGAATGCTTTATTTTGCTCCGTGACAATTTAGCAGAGTTTATACGTACATTGACAATCACAACTTGCTGTTCTGTAACATACTGTAGTGGTTATTGTCGTTTCGTTTCTGGTTTATTCTTAAACCCATTTCAAAATGAGCTGACCATTAACCAGTTGTGGAAACAAAGAATTTATGCTGTTGTGGTTGTCTTTTTCTTTGATAAATAAACTAATTGAAAAAATGTCATGTTGGCGTGCAGAAGTATTCGCCGTTCACGATGACCATACAACATGTCATGCTTATTTTACCCGATGTTTTCCGTAGATATAAAACTTGTTCCCTTAAGTCTTGTGGAATACTGAAAAGAACTGTGAATATTTCTATTTGCATATACAAATATCTGAAACTGTACGAATCCCGTGTTATGTAATGTCCATTTCTTAATGAAATTACAAAAATGAAAAGTAGCGTAACTTGAAAATGAAGTTCAGTCATAGAAGATCTTATTTTTGCACGTAAGACGTTAATAGTAAATTCAGGAAAAAAACTGATTCCTTAGAAGCAGTTTGTTGAATTGAAACAACCTACTTTCTAGTTGTTGATTAGTTGCTTATACGTGCGTAGATTACTCACAAAATGATATCAGGCAAGCTATTATAACTAAAAAATGAAAAATAGGAGAAGTAACTAATTCATGCATGCAGTAATGTTATATTTTATTCTGGGCATAATATTTTACAATAACATTCATTAAACTGTCAGTTTCCTATAGATTTACCTCGTTTGGACAATCTGTGGACCACAGTGCTTTTATGTTAGCTGTGCTATTGTTTACCATTTCTGGTGTTCTTGGTGAAGTATAGCATCTTTTTCTTGTTAGTACACTGAGATTTTCTGTTAGACCACCATTCCTTCATTTTCCTGCTGACCTATCTCTTGTGTTCGACGAACTATTTCCTTGTCTCTTAGGGGTTAACTTCTGTAAGGGATGTTAGGAACGGCCTGGTTTCAATAGCTAAATGAGAATCAGTGCTGTTAGCTATTATGACTTGCCTAATATAAAGATTTGCAAGGTCGTTCTCTGTTTGATTGATCCACAGCAAAACGGTAGCTTTACCCGTGTTGTCTTCTTTGAAGATCGTATAGTATAGACTTTGGGGGTACATTCAGTACAGGTAGCCATAGAAAGCTAGCCATCTTCTTATGGCATCGGTGAGGTTTTTAGTGTTAGTGGAATTTACGATTAGGTTTGTACTATCGTCTCCCACCTGGTACGATACTTGGTCCCACTATCTTTCGCAGGAATTTCCTTTCTTGTAATATGAGGACTCGTCTGTGATCTTCTTAGCCGGGGATAGGCACTCTCCTGCATGAAGGATCGAAAGTCTGACTACAGTGCTATAGTGTCTTAGTGTGACATTCATCGACACATATCTCGAGGATTACATTTCTCTGCGAACGTGATATCCCCTATCTAGTTTGATTTTCCTTTTTAGAGAGCTACCGCGTCACTGACAACATCTGAGATGCTTTCCCCAAGGTACTTTCCTTTTTTGGCTCTCTTGATATGTTTGGCAGAGCTGAATCTCATTGTTCTATGGACGTCTTTAATGTTGGTAATGAATTCGATCTGTCGATGTTGATCAATAGTCCTGTTTTCTCTGCTACTGATTACAGCGCTTGGAGCTGTATCGAAGCCTCTTGGATGTTGTTTGCCAATAAGATCAGGTCATGATCAAAACCCAGGGATCCTTCAGTTGTCTGCTTTGATCACTACCCTTAATCCGGTGTTTTCTGGTAGTGACCTGGTCGTTTCTTGCAGTATCGGAGAATGGTCTTTAGCTTTTATATTTGTTCGTGCAAGTATTCGATGCTCTGAAACATGCTTGATATTGCGCTAACTCATTTTCCAACTGTCTCGATAACGTGCCGTCCGAGACTCTTGGGAAAGATTTTGTTCGTGACTGCAAGAAGCGATAATTTGTGAATTGGGAGGATAATGGACGAGGTCGAGTCGCCTTGGAGGTTCTCGCTGGCCCGTATATCCAGGATTACTGTATTTATACGCCTGTGTACTGTACTGTATGTTTAAAAAAAATGGCTCTGAACACTATGGGACTTAACTTCTGAGGTCATCAGTCCCCTAGAACTTAGAACTACTTAAAACTAACACATCCATGCGCGTAGCGGTCGCGCGGTTCCAGACTGTAGCGCCTAGAACCGCTCGGCCACTCCGGCCGGCCTGTATGTTTCCTCCGGCTAGTTTCAGCACACTTGCCACTATCGTATCTTCCCCAGAAGCGTTAGTGTTTTTGAGATTTACAATCTCTTTGACTTCCTCGTATATAGGACAGATATGCAAAATTTTGCGATTAGTGGGTTCTGTAACAGGGAATCATTGAGTGGATTCTTTGGCATCTAGAAGTTTCGGGGAGTAGTCAGCTAGAGATTTAGAGATCCATCTGCTCACTGAAGATGTAAAGTAGGAGACGTGAAGTGGGTCATCTGTTGTTTGAGGTCCTCGCTGTTGTTCCTTTGCAAGTTCTCCTCTGCTTGTTGAATCAGTTGTTTGTTGTTCTTTGTCTTTGACCCTCTTATGATGCTGGCTACAGTCTTCCTTTGTGTAATGAAGGTTGTTTGCTATGCTTAATTCTTGTGCTTGTTCCATTTGACCCACGCTAATCGTCTCGCCCCTATAGTATTATCGCATTCACTGGACCACTAATGGTGCCTCCTTCCCCTTAGCTCTACTGGGGATTGTCTCCTGAGCTGTTGCTACTATGGCATGCCTAAGCTGGTCCCAGTTTGTAACGGTGTTCATTCCGTTGGTATTTTGTGTTAGTTTCTCTTAGTAGCTAGTAGTGTCGTTTTTAAGTTTCGTGGCATCAAATCTACGAATATTCTTACTCTTCACTGTCATATTATTGGTCCTTTTCAGTGGCATTAGATTAATCTTGACAGCGATAGGTAGTGGTCGGAATTGATGTTAGCTCTCCTGAGCACCTCGACATTCATTAAGTCACAGTGGTTCTGCCTGTGTATTGCTACGTGGTCTATCTGGAACTCACAGAGCATGGAATTTGGTCTGTACCACTTCCTGACCTTCGTTGTAGACGTTTAAAGGCCCGTGGACATCAGGAATATTCCATACTTGGTGCACAGGCTGATTAAGCTTTCGCCATTCTTGTTAATTCTCTCATGGACAGGGCGTTTTCCGACAATCTTCCGCAATATCTGTTATCTCCTAATCTGGGCGTTGATATCTCCTAGCAGTATAATCGTATGGTGAGGCGTGGCCTCATCGAGGAACTCCACAAGGGTATCCCAGTACTGGTCTGTGATCCCTGAGTTTTTCCTCATTGGTAGGAGCATAGAAGTTTACCGAGAAGTACACCCTGCTGCAGGACCTGATGGGTATTAACGAGGGTCTGTCGTTGGGTGAAGAGAAGCCAAGTATGCTCCGAAGCTATTTGTGGAATACTGTATTGCAAATCCAGTCCCCAAGACGGGTAGATTCTCCATGTCTCACTTACCAAGTGCGTGCCGGTGTGGCCGAACGGTTCTAGGCGCTTCAGTCTGGAACCGCGCGACCGCTACGGTCGCAGGTTCGAATCCTGCCTCGGGCGCGGATGTGTGTGATGTCCTCAGGTTAGTTAGGTTTAAGTAGTTCTAAGTTCTAGGGGACCGATGACCATAGATGTTAAGTCCCATAGTGCTCAGAGCCATTTGAACCATTTTGAACTTACCAAGTTTCCATTTATACATTCTGTATCTTTGTGATTCCATGGCATCTTCATTTGGGAATCTAGTCTTTCGGGGTGCTGCTGTAGCGATGCTCTTGTAGTTCAGGACTTCCAGTGTATGTTTAAGTTCCCCGTTTTTATGAGTGAGTTTGTATTGGTTGTAGGAAGGTAAGCGAGGTTCCTTAGATGGTCACTCTTAGTTCAAGCTGGGTCATATTTGAAAATGTAGGTCGCCCATTGTTTGAAGATATCCAGACATCCATGTTGCGTCACAAGCAAGGGGGGGGGGGGGGGAGGGGAAGGGGGAAGGAATGCATACCACCTGACGTTCTTTCAATATTAGGTTTGTGTTTCATGTTGGATGTAACTTATCACACAGGTGTACAAATTTGCTTACCTGGAGGTACCAGGTTGTTCACTCTCAAGGTTGTAAGTCTTGAAGCTGTTTATAATTTCAGCCACTTCTAACATGGAGGACAGTCGCTCGATGAGAGTCAGAAGCTTCTGAAACTAGTTCTTCCTCCTTCTTCGTCACTGGGAGCTGCAGTCTCCATCTGGCGCTCAAGTTTTTGACCATATTCACCTGTAACCCAGGCAGAAGCCGTCACTAGGTACTATCAGACGGACCAGTTGAACCTAGGCTTTTTAACGAGGTTTCTCAGTAGGACCGGCTATGGCGGAATTTGACAGTTATTCATAATTAACTAATGCTAATTTCTTACCCTTCAATACTCTGTATTATATAAATACTCGTAGTCCTCAACTCTGTAGTGTTAATTATTTGAGAGATATGTTTTAACTGATTTTTTAAATATTTTGATTTTACTTGTTTCTTTAATCTCTTTATTCTCAGAAAAACCTGCTTTGTAGCTTCTTTGCTCACTCTTGGTAAATATAATTTTAGTCTAGCTCTTGTGCCATATCATTAATGCCGCTGCTGGTGACACAATTGCTAATGCCCTTTTTGACGTGCCTAACAGATAGGTTGAAGTATTGGCCTGGTGCCTTTAGAATCCGATGCTATTTAAACAGATTTTTACACAGAGCTCGCTTACTATTTTTAGTTATTTCAGTTATTATGCCAATGGCTATTTTCTGTAGTCTGCTTTGTGTTTTGACATGAAAAACTGATTCTGTAGCTAGAGATGGAGTGTATGTAAGAAAAGTATGTTACAATAAGGCATTTGTGTTGTGTTGTGTGTGTGTGTGTGTGTGTGTGTGTGTGTGTGTGTGTGTGTGTTAATTTCACTTCTGGTAAGAGTCAATATTAATTCCTAAAGTTGCTGAATTTAGACAAAATTGTGGGGCTGTCTTAATGCTTTGTAACACAACCACATCTTACTCATCATGCCAGTGCGCCTTGCACCATTATAGCGCTGCAAAACAACAGTATACCTGATACATTCATTATTTCAGGAAGAATCCACTTATGATTCAGTGTTCGTACTTTGCTTTTTAAAGTACCGAAACTATTTCCATGCTTTATCACTGGAACTAAAAGTCTGGATTGTACCAGCACATTTTTTGTCACATTATGTGGAAATGCGTTCAGCATAATTTTAAGGCCACTGATGAGGTTTCTCCGATAACCTTCAGCTTGAACTGACTACATCATCACAAACACAAGGCGCCTTATCCGATTCACCTTAACAATTCCTCATCTTTTCAAAACTAAACGTAGTGATACCTATCGTCGTGGACGCCGTCCTTACTCTACATGCTTAAAAAAGAAAGCTGTTTGTAGATCAGCAGACATTTTTTAGCCTCAACACGATCAGTAAGGGATAGCTTTTGTTTATATCAATAGCGCAGCCGAATCTTTCGTTTCTTTGAAGCACCATCTGATCGGACAGGGCACTAAGCTTAATCATGGACACGCTGTATTCCAAAAGGACAATGTTCTCGTTCATGTTAACAGGAATGTCCAAAGTATATTCCCTGACGTGTCTTGGATATCCGTTCCAGCCTGTGTCTATCTGTCCCTCCAAATCCTAGATACTGTTGGCACCCAGCTGTATCCAAACGTAAGACCCAACTCCATCGCTTCTGGAATTTCATGCTTGAATTCTAACCTGAGGTCAGGGTCAAGCTGGGTTTAATACTTGCGCCGCAAACTGATCCCTAAGAAGTAAGAGGTGATCCTTGTATGGCACCGGTGTTGAACAGTGAACATTTTCGTGAAACAGTGGCTCCCATACTACTTAATGTATCCCATTACTCTATCAAAAACAATAAAAGATTTCCACGTATTCTTAGATGAGTACCTAAACTGGGTAGAACAGGCTGTCAGTACATGTAGAAAATCACTCTCATGCCTACAAACAATATTCAATAATCTGTCATAACGTTTCACCCTAAAATAAAATAATCAATAGTCCTGTCCTATCTCCAATACTGTAGTATATAAACCACGGAATAATGTAGATAGAGAGGTAAAAATTGACACACATGCTTGGAATGGCATGGGGTTTTATTAGAACGAAAATGCAGGATGGCGTTCCACCTCATATTGCTAGACGCGTGAAAGATCTCTTGCGCGCGTCGTTTGGTGATGATCGTGTGCTCAGCCGCCACTTTCGTCATGCTTGGCCTCCCAGGTCCCCAGACCTCATTCTGTGCGATTATTGGCTTTGGGGTTACCTGAAGTCGCAAGTGTATCGTGATAGACCGACATCTCTAGGGATGCTGAAAGACAACATCCGACGCCAATACCTCACCACAACTCTGGACATGCTTTACAGTGCTGTTCACAACATTATTCCTCGACTACAGCTATTGTTGAGGAGTGATGGTGGACATATTGAGCATTTCCTGTAAAGAACATCATCTTTGCTTCGTCTTACTTTGTTATGCTAATTATTGCTATTCTGATCAGATGAAGCGCCATCTGTCGGACATTTTTTGAACGTTTGTGTTTTTTTTGGTTCTAATAAAACACCATGTCATTCCAAGCATGTATGTCAATTTGTACCTCTCTATCTACATTATTCCGTGATTTATTCAGTTTTCAAATTTATACTGACTTCAGCCGGTAGTTCCGCAGTGTGCAAACAGTGAATCTAGAGGACTGCAGCTAACCATGAACGCTTATGCCATGTATCTGTGTGAACATTCGGTTGTTTGATCATGTTACTACTTCTTATATTCAAATGCGCTGGATGCGGCCGGGTAAGCGAAATGATTTTCCATACGCTGTCTGTTCTTCATATTTTTCTTAGTGAACTCCGTTCTCCGTATATCAGATACGTACCTATCATCATCACTTAATCTTGATTACGCTCATGCATTATTTTACATTTTTCATCCCCTCCTCCATTTTAGCCATACCTCTGTGGAACAAAATTCCCAGAAAAATGGATCTGATTAAAACGCACACAGGATTCGAGTGAAGGCTAAAGTTTTTCCTGTTACCAATGACGTTGACGTAGTTACCTTGTCTGCAAGTCCCAGTTTTCTTCCTCCTGTCCATCAGCGAACTAGTACCTCTGTCCACTTCTGAACATACTTCCATATTTACTCATCCTTACATGCGTTTCTTTTTTTCGCTTCATTAAGCACAGCTTTTCTTTTATTATCTCAGAAACGAACATTTTCATATTATTTCTCCCTTTTCTCTGCACGAATTAACTTTTCCTCCATATCCAATTCTTTCTGCAGTGCTGTCACGCGTTTCTGTTAGTATATCGCTACTACGAAGTTATATGAGAAAATTACTTATTACGTTGTTAACAAAGCTGACATTTTAAAGTAATTATGTTCATTCAAAAATGTTTCAAATGGCTCTAAGCACTATGGGACTTAACATCTGAGGTCATCAGTCCCCTAGATTTACAACTACTACCTAACTAACCTAAGGACATCATACACATCCATGCCCGGTGTAGGGTTCGAAACTGCGACCGTAGCAGCCGCGTGGTTCCGGACTGAAGCGCCTAGAACCGCTCAACCACAGCGCCCGGCTATTATGTTCATTACAATAGCAAATATTGTTATGTGTAAGTCATTTCCTAAGCACGTTGCTATGTGGATCGTAAAGAGGATCTGTAAGACTGCTTAGTGAGATGTAACAGAGTATCGGAAGGGCTATATCTTGCCAAGTTAAATATATGGAAAGATAAGTCAACGTATCAGTGTAAAAACTAAATCTATTGCACAGAAATAACCAAATTACTTATGACACACGTGGCTGAACTTACTAAAATGAACACGACAGTTCCTATTTTTTGTTGCTTTATTTCGAAGTTAGTTCACAAATACTGTCTGTTATATACGAAATTAACTAGAATTTTGATTATATTCGCGAATACATTTGCTGAAATCAACAAGAAAAGTTTAAGTTTCTGTTATTTAGGGGAGTACCGAAACGGAATCACTTCAGGTGATTTAAGAAGATTACGAAAAATTAATTCACGATGATTCTTTCGACAGGTCGATCCCATACCTTCCAAATACGACCGAATATTTATCACTACCTGACCGTACCCAACGATGTAACCCATCAGTAATAGTAACAGACATGTACAAGGTGAATCACTTAAAACTTGCACCGCAAATATTGCTGAAATGGTAAGTGCTATTGATATGCTGCTTTCACAGAATGAATTAGTACACTACTGCCAATTAAAATTCCTACACCAAGAAGAAATGGAGATGATAAACGGGTATTTATTGGGCAAATATATTATACTGGAAGTGACATGTGATTACATTTTCACGCAATTTGGGTGCATAGATCATGAGAAATCAGTACCCAGAACAAGCCAGAGCTTGGATAGCGTGTACAGATACAGCTGCCCATGCAGCTTCAACACGATACCACAGTTCATCAAGAGTAGTGACTGGCGTATTGTGACGAGCCAGTTGCACGGCCACCATTGACCAGACGTTATCAGTTGCTGAGAGATCTGGCGAATGTTCTGGCCAGGGTAACAGTCGAACATTTTCTGTATCCAGAAAGGCCCGTACAGGACCTGCACCATGCGGTCGTGCATTATCCTGCTGAAATGTGGGTTTCGCAGGGATCGAATGAAGAGTAGAGCCACGGGTCGTAACACATCTGAAATGTAACGTCCACTGTTCAAAGTGCCGTCAATGCGAACAAAAGGTGACCGAGACATGTAACCAATGGCACCCTATACCATCACGCCGGGTGATACGCCAGTATGCCGATGACGAATACGCGCTTCCAATGTGCGTTCACGGCGACGTCACCAAACACGGATGCGACCATCATGATGCTGTAAACAGAACCTGGATTCATCCTAAAAAATGACGTTTTGCCATTCGCGCACCCACATTCGTCGTTGAGTACACCAACGCAGGCGCTCCTGTCTGTCATGCAGCGTCAAGGGTAACCGCAGCCATGGTCTCCGAGCTGATAGTCCATGCTGCTGCAATCGTCGTCGAACTGTTCGTGCAGATGGTTGTTGTCTTGCAAACGTCCCCATCTGTTGACTCAGGGATCGAGACATGGCTGCACGATCCGTTACATCCATGCGGATAAGATGCCTGTCATCTCGACTGCTAGTGATACGAGGCCGTTGGGATCCAGCACAGCGTTCCGTATTACCCTCCTGAACCCACCTATTCCATATTCTGCTAACAGTCATTGGATCTCGACCAACGCGAGCAGCAATGTCGCGATACGATAAACCGGAATCGCGATAGGCTACGGTCCGACCTTTATCAAAGTCGGAAACGTGATGGTACGCATTTCTACTCCTTACACGAAGCATCACAACAACGTTTGACCAGGCAACGCCGGTCAACTGCTGTTTGTGTATGAGAAATCGGTTGGAAACTTCCCTCATGTCAGCACGATGTAGGCGTCGCCACCGGCGCCAACCTTGTGTGAATGCACTGAAAAGGTAATCATTTGCGTATCACAGCATCTTCTTCCTGTCTGTTAAATTTCCCGTCTGTAGGACGTGTTCTTCGTGGTGTAGCAATTTTAATGGCCAGTAGTGTAGTCAGGGTCTCATAATGTTAGACATGCTAGCATTTCAGCGATGTCCGAGCACGCTGCTGTAATCCGTCGTTGCATATCTTCGGGTGTAATTGGTATGTCCTTGTAGACAGGGTCTTCAGTTTTACCCAAAGAAAAAAGAGTAGAGGCGTCAAAGTTGGGGAATGGGCCGGTCAAGGTACAGGTACTCTGTGTCTAATCCAAAGATTGGGAAACAATTCGTGAAAACTTGTTGTAGTACTTCCTGCACTGTGGAGTGGACAGCCATCATGTTGGTTCCACCGGTTCCTCCTTGTCCGCAGAGGAACGTCTTCCAGTATCCGTGGAAGATGGTCTGTTACGAGGCTGCGATAGTTGTGCGCGTTCGGTATTCCGTCTATGAAAAACAGGCCTATGAGCTGATGATTCACTATTCAACGCCACCCGTTTACGCTCCATGAACGCTAAGGTTCCACCTGACAAAGCCAACGGGGATTGTCAACAAACCACTAATGCACGTTTCGGCGGTTTATCTGATGATTGGTAAATGTGCCTTTCATCACTAAACAATGTGTGTAATACATATGGAATATACTGTCTTAATGCCCATGTACAGAAGGTAACACGATTCTTATAATCGTTTCCATGCAGTTCTTGATGGATAGAGGTGTGATACGGATGGCACTTATGTCGATGGTGTATGCGTAGGACACTTGCCTGACTCATGTCACTTCCTCGTGCGACTGCGCTGGAGCTAACATACAGATTAACTACAACTGTAGCAAGAACATTAATTTCTCCCCTTCTTCTGTCGTCACTTTTCTTCTGTTAAATTATCTAGCTGTTATATTCCCACTTTCACGTAACTGGTTGAAGAGGTTGATAAATAGTTGTGGAGGTGGTTTGACGTCTATCTGGATATCATGCCGCATACACCGTACTAGAAAGAATTGCATTCTTCGTACTCTCTCCATACGGGTATACCGTGAGCATGTTGGCTTTTTCTGCATTGGAAAATCTTATCGTCCACTGACGACCTGGAAAATCTTATCGTCCACTGACGACCTGCTGTTTTGACTGTCACCCACTAACTGACTAGCAAATCGCAATCGACTAAAGGAAGGCACACGCACAATGTAAAGAAACATAAAAACATCGTACCTAGCACCTACGCAGGTTCCATGGCACAACAAAATGGCTCTGACCACTATGCGACTTAACTTATGAGGTCATCAGTCCCCTAGAACTTAGAACTACTTAAACCTAACTAACCGAAGGACATCTCACACATCCATGCCCGAGGCAGGATTCGAACCTGCGACCGTAGCCGTCGCTCGTTTCCAGACTGTTGCGCGTAGAACCGCACGGTCACTCCGGCCGGCCCATGGCACAAGTGTCGGGGTGGAAACTTTGCATTGTACGATAGCTCGTAAACGACTAGCACTAGAATTCTGCAGCGGACACCACTTATACATTCTAGTATACCCTATGTTTACTCTTAATATCAATAGGCATTATTCAATTTAAAACGTGTATGTTTGCACACAAAATTCACTTTCTAAGTATTATTACAGTATTTTTACTGGCTAAAAATACAAGCCCCTGACTACCAATCCATTTTGTGAAAATCGTACATCAGTAGCACTTTCCACTTTTAAAATATTTGCGGTCCACGTTTAGGGTGATTCACCATCTATAGTACCGTTTGAACGGATAACAAAAATAGACAAAAAAGTCACTGCAGTTTAGTGTTCCATGGAGGTTCAAAATGGTTGAAATGGCTCTGAGCACTATGGAGCCGGCCACGGTGGCCGAGCGGTTCTAGGCGCTACAGTCTGGAACCGCGCGACCGCTACGGTCGCAGGTTGGAATCCTGCATCGGGCATGGATGTGTGTGATGTCATTCGGTTAGTTAGGTTTAAGTAGTTCTAAGTTCTATGGGACTGATGACCTTAGAAGCTAAGTCCCATAGTGCTCAGAGCCATTTGAACCAAGCAGCACTATGGAACTTAACTTCTGAGGTCATCAGTCTCCTAGAACCTAGAACTACTTAAACCTAACTAACCTATGGACATCACACACATCCATGCCCGAGGCAGGATCCGAACCTGCGACCGTAGCGGTCACGCGGTTCCAGACTGTAGCGACTAGAACCGCTCGGGCACCCCGGCCGGCGTTCCATGGAGGTAATGGAAGTTCCACTACTGATTTGAGTATTCGCACGCTCTCACGTTGCAGAATTTCGATAGCAAGAAATTCAATCCAAACAAATGTAAGATTATCGACCGAGGACCATTCTGTTTTTCTTGGATTATTTTCTGTAATTAAATGTAATTAAATGATTCCAGTAAATGATACCAGTTTGGCTATTCATTGAAACTTTTCAAACACTGCTTCGTACAAACAATACCAGAAAGTAAGTCTGTCCACGGAGACATATGCTAAATTTTTTAGTACTGTAGTCCTTGCATTTCACTAATGTTTTTCTGTGACTTATGACCCGTTCACGAACCTACCCAGAAGTATAGCTAGCAGAGCAGCTATTTATATCATCGAATAGTTATGGCAGAAATTAGACGTCGGTTAACGTAGTGGCGTATTGTAAACATTACAGGGAATGCTGAAGAGTTACAAGAGAGCATGAGGGGCCGTAAGGGGGACACATGTGGCGCGATATAGGCAATATCCGCCACGTGGCGCTGGTTGGGGGACGGGGGGCTGGGAATGGAACGTGCCGGTCGCTGTGCAAACACGTGTGAATGTCCAACACGACGCTTTCGGCACGTGCAGCACGTGTGATTCTCTTCAGTTTCATTATGCATTCGCACCTGCCGCAAATGGACGACAGCTAGATATTTAACTTGCAGTTCAATCACGAGAAGTGTCTATTTAATCGGAAAATGTTTGGTGGAAAGAAATAGAAGGCACCATTTATGGCGAAATCACACATTTGTATATCATCCTAACACTGTCATGTAATAAGTTATAGCAGAAGGTCAAATCGTTTAAATACTCTTCAATTCCAACAGCAGCGCTTTCAAACCATATAAAGTCCTCGGGAAAGGAGCTTTTGACACACTCGATGCGATGGTGCACTCAGTCCCTGTTTATTGACATCTTCCCTTAACTACGCGGAAGCAGTCTAAGAGTGTCGAGCCATTATGTATAAAGCGGAAGCCCCAGTATCGAGCATGTTGGACCTCCAACAACATGTGGGCCAACATTTCACAAATTTTTCCTTCTGTCTTTTAAGTGTAAAGTGTCAGCAGGAAATCCAAGGCCTGGAAGCATGTTTTTTTCCTACAATGTGGTGTAAGAGATGGTAGATCTCGCAGTTTCTGTCACCGAGCACAGCGGTACGGTGGTTAAGGCATTGAATTTACTTTCAGGAGAAGCGGATTTCAAATCATCTATCGATTATTCAGATTTATGTTGTCCTTGGTTTCCATAGAATCCTTAATGCATATACAGGGTGTTACAGGAGGAATGGAAAGTGTTAAGGGATATGACAGGAACGACCATTCGAAGCAAAAAAGTGTAGTAAACATGATCTCTACAATGCGTACCAGAGCTATGACCACTCCTCCATTTTCAATGCTGTTAAACAAACCTCCTCTACAGCAAGCTCTTTGCTTTCCATATCCTGTGGCAGAATCGACAAAAATAAATAAATAAATAGAATCCAAGTAAACATAGGCTTTAAAGTACATACCTTAAGAGCCATGAGCACTTGTTCATCTTCGCTACAGTGAAACACGTCTCTTCTACTGAACAATTGGTCCTAGCTCTTACGGTATTCGTTTTAGAACCCATGTTTACTAGACAATTTTTTTTGGTCCATACTCTCTCCTCGCGTCCGCAGCTCGTGGTCGTGCGGTAGCGTTCTCGCTTCCCGCGCCCGGGTTCCCGGGTTAGATTCCCGGCGGGGTCAGGGATTTTCTCTGCCTCGTGATGACTGGGTGTTGTGTGATGTCCTTAGGTTAGTTAGGTTTAAGTAGTTCTAAGTTCTAGGGGACTGATGACCATAGATGTTAAGTCCCATAGTGCTCAGAGCCATTTGAACCATCTCTCATCGCAAAATATGGAAACCAAAGAGTTTGCAGTAGAAAATATTTGTTTGACAGTATCGAAGACGAAGAAGTGTTCATAGCTCTTAAGGTATGCAGTTTAGAGCCCATGTTTACCCCCTGAATGTTGATCATTCCTCCTGGGCCACCATGTATTACGCTCCAGGCCTTAAAATTGCAGCACCGTGAAGGTGGCATACAAGAGACGACAGACTACCGTGAACTTCCCTACATGCTTGGGTACGAAAACGATTAGTGTTTCAGTGCAACGCTATCTACATTCTCGATGTTGCATGTTTGTTTGCGTAAAGATCCTGCCATGCCTCGTGTAAGAAGAAGTAACTTCTACCCATCCAGAAGTCAATAGCTGCGGGATTGTGGCTGATGGAGACTACGGTTTATCGTTCCATGATAATGACGCTCGCGTTATCGCGATGGCACGACTGTCATGCGAATATGGAATCGGTGAGCTCAGGATGTCAATGGCCCTACGCGGCTCGCACTCTAGAGGACAGACAAATTGTTCGTTTGGCAACATTGGGTCATAAGGCCATGTCAGGTCCCTTGAGCCAAGAAATGGGTTTGTTTGCTGTAAGAAAAATATCCCCATGAAGAGGGTGGTGATGTGCTACGCGACTAGCACCCGAGAGGACAGACATATTGTTCGCTCAGTAATGTGGAGTCGTACAGCAACGTCATGTCCCTTGAGTGAAGAACTGTGTTTCTTTGTAGTAAGACAAATATCCACATGAACAGAGGGATGATTCCCTACGCGACTAGCACCCGATAGGACAGACATATTGTTCACTTGGCAGTGTGGGGTCGCACAGCTACACTATGTCCCTTGTGTCAAGAATTGGATTTGCTTGCAATAAGACAAATATCCACACGGACAGGACGATGATATCTTGAGCATCATGCACTGTCAACATGGCGATCAGTGTTGTTGTTTGCCCTGACGCCGCGTCAGAAAGAGGCTTGCCACCAGTGGTAAGCCCAGCGACAACACTGTACGCAGGAATGGAACTACGTTGTCTTTTCTGTTGAGTCTTGGATCAGCATACAGTATCACAGTATCCTACGGCCACAGTGCTTGACGTGATGGTACAGGGTGCCAATGGGTATACAACTCAGTAACCTCTGGTTCGTGTATCCATTAATTTGGACAGCAGGCCTTGCTTTTCTAATGTGTAAGTGACCACGGCGGTGTCCTATCTTCGAGGTCTCTGTGACAATATTTCAACAAGATGACGCAGAATCGCATGTTGCCCATCCTCTCCTAACCTTTCTCGATGCAGTTTGCTGTACTGTTCCTCTGGTCACCACATCCCTCAGATCTCTCACCCACTGAAACGATTCGCTCATAGGTTATCGAGAGACTGCCACACCATCACTCGTCATCCTCTAGGACTAATTAATTCTATCGTTGAGTTGAAGAATCATGGAAAGATATACCAAATCTTTCAACCAAGCTCAGTTTGATTCGATTTTCGGCCGGTTTACGGCTGTTATTGCTGCCAGAAGTGGCAACTCTATCAACTGAATTTCGCTCCCTGTGTACCCCCAGAACATTTACGAATCACATTATGTTTTCATCCTAATATACTCTCTATAGACAATAAGTAAAATTTCGTTATTTTCTATGCTTCCTGGTGTTACAACTAGAGGTCGGTTTGAAAAACGCGGAATTTGTTGTGGGACACTGTGGAATATTCCCGCATCAGCTACTATAATCTCATGATGCTCCGATGGGTGGCGGCGCTGTGCATAGTCTTCAAAATGGCCTCTGTATCAGAGGGTTGGGTTGGGTGGGGTTGATTTGGGGGAAGAGACCAAACAGCGAGGTCATCGGTCTCATCGAATTATGGAAGGATGGGGAAGGAAGTCGGCCGTGCCCTGTCAAAGGAACCATCCCGGCATTTGCCTGCAGGCAATTAGGGAAATCACGGTAAACCTAAATCAGGATGGCTGGACGTGGGATTGAACCGTCGTCCTCCGGAATGCGAGTCCAGTGTGCTAGCCGCTGCGCCACTTTGCTCGGTCCCTCTTTAACAGAGGCGCTTTTCAAGCAGAGAGCTGTAACTAAGTTTCTTTTGGAGGGAAACCAGGGCATTGTAGATATTCATAGGCTCTTGCTGAATTAACTTGGCAGTGACCAAAAGCACGGTGAGCCGTTGGCGAGGCATCTGTCATCATCGCAACAAGGTATCGCCAACTTGTCCGATCTCCCGCGTGCCGGCCGGCCATACACATCTGTGACTCCTGCAATGTGGGAACGTGCGGACGCTCTCATTCGAGGTGATCGACGCATCACGATGAAACACCTCGCTGCTCAACTCGACGTCTCTGTTGGTAGTGCTGACATACTCGTCCACCAGTTGGGTCCTCAAAGCTGTGTGCCCGCTGGGTTCGTCGCGGCCTAACGGAAGACCATAAGGAGCACCGAAGGACTATCTCTGCGGAGCTGCTTGCGTGTTTCGATGCTGATCGTCACAATTTTCTGTCCAACATCGTCGCTAGCGATAAAACATGTGTTCATCACTTCGAACCGGGAACAAAAAAGCAATCCATGGACAGGCGCCACTCCACCTCCCCTCCGAATAAAAAGTTCAGAGCCACACCCTCAGCCAGTTAAGTCAGGACGACAGACGTCTGGGGCTGTGAAGGGGCTATTCTGTTTAGTGTCCTTACTCATGATGCAACGATGAACCCTGAAGTTTACTGTTCTACCCTCCGTAATTTATACGGACGACTTCAGCTTGTTCGTCACCACAACACTTCCTCGGCTATCCTACAGCTAGGACCTCGCACCTTCAGACTTCCATCTTTTTCTACCAATGAAGGATACACTTCACAGGAAGCAGAACGTGGATGATAGGGAGGTTGTTGATGCAGCAAGAGGTTAGCTCCGATGTCGATCAGTAGAGTGGTACCATGCAGGTACACTGGCCCTCCCAGTAAGGTGGTGTAAGGCCGCTGCATTGGACGTTGGTTATGTTGAAAAATAGAATTTTGTAGCCAAAAGAGTGGGGAATAATATGAAGTATTGGAATCCTGAATAAAATCAACCTGCTTTTAGAAAAAAAATGTTGCATTACTTATTGAACGTCGCTCGTATTTTAACGGCCCGTAGTGTAGAATGGTTCCTTTGAAAAGGACACTTCCGTTTCTGTCCTTATCTTTGTCCTATGCTAATTTCTATTCCTTCTGCAGAAACCCCGCCGTTGACAGGTCGTTAACCCGAATCTTCCGTCTGCCTTAATTGCAATTTTTTGACGAGTAATAATATTCTGTAGGAGCGAGAATTGACATATTTACGCGAAGTAGCAGCCAGACGTCTTAGATTCATTGGCTAGATGTGGACACGTACGGGTAGGCACGATAGTTGGCCTTTGGCTCAAACCCATTGTCGCCTTAATGGCGATACCCATTTCAAAATTATGAACGATGTTAATCTAAGCAGAAGGACAATGGTCGGCACCTGACTCCACTAAGGCCAATGTGAGCAAAGTGCAAGCAACTCTGTTCGTTAATGGGGACCAATCAATAACCAAAGGAAAATATTCCCGATGACGAACTGATTTTGTAACTTTAAAACGTCTCGCACGTTACATCTACAGTCCTCGATAGTGAGTGTTCATCGGAGGTGAGGGTATCATATGGAGTGCCCCAGGGAAGTGTGGTAGGTCCGCTGTTGTTCTCTATCTACATAAATGATCTCTTGGATAGGGTGGATAGCAATGTGCGGCTGTTTGCTGATGATGCTGTGGTGTACGGGAAGGTTTCGTCGTTGAGTGACTGTAGGAGGATACAAGATGACTTGGACAGGATTTGTGATTGGTGTACAGAATGGCAGCTAACTCTATAGATAAATGTAAATTAATGCAGATGAATAGGAAAAAGAATCCCGTAATATTTGAACACTCCATTAGTAGTGTAGCACTTGGCACAGTCACTTCGATTAAATATTTGGGCGTAACATTGCAGAGCGATATGCTGTGGGACAAGCATGTAATGGCAGTTGTGGGGAAGGCGGATAGTCGTCTTCGGTTCATTGGTAGAATTTTGAGAAGATGTGTTTCATCTGTAAAGGAGACCGCTTATAAAACACTAATGCGACCTATTCTTGAGTACTGCTCGAGCGTTTGGGATTCCCGTCAGGTCGGATTGAGGGAGGACATAGAAGCAATTCAGAGGCGGGCTGCTAGATTTGTTACTGGTAGGTTTGATCATCACGCGAGTGTTACGGAAATGCTTCAGGAACTCGGGTGGGAGTCTCTAGAGGAAAAGAGGCGTTCTTTTCGTGAATCGCTACTGAGGAAATTTAGAGAACCAGCATTTGAGGCTGACTGCAGTACAATTTTACTGCCAACAACTTATATTTCGCGGAGAGACCCCAAAGATAAGATAAGAGAGATTAGGGCTCGTACAGAGGCATATAGGCAGTCATTTTTCCCTCGTTCTGTTTGGGAGTGGAACAGGGAGAGAAGATGCTAGTTGTGGTACGAGGTACCCTCCGCCACGCACCGTATGGTGGATTGCGGAGTTTGTATGTAGATGTAGATGTAGATACATATATATTCCGCAAGTCATCGTATAACGCGTGGCGGATGCTATCTTGTACCAGTGCCAATCATTCTCTTTCTTGTTCCACTCGCAAACAGAGCGAGGGAAATACGACTGTGTACACGCCTTCATAGGAGCAGTAATTTATCTTATCTTAGTGGTCCTTACGGAAAATGTACGTTGGCGGCAGCTAATGGGTCTGCAATCAGTTTCAAATGCCAAATGTTCAAATGTGTGTGAAATCTTATGAGACTTAACTGCTAAGGTCATCAGTCCCTAAGCTTACACACTACTTAACCTAAATTATTCTTAGACAAACACACAGACCCATGCCCGAAGGAGGACTCGAATCTCCGCCGGGACCAGCCGCATAGTTCAAATGCCGATTTGCTAAATTTTCTCTGTAGTGTTCAGCAAAAAGAGCATCGTCTTCCATCCAGAGATTCCTGCTTCAGTTCACGAAGCTTCTCCGTAATACTCTCGTGTTCATCGAACCTACCGCAACGAGTTCAGCAGCCCGCCTGTGGATTGATCCGACGTCTTTCTTTAATTTGATCAGGTGGAGATCCAAACATTCTATCACTACTCGCGAATGGGTCACACTAGTGTTCTGTACGCGTTCTCCTTTACAGGTGAACCACAATTTCCTAAGATTCTCCCACTAAACCAAAGTCGACCATTCACCTTCCCTGCAACCGTCATTAGGTGATCGTTCCACTTTATATTGCACTGCGACGCTACGCCTGGATATTTAATCAACGGGAATGTTTCAAACAGTACGTTACTAATGCTGTACTCGAGCATTACAGGATTGTTTTTCCTAATCGTCTGCATTAACTTACATTTTTCTTCATTTAGAGCAAACCGCCGTTCATCACACCAACTAGAAATCTTGTCTAAGTGATCTGCAGTCACTCAACTTCAACACCTTCCCGTACATCACAGTATTATCAGCAAACAACCCCAGATTATGCCCACACTGTCTCCCAGATCATTTGTGTATCTAGAGAAAACGAGCGGTCCTACCAGACTTCCCTGGGGCACTCCTGATGATGCCCTTCAAATGGTTCAAATGGCTCTGAGCACTATGGGACTCAACTGCTGAGGTCATTAGTCCCCTAGAACTTAGAACTACTTAAACCTAACTAACCTAAGGACATCACAAACATCCATGCCCGAGGCAGGATTCGAACCCGCGACCGTAGCGGTCTTGCGGTTCCAGACTGCAGCGCCTTTAACCGCACGGCCACTTCGGCCGGCGATGATGCCCTTGTCTCTGATGAATTGACGAACGCTCGTTGTCGAGGACAGCGTACTGACTTCTATTACTTAAAAAGTCTTCGAGCCACTCACATACCTGGGAACTTATTCCATTGGCTCGTACCTTAATTAACAGCCTGCAGAAGGGCATCGTGTCAAAAGCTTTCCGTAAATCTAGGAATATGGAATCTGACGGAAGTATTTCATTGTGATGAAAGGTAAAACTTTCTACTTTCACCGCTCAGCCACACGGAACAGACCTCTGAAGGTATTCGCCTAATGCAGTACCTACCTGTTGTCACAACAATGTATTTGGTTAGAGGTATCATCTAATGAGAAATCACTTTAATCAGTTCACTGAAACATCGTTGAATTTATTACAGACTTTCTTACTAGTCTATATATGGACCTGAATCGTGATTTCCTTTAGCACAAACCAAATAAAAGAGTTGCACGTATCACACGTCATCTTTCAGGATTCTCCTGAATATTTGCTGAATTCCACAAATCGCATTTCCACACTCGTAAATAGCGGTAAGTTCGAAATACCGAATAAGTCTTCAACTTTTGGATTTTCGTCGCACTGCTAAATAATAATAGTATTTTAGCGAGTGATGAAAAAATTATTATAGTTCATAAAATTGTTAGGGGTAAATGACAGTTGTAACACAATCCAAGTCATTTGAAACGTCTGGAATTATTCGGATTAATTTACGTTAAAATAGAGAGGGTTGAACAGGGGATTGATGTAAACACTACAACGGTTTGTTACCAATGTTCTTACTAGAGGTGGTGCGCCCTTGCCTTCCTCAGACGTATCAATTTAGGTAGTTTTTGGAGGACCAAGAGTGTAACGAGGAATCCTAATTATCCTTCATTTGATACTTTTCATATGCTCAACGCATTACCGGAGGTGAAAGCCACCACAAAGGTACCACAAACATTCCTGAGACTGTAGAAAACAGTGCAGAAGTAACACAAGATGTGAGTACTCTGCAGGCCCACACAGACATGATGCCTGTGGGAGGACCGATCAACCAATCTGTATTCGTCGTATTGGTGGTAACAGTGCACTGTCTCTAACCTGCCCAATATATCTCAAACACAACGAAATTAACAAAATTCTGCCACTTAATAGTATTACTTTTCGACAAGCAGAAGCTGTGTTCGCAAACAGAGCATACGTGAAAGTATTTCAAATGGTTCAAATGGCTCTGAGCACTATGGGACTTAACATCTGAGGTCATCAGTCCCCTAGAACTTAGAACTACTTAAACCTAATTAACCTAAGGACGTCACACACATCAATGCCCGAGGCAGGATTCGAACCTGCGACTGAAAGTAGTTACTTCCCTCTCAAACATCTTATCTTTGTGGTCTTTCCGCGAAATGTAAGTTGGCGGCAGTAAAATTGTACTGCAGTCAGCCTCAAATGCTGGTTCTCTAAATTTCCTCAGTAGCGATTCACGAAAAGAACGCCTCCTTTCCTCTAGAGACTCCCACCCGAGTTCCTGAAGCATTTCCGTAACACTCGCGTGATGATCAAACCTACCAGTAACAAATCTAGCAGCCCGTCTCTGAATTGCTTCTATGTCCTCCCACAATCCGACTTGATAGGGATCCCAAACGCTCGAGCAGTACTCAAGAATAGGTCGTATTAGCGTTTTATATGCGGTCTCCTTTACAAATGAACCACATGTTCCCAAAATTCTACCAATGAACCGAAGACGACTATCCGCCTTCCCCACAACTGCCATTACATCCTTGTCCCACTCCATATCGCTCTGCAATGTTACGCCCAAATATTTAATCGACGTGACTGTGTCAAGTGTTACACTACTAATGGAGTATTCAAACATTACGGGTTTCTTTTTCCTATTCATCTGCATTAATTTACATTTATCTATATTTAGAGTTAGCTGCCATTCTTACACCAATCACAAATCCTGTCGAAGTCATCTTGTATCCTCCTACAGCCACTCAACGACGACACCTTCCCGTACACCACAGCATCATCAGCAAACAGCCGCGCATTGCTATCCACCCTATCCAAAAGATCATCTATGTAGATAGAAAACAACAGCGGACCTTCCACACTCCCCCGGGGCACTCCAGATGATACCCTCGCCTCCGATGAACACTCACCACCGAGGACAACGTACTGGGTTCTATTACTTAAGAAGTCTTCGAGCTACTCACATACTTGGGAACCAGTCCCATATGCTCGTACCTTAGTAGGGGTCTGCAGTGGGTTTACCGAGTCAAACGCTTTCCGGAAGTCAATGAATATGGCATCCGTCTGATACCATTCATCCATGGTTCGCAAGATATCATGTGAAAAAAGGGCGAGTTGCGTTTCGCAGGAGCAATGCTTCCTAAAGTCGTGCTGATGCATGGACAGCAACTTCTCTGTCTCAAGGAAATTCATTATATTCGAACTGAGAATATGTTCGAGAATCCTGTAACAAACCGATGTTAAGGATATTGGTCTGTAACTTTGAGGATCCGTCCTTCTATCCTTCTTATATACAGGCGTCACCTACGCTTTTTTCCAGTCGCTCGGGACTTTACGTTGGGCAAGAGATTCGCGATAAATGCAAGCTAAGTAAGGAGCCAATGCAGAAGAGTACTCTCTGTAAAACCGAATTGGAATCCCATCAGGACCTGGCGATTTATTTATTTCAACCCATTCAGCTGTTTCACAACACCAGGGATGTCTATCACTATGTCCTCCATACGGGAATCTGTGTGAGACTCAAACGGCGGTATGTTCGTACGATCCTCCTGCATGAAGGATTTCTCAAATGCTAAATTTAAAATTTCAGCTTTCGTTTTGCTGTCTTCCGTCGTCAGGCCAGACTGATCAGTGAGTGACTGGATGGAAGCTTTCGACCCGCTTACCAATTTTACGTAAGACCAGAATTTCCTTGGGTCTTCAGCAAGATCTCTTGCTAAGGTATGACGGTGGTAGTGGTTGAATGCTTCACGCATCTTTTTACAGCAGCACGAGCATTCCGAGACAGGGCACAGAATTCCCAACCCTCCCGTCCCAACAGCGGCTCAATGCATATATCAGCACCGTCACCTCTGATCCGCAGCAGCCATCCCATGTCATGACGACAATGCCGCAGACGTCAGGAATGGTTGCACCAGTAAATTCAAAGCCGATACTGCCGCCCCCTCCTCTAATACAGCATGCCCAACAATACCGCCAGCAACGCGTAAATTCTATGGAACATAGAGGACCCTACCAACGCACGGTCCGCCAGGTTCAGTTGTACCAACCAGAACTCTGCCTTCCTCTTGCTCCAGTGGATCCCAACCTCTACCCACCACAATACCACAGACTCAAGCAACAATGCGATGTTGGGAACTACTTCGTTAATATTTTATGTATAATTATGGCTGTGATGAATAACACATGGCACCAACAGGACTCTAATCGGCCCACTCCAATACTACAGACAGATTCGACCAGAATGTCGATCAAAAATGGCTCTGAGCACTATGAGACTTAACTTCTAAGGTCATCAGTCCTCTAGAACTTAGAACTAATTAAACCTAACCAACCTAAGGACATCACACACATCCATGCCCTAGGCAGGATTCGAACCTGCGACCGTAGCGGTCGCGCGGTTCCAGACTGTAGCGGCTAGAACCGCTCGGGCACCCCGGCCAGCAGAATGTCAATCCAAACTATGTTGACCCCACTCCTTACACTTCAAAGTGGCCTATAAAATCATTCAATGGAAAGCAAGATCGGTCAGGATAAACAAAGACAGCCTTCGATATGTTCCTGCTCGAAATTAACATAGGCTTTTGTGCCATCACTGAAATATGATTAAGACCGAACAAACTGTTCGCCCTCCGGGCTACTCCGTAATTAAAGATAGGAATGTTGGCTACAGCGATGCAGCGTTACTAGTAAAACAAGATATTCGCTTTTCCGTTGTCAATAATGGCACTCACCGTGATACATTGCGAATGATAGGTGTCCGCCTGTGGATCAAGGACCTCCATCTGAATTTGGTCTCAGCATACAAAGCACTTAACGACCGTCTTTCAGACCAACAGTGAACAGCAATAACTGACTCCATCGCGAAACCTCTTCTGCTACTAGCCGACTTAACGGCCGCCTTACATTGCGGGGCTGTAGAAACGCTAACGCGATGGATAAAATACTAGTGGATGTACTACATTCGGTAAACATTATAGTATTAAATGATGGCTCCTCAATGCGAAAATTCTGACTAAATGAAGTCCCGACGGCAGTAGACTGGAGCATAGCATCCTCCGCAGTGTCTACCGGAACGACGTGGGTAGTTATACAAATTACGTTAGGTTCTAATCACATGGCAATTCAAATCATAATAAACGCACAACCTAGGGAGACTGTCAAATACCCAATCAGCTGGAAATGAAACACAAACAAAGCCAATTGGAATCTATACGAAGCCCTAATGGAAGGAAAACTGGAATCGGTCGCCTAAACTGAGGATCCTAAAAGAGATTACGGGGTATTGGAATCGCTTATCAATGAAGCTTATCAATACCCCTAAAAGAACTCAAACCCTCTTGGTGGAATTCAGAATGCGACGCAGTCCTCAAGGAACGAAGGGAAGCATTAAGGAAATACAAAATTCTCTAATGATACAAACTTTACTGCTCTTACGGAAGCACAAGGTACAGCCAAGAAAATATTCAAGTACAGAAAAAGAAAATCGTGGAAAATGTTCTGAACTGCAGACTGCAAAGAAACACGACTAACTAGGATTTGCAGTGTAATAAGCAATATGACAACGGACATGCACACACGTCCATCATCTGACGAGTTTTCCTAATCTATCTTGAGTATGATAGCCCATCTGACGTAACGGACAAAGACGACGAGGTGGATTATGAAGAGGACAACAGTGTAATTACACAACCCTTTTTTCTGGAAGAAGAGTAATTTGCGCTCACCCAAGGTAAGGGCACTACACATGGCTCGAATTATACTGATTACCCAATGCTAAGACACACCCTACATAAAGGCAAACTGCTGATCCTCGAAATTTACGATAGTGTATGAACTCAAAAGATCAAAATCGATTCGTTGAAAACATATCGTGTCGTCCCCATCCACAAATTGGGGGAAATACTTGATAAATCTGAGTCGTATTGGCCTACCACCTAACTACCCTGTTCGGCGAAGGTAAATATTACCGGAAACTAACTTGGATTTCGGAAAGGAAAAATGGCAACTGAAATCCTTCTACGGTTAGTTACCGACGTACAGACGACTTCCTCTCCGATAGTTATTTGATGGTTCAGTTCGTCCATTTGACTAAACCATACAACATCGTCGTCTTGTCAGTCTTAGGGGAAAAGCTGGAATAACTTCAGATTCCAAACCCACTCATGCGTAACACTGTATGCTTCCTAAGTAATAGGAAGACAATCATTTTGCAACACGGAACTACACACACGAAAAAAAGTTTTGCATCACCCCGGTACCCAGAACTCCTGAAGATAGACGTTGACTGTGGAAATTGTATACAAAGACACAGTCCCTTTGACGGTTCAGAGATGTCACTAAATCCGCCCAAAGATGTAAACAACCATGCATGAGCAGCGCCTATTAGACAGAGTGGGTCCGACAGCCGATTAGTTCCAGTCGTTCGACCAGGGAGGAGGTACACGGCTCGTGTTGTCTGTAGTTCATCATGCCAAGACAGTCAATACCGCTATTCGACATCGTCCGCATTATTACTTTGTGCCAGGAAGGGCTCTCAACAAAGGAAGTGTCTAGGCGTCTGGACTGAACCAAAGCGATGTTGAGAAATGTGTGTGAAATCTTATGGGACTTAACTGCTAAGGTCATCAGTCCCTAAGCTTACACATTACTTAACCTAAATTATCCTAAGGACAAACACACACACCAGTCGAACCTCCGCCGGGACCAGCCGCACAGTCCATGACTGCAGCGCCTGAGACCGCTCGGCAAATCCCGCGCGGCCAAAGCGATGTTGATCGGACATAAAGGAGATACAGAGAGACAGGAACTGTCGATGACATGCCTCGCTCAGGCTGCCCAATGGCTATTACGGCAGTGGATGACCGCTACCTACGGATTATGGTTCGGAGGAACCCGGACAGAAACGCCACCATGTTGAATAATGCTTTTCGTGCAGCCACAGGACGTCGTGTTACGACTCAAACTGTGCGCAATAGGCTGCATGATGCGCAACTTCACTCCCGACGTCCATGGCGAGGTCCAACTTTGCGACCGCAACACCATGCAGCGCGGTACAGATGGGCGCAACAACATGCCGAATGGACCACTCAGGATTGGCATCATGTTCTCTTCACCGATGAGTGTCGCATATGCCTTCAACCTGACAATCGTGGGAGACGTGTTTGGAGGCAACCCGGTCAGGCTGGACGCCTTAGACACACTGTCCAGCGAGTGCAGCAACGTGGAGGTTCCCTGCTGTTTTGGGGTGGCATTACGTGGGGCCGACGTACTCCACTGGTGATCATGGAAGGCACCGTAACGGTACGTGGATGTCATACTCCGACCGATAGTGCAACCATATCGGCAGCATACTGGCGAGGCACTCGTCTTCATGGAAGACAATTCACGCCCCCGTCGTGCACATCTTGTGAATGCCTTTCTTCAGGATAACGACATCGCTCGATTAGAGTGGCCAGCATGTTCTCCCGACATGAACCCTATCGAACATGTCTAGAATAGATGGAAAAGGGATGTTCATGGACGACGTGACTCACTGACCACTCTGAGGGGTCTACGCCGAATCGCCATTGAGGAGTGGGACAATCTGGACCAACAGTGCCTTGATGAACTTGTGGATAGTATGCCACGATGAATACAGGCATGCTTCAGTGCAAGAGGACGTGCTACTGGGTATTAGAGGTACCTGTGTGTACAGCAATCTGGACCACCACCTCTGAAGGTCTCGCTGTATGGTGGTAGAACACGCGATGTGTGGTTTTCATGAGCAATAAAATGTCAACAAAAAGGGCGGAAATGATGTTTATGTTGATCTCTATTCCAATTTTCTGTACAGGTTCAGGAAATCTCGGAACCGAGGTGATGCAAAACTTTTTTTGTGTGTGTACATTGGAACCCACAGAAATTAGCACAGGGCTCCCGCAGGAATCAATCTTGGCTCCCTTATTATTCAATCTCAATCCTTAGTGACCCCTTTGCCAGTGACATTCAAATATTACAATACGCAGACGACCTTTGCATATATTCCGAAGACAGTACTGCTCAGACTTATCTGAAAATGCATATCGATCTCATACCTTGTCTGATTGGTGCAGAGAAAGTGGCTGCGAAGTTTTCGATAGCAAGTCTACGCTAATGATCTTTACTCGTCACAGGACTTCACTTCCCCAAACAATGCAACTGGGGCCACAAAATTTTCCAGTTGCGAAAACAACACAGTATCTTGGGATGATTATCGATGATAAACTAATATGGGCTCATCATATCCAACATATCATTATTAGATGTGAAGAAGCATGCAGTCTCACCAGAGCTACGACTAAAGAATGGTGGAACTCTTATAGACGAACAGTGATGATTTTATATTGACCCCTTATAAACACACTCTTTGATTATGGTCACATGTGCTAGTAATCATCGCCAGACAACACCTTCCAAAGACTCGACACTATGCAGTACACAGTCTTGTGGCATTCGTATCAACCCCAACGATTTCATATCTGGCTGAAGCGAATGAACCACCATTAAAGCTGCGACGAATATTCCTCCGCAAGAAATGCATCCTGCAGCTCTTTTTCGACGAATATGGGCCCCTTGATGAAAATTGCGGGAATTAACACCCTACTGTGTGTGCGGAAGATATTGGCTAAATAAGCAATTCACCAGGTTTTGAAACCGCTGCAAGATCTGGTCTAAGCTCAACAGAATAACGACAAATACTGGAGGATGGGCTGAGTAAATGTAAAAACAGTGATTAACGACATCGCCCAGCTGTGAGTGTGTCGCAGAACGATAAACTCTTTAGCTTATTATGCGTGCATGCCCAAAATGATCATTTCCTGGCGATCCGGAGGAATTCCTGATGGGAACGAGGACTTCAATTGAATATGAGGAAGTCATGAAAAATTAAAATACTGAACATATAACAGTGGAATTAGTACAGATAGTAGCCTGAACTGCCCTCTACACAACACTACCGCCCAACGTAGTCATCATGCATTTGTACATATTCGTGCCGTCTTTGAACTCAAGCAACAAAAAAAGTTTGGAAAAATTCAAGAATTGCTTCACACTTTGTGATATGCCAAGTGATATCCATAGCTGAGTGGGTTCCCAAGCAAGCTTCATGACGAAAGTGCAAGTCCCCTCACGTAATTTTTTACAACCCAAGTTACTGGAAAGGAATGGGATAGTGAGTGGTACCTCAGACACCCTACAGTCCTGATCTGGTCCCGTCTGACTCTTTCCTGTTTGCACCTATGATCCTATGTGGTTGTAGATTCAATGACTTGGATGAGGTTAAAATTGCTTGGGTTAGGAAGCAGAACCCTGAATTTTCCAAACTGATTTTGATGTATGGTTCAGTGATGGTGCAGATACGTACAAATGCGTGGTGACTACGTTAAGCTGAGGTTGATTTGGGGTAGGAGACTGTAACGCCACAACGACCACCTTAAAGTCAATTAAGAAAGAACGTGAAGTAGGGAAAGTTATCTCGGCAGTTACGACATCTTTGCCGGTGAGCTAACACGAAAGAGTTTTGTCAACAACTACATTGTACACCACTGAGCATATTTGTTAGTGTAAGAGGAAGAAGAAACATCATATTTCAGCAATGGACAAATATCCATGTGACAAATGTGAAATTAATATCTCAAAAGTTAAGTCCAAAGTAATGTCATCAGAGATAACTGTTATGTGGAAGAGAGTTGTAAGCTCAACGAAGAAATTCAATGCGCATACAATGCTCTTCCACAGAAGAAGTCGCTTGCTAGAACTGATACAGTGTTGACGTACGAGAGCAGTTCTGATCTGAATTATTGAGATTGCGAATCGTGACGAGATTGTTTTCGAGTTTGGAAGTGTTTGTTGCGTGACGGCATTCACGGCTTAAGAAACTGATTTTATGAACTGAGACAGGAACAGATAGATTAATTTAACCGTGCACTACGGGTTAATTGAAATATAATCGGAATTAGTGAACACTGGACTTGACTTTTAATTAGTTGGACCTTAAGGAGAAGTGAACATTCTATGAAAGAATGCACGCAGTTAGTCTTGAGTAGGAACAAAGTACACGACATCATGAAGATAAAACAATTACGCTAAACTGTTGAGTTGTGGTAATTGCCAAGAAACTATAACTCAATCGGACTGACTTAACTAAACTGTTCTGTGTGCGTGTGGTGCGGGAGTTATAAGTATTTAGTGACAAAATAACAATAAACTGTTCGTTACCGGTTAAATACTCTGTGTGGACTACATCATTAAATAGTTTGATAAATGACTAAATCCACGACTACTCATGAAAGACTATTTCATTGAAGTGCAAATATTCACGTTATTAGTTGAGAAGTGAACTTTAAAATATTTTCGTATTACGATGCAATCTTACAAAGACTGAATCAAAGAGTGTCTCTGGATCTCGCTGCATACCAGCACAACAATTCCATAGCAACGAGAGAACAACGTAAGAAAAAACTGTTAACTAAAATATTTCCTCGCAATCAGTGGTGTGTGCTATGCGAACGAGAGAAGAATTAATAACTACTGCAAATCCGGGCAATTAAAAATACAATATTAATAATAAAAAGCATTAATTATACGAGTTCGCATAAGTGGAAACACTGCGGACTTGTAATTGAGATACAACGACTACGCGAGGAACACCTTTTCGAAAGTTTTTCAGGTTTTTTCTCCCGTTAATCTACGAGAACTGACGTTATATTGCATCGTGTCTCTACTCTGCCGCGAGAGCTGTGGCAGTAGCAACTCTACGGCGTCTACTACATCAGCACACTGTTGGAGTCCGGGGGCACGTGCCACAAGACCAAACTGCGAGGTCATCGGTCTCATCGGATTAGGGAAGGAAGTCGGCTGTGCCCTTTCAAAGGAACCATCCCGGCATTTGCCTGAAGCGATTTAGGGCAATCACGGAAAACTTAAATCAGGTTGGCCGGACGTCGGATTGAACCGTCGTCCTCCCGAATGCGAGTCCAGTGTGCTAACCACTGCACCACCTCGCTCGGTGACAATGTTAAGCGATTGTGTTGTGCAGAGCAGTGATTCTCAAACTGCGGGGAATCACCCAAGGGGGGCGCGAATGGCGTGAAAGGGGGGAGCATTATATTAAAAAAACTCTTAGTATGAAACAACTGCGTTTATTTTTTCCTTCGAACAAAGAAACTGTCGATGATCTGGACTGAATTTACCCGGCGTCGGTGTTACGCCAGATGCGGTAGACGACAATGTAGCCGCGGTCGTATTTTTAGCATTGTTTGAAATAATCGGGCGAGGTGGGTGACCTCGGCCGTCGGTGGAATAGACCGTTGGCAGCTGCACTGTCACCGATCCTTAACTATCGCGAGGTGTGCAAGGTTTGGCTCTTGTATATTGACGCGTCCTTACAGCCTTTCGGACTTCGTGAGGATGAATTGACTGCGGTATGAAGCGGTTCCTGGTTGGTGACAGACATAAAGACACCAGTTGTTGATCAATTGATAAAGGCGAGGGAGACACTCCAAAGGCGAAAACGAGAGAGTATGATGAGAACTATTTATTGCTAGGCTTCACGAAAACTACAATCAATGGTGAAGAATGTCCGCAGTGTGTAACTATAACCATTTTAGCTGTTGATAGTACGAAGTCTAACGAGTTAAAGAGACGTCCCGAGACAAAACATCCTGAATTAACAGGAAAACCAAAACAATTTCTTATCAGGAACCTAAATGTGTTATTGTCTACCCAGAAGAACTCTGCTAAACCGACGAATCTGAATTCATTGGCCCTTTTATCCTCTTATCGGATTTCGCATAGGACTGCTAAATGCAAGAAACCACACAGTGTTGCAGAAACTCTGTTTTTACCAGCAGCGATTGATACAGTATCAACATTATATATACTAAGATGGTATCTGTTCTTTCGGACATATCCGAAAGAACAGATACCATCTTAGTATATATATAGTTAAGGCTCACCGGCCACTTGACCATCTTCTTCTTCTGTGCGAATGCACAAACAGCGCCCGAACTCTTACGGGAGTCGGCAACGCGCCGCGAGTAATGAGTATACTGGGCGGGGGCACTACGAATGTAGTGCGGCACAATACGTTGAGAATGTGGGTTTCGCGGGAGGCGTGTCAGAGATAAATCCCTGCAGTCGTGCTATCCTCTGTGTCCTCGGTGGCTCAGATGGACAGCCGGCACAGTAGCTCAGCGTGTTCGGTCAGAGGGTTAGCTGCCCTCTGTAATAAAAAACTGAGTTAATAGATCAACAACGAACTTCAACGGATGTCTTACGACGTCCGCACCGAGCACAGGCAACGAACAAAAGCGATCAAAATGAGATTAAAAAGAAAAAGAGATGGATAGTGCGTCCGCCATGTAAGCAGGAGATCCCGAGTTCGAGTCCCGGTCGGAGCACACATTTTCATCTGTCCCTGTTGACGTATGTCAACCCCTGTAAGCAGCCAAAGGTGTTCATTTCATTGTAATAGTTTCAACATTGTTTGAGACTCATTTTCTCAGCAGTTGAAAAGTATTCCTGCCTCTAATGACACAGTGCGCAGAAGAATTTTAGACATCTGTGACGATATACTCGAGTAGTTAATCGATAAATTGCGTGGTGTTCATGAAGATGCTCCTATGATTGCTTATGATCGTTTCGTTAATGAGTTTAACATTCGAGATGTGTTGCTTTTCTGTGAGCTGACACTGAAAACATCTACAGTTCAAAGCCTTTTTGACACGATTAATATTTTTTTGAAATAGGTGTATTGGAGCATGCGCAGATGGAGCTCGCTCAGTGTCAGGAATTCATGGACTGCAAGTGAAAGTTCAGTCCGTAGTTCCTAATGCAGTATGGACTCACTGCATGATACATCGGGAGGTACTGACGCTAAAGAACTTAGCCCACCCCATCATGATGTGCTGCAAATGGCTTTACGAACTGTTAATACTATTAAGCCAAAATCTAGAAATACACGGCTTTTTAAAGTGCTTTGTGGAGAGATGAGCGCTGAACACAATTAACTACTCTTTGTTAGTAATGCTCGATGGCTTTCAAGGGGAAAAGTACTAAAAAGAATGTGTGTACTGAGGAAGAAGGTATTCTGTTTCTTAAAGGAGAAAAATCAGTCTCTGGTAGACTGTATCAGCAACGGAAACTTTCTAATGAAAATGGCTTAACTCACAGACCAAATATTGTTAACACTTCACTTCTAGGTTATCACGCGACTGTACTACCTTGGAGTGAAGAAATAAAGGCGTTAATGAAGAAATGAGACCTGTGGCAAAACCGAGCGTAAAGTGGCATACTAGATATGGTTCCTACTTTAATGTCACTGTTAGAGGACACAGATAATCCGACACTTCCAGTGGAGAAAAAAGCCTGTTTTCGTCATCGTCTTGCAACACAAAAAGTTCACTTTCAACGACGATTTGGATAAATTTAATTAGATCAAAAATCCACTCCAAAATGCTACTGGAACACAACGTCTAAATATATAAGAAGTAGTTAAACTTACTGATCTCACTTGTGCTACTTAACTGAAGAGTCAATTTAAACAGGCGTCTTAGTTGGAATTTTGGATACATATTAGCAAAGAATTCCCAATACTGAGCCAAAATGCAATGACGATACTTATTTCATTTGCAAGAACATAGTTGAGCGAGAATGGCTTTCCAGCTTTGGCAGCTACGAAGTCGAACTACCGTTCAAAGCTGAACGGAAACAAAGAACTTCGTGTTTCTGTTTGTGCCATTACACCTTTTTCCTGCCAGAAGCAAGCTCACCATCATACTGAACTTAGTAATTTAAAATTTTTAATGCTCTTGTAGTCCTTCTTTGCTGAACTGTAAATACTGTCCTTTTCATAGTTTGTGAATAAATAATAATGTGATAAACAATTTGTTCTAAATTTTCGATAGAATAATTCACGCAGTTTTGGTTTTCGTTGCCTAAAATCGTTCTAAATTGAATTGCGTGAAACAGAGAATAAATTAGAGAAAATCTAAAAAAAATAACTATTCTTATTAATAAAATAGGCTGGCGATGGCTGATACTACCTTTCCTTGTGAAGGTAGGTACAGAGGAAAAATGTTTCAGATCCACTGGTGAAGAGCACAGTTCTTACTGCACTAGTTCCGTTGTTATACGTTAATTATGAAATATTTTGATCCACCCTCGTATATTCAGAGCTGGGTATATGCCTGTGAGCTTCTATCCTTCGTAAATACCGTACAAATAATTTAATTATATCCATTGCTGTCAGCGTTTCTTCCGAGACTGTATTACTTTCGCAAAATAAAGAACAAGTGCCTTCAATCACAATTGTGATTTTATTCCAAAGCAGAATGCATTTATAGCCCTGAGCTCATCTTCAGGTGCTTTGACAGTCTACATCGATTTTTTCCAGAATCAGATCAGTGCTGGTCCTGGTAAGATTACAATGGTATATTACAAATCGGACAAATTGTGAGTGTAAGTTTACAAAACTAATACAAATCGTAAAACAGCTTGCTGTTTCCAGCGGTAAATACATGGTTTCTAAGCACATTATGAGTAAACGTGTTTATGTACATAGGTACACTTTTAATTCTACAGCGCATTTTGCAAACACAAGTCAAAACAAGCCAAAGAATGAATTTTATCCATAGTGAATACTGTTGAACTCCGTGACTGTTCCTTTATAGAGTGTAGAAAAATTTTCGCTACCAGTCACATTAAAAGATTATTTCTTCGTCACACGACCGGTTTCGGGCTTGTGCTCGTCCTCAGGTGTTTATACAGGGTGTTTCAAAACTGACCGGTATATTTGAAACGGCAATACAAACTAAACGAGCAGCGATAGAAATACACCGTTTGTTGCAATATGCTTGGGACAACAGTACATTTTCAGGCAGACAAACTTTCGAAATTACAGTAGTTACAATTTTCAACAACAGATGGCGCTGCGGTCTGGGAAACTCTATAGTACGATATTTTCCACATTTCCACCATGCGTAGCAATAATATGGCGTAGTCTCTGAATGAAATTACCCGAAACCTTTGACAACGTGTCTTGCGGAATGGCTTCACATGCAGATGAGATGTACTGCTTCAGCTGTTCAATTGTTTCTGGATTCTGGCGGTACACCTGGTCTTTCACGTGTCCGCACAGAAAGAAGTCACAGGGGTTCATGTCTGGCGAAGGGAGGCCAATCCACGTCGCCTCCTGTATGTTTCGGATAGCCCAAAGCAATCACACGATCATCGAAATATTCATTCAGGAAATTAAAGACGTCGGCTGTGCGATGTGGCCGGGCACCATCTTGCATAAACCACGAGGTGTTCGCAGTGTCGTCTAAGGCAGTTTGTACCGCCACAAATTCACGAAGAATGTCCAGATAGCGAGATGCAGTAATCGTTTCGGATCTGAAAAATGGGCCAATGATTCCTTTGGAAGAAATGGCGGCCCAGACCAGTACTTTTTGAGGATGCAGGGACGATGGGACTGCAACATGGGGCTTTTCGGTTCCCCATATGCGCCAGTTCTGTTTATTGACGAAGCCGTCCAGGTAAAAATAAGCTTCGTCAGTAAACCAAATGCTGCCCACATGCATATCGCCGTCATCAATCCTGTGCACTATATCGTTAGCGAATGTCTCTCGTGCAGCAATGGTAGCGGCGCTGAGGGGTTGCCGCGTTTGAATTTTGTATGGATAGTGGTGTAAACTCTGGCGCATGAGACGATACGTGGACATTGGCGTCATTTTGACCGCAGCTGCAACACGGCGAACGGAAACCCGAGGCCGCTGTTGGATCACCTGCTGCACTAGCTGCGCGTTGCCCTCTGTGGTTGCCGTACGCGGTCGCCCTACCTTTCCAGCATGTTCATCCGTCACGTTCCCAGTCCGTTGAAATTTTTCAAACAGATCCTTTATTGTATCGCTTTTCGGTCCTTTGGTTACATTAAACCTCCGTTGAAAACTTCATCTTGTTGCAACAACACTGTGTTCTAGGCGGTGGAATTCCAACACCAGAAAAATCCTCTGTTCTAAGGAATAAACCATGTTGTCTACAGCACACTTGCACGTTGTGAACAGCACACGCTTACAGTAGAAAAACGACGTACAGAATGGCACACCCACAGACTGCGTTGTCTTCTATATCTTTCACATCACTTGCAGCGCCATCTGTTGTTGAAAATTGTAACTACTGTAATTTCGAAAGTTTGTCCGCCTGAAAATGTACTGTTGTCCCAAGCATATTGCAACAAACGGTGTATTTCTATCGCTGCTCGTTTAGTTTTTATTGCCGTTTCAAATATACCGGTCATTTTTGAAACACCCTGTACATTCATTTACATGTTTATATTACTGGAGATCACTGTATAAACACAAAGAAAATTATTTGCTGGTGACTAAAGAGATGCAAGTGGAACAACTGTAAGTGGCAAGATAGCATTTGTCGAAAATATATCTGTACTTACATAAAGATGAAGCATCATTATTATAATTAGGATGTGGTGACAGTTTTTCCACTTTGACCATAGCCTACATGTTTGTATGTAAACACAGTGTATATCACGAATGGACGACGCAAAAGTGAAATATGCAGCTAAATTTTATAAAACTGAAACTTGGACGTGAAAATAATAACAAATGTGTAACTAAATGGAAAAACTGTCACCACAGCGTAATTATAATAATGATGCTTCAACTTTATGTAAGTACAGATACATTTTCGTCAAATGCTCCCGCCGGCCGGGGTGGCCGGACGATTCTAGGCGCTACAGTTTGGAACCTTGCGACCGCTACTGTCGCAGGTTCGAATCCTGCCTCGGGCATGGGTGTGTGTGATGTCCGTAGGTTAGTTGGGTTTAAGTAATTCTAAGTTCTAGTGGTCTGATGACCTCAGAAGTTAAGTTCCATAGTACTCAGAGCCATTTGAACCAAATTCTGCCTTTCCACTTACAATTGTTTCACTTGTACCTCTTTAGTCATCAGCAAATAATTTTCTTTGTATTTATACAGTGATCTCTAGCTATATAAACATGTACATGAATGTATAAACACCTGAGGATGGGCACAAGCCCGAAACCGGACGTGTGACGAATAAATAATCTTTCATTGTGACTGGTAGCGGAGTTTTTCTACACCCTACAAGTCAAAGAATTTCAAATGTAAAAGCTGTATTTCTACAAATATGCCAAAGAACATATAGAGCTTTTACATTTCTAGTTATGCAGGACGTCTTTTACTAAACAAATATTTGTGAGTATTTTAAACTCGAATTACATTATCAAATCGTTACAATGTTAATTATTTGTTTCCTTAGGAAACAATAAACTTTTAACATTACTGAAAAAGCTGTGGCTGGTTTGGAATATGACACTGTAATCTTATCGAGACGAGAATTAACCTAAATATGAAGCAAAAAATCGATGTAGATTGTCAAAGCACCTAAAGATGAGTCCTGAGGTTCGAAAAGCATCGTGCATTGAAATAAAATTACGATTGTCATTGAAAGCGGCTGTTCTTTATTTTACGTAGAAATAATTAATTCGTAATTACGAAATTTTGTGTGTGTTAAATATGTGTACTCTATTGTTAAAGAAAATAAGGTATACTTGTGTGATTTGATCGTAGCCATACGCTAAATAAATGAATCAGTGAGGCTTCCCATTTCTCGTAGGAAGAGGAAGAAGTTGGAAGGGCGCTCGGAGAGACAGAGAGAGAAGCAGGAGGAGGAGGCAAGGGCGTGCGACCTTGGTGGGGCTGGCACGCCAGGAAGACAGGTCAGTGACCGCGCGGCCGAAAAAGTCAGCGCCACTTGTGTCCTTCGCCTCGCTCGCCTAGCCTTCCCTTCGCACCACACAGGCGGCGGCTGACCTTCGGCCACTTTGGCTGACCTCGGGAGCCGCTCGCGCGTCCCCGAAAGTCGCTCGCGACGTCCCAACTCGGCCCGGAGAAACTCACACCGACTGCTTCTCGAGACTGTTAGCGCCAACTGCACGACTTTCGTCACGATACTAACCTAGAGTAGATCAATGGATTGCATTAACCTTGTCCATAGCAACAGTAATAGCCACCAACTAAAGTATAAGCTGCAACTGTTGTCTGTATCAATTTGAAAATGGTTCAAATGGCTCTGAGCACTATGGGACTCAACTTCCGAGGTCATCAGTCCCCTAGAACTTTGAACTACTTAAACCTAACTAACCTAAGGATGTCACACAGCCGGCCGAAGTGGCCGTGCGGTTAAAGGCGCTGCAGTCTGGAACCGCAAGACTGCTACGGTCGCAGGTTCGAATCCTGCCTCGGGCATGGATGTTTGTGATGTCCTTAGGTTAGTTAGATTTAACTAGTTCTAAGTTCTAGGGGACTAATGACCTCAGCAGTTGAGTCCCATAGTGCTCAGAGCCATTTGAACCATCGATGTCACACACATCCATGCCCGAGGCAGGATTCGAACCTGCGACCGTAGCGGTCGCGCGGTTCCAGACTGTAGCGCCTAGAACCGCTCGGCCACTCTGGCCGGCTATCAATTTGAGATAGTGGGTTATTTTGTATAATTATCATTGTATAATATCAATAAAGTTGAAAAAAATCCAGGCTGTTGCCGGAGGAATGTTACTCCTCCGTTACTCGCACGGTAATTCCCGACACGCTCACTCGCGCGGATGACAGGTATCATCCACAACATACACCGATTAAAGTTAGCGTAAGGAGGGCTATGCGTGAAGCGTTCAGTGAATTCGAAAGTAAAATTCTATGTACCGACTGGACAGAAAATCCTAGGAAGTTCTGGTCTTACGTTAAATCAGTAAGTAGCTCGAAACAGCATATCCAGACACTCCGGGATGATGATGGCATTGAAACAGAGGATGACACGCATAAAGCTGAAATACTAAACACCTTTTTCCAAAGCTGTTTCACAGAGGAAGACCGCACTGCAGTTCCTTCTCTAAATCCTCGCACAAACGAAAGAATGGCTGACATCGAAATAAGTGTCCAAGGAATAGAAAAGCAACTGGAATCACTCAACAGAGGAAAGTCCACTGGACCTGACGGGATACCAATTCGAGTCTACACAGAGTACGCGAAAGAACTTGCCCCCCTTCTAACAGCCGTGTACCGCAAGTCTCTAGAGGAACGGAAGGTTCCAAACGATTGGAAAAGAGCACAGGTAGTCCCAGTCTTCAAGAAGAGTCGTCGAGCAGATGCGCAAAACTATAGACCTATATCTCTGACGTCGATCTGTTGTAGAATTTTAGAACATGCTTTTTGCTCGAGTATCATGTCGTTTTTGGAAACCCAGAATCTACTATGTAGGAATCAACATGGATTCCGGAAGCAGCGACCGTGTGAGACCCAACTCGTTTTATTTGTTCATGAGACCCGGAAAATATTAGATACAGGCTCCCAGGTAGATGCTAATTTTCTTGACTTCCGGAAGGCGTTCGACACAGTTCCGCACTGTCGCCTGATAAACAAAGTAAGAGCCTACGGAATATCAGACCAGCTGTGTGGCTGGATTGAAGAGTTTTTAGCAAACAGAACACAGCATGTTGTTATCAATGGAGAGACGTCTACATAAAGTAACCTCTGGCGTGCCACAGGGGAGTGTTATGGGACCATTGCTTTTCACAATATATATAAATGACCTAGTAGATAGTGTCGGAAGTTCCATGCGGCTTTTCGCGGATGATGCTGTAGTATACAGAGAAGTTGCAGCATTAGAAAATTGTAGCAAAATGCAGGAAGATCTGCAGCGGATAGGCACTTGGTGCAAGGAGTGGCAACTGACCCTTAACATAGACAAATGTAATGTATTGTGAATACATAGAAAGAAGGATCCTTTATTGTATGATTATATGATAGCGGAACAAACACTGGTAGCAGTTACTTCTGTAAAATATATGGGAGTATGCGTGCGGAACAATTTGAAGTGGAATGATCATATAAAATTAATTGTTGGTAAGGCGGGTACCAGGTTGAGATTCATTGAGAGAGTCCTTAGAAAATGTAGTCCATCAACAAAGGAGGTGGCTTACAAAACACTCGTTCGACCTATACTTGAGTATTGCTCATCAGTGTGGGATCCGTACCAGATCGGGTTGACGGAGGAGATAGAGAAGATCCAAAGAAGAGCGGCGCGTTTCGTCACAGGGGTATTTGGTAACCGTGATAGCGTTACGGAGATGTTTAAAAAACTCAAGTGGCAGACTCTGCAAGAGAGGCGCTCTGCATCGCGGTGTAGCTTGCTCGCCAGGTTTCGACAGGGTGCGTTTCTGGATGAGGTATCGAATATATTGCTTCCCCCTACTTATACCTCCCGAGGAGATCACGAATGTAAAATTACAGAGATTAGAACGCGCACGGAGACTTTCAGACAGTCGTTCTTCCCGCGAACCATACGCGACTGGAACAGGAAAAAGAGGTAATGACAGTGGCACGTAAAGTGCCCTCCGCCACACACCGTTGGGTGGCTTGCGGAGTATAAATGTAGATGAATGTAGATGTAGATGTAGATTAGCCAAAAGGTTATGACCACCTGTTTAATGTCGTGACATTTCACTTTTCAAACACAATAAACAGAGATTCTGCTTGGCATGGGTTCTATAAGTCCGGGATTCCAGAAGTACTGGGTGATCAAAAAGTCAGTATAAATTTGAAAACTGAATAAATCACGGAATAATGTAGATAGAGAGGTACAAATTGACACACATGCTTGGAATGAAATTGGGTTTTATTAGAACCAAAAAATGCAAACGTTCACGAAATGTCCGACAGATGGCGCTTCATCTGATCAGAATAGCAATATTTAGCATAACAAAGTAAGACAAAGCAAGGATGATGTTCTTTACAGGAAATGCTCAATATGTCCACCATCATTCCTCAACAACAGCTGTAGTCGAGGAATAATGTTGTGAACAGCACTGTAAAGCATGTCCGGAGTTATGGTGAGGTATTGGCGTCGGATGTTGTCTTTCAGCATCCCTAGACATGTCGGTCGATCACGATACACTTGCAACTTCAGGTAACCCCAAAGCCAATAATCGCACGGAGTGAGGGCTGGGGACCTGGAAGGCCAAGCATGACGAAAGTGGCGGCTGAGCACACGATCATCACCAAACGACGCGCGCAAGAGATCTTTCACGCGTTTAGCAAAACTTTTTTTTTGGTTCTAATAAAACCCCACGCCATTCCAAGCATGTGTGTCAATTTTTACCTCTCTATCTACATTATTCCGTGGTTTATTACGTTTTCAAATTTATACTGACTTTTTGATCACCCGGTACACCATATGATCAAAAATATCCGGACACCCTGAAAAACATACATTTTTCATATTAGACGTATTGTGGTGCCTCCAACTGCCAGGTACTTCATATCAGCGACCTCAGTAGTCGTTGATCAAAAATACCCGGACACCCGAAAAAAAACACGTTTTTCATATTAGATGCATTGTGCTGCCTCCAGCTGCCAAAACACCATATCAGCGACCTCAGTAGCCGTTAGACATCGTGAGAGAGCAGAATGTGGAGCTCTGCGGAACTCAACGGAATTCGAACGTGGTCAGGTGATTGGGTTTCACTTGTGTCATACGTCAGCACGCGAGATATCCACACTCCTAAGCATTCCTAGGTCCGCTGTGATAGTGAAGTGGAAACGTGAAGGGACACGTTCAGCACAAAAGCGTACACGCCGACCTCGTCTGTTGATTGACAGAGACTGCCGACAGTTGAAGAGGGTCGTAATGTGTAATAGACAGACATCTATCCAGACCAAAATGTAGACTTTCACGGCCGGAAATGTCATGTCCATTGTGGTAACCACCATATTCGTTTTGAGGAGACGCAAGTACTAGCGGCCGCAAGCGGATATTACTAAAGGCTCTACAGAGAGGCAATCGAAATCGCCAAACACCCCAACAATTTCAATCAAAAGGAGACGGGCGTGAAATTAAACGGTATATGGATGCCGGTTTTGAAGAAGATGTGTACCACTCGTCCACTACTGGGTGATGGCAACGGCGATCGACGGCAGCGGACAGCGGCCAATTGCACTGACGTTTTCAAAACACGTGACGTCACGCCTCGGCGCGGGAGCACGGGGACATGGTATTTAGCGACAGTCAGTAGCGAGCCAGTGGGTGTGTTGGACCTTCCATCGAGCTACAGACCCCCTTGAAGATGTCCTCCACAGACGGGGACGAAACGTTGGGAATTGACACAGTATTCATCAACCGACCATGGCATAACAGCCGGATAATTATAGTGGACATCTATCCAGACCATCACATAGGAATTCCAAACTGCATCAGGATACACTGAAAGTACTATGTCAGTTAGGCGGGAGGTCAGAAAACTTGGATTTCTCGGTCGAGCGGCTGCTCATAAGCCACACATCACGCCAATAAATGGCAAACGACGCCTCGCTTGGTGTAAGGAGTGTAAACGTTGGACGACTGAACAGTGGAAAAACGTTGTGTGGCTTGACGAATCACGATACACAATGTGGCGATCCGATGGCAGGGTGAGGGTATGGCGAATTCCCGGTGAACGTCATCTGGCAGCGTGTGTAGTGCCAACAGTAAAATTCGGAGGCGGTGGTGTTATGGTGTGGTCGTGTTTTTCATACAGGTTGCATGCATCCCTTGTTGTTTTGCGTAGCACAATCACAGCACATGCCTACATTGATGTTTTAAGCGCCTTCTTGCTTCCCACTGACGAAGAACAATTCAGGGATGGCGATTGCATCTTTCAACACGATCCAGCACGTCTTCATAATGCACGGCCTGTGGCGAAGTGGCTACACGACAATAACAGCCCTGTAATGGACTGGCTTGCGCAGAATCTTGACCTGAATCCTATAGCACACCTTTGGAATGTTATGGAACGCCGACTATATGCCAGGCCTCACCGATCGACATCGATACCTCTCCTCAGTGCAGCACTCTGTGAAGAATGGGCTGCCTTTTCCCAAGAAACCTTCCTGCACGTGACTGGACACATATATGCCTGCGAGAGTGGAAACTCTCATCAAGGCTAAGAGTGGGGCAACACCATATTGAATTCCAGCATTACCGATGGAGGGCGCCACGAATGTGTGAGTCAGTTTCAGCCAGGTGCCCGGGTACTTTTGGTCACAATGTATATGGGGCACCACATGTCCACCCACAGGTCAAGCAATTCCAGAAAATTACGGGGTGGTGGTTTACTTGCACGCAGCTGGCTCCCAATGTTTGTTCCAATGGGTAAAGATTAGGCCCATTTGCTGGCGGAGACATCAGTGTGAGTTGAGTATAATGTCCCTCAAACCACTGCAGTACGATTCAGACCTTACAGCACGTATAGTTATTCTGCTGGAAGATGTCTTCGTCGTACATGGAGACTTGAAGCATCAAGCAATGCATGTGGTCCGCAATAATGTTCACGCAGTTCACTGCTGTCACGATGTCTTCGATTACCACCTCAGATCCCGTGGAAGCCCAACTCAGATTACGCCATAGCATAATTCTGCCCTCACCGCCCTGCATGGGTGGGGCGGTGCATGTTTCGTGCAGCCATTCACCTAGAAGGCAGCGTGTAAGGACCCAGCCATCAACCTGGTGTAACAAGAAATGCGATTCATTCGACAGGCGACACGTTTCTATTGATCCACGATGCTGTGCCCACTGCAGTCATAATTGACGATGTCGGCGTGTCAACGCAGGATCACGGAGGAGTCGTATGATGTGGGGCTCCATGTTCAGTAATGCCCTTTCAACGGTGTGCTGTGAAATACTTGTGCCTCCACCAGCACTGTACTCTGTCGTCAAATCTGCCACAGATCGCTGCCTATCCTGGATTACACAGCGAGGTATCCTCTGACCTTTACGGTTAGTGATGAAACGTGTCGTCCAATACGACAGGGCCTACTCGTTATTTCACCATCCTTCAACCACTCTGCACAGGTGCTTACGACAATAGTATACCAAAAGCGAACAGCTTCCTCGTTTCAGAGGTTCCAGTCGCAGCGCCACAACAATGTGCCCTTTGTCAAAACCGCTTATATAAGTGGGTTTTCACATTTGCGACCTATATCTTCGCTATAATAACTGCCCACTCGTCTCTCTTACGCTTATTCTTTTCTTACTTGATCACGTGCCCGCAACACAGCCATGAGGCATTAAACCCTGCGGTGGGCAATGGACATAATGTTTAGGCTCGTCAGTGTAAGCGGTGTATTTGGAAACTATGAACGGTGTGTGTGAATCATTTTAAGAGGGTTTTATTTTAAATATAATACACTTAGCACACAAATACAGTTAGGTATACAATAGGTGATAAATGATTTTTGTAGCTGTTGGTAAATAGCTCCAGTATCTCCCTGATGCCAGCCAACTTTTCACTCTCTCCGCAAACACCTCTATCAAGGCTGCTACCAAACTTCAGACATCTCAAGCCCAAGCACAATCGGTTTTCAACAACGCATAAGTAGCATGATTCAAGTCCGTTACCCTCTGATTTATCCTGCAACCTCGATAAGTTCTCCCTGGAACGTCTCAGAGAACCACGCAGATATCACAAATCAATGAATCTCTATAACACCTGTTTATCTATGTACAAACATACAGACATACATTTATCCTTGTTCCATAGATCATGAATATGACATTTCTTAATGATGTGGAACGTGTCACTTTAACGTAAGCTTACCCTACAAAAAATATTTTCTTTTACCGTTACAACATAATATCTAAAAATTCATTGTTGAACAGAAGGAGTTGTCATTCAGAAATTCTTTTAATTCGCTTTTAAATGTTGGTTGGATATCTGTCAGACTTTTAATGCTATTTGGCAAATGACCAAAGATTTTTGTGGCAGCATAATTCACCCCTTTATCTGCCAAAGTCAGATTTAATCTAGAATAGTGAAGATCATTCTTTCTTCTAGTGTTGTAGCTATACACTTCGCTGTTATTTTTGAACTGGGGTGGTTATTAATAACAAATTTCATAAGTGAATATATGTATTGTGAAAGTACTGTGAATATTCTAAGTTCCTTAAACAAATGTCTGAAAGGTGATCTTGGATGGGCTCCAGCTATTATTCTGATTACATGCTTTTGTACAATGAATACTTTTTCCCTTAATCATTAATTACCCCAAAATATGATACCACATGGAAGCAGTGAATGAAAATAGGCATAGTAGACTAATTTACTGATGTGTTAATCACCAAAATTCGCAATAACCCTAATAGCGTAAGTAGCTGAACCTAACTGTTTCAGCAGATCATCAATGGATTTCTACTAATTCAATTTCTCATCGATGCACACACCCAGAAATTTTGAATATTCTGTCTTAGCAACAGACTTCTGTTCATAGTCTCTATTTGTCAATGGTGTTCTGCCTTTTACTGTACAGAATGTATAAACTGCATTCTCTCAAAATTTAGTGAGAGGCCATTTGCAGAAAGCCACTTAATAATTTTCTGAAAGACATTATTTACAATTACCTCAACTGATTCTTGCTTGTTGGGTGCGATTAGTATACTTGTATCATCAACAAAAGGAACTAGCTTTTCATCTCCATGAGTATAGAGTGGCAAGTCATTAATATATCTTAAGAACAGTAAGGGGCCCAAGACTAAACCCTGTGGTCCACCATTCTTGATATTTCCCCAGTCAGAGGACTCTGCTGATTTTTGCAGACTATCTGCACTGTTAGTTTCAACCTTCTGCATTCTTCCAGTTAAATGTGAATTAAACCATTTGTGCCCTGTCCCACTCATACCACAATACTTAAGCTAATCTAGAAGAATTTCATGATTCACACAATCAAAAGCCTTTATGTGACCACAAAATATACCAATGGGTGATGTTTGGTTATTCAATGCATTTAATATTTGATCAGTGAAAGCATATGTAGCATTTTCTATCAAAAAGCCTTACTGAAATCCAAATTCACTGTTCATAGTCTATTTTTACAGATATGTGATGCTACTCTGAATACATTACTTTTTCAAGAATTTTGGATAAAGCTATCAGAAGTGAGATTGGGCAGTAGTTTTTAGCATAAGACCTATCCCCTTTTTTATGCAGTGGTTCAACAATAGCGTATTTCAGTCTGTCAGGAAAAATGCCCTGTTTCAGTGAGCTACTATGTATGTGGCTGAGAATCCCACTTATTTTTTGGGAACATGCTTTTAATACTCTGTTGGAAATGCCATCAATTCCATGTGAGCTTTTACTTTTGAGTGAATTTATTATTTTCCTAATTTCAGTAGGGGAGGTGGGTTGAATTTAAATTTTATCAAATTGTTAAGATACTGCCTGTTCCATATACTGCATTGCATTTTGTACTGAATAGTTGGATCCTATTTTCTCTACAAAACTTAAAAATGTTTATTAAAAATGTTTTCTACTTCTGATTTCTTGTTAACAAATTTTTCATTGAGTCTGATAGAAATACAGTCTTCCTGTGCTCTCGGTTGCCCTGTTTCCCTTTTAACAACTTTCCTAATTGTTTTAATTTTATTATCAGATGTACTAATCTCAGACATAATGCACATTCTTCTGGACTTTTTAATAACATGTTTCACTGTTTCGGGGTCATTACTCCTCCTAGCTATAAGATACATTTCCTTTCTCTGTTTACAAGATATTTTTGTCCCTTTAGTAACCATGGCTTTTTACATGGTTTCTTACAATTATATTTCACTGTTTTCTCAGGAAAACTGTTTTCAAATGTACTCACAAAGGTATCATGAAATAGGTTAAATATTAAATTAGCATGAGGTTCCCTGTACACTTTACCCCTTTTTAATTGTTACAAGCTTCCCCCAAAATTTTGAATTGTTAAATCGTTAGATGAACGCACTATTTTCGAGGGCTGTTTTGCATTACTGTATGGAGCTATATCATATACTGTAACTAGCTGTGCATCATGATCTGGCAGACCATTCTTAACAGGAAAAGTTTTTATTTGATATCTTACCCTATAAAAGTTACTACTAACGTCACTGATATAGATATTAGTACATGCTGCAATAAGGGATATTATATTTTCATCCAAAAATAACCTCGTAATACCTATTTCTGTCTTTGTCATAGGAGCATCATTTTTTGGTCCAGGTAAATGCATAATAATACTACAATATCTTATTCTATCATTGCTAATATATTTACTTATCCTTCATTTAACTATTCCATCCTTTCCTAGAAGAAATACGTCCTCTTGAATTGCTTCCGCCTGCAGTTCATATTCGTCACTTGCTGACATCTCTTGTTCTGTTCCTGAATCATGATTACTTTCGTGTACACAATCCTCGTCCTCTGAATCAGCAATATGACTGTCAGGATCTTCTTCACTCAGCGCATGGAACCATTTCAGCCATACATTAGCAGCTCTGCTATACTCTGTTCCAGGTTTTTGTTTTTGCCTTTGACATTTCTTCCACAAACTAAAAGTGTGGAGAATATTTACTTCTTACATGTAAGTATTCTAGGTAAAACGCAAACTAACTGTAATTAGTTTCGATACGGCACTTGAAAGTTAGATTGAATCTAGGAAACCAGTAAAGTAACACACTCCTACTTTGTTTCAGATTGTAGCAGTAGAGCTAGCGCGGATAACAGTGTACAATGTGCGTCTCAATACGATCACGGGAGGTATATGGCGTAGTAGCTATCCATGAAGAAGGTTCCCTTCTCTACCTGAAGGGCGTGCTTTTGGAGATATAAGGGCTGGGAAGTTTCACCCTCTAGAAATTTCTAGAACATTGCCGAACATTTGAGAGTATTCGAGAACATTCCAAAACATTCGAGAGTATCTGAGAGCATTCCACAACATTACAAATTGTTTCGCAATGATCGGGGATGTTCTGGAATGTTTGGGAATAGTTTGGAACATTCGAGAAGATTACAGAATGTTTGGGAACATCCCGGAACATCCAAGATTATTGCGGAACATTCCAGAACACACTCAAATGTTGTGGAATATTCTGGAACATTGTGGACCATTCGAAGCCTTTTTCGTATGTTCTGGAATTCCCCACTGGTGGGGCCACCTATTGGTAGGGGTATATAAAGTAAGACTCGTCGTGTGTTCGAACGCCATTTTCCTATCAGTGACGAAAGGAGGAACCGAAAAAGTAGTGTGGTGAATGAATAAAAACAAACAGTGAAGTGTGAGTAGTGGAAGTGATACAGTGATCGAATGTAAATCGAAAATGAACTGTGGAAAGTGTATGACGTATACTCCGAGTATTTGTTAGTAAAAATTTGATTTGATTTATATTTTGGACAATTCTCAACTGTGAAAGAGGGGGAGATCTTGACAGTTCTGAAGCAAAACGATGAAAACAAAAAGAAGACGAAAACATGAAACAGACGAAGAGCGCGAAGTACGTTTAAGTTCCTAACGAACGATAATGATCACCGGGAGAAGCAGAGAAACCGAAGAACAAGGAAATGAATGGACTGAGATAATGTTTTCAATAATTTTTTTTACCTCTTATACATCAACAAGTATTGTAAATAGTTAGAATATATTTTCAGTAAAGTTCTTACACCTGTTATACTTTAAAATTTATCCGCTTATTCCTACTACCTCACAATCTCATATCAACTCCCGGAGTGAAGCCGGTACCCCAGCTCGTGTTTCATAAACAACGCAACTCTGAGTTGCCAAAAGCCAGTGACGGCTGAAGCTAAGGTACTGAAAATGGCGCCAACTGAATTAAGCACAGTCAGACAAAACAGAGCGGGACAGTCATATGGATGACAAGTGCCATTCACACGAGCAACCGAGGGTTAAATATATTTCAGCAAATGTGCTGTATGATTTAGTACTTTTTTGAGGTTATGAGATGTTCAGAATATCTTTTTGTAAAATTATTGCAAGTCTGTGCCATGTATGCTAACTGTTAAGAGTTATATGTAAGCTCATTATGAGAGATCAGATATAGGATTTCTCAGATCAACATCCTTTTTCTCAAAACACACTAATCGTACAGGGATGAATGAAGTATCGTAAGAAAGTTTTTTTTTTAACCGGCTTCTGACACTGCATACCGATTTTGCTCTAAAACTTACAATTTGTGGAAATTTTAATATAAAAAAGACTTTCAACTATCATAGGCAAAAGGGTATCATGGATGCCCCGCTTCATGTGTATATTTGACGCAGTTAACTTATTAATCACTAATAACGTACTCCCTTTTCATATATTCTTATTATAAATGCTGTTTTACTTGTTTTAAAGTATTTATTAAGTGGACAATTTGTAATACAACTTTGTCATAGATAATAACAGTGACCATGAAAGGGTACAGTACCGCCCAACACTGAAAATAGGTACAACATTCTTCGTTATTCTTGTCAGTACAACATATTTTTTCTAATAATAACTCAATTTCAATTAATACAGTGAAGCCGGATACCAGTGTGGGAAAGAATGACAATTTATTTATTTAATTGATCACATGTGCACTCCCACAAAATAAATCTCTACATCCAGTTTGGTGAGATCTGCGAAATGAATGAATGTATGATCGTCTGCTAACCGCAGATAGTGAATGTGAATATAAGATCATTTTTGAGACGATCCTTTGGTCACCTTTGGTGGAACCAAAGAGATGAAATTTACCGGAGCTTTGAGCGCTTGAAACGTGGCTGACCAATATGGTAGCAAGGTGCTCCCCCACTTCGGCAGAGGTGCGAGAGGACCTGAAGAACGGCCATGTTTTCAGCACTCTGCCGCTGGATCTAGTGTTGGTAAGACCTGTCTTAGGTGTGCTCCGTAAAGACAAAAGAGTGGAGACATGGTATGCATGTGAGATACTTAAGAGTAGTTTGGAATAATAATTTCTCTATTTCAGGAACTTTTGTGGGGGGAATTAAATGTCAGGCACGTAATGTTAAGGGGATCGTAGTAATCTTTGGAAGTGACCAATGGTCACAATGAAACCACGTGTAGCAATAAGTTGAAATACTTCCGAGTTAAGCTGAATTACTAGCGTGTGTACTATAAGTTGGAAATATTTAAGAAATGGCGTGCGCAGGACTTGAAATTAGAGACGAGTACTTCCACGTGGTGAGTACTGTGTGAGTCTCAATCTGTGTATGAGACAAAGGATAAAGAGAAGTACTCGTCCATGGTATCAGTTGAGGACTCGCGTGTGTGATGAACATGTTCTTAATATTACTTTGCGTGTTATGTTTCCGTGTGACGCTTGATTCAAACTATAATACTCTGAGAGTGAAGCAAGGTGAGTCAGCCATCTATCCAGCAACGCCACTTGGCTTGCATTGCACAGGAAGACGTGCATATATCCTCCAGAGTTCGTAATAGGAAAGAAAAGTTATGAAGTGGGGCAGTGTCATGTGAAACTGGGATAAATATTAATTGAAGTGGGAAAGCTGAAACTTATGTGATTATAACGTTGTGACTATTCTTTGTATTGTATGTTGCCAGCGTGATGTATTTCATGAAATTTAAGTATGTGTGGTTGGCATGGGAGAGTAACAAGATAGTTTCAGAGGCAGTGGGTGATGAATGTTCCTTTTTGTACCACTCGGTCTGAAGGAAATTTTCGTGATGGTGGGTGTGAGAGTCAAAGTGTGAGATATAGCAAAAAGATCCACCATCCTATCCAGAAAGTGCACTGTAGCGTTAAATAATTACGAGACCATAAGATAGATAATCACCAATGTAAAGCTATGCCCACTGGGCGGAATTTTTCATGTGTTATTGTTGTAGGTTATAGAATTTGTGTGTTTAGGTTATAGAATTTATCGGAATAAATAAGATAGTGAAAAGAAAAAAGATTGGTGGGCTTTTCTTTCGAATAGTATGTTGTCATGATATCCAGAATTTATAATGTGTGCGCCATTCACATTCAGTGCGATGGCCACGTGTTGATCAAAGCCGTTAAATAAGAAAGAAAATGTGGTATTGCCAGTGCGTATTGAACAATCAGAGTTGTGTAAATTACTAATAGTCAGATGTGCGTTTCTGTTTCCGTTGCGTAATATTCAAACAGGAGAATAACTTGTAACTTAATTGTGAGTGCTAGAGCTCATGTTACTCGATAAATAAGATTGAATCCACTCGCTTGGCAGACCACTCATCTTGCAGCCGTGACTGCTTGATGCCACAGTATGAGCAAGGCATGTGGGTGCCTCTCAACCACTGCGGTAGTCTGTTTTCTTGCCCATCATACAAATTGACATTTTTGAACGAATATACTTTCCGAAACGAAAACATATCTGCCATTGTCGCCTTGAACTGTGATTTACCTATTGTTACGACGGGCTAACGTGCTTACGTAAAGTACGAAGTACAGTTAGAATCTCAAAATACAGTTAGAGGTTATTGTGGCCCTAATGATATTCCAGGAAAGAAGTGAATACTACGTTCTAACCTATATTCTTTTCTGTTTTTTATGTTCTTATTTATCAAATGGTTCAAATGGCTCTGAGCACTATGGGACTTAACATCTGTAGTCATCAGTCCCCTAGAACTTAGAACTACTTAAACCTAACTAACCTAAGGACATCACACACATCCATGCCCGAGGCAGGATTCGAACCTGCGACCGTAGCAGTCACGCGGTTCCGGACTGAGCGCCTAGAACCGCTAGACCACCGCGGCCGGCTCTTATTTATCCTTAAGCTTCTCGTCAACAACAGATAACTATAAATATGCGGAGGAAAGTTAGAAATTACAAGCAACTGATGGCAGTCAAATATTATCGTGAGAAGTAAATTACAGTTCTTTACTTCTTTTATTTTGTGTTTGTATTTGCTCATTAATTATTAACTTTTACCGATAACAGGGTGCTGAAAATACTGCTGTCATAAGCAGCAGACGACAAGTTTGCGATCACAGTAGAAGCTTTCAGTGAGAAGCGTCGCTCCAGAAGGGTGACTGCAGCTGAAACACCTGCTCAAAGACAAAGGCGGCATTCCCATAACTAAGCTTATCCAAACGACTATATTTATTCTAAATACTCTTGTTACTTAAAACTATAAAAGTACGAAAGTTTCGCACGGATACCCTGGACTTTTGGGTTTGTCTGTGGTGTGTTCCCTGTTTTCTTCTTTGTCATGTTGTCTCAGAACACAGGACACATCCACAGGCAATTCAAGCTATCACGCATATATCAACTTACATCAAACTCAAGTTAGTCAGTTTTATTTATTTATTGAGTTGGCCTTCGCCATCTAATGGCCATTTAGCAGACAGTACAAATCCTAAATTGATGACATGATTTGAGAACATACAAACACAAGTTTAACAAAATGGCTCTGAGCACTGTGCGACTTAACTTCTGAGGTCATCAGTCGCCTAGAACTTAGAACTAATTAAACCTAACTAACCTAAGGACATCACACACATCCATGCCCGAGGCAGGATTCGAACCTGCGACCGTAGCTGTCCCGCGGTTCCGGATTGACAAGTTTAACAAACAGCTTTTTAAGTCTACTGTTGATTGACGAGTATGTAAATTATTGAACAAAAGGTTTGGTTAATGTAAAGGAAAAGATAGAGAAACAATATAACAATATTAACAATTAATGGTGGTGATGTGGCACGAATGTAAATATACAAATACACGTTAAACAGGAGTATCTGACACGCTGTGAAGAATTTAACATTGTAGTTCGGTGTTGTACCACCGCAAATTTGAGAAATAAAATGAAAAGCAACACAGATGTTCTACATCTACATCTACATTTATACTTCGCAAGCCACCCAACGGTGTGTGGCGGAGGGCACTTTACGTGCCACTGTCATTACCTCCCTTTTCTGTTCCAGTCGCGTATGGTTAGCGGAAGAACGACTGCAGGAAAGCCTCCGTGCGCGCTCGAATCTCTCTAATTTTAAATTCTTGATCTTCTCGGGAGGTATAAATAGGGGGAAGCAATATATTCGATACCTCATCCAGAAATGCACCCTCTCGAAACCTGGACAGCAAGCTACACCGCGATGCAGAGCGCCTCTCTTGCAGAGTCTGCCACTTGAGTTTGCTAAGCATCTCCGTTACGCTATCACGCTTACCAAATAACCCTGTAACGAAACGCGCTGCTCTTCTTTGGATCTTCTCTATCTCCTCCGTCAACCCGATCTGGTATGGATCCCACACTGATGAGTAATACTCAAGTATACGTCGGACGAGTGTTTGTTGATGGACTGCATTTTCTAAGGACTCTCCCAATGAATCTCAACCTGGTACCCGCCTTACCAACAATTAATTTTATGTGATCATTCGACTTCAAATCGTTCGATGCCTAAATCAAAACAACTGTAAATGTAAAATGCATATTAATATGAAACGACTGTTGATATACCTCCCAGTGCTGAGTTACTCCTGCAAAGTATTTTGACAGCTGGTAAAAAATTAAAAAGCTGTGTCAGACGGTATACGAGTGAGTGCTGAAAAGTAGTGGCTCCCAATTCTTTATGTGAAATCTCTTAAAGCTTTTTAAATAAAATTATTAACATTATTTATTTTGTTATTTATTTCTCATCATTGTCACCCTGCTGACGAACGCATGTCTCTCAACGAGAGACAAATTTGTTGATACCGTCACTGTAGAATGTGTGACATTGTTGACGGAGCCACAACCTCCACCTCTGCTTCCACCGCTTCATTACTATCAAAGTGAAGTCCTCTAAGGTGTTATTTAAGTTTTGGAAACAGATGAAACTCGGATGGGGCGAAATCGGGACTGTGTGGAGGATGATCGATGACAGTGAACCCAAGGCGTCGGATTGTTGCCGTTGTCGCCGCGCTCGAGTGCGGTCTGGCTGTTTCATGCTGATGGAGGAGGTGCTCCATGTGCGGACGAACTCTTCAAGTTCGTGCTTTCAGTATTCTGAGGATTTTTCCTGCACCGATAAAGTTACGTTACACACTGCTCTGTTACACTCTACCATTCAGAGCACTCTGGCGGCAAAGGAAAGTAACCAACGTCAACGAAGCAGACAGCAATATGCGTGACACATAATACATCAAACGATTTTGAGAACAGAATGAAAAAATCGGAGGCATTACTTTTCAGCACCACTTCTTATATAGGTCAGACATGAAAAACTTTTAAAACAAGATATCCCGAACAGCGCCCAGCTCTAAATGTAGTAGCTCATAGTACTTCCGCTCATTACTTAATAGACCACAACCATAACTCAGAAACAGAATTAAAAATACTAAAATCCAGCCACAGTCTACACACAAAAACCTACCACAGAAGAAAATATCCATTTAGAGAAAGCAATAGCAGAAGGAAAACAGACGTTAAAGTAACCTCTGGCGTGCCACAGTGGAGTGTTATGGGACTATTGCTTTTCACAATATAAATAAATGTCCTAGTAGATAGTGTCGGAAGTTCCATGCGGCTTTTTGTGGATGATGCTCTAGTATACAGAGAAGTTGCAGAATTAGAAAATTGCAGCTAAATGCAGGAAGATGGTTCAAATGGCTCTGAGCCCTATGGATCTTAAATTCTGAGGTCATCAGTCCCCTAGAACTTAGAACTACTTAAGCCTAACTAACCTAAGGACATCACACACATCCATGCCCGAGGCAGGATTCGAACCTGCGACCGTAGCGGTCGCGCGGTTCCAGACTGTAGCGCCTAGAATCGCTCGGCCACTTCGGCCGGCTAATGGAGTTTATCTGTCATCTCCGTAACGCTATAGCGATTACTAAATGATCTGGTAACGAAGCGCGCTGCTCTCCGTTGGATCTTCTCTATCTGTTCTATCAACCTTATCTGGTACGAATCCCACACCGGTGAGCAGTATTCAAGCAGTGGGCGAACAAGTGTACTGCAACCTACTTCCTTTGTTTTCGGACTGCATATCCTTAGGATTGTTCCAATGAATCTCAGTCTGGCATCTGCTTTACTGACGATTAATTTTATATGGTCATTCCATTTTAAATCACTTCTACTCCCTACTTCCGGTTTGGAAGCTATATACTTCCAATCTAGGCTCCTTGCGGTATAGCACAAAAAATTTAATACTGCATTACAAACACAGAAAGACGTATTGCAACTAGGATGTTTATATGCCAAGGTAACGTTTCCTGAGATTTCATGTGAACACGTGTTGCCAAACACGACGCGAATTTGATAGATCTTTAATGAGTCAGTGTCTCTATGTCACTAAGAATTAAATATTCTTAGCACATAAGCTATAATATGAAAACCATGAAATATGGCGCCCCGCGCGGGGTAGCCGTACGGCCTTGGGCGTATTGACACGGTTCGCGCGGCTACCCCCGTCGGAGGTTCGGGTCCTCCCTCGGGAATGGGTGCCTGTGTGTGTCCCATCTTTAGCGTAAGTTTAATTTAAGTTCGATTAAGTAGTATGTAAGCCTAGGGACCGATGACCTAAGAAGTTTGGTCCTATAAGAGCTCACCACAACTTTCCAAATATGGCACTTCAACTTCATGCCTTTAAAAGTGGCTCTGAGTTGACAGCTTGCGTTACGCGTAACGAAGATATGAAGGAGACAGTACAATCTTTCTATCAGTGCTAAGAACTCTAACAGTTTAGAAGCCTTCACTGTCCCGCATGCGCATTGGAGCCTGTTTGGAAGCTGTCACTGACTGCCACAGATTGTTGCTGGAACAAATGTATTGTTGACGGTGGACATGGCGCTGGACGGTGATTTCAAGCTCGACAGCCGAATAAGAGGAGTCGCTGTCGGCAACAGAGTTCTCCCACCACAACAACAGTGTTTTCACGTTAGTTAGACGGTTACGTAGGTAAGAAGACAGCCACAGAGCATTCTATAGCTCTTTCATCCAGCAGACGAAGGACAGAGTTCAGATTATTTTACATGTCTGTTTCTCTAGTACGATAAATGATACGTCTCTACGTTTCCGTATGTTAGTTTCCAGCCACATGGTTCCCAATAAGAACTCTTGTTAAAGTGCGTGATGGGAATAAAGAGAAAGCACTTTACAGTGACCTCTGGTAAGTAAAGAAGACGGTGTTCAAAATTCCTCTGGTATTTAGCGTTTCCTTTTCGGTGTTCTCCATTCACAATGTTTGAAAAAATAGTTCTAAGAATAGGTACTGCCTGTTTCTGCACAATAGCAAGTCCCCTGGTCTGTTTTGCCCAATCATTTTCAATACATACACTACTGGCCATAAAAATTGCTACACCAAGAAGAAATGTAGATGATAAACGGGTATTTATTGGACAAGTATATTATACTGTAACTGACATGTGATAATATTTTCACGCAATTTTGGTGCATAGATAATGAGAAATCAGTACCCAGAACAACCACCTCTGGCCGTAATAACGACCTTGATACGCCTGGGCATTGAGTCAAACAGAGCTTGGATGGCATGAACAGATATAATTGCTCATGCCGCTTCAACACGATACCACAGTTCATCAAGAGTACTGACTAGGGTTTGGTAACTATCCAGTTGCTCGGCCCCATTGACCAGATGTTTTCGGTTGGTGAGAGATCTGGAGAATGTGCTGGCCAGGGCAGCAGTCGAACATTTTCTGTATCCAGAAAGGCCCGTACAGGACCTGCAACATACAGTCGTGCATTATCCTGCTGAAATGTAGGGTTTCCCAGGGATCGAATGAAGGGTAGAGCCACGGGCCGTAACGCATCTGAAATGTAACGTACACTGTTTAAAGTGCCGTCAATGCGAACAAGAGGTGACTGAGACGTGTAACCAACGGCACCTCATACCATCACGCCGGGTGATACGCCAGTATGGCGATGACGAATACACGCTTCCAATGTGCGTTCACCGCGATGTCCCCAAACACGGATGCGACCAACATGATGCTGTAAACAGAACCTGGAGCTCCGAAAAAATGACGTTTTGCCATTCGTGCACCCAGGTTCGTCGTTGAGTACACCATCGCAGGCGCTTCTGTCTGTGATGCAGCGTCAAGGGTAACCGCAGCCATGGTCTCCGAGCTGATGGTCCATGCTGCTGCAAACGTCGTCGAACTGTTCGTGCGGATGGTTGTTGTCTTGCAAACGTCCCCATCTGTTGACTGAGGGATCGAGACGTGGCTGCACGATCCGTTACATCCATGCGGATAAGATGCCTGTCATCTCGACTACTAGTGATACGAGGCCGTTGGGATCCAGCACGGCGTTCCGTATTACCCTCCTGAACCCAGCGATTCCATATTCTGCTAACAGTCATTGGACCTCGACCAACGCGAGCAGCAATGTCGCGATACGTTAAACCGCAATCGCGATAGGCTACAATCCGACATTTAACAAAATCCTTACACGAGGCATCACGACAACGTTTCACCAGGCAACGCCAGTCAACTTTTTTTTGTGTAGGAGAAATTGGTTGGAAACTTTCCTCATGTCAGCACGTTGTAGGCGCCAACCTTGTGTGAATGCTCTGAAAAGCTAATCATTTTCATATCACGGCATCGTCTTCCTGTCGGTTTAATTTCGCGTCTGTAGCACGTCATCTTCGTGGTGTAGCAATTTTAATGGCCAGTAGTGTATTTTCGCCCAGTAAAATTACATTTCATCGATAACGTGATTTGTACTCTTGCTAATAAAACTCACAAAAGACATTTCGTTGCAGATGACAAGTCACATAATACCGCAGAGAAAGTTCTACAGAAGCTGAAATTCTAGAAATATGTGACGAAACGTGTTTCCGCATTATAAGGTACAGCTGTATGAATCGGAGGTGGACCTGAATTCTCATAGCTTCATCTTCATACATGGCTGCTATTTGAGCTTCAAATACAAACACTGGCATAAAGCTCTTTGAGAAAATGGTATGGCGTACATACAACAACAACAACTTACACTGAAACGGTACAGTCGTTTGCGCTCCATAAGCAGCAGATTTCGCTGATCGATCGCAACGGGAAATACCAACAGAGGCGGCTCCGCCGCCAATTTTATTGCACGACGCGGCCGGCCGCGGGTGCAACAGAACCAATGTAGACGGGTGGAAAGAAATGTGTCAGGCTTCATAATACGTATTTATATGTGTAGTGTATTATGGAGTTCTTGTACGTGAATGTGAATCTGCACTTAAACTTTCCTAATCCTCCTCACACCTTTCCATAAAGAGTGCCTTACTCCTGGGTAGGGGATCAGAGAGACAGCACAGCCAGGTAAAAGTCAAAGACGTTCCAGTGTCACAAGATACGGGGTGGAGAGGTCGGTCACGGCCAAGTGGCTCGACCATCCCCTCCACCGGGGCCCAGGAAGACCTCTGGGTGCCCGCGATATTCTGGGAGTGTTACAGAAGACGGGTAAGTGAGCAGACGTGCTCTCAGTGCGTCTGTCTCAAGGTTCACGCATGGAAGAGAGGTATTTGAATATTTGTACTTATTCTTTTATTTCCAGCTTCGGATTGTGTAAGGAAATGAATGTTCTTGTTTAATTTCGTAAATATGATCCTCTGTGTCAATGTATCTGGTCCCCAGTTTGCCCGTTATCCTCCTCACATAGTGGATGTCCCATGTAAAATATTGGGAGACTTTGGTGGTATAGATTTGCCCAACGCAACTCAGTCTTGCCCGTAGAAATGTGAGTGCGGATATAATATACCCGAGCTATAAGCTGTAAAATTGTAATATCTGTGAACTGGAACAATTACTGCAATCGCTGTAAAGTCGAGTGATAATGTTTAAAATAAATAGGTAATCAACTGTCATCAATCTTTAACATACCCTAAAAATCACATAGGAGTCAAGTTAAAGGAATTCAATTAAAATAAAAGATATAGAATGCAGGGACTCACACATCAGCGTGTGAGCCTTCCAGCCCATTGCCTAGTATCGTACAGAAAGGGCACGTTCTATAGGTAGCGTTCTCAAGCTCCCCTCCCGAGTTATCCGTTGCGCAATTTTCATTCAGGGCTGGACGACATCAACTTTCATCTGGCGTCGCTAGGCAAGGAGGTGTGACGGTAAGCTTTCAACACAAACACAGGTGACGAACGTCATGGTGTAGCGATATTCACATATACAGATGACGGATGTATCGAGAACCCAAGGTGTGCCGAGAATACCACATTTCAGGCAATACCTCTCACCACGGACAAGGCAGTGGCGGACGGCTTTCAAATGGCTCTTAGCAGTATGGGTCTTAACACCTGAGGTCACCAGTCCCATAGAACTTAGGACTACTTAAACCTAACTAACCTAAGGACATCACACACATCCATGCCCGAGGCAGGATTCGAACCCGCGACCGTTGCGGTCGCGCGGTTCCAGGCTGAAGCGCCTAGAACCGCTCGACCACTCCGGCCGGCGGACGGCTTTCACTTAACGACCGACAGTACCGGTGTTTGCGTAGCGTTGTCAGTTCTAACAAACAAAATTTGCCGTTAATGGACTACGGCTAAAGATGACCGACAAGAGTGCCTTTGCTAACAGCACGACATCGCCTGCAGAGCGTCTCCTGGGCTCATCACCATATCGGGTGGGACCTAAACGACTGGTGGAAAACAGTGGCCTATTCAGATAAGTCCCGATTTCAATGGGTAAGAGCTTATGGTTAGAATCTGGCTCAGGACTCAAGTTGTCAACAAGGCACTGTGCAAGCTCGTGGTGGCTCAATAATGGTGTGGACTGTATTTACATGCAATGTACTACTTCCTCTGGATGTTCAGCTTCTTGGACGCCATTTTCAGCCATACAGCCATTCATGGACGTAATGTACAAAGCAGCGCTGAAATTTTCATGGATGGCTATGGACCATGTCACCGGAACACTGTTGTTTGCGATTGGTTTGTAGAACATTCTGGACAACACGAGCGAATGGTTTGGTCACCCAGATCGCCTGATGTGAATCGAGTAGAGCATTTATTAAACGTAATCGAGAGATAACTTTTGCAATTATGGACGGCAATAGAGGCAGCATGGTTCATTATTTCTGCAGGGGACTTCCAACGACTCGTTGAGTCGATGCCACGTCGAGTTGTTGCTCTACGCCAGGCAGAAGGGGATCCGACACGATATTAGGAGGTGTTCTCAGCCGTGTCACGGCTCAGCTCATTTGATTTACCCGCGAGATTATTTCACTTGTTTTTTCTGCAGCGATAGGGGGCGTGATCGCTGAGCGCTGTTGGCGCTGGTGCGTGAAGCAACAGTTTTGGGAGGACGGCTCGGTCATAAGGGGACAGGACGGAAACGGCGGGGAGTCAACTGGTGCCTGCCGATTAAGGACTGTGATGAGTATGGCTGTTTGCGAGCATGTGGGGAGGACGTAATGCTCCCTTGCTTAGCGTGGTTCTCCATGACCAGCTGTTGTTTGTTGGGCCTAGCACTCGAGTGTAACAGGAAACTGCATTGGTGTGGTTCTCGTCACCTGGCTAAGGCCTAAATTTTCATATACTTTTATTATATTTAATGATCATTACTTTAATATGTGGTTGGTACTTGTAGCCAACATTTTGTGATTTGAAATACTTCAGAGAATATCATCAGGTGCCAGGTCTCTACTGTGAATAATTCTTAATTGTTTCACAGTGTGTGGCACGGTATCCACTATCATCGATCATTTTATGAAAGTTCTGTCCAAATTATTATTACATTAGAGTCTGTTAAAATTGGTGCATTTAAATTGCAAATTTCTTAATCCTACTAATACTGCTTGGGATAAACCCATCTATTTCTTGATATTGCCATATTTGTGTATTAAGCTGTGTTTCTTCTCGAGACTGATTTTGTAACACGTGGGGCGAGTATTTAAGTGAAAAATTGCTAGATAAGACAACCGTCATGAAATTGAAAATTTGACAGTGTTTACTCATGTCACCAGTCGTTAATGTTATTTCTGTCTTGTAGCTTACTTAACTGATATAAAATAATTTAGAAATTTTGTGTATTTGTCACGAAAGGTGAACTGATGTCACATGAGAGAAAAATAAGTGACATTTGTGTAGGGTTTACGTAAGCTTAAATGAAATCAGGAGGCAAAAAAAAATTTGATTATCATTGCCACATTTTTTTTAAGCAGGCTGTAGGGAATTTGTTGCACTCTTGCCAAATTGGATTTTTTAAAGGTTTGATTTACATGTAGTACAGATCACAAGTTCGATATTTTTCTGGTGTAACTGTTAATATTTCCCGGCCGAAGTGGCCTTGCGGTTCTAAGCGCTACAGTCTGGAACCGCGGGACCGCTACGGTCGCAGGTTCGAATCCTGCCTCGGGCATGGATGAGTGTGATGTCCTTAGGTTAGTTAGGTTTAAGTAGTTCTAAGTTCTAGGGGATTAATGACCTCAGCAGTTAAGTCCCATAGTGCTCAGAGCCTTTTTTTTGTTAATACTTTTACATGTTGCACTATTGTACGATATAATATAACCTTTACTAACAGTACCTTTATCTAATGTTTCAGAGTGGGGCTGCATGTTCTTCTAGAGAATGTCTTTTAAAAAAAATTATTGCTAAAATTTCCTTTTTAACTGTTAATTGTATTAACTTGGCAAGGCTTGGACCAAATAAATGTGCCTACTCCTTCCCCATCCTGGCTCTGCTACCGTCAGCACATCACATATTCAGTGACATTTGTCATCGCAGTATACAATAAGTGGGTATATAAGTAATAAGAATTCCGATGATTTTTAACGGACAAAACGGTCGTCATAGTACATTACTGTTATCATCACATAGTCGTACTACCAAGCCTGATCACGTATGATAGCCTGCGTTGCTTACAGGGTTAGTAAGCACTGCGAAAGACCATCGAAAATGTGGTGGCGTCGGTATAAAGACATCTCATGCAAAAGCTGGTACCTCAAGCCGGCACCACAAGTAAAGACAGTTGCTGCAAGACGGAGACGTCGAAGCAGACACCCCCCCAAGTGTATCTTTACGCTGCCGCAGCCAGAAAGTTATTTATGTCCGAGCACATTTCCGCTCATCCCACTCTCAGCGATCAATTGTAATCATCGCTTACTACGACAGTACAGATCCAGCTGTGTGCGAACAGAGCGGCTATTCCGAACTATATACCAATGAAAGACTACTGTACTCTGACGTGAAACTTTTATTCTGTAGTGAAGGGTCAAATGCTACAACTGTCACCGACAGTATCAGCCACTTGTCATCTGTGTGAACACTAATATTTTACAAAGTTAGGTATCTACTACGTTCAAATTTTAATAAATTACCAAAGATTTGTACTCCGTAAAACACACTTAAGTGACTGACAGAAGGTTCATCGAACCACGTTCACAATAATTCTCTGTTATTCCAACCTCAAACAGCAAGCAGAAAAATTACGAACACCTATATCTTTCCGTACGAGCTCTGATTTCTCAAATTTTATTGCACTGAAGCGCCAAAGAAACTGGTATAAGCATACGTATTCAAATACAGATACACTCCTGGAAATGGAAAAAAGAACACATTGACACCGGTGTGTCAGACCCACCATACTTGCTCCGGACACTGCGAGAGGGCTGTACAAGCAATGATCACACGCACGGCACAGCGGACACACCAGGAACCGCGGTGTTGGCCGTCGAATGGCGCTAGCTGCGCAGCATTTGTGCACCGCCGCCGTCAATGTCAGCCAGTTTGCCGTGGCATACGGAGCTCCATCGCAGTCTTTAACACTGGTAGCATGCCGCGACAGCGTGGACGTGAACCGTATGTGCAGTTGACGGACTTTGAGCGAGGGCGTATAGTGGGCATGCGGGAGGCCGGGTGGACGTACCGCCGAATTGCTCAACACGTGGGGCGTGAGGTCTCCACAGTACATCGATGTTGTCGCCAGTGGTCGGCGGAAGGTGCACGTGCCCGTCGACCTGGGACCGGACCGCAGCGACGCACGGATGCACGCCAAGACCGTAGGATCCTACGCAGTGCCGTAGGGGACCGCACCGCCACTTCCCAGCAAATTAGGGACACTGTTGCTCCTGTGGTATCGGCGAGGACCATTCGCAACCGTCTCCATGAAGCTGGGCTACGGTCCAGCACACCGTTAGGCCGTCTTCCGCTCACGCCCCAACATCGTGCAGCCCGCCTCCAGTGGTGTCGCGACAGGCGTGAATGGAGGGACGAATGGAGACGTGTCGTCTTCAGCGATGAGAGTCGCTTCTGCCTTGGTACCAATGATGGTCGTATGCGTGTTTGGCGCCGTGCAGGTGAGCGCCACAATCAGGACTGCATACGACCGAGGCACACAGGGCCAACACCCGGCATCATGGTGTGGGGAGCGATCTCCTACACTGGCCGTACACCACTGGTGATCGTCGAGGGGACACTGAATAGTGCACGGTACATCCAAACCGTCATCGAACCCATCGTTCTACCATTCCTAGACCGGCAAGGGAACTTGCTGTTCCAACAGGACAATGCACGGCCGCATGTATCCCGTGCCACCCAACGTGCTCTAGAAGGTGTAAGTCAACTACCCTGGCCAGCAAGATCTCCGGATCTGTCCCCCATTGAGCATGTTTGGGACTGGATGAAGCGTCGTCTCACGCGGTCTGCACGTCCAGCACGAACGCTGGTCCAACTGAGGCGCCAGGTGGAAATGGCATGGCAAGCCGTTCCACAGGACTACATCCAACATCTCTACGATCGTCTCCATGGGAGAATAGCAGCCTGCATTGCTGCGAAAGGTGGATATACACTGTACTAGTGCCGACATTGTGCATGCTCTGTTGCCTGTGTCTATGTGCCTGTGGTTCTGTCAGTGTGATCATGTGATGTATCTGACCCCAGGAATGTGTCAATAAAGTTTCCCCTTCCTGGGACAATGAATTCACGGTGTTCTTATTTCAATTTCCAGGAGTGTATATGTAAACAGGCGGAATACGGCGCTGCGGTCGGAAAATCCTATTTAGGACAATAATTGTCTGGGGCAGTTGTTAGATCGGTTACTGCTGCTACAATGGCAGCTTTGAGTCTGAACGTGGTGTTATAGTCGGCGCGCGAGCAGTGAGAGACAACCTCCGACGTAGCAATGAAGTGGGGATTTTCCTATACGACCATTTCACGAGAGTATCGCGTACATCAGGAATCTGGTAAAACATCAAATCTCTGACACTGCTGCGTCTGGGAAAAGATCCTGCAAGAACGGGACCAACGACGACTGAAGAGAATCGTTCAACGCGACAGAAGTAAAACCCTTCCGCATATCACTGCAGATTTCATTGCTGGGCCATCAACAAGTGTTAGTGTGCGAACCATTTAACGAAACATCATCGATATGGGCTTTCGGAGCCGAAGGATGGACGTATACGAGTATGGAGACAACCTCATGAATCCGTGGACCCTGCATGTCAGCAGGGGACTGTCCAAGCTGTCGGAGGCTCTGTAATGGTGTGGGGCGTGTGCAGTTGGAGTGATACGGGACCTCTGATACGCCTAGATACGACTCTGACAGGTGACACGTACGTAAGCATCCTGTCTGCTCACCTGTATCCATTCATGTCCGTTGTGTATTCCGACGGACTTGGGCAATTTCAGCAGCACAATGCGACGCCCTACACGGAGCCAAAACCTCCACCTCTGCTTCCACCGCTTCATTACTGTCAAAGTGAAGTCCTCTAAGGTGTTATTTAAGTTTTGGAAACAGATGAAACTCGGATGGGGCGAAATCGGGACTGTGTGGAGGATGATCGATGACAGTGAACATAAGGCGTCGGATTGTTGCCGTTGTCGCCGCGCTCGAGTGCGATCCGGCTCTTTCATGCTGATGGAGGAGGTGCTCCATGTGAGGACTACATTTTCTAAGGACTCTCCTAATGAATCTCAACCTGGCACCCGCCTTACCAACAATTAATTTTATATGATCATTCCACTTCAAATCTTTCCGTACACATACTGCCAGATATTTTACAGAAGTAACTGCTACCAGTCTTTGTTCTGCTATCATATAATCATACAATAAAGGATCCTTCTTTCTATGTATTCGCAGTACATTACATTTGTCTATGTTAAAGGTCAGTTGGCACTCCCTGCACCAAGTGCCAAGTGCCCTGGTGGCACCAGCGTGTGGTTGCGAGAGCCACGCCGGCCTCTGTGACCGAGCGGTTCTAGGCGCTTCAGTCTGGAACCGCAGGACCGCTACGGTCGTAGGTTCGAATCCTGCCTCGGGCATGGATGTGTGTGATGTCCTTAGGTTAGTTTGGTTTAAGTAGTTCTAAGTTCTAGGGGACTGATGACCTCAGAAGTTAAGTCCCATGGTTCTCAGAGCCATTTGAACCATTTTGCGAAGACCGTGCGCTCCCGTGAGGCCGTGAATCTGGGGCAAGAAGAGTAGCAGAATCACAGGGCAAATGACACGCACGAATTTGGTTCTGGTGGCGGCGCTGCAAACCATAGGGACCTGCGATCAAGTACAGAAAAGAGCCAATGAGTTCCTGCATCACGCCTCGTTCCCGGCGCTCACGGTTGCTATAAACCCTTGTAATGTAACGGACTATTGAAACTACCGATACCACCGGCTGGCGAGGTATGCGGTGCCGTCAATCAACTTGAAGAAGCAAGTGAACTTTAACTACGTAAACATAAACAAATTATTATTTTCAGAATGAGATTTTCACTCTGCAGCGGAGTGTGCGCTGATATGAAACTTCCTGGCAGATTAAAACTCCGCTGCAGAGTGAAAATCTCATTCTGGAAACATCCCCCAGGCTGTTACTAAGCTATGTCTCCGCAGTATCCTTTCTTTCAGGAGTTCTAGTTCTGCAAGGTTCGCAGGAGAGCTTCAGTAAAGTTGGGAAGGTAGGAGACGAGGTACTGGCAGAAGTAAAGCTGTGAGGACCGGGCGTGAGTCGTGCTTCGGTAGCTCAGATGGTAGAGCACTTGCCCGCGAAAGGCAAAGGTCCCGAGCTCGAGTCTCGGTCGGGCGCACAGTTTTAATCTGCCAGGAAGTTTCAAATTATTATTTTGTTACAAAACTGTTAATATGAGGACAATCAAGAGGTATATTGCCACAGAACTCTATTATAAACACTTTTCATTTTTGATACTATGTTTTTCATATATGTGCGATGTGTAAAATATCGATATACAACCAAAGTTGGCGGTACTGCACAGTTTGTAAGCTCTGTGATCAGGAGCCGGTGGTTGGCGGGTGTAGAGACAATGGGCAGCTGGTGTTGAGACGTAATACGCTTGCTTTGAGAAGGTCAAGGATAGAGGGAACGAAATGATGTATTGGAAAATTTTATGGCTCTGAGCACTATGGGACTCAACTTCTGAGGTCATCAGTCCCCTAGAACTTAGAACTACTTAAACCTAACTAACCCAAGGACATCACACACATCCATGCCCGAGGCAGGATTCGAACCTGCGACCGTAGCGGTCTCGCGGTTCCAGACTGTAGCGCCTAGAACCGCTCGGCCACTCCGGCCGACGATGTATTGGAAAAGCTGTTACATTGAAAATTATTGAATATCGTCACGATGAGCATTTATAAAATAAAAGTTGGAAGTTTAAATATGTGTCAGTTTTTACGCAGCGGAATACACACCCAGGACCTCAAATAGATTTAACAAACAGCGGATGGCGAAATTCATCACTGGACCACGAGCGTGCAACAACGACCAATAAAGGTAAGAAAGCTATATTACTCTAAATTCAAATTGTGATGATACCTTTCTTTCTCCATGTCTTCAACCCTGTATGTACTCTGTTAGAGCGAACAGCGTGACGGGGACTTGTGGTCGACTAGGCACACCAGGGAGACCACACAGGTTTAAAATGATAATTTGTAGCTTAATATACTACTACTGATAATAATTAATATTTGTCCCCCGGAGAAAGAGGTGCATTACACCCTGGAAAGAACCAGATCGCGCGACGCAAAGTGAAATTGCGGATTATTGGCGGCGCCGGATGCTGCGATGTGTTTAGCAACAGTAGCAGCGTCCGATGGAGGCGGCCACGCAGAAGTTCCGCCGGTGATGGTCCGCCGCGTGGGTGGCAGCGATAGGAGGCGTGAAAGAGATGCAGCGCCTGTTCCGTGTGTGGGAGGAGCGAAGCTTGGCCATCTGGTGCTTAAAAGTGCGTACGAAGCGTTCGGCTTCTCCGTCGGACCGAGAGTGAAACGGAGCAGTTGATAGATAACGAATGCCATTTCGTTCACAAAATACGGAGGACAAAGCTTAAATGGCCCTTCGTGATGTGGTAGAGTTCATAGGTGCCGCAAATGGAAACTTGATAAAAGAGTCTACCACTATGAGCCAGCGAGTGTTCCAAAATGGACTTGCAAAGGCTATGTGCACTCGTTGACATGGGGATTGAGTCTTAGGCCTAGCTGAGAATGTCTGTGGCGGAGCGAATTGGGTTTCCGCGCATGCGCGACACTGCGACGTCATCTGTTCAATATGGGCGTCCATGCCCTGGCCAGTACAGTGCCGACACCCCCGGGATAACAAGGCCGTCCAGCAGTGTTAGTGACGTCACACTAAGCGGCCCATAGCCGACGCAGCAGTCCACGGACACCTCCGTACAGACACGCCTGATGCTAACGATCTTCTGTCCGTCATTCAGAAAGGAGCGAACTATGATTCGAACCAAATACCAAATTATATATATTCTTGTAAACAGCATAAAGGTTCATAACGAAATACCGATTACATATACGGGCAGGAATAAGTTTAATCGATTGAGGAACTTTGCTACTATTTTATAACTGTCAGAACACTATTTAGCTTTAAAACTTGCATACAGGTGGTGACAAATGCCAACTGACAGCAGGACTTAACATTTTCAAGCTATTACACTGAAAGTAAATTATCTTAAACACTGTCATACATAGCAAAACCCTCACAACTTTCGTTTACAATAAGGTAACAAGAGTTCGCTTTATCTCGTAAGATCCTACACCAATCCTGTCCATGAGTTCCTCAGAGCGAAGTAACGGATAGTGTCAACAATGGTCTGTGAGTTGGCTGTAGATTTGATGTCAGCACAAATGCGAATGCGACCAGAAGACTTAGGCAAACAAAACGAGAGGACTTGCCCATTGAATAGCTTGAAAGGAGGAATTACACCATTATTACTTCGTCTCGTAAAGCAATTGGAACGGGGCAGGCCCGGAAAAACTTAGGCTGTCCATTGTATTTCAAAGTAACATGCGCTGCAAACGTGCTGTAAAGTGCGCATTCAGTGTGCGCCCACATTTCGCACATGAGACACATTATCCATTCTTCCCCTGTCTCGTTCCATGCCAAGTTGCCTGAGCAAACGAGGCAATTGCCACCTTCATTAGTGAGTACACTGTTGCCCAGAACGCTACTAAGGGCGGACAAATCATCTCTCACGCTAAAAACATCATCAGATGATTCTTGGTTCCTAGGCTTTGGTAGCCTCTGCTTCTTTGTCTCCAGTTTATTTGTTGATGTTGTCGGTACTACCAGAGATATCTTGTATGGAGACAAGGTTAGGCCTGCTGAAGGACCTACTTTTCTTCCCTTCATTCCTGGCCCCTTCTTTATTTGTGTAGTGTGTGAGATTTGTCAAGGCGTAATTTCAGATGTGGCAGCAGATGTTCCTCCCTTGACTTCAACAGTAGTGTTTCCACGTTTAGAAGCCAGAGCTCCTGCAGATGGTTCATTGACTGGATCATTAGGTAAATTCTTAATTATTCCTTCATTGCTGGCAATGAAATCTGCGTCCATGAAAAATTATGGTTTAACGGGTATAGTCCTGTCAGCCCAAACGCATTGACAGCTCTATCTCCCCTGCCTGGCACTTGAGGTAGACTTCCCCATTCAGTTGCTTGATGTCCATGTTCGTTACTGGCCCCACATTTTCCCTCACCTACACGCGTACCAGGCTTTCAAATGACTCATGAAAGTTCCATCCAGCGGTTGCATCTTGTGGGAGGCATGAAGAGGCAGACACAACGTTTTGACATGGTTCTGCATGCGAGATTTACAGCATCAAAATTTCTGGAGTGGTCCATTTTCTTTTCTCTAACATTTTTAATTGCTATTTGCATAGCAGACTCATCTCACTGTTTCTGAGCTCGTGAAGTCATTTCTGAAGCAATTCCTACAAGTGAAACAGGTTGTGAAAGTACGGTACAAATATGGAATACTAGGGTACAAGTATGGACTACTAATGACACAGTCATCATGAAATCAGAAACGCAAATAAAATCAAAATTACATTTGAAGAGGCAACAAACAAGCCATTTTACAGCTTAATGTATTAGCTAAACGTCTGTTTACAAAAAAATATTAATAAGTCATGTGTTACGACATGAATGAAACTGAAAACCAGTAGTTTGCAACAACTATGCCTTCCAGTGAATTCGTTATAACGGCTTCACTCACTCGTAGTGGCTGTCAACTGTAATACGAATGCATCCCAAAGCACTCTACAGTTGCTAAACGCAGTTTTTAAGCATTTAACCAAAGTACGGCACTTACAACGCGAGATATCACATTATTCCATATTATTACCCCCATTCCGTATTTGTACTTCTTCCTCTAAGCATACTATGTGCAGCTGAAAATTACTCATTTTCTTCCAGTGTGGCCCACGTAAGTTAAAAGGTCGGGCATCCGTAATCTACGACAATCCACAGCTAGTAGTGTGCTCTTTTAAGGGGGTGATTAACATTTTCCCCAGTGAGCTTATCTGTTCTTGCCATCCGGCCACAAGTAATTAACTCAGCATAATACCCTGGTCATCCCGCATCACTGGTCGTAAACTAGTCGTAACTGAGCTTTTGTACAACCGCCGTTAACACCACAATGCAGACAGCTGTGTTTGGAGTGGTACCGTACGCGGGAAACACGCACTGCTGCATCGTCTTCTGGGATAACTATCGGTCCTACAATGTTTGGGCTGCCTTTCAGCTGCGAGTATGGATGTGTCAAGGAGGGAAGATACGCTCTGAGATGGTTTTGGAAGACATGACTGTTTCCCCCTAGTGTTATGGTCTGGGAAGCCATCGAAAATGAGTGGTGAGACAGAAAAAGTCTTATTTTGTGATCAATTTTTAGTAGATGCAGAGTTACAGTAGCTGAATATTATACGCATAAGGGATCTAGCTAGAATTTTTAAGAACACGTAAATAATTTATTGAATCAATTTGATGATGGGAAAACATAAGAATTATTTAAATTTTAAATTGAAATTCCAAAAATATCTCTGCCAACTACTACACATTACTCTCTTTGCAACATCATGTGTTGCTCCTCCAAAAGCAAGGTGTACTGTTTGAGGCATAGTACAAACTGACAGCGACAAAATCAGTGAAGAAAATGTGATAATCCTTGCAAAGCTAAATGACGAGTTAATTACAGATAGCTCTCAAATTACAGACTGTTTCAAAAACTTTTTTACTGCTAATAGCAGATAATTTAGAATGAAACAGCAATTTCATGGATAATCTATGTTCTATGAGAAGATCTTTCCGAACTAGGTTTCGTGCAACTCATCTCCATCCAACATATCTAAAATGAGTTATCTATATAAATTAGTCTTAAAAAATTAACTTTATAATGACTATGATGAATACAGTAGTTGTTGTGGTCTTCAGTCCTGAGACTGGTTTGATGCAGCTCTCCATGCTACTCTATCCTGTGCAAGCTTCTTCATCTCCCAGTACCTACTGCAGCCTACATCCTTCTGAATCTGTTTAGTGTATTCATCTCTTGGTCTCCCTCTACGATTTTTACCCTCCACGCTGCCCTACAATACCAAATTGGTGATCCCTTGATGCCTCAGAATGTGCCCTACCAACCGATCCCTTCTTCTAGTCAAGTTGTGCCACAAACTCCTCTTCTCCCCAATTCTATTCAATACCTCCTCATTAGTTATGTGATCCACCCATCTAATCTTCAGTATTCTTCTGTAGCAACACATTTCGAAAGCTTCTATTCTCTTCCTGTCCAAACTATTTATCGTCCATGTTTCACTTCCATACATGGCTACACTCCATACGTATACTTTCAGAAACGACTTACTGACACTTAAATCTATACTCGATGTTAACAAATTTCTCTTCTTCAGAAACGCTTTCCTTGCCATTGCTAGTCTACATTTTATATCTTCTCTACTTCGACCATCATCAGTTATTTTGCTTCCCAAATAGCAAAACTCCTTTAATACTTTAAGTGTCTCATTTCCTAATCTAATTCCCTCAGCATCACCTGACTTAATTGGACTACATTCCATTATCCTCGTTTTACTTTTGTTGATGTTCATCTTATATCCTCCTTTCAAGACTCTGTCCATTCCGTTCAACTGCTCTTCCAAGTCTTTTGCTGTCTCTGACAGAATTACAATGTCATCGGCGAACCTCAAAGTTTTTATTTCTTCTCCATGGATTTTAATACCTACTCCGAATTTTTCTTTGGTTTCCTTTACTGCTTGCTCAATATACAGATTGAATAACATCGAGGAGAGGCTACAACCCTGTCTCACTCCCTTCTCAACCACTGCTTCCCTTTTATGCCCCTCGACTCTTATAACTGCCATCTGGTTTCTGTAAAAATTGTAAATAGTCTCTCGCTCCCTGTATTTTACCCTTGCCACCTTTAGAATTTGAAAGAGCGTATTCCAGTCAACATTGTCAAAAGCTTTCTCTAAGTCTACAAATGCTAGAAACGTAGGTTTGCCTTTCCTTAATCTTACTTCTAAGATAAGTCGTAATGTCAGTACTGCCTCACGTGTTCCAATATTTCTACAGAATCCAAACTGATCTTCCCCAAGGTCAGCTTCTACCAGTTTTTCCATTCGTCTGTAAAGAATTCGTGTTAATATTTTTGCAGCCGTGACTTATTAAACTGATAGTTCGGTAATTTTCACATCTGTCAACACCTGCTTTCTTTGGGATTGGAATTATTATATTCTTCTTGAAGTCTGGGGGTATTTCGCCTGTCTCATACATCTTGCTCACCAGATGGTAGTAAGATACTCAAAAGTTGTTTACCTGAGGTCTGTAATATACTAGCTAAGTACCACGCATTGCCCAGTTATACACAATTCCAATTTTCTATTCGTTCATTTCCTCCTCCCCCCTCTCTCCATCTGCTGCTTCGCCGTCAGTTCATCTCCTCCTCCCACTCTATCGCCTCCTCAACCCCTCAAGGACCACCTCCTCCTCCCCCTCCAACACTTCCTCAACCCCTCAAGGATCACCTTCTCCTCCACCTCTATCGCCTCCTCAAACCCTCAAGGACCACCTCCTCCTCCCCTCTATCGCTTCCTCAACCCCTCAAGGACCACCTCCTCCTCCGCCTCCAACGCTTCCTCAACCCCTCAAGGACCACCTCCTCCTCCCCCTCCAATGCTTCCTCAACCCCTCAAGGACCACCTCCTCCCCCTCTATCGCTTCCTCAAACCCTCAAGGACCATCCCCTCCTCCCTCCATCTGTGCCCATCTCCTCCCCCTCCCCTTCCACACGGCCGGCTCCTCCTCCCCCCTCTACCTGTCCAGCTTCTCCTCCCCCTTCTCGCTGTCCGCCTCTAACTCCATCATTTCTATAAATATCCCCTCCCCCTCTCTCGGTCCATCTCCACCCCTTCCCATTCTGCCCATTTTCCCCTCCCCCTTCTCTGTTAATCACCTCTTCCCTCCTGTGTCCATCTCGTCTCTCCCCTCTCTGCCTATCTCCTCCTCCGCCCTTCTCTCTCCACGCTATCATCAACTACTCATTGGGAGTTTGCTGGTTCTTATCCCCACAGTATTTCTTCCCAGAAGTAATATGGTACCAAGCTTGGTTGAAGTCAATCCACAGGTTTAGGACGAGCTTTACACTCGTGCCTTTGCCAACGTACACATAGCTCACATATATTTCACCCATGTTTAACATATTTAACACATTTTTGTACGCCTATTTCAGTTTTATCTGTAGCAGATTTCGCCTTGTAGTATCTGTTTCACCCAGCTCACTGTATGTGACGTCGTATCTCCTGATCTATAGATCGTACAATGATATATTTTTGCAGCTGCATTCAGTGATATATGTGAATACTGTTTGCAAAATGTCTTGCAAATAAAATTAGTAGTAAAGAAGGAATAAATTAAAAGGTCATTCCTGATGCGGAAGTCTTACTGCATCAACGGCGAAAATGTAATAGGTGGTAAACTTATCTCGCTTCATCATTTCGTGGGAAATGTCAGCAAGAGAAAGTTTTGTAAAGGTTTGAAATTATGAGTAAAGGCAGTTGAAAATCACTAAGCGCTCTCATTCTCAAACACTGGACGAATATAGTCTGGCTATTTGTGCGTCTTGTGCTACGCTCCTTTTTCACCCCCACTCCCACCCCTTTGATAGGTAGGTGGTTTTTACCACCAAAGTTGTTCTTTCTGCTGAATAGATTTAAACCAAAATTGGTACACATATCACTCACTATATGTGTACCAATTTTGGTTTAAATCTATTCAGTTGTTTAGGAGGAGATGTGGAACGTACATATATAGATACACTTTTATAATACGCATGGATGTGGATTAACTTACTTATGTAATGAATCTCTTTGTAATGACAGTTCCCAAAAAGAATATAATATGATGTTGTCAAGTATCTTCTCAAATACAGAAACAAGATAATAGGTAAGAACTTATGATCTATTTGATCGTTACCAGTACTGTGAATAGACATAAAAGGTGTTCGAAGTCAAAACTTGCGATCAGTTTTTCATTCAGCCTCACAGCGTCAATCTATCTACATCCTGTGACGTAATAAACAGTTTACTTCCACTAATAAATTGCTAACGGGAAACATATCTTTAATGTTGTTGCACAGTTGTGACATTAAAGTCAACTTTCGAGCAAAAAAAAAAAAAAGTTAAAAGCAAATGTCTACCTGCTCCCTTTTCTACATTAGTAGCAATAATAACAGTTTATCTGCCGTCACGGTTAACTGCGATTAACTGTAAGGGATTACTTTTTGATGACCACAGATGTTAAGATGTTTGTCTATATCGATACTGTTATTATAAACGAATTCGTTATTAATTCAGTCAGCATTGCAAAAATGTTTTACATTCATGCTTTCATGTTACCGAGTTTTCAGCAGAATTATAAATCGTTAATAACGTTTGTTGGACTGCTACCCGTAATAATACGAGACAAAAAATATGTGGTTTGAATCGCTTTACCTCCACTAAAAACAATAATAGTTTAGTAACACCTTAGCACAGTGTAATCCAATTGTTTATTATGTCTATTCACAATCACCTCACATATCAATCCTTAGGATGACTGACAAATAAGAGCTGTTAATCGTTTCCTTCGTTCGATGGTGAGACTCTTCCAGCAGCTTTCAGAATTCTTATACCATACATTACTATACATTTTTATCAGAACACAGACTGTTTTACGGATACATGCTCACAGCAGAATGATAGATATCAGCTATTAGTCAGCCCTATCTCAAACGACTTAGCTGCTAAGGGGATGGTAAACCATATCGGAAAGATCTAAGACCTTAAAATACGATTTTTTTAAAATTTATGCTTAGTTTACTAATACCCCAATGTCCACTAAGTTATCTATGTTCATCCAAAGTATATTCCTACTTCTAGCGTCGTAGAGAGCCTTAGACAACCACATTTTACGTGATCTATACGAAATCGTAAGAGAAGCTACAGAGCGCAAAACTGTAACTCAAGTCATCTAACAGTGAGTTCATCTGACGGCATAAAAGAGCTATATTCCAAAGGGAATTAATGGTATCTGTGCACTCTAATGTGGTAATATTGTAACAAAGTCACTCTTTACGTAGAGGACAAATTTTATTTGTTTCGACCACACCGAAATCAAACTTATATAAGTATAATGCAACAGCAGCTTCTAGACGTGGAACGGATTGGCTGACATCTGTTAAACAGCTTGGTGTTACTGCACTGCTGTGAATCAACGGACAGCGAAATATGGACAATAAAAGCTGAAAATAAGCACAGAATACTAGATGTGGCGATGAGATTTCTAAGAAGTGAAGCTGACAGAAGGCTGTCAGACAGTATGAGGAACACTGCAGTCAGAGACAATTCGGAGTTGAAAGAGTAAACGATCAAATTAGTAAGTATAGAAATAAATGCAGAAACCACACCACAAGTATGACAGAAAACAGAATACGTAAAATAACAATGAACTACTGAGTAATGGGGAAAAGCTCATTATCAAATCTCCGATGTGAGGCCATCATACAACTGTCTTGTTTATCGGTACTGAGAATGTTACGCCATCAGTTGTGAAATGTGTGATTTTTTTAATTTAGCACAGTATGTTTCGGGACTACGTTATCCCATTATCAAATTCTATAAAACAAGGAAACCAATCAATAAATCACAATACAAGACGTACTACCAATCATACAAAAACACTTATATCATTCTGTAGTAAAACGTACCATAAAGCTCCTGTGCCATTAGGCACCATCAAAAGTGGCAGTAATAGATAGTAGCAACGTTGGGGGGCTGTGACATGAGTGTTGCATGCCGGTACTATCTTTGTTGGTTGAAAGCTGCTGCCTTTGGTTCACAACTGCGCCTTGAGAGAGTAACATACCAACATGAGTGGTTCTAAGATAAGTTTTATGTTTGACGGAGCCTGGTTGATGCGCTTTGCCACAAGAATTTTCCGCCTCTGTAATCTCATCTTAAGGCGCTAATTGGTTACCACATAAAACAACACTAATTTCATTTTGATCTGTCGAGGCTCCCTCCGTGCGATCGTAGCTGCTTACGTGGCTACGAAGCGAGACTGCTGAAGAAGCAGTCATTTTGAATCTTACCTGATAGCTGGCGTGTCCTTCACGATAAGCGTCTGCGTTTGAAGCTGTATTTCGTGCATCACTGTATGAGTGCTCAGGATTTAGTCTTGTACTGAACATGATCACTTTGTGTTTGAAATCGAATGCAATAATAATAATAAAACGGTTTCAGATTTATAGGACCAATGCTGGAGTTTCACTTGTTTACACCACTACCGAACAGCAGCAGAATGGTCCGGAAGTCGTGTCGGGAAGGAGCTAAAATGGTGATTGTGTATGGCCAAGAAGCTCCAGGCAAGTGTTTCGCCAACACGGTATAAGCTAAAGTACGATTATGTGCATCCTCCATAACAATCGCTACTTGTCCTATTACCGGCAACACACAACGAACACACAGCGTGTGGTCGGAGGAACTGTCATTCGTCAGGGCCACCTACTATGGCAACATTGCATTTCCATACACATGTGCATAGGACCTTTTTTCCCCCACTTCTAGTCAGGAATCCATCCCTGCAGTTTGTCAGTTTTTTTAATGTCCACCCTGTATATTGCCTGAACACTAGTTTAGGTTTCACTGCTGCTTGCTATAGAAATAAAAACTGTATTAGTTCATATTAACAGAATCTTCCGTCGGTTCTTGGTAGAACAACATTATAATAAATGAAAAGCACCAGTTTGCTTTTGTTCTACATTATTACTTTTATTGTTAACCGGTTTTCGGCTTTTCATTTGTTATACTGTATTAGTTTATTTTAATGTAATGTCTCACAAGTGAATTGTAAATATTCAAAGTCAACAGTGTTTAAAGAGTGACACTGACAAAAACTGTACTACAACTATTCCAATCTTCCTAGTGTAAGTACGTTAAAAACATCGACCGTATGTATAACAGCGCTGCAACAACTGCTGAAAAGTAATGTGCTGCTAAAATAGCAAAAAACTATTTCCTGTTTATTCTGTGACGACTACGTGCTGTCATAGGAGCTAGGACGAACGTGACATAATCGACCATAAAGTAAATTATAATTCGCCTTGTATATCTTGGGATATGACTTGTTCCTATGTTAAATTCATAATTGATATTACTGCATACTTTGTATAATGCTTCCGTATTAGATACTTGGAAATGGCCTAAGGTCGAAATTGTACAACGATCAAATGAGGAGAATGGCAGCTGAAGGTACCACTAAATAATTCAAAAAATATTAAAGTTGTTGAAAACCATACAAGTGCATTAAGGTCAACTGAAAAGTGTATTTCAAAAACATGTAAGTGCACCAATGTGTAAGATTTACTTTTTACATATTTCTTTACTGTATACTGATAACTAATTTTTGTAAATATTGTGTATATAGATTATATACTTTGCTTTTCTGTTAATAAACATTGTCTGAACTGTAAAAAAAAAAGGTATGAACTACTACAACTGATACGCATATTTTTAACATGTAAAGTGGCCATCTTGCATCGCTATCTTGAATTTGAGGAACTATATGCCACTTTTAGGACAGGATCATCATATTAGAATACATGACATCTGACAACTGTGCACGTTGCACATATATTCCCAGTACACCATACTGGATATTGACATAATAGCGCTGGGGAAATCTGACCAGCATGAAGGCTGCACCTATATTCTCAGGACCACCATCTTGGATTGCTACATTTGGATTTTTTGGATCTCATACCAACAGGACAATGCTTCATCTTGTTTCTTTTGAATATCCCTAAACTTTACACTTGACAGCTAGATTCTGAGTGGTGATGTCATAGGAGTCGAGAAAACCCTACATAGGGCCTCATGTGAAACAACACATGTCATTTATCAGCTGACATGCCTGCACTGCACAGCCTTTTACATTGGTATGACGACAACTAAACTGGCTGGGGACATGAACGGGCACAGACGAATTGTCCACCTAGGAGATGTCCAATACCCAGTAGCAGAGCATGACCTCCAGCATAATTCTAGGGACCTAGGAACCTGCTACACCATATGTGCCATTTGGCTTCTCCCACCCAACACCAGTCCCTCAGAACTGCAGAGATGGGAACTCGCACTCCAACACATCCTTTTATCCCACCATCCCCCGGACTGAGCCTACATTAACCAACCTCACTCCCATTTACTCTTCAGTCTTCCCCTCTTTCCCTTTCCTCTAGCCATTCACTCTTTTCATCCTAGTTGTGCTTATCTTTGTACTATATACTTCTTTACTTCTCTATGCATCCTCTTTGGTTTGAAGCTGGCACAGTATTTGCAGTAGAATATCTTTGGCTTTCCTCTGACACCCATGCCTCCATCTTTGCTACTCTCGCTGTTTACCTTTCCCCTGTTGCTTCATAACCTGGGTTGTGAGTAACTGAATCCACTTTCCCTTCTTCCCCTTTTTCCCCTCTCTCCTCCCTGACGAAGGAACAAAGTTCCGAAAGCTAGGATATGTAAATTTTCTGTTCTGTTTTGTGTGTCTATCGGCTGTACTGAGCTGAGGTAAGTACTGGCCAGCCCCTCTATCTCTTTGTTAGTATTTGTTTCACATCTTTATATGACATTTTTCATAAATATTGCCACCATTTTTGTAATTTCCTGCCATTTTATACATATGGCAATTGGTGTATTTTGAATTTTGTACTTAATTTTGTATTTTCGCCATTTTATACATAAGGCAACTGTCCTATGTCAGAGGGCTGGGGGAGAAAACTGGCAACAGTGCATGATGACATCACTGCTGATGTCCTCAGAAATCTGGCGACAATACAGACTGCACTTGTACTCCCACAGCGCCACTACTCCCAGGGCATTCTAGGAAATACGTTCGGGAGACGTGATATTTATATTCCTGACCAACAGTCCAGATTTAGGTGCCGTAAATTGTTTCACACGAACACATGGATGGTCCCTTTGAAAAGGAAATGCCAATTTCCTTCCCTTTGCTTGTGCTATCATAAATTGTGCTCTGTATTTAATGGCCACATCGTAGATGAAACACTCAGTTATGTACATACTTACTATTACAAAAAGTCCTGACTTTTTTATCCTCGATATAGCAGAAACGTTTCTGTATTTTAAGTTTGACACATTGCTTGATGAGGAAAATGTTATTTTCACAGACTGTAAAAATTTTTCTCCACTATTTGGTTACGTTGTTAATGAGATGGAAATTTATACTGATGTTTTTTTAAAGTAGTAAGAGGCATTAAAAAATTTCTGGGGGAACTGCCTAGCTGTCCCAGTCATTCGAATATGAGATGCCACGCGGGTTGGTCCCGCGGCTCCCTCCGTCGGAGGTTCGAGTCCTCCCTCGGACATGGGTGTGTCTGTTGTACTTAGCGTAAGTTAGTTTAAGTTAGATTAAGTAGTGTGTAAGCCTAGGGTCCGATGACCTCAGCAGTTTGGTCCCGTAGGAACCTACCACAAATTTCCAAATTTTCCAATATAAGATGACTGAGACAGGCATCGGAAACAAAATTGGACAGGGGACAGTAGGAACCGTGAACGCTTGGTTCTGTACAAATTTTATTATGGATATACGAAGGTCATCCATTCAGCGAATCGAGAATGTCTACCATTTTTGCCTTTTATCTATTCTGATACTGGCAAAATATCGCTTCCAGGGATTCCAAGATTTTCGAGAATGTTTCAGTATAAATAATATAAATGTGAGAAAGTCATGCAAGAGGTAGGCGACCATTATTATAGTAATCATTAGTTCTCCATTAAGGTTCAAATGGTTCAAATGGCTCTGAGCACTATGGGACTTAACATCTGAGGCCATCAGTCCCCTAGAACATAGAACTACTTAAACCTAACCAACCTACAGACATCACACACATCTTTGCCCGAGGCAGGATTCGAACCTGCGACCGTAGCAGTCGCATGGTTTCAGCCTGAAGCGCCTAGAACCGCTCGACCACACCGGCCGGCTTCTCCATTAAGGCTGACTGGGTCACCATATTAAAGAGTGAAACCTTGTTTCTTGTAAAATTTCGTCATTATAAATCATCGGGAAGTACCTTACAGGTTTTAATGAGTGAGTTTTCGAGTATCAAAATATTTCACATAAATGCCGTATGGTTGCACTGACTTAAAAGTTTCTTTGTTTTACACAGCCAAGGGACCATAAGCCTTAGTATGTGACATGAATTTCAAATTTATACGTCTACCGGTTCCTGAGAAAAAGGGATGGACTACAAAATGATCCTACAAGGATTCTGTTTTTACCGACTGCAAGAAACCCTACAAAATGTATGTATTATCTGGAACAGTCAGGAAAACAAGTTTTATACACACACGAATACTGAGAAGAATTGCAATGCCATTCATATTGCCTCTAAGTTGCTAAAGAAAGTTCAGTACTACGACAGCAAAAGTAAATCGCATAGTTTTATGGATAAGCTACGGTCGTCGTGAACATTTTTGTCTGCCGCTGGACTGCTATATGCGATACGGTGGTGCACAAAAGCGACGTCCTTTACAAAGGACACTAATAGCAATAAAAGCATAATCACATCCTGTCGGGTTAGCTTCGGTGTGCGGTAGTGCTGAGATATCACGTCATCATACACACTACCCAGCGCAGTAATATTTGATTTCTTTTCAAAGCTCTGCGTTTAGTATAACTTTCAGCTGACACAGCAGCAAGATGCATTGCTTATATTGTGCACAGCATGAGTTCGCCAGATAGCATGACAATGGTAACTTGCAAACTATCTGGTCCCACTCTTTCCGAGACTAAAACAGACGATATTTTAAGAATGCTTTCGAATCAAATAATTATTCGTCAAAACTCCATGCAGATGTATGTTTAAATGGTTATTCGAAAAACTGAGAAAAGTTACTGTATCTGCGCCAATAAGGAATGCTTTGGACATGAGATATGGTATAAAAACTAAGTTATAAATTTGTCAATGACTTACAAAGGACAAAGTAAGACTAGAGTTATGCCGAAACAACAATCATATGCAACGCTTCTCATCCCCAAGCACTCGTTTAGTGGCTCCAAGTGAGCGAGGTGTAACGCAATGAATTTTTCGTAAGAAAGGTATAAAATTTTAAGTCCCATCATGAGACAAAGAGCACTTGAAATTCCTTGGTTTTACAGACCTTTTTAATACAACAACCTGTCCAAATATGCCTCTAAATCAAATTATTTTAAAAACCAATGTTACCAGTTTCAGATTTCAACAAACGTCATCGCAAGGCAAAAATGCTCATATTGCATTGTGTCTTTTTGAAGATACGGTACCCTAATACTAATAGAAATCCGCAGTTTCAAATGGGCGAAAATAAAAATGTTAAGACGAACCTGAGTTTTAAAACAGTTACTATGCGACTTTCGCGAGTTGAACATATGGAATGTTACAGTATCTTTGTTATTCTAGCAACTGAAAACAGTTACTTATTAGGTACGAGAACACAATTTTAGCACAACAGAAGACAGATTCGTCCGAGAATATTTTGTGTTACTGATATGATACCGAGTCTTGGCGCCCTTAGGATGACTGGACCCCAGGGATTTTCTTTTCAACAACATTCGCTGGTCTGATAAAAAGCACAAACCTGTCTTTACTACATAAATACGAAGGGCTAGCAGTTAACAAGGATAACTGATTGATAACAAAATTGAAAAGATCCACTAAAATTATTAACTAACCCTGATCTGACAAGGAAAAAATTTAAAGCCACGCATTATTATAAGACAAATAATCAATATGACACAAAATGTCTCCAAAGAGGTTAAAACAGACAGTATATCGCTCATGGAATTATTTCTTTTATCAGGGCACTAACATGAAAGGCATTTACTTCCACAATTTCTTAAGCATTGAGTACTTCTTCAGGAAATAAGTGTCCCTCCCAAAAACAGACAAGTATTTAATTAGAGAAACTCCAAAGCGGCCCCGAGGAATAATTAACTGGCACCAACCTGCCAACAAAAAAAAGTTTAAAAACATTCAGTGTTAAAATTTTACCATAAATTGACAATCCGAATAACTTATTTTGCTGATAGACAATAACAGGAGCCACATCATAATCTGACTAGATAGCAAATAAAACCATTAGATCAAATCTCGAAACCATGGAGCTAAGAGTGTACACAATAATTTTTGACGAACTTGACTTGTCTACGGGATCGGCACACTGAGAGACGCGGGTTCCGTGTACGGATTGGGAGCCCCTTGCCGCCGTTACACACCGACCAGCATTCCGACGTATACGCTGCCTTTGCGGAACGTAGGAGGACGGTGAAACCGACCGAACACTCCGAAGCGATCCCAGCTTGCTCCCGCAGCTGGAAGGTCCCAGCCGAACTGAAATAAATGCGGCAGGCGCACCTGAGACAAGGGAAAACTTATTATTTAAGATACAAATAGCAGAGCTTCATATGACCCACACAGAGAGGATAAATGAGGTAGTGAACTATAGTCTAGGTACAATAATGTTAAGCAAGTCTTATACACTGAAGCACCACAGAAACTAGTTCAAAAATGATTGAGTTGGCTCTAAGCACTATGGGAATTAACATCTGAGGTCATCAGTCCCCTAGACTTATAACTACTTAAACCTAACTAACGTAAGGACAACACACACATCCGTGCCCGACGCAGGATTCGAAACTGCGACCGTAGCAGCCACATGGTTCCGGACTAAAGCGCCTAGAACTGCTCGGCCACAGCCGCCGGCAAGAAACTAGTATAGGAATGCGTATTCAATTATAGTGATATGTAAACAGGTAGAACACGGCGCTGCGGTCGGCAGAGCCTATATAAGACAACAAGCACCTGTCGCAGTTGATAGATCGATTACTGCTGCTACAATGGAAGGTTATCAAGATTTAAGTGAGTTTGAACGTGGAGTAACAGTCGGCGCATAAGCGATGGGACACAGCACCTCCGAGGCAGCGATGAAGTGGGGATTTTCCCTTACGACCATTTCACGAGTGTATCGTGAATATAAGGAATCGGGAAAAGACATCAAATCTCCGATATCGCTGCAGCTGGAGAAAGATCATGCAAGAACGGGACCAACGACGACTGGAGAGAATCGTTCAACTTGACGGAAGTGCAACCCTTCCCCAAATTGTTACAGATTTCAATGATGGGTCATTAACAAGTATTCGCGTGCAAACCATTCAACGAAACATCATCGATATAGGCTTTCGGAGCCAAAGGCCCACTCGTGTACCCATTATGACTGCACGATACAGAGCTTTACGCCTCGCCTGAGTCCGTCAACATTGCCATTGGACTCTTGATGAAGGGGAACATGTTGCCTGGTCAGACGAGTCTCATTTCAAACTGTATCGAGCGGGTATGCAGACAACCTCATGAATCCATGGACCCTGAATATCAACGGGGGCCTGTTCAAGCTGTTTTCAACTCAGCAATGGTTAGTGCTGTACACCTTGTCTTTAATATAGCCCCACAAAAAGTTTGGAAATTTGTGATAAGGTCTTATGGGGCCAAACTGCTACGGTCATCGGTCCCTAAGCTTACACACTACTTAATGTAACTTAAACTAACTTAAAAATGGTTCAAATGGCTCTGAGCGCTATGGGACTTAACTTCTGAGGTCATCAGTCCCCTAGAACTTAGAACTACTTAAACCGAACTAACCTAAGAACATCACACACATCCATGCCCGAGGCAGGATTCGAACCTGCGAACGTAGCGGTCGAGCGGTTCCAGACTGTAGCGACTAGAACCGCTCGGCCACCCCGGCCGGATAAACTAACTTACGCTAAGAACAACACACACACACATGCCCAAGGGAGACTCGAACCTCCGACGCGGGGGAGCAATGCGAACCGTGACAAGACGCCTCAGACAAAAAGGAGTCGCATGTGTTCAGATGCAGGAACATGGCAGCCAATCGAGGCCCCTTCCAGTCGCCTCTTGGTATCCCAGAGCCAGATTGCTGTCTCCAAAGTGCTCCACCAGGACATCAAACTCTCTCCTGCTTCGATGGGGTCAAGCTGCGTCTTGCATGAACGACATCTTGTCAAAGTCAGGGTCACTTTGGATGATGGGGATGAAATCATCTTCAAAAACTTCACGTACCCTTCGGTAGTCACCGTTCCATCAAGAAATATCGCTCCCATTATTCAGTGATTGGACCCTGCACACCACACAGCGACCCGTCGAAGGTGAAGAGACTTTTCAATTGCGAAATGCGGATTCTCAGTCCCCCAAATGCGCTAATTTTGCTTTTTGACGGACACATCCAAATGAAAGTGGACTTTGTCGCTAAACCAAACCATACAACGCATACTATTACCCATGACGCCCTGCGGCCAACCGTGTATTTTGAGCCTTCTGACGCAAACTGTTCAGACGTTATGACGATTTTATTTCATTTTGTTGTTACGGTCTTCAGTCCTGAGACTGGTTTGATGCAGCTTTCCATGCTACTCTATCCTGTGCAAGCTTCTTCTTCTCCCAGTACCTACTGCAGCCTACATCCTTCTGAATCTGTTTAGTGTATTCATCTCTTGGTCTCCCTCTACGATTTTTACCCTCCACGCTGCCCTACAATACCAAATTGGTGATCCCTTGATGCCTCAGAATATGCCCTACCAACCGATCCCTTCTTCTAGTCAAGTTGTGCCACAAATTTCTCTTCTCTCCAATTCTATTCAATACCTCCTCAATAGTTATGTGATCTACCCATATACTTTCGGAAAAGACTTACTGACACTTAAATCTATACTCGATGTTAATAAATTTCTCTTCTTCAGAAACGCTGTCCTTGCCATTACCAGTCTACATTTTATATCCTCTCTACTTCGACCATCATCAGTTATTTTACTCCCCAAATAGCAAAACTCCTTTACTACTTTAAGTGTCTCATTTCCTAATCTAATTCCCTCAGCATCACCCGATTTAATTCGACTACATTCCATTATCCTCGTTTTGCTTTTGTTATGTTCATCTTATACGCTCCCTTCAAGACACTGTCCATTCCGTTCAACTGCTCTTCCAGGTCCTTTGCTCTGTCTGACAGAATTACAATGTTATCGACGAACCTCAAAGTTTTTATTTCTTCTCCATGGATTTTAATACCTAATCCGAATTTTTCTTTTGTTTCCTTTACTGCTTGCTCAATATACAGATTGAATAGCATCGGGGATAGGCTACAACCCTGTCTCACTCCCTTGCCAACCACTGCTTCCCTTTCATTCCCCTCGCCTGTTATGACTGCCATCTGGTTTCTGTACAAATTGTAAATAGCCTTTCGCTCCCTGTATTTTACCCCTGCCACCTTCAGAATTTGAAAGTGAGTATTCCACTCAACATTGTCAAAAGGTTTCTCTAAGTCTACAAATGCTAGAAACGTAGGTTTGCCTTTCCTTAATCTGTTTTCTAAGATAAGCCGTAGGGTCAGTATTGCCTCTCGTGTTCCAACATTTCTACGGAATCCAAACTGATCTTCCCCGAGGTCGGCTTCTACCATTTTTTCCATTCGTCTGTAAAGAATTCGTGTTAGTATCTTGCAGCCGTGGCTCATTAAACTGATAGTTCGGTAATTTTCACATCTGTCAACCCCTGCTTTCTTTGGGATTGGAATTATTATATATTTCAATAATTTACGCCCTGTATAAATATTACAGATTCTGCCGAGGCTATCTCTGTTTCCTATCACGGTGAAGTGAAAGATTATATCAAGGGGGGGGGGGGGGGGTCACAAAGCATGAACTGGGATTGCAAGGACATGTAATACGTCAGCTTTCAAAATAATAATGTTCATTACTTTCATTTTGGGCCGAGGCACCACGAAGAAAGGTCGATGAAAGTAAAATGTTGCACGCAAGACGACGCACGACAAATCCACGGGTCCAGTTTCAGGATAACGACGACAGTAGTTCACTGCCAGGCCCAGAACAACACGTGCCGCAACCGCCGAGCTGGACACCGCAGCATTGGCCTCCACAAACTTTATCCCCAGACGTCGGCTCTACTCCAAGGACCCAGGCTAACTTAGTTCTCGCGACTCACCTCCCCTCTTTCCCCAGGCGCCACACGCCTTCCTCGTACGGCGGCCGACCAAAGATCTGCTTCTGCCTTCGGTGGAAGATCCACTCTGACAGAATCTCCACGGCACACGATGAATACGTCCACGGTCGAATTCTTGTGCCCATTGTTGTATGATGTATTCACGATTCAGGTTAATATCCAACATTCATTTTCGGACGTTATAAGACATGAATAGTCAAACGTTTACTCCTTAGTTGACAGCGATGCACGTTTTCTTACGGCGCGTATGCTACACTATCAGATCAAGAGTTGCGGATACCTCTCTAACATTCTGCGTGGTGTCTGCTTGTTCTAAGTCGTGTCGCCCTACAACTTTCGCGCAACTAGTTTGAACCTGGGACCTGTTGCTGGTAAGGAGACGCCATGTAGAGTTCAGAAGAGTTCAGTGAGACTAGCGATGATATAATCAAATACTTAATTATTTCAGCGTCAGCTCCACTGCACTCCCTGTAAAAGAATCTTAACACTAACTAAATTTAGTGGAAAGGGTTCAAGGCTTTCCTATTTTTAGTTAGCTGGTAAAATAACTTCGAGAAAGCAGTTAAGTTTACCATTGGAAATTGTATTCTACTCACAAAACATTGTTTATAAATTGCACTATTGATAAAAGTAAATATTTTAATACAGGATGATAAAAACTAACTGCGTTCAACAAAAATGTGAACGAATATTCCCTGAATGGGTTTCCAAGTTCTACAATGGATCGAAGGATGACCTATGCCATATCACATCTATAATCTTGGTTTAAGTTTCATAAAAGAGAAAACTATCAAAAATGGTCTACAGTGACCCTTAATTATTTTTAATTACGTATTTAACTTGTCGTAAATTACAGTGGCTGATGTGGCTTGTCAATAATTATATAACAGAAAAATCATCGCGTTTCAGATTTTTAACTTGTAATAGCAAATGTGAATACCACGAAGTTTAATTGACGATCGACACTAGTATTACGTAAAAAGGGGGTGTAACAGATGAGACTTCTGCAGTTCTGAGTGAAGCCTTATGCGCTCTTATGCGGCATCGCGTGCGTTCATTACCTTGTCGTTGGTTAGGCAGTGTCAGGGAGGGGCGGGCGGCGCAGCTCCACACACCTCGCCATCTCGCAAGTAACTCCTCCTAACTTCTCCTTACTACAATTTACCGAAGTTGGTTTAAGAAAAGCTATCTGGCTGTGTTTTCAACTGACCAATCAGGATCTCAAATGTTAACTTTAATCTCCGCCTACAAAAATTCTGTCTATCCAATGAGAAACGTTATACTTTTCATGGTGGGGCAATGTTTTTTAATGTTTGCTACGTAACAGAGAAGCGTATAGTCTCACGCTAAAACTTGCAGCTGGTGTGGCCCTTTTAGTGTTATCGTAAGATCTATACTGTTCTTCTGGAGGGCTCTATCTTTTAACATGGGCTGGGGGATGGTCTTGGCAGTCGGCTGGCGATGTGGGTGTCCGCCCCTTATCGTAGGGCCTTCTCGCTTACACGACTCTCTTCTCGGCTTCTGTTCTCGTTTCTCCTCTCGGAACTGCGTCTGTTTCACGGTGGGAAGGTATAACATGCATTTAGGCGTTCTTGTGTTAGTCTGTGGTATTCCATTTGCCCACTCGTTGATCGTATTACTTTGGTTAATTTAATGTCAGGATTCATTCGGAGCTATGTGCCATACTGCCGGATTTGCTATCATGTCAGGGTTTTCATGGAAGGTGTTGGATTTGCCTGACACCTTACACCTTAATGTAATGCGAACTGACGACTAGACGTCACAAGAGGCGGACCATCCAGTATAATAGGGGGCGGTGAGCACTGTATTGTCAGAAGCGAAGCAGTGACAGAAGAATGCATCGGATAGGAGAGATTCCAATATGAACTTGTCACTGAATGTAACACATTCATCAGGGACATTGTAACCCTTCTAAAGCTGTCCAAGTGGACTCTTGGTCATGTGGTTGTGAAGTGGAAACGGAAAGGAACAACCATAGCTAAACCAAGGCCAGGCAGACCACCTGTGTTACACTGAAGCGCGAAAGAAACTGTTATAGGCATGCGTATTCAAATACAGATATATGTAAACAGGCAGAATACGGCGCTGCGATCGGCAACGCCTACATAAGACAACAAACGTCTGGCGCAGCTGTTAGATCTGTCACTGCTGCCACAATGGAAGGTTATGAAGATTTAAGTGAGTTAAAACGTGGTGTTATAGTCGGCGATGGGACACAGCATGTTATGAAGTGCGGATTTGTCACGTACGACCATTTCACGAGTGTACTGTGAGTATCAAGAATCTGATAAAACATCAAATTCCGACACCGCTGCGGCCGAAAAAAGGTCCTGCAAGAACGGGACCAACAACGCCTGAAGATAATCGTTCAACGTGACAGTAGTGCAACCCTTCCACAAATTGCAGCAGATTTCAAAGTAGTGCCATCAACAAGTGTCAGGGTGCGAATCATTCAACGAACATCAATATGGGCTTTAGGTACCGAAAACTCACTCGTGTATCCTTGATGCCGGCCGGTGTGGCCGTGCGGTTCTAGGCGCTTCAGTCTGGAACTGCGTGACCACTACGGTCGCAGGTTCGAATCCTGCCTCGGGCATGGATGTGTGTCATGTCCTTAGGTTAGTTAGGTTTAAGTAGTTCTAAGTTCTAGGGGACTGATGACCACAGATGTTAAGTCCCATAGTGCTCAGAGCCATTTTGAACCATTTTTAATCCTTGATGACGTTATGACACAAAGCTTTACGCCTAGCCTGGGCCCGTCAACATCGACACTGGACTGTTGATGACGGGAAACACGTTGTCTGATCGGAAAAGTATAGTTTCAAATTGAATCGAGCGGATGGAAGTGTACGGGTACGGAGGCAACCGCTGGTGGAGGCTCTGTAATGGTGTGGGGCGTGTGCAGTTGGAGTGATATGGGACCCCTGATACGTTAGATACGACATCGACAGGTGACACACACTTACGCGCCCTCTCTGATCACCTGCATCCATTCACGTCCATTGTGGATTCCGACGCACTTGGGCAATTTCAGCAAGATAATACGACACAACTCACGTTCAGAATTACTACAGAGTGGCTCCAGGAATACTCTTGAATAGTTCCGCAGCCACCAAACTCTCCAGACATGATCATTAATGAGTGTGGACTTGTTCGGTAGAAAGAGCTCTCAGAGCAGAGCGTCAAGCCGTCAGCAAGCTGGAGGAGTTGCTGGATAAATGTGACTAAATTGGCTAGTGTTAAATAATATCAATAAATCTCCTTTGTTTCCGTACAAACTTGTTTTTGAGTGTCATTTCGCCTGTTGACTCTGAAACGCGTTCCTGTTTTGTTGATGTGCTAATTATCAGCGGGAATTGCTGGTAACCAGCTGGAGGCGGTGCTCTGCGCCGTTGGAGGTGAACCTGTTCCAGTCCAATTGTTGAACCTCGGAATATTTCTCGAAAGTAGTTAGATATCTACAGGTCTTTTATTATTGACTTTGGAGTTGTGGGAAGTTCAAACCTTTCTCGCTTGTCAATGCAAGACTGGAGACCCATATTTTTACATGTGTAACAGTGGAGAGAATTAATCCAGGGTCTGGTAATAAACGTTTCCTATTAAATTTGTGGGTCACATCCAGTAATTTGTCTCTCTCACCGCACACCGTCAAGAGAGAATGTATTCCCGCCGCAACTGCGAGAGGGATTTCACCCGACGCCATGAAAGCTTCGTGGCTCGGTCTGACGCTGGAAGATCGGCTGCGATCGTACTGCTTTCTGAACGAAAGGATTTAGATAAATAGTCTGGTCTGCATTATTTTTTTAAAAAACTAGGGGGGCGTAAGTCGACTGTCAGTGTCTAGCTTTTACGACTGTAGCGGGTGAATGGAGTACTCGAATATCTTCGGAGGCTCCTATACAGATCGTTCTCCATTTTCATTTCAGCATTCATCCTGGTTTCTCAGAGACATTCCCTGGAAAGGTATTTAGTGGAACTAAGTGACAAGCACATATTCGGACCTCTAGGCGTATGTTGATACCCCAGAGCGAAAGACAGACATCAAGTTGGAAATCAAATGGCTCGTGATTTTTGGTCTCCCTGTGAGAGCTGCACAAAATACACTCTAAGGCAAAAAAACCGCCGTCCGGAGTGGCCGTGCAGTTCTAGGCGCTACAGTTTGGAACCGCGCGACCGCTACGGTCGCAGGTTCGAATGCTGCCTCGGCCATGGATGTGTGTGATGTCCTTAGGTTAGTTAGGTTTAAGTAGTTCTAAGTTCTAGTGGACTGATGACCTCAGAAGTTAAGTCTCATAGTGCTCAGAGCCATTTGAACCACAAAAAAACCAGGCATCTCGACAGAGCTATGAAAACTGGTTAGGAATTGATATTCACGCAGTTATCGACGGAAAATGCAAAATCGTAAATTTTGGCTGCCGATGGATTAGTGTTTAACGCTGCAGCGCCGTTTTACCGCGAAGTTGGCAAGGATAGTAAACAGGGGACATATCGATACCAGGGCATAAATTCTTTGCCAATATCATTCCGTGTGCTCAGTTGGACAGCAACTATGCTTCACAGACAGGCACGGGAACAATATACGAAAATGTCAGCATTTGAGAGAGGACGTTTAGTTGTGCTCGAAGAAGCCGATTTCAGTAATCAGCGAATCGCTCGACAGTTGAATAGGAGCGATACTACTATTCGAATATGTTGGCAGAAATGGGAGAACCATGGCCGAACACGGTGTCAAGAAGGAGGCGGTCGACCTAGAGAGACGACAGAACGTACGGACCGAGCGATCGTAAGAGATGCACTCAGAGCCACTGATTCATCATTATCATTGACCCGACGTGCAACTGGTGCTTCAGTGAGCACAAGGACCATTAACAGGCGGCTCACAGAAAGGGAGCTGAGCTCACGGCGCCGCAAGTGCCAACTATCTTTGACTTCTGCACACCAACAAGCCTGTTTGCAGTGGTGTCTGGCACATTCGGCGTCGAATCTGTTTGACCTGAGTAGGGTTGTCTTCACTCATGAGTCCCGCTCCGAACTGAACCCCATGACCAACGAAGACGTGTCTGGAGACGCCCCAAACAGCGATGGGGTACCAACATGGGTATCGCCCGCCATATGACCCGACACCCAGGAGTAAGGGTCTGGGCAGCCATCTCATTTCGTTTCAGAGCAGGGCCCCTTTGGTTGTCAACCACGGCACCCTTACAGCACGCCGGCTGGAGTGGCCGTGCGGTTCTAGGCGCTACAGTCTGGAACCGCGCGACCGCTACGGTCGCAGGTTCGAATCCTGCCTCGGGAATGGATGTGTGTGATGTCCTTAGGTTAGTTAGGTTTAATTAGTTCTAAGTTCTAGGCGACTGATGACCTCGAAGTTAAGTCGTATAGTGCTCACAGCCATTTGAACCATTTTGAACCTTACAGCACAGCGCCTCGACGACATTCTACACCCAGTTTTGTTTCCCTTCATGGAAAGCCATCGTGGACTCAAATCTCAGCAAGGCAATGTCCGCCCGCACATGATGAGAGTTGCCACCGCTTGTCTTCGTGCTTGCCAAACCCTACATCGGCCGGCAAGGTCACCGGATCCCTCCCCAGTTGAGAACGTTTGGAGTATTATCGACAGGGCCTTCCAACCAGTTTGAGAGTCTACATTTACATCTACATCTACATGGATACTCGGCATGGATGTGTGTGATGTCCTTAGGTTAGTTAGGTTTAAGCAGTTCTAAGTTCTAGGGGACTGATGACCACAGATGTTAAGTCCCATAGTGCTCAGAGCCATTTGAACCATTTGATACTCGGCAAATCACATTTAAGTGCCTGGCAGAGGGTTCATCGAACCACCTTCACAATTCTCTATTATTCCCATCTCGTATAGAGCGCGGAAAGAATGAACAACTATATCTTCCCGTACGAGCTTTGGTTTCCCTTATTTTATCGTGGTGATCGTTCCGCCCTATTTAGGTCGGTGTCAACAAAATATTTTCGCATTCGGAGGAGAAATCTGGTGATTGGAATTTCATGAGAAGATGCTGTCGCAACGAAAAACGCCTTTCTTTTAATGATTTCCAGCCCAAATCCTGTATCATTTCTGTGAGACTCTCTCCCATATTTCGCGATAATACAAAACGTGCTGCCTTTCTTTGAACTTTTTCGATGTACTCCGTCAGTACTACCTGGTAAGGATCCCACACCGTGCAGCAGTATTCTAAAAGAGGACGGACAATCGTAGTGCAGGCAGTCTCCTTAGTAGGTCTGTTACATTTTGTAAGTGTCCTGCCAATAAAATGCAACCTTTGGTTAGCCTTCCCCACAACATTTTCTATGTGTTCTCTCCAATTTCAGTTGTTCGTAATTGTAATACCAAGGTATTTAGCTGAATTTACGGCTTTTAGATTAGACTGATTTATCGTGTAACCGAAGCTTAATGAGTTCCTTTTAGTACTCATGTGGATGACCTCACATTTTTCGTTATTTAGGGTCAATTGTCACTTTTCGCACCATTCAGATATTTTTTCTAAATCGTTTTGCAGTTTTTTTTGATCTCCTGATGACTTTATTAGTCGATAAACGACAGCGTCATCTGCAAACAACCGACGACGACTGCTCAGATCGTCTCCCAAATCGTTTATATAGATGAGGAACACTAATGGGCCTATAACACTACCTTGGGGAACGCCTGAAATCACTTCTGTTTTACTCGATGACTTTCCGTCAATTACTACAAACTGTAACCTCTCTGACAGGAAATCGAAAATCCAGTCACATAACTGAGACGATACTCCATAAGCACGCAATTTCACCACGAGCCGCTTGTGTGGTAAAGTGTCAAAAGCCTTCCGGAAATCCAGGTATGCGGAATCGATATAAAATCCCTTGTCAATAGCACTCAGCACTTCATGTGAATAAAGAGCTAGTTGTGTTTCTGACTATCTAACGTGCCATTTGGACAGAATTTGGTACGATATCCCTCAGGAGGACATCCAACAACTCTGTCAATCAATACCAAGCCGAGTAGTTGCTTGCATAAGGCCCAGAGACGGACTAATTCGTTACTAACTTGATCATTTTGTGAAGCTCTTTCCCTTGAATAAATCATCCAGTTTTGCTAAAATTGTAATTAGCACAAAGAAGAACCAGCTCAAAGTTGTAAATTTTACTTTTTTTATACACTCGATGACTAGTTTCGGGCAAAAATCCATTTTCAAATCGTCGAAACATAGTCAGAAATGGTATTTCCGAAGATGCGAAAACCATGTCAAAAATGTACAACAAACAGTTACAGCACAGACCGGTAACAGGAGTTGTCTGTATCACTGTAACTGGCAGTTGCAAATTTTTGACATGGTTTCGACTATGTTACGATAATTTCAAAATGGGTCTCGGCCCGAAACTAGTCATTGAACGAATAAAAAAAAAGTAATATTTGCAATTTTGTACTGGTCTTTCGTTATAATGATTAACTGGAGTTGCTGACCTACAGCCAGCCGGCCGGAGTGGCCGTGCGGTTCTAGGCGCTACAGTCAGGAACCGAGCGACCGCGACGGTCACAGGTTCGAATCCTGCCTCGGGCATGGATGTGTGTGATGTCCTTAGGTTAGTTAGGTTTAATTAGTTCTAAGTTCTAGGCGACTGATGACCTCAGAAGTTAAGTCGCATAGTGCTCAGAGCCATTTGAACCATTTGAACCATTTGAACCTGACCTACAGCTACTCCAGGATGCTGGAAGTTTCTAAAAGTGTAATCATTTCTTTGTGTGTACATTTACATCAGAAGTATTTTTTTTCTTAGTGTGTATATCTCGCGGATATTGTGGAGGAGGTTTGACCGGTGGCTCCGAAGGAGGTAGCGCAGTAGTTCGACACTGGACTCGCATTCGGAGGGAAGCTGGCTGAAATCCCCTTTCGGCTGTTCGTCGTTTCCCTGAATCATTTAATGCTAATACTGGGATGGTTAATTTCAGAAGTACAGGGTCGATATCCGTCGCCTTTCTTCCCCAATCCGAGCTTGTCCTCTGTCTCCGTTTCAGTCTTCGGTATAACGTACGATATCAAATCAGATTTCACGAATATTATTCACGACTTAAAAATGTACTACACATCGCTACACAATACTATCAACTAAATGTACATGTAGCTACGATAAAGTCCTTCATCCTTTTCAGTCTATGTAACTTCACACGTGTACACATCATCGGCAGAAGTGGGAGTTGCAATTCTCTGATTCTATGTGACAGGTAGGATTGCCATCATAGTGCATTAGCCTTGCTCTGCTTAGTCTTGTACCATGCCTGGTAGTGCATATAAGGGGCACGAACAACGTGAGATGTTGAGTGATCACTGTGAAAGACGCGTTATGATCACCTGAAAAAGCTCGAAACGCTACTCATTGGGAGTCTCCATTTGGACGGCTGGTCGAATCGTCCAACATCTAAATTTATGTGGCATTCGGATGTGACAGTAGTCCATGTTAGACTTCATGGGAATGTGAGGGCAGACACACTCATCGTAGCTGGCCGGTGTGGCCGAGCGGTTCTAGGCGCTTCAGTCTGGAACCGCGCAAACGCTACGGTCGCAGGTTCGAATCCTGCCTCGGGCATGGATGTGTGTGCTGTCCTTAGGTTAGTTAGGTTTAAGTAGTTCTAAGTTCTAGGGGACTGATGACCTCAGAAGTTAAGTCCCATAGTTCTCAGAGCCATTTGAACCATTTTGAACACCCATCGTATAGATTCTGGTCGACCACGTCTGGCCACCACAAAGGAGGATCGTCGTATCTTGCACCGACCAGATCGAAACAGCTTCGCATCTTCACCTCCCATCCGACAACAAGTAATGGACTCCCTACGACAACCCGTGTCATCCTTCGTGAAAGTTAGGAGACTAGCAGCAGCCCGAATACGGGATTTCCGTCCCATGCGTAGGCTGCCGTCACGTGATTAAACAAACTGCTGTTTCCGAAGGTGCCGGGACCAGGAAGCACAGACAACTGACAAATAGCGTCGCTTTGTGTGTTGCGCTATGAATCGTGATTCTGCACTACGCCCAATGTCTATCGTCGGCAAGCATGGGGACGACCTGGGGAAAGGCCTCATTCTTCTAGTGTTTCGGAGAGGTACTCCTTGCCTCATGATGGGGGGGGGGGGGGGATGACGTAGGTTATGACTTCCGCTTACGGCAAGTTGAAAAAGAGAGAGAGAGAGAATGAAATAAACCTGCGTATGATAAACCCTTTCCCTCGAAAATTTCTCTTCTTCATATCTCCTCTAAGTTACCACAGATGACGTGTCACTTAACTCGTTTGTACTAAGATTGCAGTACATGCGATGTGCCTATTTGTTCCCACCGCCCTCAGTGGAATGCGTAAGTTCTAATAAATGTTCACCATCCTGCAGTCTTCTATATTTGCTGTCCCCTGCGCAGAAAACAGCACACAGGTCGTTTATTAAGGCTCTAATAAACTTGTGGTGTCACCACCAGACACCACACTTGCTAGGTGGTAGATTTAAATCGGCCGCGGTCCATTAGTACATGTCGGACCCGCGTGTCGCCACTATGTGATCGCAGACCGAGCGCCACCACAAGGCAGGTCTCGAGATACGGACTAGCACTCGCCCCAGTTGTACGGACGACTTTGCTAGCGACTACACTGACGAAGCATCGCTCATTAGCCGAGCAGATAGTTAGAATAGCCTTCAGCTAAGTCCATGGCTACGACCTAGCAAGGCGCCATTAGCCTTACATAGCAATTGATAGTTTGATAGTTATCATATGAAATGTCTCATCAAGAACGCTGTATACAAATGGTGGATTAAAGTTAAGTATCCAGCAGCTACGTACTTTTCTTTATAGCATTTATGAAGTATCCTGTTTCAGACCATCAAGTCCGCCTGCTTGCTTAATGGCCGCCTCCCTTAAATAATGTGCGTAGTGTTGGCAATCTGTCAACACTACAAAACTCTTAACCAGGAACTGATATTTTATAAATACTCAAATTTTCAATTAGTTTGTGTATACGGGATGCCACTCGCTTTTTATTAGCAGTATGCGAGATACTGCACAATTATATTCATCTTTATGAATCACAAATGATCACCAATCTTTACACTTTCATAGAAACAAAACAATGAACTGCTTATTTTCTGTCCTTCGAGGTTGCCGAACCAAATCTGATCTTACTTCCACCGCAATTCAAAAAAATGGCTCTGAGCACTATGGGACTCAATTTCTGAGGACATTAGTCCCCTAGAACTTAGAACTAGTTAAACCTAACTAACCTAAGGACATCACACACATCCATGCCCGAGGCAGGATTCGAACCTGCGACCGTAGTGGTCTCGCGGTTCCCGACTGCAGCGCCTAGAACCGCACGGCCACTTCGGCCGGCCCGCAATTCAAGTTAAGCGCGATCCGAAGATCTCCGAAGTGCTTCGTCTGCCTTTTCGTTTAGCTATTGTTTTTTATACTGCTCGTAATTAACACTTTTCAAATAATGAAATCATAGCTTGCTGTTGAGAGATGCTTTTACTGGAAATACAAGCAAATTCATTGTTTAGTTTTTCTAATATTAATAACAGAACATTATCATTTTTGCGCGCAACTTCCGAACGCAACAACCAATCGCGGAAAAGGATCACAATTTAGGCGGTCGTTTTCAAGATACCCATGCCGAACAAACCATCTGACGTTACCTCACACAACATTACGTCATCTTCCCACTGCTGCCTTCTCAACTGCTCTAAGAAGAGCTGCTTGTAGCTGAATATGATGGCTGCAAAGCCAGAAACATTACAAGGTCACAGCTTCTAGTGACTGCGGAAACGCCGACAGCACAACAGTACGTCATGGACATCATGTGTCCTCATGTGTTATCTCTCATGGGACAGTTTTGTGGTGCCATTTTTCAATAGGACAATGCTCGTTCACACATGGCACGCGTCTGTATGAACTGTCATCATAATGTTGCGGTACTCCTGTGGCTAGTGAGACCCCCAGATCTGACGCCGATAGAATATGTTTGTGAACAGTTCTGACGCCAACACAGTCCTAGTAGGGTATCAAGAATTAGTTACAACATCTGTGCGCCATTTTGCCTCAGGAGAGAATACAACTTTATAACGCCCTTCCCAACGGAATAAATGCATGCATCCAGACCAGAGAGGGGCAGCAACGTCGTACAGATATGAGGGCTCATATTGCCAAGTTATTTATAAAAGTGAGATTATTTCGCAACCACTGAAATAACATCATATATTCTCTCAGCCCTTGAAGTTTCATTCCGGTTCATCCTCCCCTCCTGGTTTCTTTACTTTTCTTTGTGAGGCATGCAGTAGTGATACAGAAATAAAGCAGACGGATCTCTCGGAGCACTATAGTTATTTGCATCGAGGGTGGAAACTGGGGATCCAACAAGCCAATGGAGGGGACAGCATTACGTAGCGGTGCAGGATGTGTTGCGGTCCGTAATGGGGCCACGGACGGCGTTGCGCAAAGCCGCCAGGTTCAACAGTCTCGCCACAGCCATGAGCCTTCTGCTGCGGCCGTTCGCCCTACAGCTGTCTTTGCTCGCCAAAAAGCGCACTCATCGTGATCAGGCTTCTCTTACTCGAGAACGCAGCCATACTGTTGAAACGTAACTAAATTATATACGTTGCTTTCTTCCGGTGTTTTCTTTTTTTTTTTTTTTAATTGTCTGGCTTTCGCGACATGCCTTTACAGACATCCAAATAGTGGAATGTCATTTATGACGATTCGAAGGTAAAGACAAGACAACACATAGTCCTCGAGCGGAGAAAATTCTCGACGCTGCCAGGAATTGAACCCTGACCCCATCGCATGGCAATCCGCCAAGCTGACCGCGCAGCTACCGAGGCAGACGTTTCATCGTTTATACGTAGTATCACAACCTTTAGTCCAGATAATTCAAATAAAACTGGCCAGTCACCTGGGGTTGAAAAGAATGCATTTTTTCATTCGTCATCAGTGCTGTTACTATATAGCCCGAATTAGTACATACTGTGAATGATTTTCTAGCTGAACAAATATCTGTCTCAAAAGTTCAAAAACTCGTATTTACCACAAAGGCGCAGCGAAATGGTTTTCATCGCACAGCATGCTTCAGTACATCAAGTTAGATTCCGAACTATATCACAAATAATAGATACATTCATATGTGAACAAACTGTAACCAATCGGCTGACATGAATACTTGTTCAAAAATCTTAATAAACTCAGAAAATTAGAAGTATCACGAATACGTAACTGAGCGGAATACATCGGTATTCAGCTGGATACAACACGTTCACATATGGTGAATATTAATAAAAACGACAAAATGCAAAGACGGAATCCAGACTGAAAATGGAGGAAAAAAAGGTCTTATGAACATGTGTCCACAAATGCATTGTTGCCACCGTAGATGGCTCTGGCGAATAACAATTCGCCGCCCGCGGTGGCCGAGCGGTTCTAGGCGCTTCAGTCCGGAACCGCGCGACTGCTACGGTCGCAGGTTCGAATCCTACCTCGGGCATGGATGTGTGTGATGCCCTTAGATTAGTTAGGTTTAAGTAGTTCTATGTTCTAGGGGACTGATGACCTCAGATGTTAAGTCACATAGTGCTCAGAGCTCTTTGAACCATTTGAATAACAGTTCCTCTGACCACATGCCATGTGTTCCTAGGGTTTTGTAGGCCGTGTGATTGACGCAGGGTATTGTAAGGAGCAGAATGGTCCGGTATTCATGTCGAGAACAAGCCGAGATGGTGTTTGTGTCTGACCAAGTACATGGAAACGGTAGAGAGGCAGCACAGCTATACCAAAGCAAGTACCCTCACAGACAGCAACCCCATCATACAACATTTCAAACCCCTTTTGGGCGTTCGTGTGATCATGGGTCCTTCCAGCAGAAGAACGTGCAAGGAGATGGCGGACTGTGCGTACACCAGATATGGAACATATACTAGGATTCGTCTCAAAATCCTGTAGAACCCGTTCCTCCAAATCTGGTATATGCACAGTCCACAACCTGTGTGAAAGGAGCCATGATCACACAAACGCCGAAAAAGGACTCGAAATGTTGTGTGATGGTGTCTGTGACGGAATTTGTTTTGGTATAGGCGCGCTGCCTCTCGACCGTTCCCACCTACTTGGCCGTTCACAAACACCATCTCGGCTTCTTCCCTATACGAATACCCTACCGTTTTGCTGCTTACAGTTAGCTGCATCAATCATACAGCCTGCAACGCACAGTGAACACATGGCACGTGGTCAGAGGAACTGTGGAACTGTCAATCTTCAGCGCTATCTGCCGTGGCAACGATGATTTCCGGACAGAAGTTCACACGACCTTTTTCCCTCCTGTTCCAGTCAGGAAGCCATCCCTGCAATTTTTCGATTTTAGTAATATTCAGCTTGTATAATACGAGGGCCGTTCAGAAAGTAACCTCCAGTTGATTTAAAAAAATACACCAAGTTAAATAAAAATATTTTAATATATACATCTTACAACTACTTCTTTGCACTATTTTTCTACATAGTCTCCATAGCGATTGAGGCACTTATCGTATCTCTTCACAAGCTTTGAAATTCCTTCTGCATAAAAATCACCCGCTTGTGCCTGGAGCCAGCCTGTGACCGCATCTTTGAGCTCTTCGTCGTCATCAAACTGCTGTGACCCGAGCCATTTCTTCAAATGCATGAAGAGGTGATAATCACTTGGCGCCAGGTCTGGGCTGTAAGGTGGATGGTTGATAACGTCCCACTTGAAGGACTCAAGAAGGGCCGTTGTTCTGCGAGCAGAGTGAGGACGGGCGTTATCGTGCAAAAAAACGATACCGGAAGTCAGCATACCACGGCGTTTGTTCTGTATAGCCCGTCGTAACTTTTTTATTGTTTCACAGTACACGTCTTGATTAATGGTCGTACCACGTTCCATGAATTCAACCAACGACACCCCTTTGGCATCCCAAAACACCGTTGCCATCAGTTTTCTGGCAGAAAAATCTTGCGAGGCTTTTCTTGGTTTGGTAGGCGAATTTGAATGTGCCCACATCTTTGATTGTTCTTTTGTCTCAGGGTTCACGCACTTAATACAGGTTTCGTCACCAGTCACGATTCTGTTTAACAATGGTTCTCCTTCGTCCTCATAACGTGACAGAAAGTCTAATGCAGAGGCCATTATTTGAGTTTTCTGGTGGTCGGTAAGAATTTTGGGCACCCATCGTGCACAGAACTTACGGTAACCCAATCTTGCTGTCACTATCTCGTACAAGAGAGTCTTAGAAATCTGTGGAAAACCAGTAGACAACTCCGACATTGAGAAACGTCGATTTTCACGAACTTTTGCATCAACTGTCTGAACGAGTTCGTCAGTCACCAATGATGGTCTACCACTCCTCTCTTCATCATGAACGTTTTCTCGTCCACTTTTAAATAAACGTACCCATTCACGGACAACTCCTTCACTCATAACTCTTGGTCTGTACACGGCACAAAGCTCACGATGAATAGCTGCTGCAGAATATCCTTTGGCTGTAAAAAACCTTATGACAGCACGCACTTCACATTTGGCGGGGTTTTCTATTGCAGCACACATTTCAAACTGCCACAAAAACTAAACTAGCGTAGGTACGACGTTCACTCGACCACGGCTTGATGCCGACTGACCTGTTGAGTGCGTGAACGCACAGATGGCGTCGCTACTCCCCCCACAACCCGCACTGTGACCAATCGGAGGTTACTTTCTGAACCGCCCTCGTATATGGTGATCAGCCAGAACATTATGACCATCGACCCACTATCGATAGAAACCCATCCAGGCGATAGCAGTGGCACCTGGCAGGGAATGACTGCTAGTCAGACATGTGGACGGTGCACATAGCATCAGTGAACGTGCTGTCCGTGTGTAGAACGGGGAAGGGGTGCGATCTGTCTGAGTCTGAACTAGGGCAGATTGTGATGGCCTGGACGCTCGGCACGAGTATTTTGGAAAGTGCAAGACTTGTGCGGTGTTCGACGAGAGCTGTGGTGTCTCCAACACGTGACGAAACCCAGGTGAAACCACGTCCAGACGTCTTGGACATCGGCCGTCATCCTTCATTACAGATGTCGGACGTCGTAGGCTCGGCAGACTGGTAAAACAGGACAGCGGCGAACTATGGCGGAACTAATATCAGACTTTAATGATGGACAGAGCATAAGTGTGTCTGAACACACAGTGTACCGAATACTTCAAACGACGACCCTCCGCAGCCGACGACCCACGCATGCGCTAATGTTAACGTCACGACATCGACGACTATGACTGAAGTGGTTACGTGACCATTGGAACTGGATGTTGGCGCTGTACCAGAGCGTTGCACGGCCTGATGAAACCCGATACAATCTTCATCATGCCGATGGAAGGGCGCAAATCCGTCGTCTTCCAGGGAACAGCCCCTTGTCACCTGTACTGCAGGACAGAGACAAGCTGTTGGAGGCTACATTATGCTCTGGGGAACACTTACGCGTACATCCATTGGTCTAATGGAGATCTTGCAAGGTACGGTGGCGGCCAAGGAGTATCGTAAAATAGTTGCAGCCGGCCGCTGTGGCAGAACGGTTCTAGGCGCTTCAGTCTTGAACCGCGCGACCGCTGCGGTCGCAGGTTCGAATCCTGCATCGGGCATGCATGTGTGTGATGTCCTTAGGTTAGTTAGGTTTAAGTAGTTCTACGTCTAAGTGACTGATGACCTCAGATGTTAAGTCCCATAGTGCTTAGAACCATTTGAACACTAGTTGCAGAGCACGCACACCGCTTTTTGACGAGCATGTTTTCCGAGTGCAGTGTCATTTTTCAGCAAGATCATGCGCCATTTCTCAAGGCCAGGAATGTGATGTACTGGTACGAGGAGCACAGTGGCGAGTTCCAATTGATGTGCTAATCCACCGACTCGCCAGGTCTGAACCCGATCAAACACATCTGGGATGTGACAGAACGTGTCATCAGAGCTCATCGCCCCCTTTCCCGGAATTTCCGCGAATTAGGTGACGTGTGTACAGATGTGGCACCAACTTCCTCCAGCGACCTACCAAGGCCTCATTGTTTCCATGCCATGAAGCGTCGTCCCTGTTATCCGTGCGAAAGAACATACAGACTATTAGGTCGGTGGTTACAATGTTTTGGCTGATCAGTGAATATACAGGGTGGTCCATTGATAGTGACCGAACTAAATATCTCACGAAATAAGCATAAAACGAAAAAACTACAAAGAACGAAACTCATCTAGCTTGAAGGGGGAAACCAGATGGCGCTATGGTTGGCCCGCTAGATGGCACTGCCATAGGTCATACGGATACCAACTGCGTTTTTTAAAATAGGAACCCCCATTTTTATTACATGTTTTTGTAGTACGTAAAGAAATGTGAATGTTTCAGTTGGACCACTTTTCTCAATTTGTCATAGATGGCGCTGTAAAAGTCACAATCGTATACGTACGTGGTATCGCGTAACATTCCGCCAGTGCGGACGGTATTTGCTTCGAGATACATTACCTGTGTTAAAATAGACCATTTACCAACTGTGGAAAAGGTCGATATCGTGCTGATGTATGGGTATTGTGATCAAAATGCCCAACGGGCGTGTGCTATGCATGCTGCTCGGTATCCTAGATGACATCATCCAAGTGTCCCGACCGTTCGCCGGGTAGTTCCGTTATGTAAGGAAACAGGAAGCGTTCAGCCATATGTGAAACGTCAACCACGACCAGCAACAAATGATGATGCCCAAGTAGGTGTTTTAGCTGTTGTCGCGGCTAATCCGCACATCAGTAACAGACAAATAGCGCGAGAATCAGGAATCTCAAACACGTCGGTGTTGAGAATGCTACATCAACATCGATTGCACCCGTTCCATATTTCTGTGCACCAGGAATTGCATGGCGACGACTTTGAACATCGTGTACAGTTTTGCCACTGGGCACAAGAGAAATTACGGGACGATGACAGATTTTTTGCGCGCGTTCTATCTGGCGACGAAGCGTCATTCACCAACAGCGGTAACGTAAACCGCCATAATATGCACTATTGGGCAACGGAATATCCACGATGGCTGCAACAAGTGGAACACCAGCCACATTGGCGGGTTAATGTATGGTGTGGCATAATGTGACGAAGGATAATTGGCCCCCATTTTATCGATGGAAATCTAAATGATGCAATGTATGCTGATTTCCTACGTAATGTTCTACCGATGTTGCTACAAGATGTTTCACTGCATGATAGAATGGCTTGGTTCAAATAGCTCTGAGCACTATGGGACTTAACATCTGTGGTCATCAGTCCCCTAGAACTTAGAACTACTTAAACCTAACTCACCTAAGGACATCACACACATCTATGCCCGAGGCAGGATTCGAACCTGCGACCGTAGCGGTCACGCGGTTCCAGACTGAAGCGCGTAGAACCGCAGGGCCACATCGGCCGGCCTTATAGAATGGCGATGTACTTCCAACGTGATGGATGTCCGGCACATAGCTCGCGTGCAGTTGAAGCGTTATTGAATAGCATATTTCATGACAGGTGGATTAGTCGCCGAAGCACCATACCATGGCCCGCACGCTCACCGGATCTGACGTCCCCGGATTTCTTTATGTGGGGAAAGTTGAAGGATATTTGCTATCGTGATCCACCGACAACGCCTGACAACATGCGTCAGCGCATTGTCAATGCACGTGCGAACATTATGGAAGGCGAACTACTCGCTGTTGAGAGGAATGTCGTTACACGTATTGCCAAATGCACTGAGGTTGACGGACATCATTTTCAGCATTTATTGCATTAATGTGGTATTTACAGGTAATGATGCTGTAACATCTTGCGTTCTCAGGAATGATAAGTTCACAAATGTATATGTATCACATTGGAACAACCGAAATAAAATGTTCAAACGTACCTACGTTCTGTATTTTAATTTAAAAAACCTACCTGTTACCAACTGTTCGTCTACAACTGTAAGCCATGTGTTTGTGACTATTACAGCGCCATCTATCACAAAGGTAAAAAAGTGGTCCTACTAAAACATTCATATTTCTTTACGTACTACACGAATATGTAATAAAAATGGGGGTTCCTACTTAAAAAAACGCAGTTGATATTCGTTTGACCTATGGCCGCGCCATCTAGCGGGCCAACCATAGCGCCGTCTGGTTTCCCCCTTGAAGCTAGACAAGTTTCTTTCTTTGCAGTTTTTTCGTTTGACGCTTATTTCGTGAGATATTTGGCCCGCTCACTATCAATGGACCACCCTGTATATATATCTCTTGAAAGTTGAGAATGCAGCGCGTCTGTGGAACCCCATAGCCAGACCTACTACTTTGGAATGTACCAATTTCTCGCAGCTGTTGTTGTAGTAGGACGAAAGTGTTATGTGATGTGATGAGTGCAATATGGTCTGACGACGGCGCCCTCTTCTCAGTCTCTGTGGTACTGTCTGTCAAGTGGGAGATCTGAAAGTGATGCGATCTTCAAATCTATTTTACATCCAAATGATACAATTCTGGAAATGGTTTCCTTGTCCACACTTCATCTGCTAAGTCCTCTCTACAAATCCCAGGAGATTATGATAGGAATTTTGAATCAAGGTCTATGTTTATACAGGGTGGTCAGTCTGAAAAGCTAGTGAGGGTGTTGCAGCGTAGGTTGTGCTGAGAAATAGTTGTTAAGAAAAACATTCGATACATTGTGCCGATTTAGAGTTTATTAGCATTGAAGTTAGCGATCAGGCCATAGCACACGCAAGTTTATGCGGCCCGCCGGTCACTATTGTCAATTGTTCTCACAGTGTAGATGATAGGGCAAACGGCTGCTCAGTCTTTGGCTCGGATTTTACCCTTACTACTGCCCCATGTCCAATTTTTGTATCGCTCTCTTGTTCAGTTTTAGGAACCCAAAGAAAGAACACGTTTGTCGACACTGTTACTGGCTGGCAGCTTAAATTTGCACGCTCGACGGCCTCATTTAGCACAACATACCCTTATAAGCTTTTCAGACTGTTTTGACCAACCTATTTAACTTTGTGATCAATCAAAACATGTAACGACTTCAAAAGATGTTAAAACTCGACATGTTTTATAAATAGCTCAAAAATTATGGCAGATATTTGTCAACTGAGAACACCAACAGGACTCGCTCTACTGCCAGCACTGTCTGCATCCAGGAGGCAAAGTAGCCACACCGCGCAATAAATTAGCCACCCCAGGGAGACATCGTGTTAGGCAGCCTCTGGCCTTGATAACGGTCCCAGTTAGACGAAGAAAAGAGTCCACGCGTTTCTTCAGGTATGCAATGTCCAGCTGAAGCCAGTCATTGATGGTTAGATCCCGTTCAGGTACGAAACTGTGGGGATGTTTATTGCTACATTTCATCCGTTGTTCCAAATTGCCCTACATATTTTATATGCTATCAAGATCGGGTGTTTTGGCGGGCCAGTCGATATGTTACAGCAAGCCCAAGTGTTCGTCAAATCAAGAGCGTGCGCATGCAGCCCTGTGGTCATGACTGTTGTCATCTTGAAAGACGACATTCTACACTTCGCACTCATAGTGAAGATCTAGAAGAAACCGTGACATTTGGCCACCAAGAGTGTTGAAACAAGCATCCTGGTTCATGTTCACGGTAAATTAGTGAGTGGGTCCAAGTCATGGAAAAAGAAAAAAAAAACCGCTGTGAAACTATCACTGAACTACTTCCGTCATGAACTACAACGTCCTCACACTGCCGGTCGAAACCATCATTGTGCCCTAGGTGCCTTTCATCACTGGAAAAGAAACAAAATCGTAATTAACAGGATTACTCTAGGCACCCCACCAATCAACTATCCAGTTTCCGTGTTGTTTGTGGCTCTGAAGATGAGCACTTTACGTGCTACACTGATCAATGGCCTTTTGCGAGGTAACCGACTCCAAATGTCTATTACATGTAGTTTCCTTCGCTGGAAACCTTTATTCGTAGGCAGCAGCAATTGCTGTCGGGTTTGCAAATGATTATCGTTGATAAGGCGATAGAGTCTTTCTGGCCCTATCGGTTAGGATCTTTTTACGACCACTGTCCATACTCCGTGTTATATGATTACGAGTGGTACATGGTTCCTTGTAGACACGTTTAACAGTCAACCTTCGTACAACAGCACATCAGGTAACTTTATTCACAGTGTGGACTTGTTGCCACACTAAGACGTAAGGACATCGACACACCCTATTCCACTGTTTCCTTACAACAGACTGTCACATACACACAGCTTCACTGCCGTCACTTACGTCAGCGGTGGGGGGGGTCAGTCGACTGCGTAGTAGCAGTTTAACAACATCTACAGCTCTCTAAAGAGGACAGAGTGTTGTTAGAAGGGAGAGATTAATATTTTGGCCCTTGAGCTTAGAAGAGTCTCGTTTAATTACAGAAGCGGCCCAAAGATCATCTTAAAACACAGTGCCTTTTGTTCACTCGAAGCCTTTATTTCGACCGCTGTCGTGACATGCACGATATGGTTAGAGAGAGATAATAATCTTACCAAATTTAAATGCGGATGATGAAATGACTTACGCGGGGGAAGTAAAAAGTGAAACAGGATCCTTTCACTTCCTTTGAATTTGTGATGTAACGTTATTTTTCGGTAATGTGTTGCAAGGAGAGTACCACTTCGGGCTGTTGTAGCTAGATGCGTCTCTGTCTTGACTTCAGAGATATCATTCACAAAAAAGTAAGTAAGCACACTTCACTGTGGGGCAGAACCCACTGGCACAGTTGTGACACCCCCATTCTGGAGGGGCGGGATCAGAACTCCATCCAGGTTTAATTTCCCCGCAGTTTCCCTTAAATGATTAAGGTGATTGCAATGCACAACTGCGTTCGGCCATCCACATTAACTTCTCCATGATTTCCTTACTCCACGTTAGCCGAATGGCAGAATGATTCCTTCGAGGAGAACAAAGTCAGTTTTCTTCCCGATCCTTGTCTCAGGTGAGCCTGTGCTCCATCCTTAATGATCTTTTCAACGACAGTACATTAAACCCAAATCTCACACCATTCTTTTTTTTCGGAAGATAATAGAACTTACATAACTGTGGTCCATTGTATTGCCAGAATTCAATATGAAGCTCAACTTCCTCTAGTGCTATGCTGTTCAGAAGTTAATCATCGAATAAAAAGAAGGGAGATTACGATTTAACGTACTCGTGTTATTGACTAATTTCTTCTTCTGGGGGATTACTTAAATGACTAGTTGAGGGTCCTATGAATGCATGCTGACTGAAGCCTCTCAGAGCAGAGATGAGAGAGCCAACGTCGAGTCATTAGTCCACAGAGGCCAGGGGTCCTTTTCAAAGTGTGTGTGCCGCTCCCTATGAGGGGGAGGGGGGGAGGGCGAGATGCGTGTTACGAAGCTGCAAGGCCGGTGTATTGAGTTTGAGCAGAGGGCTGCCGGACAGACACCGTCTGTGCTTCCTCAGACGGCGATAGTACTTATGTCCTTAGTGAAATGAGGTTACTCAGAAACAAAAGATTATTTCTAACATGCCGTATCAGCCAGCATCAGGGGCGCGTCGCGATATTATCCCCACAAGCTATCAGCCACAGGGCATGCAGAATTTTAAAGAACTGAGCCCTGCAAGAGTCTTGTAATCTGGCAAACGCTGGGCTAGGGACAGTTTAGAGATAATATTTAAGAGATGGAATGTGAAGAGGCTCTCCTGCACATTTGTGCTTGGTAGTGTAGCGCTCAGCTAACGAAGATTACTGATTTGTGCTAAGAAACAGTGTGAGAACCTACCACAGGTTAAAGTAAATAAATTCTGGAATGAGAGACTGGAGCTCAACTCTGCGTACGTGGAGAAGGTCTTATTGGTTGTGGTATGAAATAGGGAAAAAAATGGTTCAAATGGCTCTGAGCACTATGGGACTTAACATCTGAGGTCATCAGTCCCCTAGAACTTAGAACTACTGAATCCTAACTAACCTAAGGACATGACACACATCCATGCCCGAGGCAGGATTCGAACCTGCGACCGTAGCAGTCCCGCGGTTCCGGACTGCAGCGCCTAGAACCGCGGCCGGCTAGGAAGTATATTTTGCCTCTAGCGAAATATGCTTCTAAATCCTTACATGTGTCCTCCAGCCATTCCTGCTTAGTCACTTTGCACATCCTAAGAATCTCATTTTTTATGCGTTTGTATTCCTTTTCGCCGGCTTCATTTGCTGCATTTGTATAGTTCTCTCCTTTCCTCGATGAAATTCAGTATCTCCTGTGTTACCCAAGGGTTTCTACTAGGCCTCGTCTTTTTATCTATTTAACCCTCTGCTGCCTTCACTATTTCATCTCTTACAGCTACTCACTCGTCTTCTAATGTATTTCTTTCCCCTGTTCTAATCAACCGTTGCCTAATGCTCCCTCTGAAACTATCAAAAACTTCTGGTTCCTTCAACGTATTCAGATCCCATCTCCTTAATTTGCAATCTCTTCATATTTAATCTTCAGTTCATAACCAATAAATTGTGGCCAGAGTCGACATTTGTCCGTGGAAATGTTTCACAGTTTAAAATCTTGTTCCGAAATGTCTGTGTTACCATTTTGTAATCAGTCTGAAACCTTCTGGTGTCTCCGGGTCTCTCCCGCGTGTATACCCTCCCTTCGTGATTCTTAAACCAAGTGTTAGCGATGATTAAACTACGCCCTGTGCAAAATTCTACCAGGCGGCTTTCTCTTTCACTTCTTTTCTCCAGACCATACTCACCTACTATTTTTCATTCCTTTCCTCTTTCTACTACCGAGTTCCAGTCCCCCATCACAATTAAATTTTCGTCTCCTTTAACTATCTGAATAATTTCTTATCTCATCATACATTGCTTCAATATCTTAATGATCTGCGGAGCTAGCCGCCATATAACTTTATAGAACTGTGATAGGTGTGGGCTTCGTGTCTATTTTGGCCACGATAATGCGTTCGCTACGCTGTTTATCTTAGCTTATCGGAAATCCTTTTTTCTCATTTATTATTAAACCCACTCCTGTATTACCCCTATTTTATTTTGTATTTATAACCTTGTATTCACTTGACCAGAAGTTCTGTTCCTCCTGCCACTGAACTTCACTAATTCCCACTATATCAAACTTCAACCTCCCTTCTGAAATTTTCTAACCTGCCTTCCCGATTAAGGAATCTAACGTTGCACGCTCCGATTCGCAGAAGGCCACTTTTGTTTCTCTGGAAGACGACATCCTCCTGAGTAGTTCCAGCCCGGAGATTTTATGAATGTAATTGTCCCCTATTATTTGTGCACTATAGTTTAAACTGACGTCTACAGGGACTAATAAACAGGGCTTTATAGCGAATATTGTTCCATTCAGTAGTTTGAAATATTCCCTGCCTTATTGTCATTTTGAGTTAAGCACTCATACTTCATGTATGTTAGGTCCACCCCTGTTTAATTCAGTTCACTAACTAAACCATTGCGTGACACCCGTAATTAAATTCAAATGATCCTATGGGAAGCGATCTGTTTTTCGGTAAAGTCACTCGATACAGGTCATTCTAACATTTACGGTGGTATGTCGATCGCTCAGCCGTGACCTTGCATAAAATATCCCGCAGTTCAGTTAACGTGACATCTACATCTGCAACAAATACCCAAAGACTTCAGAGACGCGCTGCTATGGTCGTAACACATTGATATAACACATACGAAAGGGTACTAGAAATGCTCGTGGAACATTTATACGACTCTTCGAAAGAAAGACGACATAACTCTCGCGAAAATCCGTTGTTTGCTTTCAGAGAACCTGTATTTTAAGAACACAGTACGACAAATGTGCTCTCACCATCGTATGCCTTGTGGAATGATCGTGAAATCAGACAAGTGAAATAAGGGACGCATATGAAGGTATGCGTATAGCCATACTCACTCGTTCAGTTCGCAAATGGAATGGGACAGAAAATCGGTAACTTTGGTACCAAGTACCCTCTGCCATGCACTGTACGCTGGCTTGCGTAGTACATATATATGTAGATGTAGCCGCTACCGCTTGCTACCAAATGTAACACAACCATCAAAACCATTGTGCCACCTCTCTCGGTTTGTCATCGTATGGTGACGTCATATTTCTTCGTCTGCTTTAAGTTTGTAACTCTTCTAGTTCTCCCCAGATCATACATATTAAACGTGACACTGTAACGTATTACATTTCACGTTGACGGCAACTTTACTACGTAGCAAGCCACAGTCCAGAACGTAGCCCGTTATTACCAGTTCAGGCTCCGTAAATTCCCGACAGCGATATTTAGCACCGACAAGACCGAATATAGCTACCGACGAGGCGTAATTGCCTGTCATTCACAGTTAATCACCTGCAGACAATGACACGGACCGCTCAACGTTCCTTTACAGTCCTTTATATAAATTTAAATTAGCCTATGCTCTTACTTCATTCCTCAATTCTACTCATTTATACGGAGTGATTCAGCTGTCCCTACTGCTGTCGTTTTACGCAACCCTCATTGTTGTATCTGGCCTTCAAAAACAACGCGCAGGACTTTCATATTCTCTCGCTCCTACAGAAAAAATGAACAGAGCCTTTCTTTGAAGGAAATTTAATGTAGTTAACTTTTGTTCCAGGAGACGTTTCCGCTGGAGGCCACGATTTCCGAGTTATTCGAGGAAAACATAGAAAAGTGACGGTCAAACGCACCTCCACCCCGACACTCATCTCTCACCAGTCAGGATGTCTGGTAATTTGTTCGTCGTACTCCGTCTCATCACAGTACAAAAGTTTCCGAGCACACGAACTGTTCCCGATATTCGACTTTTCTTCTGTTCTATCGACTGGGCTGTTAAGCCACCAGCTTAGTCGGCTATTTCACTAGCAATATTAATTTAAACGTGCCCATGAGGGTAATGGAAGAAAAATGCGTTTTGTAAACGTGAGGCTAAAGCGAAGTACATAGACAATTCGGTCCAAACTTAATCCTTACAAGCATAGTAGTTTCCTACTCAGAAGATCTGACGAATACAATCACGTAATTGGTTATTTTATGCTGCTCAAATTCACAAAACTGTTAGCTAAAATTTACACAAACGTCACTTTTACAATTTGTAATTGCCAGACTAAGCTGGTGGCGTATTAAGACCAGTCAGTGCAGACCAAAAAAAGAGGGAATGTGAGAAATAATTCGAGCAGTTGTAAGTTTTTGTACAGTTATAGGGGGGAGTACATACTTAGAAGTCCTGACCAATGGGAGCTAAGTGTGAAAGTGGGGGTGCGTCTGAAGGACACTTTTGTAAGTTTTTCTTGAATAACTCGAAAACTATGATCTCTAATGGAAACATATCCGTACACAAAATTTAACTAAATTAAATTTCTTATAAAAAATGTCCTGGTCATTTTGCAGTAGGACTAATAGTTGGCGCGTCGCGAGCGAGAGAATATGAAAATCTCGCGCCTGGTATTTGAAGCCCAGGTATAACATTGCGGGTTGCACAAAACACCGCTATTGGTGTATATCATTTCTGGGTTTGAATAAACTACAAGTTTCATTTCATTTGATCGCTCCCTTCATGGCGCTAGTGATACAAATTACTAGAAATGAAAGAAGTTCCTCATTATAAATGTTTGCGTAGTGGGCACCAAAACACGTTTAAGAAGTCGAGTGAAGGGTTAAATTAGAATGTTTATCAGCAAACATGTAGAGCCTGATGACACAACATTTCAGTTGTGCCAACAACTATGCCAGCCTCAACTGACTGGTCTGAGTGACGTAAGAAATATCGTAATTTAGGCATATCAGGCCCCTCTAGTTTGTTCTTGCAAGGCAGACACTGTAGACATAGAGGGCTTTAGAGACTAGTGTAGCTGGACAACATTAGTTGTGGCGTTTTTGTAGGAATCATCCTCGTCCGCAGCTCAGATGATTAAGACTCTGTAGCCTCTCACCCAGCACATACTGTGCGCAAAGTTATTCTCCAAAGCGAAATCCGGATCGAATAACCTCACCGACATCCAGTCCTTACGGTGGTGATAAGACACGTTACGAAAGTAGATTGAGACGTGTTGAAACGTGTTTCATTACTTAAACAACGAATGTTCTACAGCAGGCTCGTTGAGTCGGAAAAAGAAAGCTTACAAAAATCCAGACACTTCGTTCACAAAATGTTTCTGTGTGATTAAAATGAGTTATTGAGTTACAGAGATGTCGACTGAGCAGAGTGAGTTACATTACGATCTACACAACACCTCCTCAGATTCCACGTAATCGTAATGTTTCCTTTTTCAAAGACACAGGCTGTCTTGAGTATTTAGCAGAATAAATGCATACCGCACCGTCTGGCAATGCCAGTTGTCCCGGCTCCCAGATGTCAATAATAAAGAAAACAAATTTTCGCTTCGCACAAAGTCTAGCTATCGACCTGACAGGTTTCCTATTATAGTGCCTTAAAAGAGAGTAGAGTTGCTGGATACACTGAGACCTTGCGAAATCCTAATCGCAATTGACTTGTTAGCATAAGAATTAATGTCTCAGATTCTTCGGTCAATTCTCAAAAACCGATGGGCACATGTGTGCAGTTAGTAGACTGTACAGAAACTGTTTTCAGCCGACCTGAGAGTTTTTGCAGTCTGTTTGCATGTAACCTACTTGAAAACTACGGAAACACTTTGGTAATTGTGTTAGTGATACAGCATTGCTGATTCACATGAGAAGCCTTACACAGGGCGAAACGGTTAAGACATAACAACGATATAATCTGCTTGACAATGTTCAGATAATTATGTATCTCTGTGTAATGAATGTGCTATATAGCGAGGGCAATATAAACACGTTTTGCATCGCCCCGGTTCCCAGAACTACTGAAGATAGACGTTGACTGTGGATATTTTATCACAGACACAGTCCCTTTGCCTGTTCAGAGCTGTCACTAAACCCGCCCAAAGCAGCGCCTATAAGACGGAGGGGGTCCGACAGCCGATCAGTTCCAGTCATTCCACCAGGAAGGAGGTACACGGCTAGTTTTGTCTGCATTTCAACCACGCCTAGACAGTCAATACTGCGATTCGATCGCGTGCGCATTGTTACTTTGTGACAGGAAGGGCTCTCAACAAGAGAAGTGTCCAGGCGTCTCGGAGTAAGCAAAAGCGATGTTGTTCGGACTTGGAGGAGATACAGAGGGAGTGGAACTGTTGATGACATGTCTCGCTCAGGCCACCCAAGGGCTACTACTGCAGTGGATGACCGCTACCTACGGATTATGGCTAGGAGGAACCCTGACAGCAACGCCACAATGTTGAATAATGCTTTTCGTGCAGCCAGAGGACGTCGTGTTACGACTCGAACTGTGCGCAACAGGCTGCATGATGCGCAACTTCACTCCCGACGTCCATGGCGAGGTCCAGCTTTGCAACCACTACACAATGTAGCGCGGTACAGATGGGCCCAACAACATGCCGAATGGACTGCTCGGAACTAGCATCACGTTCTCTTCACCAATGAGAGTCACATATAGCTTCAACCACACAATCGTCGGAGACGTGTTTGGTGGTAACCCGGTCAGGCTGAACGCTTTAGACACACTGTCCAGCGAGTGCAACAAGGTAGAGGTTCCCAGCTGTTTTGGGGTGGCATTATGTGGAGCCGACGTACGCCCCTGGTGGTCATGGAGGGCACCATAACGGCTGTACGATACGTGAATGCCATCCTCCGACCGATAGTGCAACCATATCTGCAGCATATTGGCAAGGCATTCGTCTTCATGGACGACAGTTCGCGTCCCCATTGTGCACATCTTGTGAATAACTTCCTTCGGGATAACGACATCACTCGACTAGAGTGGCCAGCATGTTCTCCAGACATGAACCCTATCGAACGTGCCTCGAATAGATTGAAAAGGGCTGTTTATGGACGACGTGACCCACCAACCACTCTGATGGATCTACGCCGAATTGCCCTTCAGGAGTTGGACAATCTGGACCAACAGTGCCTTGATGAAATTGTGGATAGTATGCCACGACGAATACAGGCATGCATCAATGCAAGAGGACGTGCTACCGGGTATCACAGGTACCGGTGTGTACAGAAATCTGGACTACCACCTCTGGAGGTCTCGCTGTATGGTGGTACAACATGCAATGTGTGGTTTTCATGAGCAATGAAATGGGCGGAAATGATGTTTATGTTGATCTCTATTCCAATTTTCTGCACAGATTCCGGAACTCTGGGAACCGAGGTGATGCAAAACTTTTTTTGATGTGTGTAGTTTTCTTTTCCAACGCATAGTATTCAAATGGCTCTGAGCACCATGGGACTTAACATCGTACAGTATTACCTAGTATCATTGGCACAGAGGTGTGGTACTAGTAAATTGAATGAACAAACACAGTGTCTACAATAGGCATTTCACCTAAAGTGACCAGTACTCCTGGAGTGTTACTCCAACATTACATTCTATGTACCTATTTACTTGTATAATTAGTTTCGTTTTCGGATACTTCGTCATTTGACATTAATAATACTTAGGAGTCATAATTCAGGAAATAGAAGTAACATTTATAAGGAGAGCTGTGAACATAATTATGTGTTAATATACCATATTCACAGTGTAACTATTTAGAAGCGAAATAATTTACGTTTCAGTAGTTCACTCTTTTTTAAATCCTATAACATACGTTAATCAAGTACGAAGAATAAAAGTAACGACACTAGAAAAAGTTAGGAGTGCAGTGAGGTGAAGTATAAATTAATCAACTAAAACATTATGACCACCGACCTACTACGATATAAAACGTCCATGCAACTGCAGCGTCACCTGGCGAGGACAGGCACGGTGCCTGTAGTAGCAGTGAGTGGGCAGTCTGTGTGCAGAATGTGGAATGCTCGCGATCTAACTGAGTTCGACCGAGGGTAGACTGTGATAGCCGGGAGGCTCGGCTCGAACATTTCGGAAACTCCACGACTAGTCGGTGTTCGAGGAGTGCTGTGGTGCCTTCAACACGTAGCGGAACCAAGATGAAACCAAGTTCAGACGTCATGGGGTCGCAGATATAGGACGTCGTAGGCTGGGCAGACTGGTAAAACAGGACAGGGGCAGAGTACAAGTGTGTCTGAACACACAGTGCACCGAACACTCCTAACGACGGGCCTCCGCAGCTGACGACCCATGCATGTGCGAATGTTAATACCAGGACACCTACAACTACGAGGTGCATTCAAGTTCTAAGGACTCCGATTTTTTTTTCTAATTAACTACTCACCCGAAATCGATGAAACTGGCGTTACTTCTCGACGCAATCGCCCTGCAGACGTACACATTTTTCACAACGCTGACGCCATGATTCCATGGCAGCGGCGAAGGCTTCTTTAGGAGTCTGTTTTGACCACTGGAAAATCGCTGAGGCAATAGCAACACGGCTGGTGAATGTGCGGCCACGGAGAGTGTCTTTCATTGTTGGAAAAAGCCAAAAATCACTAGGAGCCAGGTCAGGTGAGTAGGGAGCATGAGGAATCACTTCAAAGTTGTTATCACGAAGAAACTGCTGCGTAACGTTAGCTCGATGTGCGGGTGCGTTGTCTTGGTGAAACAGCACACACGCAGCCTTTCCCGGACGTTTTTGTTGCAGTACAGGAAGGAATTTGTTCTTCAAAAGATTTTCGTAGGATGCACCTGTTACCGTAGTGCCCTTTGGAACGCAATGGGTAAGGATTACGCCCTCGCTGTCCCAGAACATGGACACCATCATTTTTTCAGCACTGGCGGCTACCCGAAATATTTTTGGTGGCGGTGAATCTATGTACTTCCATTGAGCTGACTGGCGCTTTGTTTCTGGATTGAAAAATGGTATCCACGTCTCATCCATTGTCACAACCGACGAAAAGAAAGTCCCATTCATGCTGTCGTTGCGCGTCAACATTGCTTGGCAACACGCCACACGGGCAGCCACGTGGTCATCCGTCAGCATTCGTGGCACCCACCTGGATGACACTTTTCGCATTTTCAGGTCGTCATGCAGGATTGTGTGCACAGAACCCACAGAAATGCCAACTCTGGAGGTGATCTGTTCAACAGTCATTCGGCGATCCCCCAAAACAATTCTCTCCACTTTCTCGATCATGTCGTCAGACCGGCTTGTGCGAGCCCGAGGTTGTTTCGGTTTGTTGTCACACAATGTTCTGCCGTCATTAAACTGTCGCACCCACGAACGCACTTTCGACACATCCATAACTCCATCACCACATATCTCCTTCAACTGTCGATGAATTTCAGTTGGTTTCACACCAGGCAAATTCAGAAAACGAATGATTGCACGCTGTTCAAGTAAGGAAAACGTCGCCATTTTAAGTATTTAAAACAGTTCTCATCCTCTCCGCTGGCGGTAAAATTCCATCAGCCGTACGGTGCTGCCATCTCTGGGACATATTGACAATGAACACGGACTCATTTTAAAACAATGCGCATGTTTCTATCTCTTTCCAGTCCGGAGAAAAAAATCGGAGGCCTTAGAACTTGAATGCACCTTGTACGACTGAAATGGGCACGTGACCTTCGGCACTGGACGTTGGCGCAGTGGCAGAGCGTTGTGTGGTCTGATGAATCCCAATACCGTCTTCCTCATGCCAATGGGAGAGCGCGAATCCGTCGTCTTCCAGGGCAACAGCTCCTTGACACCTGTACTATGGGAAGGAGACAAGCTGGCGGCGGAATACTCACGTGGGCATCCACGGGTCCAGGGGAGCTTGTAAAAAGTACCATGACGGCCAAGGACTATCAAACTGGTTGCAGACCATGTACACCCCTTCATGATGATCATGTTTCCCTGGCATATTTCACCAAGATAATGCGCCATATCACAAGGCCAGGAGTGTGATGGAGTGGTTCGAGGAACACAGTGGCGACGTCCAGTCGATGTGCTGGTCACCCAACTCGCCATATCTGAACCCGATCAAACGCATATTGGATGTGACTGAACGTGGCGTCAGAGCCCATCTCTCTCCTCCTCGGAATTTTCGTGAATTATGTGACTTGTGTGTGCAAATGAGGTGCCAGCTCCCTCCAGTGACCTACCAAGGCTTCATTGCTTCTATGCTACAACGCGTCGCCGCTTTTATCGCTGCCAAAGGTGGATGTTCCGGCTATTAGGTAGCTGGTCATAATGTCCAGGCTGATCAGTGTAACATAAACCGCAAAATGTATAGTTCTAGGCAAAAACAAAAAAAAAAATCTATATAGCACTATTTTTTAAATGCAAAACATTGCTGCGACTGGCTGTTTCAGCACAAGTCATATCATTACCGAATGTGGTTACCTGGAGCAACGAATGACAAAACTAACTTTTTTGAAGTATGAAATGTTGTTGTTGTTGTGGTCTTCAGTCCTGAGACTGGTTTGATGCAGCTCTCCATGCTACTCTATCCTGTGCAAGCTTCTTCATCTCCCAGTACCCACTGCAGCCTACATCCTTCTGAATCTGCTTAGTGTACTCATCTCTTGGTCTCCCTCTACGATTTTTACCCTCCACGCTGCTCTCCAGTACTAAATTGGTGATCCCTTGATGCCTCAGAACAGGTCCTACCAACCGATCCCTTCTTCTAATCAAGTTGTGCCACAAACTCCTCTTCTCCCCAATTCTATTCAATACCTCCTCATTAGCTATGTGATCTACCCATCTAATCTTCAGCATTCTTCTGTAGCTTCTTCGGAAGCTTCTATTCTCTTCTTGTCTAAACTATTTATCGTCCACCTTTCACTTCCATACATGGCTACACACCATACAAATACTTTCAGAAACGACTTCCTAACACTTAAATCAATACTTGATGTTAAAAAATTTCTCTTCTTCAGAAACCCTTTCCTTGCCATTGCCAGTCTTCATTTTATATCCTCTCTACTTCGACCATCATCAGTTATTTTGCTCCCCAAATAGCAAAACCCCTTTACACTTTAAGTGTCTCATTTCTTAATCTAATTCCCTCAGCAACACCCAACTTAATTCGACTACATTCCATTATCCTCGTTTTGATTTTGCTGATGTTCATCTTATATCCTCCTTTCAAGACACTGTCCATTCCGTTCAACTGCTCTTCCAAGTCCTTTGCTGTTTCTGACAGAATTACAATGTCATCGGCGAACCTCAGAGTTTTTATTTCTTCTCCATGGATTTTAATACCTACTCCGAACTTTTCTTTTGTTTCCTTTACTGCCTGCTCAATATACAGATTGAATAGCATCGGGGAGAGGCTACGACCCTGTCTCACTCCCTTCCCAACCGCTGCTTCCCATTCATGTCCCTCGACTCTTATAACTGCCATCTGGTTTCTGTACAAATTGCAAATAGCCTTTCGCTCCCTGTACTTTACCCCTGCCACCTTCAGAATAAATAATGGCTGTGCAAATGTGGTATAGCACAAGTTACATAATTATTGATTAACAAAACAGCGCTTATAGCAGTGTGTAATTATAGTAATGTTTTCTATGGGATCCACAGGAAGGATATCACATTTTAATTACAAAGCAGTTCCGAGGGAGAGAAGAGTCTACACTGAAGGAGAAAGTATGTGAGATTCAGGTCCATAGACCGAAGTTGCCACTCCAAGATCTCAACTGCTTGCTGTTGAAGATATTTTTATACCAAATGCGCCATGGTTGATCGTAGATTATCCTGTTCCAGAACGAAATTATCATTTATAACAAAGCCATTAGGATGTAGATAAGCAACAAACGCACCACCTCTACAGACATTCGTATTTGGGGTTGCACGGAGCTTTGTTCGCTAAATGGATAGGTTGAGGTTAAATAGAGGAGAGTTACAATTAGACTTCTGCTACTTGAGCCAGTGTAGGATGGAAACTATTTATCGTAGGGGTACTCAACATACAGGAATGATGTTTAGACTGGGCGCTATAGAAATTGCGTTGTTGGCAATATTAGTGCCATGAGTTGCCGCTAGGCGCCAGTACTGGTACATCGCGACGTAGTATCAGTGTCCTTTAAAGCCGCAGAGAGTCAACATGGGTCTGGACAAGGTGAGCAGGGCTTTACTCGTAAAGAAGTTTCATCAAAACAACAATAGTAGTACTGCTCTTCTTCCCGTGTATCGACCCTTTAAACGAATATGTATCTGTCCTCTATCAGCACTGGGGTAGAAGAATATGACTGGGAAGTTTGAATTAACTGGTGATTCGGGAATTGCTCGTGGGAGAGACCGACAGCCAACTGCTCCTCAAATAGTTGAAGTTCCTGTTGCCATGGCCGAGAATGCTGGACGCATTGTGGGATCTTCAACAGTGCACCAGCTGTGTCTGTGGTGTCACCGCCAGACACGACGCTTGCTAGGTGGTAGCTTAAATCGGCCGCGGTCCATTTAGTACATGTCGGACCCGCGTGTCGCCACTGTGTGATCGCAGACCGAGCGCCACCACAAGGCAGGTCTCGAGATACGGAATAGGACTCGCCCCAGTTGTACGACGACTTTGCTAGCGACTACACTGACGAAACCTTTCTCTCATTTGCCGAGAGACAGTTAGAATAGCCTTCAGCTAAGTCTATGGCTATGACCTAGCCAGGCGCCATTTGTAACATTGCATGTACCTCAAGATAGAGTCTCACTTGTATCATCAAGAATGCTGTATACCAAAGGACGATATAAAAGTTAAGTGTTCTAGTAGCTACGTTCTTTTCTTTATCACATTCATTACGAATCCTGTTTCAGACCTCTATCTAGCCTACGTGAGATTACGCGTGCCTTTCGGCTACTTCAGTGTGGCGTAGCTGTCTTGTTACACCACAACAGTGTCACTACCGCTGTACATTCTATGGTCCACTGTTCGAAAAGTGCTGCCAACAGTTGTGAAATGGTATCTCTAGAGGGCTTCCAGGCTGTCGTGGATGTATTTGGCCATCACATTGAGTAACGTTTCTAACTTGGAACATAAACATGGTACGCAATTAAAAAATGTTACCCGCTCATGTGGAAATTTCAAATGTGTTTCTTTCAATGGTTTATTCGTTATTATTCTTCTGCATGGCCTTAAAAATGTTACCACAAAGTTCCATTGTCCTACGACTACTCCTTTTTCATTGGAGCCCTCTCAAGTAGCGAAAGTTCCATTATAACCGCCCTGTATGGTCGGAAATGACGAAACGTGATCGTAGGAAGAACAGGTTTTCTAGTCAGGTGAGTACAGTAGTAGGAGAAAAGCAGGAGCAGGCCTAATAATGAACAAGAAAATATGAATATGCAAGAACTACTACGAACAGCATAATGAACGGATTATGATAGCCACGAGAGATGTAGAGCTCCGACCAACCACAACAGTGAATGTATATTTGCTTACTTGCTTCGCATATGAACAGGAGATTGAAACAATGTATAATAAGATGAAAGAAACTATTCAGTAGAGAGAGAGACAAAAATTTAGTTTGTGAGTGATTGGATTATTTTGCATAGAGCCTCTTATAAGCATTGCTGACACTCGGCTCAAGTATCATGACAGCTGCAGACACCGGAAGGTTTCAAATACATTCTTTTTCTGTCGTCTGCAGCCACAAAAGATAACATCAAGTATTATAAGGCATTTCTACAAGACTTTTTTGTAGCCCAGCTGCTTTCCGTGATTTCACTAAACTGTTCCAGGCAAATGCTGGGATGGATCCTTTGAATCGCACGGCCGATTATCTTCCCCTTTCTTAAGGATAATCTGAGCTTGTGCTCCGTCTCTAGTGACACTGATGTCGACGCTAATCTTCCTTCCTTTCTAGCCACCTGCCTTCACTCTTTCCATTTGCTGTCCTTCTTTTGTTCATCGTGGAAGCCCTTAAAGTTGCTGGTCAGTGATCTATATTTTGATCTATTAGAGATATCTTCCTGATTCGTTCCAAAGCTCATGAGACCCTTCCTTACTCCCTTGAACCATTTACCAGAGACTTTATGTATGTTGTCTAGTACATTAAAGTCTACTCCGTTAGTCGGGTTGCATCCATCCTAAGCAGATATGCGTAGCACTTCAGTCGTCGTTTCCTGTAACTCTGAGGAAATGAGATAGTAAAAGTAGTAGATGAGTTTTGTTGTTTGGGTAGTAAATTAATTCCAGGTTCGCAGGAGAGCTTCTGTAAAGTTTGGAAGGTAGGAGACGAGATACTGGCAGAAGTAAAGCTGTGAGTACCGGGCGTGAGTCGTGCTTCGGTAGCTCAGATGGTAGAGCACTTTGCCCGTGAAAGGCAAAGGTCCCGAGTTCGAGTCTCGGTCGGGCACACAGTTTTAATCTGCCAGGAAGTTTCATATCAGCGCACACTCCGCTGCAGAGTGAAAATCTCATTCTGGAAACATCCCCCAGGCTGTGGCTAAGCCATGTCTCCGCTATATCCTTTCTTTCAGGAGTGCTAGTTCTGCACGGTTCGCAGGAGAGCTTCTGTAAAGTTTGGAAGGTAGGAGACGACATACTGGCAGAAGTAAAGCTGCGAGTAACGGGCGTGAGTCGTGCTTCGGTAGCTCAGATGGTAGAGCACTTGCCCGCGAAAGGCAAAGGTCCCGAGTTCGAGTCTCGGTCGGGCACACAGTTTTAATCTGCCAGGAAGTTTCAGTAAATTAATTGATTATGGACTAAATAGATACGATATAAGATATAGACTGGCGACAGCAAGAGAAGTGTTTCTGTAAAAGAGAAGTTTGTTAACATCGAATGCAAATTTAAGTGTTAGGAAGCGTGGACTATACGCAATTAGACAAGAAGAGAATAAAAGCCTTTAAAATGTGGTGCTACAGAAGAATGCTGAAGATTGGATAGGTACATAGCGTAACTAATGAGGAGGTATGGAACAGAATTGGGGAAAAAAGAAATTTGTGGCATAACTTGATTAAAAGAAGGGATCGGTCGATATGACACATTCTGAGACATGAAGGAATCGCCAATTTAGTATTGGAGGGAAGTGTTGGTATAAAAATTCTAGATGGAGTTCAAGAGGCGAATACAGTTATGCTGCGCGGGGTAGCCGCGCTGTCGAGGGCGCCTTCCCAAGGTTCGCGCTGCTGCCCCGTTGAAGGTTCGAGTCCTCCCTCGGGCATGGGCGTGTGTGTTGTCCTTAGCATAAGTTAGCTTAACTTAGTTTAGGTAGTGTGTAAACCTAGGGACCGATGACCTCAGTAGTTTGGGCCCATAGGAACTTTCCACAAATTTCCAAATAAAAAAAATAAAGAAAGACTACAGTTAGCAGGTTCAAATGGATGTGGGTAGTAACAATTATTCGGATATGAAGAGGCTCGCATAGGATAGCCTAGCGCGGAGAGCTACATTAACCCAGTCATTGGACTGAAGATCGAACAACAACAAGTCTTTTCTTCCTGGGAATCAATACTGTCTGTCTGTTGTCTTAGGACCCATTATTTTCGTACGAGTCTTGCACTCGAACTTGTAGGCTTCTCTCAGTCCAACGTAGCTCGTCAATTTGAGACTCCACTTGCGTACAAACATTCGGTTTCGATCACTGTGCTATAGTTCCTGAGTTCAGATTTTCTTGACATTGCGTTTGTCTTGTGTAGAAAATGCATCCTACGAAAGCAAAGACTGTCTTCAGTCTCCTACTATCATAGACGTTTTGCTCCTATTTTCCATCTGTACTGTTTCACCAAGGAATATGAAACTATCCACTTTTTCTGTTTTATCGTACTCAGTTGTTAGGTGGTGATGTTCTGCTTGACTGTTAGTAATGTACTGTTTTAGATAAATAAATTGCAAAATGGTAAGATATTAACTACAGTGAGGTGTAAGAGTCATGGGATAGCGATATGCGCACATACAGATGGCGGTAACATCGCGAACGCAAGGTATAAAAGGGTATTGCGTTGGCGGAGTTGTCATGTGTACTCAAGTGATTCATGTGAACAGGTTTCCGACGTGATTATGGCCGCACAACAGCAGTTAACGGACTCTGAAGGCGGAATAGTAGTTGGAGCTAGACACATGGGACATTCCATATTTCGAGAGCCACAGTATCAAGAGTGTGCCGAGAATATCAAATGCCAGGCATTGCCTCTCACCACAGACAACGCAGTAGCTTACAGCCTTCACTTAACGACCGAGAGCAGCTGAATTTGCGTAGACTTGTCAGTGCTAACAGACAAGCAACATTGCGTGAAATAACTCCAGAATTTAATGTGGGACGTACGACGAACGTGCGGCGAAATTTGGCGTTATTGGGCAATGGCAGCAGACGACCGACGTGAGTGCCTTTGCCAACAGCACGACATCGCCTGCAGCGCCTCTCCAGGGCTGGTGACCATATAGGTTGGACTCTAGATGACTGGAAAACCGTGGCCTGGTCATGTGAGTCCCGATTTCAGCTGGTAAGGGCTGATGATAGGGTTCGAGTGTGGCACAGACCCCACGAACCTATGGACTGAGGATGTTAACAAGGCACTATGCAAGCTGGTGGTGGCTCTATAGTGGTGTGGGCTGTGGTGACATGGACTGGGCTAGGCCCTCTGGTGCAACTGATCCGACCATTGAATGGAAATGATTATGTTCAGCTACTTGGAGACCATTTGCATCCATTCATGGGCTTCATATACCCGAACAACGATGGAATTTTTCTTGAAGGCAATGCGGCATGTCATCGGACCACAACTGTTCGCGATTGGTTTGAAGAACATTCTGGACAGTTCCAGCAATTGATTTGGCCACGCCCATCGTCCGAAATGAATGTCATCGAACAAATACGGGACGTAATCGAAAGGTAAGTTCCTGCACATAATCCTGCACCGGCAACACTTCCGCAGTTGTGTACGGCTTTAGAGGCATCATGGCTCAATATTTCTGCAGAGACTTCCAACGACTTGTTGAGTCCCAGCCACGTCAAGTTTCTGCACTACATCGGGCAAAAAGAGGCCCGACATGATGTTATGAGGTATCCCTAGAATTTTGTCACCTCTGTGTAAACTGGACCAAGATAATTTGGAGTTTCATTGAGACCAATTGGCAATGATTAACTAAAACAGGGGAAAGGGATACAATAGAAGAGGAACCGGTAGCTATGAGAGATACAGTAATGAAAGTAGCAGACGAACAACCGGGGAAAAAGAAATGAGCAACTAGAAATCCTGCTTATATTAAATTCGATTGAAAAATGCAGAAAATATGAAAATGTAAAAACTGAAACAGGCAAAATAGTATACAAACGCCTGAAAATTAGACTGATAGAAACTACAATGTAGCAAAGCAGAAATGACTAGAGGAGAAATTTAGGGCTGTAGAAGCATGGATGATTATGGAAAAGGTTGTTGCAGCTTGTAGTAAAATTAAAGCAACGTTAGGAGAAGAGAGAAGTAGTTGTATCAGGGGTAGAATGCAGGGAGTGATAGGTTCTTCACAACTTATACAGAAACAAGACAGCAGCAGTAATAGTCGTAAGACATTAAAGGCGAGCAGTAGTTGAGAAGGGAATGAGACAAGGTTGCAGAATTCAGTGTGTGCATTGAGCAAACAGTATGGCGAACTAAGTATATATTTAGGAAGAGAATTGAAGTTCAGCAAAAAGGAATAAGATCTTAAGTTCGTGCCGGCCGGGGTGGTCGAGCGGTTCTAGGCGCTACAGTTTGGCACTGCGCGACCGCTACGGTCGCAGGTTCGAATCCTGCCTCGGTAATGGATGTGTGTGATGTCCTTAGATTAGTTAGGTTTAAGTAATTCTAAGTTCTAGGGGACTGATTACCTCAGAAGTTAAGTCCCATAGTGCTCAGAGCCATTTGAACCATTTTTTTAAAGTTCGTCGATGAGGTTGTAATTTTGTAAGAGATGGAAAAGATCTTTGAAGAGGTGACTGAAACGGGTAGTGTCTTGGAAACAAGTTATAAGATCAACATAAATAAAAATATAAAGAAAGGTAATGGAGTATAGTCGAATTAAGTCAGGTACAAGGGGGAATTAAGTAGTAGAAGAATTTTACTATATCGGCAGCACTACAAATGACTCCGACAGGAGTAGAGAGGGTATAAAATGTGGACTAGAAAAATTTCTCGGGAAGACAAATATATTAACAACGATGATAGATTAAACTGTTACAATGTCTTTCGGAAGTACCTGTTTCGCGAAAGTGAAACGCAGACAATAAAGGACACAAACAGGAAGAGAGCAGAAGCTTTTGGATGTGGTGTTACAAAAGATTGCTGAAGAGTAGATGGGTAGAAAGGATAACGAATGAAGAAACACTGAATCGATTTGGGGAGAAAAAGAATTTAATAGCACAATCTGACAAAGGGGCGGAATACCCCGATGAGGTACGTTCTGATACGTCAATGATTTTTTAAATTTGGAACTGGAGGGAGTACAGTGGGTTAAGGTTCAAGAGGGTATCTAACAAGGGAACTTACCCATCGCACCCCCCTCAGATTCAGTTATAAGTTGGCACAGTGGATAGGCCTTGAAAAACTGAACACAGATCAATCGAGAAAACAAGAAGAAGTTGTGTGGAACTATGAAAAAAATAAGCAAAATATACAAACTGAGTTGTCCATCTGCAAAGGCAACATCAAGGACAGCGTCCGCTCAGGAGCGCAGTGGTCCCGTGGTTAGCGTGAGCAGCTGTGGAACGACAGGTCCTTGGTTCAAGTCTTCCCTCGAGTGAAAAGTTTGGTTTTTTATTTTCAGACAATTATCGAAGTTCAGGTACTCACACATAATCAACTTCGCTCTCCAAAATTCCAGGATATGATCAGATTTGCTTGGACATATGCAGGATTTGACGGTCTACACACGGAAAAATTTGAAAACGTTAAAAGGGAAAACTGTGCGACTGTGAAACTGTTGCATTCATTTGTTGCAGTTTATGTGAAAAACTCTTATGTTTTCATCACTTTTTTGGGAGTGATTATCACATCCACAAGAAAACCTAAATCGGGCAGAGTAGAAGAATCTTTTTACCCATTCGCCAAGTGTACAAGTTAGGTGGGTCGACAACATATTCCTGTCATGTGACAGACATGCCGTCACCAGTGTCGTATAGAATATTTCGGACGTGTTTTCCTGTGGAGGAATCGGTTGACCTATGACCTTGCGATCAAATGTTTTCGATTCCCATTGCAGAGGCACGTCCTTTCGTCTACTAATCGCACGGTTTTGCGGTGCGGTCGCAAAACACAGACACGAAACTTATTTCAGTGAACAGAGACGTCAATGAACGAACGGCCAGATCATAACTTTGCAAAAATAAAGAAAGTAAACGTTTGACTCGAGGGAAGACTTGAACGCAGGACCTCTCGTTCCGCAGCTGCTCACGCTGAGCACGGGACCACGGCACTCCTGGCTCAGACTATCCTTGATGTTGCCTATCTTGCTCATGGACTACTCAGTTTGTATATTTTGCTTATTTTTTTCATAGTTACACACAACTTCTTCCTGTTTTCTCGATTGATCTGTGTTCAGTTCTTCAAGGCCTATCCACTGTGCCAACTTATAACTAAATCTGAGGGGGCTGCGATGGGCAGGTTCACTTGTAAGGTTTGAATACAGCAAGCCGGTTGAAATAGAAGTAGGTTCCAGTAATTCTGCAAATATGAGAAGACGTACACAGGATAGAGTAGCATGGAGATCAGCATAAAATCATTCTTCAGATTTCTGACGTCAGCAGCAGCAAAAGGGTAACTGCAAATAGCAATCATCATTGCACAACGTAGCCCATGATCAGTTCCTCTTGATGTCTAACCTCGAGGTTAAGTTATAAACAAAAGAAGAGCTGACATTTAACCATGAAGCCATCTCTGACTAAGTGTGACCTGCCCCCAGTCTACCAATGGCAAGCCATCATGCACTCACGACCATAGTATTAAGCATCTTCAATATACACAAAAACTAAGATCGCCATAGTGGCACTGAGTAGACTAAGCAATGGCGGATCCTTACGAGACGTCAGTCCGATCAGCGTAGTGAGCCGTCACAGACGGTGTGGGCATAGATCTTGGGTATACTGTTTCTCACTTGTTTTTCGTGCGCCTTTAGAATAAAGAGTTAGAGTATAATGGAAGCAGGATGGTACAGAGAGCACATTCGCATGGCATGACGCATATCTGGATGATGAGCGAGACTTGAGACCAGCCACAATCGATATGAGATGGGTCAGGGTTCGAATATCACTAGTAGTGGCAATTGGTGGCTGTTTAGAGGATTCCAGGAAGGACACAACAGTTCACAGTAATGCAAGCACGGTCGACCGGATGCAGTACTCCAGAATCAGCGTAGTTATTTTGCCTGAAGGCTATTAAACAGCCCAGCATCCATCCTCCGTTGGACTACGGGTAGTTGCCTTAGATAGGTTGGTGTGTAACAAATGAAACAAGAACAATAATAGATATTTGATATAAAGTTCATCTTACTGGAAACTATTGCTATGAGGCATTTTACTTGCTTCATATTGCAACCTAACACCGGTAAACAAAACCGTTCAATAACGTTACGAGATATGTTACTAGATACTGATGTAGATGCACACAACTCCAACGAGAAACTGTGCTTACCTGAAGTTAATTCACTTTTTGCTTGTGACAAAAGCACTTCAAATTTTTATCTTGTGCCACTTAGTTCCGAACGAGTGTCCAAAATACCTGTATAGCTACCCAGATTTAGGTTTTCTGCATTTGCCCGAATCATCTCACGAAAATGTTTGTATGATTCCTTCAATAGAGACACGGCCAATTTGCATCGTTTTTGCTGCATTTCAAGTGACCGATATGTCAGGATAATAAATATTAACCTTCATTTTTTTAGTGTACGTTAATCCGAGCGACCATATCATTTAGGAAATACGTACTTGTATTCTATTGCAAATATACACATTACGATTGATGTTAATCTATAACACCGAGACTCTTTTGAAGGCATAAAACATGCATGGCGCCGCTGAAACGGCTGTCCGGGTCAGTCCGTATCAGAAAGAAGGACAGCCAAATAAAATTACTTTCATAGTTTCAATTAAAGACTTGCATTTGCCTGGCAAATTCGGAGTTCACTGATATATACTCCAGACCGGAAGGACCGAGCGAGGTGGCACAGTGGTTAGCACACTAGACTCGCATTCGGGAGGACGACGGTTTAAACGTGCGTCCAGACATCCTGATTTAGGTTTCCCATGATTTCCCTAAGTTTCTTCAGGCAAATGCCTGGATGGTTCCTTTGAAAGGGCACTGGTGACCTCCTTCCCCATCCTTTCCTAATTCGATGGGACCGATGACCTTGTTGTTTGGTCGCCTCCCCAAATCAACCAAGCAACCAATCACACAACAAACCAGACCGGAAGGACCATTAATTAAAAAGTCTTAAAAATAATCAATCAATTTCTGTAATTAGATTAATTTTCCACCGCCAATGGCTTCCGTGCATGGATGACCATAGAGAGGAGGGGACAAAATAATTTCCAAGTCACCATTTAATTAAATTTAGATAGTACACGAGATGGCAAAAATCTGTAAAGTTCCAGGACGCTACATTTGAATTTCAGTTCAAACCGCATCGTCGCAGAGGACCACTAATTTCCACCTCATTGGGAGGACTGGCACCCAAACGGGTGCCCCAACATGAGTACGAAGGAACCGTGCTATAGCTCGGTTGTAATTTAATCATCGGAAATTCAACAAATACCTCTATCGGCTCAACGTAACCGCCTCCCCTCTATGTGATCGCGGAGAGGAAGAAGATCCAAACCATATATTTCCACAATATCACATACGCATCACATAAATGTAATCTTCGTGATTTCAGTCGTCAGTTTCCAAGTTGCCTCCAAAGATTGTTAGCACCCAACGATAAAGCAACGTGTAAGCTACTGTACAAGTTCGATAACAGTGCCAGCATCAGGATATAGCTCCTTGTGTTGCTAACCTACTGCTATCGGTAGTTAGAATGCCAAGGGAAGAGGAAAAACTCAATTAACTAACTATATCCCCATGTGATACTCTGCAGAATGTGTAAAGCTCACCCTCTAAAGGTATGTGACTAAGAACCTTCTACATGTGTTTGACTGAATACTAGTGTGCCTACACATGTGGCTGTAATACAGAACACTGGTGTTTGGAAAGTGTTCTCCTGTACTGTCTACATGGCATTTATAGTCCTGCAGAAATATTCTAGTCTCTATTCGCAGCTATCGAAACAATTCTCACAGGACATACAAATAGAATTTTACTGCTAATTTAGTGGATAAACCGTTTCCCTTGAGATCACGGAATTTAAGCGCTGCCTGGCGTGGTCGGCACTCGGATGGGTGACCATCCAGCCACCATGCGTTGTTGCCATTTTTCGGGGTGGACTCAGCCTCATGATGCCAATTAAGGAGCTACTCGACCGAATAGTAGCGGCTCCGGTCAAAGAAAGCCATGATAACGACCGGGAGAGCGGTGTGCTGACCACATGCCCATCCTATCTGCATCCTCAAGTGGGGATGACACGGCGGTCGGATGGTCCCGATGGGCCACTTGTGACCTGAAGACGGAGTGCTTTAGATATATAGTCATTATGTGGACTGAATTGGAGATATCACAAACGCGTACTAATGGCGATTTATCATTTCTTATTGTACTCCCAGAAGAATTCTTATCGTATAGTAGCGGCGTGTATCGTATGTTCCATTTTCACCTTCCTTACTCGCTTTGGTATATTCTTATTTTAAAACTTGTTTTATGTCGAAACAGACCTTTGTTAATTCTATGAAACCTCGTACCAGGCCTGCCGGAGTGGCCGAGCGGTTCTAAAAAAAATGGTTCAAATGGCTCTGAGCACTATGGGACTTAACATCTGTGGTCATCAGTCCCCTAGAACTTAGAACTGCTTAAACCTAACTAACCTAAGGATATCGCACACATCCATGCCCGAGGCAATATTCGAACCTGCGACCGAAGCACCTAGAACCGCACGGCCACACCGGCCGGCCCCCGCGGTTCTAGGCGCTACAGTCTGGAACCGCCCGACTGCTACGGTCGCAGGTTCGAATCCTGCCTCGGGCATGGCTGTGTGTGATGTCCTTGGGTTAGATAGGTTTAAGTAGTTCTAAGTTCTAAGGAACTGATGACCTCAGAAGTTAAGTCCCATAGTGCTCAGAGCCATTTGAGCCTTCGTACTAGGGTATGACTTAAAATACTGTATACCATGAATTGTCAAAATAAAGTGTGTGGTGTCACCGCCAGACACCACACTTGCTAGGTGGTAGCTTAAATCGGCCGCGGTCCATTTAGTACATGTCGGACCCGCGTGTCGCCACTGTGTGATCGCAGACCTAGCGCCACCACAAGGCAGGTCTCGAGATACGATAGAGCACTCGCCCCAGTTGTACGGACGACATTGCTAGCGACAATACGGACGAAGCCTTCCTCTCATTTGCCGAGAGACAGTTAGAATAGCCTTCTGCTAAGTCCATGGCTACAACCTAGCAAGGCGCCATTAGCCTTACCTAGTTTGAGAGTTATCGTATAAATGTCTCACGAAGAACGCTGTATTCATCAAAGAATAAAAGTTAAGTATAAAGCAGCTACGTACTTTTCTTGCTACCATTCAATAGTTATCCTGTTCCAGACTTGACGCCAGTCGGCGTGTGTGTACGCGTGCCTTTCTTTCGGCTCCCTTCCCAGTGTGGCGTAGCAAGCTTGTTACGCCAAAACAGATTGGCGACGAGGACACGAAAAGGGTCTTGTTCTTTCTAATTGCTTACATTTACTTGTGTCATGGCTTCGCCAGATGTACTGTCCGAATTTTATCGCTTGCAGAATCAGCAGACGCAGGCGTTATTGGATGCCCTTGGACAGCTCGTCCAGGGTCAACGTGCCATTCAAACCGATGCGGCAGCCGCCGCTTCACCGCTACCGCAGCCACAACATGCAGTTGCACCGCCTTTTCGCAGTTTTAATGCGGCGCACGAATCGTGGCCAGAATGGTCCCGACAGTTCGGCTTTCATCTAGCCGCCTACGGAATTCAAGGTAATGAGCGGCAGCCGTTTTTGCTTTCTTGTGTCGGTGTGTCCACGTACCGTGTGATAGTGAAATTGTTTCCCCGACGCGACGTAGCAACTCTGTCCTACGATGAGATTTTGTCTGCTTTAGATGCCTATTTCAAAGAAACAGTTAATGTGGTTGCAAAACGGTATACGTTTTTTCGTACAAAACGTACGGCCGGTCAAACTAATAGGGAGTGGGTAGCAACATTGCAAGGACTTACTAGGGAGTGTTCTTTTGAATGTGACTGTGGCCTTTCTTATTCAGATACAATGGTGCGTGATGCAATTGCACAGAACGTTTCTGATGTTCGCATATGGTAGAAAATTTTGAAACTAATTAATCCCTCCCTTCAACAAGTGATAGACATATTGGATAGACAAGACACACTTGACTGTGCTCAGGAATCTTTTGCAACTTCGCCAGCAGTGTGTAACATTAACCGGCCCGCCGGGCGAGCTGCGCGTCCCGGTACACTGCCCTCGCGCACGTCCGCACAGCTGCCGCCGCGCTCTAAGCCAGGTGTGCCGCGCCAGCCCACAAATGCAGTGCAATCATGCCCGCGGTGTGCTACTAGACATTCGCGTGAACATTGCCCGTCACGCCAAGCTATTTGCTTTTTCTGCAATAGGAAGGGACATGTTCAAAGTGTTTGCCAGAAAAAGCTCAGATCAGACAATCACAACCATTCCCGGCCCTTTGCTTCGCGCCGGAATCGAACCAAGGACACTCAGGCTTGTGGACCTTCGCCCATGGACATTCATGTAGTTAATTCCACTTCGTCCAGTGACTCTTTCTCTAACAGTGTCTGTGTTCGTCCCACTAAAAGTGTGCGTCGACGTCGACGGCAATCCCGTCACGTCGCAAGTGATTCTGTACCAGTGTCTGTTCAAGTTTCACAAAACAGTCGCTCTTGTCGTCAGCAGGACGATAAACTTTTTGTAGATTTGGACTTTAATGGCAAGGTCATACCGTTCCAGCTCGATACTGGACCTGCAGTTTCATTGCTCAATCACGACACGTACAAACAACTGGGCAAACCTCCGTTGCGTGCCGCAAATGTTACGCTAAAAAGTTATTCAGGACAGCCGATCCCTGTGTTAGGACAGTGCACTCTTCTTGCAACATACAAGGGACATAAAAAACTTGTGTCATTTTACGTTCTTCGTTCTTCTACTGCAGTGAACTTGTTTGGTTTCGATTTATTTCAGTTGTTTAACATGTCTATTGTAAATCAGGTCCTATTAGTGAATCAAACTGTGCCTTCAGACAGTGTTTCTCGCTTATGTGAAGAATTTGCAGACATTTTTGCACCGGGCTTAGGTTGCGCTAAAAACTATGAAGCACATTTGGAACTGAAAGTCAATGCGCAACCAAAATTTTTCAGAGCGCGCAATGTTCCTCACGCATTGCGTGTTGCGGTCGCAAGAACATTACCCGTTTTAGCATCACAAGGTGTGAGTGAATGTGCGCAATGCCTCTTCCCTTTCAGCTCCGCTTCATCGCTTACGCAGTACAGAGGTTCCGTTTCTCTGGACGACGGAATGCGAACGCGCCTTTCGCTAGTTGCAATCGGCGTTGCTTTCTAATACTTGCCTTACGCCTTTCGATCCCCGGAAACCCCTTTTGTTGATGGTAGATGGATCGGATTTTGGGATCGGTGCTGTGCTTGCGCACAAAGTTGGATCGCATGATCGCCCTATTGCCTTTGCGTCCAAATTGCTCTCGTCTGCGCAAAGAAATTATTCACAGATAGAGAAAGAAGCTTTGGCTCTCGTGTTTGGTGTTACTAAGTTCCATGATTTCTTGTATGGTCGTCACTTTACCATCATCACAGACCACAAGCCTTTGACATCGCTTTTTCATCCGAACAAGTCTGTACCTCCACGTACAGCGCAGAAATTCATTCGCTGGTCTATTTTCCTCTCGCAGTACCGCTACGATATCTTGTATCGGTCCACTGCTAAGCACGGCAACGCTGATGCGTTGTCCCGTTTGCCTGTTGCTGAGGATAACACATTCGATTCTTCCGAACTTGCTTGCATGTTCATTGATTCGGAAACCGATGAAGTGGTCGAATCGTTTCCGATTGATTTTCGTCGTGTAGCTACAGCCACAGCTGTTGACCCGGTCCTTGCTACCATTTTGCGTTTTGTTGATACGCAATGGCCTTTGTCAAAGTCACGGATCGAGGATCCGTTGGTTCGCCGATTTTTTGCTCACAAGGAGAGACTTTTTGTTCGACGTGGTGTTTTGTTGTTGCGTTCTGATAATGATCAGTCCAGAGTCGTGGTCCCACGTTCGTTACAGTCCTCTGTTTTACGGCTTCTTCACCAAGGACATTGGGGTATAGTGCGAACGAAACAACTTGCTCGTCAGCGCTGTACTTGATTCGGAATCGATGCTGCGATTACGAATATGTGTTCTTCTTGCATGACGTGTGCCGAACAACAATCCACACTGCCACGGAAAGTCTTTGCATGGCCAAAAGCCACTTCCCCTTGGCAACGCTTGCACATTGATTTTGCTGGTCCATTCTGGAATGCTCGATGGTTGGTTCTGGTCGATGCCTTCAGTAATTTTCCTTTTGTTGTCCGGATGTCTTCCACGACGTCCTCCGCCACCATCCAAGCGTTGTCTGCTATCTTTTGCATTGAAGGTCTTCCGCAGACTATTGTTTCCGACAATGGCCCACAATTCATGTCCGCAGAATTTCAGTCATTCTGCCAGGCCAATGGTATTCAACATCTGACATCTGCGCCGTTTTCGCCTCAGTCAAACGGTGCCGCTGAACGATTGGTCCGGACTTTCAAGTCACAGATGTTGAAATTGAAAGAGTCACATTCTCGGGAGGACGCATTGTTGCTCTTTTTGTCTTCGTATCGCTCTCAGCCCCGAGATGGTCGCTCGCCGGCTGAGTTGCTCCACGGTCGTCCTCATCGAACCTTCCCCCCTGCGGGTCCAGGGTAAGAATCGGCCCGAGGTATTCCTGCCTGTCGTAAGAGGCGACTAAAAGGAGTTTCAACCGTTTCGACCTTCCATTTAATGGTCCCCCTTGGGGTTTGACCTCCATTTTTCAAAATTCTACAGAAGTACGAGCCTTTTGGGGAAGGACACCTTACATGGTGTACCACTGGTCCTAAGTGCACTAAGACCTTGGCACTCAGCATTGCACCGGCGTTGTAACCATACCCACTATTCCTCAAATTGGGCCTAAACGCCTGATGGGTTGTCCAAGTTACGCCCATAGTGCATCTCCATCTGCACCAGCGATCATGATGGACTTTCCATGGCACCAGAAATCCAGCACGGTAGCCAGCCCGTTGTGGTGGGGTCGTCATGTACCCTCTAGGTTGTAGCCCCCTGACAACACAGGGATCGTACTGCCGATACCTGAGCTGCACCCTCCCCACGTCGGCCAAGGAGTAGATGCCCATCTCCTTGGGGCATCAGGACTCCCGGCAATGGTCATCCTGCCAGGTGGCCCTTGCTGCGGCTGGGTGGCGCCCGTGGGGAGAGCCCCTGGTCGGAGTGGGTGGTATCGGGGCGGACGTTTCGCAGATGAAACGTCAACATGTATCAGGTCGCTCTGCGGCCGAGTCTTTCAAAAGGAAAGGTACCGTTTCTAGTTCTGGTTCTCCTGCCCTTTCCCCCTTGGCCACTCCATGGAAGGAGGGACAGGCCCGCCGGCTTGGGGCGAAGTACTTCCCCCACTATTTGGTCTGTTCTCGAACTGATGGGGGGACGTTCGCCACCTCCAAGCCCATGTTCTTTGTTCAGCACATTGAGGACGTCTTCGGGGAAATCGAGGCTCTCAGCAAGACGCATTCAGGGTCCATTCTTATCAAGACCACCTCCGCCACACAGTCGGCGGCGCTCCAGGCGTGCGACCGCCTAGGGGACATCCCAGTATCCATTGTCCCACATCTGGCACTAAATAGGACGCAGGGGGTTATTTTTCATCGTGACCTCCTGCTACAATCTGATGAGGAGCTCAGGGCCAACCTGGAGCGCCGAGGCGTGCATTTCGTCTGGCGAGTCCAGCGCGGCCCCAAAGACCGTCGCATCGACACCGGGGCCTTTATCCTCGCCTTCGAGGGGGACGTTCTCCCGGAGAAGGTAAAGGTGATGGGCTACCGGTGTGACGTGCGACCTTACGTCCCGCCTCCTATGCGCTGTTTTAGGTGTTTGCACTTTGGGCACATGTCGTCACGGTGTGAGGCTGAGCCCCTTTGTGGCGATTGTGGACGTCCTCTTCGTGAGGAACATACATGCACCCCACCACCTTGGTGCGTTAATTGTCCTGGCATCCACTCGCCTAGATCCTCAGACTGCCCCGCATATCAGAAGGAGAAGAAAATACAAGAAATCAAAACTTTGGATCGGCTCTCTTATTCTGAGGTCCAGAAGAAGTACGACTGCTTCCATCCCGTGCCATTGACCACTTCCTTTGCTTCAGTTGTGTCCACTCCTTCCGCGTTATCCTCACCCCTATCCTGTCCCCCCTCCGCCTCCTCCGCCCATCAGGGGGCTCTGCCTCCACCTCCCAAATCCCTCCCTTCCAAGTCCTCCCCCCCCCCGTGGCCCCCACCCCCTCTGCCCCAGGGGCCACCCTTCCTCCTCCTCCTCCCCCCACGCCACCTGAGAAGCGATCCTCTTCTCAGGCGTCCATCGGGGAAACGTTCCGGACCCCAGCTTCCGAGGTCCGGCGTTCCAAAACGGACCCCACACGTGAGGACCTTCTTCGGGTCCAGCCCGCCATCCTTGTGCCTCCTCGGCCTTCCAAGAAGGCCTCCAAAAAGAAGTCTCTATCCCCCTCTCCACCCCGGCGCGTTTCGTCTGACGCTCCATCCGTGAGTCGCTGCTCCCAGCCGTCCTCAGTTTGGCCGGGACGCTCTGCTGCCAGGCGCTCCGCCGACCTTTCGTCGGCAAATGATGCGGCCCGTCCTACGCAACCAGGGACAGCGGCCGCAGCTGGCGACGAGTCGATGGAACCGGATCCGCCTCCGTTCGGTTGTAGCGTAGTTCCCTCGCAACCTGGCCCTCCGCGGCCGTCAAGGTGACCAGCTCTTCCCCCGTCTCGTTCCCCCAACCTTTTGACTAGCGATGGCGTTGTTTCATTGGAACATAAGAGGTATTCGATCTAATCAGGAGGAATTACAACTGCTCCTCCGCCTGCACTGTCCGCTCGTCCTTGGTCTCTAGGAAACCAAGTTGCGCCCGACTGACCGTATTGCCTTTACCCACTATACCTCGGAGCGGTATGACCTCACCCCTGTAAACGGTACCCCAGCTCATGGTGGGGTCATGTTGCTCGTTCGGGACGATGTTTATTACCATCCCATCCCATTGACCACCCCACTCCAAGCAATAGCTGTCCGCATTACTCTTTCTGCTTTTACTTTTTCAGTTTGTACCATCTACACTCCACCGTCATCTGCTGTTAGTCGGGCTGACATGATGCACCTGATCGTTCAGCTTCCCCCGCCGTTTTTATTGTTTGGCGACTTCAATGCCCATCATCCCCTTTGGGGCTCTCCTGCGTCCTGTCCAAGAGGCTCACTCTTGGCGGATGTCTTCAACCATCTCAATCTTGTCTGCCTCAATACCGGCACCCCGACTTTCCTCTCGGACTCTACTCATACCTACTCCCACTTGAACCTCTCGATCTGTTCTATCACTCTTGCCCGTCGGTTCGAGTGGTATGTCCTTTCTGACACCTATTCGAGCGACCACTTCCCCTGTGTCGTTCGTCTCCTGCACCACACCCCATCCCCACGTCCTTCGAGCTGGAACATACTGAAAGCTGACTGGGGACTTTACTCCTCCCTGTCGACCTTTCCGGACCACGATTTTCCCAGTTGTGACAGTCAGGTCGAATACCTCACGGCTGTTATCATCAATGCTGCTGAACGTTCCATTCCTCGTACTACTTCTTCTTCACGTCGCGTTTCCGTCCCCTGGTGGAACGAGGCTTGTAGGGACGCTATCCGTGCTCGACGACGTGCTTTACGCACCTTTCGCCGCCATCCTACGTTGGCGAATTGTATTGAATACAAACGACTCCGAGCGCAATGCCGTAGAGTCATCAAAGACAGCAAAAAAGCTTGTTGGGCCTCTTTCACCAGCTCCTTTAACAGTTTTACTCCCTCTTCCGTCGTTTGGGGTAGCCTGCGCCGGCTGTCGGGCATTAAGGCCCACTCCTCGGTACCTGGCCTGACCTCAGGTAATGAGGTCCTTGTTGATCCTGTGGCTGTCTCCAACGCCTTTGGCCGCTTTTTCGCGGAGGTTTCAAGCTCTGCCCATTACCATCCTGCCTTCCTTCCCAGGAAAGAGGCAGAAGAGGCTCGGCGACCTTCCTTCCACTCGCTGAATCTGGAAACTTATAATGCCCCCTTTACTATGCGGGAACTCGAACGTGGGCTTGCACTGTCCCGGTCCTCTGCTCTGGGGCCAGATGCCATTCACGTTCAGATGCTGGCACACCTTTCTCCGGAGGGCAAAAGCTTCCTTCTTCATACCTACAATCGCGTCTGGACTGAAGGTCAAGTCCCCATGCGTTGGCGTGACGCCGTTGTTGTTCCTATACCCAAACCCGGGAAGGATAGACACCTTCCTTCTAGTTACCGCCCCATTTCTCTTACAAGCTGTGTCTGTAAGGTGATGGAGCGCATGGTTAATGCTCGGTTAGTCTGGATTCTTGAATCTCGACGACTACTTACTAATGTCCAATGCGGCTTTCGTCACCGCCGCTCCGCTGTTGACCACCTTGTGACCTTGTCGACATTCATCATGAACAACTTTTTCCGAAGGCGCCAAACGGTAGCCGTGTTCTTCGACTTGGAGAAGGCTTATGATACCTGTTGGAGAGGAGGTATCCTCCGCACTATGCACAGGTGGGGCCTACGCGGTCGCCTGCCCCTTTTTATTGATTCCTTTTTAACGGAACGAAAGTTTAGGGTACGTGTGGGTTCTGTATTGTCCGACGTCTTCCTCCAGGAGAACGGAGTACCTCAGGGCTCCGTCTTGAGCGTAGCCCTTTTTGCCATCGCGATCAATCCAATTATGGATTGCATTCCACCTAATGTCTCAGGCTCTCTCTTTGTCGATGACTTCGCGATCTACTGCAGTGCCCAGAGAACATGCCTCCTGGAGCGCTGCCTTCAGTGTTGTCTAGACAGCCTCTACTCCTGGAGCGTGGCAAATGGCTTCCGGTTCTCTGAAGAGAAGACAGTTTGTATCAACTTTTGGCTATATAAAGCGTTCCTTCCGCCATCCTTACATCTCGGTCCCGTTGTTCTCCCATTCGTGGATACAACTAAGTTTCTAGGGCTCACGTTGGACAGGAAACTGTGTTGGTCTCCACATGTCTCTTATTTGGCGGCCCGTTGTACACGTTCCCTTAATGTCCTCAGAGTTCTTAGCGGTTCATCTTGGGGAGCGGATCGCACTGTCCTGCTTCGCTTGTATCGGTCCATAGTCCGATCGAAGCTGGATTATGGGAGCTTCGTCTACTCGTCCGCTCGGCCGTCCCTCTTACGCCAGCTCAACTCCATCCACCATCGGGGGATACGTCTTGCGACCGGAGCCTTCTACACTAGTCCTGTGGAGAGTCTTTATGCTGAAGCTGCCGAGTTACCATTGACCTACCGGCGCGACGTACTGCTGTGTCGGTATGCCTGCCGGCTGTTGTCTATGCCCGACCACCCCTCTTACGAGTCCTTCTTCGCCGATTCTCTCGACCGTCAGTACGGGTTGTATGTGTCTGCCCTGCTGCCCCCCGGAGTCCGCTTCCGTTGCCTGCTTCGACAATTGGATTTTGCCCTCCCTACCACCTTCAGAGAGGGTGAGAGCCCGACACCACCTTGGCTCCAGGCTCCGGTTCCTATTTATCTCGACCTCAGCTCACTCCCGAAGGAGGGTACTCCGGCTGCAGTGTATTGCTCACGGTTTGTCGAACTTCGTGCTCGACTTGCCGGTCACACCTTTATTTACACCGATGGCTCCAAAACTGATGATGGTGTCGGCTGTGCCTTTGTCGTCGGGGCCGCCACCTTTAAATACCGGCTCCTCGACCAATGTTCCAGCTTTACGGCCGAGCTTTTTGCTCTCCATCAGGCCGTTCAGTATTCCTGCCGCCACCGCCATTCATCGTATGTACTCTGCTCTGACTCACTCAGTGCTCTTCAGAGCCTTGGAGCTCCCTATCCGGTCCATCCCTTGATTCAACGGATACAGCAGTCCCTCCATTCTTTCGCTGATAATGGTGGTTCTGTCAACTTTCTGTGGGTTCCCGGACATGTAGGAGTGCCTGGGAATGAGGCTGCAGATGCTGCAGCCAAGGCTGCAGTCCTCCTGCCTCGGCCAGCCTCCCATTGTGTCCCGTCATCTGGCGTTCGTGGGGATGTATGTAAGAGGCTTGTGTCATTGTGGTGGGATGCTTGGTCATCCCTCCAAGGAAACAAGCTCCGGGCAGTAAAACCGCTCCCAACTGCTTGGACAACATCCTCCCGATCATCTCGGCGCGAGGAGGTCCTTCTGACCAGGTTGCGGATTGGGCATTGCCGGTTTAGCCACCGCTACCTGCTCTCCGGTGACCCAGCCCCGCAGTGCCCTTGTGGTCAGGCATTAACAGTGCGCCATGTTTTATTGTCGTGTCCCCGTTTTAGTCAATTTCGTGTTATCCTGTCCCTGCCATCTACTTTACCGGATGTTTTAGCTGATGACACTCGAGCAGCTGCTCGTATTCTGCGTTTTATAACTTTAACTGGCTTGTCCAAAGACATTTAACCTTTTTACTTATTTTCTCTGCATCTTTGTCAGGTCCTTCTGGTGTCCCCCCATCCCCTTGAGTTTTAGCAGATTCCATGTGCTCTAACACCAGTGACTGGGCGCTAATGACCTCAGCAGTTGAGCGCCCTTAAACCCTACCAAAAAAAAAAAAAAAAAAAAAACTCATCGAACCTTGATGTCCTTGCTGCATCCGCCGCATCAGGTTCCTGTGCAGCGGCAGACTCCTGCTTTTGCTCCAGGCGACGTTGCATTTTATCGCAACTATAGAGGTTCACGGCGTTGGCTCGCAGGGCGCATTCTTCGCTGCCTCGGCCGCGCGATATATTTGGTTTTGGGGGCCTCTGGTGAGGTGCGTCGGCATCTCAATCAGCTGCGCCTCTGTCGTCGCACGGGTTCTGCCGCTCCCCGTCTGCTTTCAGCGACGGTGCCGTCCGGTCAGCGCCCTGGGGACCCATCTACTGGCTCGCCTCATCCCCAGGTGTTTCCGACGATGCCTTCCATTTTGCCCCATGGCGACGCGCCGCCGCAGCCGCCGCCGCCGCCGCCACCGCCTGTTCTCCCGCCGGCGCCGCCCGCATTCGACGCTTCGCTGCGGCCGCCAAGCGCCTCCCTGGGTCACGCGCCGCCGATCGCTTCCCGTGACCAGCTGTCCTCCGCCATGGAACTCTTGCCCGCTCCAGACCACATGGCGTCTTCGCGCGTCGGCTACCCCGACGCAATGGAGGTCGACCCTTCGACCCCTCCTGTCTCTTTACGTGCGCATACACCGCATGTTGACGTGCACCCTGGAGTAGGTTTTCAGGCGTTTCCTAGCTCCCCTCGGACCGAATGGCCGGGTGCGGGTGGCACAGCCTCGCCTGTTGTTAGGCTCCCCACCTCATCGCATACGTCAACATGGGGTCCTCCCCACGGCGGGCGGAAGCCTTATCTCACGACCGTTCGCCGATATGCGGGGGAGGAATGTGGTGTCACCGCCAGACACCACACTTGCTAGGTGGTAGCTTAAATCGGCCGCGGTCCATTTAGTACATGTCGGACCCGCGTGTCGCCACTGTGTGATCGCAGACCTAGCGCCACCACAAGGCAGGTCTCGAGATACGATAGAGCACTCGCCCCAGTTGTACGGACGACATTGCTAGCGACAATACGGACGAAGCCTTCCTCTCATTTGCCGAGAGAGAGTTAGAATAGCCTTCTGCTAAGTCCATGGCTACGACCTAGCAAGGCGCCATTAGCCTTACCTAGTTTGAGAGTTATCGTATAAATGTCTCACGAAGAACGCTGTATTCATCAAAGAATAAAAGTTAAGTATAAAGCAGCTACGTACTTTTCTTGCTACCATTCAATAGTTATCCTGTTCCAGACTTGACGCCAGTCGGCTTGTGTGTACGCGTGCCTTTCTTTCGGCTCCCTTCCCAGTGTGGCGTAGCAAGCTTGTTACGCCACAACAAAGTGTAATGTAACGTTTCCCTGTGTCGAGATGGCTGCACTAGCACGTTCCGAAATCCCATAAATTAAATAATAATAATAAATAAAAGACCGTGCTGCCCCGCTAGGCTGAGGCCTACAGCCCCTGTCATTTTGCCTATCGGAAGCTCCTTGTTAGCGGCGGACGTTCACTGTGGTGCGGCGTCTGAATTTACAAATAATATGGAGATCCGCTCTCCAGCCCTTTTTGCCTGTTAATCCTGAACATTTTCACATTGCAGTCAGTACTTAGACATGCCTTGAGAGCAGCCTTGTGTTAAGTCGTCGAGTTAGGTGAGGAAGATTCGTTATACAGGGTGAGTCACTAACTATTGACACCGAGATAGCTCCGTAAGTGTGATACGAGCTGGAAAGTTTGTAGGGCAAAAGTTGCTTGGGACAACGGGGGCCATAATATGACGTTGGTTTTTTGTTGCTAGGTGGGGTCGCGTCAGAGATATGAAAGTCAGCTTTGTTTTTTTAAATGGGATGCTATAGTTTGGTACTTATTTTCTGATAGCGGCTATCGAGACGAATCCAATGATGTGTAGCAGTAAGGTCTTTGAAGGTCAACGAAAGTCACAAAGGTGGCATGAACGTCCATCTACAGAAGGTGTTCGAAGTGATGACCATTGGTATCAATGCAGTGCTGCAATCTTCTTATCATGGACTGAGTGGCATTCCTTATCACATCGGCACTTATCGAAGCACATGCTCTGACAATTCTCTCTCGCATATCTCCAGGCTGGAATGTCTTTAGCAACAATTTCTTTTACGAATCCCCACAAGAAAAAAATCCAGAGGCATCAAGTATGGCGAACGAGCAGGCCAAGACACATCTCCGCTGCGTCCAATTCAACGATTTGGGAATTGTCTCTGCAACTCATTTCTAGCCATCAGCAAAAAATGTGCTGGACACCCATCGTGTTGATAACATTCTGTTCCTTGTTTCTAAAGGTATTTTTTCCAATAACAGACCTCATGTTTCTTGCAGGAATGTGGTGCACGTCCTACCATTAAGATTTCCTTCGATGAAACAGGAGCACATAATTCTATCCTCCAGAATTCCACGCCATACATTCACTGACCACGGTTTTTGGTGTGCAACTTCCCGCAGCCAACATGTATTTTCAGTTGCCCAGTAACACATGTTATGCAAATTAACATTTTCATGGTTCGTGTATGTAGCCTCCTCAGTAAATAAAATCAAATTAATAAATGTGTCATCCCTCTGAATCTGAAGTTGAGCTCATCGGCAGAATTCAATTCGACGTGTACAATCAGTACCAGTTAATTCTTGGTGGAGACTGATATGGTAAGGATGATATTTATGGCGATGCAGAACACGAACAACACTACTCTGGCTCATGCCAGATTCCCTTGCTATTTGACGCGAACTAACACAAGGATCTCGAACCACAGTGGCAAGAGTACCAATTTCCGTTTCCTCGTTAGTAACTTTTCTTCGCTGGATATGTTTCCGATGTGTTAAAGATCCAGTTGCTCTCAATTTATCATATATATATTTAAATGCACGACGTGTAGGGTGAGTACGTTGAGGATATCTTTCAGCGTATAAGTCTCTAGCTCTCACTGAATTTCGTTGACGTTCTCCGTATATGAGAAGCATATCGATTTGTTCTTCGAAGGAATACATCATTCACACTCGCTTGATTCGACGACACTAATCTTACCGGGCCTATTAGTGTTGTATTGCAAAACCGTCGAATGGTGTTTACATCTCAATGGCACGTTAGAGGGATAAGCCGTAGTCGGTGAATATTTACTATTTGCACGACACACGAGAGAGAATTGTCAGAGCATGTGTTTCAATATGTGACGATGTGATAAAAAATACCACTCAATCCATGATAAGAAGATTGTAGCACTGCATTTATACCAAGGATCGTCACTTCGAACACCTCCTGTGAATGGACGTTCACGCCATCTTTTTGACCTTCGTGGACCTTCGAAGACCTTACTGCCACACATCACTGGATTCGTCTCGATAGCCGCTATCAGAAAATAAATACCAAACTATAGCATCACATTGCTAAAAAAAAAAAAACAAAAAAGTTGACCTTCATATCTCTGACGCGACCCTACCTAGAAAAAAAACAAAAAAAACAACGTCATATTATGGCCCCCGTTGTCCCACACAATTTTTGTTCTAAAAATTTTCAGCTACTGTTATACATTCGGAGTTATTCTTGTTGGCAATAGTTAGTGTCTCACCCTTTGCACGGTGAGTATCCAGCATCGCTACTCCAGTGGTCTTTCGGCCCTTGTCTCTGTATTTTCGTATTACGAAACTTGTGGCTGGCATCTCTCGTTTTCTTGTTTCATCTAATTAAACAGTCCCGATATCTGTAGGGACTGAACGTATCCTCATTTAGTTTTCACTGTGTTTCGATGAACTTTCTATTTCATTTCTTTGCTACAGCAAGGCAGCAGGTCTCCAGGTGACTTAGAATTGCAGGTGTATACAATAAAACACTTGACAGGACTACATCACATTTGTGCCTTTTTCTACAATATATTAATTACATACTGCATTGTTCTGGATAAAGTCATCCGATAATGGGAGAAAGAATTGAAAACCCAGGACCACTGGAAACCCATTCATCTCGAACGAAAGAATGATGACATCTAGGTCAGTTGTTTAGCTTTCGTTCGAGAAGACCAAGTTCATTTGCACTAAATTCGACATTCAGGAAATGAACTCAAAATACGGGCAGATCAAACGAGTTCCACACTTCAAATATCTCGGTGAGATCATAGAACCAACAGGGTTGGAAAAGGAAGCACAGAAAGTTCGGTTACAAAAGCTCAAACGAGCATATGGGAGTACGCGTGAAATCTACAACAAGAAATGTATGTCCAGTCATACAAAGATCAAACATTATAATACAGTGATTAAACCTGAAGTGCTGTACGCGAGCGAAACCTTGGTACTTAATAGAAAAGGTGATCTGAAGAACATCTTGAAGGAGGAAAGAAAGATCATGAGGAAAATGCTGTGACCAGATAAAACAGAAGAGGGGTATTGACTCAAATCGCCCAAAGCAACAGAAGAATTGTCCAACCTTGCCGCAGATATCAGGAAACGAAGGCTGAAATTCTATGGATACATTCATAGACTCCCATCTTCAAGGCTAACTCACAACATTTTGACATACACTGCAAAACTGAAGAACTTTCCATGGATAGAAGAAGTCAAATATGACTTGGAAAAGTCCCAGACAGGAACATCGGACATACTACACAGGAAACTTTACCGCCAGAAGACAAACAGATGGGTAGTAAAGCCAGAGAATGAAGTCCCTAAAAGATCAGGGACCAAGTGGTCAGAAGAATGGAAGAAAGCACATAGCGAAAGAATGAAAGCTATACGGGCTATTAGAAAGGCGAATCATAAATGCAACGCGTGATCCAACAGGGTCCATACGCACATAATATTAATAATTACATTAAATGGCTATCATTTATCTGTAGCTTTTCCACAGTCAGTTTACTTAAGTAAACTATGATTAACCATGAAATTATGGTATATATACATAACAATATTTCTTTCGATGACGTAGCAGTAAGAAAGAAAATGGTTGCTGCTGCTGTAGCAGTGATGGGACCACGTCGTGCCATTATGAACACATCCTGAGCTGTAAGTATGAAAATATATTTATATTAGATATCGTAGTGCACATGGCCCTGAATCACACTCTCTGAATATCAAATAAAGCACACCACTTTCTGCTTTGATTTTCAAACATGTTGTTTTTGTGGTATTTTCACATAACTTGCGATCTATATACAAACATGCACAAATATGAACATAACAAGCTCTAAATACATATTACGTATTGAAATAAAAGATAACAGTAATAACAGTCTAAGTGAAATTAGCAAGATACAAACAAATAAAATTAACCTTCAAATAGCACTCTCTTCTAACCCATAACATGATGAAAATAACTGCAGCGGAGACCGTTAACGCAGAAGTCTCAATAATAAACATGCCTTGGAATAGAACATCTATTTAGTTACCTCGTATATTTGCGTCCGTCTAGGTCAAAGCAGAATCAGAATACAGGAAGCCTATGTCTCTTTTTGTATGCACGATGAATGTACTGTCAGGTTAAAACTGGCCTTTGAGTTTGGAGTTTATTACGACTGTTTTAATTTCAGGTGCAAGAACAGACACGATAAAGAAAGGAAAACGGAGAGAGAGAGAGAGTCGGAAAGAAAGAGGGAGAGAGATACGGGGTACGAGACTGAGAAAGATGAATGATAGAGCACTCACTTAGAGCTCACGTGACACAGTATTTCTTCTACCTACTCAACAGTCCCCTTCGTCACAGGCTTTCTCTAGCCTTTTTGCCCGAGAAGAACTTCGGGAACGTCGGATTGTCATTGGAATTTCATTTTTTTTCTGTCTGTTAACTTTATGCTCTACCCGTTCATCTCAGCTTCTATAAAAAGTGTTGTAAAGATCTTCGCTACGTCTTCTTCAGGAATGGTAAACTATCAGGTGGTCGCAGCTTGACAAGAACCAGTAAGGGGAGATGAGGTTAGAATTTAAGGAATCAGAGAGGGTACTTGGACGTAAAAAAATTTTGCTAACTAGAAAAACATCTGAAGAGATGTCATCTGCATAAAACAACCCAAAATATTAATTACATTTGACATGGCCTATTATTATTTCACTCTTACTTTTTGGGCTTCGATTTGGGAGATGCTAGACTCAAATCCATCCAGAGCTACGTTTGCTGTGACGTTCTTGATCGCGTCAGGCGAATACCACGATGCTCACTTTGACTCAGCCACAGCTGATTACTTTCCGTGTTTCTCTTTTCTGTAACGATACAGGCGCTAGAAGTAAGGCACATTTCCACGGACTTTTCACTGAATTTTAAGGATGAAAAAACATTTTACTCGCTAAAATACCCCATACACTCTTAGTACGATTTATCAGTTTTCACATTTACACCTATTTCTCGGTAAGTCCCTTTATGGAGTGTAGTGGAGAGTGCTTCTGATACAACTATCATTTGTCTCCCTTCCCCGTTCCATTCGCGAATGGCGTGTGGGAAGAACGGCTGTCTATAAACCTCTGTATCAGCTCAAATTTCTCTAATTTTTATCTTCGTGGTCATTTCGCGAGACAGATGTGAGAAAAAGTACATGTTGTCCGATTCTTCTCGGAACATGCACTATCGGAATTTCAACGTTAAACATACTACTTCCTCCGACATACTTCTTGCAAAATGGCAACAACGAGAAAATCAGAGACATTAGAACTCAGACGACAACCGTTCTTCCTTGAATGTAACGCTGAAAGGCGGGAAGACACTGGTAATACAAGTACTTTCCGCCATATGTCTCAAGTTGGCTTGCGGAGCAGAGATGCAGATGCGGAACCTTTGTGCACCATTGACAATAAAACTCTTTCAAAAAAACAATTTTGAACGTGGCCGTTACCAACAACTGTAAGTTTCTAATTAATAAAGTACGCAGCCAATCACAAGAGGGCACTGTTACTTCCTGTTAGTCTTTAAGATTAAAATTTTCTTCTACATTTTTCACCAGGGAAACATGATAATTATGCCTTCATATTAATACAGTTTTTTTATTACCTCCATAATGCGGAAGAATGTCGTAGTCAATCCAATGTGGGATTTTGTAGCATTTTATAATTTTATCCGTTTTTTATTCCATTGCTGTTTTGCACATCGGTAGCAACTTGATTACTATTTTGTATGTTACGACGGTATATCGCTGCGGCAAAAGTTAAATGTTATAAATGGTGTCAGAAAAAGTGTCGAATATTTCGAGAGGTGATAGTACCCATAAAAACAAGAAAAAAAGTCAAATAAACATGGGCTCTAAATAAGTACCTTAAGAGCTATGAGTACTTCTGCTTCTTCGACACTGTGAAACACATATCTTATACTGCAAGCTCTATGCTTTCCGTATTTTGGAAGGAGATAGTGTAGACCAAAACAAGAAAAATGTGTAGTAAACATAGGCTCTAATGTCCATACCTTAAGAGTTATGAGAGCTTATTCAATGGACGCGATACGTTTCACAATAGCGAAGATTAGCGACCTTAACGTATGCATTTTAAAGCCCATTTGTGTTGGACTTTTTTCTTGTTTTGGTGGGTAATACCACCTCTCTAAGTATTCGACACTTTTTGTTAATACCCTCTATAACTGTGGCGTGCTCGCTGCCAGTCTACGCAAGCACAAGCGCTGCAGTTATCGGCTACGTGCTTAGTTTGACCTGTTAGTTTGATCTGTTCAGTAGCCATACCTGTTTTAATTTTCCAATTTTAATGGATAGTTTATCCACATTGTCTCTAAATGATGTGATAATCTCAGCTAGTGATGAATGGAAAATGGTTCATATGGCTCTGAGCACTATGAGACTTGGCCGTGCGGTTAAAGGCGCTGCAGTCTGGAGCCGCAAGACCGCTACGGTCGCAGGTTCGAATCCTGCCCCGGGCATGGATGTTTGTGATGTCCTTAGGTTAGTTAGGTTTAACTAGTTCTAAGTTCTAGGGGACTAATGACCTCAGCAGTTGAGTCCCATTGTGCTCAGAGCCATTTTTGAACTATGGGACTTAACTGCTGAGGTCATCAGTCCCATAGAACTTAGAACTATTTAAACCTAACTAACCTAAGGACATCACACACATCCATGCCCGAGGCAGGATTCGTACCTGCGTAGACTGTAGCGCCTAGAACCGCTTGGACACTCCAGCCGGCGGATGGAATATGTTTTACATAATTCAACCCAAGTAAGTAACAGTTTTTATTCTCAAATTAAGAATTATCCTATTATATTCATAATTTGGAGCCATATAATTTTTTTAGGCAATACTTTGTTCTTCTGAGGAAGAGAGCCTTAGTGATATCGACACCTGACTCAAGTCTAAAATTCACAAATTCCGGCCACCGATTAACTGTTTTCTCCGTTAATTGGAATCTGCTAAAAAAGAAATAATTCTTTGTGATAAGAGACGTAAGGAATGACTGGATCCAGTCATATTCCGAAACCAGCATAGAAGTAAACAGAAGAGGTTTGCTTATAGTTATGATTATTCCTAGTAAATAATACTATTTCTGTTTCTTACCTTTTCTTTTAATCGCATCTTCGTTGGCGGGCAAACGCTGTGCTTACGGTAGGTGCAGCCACCTTTTTATGCCTTGAGAAACTTGAAAAAATGAAGCGCAGACTATATAGTACGTGATAGATATGGCTGTCAACTCAAAACAGTGTTTCTGATTGAAAGAAAAAATATCTCCTGACTGTATCATATTTGATAAATGGGGACACTAGACAGGAACTTGTCAACCAGAATCTTTTAATACAGTGGAGCATATTTGCCTTTTTTGTGCTCCGATAGGAGCATTTTTCTTCTGGTCCCCTTCTTTACCTTGCCACAACAGGGCATGTCACTCATAAGAAAAGAATATGATGAGTCAGTGAAATTTTAATAGTTTACTTATGTCAAACTGCACTAATGCAAAACTAATTTTACACCTCAGATCGGATTGTGAATAGAAATTTAGCGCGTGGTTCAGTACTACACCATGGAGTTCCCATAACCTTTTTGTTCATAACGGAGACACTTTACGCCATCTTCCTCCGTGCTTCGTCGCTTCATAAACTACTTTTTCACCCCACGCCGGATTTCATGTGCGCATTATACGTGCACAAGAATGGTGACTTTGAACCTCTGTATGTTGGAAATGGATAAAGATATCAAGAAAATTTTTCAAGGTAGCTCGAGATCGGGATCTTGGGAATATATCGTAAAAATTGCAACCATTTGCTCTGCATACACATCTTGGTACCTCAGCTGGGTTTTGGTCCGCTAGTGACGGAGAAAGAATGTATAAAAAACGCTTTTTTGGGGTTTTCCGAGGAACTAATGGTACCTTCGTAAGTACCATCAAGCCTACCGTTGACCACATCAAATTCAAAAAGAACCAACCGATTACGTCCATTTGCCTAAGCCGGAGGAAATTTTGCCTAAGCCGGAGGAAATTTGAATGTAGGATGGTGACACTAACAGGGTTATTCTGTTGGATATACAAATGATTCCTAGCCCAAGCGCAATCAGAAACACTTCACCTTATCTTTTTGTCAGCAATAGAACCAAAAGTATGAGCACCGGAAAATCCTATTTTCTTGCGAAACGTTTCGGAAAGTATTGGTAAGTATGCTGTAGTATGCATACCGAAAACAGTAACTGGACACATTGTACATATTTTAATTGAATTAAAAATCTACCTCATTTGTAGCTAGTGTATCATTTTACGCCACGACTAGTTTCGAAGATCTTACAGCCCCAACTCCATGTGCCAACCAATGAATTTTTAAGTCACGGGTATACGGTGGACAGGCCAATTTATCGCAAGGGATCAAAATCACGCCTATGGGATGCTGTAACAGTCCCACTTTTCACGTAGCGTGAGTTTGCGATTAACTGCCCGCTCTTCATATAGGCGTCAATTAACGTCCCTTTGGGCGCCGCCTGACAATGGAAACTAGTCGTACAGTAAAAAGGTACATTAGCTACAAATGAAGCAGATTTTTAAGTCTGTCATCATGATCTTCAGGTGCGGATGTTCTTCAAACCAGATTTCTTTTTTTTTTTTTTTTTTTCAGATGTCCTTAATGAGTTAAGCAATTCCAGTTGCTCCATGTAAACGCATCAACTAAACCGTTATGCGCATCGTGAAGTACGTAAGTACGTTTTAAGACATAATGCCACAATATGCAGAATTGACTTATATTTACTGAATAAAACGAAATTGGGTGTTTCTATTAGGAAAAAAACTGGTAAAATAAATTGCCTAATGACTAAAACGAACGTACTTAAAATAATACCATTTAAATAAGAGTTTACATATCACAGATGCCTCGTATCACTAGCAGTCGAGATGACAGGCATCTTATCTGCATGGCTGTAACGTCTCATGGTAATGTACATGTGCGTCAGTGAAAAAGACCAATAAAAAGGTGTTAGCATGTGGACGTAATGCGCTGTTCCAGTCTCTTCTGTACCTAAGGTCCTTCGCCGTTCCCTTTGGATCCCTACGTAATTCGGTGCTCTCCGATACACACGATCGAACAGCGGAGGAGTGGTACTCAAGCATCAACTTCAGGTTACAATATCTCCGGATGTAATTAACATTTTACAATGCAACAAACGGCACTGATTACGTATTTGTTTATACGTTCAGATGTGCTAACAAAACTAACGGGGTTCCATTTAAAAAAACGTAGGTTTGTGTTAAAAAACATACTTCCGTGCATTTTTTTATGGTTTGTATTAACCAATTACACTAGCCCCTCTCCTCACGTTCGGTCTGTGGAATCGGTTCGTCAGTATTTGATGTGGTTTACGAAATATATCCAGCGGCAACGTTAGGTGACTCACCCTGTATAAGCCTCAGTACGTTTTAGGAGCGCCTCAAACTCTGGCTCTTTATTGCGAATACTTCGCTAATTAACCTCCAGGATTTTAATACTCTCACCTGTGGGAGTCATTTCTTTGGGTCTTACACTGATACTTGTGGGCTTCCTACAGCTATCGTTATCTAGACGGGCTTGAGATTCGCCTAATCCTAAAAAGAAAAGACCGCACATGCACGCCACAGTCACTCAGCTATCTCTGATGTGTAGTGTGCAGTGTCATTTTCCTAAGCTGGATGTCTCATTGTTCAAGGGAGGATGCTCACTTAGTTTTCAGAAAGAGAAACGACAAAGCATGAGGAGCAGTAATCGAAAGGAAAGGCATTAATAGATGTCAGCTGAAAGTGCGATTTTGCATCAGGCACATGTTCGAAGCAGGGAGTGCTTCTTCCTATACAGACAGTATGTTTTTGGCCTGTGAATATTACGGTGCTTGACTCGCTTTCGGGAGGGGCGCAGTTCAAACGCCCGTTCTAAATGTTTGATTTGTCTAAAGTGCACAATTTAACATTTCTATTTATTTAAAGCAAACTGTCAAACTTCGCAGTACTTTGAAATTTGATCTGAATATTTTTGCAGCTTTCTTCAGGTAAAACTTCGTCACTCGTAACTCTATCATCTGAAACAGTCTGGGAATGAATGTTACTTTCGTAGTTCATAAAGAATGAAATACTCTCCGTCTCTCTTAGTGTTCTAATAAGCTATGCGGTGCTGTAAATTTTCAGGCGTAGGCGTAGGCGTACGAGGGAGCCTGTTCTTCACGCTAGAATGACGGTCCCTCCACGAACCGTCTGCCGTAGCTCCTACCCGTGTTCTAGATGTGTCTGATATTTCTGGACCCCGAGGGAATTCCCTTGCTTCCTGGTTCCATCAACTTGAGCAGCAGTATAAATAGGATGTTCAGAGAACTCAACGCGCTGACCTCGGCCGTCACAGCATCGTCAAGTTCATGTTACATTCCACTCGCTTTCTGTTGCTCTACGTATAATGACTTCAAGTAAATTTAGAAATCATTTCAGACTTACGGTTTACTTTGTGGATTGAATACTTCGAATGCAAATGCTTAAGTCTTCAGTTCCATAGAGTAGATAAGTAGAATGACTAGCTTTGTGGCCGGCCGGAGTGGCCGTGCGGTTCTAGGTGCTACAGTCTGGAACCGAGCGACCGCTACGGTCACAGGTTCGAATCCTGCCTCGGGCATGGATGTGTGTGATGTCCTTAGGTTAGTTAGGTTTAATTAGTTCTAAGTTCTAGGCGACTGATGACCTCAGAAGTTAAGTCGCATAGTGCTCAGAGCCATTTGAACCAACTAGCTTTGTGTATCTCGAAAATTTCGCGCATTATGCAGCTTCTCTATCTTCTCACTGCACACGTTCTCCAACTTCCATCCATTCCTTCTGTGCAATGCGGGCTACGCGTAGCACCAGACAGATCTCCACTCGCGGGCAACTGCACACAAATTCGATCGATATCTCAGTGAGATCTCATAGCGGAGAAAAAGTGTAAAACTCAGTGAACTACATTCATAAGGGGGTACATTCAAAGGTGATGTGTTTCAAATAGATCAGAACCCTATTTAAACTCACGGAAATAGTCTTCATTCCGTTGTACTTTTCAGACACGCCTAAAAGAATCTTCCATCTAGTTGAACAGCAAGTAAAATTAATGAAGAATAAACTGAAAATTGTAGGTGCCAAGGTATGGCAACGGATCCATGAAAGTTTTCCGTCTAGAGGTAAACAGGTGTACCTTTCATTTGAGGGCTGATAATGTAAGCTTGATGCGGCCAGAAAATGTATCCGTATCTTTGGCCACTTATATGGTGTACAACTAAATCTGTTGATGATATATTAAATATTGCGTCGAGAAAAATTTGTATAATTCGCATAGTCCAACTTAAGATTAATCCGTGGTCAAACATGAAAAATGTTTTTTGAAGCTCACGTCCATACGTTAAGAGAATTTCGACATCAGCGAGACGTCATGAGGCATGGCAGCACTTTTTGCACTTGAAGATCCTCTGGCAACAATGACACACGTGCGACATGAATACTGATACTAGGATACAGCGTCAAGACCAACACGTGGCCAGGGAGCACTTACCGTCGCTGTTGCTGCTCCGCCGGTGGCACACAGAACATCAGTGCGGGTTGTCACATCCCCTGTGGAAATATTAGATGCAAATAGGCACAGTCTACATCTACATACATACCCCGGTAGCCACCGCACGGTGTGTGGCGGAGGGTACGTTGTACCACTAAAACCATCATATGGTGTGTGACAGAGGGTACGTTGTACCACTACAAATCATTTCTCTTCGTGTTCCACTCGCACATAGAGCGAGGAAAACGACTGTTGTGGTAGATACTTCTATGTGTTTGTCTATTTTTTGTTTGTCTGTTGTCGATGTATTATGCTCGCAGTAAAAGGTCGTAATAACGTGATAAAATTGTCTCTGACAGTGCTGTTAAAAGAAATACTGTTTGTTGCGCGTATGAAGAGTCTTGGGAGAGACGGCTGGATATTTTTAGCAACTATTCATACTTGAGATTGCAGGTTCGAGTGCTGTTGTCCACGTCTCTTCCCGTACACGTTGCATTCAATCTGAAACAATTCTGCTGTTTCAATACTTCCAAAAATACTAATAAAGGTCGTGACGCTCACCTTTGTTCTCATGAAATAATAACGGTTTATTGGGTCTCTTGTACAATTCTCCACATAACATCAAAAGAAGCGAACAGAAAACTCTAGTTACCCTTAGTTACGAGTAAACCACAGAGAGAGTAATATTCCGAGTCAACGATATAATTATCATAGAGTCTCTCAGATAACGTCTTTGCAACTTAGTTTTCTCACAGTCGATTCAGTACATTACATATTTATTACACTACACTGTCTACCTGTCTCCGTAAGAGACCTAATTTCTCTTATCTCCGAGGTCCGTACACGAAATGTACCTTGGCGGCTCTAGGGCCATTCTGCAATCAACTTCCGATGCCGGTTCTCTTAATTTTGTCAATAATTTATGGGCGCAGCTCTTTTTCTCGACTGAGATTCGCAAAATACCGTGTGCCAAAGGATTAACAGTTTCTCTTCGGCTGCCCACGTAAGAGACTTTAGGTCAGTCATCGAGTGAATACATACTAGGACCTAGTCGACTTGTAAATCGACTATTTGAAATTTAGCTTGATGAATGGAATACAACCCCGCAGTTAATATCGACGCTTCAGTAGGCAACAGGAAAAATTTTCCACGCCCTGTTTGATTACCAAAAAATGTTGCTCTCGCAGAGATACATTTTGCAACCATGAAAGGAGTATACTGGGGCACATTTGTATGTGGCACCCGAATATGATTTTATAAACTATGTATGTCTTTGATAGGCTTTATATCGCAGACCTAGAGATACTGCATCTGGTCTGAGATGTTGGAGTAAGGAAGCGCTTGGCGCACAGTTGTAGGTAGCTATTTGTGAGAGCAGGGCAATGGAGTAGGAAATTTTTGTGGTGTGCTGTGTGAACCCACCAAGTGTTAAATTAATGTAGGTATGTCAATATTGTTGAACTTGGAAGCAGAAGTCTCCATGCAAGCAAGGCTGGCTCTGAGCACTATGGGACTTAACTTCTAAGGTCATCAGTCCCCTAGAACTTAGATTTGCGTTTATGTTGGATTAAGGAAGTTAGATAACACTTGCTGTTTAAATCTCATTGTTTGTGAATCAATTGTGAGTAATGTAACTTCAGTTGTCAGATGTTTTTGAAGAGACAAACGTAACTTGCAACAATATTTCTAAAAAAAAATCAGTGTTAGTAATTTACCACAATCAGTACCGCCTCCCTATCCAGGTCACATATTTTTAAAGAAGTTGGATTTTCTTAAATTTTCTCTCTTATCAGCCAAAAGAATTTCATGTGAATTTTAAAGTATTATGGCCAGCATTGTATACTGCAGAGCCTGTAGATAGCATATTTATATTCTTGTGAGAGACCAGAATATATCGCGATCCACCGTTCCTGCTCTAGAGGTACACTATAATTTATTTGTTACGTGCACAGGGACCAAAGTTATCGGTCTTGAATAGGGCCAAAGGATTCAGTGCCTAAGGGGCTGAATGTATTTTGCAGTGACTTTATTTCTTTAGTAGTATTGGGAGCTGCATTGCCCAATCAAATCGTGTAAAGTTTTGCTAACAATAACACACAGTAAGAACACCACTTGCACTTACAACACACAACGCGACAATTCGAGTTCAGTACTCATTCCAAAGATCAGACATTCATTAACGTAATCGTGAAGTTTATTATTTCAATTTTTTTTAAAACGTTACAACCATCCGTGTACAATTTCCACCAGCCATGCCAGTCAGTGTAAAAGCTGTCAGTTCACTCGGTGTTACGAATGTTTCAGATACATGACCATCATATATAGCACAGTGAATTTTTGAAAGTATATCGTTTGCTTGACACCATATGTCCTCCGCGAAACTGATGTTAACATTGTGCTTCCGAATGTTCAAGGATTTAACCATACTAGATGATATTTGTAAGAAGACATTTTCCGAATTTCTAAGCAAATGTTGCAAGTTTGGTCAGGTTGATAGGGAGAGGCTACAAGTCAGAGCGAGGAGTCATTAGCTAGCTGTACAGCAGTGCCTAATTAACGACACGGACTTTGTGAGCTCTAACTGAAACCAAAAAATTCCGTTTGTTTCCGAGGAAACTTTAAGCGTAGAGTCTTGGCCTTTAAACTGTTATTTTGTTTTGGTTTTGTGGAAATTATCAGTGGAAGTAGCCAGGAGTTAGCAGTGTACATATATAAATCAAGTGGTCGTATGAAACTTCCAGGCAGATTAAAACTGTATGCCGGACCGAGACTCGAACTCGGGACCTTTGCCTTTCGCAGGAGAGCTTCTGTAAAGTTTGGAAGGTACCAGACGAGGTGCTGACAGAAGTAAAGCTGTGAGGACGGGGCGTGAGTCGTGCTTGGGTAGCTCAGTTGGTAGAGCACTTGCCCGCGAAAGGCAAAGGTCCCGAGTTCGAGTCTCGGTCCGGCACACAGTTTTAATCTGTCAGGAAGTTTCATATCAGCGCACACTCCGCCGCAGAGTGAAAATCTCATTCAAGTGGTCGAATCTTGGATCGTCCTCGGAGGAGTTAGGTAGTCACCGATATTAAATAACTGATTTTCCAGTGGTGAGAAGTTTAACCCTGTCTGCGAGCCAGTCTTTTAAACTGGTTCTAACAGTGTAGCAGTGCAGAGAATTAATCTGGGTCTGCCAACAAACTTATCTGAGTAATTCTGTGGATCAGTGCGTCGCGTAATTTGTTTCACACCCCGCACTTGGAGTGGATTCGAGCCCCGGCAGCGAGTGAGACATTACGAAGTTGCGGAACTCCAAGGGCGAAAGGAAAGAAACGTTTCATAGGGCCCTCATGATGCAGTATATCTGATGGATCTCATATATCTCTAACGGACATGAGAACAGGTCTGCAACCTGTGACTACCCTTTTGCCATAAGCCATGGGACAATTACGCTGTTGTTGGTTCCTGAGAGTAAATTTTCCCAAGAGACAGGAAAAGGGGAGTTTAGGGTTCAACGTCTCGTCAATCATGAGGTCATTAGAAATGTAGAACAAGCTTGCATTCTAGATGATAGGAAAGGAAATCCGCAATTTCCTCTTCAAAGGAACCATCGAAGCTTTTGCCTACAGCTACTTAGGGAAACCATAGGAAACCCAAATTGGGATGGCCAGACGAGGATTTCAACCTCTGTTCTCACGAATCCTATTTCATTGTCTCAAAAACTGTGCCACCTAGCTCGGTGCAAGACAGAAGATCAAATAAATCTATTGCAGGTACTCAAGGATTATGCAAAGAGTAACATTACATGTTTAATACACTCACAGCAATGGCCATCCAAAATGATAAGATCATACCGGGTCGTTATAATTGAAATGCAACTACTCACAGAGGCCCAGTGTGGGCTGTAATTACCGTCTGGCAGCGAAACTTCGTAGACATCCAGCCGTGTACCGCAAGTCTCTAGAGGAACGAAAGGTTCCAAATGATTGGAAAAGAGCACAGGTAGTCCCAGTCTTCAAGAAGGGTCGTCGATCAGATGCGCAAAACTATAGTCCTATATCTCTGACGTCGATATGTTGTAGAATTTTAGAACATGTTTTTTGCTCGCGTATCATTTCGTTTCTAGAAATCCAGAATCTAATATGTAGGAAGCAACATGGAATCCGGAAACAGCGATCGTGTGGGACCCAACTCGCTTTATTTGTTCACGAGACCCAGAAAATATTAGATACAGGCTCCCAGGTAGATGCTATTTTCCTTGACTTCCGGAAAAGCGTTCGATACAGTTCCGCACTGTCGCCTGATAAACAGAGTAAGAGCCTACGGAATATCAGACCAGCTGTGTGGCTGGATTGAAGAGTTTTTAGCAAACAGAACACAGCACGTTGTTCTCAATGGAGAGACGTCTACAGACGTTGAAGTAACCTCTGGCGTGCCACAGGGGAGTGTTATGGGACCATTGCTTTTCACAATATATATAAATGACCTAGTAGATAGTGTCGGAAGTTCCATGCAGCTTTTCGCGGATGATGCTGTAGTATACAGAGAAGTTGCAGCATTAGAAAATTGTAGTGAAATGCAGGAAGATCTGCAGCGGATAGGCACTTGGTGCAGGGAGTGGCAACTAACACTTAACACAGACTAACGTAATGTATTAATGTATTGCGAATACATAGAAAGAAGGATCCTTTATTGTATGATTATATGATAGCGGAACAAACACTGGTAGCAGTTACTTCTGTAAAATATCTGGGAGTATGCGTACGGAACGATTTGAAGTGGAATGATCATACAAAATTAATTGTTGGTAAGGCATGTACCAGGTTGAGATTCATTGGGAGAGTCCTTAGAAAATGTAGTCCATCAACAAAGGAGGTGGCTTACAAAACACTCGTTCGACCTATACTTGAGTATTGCTCATCAGTGTGGGATCCGTACCAGGTCGGGTTGACAGAGTAGATAGAGAAGATCCAAAGAAGAGCGGCGCGTTTTATCACAGGGTTATTTGGTAAGCGTGATAGCGTTACGGAGATGTTTAGCAAACTCCAGTGGCAGACTCTACAAGAGAGGCGCTCTGCATCGCCGTGTTGCTTTCTGTCCAGGTTTCGAGAGGGTGCGTTTCTGGATGAGTATGGAATATATTGCTTCCCCCTACTTATACCTCCCGAGGAGATCACGAATGTAAAATTAGAGAGATTCGAGCGCGCACGGAGGCTTTCCGGCAGTCGTTCTTCCCGCAAACCATACGCGACTGGAACCGGAAAAGGAGGTAATGACAGTGGCACGTAAAGTGCCCTCCGCCACACACCGTTGGGTGGCTTGCGGAGTATAAATGTAGATGTAGATGTAGAATGCGTTAATGAGGAATCCATATACACTGGAAAATAGCTCCGATTTTGGTTCCTAGGTGCAAATTCGGATTAGTGAAGGCAAGAAAGACGTACAGAAAAGTTCAAATAAGTGAGAATGGAATAATGTTGATTTTTTTATTAACCACCACCTTCACAATTTATGCACAATGAGCACCATAGACGTCGTCAAGGCGCTGCACCCGTAAAACGACTTGATCAAACAGTTGCTCGCACCAGTTCCGCTGGAATGTGAGCAACGTGTTCCTGTATGCTGGCCTTCAGGTCAGGTAGACACTGACAGTGTCCCTGCTAAACGCGTTCTTTTAGATATCTCCAGAGCCAAAAGTCAATTGGGTTCAAAGCAGGTGATCTTGCAGACCATGCCTCTGGAGAACCTCTGGAGGTAACACATTCGTGGAAGGTTGCATTAAGCAGAATTTTCACCGGGTGAGCTATATGAGGTGTTGCCCCATTTTGAATGAAAACAGTGATTTCCACAAAGTTGCTTTCTTCCAAGACAGCACTCACGTTATGCACAATGAGGCCTCGATAACGTACAGACGTCACGGTACACCTGACAGGACCTCTGGGTGTATTCTCTTCAAAGAAGAACGTACCGAGAGTATGTGTGCGCAATGGCTCTTCGTGCACAACATGCGGTAGAACAGTACCCCAGATTCGACAACAATTCCGTGTGTGCACTGCACCCTGTAATGTAAAACGTGCCTATTCATTCACAGAATATTTTCCGGCCACATGTCAACTTCTATCCGCACCAGAAAATGAAGAGCAAATTCAGACTGTTTCTGTGGATCATAAGGTTTCTGTTACTGCAACATCTGGCTCTTGTTCCGATACCAGTGTAAAATAGACCGCAAAACTTTCTGTACTGTTGACCATGGAATGAACACTGCACGAGCGTTACCACTACCTGGGGTATTGTATTGTATTGTATTCAACCGGGCTCCTAGAAACGACGGAGAGGCTTCGTCCCGCCGTAGCCCTCAGCTGTTCACTACTCCACGACAGATCACAGCAGTCCACCCGCCCCACCCCGAACCCAGGGTTATTGTGCGATTCAGCCCCCAGTGGACTCCCCCGGGAACGTCTCCTACCAGACGAGTGTAACCCCAAATGTTTGCTTGATAGAGTAATTATGGTGTACGCGTACGTGGAGACAGTGTTTGCGCAGCAATCGCCGACATAGTGTAACCGAGGCAGAATAAGGGGAACCAGCCCGCATCCGCCGAGACAGATGGAAAACCGCCTTAAAAACCATTCACGGGCAGGGCAGCACACCGGACCGCGACACTAATCCGCTTGGCGGATTCGTGCCGGGGACCGGCACGCCTTCCCGCTCGGGAAGCAGCTCGTTAGCAGCGCGGCTATCCGAATGGGCTACTACACGGAGTACGTGCTACATTGTCACTTAAAGCAACAGCAACCTCGTCAGTAGCTTTCATGCTTTCCTCTTCCGGTGCCACACCAAATTTCACCCGTGTTTTCGAATTTCATTAATTCATTTAATGACATCAGGTTTCCCCTCACACCTTTCAATCGGCGAAACCCTCTCAATGCAGCACTGTAATTGCTGCCATTCACATAAAATCGTTTCACTAACAGCGCACTATAGCCATACTGTGTACTCACGTTATGGCTTATCAAATACAGTTCGGATGTCATACCGCCATACAAACTATGTACAGCGCCAAATTTGAACCTAGTGGCCAAAATTGGAACTCATTTGTTTTTCAATTTAAATAGGTTCCGGACTGACGCATTGGCGTATCTACCAAGATCTCTGCCATACGATAATTACAGCCCACATAGGGTCTCAGTGAGTAACTGCCATTTAATTATAGCCTCCCGGTATATCATGTCCTGATACACTTGACTGGTCTGGTCTACCAGCTCACCGCTGTTAGTAATTAGAGCAATTTACACTACATTTTGAACTAAAAGCAAACCACAAAGAAAAATGAAGTCATTGTGATCGAACCAGACAAACTAATTAGTCGCACAACACATTCCCCTCACCTGAGTGGGGCAGTCATTCCTCCGAAGGCATCAAACACAACTATATACACTAATCAGCCAGAACATTATGACCACCTACCTAATTCGATCAGATTCAGATCTGGCAAGTTGGGGGAGAGAGCACATCTACAGAACCTCGCCATTGTGTTCCTCTAACCACTCCATCACAATCTTGACCTTGTGTCATGGCGCATTATATTGTTGTAAAGTGCCACAGCCGTCGGGAAACATGATCGTCGCGAAGGGATTTACGTGGTCTGGAATCAGTGTACTCTACCCCTTAGTTGTGAATGTCCCCCAGAGCATAATGGAGCCGCCAAAAGCTCGTCTCCATCCCAGCAGAACAGGTGCCAAGGAGTGTCCACATTCATCGGCATGGTGAAGAAGATATCGGGATTCATGAGACCACGCAACGCTCTGCCACGCGCCAACGTCCAGTGCCGGTGGTCACATGCCCATTTCAATCTTAGTTGCCGATGTCGTGTTGTTAACATTGGCAAATACGTGGGTCGGCAGCTGCGGAGGCCCATCGTCAGGAGAGTTCGGTACACTGTGTGTTCAGACACAATTGTACTCTTCCCACTGTTAAAGACAGATATTAGCTCCGCCACAGTTTGCCACCTGTCCCATTTTACCAGTCTGCCCAAGCTACGCCGTCCGACATCTGTAACGGGTGATGGCCCCGCAAGCCCACGACGTCTGGACGTGGTGTTACTTTGGTTTCGCCTCGTGTTGAAGACACTCACCACAGCACTCCTCAAACACCCGACAACTCGTGCAGTGCCGAAACTTCAGGCCGTCACAATCTGCCTTCGGTCAAATTGCGCACCTCCCCCTTTCTACGCACAGGCAGCACGCTCACATATACTACATCAACTGTGTGTGTGTCTTGACAAGCAGTCATTCCTCGATAGGTATCGCTACTATCGCCTGCAGGGGCTTACATCGATAGTAGGGGGGTGGTCATACTGTTCTGGCTGATTGGTGTATACATCTATATAACACTGTGTGTGGCGAAGGGCATACTGTGTACCACAATCGCTTCCTACTCTTCCTGTTCCAGTGGCGTATGGTTGGCTGGGAGAACGATTGCTGGTAAGCTTCCATATGGGCTTATCTCTCTCTGATTTTATCTCCGTGGTCTTTTCGCAAGATATACGTAGAAGGAGACTAATACAGGGTTATTACAAATGATTGAAGCGATTTCACAGCTCTACAATAACTTTATTATTTGAGATATTTTCACAATGCTTTGCACAAACATACAAAAACTCAAAAAGTTATTTTAGGCATTCACAAATGTTCGATATGTGCCCCTTTAGTGATTCGGCAGACATCAAGCCGATAATCAGGTTCCTCCCACACTCGGCGCAGCATGTCTCCATCAATGAGTTCAAAAGCATCGTTGATGCGAGCTCGCAGTTCTGGCACGTTTCTTGGTAGAGGAGGTTTAAACACTGAATCTTTCACATAACCCCACAGAAAGAAATGGCATGGAGTTAAGTCAGGAGACCGTGGAGGCCATGAAATGAATTGCTGATCATGATCTCCACCACGACCGATCCATCGGTTTTCCAATCTCCTGTTTAAGAAATGCCGAACATCATGATGGAAGTGCGGTGGAGCACCATCCTGTTGAAAGATGAAGTCGGCGCCGTCGGTCTCCAGTTGTAGCATGAGCCGATTTTCCAGCATGTCCAGATACACGTGACCTGTAACGTTTTTTTCGCAGAAGAAAAAGGGGCCGTAAACTTTAAACCGCGAGATTGCACAGAACACGTTAACTTTTGGTGACCTGCGAATTTGCTGCACGAATGCGTGAGGATTCTCTACCGCCCAGACTGGCACATTGTGTCTGTTCACTTCACCATTAAGAAAAAATGTTGCTTCATCACTGAAAACAAGTTTCGCACTGAACGCATCCTCTTCCATGAGCTGTTGCAACCGCGCCGAAAATTCAAAGCGTTTGACTTTGTCATCGGGTGTCAGTGCTTGTAGCAATTGCAAACGGTAAGGCTTCTGCTTTAGCCTTTTCCGTAAGATTTTCCAAACCGTCGGTTGTGGTACGTTTAGCTCCCTGCTTGCTTTATTCGTCGACTTCCGCGGGCTACGCGTGAAACTTGCCCGCACGCGTTCAACCGTTTCTTCGCTCACTGCAGGCCGACCCGTTGATTTCCCCTTACAGAGGCCTCCAGAAGCTTTAAACTGCGCATACCATCGCCGAATGGAGTTAGCAGTTGGTGGATCTTTGTTGAACTTCGTCCTGAAGTGTCGTTGCACTGTTACGACTGACTGATGTGAGTGCATTTCAAACACGACATACGCTTTCTCGGCTCCTGTCGCCATTTTGTCTCACTGCACTCTCGAGCGCTCTGGCGGCAGAAACCTGAAGTGCGGCTTCAGCCGAACAAAACTTTATGAGTTTTTCTACGTATCTGTAGTGTGTCGTGACCATATGTCAATGAATGGAGCTACAGTGAATTTATGAAATCGCTTCAATCATTTGTAATAGCCCTGTATATTGGTTGACTCTTCCACGAATTTGCGCTCACAGAACTTTAACAGTAAACCTCACAGTGATGCAGAACGCCTCTAGCAGCGACTGCCACTGGTGTTGGCTCAGCAACTGTGATGCTTTCGCGCTCAGTAGATGAAAATGTAATGAAACGTACTGCTCTTCTTTGGATCTTTTCTATTTTCTATATCAATCCTAACTGTTACTGATACCAGAATGACGAGTAAAACTCGTGTACCGTAAGTTACTTTTTTGTTGATGGACTACATTTCCTAACAATCCCTGCAATGGATGTCAGTCTGACATCTCCCTTACCCGTGATTAATGTTACACGATCGGTTCACTTCAGATCGCTCTGTACGCATACTTCTAGATACACTACTGGCCATTAAAATTGCTACACCAAAAAGAAATGCAGATGATATACCGGTATTCATTGGACAAATATATTATACTAGAACTGACATGTGATTACGTTTTCACGCAGTTTTGGTGCATACATCCTGAGAAATCAGTACCCAGAACAACTACCTCTGGCCGTAATAACGGCCTTGATACGCCTGGGCATTGATTCAGACAGAGCTCGGATGACGTGTACAGGTACAGCTGCCCATGCAGCTTCAACACGATACCACAGTTCAAGGAGTAGTGAATGGTGTATTGTGACGAGCCAGTTGCTCGGCCACCATCGACCAGACGTTTTCAATTGGTGACAGATCTGGAGAATGTGCTGGCCAGCGCTGCAGTCGAACATTTTCTGTATCCAGAAAGGCCCGTACACGACCTGTAACATGTGGTCGTTCATTATCCTGCTGAAACGTAGGGTTTCGCAGGGATCGAATGAAGGGTAGAGCCATGGGTCGTAACACATCTGAAATGTAACGTCCACTGTTCAAAGTGCTGTCAATGCGAACAAGAGGTGACCGAGACGTGTAACCAATGGCACCCCATACCAACACGCCGAGTGATACGCCAGTATGCCGATGACGAATACACGCTTCCAATGTGCGTTCACCGCGATGTCGCCAAACACGGATGCGACCATCATAATGCTGTAAACAGAACCTGGATTCATCCGAAAAAATGACGTTTTCTCATTCGTGCACCCAGGTTCGTCGCTGAGTACACTATCGCAGGCGCTCCTGTCTGTGAAGCAGCGTCAAGGGTAACCGCAGCCATGGTCTCCGAGCTGATAGTCCATGCTACTGCAACCGTCGTCGAACTGTTCGTGCAGATCGTTGTTGTCTTGCAAACGTCCCCATCTGTTGACTCAGGGATCGAGACGTGGCTTCACGATCCGTTACAACCGTGCGGATAAGATGCCTGTCATCTGGAGTGCTAGCGATACGAGGCCGTTGGTATCCAGCAAGGCGTTCCGTATTACCCTCCTGAACCCACCGATTCCATATTCTGCTAACAGTCATTGGATCTCGACCAACGCGAGCAGCAATGTCGCGATACGATAAACCGCAATCACGGTAGGCTACAATCCGACCTTTATCAAAGTCGGAAACGTGATGGTAGGCATTTCTCCTCCTTACACGAGGCATCACAACAACGTTTCACCAGGCAACGCGGGTCAACTGCTGTTTGTGTATGAGAAATCTGTTGGAAACTTTCCTCATGTCAGCACGTTGTAGGTGTCGCGACAGGCGCCAACCTTGTGTAAATGCTCTGAAAAGCTAATCATTTGCATATCACAGCATCTTCTCCCTGTCGGTTAAATTTCGTGTCTGTAGCACGTCATCTTCATGGTGTAGCAATTTTAATGGCCAGTAGTGAATTTTATGGAAGTAACTGCTTCCAGTGATTGTTCTGCAATCGGGTAATCATACAGTAACAGGTCTTTGTGTCTAAGTGTACGTAATACGTTTCATTTGTTTATTTTGTAGCTCAGCTGCCACTTCCAGCACCAAGCACCAGTCCTTTGCTTTCATTTTGACCTACGAATGTTGTGACTCCTCTGTATACAACAGCATTATCCGCGAAAGGCCTCGTGGAAATTCCGACGTCATCTACTAGGTCATTCGTATATAATGTGACAATTAATGGTCCTATAAAACTCTCTTGGGGTACGCCAGAAGTTACATTTACAGCTGAATACTTCTCTCCGTTGAGAATGGAAAGCTGTGTTTTGTTTATTAGAAACTCTTCAGTTCAATCACACAGCTGATCTGATATTATGTACGCTCGCATTTTGTTCATTAGGTGGCATTGCGGATGCCTATTGAAGCACAAAACGTTGTTTAAACGTCTATAGAAAATTTATCCAAAACCTAGTTCTTGCATAACTGTTATTATTCATTCTCCAAATCTGAAATTTCCTGTACGTCGTGCCAACACTCGATCCTGGGAGCTTAGCCTTCCGGGGGCAAGTGCTCTACCGGCTGAACTGTTCACGGACGACTTACGACCCGTTCAAATGGCTCAAATAGCTCTGAGCACTATGGGACTTAACTTCTAAGGTCATCAGTCCCCTAGAACTTAGAACTACTTAAACCTAACTAACCTAAGGACAGCACACACTCCATGTCCGCGGCAGGATTCGAACCTGCGACCTTAGCGGTCGCGCGGGTCCAGATTGTAGCGCCTAGAACCGCTCGGCCACACTGGCCGGCTTACGACCCGTCCTCACAGCTTCACTCCCTCCACTAACTCATATCGTACCCTCCGAACTTCACAGAAGTTCTCCCTCATACCTTGCGGCACTAGCGCTTCCGGGAGAACGATTATTGGGGAGACATGACTTAGACACTGCCCGGAGGATTGCCTCCACGGTGAATTTTCACTCTGCAACAACATCTTTTCTTCCAAACTACTGGCGAAGTGAAACTACGAAGGGGGGGGGGGGGGGGGGGGGGGGGTTAGTGAGTTGTGCTTAGATAGCGCAGTTCGTTGATCAATTTCCCGTGGAAGGCACTGGTGCCAGGTCCCAAGTTCGGGTCTGGGTTCGGCACACAATTTTCATCTGCCAGGAAGTTTCAAATCATCGCACACTCCATTGCAAAGCAAAACTTCATTCTGGAAATTCCCAGTATCCTAAGGACAATTTGGGTGTATATCCCATAAGGTGCGCGTTGAAAATATTACGTTCCGAAACAAGAAATGATCGTCTGTGTATGACAAACGGTTCCTTACAGTTTATCAGTGAAAAACTGAAACGTCCTGTACTCGTACATATAAAAATCAAATACTGGATAGTTTTCGTGGATATCCTCACTCACAGATCGATTCATAAGAATCGATCTTCCGCTAATATCAGTTACGAAAATGAAAGGACCACATACACTGCCGGCCGGGGTGGACGAGCGGTTCTAAGCGCTACAGTCGGGAACCGCGCTACCGCTATGGTCACAGGTTCGTATCGTGCCTAGGGCATGGGTGTGTGTGATGTCCTTAGGTTAGTTAGGTTTAAGTGGTTCTAAGTTCTAGGGGACTGATGATCTCAGAAGTTAAGTCCCATAGCCATTTTTTGAACCAAATATATTGTTCCTGACTTTTGCTGCCTTCCAGCTTTTCGAGTCTCTGATTTTATTTCTGGTATATGGAATTTCTCGTCCTGTCGTAGGGATGCTACCGAAATGAATGAAAATCTGTTAATTATGTTGATGATGCGTAATAACGAAAGTCAAGTGTCAACTAGCTGTATGGAATAATTTTATTTTTATGATTTGTTAAATCAGTCGTCTCTTGTGTATATCACTGCAATGGATAAAATGGAATACCATGCCGCCATAAATATTATGCACGATTTGTCACCCGCGGAAATCCATTCAAAATTCTGAGTAATTAAGAAACTGCTAGGTGTGTTTAAGATGGCTTTACTGCAGTTAAAGTTATCTGCGTGTACGACTTCCTAGAAGTGCAACCACAGCTGAAAACACCGAGAAAGCACCCAATATGGTACCGTGCGACTTGAAGTGTGTAAATTAACAGACGCCATAGTTGCTTCATTAGAAAGCGTATGTTACAGTTCACACGTGAAATTAAGTACGACAAAATTTCAAGAAAAGTGGGTGCTTAATGCTGACCTAAAGCAAATTCTTAACCATTCCAAATCAGAAATTAAACAAAAATCAAATCAAAGGCTACAAGCCTATGACACGTTACCGAAAGAGTCAGCCTGCTAAAAAGGATAACCAAATTTTGTTGAAATGCGAAAACTACATCTTTTTGTTTATCATCTTGCAAAGGGTGAAACAATAACTGAGAATGCCACGCAAGTCGTCTAAATTAACAAGATCAATAAAATGGAAAGAGGCGTGAAATGGAGGAAGCAATACATGAAACAGAAAAATTATCTTTCACGATCTCACAAAGGAGCTGTGGCAAAGAAAACTAAGCGATTCAAACTACATGTTGTTGAAACATTAAACTTACATACTGTATTGGACACCCTATTTCTACCATCGATCATAATCACAGTCAGGGATGGGCTAAATACTGAAAAAGCAGAGTGGTGAAACTGTATTGGCCTAAAAGCGGATAACATCCATGTCTGACGTGAAAACAGAGTTCTTTCATTGTCAGATCAAAAAAATTTCTCCTTGACGTCGTACCTTCCATCAGACTTTCTGCCTTAGCAAGCACTATTTGACGCGATTTTTAGGCTCATCTTTCACATCTCCACCATTACTAGTATGGACCACATATACACATATAGCTTCACACCTTTGTAAAAATAAAGTTTTAACAAAATGTCAGTTTGGTTTCCAGAAGGATGTTTCAACGGAAAATGCTATATACACTTTCACTAATGAAATATTAAATGCTCTGAGTAACCGGAAGTCACCCGTTGGGATTTTTTGTGATCTATCAAAGGCTTTTGATTGTGTAAATCATGGAATACTTCTAGATAAGCTTAAGTACTGTGGTATGAATGGAACAGTGCTCAAATTGTTTAAATCATACCTAACTGGAAGAGTGCAGAAATTTGAAATAAACAGTTCACATAATATGCAAAAAACTGGTGATTTCTCAAACTGGGGAACAATCAAGAATGGTGTGCCGCAAGGTTCGGTCTTGGGTCCTCTGCTGTTCTTAATATCTATTAATGACTTGCCATTCTATATACACGAAGATGCAAAGCTGATACTTTTTGCCAATGATACAAGTATAGCTATCACACCCGACAGACAAGAATTAACTGGTGAAATTGTGAACGATGTTTTTCAGAAAATCATTAAGTGGTCCTCTGCAAATGGGCTCTCATTAAACTTTGACAAAACACATTATATACAGTTCCACACAGTAAATGGAATGACCCCATTAATAAATATAGATTTCCATCAGAAATCGGTAGCTAAGGTAGAATATTCCAAATTTCTTGGTATATGCATTGATGAGGGGTTGAACTGGAAAAAACACACAGAGGATCTGCTGAAACGTTTGAGTTCAGCTACTTATGCTATTAGGGTCATTGCAAATTTTGGCGATATACATCTCAGTAAATTAGCTTACCACGCCTATTTTCATTCTCTACTTTCGTATGGCATCATATTCTGGGGTAACTCATCATTGAGTAAAAGAATGTTCATTGCACAAAAGCGTGTAATCAGAATAATTGCTGGAGCTCATCCAAGATCATCCTGCAGACACTTATTTAAAGAGTTAGAGATCTTCACTGTAGCCTCACAATATATATATTCACTTATGAAATTTGTTATTAACAATATGAACGAATTCAAAAGTAATAGCAGTGTACATGGCTACAACAATAGGAGAAAGGATGATCTTCACTACTCAAGGTTAAATCTAACTTTGGCTCAGAAGGGGTAAATTATACTGCCACAAAAGTCTTTGGTCACTTACCTAATAGCATCAAAAGCCTGACAGATAGCCATATAGCATTTAAAAGGAAATTAAAAGAATTTCTTAATGGCAACTCCTTCTACTCATTAGATGAATTTTTGGATATAGTAAGTGGGTAATTTCCCAACCTCAAAAAAAAAATTAAATATATTGAGTGTCATGTAATATTTTGTCTAATGTAATGTCTTGTATAGACACCTTTTATTAACCTGATACGTTCCACATCATTACGAAGTGTCGTATCCATGATCTATGGAACAAGTACTAATCTAATCTAATCTACAGTCGCATAAGCTCTATCCACATGTATCCGAGGGAGGTGGCTCAGTGGTTAGCACACTGGCTAGCATACGGGAGGACGACGGTTCAAACACGTGCCCGGCCATCCTGATTTAGGTTTTCCCTGATTTCTCTAAATCTCCTCAGGCAAATGCGGGCATGGTTCCTTTGAAAGGGCGCGTCTGATTTCGTTCCCCATCATTCCCTAATCCGAGCTTGATGGCGTCTCTGAATGACCTCGTTATCCACGGAACATTAAAAACTAATTTCCTCCGCCTCCTCCTCCTCCTCCTCCTCTTACACTTACGCCTTCCAGATGCTTATCCAATGTCTCTCCGGAACTTACATAAGCAGGTTTGAGTTTAAATGAAGCACTAACATCTGTCAATACTACAACGTGTACCTTAGATCGGTCCGCCTGTTTCATATGATGTAAAATTTCATTGTGGTTCATTTATAAGTACGTAAATGAATATTCCTGAATCGAATTCACAGAGGGTCGAGTATGACAACAACGGTGGTTTGGCCATGAACTATATCGCACAGCCAGTGTGTTTGCATAACTGGAAAATAAGATAGCGACAACTGTCGGCCTACTTTCGGCACGTGCGCTGGCCGCCTGCCTTCGTTCTGGCGGCTGCTTCACTCCCACACCCTGTTCCGCTGTCTGCATACCATTGCTCTCTTGATGTTAGCATTTCTGATAAGCACCACCAAACATGATGACCATTGCAGACAGACTGATGACCTGGTTTACTGTATTTCAGGCACGGTCGAGCATTTTACCTTTCTTCGTTAGATCCCGGTGACATGTGCCACAAAGAGGATCCACTCCGTTTACCATTCTTAACCATTTCATCAGCTGCAAACTGACAAACAGCACGGTACGTAAACAAATTATTCCGAAGAACACCGTTACTATAAAGGGATTCCTTCTATGGGATATATACACTACTGGTCATTAAAACTGATATACCACGAAGATGACGTGCTACAGACGCGAAATTTAACAGACAGGAAGAAGATGCTGTGATATGCAAATGATTAGCTTTTCAGAGCATTCACACAAGGTTGGCGCACCTACAGCGTGCTGACATTAGGAAAGTTTCCAACAGATTTCTCATACACAAACAGCAGTTGACCGGAGTTGCCTGGTGAAACGTTGTTGTGATGCATCGTTTAAGGAGGAGAAATGCATACCATCACGTTTCTGACTTTGGTGAAGGTCGGATTGTAGCCTGTCGCGATTTCGGTTTATCGTATCGCGACATTGCTGCTCGCGTTGGTCGAGATCCAATGACTGTTAGCAGAATATGCAATCGGTGGGTTCAGGAGGGTAATACGGAAAGCCGTGCTGGATACCAACGGCCTCGTATCAGTAGCAGTCGAGATGACAGGCATCTTATCCGCATGGCTGTAACGGATCGTGCAGCCACGTTTCGATCCCTGAGTCAACAGATGGTGACGTCTGCCAGACAACAACCATCTGCACGAACAGTTCGACGACGTTTGCAGCAGCATGGACTATCAGCTCGGAGACAATGGCTGCGGTTACCCTTGACGCTCCATCACAGACAGGAGTGCCTGCGATGATGTACTCAACGACGAACCTGGGTGCACGAATGGCAAAACGTCATTTTTTCGGATGAATCCAGGTTCTGTTTACAGCATCATGATGGTCGCATCCGTGTTTGGCGACATCGCGGTGAACGCACGTTGGAAGCGTGTATTCGTCATCGCCATACTGGCGTATCACCCGGCATGATGGCATGGAGTGCCATTGGTTACACGTCTCGGTCACCTCATGTTCGCATTGACGGCACTTTGAACAGTGGACGTTACATTTCAGATGTGTTACGACCCGTGGTTCTACCCTTCATTCGATGGGAATTGAGTCGGCCTTAATGCGAAACACTTTTTGTTATTATTTTACTTATTTATTCCCCAAACTACGAGTAGTTACAGCGACAAATATCGGCATCATCAGTGGATTCTTCAAATCTAAAACACGCAGTAAAGTAGCAAAAAAAAAAAATCAATAAATAAAGAAATAAATAAAATAAAAAATAAAACACTGTAACAAATTATTAAAATTTGCACTGTTTGTGTTTTAAATATTGTTTTCTGTGGATACTTTCGTACTACCTTATTTATTGTACGTTACAGCATGGTTTTAAGAATTGTTGTCGCTGTCTGCGGAATATTTTCTGTGCTTTTTATGTTGCCGTTTTTCTCGGCATACATCGTGTCATCTTCAAATGTGTGAGCGGTTGTTAGTAAACAAATGCTTAAACGTGAACTTACGTATGTCGGCGCTATACAATTGCGGTAGTGTTGTATATAGTTTTGATGTCTGCTAGGCTGTTACTTAGTTTGTCATGTACTCACGTTCCTTGGAAGGCATGCAGCTAATTTTATAAAAACAACCAGTACAAATGCAATAACATGCTGCAGTGTTTTATAACTACGCTATTTTTCCGCATGTTTTAGATTTATAAACCCACTGATGTCGGTGATATTGGTCACTGAAACTAGTTTCGGGAATAACTAAGTAAAAAAAATAACAAAAAGTGTTTTGCATCAAGGCGGACTCACAATCCCCATATTGTTGTTTCCCTATGCAAACACGGACCAAATGGAAGAGTTCCAAAATAAAGTTATTGTCTATTCTCTAAGTACATCATCCATGTAAATACGAAGGTTGGAACTTTAGTAATGGCAACTATTTATTTAGAGCTCGTACCAAATAGGCAAGTGTTTCAAAGTTTCACTTACCTTCAAAGTAGTCACCAGCATTGTGTATAACCCGTTGCCAGCGATGTGAAAGTCATAGGATACTCTTAGTAGTGCCAGTTGCGTCGACAGTTCGAGCGGCGCGGTCTGTTACCCGACGAATTTGTAGCAGTTCTGATGCGAATGCCGTGAAGTGTTTCCTTCAGTTTAGAAATCGAGTTGAACTTACGAGGGCTTAATTCAGGGGAATGCAGTAGGTGGCATAGCACTCAGCAGCCCCATCAGTCAAACAAATCAGTAACAGCTTGCACTGTACGTGCTTGAACATTGTCCTGCAAAATGATAGTCATGTCCTGCAGAAAGTGTCATCACTTCTGTCTCTAAGATGGTCGTAGGTTGTGTTCCAAAAATGAATCCTACGACTTCCACATCGCTGGCAACGGGTTATACACAATGCTGGTGACTACTTTGATGGTCAGTAAAACTTTGAAACACGTATTTATTTTGTACGAGCTGTAAATAAATAGTTGCTACTATTAAAGTTCCAACCCTCGTATTAACAAATTTTGGACATAAGCTACAGCCCTTACGTACTCCTTGGGCGACATATGTATGTTTTTCAGATAATTGGTTTTATGTTTTAAATATCTTTTATGTTCTATGATATAAGCTTTTTATAACATTCACAAGATGGCGATGATACGGTCGGTTACTCATACAGTTGGAGAGATCTGTATAAAGGCAGGGTGTCTACAAAAATAACACTACAGTGTCTGAAGCATACGTGCATCGAATTTATTATGAAGGTAGTAGACACATGTAAGGCACAGAAAAGCATCACGGAATTACATTGTTTCTCTTATAAGAAGAGTAACAAAATAAGGCGTTTGCATTTTCTGAATGGAAATCGGTATAAAGACACTCTCTGTCCTACTGTATTTCTGCATTGTTATCATCTTGTCCAAGATCCGTTCTTGCTAATTACCTTATAATACCCTCCGGCATTCATTTTATTATGGTTTGTAGTTTTTGCAGTGAACTTGTCACCCATTCTTCCCGTATCGCTGTTTTCAGCTCACAAGCGGCCTCAAATTACCTATCAATATGATAAACATATTTGCAAGTATTCCCGAAAGGTTTTCCACGGAATTAAAATCCGGGCTACGTACAGGCCAGGTCAGTGCATCAATATCTTTATCTTCAAATCATTTTCTGATTGTAAAAGAAATGTGCACACATGTATTATTTTGCTCACACATCCTTATCAGTTCTGTCTCTAATGTGCATGTTGGAGCTCATTCTAGTGTTCAGCAAGCTATGCATGATTTATCTTTAGCGCAGAAGACTGCCAAAATCACCACCAAACTTTCTGCTCATTATTACATGTTACTTTGTTCTCAGACCACGCCAACAATAATGAAATCTGTTTGGTCCATCTAAATTAAACTTCTTCTCATAAGTGCCGATCCATTCATCCTACTCTAAAAATCATAACGTGTGTTTTTCAACGACCCCCAGTCGAGCCTGTTTACGTTTGAGAGTTACAGCAGGGTTCTGTGGTCGTTTCTTGAATGCAAGATATTCGGTATTTGACAAAATTTTCTTACAAATTTGAATGTTACTGGCAACTGCGAGTCAGTGGAAAAGAATAATGGTTTGTGGTTCTTTCTTTGTGAAAAAGTGCCTATTTCGATTCCTCTGATAAACCTGTTCATATCGTGCACCCAATCTAACGAAATTTATCAATCACTGTTCTTGAACGGTTCGACTTTTTGGCCATTTGATGATTAGAGAGTCCCATTTCCTTGTACGCGCCGATTTTTTCTTTTTCATCACATGATAACTGTTTTCAGCGTGGCATCGTCACAATCGTGATTTGTACACAACAGAGACTATCACTACTGGTGTCTGTTTCCTATCTGCAGCAGAGCATGTACGCGCTCACTAACACTACGAAGAGGCGACTGACTTTATACCGAGTTCAACCCTCTGCCACTTGAATCGTTGATGTTTTGATATATACTGTACTACTGACATCTAATGCGATACAATTTGACTGTATTTGTCCGTATACTGGACCTCATACTCTTGCATATACACTGTACACAGCTATTCCAAATGACAAAGTTAATTTTCCTACAAATACACTACTGGCCATTGAAATTGCTACAGCAAGAAGAAATGCAAATGATAAGCGGGTATTCATTGGACAAATATATTATACTACAACTGACATGTGATTACATTTTCACGCAATTTGAGTGCATAGATCCTCAGAAATCAGTACCCAGAACAACCACCTCTGGCCGTAATAACGGCCTTGACACGTCTGGGCATTGAGTCAAACAGAGCTTGGATGGCGTGTACAGGTACACCTCCCCATGCAGCTTCAACACGATACCACAGTTCATCAAGAGTACAGACTGGCGTTTGGTAATGAGCCAGTTGCTCGGCCCCATCTACCAGACGTTTTCAGTTGGTGAGAGATCTGAAGAATGTGCTGGCCAGGGCAGCAGTCGAACATTTTCTGTATACAGAAAGGCCCGTACAGGACCTGCAACGTGCGGTCGTGCTTTATCCAGCTGAAATGCAGAGTTTCTGTATACAGAAAATGTTCGACTGCTGCCCTGGCCAGCACATTCTTCAGATCTCTCACCAACTGAAAACGTCTGGTAGATGGGGCCGAGCAACTGGCTCATTACCAAACGCCAGTCTGTACTCTTGATGAACTGTGGTATCGTGTTGAAGCTGCATGGGGAGGTGTACCTGTACACGCCATCCAAGCTCTGTTTGACTCAATGCCCAGACGTGTCAAGGCCGTTATTACGGCCAGAGGTGGTTGTTCTGGGTACTGATTTCTGAGGATCTATGCACTCAAATTGCGTGAAAATGTAATCACATGTCAGTTGTAGTATAATATATTTGTCCAATGAATACCCGCTTATCATTTGCATTTCTTCTTGCTGTAGCAATTTCAATGGCCAGTAGTGTATTTGTAGGAAAATTAACTTTGTCATTTGGAATAGCTGTGTACAGTGTATATGCAAGAGTATGAGGTCCAGTATACGGACAAATACAGTCAAATTGTATCGCATTAGATGTCAGTAGTACAGTATATATCAAAACATCAACGATTCAAGTGGCAGAGGGTTGAACTCGGTATAAAGTCAGTCGCCTCTTCGTAGTGTTAGTGAGCGCGTACATGCTCTGCTGCAGATAGGAAACAGACACCAGTAGTGATAGTCTCTGTTGTGTACAAATCACGATTGTGACGATGCCACGCTGAAAACAGTTATCATGTGATGAAAAAGAAAAAATCGGCGCGTACAAGGAAATGGGACTCTCTAATCATCAAATGGCCAAAAAGTCGAACCGTTCAAGAACAGTGATTGATAAATTTCGTTAGATTGGGTGCACGATATGAACAGGTTTATCAGAGGAATCGAAATAGGCACTTTTTCACAAAGAAAGAACCACAAACCATTATTCTTTTCCACTGACTCGCAGTTGCCAGTAACATTCAAATTTGTAAGAAAATTTTGTCAAATACCGAATATCTTGCATTCAAGAAACGACCACAGAACCCTGCTGTAACTCTCAAACGTAAACAGGCTCGACTGGGGGTCGTTGAAAAACACACGTTATGATTTTTAGAGTAGGATGAATGGATCGGCACTTATGAGAAGAAGTTTAATTTAGATGGACCAAACAGATTTCATTATTGTTGGCGTGGTCTGAGAACAAAGTAACATGTAATAATGAGCAGAAAGTTTGGTGGTGATTTTGGCAGTCTTCTGCGCTAAAGATAAATCATGCATAGCTTGCTGAACACTAGAATGAGCTCCAACATGCACATTAGAGACAGAACTGATAAGGATGTGTGAGCAAAATAATACATGTGTGCACATTTCTTTTACAATCAGAAAATGATTTGAAGATAAAGATATTGATGCACTGACCTGGCCTGTACGTAGCCCGGATTTTAATTCCGTGGAAAACCTTTCGGGAATACTTGCAAATATGTTTATCATATTGATAGGTAATTTGAGGCCGCTTGTGAGCTGAAAACAGCGATACGGGAAGAATGGGTGACAAGTTCACTGCAAAAACTACAAACCATAATAAAATGAATGCCGGAGGGTATTATAAGGTAATTAGCAAGAACGGATCTTGGACAAGATGATAACAACGCAGAAATACAGTAGGACAGAGAGTGTCTTTATACCGATTTCCATTCAGAAAATGCAAACGCCTTATTTTGTTACTCTTCTTATAAGAGAAACAATGTAATTCCGTGATGCTTTTCTGTGCCTTACATGTGTCTACTACCTTCATAATAAATTCGATGCACGTATGCTTCAGACACTGTAGTGTTATTTTTGTAGACACCCTGCCTTTATACAGATCTCTCCAACTGTATGAGTAACCGACCGTATCATCGCCATCTTGTGAATGTTATAAAAAGCTTATATCATAGAACATAAAAGATATTTAAAACATAAAACCAATTATCTGAAAAACATACATATGTCGCCCAAGGAGTACGTAAGGGCTGTAGCTTATGTCCAAAATTTGTTAATACGAGGGTTGGAACTTTAATAGTAGCAACTATTTATTTACAGCTCGTACAAAATAAATACGTGTTTCAAAGTTTTACTGACCATCAAAGTAGTCACCAGCATTGTGTATAACCCGTTGCCAGCGATGTGGAAGTCGTAGGATTCATTTTTGGAACACAACCTACGACCATCTTAGAGACAGAAGTGATGACACTTTCTGCAGGACATGACTATCATTTTGCAGGACAATGTTCAAGCACGTACAGTGCAAGCTGTTACTGATTTGTTTGACTGATGGGGCTGCTGAGTGCTATGCCACCTACTGCATTCCCCTGAATTAAGCCCTCGTAAGTTCAACTCGATTTCTAAACTGAAGGAAACACTTCACGGCATTCGCATCAGAACTGCTACAAATTCGTCGGGTAACAGACCGCGCCGCTCGAACTGTCGACGCAACTGGCACTGCTAAGAGTATCCTATGACTTTCACATCGCTGGCAACGGGTTATACACAATGCTGGTGACTACTTTGAAGGTAAGTGAAACTTTGAAACACTTGCCTATTTGGTACGAGCTCTAAATAAATAGTTTCCATTACTAAAGTTCCAACCTTCGTATTTACATGGATGATGTACTTAGAGAATAGACAATAACTTTATTTTGGAACTCTTCCATTTGGTCCGTGTTTGCATAGGGAAACAACAATATGGGGATTGTGAGTCCGCCTTGATGCAAAACACTTTTTGTTATTTTTTTTACTTAGTTATTCCCGAAACTAGTTTCAGTGACCAATATCACCGACATCAGTGGGTTTATAAATCTAAAACATGCGGAAAAATAGCGTAGTTATAAAACACTGCAGCATGTTATTGCATTTGTACTGGTTGTTTTTATAAAATTAGCTGCATGCCTTCCAAGGAACGTGAGTACATGACAAACTAAGTAACAGCCTAGCAGACATCAAAACTATATACAACACTACCGCAATTGTATAGCGCCGACATACGTAAGTTCACGTTTAAGCATTTGTTTACTAACAACCGCTCACACATTTGAAGATGACACGATGTATGCCGAGAAAAACGGCAACATAAAAAGCACAGAAAATATTCCGCAGACAGCGACAACAATTCTTAAAACCATGCTGTAACGTACAATAAATAAGGTAGTACGAAAGTATCCACAGAAAACAATATTTAAAACACAAACAGTGCAAATTTTAATAATTTGTTACAGTGTTTTATTTTTTATTTTATTTATTTCTTTATTTATTGATTTTTTTTTTTTGCTACTTTACTGCGTGTTTTAGATTTGAAGAATCCACTGATGATGCCGATATTTGTCGCTGTAACTACTCGTAGTTTGGGGAATAAATAAGTAAAATAATAACAAAAAGTGTTTCGCATTAAGGCCGACTCAATTCCCATATTTTTGTTGGAGAATAAACGCTCAGAGGAAGCCTATGACTTAAATGAAATGAAATAACACACTTAATTAGAGTGCTGTTTGCTGGTGACCAAGCTGTTATTTAAAAAACTGAGGATGAGCTCCAGCGATCTGTGTATTAACTTCAATAAATATTCTTCTGATATAACACGAAAATCTCTGCACAAATAGCAAGACTGTGGCGTTTAGTGGTAAATATTCAATCCGAACAAAAGTAATCCTAGATAACAGAACTATTGGAGAAGTCTCTCTTTTCCAGTAGCTTGGCTGTGGCATAACTTGACGACGCTGATTTTGCCATCGATCACAATTTGAATAAGTACCAGCTCACATGTGGAACTAACTGGAGAACATTATCTTGGTAAACAAGGACAAATTTTATAAACTGATGGCTACGCCAGTTTTGATATACGACTCAGATGAGTCGCGAACACTAAAATCTTAGTAATACATAGCTATCAGAAACTAGATGCCTAAAATCCCTGAAAAGCTGTACAAGACTGAATACAATTAAATGTGACGATGTACAGAAAGACCAAAAAAGATTTAAAATAGAAGACATACTAAAGGACTCAAAGAAAATAAATAATGTTAGCCCTCACACTTGAAAGTATTGCAGAAAAAAGAATAGCAAAAAGTTTTATCATATCGTTAGAATCGCAAAAGAGGGGTTGGAAGGCTAATGAAACGTTGACAACAACTTCCTCTTCCCACGCCCGGGTTCCCGGGTTCGTTTCCCGGCGGGGTCAGGGCTTTTCTCTGCCTCGTGATGACTGGGTGTTGTGTGCTGTCTTTAGGTTAGTTAGGTTTAAGTAGTTCTAAGTTCTAGGGGACTGATGACCATAGAAGTTAAGTCCCATAGTGCTCAGAGCCATTTTGAACAACTTCCTCTGTGGCCGGGACGGAATAAGGACGGAGAGAAGAAGAACTTTACTACAATACTGGCCATTAAAATTGCTACACCACGAAGATGACGTGCTAGAGACGCGAAATTTAATCGACAGGAAGAAGATGCTGTAATATGCAAATGATTAGCTTTTCAGAGCATTCACACAAGGTTGGCGCCCGTGGCAACACCTACAACGTGCTGACAATAGGAAAGTTTCAAACTGATTTCTCATACACAAACAGCAGTTAACCGACGTTGGCTGGTGAAACGTTGTTGTGATGCCTCGTGTAAGGTGGAGAAATGCGTAAAAATCACGTTTCCTACTTTGAAAAAGGGCGGATTGTAGACTATCGCGATTGCGGTTTATCATTTCGTGACATTGCTGCTTGCGTTGGTCGAGATTCAATTACTGTTAGCAGAATATGGAATCGGTGGGTTCAGGAGGGTAATACGGAACACTGTGCTGGATCCCAACGGCCTCGTATCACTAGTAGTCGAGATGACAGGCATCTTATCCGCATGGCTGTAACGGATCGTGCAGCCACGTTTCGATCCCTGAGTCAACAGATGGGGACGTCTGCAAGACAACAACCATCTGCACGAACAGTACGACGACGTTTGCAGCAGCATGGACTATCAGCTTGGAGACTATGGCTGCGGTTACCCTTGACGCTGCATCACAGACGGGAGTGCCTGCGATGATGTACTCAACGACGAACCTGGGTGCACGAATGGCAAAACGTCATTTTTTCACATGAATCCAGGTTCTGTTTACAGCATCATGATGGTCGCATCCGTGTTTGGCGACATCGCGGTGAACGCACGTTGGAAGCGTGTATTCGTCATCGCCATACTGGTCTATCACCTGGCGTGATGGTACGGGGTGCCATTGGTTACACGTCACGGTCACGTCTTGTTCGCATTTACGGCACTTTGAACAGTGGACGTTACATTTCAGATGTGTTACGACCCATGGCTCTACCCTTCATTCGATCCCTGCGAAATCCTACATTTCAGCAGGATAATGCACAACCGCATGTTGCAGGTCCTGTACGGGCCTTTCTGGATACAGAAAATGTTCGACTGCTGCCCTGGCCTACACATTCTCCAGATCTCTCACCAACCGAAAACGTCCAGTCAATGGTGGCGCCGAGCACTTGGGTCGTCACAATACACCAGTCAGTACTCTTGATGAACTATGGTATCGTGTTGAAGCTGCATGGGCAGGTGTACCTGTACACGCCATCCAAGCTCTGTTTGACTCAATGCCCAGGCGTTTCAAGGCCGTTATTACAGCCAGAGGTGGTTGTTCTGGGTACTGATTTCTCAGGATCTATGCACCCAAATTGCGTGAAAATGTAATCACGTGTCACGTCTAGTATAATATATTTGTTCAATGAATACCCGTTTATTATCTCCATTTCTTCTTGGTGTAGCAATTTTAATGGCCAGTAATGTATTTGAAAATCTTCTTGGAGATTCACTTCCAGGAATAGTTGTCTACTGTATGTCACTTTGAAACGTCCCCTTTGGACAATTTTACATGACTGTGCTTAACCTGACACACAATATTTTGTTAGCGCAACGCAATCTGACTTTCAAAATTCCCTACAAAAGAATGGCCCTGACTAACATTAAACTATACCTTTCACAAATCACTTACCTCACAAAAATCTTCGCTGCTCAAGCTACTGCAATACAGCAAGCGCCACTACTGCCAGCTAAATAAAAGATTCAAACTACTGAAGGCACTAACTACTGATAGGGGTAGTTAGCAAATGAAAGATATTAATAGAGAACAAACAATGTATTTACCTTGATATCATCATATATAAATATAGCAGTTCATGACAAATTACAAAACTCCGCCATCTCTCTCCCCACATCCACCACTGCTGGCGGCTCACCTCCAACTGCGCAACGCTACGCGCTGTTCACATCCAGCTGCCTAACACTACAATGGCGAGTATTACAACAATGCAAAGCAGCCACAGACTGCACACAGCACAGCCAGTGATTTTCATACAGAGGTGGCGTTACCAATAAAAAACCTAAACAGCCTACTTACATAGCCCCCATGCTCCCCACAAAAATATTTTACAAATGGGATTGGGCAGTGGCCAATACAGATTTGAAAAATTTTTCATAATTACAATAACAAAGAAATCAAATGCACACACTTATTGATACAATGTTGGTCAAAAGCTAAAATTTTCTCACAGTCCATAAAGACAGTCCTGATCATTCATTACGGTAAAATATAGTGTTTTTCTCAAAGTCTGAGCAGTAGAAGAAAATGCACACGGAAGTAGTGGATTTCCATGCAGTCTTGAAGAAGTAGTGTTGTCCTTCCAATGGAAAGACAGTGCTGACTCTTGACATGCATACAGGTAATGGTCCACAACAGAGCAAACCCACAGCAGAGTCATTCGAAATTTTGAAGAGTATTGGTAGGTAGGTCATCACAGAGCAGACCCACTGTAGTCCTGGTAGAGATTACGGTATTGGTGGGCCACCAGAGGTGCAGACCCACTGCAGTCCTTGTAGAAATAATGGCATGGTGGGTCATCATAGATGCAGACCCACTGTTGTCCTTGTAGAGATAATGGTACTGGTGGGTCTTCAAAGATGCAGACCCACTGTAGTCCTTGGAGAGATAGCCAGCAGCCATCTGTTGTGACTGTGCAGGTGCACAATCACCGTTGAAGAGTCTTGCGGATAATATAGCAAGTCCATAAACCACCACTTGTGCACTCACAAAGTGTTTGGAATTGTCCTTAGAACCAGCAATGCTGTTATCCAGTCTCTTGCTGAATTATTAACACACGTGCAAGCACTAACAGTCCCTACTTCTCACATATTGTCCACATACTATGACCAACAGAAACGTGTGCAGTGAAAGGAATGCTTACAAGTTACTTAATTTGATGAACTGGTGTCAATTACAATTTTATAACATGAGAATACAATTACAAAGGTACAAAATACATCATTAAAGAACATAACAATACAGATAACATTTGTTGTACAGGCTTTACAAAAGAATCGAACTAACATATACGTCAGTGTTACAGGAATTATGACCTGAGTACATACATAGATCAGAATAACTTGCGAAACATCAACTTCACACATGAGCATTTAAACAGAATGAATAATGTCTAACATCTTTACAAAGTAAATAACATATTATTAATGCCAATTATATTTGAGGATAACAGTATTCCTCATCATAGTGAATGTAGCTTAATATTAAAAGAGGAAAAAATTCTATGAAACTACACAGAGACAGGAAGAAACAAATACTCAAGGGTACACAAACACATAGTGGGATAACACCAATAGGAAAGGACAGGGTTCGTTTTCAGTGTAACATTTGGTACTGCAGTCCAACCCAAAACTTCATATATCTTTCCTCTTATTGCATCCTTTGTTCCCACCAAAAAAATTCTATCTAAGCATGCTTCCTGTATTTATATGTTCACACATTTCTTACCTCAACATTTATTTCCAAGAAAATCCTACCTAAACCTGTTTTCTCAATGCATTTCTTCCAATTCATCATAGTTAGTTTCTTATATAGTCTACCCCTCTTAAGCTAACTTAAATCTACTGAGCTCAGATGCTAAACTAAGGGACGAGGCAATGCAGCATCACATAACAATTAACACAAACAGCAATGTAAAAAAATGCAAATTGTCAAAGCTAGCAGCATAAATGAGCAAAAGTCAAATTCAATAACACTATGCCTGGCAAACAGCAGTAACTTATACCTAAACATGACATAGCTCAAGCAGAAAAAATAGTACACTAAAGATAACAATGCAGATAAGGGAAATGTATATTCACATCTTAATGTCTAAGTAATTAAAGTGGTGCACCACAAGAAGTTATTCTACCAAAAAGTTACCAATTACTTGAAAAGAAAATTATGAATGCAGTTACTAGTTCCTTCTTATTGTTCTTTCCTTTCCAAGTGCTCCTTTTTTAAAGAATGTGGATCATAAAATAATTATTTAATAGATCTGTTGACAGAAAGTGTTCACATTAGCAAATGCATTTCATTTTATAAAAGCAATGCTGCAACACAGCTGAAAAACAGGTATCAAATGAAATAAGCAATTACGCAAACCAAAGCATAAAAATATCATTCAATAGTCATGTGACATTTCATAAGTTAGTAGAAATTCTCTCAACTCTCGTAGAAAGACGCTTGTCGTAATCAGGTGTGCAGATGTACGAATATTTCCCATCAATTCATAAGCATTTCAGTAATTAGCACAAAGTGCGAGTAATCATATGTTTTCAAGTAACGAGGGTGTCGCATTAGCGATGAAAGGCACACCCTAATGGCTTGTTCTCCAGGTGTTTGACACAGCTGTGTGCCCACAACGCATTACAAAAATCATATGTTTTCAAGTTCGACCGTGTCGTTTTTGCGATGCTTTCTACAAAGGAATGTCAGAAGCGAGGTTAATGGCCTCCCTTTTTCCTTCTCTTCCACCTGTGCCGCTGAAGGCTAATGGCTTTTTTTTTTTTTTTTTTTTTTTTCGGGCGGCTGTCGCCCGGGTGGGTGCCCGCGACGCATTACGTGCAGGTGGTCACTTAACTTTCTTACGGAAATATTTACGACACCTGTTTCCGCTACAGTGACAGTCTCATATGAAAATTTCACAGGTCGAAAATTTACTTCACAAGTGTGTAGAAACAAAATCCTATGAATATAACAGTGTCCAAAAAATGTTCAGTGGCATTGTGATACATTCACACATGATTCACACATGTCATAATTCTAAAGTATGATTCTTGGTTTCCAACATCCTTTTCCATAAGTCAGAGTCCCTAATCACTATTCATTACTCCTTACCTTATTACACATATACGTATCCATCGACACTCGTCAATATTTCGTCATTATAAATATGAAGCATAATCAAATAACTCATATAGCCTCAGCCTATTAATCGTAAACATACCTCAGCAGCATAATACACATCGTCGTCGTAAAAATAACATCATAACACCTCAGTCAAATCTCAAAATCGTCGTAGCTTCCTCCAATAATTAAAAAAATTCTCTGCTCATGTCAAAAGTGTCATCTGCCTCAAACGTACTTTAAAATCATGCTCCCTTACCAAATATATCATTCAAAGCTCTCATAGTATCACAATGGTTCTGAAAAAATATGAACAGTTCACAAAGTACAGACAAAATACAGTTTCATAAGTGTGAAGTTATCCAACTGTGTAATTATGTAAACACCTGTCACTGATGTAGTAAAAAAAATGTTTATCTCTCAGTTACATGATCAGATAGCTGTGTAATTTGTGTGTTAGAGAAATATGGTACCGATGTGTAAAGTTGTATAAGCAAATACCATATTAGCTAGGGTTCCTTGTGGTTGCCACACACATGGTACACAAAGTAAGCATGTACCCCCATGAGGATTAATGTAATTATACCCTCAGGTGTTACAGATTACAGCAATGGAATGAAATGTATCACGGAAAACTTTCTTTGTAATTCAAAAATTTTAAAAAATAAATGTTTTAAGTACAACATTAATCACTGAAATGCGTGTCCTGTAGCGCTAATTGTGCATCTTGTTGTAAGATAATCTCTGTGGAAGTGTCGTAGTTATTTTCCTCCGAAAGCTAAGTTCTGCAGAAGTCAATGTACTTACCTCATGATAAACAAAAATGAAATGCTTTGCGTATAGATATCGTAGTTATTATGCTTATTGGCGTGATGAAGAAAGTACTGTACAGTAACGTATTGTTATGCCACGAAAAAGGCTGTCTCATTGTTGCTATACCACAAAAGTTACTACTAAAACATACACTCCTGGAAATGGAAAAAAGAACACATTGACACCGGTGTGTCAGACCCACCATACTTGCTCCGGACACTGCGAGAGGGCTGTACAAGCAATGATCACACGCACGACACAGTGGACACACCAGGAACCGCGGTGTTGGCCGTCGAATGGCGCTAGCTGCGCAGCATTTGTGCACCGCCGCCGACAGTGTCAGCCAGTTTGCCGTGGCATACGGAGCTCCATCGCAGTCTTTAACACTTGTAGCATGCCGCGACAGCGTGGACGTGAACCGCATGTGCAGTTGACGGACTTTGAGCGAGGGCGTATAGTGGGCATGCGGGAGGCCGGGTGTACGTACCGCCGAATTGCTCAACACGTGGGGCGTGAGGTCTCCACAGTACATCGATGTTGTCGCCAGTGGTCGGCGGAAGGTGCACGTGCCCGTCGACCTGGGACCGGACCGCAGCGACGCACGGATGCACGCCAAGACCGTAGGATCCTATGCAGTGCCGTAGGGGACCGCACCGCCACTTCCCAGCAAATTAGGGACACTGTTGCTCCTGGGGTATCGGCGAGGACCATTCGCAACCGTCTCCATGAAGCTGGGCTACGGTCCCGCACACCGTTAGGCCGTCTTCCGCTCACGCCCCAACATCGTGCAGCCCGCCTCCAGTGGTGTCGCGACAGGCGTGAATGGAGGGACGAATGGAGACGTGTCGTCTTCAGCGATGAGAGTCGCTTCTGTCTTGGTGCCAATGATGGTCGTATGCGTGTTTGGCGCCGTGCAGGTGAGCGCCACAATCAGGACTGCATACGACAGAGGCACACAGGGCCAACACCCGGCATCATGGTGTGGGGAGCGATCTCCTACACTGGCCGTACACCACTGGTGATCGTCGAGGGGACACTGAATAGTGCACGGTACATCCAAACCGTCATCGAACCCATCGTTCTACCATTCCTAGACCGGCAAGGGAACTTGCTGTTCCAACAGGACAATGCACGTCCGCATGTATCCCGTGCCACCCAACGTGCTCTAGAAGGTGTAAGTCAACTACCCTGGCCAGCAAGATCTCCGGATCGGTCCCCCATTGAGCATGTTTGGGACTGGATGAAGCGTCGTCTCACGCGGTCTGCACGTCCAGCACGAACGCTGGTCCAACTGAGGCGCCAGGTGGAAATGGCATGGCAAGCCGTTCCACAGGACTACATCCAGCATCTCTACGATCGTCTCCATGGGAGAATAGCAGCCTGCATTGCTGCGAAAGGTGGATATACACTGTACTAGTGCCGACACTGTGCATGCTCTGTTGCTTGTGTCTATGTGCCTGTGGTTCTGTCAGTGTGATCATGTGATGTATCTGACCCCAGGAATGTGTCAATAAAGTTTCCCCTTCCTGGGACAATGAATTCACGGTGTTCTTATTTCAATTTCCAGGAGTGTATTTTACTTTGCAGAAGAATTCAGAAAACTGTGCAGATATAAAACAGAAACACCGCAAAATCAACATTGTAAATTGTCACTCATTAGTAGCGTCGTGATATAGTCGTGTAGCTGTCAAATAAACTAACCACTGTGTCACCTGGTATCTCTCAGAAAGCACCTTGAATCCATAATGTATTTGCAAGTAAACAAAATGTTGCATTAAAATCTCATTAGCAGTACCAGTATGTGTCCTAAGTATGTAAGCCTGATAGTCGTTACGTAATCGTGCAACTAACAAGCAAGAATGTACAAATGCAACGCTGTGTAGTCTGTTCACTATAACAATGCATTCGTAATTTCTATTTAAAAATGTTCCCTAGGTTCTAGACTGGATATTTAACTTCAAAAATTGTTGCATGTTAACAGTTTCTTAAGTCTTTCAAAGCATACTAGTAATGTAAAGTGAAAAGTTTTATGGCAAAGACAAAGTTAAAAAGCAGATTATCTTTCAATAAACGGTTTTACATGTGAAATGTGGTGCAATCCTTTACTCTTCATAGCATGCAGAGTTTCAACTTTAACGCAATTATCATGTGGTACATGTCGGTGAGGAGTGCTAAAATTTTTTCTCAAGGTTAGCGTCTATGTTATTTTTCCCTGAGCCAGCCCACGCAGGTGGCTGCCTGCGGTGCGAGTCATTGTCTGTTGTCTCTTTGTTGGCGCGCGTCGTTATTGGGGTTTGGAGACCTAACTTCTACAAATTCACCGTGACGAGAGGGCCCTGCTCTGTTTAAATCTCGCCAGTTCTGATGCAATTCAGGTCTGTCGTTACGATCATATCGTCTGTCGTCATGTCGGTAGATTCGATAGTATCTTTCTTGTCGGTCACGTGGTGGAGAATTTCTCCCTGAATCATAACTGCGCGCTGGACCGTTGCGTCTGAAATTATTCTGTCTCCCTTGATAATAATTATTTTGGTTCCCATATTGTCTGTTTCTCTGATTGTCTCTGTGATAGTCATTACTGCGGAGAGGTGATCTTTCCCTGTAATTATTACTACTCTGCCAACGGTTGTCATACGGGTGGTGTCTGTTTTGGTCACGATTTGTGTTGTGAGAATAGCCTTGTCGTGTCAAGTTATTACTTCTTTCATCGCGGAATTGCGACGGATGTGACCTGTAATTTTTGTGTTCCTGCTTTCGCGTTCCGCGATTGTCAGTGTCAATTTCTAATTCTTGTAAAAGTCCCTGAAATGCTTCAATGTCGTCTTTGCAACGTCCTGCCAAAATAATATGTCGTAAATGTTCAGGCAGTTTGATTAAGCAAATGCGGATGAGTTCTGAGGGGCTGTATGGGTTTGTCAGGTACTGATTCTTGTGCAATATGTCTTCAAAATATTTCACAAGACTGGAAAATTCAGACTGTTCAAAGTGTTTCATCATCATGATGCTATGTTTTACACGGTCTTGTGTGGCTTGAGACCAATATGCTGAGAGGAAGGCATGGTAAAATTCTCCCTCACTGTGGCAATCGTGAATGACCAATCGCATTCTTACAGCTGGTTCATTCTCTAAGTAGCCACACATAAATTCTAATCTGTGTTCTAACGACCAGTTGGGAGGAAAACAATGAGAGAATTGATGGAGCCATGCTTGTGGATGAATGTCGTTGCCATAATTCTTAAATGTTTTGAATTTACGTGTAGTAATGAACAGCTTATAGTCAAAATCGTCATGTCGGCGAGTCGCATATCGGTCATTGTTAGGTCGTGTCGGCCGTTCCATCTCACAATTCGGTGCACATTGCCAATTTCTTTCATAACTTCCGAAATGCCCTGTGTTATTATTTTGTGGCTGTTCCATATTTCTGTGTCCCTCTTCCCGTATTGGGGCGTGAGTATCCTCTGAAATACGTAATTCTTGTACTACTTGTGCCAACTGATCTTGCACTTCCCGGATTTCTCTTTTGTACTGTGTATTGATTTGATTTTGATTTTGTTTGAATTTTCTAATTTCTACATACTCTTCAGTGTCAGTGAAGGCTACAGGTGTTGTGTTATTCAGATCATCATCTACCTTTGTAGATAAGTTAGTGAACTGATCTGAAAGTTCTGCTACTTTATCCGATAGTGAAATTATTTCCTCTGTATGTTTTTCTGAACCAAGTTTCAGAGTATCTACTGTGTCCTTTAAGTTTTCCTGAGTTTTTGCAAGTTGCGTAACCGAATCGGTAGATGCAACTGAGTCAATTTTAGCTTGCAAGGTGTTGTGATTTTCATGAACAATAGTTTGCAGTTCTTCTATGGCTGCTTCATGATTCTGTAATGCATTTTCATGACGCGAAAAAATAGGTTGGAAATGCTCACAAATTTGTGCTTTTACGTCATTACAGACTTTTTGACATTTCGATTCAATGTGATGTAACTCAGTAGTTAAATCCTCACGTGTTTGTTCAAGAGTTTGCTCCAATGAGTCTAACTTTTGAAGATTCTGTTCCATTGTGTCTAACTTTTTAAGATTCTGCTGTGTTTGTCTCTGATTTTGTTCCATTGTGTGTAACTGTTGCTGTGTTTGTTTCTGATTTTGTTCAAGCGTTGTGTCTAACTTTTGTAGCCTTTGTCCCATTTGTTGCATTAACTGTAATAACAATGCACTGATGTCTGAAACATGTTCCTCAGTGCTTTTCGGCAGTGAATTTGCACCGGCAACATTCACATTTTGACAAGCGGAAAACGTGTCTTGACTCATTTGAGAAAACGGTGAGGACGCAAAACCTGAATCTACAGTGTTTGCAAAATTGTGTCCTATCATTTCGGATTCCTGAGGCGAGCTGTTGCCGACCGATCGATCGATAATGCTTCCCTCTTCACTAATTGTTTCACTGTCCACGCCATTGTTTGCCGCCCGCTCCATTTCCCTATGCACAATTATCAAATTACTACTTTGAACATCAGTTAATTCATTACTCGGTGGCGCTAACACACTGCTTTCATTTTCACTGTCATTTCTCAGTTTACTTTGGAGCCTAGTATTACGTTTTTCACACGCCATTATTGTCACAGTATTTCACACGACAACACAGAAAAACACAATTTGAAGAGCAAAAATAAAATAACATAGCAATGGAAATAATGTCTACTTAATTGCCAGCGCAGCTGCGAAATACTTGGTGCAAATCTACATGCATGCCACAACTGTTTTACTGTACAACAATGAAAGACTGCAACTACAAAGGAGATTCTCTATACAGTTACGCGCTAGCAATAAACAAAATCTACACTAATTACACAAACTACAAGAAAAATCAGAAGATTCCAGTGAGGTATCCTCGGCTAAGGGTCGACATATGAAACGTCCCCTTTGGACAATTTTACATGACTGTGCTTAACCTGACACACAATATTTTGTTAGCGCAACGCAATCTGACTTTCAAAATTCCCTACAAAAGAATGGCCCTGACTAACATTAAACTATACCTTTCACAAATCACTTACCTCACAAAAATCTTCGCTGCTCAAGCTACTGCAATACAGCAAGCGCCACTACTGCCAGCTAAATAAAAGATTCAAACTACTGAAGGCACTAACTACTGATAGGGGTAGTTAGCAAATGAAAGATATTAATAGAGAACAAACAATGTATTTACCTTGATATCATCATATATAAATATAGCAGTTCATGACAAATTACAAAACTCCGCCATCTCTCTCCCCACATCCACCACTGCTGGCGGCTCACCTCCAACTGCGCAACGCTACGCGCTGTTCACATCCAGCTGCCTAACACTACAATGGCGAGTATTACAACAATGCAAAGCAGCCACAGACTGCACACAGCACAGCCAGTGATTTTCATACAGAGGTGGCGTTACCAATAAAAAACCTAAACAGCCTACTTACAACTTTAGTGTATCAAGGTATGTATGAAATAACTGAAGTAATGTAAGGACCGTTATCAGTTATTAGACATTAATATGAAAATTTAATGAAAAACTCCATTAACGGTACCTGTATTTGCTTGAGAGCGTGAAAAAAGCAAAATATCAGCTTAACCTAGTATATGGCCCTTTTCAATAAACCAAAACAAGTTCAACGAATGTGAAATCGATGTCCGATGTACGATGAGAAACGTTTGCTTGGAATGACGATCTTTAGCAGTTTTCCTCTCTTTCCTGTATTTTAGTCGCGATCTTAAAGGGTTTTTCTTCGATTATTGGTTTTGTGCTGTATAGTTTCTTTCATATCTTGACAAAAAAGATAGGCAACAACGCAAAACATGTGTAGGTAATGGAATTATAATTAGATCACTTGCCGATATGTCAGTAAAGTGCTTTATTTTGTGGTTCCTATGGTTTTTTGCGTGTGCCCGTCGTGTACGTGAGTTATCTACCTTGACGTCAGAACTTGACATGTTCCATTTCGTAATACATCTCTAATAACCTCGTTACCGACGAAATGTCAAATTTTTTCTCTTCCTTTCATCTTACAATATACCTTTTCTGTACATCACAATTAGTATATCGTTTAGAAAAAATATTCAAATAACCAACAAAGAAATAATGGTATAAGATACAGATGTATTTTTAAATACTATTTTGGTCTGCTGAAACAACGTTGTTTTCCCATGTCCTTTTTGAAGCTGTTATATGACTACTATCTACATCTACATCCATATTCCGCAAGCCACCTGACGGAGTGTGGCGGAGGGTACCTTGAGTACCTCTATCGGCTCTCCCTTCTATTCCAGTCTCGTATTTTTCGTGGAAAGAACCTCTGTGTGGGCTCTAATCTCTCTGATTTTATCCTCATGGTTTCGTCGCGACATATACGTAGGAGGGAGCAAAATACTGCTTGACTCCTCGGTGAAGGTATGTTCTCGAAACTTCAACAAAAGCCCGTACCGAGCTACTGAGTGTCTCTCTTGCAGAGTCTTCCACTGGAGCTTAAAAAAATGGTTCAAATGGCTCTGAGCACTATGGGACTTAACTGCTGTGGTCATCAGTCCCCTAGAACTTAGAACTACTTAAACCTAACTAACCTAAGGACATCACACACATCCATGCCCGAGGCAGGATTCGAACCTGCGACCGTAGCGGTCGCGCGGTTCCAGACTGTAGCGCCTAGTACCGCTCGGCCACTTCGGCCGGCTAATGGAGTTTATCTGTCATCTCCGTAACGCTTTCGCGATTACTAAATGATCTTGTAACGAAGCGCTCTGCTCTCCGTTGGATCTTCTCTATCTCTTCTATCAACCCTATCTGGTACGGATCCCACACCGGTGAGCAGTATTCAAGCAGTGGGCCAACAAGTGTACTGCAACCTACTTCCTTTGATTTCGGACTGCATATCCTTAGGATTGTTCCAATGAATCTCAGTCTGGCATCTACTTTACTGACGATTAATTTTATATGGTCATTCCATTTTAAATCACTCCCACTCCCTACTTCCGGTTTGGAAACTATATACTTGCAATCTATGCTCCTTGCGGTATAGCCCAAAAAATTTAATACTGCATTACAAACACAGAAAGATGTATTGAAACTAGGATGTTTATATGCCGAGGTAACGTTTCCTGAGATTTCATGTGAACACGTGTTGCCAAACACGACGCGAATTTGATAGATCTTTAATGAGTCAGTGTCTCTATGTCACTAAGAATTAAATATTCTTAGCACATAAGCTATAATATGAAAACCATGAAATATGGCGCCCCGCGCGGGGTAGCCGTACGGCCTTGGGCGTATTGACACGGTTCGCGCGGCTACCCCCGTCGGAGTTTCGGGTCCTCCCTCGGGAATGGGTGCCTGTGTGTGTGCCATCGTTAGCGTAAGTTTAATTTAATTTCGATTAAGTAGTGTGTAAGCCTAGGGACCGATGACCTAAGAAGTTTGGCCCCATAAGAACTTACCACAACTTTCCAAATATGGCACTTCAACTTCATGCCTTTAAAAGTGGCTCTGAGTTGACAGCTTGCGTTACGCGTAACGAAGCTACGAAGGAGACAGTACAATCTTTCTATCAGTGCTAAGAACTCTAACAGTTTAGAAGCCTTCACTGTCCCACATGCGCAGTGGAGCCGGTTTGGAAGCTGTCACTGACTGCCACAGATTGTTGCTGGAACAAATGTATTGTTGACGGTGGACCTGGCGCTGGAAGGTGATTTCAAGCTCGACAGCCGAATAAGAGGAGTCGCTGTCGGCAACAGAGTTCTCCCACCACAACAACAGTGTTTTCACGTTAGTTAGACGGTTACGTAGGTAAGAAGACAGCCACAGAGCATTCCATAGCTCTTTCATCCAGCAGAGGAAGGACAGAGTTCAGATTATTTTACATGTCTGTTTCTCTAGTACGATAAATGATACGTCTCTACGTTTCCGTATATTAGTATCCAGCCACACGGTTCCCAATAAGAACTCTTGTTAAAGTGCGTGATGGGAATAAAGAGAAAGCACTTTACAGTGATCTCTGGTAAGTAAAGAAGACGGTGTTCAAAATTCCTCTGGTATTTAGCGTTTCCTTTTCGGTGTTCTCCATTCACAATGTTTGAAAAAATAGTTCTAAGAATAGGTACTGCCTGTTTCTGCACAATAGCAATTCCACTGGTCTGTTTTGCCCAATCATTTTCAATACATACACTACTAGCCAGTAAAATTGCTACACCAAGAAGAAATGTAGATGACAAACGGGTATTTATTGGACAAATATATTATACAGGGTGATTCAAAAAGAATACCACAACTTTAGGAATTTAAAACTCTGCAACGACAAAAGGCAGAGCTAAGCACTATCTGTCAGCGAATTAAGGGAGCTATAAAGTTTCATTTAGTTGTACATTTGTTCGCTTGAGGCGCTGTTGACTAGGCGTTAGCTTCAATTGATGCTAAGATGGCGACCGCTCAACAGAAAGCTTTTTGTGTTATTGAGTACGGCAGAAGTGAATCGACGACAGTTGTTCAGCGTGCATTTCGAACGAAGTATGGTGTTAAACCTCCTGATAGGTGGTGTATTAAACGTTGGTATAAACAGTTTACAGAGAATGGGTGTTTGTGCAAAGGGAAAAGTTCTGGACGGCCGAGAACGAGTGATGAAAATGTAGCACGCATCCAGCTAGCATTTGTTCGCAGCCCAGGAAAATCGACTCGCAGAGCTAGCAGAGATCTGCAAATTCCACAATCAACTGTATGGAGAGTCCTACGAAAAAGGTTAGTTATGAAACCTGATCGTCAACTACCCGAGGCGATGGATCGGCCGCCAGGCAGCCCGTGACAGAGCACTTCATCACTGGCCTCCAAGAAGCCCTGATCTTACCCCCTGCGATTTTTTCTTATGGGGGTATGTTAAGGATATGGTGTTTCGGCCACCTCTCCCAGCCACCATTGATGATTTGAAACGAGAAATAACAGCAGCTATCCAAACTGTTACGCCTGATATGCTACAGAGAGTGTGGAACGAGTTGGAGTATCGGGTTGATACTGCTCGTGTGTCTGGAGGGGGCCATATTGAACATCTCTGAACTTGTTTTTGAGTGAAAAAAACCTTTTTAAAGACTCTTTGTAATGATGTATAATAGAAGGTTAAATTATGTTTCTTTCATTAAATACACGTTTTTCAAGTTGTGGTATTCTTCTTGAATCACCCTGTACTATAACTGACATGTATTAACATTTTCACGCAATTTGGGTGCATAGATCATGAGAAATCAGTACCCAGAACAACCACCTGGCCGTAATAACGGCCTCGATACGCCTGGGCATTGAGTCAAACAGAGCTGCCCATGCAGCTTCAACACGATACCACAGTTCATCAAGAGTACTGACTGGCGTTTGGTAATGAGCCAGTTGCTCGGCCACCATTGACCAGACGTTTTCAAATGGTGAGAGATCTGGAGAATGTGCTGGCCAGGGCAGCAGTCGAACATTTTCTGTATCCAGAAAGGCCCGTACAGGACCTGCAACATGCGGTCGTGCATTATCCTGCTGAAATGTAGGATTTCGCAGGGATCGAATGAAGGGTAGAGCCACGGGTCGTAACACATCTGAAATGTAGCGTCCACTGTTCAAAGTGCCGTCGGTGCGAACAAGAGGTGACCGAGACGTGTAACCAATGGCACTCCATACCGGGTGATACACCAGTATGGCGATGACGAATACACGCTTCCAATGTGCGTTCACCGCGATGTCACCAAACACTGATGCGGCCATCATTGTGCTACAAACATAACCTGGATTCATACGAGAAAATGACGTTTTGCCACTCGTGCACCCAGGTTCGCCGTTGAGTACAGCATCGCAGGCGCTCTTGTCTCTGCTGCAGTGTCAAGGGTAACCGCAGCCATGGTCTCCGAGTTGATAGTCCATGTTGTTGCAAACGTCGTCGAACTGTTCGTGCAGATGGTTGTTGTTTTGCATTCGTCCCCATCTGTTGGCTCAGGGATCGAGACGTGGCTGCATGATCCGTTACAGCCATGCGGATAAGATGCCTGTCATCTCTACTACTAGTGATACGAGGCCGTTGGGATCCAGCACAGTGTTCCGTATTACCCTCCTGAACCCACCGATTCCATATTCTGCTAACAGTCATTGAATCTCGACCAACGCAAGCAGCAATGTCACGAAACGATAAACCGCAATCGCGATAGTCTACAATCCGCCCTTTATCAAAGTAGGAAACGTGATGGTACGCATTTCTCCACCTTACACGAGGCATCAGAACAACGTTTCACCAGCCAACGTCGGTTAACTGCTGTTTGTGTATGAGAAATCGGTTTGAAACTTTCCTGTTGTCAGCACGTTGTAGATGTCGCCACGGGCGCTAACCTTGTGTGAATGCTCTGAAAAGCTAATCATTTGCATATTACAGCATCTTCTTCCTGTCGATTAAATTTCACGTCTGTAGCACGTCATCTTCGTGGTGTAGCAGATTTAATGGCCAGTAGTGTAGAAATTCGGTCTAAGTCATCCTGTATCTTCCTTCAGTAACACAACGACGACACTTTACCGTACACCACATCATCTTCAACAAACAGTGGCAGATTGCTGTTCACTCTGTGCGCCACATGGTTTATGTATATCGAGAACATGAACGATCCTATCACACTTCCCTGAGGCACTCGTCACAATACCCTTGTGTCTGCTGAACACTTGCCGTCCAGAACAACATACTGAATCTCATTACTTCAGGAGTCTTCGAGCCACTCATATACAGGGTGGTCCATTGATCGTGACCGAGCCAAATATCTCACGAAATAAGAGTCAAACGAAAAAACTACAAAGAAGGAAACTCGTCTAGCTTGAAGGGGGAAACCAAATGACGCTATGGTTGGCTCTCCAAATGGCGCTGCCATAGGTCAAACGGATATCAACTGCGTTTTTTAAAATAGGAACCCCAATTTTTTATTACATATTCGTGTAGTACGTAAAGAAATATGAATGTTTTATTGGACCACTTTTTTCGCTTTGTGACAGATGGCGCTGTAAGAGTCACAAACGTATGGCTCACAATTTTAGACTAACAGTTGGTAACAGGTGGATTTTTAAATTAAAATACAGAACGTAGGTACGTTTGAACATTTTATTTCGGTTGTTCCAATGTTACACATGTACCTTTGTGAACTTATCATTTCTGAGAACGCATGCTGTTGCAGCGTGATTACCTGTAAATGCCACATTAATGCAATAAATGCTCAAAATGATGTCCGTCAATCTCAATGCATTTGGCCATACGTGTAACGACATTCCTCTCAACAGCGAGTAGTTCGCCTTCCGTAATGTTCGCACATGCATTGCCAATGCGCTGACGCATGTTGTCAGGCGTTGTCCGTGGATCACGATAGGAAATATCCTTCAACTTTCCCCACAGAAAGAAATCCGGGGACGTCAGATCCGGTGAACGTCCGGGCCACGGTATGGTGCATCGACGGACGATCAATCCACCTGTCATGAAATATGCTATTCAATTCCGCTTCAACCACATGCGAGCTATGTGCCGGACATCCATCACGTTGGAAGTACATCGCCATTCTGTCGTGCAGTGAAACATCTTGTAGTAACATCGGTAGAACATTACGTAGGAAATCAGCATACATTGCACCATTTAGAGTGCCATCGATAAAATGGGGGGCAATTATCCTTCCTCCCATAATGCCGCATCATACATTAACCCGCCAAGGTCGCTGCTGTTCCACTTGTCGCAGCCATCGTGGATTTTCCGTTGCCCAATAGTGCATATTATGCCGGTTTACGTTACCGCTGTTGGTAATGTCGCTTCGTCGCTAAATAGAACGCGTGCAAAAAATCGTTCAGTAATTTCTCTTGTGTCCAGTGTCAGAACTGTACACGACGTTCAAAGTCGTCGCTATGCAATTCCTGGTGCATAGAAATATGATACGGGTGCAATCGATGTTGATGTAGCATTCGCAACACCGACTTTTTTGAGATTCCCGATTCTCGCGCAATTTGTCTGTTAAAGATGTGCGGATTAGCCGCGACAGCTTCTAAACCACCTACTTGGGCATCATCATTCGTTGCAGGTCGTGATTGACGTTTCACATCTCGCTGAACACTTTCTGTTTCCTTAAATAACGTAACTATCCGGCGAACGGTCCGGACACTTGGATGATGTCGTCGAGGATACCGAGCAGCGCGGGATTAGCCGAGCGGTCTGGTGTGCTGCAGTCATGGACTGTGCGACTGGTGCCGGCGGAAGTTCGAATCCTCCCTCGGGCATGGGTGTGTGTGTTTGTCCTTAGGATAATTTCGGTTAAGTAGTGTGTAAGCTTAGGGACTGATGACCTTAGCAGTTAAGTCCCATAAGATTTCACACACATTTGAACATTTTTTTGAGGATACCGAGCAGCATACATAGCCGGCCGGAGTGGTGGAGCGATTCTAGGCGCTACAGCCTGGAACCGCGCGACTCCTGCCTAAGGCGTGGATGTGTGTGATGTCCTTAGGTTAGTTAGGTTTAAGTGGTTCTAAGTTCTAGGGGACTGATGACCTCAGCAGTTAAGTTCCATAGTGCTCAGAGCCGTTTGAACCAGCATACATAGCACACGCCCGTTGGGCATTTTGATCACAATAGCCATACATCAACACTATATCGACCTCTTCCGCAATTGGTAAACGGTGCATTTTAACACGGGTAATGTATCACGAAGCAAATACCGTCCGCACTGGCGGAATGTTATGTGATATCACGTACTTATACGTTTGTTACTATTACAGCGCCATCTATCACAAAGCGAAAAAAGTGGTCCAACTAAAACATTCATATTTCTTTGCATATTACACGAATATGTAATAAAAAATGGGGGTTCCTGCTTAAAAAAAAACGCAGTTGATATCCGTTTGACTTATGGCAGCGCCACCTAGCGGGCCAACCATAGCGCCATCTGGTTTCCCCCCTTCAAGCTAGACAAGTTTGGTTCTTTGTAGTTTTTTTTTTAGTTTGACGCTTATTTCGTGAGATATTTGACCCGGTCACGATCAATGGACCACCCTATATAGTTCCAGAGACTGGGCGTGAATCGGAGTTTAGATTGAGGAGGTAGGGGTGGTAAGGTAGTCCATACATTTTTGGAAAGCCACTATGCTAGGGAGGCATAATGGCTAGTGCGTCTACCTAATAAGACGGAGACCCAGGTTCGGATCCCGACCTTGGTGCAAATTTTCATTCGCCTCTTCAGTCTGCATATATGCAACCTATTTGTTTCAGATCAGAGAAGGTGTCTGGAACCATACAATTTCATTTGACAGCTCATATTAATGTCCACTAGTAACTGAACAGATACTTTTGGTCAGATAGTGTGGCTGGTCGGACTAGCTTGGGAATAAGAATCCTCCTAAATGTGAATCCAAATCCAGTGCCTGGGGCACCATTCCCTCTTTCTTGTAATTTTAATAACTTGCCGCTTAGAATGCCCGGTATATCTCACGTTGCTTCATTTCCGCAGATGGCGTCCTTCCTGGAGTTGGCAGCATTGTGCAGACACCCCCGGTGCCACCCTGTGGCGATTTCCGCCAAGGCCGCGGCGTCATCATCCACTTAGGACACAGCGCGGCGACACCGCGGCCGCGCAGTAGCTAGCGCGCGGCCGGCACGACGCCGCGCTCTCCTGCCCCGCTGCCGGTGAGTTTTCCCTCAATTCGCCTCGTACCTACAGCGTACTTTATTGACAACTAGAGTTGTGGCCTACCGAAACAACGGTCCGGTAGTTTCGGTACAGTACATAAATCGTGCGGTAAATGGTAGGATTACCAGTAGTATTGGTAGCAGTTGTAGAGAAAGAAACGTAAATGATTCTGTGGGAGAGGAACTGTTTTTTGTTTGTTTGTTTTGCACATAATTATAACCGCACATCGTTCAGTGTTAGTCCAATGCGTATTTTATATCTTTATAAAATATAAATTGCATTTTATAAGTAAAAGGAAAGCGCTGCTCGCTTAACTTCAGCGCTTTTATGAAACCACGAGAATTACTTTTGATGCAAGTACAGTTTCGTGCGCAAACACAAGAAATGCATATACTACTGTTATTTTGCACTAAGTAGAACGTTCTTCATCGCGATCAAAGACAAGAGTTTCATGTTACAACTGGTAAGCGAAAGGTGTTTATCAATAACAGGAATATATTTTATGTAACCTACATGAAATATTGAAGTGATGTTTGATATGTTTTTATTTTAATTTGACCATTTTTAAGCAAGCTGCATTTTCTAGTGCTATGCGATAAATCCGTTTTTTTTTTCATTTTTACGTTAGCATCCCTATGTTTCACGTTAAAAATCAACAATCTTCGAATAAAACTTGAAATAAACAATAACCGGTTCTGTTTCGCTATAAATACTGTGTTTTTAAGTAACAGACAGGAGGATAACTATGTAGCACAAAAATGTTAGCCGGCCGCGGTGGCCATGTGGTTCTAGGCGCTGTAGTCCGGAACCGCGCGACTGCTACGGTCGCAGGTTCGAATCCTGCCTCGGGCGTGGATGTGTGTCATGTCCTTAGGTTGGTTAGGTTTAAGTAGTTCTAAGTTCTAGGGGACTGATGACCTCAGATGTCAAGTCCCATAGTGCTCAGAGCCATTTTTTGAACAAAAATGTTATGCGAACCCTTATATATCAATACTCTGTTTCTAGACAGTTCACCACTTCCGGTTTGCAGGGAAATATAGTAAGACACTGTTCGCATACCCAGACAAAGCTATCGAAATGATGTATCGTCCGATAGATAACACAACTAAAGTACAGGCAACGCGGTTACGATCTTAACTGACGAAAGCTACTAGGAAAGCTATTGTAGTCTACGCTTACTTACGATGATCTACGATTGTCTACAGTAGTTTTACAACTCTGTTTACGACTGAACCGCTTTAGAACAAGTCAAATATATGTATTTTGAATCCAAATATTGGTGCTTTTTGTTTTGCAGAATACTTTGAAATAATTGCTAGAAATCGTGATTTCGTATTTCTGCAAGTGTCTAATGTACTGAAGTGCAAACACTTTCCGGGTATGATACTGAAATAAATCCATCATACTCTGAAACAAATAAAAATAGTAGAATATAGGGGGGTAGGTAGATACACAATTCTTTCCATAGATACGTAGTGATGAGATCCTCAAAAACAAAAATATGTTGTACGTAGGAAGCGTAGATACTTTCCCTGTGACGATTGTTGTTCTTATTATCTGAAACTGAGCGTATTCGAACAGTGTTGCCTATCTTCAGATCATTTCTCGTAGTTACAGAGCAAATGTCTTAAAGGAACACCGTCTATTACACATTTTCACTGTATATGACAATGAAACTGTCACTGTTCCGTTAAGACGGATTACTCTAACTACGAGAAATAGCCTGAAGATGGATAACACTGCCCGAAACTGGTCAGTGTGAGATAATAAAAACGGTGATGTATGGACAGACGGAAAATAACAAGTTAGAATCACAGATATTCCCTGGCCACAAATACGTCCAGTTTTGATAAACAGGTGACACATATTTACAAAAGAAGTGGCATCCTTGATGCATGTACATGTGTTGCTGTAATACACAACTCTGGTTCTTGTAAACTGTTCCCTTTCTCTGTCTAGATGGTTCTTACAGACCTGCACAAATATTAGATCCTCTATCCGCAGGTTTTGAAACAATTCTCAGAGAACATACAAAGAACATTTCATTCTTAATTTAGATATATAGTTGTTAATATGGACTGAACTGGGAATATCCCAATTGTGTACCAACAGCGATTTATCACTTCTTATTGTGTTACCAGTAGGATTATCATAATACAGTACCATTGTGTATCCTGTGCTACGTTTTCGTCTTGTTTATTCATTTTCGTATACAGTAACTGTAAACCTTGCTTTACGTCGAATCAGTCCTTCGTTAATCTTATGTTCCTTTGTACCAGGGTACGACTTAATGTCTATAATGAATTGTCAAAACAAATTGTAACAACATTTCGTATGTTGAGATGGCAGCATGGGCAGTTCCGAAAGCCAAGGAAAAAAAGTTAAAAAATTTCGTGCTGTGCTGTGAAATTTTATCGAGCATATACAGGGTGAGTCACCTAACATTACCGCTGGATATATTTCGTAAACCACATCAAATACTGACGAATCGATTCCACAGACCGAACGTGAGGAGAGGGGGGGCTAGTGTAATTAGTTAATACAAACCATAAAAAAATGCACGGAAGTATGTTTTTTAACACAAACCTACGTTTTTTAAAATGGAACCCCGTTAGTTTTGTTAGCGCATCTGAACATATAAACAAATATGTAATCAGTGCCGTTTGTTGCATTGTAAAATATTAATTACATCCGGAGATATTGTAATCTAAAGTTGACGCTTGAGTACCACTCCTCCGCTGTTCGATCGTGTGTATCGGAGAGCACCGAATTACGTAGGGATCCAAAGGGAACGGTGATGGACCTTAGGTACAGAAGAGACTGGAACAGCGCATTACGTCCACATGCTAAGACCTCTTTACTGGTCTTTTTCACTGACGCACATGTACATTACCATGAGGGGTGAGGTACACGTTCGACGGGCGTATCATAGGACGTGGAGGACGCATAAATTGGCCAGCCCGTTCTCCTGATCTTACACCTCTGGACTTCTTTCTGTGGGGTACGTTAAATTAGAATGTGTACCGTGATGTGCCTACAACCCCAGAGGATATGAAATAACGTATTGTGGCAACCTGCGGCGACATTACACCAGATGTACTGCGGCGTGTACGACATTCATTACGCCATAGATTGCAATTGTGTGCAGCAAATGATGGCCACCACATTGAACATCTATTGGCCTGATATGTCGGGACACACTCTATTCCACTCCGTAATTGAAAACGGAAACCACCTGTGTACGTGTACCTCACCCCTCATAGTAATGTACACGTGCGTCAGTGGAAAAGACCAATAAAAATGTGTTAGCATGTGGACGTAATGTGTTGTTCCAGTCTCTTCTGTACCTAAGGTCCATCACCGTTCCCTTTGGATCCCTACGTAATTCGGTGCTCTCCGATACACACGATCGAACAGCGGAGGAGTGGTACTCAAGCGTCAACTTCAGGTTACAATATCTCCGGATGTAATTAACATTTTACAATGCAACAAACGGCACTGATTAAGTATTTGTTTATATGTTCAGATGTGCTAACAAAACTAACGGGGTTCCATTTAAAAAAAACGTAGGTTTGTGATAAAAAACATACTTACGTGCATTTTTGTATGGTTTGTATTAACCAATTACACTAGCCCCTATCCTCACGTTCGGTCTGTGGAATCGATTCGTCAGTATTTGATGTGGTTTACGAAATATATCCAGCGGTAACGTTAGGTGACTCACCCTGTATATAGTTGGCAATCGAATTCACTTAAAGTAAGTCGTGAATAATGGAAGTCACTTTTGTTACTAGTGTTATATTTACGAATTATGTTGTTGATTTCAAACTGCGAGCGCTGCTGTTAATGATAAATTTCTTATGGGACTTACTGTGGCTGTTGCAAGTCCGTCTAGTTCTTTTCCTGTTTATCAAGATTAAATCAATATTTGGTAGCTCCTTGCAAACCATCTGTGCTTACTACGAAAGGTTTATGTTTCTTTTTTCCTTACGTGTGTAGTTTTTATCGTTTACTTACTTAGCGGCTACATGCTGTCACATGTGCGAGTTATTAAGCTTTTGCAATGGCAGTGCATGAAACCTGATTTCTCTGGCTAAAAAGTTTCAGAACTGGATTAATAAAAATTAGAGAAACGTTAAGATGGAGGTGCTCTGCATAGGCTCCCCACACTTGAGGACAAAGCAGAACACGTTCGTACAACCATATGAAACCGTCAGAGCTATTGTTCAACACGCGCGCCACATTGGCTTGAATGACAGTTATGTCGCCAAATCGTTGACTCTTCATGCGAATTTCTGCACTTCGTCGTTTTGTGGTAGGTTCTTATTGAGAACACCAAGTCTCGCCACCCATCTTTTTCAGGAAAGTACTGTCTACGTTTCGCACTTCAATTTGTGGTGGGTGTCCAACGCCGTCTTTTTAGTTCGGGAGTCCTGGTGTGTGGGATAGACTTCACAGACACTATTTTCTACTACAAAACATTCTGGGCCATGTCTTGAACACTTGTTTTAGAAATCATCAGTTGTTTGCACTGTCGCAATTTGTGGTACAACAACGTTGATGCATAAGGGTCGCACGTCCTTCATTTAACACCACCTGCTCTGAAATGACTGATCGAATGCACATCTGTTGTTCACAGATGTTAGTTAAAGCTGCCACCGTAGTTGCAGCAGTGACGTCGCCTATACGCCACAAATAAACTCAGTCGTGTGTTACATCTTGTTTTACACCTGTGAACATTCGTATTTCCCACGTTTTCACTTGAAAAGTGCTTCCAAAAACATTCGTGATGAACCAAAAATTAAATTTTTTGCTAAAGCTCACAATTCTGGCGTCTAACATCTTACGTATTGTTTAAATTTCTGTCTCATGTCGATATTGACACGATAGCAGTGGTAAAGGATTTGTTTTACATGGAATAGGTTTCATTTTTATGCTCTTGACATCAGTACAGTTTTATTAGTCGCAGACATTAGCTACAATATTCTCTACTCTTCTTAGATATAGGCAACTTGGCATTCTGTACTACTAAATGTCATTCCTCTTCAACTGATTGGTATGTTTAATTGAGGTTGTCATGTCTACTACATCACCAGCTCTGTTTCGTTTTGTTGCATGTCCTTTAAGTTGTATTCCTTTTACAGGGATTTAATCAAATTTGAAACCTACAAGCCACGGGTACCTGACCGCTGCTAAGTATACTTGTTTTGAATAGCTGAACATACATTTCACAATTTTAGAGGAATTAGCGGGTTACCAGATGTCTTGAATATCATTTCATATAAGAGTTTGTGCCGTATTAATTTCTGCATTTTGTTTCATTGAGAAATTAGAAGGAGCGATCTATGTTTTATCTGTGAAAAAATTTTCAGTAGATAAAATCGCATAAATTCGTCTTTATTATCGACAACCTGTTTCGACAGTTGCAGTTGCCATCTTTTGGTCTGTACCGTAGTGCATATTGGTAGAACACATCTCCTATCATGATGTGTGAAAAAATATTTGAAATTGTTTTTGTTTGACGTTACAAATCGGAAATGGAAAATGCACATTTACATTTTTGCAAAACGTGCTCCATTGTGAGTTAGTATCTCATGTCATGTTATCATTCTGATGGATAAAAAAGAGCAACTTATATGTGGGTTTTTCAAAAATAAAACCATTTACAATTAAAAATCATCCTGTGCACATGGGCATCTTCGCATACGTAACACTTAAAGAGGTTTGTAAATTTTTAAAACGCACAATGTATAGTAAAATGCCCATTTGTACATCTGTTTACGTTTGCTTGGCATGTTACGTAGGTCATGCATCCATCTTAGACTAAGTATACTGTTCAAATGGATGACAATGAGGCAAAGATAAGACGTGTATCTAGTTACAGCCACTAGATAGTTCTTTGTACATTTAAATGTAAAAAGAGAATAATTTACGCTTGGAGTTTACGATAACTACGTAAGTGCCATCTACTGGCTGTAACTATATAGATGCCTTATCTTTGCCTCATTGTCATCCATTTGCATCGCATACTTCGTCTGAGGTGGATACAAGACGTATGTAACATGCCAAGCAAACGTAAACGGATGTAGAAATGGGCATTTTACTGTATATGGTGCGTTTTAAGAATTAACAAACCTATGTGAGTGTTACGTATGCGAACATGGCCATGTGCACAAGGTGTTTTTTAGCTGTAAGTGGTCATGAAAATATAGCATGAGGCACTAACTCACGATGGAAAACGTTTGATAACAAAAAAAAATTTTGTACGTATGTAAACGTGCATTTTCCATATCCGATATGTATTGTCAAACAAAAACTTTTTCACAAATATTTTTTCATACCTCATGATAGGAGATGTATTCTATGCATATGCATTACGTTACAGACCAGAAGACGACAGTTACAACTTTAGAAACCGATTGTTAACAATAAAAGCTAATTTATGTTACCTTAGGTACTTAAAGTTTCTTTCCCAAATATTAATTTCCGTTCGGTCTTGTACGTAAAGAAAAACTGGGATTGTTACAGCATAAAAGTTATTTATTGCAGCTTCTCAATTGGAAAGAAGGAAAGAAGATTACAGTTTGACGTCCCATGGACAGCGAGATCGTTAAGTAGAAGCACAATGTCGGATAGGAAAAGAAAACTGGCGGTGCCGTTTCATACAAACCATCCCGCTACTCGGTTTAAGCAGTTTAGGGAAATCCAAAATCTGGAGGGCTGGTCGGGGATTTGAACCCCTTTCCTCCCGAATACGAGTCCAGTGTCTTGCGTCACATGGCTCGGTTACTCGACTGGAGAATTATGTGGCTAGTGAGCTAGAGTACGGATTATTTTGATTAGGACAAGCTTCGCGAAGCATATCAAAGTAACCTCGCATATGCAGTGAATGCGTATTTTATTTTAGCGAGATACAGGGTGACAATTATTGAACTATATGAAAAAAAACGTAAATTAGTCGCAAACTACAGGGTGCACACACTTTATTTAACATGTAAACGTCACTAAAGATATTCGGATTTAGGTTATGACATGTTTGATATGCCTGCCATCATTGGCGGTGATGTGGTGCAGACGAATAGCGAAATTCAGCATGAAGTGTCGATGCTGTCGATGACCTCCTGAATGGCTGTTTTCAGATCAGTAATGGTTTTGAGGTTATTGTTCTACACCTCGTCCTTAATATAGCTCCACAAAAAGCAGTCGTATGTGTTCAGATCCGGAAAATATGGCTGCCAATCGAGGCCCATGCCAGTGGCCTCTGGGTACCCCAGAGCCAGAATGCGGTCCCCTTTTGATCCTCCAGGACATAAAACACTCTGCTGCTTGGATGGGGTCGACCTCCTTCTTGCATAAACCACATATTTCGATATCAGGGTCGCTTTGGATAATGGGGTAAAATCATCTTCCAAAACCTTCACGTACCTTTCGGTATCACCGTGCCATCAAGGAATAGCGAATCGATTATTCCGTTACTGGACATTGCACACCACAGAGTCACCCGCTGAGAGTGAAGAGATTTCTCTATCGGGAAATGCGAATTCTCAGTCCCCCAAATGCGCCAGTTTTAATTACTGACGAACCCATCCAAATGAAAGTGGGTTTCGTAACTAAACCAAACCATTCACGAGCATACTAATTCTCATCATGCCCCACGGCCAACCGTGCCGTTTGAACGTCCTAACGCAAACCTTTCAGAAGTTATGACTATTTTATGTCATATAGTTCAATAATTGTCACCCTGCATGACTACATGTTTGGTTCCCTGCTTCTGTCGTTTTACTTCCATGTTCACACTCTCGGGTTTTTCACGCACGCTAGGCCAGTCACAATTTGTTAGCTTTTGAGAGAGCAGTACCCCAGCGCATACCATAAAGGTAAACTTAATGTGGAAGTTTTGCGATTTAAGTATTACAGCACATGGTCAAATCTCTGCCTCTTCGTTTTCGATTACTTCCTCTGAGAACCGCGTTATGTCAATAACTAAATTTTCAGAATATATTTCTGCAAGAACTTCTTCTTTGGATAGTGAAGAATAAGCATTGCGAATATCTCCCCTTATTTATTAAAAAAATAGGAATTTAAGCCCACATATTGTTCTACAGAGCATTAGACGATTGCCAAGTTTTATAAAGTCAGTCGAATGAAAACGAGATAGAGGGAAAAAGAGTAGGTAAACTGTTTATTATTTCAGAAGTAATCACCATACCTGTTAATAAATTTATCCCACTGTGAGAGAAGATGGCCAATGTTTCATGGAATAATATTTGCGGTTTCCTACGGCAGAAGTGCTCAAAATTTTTCTGTCGCAACCCCCTTCTGATGCATGAATTATTTTGCCCCTCGCCCTCCCCGAACTTCTATTTCTTTCCTCAGCACTTCTCATACTTGGCACAAAGGCGGTCCACGTTATCTATTTACTTCTTTCTAATTTTTGCAACTATCAGCTACAACAACAATTATAACAATAATTAGGGAGTTTCCTTTAAGCACATCAGAGTTTTACATTTTTTTAAATTATCATTTTTATTATTCAAAAGAGGTGAAATTTAACAATTACAACAAGTTTATAAATAACCAGGGATGTGAGTGCAGTTATGGAACTAAACAAAAATGTATAGTTCACCACGATTTTTTTTAAATTAGTTCATAAATTATTTAGTTAGTTGAAGTTTAACTGCTCCCGTCACTATTACTTCTAATTCATATAGAATGTTTTAATATTTAAAATATCTCAATGTGCAAATGGCGACAGAAAAAAAGTCAACACTTAAATGTCAAAGTAAAGACTGATCATCCAAAAGGGACATAAAAAAAGTAAAAATGCACATGGTTCAAAATTCGGAAACATTGTGACTTTTGCACATTCAGTGTGACATGTGTGTGCTTGATTTGATGAAGAAAGCAGATCCAGTCCTGGACGTATCTCTGAAACAGCAACACGTATATCCCCTTCTAGCTGGCGTCGGGACCGATATTTCGTCCTGATTAATGCCACTGCGGAAAATGTTGATTCACATAAGCAAGTTGATGCGAAGGGTAATAACATGTCCACAGCCCTTCTTGATAAATTGAGATAATCATTTCGGATGTGCGACCAGAAATTTTGAAGAGACCTCTATTTAAATTCATTTCGAAATATTCTATCACCTGAGAGCTATGTTAGTCCCTGCTGTTCAACTGTTGACAGGAGTCTGTTTAGTGGTCTATCACGAGAATGTTCAAAATGGTTCAAATGGCTCTGAGCACTTCACATCTGAGGTCATCAGTCCCCGAGAACTTAGAACTACTTAAACCTAACTAACCTAAGGACATCACACACATCCATGCCCGAGGCAGGATTCGAACCTGCGACCGTAGCGGTCGCGCGGTTCCAGACTGAAGCGCCTAGAACCGCTCGGCCACACTGGCCGGCCACGAGAGTGTCGAACGGGTTGTAGATCCAGTCACAATCAGCTGAAAATTTGGAAATCTGCCCTCAAATTGTTGACAAAGGTTTTCGACATGTACTACGCCCATTCTATTAATTATGTCTACATTCAACTCGTTTTCCTTCACGAATTTATTCAGACCAAATAACATCTAGGAGTTACACTTTTTCATCTGCGTTTTTCAAAGGTCATGTCTTTTCTGTAAAATGCAAGTACCTTTTCGCTTATAAAGATGATTTTCCTATTTCGGTCTTGAACTGATAAGTTAAGATCATTCAGTTTCTCAAAAACGCCGGCCAAGTAACACAATATTAGACGCCGTTTTTCATCCAAAAACACAGTCACGAGTGCAGGACTGCTGTTCAGTAGGAAAAGATGAAGTTCATCCTTCGGCCTCACAACGCAAAGAAGAAAGAACCAACACACCTCAGTGTGCAATAGAAGCGATTCATGAGAAGAACCCATGTCTTTGCCAATAGCGAAAAATATCGTACTATTTAAAGTTTGTGCTTTTTCAAAATTTGGGCCAATGGCTGTATCGTTGAGCAGTTTATTGGATTCCGAATGTACCGTACCATTTTATAAGCCAGTGCCTCCCTGTGTATCATGCAATGCGTGAACGTTACAGAAGGAAAAACAGCACACCCTCTTGCTGTGAATCCCTTTTTAGTTTCAGTAAATGCTTCAGCTTCTTGGTACGTATAGCAACATAATTTGCCCGTGACAGATCGTTGTCAACGAAAAAGGAATTCACAAGAGCCGCGCGTTTAGCCGAGCGGTCTAAGGCGGAGGTTCGAGTCCTCCCTCGGACATGAATGTGTGTGTTTGTCCTTAGGATAATTTAGGTTTAGTAGTGTGTAAGCTTAGGGACTGATGACCTTAGCAGTTAAGTCCCATAAAATTTCACACACATTTGAACATTTTTTTTGAATTCACAAGAAAGAAAATATCTGCGGTTGTAGTCCTCCCTTCCAGAGCTTTACTAAATAGGAAGTCCTTGCATATTTCATTTTCGTAACAGTAGCGTACAAAAACAAGAAGCTGGGAAAGATTTCCGGTATCAGTACTGTTATCAGGCAACAGGGAGAATTTGGGGCTATCATGAAGAAATGACAGCATTTAATTTTTCGTAAATATTTTGTTCATATGTGGGTCCCCGGCCTACAAGGATTTTATGAAAGAAAACATCGTCCATAGTAGGCTATATAGTTTCCTTTATTTGATATGCGACTGACCCGTTTTGACCATAATTCATTTTCCAGCACCTACAAAAGTACATGAACATGAACGAGCACTACATTAAAATATACTGACCGAAAAAATTGAACGCCAACCAATAATTAAATTTAGGGAATGCATTTGTCTAGGTAACGTGTTTAAGTGATTAATATTGCAGGATCACAGGTTAATGTAAGCGCGAGATAAGCCATTGCAAATGTGACATGCTGGTATGTTAATAACCGGTCTAAGCGCCACAATTTTGAATGAAAGCAAGCAATATGTGCTGCCCTAGAAATCTACCTGGTCATCGAGTAGGCCAAGGCAACATGTTGATACTCAGCAGCGCATGTTGTGTTGCAACGGCGATATGTGGACGAGCGTTATCCTGTTGGAAAACACTCCTAGCCGCAATGCTGCTGCAGATGCAGTACAATGCGCCAGAGCCATACTTCGAACATAATGGTCGTCTATCTCGGTAGTGCCACGTGGCCATCCACAGCCCGGTCTTCTTGCAACCGCAAATTCTCGTGACAACCGCTGCCAGCAATTATGTACAGCGACTACACCCCTGTAAAGTTTTTCTGCAGTGTCGCAGAAGGAACATCCTGCTTCTTGTATCCCTATTACACGACCTCGTTCAAACACAGTGAGGTGTTTGTTGATAATGTCGTCTTTCTTGCCTTAAAGGCATTCTTTATTAGCATCAACTCACCACATCCAACCTCTAAGGGAACTAACACCCACGACCGTTACAATGTGTATTTAAAGCAAACCTGATTTGCATCCTCATAGTGGAGGTAGTAGCACCACCATTACGCAACTGGCGCAAAATTTGAATAGACATAATTCAGACGTAGAAGGACGCCTACCAACTTTCGTTCATGTAGCACAACTTCTTCTTGCTGTAGCGATTTTTTTCCCGTCAGTGTACAGTCGTGGACAAAACGAGTGAGACCCCTCGCCTTTTCGTTATGCTGATCCGCACAGCTTTAAAGTCTGCTACACAGCATAGCAGGCAAGGCGACGAAGTTCTACCAACATACTATGCACTTCGCTCAGCTGATGTGCTGAGATAGCTAGCACTGAGGAAACTTGCGCTTCGAAGACGCCACACCATCGTCTGCCACGACTTCGTGAAAAACGAAATACCTCAAGTATAAGCCAATGCTTTGTATTCGCATATCTGGGACTATGACTTGGATCTAAAGTGTGGTTATGCACAGTACGTATGCTCAGATTGTGAATCTAACATCATGAATAAAGACAAGGGGAAATGAATTAGGCGTCCTTCCTCTTCCGTAACATCAAATATATTTTAGTTATTCTTTCTTAAATGAACCGCGCAGAAAATCATTCACCAGAAGTGAATAACTTTATAGTAACACCAGATGATATTAACAGCTTGCCGGCGCGGGTTAGCCGTGCTCTCAACGGCGTCATATCGTGGACCGCGCGGCTCATTGCGCCGTCAGTTCGAATCCTTCCCCGGGCATGGATGTGTGATAGGTTCGGTAGGTTGAAGTAGTTGTAGGTCTAGCGGCCTGATGACCTAAGCAGTTTGGTGGCATAGTTCTTAGAGTCATTTTTTGACCTTCCGCGTAAATTTTCTTGACATAAACGGCCGTATCTTTAGATTGTGTTGACATGGGTCACTTTTTTACACCACCAAGGGACCGTATACCGCAGGATGTGCGACACATTTCCGCTTATTATGTCCACCCGTACTCGAGGTAAACGGGTTTTAAGGATTGGGTAGACAGATAGACGGTCAAGAAAGTGAGCCTAGTAGGGTTCCATTTTTACCGATTTACGTGACGAAATCTTAACAACGAAAATAGCTACCACAGTTACTGAAGATGAGGGCCGTATAATAATTTCCCCTACTCTTTATTCGAAATGTTCCAGTTGCAGTCGATACATCAGGATATTAATCGTAGCTACGCTTTCGATCCAAATCACGTTTACAGGAATGCAAATAAAATCCATTTGCCTATACACGTGGTAATTCAAATCCCACTATTAATGCCACGGCGTTTTAGATATGCGAGCATTCCTGTTGCTAGCTACCTTAAGGAATACTTTGGCTAATGAACGTTTTCTGGCTGTGGCACGTCTAATGGAGAATTCGAAACATTGGGGAATACTTTTGGCAGCTACGTCGCCGTTTACTTCCTGGGGTAGTGCAGAATTATCCAACAAAATTTACTCGCTAATAACAGTTTTTTGTTAATTCGATAAGCATCCCGAATGATTGTCACATAAGCGGTGACATAAAGGTAGACAATTCTTGTTTTTGAGTCGAGAAAGCTCTGTGCAACAGAAGCTGCAGATAATTTTACCATTTTCATTGTGAAATTGCCGGTTTATTCATGTCTGGCGTAATAATAGAGGGCTGTTTGTCTGGGCTGTCTGCCAGCGTAGTGAAAGGTGTTTGCTACTGCAAGGGAAGTCTGGTTTGTTTTCGGTTCTAATCTCGATGGAGGCAGATAGACTATCAGTAAAGGAATTTTCAGAAATTCTCTCACCCCCAATACGTTTTATTGCTACCTTTATTCTGTACCGGCGCCCCGTGGATGTCGATATGAAACTCTTGTAGAATTTCATACTTGTTACTGCCTACTTTTTCCTCTTCTGTCAATAATTGAATTAAGTGTGAACTGAATGGTTTTAACTGAATTTCGTTATGAATCTTCACGCATTGCTAAATTTGCACACTTTCATGGTAGGTCAGCGACGGTAATCCAATATGACTGGTCTGAACGTTGACACACACCATTTCGCGGCAGAATGCGCATAGTATTTTGCTAATTCGTAACGATCTGGGATACTTTGTCTTACTAAAACAGTTATGTTATCTCGATAAGCTGAAATTCATTTTTATTAGTACAGTTCATACTAATTAGCGTTTCTTCTTTCACTTATATCTTATATTTTGGTGTTGTGGTTAAGACACTAATCAGCATTGATGTAGTCTTACACATGATTGAAAACAGTCTGACAAATTTCGGATAGTTTTTCAATTTCACGCCTGTGCATAGTATGTTGGTAACACTTCGTCGCCTTGCCTGTTATGCTGTGTAGCAGACTTTAAAGCCGTGCGGATCAGCATAACGAAAAGGGGAGGGGTCTCGCTCGTTTTGTCCACGACTGTACATACAGGGTGAGTCACCTAACGTTACCGCTGGATATATTTCGTAAACCACATCAAATATTGACGATCCGATTCCAGAGACCGAACGTGAGGAGAGGGGCTAGTGTAATCGTTTAATACAAACCATACAAATTGCACGGAAGTATGTTTTTTAACGCAAACCTACGTTTTTTTAAATGGAACCACGTTAGTTTTGTTAGCACATCTGAACATATAAACAAATACGTAATCAGTGCCGTTTGTTGCATTGTAAAATGCTAATTACATCCGGAGATATTGTAACCTAAAGTTGACGCTTGAGTACCACTCCTCCGCTGTTCGATCGTGTGTATCGGAGAGCACTGCAACATAAGTCGCGTTTCTACAGAATGATCTGCCAACGTTGCTCGTAAATGTCCCACTGGAAACGCGTCGACGTATGTGGTATCAGCATGATGGTGCACCTGCACATTCCGCAATTAACACTAGGCTGACCCTTGACACGATGTTCGACGGGCGTTTCATAGGACGTGGAGGACGCGTAAATTGGCCAGCCCGTTCTCCTGATCTTACACCTCTGGACTTCTTTCTGTGTGGTACGTTAAAAGAGAATGTGTACCGTGATGTGCCTACTACCCCAGAGGATATGAAACAACGTATTGTGGCAGCCTGCGGCGACATTACACCAGATGTACTGCGGCGTGTACGACATTCATTACGCCAGAGATTGCAATTGTGTGCAGCAAATGATGGCCACCACATTGAACATCTATTGACCTGACATTTCGGGATACACTCTATTCCACTCCGCGATTGAAAACGGAAACCACGTGTGTACGTGTACCGCACCCCTCATAGTAATGTACATGTGCATCAGTGAAAAAGACCAATAAAAAGGTGTTAGCATGTGGACGTAATGTGCTGTTCCAGTCTCTTCTGTACCTAAGATCCATCACCGTTCCCTTTGGATCCCTACGTAATTCGGTGCTCTCCGATACACACGATCGAACAGCGGAGGAGTGGTACTCAAGCGTCAACTTCAGGTTACAATATCTCCGGATGTAATTAACATTTTAGAATGCAACAAACGGCACTGATTACGTATTTGTTTATATGTTCAGATGTACTAACAAAACTCACGGGGTTCCATTTAAAAAAACGTAGGTTTGTGTTAAAAAACATACTTCCGTGCATTTTTGTATGGTTTGTATTAAACAATTACACTAGCCCATCTCCTCACGTTCGGTCTGTGGAATCGGTTCGTCAGTATTTGATGTGGTTTACGAAATATATCCAGCGGTAACGTTAGGTGACTCACCCTGTATTTTGTGGAATATCATTAACCATTACTGTAACTGTATTTACATTCCACAAAGGTAGTCTTATTTATTTTTTCATAAGCAGTACGCTATGTCTCCTAAGCGTTGTGCCATACAATCGGGGTGGCCGAGCGGCTCTAGGCGCTACAGTCTGGAACCGCGCGACTGCTACGGTTGCAGGTTCGAATCCTGCCTAGGGCATGGATGTGTATGATGTCCTTAGATTACTTAGGTTTAAGTAGTTCTACGTTCTAGGGGACTGATGACCTCAGACGTTAAGTACCATAGTGCTCAGAGCAATATGAACCTTACAGTCGAAGATCTATTTCAGATGTTCATCCTTACTTACAACTGTTTTTCACTCGTATGCCACAAAACACAGTGTATATAGAGTACTGATTATGGATAAGTAAGACTGTAAGACTGTAAGTAAGACTGTATGGAATACAAACACAATTACGGTTATAGTTAATACACTAATGGCCATTAAAATTGCTACACCAAGAAGACGACGTGCTACAGACGCGAAATTTAACCGACAGGAAGAGGATGCTGTGATATGCAAATGATTAGCTGTTCAGAGCATTCACATAAGGCTGGCGCCGGTGGCGACACCTACAACGTGCAGACATGATGAAAGGTTCCAACCGATTTCTCATACACAAATAGCAGTTGACCGGCGTTGCTTGGTGAAACGTTGTTGTGATGCCTTGTGTAAGGAGGAGAAATGCGTACCATCACGTTTCCGACTTTGATAAAGGTCGGATTGTAGCCTATCGCGATTGCGGTTTGTGGTATCGCGACATTTGCTGCTCGCGTTGGTTGAGATCCAATGACTGTTGGCAGAATATGGAATCGGTAGGTTCAGGAGAGTAATACGGAACGCCGTGCTAGATCCCAACGGCCTCGTATCACCAGCAGTCGAGATGACAGGCATCTTATCCGCATGGCTGTAACGGATCGTGAAGCCACGTCTCGATCCCTGAGTCAACAGAGAGGGACGTTTGCAAGACAACAACCGTCTGCACGAACAGTTCGACGACGTCTGCAGCAGCATGGACTATCAGCTCGGAGACCATGGCTGCGGTTACCCTTGACGCTGCATCACAGACAGGAGCGCCTGCGGTGGTGTAGTCAACGACGAACCTGGGTGCACGAATGACAAAACGTCATTTTCTCGGATGAATCCAGGTTCTGTTTACAGCATCGTCATGGTCGCATCCGTGTTTTGTAACATCGCGGTGATCGCACGTTGGAAGCGTGTATTCGTTGTCGCCATACTGGCGTATCACCCGGCGTGATGGAATGGGGTGCCATTGGTTACACGTCTCGGTCACCTCTTGTTCGCATTGATGGCAATTTGAACAGTGGACGCTACATTTCAGATGTGTTACGACTCGTGGCTCTACCCTTCATTCGATCCCTGCGAAACCCTACATTTCAGAAGGATAATGCACGACCGTATGTTGCAGGTCCTGTACGGGCCTTTCCGAATACAGCAAATGTTCGACTGCTGCCCTGGCCAGCATATTCTCCAGATCTCTCACCAATTGAAAACGTCTGGTCATTGGTGGCCGATCAACTGGCTCGTCACAATACGCGAGTCACTACTCTTGATGAACTGTGTAGGTCTGTTTGACTCAATGCCCAGGCGTATCGAGGCCGTTATTACGGCCAGAGGTGGTTATTCTGGATACTGATTTCTCTTGATCTATGCATCCAAATTACGTGAAAATGTAATCACATGTCAGTTCTAGTATAATTTGTCCAATGAATACCCGTTTATGATCTGCATTTCTTCTTGGTGCAGCAGTTTTAATGGCCAGTAGTGTAATTTTCCATAATGTACATATGAATATTTTAATGTAATACTCGTCAACGCTCATGTATTTTTTTTAATTGCTGGAAAATGAGTTAGTGACGAAATTGGGCAATTGCACAACAAATAAAGGAAACCATAGTGCCTACTATGAACAATGGTTTCTTTCACATAATGAATTTTTCATATCAGTGTGTGTTGCATCAATACGATGACCACGGTATCACCTGAGAGTGGTATCGACTGCACACTCTCACCAAACCTTTCTCCATGCATTTTGACGGCTGCGGGAAAATGTAATTTCTCTCCATTAACGCGTGGTCATTTGAACTTCTACAATTAAGTAGCATATGTCATGAATACTCGCAGGGCATTCTTAGGAACTGACAGCTCATAGCACTAGAAAAATTGTATGAATTTACTCATATGGTCTGGATGCTTTGTCTGCAAGACTATTTTGTTTTATACTCTTCAAGCTATTGTTGACTAAAATGAAGAGCACATTGCGCTCTTCCTCGTTATTCATAAGAATGCTGGCAAAGCACAATCTGAGATATTGTTGTTGTTGTTGTGGTCTTCAGTCCTGAGACTGGTTTGATGCAGCTCTTCATGCTACCCTATCATGTGCAAGCTTCTTCATCTCCCAGTACTTACTGCAACCCACATCCTTCTGAATCTGCTTAGTGTATTCATCTCTTGGTCTCTCTCTACGATTTTTACCCTCCACGCTGCCCTCCAATGCTAAATTTGTGATCCCTTGATGCCTCAGAACATGTCCTACTAACCGGTCCCTTCTTTTTGTCAAGTTGTGCCACAAACTCCTCTTCTCCCAATTCTATTCAATACTTCATCATTAGTTATGTGATCTACTCATCTAATCTTCAGCATTCTTCTGTAGCACCACATTTCGAAAGCTTCTATTCTCTTCTTGTCTAAACTATTTGTCGTCCATATTTCACTTCCATACACGGCTACACTCCATACAAATACTTTCAGAAACGACTTCCTGACACTTAAAACAATACTCGATGTTAACAAATTTCTCTTCTTCAGAGACGCTGTCCTTGCCATTGTCAGTCTACATTTTATATCCTCTCTAATTCGACCATCATCAGTTATTTTGCTCCCCAAATAGCAAAACTCCTTTACTACTTCAAGTCTCTCATTCCCTAATCTAATTCCCGCAGCATTACTCGATTTAATTCAACTACATTCCATTATCCTCGTTTTGCTTCTGTTGATGTTCATCTTATATCCTCCTTTCAAGACACTGTCCATTCCGTTCAGCTGCTCTTCCAGGTACTCTGCTGTCTCTGACAGAATTACAATGTCATCGGCGAACCTCAAAGTTTTTATTTATTCTCCATGGATTTTAATACCTACTCCGAATTTTTCTTTTGTTTCCTTTACTGCTTGCTCAATATACAGATTGACTAAAATCGGGGATAGGCTACAACCATGTCTCACTCCCTTCCCTTCCCAACCACCCTTTCATGCCCCTCGACTCTTATAACTACCATCTGGTTTCTGTACAAATTGTAAATAGCCTTTCGCTCCCTGTATTTTACTGCTGCCACCTTTAGAATTTGAAATAGAGTATTCCAGTCAACACTGTCAAAAGCTTTCTCTAAGTCTACAAATGCTAGAAACGTAGGTTTGCCTTTCCTTAATCTTTCTTCTAAGTTAAGTGGTAAGGTCAGTATTGCCTCATGTGTTCCAATATTTCTACGGAATCCAAACTGATCTTCCCCGAGGTCGGTGTCTACTAGTTTTTCCATTCGTGATTATCTCAGATAATCAACCTGATAATCAGGCACTTCGGTTTTGCGTTTAGAACTAATGTTGCTGATAAGAAAAGAGGTAACGGCAGGAATGTACTTTGATTGAATTGCCATCTTTTTTCTTGTTGTAACCACATACTTTCGAAGGAGAAGAGACTCGGTGAACACTACCATGGGATCTCTTACTATTACTGTGAACCTGCCACTTATCCATGGGAATGGCGGAATGGTACCACATTATTTTAAATCCGGCTAAGTACTTCCACTGAACACTCGCTACAATTCAACTGCTAGGTAACTCACTACCTTTGAACTGAAGCACGGCTGAAGTCGGGTGGGCAGTCACAATGGCTGTGATCAACAATCTGTTCTTGTAGTCAGTGTTGCAAGGAAGTGGCTGTCAAATTTTTGCCAAGCGGCTTACGGTCATTGTCACCTGAAGGTGATCGGTCAGCTTTCCTGCTGACAGGATCTACTGGTCAGGCAGAAAATCAACGTTGGAGGAGCTTCTAAACCTGGTTCATGGAAATGTGAATCTGACGCTAGCGACATTTGTTCACCGGAAGTCTTTTCCTTACATAATATGAAATGCAAAAATGTCAATGAAAGCTAGCGCTCCCTCTATTAGGCTGTGCGCTCTCCCAGCGGATCGCTCCCCTCCCCTCCCCCTCTGCCCCCCCCCCCCCCCCCGCCACTTTCAGTACGGCTGACTTACGGAATCATGATTGTACCCAGGCGCGCACCTCTTCGTTCGGAAGCAAATTAATGGCCGCAAATGTCTTTGTTCAGGGCTCCACATGCTTCCAAGGTTGTTTCCACTATTTTGTAGAAGTTTCGCTGAGGAGCCGTTTGACATCCTCCATACAGTTCCGATCTCTATCCATCCGATTTCCATATTTGTGGAGCCCTGAAGAAAGACATTCGTGGCTGTCAATTTGCTTCAGATGAAGAGGCACACCCCTGGGTACAATAATTGTTCCGTAAACAACCGCAAACATTTTTCCACGAAAGCGTTGACCATTTTCTCTCATAGTGGGATAAATAATATATTATAATTTCAATTACATATTTATTTTCAACGGTAGTTGTAATACTGATAATATCACATCTTGAAGAGTTAATCTCTTTAAATAAGATTCTACTTAGTGTCACTGGGTGTGATTTCCCTAATTTATCATTTTCATCCCCCACAAAAACTTATGTCTGTTGATTGCCGTAATGTAATTACACAGGATGTTCAAAAAAGAAGCCTCACGTTTTCCTTCAGGAGATAGTATTAGTCAAAACTAGAAGAAACATTGCTGTAATGATACGTCCAGAAACCAATACCTGCCGAGATATTGTCCAGTCTTTTACTTAGAAGTAGACTCTAAAGGCAGTGCTGTATGTCATTACCACATGACCTGACTACACAAGCCCTTCTTCGCAGTGAATCACGCGCTCATTCAAATACGACTGGTTCAATTAGTGACATGCTCCTGTAACGTCTGCATATTTTCAATGGTTGGGATTACGCCAATGCCTTTAAATGTCCCTATGATCATAAATCCGACGGATTCAGGTCCGGTGAATGGGGAAGCTATCCTGAGAGACCTCCTAAACCAATCCATTGCCTATGAAACGTTGCGGTGAGGCACCGTCGCAATATCCGTAAACAATGGAGTGATGCCCCACAGTGCATTGTCTTTCTGCTAGAGTAACGTTCTCTAGTAGCGCTGGCAATTCTTCACGCAGAAATCTATGGTACACAGCACCTGTTAATATGTTTGGTACAATGTGTGGCCCTATTTTTCTGTCACTGACAATTCCTGCCCATATATTGGTACTGATGCGATCCTGATGTCTCACCTCCACAGTTGCTCTTAAGATCTGCATCTCCCCACATGTGCATATTGCGGTAATTTACTATGCCATCTCTTGTGAATCCTGACTTATCTCTAAATAAAATACAGGATGTGAACTGCGGATCTTCAACAGCCCATATCTCAGCAGGCAATGTATTCCAGAAATATTATTATAGGAACTTTTCTTCTAGTTTTGATCTCCTGTAGGAATATGTGATTTTTTTTTCAACGCTCTGTATTTGTCAGCGTTTATTTTATTTTCTTATTTTCTTTGCTGCAAAAGCCACAGCTGTGATTATTGGGTTGTCAAATAACTACGACCATCCTACTGGCATGTGGGCAGTGCATTCTTATTTCTCATTATTGCCGTAATATTTTTTCTCTTCCCTATCTCTTCCTTCACCTGGCGTCCACATTAAACTCTAGGCCCCATAGTAAATGGCTGGACAAGACAGTTCAAATGGTTCAAGTGGCTCTGAGCACTGTGGGACTTAACTTCTGAGGTCATCAGTCCCCTACAACTTAGAACTACTTAAACCTAACTAACCTAAGGACATCACACACATCCATGGCCAAGGCCGGATTCGTACCTGCGACCGTAGCGGTCGCGCCGTTCCAGACCGTAGCGCCTAGAACCGCTCGGCCACTCCCAAGACAGTTCAAAAATTGCCAAGAGTCAAGGGCATACTATCTACAAAAGGACCAGGCTTAGCAAAGCACTGTCACATTCTAACAACCTTAGAGCTGAGAACAGTTTTAGTTATTACTAAATTAACACACGTAACTCTTTTAGCAAAATACTAACACGAATTATTTGCAGAAGAATGGAAAAACTGGTTGAAGCTGACTTTGGGGAAGTTTGCCGATAGCACTGTAATTCTGTTAGAGACGGCAAAGGACCTGGAAGAGCTGTTGAATGGAATGAACAGTGCCTTGAAAGGAGGATATAAGATTAACATCAACAAAAGCAAAACAAGGATAATGGAAGGTAGTCGAATTAAATTAGGAGATACTGAGGTAATTAGATTAGGAAATGAGACACTTAAAGTAGTAGATGAGTTTTGCAATTTGGCCAGCAAGATAACTGACGATGGCCAAAGTAGAGAGGATATAAAATGCAGACTGGCAATGGCAAGAAAAACGCTTCTGAAGGAGAGGTATTTGTTATCATCGAATGTAGATTTAAGTGTTAGGAAATCTTTTCTGAAGGTATGTGTATGAAGTGTAGGCATTTATGGAAATGAAACATGGGCGATAAATAGTTTAGACAAGACGAGAATAGAAGCTCTTGAAATGTGGTGCTACTGAAGAATGCTAAAGATTAGATTGATAGATCACGCAACTAATGAGGAGGTACTGAATAAAACTGGACAGATAAGAAATTTGTGGCACAGTATGATTAGAAGAAGGGATCGGTTGACAGGACACATTCCGAGATATCAAGGGATCAAAAATTTATTAATGCAGGAAAGAAGGGGCAGTAAAATTCATAGAGGGAGACCAAGAGACGAATACAGTAAGCAGACCCAGAAGGATGTAGGTTGCAGTAGTTATTAGGAGATGAAGAGGCTTGCACAGTATAATATAGCTTGGAGAGCTGCATCAAACCATTCATCGGACTGAATACCCCTAAAACGACAACGCTTTTTGTTTGCAACTTCTACAGTCCCTGTGGTATCTACAGTGTCCACGTCAACCGCAGGTTTTCCACTGTGAGGTCCACTTGATTATAGACTCTTTGGTCCCGGCGGAGGTTCGAGTCCTGTGTTTGTCCTTAGGATAATTTAGGTTAAGTAGTGTGTAAGCTTAGGGACTGATGACCTTAGCAGTTAAGTCCCATAATATTTCACACACATTTGAACTTTTTTTTTAATAGGATCTTTAACATACTTGGGGCAAAAGCTAAGAACTGCTGTTCTGACGGTGGTCGTTGTCTCGCCTTTTATTTATTTTTGGATCTTATTTATTTAATGTTGCGGCGAAGCGATTGTGGCCGACAGGTGTCCTTCAACATTCATCAGGTAAGGTTGGAGGGTAACATCTAGCTCATACTGCTGGAAGCGACTGAATCATGGCTGGTCTACTGACAGCAAGTATCCAGTACCGTAAGCAAATAGTGTCCGTTGTCAACTGGGGCCTTTTCATTACCCTCCATTTGTAGTAATGAACTCGCTTCCCACGCCCGGGTTCCCGGGCTCGATTCCCGGCGGGGTCGGGGATTTTCTCTGCCTCGTGATGACTGGGTGTTGTGTGATGTCCTTAGGTTAGTTAGGTTTAAGTAGTTCTAAGTTCTAGGGGACTGATGACCATAGATGTTAAGTCCCATAGTGCTCAGAGTCATTTGAACCATTTTTGTAGTAATGAATACAGGGTGGTTCTTATGAACGTTTAAACCCTCCCACGTCCGGAGCGATACAGATGACGCTTTTAAAGTTAAGAGTACGTGGGCGAGTTATTCGTCCACCTAGGCCTTGTATAGGGGAGGTATAAATTTGTTGGACTGCTGTCGCTCATATGGCCTTCGTGCAGGAGACAATGCTCCAAGAGATAGCCAAGTGAAAGACAAGTTGAAAGATGGCTTCTTAAGCTCTGTGAGAGTCTATAGTAATTTACGATCAAATATTAATGCAAATGTTAATACACAGGCGATTTTAATATCTTTAAAACTACAGAAGTTAATATTACACAGTGAACAAACATTTACACCATGAACCTCTGAATTAACAACTTCTAATCACATCATACGATTTAAAACACGATGTCTGAGACGATGGCATTGCGCAATATTTATCAGCTAGAAAGACATTCATCTGTATCTATTTTATTTATTGACTTATGACATCCTTTATTATCTGCTTTATTACACAAATGATTGTCAGAAGATCGTATTCTCCACATTTACAAAGCACGAGAACACAACTTCAGTATCTCATATTTTATCATACTTGTGTTTTTATTTAATGAACAGTTTGCTATTTTGCCAGTAAATTTATTTAAAATTTGATTCCAAGTGGTATTAAAAACGGTGCTAATTTAAAAGCGGCCAATCATATGTGTTACCAGAAATCACAGTTGAACAGAGAACCAAAAGATGCTTCTGACAAATAGGCCTAAATAATTGTTTAAACCATAACTAACGACAATCTGCTGTCATTTATCGTGAGCGCATTTGCGCAAGAATACTGTCTTGCTTATTTATGGACAAACCTATATTTTTTATTGTTAACGTTCTGAGTGTGAATGGATATTTCTAACATTTCTTTATTTGAATATTATTGTAATGTATTAGTTTGGACTGGAAGTGGTCAAGATAAATCAGATCATGTTTGTAGCATATAAGCATGTAGCATTTTTGGTGGAAACGGCGTTCAGCCAATGGAAAGGCAGACAGAAGCGGAACAATATGGGTGTCAAGTGCATACTGGGACTTTTCGATTGAAGAGCTCAAAAGAGTGATCCTGGAGGTCCCTTTATGTCGAGTGCTGGAAGAAGTAAGACCTGTCTATGATAACGTGCATAATTCAGTCGTATGGTGATTGATTCTGGGTGGTGAAACGTCACTACAATACTCAAACTTTTGAAGGGACTTTATATTGTGAAGAATCTGAATGTGCTCCAGAATAGGACTCAAAATTTTTGCTTGTATTATGGAACTGAGAATAGACAGAGTATTAGTTAGTATTCTTTGTATCACATGTCTTAATTTGTGAATCACCACGTTGAACTCCCAACTGTTTTGGGTTAGTGAATCTCTTGTGTATTGTGATCATGAAGTGGACTTAGTTTCTGTTTTCCCGTATCTCTGATGATTATTTAGTTTAGAGATTAGTTTTTGTTTTCCCATGTCTTTGATGATTATTTAGTTTGAGGATTTTGCCACCATTCTCATAACACTATCAACATAGCTTTACTGCATTTGAAAAGGCTATCGTCTGTATTTTTAAATGAATATCATAGGACAACTTTCGATTTATTTGAGGTGCTCTTTCTTGAATAGGCATTATTCAGCATAATTCTCTGTCGTCTACAGAAGTTAGAATAGAATCCTTGTTATTAAATTATTCATTTAACTTTTGTATATTTCATTAACTCGCAATTCTAACCAATGCTTAGACTATTCGACTGCAGGATCACAGCTACAGGTTATTTGCAGCGAATTAGCTGCAGGGCATGAAAGAAGACTTGCGTAATTCGACCCTACGACTACATCAAGCTATTCTTTTTAAACAGAGCTGCGCAAGCCCAAGTACATAAAGTACAAGTAACCACAGGTAAAGACACAACTGGTTTGCTCGTATGGGATGCAGTGTAGAAGAGCAATTACTACTCTGTAGTAACTGTTAGGCACCATCGCATGCTAAAGCAAGTAATTTAATTTAAGAAACATGGAACCGCAAATTTCGAGAAATACGCCAAAAGCGGATGACAAATGTTGAACGTGTGAAGTCACCAGATGACGTACCTCACCGCACATCCATCTGTTGGGCCTGTTGGTCTTAACCACGCCGGTACGGGCAACGCGACGCATCGCTCTACTTGGCTACTCTGTTTTCGTTCTTTCATTAGCCGATGTGATACAGTAGTGCTGGTGGTAGTGGTAATACAAGACAAGGATGAATCGGTTTGCACTCAAAGAGCGTGCAGACATGCATCTATGTTATGGCGCTGCTATTTCCAGTGCGCTTGTAGGAAGACGTATTTACGCAGAACGTTTTCCACGGCGCGCTTTACATTCTCGTTTATGTTGCTATGGTATATCGTCGAATTCCTGAAACAGGGATCACGTGCTTTAGTGAACAATGAAGGCAAAAAATGTATTGACGACCGATAACTCAGTAATCGGACATGCTGTGTTTTGTAATTAAGGCTAATTGGTTCAAAATGGCTCAAATGGCTCTGAGCGCTATGAGACTCAACTTCTGAGGTCATTAGTCCCCTAGAACTTAGAACTACTTAAACCTAACTAACCTAAGGACATCACACACATTCATGCCTGAGGCAGGATTCGAACCTGCGACCGTAGCGGTCGCGCGGTTCCGGACTGTAGCGCTTAGAACCGCTCGGCCACCGCGGCCGGCTAAGGCTAATTATCAGACAAAATCCGACGAATGAAATAATTTCCGCTTTGTTGCTGTTTGCGAGCACTGCAATATCACATCGGATAATGCAAGAACGGAAACATTAGCCTAGCGGAGCTATGTGTAGCACTGCCCCCTACGACGAGGGTAGGATTGAAAGGCTCAACCGTTGCATGTGCATGTGACGTCACATGTTCAACATTTGTGATCCACTTTTGTGGCGTTCCCCAACATTTTCGATCCCATGTGTCTTAAAGAACTTCTCTAAGCGTCATCTACGTCGCTTCCGGGGTTTCTGATGTTAACAAGGATCACTCTATATAATGTACACACATCAAAAAAAGTTTTGCATCACCTCCGTTCGGAGAGTTCCGGAACTTGTACAGAAAAAGAAAATTGGAATAGAGATCAACATAAACATCATCTCCGCCTCTTTATTGCTCATGAAAACCACACATTGCATGTTGTATCACCATACAGCGAGATCTTCAGAGGTCGTGGTCCAGACTGCTGTACACACCGGGAACTCTAATACCCAGTCGCACGTCCTCTTGCATTGATGCATGCCTTTATTCGTCGTGGCATACTATCCACAAGTTCATGAAGGTACTGTTGGTCCAGATTGTCCCACTCCACAATGGCGATTCGGCGTAGATCGCTCAGAGTAGTTGGAGGATTACGTCGTCCATGATCAGCCCTTTTCAATCTATCTCAGGCCTGTTCGATGTGGTTCATGTCTGGAGAACATGCTAGCCACTCTAGTCGAGCGATGTCGTTATCCCGAAAGAAGTCATTCAATGATGTGCACAATGGGGGGCGCGAATGGAGACGAGTGCCTCGCCAATATGCTGCCGATATGGTTGCACTATCGGTCAGAGGATGGCATTCACGTATCGTAAAGCTGTTACGGCGCCTTCCATGACCACCAGCGGCGTACGTTGATCTCTCATAATGCCACCCCAAAACTGCACGGAACCTCCACCGTGCTGCACTCGCAGGACAGTGTGTCTAAGGCGTTCAGCCTGACCAGGTTGCCTCCAAACACGTCTCCGACGATTGTCTAGTGGAAGGCATATGCGACACTCATCGGTGAAGAGAACGTGATGCTAATCCTGAGCGGTCCATTCGGCATGTTGTAGGGCCCATCTGTACCGCGCTGCATGCTGTCGTGGTTGCAAATATGGGCCTCGCCATGGACGTCGGGAGTGAAGTTTATGCATCATGCAACCTATTGCGCCCAGTTTGAGTCGTAACACGACGTCCTGTCGCTGACTGCATGAAAAGCATTATTCAACATGGTGGCGTTGCTGTCAGGGTTCCTCCGAGCCATAATCCGTAGGTAGCAATCGGCCTGAGCGAGGCATGTCATCGACAGTTCTTTTCTCTCTCTCTGTATCTCCTCCATGTCTGAACAACATCGCTTTGGTTCACTCTGAGACGCCTGGACACTTCCCTTGTTGAGAGCCCTTCCTGGCACAAAGTAACAATGCGGACGCGATCGAACCGCGGTATTGACCGTAGAGGCATGGTTGAACTACAGACAACACGAGCCGTGTACCTCCTTCCTGGTGGAATGACTGGAACTGATCGGCTGTCGGACCCCCTCCGTCTAATAGGCTCTGCTCATGCATGGTTGTTTACTTCTTTGGGCGGGTTTAGTGACAACTCTGAACACTCAAAGGGACTGTGTCTGTGATACAATATCCACAGTCAACGTCTATCTTCAGGGGTGATACAAAACTTTTTTGATGTGTATAAATATGTAGAATGCTGACTATAATATTCTCAGGTTAAACAAATATACCGAGCGAGGTGGCGCAGTGGTTAGACACTGGACTCGCATTCGGGAGGACGACGGTTCAATCCCGCGTCCGGCCATCCTGATTTAGGTTTTCCGTGATTTCCCTAAATCACTCCAGGCAAATGCCGGGATGGTTCCTCTGAAAGGGCACGGCCGCCTTCCTTCCCCATCCTTCCCTAATCCGATGAGACCGATGACCACGCTGTCTGGTCTCCTTCCCCAAAACAACCAACCAACCTTAAACAAATAAATAAGTAAGTAATTATGACCACTGAATTGCGAGGGTGAAATCGCCGGAGTCCAAACTATATCATTAACACGCCAATAAAATGTATTCTGCCGCCTGCTGCGCTCGCTGCGATGTTGACTCTTTCGGACCCTGGGAATAATCAGTAACATATGTTTTAAAATCACATTTTGTACAACGCACGGAAGGCAGCGGGTGGGTCTGCTCCTGAAATCTCAAAAAGAGGCCAATTGAAAGGAAGCGCGTAGGAGCAGGTAAGGTAAAGCTTTCGGTACTGCAAGTAGAGTAAAAGTGGTTTTACTATAGTATAAACATATGCAAACATACTAAATAACTTTAGGTGATGAGCACGTAGGTGTGCAGCCAAAGTCCAGATGAGAAAGTCTCAATAGCAAGTTAAGCTACAATGATGGTTCTCGACCGTGTGCTCTTCATAAACTGGGCGAAAGTGGAGCAGCGCTCGTAGAGCTGCACAGCGTCGGCTAGAGGGCGCTACGGTCGGCGAAGATCTTCTGCTTTCGTATTGCCAACCTACGCTGTGGCATCGGAACTATCGATACCACATCACGAATAACGAATCGTCAATGCAGTTACGAATGCATTAATTCGTGAATAAAAATTGGCATGAGTCTTTGAGACTCTTTCACAATAAGTATTATTGTCAATATCTCTCTTTCCTTTGCAACAGTTGATAATGATGGGCAAACAAACTTTGTTTTAAAGTGGAGCCAATACGCAAACTCTGTTAAATTGGAAGATTAGAACATGAAAAATAGATTTTAGTATCGGCAGTCAAGCACAAATACAGTTGCCAAAGGTAACACGATGTATTCAAAAGTATTTGTGGTGTGCGTGCTGTAAGACCTTCAGTACACACACCATCAGATTATTTGACTTATCGCTCTAACGAAGTAGGCGAGTGTCAGCAATATGTCTCGTGGTATTATCGTGGCGTATTTATCTTCCGCCGTTAGGTCAGACGATAGAAATGTCACACGCACGCTTGGAGTAGCAGATTGACGGTGACCAACTTTAAACAGAACTTGATTAATTTTCACACACATTTATTAAAATAATAACAAGCATAAAAATTACTTAACTTGGTTCTGGATGCTATTTGCAATTGACAATCTGAAGTTCCTTTGGTATTGGTACGCTAATCTTATTCTCACATATATCTCTGATACTTGATAAAAGTGTCTATACATTTATCTTCATGGCTATGTATGTAATATGGTAATCTTATTAGGCGCAGACTGAAACTTGACTATAGACTGGTACAGACAAATGTAGAACTCGTACAGACTGGTACAGACTAATGCAGACTGGTACAGACTGGTGCAGACAAATGCAGACTCACTAATCGGAGGTCTGTACACTCGTTATAATACCTCGCGCGTTCATGTATCACTGCGCGAGTGTGATCCGCGAAGAGAAAAGGTTCTACGTAAGCTGCAATCTCATTGGCTGCGTTACATATTAATACGCGAATCGGCGGAAGCAGAATTTGGTACGTCTCTATGGCAGCGCCATCTCGTAGTGCGGAGACGGACGAGCGCTGTGCCGGCGCTGTTGTGCTTAGCGGGGCGCACTCTAGTGGGAAAGTTGTGTACGCGCTGACTACGTGGAACTATGTACACAACAGTATTTCAAACAAAACCTTCGTGTCTACTGATTGAATGATTTCTGTGACATGTTACCATCCACCGAAGAGAACTACCGTCCTGAGGATATGACAATATTTGTCCTCCCGTGCCAGATTTTCGGCGGGTCTCATTCTCTTCAGTGCACTGACTCCTTTACGTTACAGCCTCTAATAGTGATGTTGTGGCGAGCGTAGGGAGCCGTTGGTGAACTAGGTCGTTGTAGTATTGGCGGCGTTGAGTGCAATAAGGAGATTGCTTGATCACATCGCCAACTGCTACATCGCCAGCTTTGTACCAGAAATTGGCGCGGAGACGCATGCACAAAAAAGACAGCTGGTACATGAGCGACCTCTGTCGAGTTTCGTACCCTCGTCGAATGCTGCTCCATCTATAGCGCGCAGGCGCATCTGTAATGATGATACCACATATGCGTTCTCTATCGGAATTTGGGCTTGCGTATCTGAAATTTAGATGTCCAATTAATAAAACTAGCTGTCGCTCGACTTATCATTGGTCATAAAATGTTTTCTTTCTAAAGGTGTTAGGGAAATCACCAGGTCCCACGCCTTGTTCAGTTGAAAGCCGCCGTCACTATTAATGAGATCTTCCGCCAAACGCATTTCCACTGATTCCTTAATAACTGAATCCCTGAAGTATCTCGTCGAGGCCAATATTTCAGTAGCAGGATAATCCATGGAATGTCCCACAGAGACACAATGCTTGGCTATGGCTGACTTACTCGGCTGGGAAAGGCGAAAATGGTGACCGCGTTCATCGCACCTTTCACGCATGTGTGCGTTGTCAGACCTAAGTAGGCTTTGCTACAGGCACGGTATTCTGTAGATTCCAGTTCTCCTGCCACCCCCAGTGCAAAACACTCACGTGAAGATGGCTGAATGGTTGTCACCCGAAATATCACGGCAAGAAGTCAACGTCCCCCGGCTGCAATTCCGAAACTTCGTGGAATACTCTTTACGCCGGGAAAATTTCAACAATTACATAGAAATGCACTACTTGAAGAAACCTACAGAAATCACAACTGATCTCCAGGTAACTATGAGGGAAGCTTATGCAGCATCTGAGCGACACATCTATGAAAGTAATGGCGCACGCACTCAAGGATGTCAAGGAACGTGAATGTTGCGTGTCTTCAAGGATAAACCGTCCATAGCAGCTACGATGAAGCGCTCTCGACCAGGGGGCATGTCCGCTACAACCAGTGTGCCACTGAAAACGTATTTAAAATGCAGCTTAAGACTGCTATTTACATGATTCTGGTTTCCAGAGTAGAAAAGAACGACAACCGTAATAGAATTCTCAAAATATCGTCTGTAGTGTTCTTGGAGTAGGCAGGATCTTCCTATGGACCAGGGTGCAATTTAGTGTTTATGAGGAATCTCGTTCATAGCAAACAACACTGCATGGCCAATAGTCCCTGGAAATCCATTATTATTCGTTCCAAGTATGCCAGCCACGGAACTCATAGTGTTTAGGAAATTCTGTTGCTAGCGTATACGTTCCAGTACATTAAGGTGAAATTTGTTGCCATTCTTTCTGATACATCGTGGATACTCGAAACTGCAACTCATTCCAAAGACGAATGATGTGATTTAGGGAACATTTGTATAGGCTAATCCAGCAAACCCGCCAGATTTTCTTCGAGAGACGATCAATTATACTTGCTCTGTGGACAATAGTGTTTCCACGGTGTGTTCCTCAAACAGATTTTGTAAGCATATGAATTTATTTATCCAAAAAACAAAACTGCCAGATACCGCACGAAGATAAATAGGTCTAGGCCACAGCATCATATTCACTATTTGTACCGTTGTCACAATACAGGGTGAAAAGTATTTAAACCGACAAACTCTGGGAGGTTGTAGGGGACATCAAAACAAATATTTTTCCCTAATGTCATTTTTTCCAATGAGGAGTATTTAAACCGGTAGAGGAAGATTTCTCTGGCGACAAGTTAATTAAACCAATAAACACTTTTTCATTTTTTTACGACCATGAGACAACACTTTAACACAACCCAATTTCAATTACAGTAGCTTTTCAAAAATGCCTCCATTAACACGTAAACAACGGTTACACCGTCGGATCATGTTCTGTCTGACACGGGCAAAAACCCCAGGAGTATCCTGAATTGTTCCTGCTGCTGCTACTATGCGGGCAACCGGATCCTCTTCTGATGCAACAGGATGTAATGGTACTTGAATTACGCAACCATTACGGCACCTCACCTGAACCTCTCGATACCAGTAATATTCTACTGTGTTTCTGTTAACTACTTAACATATTTCTGAGACAACATTCAGATTTGATTTCATTTGTGATACATCGATATGTTTATGTTGCAATGATATTATTCTTATGTGTATTCGTTCTTTTGTCCCTATGATCTTTGACGTACCTGTAACTCTGATTTTTGGGCGCGTAAGCGATAGTTAGTTGTTAACTTGTTAGAGAGTCGGACCTTGAGAAGGTCAAGTCTTGGACGTCATGTTGGAAAGACGCTTAGCGTAGTCAGCTTACAAAACGTGAACTTTAACAGTGACTGTGAGGAAGATGTTTTCAAGTATGTTTTGTATCGTGAAGTGATGTTTTGTGTTTACGTGATATTGCAATAAAAGCAATTAAAAGGAAGTGTAATTTAATTTCGGAGTGCTGATTATTTTTTTACATCACCATTGTCCAGCAAAAGTTTAATCTTCAAGGATGGTTTGTGAAGCGCGTCTACATAACTTTTGAATATAGCAGAATAAAACTTAGGCCTCTTTGCATCCGAGCTTGGAATCATAACCACCTATATTTTCAACGATTGAGCCATGATTTTACGACGAGACCAGCGTGGGAAACACAAAAAGATGAGTGCCTAGTTTTTTCATTATTACATGAAATGACTATTAACTGTGCTCTAATGACACCTGACACATAATATGACTGTTGTTGCCCGAAAATGCAGTATTTAGCAGCGTGAGCAACACCACAATCGTTATTAAATGCTGACCTTTCTTGTGGTAGGGTTGTTAGAAGGAGTTGCGTAGACAAGGTTGCGCATCTCTCCCCACACAAAAAAGTCCAGAGGGGACATATCATGGGATCGAGCAGGCCACGATACAGGACCACCTCTGCCAGTCCACGTTTCTGGGAACCGTCGGTACAGGAATCGACGCGCACGACGACTGAAGTGTGCCGGCGCCCCGTCATGTTGGAACCACTGCGTTGTCTTGTAGGGAGCGGGACGTCTTCCAGCAATTCTGGCAATACTCTGGCGAGAAAATTGTAATAGTACCTGCCATTTAATGGCCTAGGTAGCAGATACGGCCCAATTAAACAGTCCCCAAGAACACCGACCCACACATTAACGAAGAACTGCAGTTGATGAGCGCTAGTAACTGTGACATGTGGGTTACCTTCACTCCAAACATGCGAATTTTGCATGTTGAAGACTCCATCACTCCCGAACGTTTCTTCATCGGTAAACAGCACAGACGATGGAAATGTAGGATGCATTTCACACTGTTCCAGGTACCACTGCGAAAACTGTGCTCTGGTTGGATAATCAACTGGTTCTAGGTTGTGGACACGCTGTTAATGAAATGGACGTAACAATTGCTCTCGAAGGACTGTTCTTACATTCCTCTGATTCATCCCCATGTTACGTGCAATTGCACGAGTGCTGATTGAAGGATCCCGCTCCACATGCTGCAAGATAGCTTCCTCAAATTGCAGCGTTCTTACTGTGCGAAGGCGTCCCTGCCCAGGTAATCTGCTAAATGACCCGGTCTCACGCAGACGTTGGTACACAGCAGCAAAGGTCGTATGATGTGGGAAACGGCTATTAGGATATTGTTGTTGATAAACCCGATGTGCAGCTCGTCCGTCGTGGTGCGCTACGTAGTACGCACCGGCCATATGAGTGTACTCACTCCAGGTGTATCGCTCCATTAGTAAACAGAGACAATGCACTGCTACACTGGTGGACAGCAGTTGCCTACAACTGAAGAGCGTAATACGCCCTCTAACAACTGAAAATCGTAATACGGCCTCTAACAACTGAAGAGCGCAATACGGCCTCTAACAACTGAAGAGCGTAATACGGCCTTCACCGGTTTCAGTAATCCTCATAGGAAAAAATGACGTTAGGGAAAAATATTTGTTTTGATGTCTCCTACAACCTCCCAGAGTTTGTCGCTTTAAATACTTGTCACCCTGTATGTAATACCATACACTACGCACCAACGCGGCCCATAACGCCAAATCACGTTTCGTGATCCGCCACTCTTAAACCTTGTTCCACTGCTGCACAGAACAATAACTGTATTGTTTGTATTAGTTTAAGCTACGACGCGCATTCGTTCTGGGAATCGCTGGGTAGCAAGACGACCATGAAAATCGAGCTCTATCGATTCTCGTCGGATCGTTATGTCGTTGACCTCCGTAGCTAAGCTGCATTATACTCGTAGTTCCTCTGCTAGTAGCTGTCAAGGAAAAGTGAGGGTAGCCCGTGTTAGCGATTGGCCGTTACTCTCGGTTAGTTTCTTCGACCTACTAGATAAAAGATAGTTCAGCAACATACCTGGCGTTTCACCATTCTAACATTATCGCCAGCAGTGAATCTGGGCACGTCTCGCGTCTGTAAAATCAGTCTGACGGAGTACCTAAACGCGTGGGGCCCTACAAACATACCCCCACTCAAAGTCAGTTCAGGCAATCTATTTCTTCGGATGAAAGCGCCTCCATGATGTTAACTCATTGTACCTGTCATGTATACTGCTGCTCGTTAAAGCCTCCAGCTGCTTATTTTCCTCCACTCTGCCCTACTTGGTACAAAAGGCCAGTCTCGCGGGTGTACGGAACAAACGATTTAAAAAGCTAATAACGAAAAAAAGAAAGTTCTCGAACGTCAGCGTCCGCCGTGTCTCACATGTTTCTATTAAAATAGCAGATATTAGTAATTCACAGAAAACTACAACCCCTTGGAGATTTATCACATCACAACGTAGCTTATTCAAAAATGGTTCAAATGGCTCTGAACTCGGTTCCAGACTGTAGCGCCTAGAACCGCACGGCCGTAGCTTATTCCTTAACTATAAAACATCAACAAGTTTGTTTCCACCCCTAACATATATGTATCCACAAATGGCCCTCTTAAAATGAGTAAATCCAGAAGGCTTTTTAAAAAACTAGGTATAAATGTAGATGATTTATTTCTTCTCTAGTCCACAATATACATTACTTCTTCATTCAGAACCCTGACAAATACGCTATCTTTTCATCTTTTACCAAACCTGGCAACTGTTAAGTAGCGCCCTTTCCTTTATAAAAAGATTTTCTTTACTGACTTTCCGCCATCCTTGTCAACGTATTTGACTTACTTTGGTTTCAGCTCTTCTTTGGAAACATTATTTTCATCTTGCACCTATCCTACCAATAAATACTAGAAATATAGGTGCTTCTTTTCTACCCCGAATATATTCAAATATTTGTTCTGAAATCGTTCTTACCATTTGCTGAGTCAATAAGCAGATCGATTCGCATTGCTGGCAAATAATCTCCATTAAGTTTTCATCTACATTTGCTAATAACTTAATTATAACTTTCATTTGTATCTTTTGTCGTACATTGTCTCATGTATCTTGCACGTAAGTAATCTTAACAATTTCAACCGTACTGCTAATTCTCGGCAGCCATCTCTAACGCCGGACTAATGAACTATTACCGAATGAAATTTTCCGTTTTTGCTTTCAAAGGTTGGTACTTATCCCTTCTCCCCCTGTATAGTTATTTCCATCTTTTTCCCTGGGTTACATTTTTTATAATTTTTTGTTTTCGGTCCATATTTTTATGTCTTTCCTTCCGACAGTGCTTTTTACTATATCTCCCATACCCTTTCCTTACTGATAAATAACTGGTTTCTTTCTTCGAACGTAGTGAATTTCCGCAGTCGGTTCTTCCTTAGCGTCATTGTGTTACATGCATATCCCACCACATATTCGATATGTTATTTTGTATGTCCATCCTTGTGCCGGGGGGTCGGGGGAGCTACGGCCTTTCACTGTTATAAGAAAATGAAACACCAACAGCCGTCCATATGTTATTGTTTATTGTCTAGCGAACAGTTTCGACACTTCAATGCACCATCTTCAGGCCTTAAATAATGCTGAACGGGTTATAACGATCCACACACACGATGCATCAGTGGCCAACAACTGGTTTACGCAGGCTATCAGCAACTGCGACGTCGTCTCTCCAGCCATCAACAGTTGATGGTTGTAGAGACATCGCAGTTACAGGTAGCCTGCGTAAACAAGTGGTTGGCCATTGATGCCTCGTATATAAGGATCGTGATAACCCCTTCAGCATCAACTAAGGCCTGAAGATGACGCATAGAAGAGCCGAAACTGGTACCTACACAAAAAATGACAACATAAGGACGGCTGTAGGTGTTTCATTTTCTTACAATCGAATTAACATATAAGGTGATTATAATTAAAGTTGAACTTTCAAAACGCAGAAGAAATAACACCGCTGGTCGGAATGACGTCAAATTGCAATGGAATATTATCGGACAAGGGTGAAAACGTATGACAGAAGAAAAAAAATAGTGTGAAAATTAATCAATAGCTGGCGTTGTACGTTTCACAACACGTAAATGAAAACACCTGTCATGGGCACGACCCACTGAAGTTGGTATAAACACGCCGGGTACACGGCTTTTCCTCCTTTCGCGCCTGCGACGTTCGCCATGACTGTCTCGATGCAGGATCGTGCTCTGCTTGTAAAGCTGTATTACAAGAATGATGATTGTGCACATGTCGCTCTGCAGAAGTTCTGCACACTGAAGAGTTTGAAAAAAAGACGTTGGTCCTATGACTGCCGTGGGTGTGGCGAAAATGATTCGGACATTTGAAAAGACGGTTTTTTTTTTGGTGTGCAACCTGGTAGAGGGAGGAAACGAATTGATTCGACGTCAGTGGAAGCAGTGGCCACAGCAGTGCAGGGGGAGACGAGTGGTGATGTGCAAACGTGTAGTGCACGGCGAACTGCCCGAACAGTGGACATACTCGTGAGCACGGTGCGTCAAATCCTACGCACCATTCTTCTTTGGTATCCATTCAAAATTACCCATGTGCACGAGTTGCTTCCTGTTGACCTGCGAGCAAGAGAGATCTTTGCTTTAGAATTTCTTGCTCGCGTGGAAGTGGACAATGACTGGCCGTGGAAGATTGTGTGGACAGACGAAGCTTACTTCCATCTGACAGGATATGTCAATACACAAAATTGTCGAATATGGGCAACGGAAAATCCACACACAAATCAACCAGTACCACTTCATCCAAAAAATGCCAATGTGTGGTGTGGGTTTACGGCATCATTTATCATAGGGCCATATTTTTTCGAAGAGACTGGTGCTTGCGGTCCTGTTGCCTGTACTGTCACTGGTAAGCGCTATGAGCGTCTTTTGCGCAGCCACGTCATTCCAGCTCTCCAAAAGCGTGGATGTGTGGATGAGATCATTTTTATGCAAGATGGAGCACCTCTGCACATCGCAAATCCAGTTAATAAGCTGCCGAAGCGCCATTTTGGAAATGCTAAAATTATCAGCCACTATTTCCCTACAGCCTGACCGTCCCGATCACCTGATCTTAATCCGTATGAGTCCTGGCTGTGGGGCTATCTGAAAGATGTTGTGTTCAGTGTTCCGATTGCAATCTTATCCGCACTGAAGGCACACATTGCGCAAGACATTCTGAACGTGACCCCGGAAGCACTTCGATCAGTTGTTTCTCGATTTCAACTTGTTGCAGAATACTGTGGACAGCATATCGAACGTGTTTTGCGCCAGTCACACGGAAATTAATAATCCGATTTGATTCTCAATTATGCTTTTCCTGCTCTTCCTGGCATCAGGACAATTAAAAACCGAAGTGAGTGATGCTTTTTATGTGGTTTTGGCCTCAGGACAATTAAAAACCGATTTTTCCCATCTGAAGTGATTTGACCTTGCTGTGGTGGATGGACTTACCTAACTAACACTATCGCACCTGTACACCCATGCACACTGAGTAGTACAGTCTGTTTAACGTCAAACGTACACCTTAGGCTTTGTTGTATGATTCATTTGTCATTTGTAGTCGACCACTATTAAAATGTGATGCTTACAGCACCATCTGTTGCTACACTTAGTAACCAATTACTTTTCTTCTGCCATATGTTCTTCTCCTTCTCCGATAATATTCCGTTGTAATCTGACGTCATTCTGACCAGTGGTTTTATTTCTAAAGTGGTTTGAAAGTTTAATTATAATCATCCTGTATTCCTAGCTCTGAGATTCCAGTTGCTTCTGGCTCATCCAGTACTTCTAGACTTACTCTTTTTCCTTTACCTAGAACATTCGATCAACAATCCCAGAAATTATTATCACATGGTTTGAGGTTTTACAACTATTTCCTTTCCAAGTTGGATACTGATTTTTGCCTTCTTTTAAATTATTCTGTGGCTCATTCTTTCATGCGCACTAGAGTGCAGGCTCAGTTCTTCTGGACCTCTCTTCTCTGTACAACTCTTCATACGTTCTCACCGCAACATTTTAAGAATAACAATAGGATGGTTCGCACCTGTCATGTATGTCTTCTTGTACAGACGTCTTATCCCGTAGCAACGTACCCTAGCGATTACATTCCATCTCCACTAAATTTTTATCCTCCTTTGTTCACTGTGGTTAGTTTTCTGGATACTATATTCAGCAGCAATCGTCATATCTTGCATAGCAGTTTCTTTTTCATAGAATCAGTAAATAAAGCAATTTACAACTTCCAAGAAACAGTATGAGGCACATGGATAGTACGAACATAAAATGGTGGCGAGGCAGCATTGTGGCAAACAGAAAACGGCTCATGAGGCCTAGTTGATTCTTGTCGTATGTTGTCGCTTCCCCAGTGGCTCGCAGAACACCAATACAGGATGTAATTTCTTCTCATGGCAATAACGGCTACATAGCGACTACCCGCTCAACGGATCACACCGGCCAGCATTGCTAGTGGTAATGCATCCCGTTACTGGACAAGCTGCGTTTGCAGGTCCGCTCTGTTCTATTCTGGCCGTGTTAGCTCTGCAGTCCCTTGGCATGAGGCGCCCCATGCACTTTTAAGTTCGGTATTCTTCAGATACCTCATGTCCTCATGTTATAGGTGCTCCTCCATTAGATCAGCCTTACATCAGATGGAACCCAGATCCACTTGCATCATAAAAGAGGGGCAATTACTTTTGCAAGATAACATTTCTATAGCCCACAGCCATCGCTAAACCACAAGGAAATACAACGACAGAAAAAAAAATCGCAACAGCAAAACATAATTAATGCAGAGTAATGAAATTCCTAGAATACATTTGTCTAGGTAACATATATAAGTGATTAACATTATAAGATCGTAGGTTAGTGTAAGGCAGAGATAATCCATTGCAAATCTGAAACACTGGTGATTTAATAACCGATGTAACCGGCAGAAAGTTGAATAAAAGCATCCGGACGTGAATGTGTTGTGTTGTACAAGTGCCTGATGTCAGTGTGTGTATGTATTTCCACGCCTGTAGCAACTGGTCAGTCAATACAGGCTACATTTAATGCTGTCTGTGGACAATGCTGGAGCTGTCGTCCGATCATGTCCCATGTGTGCTATGTTGGAGACAGATCTGGTGATAGAGCAGGCCAAGGCAGCATATCGACACACTGTAGAGCATGTTGTGATACAACAGCGGTATTAGGGCAGCCTTATACTGTTGAAAAATACCTCCTCGAATGCTGTTCATGAATGGCAGCACAGCAGATCAAATCACCAGACTGACGTTCAAATTTGCATTCAGAGCGCGTGAGACAACCACGAGAGTGCTCCTGCTGTCATACGAAATTGCACCCCAGACCAAACTCCAGGTGTGTCTAGGCCACACACAGGTTGGTTGCAGGCCTCAACTGGTCTCCGTCTAACCGACACACCGTCACCACTAGCACCGAGGCAAAAACATATTTCATCAGAAAATACAACAGACCGCTTCAGTCTGGAACAGCGTGACCGCTGCGGTCGCAGGTTCGAATCCTGCCTCGGGCATGGATGTGTGTGCTGTCCTTAGGTTAGTTAGGTTTACGTAGTTCTAAGTTCTAAGGGACTGATGACCACAGATGTTAAGTCCCATAGCGCTCAGAGCCATTTGAACCATTTTACAACAGACCTCCGCCATGCCCTCCAATGAGCTCTCGCTTGACACCACCAAAGTAACAAATGGTGGTGTTCTGGGATCAGTGGAACGCACGCTACTGGGCTTCTGGCTCGGATCTTTCTACATCCACTCCGCAAGCCACCTGACGGTGTGTGCCGGAGGGTACGTAGAGTACCTCTATCGGTTCTCCCTTCTATTCCAGTCTCGTATTGTTTGTGGAAAGAAGGATTGTCGGTATGCCTCTGTGTGGCCTCTAATCTCTCTGATTTTATCCTCATGGTCTCTTCGCGAGATATACGTAGGAGGGAGCAATATACTGCTTGATTCTTCGGTGAAGGTATGTTCTCGAAACTTTAACAAAAGCCCGTACCGAGCTACTGAGCGTCTCTCCTGCAGAGTCTTCCACTGGAGTTTATCTAACATCTCCGTAACGCTTTCGCGATTACTAAATGATCTTGTAACGAAGCGCGCTGCTCTCCGTTGGATCTTCTCTATTTCTTCTATCAACCCTATCTGGTACGGATCCCACACTGCTGAGCAGTATTCAAGCAGTGGGCGAACAAGCGTACTGTAACCTACTTCCTTTGTTTTCGGATTGCATTTCCTTAGGATTCTTCTAATGAATCTCAGTCTGGCATGTGCTTTACCGACGATCAACTTTATATGATCATTCCATTTTAAATCGCTCCTAATGCGTACTCCCAGATAATTTATGGAATTAACTGCTTCCAGTTGCTGACCTGCTATTTTGTAGCTAAATGATAAGGGATCTATCTTTCTATGTATCCGCAGCACATTACACTTTTCTACATTGAGATTCAATTGCCATTACCTGCACCATGCGTCAATTCGCTGCAGATCCTCCTGCATTTCAGTACAATGAAATGATCAAGGTTCTTTCTTTCTGTGTATTCGCAGCACATTACACTTGTCTACATTGAGATTCAATTGCCATTCCCTGCACCATACGTCAATTCGTTGCAGATCCTCCTGCATTTTAGTACAATTTTCCATTGTTACAACCTCTCGACGTATTACAGTATCATCCGCAAAAAGTCTCAGTGAACCTCCGATGTTATCCACAAGGTCATTTACATATACTGTGAATAGCAACAGTCCTGCGACACTCCCCTGCGACACACCTGAAATCAATCTTACCTCGGTTCAAATGGTTCAAATGGCTCTGAGCGCTATGGGACTTAACATCAGTGGTCATCAGTCCCCAAGAACTTAGAACTACTTAAACCTAACTAACCTAAGGACATCACACACATCCATGCCCGAGGCAGGATTCTAACCTGCGACCGTAGCACTCCCGCAGTTCCGGACTGCGCGCCTAGAACCACTAGACCACCGCGGCCGGCTCTTACTTCGGAAGTCTTCTCTCCATTGAGAATGACATGCTGCGTTCTGTTCTCTAGGAACTCTTCAATACAATCACACAATTGGTCTGATAGTCTATATGCTCTTACTTTGTTCATTAAACGACTGTGGGGAACTGTATCAAACACCTTGTGGAAGTCAAGAAACACGGCATCTACATGGGAACCCATGTCTATGGCCCTCTGAGTCTCGTGGACGAATAGCGCGAGCACATATAATGTATAGCACCACTTACTGGACTGAAGGAGAAGATTGTGTAATGATGTAAACATAGATCAGAATATGACAAAAGAGAATTGCCAAATCTGGTCATGTATATGAATAAATGCCGGCCGAAGTGGCCGTGCGGTTACAGGCGCTGCAGTCTGGAACCGCAAGACCGCTACGGTCGCAGGTTCGAATCCTGCATCGGGCATGGATGTTTGTGATGTCCTTAGGTTAGTTAGGTTTAACTAGTTCTAAGTTCTAGGGGACTAATAACCTCAGCAGTTGAGTCCCATAGTGCTCAGAGCCATTTGAACCATTTGAACCATATATGAATAAATGCTTTAGCGATCTTGGCAGTTGAAAATTTATTCAGTGTTCATAATACTACAGATTCTCCCCCACCCCACCCCAACTCCCTGCTGACGATGTCAAAAGTATGTATTTGTGGGACCTTGGTTACATAAAGTTTATTATATTACATGTTGGTACGACAACAACCAGCTGTCCACCACGGTGAATGGCCACTGCCAACTGTGGTCCAGAACAAATTGGACCATCCTGTGATGCAATATGGCAGCTGAACATAACATACTTGATTTCAATGGCTGCTTCACAACCCGAACCATCTTGATCTTTTTCTCAACCACCAGCTTTTCTGAACTACATAAGAGGGAGTTATCCTTGCAACACATTCTCTGTCATAGAAATCACCTCTGCCTCAATCTATAATAAGTTACTGTACTCACCTCCTCCACCCACCATTTTCTGCCCCCTCTGTCATGTCACCTCTTCCCAATTCAGATACCCTCACTCTCATTGTGCGACACTCTCTGCAAAGGCACCCATCGGTTTTTACACCATCTTTACTCCTCTCTCTATGTGCCTCCCTTCCAACAAGTTCAGATGAACCGCGCCACTACAAAGCAAGAACAGTGACTGCGATAACTACAGGGATTTTCGCCAAAGCATAGAACGAGTTTGAATATCGTCTAGACGCTTGTCCTGTGACCGGTGAAGAGCACACTGGACATTAGAGACAGGTAAATGAAAACTTTTAAGCTAAGTGTAATTATAAAAAGCAACGAAGGTTGTTCAAAAATGGCTCTAAGAACTATGGGACTTAACATCTGAGGTCATCAGTCCCCTAGAATTTAAAACTACTGAAACTTAACTAACCTAAGGACATCAAACACATCCATGCCCGAGGCAGGATTCGAACCTGCGCCCGTAGCGGTCGCGCGGTTCCAGACTGAAGCGCCTAGAACCGCTCGCCACTCCGGCCGGCGCAAGATTGTAAGTACATGCATTGTAAAACATATGCCCTTGTAAAATCGGATGGCTCTTTCGAAAATTAAAACAACGAAGTCCTGCGAATAAATTAGAGTGTACCCCAGATGTTTATTTTCATCCATGTGGAAGATGTGATCTTGTGAAACCGGATAAGTCTCTCTGAAACACCCTGTACTTCACTTTGATTGCGTTCAAGGTAGGCAAGACACCACACTACTTGAAGAATAGCATCTCATTTATGTACAAATTATTTTAAAGTAATTGTCTTGTGCGACTTGCGCTCTTTATTAATGAAATATCTGAAGTTGTCTATGAAAAATGTAATGAAACGTGTTCAAATGGCTCTGAGCACTATGAGACTTATCATCTGAGGTCATCAGTCCGCTAGACTTAGAATTACTTAAACCTAACTAACCTAAGGACAGCACACACATCCATGCCCGAGACAGGATTCGAACCTGCGACCATGTGACCGTAGCAGCAGTATGGTTCCGGACTGAAGCGCCTAGAACCGCTCGGCCACATCGGCCGGCAAAACGTGTATTAACTGTAAATTCAGGTCAACAATATCACATAAATCAGCCTGTGGCTGAAATGAATAGGAGGAATTGTATTTTCATATATAAAAAAAAGCGAGGAGTGTAGCTCCTCTCAGCAAGGTGAATTTTCCTCACTTCTCTTGTCTGTATCGAACTGAGCAAACGTATTTTGTGTAAGTGTCTCTGTAATAGATATAGATTTTGTTTATAATTAAATGTGTAAAGCCGGCCGGAGTGGCCGTGCGGTTCTAGGCGCTACAGTCTGTAACCGAGCGACCACTACGGTCGCAGGTTCGAATCCTGCCTCGGGCATGGATGTGTGTGATGTCCTTAGGTTAGTTAGGTTTAATTAGTTCTAAGTTCTACGCGACTGATGACCTCAGAGGTTATGTCACATAGTGTTCAGAGCCATTTGAACCAGCCCAATGTGTTAAAAACGGGTTATATTTTTATTATCATTTATAACTAACAGTTCCCTCCGCAGTCATTAAGTTTTACATGAATTACGGTTTTTACAATATTTGTTTCAGAAAAACTTGCTGGGTCCGCGAGCTCAGCATTTCATGGCAAAGAGACACAATGTGCCGAATGCAATTCGCTTTCAGCCATTGATGTCGTTCTATTAAAAGAGGGCGTCCCTGAGATTTTTGCGGGTCATTTAACAGTGACTTGTGATCATTCTGAGCAAGCTCAAATTACGTATGATCTGGCCATTGTCTCCGAGTTGTGAATCTGCAGCTCTCGTTACTGTCAGATACGGGTCCCACAGAAGTGACGGTGGTGTTAAATTACTTCGTCTTGTAAATGGAAAAAACTTCAGGAGCCAATTTCATTTGTGTGCCAACATCAACTATGACCGTTGCTCCATTGCTCAATGAGAAATAAATTAAATTCATTTGACAAACTGATTTTTTTTTTACAAATTGGCTACTTTATTCAAATACTGAAGTAAAACGCGTCACTAAACGTAGGTTAGAATCCATCCCAAATGTCTGCTCTCATCCATGTTGATGGTGTGGTCTGGTGAAATCAGATAAATCTCTCTGAAAGACTCTGTACTTCACTGTGATTGCATTCATGGTAGGCAAGACACGACATTCGTTGAGCCACGTACTGTCAATCACCGCGCGGTCTAACGCGCTGCTTCCCGTGCGGATTAGTGTCGAGGTCCGGTGTGCCGGCCAGCCTGTGGATGGTTTCTAAGGCGGTTTTCCATCTACCTCGGCGCTTGCGGGCTGGTTCCCCTTATTACGCCTCAGTTACATTGTGTCTGCGATTGCTGCGCAAACACCTTTTCCACATACGCGTACACCATAATTACTCTACCACGCAAACATGGGGTTACACTCGTCTGGTGTGAGACGGGGGGGGGGGGGGGGGGCGAGGAGGGGGGAGGGGGGCGAAGGGTCCGCTGGTGCCAAACCGCACACCACACAGTAAGCCTGGGTTAGGTGTTGGGCGTCGGTAGGGTGAGTGAACTGCTGTGGCCTCTTGTGGGGTTGTGTACCACGGTGGGGTACGGCGGGGACAATGCCTGTCCGCCGTTTCTAGGTCCAAATGGCTCTGAGCACTATGGGACTTAACATCTGAGGTCATCAGTCCCCTAGACTTAGAACTACTTAAACCTAACTAACCTAAGGACATCACACACTTCCATGCCCGAGGCAGGATTCGAACCTGCAACTGTAGCAGCAGCGCGGTTCCGGACTGAAGCGCCTAGAACCGCTCGGCCAAAACGGTCGGCGTTTCTAGGTCGCCAGTTCCATACAATACCGTGCAACATAGCAAGATCACAGGTTAATGTATGCGTGAAACTGTGAAATGCTGGTACTTTAACTACAGGTGTAACCGCCAGAATGTTGAATATCAGCATGCAAACGTGCATGCATTGTGCTGTGCAGGTGCCATAGTTCAGTTTGTGGGATATAGTTCCACACCTGCTGCACCTAGTCGGCCAATACAGTGAAGGTTAATGCTGTTCGTGGATGACGCTGGAGCTGTCATCTGATGATGTCCCATACGTGCTAGAGTGGAGACAAATCTGGTGATCGAGGAAGCCTAGCTGGCCGGTGTAGACAAGCGGTTCTAGGCACTTCATTCTGGAACCGCGTGACTGCTACAGTCGCTGGTTCGAATCCTGCCTCGGGCATAGATGTGTGTGATGTCCTTAGGTCAGTTAGTTAGTTCTAGGGGACTGATGACCTCAGATGTTAAGTTCCATAGAGCTCAGAGCCATTTGAACCATTTGAATAAGGCAACGAGAATCTGGATATTCCTTCTGCGATATTACAGAAAGGCTTGGCAGGAATGTAGCCATTGTATGAGGGGCGTTCAGAAAGTAAGCTCCGATCGGTCGCGAAATGGAAACGATTATGAAAATCCGATAAAGCTTTGCACAGATGTGTTGGGTAGTGTCTCTAGTATAACCCCAGTTAGCATCACGTCGCTCTTCTCATTTCTGAGCTCGCAGTGAGTGCGTAAAGATGTCTAGAAAATAGTGTCTGCCGCCAAGTACGAGGGCCTGGTGAGAAATTTCGCCTGAAGCTATGCAGCTAACATTACATAACTGTCGTGCTGTTTCGTCTTCACGACAATTCTCAGCCGCGTTCTGAAGGGGCAATGAAGATGCTCCTGCATCGTTTTCAAATGGAAATGTTAGATTACCCACAATACAGTCCGCAATTGTCTCCCCCTGAGTTTCATCTCTGGTCACATGAACCGCTGTCTTTGAAGACAACATTTTGACACAGACAACGAGGTGTAGGCCAGCGTGGAGAATCGGCGGAAAGCACTGGCGGCTACCTTCTATGATGAGGCTATTGAAAAGTTGGTACAACGCTATGACAAAAGTCTAAGTCAGAACTGCGACTACATAGAGAAGTAGCTGAAAGGTGTAGCTAATTGTTACAAGTAAAACATTTCTGATGTTCACTGTGGTTTCAATTTGGCAATCAATCGGAGCTTACTTTCTGAACAGGCCTCGTAGATGACTGCTGGTAGCGGTGGTCACGGGAATCTACCGTCACAAGATCTAAGTGGGATGAGCGGATAAAGTTAATGCCAGGAAAAGCAAATGCCAGACGGAAATTCATTGGAGGAATCTTAAGGAAGAGTAATTCATCCACGAAAGAATGCCTTCCAAAACACTGTTCGACCGACTGTTGAGCGTTGCTAGTCAGTTTGGGACCCTCACCAAGTTGGATTAACTGGAGAGGGAGGGAGAGAGAGAGAGAGATCCAAGGAAGGGCGACACTTTTGTTACGGGATCGTTTATTCGGAATGAGAGCATCGTGGAGATGCTGAAGAAACACCAATGGTGCCCGCCACGGTGACCAAGCGGTTCTAGGCGCTTCAGTCCGGAACCGCGCGAATTGCTACGGTCGCAGGTTCGAATCCTGCCTTGAGCACGGATGTGTGTGATGTCCTTAGGTTAGTTAGGTTTAAGTAGTTCTAAGTTCTAGGGAACTGATGACCTCAGATGTTAAGTCCCATAGTGCTCAGAGCCGTTTGAAACACCAATGGCAGTCGCCGCTTGATAGGCGTTACATAACACGAGAATGTTACTGTTGAAATCCCGAGAGCATAAGTTTGCAGCAGAGTCAGGCATCACATTACGTCCAGTGGCGTAGCGCGCATTTCTGCCACCCAGTGCGAGCCCTAAATTTGCCCCGCCCCCCTCCCACGGCCAATTTTTTCGCATTTAAACAAAAAATAATTGAGAACTTTGACAATGCGTAGCAGTTTTTGGGTAACACTTATAATTAGGAGAAAGGGACCTTGTGAGTGTGTGGGTTTTATTTTGTCAAGTTGCGCAATGGATTGATCCAACAAGTACCCTTTGGCTCCTGCAAGAAACAATTTCCCCCTCACACTACTACAGAAGTCAGACAGACGCTCCTAATTTACCAACAAGAACTGCACGAAAAACATTCAGCAACAAATATCTTCTGGAGTCGTCCACTGTAAGGAAAAGACATAAAAATATTTTATATATTCTTGCATAACTAGTGGGATACTTCGGTAAGGGAGTATTGCTAGTTAGTGTAAGAAAAATATTAAACGAACGAAAAATTTCTGAGAAATCAAGTGAAACCAATTTTTATACAATAATAATAAATTTCCGGGTTCTTTTTGGAATAGTAGATTGCCTCTTATGGATAGGAATGCTATTATTTTACAAAGTATGGAAAGGTTCTTTTTTCCATTTTCTTTAAGAATGTTATTTACTCGGCAGAATGGCTGAGAGCCGCGTCTACACAACTTGAATAACTTTTCTAGGTACGGTCAAGGCTGTCGCGTGAGAAATGTAGTGGAGTGTACTGTTTTAGGGAGGACAGATGTGGCTCTCATACGCTGTAGTGGACAATACCGTGAGCTGTGACGACTGCTGCCTGCGTTGCATGCTGCTGACAAATAACACAGCTATCTCTTTCTATCTGGATTGACCTTCACCAATCAAACTCTTCCTACGCCTTGATGAAGTCAAGGTCTCCTATCCGCCCCTAGTCTAACTATTGGCATGGTACACTGGTCAGATAACCAGTCGACTGCGACGCCACTCAATACTCGCTCGCAGGCGTTTAACTAGTACTCTGTCCGTGTTCACACTGCACAATAAGTGTGGTGGCCAACACAGTGAACAACACCTTTGCCTCAATATAGAGAGTCACTCCAATTCGCTAATGACAGAGGTGCTCTCCCAGTGAAGTACTGAGGAGAGACTTTGTTCCTCGCTCTTTCCATATATGTACGAGTGCACTCGCTCTCGTTACGTGTTCCTGCTCCAAGAGCGACAACGGAACAGCCCTTTTTGCTGGAAAAGTTGCAAGGGTATATAATTCGCTGCCTTCCCTCACTCCTCTGACTCTTTGCGTCAGGAATATTCCGCCAATCAGCGTTGCTCTTTTAAACGGGAGAATGATGTTTCGTTTAAGTCGACCAATGCGGAAATCTGTAGCATCTCCGTTAGGCGTATACTGTCCTCCTGTGAGAACTCCGTAACTACGCTGTCGGTCTGTGAAAAAATGCGTCTTCTGGGCGCTCCCACACAATGTACCGGAATTTGCTTTTAAGTCGAACGTGGGGGTTATCCCTTCACTCCGGCAAAAGCTGTCTTCTCTCTGGGCGGTCACTTCGGCTGAAGTAGGTATGTTGTTGACCCAGCCCTTTGAAGGGACGGTCCTACCAGCGGGCTGGTTTCCTCTTTAGAACAAAAATTCCTCTGGCTGTCATATTGTGTACGCCAGCCTCGACTTTTTCAACCCCGGTGCGCACTTGTGATTTACTTCTTAGATTTGCATATTGCTTACATGAATTCATACAAATTTGACTCTACCTTACCGAGTTAAGGTTCGAATGAAGCATCTTGATGTGCAGAATACGATTGTGAGGACTGAATATGTAAGAAATGATAGTCCAGAGATCACGCCACCTTAAAAACTTTGAATTTATTTGCCCTGCTTATTTTTTTAGTGACTTCTATGCATCATATACTTAAGACAGTTTCAGTAGCGAAATTATGTACATTCATGTAATGAGTAGTAAATAATTTGCGACATCTGAACCTACACGGAATGGGATTTCAAATGAATAAATTTTGCTGTTCTGTTTAAAGTTTGGAGAGCATTTCACCGTACGAGTATATTAAGTGTATAATACCACGCTGTCTGAGGCGCCTTGTCACGGTTCATGTGGCTCCCCCCGACAGAGGTTCGAGTCCTCCCCGGACATGGATGTTTGTGTTGTCTGTAGCCTAAGTTAGTTTAAGTTAGATTAAGTAGTGTGTAAGCCTAGGGACCGATGACTTCATCAGTTTGGTCCCATAGGAATTTACCTTAAAAAATAACGAAAAGCGAAACAAAACTAAACTCCTCCCGAACAGGCCATGAAAACCCAAGGGTACTGACCGGCGGCAGTGTCATCTTCAACCCATAGGCGGCACTGTATGTGTATATGGAGGGCCATGTGGTCAGCACACCGCTCTCACGGCCGTATGTCAGTTTCCGAGACCGGGGCCGCTCCTTCTCAATCAAGTAGCTCCTCAGTTTGCCTCACAACGGCTGAGTGCACCCCGCTTGCCAACAGCACTCGGCAGACCGGATAGTCACCCATCTCAGTGCTAGCCCAGCTCGACAGCACTTAACTTCGGTGATCTGACGGGAACCGGCGTTACTACTGCGGCAAGGCCGTTGGCACAAAAAGATTAAGTGTATAATTGTTGTGGGTTGGCAGGAGAGCCAACACCGTGATTATTAGAGGAAGCCGAAAGGCACGCGTTTTAACTCATGCAGGCTGGCGTGAGGTCTGGAACAGGACAAGGAAATTAGAATTTAGAAAAACGGACTTAGCTGGTGGAATACTTAACTTTAATCCATTAATGATGAGCGTCGCTCTTGACTGTACATGATTCAGTATCAATAGTAACTGCTAATGGCGCCTTGCTAGGTCGTAGCAAATGACGTAGCTGAAGGCTATACTAACTATCGTCTCGGCAAATGAGAGCGTATTTTGTCAGTGAACCATCGCTAGCAAAGTCGGCTGTACAACTGGGGCGAGTGCTAGGAAGTCTCTCTAGACCTGCCGTGTGGCGGTGCTCGGTCTGCAATCACTGATAGTGGCGACACGCGGGTCCGACGTATACTAACGGACCGCGGCCGATTTAAAGGCTACCACCTAGCAAGTGTGGTGTCTGGCGATGACACCACAATAATAATTCCTTGTCAACAGGACTTTAGTAGGCATTTCCACTCCCCATTACACGAGGTGCACCCAGTCTGTGTAAGAACAGCCATGCTCCAGTTTGTCGGCTGACCACTAACAGACAGGATGAATTCAGTTAAACCGAGCTTTTTTTGGGTTCAGAAGAATTTCATCACTAAAAAGAATTTATCTTGCTGCGTAAACTTCTCGTAACGTCAGAATAAAAATGATAGTACCGAGTAGCAATGTCGGGAAGCGACATCAAGGAGGATAGTGCTAGTACGGGATGAGAATGGGAACGCTTATACTGGGACAGAAGCCAGTCAGTCTGTTACTACAGCGCTTGTTGGCTGAAACGTTTAATCTATGTCCTCCAACTAGAGATTTAGAGGACCTAATAAGACACCCTTGCAGAGTCTAGAGCACAGGCAAACATGCTCTGTGGTATAGGGAACAGATGGTTGATTTTTTTTAATTTTATTTTGCGGGACTGAACCTCGAGAGTGAGTGATTACGTTTTAACTTGAGCATGGCATTAGCCTTCGGTGGTAGACGTGCGATAGGTTGTAGAGATAATATTTAGCTGAAGAAGGCTTTTGGTTGAGAAAATGGACTTATATACAGCTAGGGCTAAAAGCAGTGGCATAGTAGTTGTGGGGGAATATCCTTGTCTAATGATTTAAAGTAAATCTTTAAGTATTTCTAGAACAGTCGATAAAATGTAGTTAACGTTTTCTTTAGAGATAGTGATATAGTTAAGATTACTTTGCGCAACGAAATAGAGTGCGTCTCACGTCACCTGGAGCACAGGGACGAGTGCAGTGGACGTCGCGGAAAAAGCTTTGTTACGTTTTGGATTCGTTCGCCTCTAATGTCTTAGCTATCCAGTACAACAGACGACACTAAAATCAAATACAGCTAAAATGAAATGTCATGTGGTTAGGGCCTCCCGACGGAAAGACCCGATCGCCTGGTGCAAGACTTCTAAGGTGACGCCACTTCGTGGACTTGGCGTCGATGAGAATGAAATGATGATGATGACGACACAAACACCCAGTCCCTGAGCGGAGAAAATTTCCAACCCAGCCGGGAATCGAACCCCCGCCCACGGGCGTTACATGCCGTTGCGCTGTCCACACATTTACGGTGGCGGACTATCAAATACACTTGTACAACTGACATATAGATTATGAACATTATACACTGATGAGGCAAAACATTATGACCACCTGCTCAATACACTACTGGCCATTAAAATTGATACACCAAGAAGAAATGCAGATGATAAACGGGTATTTATGGGACAAATATATTATACTAGAACTGACATGTGATTACCTTTTCACGCAATTAGGTTGTATAGATCCTGAGAAATCTGTACCAAGAACAGACATCTCTGACCGTAATAACGGCCTTGATATGCCTGGGCATTGAGTCAAACAGAGCTTGGATGGCATGAACAGATACATCTGGCCATGCTGCTTCCACACGATACCACAGTTCATCAAGAGCAGTGACTGGTGTACTGTGACGAGGCAGTTGCTCGGCCATCATTAACCAGACGTTTTCAATTGGTGAGAGATCTAGAGAATGTGCTGGCCAGGGCAGCAGCTGAACATTTTCTGTATCCAGAAAGGCCCGTACAGGACTTGCAACATGCGGTCGTGCATTATCCTGCTGAAATGTAGGATTTCGCAGGGATCCAATGAAGGGTAGAGCCACGGGTCGTAACACATCTGAAATGTAACGTCCGCCGGCTGGGGTGGCCGAGCGGTTCTAGGCGCTACAGTCTGGAACCGCGCGACCACTACGGTCGCAGGTTTGAATCCTGCCTCGGGCATGGATGTGTGTGATGTCCTAGGTTAGTTAGGTTTAAGTAGTTCTAAGTTCTAGGTGACTGATGACCTCAGATGTTAAGTCCCATAGTGCTCAGAGCCATTTGAAATGTAACGTCTATTGTTCAAAGTGCTGTCAATGAGAACAAGAGGTGACCGAGACGTGTAACCAATGGCACCCCATACCATCACGCCGAGTGATACGCCAGTATGGCGGTGACGAATACACGCTTCCAGTGTGCGTTCACCGCGATGTCGCCAAACACGGGTGCAACCATCATGATGCTGTAAACAGAACCTGTATTCATCCGAAAAAATGACGTTTGCCATTCGTGCACCCAGGTTCGTCGTTGAGTACACCATCGCAGGCGCTCCTGCCTATGATGCAGCGTCAAGGGTAACCGCAGCCATGGTCTCCGTGCTGATAGTCCATGCTGCTGCAAACGTCGTCGAACTGTTCGTGCAGATGGTTGTTATCTTGCAAACGTCCCCATCTGTTGACTCAGGGATCTAGACGTGGCTGCACGATCCGTTACAGCCATGCGGATAGGATGCCTGTCATCTCGATTGCTAGTGATACGAGGGCGTTGGGATCCAGCACGGCGTTCCGTATTACCCTCCTGAACACATCGATTCCATATGTTGCTAACAGTCATTGGATCTCGACCAACGCGAGCAACAATGTCGCGATACGATAAACCGCAATCGCGAAAGGCTACAATCCGTCCTTTATCAAAGTCGGAAACGTGATGGTACGCATTTCTCCTCCTTACACGAGGCATCACAACAACGTTTCACCAGGCAACGCCGGTCAACTGCTGTTTGTGTATGAGAAATCGGTTGGAAACTTCCCTCATGTCAGCACGTTGTAGGTGTCGCCACCGGCGCCAACCTTGTGTGAATGCTCTGAAAAGCTAATCATTTGCATATCACAGCACCTTCTTCCTGTCGGTTAAATTTCGCGTCTGTAGCACGTCATCTTCGTGGTGTATCAATTTTAATGGCCAGTATTGTACACTCCTGGAAATGGAAAAAAGAACACATTGACACCGGTGTGTCAGACCCACCATACTTGCTCCGGACACTGCGAGAGGGCTGTACAAGCAATGATCACACGCACGGCACAGCGGACACACCAGGAACCGCGGTGTTCGCCGTCGAATGGCGCTAGCTGCGCAGCATTTGTGCACCGCCGCCGTCAGTGTCAGCCACTTTGCCGTGGCATACGGAGCTCCATCGCAGTCTTTAACACTGGTAGCATGCCGCGACAGCGTGGACGTGAACCGTATGTGCAGTTGACGGGCTTTGAGCGAGGGCGTATAATGGGCATGCGGGAGGCCGGGTGGACGTACCGCCGAATTGCTCAACACGTGGGGCGTGAGGTCTCCACAGTACATCGATGTTGTCGCCAGTGGTCGGCGGAAGGTGCACGTGCCCGTCGACCTGGGACCGGACCGCAGCGAAGCACGGATGCACGCCAAGACCGTAGGATCCTACGCAGTGCCGTAGGGGACCGCACCGCCACTTCCCAGCAAATTAGGGACACTGTTGCTCCTGGGGTATCGGCGAGGACCATTCGCAACCGTCTCCATGAAGCTGGGCTACGGTCCCGCACACCGTTAGGCCGTCTTCCGCTCACGCCCCAACATCGTGCAGCCCACCTCCAGTGGTGTCGCGACAGGCGTGAATGGAGGGACGAATGGAGACGTGTCATCTTCAGCGATGAGAATCACTTCTGCCTTGGTGCCAATGATGGTCGTATGCGTGTTTGGCGCCGTGCAGGTGAGCGCCACAATCAGGACTGCATACGACCGAGGCACACAGGGCCAACACCCGGCATCATGGTGTGTGGAGCGATCTCCTACACTGGCCGTACACCACTGGTGATCGTCGAGGGGACACTGAATAGTGCACGGTACATCCAAACCGTCATCGAACCCATCGTTCTACCATTCCTAGACCGGCAAGGGAACTTGCTGTTCCAACAGGACAACGCACGTCCGCATGTATCCCGTGCCACCCAACGTGCTCTAGAAGGTGTAAGTCAACTACCCTGGCCAGCAAGATCTCCGGATCTGTCCCCCATTGAGCATGTTTGGGACTGGATGAAGCGTCGTCTTACGCGGTCTGCACGTCCAGCACGAACGCTGGTCCAACTGAGGCGCCAGGTGGAAATAGCATGGCAAGCCGTTCCACAGGACTACATCCAGCATCTCTACGATCGTCTCCATGGGAGAATAGCAGCCTGCATTGCTGCGAAAGGTGGATATACACTGTACTAGTGCCGACATTGTGCATGCTCTGTTGCCTGTGTCTGTGTGCCTGTGGTTCTGTCAGTGTGATCATGTGATGTATCTGACCCCAGGAATGTGTCAATAAAGTTTCCCCTTCCTGGGACAATGAATTCACGGTGTTCTTATTTCAATTTCCAGGAGTGTATTTCGTTCTAAGGACGGACAAGCAAACTACACTCCTGGAAATTGAAATAAGAACACCGTGAATTCATTGTCCCAGGAAGGGGAAACTTTATTGACACATTCCTGGGGTCAGATACATCACATGATCACACTGACAGAACCACAGGCACATAGACACAAGCAACAGAGCATGCACAATGTCGACACTAGTACAGTGTATATCCACCTTTCGCAGCAATGCAGGCTGCTATTCTCCCATGGAGACGATCGTAGAGATGCTGGATGTAGTCCTGTGGAACGGCTTGCCATGCCATTTCCACCTGGCGCCTCAGTTGGACCAGCGTTCGTGCTGGACGTGCAGACCGCGTGAGACGACGCTTCATCCAGTCCCAAACATGCTCAATGGGGGACAGATCCGGAGATCTTGCTGGCCAGGGTAGTTGACTTACACCTTCTAGAGCACGTTGGGTGGCACGGGATACATGCGGACGTGCATTGTCCTGTTGGAACAGCAAGTTCCCTTGCCGGTCTAGGAATGGTAGAACGATGGGTTCGATGACGGTTTGGATGTACCGTGCACTATTCAGTGTCCCCTCGACGATCACCAGTGGTGTACGGCCAGTTTAGGAGATCGCTCCCCACACCATGATGCCGGGTGTTGGCCCTGTGTGCCTCGGTCGTATGCAATCCTGATTGTGGCGCTCACCTGCACGGCGCCAAACACGCATACGACCATCATTGGCACCAAGGCAGAAGCGACTCTCATCGCTGGAGACGACACGTCTCCATTCGTCCCTCCATTCACGCCTGTCGCGACACCACTGGAGGCGGGCTGCACGATGTTGGGGCGTGAGCGAAAGACGGCCTAACGGTGTGCGGGACCGTAGCCCAGCTTCATGGAGACGGTTGCGAATGGTCCTCGCCGATACCCCAGGAGCAACAGTGTCCCTAATTTGCTGGGAAGTGGCGGTGCGGTCCCCTATGGCACTGCGTAGGATCCTACGGTCTTGGCGTGCATCCGTGCGTCGCTGCGGTCCGGTCCCAGGTCGACGGGCACGTGCACCTTCCGCCGACCACTGGCGACAACATCGATGTACTGTGGAGACCTCACGCCCCACGTGTTGAGCAATTCGGCGGTACGTCCAGCCGGCCTCCCGCATGCCCACTATACGCCCTCGCTCAAAGTCCGTCAACCGCACATACGGTTCACGTCCTCGCTGTCGCGGCATCCTACCAGTGTTAAAGACTGCGATGGAGCTCCGTATGCCACGGCAAACTGGCTGACACTGGCGGCGGCGGTGCACAAATGCTGCGCAGCTAGCGCCATTCGACGGCCAACACCGCGGTTCCTGGTGTGTCCGCTGTGCCGTGCGTGTGATCATTGCTTGTACAGCCCTCTCGCAGTGTCCGGAGCAAGTATGGTGGGTCTGACACACCGGTGTCAATGTGTTCTTTTTTCCATTTCCAGGAGTGTATAAGGGCGAGATAATCCATTGAAAATGTGAAATGCCGTACATTAACAACCGCCAGAATGTTGGATGCAAGCATGCAAACGTGGATATATTGTGTTTTACTGGTGCCGTATGTTAGTTTGTGGGATGGAGTTCCATGCCTGTTGCGCTTGGTTAGTTTAGGGCGGTTTATGCTGTTAGTGGATGGCACTGGAGTTACCGTCCAATGGTGACTGGTATATCCGCCATTGGAGACAGATCTGGTGATCGAGCAGGCCATGGCAATATGTCGATATTCTGTAGAGCATACTGGGTTACAACAGCGGTATTTGGGTGAGCGTTAGCTTGTTGGGATACACCCCCTGCTGTTCCATTAATGACTGGCAGCATAACAGGCCGAATCATCAGACTAACATACAAATTTGCAGTGTGGATACGTGCGATAACCACGAGAGTGCTCCTGTTGTCATACGAAATCACACCCCAGGCCAATCTCAAGGTGTAGGCCATGTGCGCCTAGGATGCAGACAAGTTAGTTGCAGGTCCTCAACTGGCCGCCTTCTAAGTTTCATCAGAAAACACAATAGACCTCCACCCTGCCCTCCAATAAGCTCTCGCTGGACACCAGTGAAGTCGCAAATGGCGGTGGTTTGGGGTGAGTGGAATGTACGCTACAGGGCTTCTGGCTCGGAAGTGTCCTTGATGTAACCGATTGGTAAGAGTTTGTTTGTGTCACTGTGGTGGCCACTGTTGCTCAAATTGCGGCTGCAGATGCAGTATGATGCACCAGAGCCATAAGCCGAACACGATGGTCTTCCCTGTCGGTAGTGCTACGTGGCCGCCTGGAGCCTGGTCCTCTTGTGGCTGTACATTTTCGTTCCCGTTGCTGCCAGTAATCATTTACAGTGGTTACATTCCAGTCAAGTCTTTCTGCACTATCGCAAAAGGAACATCTAGCTTCTCATAGCCCTATTACACGATCCCATTCAAACTCAGTGAGGTGCTGACAGTGGTGTCTTTGTCACCCTAAACGCATTCTTGACTAACACCAATTCGCCACGTCCAGTCTCAAAGGTGACTAACGCTTATGATCGTTACAATCTGTTTTAAAGCACACCTGATTTGGATCGTCATAGTGGCGTTACTAGCGCCACCCTTATGGGACACGCACAAAATCTGAATAAACTGTTGTGTTGGCAGAAGAGCCAACACCGTGTTACTAGTGGAGGCCGAAATGCACGCGTTTTAGCTCACGCAGGCTGGCGTGAGGAGGGAAGAACTATACTGACGCGAGGTCTGGAACATGACAAGGAATTTGAATTCACAAATCGGACGTAATTAGTTTGATACTTAACTTTAATCCATTAATGATGAACGTCGCTCTTGACGGTACATGATTCACAATATTATCTGTTCAGAATACATTCTTGAAGAATATGGCGCCTTGCTAGGTCGTAGCAAATGACGTAGCTGAAGGCTATGCTAAACTGTCGTCTCTGCAAATGAGAGCGTATGTAGACAGTGAACCATCGCTAGCAAAGTCGGCTGTATAACTGGGGCGAGTGCTACGGAGTCTCTCTAGACTAGACCTGCCGTGTGGCGGCGCTCGGTCTGCAATCACTGATAGTGGCGACAAGCGGGTCCGACGTATACTAACGGACCGTGGCCGATTTAAAAGCTACAACATAGCAAGTGTGGTGTCTGGCGGTGACACCACATAAACATCATCTTTCAGATGTAGAAATACGCCTATCAACTTTTGTTCATATCGCACAACTACTTCTTGGTGTTGCAATTTTTTTCTAACAGTGTAATTTTTAATTAGTGTCATTTTAGATAAGCTTTTTTGACAACTAGAATTATTGATGGCAGTTGTGAGGAATATTCTCAGCGTTATAATTACATTACGCAACCCTTCTTCGAATTTGGACTGAAAATAAACTTCAATTAACCCAGTGGGCCGGAATCAATAAGCTCTTTCTTACAGTCTGTTGTAGCTATAAAAGAACTTAGATGCACGCACTCAAGCTTAAATTCTTCTGTCAAGATCTCGAGAAACTTGGTCGAGGTTGCATTCCTCATCTTTAATTCCCAGTATTACTGCAGGCCTTAAGGAAGGCATATTTGTCGGCCAAATTCTGGAGCTGCTGGAATCTTTCTCGAATTTAAGCGGTTTCTCTATCTAATGAAGATGATATTTTTTGTTTTAAAATGTCTTCATACGATAAGCTGGCTCTCTACTTCGTTCACTAGGAATGTGCCTCCTAGTACACTCCTGGAAATTGAAATAAGAACACCGTGAATTCATTGTCCCAGGAAGGGGAAACTTTATTGACACATTCCTGGGGTCAGATACATCACATGATCACACTGACAGAACCACAGGCACATAGACACAAGCAACAGAGCATGCACAGTGTCGGCACTAGTACAGTGTATATCCACCTTTCGCAGCAATGCAGGCTGCTATTCTCCCATGGAGACGATCGTAGAGATGCTGGATGTAGTCCTGTGGAACGGCTTGCCATGCCATTTCCACCTGGCGCCTCAGTTGGACCAGCGTTCGTGCTGGACGTGCAGACCGCGTGAGACGACGCTTCATCCAGTCCCAAACATGCTCAATGGGGGACCGATCCGGAGATCTTGCTGGCCAGGGTAGTTGACTTACACCTTCTAGAGCACGTTGGGTGGCACGGGATACATGCGGACGTGCATTGTCCTGTTGGAACAGCAAGTTCCCTTGCCGGTCTAGGAATGGTAGAACGATGGGTTCGATGACGGTTTGGATGTACCGTGCACTATTCAGTGTCCCCTCGACGATCACCAGTGGTGTACGGCCAGTGTAGGAGATCGCTCCCCACACCATGATGCCGGGTGTTGGCCCTGTGTGCCTCTGTCGTATGCAGTCCTGATTGTGGCGCTCACCTGCACGGCGCCAAACACGCATACGACCATCATTGGCACCAAGACAGAAGCGACTCTCATCGCTGAAGACGACACGTCTCCATTCGTCCCTCCATTCACGCCTGTCGCGACACCACTGGAGGCGGGCTGCACGATGTTGGGGCGTGAGCGGAAGACGGCCTAACGGTGTGCGGGACCGTAGCCCAGCTTCATGGAGACGGTTGCGAATGGTCCTCGCCGATACCCCAGGAGCAACAGTGTCCCTAATTTGCTGGGAAGTGGCGGTGCGGTCCCCTACGGCACTGCATAGGATCCTACGGTCTTGGCGTGCATCCGTGCGTTGCTGCGGTCCGGTCCCAGGTCGACGGGCACGTGCACCTTCCGCCGACCACTGGCGACAACATCGATGTACTGTGGAGACCTCACGCCCCACGTGTTGAGCAATTCGGCGGTACGTACACCCGGCCTCCCGCATGCCCACTATACGCCCTCGCTCAAAGTCCGTCAACTGCACATGCGGTTCACGTCCACGCTGTCGCGGCATGCTACAAGTGTTAAAGACTGCGATGGAGCTCCGTATGCCACGGCAAACTGGCTGACACTGTCGGCGGCGGTGCACAAATGCTGCGCAGCTAGCGCCATTCGACGGCCAACACCGCGGTTCCTGGTGTGTCCACTGTGTCGTGCGTCTGATCATTGCTTGTACAGCCCTCTCGCAGTGTCCGGAGCAAGTATGGTGGGTCTGACACACCGGTGTCAATGTGTTCTTTTTTCCATTTCCAGGAGTGTATTTCGTCTTGAAGGTTCAACAGAAATGCTAAATTCTTCACACAAGCTCTTAGAATAACTTACAGCCTTGTCTACGAATTCCAATTGCTTCTCTTCCAACACCACCTTTAAGGCGATTATTATCTGAGCACACTGATCTAGGTGAAGTCTCCGATTATAGATAATTTTTGGCATCATTAACATCATGCGGCACCTGTTCCTAGAGACCCGGGATACATAGAAACGAAAATGACTACAACCCTACTAACAAAGTTTCTGCGTCCTTTCGTGTGTTCAAGCATTCATTTATTTCTATTAGCTTTTCTAAAGGTTATCAAAATTTTTTTGTAATCATTGTGTGAAATATTTACTGCATCGCCCCATGCCTACCAACGTGTGACCAGAATCCTCTTCAGCCTTTGGGCGAAAGCTAGTCACTCTATTGCCATAGCACTTACTGGTTGAAACATTTAATCTAAAATGAATGTCGTCCAGACAAGAGATTTAGGGGATCTAATATGAAACGCTTTCTTTCATTTTTTAGCAGCTCGGACTTTCGAGGGGGAGTGATTACGTATTAACTTAAATCTGAGGAACTTTGGCGTAAAAGTGATCTAGGCGTTGTTGATGTTGGTCTTGAGAATCCTAAACTTCTGCGTCAGCACAAAACTCCAAAATGCCTCGATCAAGGTAATAATGGATACAGCTAAGTCAAAACGCTTGAAGAAGTTTTCAGGAAATTATATTTTGAAGTTTTCTGCCAGTTGACTGTGTCACTCAAGAAGTATATTCGACAATCATTCAGCAAAATTTTTTAAATCATTGGCAAAATTTACTCTTCGATGTCCTATAGGCGTCGACAAAATTTCAGAAATTTTACATAGATGGTTTTGATGGACATTAAACTGATAAGCAATAGAGAAGTGTTTTTGTAGCTTTTGAAGTGACAAAACGAGCAAGGAAAGGACGTAAGTGAAATTGTGGAGTTCTTAAAAAAAACATGAATGGACAAGAGGAGGAATTCCTAGGGTTTGTGCACTTTGTTCGCTTGCTTATTACAATTCCTTTGTCCTCCTGTTCTAAAGAACTAAGTTTTTAGTTTTTATGTCCATGCAAATCTTATTTAAGATTAGCAGTGTTCCAAGATGGAGTCAATCATATTTTTATTTTACATATTCACTGCGATGTTACCGATGAAATGGATTTAGATGATTTGTTAACTACGTTTGTTTCGTGACACGCAAGGCGCAGCACAGTTTTTACATTATACAAGTGACTTTTTGTATCTAAAAGCATTTTAAAAAGTAAATGATATTATATGAACCATTCGGAATAATATTTACAATGCGAGACCCTTTTCTGGACAACTGCCCACTCACGCAAAACATGAACCACCGGGCGTGATATGTCGTGCTTCAAACTGACTGTAGAAAGAACTTTCTTCAAATGGCTCTGAGACCTATGGGACTCAACTGCTGAGATCATTAGTCCCCTAGAACTTAGAACTAGTTAAACCTAACTAACCTAAGGACATCACAAAAATCCATGCCCGAGGCAGGATTCGAACCTGCGACCATAGCGGTCTTGCGGTTCCAGATTGCAGCTCCTTTAACCGCACGGCCACTTCGGCCGGCGAACTTTCTTCACCTGTTTTGGAGATTTTAGTTTTCCAACAGTGTCTTCCCATTTGTATAGCAAAATATCTTTCGATTTTGGCTATTTCAAACCTTTTTAGTAGGCTTCACGCATCCGGTTAAAACACACTTGTCGTTTATTTGGTAATTACTTAAAAATCGTTCAGTAAACTGCATTTGACAAAAAGCAGTCAAGTTTTGCAAATTAATGTATTTTATGGGCAACTTGAGTTCACAGTAATATTGCATTTGATGGCTAGAAACGTAATTCCGTGTCACTTGAGCCCAGTTCGTATGAAAATAAGGACTAAAGTAGCCCACTTTTGCACGTTATGTTGACAAGTTTTTACATCAACGTGTTCATATGGTTTTCATTATAAAGGCATTACAATAGTTACGGATAAAGATGAAAAAGACAGGATATTTGGGAAGAAATCACTTACGAACAATTTGTATCCTTTGATGGTGCCTGTAGAGACGAAACTCTTTATTAATTTATCTACTTGACGCGATCTGATTTGGGCTATGAGACTCTCTCTTACATCGGACCATGGTTTCACAAATACAGTACCTTGTTTACATCATAGTTTCCTAAAAAAATAATTTTGGTATAATAAATAGTATTAAAATTATTTGAGTGTCTGGAGTTGTAATGTGAGTAGGTAGTATTGACTACGAACTAAACCGGCAGTACTTGTTCTACAGCAGCTGCTGCCACTAATGTTGATAAGAGTAATAATAATAATAATAATAATAATAATAATAATAATAAACCCCGTGGAGGCCCGGGAAAAGAATAGCCCTCCGGTATGTTCTGCCAGTCATAAAAGGCGACGAAAAGAACAAACCACTAATACGGCTAACCCCCCTTTTAATGTGATTACTTGGTTAAGGACAGAACTAAAGAAGCCTCGGACAAGCGCCGTCATGGTCGGGGACGACGCTTGAACCCTATGCCCGCCCACAATGGTAACGACACTGCTAGCCAACTGGAAAATGATTTAAATCCAAATAGAGGTGTTTTGCAGGATATGCCTCCTGCAACCACCCTACAAGGAAAACAAAGACAGAGGATGAGATGGTCAGATGAAGGTAATCGACACCTCATGTTCTGTTATTACCAAGCAACAAACCTAGGAACCAAGACAACTGGATACAGATCACAAGTATACACAACATTTATTACCAGATACCCAGAATTAAAATTTTTAACAGAACAAAGACTAGCTGATCAGATCCGTGTAATAATCAAAAATAACAGGATACTCCAGTCAGAATTAGAAAACATCAAACAACAAGTACAACAAATACTGGAACAAAATAATGTGCAATCAGAAGAAGAAGAAAATACAGTAATGGACTCAAACATCCCAGAGCAAACAAACAAAGAACAACATGCATCAATTAAGCAATCAGAGGAAAACGAAATCTTAAGACAGCAACAGAACAAGCACAAATAGAACACGAAGTGACACACATGTTAGATATAGAAGAGAAATTTCAGCTGACATATATAGAGTACAAAGACACAAATACAGACATTAGACCATTCTTGCATAGACCGCCAAATAACCCACAAGTCGAAACAACAATAAAAACTATCAACACAATCATACACAACAAAATAAATGAAAACACAACTATGGAAGAGTTACAACTACTGGTTTATATAGGAGCACTCACTACACTAAACATACATACTAGGCAGAGATTAGAACCAACCAACACACAGAAGAAACCCACAAAACCAGCATGGCAACACAGGCTACAGATCAGAATAGAAAAACTGAGAAAAGACATCGGACAGCTAACACAATTTATAAGAAATGAAATGTCAGAAAAAACGAAAAAGGTTAGGTAAAATCTCACAACAAGAAGCGATAGAGCAATTAGATGAAAAGAAGCAGAAATTACAAGCATTGGCCAAAAGACTCAGAAGATACAAAAAAGTGAAAATAGAAGGAACAAAACCAAACATTCAACACAAACCAAAAGAAATTTTACCAGACAATAGATAACACACACATTAAAGTAGACAATCCACCAAGCATAACAGACATGGAACACTTCTGGAGCAACATATGGTCAAACCCGATACAACATAACAGGCATGTGCGGTGGATAAAAGCAGAAACAGACACATACAAGATGATACTGCGGATGCCTGAAGTGATAATTTTGCAACGTGAAGTCACCCAAGCAATTAATTCTACTCACAATTGCAAAGCCCCTGGAAAAGATAAGCTAGCAAATTTCTGGCTAAAGAAGTTCACCTCAACACATTCACGTCTAACTAAATTATTTAACAGTTACATTGCAGACCCATACACATTCCCTGATACACTTACACATGGAATAACTTATCTGAAGCCTAAAGATCAAGCAGACACAGCGAACCCAGCTAAATATCGCCCCATAACATGCCTACCAACAATATACAAAATATTAACATCAGTCATTACACAGAAATTAATAACACATACAACACAGAACAAAATTATAAATGAAGAACAAAAAGTCTGTTGCAAAGGAGCACGAGGATGTAAAGAGCAACTGATAATAGATGCAGAGGTGACATTAAAGCTAAAACTAAACAAAGGTCACTACACTACACATACATTGATTACCAAAAAGCTTTTGATAGTGTACCCCACTCATGGTTACTACAAATATTGGAAATATACAAAGTAGATCCTAAATTGATACAGTTCCTAAACATAGTAATGAAAAATTGGAAAACCACACTTAATATACAAACAAATTCAAATAATATCACATCACAGCCAATACAGATTAAGCGTGGAATATACCAAGGAGACTTATTAAGTCCTTTCTGGTTCTGCCTTGCTCTGAACCCACTATCCAACATGCTAAATAATACAAATTATGGATACAATATTACTGGAACATACCAACACAAAATCACACATTTGCTATACATGGATGATCTAAAACTACTGGCAGCCACAAATCAACAACTCAACCAATTTCTAAAGATAACAGAAGTATTCAGCAATGATATAAATATGGCTTTTGGAACAGACAAATGTAAGAAAAATAGCATAGTCAAGTGAAAACACACTAAACAAGAAGATTACATATTGGATAACAACAGCGACTGCATAGAAGCGATGGAAAAAACAGATGCTTGTAAATATCTAGGATACAGACAAAAAATAGGAATAGATAATACAAATATTAAAGAAGAACTAAAGGAAAAATATAGACAAAGACTAACAAAAATACTGAACACAGAATTGACAGCAAGAAACAAGACAAAAGCTGTAAAAACTTATGCTATACCAATATTGACCTACTCATTTGGAGTAGTGAAATGGAGTAACACAGACCTAGAAGCACTCAATACACTTACACGATCACAATGCCACAAATATAGAATACATCACATACATTCAGCAACAGAAAGATTCACATTAAGCAGAAAGGAAGGAGGAAGGGGACTTATCGACATAAAAAACCTACATTATGGACAGGTAGACAATTTAAGAAAATTCTTTCTAGAACGAGCAGAAACTAGCAAAATACACAAAGCAATCACTCATATAAATACATCAGCTACACCACTGCAATTTCATAACCACTTCTACAACCCTTTAGATCACATAGCATCAACAGATACGAAGAAAGTAAATTGGAAAAAGAGAACACTACATGGCAAGCACCCGTATCATCTAACACAGCCACACATCGATCAAGACGCATCCAACACATGGCTAAGAAAAGGCAATATATACAGTGAGACGGAAGGATTCATGATTGCAATACAGGATCAGACAATAAACACCAGATATTACAGCAAGCATATTATTAGAGATCCCAATACCACAACAGATGAATGCAGACTTTGCAAACAACAAATAGAAACAGTAGATCACATCACAAGCGGATGTACAATACTAGCAAATACAGAATACCCCAGAAGACATGACAATGTAGCAAAAATAATATATCAACAACTTGCCTTACAACATAAACTTATAAAACAACACTTTCCCACATACAAGTATGGACCACAAAATGTACTGGAGAATGATGAATACAAATTATACTGGAACAGAACCATTATAACAGATAAAACAACACCACATAACAAACCTGACATCATACTCACCAATAAAAAGAAGAAATTAACACAACTAATCGAAATATCCATACTCAATACAACAAATATACAAAAGAAAACAGGAGAAAAAATTGAAAAATACATCCAACTGGCTGAGGAAGTCAAGGACATGTGGCATCAGGATAAAGTTGACATTATACCAATTATACTATCAACTACAGGAGTCATACCACACAATATCCACCAGTACATCAATGCAATACAGCTACATCCAAACTTATATATACAACTACAGAAATCCGTAATTATTGATACATGTTCAATCACCCGAAAGTTCCTAAATGCAATATAACATATACCGTACAGTTAAAAGGAAGTCACGCTTGATCAAGGTCCGTGTCACTTTCCATTTTTGACCAGACATAACGTCTGAGGAAAGAAAGAAAGAATAATAATAATAATAGCGACAAATGTGAAAAGAATTTATAGGTGTACAAGATAAAGGGTGATTCATGAAGATATGCAAATATTTTAATATGTTATTCTACATGTAAAACTAAAGAAAAAAATTCATTTAAACATAGGTCCGCAAATGTTTAGTTACGGGGTTGCGGCTAATGAAAGAGTTTGTCCGAAATTTAACAACTTCGCTACTATGGAGCCATTGCAAAACTGTACGAGGTTAAAGTAAAGCACGATTTCCGTTTATTTTGTTGTTATTTATCTGGTGAATCTAAGAAACATGTCCTAGACGTGTATCTGCAGTACTTTTCCACAACATCTAGAGAAACAAAGAAGTAATTTCCTAAAACTTTTTATTTATTAACTACTTGGTCAGATTTGTTTTTTAAATTCATGACAATTGCACAATGTTTTCAACAGAAGTTGTAGAGAATTTAATTTTGGAAAAATGGTGGTAATAACGTTAACTGAAACTGTATGGATGTGTCAGATGATGCTTTTATTAATACCATAGCACATGTGAATTCATGTTAAACCGGGAAAAACAAAACTTAAGGAAGTTATACAGTGTACATACAATTTCCCAATACATTCACAATAAATGTTCTAAAATGTCTCCACCGAGTTCAATGCATTAAGCTGCATGTGTATGTGAAGATTTTGTTCCTATTTCAGTTTCACAGGGTTGTTCTTAATTCCGTCTGTTGCATTCATAATGCGAGCAACTATTGCCTCACGTGTATTGATTTTGTCCTCATAAACTATGTCTTTCACCCATCCCCATTTACAAAAATCCATTTGTGTTAAATTGGGCGATATGGGTGGCCACAGACGTGTAGCACCACGACCTTCCATTTCTGGGGAAAATGTGTAGTAACGGCGATGGTAAAATGTGGACGCGCACCGTATGTTGAAAATAGATTTTCAATCGCGTAGCAAGTGGAATATCTTCGAGCAAGCGGGGCATTTCTTCTTGAAGGAATTGTAAGGACGTATCGTCAATTAGACGCCCTTTGAAAACGAATGGTCCAATAAAGTGTGTGTTGATTATACCACACCACACATTTATGGTAAGTCGCTGCTGGAAATTGCGTTACACTGTTGCATGTGGATTTGCTTCAGACCATACATGCTCGTTATGTAAATTGTTTATACCATCTCGAGTAAACTGTGCCTCAGCAGTAAATAAAATGTATTTGTGTAACTGCTGATTAGTATTCAACCAGATGCACAACTCCAAGCGAAGGGCAGCATCTCCAGGATGTAAACGATGCACTTTTCGTTTATGGTAAGGATACAGATTATTGTACTTCAGTTTACCCCATACCTTAGATTGTGAAATGCCTAATCGTTGAGAGATACATCGTGTACTGTACCCGGGCTACGTTGAACAGCATCCATAACATCCTCATCATCGTCTTCATGTATCGAACGCTCGTGCCGATTATGGACGCTACGTAGAGAAACTGTCTCCCGTAAAATTCGAAATACTCCACTAATGGTTCGTGCATTCGGAATCCTCCGAGTTGGATAACGTATGCGATATTCGTTAACTGCAGCCGTAGCATTACCATCACATTTGCCATAAATAAACACCATATCGGCGTATTCCTCTGTCTCAAATTTGAAAGGCATCCCTATTTCATAAACAATCTACAGACTACAACAGTTGCTATGTGGTGTCACTTAAATACACTATTGTTATTATGTTCTTTCAGTGAACAATACGGAAAACTAACTCGTTTCAAGATTAGGAAACGACTGAAACAACTCGCTAACGGTTGCCAACAACGACATAAACGTTTCTACATTCTTCATGGAAAGTAAACAATCTTATCTTCTCTGGATGTTCTGGAAAACTTTTGCAGATACACATCTGGGACATTTTTATTAGATTCACCAGACCAATAACAACAAAATAAATGGAAATTGTGCTTTACTTTAACCTCTTACAGTTTCGCGATGACCTCATATTAGCTAAATTGCTAAATTTCACACAAAATCTGTTATTACCCGTAACTTCGTAATTAAACATTTGCGGACCTATGTTAACATGAACTTTTTTCTTTAGTTTTACTTGTAGAATAACATATTAAAATATTTGCATATCTTCGTGAATCACCCTGTATATGTTTCTAATATATCGAGTTCTGGGGAAAGGAAATTTAAGGAGACTGGACCAGCTAAGAGTAGTCGGAAAAGAGGAAGATATTATTGGAAAGAAGAATGAACATGGACAACGGTAATCCTTATTGTTGCTTTAGTACGTATGTCATTAACTCTCTTTTGAAGGTGGAGATGTTATTCAGTGCCGGCCGCTGTGGACGAGCGGTTCTAGGAGCTTCAGTCCGGAACCGCACTGCTGCTACGGTCGTAGATTCGAATCCTGCCTCGGACATGGATGTGTGTGATGTCCTTAGGTTAGTTAGATTTAAGTAGTACTAAGTCTAGGGGATCTCAGATGTTAAGCCCCATAGTGCTTAGAGCCATTTGAAACATTTGTTATTCAGTTCTCTAGTACAATGCGGGGGGGGGGGGGGGGGGGAGGGATATTCGAGAGTCAGGTTCTTTGCTACTGAGAAGGATTTCGAGCAAGTAGCTGAACATTGGAGTGGAACAGAAAGCATTTTTCTGTGATGGGAACGGGTGTTTCTACCATGTTGTTCATATAGGAATGACAAGGCCGAAGAGAGAAATGAGGGACAGTGTTCGTTGATAAGACAGTAGAGAAGATAGAGAGTATGGAAATCTCTGTGTTTATTTGCACTCAGCCAGGATAGCTGTGCATATGATCGTGAAATACAATCAAAGAATCGAACATTACAGATATAATGCACACAGGCATCATAACCATTTCCAGGCGCCGTGAGATTTCCTGAAAAAGGCTTTGCAGGATGACAACGCTGTAAGCAATAACTGGAAGTGTAAGTGTCGAAGAGTAATCGAAACAATAATTTTTTACTGTGACAAGAGAGCCAGAACGAAGCCTCAGTGGCCGGTATATTAACAAATCTATCCGTACTAAAGACACTGCTCCTACCTATTGGAAAATCATAGCTCTAACAGTAGTTCTATCAGTAACTGTTGCCTCTGATAACAGACCGAAACTCTTTTCTTCTTTCGACTCAAGATAACACTGAGCGTTCAAGTAATGGAAGTAGTCCAAAATTAAGTAGTAAGATTTAACGTAATTAATTATACCGTAAACTAATTACGGTATAATTAATTACGTTAAATCTTACTACTTAATTTTGGACCACTTTCATTTGTCTAATTGCCTTCAGGTTAAGCGTACGTAGCTATGTAGCCCTGATGACAATGCATTAACTGACCTAATAAACATGCAGACAGGATTATCCCGCTTGGCCGCAAACTGCCTCCCACTCACTTCCGACAGCAGCGGCCATGCTCCCAGCACCGCCCACGCTAGGTCACTGATTACGTCCTCCCACATATGCCTCGTGAAGTGACCACGACAAGGAAACCAGATAAAGTAAAGCTGGTATGGAAATTTATAGACAGTCTTCCTACTCATGTACCCTTTACGAATGGATTAGAGAGGGGGAAAATGTTAGTGATACCAGAGATGCCGCCCGGCGGAGTGACCGAGCGGCTCTAGACGCTACAGTCTGGAACCGCGCGAGCGCTACGGTTGCAGGTTCGAATCCTGTCTCGGGCTTGGATGTGTGTGATGTCCTTAGGTTAGTTAGGTTTAAGTAGTTATAAGTTCTAGGGGACTGATGACCTCAGAATTTAAGTCCCATAGTGCCCGGAGCCATTTGAACCATTTCTGAACGAGAGATGCCACCGTCACACATCATAAGGTGGTTTGCGAAGTATAGGTATATACGCAGATGTAATCGAGCTTATTCATGACTTTATTTTATTGTATACAGTGTCATCACAATATTAGTATTGCTGACCAGAATAATCTATCTTTTTTTTCCAGAACATCATTGCAGCCATTTCGTTGAACGTCCGTACTGACCACTGTGAGGGTGGAATTTCGTTTCTCCGAAAAATGTTGTTTGATATATTTATTTCTTCAATACATTTATTACCCCCAGTTTTCATTTCGCTGTAGCTAAACCATGTTCTTACAGTAAATTCTGCTATCGATTTATCCACACTGTTTATGGCTCCCAGAAAACCGACGCAAGACACGCTTATATCGGTGGCGTACCAGAAAATGTGGGATATGTTTCCGTAGCGTTTGCTAGCAATCATTTGGGTGACTTGCTAGGCCAGTACTACTTTATCAAGCGCGATCCACAGTCTGATAAAATGAGATAAACACGTAACTCAGATAAAACAGTTCGCAGATAGCTCAGACGTCATTCCCTGTCTAATGCACTTACTGGCTTCAGTTCAGGTCACCGTACACGTGGGACGATTTCCAACACATCCGGCACGCTGACTGGTTACAGAGGGACAAGACGCCAGACCTACTGCGGTATTCATAAAGAAGACTATTACCGATAAGGAGAAGGAGGTGGAACAAAAGAAGAAGAAGAATCGTACGTGCGTTCAGAATACAAGGAGGTAGCAACTACAGATGAAAGCTCCCAGCCAAGCCGTGAGGTGGCCTCACTTGATTCAGATGGAGCGGCATGGATCTTTATTTCCTATTATTTGCTGACTTGCATGTGCTGCCTATAATGTAGTGGCTAAGACAGGTGATGCGGTTGCGTAGTGTTAAATTGTTCAAGTGTTTCAAACCAAGATAACTGGCTACTGTGGCAAGTCATTTGGCTCGTCTCTTTTCACGTAATTTTGTGATAAATAATTCGACTGGAGGGGAGTTGATTTAGGCGGATTCTTACAATACAAAATTTTGATGGATTAATGAGAGTACAGTGATTCTATGCACTAACTTCATTTGTTTTTTTAACATTCTCTAATTTAAGCTGGTGCTTGCTATATTTATTTATGTTCTCGGTGAGCTTTAGAACCATTAAGCACCGTACATATACACTGAAGCTCAAGAGAAACAGGTATAGAAATGCGTATTCAGAGACATGTAAACAGGCAGAATACGGCGCTGCGAACTGCAATGCCTATATAACATAACAAGTGTCTGGCACAGTTGTTATATCCGTTACTCCTGCTACAATGGCAGGTTATAAAGATTTAAGTGAGTTAGAACGTCGTGTTATAGTCTGCGCAGGAGCGACGGGACACGGCATCTCCGAGGTAGCGATAAAGTGGGGGTTTTCCGTACAACCATTTCATGAGTGTGCCGTGAATGTGAGAAACCCGGTAGAACATCAAATCTCCGACGTTGCTGCGGCCGGAGAAAGATCCTCTAAGAACGGGACCAACGCCGACTGAAGACAATCGTTCAACTTGACAGAAGTGCAACCCTTCCACAAATTGCTACAGATTTCAATGCTGAGCCATCAACAAGAGTCAGCGTGCGAACTATTCAATGAGACATCATCGATATGAGCTTTCGGAGCCGAAGACCCACTCGTGTACCCTTGATGACTGCACGACACAAAGCTTTACGCCTCGCCTGGACCCGTCAACACCCACATTGTACTGTTGATGACTGGAAACATTTTACCCTGTCGGACGAGACACGTTTCAAATTGTACGGAGCGGCTGGACCCTGCATGTCAGCAGGGTACTGTTCAAGCTGGTGGAGGGTCTGTAATAGTGTGGGGCGTGTGCAGTTTTTAGTGATATGGGGCCCCAGATACGCCTAGATACGACTCTGACAGGTGACACGCACGTAAGCATCCTCTCTGATCACCTGCACCCATTCATGTCCATTGTGCATTCCAACGGACTTGGGCAATTCCAGCAGGACAACGCAACCCCCAACACGTCCAGAATTGCTACGGAGTGACTCCAGGAACACTCTTCTGAGTTTAAATACTTTCGTTGGCCACAAAACTCCCCCAGACATGAACATTTTTCAGCATATCTGGGATGCCTTACAACGTGCTGATCAGCTGAAATCTCCACCCACTCGTACTCTTACGGATTTGTGGACAGCCCTGCAGGATTCATGGTGTCAATTCTCTCCAGCATTACTTCAGACACTAGTCGAGTCCAAGCTACGTCGAGCTGAGGCACTTGTGCGTGCACGCGAGTGCCCTATACGATATTAGGCACGTGTTCCAATTTTTTTGGCTCTCCAGTGTAGGACAGGAGTCCCACGCACGGCAAGAACGCCTCCTGGTGAGCCGACGGATCACAGCCGTTCGCAGGAACACAGACAGGGGAAGCTTCAGGTCTAGTGGGTCTTGTGTTGTCGGGGAGAAAGTCGCCTCAGCGAGAGCCATGCTGGTGCCCCACCTATTGTTTTGCCTGTGGCTCAGTTTCCACTCTAGATGAACGAGCTGAAAGCATTCGTTCTTGATGACAGAACTCTGCCAACATGAGGTTAGTGCTGGACCATGTTATCAGAAGTCCATTTAGGAGAAAAACATTTCCCAGGTTTCCAAAAAACATGAAATAACATCTCTGAGACACCAGAGATTTAGAAAATGCCACAGAATTCGCAGCTAGCCTCAAGCTCAGTTCTTTAGCTTTTTCCAGGACCTGTGTGTGAGGCTAGCTGATGGGATAGAGGACATCGCCTGGTGAAATTGGTGTGAAGCCATGAAGACTTAACACATAGAGGAAAGTGTTTTTGAATAGGTGGGAGGAAATTCAAAAATTCAAATGGCTCCAAACACTATGGGACTTAACAGCTGAGCTCTTCAGTCCCCTAGACTTAGAACTACTTAAACCTAACTAACCTAAGGACATCACACACATCCATGTCCGAGGCAGGATTCGAATCTGCGACCGTAGAAGCAGCGCAGTTTCGGACTGAATCACCTAGAACCTCTCGGTCACAGCGGGCGGCGAGGAAATTCAGTTCATTGTTTTCTTTTTTTTTCGCCTCTTCTTGGCAGGATTTTTTGTTAAACAGACAACTATGTCATTGAGAGACAGATACAACTTTTAAGTGGTTTGTTAGTAGAGTTTTTGTTGGCAGGAAGAAAGGACTAATTTGTTCCTTACTGACTTACAGATTAAGCCGCGCGGGATTAGCCGAGCGGTCTGGGGCGCTGCAGTCATGAACTGTGCGGCTGGTCCCAGCGGAGGTTCGAGTCCTACCTCGGACATGGGTGTGTGTGTTTGTCCTTAGGATAATTTAGGTTAAGTAGTGTGTAAGGTTGGGGACTAATGACCTTAGCAGTTAAGTCCCATTAGATTTCACACACATTTGAACATTTCACACTTAGAGATTAGACTTTGTCACGGGGTTGGCGTAGAACTCATCGACTCTCTGCAGGCTGCGTCCTCAACTGAAACAGCCATCGGGCGTGCGACGTTCGGGGTCCTCGGGAGAATGATCCTAGGATCGTACGTCATGGCAGCCACACACAGTGACAACACTCTGCTTGATTGGTACCGAAGATTACAGTGAGCGTAGGTGGCAGCTTCAGCACGATATGACAATCCCAAGTTCATAGTTCAGATTACGAATAGGATTTTTGTCCCATGTTCGTCAGTGCATCATCAGATGCATGGGTTTCTTCGGTTTCTATTTAAACAGTAATTGTAATCGATGTGTAGGGAGGTTGGCATAATTTTCATAAAGTCAGGTGCATGATTATTAGCAATTCGGGACCCTTTGAGTAACTTTTCCAACCAATAGAGCCATTTTTTCTTAAACTCATAGTTAACTCTATGTTTGTAACTTTGATGATTTCAAGACTGATTCAGATGTGTTTCAGTTTTACTGCTTTATTTTGTAATAAATCCTGTTTTTATTGTCACATTTCATATTTTTTAATGGTAATGTGCAAGTTCCCCACCTTAAGATTCATTGCTAGGGCCACAATATTTCATAGCGTCAATCAATCCTTTTATACACATTAATTCAGCACTAAGTCTCATTACTAAATATGGTTTAGTTAAGTTCACTTACACATGTGCAGGATTTTTCAACTAATGATTAAATATTAGTTAACATTTCGTTTAAAATACACTATGAATCAAAGGTTATAGCTGTGATGGATGAGGAAAATACAAGGAAGGTTAGCTAAGAAAGAAAATCAACATCACTGCCATGTAGCGTCGCCACATAATATAGTTTTAGTTTTACCGACAATTTACCAACGACCTAACCTGTGCTAATGCAAAGCTACATGGTCACGCACCTTTGGTCCAACATTTTCGTTACAATAGGACGTGGGTGCATTAACTGGCTCGAGTTTCTTCCAATTCTAACAAAGTGACGTTACAGTTAATGATTCAAAGTTCATTACTTTTTAATTTGGATTTTGTGTTTGCTTTTCTTTCCAACAAAAGCGTGTAGTTTTAGTTGTGCATTAATAGTATCCTAAGTCTACTGTGTCCACGAATGATAAGTTTTCGCATATAATGCATTGCTACCTGACACTTGTTGCAGCGGGCGTAGTTCGTTGCAGGTCTTCGTGTCGGCGAGTTATTTACTGCCTGTGGTCGGGGACGTGGTCTTAACTCACATTATCCACTTATCGCACATTCCTTCCTAGTCACTCACTTCATTTTAAATTTACACTCCGCAAGCCAATTTATTGTGCGTGGTGGAGGGTACTTTTGTTACCACCTTCGATTCACTGATTTCCTATTCTATTCGCAGGCGCTGTGCGGGAAGAGCAACTGTCAGTAAGCCTGCGCGTGAGAATTCGAATATCTCTGATTTTCCCGTCACGATCACTGCGCGAGATGAATGTGGGAGAAACTAATACGTTGCGTGTCTAATTAGAACGTACGTCCACAGAATTTTAATAGCAAACCTCCCCTTGAAGCGTTTGCCGCTGAAACTGATGAAGATCTCCTGAAGGCGTTGTTCCATATTAAAGAAACAAAAGCGGAAAACAACGCTAAAAAAATCAGTTGAAAGAGGGTTCTTATTCATGCACTCTGCTCGCTACCTTTTCTTTAATGTCATTAAACGATTACCTTAGTGGTTCATTGCGGCACATTTCTTTACTGACTATTAACACCTTAAAAAAAGACCATGTCGTGTACTCGGAAGACTTTAGTTCATATTTTGGAGTCGAATAAAAATCAGTGATCGGCAGTGGGGCATGACTATCACTCTTAACAAGAGTCCTTTACAAAACTGCGTGTTCTGGATATACTCGGAATTGACATGCAACTCACAGAATTAGATACTGTACAGGTGTGTGTAATGGGACTGTATGTATCATTTCCCGACTGGTTCAAGAGGAAGCGTTTTTAGCCTCTTTCAGATTTTCGGGAGCTAAGAGTATGCTCGCCGGCCCATGTCTGTACTATCCTATTGTTTATGCCAATTAATCTCCCTCCGCTGCTTTACATAGCGTCTGTTGGTTTTTCTTAGACTGTCTATCGTCTGGATCATTTCGGAGAACTGTCCAACCGTTAAGCGCCTGAATAGTTGCCCTACCTTATACAGCCGGCATGGATCGCGGAAGCCAAAGCTGCAGGCTCGAATATTGATACGGCATAAAATTTTAAAGTAGTTACAGCTTCGTGACCTAGATGCTTCGTGGCATATGTGAATCTCTTGCTATCTGATCTGCAAGTTTCCTGCTCTAGTAAATTTGACAACCATGATTTTCCGTTCGCTCTTCTGCTACGAAAAACGCGTCACATCCGTTACGTTTTATGGAAATGTCATGCGTGCTGTGCTACGGCACATTCCTGAAGAATGTTTTCGGATACTTTTGAATGGGTCGTGGATGACGACTCACCTCAACTGTGACGAGTCCCTTGACTGGTTGCTCCAAACGCTACGGAGGAAATTCCTACAGCGCTTTATTTTTAATTTTGTGCTACAGACTGTGTTTTCAGTAATTACACAAGCAGCTCATGTTTCCCTTTCAGGAGTTTGAGAAACAGATAAGAATCAAAGTCATAATTGAATTATAGATATGCAGTCAATGACACCGCGCCTGAGTTATCTGGCAGTAGAAAATGTGAAGCATTAGTTGTCCTCTGATGGATAAATTATCTACATTACATTCCTTGATATAATGTAGTCTCTCGAGCTGGCGAATCAGTGTACTTGTCACGGCTGTTAATCACTTCGCAATTCCACGGGAGAGAAACTGCTCGCCAACAACATCGTTTAGTTTCTCTGCAGACTGAGTTTCATCCACGAAAAAGCAATTTTTTCCCATTTGTCCACACTTGGAAACCCTCTTATTCCCCATAACGCAAAGTGGTACCTCAAAAGATTGCTGGACTTTCAGCCAGCAGAAAAGCAATTTGATTCCAAGTGCGCAGTCCTCGTGTGTGTCTCCGAGGCTTCACAGCATCGGTCGCTGTGAATACTGGGATGGCTTCCTACAGAGAGTCGTAGCCTTCCACTTCGCGTCCCCACAGCGTCTCCGCAAGTCCGTCGGAGTCACAATGGACACGAATAGATGCAGGTGATCAGACAGAATGCTTACGCACGTGTCACCTGTCGGAGTCCTATCTAGACATATCAGGGGACACACATCACTCCAACCGCACACGCCCTCTTGAACAGTCCCCTGCTGACATGCAAGGTCCATGGATTCATGATGATGTCTCCATACCCGTACACGTCCATCCACTCGATACAATTTGAAATGAGACTCGACCGACCAGGCAACATGTTTCCGGTCATCAACAATCCAATGTTGGTGTTGACGGGCCCAGGCGTGGCGTAAAGCTTTGTGTCATGCAGTCATCAAGGGTACACAAGTGGGTCTTCTGCTCCTCCGAAAGCCCATATCGATGATATCTTGCTGAATGGTTCGAACACTGACACTTGTTGATGGCCCAGCATTGAAATCTGTAGCAATTTGAGGTATGGTTGAACGATTCTCTTCAGTCGCCGTTGGTCCCGTTCTTGCAGGACCTTTTTCCGGCCGCACCGCTGTTGGAGATTTGATGTTTTAGCGGATTCCTGATATTCACGGTACACTCGTGAAATGGTCGTACCCAATGCATCGCTACCTCGGAGATGCTGTGTGCCATCGCTCGTGCGCCGACTATAACACCACGTTCAATCTCGCTTAAATCATGATAACCTGTCATTGTAGCAACAGTAACCGATCGCAAAACTGCACCGGACACTTGCTGTCTTATATAGGCCTTGCTGATTGCAGCGCTGTAATCTGCCTGTTTTCGTATCTCTGTATTTGAATACGCGCACCTATAAAGCCGCGCGGCGTAGCCGCGCGGTCTAGGGTGCCTTGTAACGGTCCGTGTGATTCCCCCCATCGGAGGTTCGAGTCGTCCCTCGGGCATGGGTGTGGGTGTGATGTCCATAGCGTAAGTTAGTTGAAGTTAGATTAAGTACTGTGTAGTGTTAGAGACCGATGACCTCAGCAGTTTGGTCCCATTAGACCTTACCACAAATTTCCAAATACCTATACCAGTTTCTTTGGCGCTTCAGTGTAGTTTTAGTCCTATTAAAGCAACTACACTGTTTTTATTGGCTACCAGTTTTTAAGCAAAAATTCGTCCGTGAAATAGAAGGAGTTGTCTAGGAGAAATAATTTTAAATGAGACTTAAAACTTGCTTGTCCACCTGTCTTTTTATGCTATTGGAGAAATGATCAAAAATTTTGTTGCTTATATTATGAACTCCTTTCTGAACCACTTACAGCTTCAACAATGAGCAATGAAGGTCACTTTTCCCTTTAGTGTTGTAGGTACGTGCATTTCTGTTCTTCTAGAATTGTAATAGACAATTTATGAAAAATTTCACTAGCGATTAAATGTATTCTGACGATGCAGTTAAAATGCCTAGCTCCTTGAACAGGTACCTACATAACGTCTATTGGTGAACACCACATACTAATCTTACTACTCGCTTGTGTGCAATCAATACTCTCTATCTGAGTGATGAGTTACCCAAGAAAATTATTCGTACGACATTATTCAGTGGAAATATACAAAATATGTCAGGAGGTTGATGCGATTATACGAAGATCAAAAGCACCTAAACTTAATTGTTTGAGAAGCTCAGTAATCTGCTTTTTCGAGTCAAGTTTTCATGAATATGTACATACAAAAATCTGAAGCATTATACCCTGCCAATGTGCTACAGCTCCTGTTGATCTGACTATATTTGTTACACAGAACTGAATGTAATGTGATTTTCCAAAATTTAGGGAGCGTCAGTGTTTAGAAATCGACTCAATAATTATTCGAAAAATATCATTCACCAATTCTTATATTGATTTCTATCTAATGGCATTTATTACAACACTCACTAGTAACATCTGAAAAATTACTAATTTCGCATGTTGAATATTAAGTGGAAGGTTATTCCCATATATATATATATATATATATATATATATATATATATATATATATATATATATATGGAATAGAAGCGGACCCAAAACTGAACTCTGTGGGACTCACCTTCCAATATTATTTTTTTTTCCTCAGTCACTAAAATATTCTACCTTTCCGACGTTGTCTGAATTCTTCAGTACAACTTTTTGTATTCTGTTCGTAAATATGATGCAAACCAGCTGTGTCTCTGTTAGCTGTGACATCCTTTCGAAAACTGCCCTCCAGAGCAAGCGGCCAATGGAACGACTGACATTTCACGGTCTGGCCGCTACACCCAAGGTTTTCCTATCTCTCTAAAAGCCCCTCTGCAGTATTTCTTTACCATATGTGGTCAGCACGAATGTACACAAAGGGGCTTTCAGTTTATTACGAGTTACAACATTCGCTCACTTAAGAAATTCTAAACATTATTGTTAGACAACATCTGCGAAAAATAATATTTCACACAGATTTGTATTTGCATACAGAACCTTTCTGAACTCTCATTACACAACTTGAAAGCTTGTAGTGTTGACACAGTAGGTATTATTTTGAAAAGAATATCACGTCCGGAAACACAGCGTTTCATTGCAAAAGCAATGCCACTCTTCTACGTGTACTGGGGCAAAAGCTATAGTAATTCTTTCTAACTCTTTTAATTATTACATTTGCAGCCAAATTATTAATTTGCAACAATTTTTGTTGCAAACCGCTGTTGCTGTTGTGTAACTAGATACGGACCATTAGTGGAAGAAGAGGTCTGAATGTCAAATGTGACACCTGGATATTGTGCGCTTCGTTTGGTGATCGGCACTGTTATTACTCAAGGTAGCTATATGGGGCGATCAAACAGTTTCCGTCTGAGAGCGTTCCGCAGCGTATGTGCAACATAGCGCGACTCCTATGCATGTATATAAGCACTGACATGTACGCAAGCGATTATTGTGGCATTCGTGTCTTCCCAACGTGCGTGAGATAAATACGGTAAAGCGAATGATGGCAATGTCACTGCTAAATGCGCCCAATTGCTATTTTCTTGACTGGCTTACATCCATCTGAGAATGTAGGATGCGTATGGAGCTGTATGTCTGTCGAAAACCGCCGCTGTGGAATGGTGTGCGACAGGGGTTGCTGCTGCTTCGTCATAACTAACGTCCCCATATTGCAAATATCGCAGAGAAGAAGATACTCTAACTCTTTTGGGAGACACTCGAGCACCCATCTTCCATAATGGACTCTCTCCACGCGATATCACTCGTTTGGTCTCTTCAAAAAGGACCTGAAGTATTGACGATTCGTGTAGAACGAGGATGTGAAGCAGGCAGTTACGGACTCCTTCACGCCGCAGGACACGGTGTTTTATCAAACGGGAATCTTCAACTTGGTGCGTAAGTGGGATGATTGCCTCAACGCTCACAGCGATTTTGTCTGATTGGCATATCGATTCCGGACTGCACAGACTTCGAATGGAAACTTATAATTACAACTCCAACAATTTCCGTACACGCGGGGGTTACAGAAGTCATGCGATACCTCCTAATACCATGTCTCACATCCTTTTTTCGGGCGTAGTGCAACAATTCAACGTGGCATGCACTCAACAAGTCGTTGGAAGTCCCCTGCAGAAATATTAAGCCAAGCAGCCTCTATAGCCATCCATAATTGCCAAACTGTTGCCGCTGCAGGATTTTGTACACGAGCTGACCTCTCGATTCAAATGACTCTGAACACTATGGGACTTAACATCTGAGGTCATCAGTCCCCTAGAACTTAGAACTACACTACTGGCCATTAAAATTGCTACACCACGAAGATGACGTGCTACAGACGCGAAATTTAACAGACAGGAAGAAGATGCTGTGATATGCAAATGATTAGCTTTTCAGAGCATTCACATGAGGTTGGCGCCGGTGGCGACACCAACAACGTGCTGACATGAGGAAAGTTTCCAACAGATTTCTCGTACACAAAGAGCAGTTGACCGGCGTTGCCTCGTGAAACGTTGTTGTGATGCCCCTGTAAGGAGGAGAAATGCGTACCATCACGTTTCCGACTTTGATAAACGTCGGAGTGTATCCTATCGCGATTGTGTGTTATCGTATCGCGACATGGTTGCTCGCGTTGGTCGAGATCCAATGACTGTTAGCAGAATATGGAATCGGTGGGTTCAGGAGGGTAATACGGAACGCCGTGCTGGATCTCAACGGCCTTGTATCACTAGCAGTTGAGATGACAGGCATCTTATCAGCATGGCTGTAACGGATCGTGCAGCCACGTCTCGATCCCTGAATCAACATATGGGGACGTTTGCAATACAAAAACCATCTCCACGAACAGTTCGACGACGTTTGCAGCAGCATGGACTGTCAACTCGGAGGCCATGGCTGTGGTTACCCTTGACGCTGCATCACAGACAGGAGCGCCTGCGATGGTGTACTCAATGACGAAGCTGGGTACACGAATGGCAAAACGTCATTTTTTCGGATGAATCCAGGTTCTGTTTACAGCATCATGATGGTCTCATCCGTGTTTGGTGACATCGCGGTGAATGCGCTTTGGAATCGTGTATTCGTCATCGCCATACTGGCGTATCACCCGACGTGATGGTATGGGGTGCCATTGGTTACACGTCTCGGTCACCTCTTGTTCGCACTGACGGCACTTTGAACAGTGGACGTTACATTTCAGATGTGTTACGACCCGTGGCAATACCCTTCATTCGATCCCTGCGAAACCCTACATTTCAGCAGGATAATGCGCGACCGCATGTTGCAGGTCCTGTACGGGCCTTTCTGGATACAGAAAATGTTCGACTGCTGCCCTTGCCAGCACATTCTCCAGATCCCTCACCAACTGAAAACGTCTGGTCAATGGTGGCCATCACAGACAGGAGCGGCAGTGATGGTGTACTCAACGACGAAGCTGGGTACACGAATGGCAAAACGTCATTTTTTCGGATGAATCCAGGTTCTGTTTACAGCATCATGATGGTCTCATCCGTGTTTGGTGACATCGCGGTGAATGCACTATGGAATCGTGTATTCGTCATCGCCATACTGGCGTATCACCCGACGTGATGGTATGGGGTGCCATTGGTTACACGTCTCGGTCACCTCTTGTTCGCACTGACGGCACTTTGAACAGTGGACGTTACATTTCAGATGTGTTACGACCCGTGGCTCTACCCTTCATTCGATCCCTGCAAAACCCTACATTTCAGCAGGATAATGCACGACCGCCTATTGCAGGTCCTGCACGGGCTTTTCTGGATACAGAAAATGTTCGACTGCTGCCCTGGCCAGCTCATTCTTCAGGTCTCTCACCGATTGAAAATGTCTGGTCAATGGTGGCAGAGAAACTGGCTCGTCACAATTCGCCAGTCACTACTCTTGATGAACTGTGGTTTCGTGTTGAAGCTGCATGGGCAGCTGTACCTGTACACGCCATCCTAGCTCTGTTTGACTCAATGCGCAGGCGTATCAAGGCTTTTATTACGGCCCTAGGAGGTTGTTCTGGGTACTGGGATCTATGCGCCCAAATTGCGTGAAAATGTAATCACATGTCAGTTCTAGTATAATATATTTGTCCATTGAATACCCGTTAATCATCTGCATTTCTTCTTGGTGTAGCAATGTTAATGGCCAGTAGTGTATTTTCATTTGGGGTCTGTGGAAGGTACATTAGCGTTCTGTTCTTATTTTGTAAATATTTATTGTGTATACGAACATTTGGAATGGAAAGTACATATAATCTAATCTGACCCTCAAGTTATTGTAAAAATACACCGCTTGACAAAAAGCATTAAGAATAGGAGAGGAATTGAAACGAACCTTACGAGTTGCCAGGGAATGTGATGATATTTCAGGGATTACAAACTCGAATCAAATTTACAAAGAACTGGGCACCCCTTCTGGCCTGGATGCATGCACAGATTCACTTGGGAAGGACGTCATACAGCTGATGTGTCCTGTATTTCGGCAAGCAGGCTCACAACTGTTGCGACTGGTCCTTGTTATGATCGATACTTACACTGGAACGGAGTCGACGTCCGAGCTGGTCCACACATGTTCTTTCGCGGACAGATCTGAGGCTCTTTCTGGCCACAGAAGTACCTCAGCATCTCGCAAACAGTTCATAGAGAAACGTGCCGTGTGTGGACGAGCGTTGTCCTGTTGAAAAATGACATCACGATACTGTTGAATGGGAGGTAACACAGCAGGATGTCCGTGACGTACCGTTGTTAACCACAATCATAGTCATCTGCGTCCTAAAGTCACGCAAAATGCCTCCCCAAACCGTGACGCCAGAAGTAACACTGCTGTGTCTCTTCAAAACATTGGTAGAACGGGTCCTCTCCCCAGGTTGTCGCCATAACTCACCGACGATAGTCATCCGGGCAAGTGCAAGACCAAGATCCATCGCTGAACAGAATTTATCAACAGTCCATGCTTCCCGGTCACACCACTGCATAAGCAGTCGTTTGTGTTATGGTGTTAACGGCAGCCTGCGCTTGGGACAGTAATTCCCTTTTCCGGCTGCTGCTAATCTCCAATCGATGGGGTGGAATCACCCAGAAAAAATGTTCAAATGTGTGTGGAATCTTATGGGACTTAACTGCTAAGGTCATCAGTCCCTAAGCTTACACACTACATAACCTAAATTATCCTAAGGACAGACACACACACCCATGCCCGAGGGAGGACTCGAACCTCCGCCGGAACCATCCGCACAGTCCATGACTACAGCGCCGTAGACCGCTCGGCTAATCCCGTCCGGCCAATCACACAGAACTTTGCAGAGATTTCATAACATGTTCTCAGAGGGCAGGCGCAGATTTGAAGGGGTTCGGATGTGTCTGGTTGCCAATGCGGCGATCATCCCTTGCGGTGGCCAGATTTGGTAACCAGAATCTTGGCAGTGAGTATGCCTACCATCGCGTTCCCATGCACTCAATCGTCAGTCCATTGTCACATCCTAACACCCATCAAATCTGGGAAATGCACGATTCGACCAACGTACCAAACTACCCATAATGAGGTAGCACTCTGCCGGCCGGGGTGACTGAGCGGTTCTAGGCGCTACATTCTGGAACCGCGCGACCGCTGCGGTCGCAGGTTCGAATCCCGCCTCGGGCATGGATGTGTGTGATGTCCTTATGTTAGTTAGGTTTAACTAGTTCTAAGTTCTACTGGACTGATGACCTCGGAAGTTAAATCCCATAGTGCTCAGAGCCATTTGAACCATTTTTGAGGCAGCATTCTAACTTAGACCGGTGCTAATAACGCCGTATCACACGAGTGCGCAGCGCCTCCGTGTCTTTCACAGTCATCACTCAACTTCTGGCGTTGTTCATGCCTCTTACATACCCTACCAGGCCTGGCAACAAAACTAAAAACGAATAACACTAATGCACACTGATGGCCGTTCTGCTTGTCAGAGAGAATTGCTTTTTTTTTTTTTTTTCTTTATTGAATTTCAATTCCCCACCCGGGGCGGGCTGGCATCAGCATATGCGCTGCTCTTCAGCTAAAAGACAATAAGGATACAACAGGAGACATGTAAAATGACAAAGGAGAAAATGTGGTAGACTAAAATATAAAAAAGGGGGAACATAATGGCCGAGAATAGACAAAAAGGGGGTCCACTGTAAAACGGAACAAGTATGGGTGCAGCATAAAAGTGTTGAGGGACGGCGTAGCACATAACGATCACTGACAGTAACACTATGTTCAAGTCCATCACACAAGAGAGAATTGCAACTCTAATCTTTTAAATACCCGCCGATGGCGTGTACGTGGAGATAGTTACATTGACATCTGATCATGTTTTTACGGGTCTTAAATTTTTTATCAGACAGTGTATAATTTTAGACAGAAATAATGGCCGATTGTGAAACACTAGATACAGTGTGTGATAAAAAGTATCCGGACACCCCCAAAAACATACGTCTCTCATATTAGGTGCATTGTGCTGCCACCTACTGCCAGGTACTCCATATCAGCGACCTCACTAATCAGACATCGTGAGAGAGCAGAATGGGCGCTCCGCAGAACTCTCGGACTTAGAATGTGGTCACGTGATTGGGCGTCACTTGTGTCACACATCTGTACACAAGATTTCCACACTCCTAAACATCCCTAGGTCCACTGTTTCCGATGTAATAGTGAAATGGAAACGTGAAGGGACACGTACAGCACAAAAGCGTACAGGCCGACCTCGTCTGTTGACTGGCAGAGACCGCTGGCAGTTGAAGAGGGTGGTAAGGTGTAATAGGCAGACGTCTATCCAGACCATCACACAGTAAGTCCAAACTGCATCAGGATGCACTGCAAGCACTATATCAGTTAGGCGGGAGATGAGAAAACTTGGATTTCATGGTCGAGCAGCTGCTCATAAGCCGGTAAATGATACAGTGCGAACTATGGATGAACGGCAACAGGCAGATGACGTATTTCTAGATTTCCAGAAACTGTTTGACGGGGTGCTTCATTGCAGCCTGTTAACGAAATAAGTTCACAGATTGTGCGTGTCAAGAAGACTTCTTAAGTAATAGAACCCAGCATGTTGTCCACGACTGCGAGTGTTCATCAGAGACAATGGTATCGTCAGTAGTGCCCCAGGGAAGTGTGATAGGACTGCTGTTGTTTTCTATATACATTAATGATTTGGCGGACAGGATGGGCAGCAATCTGCCGTTGTTTTCTGATGATGCTGTGGTGTACGGTAAGGTGATGAAGTTGGTTGGCTGTAAGAAGATACAAGATGACTTAGACATAATTTCTAGTTGGTGTGGTCAATGACAGCAGCTAGCTCTAAATGTAGAAAAAGGGGTAAAAAGGTAAGTTAATGAGGATGAGTAGCAAGAACAAAGCCGTAATGTTCGGATATAGCATCAATAGTGTCCTGCTTCACACATTCAAGTCATTTAAATATCTGTATGTAACGTTGCAAAGCGATATTAAATACTACGAGTTTGTGAGAACTGTGATAGGGAAGGCGAATTGTCGACTTAAGTTTCTTGGGAGAATTTTAGCGAAGAGTGGTTCACCTGTGAGGGAGACCGCGTATAGGACATTGGTGCGACCTGTTGTTGAGTACTAGTCGAGTGTTTAGTGTCCGTATATGGTCGGATTGAAGGAAGATCTCGAAGCATTTCAGAGGCTGACTGCTAGATTTGTTAAAGGTAGGTTCTAACAGCACTTGTTACGGAGATGCTTCGGGAACTCAAATGGGAATCCCTGGAGGGAAGGCTACGTTCTTTTCGAGAAACAATACTGAGCAATATTTAGAGAACCGACATCTGAAGCTGACTGCCGAATGATTCTACTGCAGCCAACCAACACTGCGCATAAGGGCCTCGGAGATAAGATACGAGAAATTAGGGCTCATACGGAGGCATATAGGCAGTCGTTTTTCCCTAGCTCTATTTGCGGGTGCAACCGGAAAGGAAATGAGTAGTAGTGGCACAAGCTATCCTCGACCGCGCACCAGACCGCGGCTTCCGGTGTATCTATGTGGATGCAGATGTATATGTCACTTGTATAATGCATCCGTTAACTCATACACTTTTCCACTCTTCATAAAGTTCACAAATTGAGCGTCTATTTGTACTGAACACTGTAAGTTTTGTAAATAATGGCATAAAGCTTTACGTGCAAACTGACTCTTAATTTATGCAGTTGGTAACTGGTAGAAATATGTATAAGTTAACGGATGTATATATTCGTGATAAGTACTCGTATTAGATTTGAGTATACCTATAGCGTATGTATTTGCCTGCAGACATGTACAATCTTTAGAGAAATTTCATGTTAAATAGCCAATACAAAAATATACTTCTCAGTTGCAAATTGTTAGTTACTGATATCTCCTAACGAAAAATTCGATGTACTTAGTTTGCACAATCAATCTCTCTCTCCCTCCCTCTCTCTCTCTCTCTCTCTCTCTCTCTCTCTCTCTCTCTCTCTCTCTCTCTCTCTCTCTCTGTCCCTCTCTCCCTCTATCACACACACACACACACACACACACACACACACACACAAACACATGCAGTCAGGAGAAGTACATGTACACTTTCAACACACAATAATGATATTTTTGCTTGCTTTCTTTCAGTCCGAAACCGATACACTGGTTTAAACCTTAAACTTTCACAATATACAATAATTTACGTAAAACTGGTTATCATGATAAAAATTTGGCTTCTGTTTATTAGAACCTACAAGTTTCTCTTTTACAAGACGCATTTTAAACTTGCGAATAGCTGCTTGTCTCATAAGAATATATTGCCTATTGCACCTGCCCGCAAACATTTTATTTTTTTCCTTTTATTTACAACAATGACTATTGCAAAGCTGTATTGTTTTGTTAGCGACATACGGCAATATCCTGCATCGTCTTACACAATACTGTTCATTGCGTAATCTTGTACAGTTGCGTAACTGTTTAGAAATGTAAAGCAATCTTCTTCCCTGCTTTTCTATGCCCCTGTGAACTCTTCAGTGCTGAATAAGTGGCTGATTTATTCCATGAATTCTGTATATCATTAGGCTACACCTGCGAGAAACAGTCTTTTGCAATAGAGAGTTTCGCATTAAGCGGTATCGCCAGCTACACTGAACATTTTTGCCTCGTGGAAAAATCGTCACTCTTCCTTCTGTCTGTTTCAATAGTGCGTTGGGAACGTAAATATCTAAAAAAAACTTAGATAAACTATTCCAAAGAGCGACACGAAAACTATTGGTTCTGAATTACGAGTAACCTGTAGAGCTAGAGAATACAACGAATACAAGCTAGCCCGCAAGTAGACTGATTAATCAAAGCAGATCGTTGTGCAGAAAACCGGGAATTCCGTAAGAAGACTTTTGCATAATGGAAACTCTTACCGTAGATGTCAAGCTTGCATATACAGTATACAGTTTTCTTGCGTGAGTTAGTGACCCTCCCTTCACTACAACCACAACATATCCTAACTGTGTGCGAGAGCATGCTAAAAAGTAACGGCTACATTTTTTTTGAACTTTTGAAATAAAACAAACTTTATTAACAATCAAATTACAAGCTCTATAGATGGCTTAATGAGAATTTTTGCGAAAGTAATTGAAAATAAACTGGAAAAAAATTTAGAACCCAAGAAGAACAATGTGGATTCACGGCTGGGAGATCAAGTGTAGACCATATTTTCACATTACGACAGATTTTGGAGAAACATAGGGAAAAATAAAAAATATAGGATTAATTTTCATAGATCTAGAAAAAGCGTATGATACTGTTCCAAGAAAATTACTTTGGAGAGCACTATATATGACAAACATAAACCCTTCCTTGATTCAAATAATACAACAGATGCATGAAAATAACATTTGCCAAGTGAAAGTTGGTAATAAACTTTCACAGAAATCTAGAACAAGCAAAGGCCTTTTACAGGGCTGTCCCATGTCACCATCATTATTTAAAATGGATATAGATATTAGCCTTAGAACATGGTCTCGTAAATGTAATAGTATGGGATTAGAAATGAGAGATGGAGTTTACCTACCTCATTTATTGTTTGCTGATGATCAAGTAGTCGTAGCACAAGATGGGGAGGATGCTAACTATATGTGCAATCAACTAGCAGTAGCATACAAAACTTGGGGTTAGAAGATTAATTACCAAAAAACAGAATACTTGACTAATGATTCAGATGAGCTATACATTGAAGGAAAGAAAATCAAAAAGATAAACACTTTCTGTTATTTGGGATCCATTTTAGAAATCGAGGGAAAATCAGAGTCAGAAATCAATAAAAGAATTAGTAGCGGACGGAGGGTCATTGGGATGCTTAACTCAGTCTTATGGAGCAGGAATGTAATGAGCAGAGCAAAAAAATTAATATAGAAATCCATATTAGAGAGTGTGGTTCTGTATGGAACGGAGACCTGGACAATTAACATGTAGCACATTAAAAAATTACAAGCTCTAGAGATGGAATTCTGGAGAAGATCGGCAAGAATCTCCAGGAAAGAAAAGATAAGGAACACCGATATAATAAGGTGAATAGACATAAAAGAAAGAGTATAAGACGTAATGGATAGGAAGAAGTTACAGTGGTACGGGCATGTACGACGAATGGAGAAAACCAGAATACCAAAATTGATACTGGAGTGGGAACCGGAGGGGAGGAGAAGAAGAGGACGACCTATGACCACCTGGCTCCAAAATGTACAGCGCACAATGAGGAGAATGGGCGCAGAGGAAGAGGACACACAAGATCGAAACACCTGGACGAATATTTTGAAAATATAGTTTAAGAACGTTTATTGTTTGTATTGTAATTTCCAAGTAAATTATTATGTTGGAGATAAGCCTCGGTAATGAGGAAAAGCTCAAAATAATAATAAATAAATATTAACAATTAACATCTTCATTCGTCATGTCTACATATTTGCAACCCTCAGGCGCTAGAGTGCTCCGATTTGTAGTGTATAAAACGGCGGTGTGTAGCGTAACTACATCAGTGGATGAGGTACAGAGTGCTGTAGTCGAGTTTCGAATTCGAAGAGTTCGTTCGCATATTGAGCCTCTCCTTCAGCATGACAATGCAGGACCACACACGAACGCTGCGATATTTTCAACATTCCGACGACTGCGTTCACAGTCATCGACATCCTCCATGTAATTCCGACTTGACCTCATCCGATTTTGATCTGCTTCCAAAGCGTAACGAACACCGTAGAGGACTCACTTTGATACTGTTGGGCCGGCCAGAGTGGCCGAGCGGATCTAGGCGCTACAGTCTGGAACTGCACGACCGTTACGGTAGCAGGTTAGAATCCTGCCTCGGGCATGGATGTGTGTGATGTCCTTAGGTTAGTTAGGTTTAAGTAGTTCTAAGTTCTAGGGGACTGATGACTATAGATGTTAAGTCCCATAGTGCTCAGAGCCATTATTGATACTGTTGAAGCGGCGCAAGCACAGCTGAGGTTGTGGCTCCGTCAACAAAGTCAAACATTCTACAGTGACGATATCAACAAACTGCTCTATCGTTGGGAGAAATGTGTTCGTCGGCAGGGTGACTGTCGAGAAATAATATACAGACAGGAATAATGAAGATGTAGAATGCTAATAACGTTTGTTTTATTTAAAAAGTATTAAGAGTTTTCACATAAAACATTCGGAGGCGTTACTTTTCAGCACACCCTCGTGAAACTCACTCTTTTGGCATGACACAGCAGCTTCTCCGAATTGAGTGATTCTCTTTGCATATATTGTAAGTAGCATGTTTAGGTTTTTATGTTGGTAACGCCATGTAGCGCTCTTAATGAAAATCACTGACTGTGCTGTGAAAAGTCTGTGGCTGGCTGGCATTGTTGAAATAGTCGCTATTGTAGTGTTGGGCAGTTGGATGTGAACAACACGTAGCGTTGCGCAGTTGCAGGTGAGCCGTCAGCAGTGTTGGATGTGGGGGGAGAGATGGCAGAATTTTGAGAGCGGACGATCTGGACGTGTGTCCATCAGAAAGAGTAAATTTGTAATATTGGATATCATGAACTGTTATATGATGACTTTTGAACATTATTAAGGTAAATACATTGTTTGTTCTCTATCAAAATCTTTCATTTGCTAACTATGCCTATCAGTAGTTAGTACCTTCAGTAGTTAGAATCTTTCATTTAGCTGGCAGTATTGGCGCTCGCTGTATTGCAGTAGTTGGAGTAACGAAGATTTTTGTGAGGTAAGTAATTCATGAAAGTTATAGGTTATTGTTAGTCAGGGCCATATTTTTTGTAGGGATTTTTGAAAGATTGCGTTGCGCCAAAAATATTGTGTGTCAGTTTAGTGTTGATCAGAATTAAGTAAATGGATGGGGGCTATGTAAGTAGGCTGTTTAGGTTTTTATGTTGGTAACACCACGTAGCGCTCTATATGAAAATCACTGACTGTACTGTGTGAAATCACTGTGGCTGGTTGGCATTGTTGGAATAGTCGCTATTGTAGTGTTGGGCAGTTGGATGTGAACAGCGCATAGCGTTGCACAGTTGCAGGTGAGCCGCCAGCAGTGGTGGATGTGGGGAGAGAGATGGCAGAATTTTGAGAGCGGACGGTCTGGACGTGTGTCCATCAGAAAGAGTAAATTTGTAGTATTGGATATCATGAACTGATATATACAGGGTGAGTCACCTAATGTTACCGCTGGATATATTTCGTAAACCACATCAAATACTGACGAATCGATTCCACAGACCGAACGTGAGGAGAGGGGCTAGTGTAATTAGTTAATACAAGCCATAAAAAATGCACGGAAGTGCCTTCAGTAGTTAGAATCTTTCATTTAGCCGGGAGTATTGGCGCTCGCTGTATTGCAATAGTTCGAGTAACGAAGATTTTTGTGAGGTAAGTGATTCATGAAAGTTATAGGTTATTGTTAGTCAGGGCCATTCTTTTGTAGGGATTTTTGAAACTCAGACTGCGTTGCGCTAAAAATATTGTGTGTCAGGTTAGTGTTGATCAGAATAAGTAAAGAGAGTAATGTCTGAGTACGTTCAGTTTTGCTCAGCTGTTTGAAAATCAAATAACGTAGAGGTTTATCAGCACAGTAATTCATCAATTTTTCTAAGGGGACGTTTCAATATTTACTCATCTCTTTATAATACTATTGGTGGTATTTCGACAGTCCTCTTCCCGGAGCCACGATTAACGTTGCGGCGGATACGAACGCCTGCCGGTAGACACTGGAAGTTTTGTCTTGCTGGAGGACGAAAGATCACTTTGAACTGTAACCTGTACAAAAGCATCCGCCTACTAGTCTCCGAGACTACGAGAAGGTGGCTGGGACCCAGTGGGAGAAAACGGTGTCCAGCTCCCTTTATAACGAATAGCTACAAGGAACAAGCTTTCACTTCCTGCCAGCGAACTAACGAATGGCCAGTGTCCTTTTCGGCTGTTGATTAGTGGACGAAAGTTGTATGACTTTTGTGGTGGGCTCAGGGGAGGAAAGATGGATCACAGTCAGTATTAAGGAAGTTACGTTATGTTATTAAACAAGAGAACTGGCGCATCATATTTTCTCCTACATACTACAGACTTCTATTTTTATGCCTGCTGTGTATTTTCCAGCAGACTAAAGTGCCTCGTAATTCTTCGATGTACATCATCCAATTCGCAAACGACTGAGGTCGGCTATTTCCTGGGACTTCGCCCTAACCGTTGTACAATGCTGCTGCTGTTATGCTGCTGTTACTCCTGTTACTGCTACTATGTGACATCAATCGCTGCATAATCACATAAAGGTATTGTCAGTTGATGCGGGGTCCCGGACGTTGACATCACGGTGTACGTAACAGCTCATATGTCCGTTGCGGACAGTTTGCCATCTTGACACACAGCAATAGGTGAAGCAGATCTTGCTTCTTGGAAACAGCCTCACTGTTTGCCTCCCTGGCAACCTGTGATGACGTTACCTTGCAGTACGCTGCATTTGCCACTCAGGTCTCCACAATCGACATAGCGGGCTTTGCGCACGTGTGATTTCCACTCTTCTCTCCCACCACTCCCATTGATGATACACTCCCACAAGAAAGACGCAAATCATCTAAGTCTAGTTGTCACTCCTTGCACGTAATGATTGCTTCCAACAGCCGATATTCAGCCGATGTAAACAACTGGCCGCGACCCTTGGAAGTTCCACAGTTCTTGAGCCTTTCGCTTCGTAGCAAGTCTCTGCACGCTCTCTGATCAGCGGTACGGTTCTCCTACTATGACAGTTGATTTCTAAGCGAAGGGGCCCGGGTTCGGTTCCCTGCCGGGTTGGAAATTTTCTCCGCCCAGGAACTGGGGACTGTGTTGTCCCTACGTTCGTATCGCCATAACTGACAAACTATTAAGGTATCTAAATAGCCATGGCCCGAAAGCCAATAAACTGAGAAAAAAATTCAGTGACAGTTCCATCATAAGTATTCTATTACTCTCAAACAGCATTGAGGTCCCATCTAACTTAACTCTCGCACATGAAGGACATGGTAAATTAAAAGAAAATGGAAGTAAGATTAGTGTTTAATGTCCCGACAGCAACGTTGTCATTGGACACTTAGATTATGCTCTGTAGATTTAGGTAAAGCACGGAAAACCTAAATATCGATGGCCGGACGGGGATTTGAACCGTCGTCCTCCCATACGCGAGTCCAGGTGTGCCAACCGCTGCGCCACCTCGCTCAATGTTGTACCATCAATAGTTCTACCAAGTCCACGAAACGTGGTGGAGCAGTCTGGAATTTAATTTAGTACGTGCTCCTCTTGTAATAACAAATATTAGTGATAAAATTGTCTCTCACTGCCATATTTCGAACTGATTATGTCCAGCTCTAGACTAACGAGCCCTTGCACCATTTGTGGCAAGAACTGGTCTGCTATTATGGCAGTCTTATTAGATGAAAGTTACAGCCGCAGTACATCCGCAAAAGAACTAAAATATATAGTATTTGTTGCAGTGACTGTACTGGGTGGTTACAATTAAAAGTGCAGCTAATCACGGAAGTCCAGTGTGGGCTGTAATTGGCGTATGGCAGCGAAAACTGATAGATATGCCAATGTGTTAATGCGGAGCTGATTTACGCCGAAAAAAAATTAGTTCCAATTTTGGCCACCAGGTGCAAATCTGGTGCTGTACAGCATCTCGTCGACGTCTTCGGTGCTCATATTCAACAAACTGTGTGAGCGGTAGTTAATAATACAATCAACATAATGCCGTCCTCACTTGTTTGACCTTTTCTGCCCACGCCCGTTCCTAATTCATTACACATAGAAACATTTCTATACGTCTTTTTGCATTCACAGCATTAGATTTTGCACCTAGTAGCTAAAATCTAAAAAGTATTGTTATTCCAGCGTAAATCGGATCCGCAGTACTGCATTAGGATGTCTTCCAAATTTCGCTGCCATACGATAATTACAGTCCAAACTAAACCTCTGTAAGTAGCTTCACTTTAGTTACGTCCGCCTGGTATATGACTAGTTATAACTGTGTGCCAGCCAGGGAATTAAAACTCAGTGTTTAGAAGGAAGGGAGAAGGACTCGGCAAGTTGAAGCTTTGAGGATGTCCATGACCTGTGATGGCATACCGTAATTGGTAGCACACTGCCCGTAAAAGCCAAGGATCCACGTTCGAATCCCAGCCCGAAACTCAGTTTATGTTTGTCACATAAAACCATTTAAGCAAACGTTTCCGTCTGTTTTTACACCGAAAGTTGTGCAATACCACGTAAACAATTGGTCAGGTAAACAACTGATGACAGATTATTCTAATTGGATGTCGTACGAAATTAGAAAGATAAGAAAAAGTATTTCACACATTCAGGAAAAGTGATCACTGCAATATTTACTTATTTTACTTGTTTTATGGAATCTCCAGTACATACAGGTTGCCTTCGGACGTGGCATTCAATTGTATTTGCTTAAAAATATGAAAGTGGCCAGCTGCGCTAGAGGATCCATTAATTGCAGGAAGTACGACTGGCGACGTGACACAGGTGAACGCGCCAGCTGCCGGAAACCAGCTGCTTTGCTACAAAGACCGGGAGGACCGGCTTGTCTCTGGGGCTCTGCCGTGCAAAGGGTGTTCGTTTGGCTTCTCTCAAACCTGTAACCGGTAAATGGGAATATCGACACGAGACAAACTGGCAAACCTAGCTATCCCTTCGGAACACATCGACATCTCTACCATTTCAGGCTACACAGACTAGGTGTATAATAGTAACAATATTGCAGCGCCTGAGCTGTTAAGGAGAACGAGGCAATGTTCCTCCGAACACGCGTGCCCAGAGGAACAGGTACTGAGGCAATTACAGCCGTTATGAAATACATGAAATGTTTTCGGAGCTGCGAATACGCAGACCCATTAGCTATATAAGGGAGTGATGACAATTAAATTATGTACCGGAAAGGGACTCAAACCTGGATTTCCCGCTTTACTAGAGCGGTCGCCTTAATCGCTTTAGCTATCCCCAGACCTAAACTTCCATACGTCGTCTTACCTACGTCACAACCTCTACTCGTACGCACGTGCAGGGAGGACATTTCACTGGTACCGGCGGATGAATGCGATATAGCAGTGCCGGTGTTATTAAGAAGTACGTCTACATCTACATCCATACTCCGCAAGCCACCTGACGGTGTGTGGCGGAGAGTACCTTGAGTACCTCTATCGGCTCTCCCTTCTATTCCAATCTCGTATTGTTCATGGAAAGAAGGATTGTCGGTATGCCTCTGTGTGGGCTCTAATCTCTCTGATTTTATCCTCATGGTCTCTTCGCGAGATATACGTAGGAGGGAGCAATATACTGCTTGACTCCTCGGTGAAGGTATGTTCTCGAAACTTCAACAAAAGCCCGTACCGAGCTACTGAGCGTCTCTCTTGCAGAGTCTTCCACTGGAGTTTATCTATCATCTCCGTAACACTTTCGCGATTATCTAATGATTCTGTAACGAAGCGCGCTGCTCCCCGTTGGACCTTCTCTATCTCTTCTATCAACCCTATCTGGTACGGATCCCACACTGCTGAGCAGTATTCAAGCAGTGGGCGAACAAGCGTACTGTAACCTACTTCCTTTGTTTTCGGATTGCATTTCCTTAGGATTCTTCTAATGAATCTCAGTCTGGCATCTGCTTCACCGACGATCAACTTTATATGACCATTCCATTTTAAATCACTCCTAATGCGTACTCCCAGACAATTTATGGAATTAACTGCTTCCAGTTGCTGACCTGCTATATAGTAGCTAAATGATAAGGGATCTTTCTTTCTATGTATCCGCAGCACATTTCACTTGTCTACATTGAGATTCAATTGCCATTCCCTGCACCATGCGTCAATTCGCTGCAGATCCTCCTGCATTTCAGTACAATTTTCCATGTTACAACCTCACAATATACCACAATGTCATCCGCAAAAAGCCTCAGTGAACTTCCGATGTCATACACAAGGTCATTTATGTATATTGTGAATAGCAACGGTCCTACGACACTCCCCTGCGGCACACATGAAATCACTCCTACAAGGTGCATTCAAGTTCTAAGGCTCCGATTTTTTTTCTCCGGACTGGAAAGAGATAGAAACATGCGCATTGTTTTAAAATGAGGCCGCATTCATTGTCAATACGTCCCAGAGATGGCAGCACCGTACGGCAGATGGAATTTTACCGACAGCGGCGAGAATGAGAACTGTTTTAAATACTTAAAATGGCGACGTTTTCCTTACTTGAACAGCGTGCAATCATTCGTTTTCTAAATTTGCGTGGTGTGAAACCAATTGAAATTCATCGACAGTTGAAGGAGACATGTGGTGATGGAGTTATGGATGTGTCGAAAGTGCGTTCGTGAGTGCGACAGTTTAATCAAGGCAGAACATCGTGTGACAACAAACCGAAACAACCTCGGGCTCGCACAAGCCGGTCTGACGACTTGATCGAGAAAGTGGAGAGAATTGTTTTGGGGGATCGCCGAATGACTGTTGAACAGATCACCTCCAGAGTTGGAATTTCGGTGGGTTCTGTGCACACAATCCTGCATGACGACCTGAAAATGCGAAAAGTGTCATCCAGGTGGGTGCCACGAATGCTGACGGACGACCACATGGCTGCCCGTGTGGCATGTTGCCAAGCAATGTTGAAGCGCAACGACAGCATGAATGGGACTTTCTTTTCGTCGGTTGTGACAATGGATGAGACGTGGATGCCATTTTTCAATCCAGAAACAAAGCGCCAGTCAGCTCAATGGAAGCACACAGATTCACCGCCACCAAAAAAATTTCGGGTAACCTCCAGTGCTGAAAAAATGATGGTGTCCATGTTCTGGGACAGCGAGGGCGTAATCCTTACCCATTGTGTTCCAAAGGGCACTACGGTAACAGGTGCATCCTACGAAAATGTTTTGAAGAACAAATTCCTTCCTGCACTCCAACAAAAACGTCAGAGAAGGGCTGCGCGTGTGCTGTTTCACCAAGACAACGAACCCGCACATCGAGCTAACGTTACACAACAGTTTCTTCGTGATAACAACTTTGAAGTGATTCCTCATGCTCCCTACTCACCTGACCTGGCTCCTAGTGACTTTTGGCTTTTTCCAACAATGAAAGACACTCTCCGTGGCCGCACATTCACCAGCCGTGCTGCTATTGCCTCAGCTATTTTCCAGTGGTCAAAACAGACTCCTAAAGAAGCCTTCGCCGCTGCCATGGAATCATGGCGTCAGCGTTGTGAAAAATGTGTACGTCTGCAGGGCGATTACGTCGAGAAGTAACGCCACTTTCATCGATTTCGGGTGAGTAGTTAGTTAGAAAAAAAATCGGAGGCCTTAGAACTTGAATGCACCTCGTAGTTCAGAAGACTTCTCTCCATTAAGAATGACATGCTGCGTTCTGTTATCTAGGAACTCTTCAATCCAATCACACAATTGGTCTGATAGTCCATATGCTCTTACTTTGTTCATCAAACGGCTGTGGGGAACTGTATCGCCGGCCGGAACGGCCGAGCGGTTCTAGGCGCTACAGTCTGGAACCGCGCGACCACTACGGTCGCAGGTTCGAATCCTGCCTGGGGCATGGACGTGTGTGATGTCCTTAGGTTAGTTAGGTTTAAGTATTTCTAAGTTTCTAAGTTCTAGGGGACTGATGACCTGAGAAGTTAAGTCCCATACTACTCAGAGCCATTTGAACAATTTTTTTTTTTTTTTTTTTGGGGGGGGGGGGGGGGGGGAACTGTATCGAACACTTTGCTGAAGTCAAAGTACAATCCTAGGAACAGCCACTGCAGCGACTACAGCCTAAGGAAATACAAGAAACGTATACGCAATTGCGAATATGGACTACCATCGGCTGGAGATTGGAATAAAGACAGCGAAAATTTGTGCCAGACGGGTGCACTTGTACGATACGTATACGAGGGCGTGTCACTAACTATTGCCACCAAGAATAACTCCGAAAGGAAGATAGGATCTGAAAAGTTTGTAGGACAAAAGTTGCATGGGACAACGGGGGCCATAATATGACGTTGGTTTTTTGTTGCTAGGTGGAGTCGCGTCAGAGATATGAAGGTCAACTTTATTTTTTTGAATGGGATGCTGTAGTTTGGTACTTATTTTGTGATAGCGGTTATCGAGAAGAATCCAATGATGTGTAACAGTAAGGTCTTTGAAGGTCAACGAAGGTCATAAAGGTGGCATGTACGTCTATTTACAGAAGTTGTTTGAAGTGATGACCATTGGTATCAATGCAGTGCTGCTATATTCTTATCATGGATTGAGTGGTATTCCTTATCACATTGGGAGAGAGAGAACTGTCAGAGCATGTGTTTCGATAAGTGCCTAAGTGATAAGAAATACTACTCAATCCATGAGAAGCACTGCATTGATACCAATGGTCATCACTTTGAACACCTTCCTTAAATGGACGTTCATGCCACATTTTTAACCTTCGTTGACCATCAAAGACTCTACACATCACTGGATTCGTCTCGATAGCCGCTATCAAAAAATGAGTACTAATCTATAGCATCCCATTTTAAAAAATAAATTTGACCTTCATATCTCTGACGCAACCCAACCTAACAACAAAAAACCACTGTCATATTATGGCCCCCGTTGTCCCATGCAACATTTGTCTCACAAACGTTCCAGCTACTGTCATACTTTCAGAGTTATTCGAGGTAGCAATAGTTAGTGACTCACCCAGTATACCTGTCCAGGAAGGACACATTTATTGAGAGTCGAGGGCCTGGTATTGGCAAATACACTACTGGCCATTAAAATTGCAACACCAAGAAGATATGCAGATGATAAATGGGTATTCATTGGACAAATATATTACACTAGAACTGACATGTGTTTACATTTTCACGCAATTTGGGTGCATAGATCCTGAGAAATCAGTACCTAAAACAACCATCTCTGGCCGTAATAACGGCCTTGATACGCCTGGACATTGAGTCAAACAGAGGTTGGATGGCGTGTACAGGTACAGCTGCCCATGCAGCTTCAACACGATACCACACTTCATCAAGAGTAGTGACTGGCGTATTGTGACGAGCCAGTTGCTCGCCCACCATTGACCAGACGTTTTCAATTGGTGAGAGATCTGGAGAATGTGCAGGCCAGGGCAGCAGTCGTACATTTTCTGTATCCAGAAAGGCCCGTACAGGACCTGCAACATGCGGTCGTGCATTATCCTGCTGAAATGGGGGGTTTCGCAGGGATCGAATGAAGGGTAGAGCCATGGGTCGTAACACATCTGAAATGTAACGTCCACTGTTCAAAGTGCCGTCAATGCGAACAAGAGGTAACCGAGACGTGTAACCAATGGCACCTCATACTATCACGCCGGGAGATACGCCAGTATGGCGATGACGAATACACGCTTCCAATGTGCGTTCACCGCGATGTCGCCAAACACGGATGCGTCCATCATGATGCTGTACACAGAACCTGGATTCATCCGAAAAAATGACGTTTTGCCATTCGTGCACCCAGGTTCGTCGTTGAGTACACCACAGCAGGCGCTCCTGTCTGTGATGCAACGTCAAGGGTAACCGCAGCCATAGTCTCCGAGCTGATAGTCCATGCTGCTGAAAACGTCGTCGAACTGTTCGTGCAGTACACCACAGCAGGCGCTCCTGTCTGTGATGCAACGTCAAGGGTAACCGCAGCCATAGTCTCCGAGCTGATAGTCCATGCTGCTGAAAACGTCGTCGAACTGTTCGTGCAGATGGTTGTTGCCTTGCAGACGTCCCCATGTGTTGACTCAGGGATCGAGACGTGGCTGCATGATCCGTTACAGCCATACGGATAAGATGCCTGTCATCTCGACTGCTAGTGATACGAGGCCGTTGGGATCCAGCATTGCGTTCCGTATTACCCTCCTGACACACCGATTCCGTATTCTGCTAACAGTCATTAGGTCTCGACGAACGCGAGCAGCAATGTCTCGATACCATAAACCGCAATCGCGATAGGCTACAATCCGACATTTATCTAAGTCGGAAACGCGATGTTACGCATTTCTCCTCCTTACACGAGGCATCACAACAACGTTTCACCAGGCAACGCGGGTCAACTGCTGTTTGCGTTTGAGAAATCGGTTGGAAACTGTCCTCATTTCAGCACGTTGTAGGTGTCACCACCGGCGCCAACCTTGTATGAATGCTCTGAAAAGCTGATCATTTGCATATCACAGCATCTTCTTCCTGTCGGTTAAATTTCGCGTCTGTAGCACATTATCTTCGTGGTGTAGCAATATTAATAGCCAGTAGTGTATATACGAAACAGCAGTGCCTGTGTTATTAAGGAGTACAACGCAATATTCTTTCGGACATGTTTGCATGTCCGAAGGAGCACTGCATCGTTCTACTTACAAGGCGAGGTCACGACGTTGGGGTTACAATTTTACTTCAAAACTTTGTACACCTTTAGTAGGCCATTAAAGCAACATAATGTGCAAGTAATAAGGTGCTCTACTCTGACAATTCCGAGAAAATCGCAAGATAAGTTCGACATGTCTATTACGTAACGGATGTATCTGTGCGTAAGTGCTGGGTGTTGAGAGTTCATGGTGGTTAGGTGGTTGGCGCTCCAGCTACGTAAGTCGAAGGTGTATGAGACGACGGTTCGACTCACATTTAATTTTTAATCTATATTTTTTCATCACTGGTCATATTATTTAATTTATATGACATTTGAAAGGTAATATAATTTTAAAAAACCACGTGTATTTTCATGAAGTTTTAGTGAATATCATGTTGTCTGACCACTTACTATTAATCAAATTTAGTTATTAGAACAAACATATTTCTAACCATTTACAAGTAAATCAAGAATGAGATATCTCTAATGTAGGAAGAATGAATAGTAAAGGTGCAAATTTTTTGACAACCACAGAATTTACACTTATACTACAAAAATGGATGTTTGTGCGGGAGTCGAACGGTCACCTCATACACGTTTGTCTTACGAAGCTCGAACGCTAACCAGTTGATCATCATGAACTCTAATATACGGCACCTACGAACAGATACATCAGTTACATAACAGACGCGTCAAACTGCTCTTGCGATTTTCTCGGATTTACCACAGTAGCACGCCTTACTATTTATTTATTTATCTTCACGACAAGTTCCGTAGGACGAAATTGAGGAGCCAATCTCTGAGGTCACGGAACGTGTCAGTACATGATATTACAACATAAAAGTAATAACAGATAAAAATAAAATGTTTATGAACCCAAAAAAAGTCAAGCCATAAGTTTCAGTAAACGCAGTCAACAATATAACATAAGAATCGGCTTAATTTTTCAAGGAACTCCTCAACAGTATAGAAGGAATGACACATGAGAGAACTCTTCTGTTTCGATTTGAAAGTGCGTGGATTACTGCTAAGATTTTTGAATTCTAGTGGTAGCTTGTTGAAAATGGATGCAGCAGTATACTGCACACCTTTCTGCATAGGAGTTACAGTAGTCCGATCTAAATGCAGGTTGGATTTCTGCCGAGTATTAACTGAGTTGTAACTGCTTATTCTTGGGAATAAGCTGATATTATCAACAAGAAACGACAGTAAAGAATATATATATTGAGAGGTCAATGTCAAAATACCCAGACTAGTTAACAGTGGTCGACAAGAGATTCGCGACCCTGCACCACTTATTGCCCGAACCGCCTGTTTCTGAGCCAAAAATATCCTTTTGCAGTGGGAAGAGTTACCCCAAAATATAATACCACACGAGATAAGCGAATCAAAATAAGCAAAGTAGCCTTATTTTCATGTCGAACGATCGCTCACTTCAGATTTCGTTCGAATAGTAAAAACGGAAGCATTAAGTCTTTGAACAAGATCCTGAACGTGGACCTTCTACGACAGTTTCCTACCTGAACACCTAGAAATTTGAACTGTTCAGTTTCACTAATCATGTGCCCATTCTGTGAAATTAAAATGTCGGGTTTTGTTGAATTGTGTGATAGAAACTGTAAAATCTGAGTCTTATGGTGATCTAGCGTTAGTTTATTTTCTACAAGCCGTGAACTTAAGTCATGAACTGCACTGTTTGAAACCGAGCCAGTGTTGCACACAACATCCTTTGCTACCAAGCTAGTCATCAGCAAACAGAAATATTTTAGAGTTACCCGTAATACTAGAGGGCATATCATTTATATAAATAAGGAACCGGAGTGGCCCCAATACTGATTCCTGGGGTACCCCCCACTTGACCGTACCCCACTCAGACCCCACATCACAGTCATTCTCAACACTACAAATAATGACATTTAAAGTAAGAAGTGGACCAATTGTGAGCTACTCCCTGTATTCCGTAATGATCTAACTTCTGGAGGAATATTTTGTGATCAACACTGTCAAACGCCTTAGTTAAATCAAAAAATATGTCTAGCGTTCGAAAGCTTTTGTATAACCCATCCAGTACCTCACAGAGAAAAGAGAATGTAGCATTTTCAGTTGTTAAACGACTTCTAAAGCCGAACTGCACATTTGATAGCAAATTATGTGCTATAGACTGATCAGTTATCCTTATATACACAGCCTTTTCAATAACTTTAGCAAACACTGATGGCATATAAATAGATCTAAAATTGCACATTATGTTGTTTTAATGGCCTACTAAAGGTGTACAAAGTTTGAAGTAAATCCTTGATCCCAACATTGTCCTCCCCTTGCTAGTGCCACAGGCACTGCAGTATCTTACTTTCTCCGTCGATACCGGGCAGCGACTTTCAATTGAAATGTCCTCCACTGTACGAGAATTACATAATGTGTGTACGAGTACAGGTTGTGACGCAGAAACGACGATATGTGGAAGTTTGGATCTGGCTGTGAGTCGTGCATGGGCAGTCAAAGCAATTAAGGCGACCTCTCATGTAAAGCGGGAAATTCTAGTTCGAGTTGCCGTCCGGCACAAATTGTCGCTGTCGTCATTGCTTTGCGCAGTTGATGGTTGTTCGTATGGGCATCTCCGAATACATTTCATCTATAACAGTTGTTAGCGAAAAAGGGGCGTATGAATGTATTCTGTAACAGAAGCAAAAGCGTTCCACTAAACAAAGACCCACTGTCCTAGTTAGCAAAATGCATTTAAAATGTAGTTTTTTTATTAAGCTCTTATATACTATTTGACCATGTTACTTTTTACTATACAGGGTGTTACAAAAAGGTACAGCCAAACTTTCAGGAAACATTCCTCATACACAAATAAGGAAAAGATGTTGTGTGGACATGTGTCCGGAAACGCTTAATTTCCATGTTAGAGCTCATTTTAGTTTCGTCAGTATGTACTGTACCTCCTCGATTCACTGCCAGTTGGCCTAATTGAAGGAAGGTAATGTTGACTTCGGTGATTGTGTTGACATGCGACTCATTGTTCTACAGTACTATCATCAAGCACATCAGAGATTAGCATCAACAGGTTAGTGTTCATCACGAACGTGGTTTTGTAGTCAGTGCAATGTTTACAAATGCGGAGTTGGCAGATGCCCATTTGATGTATGGATTGGCACGGGGCAATAGCCGTGGCGCGGTACGTTTGTATCGAGACAGATTTCCAGAACGAAGGTGTCCTGACAGGAAGACGTTCGAAGCAATTGATCGGCGTCTTAGTGTTCACGGAACATTCCAGCCTATGACTCGCGACTGGTGAAGACCTAGAACGACGAGGATACCTGAAGTTGATGCTGTACAAGGTAACGTTGACCACGTCACTGTATGGAGAGTGCTACAGGAGAACCAGTTGTTTCCGTACCATGTACAGCGTGTGCAGGCACTATCAGCAGCTGATTGGCCTCCACGGGTACACTTCTGCGAATGGTTCATCTAACAATGTGTCAATCCTCATTTCAGTGCAAATGATCTCTTAACGGATGAGGCTTCATTCCAACGTGATCAAATTGTAAATTTTCACAATCAACATGTGTGGGCTGACGAGAATCCGCACGCAATTGTGCAATTACGTCATCAACACAGATTTTCTGTGAACGTTTAGGCAGGCATTGTTGGTGATGTCTTGATTGGGCCCCACGTTCTTCCACCTACGCTCAATGGAGCACGTTATCATGATTTCATACGGGATACTCTACCTGTGCTGCTAGAACATGTGCCTTTACAAGTACGACACAGCATGTGGTTCATGCACGATGGAGCTCCTGCACATTTCAGTCGAAGTGTTCGTACGCTTCTCAACAACAGATTCGGTGACTGATGGATTGGTAGAGGCGGACCAATTCCATGGCCTCCACGCTCTCCTGACCTCAACCCTCTTGACTTTCATTTATAGGGGAATTTGAAAGGTCTTGTCTACGCAACCCCGGTACCAAATGTAGAGACTCTTCGTGCTCGTGTTGTGGACGGCTGTGATACAATACGCCATTCTCCAGGGCTGCATCAGCGCATCAGGGATTCCATGCGACGGATGCATGTATCCTCGCTAACGGAGGACATTTTGAACATTTCCTGTAACAAAGTGTTTGAAGTCACGCTGGTACGTTCTGTTGCCGTGTGTTTCCATTCCATGATTAATGTGATTTGAAGAGAAGTAATAAAATGAGCTCTAACATGGAAATTAAGCGTTTCCGGACACATGTCCACATATCATATTTTCTTTCTTTGTGTGTGAAGAATGTTTCCTGAAAGTTTGGCCGTACCATTTTGTAACACCCTGTATACTCTACACTCCTACTCGTTCTACTTGTCGTACTCTCATTTGGATGGAATACTGCACTCGTCTCTGTGGTGAATTACGAATTCATTGAAACACCCACGCATCATTTCGTCAATCTTGAATAAGATTGTAAATTCGCTACTTCAGTTCTTCAACCGTATCAGCGAAAGTGGTTTTGAACTTTTGAGGTGAAACGAGACAAAAAAAATCGAGAGTACTGAGGCCAGCGCCCTTCAAAACAAAGGTACAGCCCTGGCTCGTCCTATCCATCTTGGCTCATTTTGGAGCGTCAGATGTTGTCTTACATCAGCAGCAAACTCTGTCGGTGTCCCATCATGCACGTTCCACATTCCCTAACAATGGTTGTGGGTGAAACTTGAGTCTAATTATGTTGTTGTTGTTGTTGTGGTCTTCAGTCCTGAGACTGGTTTGATGCAGCTCTCCATGCTACTCTATCCTGTGCAAGCTTTTTCATCTCCCAGTACTTACTGCAACCCACATCCTTCTGAATCTGCTTAGTGTATTCATCTCTTGGTCTCCCCCTACGATTTTTACCCTCCACGCTGCCCTCCAATACTAAATTGGTGATCCCTTGATGCCTCAGAACATGTCCTACCAACCGATCCCTTCTTCTGGTCAAGTTGTGCCACAAACTTCTCTTCTCCCCAATCCTATTCAATACTTCCTCATTAGTTATGTGATCTACCCATCTAATCTTCAGCATTCTTCTGTAGCACCACATTTCGAAAGCTTCTATTCTCTTCTTGTCCAAACTATTTATCGTCCATGTTTCACTTCCATACATGGCAACACTCCATACGAATACTTTCAGAAATGATTTCCTGACACCTAAATCAATACTGGATGTTAACAAATTTCTCTTCTTCAGAAACGCTTTCCTTGCCATTGCCAGCCTACATTTTATATCCTCTCTACTTCGACCATCATCAGTTATTTTGCTCCCCAAATAGCAAAACTCCTTTACTACTTTAAGTGCCTCATTTCCTAATCTAATTCCCTCAGCATCACCCGACTTAATTAGACTACATTCCATTATCCTTGTTTTGCTTTTGTTGATATTCATCTTATATCCTCCTTTCAAGACACTGTCCATTCCATTCAACTGCTCTTCCAAGTCCTTTGCTGTCTCTGACAGAATTACAATGTCATCGGCGAACCTCAAAGTTTTTATTTCTTCTCCATGAATTTTAATACCTACTCCGAATTTTTCTTTTGTTTCCTTTACTGCTTGCTCAATATACAGATTGAACAACATCGGGGACAGGCTACAACCCTGTCTTACTCCCTTCCCAACCACTGCTTCCCTTTCATGTCCCTCGACTCTTGTAACTGCCATCTGGTTTCTGTACAAATTGTAAATAGCCTTTCGCTCCCTATATTTTACCCCTGCCACCTTTAGAATTTGAAAGAGAGTATTCCAGTCAACATTGTCAAAAGCTTTCTCTAAGTCTACAAATGCTAGAAACGTAGGTTTGCCTTTCCTTAATCTTTCTTCTAAGATAAGTCGTAAGGTCAGTATTGCCTCACGTGTTCCAGTGTTTCTACGGAATCCAAACTGATCTTCCCCGAGGTTGGCGTCTACTAGTTTTTCCATTCGTCTGTAAAGAATTCGCGTTAGTATTTTGCAGCTGTGACTTATTAAGCTGATAGTTCGGTAATTTTCACATCTGTCAACACCTGCTTTCTTTGGGATTGGAATTATTATATTCTTCTTGAAGTCTGAGGGTATTTCGCCTGTTTCATACATCTTGCTCACCAAATGGTAGAGTTTCGTCAGGACTGGCTCTCCCACGGCCGTCAGTAGTTCCAATGGAATATTGTCTACTCCGGGGGCCTTGTTTCGACTCAGGTCTTTCAGTGCTCTGTCGAACTCTTCACGCAGTATCGTATCTCCCATTTCATCTTCATCTACATCCTCTTCCATTTCCATAATATTGTCCTCAAGTACATCGCCCTTGTATAGACCCTCTATATACTCCTTCCACCTTTCTGCTTTCCCTTCTTTGCTTAGAACTGGGTTTCCATCTGAGCTCTTGATATTCATACAAGTGGTTCTCTTATCTCCAAAGGTCTCTTTAATTTTCCTGTAGGCGGTATCTATCTTACCCCTAGTGAGATAGGCCTCTACATCCTTACATTTGTCCTCTAGCCATCCCTGCTTAGCCATTTTGCACTTCCTGTCGATCTCATTTTTGAGACGTTTGTATTCCTTTTTGCCTGCTTCATTTACTGCATTTTTATATTTTCTCCTTTCATCAATTAAACTCAATATTTCTTCTGTTACCCAAGGATTTCTACTAGCCCTCGTCTTTTTACCTACTTGATCCTCTGCTGCCTTCACTACTTCATCCCTCAAAGCTACCCATTCTTCTTCTACTGTATTTATTTCCCCCATTCCTGTCAATTGCTCCCTTATGCTCTCCCTGAATCTCTGTACAACCTCTGGTTCTTTTAGTTTATCCAGGTCCCATCTCCTTAAATTCCCGCCTTTTTGCAGTTTCTTCAGTTTTAATCTACAGGTCATAACCAATAGATTGTGGTCAGAGTCCACATCTGCCCCTGGAAATGTCTTACAATTTAAAACCTGGTTCCTAAATCTCTGTCTTACCATTATATAATCTATCTGATACCTTTTAGTATCTCTAATTATATAGGAACTTAATACAGAAACCCACATTTCCAATAAAGCTGTACTACCTAAAACAATATTACATATTGAAGACAGTGCTGGTTCTTAACCATACCTGTGCAATTATCTGTGGTGTGGGAGTCGCAGATAGCAAAACGAAATCCGAAGTCTAAAGTTTCGCGTTTAAGAAATCGTTCACGCAGGAGAACCGTACAAACATATCGTCGTTTGTCCATCGAACAGTCCCCGAATGGACGACATAGTAATAAGCATCCCCGGTGTAGAAAAATAACTGAAAGAGTTCAAAACAAATGTGACCAGATCCGTCATGAATCCCAACTCCGTTTTACTAAGAGAACTCTGCGGCATTGGCATTACTTAGCTTGCATTTGTCGCGAATATCCCTGTTTATGTGAATGTTTTTGCTCAAGCCCCAAGCCACTGGAAAAAAGCGCAGGTGGCACCTTTATATAATAAGGTTAAAGGAACTGACCCGCAAAGTACAGACCAATATCCTTACCATGGGTTTGCTGCAGAATTCTTGACTATATTCGCATTTCGAATACAATACATTTTATTGAGACCAAGAAGCTTACGTCCTCGGATCCGCACGGTATTACAAAGCATCGCTCGTGCTGAACTCAGCTTGTATTTTTCTCACGTGATACACTGCGAATTATGGACCAAGCGCAACAGGTGAATTCAATATTTCTAGATTTTCGGAAAGCGTTTGACAGGGTGCTCCACTATAGACTGTTAACGAAGATACGAGCATATGGAATAGGTTTCCATATACACTATGTGATCAAAAGCATCCGGACACCCCCAAAAGCATACGTTTTTCATATTAGGTGCATTGTGCTGCCACCTACTGCCAGATACTCCGTAACAGCGACTTCAGTAGACATCGTAAGAGCAGAATGGGGCGCTCCGCGGAGCTCACGGACTTCGAACGTGGTCAGGTGATTGGGTATCACTTGTGCCATACGTCCGTACGCGAGATTTCCACACTCCTAAACATCCCTAGGTCCACTGTTTCCGATGTGATAGTGAAGTAGAAACGTGAAGGAACACATACAGTTCAAAAACGTACAGGCCGACCTCGTCTGTTGACTGACAGAGACCGCCGACAGTTGAAGAGGTTCGTAATGTCTAAGAGGCAGACATCTATCCAGACCATCACACAGGAATCCCAAACTGAGTCATGATCCACTGCAATTACTATGACAGTTAGGCGGGAGGTGAGAAGACTTGGACTTCACGATCGAGTGGCTGCTCATAAGCCCCACATCACGCCGGTAAATGCTAAACGACGCTTCGTTTGGAGTAAGGAGCGTAAACTTTGGCCGATTGAACAGTGGAAAAACGTTGTGTGAAGTGACGAATGACGGTACACGACGTGGCGATCCGATGTCAGGGTGTGGATATGGCGAATGCCCGGTGACCGTCATCTGCCAGCTTATGTAGTGCCAACAGTGAAATTCGGAGGCGGTGGTGTTATGGTGCGGTCGTCTTTTTCTTAAAGGGGGCTTGCACACCTTGTTTTGCGTGGCATTATCACAGCACAGGCCTACATTGATATTTTAAGCATTTTCTTGTTTTTCAGTGTTGAAGAGCAATTCGGAGATGGCGATTGCATCTTTCAACACGATCGAGCACGTGTTCATAATGCACGGCCTGTGGCGGAGTGGTTACACGACAATGACATCCCTTTAATGGACTGGCCTGCACAGAGTCCTGAAATGAATCCTATAGAACACCTTTGGGATGTTTTGGAGCGCCGACTTCTTCCAAGCCTCACCGATCGACATCGATACCTCTCCTCAGTGCAGCACTCCGTGAAAATGGGTTGCCATTCCACAAGAAACCTTCCAGCACCTGATTCAACGTAGGCCTGCGAGAGTGGAAGCTGTCATCAAGACTAAGGGTGGGTCAACACGATATTGAACTCCAGCATTACCGATGGAGGGTGCCACACACTTGCAAGTAATTTACAGCCTGGTGTCCGGTACTTTTGAACACATAGTGCAACTGAGTGTTTAGAAGACTTCTTAGGTAATAGAATCCAGCATGTTGTCCTCGGCGGCGATGTTCATCAGAGACAACGGAATCGTTAAGAGTGCCCCAGAGAACTTTGATAGGACCGCTGTTGTTCTCTATGTACATAAATGATTTGTCGGACAGGGTGGGCTGCAGTCTGTTGTTATCTGCTGATGATGCTGTTATGTATGGGAAGGTGCAAATGTTGGGTGACTGAAGGAGGATAAAAAATTACTTAGAGAAGATTTCAAGTTGGTGTGATGAAAGGCTGCTAGCTCTAAATGTAGGAAAATGTAAGTTAATGTGGATGATTAGGAAAAACAAATCCGTAATGTATGGATACAAAGTTAGTAGTGTCCTGCTTGACACAGTCACGTCGTTTAAATATCTGGACGTAAAGTTACCAAGCAATACGAAATGGAACGAGCACGTGAGGATCGTGGTAGGGACAGTGAATGGTCGACTTGGGTTAATTGGGGGAATTTAGGAAAAGTGTCGTTCATCTGTAAAGCTGACCGCATGTAGGACGCTTACGCGACCTAATCTTGAGTACTGCTGGCGTGTTTGGTATTCTTACCAGGTCTGATTAAAGGAAGACATCAAAGGAATTCAGAGACGGGCTGCTAGATATGTTATCGGTAGGTTCGAACAACACGCCATGTGACGCAGAAGTTCGGGAGCTGAAATGAGAAAATTTAGAACACCGGCATTTAAAGATGACTGCAGAACGATTCTACTGCCGCCAACATACGTTTCGCGTAATGACCACGAAGATACGATACGTGAAATCAGAGCTCATACAGAGGCACTTAGACAGTCGTTTTTCCCTCATCCATGCACCGTATGGTGGCTTGCGGAGTATGTATGTAGATGTCCCAAACGACTCGTTTGCAGATCCCTGTTTATGTGAATGTTTTTGCTCGTATTATTGCATTTTTCACCAGTGTCAATTCGCTCTTAGTTATGATACAGCCTGCATAAACTCCTCCAACATTTTAAGGATTCCAAGTTCGGCCTCTGGATGGCATAGCATATTTATAAGTTCAGAATGTGTATAAGGGAATTGTCTGTTGGACGATGTGCATTGTTGTGTGCAGGGGGGAGGGAGAAGTGTAAATATATCAATTTGAGATAAGGGACCCTGGTCCGCAAAACACCGTGTCGAATGTTTTAAACAAAAGTCGTTGTCATACCTTTGACAGTAGAATAAATGTATTAGTACTGTTGTTGCTAAGACTGGAGGTTAGGCAATCCCCACGAGCACTTAGGTGTAGAGGTTGGGATAATAACTCAGCTAATGAAGTGCTGATCTACTAGGTATTGACAGGAGCAATCCTGGTGTACAATAACTGTACTGTAGTAGACTGCACTCATAAGTGACAAAGAAACCAATACTCTGCTTCAACCATTTACCCAGAGTGAGGTGGATCTCACTCTGAGTAAGTGCAAAAATGGGAAAGCGGCAGGCCTTGATGACATAAGAGTTGAGCAGATAAAGAACTTTGGGCAGATAAAAAAAAGACCTAATGAACAACTGTTTCCAATCCTGCAAGATTCCTAAACTCTGGTGGAAAGCCAAAGTTATAGCTATCCGCAAGCCAGGCAAGGACCAAAATGATAGTAAAAGCTACCGCCCTATATCTCTCCTATGTCATCTGTATAAACTTCTTGAAACACCCATCCTGCGCCGACTAACGGAGAAGCTAGAGACAACATACAATCCACAGCAGGCTGGATTCAGACAGGGAAAGAGCTTCACATCTCAAGTGTTGAAACTAACACAGCACATCGAAGATGGTTTTGAAAGGGAAGAGATCACAGGAGCTCTATTTATAGATCTAACAGCAGCTTATGACACAGTTAATCATAGAAGACTTCTTATGAAGCTGCACAATGCCACTAGATACTACCAGCCAACCTGTTTCACAAGGAATCTCCTTGAAAATAGAAGCCGCGCGGGATTAGCCGAGCGGTCTTGAGTGCTGCAGTCATGGACTGTGCGGCTGGTCCCGGCGGAGGTTCGAGTCCTCCCTCGGGCATGGGTGTGTGTGTTTGTCCCTAGGATAATTTAGGTTAAGTAGTGTGTAAGCTTAGGGACTGATGACCTTAGCAGTTAAGTCCCATAAGACTTCACACACACACTTTTTGAAAATAGAAGATTTTTTGTTGAATTCCGGGGAAAGACCAGAAGATGGAGATCACAGAAAAACGGATTACCCCAGGAAAGTGTACTTGCTCCTGCTTTGTTTAACATCTACAGAAATGATCAACCACTACCTGAAGGAACACAGAGCTTCATCAGTGCAGACGATTGTACTATCACCACTCAAGCCGCTGCTTTGAAAAAGTTGAAGAGAATCTGTTCAAAGCATTGAGAGAACTGTCAGCTTACTACAGGGAAAACCAGTTGAGACCAAATCCTGGAAAAATACAGACTTTCGCTTTCCATTTCAAAAACCGGCAGGCAGCTAGAGCCCTCAAAATCACCTGGAAAGAAACATCACTAGAACACTGTACGTATCCCAAATACCTAGGGGTCACCCTTGACCATGCTTTATCATATAACAGGCACTGCCTAACTACCAAGCAAAAAGTGGCAGCCAGGAACAACATCATCAGAAAGCTAACAGGCACAACACGGGGAGCACACGCCAACACTGTCAGAACTTCTTCCCTTGCATTGTGTTATTCTGCCGGAGAATACGAAAGCCCAGTGTGGTTCAATTCTTGCCATGCCAAAACAGTAGATGCCGCTTTTAATAATATTCGTATCATCACCGGGTGCCTGAAGCCTACTCTTCTGGATAAAATGTACAGCCTCGCGGGAATTGCACCCCCCGACATCCGCCGAGAGGTATCAGCAAAAAGTGAGAAGAAAAAAATCAGAAACTTCTGAGACGCACCCCCTATATGTCTATCAACCAGCAAACGCATGACTAAAATCCAGAAAGAGTTTCCTCAGATCCACCGAGGCTCTAGTTGGGGCCCCACAGCAATGCCGAATCGAACTATGGCGTGCAAGACTTACCAGTGCTGTGGAATGGATTACACCAAGCGAAAGACTATCACCCGGCTACATAGAAAATTGGAGTACAAGGAGATCCCTCAACAGACTACGCTCGGGTGTCACGAAATGTAAGAGCAATTTGACTAAATGGGGTTTCCTAGAGGAGCCGCCACTCTATGAGTATGGAGTAACGCAGACTACCTTCCACCTGCTCCAGTGTACCCAATGTCCAGCAACATCCACAACAGAATGGTTCAAATGACTCAGAGCGCTATGGGACTTAACTTCTTAGGTCATCAGTCCCCTAGAACTTAGAACTACTTAAACTTAACTAACCTAAAGACATCACACACATCAATGCCCGAGGCAGGATTCGAACCTGTGACCGTAGCGGTCGCGCGGTTCCAGACTGTAGCGCCTAGAACCGCTCGGCCACTCCGGCCGGCGCACGACATAACACATGCTACATGCAACGCCAAATGCAATAGAGGTCTCTAACTTCTGGGCGGCAAAAGTGTAAATAATTGTCTTGTAAATATATACACACACGACATGTAAATATTGTACATTATTTTATACATCGTAAATGCTTCTGCCACGAATAAATAAATAGTAGACTGCAGTCTGTGTTTACTACCAGCTGGTGGTGTGACCGATGACGGAACTTGCAGACATAACTTTCATGTATGAGAACCAAATTGGAGCAGCAGACAAGCGGAAATGTTGTACAGGACCAAATATCCGCGCAGAAGTCATTCGGGTCACACGATGTTTCCAAGACCATTCTAATGATTAAATGAATCCAGGTAACTGGTACCACAGTACAACGACCGAGGAGGACGACGAACTATGAGGACACCCGACTAAAACGACGCAGTGCTTGCACGTGTGGACCAGAATCTACATCTACAAACATACTCCGCAAGCCACCGAACGGTGCGTAGTGGAGGGTATCTTGTACCACTACTAGTCGTTTCCTTTCCTGTTCCTCTCCCAGACAGAACAACGGAAAAACGACTACCTATATGCCTCGGTATGAGACATAATTTCTAGTATCATATCTTCCTGATCCTTACGCGAAACATACACTACTGGCCATTAAATTGCTACACCACGAAGATGACGTGCTACAGACGCTAAATCCAACCGAGAGGAAGAAGCTGCTGTGATATGCAAATGATTAGCTTTTCAGAGGAATCACACAAGGTTGGCGCCGGTGGCAACACCTACAACGTGCTGACATGAGGAAAGTTTCCAACCGATTTCTCATACACAAACAGCAGTTGACCGGCGTTGCTTGGTGAAACGTTGATGTGATGCCTCGTGTAAGGAGGAGAAATGCGTACCATCACATTTCCGACTTTGATAAAGGTCGGATTGTAGCCTGTCGCTATTGTGGTTTATCGTAACGCGACATTACTGTTCGCGTTGGCCGAGATTCAATGACTGTTAGCAGAATGGCCGGCCGGAGTGGCCGAGCGGTTAAAGGCGCTACAGTCCGGAACCGCACGACCGCTACGGTCGCAGGTTCGAATCCTGCCTCGGGCATGGCTGTGTGTGATATCCTTAGGTTGGTTAGGTTTAAGTAGTTCTAAGTTCTAGGGGACTTATGGCCACAGCAGTTGAGTCCCATAGTGCTCAGAGCCATTTGAACCATTTGTTAGCAGAATATGGAATCGGTGAGTTCAGGAGGGTAATACGGAACGCTGTACTGGATCCCAACGGCCTTGTATCAGTAGCAGTCGAGATAACAGGCATCTTATCCACATGGCTGTAACGGATCGTGCAGCCACGTCTTGATCCCTGAGTCAACAGATAGGGACGTTTAGAAGACAACAACCATCTGCACAAACAGTTCGGCGATGTTTGCAGCAGCATAGACTATCAGCTCGGAGACCACGGCTGCGGTTACCCTTGACGCTGCATCACAGACAGGAGCGCCTGCGATTTTGTACTCAACGACGAACCTGGGTGCACGAATGGCAAAACGTCATTTTTTCGGATGAATCCAGGTTCTGTGTGCAGCATCATGATGGTCGCATCCGTATTTGGCGACATCGCGGTGAACGCACATTTGAAGCGTGTATTCGTCATCGCCATACTGGCGTATCACCCATCCTGATGGTAGGGGGTGCCATTGGTCACACGTGTCGGTCACCTCTTGTTCGCACTGACGTCGTTTTGAATAGTGGACTTACATTTCAGATGTGTTGCGACCCGTGGCTCTACCCTTCATTCGATCTCTGCGGAACTCTACATTTCATCAGGACAATGTACGATCGCATGTTGCAGGTCCTGTACGGGCCTTTCTGGATACAGAAAATGTTCGACTGCTGCCCTGGCCTGCACATTCTCCAGATCTCTCACCAATATAAAACGTCTGGTCATTGGTGGGCGAGCAACTGCCTCGTCATAATACGCCAGTCACTACTCTTGATGAACTGTGGTATCGTGTCGAAGCTGCATGGGCAGCTGTACCTGTACACGCCATCCAAGCTCTGTTTGACTCAATGCCCAGGCGTATCAAGGCGGTTATTACGGCCAGAGGTGGTTGTTCTGGGTACTGATTTCTCAGGATCTATGCACCCAAATTGCGTGAAACTGTAATCACATGTAAGTTCTAGTATAATATATTTGTCCAATGAATACCCGTTTATCACCTGCATTTCTTCTTGGTGTAGCAGTTTCAATGGCCAGTAGCGTACATGAAATTTATTGTTACTGTACCATAGATTTCGGATTTTCGGTCTCTCTGATATCAAGTTACTTGCGACGTTACTGTTCCATCACCATGGGAAATTATCTGAGGGTATCGGGGAGCACTCAGGGGGAAACCTATAAGTCATGATCCGGATTTGGAAGTTGGGGCCCTTAGCTTGAGCTCTGCATAGGGCTAAGGCGAAACATGAGTATATTTTCGCTTATACCTTTCAAGTCAGACGTTTCCAGACTGGGGTCCGTAACCTCAAATGTTACATTTACCCTTATACATTCCATGATAGTTTGTAGCAACGTCACGGATTCATCCTGCACGTGCATTAGTGTCAGTACGTGAAAGTGAGATTCAGCGTGGACTGCGAACTCACCCCTATAACGGAGGTCACTGACACCTACTAGAGCAGTGGGGCTATTCAAGTCCTCGTAGTGAAAGACTTTTGGGTTACTAGTATTTGACTGCCGAGAAGAGAAGAGAGAAGGTGGTGTAAAGTTCCTACTGCAGGACTGTGTGCCCGTGTCTTGATTAGAACAACGCTGCACAATGCCGTGGAGTGATGGCATGATTCTCCCTCCTCCATGGGATGTTACAGTCTGCAGCCCGCATGGTGCTATTGGAGAGTAGCCTGTGCACTGTACTATGTTTCGCCCTCACCCTTCCTTTCATTCCATATTTATTTGTAACACCACGAAAACATCACACTACACAATATAAATTTGGAGTAGGAGTTAGAGTATACGGAGAAAAAATAAAAACTTTGAGGTTTGCCGATGTCATTATAATTCTCTCAGAGACGCCAAAGGACTTCGAAGAGCAGTGGAACGGATTGGAGAGGATCTTGAAAGTAGGATATAAGATGAACATGAACAAAAGCAAAACGATAATAATGGCATGTTGTCGAACTCAGTTAGGTAATGCTGTGGGAATTAAATTAGGAAACGAGAAATCAAAGTAGTAGACGAATTTTGCTATTTGGGAGCAAAATAACTGATGATGGCAGAAGTAGAGAGGATATCAAATGAAGACTTAAGCGTTAGGAAGTTTTTTCTGAAAGTATTTGTATGAAGTGTAGCCATGTATGGAAATTAAACACTGACGATAAACAATTTAGGCCAGAAAAGAATAGAAACTTTTAAAATTTGGTGCTACAGAAGAATGCTGAACATTAGGTGGGTAGATCGCGAAACTAACAAGAAAGTACTGAATAGAATTTGAGACAAATGTAATTTGTGGCACAACCTGACTAGAAGAAGGGATCGGTTGGCAGGACATACTCTGAGACATCAAGGGATCATCAATTTAGTACTGGAGGGAAGTGTGTGTGTGTGTGTGGGGGGGGGGGGGGGGGTAAAAATCCTAGAGGGAGACCAAGAGGTTTATACAGCAAGCAGATTGAGTAGGACGTAAATTGCAATAGATACTCGGATATGAAGAGACTTGCACAGGATAGAGAAGCTCGGAGAGCTTCATGCAACCAGTCTTCTGACTGAAGACCACAAAATCTACAACAATCATTAACAACACTCATTCACATATTAAAGATACATTCTTTGCACTTCATACAAAGTCGGACGAATGCCACTGGTGAACCACCTCTACTACAACACTGTCACCAATCCTCATTATTGTTTACTGTATTTAAATTAGCTTTTTGTGTACATTATACATTGCAAGTGAAGAAGAATAATCAGGAACTTCAACCTTTTCATTACTTAAACCATACGCCTCCGTCACCGAGATCGCTAACGCACGCCTGTGCGATGGTGCTCGACTAGGAGGTAAGCAGTTTCAAATCCTGCTGGTGAATCGAATTTTCGCTGTCAGTACACTACATGATCAAACGTATCCGGACACACCCAAAAACATACGTTTTTCGTATTAGGTGCATTGTGCTGCCACCTACTGCCACGTACTCCATATCAGCGACCTCAGTAGTCATTGGACATCGTGAGAGAGCAGAATGGGGCGCTCCGTGGAACTCAAGGATTTCGAACGTGGTCAGGTGATTGGGTGTCACTTGTGTCATATGTCTGTACGCGAGATTTCCACACTCCTAAACATCCCTAGGTCCACGGTTTCAGATGTGATAGTGAAGTAGAAACGTGAAGGGACACGTACAGCACAAAAGCGTACAGGCCGACCTCGTCTGTTGACTGGCAGAGACCGCTGGCAGTTGAAGAGAGTGTTAAGGTGTAATAGTCAGACGTCTATCCAGACCATCACACAGTAAGTCCAAACTGCATCAGGATCCACTCCAAGTTCTTTAGCAGTTAGGCAGGAGGTGAGAAAACTTGGATTTCACGGTCGAGTGGCTGCTCATAAGCCACACATCACGCCGGTAAATGCTAAACGACGCCTCGCATGGTGTAAAGAGCGTAAACATTGGACGACTGAACAGTGGAAAAACGTCGTGTGGAGTGACAAGTCACGGCACACAATGTGGCGATCGGATGTCAGGGTGTGGGTATGGTGAATGCCCGGTGAACGTCATCTGCCAGTGTGTGTAGTGTCAACAGTATAAATCAGAGGCGGTTGTGTTACGGTGTGGTCGTGTTTTTCATGGAGGGGGCTTTCACCCCTTGTTGTTTTGCGTGGCACTATCACAACACAGGCCTACATTGATGTTTTAAGCACTTCCTTGCTTCCCACTGTTGAAGAGTAGTTCATGTTTCAACACGATCGAGCACCTATTCATAACGCACGGCCTGTGGCGGAGAGGTTACACGACAATAACATCCCTGTAATGGGATGGGCTGGAACGCCGACTTCGTAGCAGGCTTCACCGACCGACATCGATACCTCTCCTTAGTGCAACATTTCGTGAAGAATGGGCTGCAATTCCCCAAGATACGTACCAGCACCTGATTTATCGTATGCCTGTGAAAGTGGAAGCTGTCATCAGGGCTAAGGGTGGGCCAAGACCATACCGAACTCCAGCATTACCGATGGATGGCGCCACGAATTTGTAACTCATTTTCAGCCAGGTGTCCGGATACTTTTGATCACATAGTGTATTTGGCCAACAAGGGGAGGAGAGGTGGTGCCGTCAAGATTCTGATCACCAAACCTGGCGTCAATGTCGTGGATTGAATTCCAAGCCCCTCCGCTGCGTCTCAAGAAGTGAGCGCGTATGACACTGCAGATGGTGTTCCGTCCATCCGGATAGGGACGTTAAACTCGGCGACCCCCTTTGTGCTTTTTTAGAAGTAGGCTATATGCTGGCACTGGATTTCACTGTCTCTCTTGTCTCTTCGTCTCCAACACACACAGACACACACAGACACACACACACACACACACACACACACACACACACACACACACACACACACACACCATTACAGCCAACTATACTGTACTTAACAGCGATACTTACGCATACGGCTTACACATCTCGCAAAGGAATGGTGCTTGCGCGCGCGAAGGATGGGGAAAACGTTTCCACTTAACGTTTTATTACTCAAACACATTGACCAATTATCATCAGTAACATGCTCCTTCTGTCGCTCTCCCTCGTGATGAATTAACAACAATACTTTGCAAGAACAGTGTTGCACCGCCTGTTTCAGAACAAGAATAAGAGTCCCACTACGTCAGTATCATAATGGTCCAAATCTTCCCCAACCCTCGTCCTTCACCCTCAAGTTCACCCCCTCCCCATCCCTTCTTCTCTCCTCTCCTCCCCCTCCGTCTTCCTCCCACCAATTCAGTGTCATCATACCGCTGGTAGAGCGAGCCCGCTTGTAGTACTCGAAAAAAATTAAAATTCAGTGTAAGTTTAAAAAGGGCTTGAGATTGTGTGTGTAAAAAACAATTCAGTTAAAATGCCGCAGTCACCGTCTTATTAGTTATTGATAAACGATTAAGCTGGAACAGGTAGCGTCGTGAGTGGTGGAGTAGGCGGCATCTGCGCCCTCAAAGCACGTGGCAGTGGAGCCCCGGATCGACTGTGCGCCTGCGCCTTGCCGGCGCACGCTGGCTGCTGGCTATGGGAGCAGCTGTAGCTCGCATTGAGCTGCCGTCCGAACCCTTCCCACTCTGCCGCTGTGCTCCAGGACAGTTTGTTTCCATGATCTAAACTACGGGCCATTAAAGATGCTACACCACGAAGATGACGTGCTACAGATGCGAAATTTAATCGACAGGAAGAAGATGCTGTCATATGCAAATGATTGATTAGCTTTTCGGAGCATTAACACAAGGTTGGCGCCGGTGGCGACACCCACAATGTGCTGACATGAGAAAAGATTCCAACCGATTTCTCATACACATACAGCAGTTGACCGGCGTTGCCTGGTGAAACGTTGTTGTGATGCCCCGTGTAAGGAGGAGAAATGCGTACCATCACGTTTCCGACTTTGATAAAGGTCGGATTGTAGCATATCGCGATCGCGGTTTATCGTATCGCGACATTGCTGCTAGCGTTGGTCGAGATCCAATGATTGTTGGCAGAATATGGAATCGGTGGGTTCAGGAGGGTAATATGGAACGCCGTGCTGGATTCCAACGGCCTCGTATCACTAGCAGTCGAGATGACAGGCATCTTATCCGCATGGCTGTAACGGATCGTGCAGCCACGTCTCGATCCCTGAGTCAACAGATGGGGACGTTTGCAAGACAACAACCATCTGCACGAACAGTTCGACGACGTTTGCAGCAGCATGTACTACCAGCTCGGAGACCATGGCTGCGATTACCCTAGACGCTGCATCACAGACAGGAGCGCCTGCGATGGTGTACTCGACGACGAACCTGGGTGCACGAATGACAAAACGTCATTTTTACGGATATGTCCAGGTTCTGTTTACAGCATCATGATGGTCGCATCCGTGTTTGGCGACATCGTGATGAACGCACATTGGAAGCATGTATACGCCATTTTGGCCTATCATTCGGCGTGATGTTATGGGGTGCCATTGGCTACACGTCTCGGTTACCTCTTGTTCGCATTTACCGTACTTTGAACAGTGGACGTTACATTTCAGATGTGTTACGACCCGTGGCTCTACCGTTCACTCGATCCCTTCGAACCTCTACATTTCAGCAGGATAATGCACGACCGCATGTTGCAGGTCCTGTACGGGCTTTTCTGGATACAGAAAATGTTCGACTGCTTCCCTGGCCAGCACATTCTCCATATCTCTTTCCAATTGAAAACGTCTGGTCAATGGTGGCCGAGCAACTGGCTCGTCACAATACGCCAGTCACTATTCTTAATGAAGTGTGGTATCGTGTTGAGGGTGCATGGGCAGCTGTACCTGTACACGCCATTCAAGCTCTATTTGACTTAATGCCCAGGCGGATCAAGGCACCCAAATTGCGTGAAAATGTAATCACATGTCAATTCTAGTATAATATATTTGTCCAATGAATACCCGTTTATCATCTGCATTTCTTGTTGGTGTAGCAATTTTAATGCCCAGTAGTGCATGACTGGGTGTCACACACCTGGATGAGCTGAAAAGACCTGGAACACACCTGCATTTTTCCCGTGAAACCACCTGCGTATCTCGAATTATTCACATCCTCTCGACATCATCACTCATCGCCTGGAGTCTGGTACAATATGTTTTTGGATGGTCTACGTTGTGTTTCACACCTACATAAACTGGAAAGACCCAGAACACACCTCCATTTTTTGCCCCGCGAAGCTAACTGAGCCGCACAACTGCATTTTTTCCTATGAAGCCATTTGAAGAAGAAAGACGTCAAATCGGGGGGATGATACATGTGATGCAGGGGTCTGCTTATTAAAGAGTCGGACCCTGAGTGTCTGGATGGCGCTGTGACAGAGGAACGTAGTGATGATACGTCCTGGCCATACATTGCACTAGGCCGGCCGGTGTGGCCGAGCGGTTCTAGGCGCTTCAGTCTGGAACTGCGCGACCGCTACGGTCGCAGGTTCGAATCCTGCTTCGCGCATGAATGTGTGTGATGTCCTTAGGTTAGTTAGGTTTAAGTAGTTCTAAGTTCTAGGGGACTGATGACCTCAGATGTTAAGTCCCTTAGTGCTCAGAGCCATTTGAACCATAGATTCCACTGACGCGCTTTGCTGCACTTCTTAAGTTGCAATAGGTTGAGCATGCAGTAACAGTAATAACACTAAGTTGCCTTTACTTTACGTCTATGGTCACAAACTTTTTGTTAACAGATTACCGGTTTCGGTCTTTAATAACCATAATCAGATCTGCAGCAAAAATTGGAAAAAACATCAATACACTCGCAAACTGTATACAGCTTAATACCAATACACAGACCATAATGAAAAGTAGTACTGACAAAATTTACATTTGTGCACTTTAAATATGAATAGGCATACCCGTTTCATAGAAACAAAGTCCTAATGTACTGCAGCCATAGTGGCATCGTCAAATGTTAAATGCGAAATCAGCACCAGCATCGTCAAATACATATAAATAACATCACATGCACGAGTCATGTTGTCAGTATTACTACTGTCTAAAAGAAGCTGCCGTACAGTAGCCACAAGATGTTTGTGTTTTAAGTTCACCAGATGTCGCTAATGTCGGCATACACTAGTTTTCAAAAATTAATTGAAACAGCGAAAATAAAGGGGGATTCAATAGTTGAAGTCTGTATTAAGCTAATAACGTATAAAGGGCATTACAGTAATAAAAAGAAGAACACGTCAAAAGTAATATTGTTAAAAAAGATGAAGAGTTAAGAAACAGTGGTACAATTTGAAACGAGACTCGTCAGACCAGGCAACATGTTTCCAGTCGTCAACAGTCCAGTGTTGGAGTTGACGGGCCCAGGCGAGGCGTAAAGCTTTGTGTCGTGCAGTCGTCAAGGGTACACGAGCAGGCCTTCGTCTCCGAAAACCGAGCGAGGTGGCGCAGTGGTTAGCACACTGGACTCGCATTCGGAAGGACGACGGTTCAATCCCGTCTCCGGCCATCCTGATTTAGGTTTTCCGTGATTTCCCTAAATCGTTTCAGGCAAATGCCGGGATGGTTCCTTTGAAAGGGCACGGCCGATTTCCTTCCCAGTCCTTCCCTAACCCGAGCTTGCGCTCCGTCTCTAATGACCTCGTTGTCGACGGGACGTTAAACACTAACCACCACCACCTTCGTCTCCGAAAGCCCATATCGATTATGTTTAGTTGAATGGTTCGCACGCTAACACTTGCTGAAGGCCCAGCATCGAAATCTGCAGCAATTTGTGGAAGGGTTGTACTTCTGTCACGTTGAACGATTCTCTTCAGTCGTCGTTGGTCCCATTCTTGCAGAATCGTTTTCTTTCCGCAGCGATGTCGGAGATTTGATGTTTTACCGGATTCCTAATATTCACAATACACTCGTGAAATGGTCGTAGGGAAAAATCCCCACTTCATCACTACTTCAGGGATGTTGTGTCCCATCGCTCATGCGCCTACTATAACACCACGTTCAAACTCACTGAAATCTTGATAACCTGCCACTGTAGTAGCAGTGACAGATCTAACGACTGCGCCAGACACTTGTTGTCTTATATAGGAGTTGTCAACCGCAGCGCCGTATTTTGCCTGTTTATATATCTCTGTATTTGGATACGCACACCTATACCAGTATCTCTGGCGCTTCAATGTATGATTCATGTGACTCGCCGCAACCTGCAACCACCGTTAACTTATGTCCCCGCCAGCCAGAGCTGGCTGCGGTTATGAATCGTGCTCGTCGTGCTCGTAATGGATTGGCGTTGAGTGGTATTTCTATTGGAAATGTAACTATAGTTCGATGTTTCCCTCGAACTCCAGAACTCCTATGACCGTTATGGCATCCCAGGATCCTTTTCAAGCTCCAGACCTACGCCCTTCGTATCACATTCATCTGTCTCATTGCCTTCTTCCTCTCGCACCGTCTTTCCTATGTTACCATCCACAATACTAGTTCCCATACCTTCTACCCTACCGCAGGTATGCCTCAGTGCTCTGTCGTTTCTCCTCCCCTTTATCTCCTGAACACTGCGGATATGCCCAAACCTCTGCCATCTACCTATCTCCTTCAATATGCTGATGCTACCTCCTACCTTACTCTCTATCCCACCCTTCAACGGTTCCAGCGTTCCCTCCAAACCCACCTAGACCAGTTTACTGCTTGGTGCATCCAGGGGCTCCTCTGGATCAGTCCTTCCAAAACCCAGGTAATCATTAGAGGACATACCACCCCCTCCTTCTGGCTCCATGTTTTTTACCTCACCATCTATGGCCATCCTATCCAACTTACTCCCACCTTGAAATACCTAGGCATCACCCTTGACCGTCACCTCATCTGGACTTCCCATCTCCTTACCATTAAACTCAAAGGCCATAATAGACTCTGCCTCCTGAAACTCCTGTCTGGCCAGACATGGGGATTGTATCCTTCCAACATTCTTCATTCCTACAAATTCTTGACGCGTCCCATCCTTTGTTACACCAGTGTTGTCTGGATCTCTGCTCCTCCTAAATTCTATAAAGCTCTCCAAATCCTTGAACACGCTGCATTCCACTTCACTTTCCGTGTTCATCTCCTGTCCCCCACAAGGATCCTCTGTGACCTCATCCCTTTCCCACCTCTCCTCCTTTTCCTTGAACACATCCGTATCCTCTCCAGCAACTGCCGCCTCGATCCCCCTTACCCCCTGGTGTCTTCTTTCCTTTCCACTCCTTCCCTGCTGCCACACCTCTACCAATGTATCTCGCCCTCTATTTATCTCCACACCCTCCACCTCCTCTCCCAAGGAAACTTCCAGAGTCTTCCCATCCCAGATGATGTGCTTTGCCCCAATATTTACTCCTTTCAACCCTGACCCAACTCTTCCTGTTCCTAGGGCTCCCTCTCCTTTCCCTTGTCCTGCGCTGTTTCCTCCTTCCTACGCCTGCCCCTCCCCCCTGTCCTTTACACTCCTCCTTTCCCAGTCCTTGTGCTCCTTCGTGGGTTGATCCCTTCCCCATCCTCCCTGTGTCCTGCCACTTGATGTGCTGCTGGTTACCCCTTCCACCACCACTCCTCTGAAGACCACCATTCTCTCTCTCCTCTCTCCCTCCTCTTCGACCTCCCCTCCCTTGGCAGACCCTTTCAGTTTTAATCCAGTTACTTTGTCATGTTTTGGTGCTCGCCGTGTGTGTTACATAAGTTTAGTGTGTGTTCAGTGTTGTCGTCCCATACTGTGCACATCTTTTTTTATTGTGCTCTTCATGCTGAGAGTGTTCATGTGATACACCTTCATCGAGTGTCATTTTAATTATATGTGAATTTTATGTAAATGTGCCTCTTCAAACCACCCTTTTTTCTATATTTTAACTCCAACTATTTTCCCCTTCTCATGTGTACAGTACAATAGAGAGTTGGTTGCCACGGATTCTAAAAGACCTTCACAGGATTCGGAAAGTATGTGGCACCAGATGTCTACGCATAGGTTAAACAATTCCCGCAAATTATGGAATGGTGGTTAATGGGCACGCAGCTGGCGCCCAATATGTGTTGGAATGGGCACATATCAGGCAAATCTGCTAGCCGAGACATCAATGTCAGTTCACCAAAATGCCCCTGAAACCACTGTAGCATGATTCTGACCTTCCAACATGGACGGTTATCCAAGTATGAAGCGTTGCAGGACGTCGACAACAATGTTCACGCAGTTCACTACCGTCACGATGCCTTCGATTACCACCACAGATTCCATGGAAGCCGAACTCTATGTACCCCGTAGCATAATTCTACCCTCACCGGCCTGCATCCGTGGCGCGGTAAATGTTTTGTGCAGCTATTTGCCTTGATGACGGCGTGTATGAACTCAGCCAACAACCTGGTGTCGTAAGAAATGCCGTTCATTAGAGAGACGACACGTTTCCATTGGTCCACTAGAAAACTCAGCGACGATGTGCCCATTGCAATCATAATTGACGATGTCATTGGGTCAACACAGGAACATGCAGGAGTCGTGTGATATGGAGCACCATGTTCAAGAATGGCCTTTGAACGGTGTTCTCCGAAAATCTTGCGCCTGCACCAGAATTGTACTCTGTCTTCAGATAGCTACATATCCGGGGTTACAAAGCAGAGGATCCTCCGGCCTCTGCTTATTGACGTGAGACGTGGTCGTCTGCTCTTTATTTCACCATCTTCCAACCACTTTTCGTAAGTGCTCACGACTGTAGTACGCCAACAGACGGCCAGCTTTGCAGTTTCAGAGATTCTCGTATCCAGCCGCAGGACCCTTTGTCAAAATCGCTTATCTCAGTGGATTCCCGCATTGGTGGCCTGTATCTTCGCTATAGTGACTAGCCCATTCATCTCTCTCTTGATTACATTCTTTCCTTACTGCGTCACATGCCCCCGGTGGGCTGTGGCCATAATGTTTTGACTCATCAGTGCATGATTCACATGGCTCGCTGCCACCTGCAACCATTGATAACTCATGTCCTAGCCAGCTGCAGCCGGCCACGGTTATGAATCATGCTTTTAAGGGATTGGCATAGAGTGGTACTTCTATTATCAATGTACAATTTACATGCAACACTGACCATACTAGCGTCTTCCATACTATTCTTTTTACAGTACACAACTGCACCCTACTTCACATCAGTTAGAAAAACACTGATGTAAGCACCCACTATCGATGCTTCACAACAAGTTTTCGCTGAGATAGCGAATATTGTACCGAAATGAATGTGATTTGGAGTTAAAGGTAGGTGAAGTTACTCTCCAGATGTAGTGTTATACTTCCTACAACGTATACTGTACCGAAAATATTGAATCTTGCTTTGATATCACTGCATATACAACAAAATAATCAACGTTCCAAGTAAATTGAACAATTTCCTCGTAAAATCGTTTTACAGTGCATAATTCGCATCAGATGTCTCCATAGGATTTATGAACGGTGACAGGCGATATACGAGGGACATTCTGTAAGTAATGCAACGTATTTTTTTCTAAAAGCAGGTTCGTTTTATTCAGGATTCCCATACACAATATTATTCCCCACTCTTTTGGCCTATTTTTCAACATAATCTCCATTACATGCGACGGCCTTCTGTCACGTCGCTGGGAGGGCCGGTACGCTCGCATGGTACCACTCTGCTGGTGGACGTCTTGCTGCAACAGTAACCTTCCCATCATCCGCGTACTACCTCCCACGTAGTACGTCCTTCCGTGGGTCAAACAGATGGAAGGTGCGAGATCTGGGCTGTAGGGTGGAACAGAAATAATAGTCCAATGAAATTTCGTGAGCTCCTCTCAGGTGCGCAGACGTGTGTGAGGCCGTGCGTTTTGATGGACAAATTCGTTCGCATTTTTGTAGCGACGAACACGCTGTCCGCACGTTCCAACACGGCAGGAGTCATACAGGCTGTGCGCAGTCGCCCATCACGCAGGAGATCGGACAGGTTCGGGCGACCTTGTTGCGATGATGACAGATGCCTCGCCCAACGACTCACCGTGCTTTTGTTCACTGCCAGGTCTCCGTAGACATTTTGCACATTCCTATGAAAATCTGCATTGCGCTGATATTCCGCCAAAAGGAACTCAATGACAGCTCTCTCCCTGAAATGCACTTCCATTACAGACGCCATTTAGAATGTTACGTATAACGCCACCACCGAACGAAACTTCAGGAAATTATAGTGGCTGAAGCGGGAATACTCCACAACGTGGCGCAACAAAATCTACATTTTTCAACCGAAACTGGCCGACAAAAAAAGTGTTCCATTACAGATCGAACGCCCCTTGCACATACAGCCTGTCACTGAATTTTCCCATATATTTTTTGGTGAAATCAACGAATAACGTATCGAAACTAATTAAATTTCCACCTAAAGAAGCGTTGACCCCCTTTCCAGATGTAGGGTTATGCTTTTAAAACGAATACCGACAACACTCAAATGGTTCAAATGGCTCTGAGCACTATGCGACTTAACTTCTGAGGTCATCAGTCGCCTAGAACTTAGAACTAATTAAAACTAACTAACCTAAGGACATCACACACATCCATGCCCGAGGCAGGATTCGAACCTGCGACCGTAGCGGTCACGCGGTTCCAGACTGAAGCGCCTTTAACCGCACGGCCACACCGGCCGGCGACAACACTCAATTTTGCGTTGAAAACATTGAATATCCACTGACTTACCACGTTAAGTTTTCCCCAGATTTCTTCAGTCATTCAGAAAGAATAAGGAATAGCCCCAAAAATTTCGATTAAAAGTTACAGAAATAGCATGTATCGCATTCTGGGTCTCGCTGACGAATAGAGACAGCTGAGTTCTACATACAGTCAGTGTTTGTGGAATGCATTTCGTTATTCTGTCCCCAGAAACAGTATTCTACATATTCCAGAATTGTACAGACGACTAGCACTATTGTCACAGAACTTTACTTATGTGCATGTAAGTTCTTGAAAAACAAGAATCCCTGCTTACTGGCGTGTTGGTCCAGCTCTTTATTGCATCCATTACAGTGTCGCGATTATGTGTTACACGGACTGGACAAACACTTTATAGACTACTGGCCATTAATATTGCTATACCAACAAGAAATGCATATAATTATCGGGTATTCATTGGACAAATATATTATACTAGAACTGACATGTGATTGCATTTTCACGCAATTTGGATGCATAGATCCTGAGAAATCAGTACCCAGAACTACCACCTCTGGCCGTAATAAGGGTCTTGATATGCCTGGGCATTGAGTCAAACAGAGCTTGGATGGCGTGTGCAGGTACAGCTGCCCATGCAGCTTCAACACGATACCACAGTTCATCAAGAGTAGTGACTGGCGTACTGTGACGAGCCAGTTGCTCGGCCACCATTGACCAGACGTTTTCAATTGGTGAGAGATCTGGAGAATGTGCTGGCCAGGGCAGCAGTCGAACATTTTCTGTATCCAGAAAGGCCCGTACAGGACCTGCAACATGCGGTCGTGCATTATCCTGCTGAAATGGAGGGTTTCGCAGGGATCGAATGAAGGGTAGAGCCTCGGGTCGTAATACATCTGAAATGTAACGTCCACTGTTCAAAGTGCCGTCAATACGAACAAGAGGTGACCGAGACGTGTAACCTATGGCACCCCATACCATCACGCCGGGTGATATGCCAGTATGGCGATGACGAATACACGCTTCCAATGTTCGTTCACCGCGATGTCGCCAAACACGGATGCGACCATCATGATGCTGTAAACAGAACCTGGATTCATCTGAAAAAAATGACGTTTTGCCATTCGTGCACCCAGGTTCGCCGTCGGGTACCCCATCGCAGGCGCTCCTCTCTGTGATGCAGCGTCAAGGGTAACCGCAGCCATGGTCTCCGAGCTGATAGTCCATGCTGCTGCAAACGTCGTCGAACTGTTCGTACAGACGGTTGTTGTCTTGCAAACGTCCCCATGTGTTGACTTAGGGATCGAGACGTGGCTGCACGATCCGTTACAGCCATGCGGATAAGATGCCTGTCATCTCGACTGCTAGTGATACGAGGCCGTTGGGATCCATCACGGCGTTCCATATTACCCTCCTGAACCCACCGATTCCATATTCTGCTAACAGTCATTGGATCTCGACCAACGCGAGCAGCAATGTCGCGATACGATAAACCGCAATCGCGATAGGCTACAATTCGACCTTTATCAAAGTCGGAAACGTGATGGTACGCATTTCTCCTCCTTATACGAGACATCACAACAACGTTTCACCAGGCAACGCCGGTCAACTGCTGTTTGTGTATGAGAAAACGGTTGGAAACTTTCCTCATGCCAGCACGTTGTAGGTGTCGCCACCGGCGCCAACCTTGTGTGAATGCTCTTAAAAGCTAATCATTTGCATATCACAGCATCTTCTTCCTGTCTGTTAAATTTCGCGTCTGTAGCACGTCATCTTCGTGGTGTAGCAATTTTAATACCAGTAGTGTAGTACATTAAATGTATTCGCAGTTGCCAATATGAACAACTGTCAGCTTTATAATGGAATGACGACAATTGAATCTGTGTCGTACTGGGACTCCAACCCAGATTTCCCGCTTATCCCGAAAGGTCGCCTTACCATTGAACTAGCCGAGCACGCATAACGGCCAGGCCCAAACCGTCATATCGTTAACCCCGTGTCTACAGGCCGTAGTCGCACATCCATTATGTATGTTTCAGTACAGGGGAGACATTTTACTTGAAAGTTGCTTGCCCAGTGTCGGCCGATAAATACGATACTTCAATGCCTGTGTTACTCGGACGTACGATGCAATGTTCCTTCCGACATGCGTGCTTGTATTAACACAGGCACTGTAATATCGAAAAATCCCTGAAAGGTTGAGAGTGGCCTAAACGTGCAATTTTTGAGTTGGTAGACCATTTATCATCTTTCGTGACTGAAACACACTGACAGTGGAAACAAAAATTCGCAGCACCAAGAAGGAGTTGTGCGTCATAAACGAAAGTTGTCAGGCGCGTTTACACAGCTAAAAGATGATGTCTATCCAGATTTCTCGGCCGGCCGGTGTGGCCGAGAGTCTGGAACCGCGCGACCGCTACGGTCGCAGTTTCGAATCCTGCCTCGGGCATGGATGTGTGTGATGTCTAGGTTAGTTAGGTTTAAGTAGTTCTAAGTTCTAAGCGACAGATCCCAAAACACCGCCATTTGCAACTTTGGTGGTGTCAAGCGAGAGCTCACTGGAGGGCAGGGTGGACGTCTACTGTGTTTTCTGATAAAAGCTGGTTCTGGCTCTGTGGCAGTGATGGCCCTATGTTGGTTAGAAGGAGGCCAGTTGAGGACCTGCAACTGACCTGTCTGCAGCCTAGATATACGTGTCCTACACCTGGAGTTTGGTCTGGGGTGTGATTTCGTGTGACAGCAGGTGCACTCTGTTGGTTATTCCACGTACCCACACTGCAAATCTGTATGTTAGTCTGGTGATTCGACCTGTTATGCTGCCAGTCATGAATGGCACAGCAGAGGGTGTTTTCCAACAGGCTAACGCTCACCCAAATACCGCTGTTGTAACCCAACAGCGTGTCGACATGTTGCCTCGACCTGCTCGGTCACAAGATCTGTGTCCAATTGAGCCCATATGGGTCATCATCAAACAACATCTTCAGCGTCAACCACAAACAGCATTAACCGTCCCTGTATTGACCGACCAACAACAGGCATGAATCTCCATCCCACAAACTGATTTCCAGCACCTATACAACTCAATGCACGAAAGTTGGCATGATTTCATTCAACATTCCAGCAGTTACACTTGTTTTTAACGCAACAACAATGACTTATCTTGCATTTAGAATAGCCTGTGATCTGGCAACGTCAATCACTTAAATATGTTACCTGGACAAAATCCCAAATTTCATTACTCTACATTAACTCTTTTTTGGTGTTGCGATTTATTTTTCCGTCAATGTACACTCAGATGAAAACGCTTCTTACTGAATCAGATGTATGCACACACGTTGAGAGTGCAGAACACTCAATGCGAACTTGCTGATGATGATTTAATGCCACCCAGCAGTCCTTGGGTCATTATGTTAAAGTAAAATTAATAGAGAAGTACTGCATTGGTGTGTCTAGTTTTCCCATTGTACCGTTGGACATTCAGGATATGTCGAAGAATCGATTGTAGTTACCCACTCAGCAAACGAAACATGACAGCAACTATGTAACTGAATTTCATATCCAAGGGTAGACACCTCAGCATCCACACTGCGCACATGACATCAGATGTCTCCATTGGATTTTTAATGGAGATAGCTGACGTGCTTACAGAAAATCGTTGAACGGAGTCGAGTAACATGTGGCAGTACTATCCACTGAATAATCACATTAAGATGTCCACATTTTTTCTACAGATCCAAAACAACAACAAGGAAGCAGAGCTGTAGGCACATTTTTGACGAATACTGGTGTCGGTGGTATAACGGCTTGTTAATCTTTTCAAGAAATGTAATTCTTCCATCCGCTTCTTCTGCACTTTACGCAGCCAAAAAATGACTCAACTCTAACTGTGAAAGATTTTCATCATCATAATCGTAACCATTTGATATGTTTCACGCAATTTCACATGTCTAACGATGCTACATCTCTCATGCTCATTACATTTACATATCTAGCTGTTGATATATCTTTCCATTCTCTGAAAGTATCGGCGTTTTATATCAGAACTTAAACAGTATGCTGCACTAACGTTGTGAACGAGAACAGAACACTGGATCACTGCAATCTCTCTCACACACAGATAATCAATAGAGCAGTATTGAACTGATCAATAATACACACAAACCTTCAGTCACTCCTCCAGTACAGGAAAATGAGCTATAATAGTCCATACAGACATGTTGGTCGCTGTAGCTCAATTGGTATAGTACTAGCGATTGTAGAAGTAGGAGTAGATTCAATATACACCTATCAAAAAAAGTTTTGCATCACGTCGGTTCCGAAAGTTCCGGAACCTGTACAGAAAATTGGAATAAAGATCAACATAAACATCATTTCAGCCCTTTTTATTGCTCATGAAAACCACACATTCCATGTTGTACCACCATACAGCGAGACCTTCAGAGGTGGTGGACCAGATTGCTATACACACCGGTACCTCTAATACCCAGTAGCACGTCCTCTTGCATTGATGCCTGTATTCGTTGTGGCATACTATCCAGAAGTTCATCGAGACACTGTTGGTCCAGATTGTCTCACTCCTCAACGGCGATTCGGTGAAGATCCCTCAGAGTGGTTGGTGGGCCACGTCGTCCATAAACAGCCCTTTTCAATCTATCTCAGGCATGTTCGATAGGATTCATGTCTGGAGAACATGCTGGCCACTCTAGTCGAGCGGTGTCGTTATCCTGAAGGAACTCATTCACAACATCTGCACGATGGGGGCGCGTATTGTCGTGCAAGAAGACGAATACCTCGCCAATATGCTGCTGATATAGTTGCACTATCGGTCGGAGTACGTATCGTACAGCCGTTGCGGCTCCTTCCATGATCACCAGCGGCGCGCATCGGCCCCACATAATGCCACTCCAAAACATCAAGGAACCTCCACCTTGCTACACTCGCTGGACAATGTGTCTAAGGCTTTCAGCCTGACCGGGTTGCTTCCAAACACGTCTCCCACGATTGTCTGGTTGGAGGCATATGCGACACTCATCAGTGAAGAGAACGTGATGCCAATCCTGAGCGGTCCATTCGGCATGCTGTTGGGCCCATCTGTACCGCGCTGCATGGTGTCGTGGTTGCAAAGATGGGCCTCGTCATCGATGTCAGGAGTGAAGTTGGGCATCATGCAGCCTATTGCGCACAGTTTAAGTCATAAGGCGACGTCCTGTGGCTGCACGAAAAGCGTTATTCAGCATGGTGGTGTTGCTGTCAGGTTTCCTCCGAGCCATAATCCGTAGGTAATGGTCATCCATTGCAGTAGTAGCCCTTGGGCGGTCTGAGCGAGAAATGTCATCCAGAGTTCCTGTCTCTCTGTATCTCCTCCATGTCCGAACAACATCGCTTTGGTTCACTCCGAGACGCCTGGACACTTCCCTTGTTGAGAGCACTTCCCTCGCACAAAGTAACAATGCGGACGCGATCGAACCGCGGTATTGAACGTCTAGGCATGGTTGAACTACAGACAACACGAGCCGTGCACCTCCTTCCTGGTGGAATGACTGGAACTGATCGGCTGTCGGAACCCCTCCGTCTAATAGGCCATGCTCATGCGTGGTTGTTTACATCCTTGGGTATGTCTAGTGACACGTCTGAACAGTCAAAGGGACTGTGTCTGTGATATAATATCCAAATTCAACGTCTATCTTCAGGAGTTCGTGGAACTGGGGTGACGCAAAACTTTTTTTGATGTGTGTATTTAAAAAGTAGGTCTCATGGCGAATTCAGATTTGCAGTATGTTCCCAACTAGTTCTAGGATTCAAAATCAGCCGTGCTACAGTGATCCACACATAGTTTTGATGGATGACTATTATTTTTTAACTAACACCGATTTTTGCTGCACGTATGCCTTGGTGTGATGGAAATATGATATCGATGTAGGCGAAACGCTTAACTCGTACCATCCTTCCTATAAACAGAATGTGATCTAATGTCCTGGCTACCACAGCATTTTTAAGTGATTCTTCACACAAACTGTATCTGGTTTACATTGTACGTAGAACATCCAATATTTCCAGCTGATTTCTATCCACCACTCACCCGTAGCGTCCAGGCTTACTATTGATCCACAATATATCGGAAATGCACACAGTACTTTTGCCTGACAAGCTGCGTGATACACACATAACTGTTTTCAGACTTTGATTTTCCTCTATATCCATCACAGACACCATCACATACTGCAGCAATGAATGTGGTGTTACGCTCTACAACGTTAAATGTGTTGTTATAGGATAGTCATCATATCGAGAGTTCGCGAAGATACATGGCTTCCTGTCCTGAAAGTACTCCTGTCAGATTATAACTGATATCAGAATTCAGCACATACAGGGTGTTACAAAAAGGTACGGCCAAACTTTCAGGAAACATTCCTCACACACAAAGAAAGAAAATATGTTATGTGGACATGTGTCCGAAAACGCTTACTTTCCATGTTACATCTACATCTACATCTATACTCCGCGAGCCACCTTACGGTGTGTCGCGGAGGGTATTTATTGTACCACTATCTGATCCCCCCTTCCCTGTTCCATTCACGAATTGTGCGTGGGAAGAACGACTGCTTGTAAGTCTCCGTATTTGCTCTAATTTCTCGGATCTTTTCGTTGTGATCATTACGCGAGATATATGTGGGCGGTAGTAATATGTTGCCCATCTCTTCCCGGAATGTGCTCTCTCGTAATTTCGATAATAAACCTCTCCGTATTGCGTAACGCCTTTCTTGAAGTGTCCGCCACTGGAGCTTGTTCAGCATCTCCGTAACGCTCTCGCGCTGACTAAATGTCCCCATGACGAATCGCGCTGCTTTTCGCTGGATCATGTCTATCTCTTCTATTAATCCAACCTGGTAAGGGTCCCATACTGATGAGCAATACTCAAGAATCGGACGAACAAGCGTTTTGTAAGCTACTTCTTTCGTCGATGAGTCACATTTTCTTAGAATTCTTCCTATGAATCTCAACCTGGCGCCTGCTTTTCCCACTATTTGTTTTATGTGATCATTCCACTTCAGATCGCTCCGGATAGTAACTCCTAAGTATTTTACGGTCGTTACCGCTTCCAATGATTTACCACCTATGGCATAATCGTACTGGAATGGATTTCTGCCCCTATGTATGCGCATTATATTACATTTATCTACGTTTAGGGAAAGCTGCCAGCTGTCGCACCATGCATTAATCCTCTGCAGGTCCTCCTGGAGTACGTACGAGTCTTCTGATGTTGCTACTTTCTTGTAGACAACCGTGTCATCTGCAAATAGCCTCACGGAGCTACCGATGTTGTCAACTAAGTCATTTATGTATATTGTAAACAATAAAGGTCCTATCACGCTTCCCTGCGGTACTCCCGAAATTACCTCTACATCTGCAGATTTTGAACCGTTAAGAATGACATGTTGTGTTCTTTCTTCTAGGAAATCCTGAATCCAATCACAAACCTGGTCCGATATTCCGTAAGCTCGTATTTTTTTCACTAAACGTAAGTGCGGAACCGTATCAAATGCCTTCCTGAAGTCCAGGAATACGGCATCAATCTGCTCGCCAGTGTCTACGGCACTGTGAATTTCTTGGACAAATAGGGCGAGCTGAGTTTCACATGATCTCTGTTTGCGGAATCCATGTTGGTTATGATGAAGGAGATTTGTATTATCTAAGAACGTCATAATACGAGAACACAAAACATGTTCCATTATTCTACAACAGATTGACGTAAGCGAAATAGGCCTATAATTATTCGCATCTGATTTATGACCCTTCTTGAAAATGGGAACGACCTGCGCTTTCTTCCAGTCGCTAGGTACTTTACGTTCTTCCAGCGATCTACGATAAATTGCTGATAGAAAGGGGGCAAGTTCTTTAGCATAATCACTGTAGAATCTTAAGGGTATCTCGTCTGGTCCGGATGCTTTTCCGCTACTAAGTGATAGCAGTTGATTTTCAATTCCGATATCGTTTATTTCAATATTTTCCATTTTGGCGTCCGTGCGACGGCTGAAGTCAGGGACCGTGTTACGATTTTCCGCAGTGAAACTGTTTCGGAACACTGAATTCAGTATTTCTGCCTTTCTTCGGTCGTCCTCTGTTTCGGTGCCATCGTGGTCAACGAGTGACTGAATAGGGGATTTAGATCCGCTTACCGATTTTACATATGACCAAAACTTTTTAGGGTTCTTGTTTAGATTGTTTGCCAATGTTTTATGTTCGAATTCGTTGAATGCTTCTCTCATTGCTCTCTTTACGCTCTTTTTCGCTTCGTTCAGCTTTTCCTTATCAGCTATGATTCGACTACTCTTAAACCTATGATGAAGCTTTCTTTGTTTCCGTAGTACCTTTCGTACATGATTGTTATACCACGGTGGATCTTTCCCCTCGCTTTGGACCTTAGTCGGTACGAACTTATCTAAGGCGTACTGGACGATGTTTCTGAATTTTTTTCCATTTTTGTTCCACATCCTCTTCCTCAGAAATGAACGTTTGATGGTGGTCACTCAGATATTCTGCGATTTGTGCCCTATCACTCTTGTTAAGCAAATATATTTTCCTTCCTTTCTTGGCATTTCTTATTACACTTGTAGTCATTGATGCAACCACTGACTTATGATCACTGATACCCTCTTCTACATTCACGGAGTCGAAAAGTTCCGGTCTATTTGTTGCTATGAGGTCTAAAACGTTAGCTTCACGAGTTGGTTCTCTAACTATCTGCTCGAAGTAATTCTCGGACAAGGCAGTCAGGATAATGTCACAAGAGCTCATTTTATTACTTCTCTTCAAATCACATTGTTCATGGAATGGAAACACACAGCAACAGAACGTACCAGCGTGACTTCAAACACTTTGTTACAGGAAATGTTCAAAATGTCCTCAGTTAGCGAGGATACATGCATACACCCGTCGTCGCATGGAATAGCTGATGCGCTGATGCAGCCCTGGAGAATGGCGTATTGTATCACTGCCGTCCACAATACGAGCACGAAGAGTCTCTACATTTGGTACCGGGGTTGCGTAGACAAGACCTTTCAAATGCCCCCATAAATCAAAGTCAAGAGGGTTGAGATCAGGAGAGCGTGGAGGCCATGGAATTGGTCCGCCTCTACCAATCCATCGGTCACCGAATCTGTTGTTGAGAAGCGTACGAACACTTCGACTGAAATGTGCAGGAGCTCCATCGTGCATGAACCACATGTTGTGTCGTACTTGTAAAGGCACATGTTCTAGTAGCACAGGTAGAGTATCCCGTATGAAATCATGATAACGTGCTCCATTGAGCGTAGGTGGAAGAACGTGGGGCCCAATCAAGACATCACCAACAATGCCTGCCCAAACGTTCACAGAAAATCTGTGTTGATGACGTAATTGCACAATTGCGTGCGGATTCTCGTCAGCCCACACATTTTGATTGTGAAAATTTACAATTTGATCACGTTGGAATGAAGCCTCATCCGTTAACAGAACATTTGCACTGAAATGAGGATTGACACATTGTTGCATGAACCATTCGCAGAAGTGTACCCGTGGAGGCCAATCAGCTGCTGATAGTGCCTGCACACGCTGTACATGGTACGGAAACAACTGGTTCTCCCGTAGTACTCTCCATACAGTGACGTGGACAACGTTACCTTGTACAGCAGCACCTTCTCTGACGCTGACATTAGGGTTATCGTCAACTGCACGAAGAATTGCCTCGTCCATTGCAGGTGTCCTCGTCGTTCTAGGTCTTCCCCAGTCGCGAGTCATAGGCTGGAATGTTCCGTGCTCCCTAAGACGCCGATCAATTGCTTCGAACGTCTTCCTGTCGGGACACCTTCGTTCTGGAAATCTGTCTCGATACAAACGTACCGCGCCACGGCTATTGCCCCGTGCTAATCCATACATCAAATGGGCATCTGCCAACTCCGCATTTGTACACATTGCACTGACTGCAAAACCACGTTCGTGATGAACACTAACCTGTTGATGCTACGTACTGAGGTGCTTGATGCTAATACTGTAGAGCAATGAGTCGCATGTCAACACAATCACCGAAGTCAACATTACCTTCCTTCAATTGGGCCAACTGGCGGTGAATCGAGGAGGTACAGTACATACTGACGAAACTAAAATGAGCTCTAACATGGAAATTGAGCGTTTCCGGACACATGTCTACATAACATCTTTTCTTTATTTGTGTGTGAGGAATGTTTCCTGAAAGTCTGGCCGTACCGTTTTGTAACACACTGTATAACAGCAATGTTCGATTCTGGAGTGCTAATAGAGTTACTGGATTACAGTGCGTAGACCATCAAAGAATAATGAAACTATACATAATCAATGGGAATACCATGCAGTGAACTCAGTTTCGGAAACCTGACACATGTCAGCAAAACCATCCAATGTATGATATCCTTACATGTAGGGAGTTCATGGAAATTCTGGAAAACTCTTATAGAACTCATTCAACAGAAAACTTCAGAAGTCTCTGCTATAAATTTCTAGCACTCTATTGACATGTGACATTCCAACACAGTATACCACTGAGCAGGGTAACGGTGTTTACATGATGTCGCCCTGTGCAGTGCTACGTGTGCCCTTGTCTCCAGAGGCAGTTCCAGTGCAACAGCTGTGTGCTCAGCCTCACCACCACAGCCCTCACCTCCCACCACACAGCCCCTGGTAAGATGCGTATGATGGGTGGGTTTCATAGCCACATATATCATCATTAGTTTCCTGCAATGAAGCGAATAAAGTGTATTAGTAAAGAGGGAGAAGAAGCTGGCTACAGCAAAATGATGCAACTGCTGAAGCAGGATCTGTGAACAGAAACTTTTTGGACTCGTGTGTGTGTGTGTGTGTGTGTGTGTGTGTGTGTGTGTGTGTGTGTGTGTGTGTGTGCGGTTGGGTTCGTGTCAGTATGTATTGAAAAGTCCCCTTAGAAAAATTTATGAATTACTGTGCTGATATACCTCTTACATTATTTGATCTTCAAACAGCGGAGCAGAACTGAACGTACTCAGACATTTCTCTCTTTACTTATTCTGATCAACACTAAACTGACACACAATATATTTAGCGCAACGCAAGCTGACTTTCAATAATCTCTACAAAAGAATGGCCCTGACTAACAATAACCTATACCTTTCATGTATCACTTACCTCACAAAAATCTTCTTTACTCGAACTACTGCAATGCAGCGAGCGCCAATACTGCCAGCTAAATAAAAGATTCTAACTACAGAAGTCACTAACTACTGATAGGCATAGTTAGCAAATGAAAGATTTCGACAGAAACAAACAATGTATTTACCTTAATAGTGTTCAAAAGTCATTATATATATATATATATATATATATATATATATATATATATATATATATATATATATCTCTCAGTTCATGACATCCAGTCTTACAAATTTAATGTCTCTGATGGACACCGCCCAGATCATCCGCTCTCAAAACTCCGCCATCTCACTCCCCACATCCACCACTGCTAGCGGCTCACCTCCAACTGCGCAACGCTACGCGCTGTTAACAGCCAACAGCCCAACACTACAATAGCAAACTCCAACAATGCAAACCAGCCACAGACTTCACACAGCACAGCCAGTGGTTTTCATATAGAGCGCTACATGCCGTTACCAACATAAAAACCTAAACAGCCTACTTACGGTACGTGTGTTTTAATGATCGGAAATGTTATAGATTTTATTTGTGATAATTCTTTCCATATGTTACAGATGGTGATGACAGCGAGCTGCTCCCACTCCTGGATAAACCTTATGAGGCCTTATAGATGGAGCAAATCATGACCACATAGGCAGGAGGGGTGGATGAGGCTGTAAAGCCACCATGACTGATCATGGAAGAATATGTCGGCAAGTATCAGTCAAATGGTTCAAATGGTTCTGAGCACTTTGGGACTCAACTGCTGAGGTCATTAGTCCCCTAGAACTTAGAACTAGTTAAACCTAACTAACCTAAGGACATCACAAACATCCATGCCCGAGGCAGGATTCGAACCTGCGACCGTAGCGGTCTTGCGGTTCCAGACTGCAGCGCCTTTAACCGCACGGCCACTTCGGCCGTCTAAGTATCAGTCCATATTCCATACACGGTGGACATTTCATAAATAATGCACACTAACTTTTTGTTACTTATACGTTAATTGTTTTCAGTACCCCCTTACAGTCCTTCAGTATAGTTTCTCTGCTCCTCTATGAGTGAATCCCAACGCCTCGGAAGCTGTATTATTCTATTCAGGACAACACTTCTCCATCAGTCGAATTACTCACGTAACGGTGGTAGAAAGCCCTTCCAGAGAAAGATAACGACGTTCACGCACTTTTTTTTCCAACTTCGAGAACAAGCGGAAGTCTGGTGGACTCATGTCCGGACTGTAGTGAGGATGCGGCATTCGCGCAGTTTTTGACCTACAACATTGCTGATATGTGGGCGAACATTGTCGTGGAGAATGAGTGAAAGAAGTTGCGATAGTGCACTACTGTGACATTCGTTCCACATGGGACTATCTGTCATGATGATTTCTTGGTGATCATAAGGAAAAATCATCACTTGCTTGAAGTTTGATCGAGACGGTCGAAATTATTTTGATCGTAGGGAATCTGAAGTTCTCCACTCACTGGACTATGATACGACAGCGGTTCAAAGTCGCTAATCCGTGATTCACGAGCAGCGACAATTCGACGCTAGAATCTTTGACCTTCACGGTCGAATCGTTGTTTGGTTGGATGGCTGATTTGGGGGAGGGGACCAAACAGCGAGGTCATCGGTCCCTTAGAATTAGGGAAGGATGGGGAAGGAAGTCGGCCGTGCCCTTTCAAAGAAACCATCCCGGCGTTTTCCTGAAGTGAATTTTGGAGATTACGGAAAACATAAATCAGGATGGCCGGACGCGGATTTGAACCATCGTCCTCTCGAATACAAGTCCACCTCGCTCAGTAATCGTTGTTTGAACAAGGTTGTAATGTCCAGGAGTATCTGCTTCGCTTCAGCAGTCACACAGTGTGGGACCCATCTCGCAGAAATTTTTCTCATTCAAATCATTTGTCATAGTATGGAATACTAATGTTGAGAAAATTCTCGTGGCTTCACAGAGTTCCTCACAAGCAGTCCTGCGATCTTCTTCTAGAGCATCTGCCACAAGTTTCACACTTCGTTCATCTGTGAACGTTTTTGACTTTCCGGTTATTCGATGATCGTCTATGCTCATACGACCACCACGAAAACTATTAACTCAACGTGAAACTGCACTAAGGTCCACTGTAAACTCATCACAAACTTCACTTATAGAGTCGATGTCTACCTCTCGCTAATTTTATATTAGATTACACAGCGAAAAAACCAAAACATGTGTTTCTTCCTCAAGCTCCCACCTACATCTGACGTAATTTTCATTGTTGTTGCATCAGACAATCCACAGTAATACCAATCTGTGCATTATTTATGAAATGTCTCTCGTATCTGCTGTTGTTTAGAATTACACTACATAACACTTATCTGACTTTCAGGAATTTAGATGAGTGGATTCTAGAACCAGTGCCTGTACCCATACCATCGTGAGCTCCAGAACTAACACTAGGGCCAGCTGAGGGGGGATTGTCCATTCTCACCCAGGAAATCGTTAGACTGTTGGCCGACTCTGAAGGCATGCTACCGTGAGTAAAAATTCATATGCATCTCTCATTAAAAGTACACGTACAAAAGAAAATGTCGCTCAGACAATGCTGGTCTTTTTCTATGTATATTAGATGATGAGTTGCTGCGCTGGAGTCCAGAATCAGCGCCCATACCCGAGCCATTACATGCACCTCAGCCTGCACCCAGACTGTCATGAGCATCACAACCGTCACGAAGCAGCTCCAGAAGAGCTAATTATAATAGTAATCAGCAGCAGCCCCTCAGCCTGCCATGACAGCAAAAGCAATGAGGTGTACCAGGTATGTAATGCCACAGGATTATCATTTAAAGTGATCAGGGATGAACTTGGAAATAGCATCTTTTATGCCCAGATAGCAAACTCGGCTGCTTATCAAGGTCCAGTCCTGTTTCTCAATACATATAAACGTGTTTGAGAATGGGACATTCTCAAGATCCTTAATGACCTAGATATCCTGCCGTAAACGACAATGCCACATTATGTTCCAACTCTGAAATGACGAATAATGCTGTTTTCGTTACAGCGCCCACACATTTGTGAGGACAGGATGTGTGATATTGAGGGGCACACCAAACCCAAGATACCGATCAGATTCTCTGAATTTGAAGAACAAGAGTCAGGTAAATCTCTGAAAAGGGTTCAATGGTTGGAGATTGGCGCATTTTTATTCTTTTTTATTTTTCTTGGCAAGTTCCGTAGAACCAAATTGAGGAGCAAATCTCTGTGGTCGTGGAACGATTCAGTACATGAAATTAACATAGATAACGTAAAATATAGATGAGTTGTATCCAAATGACGACCTGCAAGTATATATTACCATAACCAACAATATAACACAGGATGAGGAGTGCTAGTTCTGCAGGTTTCGCAGGAGAGCTTCTGTAAAGTTTGGAAGGTAGGAGACGAGATACTGGCAGAAGTAAAGCTGTGAGGACGGGGCGTGAGTCGTGCTTGGGTAGCTCAGTTGGTAGAGTACTTGCCCGCGAAAGGCAAAGGTCCCGAGTTCGAGTCTCGGTGCGGCACACAGTTTTAATCTGCCGGGAAGTTTTAATATAACACAGGAATTTGCTCAATTTTTTCCAGGAACTCACAGACATAATGGAAGGAGTGATCCGCGAGTAAGTTTTTCAGTTTTGACTTGAATGTGCGAGGACTGTTGCTAAAATCTTTCAGATCTTGTAATAGTTTATTGAAAATGATGCTGCAGAACACTGCACGCCTTTCTGCTCAAGAGTCAAGGAAGTGCGATCCAAATGCATACTGGATTTCTTCCTAGTATCAACTGGGTGAAAGCTATTAGTTCTTGGGAATAAGCTCATCTTGTTAACAACAAACGACGTAAAAGAAAATATATATTGAGAGGCCAATGATAGAATTTCCAGACTCCATAACAATGGTTGACAAGAGGATCGAAAACTTACGTCACATATTGCTCGAACTGCCCATTTCAGAAACAAAAATACCCTTAGGGAATGGGAAGGGTTACCTAAAATATAATGCCTTATGTCATAAGCGAATGAAATCAAGTAAAGTATACTAATTTTCGAGTTGGACCCTCTCTTATCGCAGATACTGTTCTGTTGGCAAATATAGCAGCATTCAGTTTTTGAACAAGATCCTGAACATGGTCTTCCATGACAGTTTACTATCTATCTGAACACCTAGAAATGTGAACTGTTCACACTCACTAATCATATGTAGTATACTTATGATCCATTAAGTGGGTGTTCTTCCTTTACGCCTCTTCAGAGAGTTATAGCTAATAAAGCATCTACTATTAATGTGAAAAATTCTGATAACGCTTGCTTTACTTCGTCTCTTCCGACTTGTTAGAAGAATTGTGGAACATGCAGAACCTATCCGTAAATGCTACTTGCATGATGTTAATGGATATCAAACATCATAGAACTGAATTCTCCATCATACTCCAGAACGTTGTAAAATTTGAGAGGCAGATACAGCATACCGACTCATCTGTATGGTCAGCAGAAGAAGAAAGGCTAGTTTGATACGCACGGTGTGCAGAAGAAGAAGAAGATCGAGCATAAGGTTATCGGACCTCCCATTAATCTCACTCGCAAATTAACGCAAAGAACGTGATGATATGTTTATCATCACTGCTGGTGCTAAGCAGCATCATTGCAAAAACATACACCACCTTATGTCCACCCAATTCAATGTACATGCTTGCGCATGATATATTTGTTTTGGATGCCTGAATACCGTTTTTATAAATGTTTAACTGACATAAATGAAGAGGTATAGCTCCACCCACGATCCGGTATGTGTAGAGATGGCTATTGATGCAAAAAAGTTCTTAAAGACTAAGAAATTCACCCACAAGTAGTGATTACCATTAGTAGTGTATGATGACTTAGAGTGTTTTTTCGATCATGTGGCAGGATATGAAGGTGATGCTACTGCTTTGCATACAACTCTCACAGAACGTTGAATGCTATTTGTTGCAGCGTATCAGGTTGTGTGTTCACATGAGTCAAATCGTAATTATTTTAAATACTATAATGTGTAAAATCTTGCAAAATGATTGTTCTCCGAGCTTCAAACGCTTGCAGGGCAAGTCGATGAACTCTGAGTTCAATCGAAATATGATAAATCTATTAAATGCCATATTTATGGGCTGTTGTCGACAAATACCAACAAAACACCACGTTTAGATCACTGGCATTTAACCAGTAAATTTCAGGATGGAACATACGTTGCATGTAACCTGAAATACAAACTCTCGCATCACATACCCATGTTTTTCCATTCAGACTTTTACATTTAGATTTTAGGTGGTTTCTCTCATTATTTCAAAGTAAAAGTCAGGGTGGTTCCTTGGAAGAGGCCGCAGCTAATTTCCCAGGCCAGTGCGAGCTTGTGCTCCATCACAAAACGACGTTGTTGCCGTCAGAACACTAATCTGTAGTATTCCTTTCTTCCCCATTTCCAGCATGTTCCTGACAGTCTGAGTTCCACCATTCAGTTCCTTTCAACTAATGTACCTAGAACGTATTCGATAAGAAACACTTGGCACTCAATAATCCTGGAAAATGAAGAAGGGAGAATAGAGATTAACGCTCTATTGACTTTGAGATCATTAGAGAACGAGGACACATTCTGTTTGTGGAAGGAAATCGGCCGCATTCTCTTCATAGGCGCCATCTCGCCAATTTTTTCATCCATTTTCGTACTGCTCTCAAACAATACCACGAGTTCCACTGAGATTAACTTCCCGTCTCGACAGACTAGTCACCAGCAGATAGGTTTCGGGGACTCATCCAATGAAACACTGCGAAGGCAGGAAGGAACGTCGGGGTTTAATGTTCCGCTGATAACGAGATCACTGGAGATGGAGCACGAGCTCACAAAGAGAATTTGCCTTAAGTGGTCTAGGAAAACCGCAAAAAAATCTAAATCTGCATGATCATGCTGGGATTTGGCCTCTTTCATGATTTCCTTACATTACTGCAAGCAAATGCCAGCAATGGATCCTGTTTAAAGGACATGAACGATTTCCTTCCCTACCTTCCCCTAATCTGAGCGTGTGCTTCGTCTCTGATGACATGTTAAACCCTGTTGTGACTTCCCTTGCACGCTTCGTGGTTCTTTAGTGGATATCGAAGTGAGGAATAGATGCCGTTCATGAACAGAGAATTCAGGTATTAATTTATTCTACATATAATATCACATAGTAAAAATAATATATAACTTTGTCGCTGAAGTTGCAACGTCAGCTGCTAACAGTAAAGTTGGACGTAGAAATACGTACAGGTGCAAAATCTGTCATTCTTCAATACAACGTCTATTCAGAAGATGCCGGGTTCTGGCCACTGTGAAAGTCTGTGTATGTTATTCAACTGGCAAACACAGATTTGAAGGTGCAGCCGACCGGATAGTGGTCGTTACTAGAAACCCTATGCTTCCCTCAATTCCATTATCTGGGTTAACTTCTTGCCGAGGTCACCAGTGTTCTTCCTTTTCTATTGTCATCATTCAGATCAGAATTCTCTCATGAGGACTGTTAGTACATCCATCCACTTTGTTATGGTTCAGCTCCTCTGTGGCGGAATCCAAACCAAACCAAGTCGCCGTCTAACTCAAAATAAAGGAGACTTCATGAGTAAGTAAACATGGTTCCAGAATAAAATCCTGTGAACCATATGTGTTACACAAAGTTTATTGTTGTTTATTTATGGCTCCCATCTACAAACACAAGGGGTGATCAAAACGTTTCCGTTCGAAGGCCGTGAGCAGAGGCAATCATCTCACCAAACCACCATGCTGGAGACACCCAATTGGTAAAACACTGTATCCTGCTGAATGAATAAGTCCATAACTGCCTGTTATACTCTACTGGACATTAAAATTGCTACACCACAACGATGACGTGCTACAGACGCGAAATTTAACGGACAGGAAGAAGATGCTGTGATACGCAAAAGGTTAGCTTTTCAGAACATTCACACAAGGTTGGCGCCGGTGGCGACACCTACAACGTGCTGGCATGAGGAAAGTTTCCAACCGATTTCTCATACACAAACAGCAGTTGACCGGCGTTGCCTGGTGAGACGTTGTTGTGATGCCTCGTGTAAGGAGGAGAAATGCGTACCATCTCGTTTCCGATTTTGATAAACGTCGGATTGTAGCGTATCGCGATTAGGTAATATGGAACGCCGTGCTGGATCCCAACGGCCTCGTATCACTACCAGTCGAGATGACAGGCATCTTATCCGCATGGCTGTAACGGATCATGCAGCCACGTCTCGATCCCTGAGTCAACAGATGGGGACGTTTGCAAGACAACAACTATCTGCACGAACAGTTCGACGACGTTTGCAGCAGCATGGACTATCAGCTCGGAGACCATGGCTGCGGTTACCCTTGACGCAGCATCACAGACAGGAGCGCCTGCGATGGTGTACTCAACGACGCACCTGGGTGCACGAATGGCAAAACGTTATTTTTTCGCATGAATCCAGGTTCTGTTTACAGCATCATGACGGTCGCATCCGTGTTTGGCGACATCGCAGTGAACGCACATTGGAAGCGTGTATTCGTCATCGCCATACTGGCGTTATCACCCGGCGTGATGGTACGGGGTGCCATTGGTTACACGTCTCGGTCACCTTTGAACAGTGGACGTTACATTTCAGATGTGTTACGACCCGTGGCTCTACCCTTCATTCGATCCCTGCGAAACCCTCCATTTCAGCAGGATAATGCACGACCGCATGTTGCAGGTCCTGTACGGGCCTTTTTGGATACAGAAAATGTTCGACTGTTGCCCTGACAAGCACATTCTCCAGACCTCTCACCAATTGAAAACGTCTGGTCAATGGTGGCCGAGCAACTGGCTCGTCACAATACTCCAGTCACAACTCTTGATACACTGTGGTATTGTGTTGAAGCTGTATGGGCAGCTGTACCTGTATACGCCATCCAAGCTCTGTTTGACTCAATGCCCAGGCGTCTCACGGCCGTTATTACGGCCAGAGGTGGTTGTTTTGGGTGCTGATTTTTCAGGATCTATGCACTCAAATTGCGTGAAAATGCAATCACATGTCAGTTCCAGTATATTATATTTGTCCAATGAATATCCGTTTATCATCTGCATTTCTTCTTGATGTAGCAATTTTAATGGCCAGTAGTGTATATCCTCGTCGGACTGGAATCATCTACCATTCGAGGCCTTATATAAGGGACCGAAGACGAGATAATCACATGGAGATCAGGACTCTAGGACGGATGCTAGGCGTAACTGCCGCGATAAGACATTTGCTATACAGGGTCGTTCGTTACCTCGAAGCAGCAGCAACCCTTGTCGCGCACCATTCCACAAGGATGATTTTCGACAGGCGTGCTGCCCCATACGCATCGTACGGATGTCTACCGGTGTTTGTCCTTCAGCAGCCGGGAAAAGAAAAACAGCACGCTGGTCCTTTTTCGACGCATTTGGTAATAGCGTCACCATAGTTCACGTTTCCGAATTTACCGCACGCACGTGGGGAAGACACGAATGCTATGCGATACATGTGGTAGCTTGTTTCAGAGTGATTTTTTGTCAAGATTTGTGAAATATTGCCACAGATTTTATCACATATAATTTATTCATTCATGTCAACCTCATTCCGTGAAACTTCAGAGAGTGTTACTAACACTACTCCCTCAGTCATTAATATTAGCCAATGTCTGTGAAAATTGCGTCAGAAAGAAGCATCCACGTGACTGAAACGAGCTTTATTTCACAAGTTACATATGCGTACGTGACAGTACATAAATACACTGTCCAGTCACATTAATGTGACCATAAGGCTGAATAACCACCTTTTGCAGCGCAGACCCCTTCGAGATATGCAGGAAGAGAGTCAGTGAAGTTCTACAGGGATGTGGAGCCATGCCGACTCCAATGCCATGACCAGCTGCAGTAGGATTTTCAGTTGAGGATAGATGGCGAGTACAGCATGACCCACTTGGTTCCACACATTCTCTACTGTGTTTAAATCCGGGAAGTTTGGTGGCCAGGGGAGTACGATGTGATACATTGCATTGTCTTGCTGGTAGATGCCATCGTGCCAAGGGAAAACAAACTGCATATAGCGGTGGACGTGGTCTCCATGGATAGGCACATACTAGTATGGACCCACTGTGTCTTCCAGAATGATGATATCACCCGGAGTATGCCACGAGAACATTCCCCAGACCATAACGCAGTGAATAAACCAGGCGCCTGCTGTGGAACCCATGGAGGTAGAATAAGGGGAGATGGCGCTACAGACTTACGCTGTGCGTTGTTTTGAAGCCAGTGGGCGGGGCCAGCCGCCATCTTGGATCCCCCAAAACATAAACAGACGAGTGTTTACAATTGCTTCTTGTTCGTTATTTCTGCCGTGTGCACGCGACATTTGTTTTATATAGTAAATGTTACACTGTTTAAGTAAACAACACAGCATAAAGAACGCAACTTCAAATGTTTTTCTGGTCTTAAATGCGTATTCGATACAGTAATAAGACACGAAAATATGACGCTTCTGGCCTCAGTACTGTAATTCCTTTTTGTTTATACACTTCAAATACCCGAGAAGAGAAGTATGTGATATGAAAAGCGTGCTTTCGTAATCCACTTCTATTCACTTTCATTGTGTTTGTGTCGATAATTGATAAAGCCAGAACTCCAAAAGCAATGATTGATAGTTTAGAGGCACCGATTTGTATTCGTTGCATTTTCAAGTCAAATGCAAATTTTAAATGTTCAAGTTTGCAAGAAACTTACCTTATTTCCTTTGGTGTCCCATAGATGTATGCAGGGATGGTATAAACAAGCCAGCTGGCATGTCAACAAAGTGAAAGATTCATTAAATTACCAAGGAAAAGAACTGAATTTACGATTGTCAGGCCCATTGTAGTTGACACATCTGCTTTGTATTTAAATTGTACCTAACAAGTGACGTTCAGGGTGGCAAATAACAGCAACAGAAATTTACAGAGTAACACGACAACACAGTGATTAATGTAATGATCTAAATACCCTGGACTTAGGTAGGGAACTTTGCTTTAACAAATATGTAATCCTTTAAGTACTTATAATTTAACCACAGTAACAGGTGTTACACACATTTTACTGAAGATTTAAGTAACTACATGTAGTTACATTACTTTTATATTAAACTGCATTTTAAAACATTAGTCCCCATTTCCAGGATATTTCTTGCCAGGACTTTTCAGTTACTTGGGAATAACCAAACAATGAAAACCAAGTGTATTCAAGTGTATTGCTCACCTCCAGAGAGCTCTTCGCTTTGGATTGATAGGAAATCTAAAGTCAAATCACAGAAATAAAACCGTACTGTAAAACTTTACAGTGGATCAGAATTTCAAGTATATATAAGAAAGTAGCTCTTAAATAAGTCCACTTACGAATGAAATGTGATTTGTTTAAACTTTAGACTACAATCAAAACTTTATGTGCACCCGTAAGCGACACAAGCCGACATGTTTTATCTAAACACTTCACGACTACACGGAATCAAACCACCAGAAGCGAATGTTTTGGGGTAGCTAACATGGCGGATCTTCACTTGGGTCGGCTTCAAGTTTGTGACGTGATGACAACTCCTCTTATTTTTACCTCCATGGTGGAACCCATACGCAGCAACGTACGCTGAACGGTCGTTGAGGACGCGCTCCTGGTAGCACCTTGGTTCATATGGGCATCAGTAGCACATCTGTTCGCACGTACACATCTCAGTAGCTTTCGTTCACGCCTGACATTTATGGCCCTAGGTACACTACAGCCGCCGCGGCGCCGGTTTTCGATAGCACCATTTTGCTATTAACGGTATACTTTAACCACAGTGACACGTGAAAAGTCCTTCGGAAATGTGTCCACCCTTGACCCGCAAGTCAACGATAATGCCCTTTTGGACGTCAGATAAATCGCTCTGTTTCCGCATAACGACAACGACTGCATTATTTCCCGCTTCTCCCCCAACACACTTTATACAGGGTGTTTCCGTAAGAGCGTGCAAAAATTTAACAGGCCGTAGAGGATGCTCCACTGAGTAATTTGAGGTAGGAACCAAGAGAAGTCAGCTTAAGGAGATAATAGGAATAAAATCATATTACTGTGTACTTTTTTATTTACATCAGTTACAGTTAACTGCAAATACTACCACTGAAACAATAAACGTGTCATTTGTACTGTATCTTACAAAATACGCTGAAACTGACGGCCATCAAACTCAATGCAAACATGACATCGGCGAACAAGGTACTGACGCACCCTGAAAATATCCCTGGTGTGTTTCGAATCACAGCACAGGCAGCTTCAATTCCTGGCACCTAATTCCACCTCTATATCCAGTGGGGTCTCATACACAAGTGATTTCAGGTATCCTCATAGGAAATAATCAAGTGGAGTCAGGTCAGATGACCTCGCAGCCCGTGAAATAGACCCCCCTCCCCTCCCCTCCAATCCAGCGACCAGGAAATATAGAAGTGAGATAGTTGCGGACATCCATAATGAAGTGAAGGGGTGCACCTCATGTTGTGTCAACATCCTCTCATGACCAGCCAAGGGTTCGTTCTTCAACAACTCACGTAGAACTCTTTGCATGAACCTCAGTTACAAGTGGCCATTCAAACAGCCAGGAAGAAGATATGGCAAGGTGAAATTGTTGCCTACAATGCCGGCCCAGATATTCACACGTACTTGATGGTGTGACTCTACTGCACCGTGAGGGTTTTCCTCATCCCACACATGGCTGTTCCTGCTGTTCGAAATACCATCACGATCAAATGAGGTCTCGTCAGTAAACAGTACGGTCTAGAGGAAATCTAGTCGATCAATCCATTGTTGGAGCAACCACTGACTTAGAGCGACCCTTCGTGCTAATGCTTCAGGAGCAATGCGTGGAGTTGTTGTGGGTGGTGTGGCTGTAATTGTTGTTCGTGGAGTGCTCAAAATGATCCAAATGGCTCTGAGGTCTATGGGACTTAACTTCTGAGGTCATTAGTCCCCTAGAACTTAGAACTAGTTAAACCTAACTAACCTAAGGACATCACACACATCCATGCCCGAGGCAGGATTCGAACCTGCGACCGTAGCGGTCGCGCGGATCCAGACTGTAGCGCCTAGAACCGCTCGGCCACCGCGGCCGACGTGGAGTACTCACCACACGCTAGTATGTGCACCGCCCATATCACGTGCAATACGACGAGTACCTGTAGTGGGGTCCGCTGCAACACGTTACAGAAACTCCTCTTCAAAATCGGGTCTGCGAGTGGTCCCTTTTTGCCAGGTCCCTCGATTTTTCTCCCCAGCGAACCAGTCTCTGCATTCGCCGATCTAGAGAAATAAACACGCGTCGTGGCGGATGATGCCTGTTAGGAAATCGTTTCCTGCACAGCCTTTCAGCAGCGAGAGCACTGCGAGGTACTTCCCCATACACAACGTACATGTCAGTGTGTTCTGCGAAAATGTACCGGCACTGCTCCATCGTATTCTACTGTACATCTCTGAGTAGCACTGAGTCTGTAGTTGATTCATAGTACGTTCTGTCATGGGACAACGTAAATACAACAGAGCCACCTTACGGACAGGTAAAGTGAACAAAACCTGTATCATGGCTTCCTAGTAATCAGGCTCATCCTCCTTGTTTCCTTGGAGGAAATAAAGAATGCACATGTAAATAAACAACACAATCAGTTCAAAATGGTTCAAATGGCTCTGAGCACTATGGGACTCAACTGCTGAGGTCATTAGTCCCATAGAACTTAGAACTAGTTAAACCTAACTAACCTAAGGACATCACACACATCCATGCCCGAGGCAGGATTCGAACCTGCGACCGTAGCGGTCTTGCGGTCTTGCGGTTCCAGGCTGCAGCGCCTTTAACCGCACGGCCACTTCGGCCGGCAAACACAATCAGTGGAGCACTCTCTATGTCCTACTATATTTTTACGAAAACACCCTGTATACGCTCCACTGTTAGTGCTGCCACCTGACGTCTTGACTGTGTAATTAACATTACAGAAATATATATGATCTTTGACCTCAGGAATTCGATATAGAGTGAAACTTTCACGTACATCAATAAAAGGTTTTGATTGTAAGTGCGCGAAGCCTGAAGACATTAATGGAGCGTTCTAAATACATAAAAAGGAACAAACTTCTGTAGACCGAGTAATTCAACTGAGTTCATACCAAATGAAATTCTTTCGCCTTCAGATCATTCCCCTCTACCTGTAAGAATATCTATATCAAAACCTTTTGGTAGTGAAACCGAGTGAGATGGTTAGCACCTAAGACAATGGACTGACATTTTGGAGAAGCAGCGTCCATGCAAGGAAGCTTAGGGTTTAATGTCCCGTCGATGACGAGGTCGTTAGCGACAGAGCACATGCTCGGATTCGGGAAGGATAGCAACGCAATCAGCTGCGCCTTAGGAAAATATCCTTAATACCTTCAAATATTTCGGAGAAACAGGAAAAACATAAATCTGGACGTACTCTCAAATGCGACTGTAGTGTCTTACCGCTTGCCCACCGCACTCGGTAGCAGTGTTCATATCCCGGCATGGCCGTCCAGTTTTACCTGAAGTTTGTCCGGTATTTCACATTCATCCTAAGTTACTGTCACCCGTGTAGCACGATAAGCGACCCAGTAATGCTCCTCATACAGTGAGTTTGTAATTTCAGTCTTGTCTGCGTCTGTCTGTGATTGTACGTACATGTAGTTTGATTCCTGGGATTATGACAATTTAAGCGAAGTTTTGTCCATTGCAGAATCTGAATAGTTCCCAGGGTGCCATCTGTGGTTTCACAATGTCTTACACACCGAGCACACTGGACTCGCCTGACATCACGAAGATGACGTGCTACAGACGCGAAATTTAACCGACAGGAAGAAGATGCTGCGATATGCAAATGATTAGCTTTCAGAGCATTCACACAAGGTTGGAGCCGGTGGCGACACCTACAACGTGCTGACATGAGGTAAGTTTCCAACCGATTTCTCATACACAAACAGCAGGTGACCGGCGTTGCCTGGTGAAACGTTGTTGTGATGCCTTGTGTAAGGAGGAGAAATGCGGACCATCACGTTTCCGACTTTGATAAAGGTCGGATTGTAGCCTATCGCGATTGCGGTTTATCGTATCGGGACATTGCTGCTTGCGTTGGTCGAGATCCAATCACTGTTAGCAGAATATGGAATCGGTGGGTTCAGGAGGGTAATACGGAACGCCGTGCTGGATACCAACGGCCTCATATCACTAGCAGTCGAGATGATAGGCATCTTACCCGCATGGCTGTAACGGATCGTGCAGCCACGTCTCGATCCCTGAGTCAACAGATGGGAACGTTTGCAAGACAACAACCATCTGCAAGAACAGTTCGACGACGTTTGCAGCAGCATGGACTATCAGCTCGGAGACCATGGCTGCGGTTACCCTTGACGCTGAATCACAGACAGGAGCGCCTGCGATGGTGTACTCGACGACGAACCTGGGTGCACGAATGGCAAAACGTCATTTTTTCGGATGAATCCAGGTTCGGTTTACAGCATCATGAAGGTCGTATCCGTGTTTGGTGACATCGAGGTGAACGCACATTGGAAGCGTGTATTCGTCATCGCCATACTGGCGTATCACCCAGCGTGGTGGTATGGGGTGCCATTGGTTACGCGTCTCGGTCACCTCTTGTTCCCATGGACGGCACTTTGAACAGTGGACGTTACATTTCAGATGTGTGATACGACCCGTGGCTCTAGCCTTCATTCGATCCCTGCGTAACCCTACATTTCAACAGGATAATGCACGACCGCGTGTTGCAGGTCATGTACGGGCCTTTCTGGATACAGAAAATGTTCGACTGCTCCCCTGGCCAGCACATTCTCCAGATCTCTCACCAACTGAAAACGTCTGGTCAATGGTGGTCGAGCAACTGGCTCGTCACAATACGCCAGTCACTACTGTTGATGAACTGTGGTATCGTGTTGAAGCTGCATGGGCAGCTGTATCTGTACACGCCATCCAACGTCTGTTTGGCTCAATGCCCAGGCGTAGCGAGGCCGTTATTACGACCAGAGGTGGTTGTTCTGGGTACTGATTTCTCAGCATCTGTGCACCCAAATTGCGTGAAAATGTAATCATATGTCAGTTCTAGTATAATATATTTGTCCAATGAATACCCGTTTGTCATCTGTATTTCGTCTTGGTGTAGCAATTTTAATGGTCAGTAGTGTAATTCAAACCCGGCCATCCTGATTTAGGTTTTCCGTGATTTCCCTAAATCGCTTTAGGCAAATGCCAGAATGGTTCCTTTGAAAGGGCACGACTGACTTCCTTCCGCATCCTGTCCTAATCCGATGGGGCCGATGACATCGCTGTTCGGTCCCATCCCCCAAATCAACAAAGCAACCATAATTTCTTACAGGTTGAAACTGGCCAATCACGCATAAAAATTAAAAATTTCCAGCTGTTTTCAATAAACATGTTTTAAGTAATTGATTTAGACGTTTTCAGTATTCTACAAAGAAATAACTGTTTGCTTAAGTATAAATATTTTGTTTTGAAATAGGCACTGTTTATTAGTAGCACTTTACTTAATAATGACATTGTTTATTTATTTTTGAATGTCCAACTGTGAAAAACTACGTACATATAAACAAAATTCTTATACTGATGCAAAAAAGGATGTTTTTAGTTCTTTATAAACCTGTGATTATATTTAAAACGAGAGAGTGAAACATGTGTGGTTAAAAACAATTATTAAAAATTTCGGAATTTAATTGCTAGAAAGGATTAATATTTATACTTATTTACAAGATAAGTAGCCTAAAATTTAGATTTTACTGATTCCTTGGCGAGATACTTTAGCCAACAGCATTCATGAATAGCATTCTCAATAATCTACGTGTAGTTATTCGCAAAAGAGCAGCTATAAAGTGGTGGACCAGTCTTTCCAGGCAATGATTATTTACTAAAATCATTCTTTGAATGTCCTTCTGTCGTTTGATTCTCGACCAACCAGTAAGACCTGAGGTAACAGTGGTGCTCATCCGAATATCTTTCTAACATTTTATCTCATCTCTTGCGCAATATGATTGTCAAAGAGTGTTTTAGTGAGCTCAGTGACACGATCACTCACAGTTTAAATCTACCTAATTGTCATCTATCTTAATTGTTGAACTTCTGATAAATGAATGTGAACTTAACAATATACAAATGTTTGATTATATGTTAGATGTAAGTTTTAACACGCTTATCGTAATGATCGTCAATAAACTATATAAAATTCCTGGGAGACTGATCACCTCAAGACTGATCATCTCAGTCGTGCCAGGTTAAATAACTCGATCAGTAAATAAAATTAGTAATTAATATTTATGTGCAGCTTAGCGTTATTAACATATGAAAATACTTTCAGTAGCAGGGTTAGAATTAACTTCAGTTGCCGTCTCGTTTTTTTATGAATACTTGAAATATATCCTTGCTGGTTTACACATTAACCCAAGAAGTTCTGTTTTAAATGTGTGGTATGAAGCATATTTGTGAATGGTCAAAACAGTATGAAAGAAAAAGGAAGTTTTTTTATTATTTTCTCGTATTATATATTTCAATAATTAAAGCAGATTAACTGGAACAAAAAACAAATTACGAAGATGTATTTGTGGACTTGTCTTCGCGTAAACTGAAAACAGAAGTCGAGCGATGCAACATCAGTCTACTTTAAATAAATAAAAATGTTAAGTCCATAAATTAAGAATCGTTGCTTAGAAGGTAAAGTTTTCTCGCCTGAATGGAAACGATTAGAGGAACCTTGCGCAACGAATAAAAATTTCGCCTAAGTATGGTAAGTTCCTATTTTTTTATATTTTTTGTTGAATTCACTGTGGATACTTCGTGAAATATGATTTCTGGGAAAAAGAACACTTCTTTACTCTTTTTATGTCCCAGGTTTCGGGTTATACGCAACTGTCTACATCATTGGCAAAGTTGTTAAGGTGCTTACTCATACAAACATAAACAAAGCAAAAATTTACAGTAACTAAAGAAAATATGGATGTTACTATTTGTTGGTAACTTGGAATATTTTGAGTAAAAAGAAATATTCATTGGCCTACCACAGAGACCATAGACAAGTGCGTGTTTAACCGCAAAGAGAAGTAGTCCACAGTGAGTAAAAGTGAAATCTATAACATCAGTTTCAAGTCGTGTGACTCATACTACATAAGAGAAACAGGTAGATCAGTGTGCACCTGACTTTAGAAACGTCACAGAAGCTGGAAGCTGCACGAAACAAACTCCACCTTTGCGCACAATTGTCTGGAAAACCTGATCTAGTTACACAGGCGTCCGTAACTGGGAAGGCCAAGAGGAGCTGCTTGCCCCCTCCTGAAATCTGAGTACAGGCGTTTTATCCATTAAAGAATACTCTCGAATTTCTAGCAGTCATTGTCTTCGACTCCACTAAACTGCGGATCTAACATTGCCGACCGCGATTAGGAATACTGCAGCTTTAGCACTTACACAAGGTGATCTCAAAAGCTTCTGGGTTGTTGCTGGTTAGAGTGCGCTGGGAAATAATTGTTAAGGAAATAATAGATAAGTTGCGCCGTTTCAGAGTTAGTTAGCATTGGCCGGCCGCTGTGGCCGAGCGGTTCTAGGCGCTCAGTCCAGAACCGCGCGAGTGCCACGGCCGCAGGTTCGAATCCTGCCTCGGGCATGGATGTGTGTGATGTCCTTAGGTTAGTTAGGTGTCAGTAGTTCAAAGTTCTAAGGGACTGATGACCTCAGATGTTAAGTCCCATAGTGTTCAGAGCCATTTGAAGTTAGCATTGAAGTTAGCCAATCAGGCCGTTCCGCGCCAACTTCAAGTGGCTTACCGAACGAGATGGCACAGTGGTTAGCACACTGGACTCGCATTCGGGAGGACGACGGTTCAAACCTGCGTCCGGCCATCTGTTTTAGGTTCTCCGTGATTTCCCTGAATCACTTTAGGCAAATGCCAGGATGGTTCCTTTGAAAGGCAGGGCCGACTTCCTTCCGCATCCTTCCCTAATCCGATGGGACCGACAACCTCACTGTTTGGCCTCGCCCCCAGATCAACCAAACAACCATTCAAGCGGCCCGCCAGATACAATTAGGCTGCGGCCACACGAGAGGGTATTTCACTCGCGTTTATGCCGAAATTCACACAACACACCCAGCTCTGCTAGTGCTGTTCACACGGGTGCTTGTCTCACGCAGTGTGAAAGCCAGGGAAATCCTACCAGGAGAGCGTTGGTGCAAACTGCGGTAACGTTTACTCTGCGCGCTTGTTCTTAGTACCAGCTACGAGCGGAATTTCATTGAATAAGAATGCCGTCCTTGCATTATGTGGTGCGATGACTGCCCACAGGCGTCACTTAATCTATAAAAATACGTGCAGTATTTAATTAATTATCGGTATTTGTATAGAGTTTAGCTTATAACTCTATATAAATATCGATAATTAATTAAAATTTGCACGCGTTGTTATACATTATAGTAAAGACAACAAAAGAATGTAGCACCTCACACATGGAAAACATCACGAATAAATGGCATAGCACACAGAAAATGCATTTGAAAATGGGAAGAATTTTCCGGTAAGCGACGTGCAAAATATGAATAAATATAGGCTTTCACCAACGACTCATAATAGATCAAGCTAAATTTTACAGTTGTCTAGGGAATGGGAGTTCGATGCGTTCTCTACACTATGAGTTCCATCTCGACCGATTTACAGTTGCTTGCATTGTGAGAGACACGTCCACGTTCATATGACAGATACTAAAACAGGAGAGTGGATGAATACCAGTGACCAGTATGAGTAGACAGCAAACTTCCCTCACTGTGTGGGATCCACAGATGGAAATCACGTGAGAATTGTTAAACCATGGAAATCAGGCAGCGAATACTATGAACTGAATTACGTAAAAAAATTATAATTGAACTTTGAATTTGCCGGGTGCAGTCTTGAGAACTGAAAAGCCATTAAATGTTTGTGGCTGATGAGGTTTTTGCAACTTAATGAGACCATATCCAGCAAAAAACTTCACTACTAAGTAACAATGATATGTTGGCAAATGTGCCAACACCTTGTAGATAGAGGAGGACGAAATGCACGCTATCTAACGCAGACGGGCGTGAATTCTGGAACAGGATAAGTAGTGAATTCTAATAAGAAAAGTATGCAGCTCCTCGAATACTTAACTTTTATTCCTTGTGTGAATACAGCATTCTTGATGAGACAATTCATACGATAACTATCAAACTATGTAAGGCTAATGGCGCCTTGCTAGGTCGTAGCCATGGACTTAGCTGAAGGCTATTGTAACTGTCTCTCGGCAAATGAGAGAAAGGCTTCGTCAGTGTAGTCGCTAGCAAAGTCGTCGTACAACTGGGGCGAGTACTATCTCGTATCTCGAGACCTGCCTTGTGGTGGCGCTCGGTCTGCGATCACACAGTGGCGACACGCGGGTCCGACATGTACTAAATGGACCGCGGCCGATTTAAGCTACCACCTAGCAAGTGTGGTGTCTGGCGGTGACACCACAAACAAGTCTGTAACTACAGGCTATCACAAGCACTACGTTATGTATAAAGAGCATTTGGCGTTTTATCTAATCAACTGAAAATTTTCCATCGTCCAATCGATGGCATGCGGACGTGGCAGATTTCTATCTATACAAGCATATTGTGCACTTCACAATTTTGTGAAACAGCACGACAGCTACAATTCTGACGATATACTGGCATGGATAATGGAAAGTATTCCTGCACACGGGACAGAATTAACTAATAGCGGCAATAGTATCGGAGACCATTCTGCTGATTCTTTCTGTTCCACCGAGCAAGCTGGCGCAGTGGTTAGCATACTGGACTCGCATTCGGGAGGACGAAGGTTCAATCCCGCGTCCGGCCATCCCGATTTCCCTAAATAGCTCCAGGTAAATGCCGGGGTGGTTCCTTTGAAAGGGCACGGCTGACGTCCTTCCCCGTCCTTCCCTAATCCGATGAGACCGATCACCTCGCTGTCTGGTCTCCTCCCTCAAAACAAACTAAACCCAACCCAACTTCTGTTCTTCTCAGGGATCTATACAATGTTGAGGTCGTAACGCTAACATCCTCAAACAATGACTGGTTTTTTAATCTAAAAATTGATTTGTTGACATTCGATTCGTGAATACAGTTCAGTGTTCTATTTACAAATACACACATCAAAAAAAGTTTTGCATCACCCCATTTCCCAGAACTACTGAAGATAGTCGTTGACTGTGAATATTGCATCACGGACAGAGTCCCCTTGACTGTTCAGAGACGTCACTAAACCCGCCAAAAGATGTAAACAACCATGTATGAACAGCCCCTATTAGACGAAGGGGGTCCAACAGCCGATCACTTCCAGTCAATCCACCAGGAATAAGGTACATGACTCGTGTTGTCTGTAGTTCAACCATGCCTAGGCGGTCTGTACCGCGGTTTGAGCGCGTCTGCATTGTTACTTTGTGCCAGGAACTGCTCTCAACAAGGGAAGTGTCCAGGCGTCTCGGAGTGAACCATGGCAATGTTGTTGGGAAATGGAGGAGATAGAGAGAGACAGGAACTGTCAATGACATGCCTCCCTCAGGCCGCCCAAGGGCTACTGTTGCAGTGGATGACCGCTACCTACGAATTATGGCTCGGAGGAACCCTGACAGCCGGCCGCGGTGGTCTCGCGGTTAAGGCGCTCAGTCCGGAACCGCGCGACTGCTACGGTCGCAGGTTCGAATCCTGCCTCGGGCATGGAAGTGTGTGATGTCCTTAGGTTAGTTAGGTTTAAGTAGTTCTAAGTTCTAGGGGACTGATGACCACGGATGTTAAGTCCCATAGTGCTCAGGGCCATTTGAACCATTTGAACCCTGACATCAACGGCAGCGTGTTGAATAATGCTTCTTGTGCAGCCACAGAAAGTCGTGTTACGACTCAAACTGTGGGCAATAAGCTGCATGAAGCGCGACTCACTCCCGGTGACCATGGCGAGGTCCATCTTTGCAACCACGACATCATGCAGCGCGGTAGAGATGGGACCAAAAACATGCCGAACGGACCGCTCAGGACTGGCGTCACGTTCTCTTCACCGATGAGTGTCACAGATGCCTTCAACCAGACAATCGTCGGAGACAAACCGGTCAGGCTGAACGCCTTAGACACACTGTCCAGCGAGTGTAGCAAGTTGGAGGTTCAAATGGTTCAAATGGCTCTGAGCACTATGGGACTTAACATCTGTAGTCATCAGTCCCCTAGAACTTAGAACTACTTAAACCTAACTAACCTAAGGACATCACACACATCAATGCCCGAGGCAGGATTCGAACCTGCGACGGTAGCGGTCAGGCGGTTCCGGACTGAAGCGCCTAGAACCGCACGGCCACACCGGCCGGCAGTTGGAGGTTCCCTACTGTTTTTGGGGTGGCATTTTGTGGGGCCGACGTACGCCGCTGGTGATCATGGTAGGAGCCGTAACGGCTGTACGATACGTGAACGCCATCCTCCGACCGATAGTGCAACTATTTCAGCAGCATATTGGCGAGGCATTCGCCTTCGTGCACGGCAATGCACTCCCCCATCGTGCACATGTTGTGAATGACTTCCTTCAGGATAACATCGCTCGACTAGAGTGGCCACCATGTTCTCCAGACATGAATCCTATCGAATATGCCTGGGATGGACTGAAAAGGGCTGTTTATGGACGACGTGACCGACCAACCACTCTGAGGGATCTTCACCGAATCGCGATCGAGGAGTGGGACAGTCTGGACCAACAGTGTCTCCATGAGCTTGTGGATAGTATGCCACAACGAATACAGGCATACATCAACGCAAGAGGACGTGCTACTGGGTATTAGAGGTACCGGTGTGTACAGCAATCTGGGCCACCACATCTGAAGGTCTCGCTGTATGGCGATACAACATGCAATGTGTGGTTTTCATGAGCAATAAAAAGGGCGAAAATGATGTTATGTTCATTTTTATTCCAATTTTCTGTACAGTTTCCGGAACTCTCGGAACCGAGGTGATGCAAAACTTTTTTTTATGTGTATGTTAATGAAATATTTACTGACAGTGCTCACCAAGATCTGATTTCTGCTTGTCGTCTATTCCATCACACTTCTCCTCGAAAAGGCCGCTGTAGCTGCCAGCCACGGTTTTCTTTTTTATCTCTGTTTTTGTACTCTTTGTGTCGTTTATTGTACAGCCTTGGGTGTTTCTGATTGTCCAGAAACATTACTTCGCTGTTCATACACTGCGTGTTGACACATTACAAGATACAAGAATATTGGTACATACGACATCGTATATGCTTGAGATTATCAAGTAACGGGGCGATCTAGATTAATGTAACAACAGAAGTTCGAACAGCCAAGATCGCTATCTGGGATCAGATGTAAAAGGCTGCAATACAGTTTTACATAAACAAGAACTATACCATGGAATATAACATACTTTCTGCCGTACATTTCGCTTAATCTGGATCAAATTCATATTATATCGTATCATATCACAGAACGATATTTCATGAACATGAGAACAAAAATATATCAGCAAGTCAAGCATAAGATATCTATTACATAAAACAACTTACATATTGCACTGATTATACAAGTTCATGTTCATAAATTCGCAGAATGAAGACTCATATTCTCAAGTAAACATCGTAGACGTTACAACCAGCCACCAGGGCCACTGTTGTAATAATTACAAACAAAAATACGCCGTCTTATATAAAGTACAAAGACAAACCAGCAATCCAAGAATGTTACACTGCAGACATACAAGGAATAATCCAAATCAGAGTACGTTACACTTATTTTGTTATAATAATTTGATATTTGTATCATATAAAACTTAAAACCCCATTAAAAAGCTTAACAAGAAGTACTGCACCTGCATTATATCGTTTAATACACAAGTAGTGAAGCCAGGCATATGGTATGTTCGTGTTATAAAAACAAGTATAGTAAAAATATGTTTGTAATGATATGCAGGCAACATAGAGCCTCGACAACCATACGCTGTTATTCGGTACCTCGATGTAGTTAAGCAATTATGAAGAAACTACAAAGGGAACATCAGTTGTTCCACTCATGACTACCACAAACACAGCATTACAAGTACAGAAACCATCCAATGAAATCAGTTATCTAGTGTCATACAAATCACAGTATTTACGCTATGAACATGTAGCTCGCCTTTTAAGTAGTAGTATGGAGCTCGAGGTTTTAGTGTCAGTTCCTATTTCACACTTAGGCCTCGAGCACTATGCTAGTACCTAAACTTCGAGCTATAAGCTTAACATATTGAGAACTGTGTACAGCAAGCTACATGGTTCTATTTGTGTAGAAGTCTGACTATATTATATAGCACGTTTATTTTTGTTATTGTATTAATTTGCAAGTTGCAGGATTACCCTATTTATTCCGGTGGTCTTGACACATGTGTCTTTGACAGCAACACCTCGAGCCCCATACTTGTACCTAAACGTCGAGCTACATGTTGATAACGTAAATATTGTGAGTTGTAATAAGCCAGCTCAGTGATTCCATTGTATAGTTTCTGTGCTTGTAATGATGTGCTTTTTGTAGGTATGAGTGGAACTCTTGTTGTTCCCTTTGTAGTTTCTTCATGTTTGCTTCACTGCACCGAGGTAGCGAATACCAGTCTATGGCTGTCGAGGGTTTAGTTGCCTACATATTATTAATGTAATAAGCCAGCTTAGTGATTCCATTGTATAGTTTCTGTGCTTGTAATGATGTGTTTTTTGTAGGTATGAGTGGAACTCTTGTTGTTCCCTTTGTAGTTTCTTCATGTTTGCTTCACCGCACCGAGGTACCGAATACCAGTCTATGGCTGTCGAGGTTTTAGTTGCCTACATATTATTACATGCATATTTTTATTGTACTTCCTTTCATAAAACGAACGTGCCATATGACTGGCTTCACTACTTGGGTATTAAACGATATAGTGCGAGTACAGTGCTTCTTGTTATGTTTTTAAAGAGGTTCTAAATTTTATATAATACTAGTTTCAAATTATTATAACAAAATAAGTGTGACGTACTTTAATTTGGATTATTTGTTGTATGTCTGCAGTGTAACATTCTTGGATCGTTGGATTGTCTTTATAGTTTATATGACACGACGTATGTTTGTTTGTAACAACTACCATAGTGGCACCTGGTGGCTAGTTGTAAGGTCTACGATATTTACTTGAGAATCTCAGTCTTCGTTCTGCGAATGTACGAACATGAGCTTGCATAATCAGCGCAATATGTACGTTGTTTTATGTAGCAGTTATTTTATCTTGACTTGCTGATATACTATTGTTCTCATGTTCATGAAATATAATTCTATGATAATTATGATACGATATACTATGCATTTGATCAAGATTAGGTGAAATATACTGTAGACAGTATGTTATATTCCTTGATATGGTCCATTTTTATGTAAAACCGTGTTACTTCCCCTTACATCTGATCCCAGTGTACTTGAATATGTTGACGTATACTTTACAGCTCTGATGATGCCAACGTAGTCTGCTTATACCGGTCATCACAATAAATGCGGTACAGTAGCGAGCTTGGCTGTTTGAAGCTGCACTTCTGTTTCTACAATATGGCTACAATGACAACAATGCGAGGGTGATATAGTCTGTCTACAAACTGAACAGCTGTCTCCCGAGTCCTAGTGGCTCTACCCAGCTATGTCGGCTCATACATATCTGCATACAGACTGTTCCACAAAGTTTTATACCGACGCTTCCGCAACGCGCTTGTGAAGTGGGTTGCGACAGATTGCGCAGACATGTCTCGAGAATGTTACCGGTACACTGAACGTGTTGCACTATATGAAATACAGTAATTAGTAACTAATGTAAATAACACAAGAAATGCACATGAACAGAATTTAAATCACCGGTCGCTGCACTGTGCTGCTATATAAGTAACGGATTCTGAGTCATCCGGTACAACCGTTCTTCCCTCAGACAAACACAAACGCAGCGCGTTTCCCGCACGTGTGGCAAGTGCCCTGCGTGAAAAACACGCAGATCGAATGCACCCCAGCGCCTTAGCTCCGAGTGAAAGCCGAAGAACACGTGCGAGCAGCGTGCGAAAAAGCGTCGTGTGGCCAGCCCCATTCAACAAACAGTGGTCTATGTCGGCTTGCGTTCCCGAACAAACGCAAGTCAAAACACGCTGGTGTGGCCGTAGCCTTACACGACGACATTGGGTTGCGCCACTCGTTGCGTGGAATGAGTTGCACGCAAGTGGTTTCATATATGACTGCAGACACGGAGACACCAGTATACACTTCAGTTTCGTCGTTTTATGGGTCCCCGAGTCGTATCTGGAATGAAAGTTTTCGCAGCTGCACGTCGCAAGAGTTGTGATGGAGTTAAAGCTTGTTGCGTGGAATCGCTGCATAAGGAAAAAATAAGAAACGTGTTTCGATTCGTGACTGGATGAAGAATACACGTCAGCTCGGTTGCTCAGCATCCTTGCTGAAATAATTCATAACGGAAGATTCAAGAAGTTCTTTTAATTGTCTTAGAATGTCACCAGAACTGTTCACGTTTCTTCTGAATAGAGTTAATTATGCGATAAGGAATAAAGGTACTGTAATGCATGAAGCACTGTCACCAGAACTGAAATTACGTATCATATTGCGTGCATTACAATCGAGAACACTCGGCATGCTATAAGATACGGTTTTAGTTGGTGATGACGCTATTTCATAAATACCAATAACTATTAACATTAACAGTAATAATTATTAACATTAGCATCAATAATTACTCGAAGCAGGCCGCATTAAGAAGAGAATGGTTTGCAAACTACTCCCTTGAAGGCAGATCTTTACAGTGGCAATATTTCAAAATTCTAACGTATGTGAATGGGGAGCACTGCAGCGACGTTTTAAGTAGACGAATATTGAATAAAGAATATAGCTTCTTGAATTTGTATAGCCTTCCCTCCTGTCAACAATATTCCTTAACAAAGTGTTGGCTAACTCGAATGATGTGATTTTAGTCTTGTAGACGAGAGCATTGCCACAGCTAGAATTACACTTAGTTGTATTTTTCTTAATTCAGTTGTATATGTGCTCCTAACTCAATAAATTTTGTCCTGCAGCTCAGATATTGTCAAACCATCTATGTTATGATCGCACATGACGGTCTCAGCGGCAGCAATATGTTGCTTATTTTCGTAATCAGCATCACTGAAATCCCACAAACACCTATGCAAAGCGTAGATAGCCAAAAAGCGAACATTATTCTCTGTTTCTCACTTCATATTTCAGTTTGTCTACACTCTACGAACACACATAGCCTCAAAACTCATCCAGCTAGTGTCGCCACAGTTGGAACACGCCGAAAGTGCTTAGTTTCACCAACGAATTCTGCAAACGGGCGGCGCGCATGTGCAGTGGCCGGAAAGATGCTTGCAACCTAGTGTCGTCGTGTAAACTAGGCTTCAGTGTCAGTTGCTTTCATAGAGTAGCACGAGACTGCTGACTGCTCAGCCTTTGGCTAGGGTTTGATTCACACTATAACCCAATGTCCAAATTGTTTATCATTCTCTTGCTCAGTTTCAGGAAACCAAATGAAGAACACGTTTGGCAACACCATCTCTGACGCGCCGCTTGAATTTGCACCCGCAACCGCCTGTTTGGCTAACTTCGATACTGATTAACTCCAAAAGGGCGTAAGGTATCTAATTTTTTCTTTACGGTTATTTCTCAGCACAGCCTACACTGCAGCACCCTCACAAGATTTTCAAGACTGTTTCTGACAAGCGAACCTCCCCATCGCACCCCCCTCAGATTTAGTTATAAGTTGGAACAGTGGATAGGCCTTGAAAAACTGAACACAGATCAATCGAGAAAACAGGAAGAAGTTGTGTGAAACTATGAAAAAAATAAGCAAAATATACAAACTGAGTAGTCCATGCGCAAGATAGGCAACATCAAGGAGAGTGTGAGCTCACGAGCGCCGTGGTTCCGTGGTTAGCGTGAGCAGCTACGGAATGAGAAGTCCTTGGTTGAAGTCCTCCCTCGAGTGAAAAATTTACTTTCTTTATCTTCGCAAAGTTATGATATGTCCGTTCGTTCATTGACGTCTCTGTTCACTGTAATACGTTTAGTGTCTGTTTTATGACCGCACCGCAAATCCGTGCGATTAGTAGACGAAAGGACGTGCCTCTCCAATGGGAACCGAAACATTTGATCGCAAGGTCATAGGTCAACCGATTCCTCCACAGGAAAACACGTCTAATATTTTCTATACGACACTGGTGACGGCATGTGCGTCACATGACAGTAATATGTTGTCGACCCATCTAACTTGTACACTTGGCGAATGGGTAAAAAGATTCTTCTACCTTGCCCGATTTAGGTTTTCTTGTGAATGTGATTACCACTCCCAAAAAAGTGATCGTATCGGACGGACAGATAATAATTGTCTCAAAACAAAAAATTAAAATTTTCTACTCGAGGGAAGACTTGAACCAAAGACCTCTGGTTCCGCAGCTGCACAGGTTAACCACAGGACCACAACGCTCCTAGCTGTGCATCACCCTTGAAGTTTCATATCTTGCACATGGACTCCTCAGTTTGCATATTTTGCTTATTTTTTTCATAATCCCACACAACTTCTTCCTGTTTTCTCGATTGATCTGTGTTCAGTTTTTCAAGGCCTACCCACTCTGCCAACTTATAACTAAATCTGATGGGGGTGCGATGGGGAGGTTCCCTTGTGAGTACCCAGCACATGTCGGGTTTTCTTAGTTTTCATTCTGTTCACGGAAAATTACGTTCATTCCTTGGTGTTGTTGCGTTTTCGGCGCTAATCTGCAGTCAAGATGGTTACGAATCGTTACACAGCCGAGCCGAAATAATGTATTCATTTTTTTTCCGCCGTCTCGTTCAGCCCCTACTCTGCTGCAGAAAGGAGTCGATCTAAAACCCTGGTGCACGGATTCCGTCGCCGATTCCCGACACATGAACATCAGCAGTACACATGCCAGTCATTCCAGTCATTCGTCCCCAATTTCCATTACCACACCCTCTCCCCTTGATGCATAACTTACTCGCAACATGTAGAACATTCCGAAGAACACGACCTTGTGCCATTTTCCACGCTAGAACAGAGGGCAGAATTATGAAATTTCAAGATCAAAGAAACGTACTTTCTAGGATTGGGTCATTCTCAAAGTCTATGGGTGCAACACAGCGCCACATGCAATCACAGAGTCACGAATTCTCCACTCTGGTTGGCATGCTGCACAATACTGTGACGAACTCAAGAGAAGAGAATTACTTTGGTGGAGCCCTAGACTGCTAGAAGTTGATTCTACCGGCCAATTTGAGGATGGTTTTGGAAGGATTCCCACAGTCATCTAGTTGCATATTGTCCCTCCGCTAAACTTTACCTAACCAGCTCTAAAAAATGTAGTTTTCGAAACAGATTTTGTTCAATTTCAATTATGCTATCGGCACTAAAAAATACAAATCTTGAAAGCAATGCAATAATTTCATTAATATAAAGAGCTGTGAAGTTTCGTCAGCTAACAAAGTGTTGTAGATGGCATCAGAGGCAAATGACCCTTTCTTTAAGTTTATTTTGCGTTTTCAACTACGAAGCCTAGACTATTAATGTGGCTTTTTGTTGATATCGAGCACGAATTTCTTACTCCTTCTGATTTTTTATTCTATTTCAGATTTTTAATTTTCAACCTCAACCTAACATTATGGGAATACGAATAAATTATTTATATGAATATTTTCTAGCATTACTTCACAACTCCATGGACACCCTGGAATTACTCATAAGAGGATGTTAGATTTCCAACATGCTGGATTAATTCCTGGACAGCAACTTGTTTTAACTATTTCGATACAGAAACAGCCAAACCTCCAAGATTAACTTTTTAACTTAACTAATAACTAGTTTCGGATTACCTGAACCCAACTGCAAACCATCCAGACCAAAAAAATCATCCTTTTCCGAAACAGCATATAAACCATGTCAAGATTAAACATATACGTGCGTATAACAAAATCCAGTTTAATCATGAAGAGTGACATCAAACATATAACATAAAACTCCCTATTTGTTCTGTCACTGTTCGTAGTTAAACTTGACTTCGTTATTCGTATATGAATCATCTTGAAATGATTTATATGTTACTTCGGGAAATACATTTTTATCTGCCTGGATAATTTGAAAATAGTTTCAGTTAACACGAAACAAGTCGTCAATTTAATAACTGTTTCTATATCGAATATACGAGGTTGTAAGTTCAGAGTGTTGAATCAAAATGGTGGCATGAATATTAATATTAATAAGATAAAAAGATGTACTTTGCATACACGACTGAAATACTGTTTACATACCCAAGTAATCTACTTACTATAGTAGATAACAATTGATCTTTTGTAATACAGCAAGCTTTGTGTATTCCTTGTCAAATTTAGTTCTTAGGGTATTACATATTTTCGAATTTTCCGAATGAATTGTATGAAACTGGATAGTTTTGAATGTTGCCCCCTCTTGGAAAAATTTCTGCCGAAGCCCATGCATAGTTATGTAGCACTTGTAGAAATAATGCGCTCTAGGCACTTTGGAAATTAACTGTTTCTCTACGAAATAGTGGATGTAGAGACGCCACAACAACCTTCTTGAAGATGTAATGAAGAGCAAACATACAATCGTACTTTCCACTCCTTGATACTGATAAACGTGACAGTTTGCCTAATCCATTGGTGTTAAGTTATTCGCCACCAGAAATGGATTTGCAGTAGTTTATTTTGGTATTTTATGATTGTGAATAAATTATTATGTTGTACGCCTAGCTTTAGTGGTTAATTTTTTCGATGATAGTAAATGTTTTTCTTTGTTTATATACGCACTATAACATCTCTCACAATGATTTAGACAACTGATGTCGAAAAAACAAATACTTACTGAAAGTGGTTGCTAACAAGCGTTTTCCCCCTTTCATACATTTTTCTATGGCTGTTTTTAACATGGTTTGGATCAGTATTGTTGACAAACGTTTTCTATTCGATTATTTTAGGGTAGGCTTTGCTGTGACTGTTATGAAAAACCAGGTGAAACTAACAGTTGCCGGCCGGTGTGGCCGTGCGGTTTAGACGCTTCAGTCTGGAACCGCGTGACCGCTACGGTCGCAGGTTCGAATCCTGCCTCGGGCATGGATGTGTGTGATGTCCTTAGGTTAGTTAGGTTTAATTAGTTCTAAATTCTAGGCGACTGATGACCTCAGAAGTTAAGTCGCATAGTGCTCAGAACCATTTGAACCATTTGAACTAACAGTTACTGCAACCAGTCACAACTTGATTTTATTTCCATTACGCGTCTTGGAGAGCTAAACCTCCACCATAGGCTCCTTTCCGTGTCGCATTTACATCACATAGAATTTATATACATACATACACATACATAAAGTATTATGTTTGGTAACAGTAACTTGTAGTTTGAACTGAAATATTTTAGAGTTTAATAATTGTTTCTCCGTATTCTTATTCTCTGTGCGATTCTCCGATGCCGAAATAAACAAAAATGATGGGCCCACAATAAAAATATTTAAACGCAGCAGAAAGGTGCTCTTCATGATATAACTTACCACTAGCAAGCGTTATAATATACGTGAAGCCTGACATTGTCAGGGAGGAGACGATCTTAGTGTAATTTATTAAATAATAAAATTTTAGTGTAAAAAAACTTTTCATGCTTGGACCACAATTTTCACTATACAGTTACAGCAGGATGACTAGTTTCGGTTGTTTTCTACAATCATCTTCGGATCTGTAAGCGAACAGAGGAAAAGTAGCCTAAGAAAATATTAATAGTAAAGTAGGATATAAAGCAATGTATTCCAGCTGAAAAATTATATAAGGAGAGCCAACTCTAAAAGTAAAAATGAACATGTAATAGATCCACTTAACAGTAGTGTACAATTAATGTGTTACTGATTATTAGGTGGTATACCGTTGAAATCGTTAAGAGACGGTAAACATGAGCTGCAAAACACCATCATTAACTGTAGCCATGCAATAATGCGCATTCGCATTCGTATTTTTGTTCAACAAGACTATGACAGTATGTAGTTAAAAACTTCCATCATGTGACAGCCAGGTTGTAAACCTGCGGAAAGAATTTAAAACCCAAAATTCTTAAAAAGCTCATAATTAAATACAAATAAATTTTAAAATTTGTAAAAATAACAAAGGAATGAAGTTTAAATTACAAGGCAGGACAGTTGTGTCATATGTTTAACTGGCAACATGACGTAAGTGAAAGACAAATCCTACATAACTGTCAGTAATTCAAGACAAAAATACAGAAATTTTGTATCTAGGTCCAAGTGATTTTAAATCTATAAAAATAACAAGTCAGTGCATTTGAAACAATAAGACAGGCAAGTTGCCTTATGTAGTTAACTGACAACGTACCATATATAAAAGACAAATCATACGCAACGGACAAATGTTAAAAAACATCAGTATACAGCGTAGCGCTAAAAATATGAGTAACATACCACAATCTCGTAAGATGACGGTAATAACGAAGGAAAAATGACAGTTGCATTAACAAAACTTGCATCACATGCCAGTGATTTGCAACTGTATTGTAGGTATTACAGTGAGAACGGTGTCTGCAACGGTATAGGAACTGTCAGCTGTTCCATAGATATAAACATATACACCAAACAGTACGTAATGATTTTATAAAAAAGGTATGTGATAAAAGGTCGTAAATTGAGAGAGAAAAACCATACCCTGGCTGGCAGTTAACTATCTCAGTCAACTTCCCTGTAGTCTAATTTCAACTTCATTCCATTGTTATTTTTATAGTTTTAAAATTATTTGGACCTAGGTACAAACTTTCTACATTTTTGTCTTGAATTATTGACACTAATGTAGGATTTGTGTCTTACATAGAGCATATTGCCAGTTAACTATATAACACTGCTGCCTTGCCTTCTAATTTAAACTTCATTCCCATATTATTTTTACAAATTTACTTTTATTTGGGTATAAGCGTTTTAAGAATTATTGGCTTTAAATTATTTCGGCAAGTTTACATCCTGGATCGCTCATGATGAAGTTTTTAAGTACATACCGTCTTAGTCTTGTTGGCCCACAATACGAATGCATGTCATTGCATGACTGTAGTTAACAATGTTTTCCAGTGCATGTTCACCGACTTTTAACGATTTGAACGGTATTTCATCTAACAATTAGTAGCATATTATTTATACACTAACGTTAAGTGGATCTGTTACATGTTCACTTTTAGTATTGGCGTTGGCTCTCCTTGCATTATTGTCCAGCTGTTATACATTGTTTAATATCCCACTGTGCTGTACAATATTTCCTTTGGCTACTTTTCCTCCGTTAATAGATCTGAAGATGGTCGTAGAAAACAAGCGAAACTAGTCACCGTGTGTTGCGGTCTAAGCATCAAAAGTTTATTAGATTAATATTTTTTTAAATTTAATTAGGTATAATATACGATGTTGCAAAACATAAATTTTAAGAGTTTCAGCCCGAGATTCCTGGGGTGCCAGTAAGATTTTAAAAAGAATATGAGTCTGAATTTTTGATGGAAGATAACTGAATAAATGAAGAAGAAACTAAAGCACTACTTTTTTTTCTACAGACTCATAACGTTAACCGAAAAAATTACGACTATGGCCAATTTCCCCTCTGTCAAATGGTAAACCCAATTACGCTTCTTTCTCGTTTCCTTTCCCTTGAGTGACGCCACTTTCTTTCCCCTAATATTTATTGTGTTATCACGTTCCCCTTTCCATCCCTCTTCTATCCTTTTGTAATTAAAATCTACCTCCTTGTCATTTCTGTTTATTCTTGTATTTATCATGAACAAATGTAAACTGTGTGCGTTTTTATCGGTATTGTTGCAATATTTAATTTCTAAATCTAGCACAATATGCTTATCGTAGCATATATAATGTAAACTATACAGAATACCTGGTTAAGTGTAACAGAGGACCTGATGATCGTAATGTTTCCGGGTTAAATAAATAATAAATTGACGCGTCAAAGATTACAGTTGAAAGTTGTGGAGATATCTTAGTGGTGAAGAATATTGGGCAATGAAGAACGGGGTTAGCATCTATAATTTTCTACTGCAAATGAAGTGGTGGGAAGAAAACTCAACAATTGGAGGTTACACTACATGCAAAAAAATCTACGAAAACAAATTTGGCTGGCGTACTGGAGCCAGTATAAAAGTACACCAGGACGTAAGCAGAAAACTAATACCTCGAAATACACAGACCACAGACTCTTGGTTATATTTGTACATTTCAAAATTAGAATGAGGGGGAACGTAGATTCCGTTTACATAAAAAATTTATGATTGCGTTAATTTATAGTTTCGCCGCAGTCTGCAGCCATATGCCAGACTTTTTTTAAATGTAAGAACGCAAATGGTAAAAATCTTGTGTTCAGCACTTCTTGTTTTCATTTGACTTAGCTGGGGCTTAGTATTATTTAACAGAAACATCACAATGAATTCTATATACAATTTTTTAAAATTTTTATACCGACTTCCCATAGTTGTAGAGTACTGGGTTACTATACTTCAACGAGAAGATGGAATTAATTCAGACGCAGCATGGTGGAAGACATGTGTAACGATAACGTATTTTTACTACACTTCTTGTAACTTCTTTTGTTACTGCGCGTTTTGGAGGAAGGTTAAAATCCGATCGCACTTTAAGCTGTTATTATAAAATACGTAACAGGAAGTCATTAAAGAGTTATTGATTATACGCAACATGACCTCATTTTCAGGTAGTTATTGTTTTAAATTAAAAAGGACATTACAATTGGCCGAATCTGAATTTTCGTTTCCCTGTGGTTTTACTTCTACTTCAGATACATTTCCAATTTAGTATTTACTGGTTTAGTTTTGAAGTAAGTTTCACAGTCTACAGCAATCAGAACTTGAGCTAAAATAAAAATCATTATGCTGTCTGTATATAAAGTATTATCAGTCTGACGAAATATGAATGAACCGAAAGGTACAGAAGAGCCAAAAAGAAATAGATCCGACCGGCAACGAGGTGCATCAGCTGCTACGCTACGTGTGACCTTAACGTGGCCTTGAGAATGAAATACGTTTCTTTCAGTAAAATGGACCAGTTAACTCTTAAATCAGTTAAAGAAAAAGAAGATAACAGCTTCGTAATAATGTGAGCTTATCGTAAACTTACTCGCAGTAGTTATTTGCTAGAGTATTCATTTTCACGGGCAGCGCCACTCTGAGTAACTTGTCTTTCGCATTGCGTTCCTTGTACGAAGTCACAAAAAAATTATAAGTGACTTACATTTTCATATTGAACTTGAGCAGAAATAAGCTATTTCAGACAAAAAACAAAGAAACAAAAGCAGTATACCACAAACGGAATCTTAACTTGACAACGTGCTCGCAAGATCGTGGCCGTATTTTGTCTGTTACCTGTTACTCCACTAAACAAAACACAGGATATTACAAAATCAGTGAAATGCAACTGAAACAGCATCGTCACGTCTTCAGAATGCTGTGCAATATTTCCGACGAAACGTGCAATGCGTGTACAACGGTTAACAGCTGACTGCGTGCTCGCCTGACGGCTGCTGCAGCATGAATGATACGTTCGAGCAGAGCTCGGGCTGCCGGCACCGAGTACTGCCGAGCACCTCCGAGCGCCGGCGGAGGGGAATGTCCCGTTGTTGTTTCCTGGCATGCGCACAACGGGTCGGGCCCTTTCCCCGCCCCTTCCCCCCCTCTTCACCGCTATATTACACAGCTACGCGTACACATTGCGACGGGCGGCTTCCTCGCAACCACGAGATCGCACTTTGAACTTTACCGCCACGAGCGCGCATTAATACAGACAGTAAACGTCAGTGGAAGCGGTTCGAAGCCTACGTGCGAAATGTACCGACAGTAAGAATTTGTGCAACGTTTTTAACATCCTTTTAGTGATCTGACGCTTTTTTAAATGTATATCTGGACAGAATTTGCTTCATATGAGTCTCGTACGGTCGCACTTTTTTGCACGCGGCGTAGATAGAAGTGCCGAAAACCCGTCCTCCGCGCCTCCCCTGCTTCTCCTGCTGCTCCCCACCAAGCAACTCCAGCGCATTCGAGTGAGAGTCTGTAGTAGTGAGGTCAACGACTTCTCCGAACGAAACCAAACTCAAAGCATTGCACATGGTGAAGCCCGCATACGCGATCCGGGGTTCTTTAGGTGACCAAGGACACACCGGACTACAGTTATTTATGCAGAAAAAATTGTTGGTTGTAGATAGATTTCGCGACGAGACACCAAAGTGTATTCGCAGTTTATTTAGCCGCGAAAAGCGAAATTTACTTTTTTTCGAAATTTTGTGTTATTTATCGTGTAACAGCGATAAAACGAAAAGACCAAGATGATGTGAGTTATTTAGTGTGACAATTAGGAGTTTTTAATCTGCGTTATCGCTTATTTGTTTCGAAACTGTGTCTTAGTCTTCTAAATATTCACTGCGAACTTTTCGCGCTGCAATTTACTGACAGCAGTGTCCGTTGCACTGGGCGATTTCTATTGGTGAAAATAAGAGTTTTTGTCAACTGACAGCATCAGCGTCAAATTTAAAATAATCGTGAAAAAGTAATATATCGAGTGACTGGACGTTTTTGCCGACTGGTGTTTACAGTTGACAAAAATATGAAAAATTGCTGAACAAAACGTGCCAAGAAGATTGGAACACCGCTGAACAATGGAGTGAAACTGAAATGTGGAGATTTTCTGGACACCTGCAAGTGTTGCCGACATCTTTAAAAATGTGAGTCATATATTTAAATTATAGACACTTCCTTTTAGATTGTTGTTGTAGCAAGGTTGTTGACAGTAGCCCGTCGATTTGCAGTGACAGTAGCAAAATAACAATGGCCAAAGATTGCATATTCTGCAGATTTTTTGTAACCTAGCCTTTGCACTTGTTCCGCTGCATAGAGATACAAATACATAACTAAATATAGTATTACGCCTAGAATGCAATATGCGTTTGGTTCATTATTGGTCTGAGATATTTAGTAGGTGAAGTTTACGTTTAAAAGATGCAAGTGGGCGTTTTTATTCCTTTGTAGTGAGCTAAGAGGTGAGCAGTGTTAAATTTCTTGTTGTGGCAAGTGCTCCAGCATTTCTGTAAGGAAGTTTGTGGGAAAATTGTATATTATGACGCTCAAGTATATAATAAATCTTTTGTTGCCTCGAGAGTCAATAAACTTCCTAGTTCGCAAGGCGAGTTTTGCTAAATATATGCAAATAACAATACGCGTTTTTGTACATTGTGGATTACGAAGTTGTTTCCGGATGTTTTATTATGATGTAGGCAACTTTCCCCGAAACATATTTGCAGTGTCCCATTGATGAATGCGTGTGAGCAGTACCCCGCGTGTGTTTGCTGTTCTGTGCGTACTGGACCCTGGGCAGCTGGTAGTCGCATGTGGGTCAAGCGTGCGTCATCTTCTTTGGGAAACAGCGTTCATGTGAACTTTGGCGCTTGTTACATACACACACGAACTTCTAGTAAGCATTGTCTCCTCATACAGCACACTGTCTCTCAGTGAAAAGTAATTCATTGCTGTTTCATTCTGTTTCTATATCGAGAACTGCGATTCGGACGGCGCTTCAGATTTCGTCAGTTTCGTGCTAATTTAAGCGTCGCCGTCAGTATTTCCGTCTCTCACTAGCCGAAGCTGAAGACTCCGCTTGTTTGAAGGCAGCTAGTATCAAATACTTAAGGCAGAAATCTTGCAAGATATTGTTCACCAGAACACGTCCTGATTTGGCGCACTCGTGAATTGCTACGAATACCACGCCCACTTCTTGTGCGGCTCGGCGTCTCTTAAGACGAATAACATTTCTCGTTGCACCTTTTATTTCAAGACCGTTTTTCATTGGAATAAAAATTCTTGACTGTGTTTTTGCTGCTGGTTATTGCAAATTAATAATTTTTCCAATATAATTAGTCTGCAAAGACTGAAGAAATATGTAACTTCATGAAAATGCAGCTTATTTCGAATTGAAGTGTTATCGGTATTCCGTGATGGTCCGTATATTTGTTAAAGGCGGATATGAAAGGGAGCAGTATGCATCAATTCTGTAACCAGAAAGCCTCAGATGAAATATTTATTCTCACACTACAGTTAAATCATTTAACATATAATTTTTGAGTTCTGTGTTTCTTAATTTGTATGTATGGCTATGTGAATATGCATGTGTGTGTGTGTGTGTGTGTGTGTGTGTGTGTGTGTGTGTGTGTAAGGATGATTATCATGAATGTTGTATACACAGTATCAATATCTGGTCTTCAAAAGAGTATTATTTTGAGTATTTCTTGCTACTTATTTGCATAAACACCAAAATTCAAATACCAACCCTTTGGGTTTACAGCCGTTCAAAGTCTGCCACCCGGGTTTGGTTACGATTTACTGTCCTTTCGAGCATAACATTAACAACTGTGGAATATTTTGTCCCGCTCATATCTCTCGCAGCATCACATGGTATTCTTGTAGAGGGCTTTTTGCGACCACACTATGCCACGAGACTGCTACGCTGTCGAAGCTGGGTTAATGACCTCTAATCGAAGACTAACCAAACGTAACAGACCTGAGAACAACGTCGGCGTATAATGTTGCAGAGAAGGAACTTCAATTAAACTGAGTGATAAACGATATTTCGGAGGTAAAACATTAGAAAAGAGATTCCCATTTACACCCACTACCATTAATTAGACGCACTCAAACAAAACGATTCCACTTCCGTTACAACCTTTCCGGCTTTATGGAATCTAATTTTTGAAATACTGTGCATACAATATTCTCTGCCTCAGTCGTATGAAAAGAGCTGCATATTCAGAGGTGAGGTATTTCTGAAACAAGCTCCCTGCTTTCCCATCATACCAGGATAAAACGTTTCACAGAACATTGTTTGTATCGTGGATCTAAGAATGTATTGCGTAACTGATAGGGTGACTTGATTTCATGTGTTTCCAAGTGAGGGCCCACTAGCCACAAAGCCTTCAGTAAGAAATTTTACGCAATTAGTTCTATATAGAAGGTTTTTTGTGATACAAATGAGCTCTCTAATTGGAAACCAGTTTTAAATGCCTGAACAAGGCGAAATCGTAAAAAAAAGAAAATAAACCTGACTAGGGAGGGCATACGCCTTTTATGACAGAACAGGGCATTGCTAGTCAATATGCAGCCCTGTAGGCGCTAAAGTCTAAAATGTTGTAACATTCTCAGAATGACAAAGGATGTAGATACAGCTTTCTTAGTATTTGCAACGCATCTGCATTAGTTTCAGACGTGTAAATCTTAGTAATTTAGTCATTCTAAAAAACCGGCATGTTAATTTTGTCGTGAAATGCAGATACCTGTTTATGAGAGAGAATTGAGGAAGGAGTTATTTAATGACGGTGAAATTTTGTACTATATCAGCTTCCCACATTACGGAAAGTAAATGACACCAACTGTCTCTTGCTTCTACATGGCTATTTCTGTTCCTCAAACTAATTATTTATAGCTGATGAGTTCTTGGAATTACTTCTCTTGGTTTTCAAGACATATGGGAGAGTGTAGTAACTATTATTAGTGTTCTTTTTGATAGCCAAATAATCAAAATTATTGGTTTATTTTTCCTGTAAAACATTCTACATAGTCACGTATTTATGTTTCTCTCCCGTGTGTTTATCCCGAAATTAGGCACTATATTTCCTAGAAAATTCTTACTAAGAGCTGACTGTATTAACATCCTATACTTTCTGACATCATGATTCGGAAGCGTGAAGAAGTATGAGAAGCCGACCTGTGAACTTTCAATAATCATATGCAAGTATCAAAAACAAGTTAGCCCATTATATAGTTCAAATATGTGAATATTGTGACAGTTACACAGGCTACGAATGCGGGTGCGATACAAAGATCTCATGTACTATTTCCTGAGCAAGTTTCCTTTTGTTATCTTTTTGTCAAAGATGCCAGCTATTTCATTTCCAGATTCAGAGGAGTGGTTAATGGCCACGAAAACGTTACGAACACGAAACGTTTGCGATGTTTTCATTAACATTTAGTTTCGACTGGTTATGAGGTAAAATGCGTTAGTTTCATGTATGTTGTACGAATTTACATTAATGTGTAATTTTTATTGTTCCGAACGTTAAGCTTGTTCCACAGGGAAGGATGGTGGAAGGACAGGCGTGAATAATCATATGAGTAAAATGACAAAATCTCCATCACGAAATGTCGAAAAAGAGCAGCACAAGTTGAATCATCATTCACAGGCGTGCTGCAACGTCAACTGATACATCACTTACAGGGGCACAGTCATGAGTTCGATTACAAACCGACACAGGCCCTTCAAGATTCCCACAGATCATATGGGAAGAGTTCATTAAGACCGACAAAATCTTGAAAAAGGTAGAGACGTGTTCAGAATCAAATGATCGTAGCGCCTGTATGATGACGCACATCCTGTTTCTACATTAGCAGGATTTCCTGACACGTTTCCTTAATTCGGCAGGAAGACATCAGAGAAGGAATAACCATATGTAATCTAACGCAGCTGTGCCACACGTTAGGGAATAGTGCAGTTTTTTTTCATCTGCGATAGTTCCTCTTCCTTTATTTATATACCTATTTAATTCCAGTACGCACATTGCCTTCCCATTCTTGTCGATACCGATATTGTGCTCCGCTACAAATACATTGCCATTGTCGGGAAATTAAGCCCTAAGCCTTCTTCCTGTTTTGAGAGAAATTAAGGATTATGAGTTGAGGATCTGAGTTACATACCGACCGAAGTGCAACAGAATTTTAACCCGCTGGACTCGCATTCAGGAGGCGCAGGGTTCAAATCTCAGTTCGGACTTCCATATTTATTTTATCCTTTATTTCCCTAAATCATTTGCACATAATACTAAGATAAAGCCTCAGAAAGCACTCGGAAGTCAAACCCTAATCTTACCTACTGTACACTGGGATCGAAACCGAAAGGGCTCCCTTTAGTCTTCCCAACAAATAACAATTTTGAGTCTTGAACGTCTACGGTTGCTCTCCGTTTTTCACGAAGTTCTGTTTCAATATTCTGTTAGGCCAAAGTGTACGTCGTTTCTTATCACATGTAATCCAAAAGAAAAATTTAATGTTTCAATATGTAAAATTGTTTCCGCCGAAAAAATAAATTAGGAAGACGAGCCCTACAAGTTACTGCTATCACGACCATTTTGACATCGCAAGTCATTGTAATGACTTCCACTAAATTGTCAGAGCCACTAGTACGTCTCCTATTATTACCATTAGCATCATTCCGTACCCACATTACGTAGGTAACAGCACCATAGATACCACGTAGAGCCTAGTGCTTGTCTGCAGTCTGACCGCAGCTGATATCCAGAATAATAGCCGAATGCAACAGACGTCAAGTAGAGATGTTGAGAATAATGCAGTATGTTTCTGGTACCTGGTGTCATGTTGTTTTCCGTATTTCTCTCCGTTTTCAGACAGTTTGCCCCATGGGAGACCTTTGAAGTTGACTTATCGAACAAATACTCAAGGACTCAGGGAAAGATTTGAAAGATTTAGTCGTGCTCATGCACTCACTATTAAATATTTATAGCTTTGACACATTCCGCGGTGGTCCACTTGAACGTCCTCTAAGTTCCATGAAGGATCAAAGGATCATAATGTATCGTTGATCGGCAACACTGGGTTCGTAACTTAGTAATTCCATAATCCTCTTCCCACAGATAAATGGTCCCAAAGAATGCTCTAAACTTTCCACAAATGATAAATTGCCACTACCGACTTGCGTGTTCCTATCAATGACAGCAGTGTGTTTGCTCTTAGTTTCCGGGTACATCCCGTGGACTAATGCAAAGGGAATTCTTCACCAGTCAACAGAGATTCCAGTTCTGTAAGTGCGAAAACTTACGCATTTTTGATGATTAATCTTCGTTAGCGGAAACGCACTCATCATTCATGTATTGCATCTCCGTTAGCGGAGGTATTCCAATTTGCTACCAATTTCGCCGAACTGTCGTTTGAGACTCATTTGTGGTAGCTCCAGGTTCATTTAAAGTCGTCTCCTTAGCGCCTTACACATCAATGGATCACGGTTTTCCGATATATATACATTGTTTATGCCATTTAGCGACTGACGATACATTTCCGGACATCAACATGTTAACAGAAATTTGTAAGAAATACTGTCACCGCTCCTCTAAACTCAACACCAATTTCCTTTCGATATTCGCATGACTCGCTCCCTTACATTCACTTCAGAGTGGTTGATGGGATCATGCAAGCCGACTTTGTCAGTGCTGAGAACATGCACTGTTAGCCGAAATCTATTGCAGACCTGGAATGAGAGCTGAATCTGCTGCGACAATGAGTCAACAGCCCTCCTGTACTACGAAGCGCTAGGCCCTGGCAAAGCGAGCAGTTTCTTTAGTCCCAGGAAGGTCCTGTCCATGATTAAGATAGCGACAAAGCACAGAAGAGAGGTAGAGTGTCTACGTGTTTGTGTGTGTGTGGGAGAGAGAGAGAGAGACTTTTCAGGAGGAGCTGCGCAATGGAAGACTCGTGCAGGATTTTGTTTGGCATCAGTTTTTACCAGAAGAATTAGTGTATTAGAACAATGGATATCCACTTAAAATAGATTCTGCACTTTGCAATACCAAATTCACCGCTCCACCATAAAAATGATGCTACAAAATTGCCAGAAGCCGGCATTTTTTCCTGTATCATGGAATTTCTAGTATAACAGTTCATCGACAAAATTGCGCTGACGGAAGCAGTGCCCTTCCCGCAGATTTTTCCAGATGCTATAATCCAACATGACAATGTCTGACTCGATATTATAATAGAACCTACAGTTTATAATATATCTATTTGGGCAGAAGACGCCGTTTCTTTTTTCATCACTACGTTCATCCTAAGGTAATCCTTTAGCCCCGTCGCGGAGGCATCGACATATAGTAGTTCGGGATCGTGGATGACGATCATTGGTCCCGTGGATTGTTTACAGTTAATTACGGGAGATATTTCAAACGGATGAGGAATCTGCGCTTTTATTTTAAATAACCTAAAAAGATGAAAGTGTGAACACACCAGTTACTGGTGATTTAACTGTAGAAACGCTCGCTAAATTCTTCGGAAAAGATCGTATTTATTGATGGAAACGATCTCACGCAATCAAACGCACAGTCTAAGGTGGAATACTCTTGCTCAGGTACTGGTTCTCCTGCAGTTTTCAGCGACGGGCTATGGACTCGCTTTGAAGTTGTCCGACAGTCTTACCCCAGAAAAAACCCAGAACCTTCTCCAGTTTCTTCGGTTTCCCGTATATTCTTAGTGCTGCTGCCAGTGTAGGCTTCACACAACACATACACTATGTGGTCGAAAGTATCCGCACACCCCCAAAAACATACGTTTCTCATATTAGGTGCATTGTGTTGCCACCTGCTGCCAGATACTTCATATCAGCGACCTCAGTAGTCATTGGATATGGTGAGAGATCAGAATGGGGCGCTACGCGGAACTCACGGACTTCGAACGTGGTCAGGTGATTGGGTGTCACCTGTGTCATACGTCTGTACGAGAGATTTCCACACTCCTAAACATCCCCAGGTCCACTGTTTCCGATGTGATAGTGAAGTGGAAACGTGAAGAGACACGTACAGCACACAGGCCGACCTCGACTGTTGACTGAAGGAGACTGCTGACAATTGAAGGGGGTCGTAATGTGTAATAGGCAGATACCTACCCAGCCAAAAGCACAGGGATTCCAAACTGCATCAGGATCCACTGCAAGTACTATGACAGTTACGCGGGAGGTGAGAAAACTTGGATTTCATGGTCGAAGGGCTGCTCATAAGCCACACGCCGATAAATGCCAAACGATGCCTCGCTTGGTGTAAGGCACGTAAACATTGGACGATTAAACAGTGGAAAAACGTTGTGTGAAGTTACGAATCACGGTACACAATGTGGCGATCTGATGTCAGGGTGTGGGTATGGCAAATGCCCGGTGAACGTCATCTGCCAGCGTGTGTAGAGCCAACAGTAAAATTCGGAGGCGGTGATGTTATGGTGTGCTCGTGTTTTTCATACAGAGGGCTTGCACCCGTTGTTGTTTTGCGTGCACTATCACAGCACAGGCTTACATTGATGGTTCAAATGGCTCTGAGCACTATGGGACTCAACTGCTGAGGTCATTAGTCCCCTAGAACTTAGAACTAGTTAAACCTAACTAACCTAAGGACATCACACACATCCATGCCCGAGGCAGGATTCGAACCTGCGACCGTAGTGGTCTCGCGGTTCCAGACTGCCACGCCTAGAACCGCACGACCACTTCGGCCGGCTTACATTGATGTTTTAAGCACCTTGCTTCCCACTGTTGAAGAGCAATTCGGGGATGGCGATTGCATCTTTCAACTCGATCGAGCACCTGTTCATAAAGCACGGCCTGTGGCGGACAGGTTACACAAGAATAACATCCCTGTAATGGGCTGGCCTGCACAGAGTCCTGACCTGAATCCTATAGAACACCTTTGGGATGTTTTGGAACGTTGAATTCGTGCCAGGCCTCACCGACCGACATAGATAGCTCTCCTCAGTGAAGCACTCCGTGAAGAATGGGCCGCCATTCCCCAAGAAACTTTCCAGCACCTGATTGAACGTATGCCTGCGAGAGTGGAAGCTGTCATAAAGGCTAAGGGTGGGCCAACACCATATTGAATCTCAGCATTACCGATGGACGGCGCCACGAACTTGTAAGACATTTTCAGCCAGGTGCCCGTATACTTTTGATCACATAGTGTATAAATATGCTTGTTCTAATATATAAATTTCATTAAAAATAGTAAGTAATCAAATAACATAAAATTCATTAAAACTTCATGCAAATACATTTTTTTTATTATATTACCTCTCAAACGTCATACAAATTAAATAATACGACCAATGATGAAAAAAAGTGGATTTAAAATTAAGTTTGAGCGGGAGTCGAACCGTCACCTCTTACACGTTCGTTTCTCGAAGTTCGAATGCTAACCACTAACTCCTTTCTCTCTCTCTCTCTCTCTCTCTCTCTCTCTCTCTCTCTCTCTCTCTCTCTCTCTCTCTTTTGCACATTATGCTGTTGCAATGGCCCAGTGAAGACGTACGAAGTCTGAAGTAAATTTGTGATCCCAGCCTCGTGGGCACCCCTTGTCTGTCCTGTAAGCACAGTTCACATCGACGACAATTCGGGGTGTTTATTGTTTTTCCTTTGGAAACGGGGTCCCGGGTTCGATCCCCGGCCGGGCGGGTATTTTCTCCGCCCAGGGACTGGGTGTTTGTGTTGACGTCACCACCTCATCATCATTCGGGAAGTTGCGAGACTGGATATAGAAAGATTGGAAACTTGTACGGGCGACGATGACCACGATATTGAGCGCCCTACAAACCATCGTCATCATCATCATCATCATCATCGGGATGTTTGTGTCCGATTTTATCGGAAGAAAGTTACAAATAGCCGTAACAGCGATATTATTGTATGTACATAATTTTCTACATTAAAAGGAAATCTTCAGATATGAAATATTTATTGTCTTGATCGCAGTTAGGTACACTGGATTACTAATTTCGGCAGGGCTAAGCTGCAAGGTTACAAAAATTACAAAAATATTACATTGTTGAAGCTATAATCGTAAACTAGCGATTTTACATAAGTTCGTTTTGACATACCCTCAGTGAACAGGTTATGAAATCATGCTGCGCGATAAACCACACGTTCGTTTTTGTACCTTCTGAAACAGTGTATCACGCAGCATGATTTCATAACCTGTACCCTGAGGGCATGTAAAAAGAACATAGGTAAATTCGTTAATTTACTATTACAACTACAGCACTGTAATATTTTTGTAATTTTTGAAACCTTGCAGACATGAAGATGGCAGCTCAACCCTGCCGAAATTAGTAATTCAGTGCACCTACGTGCGACCGAGGCAATAAAAACTTCATATCTGACGCTTTCTTTACATTGAATTCACAATCGCTCTTCAGCTGACAATGTCAGATATGTATAATTTTCTGCATTAACTCCTCAGATTCTGAGACACAGTCGGTGGGACTAGCTTTTCCTCGTCGTAAATGAAAAATGAGGTTCAAATAATAAAAATGAAAAAAAATGTGGCTTACTCGACGCTGAATGGATCCCAATGAAGACTTTTCCACGTTATAAAATTACAGAGGTGGTTGTAGAAATCGGACCCTAAATAGTCGCGTTAAGGGGGGAAACCACATTAGGAGGCTATTTGACACTGATTTTTTGGGATTTTTTTTTTTTTTGGTGTGAAGAATTAATTGGAATTGAATCAAATTTTGACATCATTCCATTCATATTTCTAACAGTTTTTGTGAATTTTTTTGGATAATTTCAGCCAGAAACAACAAAGTTTCGCTGTGATGTCCGCTGAAGGTTATAAGTATAGTTCTCCAATTGCGTACTGTGTAGCGGTTCCGATTTTCATCTGAAATCAAAAAGGTTTTGATTTTACATTAATAGCTTATTTTCTAAGAATATGAACCTCAATGTAGGTGAAAATAATCAAAATTAAAAATTTTGCAGGCGTTGGAACAATTTACTTCAAGTTTTACGAGTTTTTTCTCTAATTACACAAAGAAAAATACCCTTAAAATCATGATATCATCTCGCAAGTTGGTACATATAATTTGTAATTTTATAATGAATCATATTATAAATTTTCATAATGATCGATCTATACTTTTTGAATTAGACTGCACGCAAACGTGAAAAAAGTCATTTCTAGGTAAACGCGTTTGAAAAATATATTCTTTGTAACTAGAAATTCAAGGAAGTTAACAGTAATATAAAATGCTTAATCTGCGATTCCAGTACCATATAGTAATTCTTCTTCTTCTTCTTCATGGGCTATTTTTTGCGCTTGCTGCAGTGCTTTCCGAGCTTTCCGACCTTGCTTTTTGTCCAATGAACTACGTTGATTCTGCCGGCTCACGCGCTGGTTATCCATTTGTTCGGCATAACTGAAGCTTTGCGTGCCTACTACAATTCCTGCCTCATTCAAGACCATCAGAAGGGATGAATTTCCTTCATTGAATAAGCGCGCTACTAAATACGATGCCAATTCAACGACTTTTAGTCCGCCTGTGTTTAAGAACTAATCGCTAAATAGTGGAATTAAAACTTTCGTTCGCCTTTTGCGTGTGGCCACCTAAACATCTCTCCAGTAATTCATGCCTTGATAGATCTTCATACATGGAAGATGTGCACTCGGTTCTATGCTCATAAAAGCTAAAGGAATGCGAATTTCGATTTGAAATTTTGGCAGCCTATTCTTGGATAGTTAAGCTAACGGTTTATGCAATAAAAAAACGAATTTTTTTAACCTCCTAATGTGGTTTCCCCCCTTAGTATCAACTAACCATAATCGCTACACTAAGGACTCGATATTATTTCACTTTTGTTACAATGACTGTAATAAATCTTAAAACGTATGGCGAGAAGGGCAAAAATTAAAATAGAAGTGTAAGTGGAGTCAAAGGGGTGAGAGCGGATATTGCAAGGTACACGGCCGCAGTGAGAAAAAAGGAATACTGTGTAGACAGTCTAATGGCCAATGTGGTGTGCAAGCAATTCACTTTGCAACCTTGACAGTGCGCGAAGCCCGTTGCGCCAGCAAGCGCAGCGGATGAGTTCGCGCCGATTCAGCAAAACGGTGACAATCGTAGGGGCCGTTGGCCTCTGATAGTGACTCACCGTGGCCAGCGACATCTGTGAGCGCCCGGCACGTGTTACCGCTGCCGCCGCCCGCGCTAGCTTCCATCGCTATTTAAAGTTACGTGCGCCTCAAGACGTACGCTATATAGACTCGGAGTTGCAGGGAGTTTGCTGACGCACTAGCCTCTGCCAGTTCACAGTTTTTACATGCACACGCCCGTGCTGAAACAACCGGTTGTCGGTTATATCGGTTTTCTTCCACGCAAGTTTTACCTGACTGTTAATAGCGCTAAAAATAACCAGTTTCTGAAATAACCGATTTTCTCCAGTTATTTCCTGTAATTACCGTAGAAATGGAACAAAGACTGAAACATATTGACTCACTTAGTCTCAAAATACACAGAATCAAAATATTAAATTAAAAAGGCGAAAAAAAGGAAACTTGTTCCGTCCAATGTTCTCTGCTTTTCTCTTAAAGTGATAAGTGATTGAATACTACAGAAAATCACCGATATTCTCGTACTGATTCTAATTTTTTGAAACTATGCTCAAGAATCATGTAACAATCGGGAATTATCGGAATAGTCAGTGTTAAGGGGCGAAAACTGAGGCTGAAGAACAGTTTTTCCTGTTAACTTCCCCGTTTTCAAGGGCTACAAGCACAAAAAGGAACATAGGCAGCAGGTCTGGTACTTTCTATATTTGTTGTATACTACGAATGAATTGTCAAGTTCACAATTTCTTTTCGCTTTTATTATTTCACAGAAGTGGCAGGCAAATCTGTAATCTTTTAAAGGTCAGCAGCTCGTGGTCGTGCGGTAGGGTTCTCGCTTACCGCGTCCGGGTTCCCGGGTTCGATTCGCGGCGAGGTCAGAGATTTTCTCTTCCTCGGGATGAGTGGGTGTTGTGTGATGTCCTTAGGTTAGTTAGGTTTAAGTAGTTCTAGGGGACTGATGACCATAGATTTTAAGTCCCGTAGTGCTCAGAGCCATTTGAACCAACCAATCTTTTAAAGCAAATGAAGCATTGTACTTCATTGCTTCCCCACTGCGTGAAAATATTTCCAGGTTAGGCTTGGTGCTATTCTGCAATACAACGAATGTCCGGCGTCAATAGCGACAGACTAGAGACCAGGTGGAGGAGGAGTGGAGGGGAGGGGAGGGGGGGAAGCCGAGTCTTGCACACTGCACGTACTTACGTACCTTCAACCACGACACACGGGAACGGGACATATTGTATCAGCTATGCTGTAACAATTCTTATGCCATGTCTTTGTCGACCATTTATGTCGACAGTTTTATTAAAACAGCACTAATCACTTGCCCCATTTTCAAAAATAACGCTATATTCCAAACAATGGAAATTTTGAGAATAAAAATTACAAATTTTAAAAAAAAAAGACTTATTTAAAAACGAAAAATTTTAGCACAGCTGCTATGACTGATATTTCGGATTTTCTATTCAGTTGATAGTGAAAAATAAAAAACAGCTGCTATAACCGAGATCTAACAAATACTGTAAAATACCGGTTATTCCTAACTAAAACGCCGCTAGCGGTTTTAACCGGTCGGTTTTTCCCATCCCTAGTGCAGACTCCGTCTTTCGACGCTTCAAACAATGAAATGAGAAAAAATTAAAGATGTGACGGCGTTTGATTCCGTACTGTAATGCAGATTCTGATCCCATATGTGGATCATTTGGGTCACAATCCTCCCAAAAATATAGTTCTTAAATCAACCGCATGATGCACGTAATTCCCGAATTTTCGGACGAATGCTTTACAGATTCCATATTCCGCTGACTGCTATTAACATTTATTATTATTATTATTATTATTATTACTATTATTATTATTATTATTATCGTGGGTATCTGCGGAACATTCACAGTGCAGATGAAGGGGGAGAGGGGAGTGAGTAACGCCTGACATACTGCCAACTTCTTATCCCGCCAGTAATGGCAATAATAAATATTGAAATATTGAAGCATCTAACACAGCGATTAAAAGAACGAATGCAATGTCGTATCCCGTGTTTGTGGCATTCTACATGTTTGTGCGATATCTGAAAGATCGACCGTAGAGCCGAATGAAAAGAGTATGGCAGAGGGAGTAGTGGTTACAGTGTGGAGAATTATTCAAAAATAAAAATTGAATCCCTTTCCACATATGTGAAGATAGATTTTCATTGGTGTCTACAATTATCTCCAACTTAATATTCGGATGGTCCCTGAAATAGGCTAAGCCGATTTCATCCTCCATTCCGAGCCAGTACGTCTTCTCTCATAACGACGTCGTCGGTGAGACGTTAAACCCTTATCTTTTTTTTAATGTGTCCCTAAATCGCTAACCACGAATACCCGGATAGTTCCCTCGACACGACCACTGGCTTTTTCTTACGCCCTCCTTCTACATCGGAATTAATGGTTCAAATGGTTCAAATGGCTCTGAGCACTATGGGACTTGACATCTATGGTCATCAGTCCCCTAGAACTTAGAACTACTTAAACCTAACTAACCTAACGACAGCACACAACACCCAGTCATCACGAGGCAGAGAAAATCCCTGACCCCGCCGGGAATCGAACCCGGGAACCCGGGCGTGGGAAGCTACCACACGACCACGAGTTGCGGACTCGGAATTAATGGTCCATTACAATCGACCCCAGCGAACGAGGTAGGGTGTTTAAGACATGGGTCTCATGTTTGAGAGGAGCTCATGTTCTTCAATACTCTGAGGTTAATGCTTGCATGATCCCTTCAACAATGATACCTTTCACGTTCTACCTAGCTGAGCCGGTACTCCATCTCTGCTAACTCAGATGTCGATAGGACGTGTAGCTTTCCTTCCTTTCTTCTAATGATCCCATGCCGACCGGACGTTACTTTTATAATATCCTCTCCTCTGTCAATATGAAAAAGAAGAAGAGAGAGGAAGTTGAGTGTTTTCATAAATAGGGAACAGAATGGTACTGACTTATTTCCCCACAACACGTATAAGAAACAATTACAAATATTAATCACTACGATTTGATAGTACAGCAGTAACAGTTAGTAATCACGTGAGACAAATAAAAAGATTTCCTACTGTCATATGAAAGAAAAACGACTGGAAAGGAGCACTTATGGCTACTTATGATTAGCAGTAGAACAGACTTCTCTGATCATTTCGCGACTTTGGTGTAAAAGTAGGCCGGCCGCGGTGGTCTCGCGGTTCTAGGCGCGCAGTCCGGAACCGCGCGACTGCTACGGTCGCAGGTTCGAATCCTGCGTCGGGCATGGATGTGTGTGATGTCCTTAGGTTAGTTAGGTTTAAGTAGTTATAAGTTCTAGGGGACTGATGACCACAGCTATTAAGTCCCATAGTGCTCAGAGCCATTTGAACAATTTGTAAAAGTAGTGTTTTACTTGATCTTTGGGACGCCGTAGGATACTCTCATAACAACACAAATTCCATGCGTTCCTAGTATTGTTCCTACACCCTTGCCTTTTTCTTGTCTTCTCTTTTCGTTGTTTCTACTTCCGTCGGCCTATGTGTCGAAGATACTGGAAGACATTCTACACCACACTATGGCTACTGAAAGCAGATACACCTCTGTGAACGTGGTAGATACGTAAGGCGCACTGACTCAAGACTGGGAAGTAGCCAGTTCGAATCCTGCTCGTAGAAATTCAAGGAAGTTTAAAAAAGAAAATTAGCTCCAGAGGTATTATTTCGAAACGTCCTTCTGTTTCGCATATTTCTTTTACGGTCTTTGTGAATCGTACAGGAGCAGTAGCGGAATTTCATCCTGGAATCCGTTTCTCTTAAGTCATTCGTACTTCACAGGCTCGAGGTGTAAGACACAAGATTAGAAAAAAAAAATAGCGGAAACTGCGGTACAGTGACGGTATAAATGGAAACTGCAGTTCTTTGTTTGCTGTTTCATAAGCTACGAAAATAGCTGCAGCATTATTTTAAACGGATAACGGGGTGTACGTAGTCGTGCTGTAGTTCCGGCGATCTAACTGGAATGCTGCCGACTACCTCTTTTTTAGTACGGGTGACCTGCGGCTGTGCAACTGCTCAGCCTCGAGGCCGACCAAGGTGGATCAGAAGCGCTGTTCGCCTCAGGTCTTGAGTCATTAGTTCGTGCTCTAAGACAACGCAGAAGCGATCCGCTGTAACCTGCATTAAATGCCTTTCACTTGCCTGGCGTCACAAAGGCTAAGGGCAAGTCTGCCCAGGAACGAACAAACCCTCATTCCTCTGGATCGACAGCCCGCCTCGAAGAACATTCGGTTGGTGCGGTAACAAAAATTCTCGTCGCTAACAAATTAACGTGTTTGTTGAGTTTTGGGATTTGCAGACGATCAGCGCGTCGCACAAACACTGCAGCTCACCTAGAACATAAATAAACAAATTTATTATTATGTGCACCTGCCTCCGTACAGCACGCCTGTGCGATGGCAATGACTGGGAGGTAAACCAGTTCGAGTCCTTGTAGTGGAAAGTATTCACTAGCAGTATTTGGCCGGCAAGGCGAGCAGAGGTGGTAACGTACAGCTCCTGATCACCAGTCTTTGCGCCCGTGTCCGGAGTTGAATTCCAGACCTCTCCACAGTCTCTCGTGATGTGAGCACTTGTTGATGGTGATCCGTCTGTAGGATGGGGATGTTAAGGTCAGCGGTTCCCTTGCTACTATTCGAGACGAGTAGGCTACATCCGGCACCGAGTTTCAACCTCTCCCTTCTTTTCATCCGTAACGACACAAACTCAACATTACACCTCAGAAGCACTCGTCACACGATACATACACACTTGGCACTTCATACCAAGCCAGGGCCAGGCAACGGCAAACCATTTCTACTAGCACCTTTCCCTCAACAGCGTTGGAGAATTCCTCGATCTGCTCCCTTACGCTCATTCACTGAGTATTGGACTCCTTTGACTTGAGTATGCTGACGTCAAACGTATGGAAAAATTCAGCTTCGTCTCATTATGCGATTGACGATCAATCAGTGCAAAGTGTCAAAACCGTTAATTATTTAACAGTATGTGTCTGAAACTTCCCATAAAGGTAGTCGCAGGAAAGACTGCAGCCAGACTGAGTTTCATTGGAATAATCCTAAGACAGAATACTCGTAATTCACGTACGGAGGTAGTGATTTATAAGAGCCACGTTCGACCCATTCGTGAATGCTACTGGTCAGTGTGGGACCCCTGTCAGGTAGAACTGGAACAGAGGATTGAGATGATCCAAAAAGACTTGCATAGCTCGTCATGAGCCTGTTTAACCAGTGAGATATCACAGGAACGCTCAAAAAGCTTCAACAACATATGCTACGAGGAAGGAAATTCCGAGAATGCCCATTCCATCACAAATAAAAAAAAACATATTACTTACATTTATCATGGTGATAAAAAAATCCTAATTTAGCAACTGAATGCTTATTTTGTTTCTGTCCAAACATGTTTCACCAATTCGTGTTGGGCATCATCAATCCTGTCGCCATCCTTCAATATTTAGTATTTTATCAATCCTCAGCAACTGCAGTTGTGTATGACAAAATAATCAGCAATCACAGTTGCATAAAAGATATTTAATTTCTTAGCGGGTTTTGGGCACCTAGTGCCCTTCTTCAGAAGGCTGTACAGGAAAATGCACCACAAATAACTAGAAGTCAGATAAGAATATTAAAATTAAGGACGAAAAGTTTAAAAATTTTAAAAACTGAAAGATATGGTACATTTTTATAACTATCGCATTATTTGCGAGTGTAAACAATAAGACGCATACAGAAAAATGCAGTGTTCCTAAAAAGAATAAAAATAAAAAAATTATCAGGTAGTCAAATATACTGTACTTGTTTCATACGTCTTACGTGAATGTCGCTATTTATATTAACTTCACGAAGCGTATTTAGGACTTTGTATACATTTCTGACCTAGTTACTCCACTGAAACAAAATTATGTAACTATGCCCACGTTTCCTTTCTCTTATAGTTAATTTTGAGTCTTCGTTTTTGCTGCTGATTAGAAATTGTTTCTCCATATACTCCAATTATCGCTTCTAGCCCCTTGATGCGTCTCGTGCTCTGTTTGCGAGGGCGTATTTCCTCCTGCCACGCTATTGGCATCTCTACATCAATTCAGCGACTTGTTCTAAAACTTACAGTACCATACAACAGGTATAAAAGCCGATCGATACAATTCTTTCACGAAACGTACTTCCGACCTGTATATATCCCAGTACTAGTAGTTTCATTATAGTATAATTGTGCCCATGCTGCTTCTCCTCTCTAGTCACTATTACCAGTGATTGATAATTGTCTCCATGCTTACTCCAGTTACCGTTTCCAGCCCCACGATGCACTTCGCACTTGGTTTCTGCTGACAGGTTCGCTACTAGAGTGCTACTGACCTCACTGCACCGTTTTGGAGATTAGTTCCAACATTTCCTACTATAGCGCCACATGTCGTCGATATTAACCTGTTTTATTTATCATTAGGTTTTTGTACTCCTTATTACGCTGCTTATGTCAACTTAAATTTTCGTTTATGCCTTATGACGACTGTAGGTGAGTACAGTTTTGTCGTATTATTCTATCGTACTTTCCCCTCCACACTGAGACCAACATCAAGAGATGTATGTCATTACTGATCAGCTCCTGTTCTGGCATCATGCATTCACTTGTTGTTTCGCTTCTTTATACGATTTTTGTACAGATACAATGAACCACATGTAAGCATCTACGAGCCCTTACTATATTAACGGATTCAGCATTGTATTACTTCTTGCTGCTGTATTTTTTTTAGGACCACGGCATTTTTCTGTATGCATCTTCTTATGGACACTCGCAAATAATGCGATAGGCATAAGTATGTACCATTTTTTATCTTTGCATTTTCATACTTTTCGTCCTTAATTTTAATGTTCTTATCTGACTTCTACTTATTTGCGGTGTATTTTCCTGTACAGCCTTCTGCATAATGGCACTAAGTGCCCGAAACCGGTTTAGATATAAATATCTTTTATGCAACTGGTTGCTTAGTATTTCGGTATACCCTTCAATATGTTAATATAGCTTTGTATTTCGATGCAGAAAGATGACTGTAGATAGCAGAGTGAAGATGCAAGGTGAAATATCGATAATGTTACGCGACCAACGATTTGCCAGTTTGCAGGCGTACTAGATCAGCAAGACGTATGTCATAGAGTTTAGTCTGTCTAAAAATAAATACACATCCAGAAGTTGGCAAAACTCGGTTGTCTTTTCTGGCAGTAACTTTAACGTAATATCTTTGATGGGAAAATATTCTTCAGGTACAATGCAGTCTCTGTGACATGACTAATAATCGCAAAATGACAGATCTCTCTCACCTATGTGTTCACTGGGGATCACCGATCTTACCTAACATGAATAGGTGAAACATGTTTGGTTAGGAACAAAAACATGCAGCCGCGAAAGACAGAACTTCTCTTATATTCATTATGTATGTTGTTGTTGTTTTTTTTGGGGGGGGGGGGAGGAGACCAGACAGCGAGGTCATCGGTCTCATCGGATTACGGAAGGAAGAGGAAGGAAGTCAGCCATGCCCTTTCAAAGGAACCATCCCGGCATTTGCCTGGAGAGATTTAGGGAAATCACGGAAAATCTAAATCAGGATGGCCGGACGCGGGATTGAACCGTCGTCCTCCCGAATGCGAGTCCAGTGTGCTAGCCACTGCGCCACCTCGCTCAGTCTACATTCATTATGCACATAGTTGTAGTAGCAAATGAGCAGGAATGACTGTAAATATTCACAATCATATTACTACCTCGAATATGTATATCTAATAGCGACCGTGAGGGTCAAACTAGAGAAAACTGAACTTATAAAGAGGGATAACAACAATCCCTCTTCTTGAATACCACCCACGAATGGAAAGTGGAAAGAAGAAACGAAAATTTATTGTTTAAGTCTCGTCGACGACGAGTTCGTTAGAGATGGATTACCAACTCGGATGGCCAAAAGTTGGAGAAGGATATCGACTGTTTACTTTTCAAAGGATCCAGCACAGCATTTGACTTAACCGATTTAGGGAAAACTCCGAAAATCTAAAACCGGGTCACTTGACGGGGATTTGAATCCAGGTCAGCCTGAATGTGAGTCGAGTCGAGTCCGGTGCCTTAACAACTGTGGTGTCTTGTTTTGTTGACGAATGGGAAAGAAGACTGAGGAGATTTTTCTAAGTACACTATGTACCCTCCGTCACGCGTTTTACGATGACTTTCGACGTATAAATATTAACTTGAAAGCCGATAACCAGAATCCGAATATGCACATAGAAGATCCTCGAAAGCCTTTATTTTCTGTGAGCAAATATGATATAGGTGTATTGTGTTGCAGAATTTCAGTTTTGCTTGAAGGAGGACGTACACCTAGCAGTGACGTGAGAAAGTGTCAAGAACTGTGTATGTTCGAAACATTAATCGAAAGCTACGAAAATTTCGCAACTTCAGAAGGACTTCGTGATCCCAGTTACAGATTTTTGCAATTCATTTACGTTTCCTCGTCTTGTACTTTTCTTTTTCCCTTTTACTGTCAACAAAAAATTATTTGTCTGATACAATGAATGACAACAACTCATATATTTGGACGACTGAATGTTGTTTACCTTTTCTGGGGGTATTTGATACAGCAGCCGATGTTTTTATAACAGGTCTGCGAACACAAAACGTAAAACTTTGCTTTATTAGCGCTGAAATAAAGTGTAGCTTGTTCTGATTGCTCCAAACTGAATATTAAATTACGTCTTTCTTGTTTCGTTTTTAAGAGTCAGTCGCTGTTAAGAAAGTCAACCCCTCAATCTCTCCGTTTTTAATCTAGCTCCTGTTATTTTCTGCCAACCAGAACACGAGAAATAATAGCTGCTGATTTTATTATGCTTCGCTCCTGCAGAAAACCGGCAAACTTTTTAGCGAACGTTCCTCGTGACTCTCTTTTCAAAGCAAATACCTCCAACTGAGACCCGTGCAATTTCATATTACAGATGAGCAGCCGACCACTGAGATTTTACACAAATGTGGACGTTCGTCATTCAATGTACATTCTGCTAATAAGTACCTTTTTTGCTGTGAAAATAATGGACAACGGCCGAGAGAAGAGTTTTGCAAATCGGCTGTCTCGGGTTTTATGTCACTCTGAAGGGTATTCTTTTATGTAGCTATAATAAAGCTTGCAGAAGAAACGCTACGGCTCGCACTTAGACGGTGCAACCAACTTTGGTCTTCCACCTATAGCTTACTTTGTCTTCTATGTCATACCAATTGGAAATTTTGGTATTGTACCCTCTCGAGACAACTACAAATATTTTATTACCTTTCATAGTTTTTAAGAGCTTAATGAGTAAGAATGGAAAGGCGGGAGCATAGAGTGTTCTCTACTCGGAATCAAGGTTTCTGCCTTCACTCAACTTCTGTTTATAACGCTTAATACATTTTGTAGCATTTGACTTCATTATCAGGTGCAGGTTAGTACAATTAGATTTTTCTTTCTTTTTACTCCCCATAACGCAGCAGTAAATTTCGTACGAGATTTTATTCCGTAGAACTTATTACAGAAGATGAAGTATGCTCCGCCATTCAGGAGCAAAGAACACATGCATTCTGTAACATTCTAAAGTCAGTCAAAGTGAGAAGTATTGCAAAATTCGTGAAGGTATCAGGTGATGACTCGTACTTTACGTCAACATTTCTACGACAACGACAATCGCGTTAAGTTATTTTTAGAAACCGAGGAGAGCCTAAATCTGGGTGTCCAGGTCGGAAATTAAACTCTGCTCTGCCTATTGCCTTAACCACAGTTCCTCCACGCCCCGTTTTTCCAAATTTACTTTTGCTGAGCTGTCAACAGATTTGGGATTCATCCTACACAACACATTCTCATGCTTATTTCTACGACCGAGCGGGGTGGCGCAGTGGTTAGCAGTCTGGACTCACATTCCGAAGGACGACGGTTCAAATCCCCGTCCTGCCAAGAAGATTACGGTTTTCCGTGATTTCCATAAATCGATTTAAGTAAATGCGCGTGATGGCTCCTTTGTGAAATGCAAAGCCGATTTACTTCTCCATCCTTCAGTAAACCGAGCTTGTATTCCGTCGCTAATGACTTTGTTGTTGACGGGGCATTGAAGTCTAATCAACCTACTGCTTAATTCTACGAGCAAAATATTCAGCCCTCTTTCCGCTAATGTGTCTTTGGCAGCAACTACTTGATATGCCTTTAGTCGTTCTGTAGTATACTGTGCACTTTCTCGGTGTCTTCATTAGAGGATGCAGTTCTGCGAGATCCTTCAGGTGGATCATTTCCAAAAGACGTGCGGCGACTTTTGCACACAGCTGTCCGTTTCCACACAGTAAATACATTCGCAGTTGCGAATATGAACCACCATCTGCTGTATATTGAAAGGATGACAATGAAAATTTGTCCAGGAGCGGGACTCTAACCCGGATTTCTCGCTTTACGTGAGCGGTCGCCTTAATCGTTTCGGCTAGCCATGCACGCATCACGGCCAGACCCAAACTTCCATATGTCGTCGTCCATTTGCCACGACCTGCAATCGTACGTTACGTATATTCCCGTCCGGAAAGGACATATCGATTGAGGGTCGATAGGCTGATATTGGCGACTAAAAGCGAAAACAACAGCGCCTGCGTTATTAAGGAACATTGAATCGCACTTCTTAATAACACAGGCACTGCTATTTCGCATTGCCACACAGCTGTAAACGAAGCAGCACTTTTCGTACAAACCTCAACAAACTTTGAATTCCCATTGATGACAAATCGTTCAAAACGAAATATTTCACTAGATCACGGTATTCCGGTGTATCTCCTCTCTTTGTTACCGTTCATCCTGTCGTACGGGGGCATCTGTCCTTCATAATTTGGAAAATTTGTTTTATTTTAATTCGTGACCGTTGCCCTCCCTGTCATCACAGCCGTCAGTTAACGTAAGGATTGGAAGTCTTGTGCACCAATCGTGTAAACATTGTTCTGCGCGCTACCATATTTTGACAGTTCGTTTATCGTATTTGATGAGGCAGAGATTGAAGGGCAGATCAGCATTTGCCTGGAAAACCACACACAATATCGCTGGTCTATCAGCTCGAGTGTCAATCTGTTGTTTAGACTTGTTAGTTCAACCTACCGCCGTAATTAGTACTCTGGCGTCGCTTATATGCCAGGGATAAAATCTAAAGGGAAATTTGTGTGACTGATATAGGCGCTGAAGTAATTTAACTGCTGCACTTGAAAATCTGTGACCGGACTGGGACTCGAACCCGGTTTCTCCTTTTCTCGCGAACGGTCGACTTGACGTCATTGGCCATCCGGACACGCTTCACGTCCACCCACAGCAGCTAATCATACAAATTTCCCGTTAGTTGTGAATATAAAAGCTGCTTAAGTCGATCGTTAGTGTAGGAATAAAATCAGTCTGGGAACTTTTAGACGCACGGTTTACATCAAATGCGGGGAAAACATTTGTGAATAAAAATGTGTGTCCTTGAAAACTACCGTGCGAGGTGGCGCAGTGGTTAGCACACTGGACTCGCATTCGGGAGGACGACGGTTCAATCCCGTCTCCGGCCATCCTGATTTAGGTTTTCCGTGATTTCCCTAAATCGCTTCAGGCAAATGCCGGGATGGTTCCATTGAAAGGGCACGGCCGATTTCCTTCCCCATCCTTCCCTCACCCGAGCTTGCGCTCCGTCTCTAATGACCTCGTTGTCGACGGGACGTTAAACACTAATATCCTCCTCCTCCTCCTTGAAAACTGCCGCGCGGGGTAGCCGCGTGGTCTGGGGCGTCTTATCACGGTTCGCACGGCTCCCTCCGTCGGAGAGTCCTCCCTCGAGCATGGGTGTGTGTGTTGTCCATAGCGTACGTTAGTTTAAGTTTGGTTAAATAGTGTGTAAGCTTAGGGACCGGTGACCTCAGCAGTTTGGTTCCATAAGATCTTACCACAGATTTCCAAATTTTCGTTGAAAACTATTGAGCACTTTACGTTACCATTTGACTTGTGTAACTGCGCAACATGTACCTGCGTACCTAAAATGGAATTACGTGAAATGGCCACAACGAGAAAATTCGAGAAATTGGAGCTAGTTCAGAGGTTTATCGATAACCATTCTTAGCACACGCCATTTGCGAAGGGAACAGAGAAGGGGAGATCACGTAGTGGTACCACAAGTACCCTCCGCCACGCGCCGTCCCTTAATGACGTAGATGTAGATTACATTGATGTAAGCGACATTTATGCGCCAGACAGAGAACTTCTACTTTCAGAATGAGATTTTCACTCTGCAGCAGAGTGTGCGCTCATATGACACTTGCTGGCAGATTAAAACTGTGTGCCGGACCGAGACTCGAACTCGGGACCTTTGCCTTTCGCGGGCAAGTGCTCTACCAACATTTTTTTTTTTTTTTTTTATATCTCACTTTGCTCTATATTGGTTGATGAATTTGTTCGTGGCGGACGACCGATGACAGCCGTTCAGGTTCTTTGTTGATCTGTTCACTCAGTTTTTTTATTACAAAGGGTAGCTAACCCTCTGACCGAGCACGCTGAGCTACCGTGCCGGCGTCCAACTGATCTACCCAAGCACAACTCACGCCCCGTCCTCACAGCTTTACTTCTGCCAGTATCTCGTCTCCTACCTTCCAAACGTTACAGAAGCTCTCCTGCGAACCTTGCAGAACTAGCACTCCTGAAGGAAAGGATATTGCGGAGACATGGCTTAGCCACAGCCTAGGGGATGTTTCCAGTGAAAGGCAAAGGTCCCGAGTTCGAGTCTCGGTCTGGCACAGTTTTAATATGCCAGGAAGTTTCATATCAGCGCACACTCCGCTGCAGAGTGAAAATCTCATTCTGGAAACATCCCCCCGGCTCTGAATAAACCATCTCTCCGCAATATTCTTACTTTCAGTAGTGCTAGTTCTGCAAGGTTCGCAGGAGAGCTTCTGTAAAGTTTGGAATGTAGGAGACGATGTACTGGCACTTGCCAGCGAAAGGCAAAGGTCCCGAGTTCGAGTCTCGGTCCGGTACACAGTTTTAATCTGCCAGGAAGTTTCATATCAGCGTACACGCCGCTGCAGAGTGCAAATCTCATTCTGGAAACATCCCCCAGGCTGTGAATAAACCATCTCTCCGCAATATTCTTACTTTCAGGAGTGCTAGTTCTGCAAGGTTCGCAGGAGAGCTTCTGTAACGTTTGGAAGGTAGGAGACGAGATACTGGCAGAAGTAAAGCTATGAGGACGGGGCGTGTGTCGTGCTTGGGTAGCTCAGTTGGTGGAGCACTTGCCCGCGAAAGGCAAAGGTCCCGAGTTCGAGTCTCGGCCCGGCTTATAGTTTTAATCTGCCAGGAAGTTTCATATCAGCACACACGCCGCTGCAGAGTGAAAATCTCATTCTGGACACATCCCCCTGGCTGTGGCTAAGCCATGTCTCCGAAATATCCTTTCTTTCAGGGGTGCTAGTTCTGCAAGGTTCGCAGGAGAGCTTCTGTAAAGTTGGGAAGGTAGGAGACGATGTACTGGCAGAAGTACAGCTGTGAGGACGGGGCGTGAGTTGTGCTTGGGTAGCTCAGTTGGTAGAGCATTTGCCCGCAAAAGGCAAAGGTCCCGAGTTCGAGTCTCGGTCGGGCACACAGTTTTAATCTGCCACGAAGTTTTAACATCTACTTTGCTTCCGAACGTTACTTACGACAGAAGACGTCGACAGGACGTTAAAATCTGGCTTTAGCGTCAGTTTCGTTTCTTTCCGTTCTAGGGCCGACACCGAGACCCCAAAGCGATCTCCGCAGTGGCGGAAGAATCTCCCGCCGACACGCTGTCTCCGGTAACTTGACGGTGATGTAAATGAAACGGACGGACTTCCGCGTTCTGAGCCGCTCTCGGACACGGCACTCATTAGACTGTTCCTGGTGCGGAAACATTCTCATCGCAGAGCGTGGCAGCTCGCGTTTTCACTTTCTTCTGCGTTACGTGACCGCGAGAGCAAAGGACGCACTCGTTCGTGGGAAGAGCCGAGGCGCAATGCGTGAGTGTGCGCTGATAAGGCCCGCCAGCGTTAATGAACTCTTTCTGGAGCGGCGGCCCCGATCTACAAACTGTGTGCAACGTGTATTATCTGCGCCCTGGAAACAGTCGAGTGCTGAACTAGCGGTCACAGTCCTCGCCACCACACACGTGGCAGCTGCCCGATTTTAAGTAGGAATCTCATAGCTAAAGAAACGATGCTGTGAACAACTGCACAATAACACTGCCCATATTCTCATTCTATTGCAGTGCTTTATTCAAGCAGTGCAGTTCAACGGAATGGATAGTAGCTTGCAAAGAAATTATACAGGGTTGTCCATTGATAGTGACCGGGTCAAATATCTCACGAAATAAGCGTCAAACGAAAAAACTACAAAGAACGAAACTCGTCTAGCTTGAAGGGGGAAATCAGATACCGCTATGGTTGGCCCGCTAGATGGCGCTGCCATAAGTCAAACAGATATCAATTGCGTTTTTTAAAATAGGAACCTCCATTTTTTTTTATATATTTATATTCGTGTAGTACGTAAACAAATATGAATGTTTTAGTTGGACCACTTTTTTCTCTTTGTGATAGATGCCGCTGTAATAGTCACAGACGTTTAAGTACGTGGTATCGCGTAACATTCCGCCAGTGCGGACGGTATTTGCTTCGTGATACATTACCCGTGTTAAAATGGACCATTTTCCAATTGCGGAAACGGTCGATATCGTGTTGATGTATGGCTATTGCGATCAAAGTGCCCAACGGACGTGTGCTATGTATGCTGCTCGGTATCCTGGACGACATCATCCAAGTGTCCGGACCGTTCGCCGGATAGTTACGTTGTTTAAGGAAACAGGAAGTGTTCAGCCACATGTGAAACGTCAACCACGACCTGCAACAAATGATGATGCCCATGTAGGTGTTTTAGCCGCTGTCGTGGCTAATCCGCATATCAGTAGCAGACAAACTGCGCGAGAATCGGGAATCTCGAAAACGTCGGTGTTGAGAATGCTACATCAACATCGATTGCACCCGTACCATATTCCTATGCACCAGGAATTGCATGGCGACGACTTTGAACGTCTTGTACAGTTCTGCCACTGGGTACTAGAGAAATTACGGGACGATGACAGATTTTTTTGCACGCGTTCTATTTAGCGACGAAGCGTCATTCACCAACAGCGGTAACGTAAACCGGCATAATATGCACTATTGGGCAACGGAAAATCCACGATGGCTGCGACAAGTGGAACATCAGCGATCTTGGCGGGTTAATGTATGGTGCGGCATTATGGGAGGAAGGATAATTGGCCCCCATTTTATCGATGGCAATCTAAATGGTGCAATGTACGGTGAATTTCTACGTAATGTTCTACTGATGTTACTACAAGATGTTTCACTGCGTGACAGAATGGCGACGTACTTCCAACATGATGGACGTCCAGTACATAGCTCGAGTGCGGTTGAAGCGGTATTGAATAGCATATTTCATGACAGGTGGAGTGGTCGTCGAAGCACCATACCATGGCCCGCACGTTCACCGGATCTGACGTCCCCGGATTTCTTTCTGTGGGGAAAGTTGAAGTATATTTGCTATCGTGATCCACCGACAACGCCTGACAACATGCCTCAGCGTATTGTCAATGCATGTGCGAACATTACGGAAGGCGAACTACTCACTGTTGAGAGGAATGTCGTTACACGTAATGCCAAATGCATTGAGGATGACGGACATCATTTTGAGCATTTATTGCATTATTGTGGTATTTACGGGTAAGCATGCTGTAACAGCATGCGTTCTCAGAAATGATAAGTTCACAAAGATACATGTATCACATTGGAACAACCGAAATAAAATGTACAAACGTACCTACGTTCTGTATTTTAATTTAAAAAACCAACCTGTTCGTCTAAAATTGTGAGCCATACATTTGTGACTATTACAGCGCCATCTGTCACAAAGCGAAAACAGTGATACAACTAAAACATTCATATTTCTTTACGCAGTTCACAGTTATGTAATAAAGACGGGGGTTCGTATTTTAAAAAATGCAGTTGATATTCGTCTGACCAAGGGCAGCGCCATCTAGCGGGCCAACCATAGCGCCATGTGGTTTCACCCTTCAAGCTAGACAAGTTTCGTTCTTTGTAGTTTTTTCGTTTGACGCTTATTTTGTGAGGTATTTGGCCCGGTCACGATCAATGGACCACCCTGTACACTAAGTTGACAAAAGTCATGGGATAGCGATATGCACATATACAGATGGCGGTAGCACAGCTTACACAAGGTACAAAAGACCAGTGCAGTGGCGAAACTGTCATTCGTACTCTGGTGATTCATGTGAAAAAGATATCAGAAATGTTTATGGCCACACGACGGAAGTAACAGATTTCGAACGCGGAATGGTAGTTCGAGAGCTAGACGCCTGAGACATTCCATTTCGGAAATCGTTAGGGAGTTCAATACTCTGAGAGCCACAGTGCCAAAAGTGTTCCACGAATACCACATTTCAGGCATTACCTCTCGCCACTTAGAACGCAGTGGCCGACGGCCTTCACTTATCGAGCGAGAGCAGCGGCGACTGCGTAGGGTTGTCAGTGCAAACAGACAAGCAACACTGCGTGAAATAACCACAAATATTAATGTGGGACCTACGATGAACGTATCCATTAGGTCAGTGCTGCGAAATTTGGCGTTAATGGGCTATGGCAGCAGATGACCGACGCGAGTGCCTTTGCTAACTGGAAAACATCGCCTGGACTCGTGACCATATCGGTTGGACCCTTGATGACTGGAAAACAGTGCCTTGGTCATATGAGGTCCGATTTCAGCTGGTAAGAGCTGACGGTAAGGTTCGAGTGTGGCGCAGACCCCAGGAAGCCATGGACCCAATTTGTCGACGATGCTCTGTGCAACCTGTGCTGGCCGAGCGGCTCTAGGCGCCACAGTTTGGAACCGCGCGCCCGCTACGGTCGCAGGTTCGAATCCTGCCTCGGGCATGGATGTGTGTGATGTCCTTAGGTTATTTAGGTTTAAGTAGTTCTAAGGGACTGATGACCTTAGAAGTTAAGTCCCATAGTGCTCAGAGCCATTTGAACCATTTGGTGTGGGCTGTGTTTACATGGAATGGACTGGGTCCTCTTGTCCAAATGGACCGATCATTGACTGGAAATGGTTATGTTAGGAGACTTGGAGACCACTTGCAGCCATTCATGGACTTCATGTTACCAAACAACGATGGAATTTTTATGGATGATAATGCGCCATGTCACCAGGCCAAAATTGATCGCGACTTGTTTGAAGAACACTCCGGACGATCCGAGCAAATGATTTAGACACTCAGATCACCCGAACATCGAACATTAATGGAACATAATCGAGAGGTCAGTTCGTGCACACAATCCTGCAGCGGGAACACTTTCGCAATAGGACTGCTATAGAGGCAGTATGGCTCAAATTTCTGCAGAGGACTTCCAAAGACTGGCGAATTAACGAAGAAAGCCGGTGCGCTGGCCGGCTTGGGTGCAGTTATTAGACTGTTTCCACATCCCACTAGGTGAATTCAGGGCGGGTATCCTATCCCGCGGGCCGGAGTTGCCGAGCGGTTCTAGGCGCTACAGTCTGGAACAGCGCGACTGCTACGGTCGCAGGTTAGAATCCTTCCTCGGGCATGGATGTGTGTGATGTCCTTAGGTTAGTTAGGTTTAAGTAGTTCTAACAAGGGAACATCCCCATCGCACCCCCCTCAGATTTAGTTATAATTTGGCACAGTGGATAGGCCTTGAAAAACTGAACACAGATCAATCGAGAAAACAGGAAGAAGTTGTGTGGAACTATGAAAAAATAAGCAAAATATACAAACTGGGTCGTCCATGCCTAAGATGGGCAATATTAAGGGCAATGTGAGCCGAGGAGCGCCGTGGTCCCGTGGTTAGCGTGAACAGCTGCGGAACGAGAGGTATTTAGTTCGAATCTGCCCTCGGCTGAAAATTTTGCTTTCTTTATTTTCGCAAAGTTATGATCTGTCCGTTCGTTCATTGACGTCTCTGTTCACTGTAATAAGTTTAGTGTCTGTGTTTTGCGACAGCACCGCAAAACCGTGTGATTAGTTGACGAAAGGACGTGTCTCTCCAATGGGAACCGAAAACATTTGATCGCAAGGTCATAGGTCAACCGATTCCTCCACAGGAAAACACGTCTGATATATTCTATACGACACTGGTGACAGCATGTGCGTCACATGACAGGAATATGTTGTCGACCCACCTAACTAGTACACTTGGCGAATGGGTAAAAATATTCTTCTACCTTGCCCGATTTAGGTTTTCTTGTGGATGTAATAATCACGCCAAAAAAAGTGATGAAAACATAAGGGTTTGTCACATAAACTGAAAATAAAAAGTTAAATTTTCGGTCGAGGGAAGATTTGAACCAAAGACCTCTAGTTTCGCAGCTGTTCACGCCAACCACGGGACCACGGCTCTCCTCCTATCACACTGCCCTTAATATTGCCTATATTGCACATGGACGACCCAGTTTGTATATTTTGCTTATTTTTTCATAGTTCCACACAACTTCTTCCTGTTTTCTCGATCGATCTGTGTTCAGTTTTTCAAGGCCTATCCACTGTGCCAACTTATAACTAAATCTGAGGGGGGTGCGATGGGGAGGTTCCCTTGTAAGTTCTCGGGGACTGATGCTCAGTCCCATAGTGCTCAGAGCCATTTGAACCATCCAAGTCCCGCCTCAGTTACACGATTTGCAAATATTCAGAAAACTTTCGCTTACTTTCACGTGAATAACATTACTCGCGGATAGTTGGGGTACACCTATTCCGTCCAGTGGGGTAACGGGGAGGTGACAGGAAGGGCATCCGGTTACACCTTAAATTAATCATGCCAAGTCTGTTATTAAACCATGCCGCCGCTGGGCCGATGCGGGACAAAAGCACAAGAAAAAGAAAAAAAACGTTGATCAAATTACATAGAGGAAATGAAAGACTAAAAGTAGTTGATGAGCTTTGTTATTTGGACAGCAAAATAACCGCCGACGGCGGGAGGGACCGTGCAATCAGTGACATGATGTCTCTAACCGCGCGGCTGGAGAAGACATTTTCTTGAGATATTTAGCATTTGTTACGTATATGTCTCACTTTTATCATCAGCGATGTACAGGACAAAGCACAACGTATGTGCGTAGTGCGTGGACCGTGTAAGGAATCTGTAACCTCCACTGCATAAGTGCTACTAATTGAGAAAAAAGTAGTTACTAATAAATTATATAATCAATATTAGAGTCTTACAAAATTGCGATGGTAAGATCTTTTGAAAATAATTGGCTTTCGTGACTGAAACAGAATCAAATCGTTCAGTTTTCACCCGTCAGATGGTTCAAATGGCTCTGCGCACAATGGGACTTAATTGCTGTGGTCATCAGTCCCCTAGAACTTAGAACTACTTAAACGTAACTAACCTAAGGACATCACACACATCCATGCCCGAGGCAGGATTCGATCCTGCGACCGTAGCGGGCGCGCGGTTCCAGACTGTGGCGCCTAGAACCGCTCGGCCACCTCGACCGGCTTACCCGTCAGAAAATTTCATTTTACCCCTCAGGGGGTAGTTACCCCCAGGTTGGGAAGCACTGCTCTACGAGCTCGGCATGTTATGGGGATTGAGGCAATGTCCCAGTAGCTGGTGGCCGGATGGCCGTCCTGACACCATCACTTCCCCTGGAACGGAATGTGTACCCCATGTGTCAGCGTCTAGAGTAAATCTCATGTGGCAGTGCGAGCACGTTTTCTAAATGTCTGCGCACCGTGTATCTGGTGCGGAACGTGGGTACCAGCCCGGTATTTACCTAGGTGGATGTGGGAAATGACCCAAAAATCTCATCTAGTCTGCCGGTTCACCGGTCCTCGTCCGGGAAAGGCTCGCCTACCTGTATCTCGGAAGCTGTGAGTCAACGCGCTCGGCTATCCGGTCGGGTCACTCGTGTACAGTATGCCCAAATAATTTGAGAACTCTTGGCAAAATATCAAATAGGAAGCGTTTGATATTCTTCCCTACAGCCATGATTTCGCTGCCACTGTTTCCCACGTCTTTCCCAACATGGCAAAATGGCTACCTTTACAGCTAGACGCATACGATGAGGAGCATCAAAACGCATTCTAACTGAGATTCAGATCATTAGGAGCAGTTTTATGACATGGGTATATCGCCACGACAAGTGGCAAAATGTCGCAGGTAATAACACCCATCTGGAAGTTGTTTTCAGAATCGCCCCCGTAAGCTTACGCTGATGAAATGCTAAAATCAATCAGGAAAACTACAAAATTTATTCTTTATATTTTTTCTTTATATTATAATTTCGTCAAGTGTAGTCGCGAAGTCTGGCCCAGTAAAACTGCTATCAGTGAAATATTGCGAATGATTTCGAATCACTTTTCGAGTAACTAGATCAATAGCGTGTTGCTGATGAAATACAAGAAACCTCATCCTTATTGTGGAGAAAAGAGAAAACACAGCCACGGGAGGATACGGCTGCAGAAGTACAGTCCAAGACTGATTAACCCCTTGGCCTACCAGCTGTCTCCCGAGTGCTCGGGCCATGGTAAGCAACGAGGCCGATCGCGCGTCGAGCAATTGTCCCGATTAGCTGTTTGCTCGAACCCGCGCAAAATGTATGCGTCGAACGACATGTATATTTCGACGCGACGTAAGGAATTGTGAAATAATGAACAACCTTTGGACAAAACCAATACTTTTAAGATGTTGGGAAGTAAATATGATCGATTCTGCAGTGAACAAAAATTATTTGTTATTGCAGGTTGATAATGTAAAAGTAACAAGTTGTATATAGAGGGTCTATACAGGGGTGATGTTCTTGAGGACAATATTATGGAAATGGAAGAGGTAGATGAAGATGAAATGGGAGATATGATACTGGGTGAAGAGTTTGACAGAGCACTGAAAGACCTAAGTCGAAACAAGGCCCCGGGAGTAGACAACATTCCATTAGAACTACTGACAGCCTTGGGAGAGCCAGTCCTGACAAAACTCTACCATCTGGTGAGCAAGATGTATGAGACAGGCGAAATTCCCTCAGACTTCAAGAAGAATATAATAATTCCAATCCCAAAGAAAGCAGGTGTTGACAGATGTCAAAATTACCGAACTATCAGTTTAATAAGCCACGGCTGCAAAATACTAACGCGAATTCTTTACAGACGAATGGAAAAACTGGTAGAAGCCGACCTCGGGGAAGATCAGTTTGGATTCCGTAGAAATGTTGGAACACGTGAGGCAATACTGACCCTACGACTTATCTTAGAAGAAAGATTAAGGAAAGGCAAACCTACGTTTCTAGCATTTGTAGACTTAGAGAAAGCTTTTGACAATGTTGACAGGAATACTCCCTTTCAAATTCTAAAGCTGGCAGGGGTAAAATACAGGGAGCGAAAGGCTGTTCACAATTTATACAGAAACCAGATGGCAGTTATAAGAGTCGAGGGGCATGAAAGGGAAGCAGTGGTTGGGAAGGGAGTGAGACAGGGTTGTAGCCTCTCCCCGTTGCTATTCAATCTGTATATTGAGCAAGCAGTAAAGGAAACGAAAGAAAAGTTCGGAGTAGGTATTAAAATCCATGGAGAAGAAATAAAAACATCGAGGTTCGCCGATGACATTGTAATTCTGTCAGAGGCAGCAAAGGACTTGGAAGAACAGTTAAACGGAATGGACAGTGTCTTGAAAGGAGGGTATAAGATGAACATCAACAAAAGCAAAACGAGGATAATGGAATGTAGTCGAATTAAGTCGGGTGATGCTGAGGGAATTAGATTAGGAAATGAGACACTTAAAGTAGTAAAGGAGTTTTGCTATTTGGGAAGCAAAATAACTGATGATGGTCGAAGTAGAGAGGATATAAAATGTAGACTGGCAATGACAAGGAAAGCGTTTCTGAAGAAGAGAAATTTGTTAACATCCAGTATTGATTTAAGTGTCAAGAAGTCGTTTCTGAAAGTATTTGTATGGAGTGTAGACATGTATGGAAGTGAAACATGGACGATAAATAGTTTAGACAAGAAGAGAATAGAAGCTTTCCAAATGTGGTGCTACAGAAGACAGCTGAAGATTAGATGGGTAGATCACATAACTGATGAGGAGGTATTGAAGAGAATTGGGGAGAAGAGGAGTTTGTGGCACAACTTGACTAGAAGAAGGGATCGGTTGGTAGGACATGTTCTGAGGCATCAAGGGATCACCAATTTAGTACTGGAGGGCAGCGTGGAGGGTAAAAATCGTAGAGGGAGACCAAGAGATGAATACACTAAGCAGATCCAGAAGGATGTAGGCTGCGTTAGGTACTGGGAGACGAAGAGGCTCACACAGGATAGAGTAGCATGGAGAGCTGCATCAAACCAGTCTCAGGACTGAAGACCACAACAACAACAACAAGTTGTAAATTAAAACTTTAAATTAAGTTTTGAGAACACTCGCACATGACTAGTAGTCTAGAACTGTGTGATAATTTTCGAAACAATGAGGTTCATATAACACAACTCGACAGTTTTACATTCCCAAGGCGTTTCATTCCCTTGATTATTTTTGTACATACTTTGCATACTCTTGTTGAATGATTTCTTTCAATGGCTTGGGATTTATATGAGTCGGAAAGAGACTCCATTGTTGCGCGTGCAGTTTCGTTGGTATATCTGCGGTTGATAATGTTTCTCCTCTTTTATAAACTTGTAAAGGTACGTTTTGTAGTAATGTTTCTGCTATTTGAAATCTATTCTTGCTGTAATTATGTTGCTATTTCATATTTTTTTGTACAGAATATGCGAATTATGAAGTACCATATCAAATATGAAAAATCGGTGTCCTTTAAAGTATTTCTTCATAACAGGGAAACACACTAATATTTGATGTTGGCAGTAAATACCAATCATTCCTCTTTTGTAACAAACAATGTATTTTGGTCTGAAAGTAAGGTTTCGCTTACTTCCGTTTTGTCCTGTCATTTCTACTCTTTCGTGCTCCGTAGAAATAATACGGACGTCTCGTTCATCCTCCCACTTCAAACCTAATATGCCACTGCCGCTTCTCATTATGAGTTCCCCTTATTTTAAATTTTGCTTTAACAAAATCTCCCGGCATATTTCCTTCGATTAAAACTTACTTTCTCAAGAACTTCCGTTCCATTTTTAACTAAAGTTACGAACAATTTCTGCGAAGAATACCAATTATCCTTATACAAAATGTGTCCTTTATTTAGTACTGATTTTGATAACTTCATCACAACAGTTTCAGGTGCATTGTAGTCAAGAATCGTTTTATCGCTCCCTGCATATATTTAAAACTATAGCATAGCCCGATGCTGACTCGCAGAGTTTATAAAATGTTACCTAAATCTCTCCGTCTTCGAGGGATTAAATTATTTATAAGACATGCCTTTCTCAAATCTCATTAACGATTCATCGATAGCGATGTTCTCTTCCATTACCTCTTCGAACTTTTTTATTAAAGCAGTTTATCACAAGTGTGACTTTGCGTAATTTATGCATCTTGTCAGTCGTATAGCTATTTGGAAAATGTAAAAACCTAGTGATTTGCAAAAATCTTTTCAGTGCATAGTTTTCCTGAATGTCATTGTTTTTACGCCTCTTTTAGACCACTACATCGGAATATTTGATTTTTCTTACTTGAGCAATTATTATGCATAGAGCAAAGTATATTTTAATTTCATTGGACATGACTGGGTTCCATGTCTGATCAGTTTTCTTTCTTGTATTTATGTTGTTCATTGTTTGTTCTGAGATCCGCTTCCGTGAAAATATTATAAAAAAACATTGTCAGACACTGTATAAAATAATGCGAAATCATTTTTGATCGCAAAATAGTCGATAATTTATTATTAGTGACCGGTTCCAGTCAGTACAGATCATCTTCAGATCATAAGGCATCTCATTCGGTTGACGAATATACTTTCTGGTATACAATGGGATTCCACTTATTGCACGTCTGCATTTTCTTTTGAATTTATTTATGAAAACTGCATCGTAAGAAAGAAAGGTCCATTTGTTTACAGTTTCTCAGAAATTTCGTTGTCTTTTCAAGTTACTTTAAAAAGGTCGAAGAATGCTTTATTTAAAACAGGACGGCTGTTTCATGGAGCAGTAGTTTTCGTGACTGTCGTATGCTGCCAGTACTTATCAACGTGTCTTTGCAATTTCCTTAGCAGTAAAAAAAAAAAAAAAAAAAAAAAAAAAAAAAACATTTAGGTAACGACTTCTGATAAGCAGTAAGCTTGATTTTAATAACCCGAAAAACCTACTAAATGACCAAGCAGATAACGTCAGAAGTTGCATGAGGCTTCTCGCAGATAATGCTGCTGTATACAGAGAAATCGTGACGCTATGACATTGTAGCGAAATGCAGGAAGACCTGCAGAGAATCGACGCTTGGTGATGGGTATGGAAAATGACCCTCAGCATAAACAAATGTAACGTACTGCGAATACATAGACAGAAAGACCCTTTATTGTATGATTACAATATTGCAGAACAATCACTGGAAGCAGTTACTTCCATAACATACCTAGGAGTATGCGTACGGAGCGATGTGAAGTGGAACGACCACATAAATTAATCGCGCCTAAGGCAGATGCCAGACTGAGACTCATTGGAAGAATCCTCAGAAATGTTGTCCATTAACAATGGAATTACGAGAATGAGATTTTCACTCTGCAGCGGAGTGTGCGCTGATATGAAACTTCCCGAGTTCGAGTCTCGGTCGGGCACACAGTTTTAATCTGCCAGGAAGTTTTTTAACAATGGAATTAGCTTACAAAAGACTTGCTCGATCGGTACTTGAATATTGCTCATCAGTATGGGATCCGTACCAGATAGAGCTGATAAAGGAAAGAGAGGATCCAAAGAAGAACAGCACGATTCATTTAATAAACGCGAAAGTTTCACGGAGAATGCTCAGTGGTAGACGATGCAAGAGAGGCGTTCTGCATCACGGTATGATCTACTGTTAAAGTTCCGAAAGCGTACGTTCCTAGAAAAGTCAACCAATATACTGCTTCCTCCTATGTATATCTCGCGAAAATACCATCGAGGTAAGATTAAAGGCATTCGAGCCCACACGGAGTAATCGTTCTTCCCGCGAAACATACGCGACTGGAATAGGAAAAGGGGACTTTGACACTGGTACACGAAGCTCCCTCCGCCACACACCATAAGGCAGCTTTTGGTATATGGTTGTAGGTGTAGAAACATCGTCAAAAAGATGAAACTCTTACGATTCAGGGAAAATGCCATTAACAGAGCATAGATGTAACACTTGTTCTAGAATCAAACCATCTGAAAATATCAACGAGAACGCTGCAATTTACAATTTGTTGACACCTTGCTTCATCTTTATTTATGCGATATGTTTCGAAGCATAAGCCTCATCATCGAGCAATCGTGACTGTACAAAAATCATTTAGCATAAGAAGGCACCGTTTTTTCAACTACGAGGACGTGCCGAACGTTATTAACATTTTACATATGTGTTCTTCACGTCTATGTATTTGCAGACCTCTGCCGCTACAGGACTCCGAATTGTGGCCTGTAACCTGGCGGTGTGAAACGTAACGATGTCGGTGCGTGAAAAACAGCGTGTTGTAGTCGAGTTAGGAATTCGAAAAGTTCGTCAGCACATAGAGAACCCTATCCTTCAGCATGACCGTGGCAGGGCAGACTCGATCGCTGCGACATCTGCAACAATCCGACGCCACCGATCATCCTACATAGAGTCCTGACAGGTCCCCTTCCCATTTTCATCTTTTTCCATAAACTTAAAGAACATCTTCGAGTTGTCACACTATACCTTTGCTTGGACTCAACTGCTGAATATTTACAAAGTACCGCAGTTTAGATTAACAACGGATTTAGTTTCGATCAAACTTAGCTGTATTCACTTTACGAATAAAATGCTTGCAAAATCGTAAGTGTTTCATTGGTGTGACTAGGATACGCGCAAATAATTGCTATTACTAAGTATCGTCTACTTTATCTTTATTAGTAAATGTATGTTTTTAATCAACACATTATCTTCCGATATGATGTATTTTTTCTGATATGGCGTCTTAAGCAGGACGAGATGGAAAGATAGGTGATGAATGGAAATTTAGCAGGCAACACTGCAAATTCGGAAGTACACCATACACAGGCACTCAAAGCATAGCATGTTATCGGAAGCAGACGGAAATCTGGAGTCAAGACGTAGTATTGCAGTCGCAGCGGGCACCTGAAGTTTTAAACAACTGGTGCTCATAGCGCCCAGCGCTATTATTGTCCACAATTCGAAGCTTTATGCGCTCAACGCTAGTTCCTTCTATCACTTAATATGGAAAGTGTAAGCGTTAAAGTGTGGCGACACGCTCGGCGAGACCGATCCGGCTAGTCGAGAAAATACGAAGGCGGCAGTAGCAGGCGAGGCGCGCCGCGAATCTCGCTATCACTGACCTACATCCCAGGGGTTGTTGACCGCCGCGGCTGATGGCGACCGATACTGCAGGCCCGCCATCTGCCCGCAGCAAGGCCAACTGCTAGCGCGCAGCGCCGCCCGCCGTGTTCACAGCTGTCTGCGAAATGCAACCGCCACTATTTTCATTATTTTCAAACGCTAACCGAATTAAGGTTTGCTTTTACGAAGGAAGCAATACTTTAATCGCCTTCTCCACGAGGTATCACTGCTACTGACATTTGGAAAGAGCGGACACGACAAAATTGTTACTGTACATTAACTTTATTCGATTTCACACCTGCTCCAATGTTTATAACAATAATTTAAAAAATCACAGTCAAACAGTTTTACACCTAGTATCTTACTCTACAGTTACACGAACTTCTGCAATCAGAGTTTTAAATATACACACGTGTTGTGTTTGTAGAGTTTTTAGGTTAGGCCTAACTTTTAATCATCAAATAATTTTGTTATCAAGCATAATTATCTTCAGTAACTTATCAAAATAATTCTGTGTGGTGTGAAAATACACAGCGTTTCAAGGAAACCATCTGACATCAAACATATAGTTCTTACAAACTTTTAAAATTATTCTTACATGATGTTAACCTGTTCGGTATTGAGACACGTGTACGTCTGTTGTGAGAAGGATATTTCATATCTTTGGTTACGCCACTCCTGTAATTTCTCAAAGCATTACCAGTAGCAATTTCTTACAAACATTTGCACTGCTAGCTGTCTCCCTTCAACCCTAACGTAAAAATTATTCCATAAGCAATAAATGAGCTTTTTTTTTTAAATACACTCCTGGAAATTGAAATAAGAACACCGTGAATTCATTGTCCCAGGAAGGGGAAACTTTATTGACACATTCCTGGGGTCAGATACATCACATGATCACACTGACAGAACCACAGGCACATAGACACAGGCAACAGAGCATGCACAATGTCGGCACTAGTACAGTGTATATCCACCTTTCGCAGCAATGCAGGCTGCTATTCTCCCATGGAGGCGATCGTAGAGATGCTGGATGTAGTCCTGTGGAACGGCTTGCCATGCTATTTCCACCTGGCGCCTCAGTTGGACCAGCGTTCGTGCTGGACGTGCAGACCGCGTAAGACGACGCTTCATCCAGTCCCAAACATGCTCAATGGGGGACAGATCCGGAGATCTTGCTGGCCAGGGTAGTTGACTTACACCTTCTAGAGCACGTTGGGTGGCACGGGATACATGCGCACGTGCGTTGTCCTGTTGGAACAGCAAGTTCCCTTGCCGGTCTAGGAATGGTAGAACGATGGGTTCGATGACGGTTTGGATGTACCGTGCACTATTCAGTGTCCCCTCGACGATCACCAGTGGTGTACGGCCAGTGTAGGAGATCGCTCCACACACCATGATGCCGGGTGTTGGCCCTGTGTGCCTCGGTCGTATGCAGTCCTGATTGTGGCGCTCACCTGCACGGCGCCAAACACGCATACGACCATCATTGGCACCAAGGCAGAAGTGATTCTCATCGCTGAAGACGACACGTCTCCATTCGTCCCTCCATTCACGCCTGTCGCGACACCACTGGAGGCGGGCTGCACGATGTTGGGGCGTGAGCGGAAGACGGCCTAACGGTGTGCGGGACCGTAGCCCAGCTTCATGGAGACGGTTGCGAATGGTCCTCGCCGATACCCCAGGAGCAACAGTGTCCCTAATTTGCTGGGAAGTGGCGGTGCGGTCCCCTACGGCACTGCGTAGGATCCTACGGTCTTGGCGTGCATCCGTGCGTCGCTGCGGTCCGGTCCCAGGTCGACGGGCACGTGCACCTTCCGCCGACCACTGGCGACAACATCGATGTACTGTGGAGACCTCACGCCCCACGTGTTGAGCAATTCGGCGGTACGTCCACCCGGCCTCCCGCATGCCCACTATACGCCCTCGCTCAAAGCCCGTCAACTGCACATACGGTTCACGTCCACGCTGTCGCGGCATGCTACCAGTGTTAAAGACTGCGATGGAGCTCCGTATGCCACGGCAAACTGGCTGACACTGACGGCGGCGGTGCACAAATGCTGCGCAGCTAGCGCCATTCGACGGCCAACACCGCGGTTCCTGGTGTGTCCGCTGTGCCGTGCGTGTGATCATTGCTTGTACAGCCCTCTCGCAGTGTCCGGAGCAAGTATGGTGGGTCTGACACACCGGTGTCAATGTGTTCTTTTTTCCATTTCCAGGAGTGTAGATGAACGAAAAATTTGACTCTTGTGCGAATGTAGGCGTTTTCAAAAACCTCCGCTGATATTATTTTGAAGATTAAATATTTTAACACAGTATAACATCGCAAATTGCACCTATACGACGGGTAATCATATAAATCCAACAACTACGTCTGATTACGTTGCATTTTTGGTGTCCTTCGCTTGGGCAACTAAAAAGCGATGATAGTTTAGCCCGAACGCATTTCGCTTTTTATCCCGAATGATTTATCAGAGGTAAATTTTCTGAATTTCTTAGATTTGCTTTCTCAAGTTTTTGTTCTTGTGTTATAAAAATCTGGCCATTGTCACTGCTGGTCGCTGTACTACTAGAAGAAAACTACGGGTTCTAAAGTAGGTAATTCTGTAAAATCGCCGCTGGTGACGCATTTGGAATACAAAGTGCATTTTTTCATGTGCACAAGTAACGGTAACAAAAAATATCTAGCTTCGGTATTACTGCGACTTTTTTTCTGCATACTGTCTTCCGTAAGAATAAGACCGAATTTCGGAAACCTTTTCTAGTGCACGAAGTGGTTTTGCTAGACAGATGAAGTTGGTTTTTTGTTCGTCAGTTGCTGTACACAAATGGCCTCTGGCAGTCACTGTTCCGGTTTGCGATTTAGTCAGCACAATGTCTGTTTCTCTTCAATTAAATATCGGAGGTTGACTACTTCATGCTGAGTCTAATGTTTCTACTACTCGGTCACTGCACAAAAGTCACTCAATCCAGATTAGCTGAAAGTTCTTAAAAACTAGCAACCCAAGCATGGAATCAAAACTGGTTGTGTGCTTATATGAGCGGGAAAATCTATTGTGAAACAGGAAGTCCGTTAGAGTCGATATTAGAGTGTTTACATGACGAGCCAGTATTGGGAGCCTCATGTAAACGTAGTGTGCGAACAGGTGCAATACATTAACGCTAACGAGAATCGTAAGAGTGTAAAAATTTTAATGTGGAAAAAGACGAAGCCGCTATTTCAAAGAAGCAAAGAGGGATATTAATAAATAACTAAAGAATGTACGAACTTCCGCACCTCTTCCTGATCACCGTAAATGTGTGGGGTAGGTTGCGCTTTGGAGACTAAAGTAAAAACTGAGTGTTGTGTTGGATAAATGTCTGTTGTATGACTTCACTGTCGCTGGAACGCAATGCGTTAGGAACAAGCGGCAGAGTTACAGCGCGGTAGTTCTGTGGGGGATGTGGGGGCTTGGCTTCTCACAGAGCCACGCGTACGGGAGGTTCCGCACGTAGCGGCTCAGCGGGAAGCACGTGGCTGCAGGGTAGCAGAGTGGGAGAATGGCGGGAAGTGGAGGGGGCGGAGGGGAGGCGTACTCTGGGGCAGCAGCGACTCTGAAAATCACGCCGCGATAAGTCCTGTCCGCAGTACACGAGAATACAGCTGCTGTTCCTGGAAACTGCAACAACATTAAACAAACGTACAAACGATACAATACCTCCTGGACATTCAATAGAGGGTATAGAATAACGCTGTGCTAGAACACGATTCGAACTGTTCGAACAGTTAACCTCACTGCTCGCGCTTCGCTCGTGATTTGATCGCCACACGACCTAGCGACTTCGTTTGGTACTATCTCCTTTATATGTCATAGTGTTATCATATATTACTAAATTACGAATTTTAATCATAAAATAATAGTGAAACACGTACTGGAGTATGTTATAGACTGCAAGTCATATGGAAACACAGCCCAGTAAATAAATAAATGAGCACAATCACGATTTTGACTCTCGAGCTTCAGTTCGTCCTGCGATCTAGTGACGTCTGTTGGTACTACAGAGCGAGTCTTGTCACTGTTATTTATTCTCACGATCGCAATTACAATCAGTTTGATATGATTTATTTCGTTTATTAGGCATTCAGTTTGCAATTAATTTTCCATTACTTGACAGAGATATACATCCATGATAGAGGCAGACGACCATTCAGATTTGGCACAACTTTGTTATAGAAAGGTCTTGACCGTACAATTCTTTATTAAGCGTTACGTTTTTCAGAATTTTATCATCGCACTGAAGCTGTGGAACGAAGCGTATAAGAAAATTAACAATAGCAAATACGTACGTAAGTGTGTATCTAAGTATTCCAATGAACAAAAATTCCAATTAGTTTCGTACTTAGATTAAAATCAAATTTTGGTACAAAGCTCACGAGATTTGAGCGCATAGACTGAATACAATACGAACTTCATCTAATGCAGGCATACTAGACAGGGCCGTTGTCTGTTAGAATAGAACCAGTACCAAACCGAGTGTGTCGATTAAGCTATCAAAAAAGTACGTGAAGGTCAGTATCGCATTAACCACAGAAGGCAAGTCAAAGAGTAACGTTAACAATCTTCTATGCATTGCGATTAGGTACATATCAGAACCTCGTGAACAGATTGACAAAAATACATTTATGTCACTTTTATGAAAGAGAACCTCATATACTAACAGCATGAAATGTGCGTCGTTAGGTAACATCGGGAACAAGATTACAGAGATAGTCTTTATTCAACAATCAGAACAGAAGACAATTGCAGCGAATAACTGATTTGGCACAAAATAAACATAAAAGCGATGTAGGTATAAAATATAAGTTTTACCACAACTGATTTGGTACAATATAAACATAAAAGCGATGTGGGTATAAAATATAAGTTTTATCACCTGTCATTATTGGTTATTATATGCTTATTATGTTTTTAAATATTCTGTAGGCTGAAGAGCGGCTACTAAGCTGCTGTTAGCCCAGCCCAATGAAGGAAAAAAAATATGTTGTGAAGGTATAAGTTTGCAGCCATCACTGAATAAAACGTTACATAAGTATCACCAAATGTAGTCATACTACAATAAACGAACATGTCATAAATTACATAGCAGAATCAGTTAGGTGAGCCCAGATTAGTGACAACAACTTGAAATAGAAAGAACTGTCATACAATAAAAGGGATTTTTTTTTCATTTTTTAACGTAGTGTTAGATCGTACAACTGTCCAACTGTTATCCGTTTACAGCCATCACAAAAAGAAATGCTACATGAGTATGACCAACTGTAATCATTACACTAGTCGAACAAACAATGGATGACACACGATATAACCATTTCGGCAAGCCTATATGAGTGGCAACAATTCGAAATAAAATATTACAGTTTTTCCTTTATTTTTTATTAAAAAAACGTAAAGGTTTAGTAACAGAAACGTACAACAACTCAGCTTGAAGTAGATGCGTGAGAACATCCAAAAACGTCTTAGCATATTGTGGTTGAGGATATAAAGTTAGGATCATGGGTTGACAAAAAACTGATGCCTAGGCAATCGTAATGCTGAAATAGTGGTCATACTAAATGTGACATGTACTAAATCGCACTGCTTAGAAGCTGTAAGGTTACTCTTTGACTTGCCTACCATGGTTAATGCTAGCGCCACCTACTGGCCTTCATTTACCTCTTTGATAGCTTAACCGTCACACTCATTTTAGCTCTGGTTTTGTTCGAAAAGACAACGACATTGTCAAATATGCCTACATGAGATGAGATTGGCGTTGTATTAAGTCTATGTGCTCACGTTCGTGAGCTTTGTACTGAAATTTGATATTAATGTAAGTATGATACTAATTGGAATTTCTGTATATTGGAGTACTTAGATGCATACCTATGTACATATTTGCTATCGTTAATTTACTTGTGCACTGCATTCCAGATCTTCAGTATGATGATGAAACTTTGAAATGCGTAATGCTAAATAAAGAGTTGTGCGATCAAGACCTTTCTGTATTTCAAAGTTGTACCAATTAATTTTCTTCCTTGTTTCACCTGAATTTTTCCATCTTGTTTAAGAGCTGATTAAAAACTGGTAACTTTTTATACATGATTCTAATATGTGAACAAGGATCGAAATGCTCTTATGCAACTAGCTTGGTAAAGTATTACAGTCTCTAATAGTCAAATAAAACATTGTGTTGGATTCAGAAGCGAGCAGTATTTTGAAGGAAAATAGTTTCTCCTTGCACTGTCAGCTTTGAATAAAAACTCACCATAAATATTTTATACGGTATCCATAAATGCGACGTGAGAACTCTTACTGTAAACTTTATTCAAATTCAACAGGAGTTTGTACGAGGGTGGGGTTTACTACCATTTCCACCTATCTTTCACTAAACTGTCGAATTCCAGAGCTACAGCTCGTTCTTGTGGCAACTTTTTGCTTTCTTACAATTGCTAGCTCTCGCGTCGCGTGACTCTCACGTCACGCGATTGTTCGAGCAGCACTCGATAATGTATCGAGCTCTGCGGCCTATCGGGATTGATTTGATTTTTGTGTGGTCCAGTTGATTACACCTCTCGTGCTAGAGTATCGTTTGCGCAGCCATAGCATAGAAAGTGAATGATTAACCCTGTAGAACTAAACTGCTTTCAATATTCGTCCACAAGTACGATGCAAATGTTCTCCTTATTATCCTTGTGTTCTTAAACCAAAACAGTTTTATAGTTTTACAAAACTTCTGTATTTATCCTACACGTGTCATTTGCAAGTAATAATTACAAAATGAAAAAAAAAGATATTAGGTAGAAACAACTACAACGCGGTAGAGAAACGTAGCCGGTGACACTTTAATATTCCACCATTTGGCTCACACAAACAAACACTTAACTTTACATCAAGAAACGTGCTTGTTAGAACCTTGTTTGGTATGTTTTTATTCTCATTTCCCTCGTGTTTCCGCAATTTTTAAGGATCATAGGACGAATAATAAGTCATTAGCCCTTCATCCACCTATTCTGGTGAAACTTAACTTTGTCTGTCTACAGTAGCTTAATAAACTCTCAAAAGGAGTCAGATCTAGAGATTGTGGAAATGTTTTACTAATCTTATGGCAGTTACAAAGAAACCACAAGTGAAAGATGCTCAAGAAATGTTGAAACGGGGTTTTTGAAAAAGTTTTCCTCTTGGATGAATTGTGTTTCTTTCGGATCGTTCAGACAAATCTGTCTTGCATCCAATTTCCACACAGCTAGTATCTGGCCGTTCCGCTTTAAATCTCTCCGGATGCGATACTCGGTTGCTGCTAGTCACTGACCGACGATCATGTAGTCTGTCGGCATAGGGGCCTTTCATTTAGCTAAGCGCAAGCCATTACTTTTATTTATGTGGAGGGTTAGCTAACTGTCTCTGCACCAAGCGCTGATCATCTGCACTCTCACATTTCGTAGCGATTTTGTAACGGCGTCTATTCCCCGAACACATCTGCGCCTCAGAGAGGTACAAGCACTGCCTACTGTCATTTATAACGGTCTCGGCAGATTACCGTGATGTGGACACAGCGTTACGTTACTCTCTCTTCTTACGATATCTCGTCACCGAAACGACGAACTAAGTTTTTTTCTGATAGGAAGCCTTCGATCTAGTCATGTGCCTGTTCTGACATTCCGTAGGCATAAATGTTGTTTATGAGGCGACGATGTGGAAATTTATTGAATGCTTTCGGTATGTTAAGAAACACAGCATTAATTGGGATACGCTCGCTGCAGTCTTGTTAATCTTCCTATAGCAAAGATCGTTTAAATTCTTTATTTTTGACAACCGGCTTCGACAGATATAACTGTCATCTTCTGGTCTGTAACATAACGCATATATATGGAATACATCTCCTATCATGATTTATGACATAATACTATTCCACTTCTGTTTACGTCTGCGTGACATGTTCCATACATTGATGCCCCACATTAAACGAGGTATATGGTGGATCATCACTATACGGAACGTGTGACGCAAACGTAAACAGATGTGCAAACGTGCATTTTACTGTGTATTGTGATTTTTAAGACTTAGCAATCATCTATGAGCGCTACGTATACAGACATAGCCGTGTGAACAAGATGCTTTAATTTCTGACAAAGCTTTGTATAATGTGCTACATTTTGTCCACCATCATGATAACATACCATAACGTCGTAGCTCACAATGAACACGTTTTGTAACAAAAAAATTTTGAAGGTATGTAAATGTACAGTTACCGTTTCCGTTTTATCTCATGTAAAAAAAAAAAACTTTTTATCAAAAATTACGTTAGTAATCGTGATACTAGATAGTCTATATTCCACGAATGTGGAATATGTTACAGACCAGTTATATCTTTCGAAACCGTCTGTCACGATAAAGAAGAATTTATGCGATCTTGCCTATATAAAGTTTCTTATCAAGTAAAACAGATCGCCCCTTCTAATTTTTCGTTATGAGAAAATTCAGTCTTATGGATCTTCGTTTTCGAACAGAGAAAGCTCGCTCACACAGCAGTGTATTCGGAATATTTGTAGACTGGTACGGAAGATTGTAAAAAAGTGGAAAAAAAGCTTATCTTTGGAAAAGAGAAGTGTAGTAATATAACGCTTGTTATTTTACCTCAGTGAGACGTTTCGTGATAGCATTTTACAGATGTGGTAGGCGTAAGGACGAAGTTAAACGACACATCGAGGATTCAACTCTCTTTATGTGACGTTTACGTGGCAATGGAGATCAAATTGCTATACATCGGAAGTTTTGACCTCGTCTTGGAGCAGACCTTCTCTAATTTGCGAGAAGTTTTACTCCAAAACTATACAAACGTCGTATCATGGTACTCCTCTCTTCAAGAGCTATGGAACGTCGTACAAAATGCCAGCTAAAAAAAAATCGTTGCTTCATTTATCAGAAGGTGAGAGTGGCGCGTACTAACTGTATTATGAAAATATTCGCCAAACATTGTGCTTTTTCTATACTTAATTGTTTATGTAATTAATTTTTTCAATGCAAAATAATATTTTAAGGTTATATTTACCGATGAAAGTAACTACCGGTCACTTTACATAGTGAGAGGTTGCTGATTTTGCATGCTGTTACTGATGGCATTTGACGAATATCAACGTGGTGATGAATACTCTGCGGCCGGTAGCAAAGACGGTGTGTACCATTCCATGTCAGTGTTGTGTGACAGCAACACTGGATCATGCAACGAAGCTACAACATAAAATACGCTGAACTGCTCCAAAAGTTTTCAGTGGTCTCTCTTGGTTTGCATTAATGAGGACTGTAAGATGGAATTCAATATGGACCGACCACGTTCCTGGAGTGATAGCGTCCTTTATTGAACGGGGAAGATTATTTTCGTCCCCAAGAATGGGAATATTTTTGTTTTTTAATATAAAGAATTTTATTTTCAAAAATTTAAATGTTGAACTTTGACAAGTTAACAATCGTTCAGTTTGCAAGAAAGAAGAATTTAACATATTTTTTACTTTGTTTTTAGGATATTCCCGGGGCATAAGAACTTTTAGTTTTCCAGGAGAGGGGGGGGAGGGGGGGGGGAGGTCGGGTTAAGTGCAACACTACGGATCGAAAGGTCTAGGACTCAATGTGCTGTCAGTCCTACGATTTTATCTGTAAGTTATCGCATGTTTCACTTCTGGCACTGTTTGTTAAAGCTGCATCGTGATTCGGAGTCAAACTGTTATATTCTACAGGGTCACCCACAAGTTTCCGTACTAATGGCGAAAGCAGGGACTTTTTTGTTTTTTTCAAGAAAATGGACGAATTGAAAAGAAATGCCCCTGACGTCATGGAGTGCGTACGCAGAACACAGATAAACTACGACACAGTGGCAGAAACGTATCAGAAAATTCAAAAGGACAGGCTCTGTGGCCGATGCAAACAGAACTCGAAGCTCAAAACCGGCGACAGATGAAGGTGCGTCAACACAGGCGCTGGCAGCAATGGCCAGGTGTCCGGCGCGTGATGAGGGATGTACCACACCATAAGTTCGTTCGAACCTTAATTTTTACAGTCCGACATCCAATGCGGATTGCCATGCATCCAGTAACCTGACATTTTGTTTGTTCGCTTCACCACTGCCATAAAAACTTCGCCTCATTTGAAAAATGACGGAACTACCGAAACCAGGAACATTCTCGTGCGTGTTCAGTGTCTAGTCAGTGAAGAGCGTCCTGTGTCAGACGTTGCAACATCTGCAGCTTGTGTGGGTGCCCGGAAAATGCACTTGGCACCGACGGCTGATTCCCATTTGCGCAGGGACACGTCGGGTCCCCTTTTTCGTCCTCATGGCTGTCGCTCCCAGCATGTGTGTCGACGCACCTTCGTCTCTCGCCGCCTATGATCTTCAGGATCTGCTTGCATCGCCAACGTTACATGTCCTTTTGAATTTTTTGATACGTTTTGCCACAGTGTCTTCGGTTATCTGCGTCCTGTGCGTTGCATTGAAAGTATGCGCTTTATGACGGGTGATACCACTCCCAGCCAACAAAATAGAGTCAATCCGTTCTTCTTCCGTTAGTGGCATTCCTTTTAAATTGGTTCACTTTCCTGAAAAAGAAAAAGAAATTTGTCATCACTTTTGTATGGAGACTTAAGACTCAAACTGTAGATCCCCATACAAATCGAGCGACGTGGCGTGGTTAGCACACTGGACTCACATTCGGGAGGACGACGGTTCGAACTCGCGTCCGGCCATCCTGATTTAGGTTTTCCGTGATATTCCTAAATCGCATCAGGCAAACGCCTGGATGGTTCCTTTGAATGGGCACGATCGATTTTCTTTCCCATCCTTTCCTACTAAGAGCTTGTGCTCCGTCTCTAATGATGTCGTTGTCGACGGGACGTTAAACAATAATCTCCCCCTCCATCTCCTGCGTCCCCATGTAACTGTCTCGGTAAGTGTGTTTAAAGGAAGACCTTCCATTGGTCCATGTCTAGTAAAGCACTGTAGACTTCAAACTAACCTTCGCGTTGATGAAACCTTTACCTCCCTGAGGTTTAAGACAGTCTGTATACGCCGTTGATCAAAACTTGTATTAGAAACTTGAGGGATTTATTCTTGACATCGAAACCTTACAAATAGTTCGCATAAGCATGGCTCCGAAAATTCTTCGTTGGAGAGGTATGAAAGCAAAAAAAAAATTACCAAACAAATTTACATTTACAGAAATTGCCACCTCCTGTTTCCATGCATCCCGTGAGTATGCCTTCTATACTTTGTCTTACGTTATGGAAAACTCCGGGTGTGTTTCGTATTTGGTCGAGACCATTTTGGATACACTCCCTCAGAACATCGACACTGGATACGGGAGTTGAATACACCAAGGATTTTAAATTTCCCGAAAGACGAAAAAATCCACTGGATTCAAATCTGGCGATCGGGCAGGCCATGCAATCGATCCCGCTCGATCAATCCACCTGGTCGGAAACTGGTTATCGAGACCCCACCAAACTATCCGTGTAAAGTGAGGTGGAGAAGTATCGTGTACAAACTACGTTTGTTGGACGACGTATAGAGGTACACCATCAAGTAAATGAAGCAGTTCATGTTTGTCCAGTACGAGGTTGTAGAAACGAACAGGGGCCAACGAGACGATAATGATGATTCCACCCCATATGTCGAGGCTGAACCTCTGTTTATGCCTGTGTTTTTACACTTCGTGAAGATTTTCATACACCCAGACGTGAGTGTAACGATAACTGGAGGCGCCATCACGTGAAAAACCAGCCTCATCAGCGAATAAGAACTGCAGAAACGCAGCATACTACCCTAACATGCTACGACGAAAAGTTGTTCTTGGCAGAAAGTCTGTCACATTTAACGCTTGCACTCGTTGGAAGTGTTCGAGTATAATGACTTTTCTGGAGACAAGAAATCTACTCTGTAGGAATCAGCGTGGGTTTCGAAAAAGACGGTCATGTGAAACCCAGCTCGCGCTATTCGTACACGAGACTCAGAGGGCCATAGATACGGGTTCACAGGTAGATGCCGTGTTTCTTGACTTCCGCAAGGCGTTCGATACAGTTCCCCACAGTCGTTTAATAAACAATGTAAGAGCATATGGACTATCAGACCAATTGTGTGATTGGATTGAGGAGTTCCTAGATAACAGGACGCAGCATGTCATTCTCAATGGAGAGAAGTCTTCCGAAGTAAGAATGATTTCAGGTGTGCCGCAGGGGAGTGTCATAGGACCGTTGCTATTCACAATATACATAAATGACCTTGTGGATGACATCGGAAGTTCACTGAGGCTTTTTGCGGATGATGCTGTGGTATATCGAGAGGTTGTACAAATGGAAAATTGTAACTGAAATGTAGGAGGATCTGCAGCGAATTGACGCATGGTGCAGGGAATGGCAATTGAATCTCAATGTAGACAAGTGTAATGTCCTGCGAATACACAGAAAGATAGATCCTTTATCATTTAGCTACAAAATAGCAGGTCAGCAACTGGAAGCAGTTAATACCATAAATTATCTGGGAGTACGCATTAGGAGTGATTTAAAATGGAATGATCATATAATGTTGATCATCGGTAAAGCAGATGCCAGACTGAGATTCATTGGAAGAATCCTAAGGAAATGCAATCCGAAAACAAAGGAAGTAGGTTACAGTACGCTTGTTCGCCCACTGCTTGAATATTGCTCAGCAGTGTGGGATCCGTACCAGATAGGGTACAGGATCATTTAGTAATCGCGAAAGCGTTACGGAGATGACAGATAAACTCCAGTGGAAGACTCTGCAAGAGAGACGCTCAGTAGCTCGGTACGGGCTTTTGTTGAAGTTTCGAGAACATACCTTCACCGAAGAGTCAAGCAGTATATTGCTCCCTCCTACGTATATCTCGCGAAGAGACCATGAGGATAAAATCAGAGAGATTAGAGCCCACACAGAGGCATACCGACAATCCTTCTTTCCACGAACAATACGAGAATGGAATAGAAGGGAGAACCTATAGAGGTACTCAAGGTACCCTCCGCCACACACCGTCAGGTGGCTTGCGGAGTATGGATATAGATGTAGATGTAGATGACACGGGTGCAAAAGATTTTACTGCAGAATGTCCCAGATCGTCATGTGATTTATCGACTTCCACTCTCGTAATTCCGCTAGTACTTGTTTCATCGGCAGTACAAATATCGTTCTTCAGTATCAGGTTTTCGTACATCTCGTGGTCTCCTACAATCGACAACACACTTCTCAAATGAGCCTGTCTCTCGCATACGTTGAAATGAAATGATCGGTATGGCATTTTTTGTCGGCAGACCCCATGTGGGACTTCAGATGGTTCAAATGGCTCTGAGCGCTATGGGACTTAACATCTATGGTCATCAGTCCCCTAGAACTTAGAACTACTTAAACCTAACTAACCTAAGGACATCACATACATCCATGCCCGAGGCAGGATTCGAACCTGCGACTGTAGCGGTCGCGCGGTTCCAGACTGGTTCAAATGGCTCTGAGCACTATGGGACTTAACATCTATGGTCATCAGTCCCCTAGAACTTAGAACTACTTAAACCTAACTAACCTAAGGACGTCACACTACACCCAGTCATCACGAGGCAGAGAAAATCCCTGACCCCGCTGGGAATCGAACCCGGGAACCCGGGCGTGGGAAGCGAGAACGCTACCGCATGACCACGAGCTGCGGACGTTCCAGACTGTAGCACCTAGAACCGCTCGGCCACTCCAGCCGGCCATGTGGGACTATTCGGCATCCTAGAACAAGTCTTTCTTTGTGTGGCACAGTTTCAGAGTCAGTGTCGACAGTGATGAAATGATGATAAGGAAAACACAGTACCAAGTCCCCGAGCGGATGAAATGTCCGAACTGTCAAGGAATCGAACCCAGCAATTATTGCTAGACTGACAGAAACTGTCTTGTGCAAGCTCTCTGCCGCCCGGGGCAACGTCAGTATAACGTTTACGTGCTACGTCCGCATTCCCATCTGCGGGCCGTACAGGTAGCGCAAATCCATCACCGCAAACACTGAACATATTGTAGTCATGTGTTGTGATGGAAGCTGCAGTAGAGCAGAACAGACGACAGTCAGCAAGATCAAAACAAATGCAATGACCAAATGTAAACAAGAAAAGTGCGTAAGAAGCAACATCTGAGGCAAATTAAACGACCACGAATCACTACAGGCAATTTCTTTCATACATCTACAATGAAGGATTTTCGGATCCATGATCGTGCGAACTTTTTATAATCTACTTCTACATCTACATGGATACTCTGCAAATCACAAATAAATTGCTCTGAGCACTATAGGACTTAACTTCTGAAGTCATCAGTCCCCGAGAACTTAGAACTACTTAAACCTAACTAACCTAAGGCACACGCATCCATGCCCGAGGCAGGATTCGAACCTGCGACCGTAGCGCCTAGAACCGCTCGACCATCCCGGCCGGCTGCAAATCACATTTAAGTGCCTGGCAGAGGGTTTTGATGTCAAGAGCAAATGCCTGACGTTGATGACAGATGTTTTTATACATCCTGTATAGGAATATTATATTAGATGCGTGTGTTGGTAGTGGAAGCAGCGTGAGTCCCTGGTTGGCACGTGCGGACTGAAGCAGCGGGCTGGGCGCGAGGCCGCAGCTGCGTCCTCCGTACAGCATTACCGCTGTGGGTAACGCAATATAAACTGCGTATGTTGTGCGCCTTTCTTACCACACCCTGCCATACGCAAGGACGACGACTTCGCCACTGTCATTCCTTCTTTTTCTTTCTGTCCGTGACGACGTTCTCAGGCTCAGGACTCTCATAAAAGTACGAAACGTATAATGTAAAACGAACGTAAATAGGTCTCTTCTCTCAACGTACGGCTCTCCGCCGTCAGGCTTACATTTCAGTGCAGAGAACACCACCCTCCGACTCTACTATTCATATTTTACGTCATTAGTCATGCGAGTCCATAAGATACCGCTTTTTCTAAGAGTCGATATCGTGGACACATGCAAGGCCGGAGTCACCGAGCGTTGTTTTCCGGACAGCTAGATTTCTATAAGGGGTGCTCAAAAGATTTCCGCGGTGGCCGAGTGGTTCTAGGCGCTACAGTCCGGAACCGCGTGACTGTTACGGTCGCAGGTTAGAATCCTGCCTCGGGCATGGATGTGTGTGATGTCCTTAGGTTAGTTAGGTTTAAGTAGTTCTACGTTCTAGGGGATTGATGGCCTCAGATGTTAAGTCCCATAGTTTTCAGAGCCATTTGAACCATTTTTTGAAAATATTTCCGTTTGAGGGCGTTGCTACAGGGTATGTGCAACGTAGCGTGACTCCGTTGCGGGTGTATAAGCAGCGACATATAGTCAAGGGATTAGTGTGAGATTCGTGTCTTTCTTCCCGACGTGCGTGCGGAAGGGAACCTGAATGGTCGACGTCGGTTTATTGGGAGAATTTTGGGAAAGTGTGGTTCATCTGTGACGGGGACTGCATATAGGACGCCAGTGCGACATACGAGGGGGGACCCGAAATTAACCCGAATTTCTTTCTAGAAAGCATATAGTTTATTGTTTTCAAATACAACCTTAATCGCCTTCGAAGTACTCTCCATTAGCATTAATACACTTGTCCAAACGTTCATTCCAGTGTTCTAAGCACCTTTTAAATTGGTCCTCTTTGATACCTTCTAGCACTTTCATGACATTGCGTTGTACGTCTTCCACATCCGCAAAACGCTTTCCTCTCAAGTCTCTTCTCATCCTCGGGAATAGGAAGAAGTCCGAGGGTGCTAAATCCGGCGAATAGGGCGCGTGGGTCGAGGTAGTCGTCTTCGTTGAGGCCAAAAACTGGCGAACACTGAGAGCCTTGTGCGCGGGAAAGTTGTAGTGATGCAGGAACCACACGCCAGAATTCCACAAAGCCGGACGTTTTCGCGACAAACTTCTGCGAAGCCGTGTCATAACTTCCAAATAGAATTGTTGGTTTACTGTCTGGTTTTCAGGGACAAATTCAGAGTGTACGATCCTTTTGATGTCAAAAAAACAGATCAACATCGTTTTCACATTCGATTTCACTTGTCGAGCTTTTTTTGGTCGAGGTGAGCCAGGTGACTTCCATTGTGATGACTGTTGTTTACTTTCTGGATCGTACCCATAGCACCATGACTCATCACCTGTAATGATTTTGTTGAAAAAATGGGGGTCATCTTTGAACGCGTCCTTCATTTCGAGACAGGCTTGAACGCGACGATGCCTTTGATCTCCGGTAAGAAGCTTCGGCACGAATTTTGCTGCCACTCTTCGCATCCCCAAATCGATGGTCAAGAATTGAGCTCCAGGGCAACCTGGAGAAGTTCTCGAGTTGGTCGATTGTCCTGCGTCGATCTTCACTGATGAGATCACGGATTTTGTCGATGTTGTCTTCGCTTGGAGCAGTTGAAGGTCGACCGGAACGAGGCTGATCTTCAACTACCATTTCGCCCATTTTAAACCGAGAAAACCATTCGTACACTTGCGTTTTACTAAGAGCATGGTCTTTGTAGGCTGTCTGAATCATCGCAACAGTTTCTGCTGCGTTCTTGCCGAGCAAGAAACAAAACATCACTGCCGCATGTTGTTCGTAAGAACTAGCCATTTCCTCGTGTCACGTCTGCACTGTACGCACACCCAAAGAACTGCCAAAGAAACCACACTTCTCACTGTTGGGTGACGCTGCGTGGCAGAATGACTCAGCAGAGCTCCTACTACAACCCTCTGGCGGCGCAACCTGCTATTACAAGTACACGATGTGCAGCATTACGATTCCGGTTACTTTTGGGTCCCCCCTCGTATTCTTGAGTACTGTTCGAGTTTTTGGAATTCGCACCAGGTCGCATTAAAGGAAGACATCGAAGCAGTTCAGAGGTCGGCTGCTAGATTTGTTACCGGTAGGTTCGAATGATACGCACGTATTACGGAGATGCTTAGGGAACTCATATGGGAATCTCTGGGGGGAAGGTAACATTCTTTTAGAGGAATACTATTGAGAAAATTTAAAGTACCGGCATTTGAAGCCGGCTGTAGAACGATTCTGCAGCCACCAACATACGTTTCGCCTACGGACAACGAAGATAACATACGAGAAATTAGGACTCATACAGAGGCATATAGACAGTCGTTTTTCCCTCGCTCTGTTTGCGAGGGGAGCAGGAAAGGAAATGGCTAGTACTGGTACAGGGTACTCTCCGCCACGCACCTCCGTTGGCCTGTGTAATATGTATGTAGATGGAGATGTAGAAATGCGGAAACGTTAACTATGACAACATTACTATTAGATGCATCCAAACAGGATCAACTTGCTGTTATTTGTTTCTTCGCTGCTGAACGACAGACACCATAGACATCCATCGGATGATGATGTTTGGTTTGTAGGGCGCTCAACTGCGCGGTCATCAGCGCCCGTACGAAGTTCCAATTTTTACACAGTCCAATTTTTTACTCAGTCCAGTCTAACCTCTGCCACGAATGATGATGATGTTGATCATGATGATGATGATGAGGAAATGATGAGGACAACACAAACACGTCGTCCCCAGGCAGATAAGATCCCCAACCCGGCCGGGAATCGAACCCGGGACCCCGTGATCACATCCATCGGAAAATGAAGAATGCGTATGCAGTGAAGGCGAAACGTCCGGGAAAACTGCGACAAGGGGTACTGCCGCTTCATGTTAACGCACGTCCTCCTATCGCAAATGTCGTAAGCAGAAGTCGCTCCAACTCAATTGGGAGACACTCGATTATCCACCCTATAGTCCTGATCTCTCCGTAAACTACCATCACGCCTTCGGTCCCATAAAAGAGGTCTTGAAGAGTCAACGATTCCAGTCGGACAAAAAGGTGCAACAGGTAGTTACGGACTTCTTCACGCAGCAGGAAACAGTTTTTTTTTCTCTCCAAACGGTTTTCTTCAACCCGCAGCGTCGGTGGGATGGTTGCCTCAGTGCTCACGGCGATTTTGCCTGATTGGCATACCGATTGTGGCCGTACGATTGGCATACCGATTGTGGCCTGTACGGCCTTCGAACGGAAACGTTTTGATCACACATTCTAAACTAATAGATCGCAAGTCATCTAATGGTGTATATGCAACAGTATTTCCCTGCTTTTATAATCACGATCATTTCGTAGGGTGTATTTAGGAGGGAGGTCAAATGATACCTGACTCATATTGGAAAGCTAGCGCTAGAAATTTTAGCAGTAAACTTTTCCTTGATGAACAGCGCCGCTTGTATTGCGTTTGCTGCCGTGATTATTTGGCCGTAATTATTTGAACATCTCCGTGACACTCTAAAATAGATTAAACGAACCTGTAATGAAACGACATACTCATCATCAAATCTTCTCTGCCTCCTCTGTTAATTTTAGCTGGTCACTGAACAGTAGTGAAGAAGAGGGCGAAGGGAAAAATTTAAAGCTACCTCTTTGGTGAATGAATTATAGTTTTTTACGATTCCTAACATGATCTGCCTCTCTTTCATTAATGAGTTTTATGTTGTCGTGTTACACGTCAAATCGCACCTGGCGCATACATCTAGACTTTTCACTATTGTGTCTTTTTCCGGTGATCGGTCTCCGAGGTTCTAATCTAACACTAATGGGATTATTTTGTCTGTTTACGCGCATTGCATTACTTTTATGTACGTTTAGGGTCAACAGGCAGCCCCTGTACTAAATTTCGATCCTCGGTATGATTTTATGAATTTCGACTTTGTTAAATACTGGTGTGTATCAGCGTTGTCCGCTAACAGCCTCACGGGGCTCCACGTACTGGCCCATATGGGCCAATAGAGACGGACCAGACGCCGTGTCCCCCTCTGCCAATGGTGTCGTTTGGATAACTCTCCAGGCCATTGACGGCATTCTTGACCTTGGAGCCGCTGTTGTTCACTCAAGCAACTCCTCAGCTGGCATCACGAGGCCGAGTGCACACCATTCCAGTCCTACCAACAAGGAAAAATCCCTGACAGTACCGGGAATCGAATCCCTGACCTCCGCATAACAGCCAGACTCGCTGACCGCTGAACTAGGAAGGCGAACCTATATAGTGATTGGTCTAATTTATACGCTGACTTTTATGTTAGCCAGTTCTTCCGACGCTTCTCTGTAGAACAACTTCATAATTATGAATAAAAGTATAATATTGTGAATGTCCTACAGTCTCTACCGTGAACATACATAATATTGTGCTATTTATTTTTGCCGTGCGGTTAAAGGCGCTGCAGTCTGGAACCGCAAGACCGCTACGGTCGCAGGTTCGAATCCTGCCTCGGGCATGGATGTTTGTGATGTCCTTAGGTTAGTTAGGTTTAATTAGTTCTAAGTTCTAGGGGACTAATGACCTCAGAAGTTGAGTCCCATAGTGCTCAGAGCCATTTGAACCATTTTTTGCTATTTATTTGTAACAACACGTCCAATTTCAACATGAGGTACTTGTCACGAACTATTGCAGAAAAATTACCCAAGGCTATCCTTTGAGGCCTCCCAGCCAACAATGAAACACGACTTTTCTTTTTTTTCTTTTTTCTTTTTTTTTTTTACACAAAACTTGGGACACCATGAAATCTCTGTCGATGGCCATTTTTACTACATAGTTCAAAATGTTGTCGGAAAAAATTGTTACTGAAATACCTTTTGCTTAAAAATTGTTACTGAAATACCTTTTGCTTAACAATACGTCCAATTTCAACATGAGGTACTTGTCACGAACTATTGCAGAAAAATTACCCAAGGCTATCCTTAGAGGCCTCCCAGCCAACAATGAAACACGACTTTTCTTTTTCTTTTTCTTTTTTTTTTTTTTTTTTTTTTACACAAAACTTGGGACACCATGAAATCTCTGTCGATGGCCATTTTTACTACATAGTTCAAAATGTTGTCGGAAAAAATTGTTACTGAAATACCTTTTGCTTAACTCCGTATTTGGTTCTGCTACAATATTTCGAGAAAAATTATTGTAGTGTACTTTCTCAAGCAAATGGGGTTTCCTAAATGTAATGAAGGATTTATTTGTTTTTATTTCTTTTTCAAAAATATGGCATTTTGTTTGAAAGCAATTTTCTTACAGTCCCTACAGTTCACCTATATTTTTATGTTAATCATTGTAAACATTCGTGCATATGCTTTATAAAAGTGAACTGACGTTGTATGAGTGGAAGCCTTCCCTCATTCAGCATCAAACCAAGAAGCAATGCGTTTCCCCTAGCAGCTCCCAGCTCCCGCACAACCTGTCTTTTATGTGCTATCTGCTGTCAAAAGAAAGCGCTAAGGCAATAGGCGCTGCCAACCGTGCGTAGCTGATGAATGCCGAAAGGCTACCCAACCAAGACTCTCAGTGCTGACACGATGACCACAGAAAATCGATTTACTTGAGCACAGTATCATCAAACAACGTGAGCAACGGTAAAAGCTGATAAGGATTCCTGCCTCAGAGATTCCGGTGAAGCATCGCTGCTTCGCGTGTTCGAGAACCGGCTGTTTGTTTTAACTGTGTCTATCTTACATACTGAAAACATTAAATTATTGATATGATTGAACGTTTGCAGAAAATTGGGACTTTCAAAACTCTAAAACATATTGTGTATGCCGCAGTTTTCAAATGTGAATTTAGAATAACAATGTAGTTGAAAGAAATAAAGGTCTGGGCTTTAAAATCCTGTCCGGCCATCCCTACTTGGATTTTCTAGTGCGTTCCGAAATCATCCCAGGAGAATGGCAGAATGATTTCTTTAAAAGGGTCACGGCTGATTTCCTACCTTAGTTTCGTTCAAGTGTGCGACATAACCAGAGGTACCAGTATGTCAATAGAATACACTCCTGGAAATTGAAATAAGAACACCGTGAATTCGTTGTCCCAGGAAGGGGAAACTTTATTGACACATTCCTGGGGTCAGATACATCACATGATCACACTGACAGAACCACAGGCACATAGACACAGGCAACAGAGCATGCACAATGTCGGCACTAGTACAGTGTATATCCACCTTTCGCAGCAATGCAGGCTGCTATTCTCCCATGGAGACGATCTTAGAGATGCTGGATGTAGTCCTGTGGAACGGCTTGCCGTGCCATTTCCACCTGGCGCCTCAGTTGGACCAGCGCTCGTGCTGGACGTGCAGACCGCGTGAGACGACGCTTCATCCAGTCCCAAACATGCTCAATGGGGGACAGATCCGCAGATCTTGCTGACCAGGGTAGTTAACTTACACCTTCTAGAGCACGTTGGGTGGCACGGGATACATGCGGACGTGCATTGTCCTGTTGGAACAGCAAGTTCCCTTGCCGGTCTAGGAATGGTAGAACGATGGGTTCGATGACGGTTTGGATGTACCGTGCACTATTCAGTGTCCCCTCGACGATCACCAGTGGTGTACGGCCAGTGTAGGAGATCGCTCCCCACACCATGATGCCGGGTGTTGGCCCTGTGTGCCTCGGTCGTATGCAGTCCTGATTGTGGCGCTCACCTGCACGGCGCCAAACACGCATACGACCATCATTGGCACCAAGGCAGAAGCGACTCTCATCGCTGAAGACGACACGTCCCCATTCGTCCCTCCATTCACGCCTGTCGCGACACCACTGGAGGCGGGCTGCACGATGTTGGGGCATGAGCGGAAGACGGCCTAACGGTGTGCGGGACCGTAGCCCAGCTTCATGGAGACGGTTGCGAATGGTCCTCGCCGATACCCCAGGAGCAACAGTGTCCCTAATTTGCTGGGAAGTGGCGGTGCGGTCCCCTACGGCACTGCGTAGGATCCTACGGTCTTGGCGTGCATCCGTGCGTCGCTGCGGTCCGGTCCCAGGTCGACGGGCACGTGCACCTTCCGCCGACCACTGGCGACAATATCGATGTACTGTGGAGACCTCACGCCCCACGTATTGAGCAATTCGGCGGTACGTCCACCTGGCCTCCCGCATGCCCACTATATGCCCTCGCTCAAAGTCCGTCAGCTGCACATACGGTTCACGTCCATGCTGTCGCGGCATGCTACCGGTGTTAAAGACTGCGATGGAGCTCCGTATGCCACGGCAAACTGGCTGACACTGACGGCGGCGGTGCACAAATGCTGCGCAGCTAGCGCCATTCGACGGCCAACACCGCGGTTCCTGGTGTGTCCGCTGTGCCGTGCGTGTGATCATTGCTTGTACAGCCCTCTCGCAGTGTCCGGAGCAAGTATGGTGGGTCTGACACACCGGTGTCAATGTGTTCTTTTTTCCATTTCCAGGAGTGTATGAGAATGCTATCATATGAGTGCGGAGGACTACTGTATGGCCATGGGCAAATGGCAATAGCAAAAAAAAAGAAAAATACATTGCTGATAACGGATTGCTACTTCCTGCAACTACGGGAACGTCTCACGAGAGAATTACAGAATTATCCATTTAATTATATCTATGAAGGAAACGGGAAACGTTTACGACAATGCTTCTTGTCCCAGCTAGTAAGTATAGATAGTTTTTTATTGTTTAGTTTCTATTGAATGGCAAAATAATTTTTGTGAGTTCGCCATGAGGTTTAAGTGTGGAGAACAGTATATTTCGTGTAATCGCTTTTACTAGACGATCTCCCTTTGCCTCTGAAATTTACCACCACTCTTCCACACATTTACCCACAGATTTCTCCGAATGCTTGTAGAAACTCACATCTAAACTCAATCAAGAATCTAAATTTTCTCCATAATCTTGAGTTTTGTACAGGCTTAAATAAAAGCTCACATGTAGCCTTGGCCTCTATATAATAAGACGAATCAATCTGGAAATATGCCACATAGCAAAGTTATTCTCCCTACAGCGGTGACACATGTAGTACTGCTGGCTGAGTCCTCAGTACCCATTTGATGTTACTGTGGCAGTAACGACCGAGATATCACTTGATGCTGAAAAGCGCTATTCAGTGTGATAGCATTTCCTTCTACGTCTTCAAAAAAGAGTACTGTTTAATGATGCCACCACACGGCAACTCTTAACGGATGCATTTCCTGACTTTACAGTTTACTGTGCTGCATATGGTTCGTCGGAAAATTAATTTAAGTGAATATGTGCATCGTCCCTGAAAATAATTTCATGCGAGAAATGCCAGTCGTCCTTTTACAACGTCAAAATCCAGTCAACAAGTTACCTCGATATAGAGTGTTCCCTTGATTTCAGTCCCTGTGTTAATTAAACTTCGTATGCGTTCAGTTAGATATCTTTCGTCTGCGTACACTGTGCAGCGACTACGTAGAAATCAACTATTGATAGCGATGGAGATCTGTGAATTTGCAGTAACAGAAACAGAGTCACACACAACATCCTTGATGACCTTAGAGTGATAATTTCGTGGACGTCAAGTACTTAGAAGTTCGCACTAAAACCAGTTTCTCAACATAAAATCATTCAGTGTGTCATAATATGATGTGCAGTAGTTCTATGGTGATGGTTCTACCCTTGTGGAGACATTCTGTGAGCATCACGCACTGAGAATCCTAGAAAAAACATAGCCATGTCTGTTCCAGAAGACAAAACCATTTTTACTTTCTGAGATGCACTTTCGCTTTCTGCTGCCTATTGTTACGACTGATTCTTCGTCTCTGGCTGTCATGAGGAATCCATGTTTCTTCTACTGCTATGAAACGCTGGCTAAATCCACTGAAATTGTGTTTAAACACTCCTAAGCAATGTTCATTGAATATGCTTTTGGTTGAAGATTAACAGGCGCGGCCGTCGAGCGGAAAGCTTTGTCATTCCTAAAATTTCGCGTAAAATATGACAGTCACGGCCTGTCTAGATGTTCCTGAATTTTTGACACAGTCTCATAGTCCGTACAAGTTCTTGGGTGCCTTGAACAACCAACACCGTTAATGGATGCATTACCATGTTAGAATTCAGCAAATGAGTTCTTAACCTCAGCAAACAGTGACGAAGGGTCCCCTAATGTTTCATGTAACTAATCTTTTAATCTTAGTAACCAAATTTTTTGAAATAAATTGTGTTGTAAATATGTTAAGCGCTGAAGTGAAGCTAACCAGGTCGCATAAAAAATCATACAGCATGTGAAGAATGGCTTTGTTGATCAAAAAGTATGCATGACGCGTTCCGGAATTATTTCCACCTTCAGAAATCCAAGTGCAAAGGTAGGACAAGGACAAGACCGTTACCATCTGTGTACGTAACAAGAGATGACATACTATTCATATTATGTACACAATTGGTAACGGTCTTGTCCTTGTGCTACCTTTGCAGTTGGATTTCTGAAGATGGAAATAATTCTAGAACACGTCATGCATACTGTGAGATCAATAAAGTCGTTCTTCACCGGCTGTATGAATTTTTATGCGACCTAGCCAGCTTCTCTGCAAATCGACACATATATATCAGAATGGTTGCTAGCCTACTAAGCGACTTTATGTCACACCTTTCTTACATTCAATTGCAATAATAATCCACCAGAGCTATATTTTTACACATAATTTACCGGTACGGGTTTCGAGAGTTGGCTCATTCTCATAATTGAAAAATAACATTCAAGTTCTTATAACGTACTGCTTGAGTATGGCGCTTCGCTCGAAACTTGTACCGATAAAGTAATTGTAAATCATCAGCTCTGGTAGATTATTATTACAACAGTATGCATTTCATACAATTTGTCGAGGCTACAGAACAGCATTCACAAGAATTAAGTGATCAAACGTCACGGGTAGGGATGTCGTATATGATTTTTTGACGATCATATGTTGCGTATGGCGCGAGCGTAGGCGCGATGCCTGAGTCTCTGTTACAGACAGGTGACTAGTGAAGATGGCAGCACGGCCCGATTAAACCGGCTTAGAACGTGGGATGATAATCAGTGCAAGACACACAGGTCATGGTATATCAGAGATTACACAAAAATTCTGGTTTCTGCGGTAACAGTGCCTAGGGTGGATCTACAGTCTCGCAGAGACAATGCTTACACACGCTTAACCTGCCAGATAGGACGTTCAGAATGTCGCATCACAGTCATACCGAGCTGTCAGCTATCCAGTGACTAGTAAACCTACCATTTCGATATTGATCGGTTTTGAATATACTGAAGTGTAAAGCAAAAGCCGCGAGGGATTAGCCAAGCGCCGGCACGGTAGCTCAGCGTGTTCGGTCAGAGGGTCAGCTGCCCTCTGTAATAAAAAACTGAGTTAATCGATCAACAACGAACTTAAACGGATGTCTTACGACGTCCGCCCCGAGCAGATGCAACGAACAAAAGCGAACAAAATGAGATAAAAAAAAAGCGGTCTAAGGCGCTGCAGTCATGGACTGTGCGACTGGTCCCGGCGGAGGTTCGAGTCCTCCCTCGGGCATGGGTGTGTTTGTTTGTCCTTACGATAATTTAGGTTAAGTAGTGAGTAAGCTTAGGGACTGATGACCTTGGCAGATTTAAGTCCCATAAGATTTCACACACATTTGAACAGTTTCAGACCAAAAAAATTTTATACGTGCCCATACGGCCGTTATGGGAGTGAAACACCCCCTTGAAAAAAATGAAGTTAATATTTCTGGGTGAATATCGTAGAAAAGGAAACAGATATAATAAGTTCAAATAAAAGTTCTATGGTTTTAATGTGCGTTGCAACGGTGCACCCAGATTTGCCGAGAAAGTCATTTTTTTTCTAAGTCCCCTTCCCTCCACTACTTTTTTTTCATTTAGACATTTGAAAAATAGCAAAAAACGACGGATTTGTTAGTAATAAGCTACAAATATTGTATCGCTGTATGTATGCCCTATATGTATCCGCTTTTAATGCCAGTGATCGTGTTGGGTTGTTTAATAAGTCTTGCGGACACATACATGTATGTGTTTGTGTGTATCGTTTTAATTTTATGAAATATAAAGTATCTTGTGTTATCTTTTTACATTTGGTGTAATATTTTTTGTTATTCAAGTTGTAATCTTTTCATATTTAAGTATGTCGTATTTTAAATTGTATATACATTGTTGTTGTAACATTATCGTAATCCCATATAACAATGAGGAAGCGCGGAATTGTTCTGGTCAAAAAAATGTTGGATGCACTTTGTTTTCGAAAAAATAACTTTTCGATATATTTGGGTGCACCATTGCAACATGCATTAAAAAACATAGATCTTTTATTTGAATGTTTTTGTACAGGGTGGGGTAAATAAAAGTGGCCCAGAGAACAGAGTTCCAGGGTACAGAGAAACTAAGCAGAGTAAATGAAATGCAGTACTAACCGGACTACAGCAGATGTTGAAAGTGTCCATTCATCTCTTGGCACTTTTGGGCCCTGGTCATCAAGTTGCTGAAGGCGGATCGAAGCTGGACTGCTGGAATTGTTGTAGTCTCATCTGAAATGTTCTGCTGCAGTTCTTGAAGAGAATGAGCCACCATACTGGGAAGGCCTGTATGGTAGCACTCTACTACGCGGCTTCGGAGCCAACGTCTTGCTGCATCAATAACTTTGCCATCGTCCACGTACTGCTTCCCACGGAGTGCATCCTCCATCACGCCAAACAGATGGAAGTCGGAAAGTGCGACATCCGGACTGTAGGGTAAATGCCAGCGGGCACACGTCTTTGAGTACCCCAGCTGGTGGACAAGTGTGTCACCACTACCAACAGCGACGTCCAGCTGGGCAGCGAGATGTTTGTGATCCGTCGATCACTTCGAACGAGAGAGTCAACACGTTCCACCCTGTATGCGGCAGATCAGACTGGTTTGAGCGACCTTGTTGCGGTGATGGCGGACGCCTCGCCCGACGACTCACCGTCCTATTGTTCACTGCCAGATTTCCGTAGACATTCTGCAAGCGTCTGTAAGCGATACTGCGGTTTTCCGCCAAAAGAAAATAAAGGATGCCATTTGAAGGCAACGTATAATGCAGCCGCCTATTGGAATTTCATGAAACTATAGGGGCTGAAATGGGAATATGTTTCACGCAACATATTTCGCATTTGTTTTCAACCGACATTAGCCGAGAAAGAAAATATGCTGCATTACTTATTGAGCGCTCCTCGATTGAAGAGGGAGCAGTGAACTATGGGAGACATGTAAGAAAATGGTAGCCCACATAAACAGAAGCGATCGAAGAACCATTGAAATGGTCATCGCCAAAAGACAATAGGAGAGATCGCAGCTCTTTATGGAGTTGTGGGAAGAACATACGAGGGCAGAGCAGCACACCAAATAGAGACCTTCCAGAACTTTGTGGAGGTCCCACTGGATGCCACCTTCAGAGACTTTTGCGACTGCCGCAACTTCCAGAACTTTGTGGAGGTCCCACTGGACGCCACCTTCACAGACTTGCACGACTGCCGCAACTTCCAGAACTTTGTGGAGGTCCCACTGGACGCCACCTTCACAGACTTGCATGACTGCCACAACTTCCAGAACTTTGCGGAGGTCCCACTGGACGCCACCTTCACAGACTTGCACAACTGCCGCAACTTCCAGAACTTTGTGGAGGTCCCACTGGACGCCACCTTCACAGACTTGCACGACTGCCGCAACTTCCAGAACTTTGTGGAGGTCCCACTGGACGCCACCTTCACAGACTTGCACGACTGCTGCAACTTCCAGAACTTTGTGGAGGTCCCACTGGACGCCACCTTCAGAGACTTTTGCGACTGCCGCAACTTCCAGAACTTTGTGGAGGTCCCACTGGACGCCACCTTCACAGACTTGCACGACTGCTGCAACTTCCAGAGCTTTGTGGAGGTCCCACTGGACGCCACCTTCACAGACTTGCACGACTGCCGCAACTTCCAGAACTTTGTGGAGGTCCCACTGGACGCCACCTTCACAGGCTTGCACGACTGCTGCAACTTCCAGAGCTTTGTGGAGGTCCCACTGGACGCCACCTTCACAGACTTGCACGACTGCCGCAACTTCCAGAACTTTGTGGAGGTCCCACTGGACGCCACCTTCACAGACTTGCACGACTGCCGCAACTTCCAGAACTTTCTGGAGGTCCCACTGGACGCCACCTTCACAGACTTGCACGACTGCCACAACTTCCAGAACTTTGTGGAGATCCCACTGGACGCCACCTTCAGACACGTGTGCGACTGCGACAACACGCGACGTGACCACCCCCGTCTTCCCACAACACTCCCGTCACCGTAGACTCTGCAGAACTCTCCCTCTCACACGCCACAAATGTCAAAAGCTGTGATTTTATATATATATATATATATATATATATATACCCTGTGATTCTTCGCATGCAATCAAACCATGTGCCAAAACAGTGCATATCTTACCAATATTACAACTGGGAGCTATTAGTGTATACATGTATAAATGTGCTTCCTTTTTCGCTCTTACTCTCTCCTTCTTCCCCCCCCCTCTCTCTCTCTCTATTAAATTTAAATACTTTCTCTTTGTTGCAATTCAGTGTGTCTTTTTTAATTTTGTATCCTGAATGTAGCGTGAATCTGCTTGTTTTTGTATATGAGTAATATGTAAGTAAGTAGAACAGTAAAACACTTTAAACTCTCAAACCTAGCCGGCCGGTGTGGCCGTGCGGTTCTAAGCGCGTCAGTTTGGAACCGCGTGACCGCTACGGTCGCAGGTTCGAATCCTGCCTCGGGCATGGATGTGTGTGATGTCGTTAGGCTAGTTAGGTTTAAGTAGTTCTAAGTTATAGGGGACTGATGACCTCAGTAGTTAAGTCCCATAGTGCTGAGAGCCATTTGAGCCATTTTTTCTCAAACCGATACTAACATAAAGTGTCAATCTGGAAAAATGTTGCCTCCCGTGCTAGTAAATCTCATAAAATCCACGCTCACAAAATTAAAATGTCCCGAAACCATCAAAAAATTTTCATTCTCATTGATATACACACATCAAAAAAAGTTTTGCAACACCCCAGTTCCCAGAACTCCTGAAGACAGACGTTGACTGTGGATATTATATCACAAACACTGTCCCTTTGACTGTTCAGAGATGTCACTAAACTCTCCCAAAGGTGTAAAAAACCGTGCATGTGCAGCGTCTATTAGACGGAGGGGGTCGACAGTCGATCCGTTCTAGTCATTCCACCAAGAAGGAGGTACACGGCTCGTGTTGTCTGTAGTTCAACAATCCCTTTTTTTTAAATTCATTTTGTTCGTTTTCGTTCGTTGCATCTGATCAGGGCGGACGTCGTAAGACACCCTTTTAAGTTCGCTGTTAATCTATTAACTCAGTTTTTTTTTATTACAGACGGCAACTAATCCTCTGACCGAACACGCTGAGCTACCGTGCCGGCATCCCTAAACGGTCAGTACCGCGGTTCGATCGCGTCCACATTGTTACTTTGTGCCAGGAAGGGCTCTCAACAAGGGAAGTGTCCAGGCGTCTCAGAGTGAAACAAAGCGATGTTGTTCGGACATGGGGGAGATACAGAGAGACAGGAACTGTCGAAGACATGCCTCGCTCAGGCCGCCCAAGGGCTACTACTGCAGTAGATGACCGCTACCTACAGATTATGGCTCGGAGGAACACTGACAGCAGCGCCACCATGTTGAATGCTTTTCGTGTAGCCACAGAACGTCGTGTTACGACTCGAACTGTGCGCAACAGGCTGCATGATGCCTAACTTCACTCCCGACGTCCATGGCTAGGTCCATCTTTGCAACCACGACACCATGCAGCGCGGTACAGATGGGCCCAACAACATGTCGGATGGACTGCTCGGGATTGGCATTACGTTCTCTTCACCGATGAATATCGCATATGCCTTCAACCAGACGATCGTCGGAGACGTCTTTGGAGGCAATTCGGTCAGACTGAACGCCTTAGACACACTGTCCAGCGAGTGCAGCAACGTGGAGGTTCCCTGCTGTTTTGGGGTGGCATTATGTAGGACCGATGACGCTGTTGGTGGCCATGGAAGGCGCCGCAACGGCTGTACGATACGTGAATGCCACCCTCCAATCGATAGTGCAACAATATCAGCAGTATATTGGCGAGGCATTCGTCTCATGGACGACAGTTCGCACCCCCATCGTGCACATCTTTTGAATGACTTCCTTCAGGATAACGACGTCGCTGGATTAGAGTGGCCAGCATGTTCTCCAGACATAAACCCTATCGACAATGCCTGGGATAGACTGAAAAGGGCTGTTTACGGACGACGTGACCAACCAACCACTCTGAGGAATCTACGCCGAATAGCCGTTGAGGAGTGGGGCAATCTGGACCAACAGTGCCTTGATCAACTTGTGGATAGTATGCCACGACGAATTCAGGCATGCATCAAATCAAGAGGACATGCTGCTGGGTATTAAATGTTCAAATGGCTCTAAGGATTATGGGACTTAACATCTGAGGTCATCAGTTCCCTAGACTTAGAACTACTTAAATCTAACTAACCTATGGACATCACACACATCCATGCCCAAGGTAGGATTCGAACCTGCGACCATAGCAGCAGTGCGGTTCCGGACTGAAGCGCCTAGAACCCCTCGGTCACAGCGGCCGGCTGGTGGGTATTAGAGGTACCGGTGTGTACAGCAATCTGGACCCCACCTCTGAATGTTGCGCTGTATGGTGGCAAAACATGGAATGTGTGGTTTTCATGAGCAATAAAAATGGCAGAAATGATGTTTATGTTAATCTCTATTCCAGTTTTCTGTACTGGTTCCGGAACTCTCGGAACCGAGGTGATGCAAAACTTTTTTTGATGTGTGTATGTATGCTTCTGTTTAAAAAAAGAAATGCCATAAAATGTCACTCTATTCAACCTAATCATAAGCGACAAGCACTTACATTTTTAAAGAAATGTTTTTCTCACCTTTTTACAAGAAACTGAAATATATGTACTAAATCTTTTAAGCGTTTACTAACGAACCTAGCACAATGGACACCTAAGAGCAGAAATCGCAGAACAGAGACTCTGATGACAAGAGATCTGGATCTAACTCTTAAAATAATATATTTGTTTCCTGAAACATCAAAGATGTTTTTGCTTGTAACAATGTAATTGTTAATTTGTGAATAAAAGTTAATATACGTTAAAAATAGATTCTATTTGCTGCGCCGTGGGGGACTTTCTCCACTCGAGACCTTGTGTGTTGTCCTCATCTTCATTTTAGTTTTATCGACACGCAAGTGGTCGAAGTGAGGTCAAATAAAAAGGCTTGCACCAGACGGCGGAACTTCCCGGAAGAGGAATGCTTGCCAGAACTGGCACAAGCACATTTCATTTCGCTTTTTAGTGTCAGATGGCCGTCAATTTGAATTTGGGGCTCAGAAACCCATTTCTACCAGGGCTGTACGGAGACAAATGCAGGATATACCCATCAACAGCCGAGGGCCGACTCGTCCCTTTGCTCAATGACTGAAATCGCCACTGGACCGTGGAACAGTCGCCGTATGTAGCATAGTCCTATGAGTCCCTTTTTCATTTGTATCTAGCTGATACGCGCGTGAGTATGGCGTATGTCCCATAAGCTATGGATCGTTCGTGTCAACAAGGTTGTGTTCAGACAGAAAGTGGCTCAGTTTTGGTCTGGGCTGTGTTCGTACGGTCGCGAATTAGGTCCCCTTGTCCGGTGCGGTGACAAATGACAAGTGCGCTTAATGTGGACATTCTTGCAGACCATTTGGATCTCTTTCTGGAATTAGAATACTCTGTTGGAGACAGCATGTTTCAGCAGGACAATGCGACGTGTTACCGTTCTTTGGCTGCGCTCAGGTGGCTTGGTGGACAATCAAGTGGATTCACGATCATGGTTTCCTCCTCCTCCCCTTTCCTCGTCCCCATATCATCAGACCTTAACCCATTCGAGCATTTATAGGATGCTGTAGACACCCGTGCACGCTCGATGAACGCAGCACAACTACCCAAGAACAACTGTGAATAGCAATAAGACATGCGTGGATTAACGACTCATCAGATCGATTGCAACACGTCGCGCAGTCCATGCCTCGACTTCAGTGTGAGTTCGTGGAGGAATGACTCGCTATTAACATCACATTCTGTGCTTTCCCATGACTTTTGACCACTCATTGTATCTGAGTTTAATTAAAACTTTTAAAGTAATGTACTTTATCACTGCTCGAAATTAAATGTTATACATTTTACGAAACGCTTAACACATTCTTATTTACACGATCATCACAAAGTAGCATCTAAACGTGTGCTTCTGGAACTTACCAGAGATTATTTTGGTGCTGTGCTGTAGTCTGTGGAATAGGAGCGTACGGCAGGATGCACCAGCCGACATTCCAGCTTACCCTCCGTGGTTTGCGGTAAACAAGTGCGATGTTGGCAGAGCGCGATAAAGCAAAATTCCCTGCCGTGTTGGCGGCGGGAAAATTTGGTGGTACCGCTACGAGTAACAGCAATCTCCTCGTCTCCATTCTTCTCTCGCTATTGTGTGCCTGTCGTTAGTCAGAAACGACAGATTTCACTTGAAATCAGAAGCGAGTTCTCAGACATATTTTGACATGGTCAGTTACGTGGTCGTGCGTAGCGCAATGTCGATTGGAAATCCATATAGTTCTATGCAATCATACTTCATATAATATACGTGGATTAATTCTTTGAGTGTTACGTGCTTCATTTCGAAAGTATTTTTAAGTCGTTTCTATACTGCATAGCTTCTGCTTACTACAGATTCTTCTGCGTACTTTGCTTTAGACATTGGGGGAAATGAGGAAAAGCTTTTCAATTAGGTGGCCTCGGAATCTCCTTGATAATAAACCCATACGACTTCACTTTTATTTTTCTGTGTGACGGTATATATTGTTTCGCTAATCAGTGTTGCTTACCAAACATTCAACTGTTTTCATTCATAAACGTAGCATATATTATTGACTATCAAAGGAAAACAGAAGTAGTCTCGTCAAGCTAAGGATGCGGTGTCAGTTGGTGTATCCAACCAGGCTCTTTTATTTTACTTCATCTGAGCGTTATTGCACCTGCTACGTATGTCTGTGAGCCGCGAGGCGATACGAATTTTATCGGTAGAACGCAGTTACCTCACTACTTGCAGACACGTGTCCCAGATTCTAGCCTTCTGTGACGTGTTGTGAACCAACACAATAGCAAAGTGATAATCTCACGACCTTATGCCCTACCCGAGTAGACCAAGTAATAACAGCGAACTCAGTTTCTCACCCTGAGGTGACATCTTTCTAGCTGTTAACACATATCCTTCTTTTGGATGATACACGCCACTCTTTTTGAGTACTGAATATTTCAGGGAAACATGTGTAGCCAACCTGCTAAACGGATTGTTCGTATTTCGATTTGTCGTTATTCTTCTGCAGTCCTGGCCCTGAACACAAGTCTCCAGTTTACCTGTACTTTGTATATTTGTAAAATGGCATGTCGCACCGTGCTTCTGGCTGCACGTTAAGTTCCAACCTCTCCAAATCTAGCTAGAAACTAGCCTCCAAGTTTTTGAAAGGCGACAGCGTCCGCCTTCAAACAAGACCATTCCTAAAAAAGGATTGCAATTTCGGTTCCAACCTACAATATTACGCCGGCGTTATTTAATTTATCTGAGATCCCAATAACTGAAGAATTAATTGGGGACTAACGATGCGGATTTCACAGAAATAGATCCACGTTAGGTTGCCAACGGTGTTCCCGTTGTAGTAACACCGGTTCTCCTCAGGTCACTGAATTTAAGCACTGTTGGACTTGGCTAGCACTGGAGCAAGTGACCGTCCGGACTGCCGAGTGCTGTTGGCAAGTGGGGTGCACCCAGACCTTGTGAGCCCAATTCAGGAGCTACTTGACTGAGAAGGGGTTGCTCCAGTCACGAAAATTGACAACTGACAACGGCCAAGAGAGCGATGTGCTGACCACATGCCCCTCCATGTCCACATCCAGTGACGCCAGTACTCTGAGGACGACACGGCGGTCGGTCAGTACCGTTGTGCCTTCCGAGGCCTGTTCGGATGGAGTTAAGTTTTAGATCCACATTAGATCATTTATAGGCTCTACGGCAAATAACTGAGAAGGCTTGAGAATTCAATGTAGATGTCCCCATATTTCTAGACTTCAAAACGACCTACGATAGCATACACCAAGAGACAATGCGGGAATCTGAAATACACTCAAAGCTAATAAGATTAGTTAAAACGCGCATACACGAAACATTATGTCGAATAAAGACACCTGTATGAGAAACTGAAAATTTTAAGGGGAACATTGGACTGAGGCAAGGGGACCTCATCTCACCTATTTTATTTAGCCTGATCGACACATAATTTAGTAAAATTAATCCACAGGGATCCAAATGCAATACAATACATTAGGTGGCGCTCGGCGGGATTACAGGTAGGCCGTGGGGCGTGCCGAGATAGTCCGTGCAGTTGCGAAAATACTGTGTGCCGGATGGTGCAGTGCTTAACGCACCTGCCTTGTAAGCAGGAGATTCCGAATTTGGACCCCGGTCCGTCACCCATTTTCACTCGTCGTCGCAGAACTAATCAGAATGATAAAAAGCTATTACAAAATCGCTGAGAAAACAGGATTACGTGTTAATGAAGGCAGCCCTCTCACTGTTAAAGCTTTCTCGAAACCTTAAAAGGCACAGTGCTTGGTATTTACTGAATACCGCACGGCGTCTTTAAAGCAATGAAAGAAACTCAGCTTCATTTTGTAAAAGTGTGAAAAGTAGGAAGACTAAGGATTAACGTCCCATCGACGATTATTTCATTAGGGTCCAATCGCAGGCTCGGATTTGAACACAGATGGCGAATTAAATTGGGAGTGAACTTTTCTTACAATTAGTAACCATCTCAGCAACTGATTTAATGAAACGACGGAAAGCATTTACATGTTTGGATGGCGATATAAACCCCACACCTTTCGAATAGAAGTTCTTTGTTTTAATCACGTTGCTCGTATGTTGTAAGTGGGTAAAATTTGAAAATAATTCTGAATAATATATATGATTATTGAGCCGTTGTCCTGCAGGAAGGAAGATTAGGATTTAACATTACATTGAGAAAGAGTCAATTATAGACATAGTACAAGCTCGGATTGGGAGAGAATGAGGAAGATAATCGGTGGTGTCCTTTTCAAAGCAACCAACATAGCATTTAAGGAAATTACGTTCATTCCGATGGCCAGACAGGGATTTGCATAGTCGTCATCCCGAGTTCAGTATCTTACAGTTCGTAATTTCTGAATAATGCAATAATGAATTTCCCAACGCAAGCCAGGCTCAAATGGCTCTGAGCAGTATGCGACTTAACTTCTGAGGTCATCAGTCGCCTAGAACTTATAACTAATTAAATCTAACTAACCTAAGGACATCACACACATCCATGCCCGAGGCAGGATTCGAACCTGCGACCGTAGCGGTAGCGCGGTTCGAGACTGAAGCGCCGAGATACGCTTGGCCACCACGGCCGGCTTATGTTGTTTTAATGGCCTGCTAAAGGTGTACAAAGTCTACATAATATGAATAGTATATCATCTCATGTTACGTACACAGCTGGTAACGGTCTTGTCCTTGTGCTACCTTTGCACTTTGATTTCTGAAGGTAAAAATAATTCCGGAACGCGTCATACATACTTTGTGACCAATAAAGCCATTCTTCACCTGCTGTATGATTTTTATGTGATCTAGTTAGCTTCACTACGGAGCTTAACATATTTACAACAGAATGTATTTCACAAAATTTGGTTACTAAGATTAAAAGATTAGTTACATGCAATATTAGGGGACGCTTCGTCACTGTTTGTTGAGGTTAAGATCTCATTTGCTGAATTCAAACTTGGTAATGCATCTATGAACGGTGTTGGGGTCTATGGCTAGCGTTGCTGCCTATGAATCACGGAGTTCCGGGTTCGATTCCCGGACGGGTTGGGGATTTTCTCTGCCTGGGGAGTGGGTTTTTGTGTTGTCCTCATCATTTAATCATCATCATCATCATCATTCGTGACAGTGAATAAATTGGACTGTGAGAAAATTGGGCGCTGATGACCGTGCAGTTGAGCGCCCCGCAAACCAAACATCATCATCATCATCATCATCACCGGCTGAGGGTGCGGCACTGAACTTTTTCTTGGGAGGAGAGTTGGTGTGGCACCACTCCATGGATTGCCGTTTTGTCTTCGGTTCGAAGTGATGAACCCATGTTTCTCCGCCTGTGACGATGTTCGATAAAAAACTGTCACCATCAGCGTCGTAAGGCACAAACAATTCCGCATAGATGGTGCTTTGTTGCTCTCTATTATCTTCTGTTAGGCTGCGAGGAATCCAGCGGGCACTTACTTTTGAGTACCCCGACTGTTGGACGAGTGTGTCAGCAGAATCAACAGAGATGTCCAGTTGAGCAGCGAGATGTTTGATTGTGATCAGTCGATCACCTCGAATGAGAGTGTCCGCACGTTCTAACGTTTCAGGAGTCACAGCTGTGTGCAGCCGACCGGCACGCGGGAGATCTGAGAAGTTTGCATGACCTTGTTGCGATGATGGCAGACACTTCGCCCAACGGCTCACCTTGCCTTTGTTTACTGCCACGTCTCCGTAGAAATTCTGCAAGCGCTTATGAATATCTGCAATGCTCTGGTTTTCCGTCAAAAGAAACTCAACAACAGCTCTCTGATTGGAACGCACCGTTACAGATGCCATTTTGAAGGCTACTATAGCGCTACCATCAATCGGAACTTCATGAATAGTTAGAGGCTGAAGTGGCGATATTCCACGATGTGCCATAACAAATTTGGCATTTTTGCAAACGGAACTGGCAGAGAAAAAAGTGTTGCTTTACTTACTGAACGTCCCTCGCATTGTATGACCGTATGTCAGAAGTAGGTTACATAGCCCTCGTGAGGGATGTTTAAAGAACATGAAATTCAGAAGATCATTTTGTGAAAATGTACTCGTTTTGAACGAGAAAACTTACGGAAATTTCATATTCCTCTTTTCTACAATTACGAGTCAAGCTGATGTGTCTGTATCTATCGAGGGCATTTTATTCACGTTAGCGACGATCGTATGAAATTTGAAAATTTCATCCGTGGGTAACAAAGGAAACAAAGATACCGTAAAGAAGCATAACCATTCTTCACATATGGAGGGCTGTTAGTACTCGGTTTATCGGAAGAATTAGTTAGAAGAGTTTTCTATTGACACGTAAATAAATTTGTTGTTATCAGTGCAGTGAACGTCATAAATAAGTATTTCGCCTCATAGCTGCTGGCTTTCGTGCATTACCGGTACTGCTATCGACATATGGGCTATTATGCATCGTAAACGTTTGGCTTGACCTCTTGGAGTCGGGAGAGCGTAGGTCACAGAGGTCGTGGACATAACAGCTCTCAAATATTACTTATCACACTCGTTCTGCGGGCAGTATCGAGGAAGTAGCGTTGTGTCTCGATAACAAAGTTCTATCATTACCACAGCCGAGGACGAAACCCGAAATAGAGAATTCCACAGTGGTTAGGCCGTAGACTGTGACCTCTCAACACGGAGGTTATCTGCAATATGCGACTGCCTTTTTAAAGCGAATCTAAACCGCAAACATGTTTCCAAATTGATAATGGATTCTTTTGACTTAATCTCACCGACCTACAGCGCTACAAGGGAAGCAGCAGCGGATTGTGATAATATGACCTTTCATAAGGTAGTGACCACTGGGAGAGATCTCATACACTCACACAACCGCACTGACTGTTATTCGAAGGATTCGAAGGATCTGTTTACGGCCTTTGAGGCGGAGCGTCCTTCTTGAGATGCTGATGGCCCAGAAAGGAGCCCACGCCTCCTGACTGGGACGTAACATATCTTCTACATCTTCATCTACATCTACATCTTCATACTCCACAAGCCACCGTACGGTGCTTGGCGGAGGGTACTCTGCACCACTACAAGTCATTTCCTTTCCTGTTCCACTCGCAAATAGAGTGAGGGAAAAATAACTGTCTATATGCCTCCATATGAGCCCTAATTTCTCGTATCTTATCTTCGTGGTCTTTAGGCGCAATGTATGTTGGCGGCAGTAGAATCGCTCGGCAATCAGCTTCAAATGCCGGTTCTCTAAATTTTCTCAATAGTGTTTCTCGAAAAGAACGTCGCAATCATTTCAGGGATTCCCATTTGAGTTCCCGAAGCATCTCCGTAACACTTACGTGTTGTTCTAACCTACCGGTAACAAATCTAACAGCCCGCTTCTGAACTGCTTCGATGTCTTTCTTCAATCCGACCTGGTGCGGATCCCAAACGCTCGAGCAATAATCAAGAACAGGTCTCACCAGCGTCCTATATGCAGTCTCCTTCACAGGTGAACCACTCCTTCCCAAAATTCTCCTAATAAACCGAAGTCGACCGTTCGCCTTCCCTACCACAGTTCTTACATGCTCGTTTCATCTCATATCGCTTTACGACGTTACGCCCAGATATTTAAGCAGCGTGACTGTGTCAAGCAGGGCACTAGTGGTTTGGTCTTCTTACTCATCCGCATCAACTTACATTGTTCCACATTTAAGGATAGCTACCGTTCATCACACCAAATGGAAATTTTGTCTCAGCCAGCCGGCCGGGGTGGCCGAGCGGTTCTAGGCGCTACAGTCTGGAACCATGCGACCGCTACTGTCGCAGGTTCGAATCCTGCCTCGTTCAGGGATGTGTGTGATGTCCTTAGGTTAGTTAGATTTAAGTAGTTGTAAGTTCTAGGGAACTGATGACCTCAGAAGTTAAGTCCCATAGTGCTCAGAGCCATTTGAACCATTTGTCTCAGCCGTATTGTATCTTCGTACGGTCACTCAACTTCGACGCCCTACCGTGCACCACGGCATCGTCAACAAACAACCGCAATTGCTGCCCATCCTATACGCATCTCTGATGAACACTCGCCCTCGAAGACAACATACTGGATTCTATTATTTAGGAAGTCTTCTAGCCACTCACGTATCTGTGAACTTATTCCATATGCTCGTACCTTCGTTAACAACCTGCAATAGGGCACCGTGTCAAATGCTTTCAGAAAATCTAGAAATATGGAATCTGCCTGTTGCCCTTAATGAGGTTCGACTCGCATCAGTAGCTGTGATTAACGTACATTAATCCGTCGACGTCCGACCCGGTGGTAGGCGATCCTACTAATTTTGGTGAAATTTTCATCGTCAGCATGTGGGCCGTAATGGGAGGACTGGTGACGGCGTGAAGTCCCTGGTCACCAGACTATATATCTATAACACAGAACAGATCATATACCTCTCCTCAGTGTCTCAAAACTTGTGGCATGTTACACTGTCACTCACAATTGGTCGCCGGCCAGGGTGACCGAGAGGTTCTAGGCGCTACAGTCTGGAACCGCGCGACCGTTATGGTCGCAGGTTCGAATCCTGCCTCGGACATGGATGTATGTGATGTCCTTAGGTTAGTTAGGTTTAAGTAGTTCTAAGTTCTAGGGGACTGATGACCTCAGATGTTATTTACCATAGTGCTCAGAGCCATTTGAAACATTTGAACCACAATTGGTCTGTTGTATGAGAATTAAACTCGGCTATTTCGCTCTGCACTATTGGAGAGAAGCAGGCTATGTACCGACACTGGGTTTCAAGCTCTCTCTTCCTTTCTGTACCCATCCATAACAACACAACACTTCTGAACACAAGCGACCGTCACAGCTATCCAATACCGCATAAGTTACCATCATACGGGATATCTTCAATGATATGGGTTTGGCTCGATGACTAATAATAATTTTGGGTGGCCCAGTGGCCTACATCAAGCCTTCCTATTGGACGCCACTTCGGCGACTTGCCTGTCTCTGACCTAACCCAGTTATCCAACCGAGGTAAAGTAGACCTTCAGTTTAACGTGGTATCAGAGCCATGTGATGTTTCTGGCAACTTCTCACATCACTGAGCGGTAAAGGCTAGGTTAAAACGAAGATTGAATAATCAATATGACCGGGATTCGATTCCGAACCCTCTCGGCTTCTCGGTTTCCAAGCACGAGCTTTATAGCCTCTTTTTCAGTGCCTTCAGTCTAATACTGCCTGTCTAAAAATGACCTCTTGTTCGGCCGTGAAAACCATTTGCTTCAGCGAATTCCCTACAACGATTCCTCCCTTGTTGTCAACCCAATTGGTTTTGTAGCCACGCTTCCCCTCATTAACAACAAAAAATTTTGTCTGTGTTAACCGTCCTGGTAAGTAGATTTTGCACGAGGCCCATGGCAAACATTACCTTTATCTTCTCCGCCGACTTAGAAATTGCCGGCCGGTGTGGCCGTGCGGTTCTAGGCGCTTCAGTCTGGAACCGCGTGACCGCTACTGTCGCAGGTTCGAATCCTGCCTCGGGCATGGATGTGTGTGATGTCCTTAGGTTAGTTAGGTTTAGTAGTTCTAAGTACTAGGGGACTGATGACCACAGATGTTAAGTCCCATAGCGCTCAGAGCCATTTGAACCATTTGACTTAGAAATTAACAGCCTCGCACTCTCTTTTTGTTCAGAGAAGTGTCCCCTGTACACACTCCCCACAGCTTTTTCCGCCGACACACGACTAGGAGCCGAGTGTCGCCAGACTGTTCTTCTGTTATCTCCCTCGCTACGTCAAATGGTTCAAATGGCTCTGAGCACTATGGGACTTAACTGCTGAGGTCATCAGTCCCCTAGAACTTAGAACTACTTAAACCTAACTAATCTAAGGACACCACACACATCCATGTCCGAGGCAGGATTCGAACCTGCGACCGTAGCGGTCGCGCGGTTCCAGACTGTAGCGCCTAGAACCGCTCGGCCACTCCGGCCGGCCTCGCTACGTCACTGACTTGTTTAATACTGCTGTAAACTCCTGACTACCCGGGTTAATGCAGTTCCGTTACTGCACAGCTAGCCAAAAAATATTGACAATTCGATGTACAAATGATTTTACGGGAAACTCTTATTCACTGTACTAATAAAAGAGGCTGTACGTCATATCTGCAAATCCCAAAGTATTTCTTAACCTTTACTCGCCGCAAACAGACTTATATGCAAAATTACACTCATAACAAAACCCAGAAAATCTCGCGAAAACGATAACGCGAAATTGGCAGCTTTTAGCCAAATAACACGAATTCAAATATTTTAACAAAATATCGCAAAATCGGTGATTTTTACTAAATATCGCGAAATTTTTCATTTTTATGTACAAGAAATGTGAGAACGGGAATAAACCAATATTCGCTACTGACAGTTATTGAATGTTGAAACTGCATTTTGACTTCTTATTTCCTTAAGGCTGAGGTTCGTGTATAAAAATGACAGTTCATTTCGCACTTACCTATGACGTGACGTCAAAAGTGCCACCGAAATTAACAACAAAATAACACCTAAATTGCTAAAAAAGTACATAAATTGGAAAAAAGTGACGAAATTGGAACGATAACACCGAAACTGGAAAAAATAACGTCGGATTGTAGAAAAGTAACACCGAAATTAGAAAAAAAACACCGAATTTGACAAATACATCGGATTTGGCTAAAAATGACACAGAATTTGGAAAAAACACCGATATGTCAAAAAATAATGAATCTGGTATAAAAATAACACCGAATTTGACAGAAGAATAACACCAAATTTAGCCAAAAGTAGCATTGGATTTTTCAAATAATAGCATAGAATTTATCAAAGAATAACATAGAGTTTGGCAAAAATTAGCAACAATACTAGGAAAAAAATGCACCGAAATTGGCACAAAATAGCACCGATATCGGAAAAAATTGTACCGAAATTGGCTAAAAATAACACCGAAATTGTAAAACTATTTTTTTCCTGTCCCTACTTATAACACGCTGTATTTCGCATCACTTGCTTTCATTTCACTTTCGAGAAAGGCCGGCCTGTGTGGCCGTGCGGTTCTAGGTGCGTCAGTCTGGAACCGCGAGACCGCTACGGTCGCAAGTTCCAATCCTGCCTCTGGCATGGATGTGTGTGATGTCCATTGGTTAGTTAGGTTTAAGTAGTTCTAAGTTCTAGGGGACTGATGACCTCAGCTGTTAAGTCCCATAGTGCTCAGAGCCATTTTGAACTTTCGAGAAATAACTGTCCAGTTGTTTTGCTTTTTATGTTCACTTTTTTTAACGACGGTTTAATTTTCTGGAATCAAAACATTGATATAGTCCAACGAATTTTGTCCTTCCTGCACTAATAACATTTCGGTGGCTCGATGTTCCTGATAACAGACTTCGCGATCTCCTCGTCTTCGCTCTCTTCCTCTGCCAAGGAACACGCTACATCGTTTCCGCCAGCTCGTTTGGCTGTTATAGGTGCAAACGAAAAAGGTGAAGAGATTCTGTTACTTACAGGGTGACAATTACTGAACCGTATGAAAAGAAGAAATTAGTTACAAGCTAAGGCGTGCACACATTTTATTCAACATGTAAACGTCACTGCAAATATTCGAATTTAGGTATGACATATTCGATATGTCTGTCATTATTGCCGATGATATGGCGCAGACAAATAGCGAAATTCTGCGTGACCCACTGAAATGTCGGAACATCGATGCTGTCAATGACCCCCTAAACGGCTGGTTTCAGCTCAGCAATGGTTTTGGGGTTATTGCTGTAACCTTGTTTTTAGTATAGCCCCACGAAAAGGAGTCGCATGTGTTCAGATCCGGAGAACATGGTGGTCAATCCAGGCCAATGCCAGTGGTCTCTGGGTACCCCAGAGCGAGAAGTGCTCCTCCAGGATACCAAACACTCTCCTGCTTCGATGGGATCGAGCTCCTTCTTGAATGAACCGCATCTTGTCGAAATCAGGGTCACTTTGGATAATGGGGATGAAATCATCTCCCAAAACCTTCACATAGCGTTCGACAGTCAGCGTGACATCAAGGAATATCGCACCGATTAACCGTGAGTGGACACTGCACACCACGTAGTCACCCGTTGAGCGTGTAGAGACTTTTCTATCGGAAAATGCGGATTCTCAGACCCCAAATGCGTCAATTTTGCTTATTGACGAACCCATCCAAATGAAAATGGGCTTCGTCACTAAACGAAACCAAACCAGATCATACTAATTTCCATCACGCACCGCGGCCAACCGCGCAGTTTGAACGTCCTAACGCAAACAATTCAGAAGTTATAACGATTTTATATCATATGGTTCAATAATTGTCACCCTGTACATGAATACGTGCTGCCTGTTTTTTTCGGACACGTTCGAAAGAACAGACACAACGTACTCATAAAATCGATTCTCCTCGGTGGGCAGTGAATCCACAACCTTTAGTGCCAATGCACATTTACGTTCGACCTCCAGTGGGAATCTAAAATTGGCGAGCATGGAGGCCATTGGTGGCGGATAGGTGGCGCCAGGCGGGAATGTGAGTCGGCGGGAGCGTGCCGAGATAGTTCGTGCAGTTCCGATGAACATTGTTAGGTGGCACAGTGGTTAACGCGACTGTTTACAAAGAAAATTCCCCTTCGCACCCCCCGTCAGATTTAGAGGTAAAATGACCCAGTGGATGGCCCTTGAAAAACCGAACACAGATCTAGCATGAAAACAGGCAGATGGTGTACTGAACTGCGAAAGCGAAGCGCAATAGAAATAGTGAACGGTCGAAGCTCAACAAATGCATCATTGACGGAAATCGAACAGCCACGGCGTCGTGGTTAAGTGGCCCGGTTTTGGACAGCCAAGTGGACGAGCCCTGTTCAAAATTCCCTACTGCTATTTATTTATTTTCCCACGACATTATGAATTTTCCGTCTGGTCACTGAAATGCTTGTTCTCTTTCTGTAAACTTGGCAGCTGTCATACTATGCACTGGTTATAGAGTGTGAGTCATGTGGTAAGAATATATTACCGTCGCAAGTAAATGTGATGAATAGTGTGAGTAGGCGAGATACTACATAGACGTCTGACAGAAATGAAAACAACAAATAAAAGGGTGCGAACTATGTTACAACAAAGGTATTCAAGAATCAAAACTTCCAAAATGGAACGCAGCTTCATAAATGTTAAAAACATATGTTTTGACAGAGCACAGAGAAAGTGTATGATTGAGAAACTGTTGCTTTCATTTGTTGCAGCTCATGTGATAAACTATTAAGTTTTCATCATTTTCTTGGGAGTGATCACATTTGCATTCATACTGAAACGTCCCCTTAGAAAAATTATACATAACTGTGCTTAAACTGACACACAATATTTTTAGCGCAACGCAATCTGACTTTCAAAAATCTCTACAAAAGAATGGCCCTGACTAACATTAACCTATACGTTTCACAAATCACTTACCTCACAAAAATCTTCGTTACTCAAGCTACTGCAATACAGCGAGCGCCACTACTGCCAGCTAAATAAAAGATTCAAACTACGGAAGGCACTAACTACTGATAGGCATAGTTAGCAAATGAAAGATTTTTATAGAGAACAAACAATGTATTTACCTTAATAGTCATCAAAAGTCATAATATATATAGCAGTTCATGACATCCAGTCTTACAAATTTCAAAATTCCGCCATTTCTCTCCCCACATCCACCACTGCTGGCGGCTCATCTCCAACTGCGCAACGCTACCCGCTGTTAACAGCCAACAGCCCAACACTACAATGGCAGACAACAATGCAAACTAGCCACAGACGGCACACAGCACAGTCAGTGATTTTCATACAGAGCGCTACGTGGCGTTACCAATATAAAATCCTAAACAGCCTACTTACAATACGAACACCTGAATCAGGCGTACAAATTAGGTGCGTCTCTGAGAGACACATATGAGACACGTAACGTCACCAAGACCGTGTATGACACAACAGATGTGTTTTCTGGTGGACAATTCAGTTGACTAGAAGCCTTGTTATCAAACATTTGCTGTTCCCATTCGAAAGCCACTTCCTTTTGCCTGCTAGTAGGGTAGTTGCGCACCATCAACTTTCATTATAGGTCCCTTCCTTACACCTCGCTGTTGCAAACGAACGTTACTCCACGACAAAGACACAAATTTGAATACAGCGAACAGAAGAGAGGCGCGAGGGAACTTTGATCATGACTCGCTCGGCTTTGCAGTCCAACACCCTGCCCACTTTTCTTCTTTTCTGTTTTATTACATTTTGTTCCTTATTATTCGTTGCATTTGTTCTGGGCAGACGTCCTATGACACCCATTCCATTTCGTTGTTGATCCATTCACTCAGTTTTTTATTACAGAGGGCAACTAACCCTTTACCCGAAAACTCTGAGCTACCGTGCCGGCGACTACTTGAACATGACGCCGATGCTGTTTCAGACTACTCTATTTGCACTTCTTGCGCTTGGACCGTTCACTGTTTCTATTTTGCATTTTTTCACAGTTCAGTACACCTTCTTCCAATATAAAATTTAAATTTAAAACAGTCTTGATCGCAATCTTGTTAAACTATTTTTTATTGGAGTGAGTGACCGGTTTCGACTCTATGAAAGAGTGATCTTCAGACTCTGGAGCGGTGGATGGACACTGCTAAATGAGTTCCATAGACCCTCGACACTCGTGTAACTGCTCATGTCTGTAGATATGCTAGGCACATTATAACCTACTTTATGGATGATTCTTTAGTAGTAAATTGTGCCATGTACGTCCTTGATCCTACGACTGCATGTTACGCTCGTAAAATAAATTAGAGAGGTTTTACGCTATTTTAGGGGCACGTTACTTTCGGGCAGTTGTTGTAAAGCTCTTATATATAAACTCCATGTTTTAACGTACTTAACCCCAACAAGATTATAATTATTCTACAAAAATTTGCTAATTAATCTACAAATACTTTTGTTCTCAATTATATTTAATTATCGTTCATCACTGGTGTAAATATGACTACGTAATTTCTTTATAGTAACTTGTAAATATTTGTTCTCTTATTTTGGGAGCACGTCACTTTTGAATAGCTGTTACAAAGATCTTACATATCAAATCGATCACAGTACTCTAACGAAACAATACTGAAAACTACGAGAGTCGAGTAGAAACTGCTTTATGGTTGCGTGATGTTTCGCATTACAGTCATATTTACTAATGCGTGTAGCGACAATTTTATGTTCTATGTTTTTGTAATGCTTCGTCGTAGAACTGGTAAAAAGTTGTCTAGGAATTTCCCATTTCGCTTGTCTTTTTGCTCATTTAAAAACAGCCACGATTTTTCCTTCCTGTAATTTATGAAATATTTGAAGCGGTCCATCTATATTAGGTATTTTGTGGTTGGTGTCTTTTAAACGTGCAGCAAATGTGCATGGGTTATTGTCGTGTGTTCTCTAAATCGTGTGCTTATTTTCCTTCCTGTTTGTCGAGTACAATTTTTTTTCTTTATTGAGTTTCGATTCCCCCCGAAGGGGGTGGGCTGGCAGCTGCTTACAAGGGAACCTCCCCATCGCACCACCCTCAGATTTAGTTATAAGTTGGCACAGTGGATAGGCCTTGAGAAACTGAAAACAGATCAATCGAGAAAACGGGAAGAAGTTGTGTGGAACTATGAAAAAAATAAGCAAAATATGCAAACTGAGTAGTCCATGCGCAAGATATGCAATATCAAGGATGTTATAAACTCGGGAGCGCCGTGGTCTCGTGGTTAGCGTGAGCAGCTGCGGAACGAGAGGTCCTTGGTTCAAGTCTATTTTCGCAAAGTTATGATCTGTCTGTTCGTTCATTGTCGTCTCTGTTCACTGTAATAAGTTTAGTGTGTGTGTTTTGCGACCGCACCACAAAACCGTGCGATTTGTAGACGAAAGGACGTGCCTCTCCAATGGGAACCGAAAATATTTGATCGCTAGGTCATAGGTCAACCGATTCGGCCACAGGAAAACACGTCTGATATATTCTATACGACACTGGTGACGGCATGTGCGTCACATGACAGGAATATGTTGTCGACCCACCTAACTTGTACATTTGGCGAATGGGTAAAAAGATTCTTCTACCTTGCCCGATTTAGGTTTTCTTGTGGATGTGATAATCACTCCCAAAAAAGTGATGAAAACATAAGAGTCACATAAACTGCAACAAATGAATGCAACAGTTTCACAGTCGCGCAGCTTTCCCTGTGCTCTGTCAAAACATGTGTTTTTAACGTTTTCAAATTTTTCCGTGTGTAGTCCGTCAAATCCTGCATATGTCAAGCAAATCTGAACATGTCCTGGAATTTTGGAGAGCGAAGTTGATTATGTGTGAGTGCCTGAACTTTGATAATTGTCTGAAAATAAAAAATTAAACTTTTCACGCGAGTGAAGACTTGAACCAAGAATCTCTCGTTCCGCAGTTGCTCACACTAATTACGGGACCACGGCGCTCCTGAGCTCACATTATCCTTGATGTTGCATATCTTGCGCATGGACTACTCAGTTTGTATATTTTGCATATTTATTTCATAGTTCCACACAACTTCTTCCTGTTTTCTCGATTGATCTGTGTTCAGGTTCTCAAGGCCTATCTACTGTGCCAACTTATAACTAAATTTGAGGGGGATGCGATGGGGAGGTTCCCTTGTTAGTATGCCGATCTTCAGCCTACAGAATTTAGTACTAAATTTTGAGGAGTTAATTTGGTAGATTCCTGATTGCGAAATGAAGAGAATGGCGGCTGAAGATATCAACGCAATCTTTCAAAAAACTCATCGCAGTTGCAGATCCTATCGCACTGATAACTAACCGTTGTTTAGAATCACCCTGCAAGTACTAGCTGACGACTAGCAAAAACTGGATGTAGACCGTAAGTTGTGGTAATAGCGCTAATGGAGGAAGGCAGAAGGGTATGAGCGGCCAGTGGTGGCGGGTAGGCGGCGCTCGGCTGTGACCCACATCGCAACCGGCGCTTTCACTTTCCTCGCGGCCATCGCACTTCCTGCAGCGAGCGGCGTGCACTGCGCCTCTGTAATTCGCTCGTATCGCCTGTGCCGCGCCGTTTTATTTTCAGCAACGCTATGGCAACCGAGTTAGCGTCGTGCACACGGGCCGGGAGTTACGTTACTGCCGAGACGCGCTTGTCATCGCTACCGGCACAGCGTTACGTAACCGGATCGGCGATGTCTGTAAACTCGTTTATCCGACACTTTCTTGCAGTTTTCTTTGCCTTTTACAATTCTGGCGCGTCGAAGAACTTCTTCCACTTGTTGCAACTTCAGGGGGAACTTTCACTACATCTACATCTGCATTTATACTCCGCAAGCCACCCAACGGTGTGTGGCGGAGGGCACTTTACGTGCCACCGTCATTACCTCCCTTTTCTGTTACAGTCGCGTATGGTTCGCGTGAAGAACGACTGCCGGAAAGCCTCTGCGCGCGCTCGAATATCTCTAATTTTACATACGTGATCTCCTTGGCAGGTATAAGCAGGGGGAAGCAATATATTCGATACCTCATTCTGAAACGTACCCTCTCGAAACCTGGACAGCAAGCTACACCGCGATGCAGAGCGCCTCTCTTGCAGAGTCTGCCACTTGAGTTTACTTAACATCTCCGTAACGCTATCACGCTTACCAAATAACCCTGTAACGAAACGCGCCGCTCTTCTTTGGATCTTCTCTATCTCCTACGTCAACCCGACGTGGTACGGATGCCACACTGATGAGCAATACTCAAGTATAGGTCGAACGAGTGTTTTGTAAGCCACCTCCTTTGTTGATGGACTACATTTTCTAAGGACTCTCCCAATTAATCTCAACCTGGTACCCGCCTTACCAACAATTAATTTTATATGATCATTCCGCTTCAAATCGTTCCGCACGCATACTACCAGATATTTTACAGAAGTAACAGCTACCCGTGTTTGTTCCGCTATCATATAATCATACAATAAAGGATCCTTCTTTCTATGTATTCGCAATACATTAATACATTATATTTGTCTGTGTTAAGTGTTAGTTGCCACTCCCTGACCAAGTGCCTATCCGCTGCAGATCTTCCTGCATTTCGCTACAATTTTCTAATGCTGCAACTTCTCTGTATACTACAGCATCATCCGTGAAAAGCTGCTGAGCCACGTTAGCTTACATCTCATCAACATCGAGGTTATCAGAGATGGCGTAGGATTGGATGAGGGTGGAAGATAGAATCGGCAGTGGTGATATTGAAGGCACAATCTCAGTAATCCACAGCAAAACGAGGAATATGAATCTTAATAACTGGACGGTTGGTTATTAACTGCTACACTATCACATCCGGTATATTTATTAAAGCATCTATTGAAAAACTTTCAGTTTTTGCGCAGGGAATCATCAAAATGAAACATCAATATTTATTTCTCTTCCCTCAAAAAATAGCGTTAAGCGTGAATATAGCATTAGGACCAAACAACAACTTCTAAGAAGACTTAGGGGGGTCGACGTTAGTGCGGAAAGGGTTAATAATGATGATACACCTCCCAGAGCACATTGCAGACAAACAAAAGTTACGCGAAGCGAAATGTAGTGTGAGGAGGGCTATGCGAGAGGTGTTCAATGAATTCGAAAGTAAAGTTCTATGTACTGACTTGGCAGAAAATCCTAAGAAATTTTGGCCTTACGTCAAAGCGGTAGGTGGATCAAAACAAAATGTCCAGACACTCAGTGACCAAAATGGTTCCGTCCGGTGTGGGTGTGCGGTTCTACGCGCTTCAGCCTGGAACCGTGTGACCGCTACGGTCGCAGGTTCGAATCCTGCCTCGGGCATGGATGTGTGTGATGTCCTTAGGTTAGTTAGGTTTAAGTAGTTCTACGTTCTAGGGGACTGATGACCCTAGAAGTTGAGTCCCCTAGTACTCAGAGCCATTTGAACCATTTTTGAACCAAAATGGTACTGAAACAGAGGATGACAGACTAAAGGCCGAAATACTAAATGTCTTTTTTCCAAAGCTGTTTCATAGAGGAAGACTGCACTGTAGTTCCTTCTCTATATTGTCGCACAGATGACAAAATGGTAGATATCGAATTAGACGACAGAGGGATAGAGAAACAATTAAAATCGCTCAAAACAGGAAAGGCAGCTGGACCTGATGGGATACCAATTCGATTTTACACAGTGTACGCGAAGGAACTTGCCCCCCTTCTTGCAGAGGTGTAACGTAAGTCCCTAGAAGAGCGTAGCGTTCCAAACGATTGGAAAAGGGCACAGGTCATCCCCGTCTTCAAGAAGGGACGTCGAACAGATGTGCAGAACTATAGACCTATATCTCTAATGTCGATCAGTTGTAGAATTTTGAAACACGTATTATGTTCGAGTATAATGACTTTTCTGGAGACTAGAAATGTACTCTGTAGGAATCAGCATGGGTTTCGAAAAAGACGGTTGTGTGAAACCCAGCTCGTGCTATTCGTCCACGAGACTCAGAAGGCCATAGACACGGGTTCACAGGTAGATGCCGTGTGTCTTGACTTCCGCAAGGCGTTCGATACAGTTCCCACAGTCGTTTAATGAACAAAGTAAGAGCATATGGACTCTCAGACCAGTTGTGTGATTGGATTGAAGAGTTCCTAGATAACAGAACGCAGCATGTCATTCTCAATGGAGAGAAGTCTTCCGAAGTAAGAGTGGTTTCAGGTGTGCCGCAGGGGAGTGTCATAGGACCGTTGCTATTCACAATATACATAAATGACCTTGTGGATGACATCGGAAGTTCACTGAGGCTTTTTGCGGATAATGCTGTGGTATATTGAGAGGTTGTAACAATGGAAAATTGTACTGAAATGCAGGAGGATCTGCAGCGAATTGACGCATGGTGCAGGGAATGGCAATTGAATCTCAATGTAGACAAGTGTAATGTGCTTCGAATACATAGAAAGAAAGATCCCTTATCATTTAGCTACAATATAGCAGGTCAGCAATTGGAAGCAGTTAATTCCATAAATTATCTGGGAGTACGCATTAGGAGTGGTTTAAAATGGAATGATCATATAAAGTTGATCGTCGGTATAGCAGATGCCAGACTGAGATTCATTGGAAGAATCCTATGGAAATGCAATCCGAAAACAAAGGAAGTAGGTTACAGTACGCTTGTTCGCCCACTGCTTGAATACTGCTCAGCAGTGTGGGATCCGTACCAGATAGGGTTGATAGAAGAGATAGAGAAGGTTCAACGGGGAGCAGCGCGCTTCGTTATAGAATCATTAGGTAATCGCAAAAGTGTTACGGAGATGATAGATAAACTCCAGTGGAAGACTCTGCAAGAGAGACGCTCAGTAGCTCGGTACGGGCTTTTGTTGAAGTTTCGAGAACATACCTTCACCGAGGAGTCAAGCAGTATATTGCTCCCTTCTACGTATATCTCGCGAAGAGACCATGAGGATAAAATCAGAGAGATTAGAGCCCACACAGAGGCATACCGACAATCCCCGTTTCCACGAACAGTACTAGACTGGAATAGAAGGGAGAACCGATAGAGGTACTCAAGGTACCCTCCGCCACACACCGTCAGGTGGCTTGCGGAGCCCGGGTTCCCTGGTTCGATTCCCGGCGGTGTCAGGGATTTTCTCTGCCTCGTGATGACTGGGTTTTGTGTGATGTCCTTAGGTTAGTTAGGTTTAACTAGTTCTAAGTTCTAGGGGACTGATGACCATAGATGTTAAGTCCCATAGTGCTCAGAGCCATTTGAACCATTTTTTTGGCTTGCGGAGTAAGGATGTAGATGTAGATGTAGAACGTCATGTGGTGTTTAATCCAAACACTTTACTTTTGTTGTGCAACTCCTTCTACTCCATTGAAGAGTATCTTCAGAGGAACTCTTACAGTTAACATGTTGCGCTTTTTGAAGCTTGTCTTCTGTAGTCGAAATCGGTTCACCGAGATCATACTAATCTAAGTCTACATCCAAATACATAATCCGCAAGCCACCTGACGGTGCACGGGGAGGGTATCTTCTACAACGGCTAGCCTTTCCCTTTTCTGTTCCACTCGCAAAGGGACGAGGGAAAGTTTAAAGGGTGTAAGCCTCAGAAAAAGCCCCAATTTAACTTATCTGGTCTTCGCGGTTCTTACGTGAAATGTACGTTGGCGACAGTAGAGTCGTTCTTTCTCTGAATTTTGTCAATAGTTTTTCGCTAAGAGAACATTGTCTTCCCTCCAAGGATTCTCATTTGAGTTCACGAATCATCTCCGTAATCCTCGCGTGTTGATCTAATCTACTGGTGACAAACCTGCAGGCTTGACCAGCATGTGCATTTGTGATAAAGCATTCATTTCTCGCGTATTTCAATATTCTTGTCCTACTTCTCTGTGTATCCAACTCTTTTTTTTTTTTTTTTGAAACACAAGAAATGCTTATGATTTCGCTAAACGTATTTGTTAACAAAGATCGTAATTGTTACAGGGCCGCGGAAGATGTTTTAAATTAAGCAAAACGCGTCTTCTCCAAACAGGGCTTTATACAGTCGGAAAAGATTGAGTAACTCCCATATTACTTCTTAAAAATTAATGTTTTCTGTTATTTTATAATTAGGGTTCGTACTGTAAAAGAGTAATATTTTGTAATGTTAATTCATTTCACTGTATTTCACTTCTATTAAATGAAATTTACATCTTTGACTGCTTTCCACATTCTAGAGAGCACTTTTCGTAGGATCCATGAATACATCTACTGTAGTGTGAAAAGAATGTAATGTAGGGTCCCGTGCGAAACGTGGAGACCCCTACCATTTCAAAAATGAGGCACGGTATTGAAAGAACGAATCCGCAAGTGCAGTACTCCAAAGAACTAGCATTTTGCTGTATGGCTAATAAACGTCATATGAACTTTAATCAATTTAGGAAAACCACTGAAAACTTAAATCGTTATGGCTGTACAAGGATTTGAACCCTGCTCCTCCTGAATGCGAACTCGGGGCTTTAATTTCAACGCCACATCTCCTCAGTCTCGTGGAAAAACGGAGCGCGGTGTTTTTATTTTTGTTATTTGTTCTTCGAACATTATCTGTTCAAGCAGTTGGGATTTTAAATGTATCTTACAAATTAGACTGTAATACTTTTATATGACGCTCACATTTGAATGCATTGTATTCTACGAATTATATTCTAATGTATTTGGAGGCCACGCATAATAACGACACATTTAAAAGCCATACCCGTGCCCAAGGTGGAAGTCGAACTGCCGACCTTCGCATTACGAGGCAGCTACACTACACCGAGGTGACAGAGGGGAGCTAACCGTGTCAATGTCCATCGTCAAACGTCTTGCAAAAACGGTTCTGGAAATGAGTTACATGTGAGTCCCAAGCCCACCGTCCAGTGCAGCTTTATCCCAGTTTTCCATCCCATCGTATCTTCTTAGGGCTTTCATTACCAAATGTTCCGCTTGAAGTAAGGTTAGAATTTTACTTTCCGTCGACAACAAGGTCATCAGAGACTGAGCACATGCTCCGAATACGAAAGGATGGAGGGAGAAATCGGCCGTGCCCTTTTTCGAAGAAACCATCTCAGCATTTGCCTTACAGATGTTAGAGAAGTCACGGAAAACCTAACTCAATGTGGCCGGACGGGGATTTGAAATGTCGTTTACTAGAATGCGAGTCGAATGTGCCTACCACTGCGCTACCTCGCTGGGTTGAAACAGTAAAATACGCTACAGTACTTTTCCTTTACTTTCACTAGCCACAGAGTGCGGTAACCTTTTAATAAGCTCTGAACAGTTTTATTACTTCGGTACTATCAAGTGTTGTTGGCTCTTGTGCAGTTTATCACTCCGAGGAAATGCTGGTTTCGCAATATCTGCTTTTAACTTAAGTTTCCTGTAGTTTTTCGAGTCATAATGCTTAATATATAACATAGTGCAATATTTCAAGTCCTGTATATAATTATATTTATGCATTTTTTTTTTCACGGAGCTAGATTCATCATCGTAAAAGTCTGTGAAGGCATCAGTACAACAACATTACGAATACCTGTACAGGATGTTCCACGGATAGGTATCTTGACGTGAATAGTAACATCGAGTCGCAAAATGAGATACCAGTGGGCTATAATGCGTTCTATTGTTACATTGTTTAATGCCAGCTCTGTCCGTCGTCGTTAAACTTCCGTTTCCTAAAACATTCGTTATCCCTCATGCAAACACGCGGTTCTCGTCTTTACCTCAAAATATAATTAGTACACTGGACTGCAAATTGTAGCAGTTAACGATCACAGAATGTAATATTGCTGCAATTCTTCTGTTACACGGAGACAGTACGTTTCATCCTCTTCATTTTCTCGTTGCTTGCAAATGGGCTCTTTTCTCCCTGATGAAAAACGATGCAACCGATGTCTTTAAATTTGATTTCTTGGAACGGTGAAGCATTCATTTTCGTAGTATTCTCTGAGAGTCTGAGTTTGCGACACAGGATTCAGTCTGCCCTTGGATGGGGCAGTAAAGGGGATGAGGGGAGGAGTAGCTGAGCTTCATCGCCGAATCTTTCATTTTGACAACGCTCCCCTGCAACTTCCTTCTTTCATCTCTGAGTTTCGGAAGGTCTCCAGCTATAATTTTATTTGCATATATATTAGAGCGCAAGCAGGGGAAGACGGCAGACGATGGTCGATCAGCTTTTTTGATTGAGGGATGCGTGGAGCGGCGGAAACCAGAGTAGGGTAAAGTTGCTCCTAGGTATTCGTATGTCATGTTTCACTGCGTATTCTGTCAGAGAATAAAACAATATCACGGAGGTGTTCTGGCGAAGTATTGTGCACATCACACAACAGAAACTGTCTGAAATCCTGAGAGGATTATAAATAACTGATGCGTCAAGAGGAGCTCGAGGGTCACTTTAGTTCTTATTTTCAAGTTGAATGCTGTCAGCTACATACTTCCTTTATTTCATTACAGCACCGCGTTTTGAACCTCGCTCTTAGACAGCGTTTTCGATACTCGATTACACTCTCTATTTTTTTTCTCACCACATTGCATGTATCCACAATTTATTGGAGAGGTCGAGGCGATGTGTTTGTTTACTTCAAGATGCGGACATGGCGGCAGTCTTCATGATTCTGCTAGGTTTGTAAGTTAGATCCTTGTACGTGTGTACGTATCGAGATTGCTGCATTATCTATGCATTTTAGCAGGACATTTAAACACAAAGTGTGTCATTGACAGTACTGCGGCTTACGTATGATTTTTCTATGAGTGGAGGGAGAAAATTTCGCTGAATGACAGTAGGGAAAAAATTCCCTTACTTTCGATCTTTTCCCATTTTAGTTAGCATAGTTTCCAACATGTCCCCAGCGGTGGAACTCCTCTAAATCGCGATTATGGAGGTCTTGTATAATACGCATCAATGATTACCTTTATCTTTTCATTATATTCAAAACGCTTCCCACCCATGAATGTCTTTATATGCGTAATCAGGTGGAAGTCACCGAGGATATACTAACCATCAGTACTTCATTTCCCCTGTTTTCCCATTGCCATTTTTTTAATACAGAAAAATTTGTGACATGTTTTTTTCATTCAGCTAATTCGGAAGACGGGCTTTCATTGGAGAAAGAAATCTGCATTTCTTTCGTTAATGAAAGACATGTGATTGACAGAATCATTAATTAGAAAAATTTTGAGATAAACAAATTTTTTATAATCAATAATAAAATTTGGTTATTTGTTAGGAAAAATTATGATTTTTCCAGAGGACTTCCGATAAACTGACCAGCATAGTGTTCGCTAGTTATCAATAAAAAGGTTTTAAAATATTCTGCCTTTGGAAAAACAATTTTCTTGTGTTTTGTTCGAGGCAGAATTTTTTAAAATCTTATTTATTGTTAAGGCAAACACGGGCACAAAAAAATGAGCTTTTCTAATGAAGAAAACATATGAAGATGAATACCGCTAGTTATTATTTCACCGTTTTCAAAAGCTTCACGTATTTTGTGAGGTGCCACCCGCTTCCATCAACTGCTTGGACAGCACTTTTGTTTCTGGGGTGATGCAGTGGTAAAATAACAAATCAGCACACAGAACTAGTTTAACTGTTTTAAAATGATCTTTAAGGTAACTTTCACCTTTAAAGCGAAAGCCGACTTTCAAAAAAATCTATACCGATCTTGAACAAAGTTTTTCTGGAGTTAATTCTTCATGTAAAAAGTATGCAGCTTTTATTGTGATAAGCATATGACGTCATCTATTTCACATACCTTTAATCGTCAAATACAATAGTCTGAAATTTCTCAATGTTTTCGTTATGTGATGTTCTTCATTCGGACGGCATTCAAGAAAGGAAGGAAGTCAGCAGGTCGTTTTTGAACTGCTGAAAGTAGTTTTATCCAGTTGAACAAAACGCAACACGACTACTCTGAAAAGTTTTGTAAGCAAAATTGTGCAGATAATGAACTTATGGGTTGACTTACATTATTACACTACATACGCTAATATAAGAAAAATAAAGTTTCCTTGATACCAATCAGCGAGAGGCAGCTAAATCTTCTAATTGCCCTAATACTGACTGTTCCACATAACGAGAACGTAGAGTCACAAATAATACCGACTTCAGACAAGCAGCGTGGCTGGAATCCCGGTTGGGCTTCGCTGATAACGGGTTCGTCGCAGCGCCCCTAATTTGCAGCCCGTACGTGCAGGGATTAGCCAACGCCATTAACGACTGCCGTTCAGGTCACTGACAGACGTAACCAGCTGCATCTTTTCTGATGACCTCTCTCCCTCGCGGAAGGACGTTACACCAAAACCGGTAATGGGGGCTCGGCAATCTGAATTATGTCATCGCTATAGTCGCTTGTTCAGTAGTGACTGTGATGTGTTACGCGTCTTTCATGGACAATTCAGAACATCCGAACATCTTTTTCGTGAAAAGATAGTGCCCGGAGATGCTTCTGTTTTCTCATTTCCGATCGTGTTTATAACTTTTTAATCATACAAGCGTTTGAAGTAGCTGATGTAGTTTTTAGTAGAATGTTGAATTTCCTTGCATTGCATTCAGTAGGTCTGTAAAAGTCGTGTACTGTTATTTAAGATCCCTTAATCCTTGCAGTTTTGTAAAAATATAAGAAGCATGAACTAAATGCGAGACGGAGTTCTGTCGGTCACCTACACTAGCAACAGTGAAGTGATGGAGCTATCAGCAGATTGCACTCGCTGTCCGGAGGAACGGGGTCCAAATCGCCGTCAGGCCAGCCATCTTTAGGCTTTCCGTGGTTTCCCTAAACAGAATATGGCGAATGTCGGAACGACTTCCTTAAAAATAACGCGGCTCATTCCTTCCCCGTCCCTACATTATCAAAGGATGAGGCTTTAATTATCTCGTCGTCATAAATCTTAATCATCATTTCCTTTCCTTCTATTTCCAATATTGCGAAAAGAGACTGACACACGTCTGATAGCAATCTTCGACTTCATACATGGAGTCCTCTGTTATGTACAAATGGCTCAATCGTACTTCAGCATGGCCGTGTTTTTTCTTTCATGTAGTACTACTGTAATAATAACACAGTTAACGTTCGTGTCGTCCGAGAGTTATTGCTGCGTTCGCAGGTTTTTCTACTTTATGGGAACGGATGTAGTTTCAACAAACCCACCGCTACAATTTTCAAATGCAGAAGGACACAGAATATACTGTATTACTAATGCAGAAAATGGCTTACATTAATCAGCAATGACCGATATGATGAAACCTAGGCCGTACTAACAGCGGACGTCCACGAACCCTTTAATTACTCTGCCTTCTGCCAAAGACAAATTGCGTTCTCTCCTTTTGTCAACGAGTCATGTGTAGGCTGCTATGTTCCACCATCTACAGTCCTTGCATTATTTGTCGATACGAATCATTTACGTCTTAAATTTGGTTCACCTTACGTGTAACAGCTTGTTATATTTTATAGTGATATTAATGCATCCTATGCGTTTTTAGTGTTTATGAACGGTCCGTATCCTCAGCCTCTACATTGTTACATTTTTCGTAACGGTACATTAACAAGACGAAAGTGGGATGCATTAGACGACACACCCCACGAGAGATGATATGCTACCAAATTAATTTCGCAAACACATGTAGAAACAATATCTTCAAAATACGCTGTGGACATTATTTATTTTTATTTCACAGAACCTCCGAGTAAATGATTCTTGAACATGGACTATGTCAATACATATTCAAAACTTGTTTAAAAAAAATACGGAAATGTCAGTACATTAAACAAGGAAACTACGAAATTAATCTGACAACGATAATAATAATAAATATTCAGCCTGAGAGTCATCTTAAGCCGGCCGATGTGGCCGAGCGGTTCTAGGCGCTTCAGTCTGGACCCGCGAGACAGCTACGGTCGCAGGTTCTAATCCTGCCTCGGGCACGGATATGTATGATGTTCAAATGGCTCTGAGCACTATGGGACTCAACTGCTGAGGTCAGTAGTCCCCTAGAACTTAGAACTAGTTAAACCTAACTAACCTAAGGACATCACAAACATCCATGCCCGACGCAGGATTCGAACCTGCAACCGTAGCGGTCTTGCGGTTCCAGACTGCAGCGCCTTTAACCGCACGGCCACTTCAGCCGGCTGTGTGTATGATGTGATTAGGTTAGTTAGGTTGAAGCAGTTCTAAGTTCTAGGGGACTGATGACCTCAGAAGTTAAGTTCTATAATGCACAGAGCCATTTGAAGTTATCTTATTGCTCAAAGATAAGAAATAAGGAGTGAAGACCGTGGCTTATTAGCAGGAACTGTCACGGAATTTTCGTGGAAAACCCAAGTCAGCGTGGGTGCATTAGACGGAAGTGGCTGAATCCTGTTATTCATGGTCGGTCGTTTCTGCTTTCCGTTTCATTTCATTTAGTTACCGTTGCCATAATGTAAAAAATATTGACATAGTGGAAGGCAGTTCCATACGCAAAAATGAACGTTGGGGTAGTCGCAAAAATCTCCCTTGCTGTCCTGGGCAAGGCTCTAGACCTAGAGAAAGTGGTTTTCCATTGTCTTCCATCGACCTTTCATTGCGTATCAAGCACGTGTGCGTGTCGTCTGGACAAATGATGTGTGTTTGTACTATGTAGTTGTGTATTTGCCTCAAATGGTTCAAATGGCTCTGAGCACTATGGGACTTAACATCTGAAGTCATCAGTCCCCTAGAACTTAGCACTAATTAAACCTAACTAACTTAAGGACATCACACACATCCATGCCCGAGGCAGGATTCGAACCTGCGGCCGGCTATTTGCCTCATGGATGAAGAGAAGGAGAAGATGATACATGATGACGGCACGCAGTCTACTCCTCTGGTAGAGTACCATTAGAGTCCTTGAAGGAAGTTGTCTCCATACGACGGACGTATCATCAACAGTGGCACGTATCTTTATTGCATGACATACCACTGAGAGGCTTGAAATTTAAACCAGCACAAAGGCGAAAAATTTGTTGATAAGGAGTTTTAAACTGACACTTCCCTTTTCTGGCCTGCCAAATGCCGGTTGGAAAATTTGTTAATGAAGAAGATAAATTTCCGGTATGAGTCTGTGATTGTTACTAACTTAATGAATAATTTTTTATAGACAGAGAATAGACGATTAGATGATAGAACAACTAATAAGGAGGCGATGAAAGTAACTGGAGCAAAAGTAATTTGTGACACAACGTGAGTAAAATAAGGGATCGGTTGATACGATGTATGCTGTGTAGGGAGTCCTAGGTATGACTTCAGTAAGCAGGTTCAGTGCATGTAGGTTGCATCAAGTCACTCAGCCATGAAGAGTAGCGTAGAGAGCTGCTGTACCGAACCAGTTTTCGGACTGAAGAACACAACAATAGCTGTCTTGATCGCTTAATAGTTTTTTTTTTTTTGTTTATTACATTATTTCATGATGTGTATCGGTTGTTGTCAGCATCAGATAGAAACTTAGAACTTATGAAACAAATTTTCTAAATGATAATGCTTTCTCCATTTGACTAATTATTTATTTCTGGGTATGCAATTGGAATTGCGGCTTTGTAACCGTTTCTCATCTACATCTACATTTATACTCCGCAAGCCACCCAACGATGTGTGGCTGAGGGCACTTTACGTGCCACTGTCATTACCTCCCTTTCCTGTTCCATTCGCGTATGGTTCGCGGGAAGAACGACTGCCGGAAAGCCTCCTTGCGCCCTCGAATCTCTCTAATTTTACATTCGTGATCTCCTCGGGAGGTACAAGTAGGGGGAAGCAATTTATTCGATATCTCATCCAGAAACGCACCCTCTCGAAACCTGGACAGCAAGCTACACCGCGATGCAGAGCGCCTCTCTTGCAGAGTCTGCCACTTGAGTTTGCTAAACATCTCCGTAACGGTATCACGCTTACCAAATAACCCTGTGACGAAACGCGCCGCTCTTCTTTGGATCTTCTCTATCTCCTCTGTCAACCCTACCTGGTACGGATCCCACACTGATGAGCAATACTCAAGTATAGGTCGAACGAGTGTTTTGTAAGCCACCTCCTTTGTTGATGGACAACATTTTCTAAGAACTCTCCCAATGAATCTCAGCCTGGCAACGTCACTATTGCCCTTTCCACTTAGTTGCATTGTTTGTCGTAATACATGTCAAAAACATAATAATTATAATTTGACATTCCATGTAAGTGGCGTTAATATGGCGATCCCAGTATGGTCAAATAATGTCTATAATGTTCTTAACATGTATCGCCACAAACAAAGTGACTAATTTTATTAGGATGATAATGAATTTTTTGAGAATGGCTACAAAGCCAAAACTGCAGCGTTGTATCCATAAGTATATAAAATAACAGCCAGGTGTTTCAAGAATTATTATTACGTCAGTTCTAGATGACTGTGACTCCTAATAATAATAAAAAATAGTCTGAAACAAACTTCAGCGTCAGTGTGAAATAAAAACTATACGGAAGCCGAGTTGGTGCCCTGCTTCGCCATCGTTTTGTTGCGTACTGACACTGGACTTTGTTCCAGGTGTTCTGTGTTTCGATCTGAAAATGGCAACAATTGAAACATATCATGGAATAACTTAAGAAATGAAAAGGTATCAAACGATATAAACACTGCTATTTGCAAAGGTCAAAATCTTTCTGTCAGAATACACACGACAAACCCCACGTTCAAAACTAGAGTATCATGTAGCGTCCAGATCACACAGAATGGTGTCTGAGGGAACCTGATGTTTGCTGGATCCGAAGTTAGTGTGAAAGGGTGTTTATAAAGAGTCGGGACCTTGCACTCCGGTGTCCTCCGTTCATGGCTAAGGCAGCCGCAGATATGGGACACGGCCGAGTTTTTGACCGTGGACACAAGCGCCCTTTGCACACAAGGTGCGCTCACATATGCGTGACGCATGGCAGCCATCTGCGTCACAGAGTAGTTTGAACTTAGGCCTCCGGCTGCGGCTTAGCTAGAATTGCAGCGTGCATCGTGCATTCTCTTTATCGCTACAGGCTCTGTAGAGTGGAGTGCTTACTGACAGAGTGCCAATCTTTGTGCTGGAACTAACTGCTGTTAGCCGTCGTTACGTATTCTCCACGCAGGGAATAAGTTGAACAAAAAATACGGCAAAGTCGTCTTTGGCGTCCGTTAGCCGCACAGTATTCGTAGAATGTTTGTACAGTTGTTACTGCCTAAGTAGAGATTACTTGGCAAGTAATATCCTGTCACTGTGAGATCTCCGAATGACACAGCAATGCACATGAAAAACAATATTCAGTATTGGTCTACCATGTACTATACAGCGTGTATAAAATGAAATGATTATTTGGCATTGTTGGCCGGGGGGCCCCATCCGGGGTAGTTCGGCCGCCGAGTGCAAGCCGTATTTCAGTCGACCCCACATTGGGCGACATGCGTGCCGCTGGTGAGGATGAAATGATGAGGACAACACAACACCCAGTCCACGAGCGGAAAACAATCTACAACCCGGCCGGGAATCGAACCCAGGCCCGCTGCATGGGACGCATGCACGTTACCAATTTTTTTATCTCATTTTGTTCGCGATTTCTTGTTCTATTTGTTCGGTGCGGACGTCCCATGACGATTGTTCGAGTTCATCGTCGACCCATTAACTCAGTTTTTTTTTTAAATTATAGAGGGCAGCTAACCCTCTGACCGAACCCGCTCAGCTACCGTGCCGTCGACTACCGTGATAAATTCGGAAATCAATACTTGTTGTGATATGAGCAAATCTGTCCTCTCTTTCCTGTCTGTCTGCCACGTAGAAGTAGACACTATAGGCAATGCCATATGCGGTTTTCACGCATCCTGACACACCCGTCAGTCCCTCCACAGGTAAATCAGGCACTCATTCTAATACACATGGTTCCATTTCGGATTAGGTCACATGCATTGGTCATATTCTCCATTAACATTAGCACGTTGTCGATGGTTTGGCCTAGGCTGATGCCTTTAAAAGTCCCTATAACAAGAAATGAAACGGGGAGGGGAGGGGTGGAGGGCGGCATGCTATCGGATCTACTTGTGCAATTCATTGGCCATGAAATGTTGAGGTGAGGTACTGTCACACGACCGTACAAAATGGGGTGGTGCCCAATCGTACACAAACTGGAGTCATTGTCCTGCAAGAGTAACGTTCTCCAATATCGTTGATAATTCATCACGCAGAAATCAGTATAATTCCTGTTACTCAATTATGCAAAGTGAATGGCCCTCTGAGTCAGTTATGGGCAGTTCCTCCTCTTGCATTTGTACTGACGCGATCCTGATACCTCACTTCCATTACTGCTCGAGGATTTAAATCTGCCCACAAGTTCGTATTGTGGTAATTTACTGTGCCATCTCTAGTGAGTCCTACCTCATCTGTAAATAAAATCCAAGCTGTTAAACACGGATCTTCATCAATATGTTGCAGAAGCCACTGACAGAACTGTAATCGTGCACGGTCGTCTGTTGGCAGAAGATCATGCGCTCGTTGCATATGATGGTGATAAAGCAAATCCTCCTGCAGAACCACGAATAATTACTACACACTACTCATCACAAGTACACGCCCAGATAGCCACGTGCATTAGCACGTCGCTTCCGTGATTTGGGCACACGTCTCTTTTCCGGATCGAATTACGCGCGGTTGATTAACCCATTGACTTACTCATATTTTTCCCTATAGTCGACCCTATGATTATTATTTAAATTTACGAAAATCGGCATATTTTGTCTTACACACTTTTCTCAAAATGATATAATTTTTTGATAGGAAATATTTATAAATCTATCCTTACGATTTACTGAAGTGATGGGGAGTGATGATATTACTGCTTTAGAAGTTTTTTTGGTGCGATATACCCGAAAAAATAAAGCCATGTGCAACGACACTAGATATTTCTCACACTCATACTGTTTATCACTTGTCTTCTTCCTTGTTTTGCACACTACATAATATCTGTAGGGTGTTTGTTTCTTGGCGGGATGGGAGTGAGGGAGGGGGGGGGGGGGGAATGAACTTAACAAAACCTGAAAACGATTGCTTATAACTCGCAAAATATCGAAATAAATTGAGTGTGTTGTACACCACTAAACAGATCGATGTGTCAGCTTTCCAATGGTATATAATACGCCATGCCATCTATTAACAGAGAAGAAGAAACACTAAAATGTAACTATAGCTGCTTGGTCAGTCTCACAGCCGGCAGTGTAATAACGGACTAGAAACCAGCGACCTGCTGTGAGCCAGCTGTAAAGCCAGTGGGTTAACTATGAGGCCGGTGTGTCGGTGAACCTGGATCTGGTTAGTAGGCGATTTCCCACATACCAGTATCTGAATAGGCTGGTACCCAAGTCCCTCCTCAGTTACACGATTCACAAATATTTCGAGAAATGTTCGCACATTTTCACACAGATGACACTACATGTGGATTCTTGGGATACACAAATTCGGCCGCGAGGAGGGGCGGGGGTTTAACGAAGTGGCGACAGGAAGAGCATCCGACCGCCCTCTACCATTAATAAAGTCAAATCCGATGACAACCATGCCGAACCAGTGTAGGTACAGGATAAAGGCAAAAGAAAATACATGTATTCCATGATTTCCCTGCACTGATTAAGGCAAATGTTGGGACGGTTCCTTCCATATCCCTGCCCTACTGAAACTTTCGCTACGCCTCTAATGACAGCGTTGTCGGTGGGACTTTGAACTCGAACCTTAATTTGTTTTCCTTCTCCAATGCGAGTCCAGTGTCTCAACCCATCTGTCACGTGTCTCGGTTTTTCTGGAAGGCACGACATCCTAGAGATGTTATATCACAGCCACTTTTGGTACTAATGATAAATTTTCCTTCGCCTTGTGCTAGCTCTGAACATAAAACAGTAGATGAATGACAAAATTAAAAAAAGTCTTCCTATTAATCACCGTCGATAGCTTTTTTTGCAAATGACACGGTCACACACTCACAAGAAATTTATGGAAATGGTCACTGGCCACGAGAGCCTACGTACTTATAGGGGCTCGACAAAAAACTGGAAACACAAAAAAAACAGACTGTATCATGCCTAATACATTGTGGGAAAACAGCTGACATTCAAAACAGCTTCCAGTCGTCTCTGCATTGATAAATACACGCCTTGGATGGCTCTTAGGACTCTCGTGCAAAATAGTGGCGAGTTCAGCTAACGATGTTGTAAATGGACAGCGATCACGCTCCCTTCTCTCCAAAGCAGGACGCAAAGGCTCAATAGTATCGAGATCTGGTGACTGTAATGGCCAGGGTATATGCGAAAATTCATTCTGGTGCTGACAAAACCAGTCCTGGATCGTGAGAGCTGTGTAAACAAGGGCCTCGTCGTCTTGGAACACGTCATCACCATTGGGGAACAAACATTGTACCATGGGATGGAACTGATCAGCCAAAATGGTTACATAAACCTTGGTAGTAATGCGGCCTTGCCCGTGGGGCCCATGGGTTTCACTCTTGAGATGTAAACACAACCAGAAGTTTGAAACAGTGTGCAACAGGTCCTATCTTCCATTGCTATCTAGTCCAGGTTTTATGTCTACAGCACAACGTTTTCCTGTTATGGGCCTTTGCATTAGTGATAAGTGTTTTTTTAAATTCCAGCTCGCCCTGAAATTCCAACTTATGGAGCTTTCCTTCTGTTGTTTTGGTGCTGACAGTTTCGCGATTACGACATTCAGTTCTGCACTGACTTTTGCAGCTGTCGTCACCTTATTTTTCATCACAATCCTCTTCAATGAGCGTTCGTGACGATCACTCAACTCATAGTTACGTCCGTGTTGTGACTTGCGAAGGATGTTTCTTCCGCTTTCTCTGTATGTGGTATAAATCTTCGGGTCGATGCCTCTTGAAACACCAAACACCTCGGTTACGGAAGCACCCACCATACGAGAACCAACAGTTTGCCCAAATTCATATTCACTTATCATCGACATAATGCACTCACAACTACACAGAACTCTTTTCTGACCACGACTGAGATTTGCAACGTTTTGAAGACATTGCACAGGTGCTTTTGTCAAATACAACAGTGCAACCTGCAGACTTGGCGAGCATCCGGATTTATGTTCGAGCATGCATTTATCGCAGTGTTTCCAGACTTTAGTTCATCCTCCGGTGTATTCGTTCTTTTTTTCCTTCCTTTTCGTAATCTGGGCAAGCAAGGATCATATTACAGACCGGCCATCCTAATGGGGGTTTTCTTTGGCTTCCGTGAAGAAGCTATGGGCTTATCCATTCCGCATCGTTTTTCGTCGTATGTAAAGCTATTTAGTTTATTTTTTTTTGTCATTTTAATAATCCTATTGGCTTTAGTCTCTTAAGATCCCCGCGACGAGGAGACTCCAAATTCTAAATTTCCTTCCATCCGTTCAAATGATCTGGAAATATCCCAGTCAACGTTTCGAACGACAAAAAATGAGTGTATAATAGGATCAACAGCTACATCTACATGCATGTTCCGCAAGTCACCATACCGTGCATGGCGGGCAGAACGTTGTGCCACTGCTAGTAATTCCCTTTACTCTTCCACTCGCAAATGAAGTGAGGGAAAGACGACTATCTGTATCCTTCCGAACGAGCCCTGATTTCTCTTATCGTGTCTTCGTGGTCTTTACCCAAGATTTGTGTTGGTGGCAGTGGGATCGTTCTTCAGTCTGTCGCAGTTGCGTTTCTCTAACCTTTCTCAATAGTGTTTCACAAGAAGAACGTATTACTCCGTAATACTCGCGAGTTTATCGAACCTGCCAGTAACACATCTAGCAGCACGCCTTTGAACTGCTTCCATACTTTTCTTTAATCCGACTCGGTATGGATCCCAAACACTCGAACAGTATACAAGAATGGGTTTCACTAGTATACTATAGGCGGTCTCCATTATAGATGAGCTTCACTTTCCTAAAATTCTCCCAATAAACCGAAGCCGACTATTCGCTTTAGCTACTACCGGCCTTATGTTTTCGCTACATTTCACATAGTTTTGCAACGTTACGTCTAGATATTTAACCGTCCTGTGTCAAGCAACACACCACCTATACTGTATTCGAACGTTACATGGTTATTTTTCATATTCATCTGCGCCGTCCTGAGTGGCCGAGCAGTTCTAGGCGCTGCAGTCTGGAACCGCGCGACCGATACGGTCGCAGGTTCGAATCCTGCCTCGGGCATGGATGTGTGTGATGTCCTTAGGTTAGTTAGGTTTAAGTAGTTCTAAGTTCTAGGGGACTGATGACCTCAGAAGTTAAGTCCCATAGTGCTCAGAGCCATTTGAACCTACTTATCTGCGTTAACATACATTTTTCTACGTTAGCAACAAATTCCACTAATTACATCAAATATAAATTCTAAGTCATCCTGAATCCTTCTACACTCACACAACGACGACACTTTCCCGTAGACTACAGCTTTACATTTAACCAACGAGCCACTCTATATCAGCGCTAGAAGGCTGCCGAATTTACAATGTGCGCTTCTCATCATGTAGCTTGAACTGTGAAAATGTTTGATGGCGTCTAAAGTAATTCGTTACCCGACGGAGAGCTAAGTGTCTCGAGACAATAAAATGGTTGACAAACAGTGGTTATCAGGTGTGTGTATGTGAAGGTTATAATAGTGGCCGGCGGGCGGAATGTGTGTCACTTGGAAGCAGTGGCGGCTGCAGCCGGCCAGGTCGCTTTCCCTGGCGTGTGTGTGCACTTTCGCTACTTGCCAGCGTAATCCCGCTGCTGCCAACCTGCGCCCGCTACCGCTGCAAAACAACGACCGCGCGCCATCAACGTCCTAGTCCCTGCCAGCTCACTTTATAGTCAATCTCCCGTGCACGAATCTGGTGTTGAAACTGAAGGCGACAGATCGAAAAACGAAAATATTACGTTCTGCATTTGAAAACAGCATTCGTGTACAATAATCTAATCATCGTAACAACATTTGACCACCGCACATGGCCGGCCGGGGTGGCCGAGCGGTTCTAGGCGCTACAGTCTGGAACCGCGCGACCGCTACGGTCGCAGGTTCGAATCCTGCCTCGGGCATGGATGTTTGTGATGTCCTTAGATTAGTTAGGTTTAAGCAGTTCTAAGTTCTAGGGGACTGATGACCTCAGAAGTTAAGTCCCATAGTGCTCAGAGCCATTTGGACCATTTGAACCACCGCACATGTTCACAAACAAGTGACAGTGTAATATGTGCTACCGCTACTGAAACTAACAAGATACCAAACCCTGACGGCATTTCTATTAGCCTCTAAGCACGAGCTCCTTCATACGGCGTGCCATGAAAGCGTGCCCTCGCTTCCCATCATATAACACTGACGTGACAAAAGTCATAGGACAGCGATACGCACATACACAGACGGCGGTAGTATCGTCTACACAAGGTATAAAAGGGTGATGTATCGGTGGAGCTATCATTTGTAATCAGGTGATTCAAGTGGAAAGGTTTCCGAAGTGATTATGGGACTTAACAGACTTTGAAAGCGGAATGATAGTTGGAGCTAGACGTCTGGGACATTCTGTTTCGGAGATCGTTAAGGAATTCAGCATTCCGAGATCCACAGTGTCAAGAATGTGCCGATTATACCAAATGTCAATATTACACTACAGGCCATTAAAATTGCTACACCAAGAAGAAATGCAGATGATAAACGGGTATTCATTGGACAAATATATAATACTAGAACTGACATGTGATTACATTTTCACGCAATTTGGGTGCATAGATCCTGAGAAATCAGTACCCAGAACAACCACCACTGGCCGTAATAACGGCCTTGATACGCCTGGGCATTGAGTCAAACAGAGCTTGGGTGACGTGTACAGGTACAGCTGCCGATGCAGCTTCAACACGATACCACAGTCCATCAAGAGTAGTGACTGGCGTTTTGCGACGAGCCAGTTGCTCAGCCACCATTGACCAGACGTTTTCAATTGGTGAGAGATCTGGAGAATGTGCTGGCCAGGGCAGCAGTCGAACATTTTTTGTATCCAGAAAGGCCCGTACAGGACCTGCAACATGCGGTCGTGCATTCTCCTGCTGAAATGTATGGTTTCGCAGGGATCGAATGAAGGCTAGAGCCACGGGTCGTAACACATCTGAAATGTAACGTCCACTGTTTAAAGTGCTGTCAATGCGAACAAGAGGTGACCGAGACGTGTAACGAATGGCACCCCATACCATCACGCAGCGTGATACGCCAGTATGGCGATGACGAATACACACTTCCAATGTTCGTTCACCGCGATGTCGCCAAACACGGATGCGACCGTCGTGATGCTGTAAACAGAACCTGGATTCATCAGGAAAAATGACGTTTTGCAATTCGTGCACCCAGGTTCGTCGTTGGGTTCACTATCGCAGGCGCTCCTGTCTGTAATGCAGCGTCAAGGGTAACCGCAGCCATGGTCTCCGAGCTGATAGTCCACGCTGCTGCAAACGTTGTCGAACTGTTTGTGCAGATGGTTGTTCTCTTGCAGACGTCCCCATCTGTCGACTAAGGGATCGAGACGTGGCTGCACGATCCGTTACAGCCATGCGGATAAGATGGCTGTCATCTCGACTGCTAGTGATACGAGGCCGTTGGGATCCAGCACGGCGTTCCTTATTACCCTCCTGAACCCAGCGATTCCATATTCTACTAACAGTCATTGGATCTCGACCAACGCGAGCAGCGATGTCGCGATACGATAAACCTCAATCGTGATAGGCTGCAATCCGACCTTTACCAAAGTCGGAAACGTGATGGTACGCATTTCTCCTCCTTACACGAGGCATCACAACAATGTTTCACGAGGTAACGCTGGTCAACTGCTGTTTGTGTATGAGAAATCGGTTGATGTTCAGATGTGTATGAAATCTTATGGGACTTAACTGCTAAGGTCATCAGTCCCTAAGCTTACACACTACTTAACCTAAATTATCCCAAGGACAAACCCACACTCCCATGCCCGAGGGAGGACTCGAACCTCCGCCGGGAGCAGCCGCACAGTCCATGAATGCAGCGCCTTAGACAACTCGGCTAATCCCGAGCGGCGTAATCGGTTGGAAACTTTCCTCATGTCAGCACGTTGTAGGTGTCGCCACCGGCGCCAACCTTGTGTGAATGCTCCGAGAAGCTAATCATTTGTGTATCACAGCATCTTCTCCCTGTCAGTTAAATTTCGCGTCTGTAGCACGTCATCTTCGTGGTGTAGCAATTTTAATGGCCAATAGTGTACCTTTTACTACAGTCAATGCCGTGACTTCTAGCCTTCACTTAACGACCGAGAGCAGCGGCGTTTGCGTAGAGTTCTCAGTGCTAACAGACAGCCAGCACTACGTAAAATAACCACAGAAACCAATGTGGGACGTACGACGGATGTATCCGTTAGGACAGTGCGGCGGAATTTGACGGTTTATGGGCGATGGTAGGGTTCGAGTGTGGCTGAGATCCCACGAAGCCATGGACCGAAGTTGCCAACGAGGCACTGTGCAAGCTGGTGATGGCTCCATAATGGTGTGGGCTGTGTTTACATGGAATGGGCTGGGTGCTCAGGTCAAACTAAACTTCTTGGAGACCATCTGCAGCCATTCTTGGTCCTCACGTTACAAAACAGCGATGGAGTTTTTATGGATGGCAATGCGCCATGTTACCGGGCCACAGTTGTTCGCCACTGGTTTGGAGAGCATTCTGGGCAATGCAGGCAAATGATTTGGCCACCCATATCGCCCGACATGAATCCTCCCGACGACCGACGAACGTTTATAGGACCTGATCGAGAGGTTAGTTCGAACACAATATCCTGCCACTGCACCACTTTCGCAGTTACGGGCGGCTATTGACGCAGCATGGCTCAGTATTTCTGCAGGGGACTTTCAACGAATTGACGAGTTGCGCTACGCCGGGCCGCTCAAAAGGAGGTCCGACACGATATTAGGAGGGGGGGGGGGGGGGGGGGGAGGGGCGGTCCGATGACTTTTCTCACTCAGGGCGTTTCCGTGTATAGCGGGTTGTTAGCAGTTGTGTGCGATTCCGTATCACGTGAGGCAACAATGTGCAGATATTGCTGGCATTCCAATATGAAAATATTACGATTACGGAGAAACTCAGGGTATTAATAATATTTGTCAATCTATAGAAACAATATTCCAAGCGATCCGTGAAAAAAATCTTTTGCGTCCGTCGTAAACTTCGCTTACGCTGTCAAAATGGGGCTCGTTCGAAGCCACATGGACGTATTCCCTCCTCCATTCCCATATATTACAGGGCAAGGAGTGACTTTATGACGAGAAGCAATTCGCTCTACGCATTGCACACCGAGCTGGGTAGTATGTACAGAAAAGTACGAGCGCGTGCTGGAAAGTAATGCCTCCTATTTGTATGTGAAAACGCAGAGGTTTTTAAATAAATCTAACGTTACTAACATTTTACATCTTTATTCTTCATGTCTACAAATTTATTTCTAGACACAGTCACTTTGGCGACGAACTGATGTCCCCAAAGGAGAGATCAATCTGTTTACACCGTTACTGTAGAATGTTTAACGTGTACCGCTTCATCACTATCAAAGTAAGTCCTTGAAGGTGTTCTTTAAGTTTCGGAAAGAGATGAAAATCGGATGGGACCATGTCGGGACTGTATGGAGGGTAATCTGTGACAGTGAACCCAACGCGTCGGATTGTTACAATCTGTCGGTGTCATGCTGAAGGAGAGTATACTCCAAGTGTGGGCAAACGCTTCCAATTCGCAATTCTACTACAGCACGCTGGTTCTTACGCACCTAAATAGTTTCCTTACACACCTCCATGTTACACGCTACAATTCGGAGCCCCTAGCGGCAGAGGGCTGCAAATATAGAGACATGAAAAATAAAGATGTAGAATGTTGATAGCGTTTCTTTTATTTAAAAAGCTTTAAGAGTTACGCATAAAAAATGTGAAGCCATTCTAAAACGAATTTTTACGGAAACAGCGGGCTTCCCCCATGACTTACGTGGTTTGCAGTAAGGGATGATGATACTTACGGAAAACACGTTGAAAACCTTTTTCTCTTATCTGTTTCGGTCATTGCATATGAATGATTACAACTGAACGTTCTACGGGACTTCTGCGACGACTACATCTGCGATAGTTAGTTAGTTAGTTAGGTGTTCCATTGATCAATAGCACGGAAAAACCGTAATGATGTGGAACGTGTCAAATGCACAAGAAATGCGCACAGGAAACGAGTTTTTTTTTTTTTTTTTTGCATTATAGTGTTATACCTAAATATTTCTATCATTTATCCCATTCCCTTAAATGGCAAAAAATGCATGTATTATATCTCCAGATTTATTTACTCATCTTCAAGAATTCATCTATGGTATAGAAGGAGTTGTCAAGCAGTTATGATTTCAATTTGTTTTTGAAACTATTACTGCTGTCTGTCAGACATTTTATTTCATCTGGTAATTTATCAAAAAGTTTTATAGCAGCATATTTTAGCCCTTTCTGTGCCAAAGATAGGTTAAGTAAAGGATACTGTAGGTCTTTCTTTTTTCTGGTATATGGAAAGCAAATCCCGTACGCTCTGAATCAAGAGCGCTAAGTTACAACAAATAAGCTTGTAGGTCTCGCTGTTCTTTTAAAGCAGAACGTTCTTTTATTGACAATTGTTATAGCTACATATACATAACTAATCTGCAACTCACACTTAAGTGACTGACACAGAGTGCATCGAATTACCCTCAAGCTATTTCTCTACGGTTAAATCCCGAACAGCGCGCGGGAAAAACGAACACTTAAATATTAACGTGCGAGCTCCGATTTCTCTTATTTTATTACAATGATAATTTCTCCCTATGTATGTGGGCACCAACAAAATAGTCTCGCGTTTGGAGGAGACAAAAGATTATTAAGGTTTCATGAGAAAATCCTGTCCGCCTCCGTAGCGCAGCGGTAGCGCTACCGCATACCAATTACGGAGGCCCGGGTTCGATCCCCGGCAGGCGACTGGGTGTTGTGTGTATCCTTCATCATCATTTTCATCATCTAGCCGGCACGGTAGCTCAACGTGCTCGGTCAGAGGGTTAGCTGCCCTCTGCAATAAAAAAAAAAGAAACTGAATGAATGGATCAACGAAGAACGTAAACGCACGTCATAGGACGTCTACCTCGAACAAATGGAACAAACTATAATGAACAAAATGATATAAAAAAAAGTGTACCGCAGCGGTAGCGTTACCGCCTACCAAGTAAGGGGGCCCGTATTCGATCCCCGGCAGGCGACTGGGTGTTGTGTGTCCTTCCTCATCATTTTCACTGTGGTGTCACCGTCAGACACCACACTTGCTAGGTGGTAGCCTTTAAATCGGCCGCAGTCCGTTAGTATACGTCGGACCCGTGTGTCGCCACTATCAGTGATTGCAGACCGAGCGCCGCCACAAGGCAGGTCTAGAGAGACTCCCTAGCACTCGACCCAGTTGTACAGCCGACTTTGATAGCGATGGTTCATTGTCTACATACGCTCTCATTTGCAGAGACGACAGTTTAGCATAGCCTTCAGCTACGTCGTTTGCTACGACCTAGCCAGGCGCCATATTCAGTAACTATGAATGTATTCTGAACAGATAATATTGTGAATCATGTACCGTCAAGAGCGACGTTCATCATTAATGGATTAAAGTTAAGTATCCAACTAATTACGTCCGCTTTCTGAATTCTAATTCATTGTCATGTTCCAGACCTCACGTCAGTATAGTCCTTCCATCCTCACGCCAGCCTGCGTGAGCTAAAACGCGTGCATTTCGGCCTCCACTAGTAACACGGTGTTGGCTCTTCTGCCAACACAACATTCACCATCATTGACACGCAAGTCGCCGAAGTGGCGTCAACTAGAAAGACTTGCAATACGGCGGTCGAACCCCGGAGGGGATATCCCGACCAATGAATGCCACACGATCATTTTCCTTTTCATGAGACGATCCTAATGCAACGAAAAGCGCCTTTGTTTTGATGATTGCTACCGCGATTAGAGTTTCGTATCCGTCGCACTCTCCCCCTATTTCGCGATAATACAAAACAAGCTGCCCTTCTTTGAACTTTTTCGAAGTTCTCCGTCAATCTTATCCAATGTGGATCCCACACCGCTCAGCAATACGTCGGAAGAGTACGGACAAGCGTAGTGTAGACGTTCTCTTTAGTAGACCTTTTGCGTTTTCTAAATATTCTGACAATAAATCTCAATCTTTCGTTCACTTTCCCCACAACATTACTTATGTGACAGTTCCAATTTAAGTTATTCATAATTGTAATCCGTAAGTATTTTGTTGAATTCACAGATGTTAAATTTGTGTGATTTATCGTGTAACCAAAATTTAGCGAATTTCTTTTAGAACTCATGTGAGTGACTTTACACTTTTCATTATTTACAGCCGACTGCCACTTATAGCATTATACAGATATCTTGTCTAAACCATTCTGAAATTTGTTCCGATCATCTGATGACTTTACGAGACGGTAAATGACAGCGACATCTGCAAGCAATCTAAGAGGACCGTTCATATTGTCTTCTAAATCGTTTATATATAACAGTAACAGCGAAAGACTTTTCTTGAGGAACGCCAGATATCACTTCTGTTTTGTTCGGTGACTTTCTGATAGTTACTACGAACTGTGGCCTTTCTGACAGGAAATCACGAATCCAGTCGTACAACTGAGACAAATCTCTTTAGGCAAGCAGTTTGATTACAAATCGCTTGCGAAGAACAGTGTCAAAAGCCTTCTGGAAATCTAAAAATTTGGAACAAATCTGCCGGCCGGTGTGGCCATGTGGTTCTAGGCGCTTCAGTCTGGAACCACGTGACCGCTACGGTCGCAGGTTCGAATCCTGCCTCGGGCATGGATGTGTGTGATGTCCTTAGGTTAGTTAGGTTTAAGTAGTTCTAAGTTCTAGGGGACTGATGACCATTGATGTTAAGTCCCATAGTGCTCAGAGCCATTTGGAACAAATTTGAGATCCCCTGTCGAAAGCGCTCACTACTGTATGCGAATAAAAATGATATTTTCTGAATCCCTGCTGACAACTTGTCAATACGTCGTTTTCCCTCTCATTGTAACTTGTTTACTATAAACACATAGTAAATCACATACGATGGTAGTGAAAAGAATTTCTGATGTCAGCAATCTAGAAAAACAGGTTTGTACGCTTTCGTGATAATTATCTGAATGTTTCCTTCATTTTGGACATGCAGTACGACAGCGGTTCGCATAAGATTACATTAACATATATTTCTTCCCACGATAAAACAAGTGTCGAAGCTCAGTGTCATACATTTTTAAACTTATTTTATCCCAATAGAGAAGTAACTTCAGTATTTCATTATTTCCTGATTTACACCCATTTTTCATTGTTTGTCTGCACTAACGGCTACAAGTCTGTAATTGTATGGCTGCTTCAATACATGTTCATGTCTGTGTCGGATTGGTTGTGTCGTGGCTTGCATCCTTGGCCTCAGTTGCAGAGCTAGTAAACAAGATGGCTGACAGTGAAGGCGATGCAAGGATACCAACTGCACGTAACAAAAAGGAAGGGGTCACCGTAATGACCGCGAGACAATGAACCCTAACGAAACAAAAAAAGGGCAAGGTACTGAGAAACATAAATAAGATAATAAAATTTATGTTAAACGTTTTCTTTCGTAGTGTAACATTTTTACTAGCACATAGACGTCCAACGTTAATGTCACGTATTACTCGAAGCAAATATAAAAATCTAAATTAAGCCTCATTTTATGATCTAAAACAGCAAACGGGTTCGATATACGGCTTTACTCTCTACTAATTTATTCTCAGTATTAATGAGGGTGAGATGCACGACTTTTTTATTCATCTACCAATAACTACGAGTTCTATATGTAGATATTCGTTCAGAGCTTCATTCAGAGCAGGCTCATTGTAAAACAAAAATTATGAGGTGAGCAGATTAGTGTCCTTTTGCACGATTTTCGAGTTTGTGAGTCGTAGATTTCCATCGTATCGCGTCTAATGTATTCTCAAACGTATTCAGTATACAACTCTGCGATGTGACTTACACCAGGTGCCGTCGCTTAGATGTTGTGTCATCCTTTGTCTACGGCATCACTAGTTGTCAGCATGTAGAGGCATAGGATGAGCACTCCATTTTCCCGGCCGTTATTATTAGCTTTAGAACCGGAGCTGCCTCTTCTGCTTCACGTAGGACCTCATTTGCACCCACGAGGCTGAATGTGTACCATTCCGATCCTATCACCTAGAAAAAGTCTTTGATAGTAACAGGAATCGAACCCACGTACTTCTCGTGGCAGTCATACACTCGGGCACATCAGTCGCAGGGGATTGCCTTGCAGACTTACTCTTATTGTAATGAATATGTAATTTGCACTCTGTAAATTATAATTGTTTCATTTTACAGCTGATCCATTCAGTAACTCGTTGTGCTAGGAAAAACAAGAAATACACTTTTTTTACGTAGCGTCAGCATTGATGTTGTGAGGTGCAAAAGCTCTAGTAAGTTTGGCAAGGCTGATGAAAGTCATCAGGAGGTTCTGGGTCCGACAAGGAGACGCAAATGTACAACCATACATGGGGAGTCGCGAGCAAATTAACACTTCTTACCCGAAACTGACACAATTATCTCGTTAACATCTGATAAAAAGAAATGATAAAGACCTGCAGTCCGAAACTAGCAGTTCAGTATTAAAATATTTGGGATTAAATAACTAGTGATAGGTCATTTGTTATAAATATGAAAAATTCAATGATATTAACGAGAAAGAAAACAGAAATATGAATGCTTGTACTCTGTGCAAAAGAATTAGCGGATCGTGTGTTTGAGAGTATACCACACTGCATAGAAGAGCAATTGATAACTAGGTACAGTACTTAATTTACCTAATTATTAATAAAAAGAAAACATTGCATCCTCGTTCATTTTATGGACAGATGGCGAAGTATCTAAACAGTACAGAAAATAAAGCGTATATAATCGCGCATCCAGTCATCCAAGGCGATTTTAATTAGCAATCGAAAGGTACAGTATCTTTTATCCTCTCTATGTGATCTGACCGCAGCATGACGCTTATGTGACACTAGAGAAGGCGGTGTAGTTCTGCATAAGCCTGCTGCTGTATGCGTTCTCATTTATCAGTGCGAGCTTGTGAGAGTTATTGAAGAATCTTCGGCGCAAAAGGACGACGAGAAACACGTCTTCTATGCAAGTATCACGAGTAATATGGTCGAAACTCGTCGCTAATCGTTCAGTAACTTGGCTACCCAACCATCCCAAGGAATCCATGACGATGTGCGCTACAAAGTGATCTCACAGAAGCTGCTCGCCGTTCCCCCTAACAGGAAGTCGACCACGGGGAGAGCGAGAGCCGTGTGGATGTAAATACCGATACCACCTCAAACTATTACATAAAAATATTTGGTGTGTATGCCTTTGTCGGTGTCTTCAGGCATTTTCGCGCCCATTACTTCGCGTCAGGGGGCTTTGTCTAATATTTGACTAACGTTTTGGTATGGTTGCCAACTGACGTGTATTCGGGCGAACTGAAGGCGAGATGCGTGATTTTTTCGTCCTTAGGGAAGCACACGAAGAAGATGTTTGAGTCATAAGTTTATTTCTCTCAACAAGTTTCTTACAGTCAGGTCGGTCAATCTTGAAGTCTTGTTGCAGTTTTGTAGCAATGACCTTACAGTAACGCATCACGGAGATGGTCAGATATGGTTAATGTCTGGGGCTTTCACTGAGTCGACAACATTGTCCAGACCGCCTTGTCGTCTGACCCGTTCGCCGTAGCGATGCTACAGCAGACGAGAGGCAGGCGGGGTGTTACCGAGACCCGCTTCGACACGGGGAAATCTGTTGTCTTTATGTGTGTAGTAACTGTTTTGCAGCTTGAATACAGTTGAGGTGTCAACACTGTATGTGCTTCGTTGAATACGCTCGTCATAAATCAAAAATGTACTTTGTGTACCCCAGTACGACACAGTGGCACACCAGTAGTCGCGGTATTTTGATAGTTCACCACACATTCGAAATATAGAGGGTAATTCAGCTGCCCCTACCGCTGCCGTTTTATGCAACCTTCAAAAACAACACGCGAGGTTTTTATATTCTCTCACTCGCTACGCGCAAACTGTTAGTGCTAAAGAAAAAATGATCAGAACCTTTCTGTAGGAAATTTAATGTAGTCAAATTTTGAACAGGGATATGTTCTCGCGAAAGGCCGTAGTTTTCGAGTTATTCAAGAAAATGTACAAAAGTGATGTGCAAACGCACCCTCACTCCCACACTCAGCCCCCATCAGTCAGTACTGCTAGTATGTTGTTCACGGCACTCCCTCCTACCACTGTGGAAAAATTTGCGACTGCGTGTATTATTAACCATATTCGACCGTTTTTGGTCTTCATTGACTGCCCTTATTACGCCACGGGCTTAGTTGAGCACTTACAAATTGTAAAACTGACGCTTGAAATTTTACCCAACGGTTTGTGAATTTTAACAGCATAAAATGAACAGTTACACCGTTGTATTCGTCAGGCCTTCTGACTACGAAACTACCGTGCTTGTAAGGATTAAGTCTGGATTGCATTGTCAACGTAATTAGAATTGTTTTTCATTCATCAGCCTCGCAGCCACGTTTAAATTAGAAATGTTAACGAAATAAACGACTATGCTGGTGGCGTAATAGCCCAGTCAATAGAGATAAAAAAGGTCCAATATTGGAATAGTTTGTGTAGTAGGGAATTTTTGTATAGTGGTAGGAGGGAGTACCATGAACATCAAACTAGAAATCCTGACTGGTGAGCGATGAGTGTGTGGGTGGAGGTGCGTTCGAATGTCACTTTCGTACGTTTTTCTTGAATATCTCGAAAACCGTGGTCTCCGGCGAAAACATATCCCAGTACAAAATTTAATTACATTAAATTTCCTACAAATACGTCCTTTTCATTTTATCTGTAGGACTAATAGTTCGCACGTAGCAAGAGAGAGAATATGAAAATTTCGCGCGTGGTTTATGACGGCCAGATATAGAATTGCGGGTTGCATAAAGCGACATCGGTAAGGACAGCTCAATCGCGCTGTATATCCTCGCAGGTCCATGCTTATAGATAGTGAATGTCGTTGTACTGCACACACTGAGTAACCAAAGTCTCGAGCTATGCAACAAGGCCACTGATGCACCTCATCATCAGAACGGAGTTATCGTACCAGTCGTTCATAACCATGTCCAGTAATTTATCTTGAGTAGTGTGTACTAAATGTAACTGTTATCATTGTTGTGTCGTTTGTATCATGAGAAATCACAGTGTAACACAAGCCTGGCCGGAAGTGTTACAATCATCTCCTACACTCCTACACAGTGTTGCAGATAATTACTTTTAATAACATTGCCTTTAATCTACACGTAAGTGGGACTGGCCAGTTAACTAGTCAACAACTAATTACATAAGTAATTGTACGCAGCTTTACGATGTCAAAGCATTAATTATATAGTACAAACGGAAAATATCGTGTTGTTCAAGCGTAACACATTTACACTCAACTAAGAGGAAACTTCGGTATCGATGTGTCGTCACAGATAAAAATTGAAAGCCTTCTCTCTCTCTCTCTCTCTCTCTCTCTGTGTGTGTGTGTGTGAGTGTGTGTGTGTGTGTGTGTGTTTGCGGGCGTGGATGGGTGGGTGGGTGGATGTGCGCGTGTGTGTATTGAAAATGGTTCAAATGGCTCTGAGCATTATGGGACGTAACAGCTGTAGTCATCAGTCCCCTAGAACTTGGAACTACTTAAACCTAACTAACCTGAGGACATCACACACATCCATGCCCGAGGCAGGATTCGAACCTGCGACCGTAGCAGTCGCATGGTTCCGGAGTGCGCGCCTAGAACCGCGAGACCATCGCGGCCGGCTGTGTGTATTGAACCACGGGGACCTAGAAACGACGGAGAGGCTTCGTCCCGCCGTAGCCCTCAGCGGTCCACAGCCCCACAACAGGCCACAGCAGTCCACTCACCCCACCGCCGCCCCACACTGAACCCAGGGTTATTGTGCGGTTCGGCCCCCAGTGGAACCCCCTCCCCCGGGAACGTCTCCTACCAGACGAGTGTACCCTAACTGTTTGCATGGTAGAGTAATTATGGTGTACACGTACGTGGAGACGGTGTTTGCGCAGCAATCGCCGACATAGTGTAACTGAGGTGTGCGTGGGTGAGTGAGTGATTATTACCATGCAACAGCCTCACCAGATCTTGTGTACAAAATTTTAGTTCTATGCCTGAGGGACTGAACGACATAATTAATATTCACATGCATGTCGATAGCGTAATGCGGTACCTCATGTTTCATACTGCAGTGGTGCAGCGTTCGAACGTCTTTGCTGCAGACCTACCTCTAGTGAACCTCTAACTGTAATACGGTGCACGTCATGGTGAATTCTTTACTTAATTAATAGTTTATATTTGTTTGTCTGTTGCTACATACACCGTCCGTCCAGAATGTTACGAAGTTAATTGTATTGCTGTCGTATAAGCGACGTCAGCGTAGTAACTACGGTGCCAGCCCGAACTAACAACTGTAAACAACATATCTGCATTCGACCAGTCAGTAGTGAGCTAGCAGTGCTAAGCAGTGGACGTGCGGCCGCGATATGTTAACGTTATTATGTCATACATCGCAATGGAGCAACACCTCTAAATCAAGTGTTCAAGACATTCTTCAGAATATTTTCAGGAAAAGAAAAGTTTTTGCAAAGTTTGTCCTACATGCCTTGGCTCCTGTACAAAAACAACGACGTATGGAGGGCTGCAGCGACTTCACTGAAATGCAACATGCCGACAGTTCTTTTCTCGAAAATATCGTCAAGGCTTATGAGACTTGGTGTTATCAATGCGAACCAATCACAAAACGAAAAAAGCAGAAATTCACATTAAGAATCAACACTTTGACGACATAACAGACATTCAAGCCGACGTGACGCTCGAGTTCAACAAAGTACCCAAGAGGGACTTTTTGACACTTTCACACGCTTGTACGAACGTTCTGTGTGTTGTACTGATGTGTACTGATGTGGTGGGAGGAGGGCGGGGGGGGGGGGGCGGAGGGAGGGAGACTGTCTAGAACATGTGAAGCGTCAAAATCGCCACCTTAAATTTTCTCTGGTTTTTTTTTTCTTATTAATCCAGTCTCGAAACTTTTTGGACTGAGGAGTACATTTCATTGTTACATAAGCACGTAGCCACATTTAAGAAGTTCTGCAAACATTATACGTTATAAAAGAACAGCGAAGCTTCACGGCAATTCAAGATACGTCGGTAAGCAACCAATAACCCATTCGTAACTGAAAAAGACGAGCACCCACTGAGTTATGATTCATTTCTTATTATATAAATTTTAACATTTTCCGAAATCACCACAGCTGGAGTTATCATTAGGAGTAAACAATCACATCAATTTCGTATAACTAATTTTAATAATGTGTCCATCAGTTGTTTTGAAAGTAACATTTCTTTAATTGCGTTTTACCTTTTATTTTTTGCAGTCCATCATTTTCGCGTGTACAGAAGTTAATTATCTTCACCCAATAGACCATTGGTCCGATATTAATAGCAATTTTCCGGAAAAGTATGACAATTAAGGGTCTCAATATGAATAGCGTTCAGAACCAACCGAATTTAGAATCCGTTACTTTTTACTTAACTCAGTTATTTATTATTTTACAAAGATCTCGTTTCCCCCAAGTGATAGATCCTATTTCTTTACAATTTTTTGTACAATTACATAAAGTTAATATCAGAACTTTTGTTCTTTGGGGGCCGCAGTGCGTGTAACACATGCCACAAATTCTACATAGTGAAAACCGGTAGAAACTTAAAAAAAAAAAAGGTTCAAATGGCTCTGAGCACTATGGGACTAAACATCTCAGGTCATCAGTCCCCTAGAATTTAGAACTACTTAAACCTAACTAATCTAAGGACATCACACACATCCATGCCCGAGGCAGGATTCGAACCTGCGACCGTAGCGGTCGCGCGGTTCCAGACTGAAGCGCCTAGAACCGCTCGGCCACCAGGGGCCGGCTAGTAACCTCAAAATTAGATACAAATAGCACACCTAAGAAAGTGAAAACAACCCATCTACAATTCTCCATATTACGCAGAAGGAAGCATTCATAAACATCCTTGTGGAAATAGAGATACATTCACATACATACAGCAACCCTACAAATTTACTGAACGAACAAACCGACCTAAAGCACTAAAAGTACATAGAAAACTTTATTCACATTATAAATCAAGAAACCGGATAAAGTAATAAATCAGAGACGCTAAATGACACATATCCAAAGTAAGAGCGATAGCAACAAGAAGAGTATAAAACAAAGACATAACACCAACATAGATCATAAACGATAACAAAATTATTACGAAAAACTAAAAACACAAAATTAAAATCTCAAGTAAAACCAAAATTCCAGACAGAAACATAATTAGAACCAAACCTATAAAAACAACCGAATTTCCACACCTCACTTATTTATACTGGTAACTACTTAAACATGGCGCAGTGGTTAGACACTGGACTCGCATTCGGGAGGACGACGGTTCAATCCCGCGTCCGGCCATCCTGATTTAGGTTTTCCGTGATTTCCCTAAATCGCTCCAGGCAAATGCCGGGATGGTTCCTTTCAAAGGGCACGGCCGATTTCCTTCCCCGTCCTTCCCTAATCCGATGAGACCGATGACCTCGCTGTCAGGTCTCCTTCCCCAAAACAACCAACCCACCAACTTAAACATGTGCTATTGCCGATCCACTGTCATCCAAGCTGTGAAGTAGAAAAATAGTGTATATAAAAACCAACTAAAATCAGATACACATCTCCAGTGTACGTCTAAGGAGAATCTAATAATAATTCTAAAAAAGACAGGACGATGTAGTATAACTTTTTTGATCGTACTCGTAGTTGCAAACCATTATATTAAAACCATCAGTTACTTATGCATTTACAGAGCACATGATGATAGTAATATGCCGAAATGGGCTCATCATGAATAATTTATAAAATAAAAACCGTTTAAAGAGTAGTGTAGCTGGCTGAAATTCGTAATAAGATATTCATCTCAGAAGTAACAGTAAACTGAACTGAACAGATAAATGAAGAAATATGTTACGGGGGGGTAACTTGCATACACACGTATTTCAAACTGCGTAATATCACTGTACTTAGAGTTTCCCATAGTTTCAGTAAAAATGAGGATCTTGAGTTCAAATAAGCAGCCTAGCGCTGCTAGTGCAGTGGGGCGCTAGCCCAGCCTCGCAGACAGCGGCCACCTGTTGCTACCGTCAGATTTGCGACATGGCTCGCTATTTGCTCGTCCGCCGCAGGCATTATGGGCCCTGCCATGCTTATTCAGCTGCAGCGACCGGACTACCAGCATGCAATGTAAGGAATGAGCTTCCATGATGCGACGCTCTAGTCATTCTCACAAAGTCAGCTCGTCTACATCAAGAAAAATCGATTGCCGCAGGTATGAAAGATTATCACCTGAGAACGGCTCGACCGATTTGGCTGATTGTCTTTTTGTGTTCGTTACTGTCAGGACAATATTTGTGTGAAAGAAAATTTTTGGAAAATCCAACGGAAAAGTCGGAAAATAACATCAGTTGCCGCATGTATGAAACATCATCGATTTAGAGTGTCTCAACAAATCTGGTTCATTTTTGTCTTTGTTGTGTTCCTAATTGTCAGCACAACGTTTGTATGAAAGAAATTTTTTGGAAAATCCACCAGAAAAGTCAGATATTAAAATCAGTTGTGAAAGATCATCACTTGAGAACGCCTTGACAGGTTTGTTTGATTTGTATGTGTGTGTGTGTGTGTGTGCGTGTGTGCGTGTGTGTGTGTGTGTGGATGGTAACTGAATTTTTAGATAAAAAAGAAAATGAAATACTTTTGGGTTCTTCTTCAAGGTTTTGCTGCCACATGTTTTCCTAACAACAACAAAAAAAAAGAAAAAAAATTGACAGTTATATAGAGGGTGGAGAAAAATTGTGTCACGAAATTTTAACCATGGATAGCTGATGCCAGTGAGAACCAAAATTACCATTGTTGTGTACGTCGACAATGCACCATTTTTAAACTAAGGAAACTTGGCCGCCGGCCAGTGTGGCCGAGCAGTTCTAGGCGCTTCAGTCTGGAACCGGGCGACCGCTACGGTCGCAGGTTCGAATACTGCCTCGGGCATGGATGTGTGTGATGTCCTTAGGTTAGTTAGGTTTAAGTAGTTCTAAGTTCTAGGGGACTGATGACCTCAAATGTTAAGTCCCATAGTGCTCAGAGACATTTGAAACTTGGCCCCACGCGCTCCGATTGGCAGTGGGATTGCCCTGATGCCGTTGGTCGGTTGACGGGCAACGCTGTGTTTGTCGGTTTACACGTACAAACGTCCCTCGCCCCGTCACTGCCGCTACGTGGTACGCACACGTGTCGAATAGGTCTTCAGGCACCCACGGCCAATCGGAGCGCGTGGCGCCTAATTTCCGTAGTTTAAAAATGGTCCGTTGTCGACCTACACATCATTAGTAATTTTGGTTCCTATTGGCGTCAGCTATCCAGGGTTAAAATTTCGTGACACAATTTTTCTCCATCCTGTATGTAATATATAAATACATATATAACATATAAATGCTGTAGTGTTGACAGATTGCCAACACTACGCACATTATTTAAGGGAGGCGGCCATTAAGCAAGCAGGCGGACTTGATGGTCTGAAACAGGATACTCAATGAAAGCTATAAAGAAAAGTACGTAGCTGCTGGAATACTTAACTTTAATCCACCATTTGTATACAGCGTTCTTGATGAGACATTTCATACGATAACAATCAAACTATGTAAGGCTAATGGCGCCTTGCTAGGTCGTAGCCATGGACTTAGCTGAAGGCTATTCTAACTATCTGCTCGGCTAATGAGCGATGCTTCGTCCGTGTATTCGCTAGCAATGTCGTCCGTACAACTGGGGCGAGTGCTATTCCGTATCTCGAGACCTGCCTTGTGGTGGCGCTCGGTCTGCGATCACACAGTGGCGACACGCTGGTCCGACATGTACTAATGGACCGCGGCCGATTTAAAGCTACCACCTAGCAAGTGTGGTGTCTGGCGGTGACACCACAAATGGGAAATATCGTTACCGAAAATTTCGAAATCTACTTGATCGATTTACTACAAATTTTTACAGAACGCTGTAATGAATGTTTGGGCGGAAACAGGCTATATATTTTTGCGATATATATATATATATATATATATATATATATATATATATATATATATATAAAGGGGAGGCGAAGCGTAGTTACCAAAAACCTCGAAAAGCTCTTGACCGATTTACTTCAAATTTTTAAACGATACTCTAGCTAAACATTGGGACGGACATAGGCAGATAGGTATATTTTTATAATATATGTAATATATATGTATGTATGTAATGTATTAAGGGGGAAGTGTTGTTACCAAATATTTCGAAAAAAGTTTTTGACCGTCTTATTTTCAATTTTCACTTCATACTCTGATAAACATTCGGATCGACACAGGCTACATATTTTTGTAATATATTACATATGTAAATATATATGTAATACATAAAGGAAAAGCGTTTTTAGCAAAAATCTTGAAAAGATCTTGAATATTAAAACGGAAATGGACATACAGAGAGGGAGGAGAAGATGGACAGAGAGATGGGAGAGGAGGTTATGCACAGCGAGATGGGGGCGGGAGGTGATGTATGGAGAGAGTGAGGGGGTGAGAAGATGGGCAGAGAGAGGGGGCAAAAAATTTACGATGTATGTGCAATTCCGATAAATATTTACCAATTGCGAAGCATTGCCAGGTTCGCTAGTAGATTTATAAATTAAGAGTAACTTTTAACAATTTTTCGGTTCCACAATAAGTAACACAAATTTAAGGTATGCCAATTTGACTACGAGTATATATCTAGGATTACATTCACGAACAACTTAAATTGGAACGGTCACATAGATAATGTTGTGGGGAATGCAAACGAAAGACTACGTTTTATTGGCAGAACACATAGAGGATGAAACAGGTCTATTAAAGAAACTGGCTTTCCGCTGCCCCAAGCACTTGCTTGCAAATACTCATGTCTCACCCGACCCTCGTCAAAAATGCTGTTTCTTTTTCTAAACGCTTGGCCGTCTGGAGCCTGCTCTTTCCTGGCCAAGCCCTACATCTGCTATAAATTTGGAGAAATCGGTGATGACGAGTAGGCGCGATCTCCTCGTGACGTTGGTTTGTCATTCTTCGTACTATCGGCAACTTTGTAATGGCGCCTGTTTGCTGCGGAGTATTTTACGCCTCACTTCGTTTCTTTTAGGAGTACATGAATTATACATCGTTTCCAAATGGTCGACGTCAGTATATTAGGGAAAAGCGAAACAAGTCCGACTACGAGATGTGCGTGACCTTGCAGCACAAGAACTGGGTCACTTACGTATGGAAGTCTTGCAATGAGCATACATTAAGGGGACCTTCCCTGTTGGAGGACGTCAGCGCTTCTTGCCATTCGACTCGTCACTGATGTGTATATTGAGCGTTGGCGGCCGTTTAATGTTTGCCGGTCAGTTTACCGTGAAACTACTGCGACATACTGTACACCTGGACTAGTCAAATAACACCATAGGAGTGCAGAAGAGACTACAGGAACGACTCTGTCGGAATCTGCCTGACCTGCAAGGCGGCAGATTAGTGCACAAGTTGCATCACGATGGACTTATCTTTGTATGTCAGCCTTGCACTTTTTTATTTCCAGAAACGTGATATCAATGCCCTCCTCGCTGCAACCCATTTCTCGCACAAAGATAAAGAATACGGCCGGTCTGAAAACGGTAACGGCAATTTTATAACGCAAAGGTGTTGCAATGTTGGAAGCTCAGGCATTAATTGACAATAAAGCGTATTTGCGTGGTCGTTGTGCGTCTTAGGTACTGTTTTCGTTACAGAAGAGAGATAACCCCATCTGGTCTTGTGCAGTTTTCCTGAGGACCTAGATGCTGTTATGAGCTGCCAGGGAGACTCGAAGGTCGCGGCCATGAATACAAATTCATTTCCTGTAAGTCCGTGCAACGAATGGAAATCTCGAACAGTTGTCTTTCATTTTCTGAAGAGAATAAAGAAGCAGCTCATGTAACCTACATTACTATTTTATGATTACTGACGTTATCGCAACGTAATATATTTATGGTTTGTTTACCGGGTTTTGAGCTAGGTAGACGATAATATTTTACTCACAACATTTCGAAAACTGCTCTAGGTGCTCAGGTCAGTGGCAGTATAACCGTTCGTTGCCGGAACTCCAATCAGACTGTAGGGTACTGACCGAACAATGTTTGGGAGTGCAAGACCCGTTGACTTTCAGTCTCCGCGACAGCATAGGTCTCATACTTTCAGTGTTGGGAGTTGGAAAGCCTAGTGATGGTTTCGCCATGTACTGAGTGCTAGTTGGTTGCATTGCTGTAGCATTTAGACATAAAATTATTTAAATGGTATATTGGACCGAGCGAGGTGGCGCAGTGGTTAGACACTGGACTCGCATTCGGGAGGACGACGGTTCAATCCCGCGTCCGGCCATCCTGATTTAGGTTTTCCGTGATTTCCCTAAATCACTCCAGGCAAATGCCGGGATGGTTCCTCTGAAAGGGCACGGCCGACTTCCTTCCCCATCCTTCCCTAATCCGATGACCACGCTGTCTGGTCTCCTTCCCCAAACAACCAATCAACCAAATGGTATATTGGCCACGTTAATATGACCACCTCCTATTTTCGATGTTAACTTGAAATAACTATTCAGAGAGGCTGGTGGCAGCACTAGGAGTGGAGGGTACATAAAGTGTGTTGGGGGCAAGGGAGAAACAGTGCAGACCTTTTCGTAATGGAGAAACGGAGCATGATCTTTGTCTTTCGGGCCAAGGATGGAAGCAGTTCCGAAACGGCTACGTCTGTAAACTGTTCACGTGCCACCGTGGTTAGGCCGGCCGGAGTGGCCTAGCGGTTCTAAGCGCTACAGTCTGGAACCGCCCGACCGCTACGGTCGCAGGTTCGAATCCTGCCTCGGGTATGGATGTGTGTGATGTCCTTAGGTTGGTTAGGTTCAATTAGTTCTCAGCTCTAGCGGACTGATGATCTCAGAAGTTAAGTACCATAGTACTCAGAGCCATTTGAACCATTTGAATCACCGTGGTTAAAGTATACCGTGCATGGCAGAAAGGCGTTATCTAAAACCGGCAGCGAGGCAAATGAGGTCGAGCGGTCTAAGGCGCTGCAGTCATGGACTGTGCGGCTGGTCCCGGCGGAGATTCGAGTCCTCCCTCGGGCATGGGTGTGTGTGTTTGTCCTTAGGATAATTTAGGTTAAGTAGTGTGTAAGCTTATGGACTGATGAACTTAGCAGTTAAGTCCCATAAGATTTCACACACATTTGAACATTTTACTTTGCGAATAGGTGCACCACCAGTCATAAATGACAGGGGTGAACGACGGCTGCTGAGGTCTATACCGTCCGATAGACGTGCAACTATTGAGCAACTGACCGCCAGGATGAGCCAAGGGGCTACCAACGCTGTGTCTTCAAAGACGGTTCAGCGAACGTTGCTGATTATGGGCCGCCTAGGAAGGCTGGAATTTGCACGCCAACATCACAACTGGACGCCCAATGAGTGGCGACAGTTGGCCTTTTCAAATGAACCGCGTTTTATGCTCCATCGGAAAAATGGTCGTTGGCGTGTACGGCCCTGCAACAATTGTCGGAAGTTCCAGGCCGGAGAGCCGGCCGAAGTGGCCGTGCGGTTCTAGGCGCTGCAGTCTGGAACCGCGAGACCGCTACGGTCGCAGGTTCGAATCCTGTCTGGGGCATGGATGTGTGTGATGTCCTTAGGTTAGTTAGGTTTAACTAGTTCTAGGGGACTAATAACCTCAGAAGTTGAGTCCCATAGTGCTCAGAGCCATTTGAACCATTTTTGAACCAGGCCGGAGAAGTAGCGTTATAATCTGGGCAATATTTTTGTGGCTTTCCCTGTGTGGTTTTGTCACTCTGGAAGGTACAATAGATCAACACACGTACGTATCTATCATTGGGAACCATGTCTACTCCAACTTCAAGTCTGTTTCTTCCTCGGCAGAGAAATGCAGCATGTCACACAGATCGCGGTGTGCGTACTTGGTTCGAAGAGTACCAGGATGACTGTACCGTGCTCCCCAGGCCACCAAACTGTCCGGATTTAAATCCGATCCAGAATCTTGGGACCTCCTCGATCGGGCTGCTCGTGCCACGGATTGTGAACCGAGAAACCTAACACAGCTGGGCACGGCACTGCCGGCGGTTTGGCCCCACAACCGAGTTCGTACCTTCCAGAAACTTATTGACGTTCACGTTGTGAAAGGAGGTCGTTCTAGCTTTTGACAGGTCGCACATTATTGTGACTGGATCCTGTAGAAACAATAGGAAACTTTGTATCTAGGGCCGAGTGCGATGTTATCTACGGCTTGGATGAGAACGAAGGAGCAAGTTTCAAATGTTCAAATGTATGTGAATTCCTAAAGGACCAAACTGCTGAGGTCATGAATCCCTAGACTTACACACTACTTAAACTAACTTATGCTAAGAACAGCACACACACCCATGCCCGAGGAAGGAGACGAACCTCTGGCGGGAAGGGCCGCGCAATCCGTGACATGGCGTCTCTAACTGAGCGGCCACTCCGCGCGGCGCGAAGTTTCAGTCTTGGTATTGAATAATTTCAGGAATTATAATGACATGGAGTTCTGTGTGTATCACTGAGTTTGGTAAGATAAAGGTTTTATCACTAGCAATACGTGAGATTTTGTTTCGAATCAAATGGTTCAAATGACTCTGAGCACTATGCGACTTAACTTCTGAGGTCATCAGTCGCCTAGAACTTAGAACTAGTTAAACCTAACTAACCTAAGGACATCACACACATCCATGCCCGAGGCAGGATTCGAACCTGCGACCGTAGCGGTCGCTCGGTTCCAGACTGTACCGCCTAGAACCGCACGGGCACTCCGGCCGGCTGTTTCGAATCACTTGCACTTTTTGAACCTGCTGCTTGCATGTGTCTAGGATATTACGAAACATATGTGATCACTGAAATGATAAAGCATGAGGGGATATTTAATTTGATTTGAATTTTGAGTCTATCACCAATATTTATTCGATACTTTTGTTGTAATACGACGTTTTCTGTCTTGTAGTTTCTGTCTGTCTTCAGTTTAATTCCGCATCTTACTATTCAATAAATAACTAGGCCCAGATATCCTGCCCTGGTTTTCCTTGGCGGGGCTGTTCCCTAATGATATCTATATTTTGATTAATTCTTTTATTAGTGTGTAGATTGGCTTGAGTTTTATTGCAGTGTTCCAAAGCGGGACCCATTACTGGATATGTTCGAGATGTCCTTTAATTTGAGACCAATGTGTATTCAGTTGTGGCGAGCAGTGTCGTATCAGAAACGAGGTGGCCGCTATGTTGTTGTTGAGTGCCATTAACATAGTAGTATAGAGAGTTCGTCCTATAGCTAAACATTGGTTTTCGTATGCTTCAATATGCCTCGGCTGTCTATCCGTCATTTTAATGTGACACGGAACTGTCTGTCAGTTTTTCAAAAGCTAGGGAAGAATTTTGACATGGTGAAGTGGGGAGTTGTGTTGAAGAGGCCAGAAGGTATGTCCCTTGTGCCTCTTTTCATAGAGCACTTTTTTAATATCGAGAAACACACTGTCTCTGGTTATTGCAGAGTTAGACTGTCGACGTCCTTTACGCCCTTTGACTCGCGTTTGTTTTTCCTGATCTCGTGCCTCCATTCCACGAAACGCACGTCTACTCGTTGTTTGCTGGAATCCAAGCCCTGCTTAAACTGAAGGCTTCGTCCCCGTTTACAACGTTTTCTGACACCTTTACTTCGAAGGAAACCGTAACTACGCTGTTCCAGATGTCTGAGGCTTAACACCCTGATAATACACTCCTGGAAATTGAAATAAGAACACCGTGAATTCATTGTCCCAGGAAGGGGAAACTTTATTGACACATTCCTGGGGTCAGATACATCACATGATCACACTGACAGAACCACAGGCACATAGACACAGGCAACAGAGCATGCACAATGTCGGCACTAGTACAGTGTATATCCACCTTTCGCAGCAATGCAGGCTGCTATTCTCCCATGGAGACGATCGTAGAGATGCTGCATGTAGTCCTGTGGAACGGCTTGCCATGCCATTTCCACCTGGCGCCTCAGTTGGACCAGCGTTCGTGCTGGACGTGCAGACCGCGTGAGACGACGCTTCATCCAGTCCCAAACATGCTCAATGGGGGACAGATCCGGAGATCTTGCTGGCCAGAGTAGTTGACTTACACCTTCTTGAGCACGTTGGGTGGCACGGGATACATGCGGACGTGCATTGTCCTGTTGGAACAGCAAGTTCCCTTGCCGGTCTAGGAATGGTAGAACGATGGGTTCGATGACGGTTTGGATGTACCGTGCACTATTCAGTGTCCCCTCGACGATCACCAGTGGTGTACGGCCGGTGTAGGAGATCGCTCCCCACACCACGATGCCGGGTGTTGGCCCTGTGTGCCTCGGTCGTATGCAGTCCTGATTGTGGCGCTCACCTGCACGGCGCCAAACACGCATACGACCATCATTGGCACCAAGACAGAAGCGACTCTCATCGCTGAAGACGACACGTCTCCATTCGTCCCTCCATTCACGCCTGTCGCGACACCACTGGAGGCTGGCTGCACGATGTTGGGGCGTGAGCGGAAGACGGCCTAACGGTGTGCGGGACCGTAGCCCAGCTTCATGGAGACGGTTGCGAATGGTCCTCGCCGATACCCCAGGAGCAACAGTGTCCCTAATTTGCTGGGAAGTGGCGGTGCGGTCCCCTACGGCACTGCGTAGGATCCTACGGTCTTGGCGTGCATCCGTGCGTCGCTGCGGTCCGGTCCCAGGTCGACGGGCACGTGCACCTTCCGCCGACCACTGGCGACAACATCGATGTACTGTGGAGACCTCACGCCCCACGTGTTGAGCAATTCGGCGGTACGTCCACCCGGCCTCCCGCATGCCCACTATACGCCCTCGCTCAAAGTCCGTCAACTGCACATACGGTTCACGTCCACGCTGTCGCGGCATGCTACCAGTGTTAAAGACTGCGATGGAGATCCGTATGCCACGGCAAACTGGCGGACACTGACGGCGGCGGTGCACAAATGCTGCGCAGCTAGCGCCATTCGACGGCCAACACCGCGGTTCCTGGTGTGTCCGCTGTGCCGTGCGTGTGATCATTGCTTGTACAGCCCTCTCGCAGTGTCCGGAGCAAGTATGGTGGGTCTGACACACCGGTGTCAATGTGTTCTTTTTTCCATTTCCAGGAGTGTAGTTCCGTCGTGCCCTATTTCGTGTCTCTATTCCAGACGGCACTTGTCAACAGCTGATTTGCTTGACTGTGTCAGCTGACTGTATCGTCGATGTTTCTTGCGCCTCTTTTCAATTGTTCAAGTGTACTGCGCCACATACAACATGCTAATTCGCACGAAATTCAGCACACACCAGGTTTCCTTAGACCTTACTCGTCTTTAACGTTACAAAGCAGACATTTTATCTTTCTTGGTGGTAATAAAATGCCTTGGATGTTATTTTTCTCAATAGAGATAAGGGTAACATAGGGCAGGTGAGTGACCCTTGTTTTTTTCTGGTATGACTATCATATGCCTCGATTTTGTCAAGCATTGTAGTTTTCTCACTACAGTCAAATGTCGGTGGTTATCAGAACTGTGACATTGCGAAACTCTTTCAAAGAGTAGCAGAGATGATTAAACTGAACGACGTAATTTCTTATTCCATCACCATTGTCAGTATATGAGTCAGTATTTGCTGTCCACCTCTGCAGCCGAAGTAACAGCTTAGCGTGGACCTTCATGTTCTGGATGTAGTGGTTCAAACTCCGCCACTGGATGTAATTTTCATTGTCAGTAACTAGAAATGAAGGTGGTGTCGTGCAGTTTCTGGCCACCAAACCGTGCTCCACCGTTCAGGATTCAATATGAAATATCAGTGGCTGTGCTATTAAGAAGAACGATGCATTGTTCCTTCAACCAATACCAAGCCCTCGATTCTCAATAAATATGTCCTTCCTGGACGTGAATATACGTGACGTACGAGTTTAGACTGTGAGACATGAAAGTTTTTCTCTGGCCGTGATTCGTGCACTGATAGCCGAAGTGGTTAAGGCGACCGCTCGCGTGAAGTGGGAAATCCTGGTTTGAGTCCCAGCCTGACACAAATTTTCACTATCGCCATTCCAGTGTACAGCCGATGGTAGTTCGTATTCACAGCTGCGAATGCATTTCCTGAATTCCTGATTAAATTCTAAACTTCTCTCCGCAGTTTCTGTTGACGTTGGGCTGTCCGTTAAATGAGGGCATTAACCTTAGGTCTACACTAGGACCTTACCGAATGAGCAATGTTGAATGTCATCACAGTTGGTAATCAACACAAGGATTCAATCATTCAGTCATAATAATTATACAGTATCTAAGAGCATAGCGTAATTCTTTCGCATGGGATGCTCTTAAACTTAGTTACTCATTACAAACAGCGAGAATTTATTGAGATGACAAAACTATTAGAGGTAGCAAGTCTTCGAGAGGCACAGCATTATGTTTACTTTAGATTGTCGTGTTTAATGTAGTTAATCTACATACTAAAAGCATGACCATAGTGACATTGTGGAACGTATTACATTGTGCTTATGATAAGGTTATGGAGGAGCTCGTTTGCTACTACACTCCTGGAAATGGAAAAAAGAACACATTGACACCGGTGTGTCAGACCCACCATACTTTCTCCGGACACTGCGAGAGGGCTGTACAAGCAATGATCACACGCACGGCACAGCGGACACACCAGGAACCGCGGTGTTGGCCGTCGAATGGCGCTAGCTGCGCAGCATTTGTGCACCGCCGCCGTCAGTGTCAGCCAGTTTGCCGTGGCATACGGAGCTCCATCGCAGTCTTTAACACTGGGAGCATGCCGCGACAGCGTGGACGTGAACCGTATGTGCAGTTGACGGACTTTGAGCGAGGGCGTATAGCGGGCATGCGGGAGGCCGGGTGGACGTACCGCCGAATTGCTCAACACGTGGGGCGTGAGGTCTCCACAGTACATCGATGTTGTCGCCAGTGGTCGGCGGAAGGTGCACGTGCCCGTCGACCTGGGACCGGACCGCAGCGACGCACGGATGCACGCCAAGACCGTAGGATCCTACGCAGTGCCGTAGGGGACCGCACCGCCACTTCCCAGCAAATTAGGGACACTGTTGCTCCTGGGGTATCGGCGAGGACCATTCGCAACCGTCTCTATGAAGCTGGGCTACGGTCTCGCACACCGTTAGGCCGTCTTCCGCTCACGCCCCAACATCGTGCAGCCCGCCTCCAGTGGTGTCGCGACAGGCGTGAATGGAGGGACGAATGGAGACGTGTCGTCGTCAGCGATGAGAGTCGCTTCTGCCTTGGTGCCAATGATGGTCGTATGCGTGTTTGGCGCCGTGCAGGTGAGCGCCACAATCAGGACTGCATACGACCGAGGCACACAGGGCCAACACCCGGCATCATGGTGTGGGGAGCGATCTCCTACACCGGCCGTACACCACTGGTGATCGTCGAGGGGACACTGAATAGTGCACGGTACATCCAAACCGTCATCGAACCCATCGTTCTACCATTCCTAGAACGGCAAGGGAACTTGCTGTTCCAACAGGACAATGCACGTCCGCATGTATCCCGTGCCACCCAACGTGCTCAAGAAGGTGTACGTCAACTACCCTGGCCAGCAAGATCTCCGGATCTGTCCCCCATTGAGCATGTTTGGGACTGGATGAAGCGTCGTCTCACGCGGTCTGCACGTCCAGCACGAACGCTGGTCCAACTGAGGCGCCAGGTGGAAATGGCATGGCAAGCCGTTCCACAGGACTACATGCAGCATCTCTACGATCGTCTCCATGGGAGAATAGCAGCCTGCATTGCTGCGAAAGGTGGATATACACTGTACTAGTGCCGACATTGTGCATGCTCTGTTGCCTGTGTCTATGTGCCTGTGGTTCTGTCAGTGTGATCATGTGATGTATCTGACCCCAGGAATGTGTCAATAAAGTTTCCCCTTCCTGGGACAATGAATTCACGGTGTTCTTATTTCAATTTCCAGGAGTGTATCTAAGGTGTGAATCGGTCAGAAACATTTTAAATAGCACACGGTCTAAGATTCATTCTTGATTTACAAAATAGGTATGTTCAAGTGTGTGTGAATTCCTAAGGGGCCAAATTGCTGATGTCATCGATCCCTAGACTTACACGCTACTTAAACTAACCTAAATAAACTTATGCTAAGAACAACACACACACACCCATGCCCGAGGCAGTACTCGAACCTCCGGCGGGAGGTGCCGCGCAATCCGCGACATGGCGCCTCAAAATAGATATATTTATAGTTGTGAGACAAGTGTTACTAAAACTGAGACAAGCAGTATTGTACATTTCCGTTTCGGACTTACTTTCCTTTTTAAGCAATTTGTACGGTAATAATAGATACCGCAATTATCGGAGAAATAAAATGTAAATGTCGTGAGACTAGGGCGTCACTGTGCGGCTGGTCCCGGCGGAGGTTCGAGTCATCCCTCGGGCATGTGTGTGTGTGTTTGTCCTTAGAATAATTTAGGTTAAGTAGTGTGTAAGCTTAGGGACTGATGACCTTAGCAGTTAAGTCCCGTAAGATTTCACACACACACACACACACACTAGTGCGTCCCGTCGGGTAGATCGTTCGCCGAGTGTAATAAATCTTTCAATTTGACGCCACATCGGTGACTTGCGCGTCGATAGGGATGAAATGACGATGATTAAGACAACACAGCACCCAGTCCCTGAGCGGAGAAAATCTCCGACCCAGCCGGGAATCGAAAGCGGGCCCCCCATTAGGATTGACATTCTGTCACGCTGACACTTTTCCTTATTGTTCTCATTTTGTTTGTTGTATCTGTTCGGTGTGGATGTCCCATGACTCCCGTTCAAGTTCAGTGTTGAGCCGTTTACTCAGTTTTTTATTACAGAGGGCAGCTAACCCTCTGAACGAACATGCTGAGCTACCGTGCCGGCACCACTCAGGTACCGGGGGCGGACATCGCAGAACTAATGTATCTCACTTGAAGAACTATTGAGCTACTATTTATACCACCTTCTGCCTGTTAGAAGTAATAGTTCTGTTTCCACGCTGTTTTTAATTGTCCGAATAACTGCGACGATCTATCGAATGCTTAACACATGGAACTTCCAATAGAGCAGTTCTTGACACTAGGTATAACCAGAAGCATCAAATGTATACACATCAAAAAAGTATTGTATCACCCCGGTTCCCAGAACTCCTGAAGATAGACGTTGACTGTGGATATTGTATCACAGACATAGCCCCTTTGAATGTTCAGAGATGTCACTCAACACGCCCAAAGATGTAAACAACCGTGCATGAGCAGCGCCTATTAGACGGATGGAGTCCGACAGACGATCAGTTCCAGTCATTTCGCCGGCCGGTGTGGCAGAGCGGTTCTGGGCGCTACAGTCTGGAACCGCACGACCGCTACGGTCGCAGGTTCGAATCCTGCCTCGGGCATGGATGCGTGTGATGTCCTTAGGTTAGTTAGGTTTAAGTAGTCATAAGTTCTAGGGGACTGATGACCTTAGAAGTTAAGTCCCATAGTGCTCAGAGCCATTTGAACCATTTGAGCCATCCAGCCATTCCGCCAGGAAGGAGGTACACGGCTCGTGTTGTCTGTAGTTCAACCATGCCTAGACGGTCAATACCGCGGTGCGATCGCGCCCGCATTGTTACTTTGTGTCAAGAAGGACTCTTAACAAGGGAAGTGTCCAGGCGACTCGGAGTGAACCAAAGCGATGTTGTTCGGACATGGAGGAGATACAGAGAGACAGGAACTGTCGATGACATGCCTCACTCATGCCGCGCAAAGGCTACTACTGCAGTGGATGACCGCTACTTACGGATTATGGCTCGGAGGAACCCTGACAGCAACGCCACCATGTTGAATAATGCTTTTCGCGCAGCAACAGGACGTCGTGTTACGACTCAAACTGTGCTCAAAAGGATGCATGATGCGCAACTTCACTCCTGACGTCCATGTCGAGGTCCATCTTTGCAACTGCGACATCATGCAGCGCGGTACAGATGGGCCCAACAACATGCCGGATGGACCGCTCAGGATTGGCATCACGTTCTCTTCACAGATGAGTGTCGCATATGTCTTCAACCAGACAATCGTCGGAGACGTGTTTGGAGGCAATCCGGTCGGGGTGAACGCCTTAGACACACTGTCCAGCGAGTGCAGCAAGGTGGAGGTTCCCTGCTGTTTTTGGATAGCATTATGAGGGGCCGACGTACGCCACTGGTGGTCATGGAAGGCGCCGTAACGGCTGTACGATACGTGAATGACATCCTCCGACCGATAGTACAACCATATCGGTAGTATATTGGCGAGGCGTTCGTCTTCATGGTCGATAATTAGCGCCCCCATCGTGAACATTTTGTGAACGACTTCCCTCAGGATAACGACATTGCTCGACTAGAGTGGCCAGTATGTTCTCCAGACATGAACCCTGTAGATAGGGATAGATTCAAAAGGGCTGTTTATGGATGACGTGAACTTCCAACCACTCTGAGGGATCTACGCCGAATCGCCGTTGAGGAATGGGACAATCTGGATCAACAGTGCGTTGATGAACTTGTGGATAGTATTCCACCATGAATACAAGCATGCATCAATGCAAGAGGATGTGCTACTGGGTATTAGAGGTACCTTTGTGTACAGCAGTCTGGACCACTACCTCTGAAGTTCTCGCTGTATGGTGGTACAACATGCAATATGTGGTTTTCATGACCAATAAAAATGGCGGAAATGATGTTTATTTTGATCTCTATTCCAATTTTCTGTACGGGTTCCAGAACTCTCGGAACCGAGTGATGCAATACTTTTTTAGATGTATGCCTGTATTAAATAGTTTCCACACTTAAGCATGTAATTTTGGACACGATTAATTTGAACTGTGTCAACATATGGAATCATGTATATAATTTTCATTTCTTAATACATGGTTACGCTTTATGTATTCCTCCTTGCGAGTCGAAGGAAGAAACGAAGAAAGATTAGGTTGGTTGGTTGGTTTGTGGGATTAAAGGGACCAGACTGCTACGGTCATCGGTCCCAAGAAAGATTAGGGTTTAATGCCTTATCAACTACGAAGTCATTAGAGGAGGAGGACAAACGTGAATAAGACAGAGATGGAGAAGGAAACTAACTGCGTCCTTTCTAAAGAACTTTGTAGGCATTCGCTTCAAAGTATTTAAAAAAGAAGGAAGGTTAGTGTTTACCGTCCCATCGACAACGAGGTCATCACAGACAGGGCACAAGCTCGGACTGCGTCAGGGATGGGAAGGAAATCGGCCATGTCCTTTCACAGAAACCATCCTTGGATTTGCCTGTAGCGATTTAGGGAAATCACAGAAAACTTAAATCCATATGGTCGGACATGAATTTGAACCGTCGTCCTCACGAAGGCGTGTCCAGAGAGCGCTGCCTCGTTCGGTTAAGGTGTTTAGGAGAACAATGGAGGACATAGATCTAAATTGCCCTACGGAATTTAGGACACGTTTCCTCCAAAAGCCGAGTCTAGTGTCGTGGCACTTCGCAAGGTGCTGTCGAGGGCACAGTACACTATATGCTCAAAAGTATCAGAAGTATACGAACACCGCTATATAATGCGGAATTGACAGTAGATGTCACGAGAGGCCGATCTCCCAGTATAAAAGGGGGCGGGCAATATTGTGTTGTCAGTAGAGAAGCAGTAACAGCAGAGTGAGTCCGATAGAAGTGTTCGGTGACTTCAAACGTGGACTAGTCACTGGATGTTAACTGAGTAAAAAAAATAACGAAACTTCCTGGCAGATTAAAACTGTGTGCCGGACCGAGACTCGAACTCGGGACCTTTGCCTTTCGCGGGCAAGTGCTCTACCAGCTGAGCTACCCAAGCACGACTCACGCCCCGTCCTCACAGCTTTAATTCCGCCAGTACCTCGTCTCCTACCTTCCAGACTTCACAGAAGCTCTCCTGCGAACCTTGCAGAACTAGCACTCCTAGAAGAAAGGATATTGCGGAGACATGGCTTAGCCACAGCTTGGGGGATGTTTCTAGAATGTGAGGACGGGGCGTGAGTCGTGCTTGGCTAACTCAGTTCGTAGAGCACTTTCCCGCGAAAGGCAAAGGTCCCGAGTTCGAGTCTCGGTCCGGCACACAGTTTTAATCTGCCAGGAAGTTTCATATCAGCGCACACTCCGCTGTAAAGTGAAAATTTCATTCTAAAATAATAATAATAACAACAAGGTCAAGGGACGTTTTAGCCCTTATATAGTTGCCCAAGTCGACTTTGTTTAACCATAGTTAAGCCAAGACCAGACAGATGTCACGTACTGGCGGGCAGGGAGCGTCTAGCATCGGGGAGGGTAGTTATGATAAATCAAATGAGAATATCGAAAGGGATCTATCGGGCGTTCCAAAGTGCATCCAGCAGCTCAGCTAGCACAATTAAAAGGAATTCGATACTATGCACGAACAGCTCCTCAAAAGCTACGCACTGCTGTAGATAACGCTAAGCGAAGCTCGATGTGGTGTAAAGAGCAACGCCACTGGACAACAGAAGACTGGAAACGAGTAATCCAGAGCGAAGAATGAAGCTGTGCCCTGTGGCAGTCCAATGGAAGGGTTACGATTTGAGGACTGCCTGGAAAACATTATCTGCCATTGTGTGTAGTGTTAACAGTAAAGGAAGGAGGTGGTGGTGCTACGGTATGGGGTGTTTTTCGTGTATAGGTTCTGGTTGCCTTCTTGCGCTTAAGAAAACGCTAAATGTGAACACACTTTACGGCATTGTGTAGCGCGTACAGTGGAGGAACAATTCGGAGATGATGACTGTATCGGCATAATAGGGCAATCTGTCAAAAAGCATCATCTGTGAGGCTGTGGCTTGTGGACAGTAAATGGGCTGGCCTGCCAATAGGTGCGATCTGATTCTAATGGAACAGCTATGGGATGAATCATAACGCCGAATTCGCTCCCCGTTCCGGACCCCAGCGTCCCATATGACTACCTTCTCTGGTTACTGCTCTTGAGGAAGAACAGGCTGCTATTTCCCCATAGACATACAGATCTCAGTGGAAGTGTCCCCATCAGAGTTCAAGCGTCATAAAGGCGAAGGATGGAAACACCCCGTATTAATGTCCACTAGTAGATGTTCGGATACTTTTGATGAGATAGTGAATGCCATCTGCAGTAACTGTTAATTAGATTTGACACGTAAGCTGTTTCATCAGTGAGAGGCTCTGCGTAAAACATAGACTTGATATATACACTTTACAATTCTTCCAGCGTCGTTAAGTCAGTTAAGGAAGGAGAAAAAGTAACTGGTGCACTGCTGTCTATCCAAGTCCATGTTAACGTGCATTAAGAAGCGCTCGAGATCGTACAAAGAAGTGTAGGTGAGCCTCAACTTACATCATTCAACAGACTGTGAGTTGGATATCACCCCATGTATCCACACAGCAGTCCACGAACTATCAAATACACATGCAAATGAGAAAGTAGCAGAAATTTTTATTTATTTATTTACACTTTCGTTTTTAGAACTAAACTGTTTGTGCATGTGTTTACTCGCTGTAGTGTTATTTCGCCGAGTGCCTCGGTACTCGCCGCTGCGCGCATATTTTTAGTTTTACAAGAGAACGTTGCTTATGACTTCAACTGTCTACCGAAGACGCAGGATGTAGAGTCTTCTACCGTAGGAAGCAAGGGAGAGGATGCTGTTATGGATGGTCGGTATCCTCCCAGTCATCTCGAGGCAGGGAAAATCCCTGTCCCCGCCGGGAATCGAACCCGGGACCCCGTGCGCGGGAAGCGAGAACGCTACCGCAAGACCACGAGCTGTGGACACTTAACTTTAATAGAGTTCATGTGCTGTGGTACAAGCTCATCATTAATAGCCCTCTTGCAGACAATAACGGTAATCTTGCTATTACATTAATCTGGTCGCTATGTACTGTCGTAACCTGCAATGTGAACTGACAGACGCCAACTGGAATATGAGTTAGTGAGACCCTCCGGCCAGCAGTGGCGTCCTAAATACTTGCTGTCGAGAGAGTGTTGGCGGCGTATTGCTTGTCAGTGTGTCTCTGGCCTCTCTCGTGATAGGCGCGCTTGATCCAGTGCCTAAAATCGATCTTCGCGCTTCATCTTTGCCGACCGGTGTGCTGGCGACAGCTTGCGCCAGCACACAGGATCTTTGGGAAAATAATACAACAAGAAACTGCGAGGGCTAACAAGACTAAGCTAAACCAGTTTCAAGATTCGTGGGATATTCTTCACTACTTGATCAAAACTCAGGAACTGACCACTAGATGTCACGAGGGTCGCACTCGCCAGTGCAAAAGGAGGTGGGACGTAATGTCTTGTCAATAGAGGAGCAGCAATAGAGGAATGGGTAGGTCTAGAGAGCTCAGTGACTTCGAACGTGTCTAGTCACTGGATTTTACCTGAGTAGCAAATCTGTAACTTTTAACCCTTCTAAAGCTGCCCAAGTCGATTGTTGGTGATGTGATTGTAAAGTGTGAACGTGAAGGAATAACCACAGCTGAACCAAGATTAGGTAGACCTCACGTACTGACGGGCAGGGAACGTCGGGCATTTTGTAGGGTGGTTATAATAAACTGCAGTAAATCAGCGGAAGGGTCACTCGTGTGTTCCAAAGTTCTGCCAGAAGTCCAACTAGCACAGTGACTTCGCGTAGGCAGTTAAAAGAATAGGTTACAATGAGCGAGCAGCTCCTCGTCAGCTACACATTTCTGTACGCAATGCCAAGTGCCGCTTGAATTGGTTTAAAGTGCGAAGCCACTGGACAGAGGATGACTGGAAACAAATAATTCAGGGTGATGAATCACGCCATATCCAGTGTCAACAGTGCAAGGAGAACATCACCGGCCATCCTTCTTATTGTCAACAACGAAATACGGAGGAACTGATGTTGCGACACGCGGTTAGTTCTCGTGGTTAGGAAGTGGTCCCTTTATTGCGCGTAATAAAACCCTAAATGCGGAACGACATGTACAGATTTTACGCCATTTTATAGTGCATACAGTAGAGGAAACTTTGGGGACGATAGTTGTATCAGTGTAACAATGGATCCGGTCATAAAGCAGCACCTGTGAGGCAATTCCTTTTGGACAATAAAATTCCTGAAATGGACAGGCCCGCTCAAAGACCCGACTTGAACCCGATGAAACACCTTTAGAATGAGTTAGAATGTCGACTTCGCTCCAGACGCAGCGTCCCACACTCAAACCTTCTCATGTTTCGAGTGTTGAGGAAGAATGGGATGGTATTCCTTCACATCCACTCAGCCATCTTACTGAAAATGATCTCAGCAGTCGTCATAAAGGCAAAGGATGGCCACACACCGTATTAACGTCCATTTAATACACTGGTGTCCAAAATTAAAGCAACATAGAGCTATTTCTCCGTGTTGCGTCTAATTCACGGTATAATCATACAAACTGTCGACAGATGTCCGTACACTCGTGTTCTGCACAGATGATGGCATTCCGGTCAATGGGCAACCACGTCAGCGATGACAACAGGGCACCTATCAAACGGGGTGGTGTTTACTGGGTAGTCCCACATTCACACTTGCTGTGTATACAATCACAGACGGTTCAGTATGGCACAAAGAAAACGTCTACCAGACTCTGTACGGTGGAGGGTAATAAGAAGACTGAAAGCAGGGCAGTCGCAAATTGATATAGTGCGAATGCGTAATGTGAACGATTCTGTTGTTTCTCGGATGTGGCGACAATTTATAGAGACCGGAAAAGTATCCCGAAGACCAGGGCAGGGCTAGCCATGTCTGACATCAAAAAGAGAGGACCGTTATTTGGCATTAAGGCTACGACGGTACCGCATTACTATTGCACGACAACTGGCATCTGACCTCGCAGCATCCACTGGACGTGTTGTATCGAGACAGAAGACTTCGATAGAGTAGCCTTTACTGTCGCAGGCCTTCTATATGCGTACCTCTGATGCGTCTTCACAGAAGGGAACGTCTAGAGCGGAGTCATCAACCTGCCACCTGGATGGTCCAATCTTGGGCCAATGTTCTTGTCGCAGATGAGTCCCGATCTGGTCTGGCGAGTGATTCTCGACGCATTCGCATCTGGAGGGATCCAAACATTGTGGAAAGAGACAGATATCGGGGAGAATTCTTAATGGTGTCGGCAGGGATTATGTTGACCATTCGAATACCTCTTCATGAAATTGTACGGGTGAATCGGCAAGGTTTAAATCTGTGTCAGGTATCACGACGAAATTTTGGGATCTGATGTGCGGTGCTGCGAGGTGGTGTGGGTCCAGACTTCGTACTGATAGACGATAAAGCTCAACTTCATAGAGCACAGGTAGTTGATGTTCTCCTGGAAGCAGAAGAAACGGCATGCATGGCATGGCCTGCTCGCTATCCCGACTTGAATCCCATAGGGCACGTCTGGGATGCGCTAGGGAGACGAGTTGCAACACGCTAGCATCTACCAACCACTCTCCAAGAGTTGTGAGCAGCTCTGCCTGAAGAATGGGCATTACTGTCTCAACAGGAGACTGACGACATCACTCACAGCATGCCCCGTCGTTGTCAGGCCTGTATTGCTGCCAGAGGTGGTAACACCCCATGCTGAACACATTAACCAGTTGTCCGAATGTGTGTGCAAATCCTTTAAGTTGGAAAACACGAAGAACATGAAACTGTAATTTATATTTCTTGATAAATCCGCGATCCAGAGACTTAGCTCCATCTTCACATGAGACTCTTAGACTTTAGTTTAAAAAGGAAAGGAGGGGTAAGTATTAACGCCTCGTCGACGGCGTGGTCTTTAGAGACGGAGCACAAGCTCGGATTGTTTTAGGGATGGAGAAGGAAATCGGCGATGCCATTTCGAAGGGGCCATTTCCGAATTTACCTGGAGCGATTCAGGAAAGTCACATAAAAACTATATCAGGATGGTCGGACGCGGATTTGAACCGTCGTCCTCCCGAAGTGAGTTCCGATTGCAAAAACAGAATACAGTGAAATGAAGACAGACGTACCAAAGCAAATTAACATCCTTGACACCAATCTTTGAATTTTTCGAAATATAGGATATTACCTGTTACCACACACTAGGATGTCAGTGTCTTTCAGTCTGAAGTTGTCGAAACGTTTCATGAAATCCACGGAATTACGGATATGGTGAGGGTATTTACCTACATAGGGGCTAAGTAATTCAGCCAGATATTTTGCCAGCAAGTAAGTAGGTGCCCTAATGTTGCTAACAATCGAGCGCATAGGTACCCCCTCTTTGTGGACTTTAGGGAGTCCATAAAGTCTTGGTGGTACAGGTCCTTGAGGTGACAATTTCTTGGCGTCCCCCTCTGGTAGATCAAGAAGTCAACATAAATTTGAAAACTGAATAAATAACGGAATAATGTAGATAGAGAGGTATAAATTGACACACATGCTTGGAATGACATGGGGTTTTATTAGAACCAAAAAAATACAAACGTTCTAAAAATGTCCGACAGATGGCGCTTCATCTGATCAGAATAGCAATAATTAGCACAACAAAGTAAGACAAAGCAAGAATGATGTTCTTTACAGGAAATGCTCAATATGTCCACCATCATTCCTCAACAATAGCTGTAGTCGAGGAATAATGTTGCGAACAGCCCTGTAAAGCATGTCCGGAGTTATGGTGAGGCATTGGCGTCGGATGTTGTCTTTCAGCATCCCTAGAGATGTCGGTCGATCACGATACACTTGCGACTTCAGGTAACCCCAAAGCCAATAATCGCACGGACTGAGGTCTGGGGACCTGGGAGGCCAAGCATGACGAAAGTGGCGGCTGAGCACACGATCATCACCAAAAGAAGCGCAAGATATATTTCACACGTCTAGCAATACTTAGTTTTTTTTATTTGGTTCTAATAAAACCCCATGTCATTCCAAGCATGTGTGTCAGTTTTTACCTCTCTATCTACATTATTCTGTGGTTTACTAAGTTTTCAAATTTATTCTGACTTTTTTGATCACCCGGTATTTTAGTGATCTTTGGAAGCTAATGGAAGCAGGTTCATGGCGGTTCATGGCGTTATGATTTGCGTCCAGTCGCTTTCCGAATTTGCCAAACTATCGTTATGTTTGAGGATACTTGCACTGCATTGCCTCCCAAGCGTTAACTGCGCATGGTCCAGAAAATAACGTTCAGGTAACACTTCAATCTGATGATGAGCATGCAGTGGCTCGGAAACTAGTTAATGGTACAGTAAATCGTATAAAATATAAAATACCTACATAAGCCGCGAATTTCAGTAATAGTCGCAGTTAGTCATCCACAATGGATACAACGAATGTTATTTCCTGTTGTACTAATGATTGTAAATTAAAAATCCTAAATTTTAGATGCAGATTTCACGAAGATAATAAGTAAAGGTGTGCTCAATGTGAAGATTGTTTTGAACACCGCTGTGTCCTGTTGTAGGTGGTATGCACTCTGCTTCCTCCGAATTTTGAACTGACTTACTCCAAATCGCTACGCATCTTGACATCTGTCACAGTAATAAATAACTGGCTTAGTAAAGAAAATGTAAGTGAAAGAAAAAGAAGTCCTGGGACCGAAGAAGGAATGAACCCCGTTCTTTCGATTTATAGTATGACACTTGTCGAGTTAGCCTATGAACCATATATCGGGACAATAACATCGCAAACGGGACATATATGAAACGTCCCCTTTGAACAATTTATACAAGACTGTGCTTAACCTGACACACAATATTTTGTTAGCGCAACGCAATCTGACTTTCAAAATTCCCTACAAAAGAATGGCCCTGACTAACATTAAACTATACCTTTCACAAATCACTTACCTCACAAAAATCTTCGCTGCTCAAGCTATTGCAATACAGCGAGCGCCACTACTGCCAGCTAAATAAAAGATTCAAACTATGGAAGGCACTAACTACTGATAGGGATAGTTAGCAAATGAAAGATATTAATAGAGAACAAACAATGTATTTACCTTGATATCATCATATATAAATATAGCAGTTCATGACAAATTTCAAAACTCCGCCATCTCTCTCCCCAAATCCACCACTGCTGGCGGCTCACCTCCAACTGCGCAACGCTACGCGCTGTTCACATCCAGCTGCCGCTGCCCAACACTACAATGGCAGACAACAATGCAAACTAGACACAGACTGCACACAGCACAGCCAGTAATTTTTATACAGATGTGGCGTTACCAATAAAAAAACCTAAACAGCCTACTTACATAGCCCCCATGCTCCCCACAAAAAATTTTACAAATTGGATTGGGCAGTGGCCAATACAGATTTGAAAAAAATTTTTCATAATTACAATAACAAAGAAATCAAATGCACACACTTATTGATATTATCTTGGTCAAAAGCTCAAATTTTCTCACAGTCTATAAAGACAGTCCTGATCATTCATCACAGTGAAACTGCCGTTTCTTTTCTCAAAGTCTGAGCAGTAAAAGACAATGCACACGGAAGTAGTGGATTTCCATGCCGTCTTGAAGAAGTAGTGTTGTCCTTCCAACGGAAAGACAGTGCTGACTCTTGACATGCTGACAGGTAATGGGTCACAATGGAGCAAACCCACAGCAGAGTCATTCGAAGTTTTGAAGAGTATTGGTAGGTAAGTCATCACAGAGCAGACCCACTGGAATACTGGTAGAGATTGTGGTATTGGTGGGCCACCAGAGGTGCAGACCCACTGTAGTCCTTGTAGAGATAATGATATTGGTGGATCATCAGAGGTGCAGACCCACTGCAGTCCTTGTAGAAATAATGGTATTGATGGATCATCAAAGATGTAGACCCACTGTAGTCCTTGTAGAGATGGCCAGCAGCCATCTGTTGCAAATGTGCAGGTGCACAATCACCATCGAAGAGTCTTGCAGACAATATAGCAAGTCCATAACCACCACTTGTGCACTCACAAAGTTTTTGGAATTGTCCTTAGAACCAGCAATGCTGTTATCCAGTCCCTTGCAGAATTATTAACACACGTGCAAACACTAACAGTCCCAACTTCTCACATATTGTCCATATACTATGACCAACAGAAATGTGTGCAGTGAAATGTAACTCACAAGTTACTTAATTTGATGAACTGGTGCCAAGTAAAATTTTATAACATGAGAATACAATTACAAAGATACAGAAAACATCATTAAAACATAATAATACAGATAACATTTGTAGATAATAGGGGCTTTACAAAAGAATAGAAATAAACATATACATTAATGTTACAGGAATTATGAGATAAGTAAATACATAAAATATCAGAATAACTTTTGGAACATCAACTTTACACATGAGCATTAAAACAAAACAGAATAAATAATGTCTAAACACCTTTATGAAGAAAATAACATAGTATTTGAAAAATTCGACAACATAAATCTTATTAGCTAAACACATAAAGACAGGAAAAACACAAATACATAGTGGGATAACACAAGGAAATGACAGGGTTTCTTTTACTGCAGTATTTTGCAAACAAAACTTTCTTTACTTCTCGGAGATCTCCCTTCATTCGTCATTATTCCCAAAAAGTCCTATCTATACCTGCTTTCTGTACTTTTCTCGTATAGCCTCTCAGTCCATTTCTTCAAATTCATCGCAACTCATTCTCTTCTATAGTCTACCCCCTCTTAAGCTAACTTAAATCTACTGAGCTCAGATGCTAAACTAAGGGATGAGGCAATGCAGCAGCACAAAACAATGAACACAAACAGCAATGAAAAAAAAATGGAAATTTGCAAAGCAAGCTACAGTAAATCTAAATTACCAAGCAATTCAACATTACAACTAATATGAGCCAATGAGCAGCAACAATAAAAATAAAACTGGCTTAGCAGAGTAATACAAATTAAAGTTCAGTAGCACTATGCCTGGCAAACAGCAGCTTATATCTAAACATGACATAGCTCAAGCAGAAAAAATAGTACACTAAAGATAACAATGCAGATAAGGGAAATGTATAATCACATCTTAATCTCTAAGTAATTAAAGTGGTGCACCACAACAACTTATTGTAAAAGAAATATTACCATGTACTTGAAAAGAATATTATGTATGCAGTTACTGTTACTAGTCCCTTCTTATTGTTCTTTCCTTTCCGAGTGCTCCTTTTTTGAAGAATGTGGATCACAAAATTATTATTTAATAGATCTGTTGACAGAAAGTGTTCACATTAGCAAATGCATTTAATTTTATTTTATGAAACCAATGCTGCAACACAGCTGGAAAACAGATGTCAAATGAAATAAGCAATTACGCAAACCAAAGCATAAAAACATCATTCAATAGCTATGTGGCATTTCGTAAGTCAGTAGCTCTCAACTCTCGTACAAAGACACTTGTCATTATCAGGTTTGCAGATGTAAGAATATTTCCGAGGATAATGGCCGCCCCTTTCTTTTTTCTACCTGTGCCGCTGAAAGGCTAATGGCTTTTTTTCGGGTGGCTGTCGCCCAGGTGGGTGCCCGCGACGCATTACATGCAGGTGGTCACTTAACTTTCTTACGGAAATATTTACGACAGCAGTTTCCGCTACAGTGACAGTCTCACATAAAAATATTTCACAGGTCAAGAATTAGCGTTGCAAATCTGTAGAAAGAAAATCCCATAAATATAAGTGTCCAAATAAAATATTCGTAGGCATTGTGATACAGTCATGCATTTACGCACATTTCATAACTCTTAAAGCACGATTCTTGGTTTCCAACATACTTCTTATTCCTCATATACGGTAGCATCATCTTATTGATCATAAACATATCTCAACAGCATAGTACACATCGTCGTCGTAATAATAACATCATAACACCTCAGTCAAATCTCAAAAACGTCGTAGCTTTCTGCAATAATTTCAAAACCTAAAAAAAATTCTCTGCTCATTTCAATAGTGTCATCTACCTCAAACGTACTTTAAAATCATGCTCCCTTACCAAATATATCATTCAAAGCTCTCATAGTATCACAATGGTTCCGAAAAAATATGAGCATTTCACAAAGTACAGACAAAATACAATTTCATAAGTGTGAAGTTATCCAACTGTGTAATTGCGTAAACATCTGTCATTGATGTAATAAAAAAAGTTTATCTCTCAGTTACATGATCAGATAGCTGTGTAATTTGTGTGTTAGAGAAATATGGTACCGATGTGTAAAGCTGTATAAGCAAATACCATATTAGCTAGGGTTCCTTGTGGTTGCCACACACATGGTACACAAAGTAAGCGTGTACCCCCCTGAGGATTAATGTAATTATACCCTCAGGTGTTACAGATTACAGCAATGGAATGAAATGTATCACGGAAAACTTTCTTTGTAATTCAAAAATCTTTAAAAATAAATTTTTTAAGTACAAAATTAATCACCGAAATGCGTGTCCTGTAGCGCTAAATGTGCATCTTGTTGTAAGATAATCTCTGTGGAAGTGTCGTAGTTATTTTCCTCCGAAAGCTAAGTTCTGCAGAAGCCAACGTACTTACCTCATGATAAACAAAAGTGAAATGCTTTGCGTAGAGATATCTTAGTTATTACGCTTATTGTTGTGATGATGAAAGTACTGTGCTGTAACGTATTGTTGTGCTATGGAAAAGGCTGTCTCCTTGTAGCTATACCACAAAAGTTACTAATGAAACATGTTTTGATTTCCAGAAGAATTCAGAAAAACTGTGCAGATATAAAACAGATACACCGCAAAAGCAACATTGTAAATTGTCACTCATTAGTAGCGTCGTGATAACACCGTGTAGTTGTCACTTAAACTAACCACTGTGTCGTCTGTTCACTATAACAATGCATTCGTAATTTCTGTTTAAAAATGTTCCCTAGGTTCTAGACTGGATATTTAACTTCAAACATTGTTGCATGTTAACAGTTTCTTAAGTCTGACAAAGCATACTAGAAATGTGAAGTGAAAAGTTTTATGGCAAAGACAAAGTTAAAAAGCAGATTATCTTTCAATAAACGGTTTTACATGTGAAATGTGGTGTAAACCTTTACTCTTCCTAGTACGCAGAGTTTCAACTTCAACGCAATTATCATGTGGTATACGTCGGATTCTGTAAGGTCCATTGTAAACTAGAAAGAATTTGTGACTCAGGTGTTTCTTCTTATGTGACAATGAATGAGCTTTAATGAGAACTTTCTGACCAGTATACAATTTCTTTGCATTTGCTTTACCGTGTAGTTTTCTCCTTTTGTCTGCTGCAGATTTTATATTTTTAAGAGCCAAATCAATTATGTCTTTGTGTCGAAGTTTACGTGTATTCGGGAAAGGTACAAGCTCTCTGATTCTGTTCGGTGGTTCTTCATTCTTCAGTACAAGAATAGGTGGTAAAGCAGTGGAATCATGAGGCATTTCATTCAGCACATTTTGAAATAAGTGTAAATATCTGTCCCAATGCTGATGCTTTCTGTGACAATAAAGTCTGCAAAGCTTATTGATTTCTTTCATAATCCTTTCAGACGGGTTGCAATGTGGTGAGTACAATGAAATAAAAACAGGTTTGATTTTATGATTCCGAAGCGTGCGTGACCAAACAGCAGATCTAAATTGCGGTCCGTTATCTGAAATGACTTTAGCAACGTGGCCAACTTCACGTAAGAAATTTTTAACAAAGGCGTTGGATACAGATCGTCCAGTGGCTTTACGTAACGGAGTGAAAGAAACAAATTTTGAAGTAAGTTCAACAGCGACTAGAACGTACGAAAATCCATTAGATGTTCTGACAAGGGGTCCCAAGAGAACAACAGCAGCAAATTCTTTTAATTTAGAAGGAATAATAGGAAACAACGGAGCACGATGTGAGATAGTAGATGGTTTCGCCTTTTGACAAAGTTTACAAATAGACAAGACTCTTCGAATTCGCTTTTCCATATTGTTAAAATAACAAGTCGTTCGAAGAATATGATAACATTTTCGTGGACCAAAATGTGCGTAGCTGAAATGAATGTACCAAATGAGCTTATTAACAAAATCGTCTGGAATGCAAAGTACCCATAGCTTGTCATCAACAGTGCAGCGTTTGAAGAGTATGTTGTTTCTAACCAGGTAATAATGCCGAATCTGAGAGTATGTCTTTTCATGCCATTTACTTTTGATGTCTTTCCAAATCGGATCTTTATCTTGTTCATGAGCAATGTCCTTTAAAGATGTGGTGATGAAGTTTTCAAAGGCGACTTTCTGAATGTAAAGAATACTGAAATTTTTCTCGAGGTTGCCTTCTGTGTTACTTTTCTCAAGCCCAGCCGGTGCGCGTGACAGCGCGTCCGCAACAATGTTCTCCTTGCCGGGAATGTAGACTATTGTAAAGTGGAATTCTTGCAGAAACAGTGCCCAACGTTTTAACCTGTCATGATTTAATTTTGAAGACATAAGAAATTGTAATGCACGATGATCACTGTATACTTTTACGTGCTTACCAGAAAGAAAGAAACGGAATTTGTTAAATGCCCAAACGATAGCTAAAGCTTCTAATTCAGTAACGGAATAATTTTTTTCAGATTTTGTTAGCATTCGGCTAGCAAAAGCAATGGTTTTCTGAATGGTAGTGTCATTTTCTATGGCTTCTTGAAATAAATGGGCACCAAGACCGACTTTAGAAGAATCCGTGCTAAGGCAGAAATCTTGTGACAGATCTGGATGAGCTAGGATTGGCGCGTGAAGTAACGCTTCTTTCAAAGAATTGAATTCCAATTGTGCTTGTTCGTCCCAGTTCCAAATAGTATTTTTCCAGTGAGAGAACAAAGTTTTGGTGTAACAAGAATTTGCATATTCAGAAAACGACGGTAAAAATTTACGAGACCTAGAAAGCTGCGGACTTGTCTTTTTGTGGATGGAACTGGAATGGCTCTGATTGCTTCTAACTTTTCAGGATCCGGCTGAATCCCTTCAGAAGAAATAATATGTCCCAAAAACTTCACCTTTGTCCTACCGAATTCAGACTTTTCCAAGTTAACTGTAATTCCAGATTCTGCAAAAATACGTAGCAAACTGTTGAGAATGCGATTATGTTGTTCCCATGAAGCTTCTGCTATCAGAATATCGTCCACATATAAGGTGATGTGACGTTTTAAGAACTCAGGTAATATGGAATTTAACCCACGAATGAATGCTGCTGAAGAAATGTTCAAACCAAAAGGAAGTTTCCGAAACTGGTAACAAACGCCGAAACAAAGGAAAGCTGTGTATTTTCTACATTCTGGATGAAGTTCGATCTGATAAAAGCTGGATCTGAGATCAATGGAAGACAACACTTTTACACCATTAAAATTTTGAAGAAGTTCTTCCATCGCCTGCGGCCTGTCTGTTTCAGGAATGATGATAGTATTGATTTGTCTCGAATCTAAAACAAGCCTGATCGATCCATTTTTCTTCTCAACAACATGTAATGGGTTGTTGTATGAGCTTACTGCAGGCTCAATAATGCCCTCATTAAGCATAGATTGTATTTCTGTTCTAACACGGTCCCTATAATGCGCCGGAATTACGTATGGTCTAACACAAAATTTAGTATGTTCACGAACACGAAATTGGTATTGAAATCCCTTGATTGTTCCTGTTTTGTGAGTAAAAACTGTGGAATGTGCTTGTAAAATCTCAAAAAGGTCCTCCCTATCAGTGTCATTACAATTCTCAATTGTTTGAATTTTATTCTGAATTAACTCATTAATCTCAAATATGCCGTCGATGTCATCCCTGTCAGTACTTGCAGAGTGATTGTTAGTGTCTAGTTCCGTAGAAAATTCCGAACTGTTGTCTAACAGAACGTAAAGCCGATTAATTTCCTCATCATGGTTTGAGAGCCAGTCTTCAAATTTCAAAGCTATTGACTTACCTTCTTTCTCTAAACTTATTTCAGCATCGTGAAAGTTTAAGATTGCTTTGAATTCATTCAAAAAGTCTACTCCCAATAGAATTTCCGTCGACAATAATGGAACAATAAGAAAGTTCGTAGAGAAGCTGTGGCTTTGACAAAAGAATTCTAAGTTGGTTTGTTGGCGTACATCTACACTTTTTCCAAAGATTGCACCTTGTAATTTAATCTTACGTAACGGAAGTGTGGGGCAATCGTTCGATTTGTTGCATTTGCTAAAGGCTGTTTCACTAATTACTGAGATGGGACTGCCAGACTCAAGTACTGCCGTAAATTTTACGTCATTTACAGTAATGTGAATCACAGGATATGCAATGTTGTTAAGTTTTACGTCGTGTTCCTGGAGTAAGATGTCCCTAATGTCTTCCATTTTTACGTAATTACTAGCTACGGCAGCTGCGTCATCAGTTTCATAAATACGTTTTGTTGCTGCCAGCGGTGTGAGTCATTGCCTATTGTCTCTTTGTTGGCGCGCGTCGTTATTGGGATTTGGAGACCTAACTTCTACAAATTCACCGTGACGAGAGGGCCCTGCTCTGTTTGAATCCCGCCAGTTCTGATGCAATTCGGGTCTGTCGTTACGATCACATCGTCTGTCGTCATGTCGGTAGATTCCATAGTTTCTTTCTTGTCGGTCACATGGTGGAGAATTTCTCCCTGAATCGTAACTGCGCGCTGGTCCGTTGCGTCTAAAGTTATTCTGTCTCCCTTGATAGTATTTATTTTGGTTCCCATATTGTCTGTTTATCTTATTGTCTCTGTGATAGTCATTACCACGGAGAGGTGATCTTTCCCTGTAGTTATTACTACTCTGCCAACGGTTGTCATACGGGTGGTGTCTGTTTTGGTCACGATTTGTGTTGTGAGAATAGCCTTGTCGTGTCAAGTTATTACTTCTTTCATCGTGGAATTGCGACGGATGTGACCTGTAATTGTTGTGTTCCTGGTTTCGCGTTCCGCGATTGTCAGTGTCAATTTCTAATTCTTGTAAGAGTCCCTGAAATGCTTCAATGTCGTCTTTGCAACGTCCTGCCAAAATAATATGTCGTAAATGTTCAGGCAGTTTGATTAAGCAAATGCGGATGAGTTCTGACGGGCTGTATGGGTTTGAAAGATACTGATTCTTATGCAACATGTCTTCAAAATATTTCATAAGACTGGAAAATTCAGATTGTTCGAAACGTTTCATCATTATGATGCTATGTTTTACTCGGTCTTGTGTGGCTTGAGACCAATATGCTGAGAGGAAGGCATGGTAAAACTCTCCTTCACTGTGGCAATCGTGAATTACCGATCGCATTCTTACAGCTGGTTCATTCTCCAAGTAGCCACACATAAATTCTAATCTGTGTTCTAACGACCAGTTGGGAGGAAAACAATGCGAGAATTGATGGAGCCATCCTTGTGGATGAATGTCGTTGCCAGAATTCTTAAATGTTTTGAATTTACGTGTAGTAATGAACAGCTTATAGTCAAAATCATCATGTCGGCGAGTCGCATATCGGTCATTGTTAGGTCGTGTCGGCCGTTCCATCTCAAAATTCGGTGCACATTGCCAATTTCTTTCATAACTTCCGAAATGCCCTGTGTTATTATTTTGTGGCTGTTCCGTATTTCTGTGTCCCTCTTCCCGTATTGGGGCGCGAGTATCCTCTGAAATACGTAATTCTTGTATTACCTGTGTCAGCTGATCTTGTACTTCCCGGATTTCTCTTTTGTACTGTGTATTGATTTGATTTTGATTCTGTTTGAATTTTCTAATTTGTTCATACTCTTCTGTGTCAGTGAAGGCTACAGGTCTTGTGTCATTCAGATCATCATCTACCTTTGTAGATAAGTTAGTGACCTGATCCGAAAGTTCGGCTACTTTCTCCGATAGTGAACACATTTCCTCAGTGTGTTTTTCTGAACCAAGTTTCAGAGTGTCCATTTGTGTTGAAATCGAATCTACTGTGTCCTTTAAGTTTTCCTGAGTTTTTGCAAGTTGTGTAACCGAATCGGTAGATGCAACTGAGTCAATTTTAGCCCACAAGGTCTCATGATTTTCATGAACAATGGTTTGCAGTTCTTTTATGGCTGCTTCGTGATTCTGTAATGCATTTTCATGCCGCGAAAAAATAGGTTGAAAATGCTCACAAATTTGTGTTTTTACGTCATTACAGACTTTTTGACATTTCGATTCAATGTTATGTAACTCAGTAGTTAAATCTTCACGTGTTTGTTCAAGTGTTTGTTCCAATGAGTCTAACTTTTTAAGATTTTGTTCCACTGTGTCTAACTTTTGAAGCTTTTGCTGTGTTCGTCTCTGATTTTGTTCCATTGTGTCTAACTGTTGCTGTGTTTGTCTCTGATTTTGTTCCATTTGTTGCATTAATTGCAATAATAATGTATTAGTGTCTGGAATCTGTTTCTCTACGCTTTTCGGCAGTGCATTTGCACCGGCAACATTCACATTTTGACAAGCAGAAAATGTGTCTTGACTTATTTGAGAAAACGGTGATGACCCAAAACCTGAATCTACAGTATTTGCGAAATTGTGTCCTGTCATTTCGGATTCCTGAGGCGAGCTGTTGCCGACCGATTGATCGATAATGCTTCCCTGTTCACTACCTGTTTCACTGTCTACACCATTGTTTGCAGCCCGCTCCATTTCCCTATGCACAATTACCAAATTACTACTTTGAACATCAGTTAATTCTTTACTCGGTGGCGCTAACACACTGCTTTCATTTTCACTGTCATTTCTCAGTTTACTTTGGAGCCTAGTATTACGTTTTTCACACGCCGTTATTGTCACAGTATTTCACACGACAACACAGAAAAACACAATTTGAAGATCAAAAATAAGAGAACACATTAACATAGCACTGAAAGTAATATCTAGTTAATTGCAGCTGCGAAATACTTGGTGCAAATCTACATGCATGCCACAACTGTTTTACTGTACAACAATGAAAGACTGCAACTACAAAGGAGATTTTCTCTACAATTACGCGCTAGCAATAAACAAAATCTACACTAATTACACAAACTACAACAAAAAATCTGAAGATTCCAGTGAGGTATCCTCGGCTAAGGGTCGACATATGAAACGTCCCCTTTGAACAATTTATACAAGACTGTGCTTAACCTGACACACAATATTTTGTTAGCGCAACGCAATCTGACTTTCAAAATTCCCTACAAAAGAATGGCCCTGACTAACATTAAACTATACCTTTCACAAATCACTTACCTCACAAAAATCTTCGCTGCTCAAGCTACTGCAATACAGCGAGCGCCACTACTGCCAGCTAAATAAAAGATTCAAACTATGGAAGGCACTAACTACTGATAGGGATAGTTAGCAAATGAAAGATATTAATAGCGAACAAACAATGTATTTACCTTGATATCATCATATATAAATATAGCAGTTCATGACAAATTTCAAAACTCCGCCATCTCTCTCCCCACATCCACCACTGCTGGCGGCTCACCTCCAACTGCGCAACGCTACGCGCTGTTCACATCCAGCTGCCGCTGCCCAACACTACAATGGCAGACAACAATGCAAACTAGACACAGACTGCACACAGCACAGCCAGTAATTTTTATACAGAGGTGGCGTTACCAATAAAAAAACCTAAACAGCCTACTTACACATATATGCGGGTATTTATGCAGTAGCTCTACGTAAGCAACGTACTGCTGTTGCAAATTAAATTTTATTCTATGTTCTTCCACATATAAAGCTTTCAGTAAGGTGTGCTGGGGAAATAAAACCAAAGACTGTCACCTGCTGATCTCCGAAACACGACATGGCAAACAAACTTGCTTTTTTTTTAAGTTGGTAGTTTACGCAGTGTTTTCGTTCTTTTTAAAACGGATATATTATCTGTTAATTTCAAGAATACGGCTTGGGTCTCGGATCGCTTTGTGTAAAATATGCGAAACTGATTCAACTTTTACGTCGTGTCATTCTTAGTTGCGTATAATATTACGTGCTGATAATTTTTATGTTGGGACCATCAGATTACAAAGGACAAAACATAAAAACGAGTGTTTAGTTCCTAGTGCTGTGAAGTCTGAAAACAAAATTTCAGGTGGCAGTTGTAAGAAGAACAGCGATGACAAAGGAACGAAAACACATGTAGACCAATATCCACGAAATCTGCCACTGAAGATGTCTTGCAAAGAATAAAGGCGAAATGCGCGTTTCATTTAGTTGTCATTAGACCGTCCGAACATAAAAATTATCAGCATGCGGTAGTATGAGACAATGCATTCGAAATTGTTTATCGTCGTTAATGTTTAAATATTAGAGTGTCACGGAGTGTAGCCCAAACAGATGTTTTCAGTGTCACTGTATGTAAGAGCTACAGTGTGAAGTTCGCGTAAGAATACCAGTTTAACGCAGACAGGTATTTTTAATACCAGAACGCATAAGGATTGCCATGCGAAGTGATCATATTCACATTTTCAGCTTACGCAGCGGGTAGGCCCGCTCAGCGATTTTTAGCGCGCTCGCAAAATGCAATGGCGGCGGTAGCAACGGCGAGGGTGTTGCATTTTTGCTGGGAAGTTTGGCCAGCCGGTTCAATGTCCGGCCTTTACTGCTGTTAGGCGGCGGGAGCCGAGCGGTGCCGAGGTGCGCCGAACGCAGCCGGGTCAACGGCCGCCGCCAACACACTTCCGCATCAGACGGCGGCAAGACTCAGCCGTCTGCGGCCCGTGCCGTGGCGCCAAACCCGCACTCGCGCGCACTCTATTCCAGGCCCTTTTGCAGATAAGCTGCTGCCTTACCAAATTGGAGATACCATCTCAAACCGCTCGCGTACCATACTGTTATTTATACTTCACCGGCATAGCGGGGAGATTCTCCGAGAATCCATTCAACAGTGTACACCGCAAGCCATAAATGACGTAGAAAAATGGCTCTGAGCACTATGAGACTTAACTACTGAGGGTATCAGTCCCCTAGAACATAGAACTACTTAATCCTAGCTAACCTAAGGATATCACACACATCCATGCCCGAGGCAGGATTCGAACCTGCGACCATAGCGGTCGCGCGGTTCCAGACTATAGCGCCTAGAACCGCTCGGCCACCCCGGCCGGCCATAACGTAGAAAAGGGTACGTCATACAAATATTATAGACTTTCCTTCTTATCGGCGGCCGATGTGGCCGAGCGGTTCTTCGCGCTACAGTCTGGAACCGCGCGACGCTGCGGTCGCAGGTTCGAATCCTGCCTCGGGCATGGATGTGTGTGATGTCCTTAGGTTAGTTAGGTTTAAGTAGTTCTAAGTTCTAGGGGACTGATACCCTCAGAAGTTAACTCCCATAGTGCTCAGAGCCATTTGAACCATTCCTTCTTGTTCTATTTGCGTATAGAACGAGAGATAAATGACATTATAAATGCCTCTGTACGTACCTGAGCCTTTCTTATCCTATTCTCATGATTATTACGCGAGAGATATAGAGCGTCCATAGTTAAAAGTTCCTGTTTCAAAACGCTGCAGAAAGAGAACTACTGCTCAGAATGACATCAAATTTGAACAGCATTTTATTGGCATAGGGAGAAACCTCACGGAAAAAAAATTAACGAAAATTTTACCAATAGATGGTGCTGTAAGCTTCTTAAAGTAAATGGGTTGGTTGGTTGATTCGGGGGAGGAGACCAAACAGCGAAGCCATCGGTCCCATCGGATTAGGGAAGGACGGGGAAGGAATCCGGCTGTGCCCTTTCAAAGGAACCATTCCGGCATTGGTCAGAAGCAATTTAGGGAAATCAGAAAAAACTTAAATCAGGATGGGCGGACGCGGGTTAGAACCACCGTCCTCCCGAAAGCAAGTCCAGTATACTAACCACTGTGCCACGTAAATGGGATCGGCTGCAAATGACATATGGATCGCAAAACGATGGCAATGGTTTGAGTTGCACTTTACACCCACAGTTTATCTCACGGACTTCTTGTAAATTCTGCCATTTTCAGAAGCATTCCGTGTTTCCAGAACCGTTCCAACAAATATCAGTCTTGCATTCGCGTTCCCTAAAACTGATTTTACGTGATCGTCCACTCCTATACCGCTCCTTACTCCTAAAATACTTGTACAATGTGACATGCTGAAAATGTTCACTACTTATCTTGTATTCATTTACTATAGGGGTCTTTCTCTTTGTTATAGGCTTTATCTTACATTCATCCACATTTAATGAGAATTGTCATTACTTACATAAAGCAGAAATTTTGTCATGTTTTCCTGCAGTTCCTTATGATCATCTAATGACGATACCATTCTGTACACAATACATCGTCAGATAACAATCTTATACTGCTGCTGATGCTGCGTTATAAATAAAATGTCACATCAACCGTCTATGTATGAAATTTTAATTTACTATGCGACCAGTTTCGGCGTTTCACTACGCGATCTTCAGGCCCCCTGCCCGAAGGATCCAACCTCATGTGCAACTAAATAGGGACCATTATTAAGTAAGTGGTACCCTGCTATCCATAGGTTACTTTTTTCGATTGCGCATGGCGCTAGGTTTTTCTTGCGTGTCGGGCAGGGGGGCTTGAAGATACAGTAGTGAAATGCCGAAACTGCTAGTATAAGTAAAATAAAATTTGAAAAATAAACGGCTGAATGTGTTTTTGATTTGGAGTTTCATACTGAAAAGACGAAGTCCTTGAACCGTCCTGTATAAACATGGACTTATAGGTGCCCGAGAAATCGTTTATGTATAAGCGGCAATCAACTGGAAAAGAGACAGATGGAAAAAAGTAAGGAAACTGTTTATTATTTCAATAGTATTCTCTAGAACTGTTAATACATTTATCCCACTGTGAGACAAGACGGTCATTGCGTTCATGGAAAAACGTGTGCGGTTCTACCCAGGAGTCCGAAGCAAATGGGCCGTTAACAGTGCCTTTCTCTAGGGCTCCAAAAATATGCGGATTGGAGACCGGGGCTATATGGAGGCTGTGAAAGGGGTCCCCAACGAAACTTCTGCATCCTAATCGAAACAACTTTGTCAACATGTGAGCCCGCCCAACCTTGCCAACTTTGCACATTCATTTCGGACGAAGAGGTACCTGTCCGCTGCTCGTGGTCTAGGCGTTGCTGCCTCTGGAACACTGGGATCCGGTTTCGATTCCCGGCCAGGTAGGGGATTTTCTCTGCCCGGGGACTAGGTGTTTGTGTTGTCCTCATCATTTCATCATCATCATCATTTGTGAGAGTGACTAGTTCGGATTGTGAAAAGAAAATGGACTGTGTAAAAATTGGGACTTTGTACGGACGCTGATGACCGTGCAGTTGAGTGCCCCGCAAATGGTTCAAATGGCTCTGAGCACTATGGGACTTAACATCTGAGGTCATCAGTCCCCTAGACTTAGAACTGCTTAAACCTAACTAACCTAAGCACATCACGCACATCCATGCCCGAGGCAGGATTCGAACCCGCGACCGTAGCAGCCGCGTAGTTCCGGACTGAGGCGCCTAGAGCCGGGCGGAGTGGTCGAGCGCTACAGTATGGAACCGCGCGACCGCTACGGTCTCAGGTTCGAATCCTGCCTCGGGCATGGATGTGTGTGATGTCCTTAGGTTAGTTACGTTTATGTAGTTCTAAGTTCTAGGGGACTGATGACCTCAGAAGTTTAGTCCCATAGTGCTCAGAGCCATTTGAACCATTTTGAGGCGCCTAGAACCGCTCGACCACAGCGGCCAGCAGAGCCATGCAAACCAAAAATCATCGAAGAGGTGCCTGGGGATAATCACGATTCTATAGGCAACTGGAAGCATTTTTCCATGAACGTATTGATCGTCCTGTCTCACAGCGCAACAAATGTATTTACAGTTATGGCGATTACTTTTGAAATAATAAACAGTTTACTTATTTTTTCCATCGATCACTTTTGCATTTGACTGCCCCTTGTATAACGAGAACCTTAGAGATCACACTATCCTTCCTTTTGGTGCATCTTATATTACTTTGTCATGAACAAGATGTGTTATCATTTCTGTTCACTTTAACATGGATGGAAAACAGTGCCACTGTAATTGTAAATAGTTGTTCAGTCGATAGCCTGTATAACAAATTCTCTGTCTGGCGCTGTTCTATTACTCAAATTATCTGCCTTTTACTTTTATGAACATTCGTACCTGATATAGATCTAAATAAAATATAGTGAGTTACTCGTTTTTTCTCTTTTTGTGGTCCTCCGTTCACAGTCGCCAATTTGCTGCAATATCTAGGAAATACCGAATTTAAAAATTCTTAATTTTGACCAAACGCTTTTCACCTTACCCCAAAGATTCTAAAGTAACCACTGTAGCAATTACTACTTCGTTAGAAATAATGATGCGTAAGAACTATTTTTGATCTTTCTTGACAAAGCTGTAAACAAAATAATAATTTTTACGGTTGTAACTGATGAGGATTTGGACTAAATTCTAGAATGGGAACAGTGTAGTGTGCTTTTTCTCTATGGTACACTCGTTGGTAGCACTTCTGCTTCGCGTATTCAGTGGGAGGACTGTTTTAATAGGAGGCAAGCTATTTTGAAGACCGGAATTGAAACCATTAGATAGCATTCTCAGATTATTCGTGATTGTTGCCGCCACAGTGTCCATGTGCGTTTTCTACTTTTTTTGCACTGATTGTTGTGTTGACAGAATGCTGTATAGCATAGCCCGAGGTCAAAGTAGGATTGATAGACGGTGGGTAAGTTATGAGTTAGCAAAGGCAGGGGCTGTGCTGCCATGACAGGAAACTATTCTTAAAATGAAATGAGTGGTGTCAGTCAAATCTGCAGCAAAGCCCTATGGTTTCAAAACTGGGCGCCCTGGACACCCCGGTTGTACTTCAGGGGAGCCGCAGGAATATTTTAATAGCAGACACAATTTATCATTTGCACACAATAAGGGATACAAATAGGATGAATAGAGATCCGTTGATTTGTTTTGGCGATCCCTTGTAAGGTATACATGCCATGGCAGTTTTGATAGTGCGAAAATTAACGTGGTACAGGAAAAGAGATTATCGGTATCTTACTTCAGTTCAAGGTTTGAGATGTCGTGTAGTGAACAACAACTTTTCGCATCTCTTTAATTATATCAACGATAGCTCTGTTCAGGAAATTGTTTAATTAATTACTGTATTTATAAACTAACCTAACAGAATCAACTGCGCACTTCAACTGCGATAGATAGAGCAGTGTTTTGATATGGGGGAAAATTACATTACATTAAGGGCGCAGGGAAAACGAAATAAAATAAAAAGGAGGCTACTGTGCGGTAAGAGGCTTATATTATGCACAGAGATGATAGTTCGAGTGTGAACTGTTGACGGCAATGAAAATCATGTTAGACAAAACTCGGCTACATTTACTGAATAACTGCTGTAGTGATTTCGGCTGTATATCGCGTGCCACAAAGCTATTTTTATTGTCGTGGCGAATATCTCGCAGTCTTTTCCGATTACTTTCGGTGATGTTTCGAACACATAGCGTATTTCTCGGTTATGTATTGATGTCAAATTTCAACCTATTTACTCCAACTCACTGAAGGACGTTGTCTGACTGATGCGCTCTTATTGGGTACTTACATCCACCTGTTGAGACGCAACCTTGCGTTCACGTCACACCTCACGTCCAGCGCTGCCAACATTGCTCCGCGGAAAACGTAACTACCACCATTGCCCCTTTAATAGATACTTGCCGATGACTGAAATAAAATGAAACGCTCTGGGTCAGAACAATGAATTGTTATAGATCCAAAGGGCAGCATAACGAAGATACTATTGTGACAACGCCGTTGTCAGTGTACTTCCTGCCAAAAACAGAGTTCCGAGTTCGAGCCCCGTTTCGGCACACAGATCTAGCGTGTGACAAATTTTCATCGCAGCGTACGCTCCGCTGATGTTTTTCACTGTTTGTCGTAACATTGCATCCGATGTGTATTAAAGTGTATGAAGTGTATTGAAATTGTGGTTTCTCACGTGAAAATTGTATTCTAATCGTTTTAATTCTGGTAATCAATATAAATGTATTACAGAAAGCAAAACTAATAGTTATCAGTCATTGTTCCTCAACAGATTAATATAATGATATTCCAAGATTACTCTGTATTGATTTCGGGACTCCAGCCGTTCGACTTTTAAGTCTACTATGTGAAATATAGCCAGATGAATGGCGTACAGCTCCGCGATTATTATCCACGCTTCAGTAGCCAACAGAAATGATTGTTGACTCCCTGTCTGATCATCAAAAAATTCAGCTCTCGCAGAAACATACATTGTGGAACAATCTGTGTTCAATCTGTACCCGTCGTGCCAGTTACCGTTCAATTTCGACAGTGTAGAAGCTTCCAGTTCACTCGGGGTTACGGATGTTTTAGATATGTGACCGTCATATCATATATATCTTTAAGGTGTATTGAGCAAATTACGGTCCAGTTATACTTTCTTTGCCATACCCGATGCAACTCCCGCTTAGATTGAACAATCGTCGTCCAGTGTAATATATTGAATTCTATCAGCCAAAAATTCGTTGAGACAATCATATATCCGAGAAGATTATCAGTCAATATTATGGTGTAGTGCAAGGCACATTTATGAAATCTGGAAAGACGAGATCTACCTGTTCCTCAGCGTATAATATTTTCAAGATATCGTATCTGAAAGGAGAGAGCTGTTTTCCACAACTGCGGAGTAAATAAAACATGGCCGTGAAACCTTTAGAGTGTCCTTCCTGTTCTCGCAACCTCGCGGCTTCGGTTCCCGGGCTGTTTACACAGGCGGGAGGAATCGCTTATTCAGCAGAGAAACCCCATTTGAGGCTTTGCCCTTTCTGGGAACCGTCCGCTGCCACAAGCATAGCTTCTTTCGAGACTATGTGGATGCTGCAGACGGACATACGGAATACAATGGATTCTGGATGTGTTGAACGTAGAAAGAATCCGACATGCTTGCACGTTGTTGCTTCAAGACTTAAGACTTGGGCATGTGAACAACCTTTTCGTCATTTTGTTAACTGGTAGTTCTTCCCACGTTTCGTAACGGCATCTGCAGAAGAACTCCTCAGAAGTAAGACGAAAAGTTCGAAAACATACCAATTCTTGACAATGGAGTGTACACGTAGTATTTTACTCGTATTTGCGGTGAGAGAAACATAGAACTCCACGAGTTGTGAACGAAAAAATAAGAACGAAAATTATAGTTTAAAGCCCCGTCGACTATGAGATCTTTAGAAACGGAACATCACCTAGCAGTGGTGCGTGAAATCGGCGGCAGCAAAGGATAAACATTTTAACTGTTCAAATGGCTCTGAGCACTATGGGACTTAACATCTTAGGTCATCAGTCCTCTAGAACTTAGAACTACTTAAACCTAACTAACCTAAAGATATCACACACATCCATGCCCGAGGCAGGATTCGAACCTGCGACCGTAGCAGTAGCGCGGTTCCGGATTGAAGCGCCTAGAACTCTCGGCCACCGCGGCCGACTTTTAACTGTTCTATGTAAGTGAATGATGTGAGCATAGAATACCAATGGTGAACTTGCCTTCGTACTTGAGGTCACTAACGCACACTAGTTGGATGCCGCTCGACTTAGAGACACCCAGTTCGTATTCAAGAGCACTCCGTCTTCAGGTCACGAGTGGCCTACCGGGGCCATCCGACCGCCGTGTCATCCTCAGTGGAGGATGCGGATAGGAGGGGCGTGGGGTCAGCACACCGCTCTCCCAGTCGTTACGATGGTATTCTTGACCGAAGCCGCTACTATTCGGTTGAGTAGCTCCTCAATTGGCATCACGAGGCTGAGTGCACCCAGAAAAATGGCAACAGCGCATGGCGGCTGGATTGTCACCCATCCAAGTTGTGGCCACGTCCAACAGCGCTTAACCTCGGTGATCTCACGGGAACCGGTGTATCCACTAAGGCAAGGCCGGTGCCCTCGTATTCAAGAGACAGAGAGAAATTACATTTCTCGTCCAAGCAGGATTAAAACGCAGACTTCTCCTTCGAAGAGATACTTAGTTGCTTGGTTTCATTCGAGAGGAGAAAGATACGTGGTGGCAAATGTTCTATTATCTCTACTTGCTCTCATTTTCATCAACGAAGCCATTACGGTATTGTTGTTTGCAGGCACTCTTCACACTTATTCAGAACAGGTACATTTATGACATAACTATCACAGTCAACGAAGGGTGGGTTCAACGTGCTTGAGGAAGAAAATTGTTTCCAATTTTGCCTTCAATAATGCCGTATTACTTAACTTTATTTTTTTTTTTTTTTACGATGGGAGCAGGAAGAATGTGAGGCATGCGGCAAGCTCATTGCAGACTCTCAAATAGCACCAAGAGTGATGCTGTGGTCAACGTACCCACTTGTTTGTGCCCGTACTCCACAAAAGACACCTAGAGGGACCCACAACATTTACTCACCATCTGAGTTACAAATAATGGTATACACATTACTTTCTTACGCAAAGGGGTATCAGCAGCTGCACGCAAAATGCACTTTCCCGAGAAATTTACATTTTCGAATGGACTGAGCATTGTTATTGAGTGGCATCAGTAAGCTCCATAATTTTACGGGTGAAATCTGCAGCCGATCGTTTCTACATAGAAGGAACGTGTGATATTAACTGACATTGAGGGAACTTTTGCATTCGGGATCATTAATGCACTCCAGTACGCTGGCGTTCGGCTGAGAAGTAGACGCTAGAGTGACAGTATTGGAAGCAACTTTCATCATCCATATTTTTCCAGAAAGAAGAAGAGAGCTTCGGGCGTATAATATCCTGTATTAAATACTAAGCCTGACAACAGTGTCTCCTGACATGAAGGTAGGTTACACTGTTTACTGGTATCCGTCAGTCGAACAGGCATAAATTCGTAGGATTCGAGAAGAACGGGGTACAACCTAACATTGGATTTTACGCTTTCTATGAACTCTTACCCATCTTCATCAAGGAAGAGTTTCTCTGGAAAAAAAAACACAGATCATTTACAGATGTTCCAAATCAACAATGCCGTATGACGTTACTCTCACTTTTTAGCTCCAGTAACCAGAGTTTCTTGTGAGCACACGCTCCGCATACCACAACCTTTACTAAAGGCTAAGAGTGTGTAGCAGTTACTGTATGGTCTCTAACAGGCGCAGTGGCACACTCTCGAAATGGTAGGGGACCCCTGTGTTAGAAGGACTCATTAAGATCTACGAAGTGAGCCAATAACACGAACTGCGAAGGCGGATGTAGACTTGGATCCAGCTGTGGATGACCAGCATACCACTTGTGCAGGACCAAAAGCAGCGCTGCGATGCGCTGACGGAAATACACAACGTGGCGCTGCAGAAGAAACTTCATGTTCGCACAAGACAGCCCTGCTGCCGACAAACAGTAAACATGCGGAGGTGGAGAAGAAAACAGTTACCCCTCCACGTCAACAGCTCCTGTACCATTACGTAAGCGTGAGTCGTCCCAAACCATTTAACACCTCATAGAGGAACGGCGCTAGCCGCCATCACATCGCTCTACTTCAGAATTCACTTTCACATCGAGCATAACCAATAATAAATCTAGCGGTTTGCTGTTAAGTCAACCAGCTACGATGACAGAGAAAACTAAGCAGTCGCCAGCAAGTGGGAACGCCATCCGCGCGTGCTTGAATTAAGCGCTGTATCTACTTTGAGGTACGATGAGCACATTTAGATAAACTAAAAGCAACGAATAAAAATCTATCTTCATATGATAATAAGAATGCCGAGTTACTTCCGAAATTTCTGCTGCCACCGTTTCGTTAAAGTTCTTCCAGCAAGAGTGAGCGTTCATTGGGACGAGAATAGATCATGCCATGGTTTGAGAGGTTAATGGCAGAAGCTTGGAGCAGCGCAAGAATTCAGCTTATTGGGAATATCTATCAATACCTTTTACTCACCTGTTTCATATAATAACTACTCCGCCTCAAACCCTCTCACCCTGACACCCGATGTGGCACAAACAGACACACACACACACACACACACACACACACACACACACACACACACACAAATGCAAATTCATAGGCAAATCCTACGATTCTACGAAGTATTATTTACAAGTTCCTTAGCAGAAACATCAGAGACTACAGATAGCACTCGTCTCCGTAGTAAAGGTCGCTTACGTGCACTGGTACTGTGCACTCAGCTATAAGGCAGCTGGTGGTAATTCTAGTGCTGGAAGACATTTTTATTCGCAGTATTTGACCGACGAAAGCTGGTGTCACAAACTGCTCGATCACCAGGCATTTCCTGATGTCGTGAGGTAAGCCGAGCGTGGTGGCGCAATAGTTAACACACTGGACTCGCATTCGGGAGAATGATCCTTTTGACGGCCGAAGTGGCCGTGCGGTTAAAGGCGCTGCAGTCTGGAACCGCAAGACCGCTACGGTCGCAGGTTCGAATCCCGCCTCGGGCATGGATGTTTGTGATGTCCTTAGGTTAGGTAGGTTTAACTAGTTCTAAGTTCTAGGAGACTAATGACCTCAGAAGTTGAGTCCCATAGTGCTCAGAGCCACTTGATTTTGATCCTTTTGATCCGTATCAAGACATATACACCCCAGTCACCCATACTGCACTGATACACACCTGACACTTCGTAATAGATCCGGTTCCTGCATTGCACCACTCATTAACTGAATAGCAATTTACGGCTGTTAGCTGATGACACTGTGGTGTACGGAAGCCGTCGTCGTTGAGTGACTGTAGGAGTGTACGAGATAACTTAGACAGATTTCTAGTTGGTGTGATAAATGGTAACTTACTCTAAATGTAGAAAAATGTAAGTTAATACGGATCAATATGGAAAACAATCCTGTAACGTTCGAATACAGAATTATTAGTGTGCAGCTTGACACAGACACGTCTAGGCGTAACGTTGCAAAGCGATATGAGATGGAATAAAGGCTTCAGGTTAGTAGTAGGGAAGGCGAATGCTCGACTTCGTTTTATTGGCAGAATTTTAGGAAATAGTAGCTCATCCATAACGGAGACGGCGTATAGAACGCTAGTATAACCCATTTCTGAGTACTGTTCGAGTGTTTGGGATCCCCACCAGGTCGGATTAAAGCAAGACATCGCAGTAATTCAGAGGCCGGCTGCTAGATTTGTTACCGACTGTTTCGGTCAGTACGCAAGTATTACCGAGATGATTCGTGAACTCAAACGGGAATCCCTGGAGGGGAGACGACACTCTTTTCGTAAGGCACTACTGCGGAAGTTTAGAGAACCGGCATTTGAGGTCGACTGCAGAACGATTCTACTGCCGCCAGCGTACATTTCGCTTAAGGACTATGAAGATAAGATGCGAGAAATTAGTGCTCGTACGGGGGCTTTTAAACAATCGTTTTTCCTTCGCTCTGTTTGTCAGTGGAACAGGAAGATAATGACTAATAGTGATACAAGGTATCCTCCGCCATGCACCGTACAGTGGTCTGCGGAATATGTATGTAGATGTAGATACAGAGTTTGCCTTAGAGCATCTAAAGTGCAAATATAAGGTATGACTATGTAGACTTTCCCGGCGTATTAGTATACCAAATTCTTGTCGGGTTTCCAGCCGGATCAGACTGTCATCTGAACACAATATTTCAGCGGTCCACCTAGCCGCCGTCATCAGGTGACAAAAGCTACGCTGCTCTCGCCGATAACTGATTCCACTCGCAAATGACTGCACCTTATGTGTATCGGAAGTACAACAGCGCATGCGCTAGATACAGTGCCCACGCTCTCAATCATTTCTGCTGCCCCCTGGCGCAAAAAGAGTTGCAGCGCCTCCGGTGGTGAATACTGTTGAAAAAGATATATCGTTACAAATGATTATTCATAGCCGGCCGATTCAGATGCCGTTGTTTCTTCATATCTAATAAAACAGGAATCCACGTTTTACTTAGGGGTATCCATTATCACGATTAATGATATAAATTAGTTTTTACCTTGGCTAGAAGATAAGGCCCCAACAGAAGACCATGTATAGCGACAACACTCACGTTTGCTGCAAGCTTGTGATGCTGGGACCTCATAATAATTGTGTGAGTATTTTCAAAGTCTCACGCAGTGCTGCTGTTGCCGTTGTAAATCATTTCTATCGTTCAAGAAGCAGTATCAGTCATCACAGCACCAGCTAGGAAGCACGTGATACTTACAATACCGGGTGATCAAAAGGTCAGTATAAATTTGAAAACTGATTAAATCACGGAATAATGTAGATAGAGAGGTACAAATTGACACACATGCTTGGAATGACATGGGGTTTTATTAGAACCAAAAAAATACAAACGTTCAAAAAATGTCCGACAGATGGCGCTTCACCTGATCAGAATAGCAAATATTAGAATAACAAAGTAAGACAAAGCAAAGATAATGTTCTTTACAGGAAATGCTCAATATGTCCACCATCATTCCTCAACAATAGCTGTAGTCGAGGAATAATGTTGTGAACAGCACTGTAAAGCATGTCCGGAGTTATGGTGAGGCATTGGCGTCGGATGTTGTCTTTCAGCATCCCTAGAGATGTCGGTCGATCACGATACACTTGCAACTTCAGGTAACCCCAGAGCCAATAATCGCACGGACTGAAGTCTGGGGACCTGGGAGGCCAAGCATGACGAAAGTGGCGGCTGAGCACACGATCATCACCAAACGACGCGCGCAAGATATCTTTCACGCGTCTAGCAATTTTGGGTGGAGCGCCATCCTGCATAAACATCGTACGTTCCAGCAGGTGTTTATCAGCCAGGCTGGGGATCATGCGATTCTGTAACACGATTTTCATGCGCAGTCACAGACGTTTTGCTGTCCAGCGCCATCTGTCGGACATTTTGTGAACTTTGTTTTTTTTGGTTCTAATAAAATCCCATGTCATTCCAAGCATGTGTGAAAAATTTTTACCTCTCTATCTACATTATTCCGTGGTTTATTAAGTTATCAAATTTATTCAGATTTTTTGATCACCCGGTATATCATATGAACCGTCGGCTCGACTCCACCCACCGGGGAATGTTGTAATTATGGTAACTGTTGCATCCTCTGGAACTTGGATGAATTCTGACCTCTTCAAGATGTTGTGGTGTCACCGCCAGACATCACACTTGCTAGGTGGTAGCTTTAAATCGGCCGCGGTCCATTTAGTACATGTCGGACCCGCGTGTCGCCACTGTGTGATCGCAGACCGAGCGCCACCACAAGGCAGGTCTCGAGATACGGCCTAGCACTCGCCCCAGTTGTACGACGACTTTGCTAGCGACTACACTGACGAGCCTTTCTCTCATTTGCCGAGAGACAGTTAGAATAGCCTTCAGCTAAGTCCATGGCTACGATCTAGCAAGGCGCCATTAGCCTTACATAGTTTGATAGTGATCGTATGAAATGTCTCATCAAGAACGTTGTATTCACAACAAGGATAAATAAAAGTTAAGTATTCGAGGAGCTGCATACTTTTCTTATTAGCATTCAATACTTATCCTGTTCCAGAATTCACGCCCGTCTGCGTTAGATAGCGTGCATTTCGGCCTCCTCTATCTACAAGGTGTTGGCACATTTGCCAACACATCAGATGTCTCATACATTACTGACATACACATCTTTAAGCGGTCCTTGGACTGTCACCCAATGTCCATGATACGATCACGTCAAATAGAACAGTTTGCGCACTAAAATCTGTATCAAATTCTGGTTAAGATGGTCCGTATTATCCTATTTTGGTAAGATGGTCATGAAATCTTGGAAACGTGACATGGTTCAAATGGCTCTGAGCACTATGGACGCAACTGCTGAGGTCATTAGTCCCCTAGAACTTAGAACTAGTTAAACCTAACTAACCTAAGGACATCACAAACATCCATGCCCGAGGCAGGATTCGAACCTGCGACCGTAGCGGTCTTGCGGTTCCAGACTGCAGCGCCTTTAACCGCACGGCCACTTCGGCCGGCAACGTGACATGGGATGGTAAGGTCTGCATGGATAGACTTAGTGTTTCTTGTTGTTGCTTCTTGCCCGCTGACCCCCCCCCCCTCCCCCTCTCCCCTCCCATCGCCACCAATCGATGTCCTTCGTCCATCCCTATCAAGTAATCCTGACAGCAGAAATCGAGGAAATTCAAAGCCGCTCTGCTACAGTCGGAACAGGTCGGTGAAGCTCACACAAAATTGTAATAGATAGGGGCCCTCTGGCAACATAACTGGGACTGGCTAAAACAAAGACGACGTCGTTATTGCGAAAGCCAGGTGATTAAATTTAGAGAATCGATATTCGGCGTTGACTGTTCAGCTGTTCCTCTGCCTCCATCGTATTACTTGCAGTAACGACCGTGAGAATAAGATAAGGCAGATTACGGCGTGTACAGAACGGAATAGGGTGGAGTGTGCTGGTGCAAAGTACCACGCGCCATGTAGCGTTCAGTGGCTTACGAATTATAGGCGCAGATGTAACGCACGGTGTGATGTCGACGGCATTAAGAACCGCTATCGGAGTGCTGTCGGATGACGTAACTATGACGCTGTCTATTCGCGTGTCTGCGGTACGCAACTGGCGTCACACGCTATAGGCAACGCTCCCAGCTGCTAATAATCACACAGCAGGCGCTAAAACAGGAACGCGAGCACGTGTGTGATGCACGTGGGAGGCCTTGCCCGTATTTCCTGACCTTCAGCACACGCATTTTCACTATTTTCAAACACTAATCTTGGAAGTCGCCGTCGAAGCAAAGCGTTGGACTAAAAGCTGTTCTGATTCAGTACCTTTCTTCGTGCGTTCAAGTTTAGATAAAACAACGTCTTGTACGGCACCTAAATAGACAGCGTAGTGGGTCCATGCCGAAGCAGTAAGACGATGACGCAGTCATGGTAACTAGTGTTATTCTCAGGAACTATAGTTCACTGCTTTCTTAAATTGTTCCTGCAACTCACCTGCTTCTTACTTCCTTCAGTCGTTCCTAAAGATTTAGCTTTCGACAGAGGCTTTATCACTTTTGACAACTGTTTTCTTTTGCAAATACCGCAGGTATTGGTATTTTACACGGTACTTTTATGTTTTATTCACCCACGCGTGACACCTGCGTATTTCAGGCATCGACGGTGAATACCTATCCCACTGTAGCTACCACTCTCCTGTGAAAGGCGACGGTTCTGTAACACAACATAACCTGTGTTGTGTGACGGTGCACATGTGTTTGTCAGATCATTTTATTTTAGTAAATGCAGCTTGGCTAAAAGCCAAGATATTCAAACACTTTCCACATAAAATCAGTATTTTTAGGGTTTTCGAGAATAGTTCGGTGCGATCGTCTTGAGAGTTTCCCAACAAATGCTCGAAGCGGCTTCTTCTCAGTGCTTTGTCAGTCTTAAGGTTCCCGCAGAGTATCCTATGATGACAATCTTTGTGGTTAGTACTAGCACGAATGGTTTAGGCAATGGTAAGTTCATAACAGACAGATGAATGACTTGTAAAAAGCATTATCAGAGTAGATAGGCACGTCAAGTACTATGAAGTTCATTCAAATGAAACCTCGTCAGTGCGTCTACCTTTGCCTTCCACGTAAGGTGACACCAAGTAACTGCGGGTATGGTGGCGCCATCTATTTGTAGAGAGACAGACATGTGCACACCGTTTGATGTTGAATAGCGCCAGAATAAGACAAGAGAGATTATGCCACATATGGAGGCATCCAATCAGTCAGTTGCCCCATCTCCAAATGCGAATGGAATACGTAGGAAGTAAGTAATATTTATACGAAATACTCAGCGCCATGCACTGCACAGAGGCTTGCGGAGAACAGAAGTAGATTTAGGCGTTACACGATACGTCTGCAGAGTCTCATTGTTAGCACCGAGAGTGCCTTGTTCCGCAGACGGTTGTAAATCGTTTTGCACAGACGCGGAAATGAGGCTCCTTGTAGCCTAGGTCAGTTACAACGCGGGTACTTTGGCAGCGCGGCTCGCTTCCAGAATTAACCAGGGTTGTCCTCACTGCATTACGGTCACCTCGATCTCTTCTGGCGTAGTCAAGGTCCTGCTGCTGCAGGTAGTAGTGCCGTGCGCACTGTTGTCTACGCACCCATTCAGAGCGGTAAAAACCTGCGTAGTCGACACACGCGCCGCCGCACCGACACTTCGAGCTCACATCGGAAACGTTGAACGCAGTTTTCAATTTTCAGCTTTGTATTCGATTCACATGTACATTCTACATCTACATCTGACAAGTCACTGTGAAGTGCGGGATAGTGTATCATATTCCACAGTTCCTACTACTTCTTTTCACTGGTAAAGCTTCGGAAGAATACTTAGTTACACGAATCTGTGCGTAATTACATCGGTATTATTCTATCTTCGCGATGTTTGTAAGTGCCGTACTAAGAGGACTTAAGAAATGTCACAGAGTTCGTACTGAAAACCTATTACTGAGCTTTCCTATGTTTTTTTTTTTTTTCTTCGCCAGATATTCATTGAATGTCTGCCTGCTGCCATTTTCAGCATTTCTATTAAGATATTCATCCAATCAGACAAACCCGCGTTCTTCATTATCCTGTTTTTTAATATGTGGTGCAACGGTTAAGATGGTTTACGTATATCCGAGAGAGGGTCCATATTCGTTTCCGGCCACCGATCTTTAAATTTTGTGTTAAAGCACTTAAGACAAATGCCAGATTGGATCTTTCGAATAAAAGGCAGCGCGCGATTACTTGCCCCGTCTCTGGTCATTCGAGAACTTGCGCTCCGCCTTTTAAGACTGCACTCGCTTGAACAGTCTTGCAATATACGACGTAAAAGAGTTTTTCTAAGAAATATCTTCCGTACTGAGCATTCCAATTTCCCAGTATCCTACCAGTGAATCTAAGTCTGTCATTTACTTTGTGCCGGCCGTGGTGGCCGAGCGGTTCTAGGCGCTTCAGTCCGGAACCGCTCGACTGCTATGGTCGCAGGTTCGAATCCTGTCTCGGGTATGGATGTGTGTGATGTCCTTAGGTTGGTTAGGTTTAAGTAGTTCTAAGTTCTAGGGGACTGATGACCTCAGATGTTATGTCCCATAGTGCTCAGAGCCATTTGAACTATTTTTTACTTTGACTGTAACTGAGCGTAGGTGATCGTTCCGCTTCATATCCGCACGCTGGGACACTATTTACTCGTTTTGTATCCCAGCATTCGTGGTTGATGACGCGCTTGAAAGTTTTCAACGTAGTTTACTATATTATCCAAAGAAAGTAAACCTATGAAATATATAGCTATGAAAGCAGCTGTAACCTCCACAGAAAACAATATACATAAATCAGTAATACCGTTTCTGTTACATTCTAGGATATCATGGGGACAAAAATATTGTCTTTTTAATCTGAAGGTTTATATTTTTTCTCTTATACTGATTTTAGTATTCATTACATATTGTAAAACATAAGAGGCAAGTAAATTAATGAGCCTCGTTGTATTCTGTATCACTAATTTGGTTGATTGTGTTCCTTCGTTCTAAAACAGTGGTAAAGTTCGAACTTCACGTCGACAAGAAACGCAGTTTGTTAGAAAAAAAAAGGAGATAAATGAACCGGCACAAAGAGGTTATTTTCAGGCAAAATCAAAAAGTCAAGCTGGGAGTAGATTGTACAGACAAACACACACACACACACACACACACACACACACACACACATACACACAAGCTGTATACGAACAGTAATGTCGTACACTCACAGAAACGGGATACTTTAAGTCAAAATCGTTCAACAGCTCCTTGCAAGAAAGGAATGGAAAACAGGAATCCTCAGCGGTCTGTGTAACTACTCTCCATACAAATTCGTTGAAGATTTGGTTGCAAATTTCAAAGACTAGTAACCCTAATATAGATGTGACCCTTCGTTAAGTGATTTTCTTCCATCACTTCATCATAATTTCAATACGATTCTTTAGGTTCCAGCGGCAGGTTCCATGGGTAAGACCCATCATTAGTACTTATTTGAATGCACAAGGGGCTTGAGAAAGTAAGTTACACATTATTATGGCACGCTAAGTAACTTTTATTGAATACTGCACTACATTTAATAGTGGAACAGATACATGAAAATATTTTACAACATAGTCTCTGTAAGCACGGCCGGAACGTTCTACCAATCCTTGAATTCCTCGACGACAGAAATACACTCTTCGACGACGGAGCAGCCATTCGATAACCACTGTGCGAACATCCTCATCGTCTGAAAAATCTTCAGTTGCTGCGAATCAGTTCCTCGATTGGCTGAGCGTTGTCGTCCTTCCCTATCAGTATCACCCGCATCTGTGCGACCTTCGTCAAGTTGTTGGCACCGTATCACTACGACTGGACGGGGAGCTGCATTTGGACCATAAACCGCCATAATTCACGGTGAATCTTTGAAGATCTTTTGCCCACAAGAATTGTATTTCAACCGCAGACCGTGACGCTCCGTATCGTAGCAGAACTCTCTCTGGAGAAACACGGGACAGGTGTTCTCTTCTGCCAATGTGGCAGTTTAGCCACGCAATGATCTTAGTGTGAGACGACATGTACAACTTACTTTCTGAAGTCCCTGATTATAAGCTCTCAGAGTGGCTTACAACAATGCGAAAGAGCCAGGTTCAGCTTATAGTACTTTTACAGACTTTTCCTCCGTGAGACCACCGAAATGTGATACACCCAGGCTCGTGGGATTAGTTTGCGTCTGCGACCACTTTAAGGTGTGTGGTGGACGGTACTGCTGGTACCGCTACCATTTTCCACTATTGTATTCTATTCACGAAAGGTAAGCGGGAAGAAAGCCAGTCAATAAGCCTCCGTATGAGGACGAGTTTCTCCGATGCTCCCATCATAGTCGTGTCGAGGATGTATAGGGGAGGAAGTGATATTTTACTATTATTCTTGGCGCGTCCGCTGCTGGAATTTTAACAGTAGAACTCCTCGAGATGCACAACGTACCCTTTGTAGCGATTGCCACTCGAATTTGATTAGAGTTCCCGTGCAGCTTTACATTTGAATCCTCTCTATCTCATCTATTGATATTAGCTGGTACGAGCGCCAGGTTGACTGGGAATATTAGAACTATCGGTCGAACGATGATATCGTACGTTATAAATTTCGTAAATGAATTATATTTCTGTAAAATATTTCCAAGAACTCTCAGTCTGGCATCCCCTTTTCCCAACAACTTGTTTTATGTCGTCGCTCGATTTTAGCTCGCAGTAGCCAACTCAGGCCGGTTGCACATTTAATTTCGTGGTCGACAACTTGGATGATGTAACGATGGTCATTTTCATATTTTATGATTGGCGACGATTTTGCCAGCCACAGTGTAGAACCATTCTCAATATTCGTGCCGTTGCACAAAAGTATTTTTTCCCCACTGAACCTGTCTTTCATACAATTGCAAGTTAATGACTGATGTGATTTTGTTGATACAACCAATTTGTTCAAACTGCGTCTCGTACGAGTACGGTGTACAGTCTGGTTCATTTCTGTCGTTGTTGTTAGCGCCAACTTCCTTATCCATGCTGCCTTCTACACAAATACGTGATGATTATTACTGGTACTTCTTCCAGTTTGTGTTGAAACCGCGTGTAATATGTGCATTGTCTGAAGATGGATATTACTAGAATAAATTTCTTTATTTCCGTCTGTGATCACAAACTTGTTAGGTCCTCAGACATCCCGTTTCGGTCAGTAATGACCATCTTCAGATCTGTCTTAAAAATTTGTCCTAATTTCATGGAGCCATAGTGGCAGCGTTAAAAGATTCCTTACAACCGAAAGTTGCTAGTCATCATATTTTAATTGTATTACGTATTTTTTTAATTTTAATAAACTCGAACAATATTCAAGAATGTGTCACATAAATGTTCTTTACGTGGTATCCTTTATAGATCAACTACACTTTCCAAAGCCGATCATTCCTCTCCCCTACAACCGACGTTGCGTGTTCGTTCCATTACATGTGTGTGCAACGTTACGCCTACATATTTATCGACGTGACGTGACTGCACCGAGCAGCGCATCACTGATTCAGTATTCGAACAGTACAGGATTGTTTTTCCTACTCATCTGAATTAGTTCATATCTTACCACATATAGAGCAAGCTCGGCTCACCACGCCAAATAGAAATTCTATCCAAATCGTTTTGTATAGTCATCTGCAGCTCTTCCTACATTTCGCTACATTTTCTAGAGCTGTTCATATGTCTGTGAAATCTTATGGGACTTAACTGCTATGGTTATCAGTCCCTAAGCTTACACACTACTTAACCTAAATTATCCTAAGGACAAACACACACACACCCATGCCCGTGGGAGGACTCGAACCTCCGCCGGGACCAGCCGCACAGTCCATGACTGTAACGCCTTAGTTTCTAGAGCTGAGACTTTCCTTTATACAAAAGCATCACCCGCGAACAGCCACAGAGAGGTTCCGCTGTTATTCTCCAGATAATTAATATATGTTCGGAACACAAACTCCCCAATTACACGCCCTCGGGGTACGTCTGTAGTTACTAATGAATCTGACGATTTCGCTCCGTTGTGATTAACTGAGGAGCTTTTGGAGGAAAAGTAGCGGTTACAGTTTGAGTAAGCCAGCATTAACGGCCGCTATAATGGTATGTTAACCACGTGCCACTCCACGCTAATATTCAATGACGCGGTTGTCAGCAAATGGCACAGGCAATCGTCAGCAGTGCGTGGTCTGCTCCACGAGACCTCATCGCGATGTTACTATAGTTAGTGATTGTAGTAGCAGTAGTAGTAGAGTTGATTATTACCTAGAACATATGCTCACTCAGACTGGTTCTGGCAATGGGCACGAACACGAGCGTTGAGTTTGCTCGTGGAAGAATTTACTATTCGTTCTTTCTAGCCAAAAAATCGCCTATGACTACGTAAATGGCTTTGGAGATAGCGAAATTTACCTACCGATCTAACTGAACCCGAAATTCCGCCTAAATGCGCATTCATATCAGCATATCGGGACCGAATAATTTCAGACTGAGTGACGGGGCGTCTTGAAATAGCCATTAAACGTGTACACGTACCACGAGCCGTGCGAAATCAGGGCCATTAAAGCCACGGACGACATCACAGTTTATCTCGTCACATTGCTTCAGCGGCCTTCGTCTCGATGACCTGTATGGCGGGCTTTGCGGCGTGTGGACGGCACGGTTATAGAACGGCTCCTATTTTATTTTTAGTGCTAGGATCTGAAACGAAGGTTTCGTCGCAGCCGAATGTTACGGAACCCTGGCGCTGGTGGCGTATAGCTTCTTCACGGGAGATGTTGAAATAGCTACAGCGAATAATTCGTTGACTTGTGTAGAGTAAGGTTCTTCTCCTACCTGCGGGCATGTGGATAACAACTTGTCCGAACAATTGTAATTCCAAACACTTTAGAAGTACTGACATAAGGGCGATCACGAATTCCAACGACAAAATTTCTGAGGTTGTGCAGGGATATTACTTGAATATTTTGGCATAATATCATTGTTTCTGTGAAAATACCTTCACAGTATTGAAAAAGACAGTAATATGCAATCTTTCTAACACAAATGGTCCGGTTTCTCGCAGGCGTCCATGTAGAGATGCAAAACTACTGTGACGTGGTTGCCGTCGCTGCGGGAACAGATCAACATAGTTTCGTTATATTGTTCTTCCATTACATTCAGTGAACCAATACGCGAGGTGTTTATCGGCCAACTCTTCGTGAGTAAACCTATCCATATTGTTATGTATCACAGTTAAATTACAATTAACGCTGCCGGAACAACAAACCCGAGACAGGACCGAGCCATACTGTATGAAAACTTCACAGTGAAGAGTGAAATGGGCATTATTGTTGTCAACAAGTAGTGTGAGAGACTGGAACTTGTTTTTTTCCAAACAAGACGTACAGCTACCGTTGTGCTCTACTAATACGGTTCTGTATTTTTGGTACACAACATAAATGACGTAGTAAATGGTAGAATTAGTATTGGTAGCACTGGCAGGGGAAGAAACATAACTGAATCTGTAAGATAGAAACTAGAAGCCGACGACTTCTCTTTTCTCTTTGTTTTTTGGTTATTTGTTTGTTTTGCATATAATTAGAACCGCACATCATTCAGTGTTAGTCCAGTGCGTATTTTATAACTTTAAAGAACATAAATTGTATCTTACAAGTAAGAAGAATTAGTTGATCGCTTAATTCTGCGCTTTTGTGTAACCAAAGCAATTACTTTTGATGCGAGTACAGTTTACATGCACAAGCATAAAAATGTATATGGTTATTGTTGTTTGTACTTAATAGAACGTTATCACCCTGATCAAAAACAAAATTTTCCTGACATTACTGATAAATGCGAAGGTTTATGAATAACAGAAACATGTTTTATGTCAGTTTGACAAAGTATTCAAGCGATGTTAGATACATTTTTGTTTTGTATTTTTTTTTATTTTTGACTTTTTGCTGAGGAAATTTGGGTTTCTTAGCGCTCTATGATAACTCTGTGTTGTTTTCTTTGTTTTTACTACCACATTCCTCTGTTTCAAGTTAGAAATCAACAATTCTCGAATAAAACCTGAATTAAACAATGCCAGTTTCAGTTTTGCTATGACTTCTGTTTATTCTTAAGTAACAAATAGGAGGATAGCTACGTAGAACAAAAATGTTCCGTAGGTTACCTGGCCCTTTAGGTATCCTCACTCAGTTTGTAGAAAGTTCATCGCTTCCGGTTTTTAAGGGTATCTAGTGAGACACTGATCACATACGTAAAGAAAGCGATCGTTATGGGCTAACCCCCGATAGGTATGTAACACACCGTATGTACAGGTGACGTGGGTATGGCCATAACTGACCAAAGCTATTAGGAAAACTAACGTAGTCAACGCTTACTTACAGTAAGTGTATGGTAGGTTACTGTAGTTTTGCAGCTCAAAGCACAGCGTATATCGACGACATATGCAGTGTTTTTCAGTGCAATACACATACACAAAGAAATGCAATTCCTCTGCAACGAACACCGGACACTACAGGTCCCTCACACCAAAATGCTCAGAAATTATCCCGAAATAGCCTCCGGAATTTTGTCGCTGGAGACCGGTTTCGAGCGGTAGATAAATTTCCTACAATTCGCCGGAATTCGATACTTACTGTCGTACAAGTTCTAGACGTGTTACTTCACATTGATTTCCTTAAACTAAAGGTATAATGAAAGCAGGTCATTATTTTTTCATGTTGTTGTTGTTGTGGTCTTCAGTCCTGAGACTGGTTTGATGCAGCTCTCCATGCTACTCTATCCTGTGCAAGCCTCTTCATCTCCCAGTACCTACTGCAACCTACATCCTTCTGAATTTGCTTAGTGTATTCATCTCTTGGTCTCCCTCTACGATTTTTACCCTCCACGCTGCCCTCCAATACTAAATTGGTGATCCCTTGATGCCTCAGAACATGTCCTACCAACCGATCCCTTCTTCTGGTCAAGTTGTGCCACAAACTTCTCTTCTCCCCAATCCTATTCAATACTTCCTCATTAGTTATGTGATCCACCCATCTAATCTTCAGCATTCTTCTGTAGCGCCACATTTCGAAAGCTTCTATCATACAGTTAAGCTGCATGCCCTCAGGAAAAATTACGGCTGTAGTTTCCCCTTGCTTTCAGCCGTTCGCAGTACCAGCACAGCAAGGCCGTTTTGGTTATTGTTACAAGGCCAGATCAGTCAATCATCCAGACTGTTGCCCTTGCAACTACTGAAAAGGCTGCTGCCCCTCTTCAGGAACCACACGTTTGTCTGGCCTCTCAACAGATACCCCTCCGTTGTGGTTGCACCTACGGTACGGCTATCTGTATCGCTGAGGCACGCAAGCGTCCCCACCAACGGCAAGGTCCATGGTTTCCTCGCCAAATTTCAGCCCTTGATGTGTTCAGAAACTTCTTTTATGTGGTCAACATAAATAATGCTCAGTACCTTGAGAACACACAAAAGAGTGGTGAATTAGCGTTATGTGATATAATAATTCGCAAATATTGTAAAATTGTTTAATGCTTATCTTTGTCTCTTCATTGATGTTTATCATTGGCACAGTATATCAAGACCTACACCGATCAACCAGAACGTTGCGACTACCTACGTAATGGCCGGTATGTCCATCTTTCACACGGATGACAGCGGCGATACATCGTGACCTGGAAGCAAAAGGCCTTGGCAGGTCATTGGAGGGCGTTGGCATCACATCTGCACGCACAAGTCACCTAAATCCTGCAAATTCCGGGGAGGGGGGCGATGAGCTCTGACGCCACGTTCGATTACATCCCAGATGTGTTCGACCGGGTTCAGATCTGCGAGGGCTGGCACATCAACTGGAACTCGCTACTGTGTTCTTCGAACCACTCCATCACACTCCCGACCTTGTGACATGGCGCATTATCTTGTTTAAAAATGATCGTCAAGAAGGGGTGTCGTGGTCTGCAACCATTGTGCGATACTCCTTGGCCGTCATGGTGCCTTGCGCGAGCTCCAGTGGACTCATGGATGCCCACGTGAATGTTCCCCAGCGCAGGAGTAGAAGCACCTTTCTAAGAAAATGTCAGCCTTAACGCCGCATCGGCTCATAACACATGCCTCTCAACAACAACGGCTGAGAACGCGCCAAAAAGGCAAAGAGCTCACTGATGTATTTAGCTATACAGAGAGGTTATTTGAAATCTGTGTATACAAGAAAAAAAGCGTTTTATATGTAATTTATAATTTTGATAACTGCTATTATAAATGTTGCAAGTAATCATAAAAAATTGTAGAGATGATAATAATAATAACAATTACTGATGAATTTCAAGAACCGCCAGGATAGCCGAGAGCGCTAACGCGCTGCTTCCTGGACTCGGGTAGGCGCGCCGGGCCCGGATAGAATCCGCCCGGCGGATTAACGACAGCGGCCGGTGTGCCGGCCAGCCTGGATGTGGTTTTTAGGCGGTTTCCCACGTCCTACTAGGTGAATACCGGGCTGGTCCCCGCGTCCCGCCTCCGTTACACGACTCGCAGACATCTGAAACACATTCACACTATCTCACGATTTACACTAGACGCAGACAGCTGGGGTACACTAATTCCGTCCCAGCGGGGGTATGGGGTGGCAGCAGGAAGGGCATCTGGCCACCCCTTAACTTAACCATGCAAAATCCGTACTTAACCCTGCCGACCCTGCGCCCAATGCGGGATAACGGCAGTAGCGAAAGAAAGAAACTGATGAATTTCAAGATTATAAAATGTGTCTGACAAATTATTTTGGTATCACAATTTTCTGTTTGAAACATCTTTTCGTTAAATATTTTTGCATTTGAGTATAAACAAATTTTACTTTAACATAAGTTTGAATGTAAATAAAAATCGAAATTTAATGTTGCATGAAAATGTCATTGTATTGGATGGTGAATTTACTCTACGTATCGTGCTATATACTGTAAAAGTCTCCCACTGACCAGTACCGCTACACACATACAACTTGGATATTCACGGACACGATCCGTTACTGTCTATCTAGCGGTTTGTTTGGAAGGTATCCTGAACTGGAAAACTGAATAGTAAATTCAGTCCACTGTCTTATTAATGATGCTTTTACTTTAACGGTGTACATTTCAAAACACAGCTTCAGGGCTTCGTGTACATTCTCAACACGTTCAAACAACGATGTAAACAACATGCGAAAATTACTTTATTGTGATGTCATATACAACAGGATCGGCAAAATCCACAAATATATAGACTTTCGTTCTAGCAAAACTACGGTACACTGTATAAACGATATAGGAGATGGTAGGATTACAGCCAGTATTGGTGACATGGGTCGGGAAAGAAACACAAATGAGTGTGTAAGGGAGGAACTGGGAGGCAACGAATTCTCTTTGCTTTTTTGTTTGTTTTGTTGTTTCTTATGCACATTATTAGAACAGCACATCATTCAGGGTTAGTCCACTGTGTATTTTGTATCCTTAAAGCATATAAATTGCACCTTTCCAGTAAGAAAAATTAGTTGATCGTGAAAATTCTGCAGCTTTATGCAACCAGACAACTACTTTCGCATTCGGGAGGACGACGGTTCAATCCCGCTTCCGGCCATCCTGATTTAGGTTTTCCGTGATTTCCCTCAATCTCTCCAGGCAAATGCCGGGATGTTTCCTTTCAAAGGGCACGGCCGACTTCCTTCCCCATCCTTCCCTAATCTGATGAGACCGATGACCTCGCTGTCTGGTCTCCTTCCCCCAACAAACCAACAAACCAACAACTACTTTCGATGCAAGTACAGTTTACATGCACAAACAAAATATATATATAATTATTATTGTTATTTTGTCCTCTGTAGAACTTTATTCATCATGATCAAAGGCAAGAGTTTCCTGTTATTACTGATAAATGCGAAAGTCGTTTATAAATAACAGAAACGTGTTTTATCTAAGTATGACGAAGTATTGAAGCAGTGTTTAAAAAACTTTTGCTTTACTTTCTTTTTGTTTTACTTTTTTGTTGTGGAAATAGCGTTTCCTAATGCCGTATGATAAATCTGTATTGCCTTCTTTATTTTTACTACAACATCCCTCTGTTTAACGTTAAAAATAAACAATTTTCGAATAAAACCTGAATCAAACATGGAAAGTTTCAATTTTGATATACATACTGTTTATCCTTTGTTGAAAAAAACGTTCCGTAGGTTACCTGGTCCTTTACATATCCTCGCCCAATTTCTAGACAGTTCACCGCTTCCGGTTTTTAGGGGAATCTAGTAAGACACTGTTGACATACATAAAGAAAGCGATCCTTATGAGTTACCGCCTGATACGTATGCAACACACCTAACATGCAGGTAGCCCAGGTACGACCTTAACAGACCAAAGCTAACTAGCGTGGTGTACGCTTACTTGTGATAAACTACGGTAGCCTGCGGTAGTTTTACAACTCTACACGTATATGTCACTGGTATGGTGACATCGCAGTGAAGTTCCTTACTTAAAAACTGAAGACCTGGTTCCGAAGCTGAGCTTTGAAGTGTGTGTTAGCAAAATATAAAGGCTATTAATTCCGCAGTAGACAGATTTGATTATTAAATTTTCCATTAATTTCACTTTTTCAGTTTGCCACGACTAGCCACTATGGCTGCCATGAAAAATGCTGATCGTTTGAGATACCTTTCTTGGACGTAAAGAGCACCGTGCAAGATCCATTCGTGGAGTAAACCTCCGTAAGTCTTACACAGAATAGCCACAAGTACGTAGGTCACATAGGAGACCTTGAGTTAAGCAGATATTCCCTTTTCACCGGAAACTGCGAGGGAAAGATAAACCTTTCTTGGACTACCTCTGTGAATTAATGTATAGGACATCCTCCTACCTATTCTGTGCAATAGTCTCGGTGATGTTGTCCATTGCAGCAGGTGTTGTGGTGCACTGGAAATGTTCTGGGCTGCAAAAGTTCAGATTGTGTGGTTATGATTAGATGCGTGGGTAGCAAATCTACTTTAAATGAAAGTTCGAGTTGCCATTAACGTGCGTTTATTACTAAACACCGTAATATAATATAGGAGAACTCGGGGCAGAACGGGATAGCGGGGCACAATGGGAAATTGCTCTTTTCTGGGCTGGACATTGTTGCAACCTGTTGTATGGGCATGTAACTATTTTTCCGAATGGAAGGGAAGTGAGGGCAGCCATTCTGATTTAGTTTGAAGTGCAAGATCTAAGTGAATTGTTGTCCGTCACGTTACTACTTGCGTCGTTCTAACGTTTGGTGAATTTCAACGGCAGGTAAGCTGTTAATTGTTAATTGTATACCCTAAAATGACACATTCCCTTAAAGTGCATGGCATTTGTTATACTTTAGTTATTTAATGCATTTAAATACGTCAGTTATTACACTCCATAAAAGTTGTTAACCTCAAAAGTGCTCTTGGGGCGGAACGGGACGGGGCAGAATGGGATAGTGTCCCGTTCTGCCCCGTCATATTTTGATGCAAGTAGAAAGAAAATCCAGCCTGGATGTTCATGGATACCAGACTCTCCCAACCAGCTATGTTCGCCGAACAACTCAGCTTCCCAGCTATCGCGCGAGTCTGTCATTCCAATCCCACTAATCTGTCAAAATACTCGGCAGACTACAAGACGAAAAGGAAAAACCGTCCTATTAACAGATTCTCCTTATAAGAAGGAACTGCAGAATGCTGTCGCATGTAAAGTAGGCCTACAGAAAGGAGGAGGGTGGACAAATATGAACAATGTCAGGACAGAGACGTCAGGTGCAATGCAACTTAAGGCAAAAATATCAAACTGTACACCCAAAAAAACCAAAACAGAGGATATCAAAGACCTTAAAAAAATAAAAGGAAGAAGATGATGGATAAGAGAGAATCAGAGAGAGAGAGGATGCTGAGTGTCTCTACTGTGGGGACTTCTACTCCGTTTCTAATGAGGGCTGGGTCGCATGCCAGAGTGGGCACACAATTCATGCGCTGGCATAGACAGTGAGGATGAAGAGGAAATACTGGTTTGTGACTATTGTCGAAAGGACTAGTAGTTAGTGGTTTGGTGGTTATTGAGCATTATACATTTTTCAGAATGACATCAAAGCATTTTCTTATTTTGAAGAATGACTTTTTAATTGTTTAAATTACACATTCCTTAGTCTGAATTGCCTGTTATACAACATTTTGTCATAGTTTAATACGATATTCGTAATTCAAATTCAACGTTTATGCAATAATTTAACAAAGAATACCCTTATCCCATTCTGCCCCGTGGGTGGAGCGGAACGGGAAATATGCAAGACTTTCTTTGAAAAATTGTAAAAAATGCAAAATGTATTGTTTTAAGTTATTTTAAAATAAGGTACATTAGGTTACACTACAAGGTGTTTTTGTCTCACTTTAAGAAGTGTTTCCTTGTGCTCCCTTACTTTATAGAAATTGTTAAACATTAAGTATCCCGTTCCGCCCCGAGTTCCCCTACAACTACTCAGTCTAAACTCCTAATTCTGTGTAATACTGAAAACTGAGAGTATGGCTGACACGGAGTTCAGGCCTAACGCTGACTAACTTACTTGGTACCCAACAAGAATAGCTAGCAAACTTTGTACAGCATGGGAAGTATACGTACTTTGTCGGTGGCATATTCACAATCATTTGTGTAATAATAGTAAAGAAGCTTTACCAACTCTTAGACTGCCCCTGGCATTTATTATATTGAAATTGGGTTCTTGTAGGTGAAGGTGGGATAAAGTGACAACTCTAAGGGAAACTGAATTTTCACCAAACCACGCGGCGCTCCTGAATTGTCCTCTGAAGAGTACCGTAGCGGTCGCGCGGTTCCAGACTGTAGCGCCTAGAACCGCTCGGCCACTCCGGCCGGCTGGCATCGTCAACCCCGCGGTCACTAACCGGCGGGTTGTAAAGCGAGCAAGCTAAAAGATAGGGATAGCCCTCCTCCGGGGGCTGCCCCTTTCAAAACGGTGATTCCTCTGAGCTGAACTTGCGTCTTGATGGTGGTGTATGGATTTGACAAGTGGATGGACCAGTGTTAAAATTACGAACAACTTCAGTTGGAAAGACCACATAGATAATATTGTGGGGAAGGCGAGCCAAAGGTTGCGTTTCATTGGCAGGACACTTAGAAGATGCAACAAGTCCACTAAAGAGACAGCTTACCCTACACTCGTTCGTCCTCTGTTAGAATATTGCTGCGCGATGTGGGATCCTTACCAGGTGGGATTGACGGAGGACATCGAAAGGGTGCAAAAAAGGGCAGCTCGTTTTGTATTATCACGTAATAGGGGAGAGAGTGTGGCAGATATGATACGCGAGTTGGGATGGAAGTCATTAAAGCAAAGACGTTTTTCGTCGCGGCGAGATCTATTTACGAAATTTCAGTCACCAACTTTCTCTTCCGAATGCGAAAATATTTTGTTGAGCCCAACCTACATAGGTAGGAATGATCATCAAAATAAAATAAGAGAAATCAGAGCTCGAACAGAAAGGTTTAGGTGTTCGTTTTTCCCGCGCGCTGTTCGGGAGTGGAATGGTAGAGAGATAGTATGATTGTGGTTCAATGAACCCTCTGCCAAGCACTTAAATGTGAATTGCAGAGTAATCATGTAGATGTAGATGTAGAGGTCGCCTGAGAACGTTAAGTTTGCACAGCCGCAAGTCAACGAAATAACGCGTAAGCCACAGTTTCTGAAACCTGAACGGTTCATTAAACTAGGCCACAATCGAATTCCTTGCATGTCCATGTCCAAGAGAGATAATTCTGGACGAGTGGCTTCCAGTTCCTTGTCATATCAGGCAGATTTAGACTCTGTTTTGATAATTTAAATCTGTTAAACGCATGCAATTTTGGTTAGGACACTACAATAGTACACCGTGTGTACACACGTCAATGTCGATGACGCGATAAACTCTAAACTTACGTCTTTACCTCCTCTCTACTATGCTTCTGCGCCATCTCTAATGATATTAATGTCGAAGGAGAGTTATATTACACAATTTCCTCTATATTTCCTTCTGAGGCAGTCCCACAACCCGTAAGTGAATGCTAGAACAACGCAAGAATCCCACAGTCCCTCGTGGTAAATCTGTTATGGAATCGGAAGTGTGTAACACTCCACGTGGACACTGTCAGGAATATTTGTACGATGTATGATAAATTTGTTTAACTATGGATGAACATGGAAAGAAAGGAAATGAGTTGGTAAAATTCCATGATAGCCTCCACGTTACGTCTCCTTTCATAACACCAAGGGGTCCACCGACAGATCTCCACCAACAATATCACATGTCTTCATTGTGCGACCCACTGTCGATAGATTTAAAATTTAATCTAGGACGTTGGCGTACAGGCTAGAGATCAGGACACTCTCAGTGTTACCCCTCTTTCAGGCCAGACAGAGATGATGAAAATTTCTTCTACCACCAGGATTAAAACCAGCTACCTCTGGTCTGTGCACAACAACATTAACGTGCATTAGCCACCTCGTCAACAGATGCAATTTTATGGTTGTTAATTGCGGTAAAATTAGAGAAATTTTGTGTCAGGAAAGAATAGTATATGCAACGCAACTCCCCCGAATAGAATACGAAGATGGGTCTAACGATATATCTCGTATGTTGCACCATACATCGTTCAGCGGTTCAAGAACTGCAAATATAGGTGAAAAATAAACATTTTGATAGTAAAATTGTGGTAAGCGCTGGAAAACACATTTAACTAGGCTCATAATCGATTGTTTCCCTATCTGTATCCATCTGAGCTAGTTCTTGCTTTTGTGGCCTTCAGTCCGAAGACTGGTTTGATGCCGCTCTTCACGCCACGCTCTTCGCAAGCTTCTTCGACTAACGTATTGTAGTCAAGTCTTGGTCACCTTTAGCAATTCCCTCCCTCCCCCCTTCACCACAGTTAGCTCCAAGATCAAACTGAAAATTCATTGATACCTCAGAGTGTGTCTTATCAACTGGTCCCTTCTTTTAGTCAGGTTTACCATAAATTTCTATTCTCCTATTCTCCTCAGTTAGATTCAGTACCTCTTCATTCGCTACGTGATCCACTAGTCTAATCTTCAGCATTTTTCTATAGCAACACTTTTCAAACGCTTCTTGAATTTATATTTGATGCTAACTAGAGTAGTAAAACTACCGTAGGCTACCACAGACTACCATAAGCAAATATGGACAACGGTAGTTTTCCTAGTTGCCTTGTTCAGTTGAGATAGTAACTACATTCCGTTAGGTGTATTGTATACCTACAGGACGTTACCTCATTCCCATCGTTCTGTTTTCGTATGCGATCAGTGTCTTACTAGTCTCCCCTAGAAATCGGAATTGGTGAACGGTCTAGAAACTGAGTAAGGATATATAAATGGCCATGCAACCTATGGAACATTTTACACTGAAGAGCCAAAAAAACTGGTACACCTGTCTAACATCGTGTAGGGCCCCCGCGAGCACGCGTAAGTGCCGCAACACGACGTGGCACAGTCTCGACTAATGTCTGAAGTAGTGCTGGAGGGAACTGACACCATGATTCCTGTAGGGCTGTCCGTAAACCCATCAGAGTACAAGTGGGTGGAGTTCTCTTCTGAACAGCACGTTCTAAGGCATCCCAGATATGCTCCATAATGTTCATGTTTGGGGAGTTTGGTGGATAGCGGAAGCTGTTTAAACTCATAAGAGTGTTCCTGGAGCAACTCTGTAGCAATTCTGGTCGTGTGGGATGTCGCACTGTCCTGCTGGAATTGCACGAGTCCGTCGGAATGCACAATGGACATGAATGGATGCAGGTGATCAGACAGGATGCTTACTTAGGGGCCACCTGTTAGAGTCGTATCTGGACGTATCGGGGGTCCCATATCACACCAACTGCACACGCCCCACACCATTACAGAGCCTCCACCAACTTGAACAGTCCCCTGCTGAACTGCAGGGTCCATGGATTCATGAGGTTGTCTCCATACCCGTACAGGTCCACCCGTTCGGTACAATTTGAAACGGAAGTCGTGTGACCAGGCAACATGTTTCCAGTCCTCAACAGTCTAATGTCGATGTTGACGGGCCCAGGCGAGGCGTCAAGCTTTGTGTCGGGCAGTCATCAAGGGTGGCCTTCGGCTGACACTTGTTGATGGCCCACCATTGAAATCTGCAGCAATTTCGGGAAGAGTTGCACTTCAGTCACGCTGAACGATTCTCCTCGGTCGTCGTCGATCCCTTTCTTGCAGGATCTTTTTCCGGCCGCAGCGATGTCGAAGACTGAAGTTTTATCGGATTTCTGATATTCACGGTACACTCGTGAAATCCCCTTTCATCGCTGTGTCCCATCGCTCGTGATTCTACTATAACACCATGTTTAAACTCACTTAAATCTTGATAACCCGCCATTGTAGCAGCGGTAACCAATCTAATAACTGCGCCAGACACTTGTTGTCTCATGTGGGCGTTGCCGACCTTAGCGCCGTATTCTGCTTGTTTACATATCTCTGTATTTGAATACGCACGCCTATACCAGATTCTCTCGCGCTTCAGTGTAGTTCTACGTAATCCTCCTACCTGTTACTAAAAAAATAAGCAGTATTTATGGAAAACCTGAAAATATCAACGTTTAATTCTGCTTTTATTCGAAAATTGTTGGTTTGTAACGTGAAACATAGGGATGTAGTAGCAAAATGAAGGGCTAGAAAACACAATCTCCTCAAAAAAAGATAAAGTTAACAAAAGAACCAGAAAAAAAACGTATCGAACATCGCTTCAGTATGTCGTCGAGCTTATATAAAACATGTTTCTGTTATTCACAAACAACTTTTCCACTTATGAGCAATAACAGGAAATTCTTGCTTTTGATCATGATGAAGAACGTTCCCTTGAGTACAAAATAACAACAATAATAATATAGATTTTTTATGTTTGTGCTCTTACACTGTACTTGTATCAAAAGTAACTGCTTTGGTTACATAAGAGTGCAGAAGCTAATTTTTGTTAATTATAAAATGCAATTTATATTTTTTACGCATATATAAAAAACACAGAAGTTGTCGCTCCTAGTTTCTCTCTCATATACCCACTTATGTTTCTATCCCTATGAATGCTATCAATAGTACCGGTAATCCTGCCATTTACTACGTCATTTATGTAGTGTACCAAAACTACCAAACCGTAGTTTTGGTAGAACGCAACTGTAATGTTAATAAATTCCTCTTTATTGATTGGCGACTCCATGGAGTGCTTTGTGCATAACGACCATATATGTTAAATTAAAAGAAAGGTCAGCGTTGGCCGTAATTTAGATGTTTTATTGATAGCAGAATTGATTTTCGAACACATGGTGATCATCTTCAGTGCTGTACAAATTAAACTCAGAGACTGGTATCAAGTTTTCAGTTACCAAAACTGAGAAGCGATCACAATAAATACATTACATTGTGATCGCTTCTCAGTTTTGGTTATTGATAACTTGATACCAGCGTCTGAGTTTAATTTGTACATCACTGAAGATGATCACCATGTGATCGAAAATCGATTCTGCTATCAATAAAACATCAATATTACGGCCAACGCTGACCTTCCTTTTAAATTCCTCTTTGTAATGAATGCTTCCCTTGCTATAGACAGTCTGCATTTTATATCCTCAGTACTTCGGCCATCATCAGTTGTTTTTCTGTTCAGATAGCAAAACTCATTTACAACTTTTGGTGCCTCGTTTCTTAATTAAAGCTCCTCAGCGTCGGCTGATTTAATTCGACTACAACTGAGCCAGTACTCCACGTATCATTGTCTATGTAAAAAGAACTGGATGCGAGAGCGGTTCTTCGCAACGTAGGACGACGTTCCTGCGCGTCACTCGGCGAGTGTGCTAGAGTCTGTGTGGGACACCATCTCCGGGAGGCTGCCTTCTATGAACGAGTGACAGGCTTTCAGCGCGGCAACTTTGTTACGCTGCAGGAAGCGGTGTCATCTCACCGCAGATTACTACCGGTATGAGACGAGATGCCGGAACAGCGATGCCCTCGTGGCGTCGGTGGACGACTGAAAATAGCACACCGCTACAGGTTGAGAAGAGCGAGGTGGCGCAGTAGTTAAAACGAAATGGTTGGAAACCAAGCTCGAATACTTATCAGTTTTTCATGATATCGTCTTTTTTTACCGCAACCTACTCTTGTTGAACAGGTACGAAGGTTTAGCTATCAAAAGTGTATTAAAACACAAGTAGACAGACCATCGGGACAATATAAACGAATCACAAGAGAAACATGAAACTCATACATGTGATTAGCAAATCTACACTTTGTGTTCAAAAGCATCACCCCGAAAAACATACACTACTGGCCATTAAAATTGCTACACCTCGAACATAACGTGCTACAGTCGCGAAATTTAACCGACAGGAAGAAAATGCTGTGATATGCAAATGGTTAGCTTTTCAGGGAGCAATCACACAAGGTTGGTGCCGGTGGCGACACCTACAACGTGCTCACATGAGGAAAGTTTCCACCCATTTCTCATACACAAACAGCAGTTGACCGGCGTTGCCTGGTGAAACGTTGTTGTGGTGCCCCATGTAACGAGGAGAAATGCGTACCATCGCAAAAAAATGTTTAAATGTGTGTGAAATCCTATGGGACTTAACTGCTAAGGTCATCAGTCCCTAAGCTTACACACTACTTAACCTAAATTATCCTGACAACAAACACACACACCCATGCCCGAGGGAGGACTCGAACTTTCGCCGGGACCAGTTGCACAGTCCATGACTGCAGCGCCCTAGATCGCTCGGCTAATCCCGCGCGGCCGTACGATCGCGTTTCCGACTTTGATAAAGGTCGGATTGTAGCCTATCGCGATTGCGGTTAATCGTTTCGCAACATTGCTGCTCGCCTTGGTCGAGATCCAATGATGTTAGTAGAATATGGAATCGGTGGTTTCAGGAGGGTAATACGGAACGCCGTGCTGGATCCCAACGGCCTCGTATCACTAGCAGTCGGGATGACAGACATCTTATCCGCATGGCTGTAACAGATCGTGCAACCAAGTCTCGATCTCTGAGTCAACAGATGGGGACGTTTGCAAGACAACAACCATCTGCACGAACAGTTCGACGATCTTTGCAGCAGCATGGACTATCAGCTCGGAGACCATGGCTGCGGTTACCCTTGACGCTGCATCACAGACAGGAGCGTCTGCGATGGTGTACTCAACGACGTACCAGGGTGCATGAATGGCAAAAAGTCATTTTTTCGGATGAATCCAGGTTTTGTTTACAACATCATAATGGCCGCACCCGTGTTTGGTGACATCGCGGTGAACGCACATTGGAAGCGTGCATTCGTCATCGCCATACTGGCGTATCACCCAGCGTAATGATATAGGGTGCCATTGGTTACATGTCTAGGTCACCTCTTGTTCGCACTGACGGCACCTTGAACAGTGGACGTTACATTTCAGATGTGTGACGAAGGGTGGCTCTACCCTTCATTCGATCCCTGCGAAACCCTACATTTCAGCAGGATAATGCACGACCACATGTTGCAGGTCCTGTACGGGCCTTTCTGGAGACAGAAAATGTTCGACTGCTGCCCTGTCCAGCACACTCGCCAGATCTCTCATCAATTGAAAACGTCTGACCAATGGTGGCAAAGCAACTGGCTCGTCACAATACGCCAGTCAGTACTCTTGATGAACTGTGCTACCGTGTTGAAGCTGCATGGGCAGTTGTACCTGTACACGCCATCCAAGCCCTGTTTGACTCAATGCACAAGCGTATGAAGGCCGTTATTACGGCCAGAGGTGGTTATTCTGGGTACTGATTTCTCAGGATCTATGCACCCAAATTGCGTGAAGATGTAATCACATGTCAGTTGTAGTATAATATACAGGGCTATTACAAATGATTGAAGCGATTTCATAAATTCACTGTAGCTCCATTCATTGACATATGGTCACGATACACTACAGATACGTAGAAAAACTCATAAAGTTTTGTTCGGCTGAAGTCGCACTTCAGGTTTCTGCCACCAGAGCGCTCGAAAGCGCAATGAGACAAAATGGCGACAGGAGTCGAGAAAGCGTATGTCGTGCTTGAAATGCACTCACATCAGTCAGTCATAACAGTGCAACGACACTTCAGGACGAAGTTCAACAAAGATCCACCAACTGCTAACTCCATTCGGCGATGGTATGCGCAGTTTAAAGCTTCTGGATGCCTCTGTAAGGGGAAATCAACGGGTCGGCCTGCAGTGAGCGAAGAAACGGTTGAACGCGTGCGGGCAAGTTTCACGCGTAGCCCGCGGAAGTCGACGAATAAAGCAAGCAGGGAGCTAAACGTACCACAGCCGACGGTTTGGAAAATCTTACGGAAAAGGCTAAAGCAGAAGCCTTACCGTTTACAATTGCTACAAGCCCTGGCACCCAATGACAAAGTCAAACGCTTTGAATTTTCGGCGTGGTTGCAACAGCTCATGGAAGAGGATGCGTTCAGTGCGAAACTTGTTTTCAGTGATGAAGCAACATTTTTTCTTAATGGTGAAGTGAACAGACACAATGTGCGAATCTGCGTGGTAGAGAATCCTCACGCATTCGTGCAGCAAATTCGCAATTCACCAAAAGTTAACGTGTTTTGTGCAACCTCACGGTTTAAAGTTTACGGCCCCTTTTTCGTCTGCGAAAAAAACGTTACAGGACTCGTGTATCTGGACATGCTGGAAAATTGTCTCATGCCACAACTGGAGACCGACAGCGCCGACTTCATCTATCAACAGGATGGTGCTCCACCGCACTTCCATCATGATGTTCGGCATTTCTTAAACAGGAGATTGGAAAACCGATCGATCGGTCGTGGTGGAGATCATGATCAGCAATTCATGTCATGGCCTTCACGCTCTCCCGACTTAACCCCATGCGATTTCTTTCTGTGGGGTTATGTGAAAGATTCAGTGTTTAAACCTCCTCTACCAAGAAACGTGCCAGAACCGCGAGTTCGCATCAACGATGCTTTCGAACTCATTGATGGGGACATGCTGCGCTGAGTGTGGGAGGAACTTTATTATCGGCTTGATATCTGCCGAATCACTAAAGGGGCACATATCGAACATTTTTGAATGCCTAAAAAAACTTTTTGAGTTTTTGTATGCGTGTGCAAAGCATTGTGAAAATATCTCAAATAATAAAGTTATTGTAGAGCTGTGAAATCGCTTCAATCATTTGTAATAACACTGTATTTTTCCAATGAATAACCATTTATCATCTACATTTCTTCTTGGTGTAGCAATTTTAATGACCAGTAGTGTAGGTTTTTCATATTAGGTGCGGCCAGCTGCGCCTGGTTTCTCGGTTGAGGATACACAGCACGAACTGCCCGATCCATTTTGTCCCACAGATTCTCCAATGGGCTTTAACCCGGAGATTTTGGTGGCCAGGGGAGTACGGTAAACCCATTCTGGTGCTCTTCCAACCAAGCTCGTACAGTATGAGTTGTGTTACACATTGCATTGTCCTGCAGGTAGAAGGCATCATTCCGAGGGAAAAGAAACTGCATATAGGGCTGGACGTGGTCCCCAAGGAGACATGCATACTTGTGTTGCTTCATTGCGACGTTCAGAATTGCTTTCAGACTGTGATGCCGTACACGTTAACGACCATCTGTCCGATAGAGCATAGAACTGATTAATCGGAAAAGTCCACCTGTGACCACTCAGTGTACGTCCAATTCGCTTGCAGTTTGCAGCATTCGTCGCCGATGAACGTCAGTCAACATGGGCGCTTGAAGCAGGCGCCCTGTGCAGGGCCCATACGCAGCAACATTCGGTGAACGCTAGTTGAGCATCACCTGGGCGGTTAGTTGCTCAACAGCTGCACGTCTATCGGCCCGTATAGATGACAGCAGCCGTCGTTCACCCCTGTCATCTACGCCAGCTTTGGACAGCGCCATTTTGCCACGCAAGGTATAGTTTAACCACGGCGACAAGCGAACAGTTTACGAACTTAGCCGTTTCGGGAATGCTTCCATCCTTGTCTGTTAACCCAATGATCATGCCCTTGTGGATAATTGATAAATCATTCCGTTTCTGCTTTTCAACCACGACTGCACTGTTTTCCACCTCCCCAGAACATGTTTTACATACCATCCACTCTAGTGCTGCTACCTGCCGTCTGTGAGTGGTTATTGCACTTTGATGTCGAACATAGGCGATGGTCACGCTAATGTGACTAGACCGTGTACATTGCGCGGTTGCATACAGATTGTATATTACGCGCTGGGACACTTCACGTCATTGGAGGAGTCCTACGTAACGATAGATGCATATGCATTACATGTGTGCTATGTTTCTGTGTATATTCGAGGTCGTCATACTAGACGAATGGTGTGCATTGTGTTGAGATGCATTCCAGACAACGTCGTTGTTACACGCTGTTACAAATGACGATCGTTTTGTCAGAGATGTTCGACAAGGCTACGTAATTTTGTGAATTTTGGGAAACTGCGTTAATGTAGGGAAACACCACGTTATATGTTTCCTGATATACTGCAATTTCCTGAACAGCACAACACTTGCACTTTCCCTGTCTTCCTATTTTACCTGAATGTGTCTGGAGAGACTACAATTCTTCGTTAGTATATGTGGCGACAATTTATTGCTCTTCTTAAGAGTCTTTCGTGATTTTTCATCTCCATTTTTTCGCCCATAAATGGAAAAAATAAATAAATCAAATAAAAAGAGTCATCCAGTAATTAGAAAAACAAATGTTTGCTTCTTAAACGAACCAAACACTAATGTGAGAGACTATAACATAACTGGAAATCCTATATTTGGAAATACTTAGTTATATTAGAAAATGTTCAAATGTGTGTGAATTCCTAAGGGACCAAACTTCCGAGGTCATCGGTCCCTAGATGTAAACACTACTTAAACTAACTCAAACTAACTTATGCTAAGAACAACACACACATCCATGCCCGAGGGAGGACTCGAACCTCCGGCGGAAGTGCCCGCGTAATCCGTGACATGGCGCCTCAAACCGTGCGGCCACTCCGCACAGCAGTTATATTAGAGCTGTAGGCATTTGAAGAGGTAACCATACTGGTTTAAGAATAAGAAAACAATTAACACAGACTAATGCGTTCGCAAATAATACAATCCTCTATATTCGTACTGAGTTCATAAAGATCGTATTCCGTTTATCACTTAGCGTATCTAGACTTATATTGTCCATGTTTTCTCTGTTCTCTAGTGAAAGTCATTGACATAGTCATTTACAAGAGATCGTGGCTATTTCCTCTCATTCCCTGATACAGACAATTCAGATGGTAATGATACTATGAATCAAAATGTACAGTATTTCTGTAAAGTGGATCGCTATACCGTCTGTTTCCCTCCTTTACAAAACATTCACGAAACCTAGGAAAACACTCGAAAGCTCAGTATGACTTGCAAGTCTTTCCTGTACTGCTGCTGCTACGTCCTTGTTTCGCAGATATTACGATGTTGTTGGCAATTTTGTACTGCTGCCAACTATCCAGCGTTCAGCAACGCACGGTGCAGGCGAGCAGGTTCTGCACGTAACCGAGTAATGGCCTACATTAAATGTCAGCAGATATATTTTCTCATCGTCGCCCTCAACGTCCGCGAGGGTATACTCTGGCCTTCGACACAAGTACTGCAATCTACTACGTCAATGAAGAAGGAAGTTGCACAGCCAGGCTACTGCTACGAACAAGCCCGTGAACGAGGTTAGGTATACATTTGACACTGTCACGAAAAAAGATTATCTATTTTATAATTTTTTTAATTTGTTAGGACGGCTCATTGCTACACTCAACGGGTATTCGTCAAATCCAGGTGCAGACGGCGTGCGACAGGCACTCTAAACACAGGCAATGACAGTAACTGCAAAGAGGTTCATATTAAGCGCTTCAAATCTTCCGAAGCCTGCGTTTCGGAATTACATAATCGGTCCAAACCGTTCCGTACAGAGTAAAAGAAAGGAAGGTTTAACATCTCGTTGACGATTAAGTCATGAGAGGTGGAGAACAAGTACGGGTTGGGGGATATTGGAGAAAGAAACAGCCGTGCCCTTTCAAAGGAACCATCCCAACATTCACCTTAATAGATTGAGGGAAAGCACAGAAAACCTAAATTTGGGTGGCGAGAGGGCTACTTGAACTGCCGTCCTCGCCAATACGAGTTCAGCGTCTTACCACTGAACAAATTGGAAATTTGTGGTAAGGACTATGGGACCAAACTGCTAAGTTCATCGGTCCCTAGGCTTACGCACTACTTAATCTAAGTTAAACTAACTTACGCTAAGGACAACACACACACCCATGCCCGAGGGAGGACTCTAACCTCCGACGGGGGAAGCCGCGCGAATCGTGACAAGACGCCTCAGACCGCACGGTTACCCGCACGGCTTACCACTGAACAACCTAGCTCGGGTGCAGAACGGGAAGATTTAAAATTTTGCTCCTATTGGTGTCCACAGCCTGAGGACGGACACTGCCAGACGAGTTCCGTCGTCCCTCGACGATCGTGTAACTGCCCGTCGAGGGACGAGAGAACTCGTCTGGCAGTGTCCATCCACAGTTCTGGAGTCTGAAGATGACTCTATGAAAGAGTCGAAACTGGTCACTCACTCCAATAAAAAAAACTGCGATCAAGACTGTTTTAAATTTTAATTTTAGTTTCTTAATTCCCACTTACACAGGCAAACAGCGTTGAGATTTCGTTGAACCCAGTTTCGAGCTTCCCTTCACTCACGTTTTGTGGTGTTCGAACTTTTTTTTATCATAGTTACGCTTTTTGGTCACTATACAGCACATTTCGTACCAATTTGACACTGCAGACTTTACTAGAGGTTTTGCCAAAACACTTCCTGTCTTAAGCTCTTTCGCGATCAGTTTTTCACACACGTTTCCCACGAATTGTACTTCGCACGACACCTGACAAGCAACATGTGCTATTTTATCGTGATCACCCTTTTGTGTTGCATTCAACTGCTCGTCGTACATGTCTGCTCCTCTCCCTCACTCAGACGAAATGGCACAGCGAAGTAATCAGGACATAGCATTCAGAAGATATGCGTGGGCCGACATGTGAGAGCAACTGATTGGTGCACCGCAATCATGGTTTCGAGCAGTTTGTGGGCGGGAAATACTCCTATTCATTAACAAGAATCAATTCCGCGTCAGTCTTATAAATGTTCTCGCGGCCGTTTTTTAGCCCACCCTGTACAAATTTAAATGTAGAAGACATATGTCGACGATTCCTTGTGAGCAAGTGTTGTCGACTTTAAGGCGACACAGACTCACGCGGTGTACAGACGGCGGCGCTGTGTGAGCAATAATCAACAACTGGGGGCACCGACATTCCACTGACTGTAGTTGCGCCGGCTGGAGGGAGAGGTGTCAGGGGCCAACGAGATGGCTGTCCGTCGGGGCATGGTCTTCACAGGGGACTCCACGGCACTCTATGTCCTGACAGCCTTTCTCCACAACTCGTTTGTCTTCTCATACAGTTCCAGACCCTCCACATCTCACTCGCGAGAAAATGCGCACTGGTTGCTAATTTACAACTTAAATCTTAACATGTGAGCTTTTTCCCACATACCATTTCACTGCATTTTAAACTTCTTGTGTGTATCTTATACGCTGAGGTGAAAAACTTGGTGGGATAACGGCATGCACGCATAAATATGCTGGTAGTATCGCGTACACAAGGGCAGCTGTCATTTGTACACATCTGATTCATGTGAGAAAGTTATCGACGTGATTACGGCCACACGACGCGAATTAATAGATTTTGATCGCGGAATGGTAGTTGAATCTAGGCGTTAGGGAATTCAATATTCTGAGATCCACGGTGTCAAGAGTGTCCCGAGAACACAAAATTTGAGGCATTAGCTCTCACGACGGATAACGCTCTGGCCGACGGCCTTAACTTAACGACTGAGAGCAGCAGCGTTTGATTGTAGTATCCATTTCTAGGGCAAGCAACGCTGCGTGAAATAACCCAGAAATCAATGTGGGACGTACGACGAACGTTTCTGTTAGGACAGAGCGGCTAGTAGGGTTCGAGTGTTCCACAGACTCCACGCAGTTATGGACCTAAGTTGTCATAAAGCCATTGTTCTAGGGCAGTGTTTACATGGAATGGACTGGGTTCTCTGGTCCAACTCAACCTATTATTGATAGGAAATGGTTACGTTCGGATACATGGAGACCATTTGTATCTGTTCGTGGACTTCATGTTGCCAAACAACGATGGAATTTTTGTGGTTGACAGTTCGCGAGAGGTTTGAAGAACATTCTGGACAGTGCGAGCTTATGAGTTGGCCATCCAGATCGCTCGACATTAGTCCCATAGAACATTTATGGGACAAAATCGAGAGGCCAGTTCGTGCGCAAAATCACGCACCGGCAACAATTTCGCAGCTATGGACGGCTATAGAGGGAGCATGGTCAATATTTTTGCACGAGACTTTCAGCGACTTGTCGAGTCTGTGCCACGTCGTGCAGATCACTATGCCGGACAAAAAGAGGTCCGACCTGGCATGAGGAGGGTTCCCATGACTTTTGTCACTTCAGCGTATACTTTCCAAACCTTTATTCAGAGTATTTAACATCGTCGTTCTTCTCATACATACATACATACACACACACACACACACACACACACACACACACACACACACACAATATATGCACAGAATATTTTACAATTCCTCTTACAGGTTTCTAGAAGTTGCAGAAGGGACTTGGTGCATGAAGTTCTGATAAGGAAACAATATCCACAAATTTACCGTCTGTATGTAAAGTAACTTGAAATAGCGGATCACTTCCAAATCCCCCGCTTCACGGTACGCACACGACGGAAAAATGGTCTATGACTTTTGTGCTCTTCAGGAGATGCTCCTCATGGCGACCCTGCTTTTCACTTGACAAGGTGTGTCTACAACGCATGCTTTTATACAAGCAGTCCACAAACAGTGGTCTGTGGAGCACCGTCGCAATCCTCCTAGTTCTGCATATTGCGAACGCACCAGTTTATTGCATATATTGTTGCAGTCGGACAAAAATGATACACACTACTGGCCATTAAAATTGCTACACCACGAAGATGACGTGCTACAGACGCGAAATTTAACCGACAGGAAGAAGATGCTGTGATATGCAAATGATTAGCTTTTCAGAGCATTCACACAAGGAAACTTTCCAACCGATTTCTCATACACACACAGCAGTTGACCGGCGCTGCCTGGTGAAACGTTGTTGTGATGCATCGTGTAAGGAGGAGAAATGCGTACCATCACGTTTCTGACTTTGATAAAGGTCGGATTGTAGCCTATCGCGATTGCGGTTTATCGTATCGCGACATTGCTGCTCGTGTTGGTCGAGATCCAATGACTGTTAGCAGAATATGGAATCGGTGGGTTCAGGAGGGTAATACGGAACGACGTGCTGGATCCCAACGGCCTCGTATCACTAGCAGTCGAGATGACAGGCATCTTATCCGCATGGCTGTAACGGATCGTGCAGCCACGTCTTGATCCCTGAGTCAACAGATGGAGACGTTTGCAAGACAACAACCATCTGCACGAACAGTTCGACGAAGTTTGCAGCAGCATGGACTATCAGCTCGGAGACCATGGCTGCAGTTACCCTTGACGCTGCACCACAGACAGGAGCGAAGCCGATGGTATACTCTACGACGAACCTGGAGGCACGAATGCAAAACGTCATTTTTTCAGATGAATCCAGGTTTTGTTTACAACATCATAATGGCCGCACCCGTGTTTGGTGACATCGCGGTGAACGCACATTGGAAGCGTGTATTCGTCATCGCCATACTGGCTTATCACCCGGCGTGATGGTATGGGGTGCCATTGGTTACACGTCTCGGTCACCTCTTGTTCGCATTGACGGCACTTTGAACAGCGGACGTTACATTTCAGATGTGTTACGACCCGTGGCTGTACCCTTCATTCGATCCCTGCGAAACCCTACATTTCAGCAGGGTAATGCACGATCGCATGTTGCAGGTCCTTTCTGGATACAGAAAATGTTAGACTGCTGCCCTGGCCAGCTCATTCTCCAGATCTCTCACCAATTGAAACGTCTGGTCAATGGTTGGCGAGCAACTGGCTCGTTACAATACGGCAGTCACTACTCTTGATTAACTGTGCTATCGTGTTGAAGCTGCATGGGCAGCTGTACATGTACACGCCATCCAAGCTCTGTTTGCTCAGTCGTATCAAGGCCGTTATTACGGCCAGAGGTGGTTGTTCTGGGTACTGATTTCTCAGGATCTATGCACCCAAATTACGTGAAAATGTAATCACATGTCAGTTCTAGTATAATATATTTTTCCAATGAATACCCGTTTATCATCTACATTTCTTCTTTGTGTAGCAATTTTAATGGCCAGTCGTGTACTTTTTCCATGATTCGTTAAAATCATCGTGACAGGTTTCAGGAAGTTTCCTTCATCACGAACTTGTACAATTTCCTTTCACATCCTTGTCTAACTGTGTCGGTGTTGTGTCTATTACCGTTGACGTCGAAGAGACATTAAACTGTGGCCTTCATTCCTGGAAGTCACTTGGTAGCAGACAGCCTAGCGACTGTGACGGATTTGTAAACCTCTGGATAGAAAGGACATTGTTTATTTCTAGCCCTGACATAGATAGCGTCTGATATTTGCTCCAGCGTCCTTTGTTCCACCATATCGTGTTCTTTCTGGTAGTTTGCCACTGCTGTCGAGTTCAAAGTTGAAGGTTCGCTAAAATGCTCTTCGACATTTTGATTGTCTCTAGGGAAAGAATTTTTGTGTCTTCCTACAGTCATTTTATCTGAGACGTTACGATTGCCTTGTGCGCGTGGGGATAACAAATCCCAGCTCGCTGGTGCAGTGGTTAAGGCAATAGATCCGTATTCGAGAGGACCTCGTTTCAAATCCCTGTCCAGCTAGCCAGATATAGACTTCCCCACTTCCTTTGCAACACTTCAAGTGAATATTGTGTGATTTCATTCAATAGCCTATTGTTGATTTCCTTTTTGGAAATTGGAAATTTGTGTTAAGGACTATGGGACTAAACTGCTGAGATCACTGGTCCCTAGGCTTACAGACTATTTAATCTAACCTAATCTAACTTACGGTAAGGACAATACACACACCCATGCCGAGGGAAGATTCGAACCTCCGACGGGGGAAGCCGCGCGAACCGTGACAAGGCGCCCAAGACCGAGCGGCTACCCCGCGATGCGATTTCCTTTTTCATTCTTTCCCAGGGAATTTACAGCGCGTAATGGAACGTGTCATGCAGGTGTATTCTAAGAATTTCATTGCGTATGTCCGATAAATGGCTATGTAAAGATGTGAAAAACCGATATTATAAGGAAAAAAAACGAACAACATGATCTAGCTTAAGACGTAAACAGAACAAAAAATTCTGTTTTGATATCACACTATAAGAAACAAAGGCGTCACAAGAAGTCTTTCTTGAACTTAAGGCCATTACGTCGATGTGGGCTCCCGTATCCGGCTTTTCCTTCCCTTCTGGTTGGTCATGTACACATTTCAACACGTATTCTGAAAATGCGGTTCTAGTAGTCAGACATCAGGTTCCACAATCGGTTTTCGGCTCTATGTAAACATTCTACAGCATGCGAGTTGAGATCAGGTTGTCAAACAGCTGCATGTTTTTTAAAAGGTTTCTTAATATGGACGAAGTGTTTTTGTGTGGAATGAAGGAAAAAAAAAGTACTGGATTGGCGAGGCAGTTATTAAGGTTATTTAATTGACGAGAAGCACTTTTCTTCCTTATGAGTTGAAAATATATAAATGAATGCAGATATGTTTACTAAATTAGCAAAATCGAACTTCTTGGTAACAACGCTATATTCTGCGTACGAAGCTAACTTGTAAATTGCTTTACTCACCCTCACATTTAATAGAAAAGAATCTCGTACATAATTAATGACTGATCGCAAAGAATTCCCTAATTCTATGCCCAAGATTGAGACTGCAAGATTGAGACTGCATCCTCAGTCATTACAAAAATTTTCTAGTCATTGAATGTCTCCAACAGGTTGGAGTGTAATAATGTTAGGCCATTTATCGTATCGTACTTTTACAGCAACGAGCGTGATCTAGATGCGTGTAATGAAACAGTTTTCACACATTAACCCTTTAAGTCACACTGGTAAATAAATATACCACTGGTCTTAAGCGCTGGCTATTAGTTTATTTGCTACAAACAATCGATTTTGTTTGTAATAATATATTCAGAATAGTTTGTCTGAAAGGATGAACATCATTTTTATGTTTCTAAGCCTTGAGATATCAGCGAACAATTGATTAATGACTGAATATTTATTGATTGTCCTTGAGGCACTCTTCCACTCTTCTTCAGAGCTGGTTTTATGTTCAGATAACATTTGTTACTTGTGGATATACTCTTTTGATTTCTCCTGACGTAAATGACGCTAAGTTCAATTCACAGTAATATTTCACGCATTGTAAAGTATAAAATCATTGTCTCATGAGCCCCGCGGAGTGACCGCGAGGCCCCATGTCACGGATTGCGCTGCCCCTCCCGCCGGAGGTTCAAGTCTTCCCTCGGGCATGGGTGTGTCTGTTGTTCTTAGCATAAGTCAGATTATGTAGTGTGTAAGTCTAGGGATCGATGACCTCAGGAGTTTGGTCCCTTAGGAATTCACACACACATTTGTCTCATGAAACACAGACATTGCCGAGGTCGGCTGGCTTGCGTGCCTGAACGATACAGATAGCCTTATAATGGGTGCGACCACAAAGAAGTGGTGTCTGTGGAAATACCAGGCAAACATGTGGTTCCCGAAGAGGGGCAGCACACTTTCAAGTACTCGCAGAGGTAACAGTCCGGATGGTCGGCTGATATGTCCTTGTAACAGCCTATACGGCCATGCTGTGCTGGTAACGCGAATGGCTGAAAGTAAGGGGAAACTACAGCCATTAATTTACTCGAGGACATGCAGCTGTATTGTGTGATTAAATGATGATGGAGCCCTCTTGGGTAAAATATTCCGCTGGTGAAATAGTCCCACATTCTGATCTCCGAGAGCGGACTACTCAGGAGTACGTCGTCATCAGAAAAAAACAAAATTGGTCTTCTATGAATCGGAGCGTGGGATGTTAGATCCCTTAATAGGGTAGACAGGTTAGAAAATTTGAAAAGAGAAATGGGTAGGATAAAGTTAGGTATAGTGAAGATCGGTGGCAAGATGAACAGCACTTCTGGTCAGGTGAGAGGATTACAAATAAAAAACCAAATATAGGTATTGTAGGAGTAGGTCTAATAATAAGACCATTGGAATGCGGGTAAGCTACTATGAGCAGCATGGTGAACGCATTATCGTAGCCAAGACAGACACAAAGCCAACGCCTGCCACAGCAGCAGAACTCTGTATACCAACTGGTTCTGCAAATGATGAACAGACTGAAAGAATGTGCGATGAGTTACAATAAATTATTGAGATAATTAAGGCATAGGAAAATTTAATTGTGATGGGTGACTGGAATTTGGTAGTAGGAAGAGGAAGAGAAGGAAAAATGGTAGGAGAATATGGAGCTGGGTGAAAGGAATGAAAGAGGAAGCTGCCTGGTAGATTTTGCACAGAGCTTCATTTAATCATGACTGACACTTGGTTTCAGAATCACGAAAGATGGTTGTATACGTCGAAGGGACCTGGAGACATTGGAAGGTTTCAGACTGATTATACAATGGTAAGATAGAGATTTCGGAACCAGATTTTAAATTGTAAGACATTTCCAGGGGCAGATGTGGACTCTGATCATAATTTGTTATGAACTGTAGACTGGAACTGAATAATTTATAAGAAAGTAAGAAATTAAGAAGATGGGAGCTGAATAAGTTGAAAGAACCAGAGGTTGCTGGGAGTTTCAGAAGAAGCATTAGGCGATGATTTCCTGAAACAGAGGAAAGGAATACAGTAGAGAACGAATGGGTAGCTTTGAGAGACGAAACAGTGAAGGCAGCAGAGGATTAAAAAGGTAAAAAGACAAGGCCTAGAATAAATCATTGGATAATACAGGAGATAGTGAGTTTAACTGATGAAAAGGGAAATTATAAGAATGCAGCATATGAAGCAGGTGAAAGAGAATGCAACGTCTAAAAATTGAGACCGATAGGAAGGGAAAAATGGCTAAGCATAAGGGTTTAGAAGACAACTGTAAGCCACGGAAGCATGTATAGCCGCGCGTGATTAGCCGAGCGGTCTGAGGCGCTGCAGTCATAGACTGTACGGCTGTTCCCGGCGGAGGTTCGAGTTCTCCCACGGCCAGGGGTGTGTGTGTTTGTCCTTAGGATAATTTAGGTTAAGTAGTGTGTAAACTTAGGGACTGATGACCATAGCAGTTAAGTCCCATGAGATTTCACACACATTTGAACATTTTAAAGCGTGTATAACTAGGTAAAAGAAGATACCAACTGGAGGAAAATTAAAGAGGCCTTTGAAGAAAAGAGAAGCAGCTGCGTGGAAAACCAGTACTAAGAAAAGAAGGAAAATCTGAAAAGTGGAAGGAATATATAGAGGGACGGCGCAAGGGCAATGGATTTGACGGCAGTATTATAGAAACGAAACAGGAAGTAGATGAAGATGAGATGGGAGATACGATTCTGCGAGTAGAACGTGACAGAGCATTCAAATGCCTAAGCCGAAACAAGGTCCCTGGAGTAGACGAAATTAACACAGAACTGCTGAAAGTCTTTGGAGAACTAGTCGTAATTAAACTATTCCACCTGGTGTGCAGTATATATGAGACAGGGTAAATACCCTCAGACTTCAAGAATAATGTAATAATTCCAAGCAGGTGCTGACAAGTGTGGATATTACCGAACTGTTAGTTTAATAAGTCATGGTTGCAAAATAATGACACGAATTATTTACAGAGGAATGGAAAAATACTTATAGAAGCCGATCTCGTGGAAGATCTGTTTGGGTTCTGGAGAAATGTTTGAACACACGAGGCAATATTGACCCTACAATTTATCTTAGAAGATACCTACGTCTATAGCATTATAGATTTGGAGAAGGCTTTTGAAAATGTTGACTGGAATACAACCTTTAAATTTTTGAAGGTAGCAGGGGTAAAATACAGGGAGTGAAAGGTTATTTACAACTCTTACAGGAAGCAGACGAGACGAAGAGCTTGAAGGAGAAGTTGTGGTAGAGAGGTGAGACAAGGTTGTAGATTACCCCCAATGTTATTCAGTCTGTACGTTGAGCAAGCTTTGAAGCAAAGAAAGGCGAAAGTTGAAAGGGAATTAAAGTTCAGGGAGAAGAAACAAGAACGATGAGGTTTGCCTATGACAGAAAACTGCAGCTGAAACGGTAGTGTCCTGAAAGGTATAGTAGATATAAGATGAACGTTAACAAAAGCAAAAGACGAGTAATGGGATGTAGTCGAATTACATCACGCGATGCTGAGGGAAATAGATCAGTCAACGAGACTCTAAAAGTAGTAGATGAATTTTGGTATTGGGGCAGTAAAATAACAGTTCAAAAATGGTTCAAATGGCTCTGAGCACTATGGGACTTAACTGCTGAGGTCACCAGTCCCCTAGATCTTAGAACTACTTAAACCTAACTAACCTAAGGACATCACACACATCCATGCCCGAGGCAGGATTCGAACCTGCGACCGTAGCGGTCGCGCGGTTCCAGACTGTAGCGCCTAGAACCGCTCGGCCACTTCGGCCGGCAAATAACAGTTGATGGTCAACATAGAGAGAAGGGAAATTTGCTACCATTGGATATAAATGTGGTGCTACAGAAGAAAGCTGATCGCGTGAATACTGAGGAGGGACTGAAAAGAACTGAGGAGAAAAGAAATGTGTTGTAATACTTGACTAACAGAAGAGATCGGTTGATGGGACTCATACTGAGACATGTAGGAATCGTAAGTTTACTAATGGATCAAAGCGGAGAGGGAGAGGGGGGAGGTAAAATTTCCAGAACGAGACCAAGTACAGTTAGCAGTTTCCAGTGGATGTGGGTGCACTAGTTATTCGGAGATGAAAAGGCCTGCACAGGGCAGGGTAGCGAGGGAAGATGCATCAAACCAGTCTTCAGATCGAAGACCACAACAACAACAACAACACAACAGTCAATACGGCTATCTTTTGGAAGAATATTTACAGCTAGTTTTACTAATTACTATTTCCAAAGAGTATGTACGTGCATTTCATTTTATGATGGATGAAACAGGTTGTCACTTAAAAGGGCTAAGTGCCGTGAAGAAGATTTTTTAAACATCCTTTTTTGACGTTTTATAAACGATCTTCCTTGAATAGTCGACCCTTCCTCCTCATTAAAAATTCATTGATATACACAAGTAAAACATACCCTCTCTTAATTAAAAATGTTAGGAAGCTAAATGAGTACCTCCCTTCATCATTCTGACGTAACAGGAAAGCTGATTCACAGACACCATTCAAGTAAAGCAGCGGCAGCTCGAAAAGCGATATTTGATCGGCCCAGTAAAGTGAGTCCCGGCCTTGTAATCAGGACAGCGAAAATTGGTTTCCGAAATTCAGTTTTCGTCCTTCACAAGTATTGCTGCATGTTAACGTCGTGAGTGTGACGACGGACGCGTACCTAAAATCTCTGCTGCATGTAATCAGGTCACGATCTCTCATTTTGTGAGCCCGAAGCAGACGCTACTAGATCATTAGCAACGTGGCCTAAACACAACTGCTCCACTTACACGTGAGAGGCTCCTTATGCGAGATACGTATCACTTCGGTCTGACACTGAAGTACACTCTAAAACAAAATACGACACACCACGAAGGAATTCTCCGGATGGGACAGAAATCGGTAGATGTGATGTACGAGGGTAATCCCAAAAGTAAGGTCTCCTATTTTTTATAAGTACATAGACATGTTTATTTCTACAATGATTTACACTAGTTTACAGATATTTTTCGACATAATCACCATTTCTGTCGATGCATTTTTGTAGACGCTGTGGCAGTTTTTGTATGCCCATGTCATACCAGCTCGCCGCCACGCTGTTCAGAAAGTTATGAACCTCTTCTTTCACCTCGTCGTCGGAGCTGAATCGCTTTTCTTTTAACCTAAGGAACAAGTGATAGTCACTGGGTGCCAAGTCAGGACTATAAGGTGGGTGGGTGGGTGATTATGCTCCACTGAAACTGTTGCAGGAGAGCAACGGTTTGCCGAGCGATGTGCAGGCGAGCATTGTCTTGGAGAATGTGTACGGCCTTGCTCAACATTCCTCTTCTCCGGTTCTGAACTGCCAGTTTGAGTTTGTTCAGAGTCTAACAGTACTTGTCAGCGTTAATTGTGATCCCAGAGATTCAGCTCATGTATAGATGAACAAATGATTACAATTTCAGAAAAATTGGATAATTTATTCAAGAGAAAGATCTTCATAAACTGGGCAAGTCAATAACGCGATGTTTCATATTTGGCCCTTGTGAAAGCAATTATTCGGCTTGGCATTGAGAGAATTGTTGGTTGTCCTCCTGAGGGATATCGTGCTAAATTCTGTCCAATAGACGCGTTACATAGTCAAAATCCCGAGCTGGTTGGACGTTCCTGTTCATAATGCTCCAAACGTTGTCAATAGCGAAGAGATTCGGTGACGGCGCTGGCCAACGTAGGGTTTAGCAAGCTCGAAAAGCAGTAGAAACTCTTTCCGCGTGTGGGAGGCATTAGCTTGCCGAAATGTAAGCCCAAGATGGCTTACCATGAACGGTAGCAAAATGGCACGTAGAATATCGTCGACGTACCGCTGTGCTGTTAAGGTGTAGTTTATGACAACCAAAGGGATCCTGCTATCCTGCTATGAAAAGAAACACAGCACCTCAGATCATCACCCCTGCCTGTCGGGCCGTATGCGAAGGGGGGGGGGGGGCAGGCAGAATTCTACAGCCTGACAACGAGGAGTGGTGGACTGGGGTGCCATATTGTATCGTAGCAGGACCCCTTTAGTAGTCATCCGTGGCACCAATACAGCACATCGGTGTGTAGATGGCATTCTACGCCCCGTTTTCGTGCTCTTCATGGTAAGCCATGCTCTGCTTACATTTCAGCAAGATAATGCCCGACCGCACACGGCGAGAGTTTCTAATGCTTGTCTTCGTTCTTGCCACGGCCTAATTTGGCAGCAAGGTCGCCGGATCCCTCTCCAATCGAGAACGTTTGGAGCATTATGGGCGGGGCCCTCCAACCATCTCGGGATTTTGACGATCTGACGCGCCAACTGGACAGAATTTGGCACGATATCCCTCAGGATGATATCCAACGACACTGTCAATCAATTTCACGCCGAATAACTGTTTGCGTAAGTGTTAGAGGCTGACCAACGTGTCATCGGCTTGCTCAGTTTGTGGATCTCTTTCTCTTTAATGAATCATCCAATTTTTTTATTGTAATCATTTGTTTGTCTGTACATGTACGTCATATCTACCGAGTTCCGTTCCATTCGGATAATTCCTACGATGTGGGTCTTTTTTTCAAAAAATGGTTCAAATGGCTCTGAGCACTATGGGACTTAACTTCTGAGGTCATCAGTACCCTAGAACTTAGAACTACTTAAACCTAACTAACCTAAGGACATCACACACATCCATGCCCGAGGCAGGATTCGAACCTGCGACCGTAGGGCTCGCGCGGTTTCAGACTGTAGCGCCTAGAACCGCTCTGCCACCCCGGACGGCGTCTTTTTTTCCTTAGAGTTATTATGGGAGCACGGATGGTCGTTTCCAAACCATTTATGTGCTAAGTACTTTTCAGGAGATCCCATATTCTCTTCCTAATACGTTCTCATGTTTGTCACAACTTTCTTAGCACGCTCTAGAAGATCGGCATCGTCCAACATTACTGACATTTTACGCTAGACTCTGGTCGACGAAATCACTGGTATTAATGTCTTTGTCATAAAACTGTTTGACCTCCAAGCAGTCGTTGCATGTGGTTTTTGGCTGAGTGGGAGTTTGAATTGGCATGCATTGTCAACTGTCATAGGGCTATATAATTTTCTGTCCATACCAGTGGATGATGTAAATTAACCGATCACGTACCGAATAACCGTGTTTTTTGATGTCGGAAATGTAATTTTTTTGCACTTTAGGTGAATATACATTTTCCATCGCCTTATCAGCGAGCAGATTCCATCCCAATTGCAATCCAGGAACGTCAAAACAAAAATTTAAAAAAAAAATCCACCGAGCCACGCACAATAATGGATCTAGACATAAAACTAAACCAAATGGGAATTACACTTTTCTAATACTAAACGTACACTGATGAGCTAAAAAACTATGTCATGGTCCATCCTTTCCTTTCTTCGACCCAATATAGCAGCTGTTCTGAGTGGCATGGATTCGAGACGTCCTTGGTAACTTTCCGGTGGTCTTTGGCATCCGACGTTTATGTATAGGTCACAAAATTCTCGATTATTAAGGGCCTCAGTCATGTAGGCGCGATATTGGCTCGCAGTACCTCAGATATATTTCACTGAGTTCAGATCAGATAAATTTGGGGGGGAGGGGGGGGGGAGGCAAGACATGAACGCGAGTTCGTAAAAATGCTCCTCAAACCACTGTAGCACCATTCTGGCCTTATGAATGCTTTTTAACTATATCATCTGAATCACTCTATGAGACCACACGGAGATGAAAATGGCTCTGAGCACTATGGGACTTAACATCTGTGGTCATCAGTCCCCTAGAACTTAGAACTTCTTAAACCTCACTAACCTAAGGACATCACACACATCCATGCCCGAGGCAGGATTCGAACCTGCGACCGTAGCGGTCACGCGTTTCCAGACTGAAGCGCCTAGAACCGCACGGCCACACCGGCCGGCACCACACGGAGATGTTTAAGGTTCAGTAAAGGACACAGGAGCAACGTCTACTGATAAGTTAATGTTAACCACGACCTCTGTTCCTTATGTCAGCTCCCTCCCAATGACAAAAATGTTTGCTTTGAAGGAATTTGAACAAGCTGCCTCTTCATTGAGGATCAACGCCCTCGCCACTTCAGCTAAATTGGGTGCGCTGATGATGACCTACGCTCTTATACAGAAGCAAACGACATGACACCACTGGGTTTCATTTTCTTCCCACATATCATTTCTATATTCAGTCATCAACAAGACAATGGGCTGATACACTTAACAATCACACTTCTTCATGTGCGAGATGATTTACTCGGTTTCGTCAAAGCTTTGCCACCTCTGGTAAGATCTTGACACGAATGCAGTATGGGCTTCTCAGATAGTTGCCACGAGTAGTCACGAAATCCACAGACTCACTTTTACTTCACTTTTCACTTGTCGAGAAGCGCAGCAGTTGCCCGCGTGCTTGTGCTGCTGACACGTGGGAGAAAGTGCCAGCGATAACGCATGTAAACGTAACGAGCGACAACGCTGCGACCCGCGTCCAGCCATCCGACTGCTGCCCTGTGAAAACCAGCGACTAATTCGTCCTGCATCCACTTTTTCTCGACTGCCGGGGCAGATTCCACCAATGATAGGTAATTATCGACTCGTTATATGGCTATTTCATTGAGTTGACAAAGGTCAGATTCCTCCTAACATCGTGTCGGACCTCCTTTTCCCTGGCGTAGTGCTCAGCTCGACGTGGCATGGACTCAACAAATCGTTGAAAGTCCCCTGCAGAAATATTGAGCTATGCTGCCTCTACAGCCGTCCAAAACTGCGAAAGTGTTGGCAGTGCCGAATGTTGTGCACGAACTGACCTCTCGTTCATGCTCTATAAATGTTCGATGGGATTCATATTTGGCGATCCCGGTGGTGAAATAATTTTCCCCAATTGTCCAGAATGTTCTTCAAAAAAATCGCGAACAACTATGGCATCTACATCTACATTTATACTCCGCAAGCCACCCAACGGTGTGTGGCAGAGGGCACTTTACGTGCCACTGTCATTACCTCCCATTCCTGTTCCAGTCGCGTACGGTTCGCGGGAAGAACGACTGCCGGAAAGCCTCCGTGCGCGCTCGAATCTCTCTAATTTTACATTCGTGATATCCTCGGGAGGTGTAAGTAGGGGGAAGCAATATATTCGATACCTCATCCAGAAACGCACTCTCTCGAAACCTGGACAGCAAGCTACACCGCGACGCAGAGCGCCTCTCTTGCAGAGTCTGCCACTTGAGTTTGCTAAACATGTCCGTAACGCTATCACGCTTATCAAATAACCCTGCGACGAAACGCACCGCTCTTCTTTGGATCTTCTCTGTCACCTCTGTCAACCCGACCTGGTACGGATCCCATACTGATGAGCAATACTCAAGTACAGGTCGAACGAGTGTTTTGTAAGCCACCTCCTTTGTTGATGGACTACATTTTCTAAGGACTCTCCCAATGAATCTCAACCTGGCACCCGCCTTACCAACAACTAATTTTATATGATCATTCCACTTCAAATCGTTCCGTGCGCATACACCCAGGTATTTTACAGAAGTATCTTCTACCAGTGTTTGTTCCGCTATCATATAATCATACAATAAAGGATCCTTCTTTCTATGTATTCGCAATACATTACATTTGTCTATGTTAAGGGTCAGTTGCCACTCCCTGCACCAAGTGCCTATTCGCTGCAGATCTTCCTGCATTTCGCTGCAATTTTCTAATGCTGCAACTTCTCTGTATACTACAGCATCATCCGCGAAAAGCCGCATGGAACTTCCGACACTATCTACTAGGTCATTTATATATATATATATATATATATATATATATATATATATATATATATATATATATATATATATATATATATATTGTGAAAAGCAATGGTCCCATAACACTCCCCTGTGGCACGCCAGAGGTTACTTTAACGTCTGTAGACGTCTCTCCATTGAGAACAACATGCTGTGTTCTGTTTGCTAAAAACTCTTCAATCCAGCCAGACAGCTGGTCTGATATTCCGTAGGCTCTTTCTTTGTTTATCAGGCGACAGTGCGGAACTGTATCGAACGCCTTCCGGAAGTCAAGGAAAATGCCATCTATCTGGGAGCCTGTATCTAATATTTTCTGGGTCTCATGAACAAATAAAGCCAGTTGAGTCTCACACGATCGCTGTTTCAGGAATCCATGTTGATTCCTACAGAGTAGATTCTGGGTTTCCAGAAATGACATTATACGCGAGCAAAAAACATGTTCTAAAATTCTACAACGGATCGATGTCAGAGACATAATCCTATAGTTTTGCGCATCTGCTCGACTACCCTACTTGAAAACTGGAACTACCTGTGCTCTTTTGCAATCATTTGGAACCTGCCGTTCCTCTAGAGACTTGCGGTACACGGCTGTTAGAAGAGGGGCAAGTTCTTTCACGTACTCTGTACCCGGTAACATGGCGCATTGTCATCCATAAAAATGCCAACGTTGCTTGGGAACATGAAGTCAATGAATGGCGGCAAATAGTCTCCAAGTAGCCGAACATGGCCATTTCCAATGATTGTTAGATCCATTTGGACCAGAGGACCCAGTACATTCCACGTAAACGCAGCCCACACCATTATGGAGTCACCACCAGCCTGCACTGTCTCTTGGTGACAACTTGGTTCAATGGCTTCGTGGGGTCTGCGCCACACTCGAACCCTACCATCAGCTCTTGAAAACTGAAATCAACTCTTGCCTAGTCATATCACCAAGCCACGGTTTTCCAGCTGTCTCGAGTCCAATCGATAGTGGTCACGAACCCAGAAGTGGCGCTACAGGCGATGTCGTGAGGTTAGCAAAAGCACTCGCGTCGGTCGTATTCTGCCATAGCCCATTAACGCCAGGTTTCGGCATACTGACCTAAGGGATAAGTTCGTCGTAGTTCCACATTGATCTTTGGGGTTATTTCACCCAGTGTTGATTGTCTATTAGCACTGACAACTCTACGCAAGCGCCGCTGCTCTCAATTGTTAAGTGAAGGCCGTCGACCACTGCGTTGTCTGTGGTGAGTGGTGAGAGGTAATGCCTGAAATTTGCTACTCTCGGCACACTCTTGGCACAGTGGATCTAACTACCATTCCGCGAGCGGCCTTAATCACATCGGAAACCTTTCACATGAATTAGCTGAGTACAAATGAGAGCTCTGTCAATGGACTGCCGTTTTATACCTTGCATACGCGATACTACCGCCATCTCTGTATGCGCATATCGTCATCCTATAACTTTTGTCACATTAGTGTATTTTATGTGGTTCTGCAGTCAGATGTCCACTTAGCATCTCAGCTGAGTGCACCATTTATCGGTGTGCCTGGTAAAATTTCGTTTTAATTGTTTGTCTACTCTATTTCTTGCCGGCCGGTGTGGCCGAGCGGTTCTAGCCGCTTCACTCTGGAACCGCGCTACAGCTACTGTCGCAGGTTCGAATCCTGCCTTGGGCATGGATGTGTGTGATGTCGTTAGATTAGTTAGGTTTAAGTAGTTCTGAGTTCTAGGAGACTGATGACCTCCGCTGTTAAGTCCCATAGTGCTCAAATGGTTCAAATGGCTCTGAGCACTATGGGACTTAACAGCGGAGGTCATCAGTCCCCTAGAACTACTTAAACCTAACTAACCTAAGGACAGCACACAACACCCAGTCATCACGAGGCAGAGAAAATCCCTGACCCCGCCGGGAATCGAACCCGGGAACCCGGGCGCGGGAAGCTAGAACGCTACCGCACGACCACGAGCTGCGAACACATAGTGCTCAGAGCCATTTGAAGCATTTGAACTCAATTTCTGAGACAGAGGTGAGAAAGATGTGGAAACACATACAAAGCTGTCAGCAGGCTGCCCGGTATGTTGAACTAACGGTGGTTAATCATCTGGTGCGAAGTCCAGTAAATGAACGCTCTACGCGCTAGTCTCTGTTGCCCTATCCTGCTTTCCTGCAAAAACAGAGAACGGAGTACGAAGCAGGATCTCAGGCGGTATAGGAGAAAAGAAAACCGCTGCCCAGTCCAGTAAGGAACTCGAAGACAAGATTAGACAAGTCACGTGACCCAGAAGCGAAAAGAACCGAAAGGATCCCATATACTTGATACAACAGAGAGTACCGGCTGCCATGCGCTTCGCAGCGGAGTGGTCGTTTTATGATTACGAACTGGAACAGTGAGTGATCGTTAATTGTTGTAAAGAAACTTCCGAACAACTGCTGTTTCATTACCTACCCAATTTTTCGACAATATTTCAGGAAGCCGGTCTTACTTTTTCCGTGGAGATCGCTGAACAGGAAAGGAAGGAAGTTTAGGGATTAAGTCTCGCCGGCGATGACGTCATAAGAGAGGAAACAGTAACTCAGATTGGGGAAGCCTGCCGGAGTGGCCGAGCGGTTCTAGACGCTTCAGTCTGGAACCGCGTGACCGCTACGGTCGCAGGTTAGAATCCTGCCTCGTGCATGGATGTGTATGATCTCCTTAGATTAGTTAAGTTTAAGTAATTCTAAGTTCTAGAGGACTGATGACCTCAGATGTTAAGTCCCATAGTGCTCAGAGCCATTTGAACCATTTTTTGATTGAGGAAGGTTAGGCAATTAAATCGACCATCCCCTTGTCGGGTCATCCATTCCGATATTTTCCTTGTGCGATTTAGAGAAACCAGTAAAGCCAGAGTAATCCTGTACTCGGAGAATGAGCATAAGGGAGAAGATGCAAGAATCCTGCATCGTGGTTGTAGACAAGGCCCTAGAAAAAGCTGGTTCAAATGGCTCTGAGCACTATGGTACTTAACATCTGAGGTCATCAGTCCCCTAGACTTAGAACTACTTAAACCTAACTAACCTAAGGACATAACACACATCCATGCCTGAGGCAGGATTCGAACCTGTGACCGTAGCGGTCGCGTGGTTCCAGACTGAAGCGCCTAGAACCGCTAGGCCACTCCGGCCGGCAAAGCCCTAGAGGAACTGGTTTTTCTTTGTCTTCCATCGACCTGTTATGAAGTGTCAAATGTTTATCTGTGGTGCGTGGATGACTGCGATGAATGCTTGTACAGTGTAGTGATGAGTTTGTGTTGTTAGCAGGGTTGTAAAACTACCATACACTATCATAAGTAACTGGTTTTCGTAGTAGCTTTGGTCACCTAACGTCGTACCCACGTTACCTGTAAGTTAGGTGTGTTGCATACCTATCGGGCGTTACCTCATAACGGTCGCTTCCTTTGCATTTGAGATCAGTGTCTTATTAGAATCCCCTAAAAACTGGAATCGGTGAACCGTCAAGAAACTGAGTGAGGATATACAAGAGGCCAGGTAACCCACGGAAACTTTTTGTTCTACAAAATTATCGTTCTGTCTATTACTTAGAAGTAAACAGTATTTACAGCAAACTCGAAATTCTCAATGTTTAATTCAGGCTTTATTTTAAAATTGTTGATTTGTAAAATGCAACAGAGGGATGTTGGAGTCAAAATAAAGAAACAATACAGACTTATCATATAGCATTGGAAAACGCAGTTCCTCAAAAACAGGTAAAGAAGAAAAGAATGTAAAACAAATATATAGCCAATATCGCTTCAGTACTTCGCCGAATTTACATAAAACATGTTTCTGTTATTCATAAACAACTTTAGCGCCCATCAATAATAAAAATATACTCTTGCTTTTGATCTGTTGAGTACAAAATAACAATAACAATTATATATATATATTACGTTTGTGCATGTAAATTGTACTTGCATCAAACGTAATTGCTTCGGTTACATGAAACTGCAGAACTTACACGATCAACTCATTTTTATTTCTTATTAAATAGTCGGACAAGAAGAGAATAGAAGCTTTCGAAATGTGGGGCTACAGAAGCATGCTGAAGATTAGCTGGGTAGATCACATAACTAATAAGGAGGTATTTAACAGAATTGGGGAGAAGAGCAATTTGTGGCGCAACTTGACTAGAAGATGTGATCGGTTGGTAGGACATATTCTGAGGCATCAAAAATGTTCAAATGTATGTGAAATCTTATGGGACTTAACTGCTAAGGTCATCAGTCCCTATGCTTACACACTACTTAACCTAAATTATCCTAAGGACAAACACACACACCCATGCCCGAGGGAGGACTCGAACCTCCGCCGGGACCAGCTGCACAGTCCATGATTGTAGCGCCTTACACCGCTCGGCTAATCCCGCGCGGCTGTGGCATTAAGGGATCACCAATTTAGTACTGGAGGGCAGCTTGGAGGGTAGAAATTGTAGAGGGAGACCAAGAGATGAATACACTAAACAGATTCAGAAGGATGTAGGTTGCAGTAGGTACTGGGAGATGAAGAGGCTTGCACAGGATAGAGTAGCATGGAGAGCTGCATCAAACCAGTCTCTGGACTGAAGACCACAACAACATGGAAGACAGTTTATATTCTGTAACGATATAATATAGACTAGCACTAAATGATGTGCGGTTGTAATTATGTGCAAAACGAAGAACCTAAAAAACAAAGAGAAATCGTTAGTTCGTAGATTCTCCTCCACACATTCATTTAGGTTTCTTTGCTTACCAATGTCAGCAATATTACCGGTAAACCTATCAAAATACGCCACTTATGTGGTGTACGGAAACTATCGAGCCGGCCGGCGTGGCCGATCGGTTCTAGGCGCTACAGTCTGGAACCGCGCAACTACTACGGTCTCAGGTTCGAATCCTGCCTCGGGCATGGATGTGTGTGATGTCCTTAGGTTAGATAGGTTTAAGTAGTTCTAAGTTCTAGGCGACTGATGACCTCAGAAGTTAACTCCAATAGTGCTCAGAGCCATTTGAACCATTTTGACATCACATACATCCATGCCCCAGGCAGGATTCGAACCTGCGACCGTAGCGGTCGTGCGGTTCCAGACTGTAGCGCCTAGAACCGCTCGGCCACCCCGACCGGCGAACCGTAGTGTTGGTAGAGGGCAACTCTAGTTGTTATGGATGATGAGGAGAGAGACGGTGATATCCGATACTCTCAAATGACCTACTCTTGCGAAGAGCAGGAAGGCGGCCGTTGAGCTTAACGTCCCCACCCGATGGACGGATCAAAATAAACTGTGTCACATGCCCTCACATCAAAATACACTGTGCAAAAGTTTGGAATTTAACCTAGCTCATTGGTTCAAAGACAGGTGATGAAGATCTTTACGCCAACACCTCTCCTCCCCTCGCTGGCCAAACATTGGTAGTGAAAGTTTTCCACCACTCGGGACTCGTACCGGCTTACCGCCGAGTCAAGCGCCACCGCGTCAGCGTGCATTAGCGAGGTAGGCTACGGAGGCGGGCAGAGAGGTCGAGAAAAACGTAAAATTGGGTGGCTGGGTAACCGGACGGGCAAGTGAACCCGAGAGCTCCAGAATGCGATTTCGTTGTCTTACCACTGCTTCATGTCACTCGGTCTCGGCAAGATGACACCGAAGGGCGTCGCGTGCGGAAAACGAATTCGCCGAGTGCGGGACTAAGCGAAGAAACGTGTTCTACAAAGGAGAAAGAAGAATAAAACGTAAAGTAATTGTCGGGGAACAAAGTGAGAAAAATTGCCACTGGCGAGGGCGGCGTGGGCGTGCGATGCGGAAGGGAATGCAGGTGTGTCGTTGACCCTAGTATTTGGGCCCGGCCCCAGACCCGCGCAATAGTCACGTGACGGCGCCAATCGATAGCAGGGTCGACGACCCGCCGGCCCAAATGCACGCGTAGCCCGCCGCCGAGCCACGCGGCCCGCACTTTCCTTTTTCACACGCGTGCTTCCTATCGCTCCGGCCGACTTGGTCGCTGATAGTCCTGCGTTGCGACAGCTCGGGCCCTTACCGTACGCCCGTCAGCTACCGCTTACTGCGCACGACGGTGCAGCGGAAACGAAACGTGACGTCGAGAAGGGGTAGGCGACAGGCGAAAACCGTCCGCGAGGTTTTGTTAAAGAGAACAAAATTTCGAACAGAACGTGTGAGTATCCTGTGTTTAGAAACAAAGTATCGAAATACATGAAATTTATTCGAAACTGCGAATACGAACAACCATCAGCTGTATAAGGGAATGACGACAGCGAAAATTTGTGCCGCACCGGGACTCGAGCCCGGATTTTCCGTTTTACGCTAGACGTCGCCTTTACCGTTCTGGCTATGCGTGCACGCCGCAGAGTTAAACCCGAACTTCCGTACGTCGTCGATCCAGCGCGACAACCTGCAGTCGCACACACATTATATAATTCTCGTACGTGAGAGAACATTTCAATTAGAAGTCGCTGCCTGCTATCGGATAAACACGATACCTCAGTGCCTGTGTTCTTAAGAATAACAATGCGATATTCCAGAATGAGATTTTCACTCTGCAGCGGAGTGTGCGCTGATATGAAACTTCCTGGCGGATTAAAAGTAAAGCTGTGAGGACGGGCGTGAGTCGTGCTTGGGTAGCTCAGTTGGCAGAGCACTTGCCCGCGAAAGGCAAATGTCCCGAGTTCGAGTCTCGGTCCGGCACACAGTTTTAATCTGCCAGGAAGTTTCATATCAGCGCACACTCCGCTGCAGAGTGAAAATCTCATTCTGGAAACATCCCCCAGGCTGTGGCTAAGCCATGTCTCCACAATATCCTTTCTTTCAGGAGTGCTAGTTGTGCAAGGTTCGCAGGAGAGCTCCTGTAAAGTTTGGAAGGTAGGAGACGAGGTACTGGCGGAAGTAAAGCTGTGACGACGGGGCGTGAGTCGTGCTTGGGTAGCTCAGTTGGTAGAGCACTTGCCCGCGAAAGGCAAGGTCCCGAGTTCGAGTCTCGGTCCGGCACACAGTTTTAATCCGCCAGGAAGTTTCAATGCGATATTCCTTCGGACGTGCATGCATATCCGAAGGAACAGTGCATCCTTCTTCTTAACAAATGGTTCAAATGGCTCTGAGCACTATGGGACTTAACGTCTGAGGTCATCAGTCCCCTAGAACGTAGAACTACTTAAACCTAACTAACCTAAGGACATCACACATATCCATGCCCGAGGCAGGATTCGAACCTGCGACGGTAGCGGTCGCGCGGTTCCAGACTGTAGCGCCTAGAACCGCGCGGCCACCCTGCCTGGCTCTTCTTAACAACACAGGCACTACTATATCGTAAATATCGAAATGGTGTAGATGACAAATCGTCTGCTTCGATACTAGACGGTCATGAGATAGATATCATGCAGTGTTGGCTGCTGTTCCGTTGTTCTCCTTGCAGCCAGTAAATTATATGGGGTGTTTCAAAAACACTTTTACAAACTTTGAGACAGGTTCCTTGCGCCAAAACAAGAAAAATATTTCCGGAAAACGTGACCTCAAAAATGCATACGTTAAGAGCTATTAGCACTTGTTTATCTTCAATACTGTGAATCACATTTCTTCTACTGCAAGCTATTTGTTTTACGTATTTTGGGAGGCTGTATTATTCACCAAAACAATGAAAAAATGGCCAGCAAACTTGGGTTCTACAATGCAAACCTTAAAGAGATGTGTTTCACAATACCGAGATCATAGGGCTTAACCCTTTCGGTCCCACCAATATGAAAAAGTGTAATTTTAAAATTTTTCACATTATTAACCTTTATTATTATAGCAGGCAACGAATACAAGAAGAAATTGGCGAAAACTAAACAATCGGCTGCTTTAAGACGGTAGTTGCACTTTGAAATATAAATGTAAAGCTTTTCGCGAAATTAATCTTTATGATGTTATTAAGCAACAAATATAAAATTGGCAAAAGGTAAACAAGCAGTTGTTTCACGGAGGTGGTTTCACTTTGGAACCACTGGAACATGTAATTTTCTACCACTCATAATTTTATCTGATATATAGGGCGAGGGGAAATTTGCGCACTCGGGCTTTTCAGCGCGACCCCTCACATGCCAACGATAAACAAATGTCTCTCACAAAATTTCGTCTGGAGAGTACATCCGGCAGAAGAAGGTCGGTAAAGAGTGGCAGCCTGGCAACACTGTAAACCACCTGTATGTTAACTACCTCTGATAGCACGTAGTAGCCGTGATGTACAGTTGGTGTAGGGGATAAAGTTTTGGGTTTTCATTCAGGAGGTCGATGATTCGACGCTGGCTTGAGGTATATGTTTTTTATTTGGTAAATGTAGTCCAGGTGGTACGGTATCTGGCATCTTAATCGTCAACAGCGATTGTAGCGGGTCCTCTAGAAAACATTTGCACTTACATACTACAACCGTAGAAATGTAAGATTGGTCAGCTATGAAAGCAACCCTTTCCACGTCGAGGGCGCGAATTTATTCGCACCACTTCATGTACTAGATGAGAAACCTGTTTTCTTTGTACCCTCCTCCAATGCTCCCACCCAACTATTATTCTTGCCTCGTTCAGGTCCATTACATTTCGTTAGGGCCTTACGTTACCAGAAGGACTAGCAACGTGCTTTGCGAATTATGTCCAAACTCGGTTACTATTTGTATGTGTTATCACCATGGTCCTACTAATTATACCTTTCGACAATGGGTCCGGTAACCGCTTGCTGTTTAGTACGTATCTCAATGCATTATTATTACTATTATTATTATTCTATCGATGCGATTGTGGAAACATCACGTCTACTACCGTTAAGGAAACAGTGTAATTCGAAACCGAACATTTCACAATGAGCAGTGTCGGGATGAATCAGGTAGAACAATATCTATCAGAGGGGTAATGTGCTTTAGGTGTAACAGCGCGCAGGACGGCGTGTTTATACTGTATGCTCTGTCCTCCAGACAGGGACTAGTTGCGAGCAGAGTAACCCGCCCGTGACAGACTCCACTGTACCTGCGTACATGTATCGAATTTTCTCATTCTTTGCTTTCTTTCATTGCTTGTGCCTTTTTCCCGCAATGACGCAGCGTCGGCATGGTTAATCGGATTTAGCAAGGTTAATTTAAGGGGTGGTTGGATGCCCTTCCTGCCGCTAACCTAAAACTGTATTCACTGCACTGCCTGTGCAGCACAACTATTACCATCTGTCAGAGGTACTTACCATCCATACATATGCTTACAGTGTTGCTCGATTGCCATTCTTTAACGGCCTTTTCTGCCGGATGTTCTCGCTAGCTGAAATTTTGTGAGAGACATTTTTTTTTATCACTGGCCTTTGAAGAGTCGTGCTGCGAAGCCCGAGTGCGCGAATTTACTTCACCCTGTATATGAAAGCAAATTCGCTTTTTTCCTAGACAAAATGCCACATCTGGAAACTCCCATGAACTCGTGACGCCTAAAAAAAATTAGAGTCCTAAATAACGAGCTGTGTGGGCCTACAGTTTATGAAACTCTGTATCACAACTATATAATTTCTTAGCGACTTCTTTTCGATAATACTCATAAAAGCTATAAGAAAAGTCTTGTAGAACGTAAATACTTTTTAATTAAAGGAGACCACTCGCCAAAAAGCTGAAGCATTGAGTTGTCGATAGGCACATACAAGAGAAAGAAAACTTGCTAGCTTTCAGAGTTATCCTTTGACAAGCTAGAGTAAAATACACACACACACACACACACACACACACACACACACACACACACACAGCCGTGTGTACGTGTGTAGGGACGTGTGTGTGTTTATATTTCTATATATATATATATATATATATATATACATATATCAGAAATGTCTGTCATGCAGTAGCATCAGTGATTTCATGCGAAAGACATCGGCACTTGAAATGAATTTATAAAATGGTCGTTTCAGGCAGAAACCACTGGGTCTCAAAGGGTTAAGATATGTATATTAGAGGCTATGTTTAATGGACTTTTTTTCTTTTTTTGGTCCATACTACCTCCTCACAAAAAGAGGAAAGCATAGAAGTAGAAGAGATGTGTTTCACAGTAACGAAAATGAACAGGTACTCATAGCTCTTAAGGTATGCATGTTAGAGCCCTCGTTTATTACACTTTTTTTCTTGTTTGGGTGTGTAGAACCTGTTCCCAGAGTTTGTAAACTTTTTATTAAAACACCCTGTACAGTGCATTACATGTAATGTAGAGCAGAATCCAGCTGCAATATCTCGTCAGTCCAAATCGTTTCCAGACTGCATTAATAAAAAATAGACAAAAGTGAATATGGTGCTTTTAATGCTTCAGGTGTCCCACCACTCGAGTACAACACACTGAACATTCATACAACCACGTGAAACTGTGAGAAGAGCCCTTCTCTGGAATGCTGTTCAATTCGCGTATCATAATCACACCTTCTTCGACGCCAATCTGCACTTTGTCGTTTTGTGGTCGGTTCTTACTGATGATACCAAATCTCGCTACCTGTGATGACTTTTTCCAGAAAAGAATTCTACACGTTTTGCATTTTACTCAAGTCACGGCAGGCGTTCACGCGTCGTTCTTTTTGTCTGGCAGTCAAGGTGTGCGGAACGAACTTGGCAGACACTTTTCTCTTGTTTAAAACGCTCTGGAGAATGTCTGGACCACTTCTTTTGGAGATGCTCCTGTTTTTGTTCCATTGCAATTTGTGACACAACAACGTTGACGCACTATGGTTGCGGTGGTCTAGCGGTTTTAGGCGCTCAGTCCGGAACCGCGGGACTGCTACGGTCGCAGGTTCGAATCCTGCCTCGGGCATGGATGTGTGTGATGTCCTTAGGTTAGTTAGGTTTAAGTAGTTCTAAGTTCTTGGGGACTGATGACCACAGATGTTGAGTCCCATAGTGCTCAGAGCCATTTTTCGCACTATGGTTGCACGTCCACTACTTTGCTTCCTGCTCACAACTGACTATTATGTACATCTGTTATTTACAGTTCTTAGCTGAAGCTGAAGTTTACTCTTCTACTCCAGGAATAAAATCAGTCTCGGAACTTTATGGTGGGTCGGTGTATGTTTTTCAATGTCTTTATTTCAAAATTACCACTAAAACTCATTATCAAACGGCTAACATGGGACTTGAACATAACTCGTCGAAAACAATGCTATTATTCCTGCGTCATCTGGATGTGTCAGCCATATCTGTTGTCATGGACTGAGTTTTCAACTTTTCAACTGTAAAGTGTGTTTTCAGTTCATTAACAAAAAGTATATTGTTGAACATTTCCTATTGCGTAAAGTAAACGCTACTTGAGGCAAGGAATTGAAAGCATTGAAGGTATACGGGCAGGCTGTGCAGTAAAATACAGTCTCTGTACACCTGTTTACGTTGTTATAGGGCTACTCTCTATCTGATTAAAAATACTGAGTAGCTGGTTCCGGATGCTACCATCCACAAACAGACTTAATGAAGGTAGTATTGTCTTCCGTAGTTGTCACCCTCTTAACTGAAATTATGCTAAACAAACCAATACCAAATAACCTGTGTCTACTTTGCCCATTCTTTCCATTAAATTTTCACATCCCGTAGGTGCTGGTATCGGTAGACCTAGAGCCTGAGTAGATTCCCTAGACAGATTTGCCTCTTGAAGCGCTGTTTCCAGGACGGAGCCAGGTCGAATCCGCCGGGGGGACTGCCGACAAAGATCGGTGTACTGGCCAGCCTGGATGTACTGTTTGGGCGGTTTTCAACATCTCATTAGGTGAATACTGGGATAGTGCCCAGTCCCGCCTCAGTTACACGATTCACAAATATCCAGAAAACTTTCGCTTACTTTCCCATGAATTATTCTCCACACAGAGAGTTGGGGTTCACATATTCCGTCCCAGGGGTTAACAGGTGACGACATGAGGAACATCCGGTCACCCCTAAAACTAACCATGCCAAATCGATTAATAATCGTGCCGACACTGCACCGATGGGGGACAGAGGTAGAAGAAAAAGAAGAAGAAATGAAGATAATATGTTATGTCGTTCTTCTTTCAACATTCTCTTGCGAAGATATCCTTCAAAAGAATTCCTAATGTATAGTGACTTCCATAACATCAACAAGTAGAAAAAATTCCACTGGAAATCGTACTGCACATTGCTGACCGCTGTTTCTGACACAGATTTCAGATTTTTAAATTATGATCCTCAGATGTGCCTGATATAGTTTGTTACTAGGAAATGTCAAGCAGTGGATCAAATAAAAGCTGTAGGCCTACGTATTAGCTCGGACATCAAGTAGTCATATTCTACTCTTGCAGGTTTCCATCTATGCAGGTAGCAGGGTAGTGTAATTATATCAGAAGAAGCTTACATTTATGACGGTACAACACTTGAACTAACTTTATAAATTGTTGTGCCAAAGGAGTTCGTATAGGCTCAGTACACTGTACAAAATTACCTAACGACACGCACGGAAAGAATAGAAAAAAATTTTAAAAATCGATCTGCCAACAAAGTTTATTTCGAAAATGCCATCTGACCGAAACCGTAAATTAACATGACATACTTATTCACGGAACCGCCATTTAGGTACGTTGTATGCGACTTTCCTTTCAATTTCCCTTGACTGTTTTACTTCCCCAAGACGGCTCTTAGAGATAACCTACTATTTTTATCAGTGTTTATCACAGATGCGACAATCTGTCGTAAGAGTATTTCTTCAAATATACTTCGGGTTTTCTCCATTACAAAGCAAATAAGGATAACAAGGGCTCACGCCGATGAAACACAGATTTATATGACGTCAAGAATCGTTGCCACATAGCAATACTGTTTTCAATTTGACGACGAGCCAAGTAAAATGAAAATAATTTTTGAAGGCCGGTTATTTCTTTATGACAATAGAAGTAACTTCTTAAAATACTACAACTGTAGTTGTATGCAGATTGTAGTATTACAGCTCGGGGACTGGAACTGTGCAATCTGAAAAGGAGTGACAGAAATAGAATAGTGCGGTCAAAGTTACTGGTAGTGGAATTTTAGAACTTTCTGATACTTTGTATGCTCGAAATTTTTAAGAGGCATAAGTTGCGGAGTGATGCAATAACCGCCTCAATAAATCAAGAGAACATCATAAAAGTTATACTGAAGCAATGTGCAAAGTACTTTTGAGCAATAGTCCTATGCTATTGTCAGTACAAAGAATGTGTGCACCACGATTATCCTGTTTCATCAAAAATTTATATTGCATATGCAAATCATATAACGAAATCAGATGGCCCTGAGCACTACGGGACTTAACATCTTAGGTCATCAGTTCCCTAGAACTTAGAACTACTTAAACCTAACTAACCTATGGACATCACACACATCCATGCCCGAGGCAGGATTCGAATCTGCGACCGGTGCGGTCGCGCGGTTCCAGACTGAAGTGCCTAGAACCGCTCGGCCACATCGTCTGGCTCATATAACATAAGATCTTCGCTTTAGAAGGGTTCTGACAATGTCTGCAGTTAGTTTTGTGGGTGGAATGGGACGTTGTTTAAAACACTGAACTCGGAGCTTCAAACAGCGCCGGGCCGTTTTATTTGTTTACTGTGGGCGAATACGTCGTTGTTTCCTTAAAAACTCCACGACCCAGTTCTTCTCCTATTTTCGTCAAGCAGAGTTTGTATTCCTTCTCTAACGACCTCAATGTTAATGGAACGTTCAACTCTAACTTTACTTCCTTTTTTATCATTCTGAGACGGCCCAGTTCAACAACAGACATTGGCCTTCCAGTTCATTCTGTTGGTCGGAAATAGGTAAAAGCCCAACAGAGAAAGAGTGGTCTCACTGATACCTGGAGAACAACAAGGACACACATTCCGTACATTGCTTGAAATGTATACTCTTTTTACAGTGAAAAATAGACACTGATGAGCCAAAATGATTGTGACCACCGCCCACAGCGAGGCTGTATGCTGCCTGGCTTCGCCGAGGGCACGTGACATGGAAAGAGAATTATATGAGCGGAGCAGAGAAGAACGGGGAATCATTCTAATGACGGTAAGTGGCGCAAATGCGGAAATTCGCTGACTTAAGCGACTTTGGCAAAATCCAGATTGTTGTGGCCCAATGCCTGGGAGCGAGGATCTCGGAAACGGCGAAGCTGGTCGGTTGCTCTCGTGCTACTGTCTTGAGTATCTATGGAAAGTGTTTGAAGGATACTGAAACCACGAGTTGGCGACAAGAAGTTGGATGTCCATAGCTCATCACAGAGGCTGGCCGTGTGTATAAAGCAGAAAGCTTGGATCGCGGATGAATGGAAATGTGTCACCTGACCGGATGAATCCCGTTTATTGTTGAAGCAGGTCGATGGTGGTGTCTAGATAGACCGTCATCCAGGAGAACGGCTACTCGAAACATGCAGCGCGCCGCGGACGCAGGCCGGTGGGTGCGGTATTATGTTATGGGGGACTTTCGCCTGGGCTTCCATGGGACCTGCGGTAGTAATCAAAGTTACCATGACAGCTGTGAACCACGTGAATAATGTTATGGACCACCTCTAACCTCTTATGCTTGATGTCCTCCTCAACAGCAATGGCATTTTCCAGCAGGATAACTGTCCGTATTACAAGGACAGAATAGTGCTACAGTGGTTTGAGGAGTATGATAGTGAACTCACGTTGATATCCTGCCATCAAATTCGACTTATCTGAATTCTATGAAACCCAACAGGGACGCTATCGAGCGCCAGCCACCCGTGAATTATGGTAAGTGCGTTGACCTTTGCGTGGGCCTCTGGTGCCACAAACCTCTGGAAACCTATCAAGTACTTGTCGGAACATTAGCATGCAAAACCACTGCTGAATTGCGTTCCAGAAGTAGACCAAAACGTTTTTAAGCAGGTGGTCATAATGGTTTGGCTCATCAGTGTTTAGCAAGAAAAAGATGAAATAATTTTAATGAAATGTCTGTGCAATGACGATTACTACTGTGTGCATAATAAACAAGATCGGGGTATCAGTCAGGAATTTAAGGAACCTAATTGGAAGGATAGTAGAAGGAGATGAAGATATATTTTACGTACAGTCGACGACGGGATCATGAAAGACGGAGCACGAATCGGAAGGACAATCATATGGACTTTTCAAAGGTCGCCCTCCTACACTTGCCTGACCACATGAACTTAATATGATGTAAGTGCAGTGCAGATAAACGTTAGTATCACGGAGGGAGCCCCTTTATTTACATTTGACTTCCATCTAAGTGCAATATATTTGTTTAGAGTTTACAGAAATACCGGAAGATGAGGGACAGTCCTATACATAAGGAATCAATGAAACAGTTATTATTAGTGATTTTGCGACATGATTTTGTGATAGGTATAAAACGTGGCCTTTTTCCGTTCCCGACGTGCACTTTCTCGCTTGTTCGACGCCTCTCAAATAGCTTTCAAAATGTGTGCCAAGGAGGGTAGATGAATTACGAAGCACTTTAGCCAGCACAGCAAGATAAAGCCGATAACCAGTTATATCCAGTTTCTGTAAACGCTGTGTACTTATCTGGGTAGGCAGAATTTCGCTAGATATCCCTGCAGGTACAAGGTCATGTTTGGATTTAAGTTTTCCTTAGTGCGCAATTTTCTCATTAAGCGAGATTAAGATACTGGGCTCATATTCGAAATTTTCGCAGTCTCTCGAAGTCTCTCCAGGCAAATGCCGGTATGATTCCTTCAGTCACATCGTGGTCGATACCTTGTTCCATCCTAAACTGAGCCTGGTCTCAGTGTTAACGACCCATGTAGGTCGATTTCATTAACGACTAAGATTCATTTTTTCGTAACACCCACAATGTCGACGGCGCCGTGATATCTACGCTTCCTTCCCTTCTTCGAGGCACTATGCCACACTTTCTGACACAAAGCAAGGGTCACGTTGCGATCTGAACGCGAATCTCGCGCTTTGCAGTCCAACGCTGTGACCACACAACCACTACGCCTTGTTTCTTGCCATTCGCTCTATGTTGCACATCTTTAGCTCGGACCGTTCACTGTTTCGATTTCGCTTCTTTTTTCAGTTCAACACATCTTCTTCCTGTTTTCATGCTTGAGCTGTGTTTATTTTCTGACTGGCTATCCGCTGGGCCATTTTACCACTAAATTTGAGGGGGCTGCGATGGAGAGTTTCCCTTGTTAGGTAATTATGATGTAAGAAAGGTACTGTATGTACGAAACCCTACTACACTGGCCCTAATCAGATCAGGTTAAATAAACAAATAAAAATGATGATCAAATAGTAGTAAACCCTGACTTCTATTCCTTGAATACTGGTATACCGTGTGAGATAGTGCAGACTTTAAGGAACTGTTCTCACATTTGGCGGTAGCGGGGCTCATTTCTCCGTCCATTTGCCTAGATTTAAATTTTCCATAGCTCCGCTAAATGAATTAAACGAATACTGAGATAGTTCCTTTGCAAACACTTAGACGATTTCATCCTGATCTGTGCCCTATTCGAGCTTCTTCTCCGTTCCTAATGCTCTCATCGTCGAAAAGACTTGAAACACTGATGTTCCTTCCTTCTTTAGCATTTAGAAGGTGGCAATTACACGTCCGCGTTTATGTATCCGTATGCTGATATTTTGTACTTTCCTTGCTTCGTTTGAAGAGGACACGATCGATTTCCCTTCCACCTCACTTTACAAGTGGAACTTATGATCTGCCTCTAATAACATTGCCGTTGATGAGATGTTTGAATCTAAATCTTCCTTCCTTCATCAGACGAAGAAATCCAGGTAACACAAAGCGTAAGGACTCAAGGCTAATTCTGTAATATGTGCAAATTATCAGGTATTAAAAGTGGAACTGAAATACTTCTGTTGGCGATGTGATCAATAGTACAGCATTCGTGCCATCTTAGAAAAACGTTTGAAAGCTTCCCGTCCAAAGTATCAATGAGTTCTTCTCTGACAGTTGACCTCAAAGTGACCTTCAGAAGTCATTATTAATCAACTGCAGGCTTGAATCTAAATAGAGTCACAACTGATACACCAGAAACACGAATACTTCCATTGTTTTCATTAACATTAAGTGGGCAGACTCACGAAGCAATAACTTCAATATTCATAGACGTCAGTTGTCATTTATTTCGTCATTACTGATCTGAAACCTCTCAGACGCACCGTTTTCTTTTCTAAAAAATGGTGAGAACTTTTTCGCGTAAAATGCGTTTTAGACTAGTCATTAACGACGAATATAGTCAAATAATAATCGTTCAAATGGTTCAAATGGCTCTGAGCACTATGGGACTCAATTGATGTGGTCATAAGTCCCCTAGAACTTAGAACTACTTAAACCTAACTAACCTAAGGACAGCACACAACACCCAGCCATCACGAGGCAGAGAAAATCCCTGACCCCGCCGGGAATCGAACCCGGGAACCCGGGCGTGGGAAGCGAGAACGCTACCGCACGACCACGAGATGCGGGCAAATAACAATCGTGTCTTTCATGGTGTTATCAACGCTCACTGTTAGAAAAAGAAATTTTCCAAGATAATGCACGAACATGAAAATTCCTTTTGTACCTTGTAATGAACAAAATAACTATCTATACTAACAGTTACTATCTTAAATAAATAATTCTTTATTTGAACAAGAATTATGATTTTAAAAACTGTAAATATTTTTTTGTTACGAGATCGTTGCAAATCAACACATTTGCTATTTATGGTTATAACATGCAGATCACTGATGTTTGACAGATTAGGGCAGGGTACCGAGACTAATTTCACTCCTTTTTTTTGCCAGAATGCATCAGAAGCGTAGTGTATCAATAGGGTGCCGTAACAACAGCTGAGAAGTTCGGCAAAACTAGGAAAAAATTAATTTTCTTCAACTGGCCTCTGACTAGTGATCATACAACCGTTAGTCGCCTAATCACAGTTACCGTCCATACATCCTTCCTTATATGTGATGTTTATACCTTTATGTAAATTCTTGCAGTGGATCTGTATATTAATCACCTCATACCAATTAGCTGTGAAGAGCACATAAAGAAAATAAAGCAACGTCACATTTAAAACTCACACCGCTCCCAGATGTGGAACCCCAACTCATGACCTACGGTTTATGAGGTAGCAACGTTGCCACGAGATCACAATTAAATGATACTGTGCGGTACGGGCTATTCAACATGCACAAAGCGAGGAATATTTCAGACATTCGTAACAGTAAATTGCAAACATTCAAATATGTTCTTTTGTAATAATCTCTGTTCAAAAAGATCATTTCCAATTTTAAAATTATTAATTCTTTCTTTTAAAATGTCATAGAGGCACTTTGTTGAAAACAGGAAGAGTAAGAATTTTTTCAACGTTAAAAATTATTTCTTGGGTGTTTCTGTGTTAATGGATCCGTCAACGCTAGTAAGAGTGTTTTAATGTAATGTAATCGGTGCAAAATAACAAAAAGACTTTCTACATTAAAAATATTAAGTCTTAAGTGCTCTGTTCAACGATACTAATTGTGGACCGTCTTCCCATATTAAGTTAAGAAACTGAACTTGTTTTCTCCAGTTTCTGGGCAGGCAATGAAAAGTTCACCATTAACTTACTCCTTAACAGTCCACATAAAACCCAGCGCGTGCGCTCGACGGGGAGTGTTCATCTCAGGTGTGCCCCAGTTAGTGTGGTAGGAACGCTCCTAATCTCTATATAAATAAATGATCTGAGCGACAGTGTGAACAGCAGTCCTCGGCTGTTTTTTAATGACGGTGTGGCGTACAGGAAGTTGTCGTCGTAGAGTGACTGTAGGAGGATGCAAGATGACTTAGACAAAATTTCTTTTTAGTGTAATGAATGGCAGCTTGCTGTAAATGTAGGAAAATGTGTGTTAGGACAAATGAGTAGGAAAAAAATCCCATAATATTCGAATACAGAATTAGTAGTGCACTACCTGACACAGTCACATCGATCATACATGGAAGCGTAAAGTTGCAAAGTGACATGAAACGGAAGGAGCACGTAAGGACGTTAGTGGAGAAGGCAAATGGTCGACTTCGGTTTATTGGGAAAATTTTAGAATAGTGTGGTTCATCTGCAAAAGAGACCACGTAGAAAAAACTAGTGCGACCGGTTCTTTAGTACTCCTCGAGTGTTTGAGATCCTAACCAGGTAGGAGTAAAGGAAGACATCGAAGCAGTTCAGCGACGTGCTGCTAGATTTGTTACTGGTAGGTTCGATCAACACACAGAGATGCTACGTGAACTCAAATGAGAATCCCTGGAGGGAAGGCAACGATTTTTTCGCGAAAAGTTATTGAGAAAAAATAGAGAACCGGCATTTGAAGCTAACTACAGCACGGTTCTACTGCCACCCGCCAACATAGGAATACATTTAGCGTAAGGCCCACGAAGATCGGGTAAGAGAAAGTAGGGCTCCTATGGAGGAATATAGACTGTCGTTTTTCCCTCGCTCTATTTCCGAGTTGAACAGGAAAGGAAATGATTAATAGTGGTAAAAGTTTCCCCCCGCCACTTGACATACTGTGGCTTGCGGAATATGTGTGTAGATGCAGATGTAGAAACACACTTTACATGAGAAACCTCCACGTATCGATTTCTAGAAAAAGTGATGATGCGATAATGTCTGGTAGGCCTTGTAACTTCTGTTATTCTGATTATTCATCTTTAGTGTCCGAACCTTATTTCTTCGTTTGGCCAAGGATTTAGTGAGCTAGATAAAATTATATGATATATGATTCCTGTTCGTGCGTTTTTCGTATTGCAACCATGAAATACTCCTTCAGCATGAAGAGCTGAAAAGAAATAAGGCGAGATAAATCATGAGGATGATAATTATTGGCAGCGAAGGCGGCACGAGGTCAGTAGAACGTGCTTAATTATCGTAAGTGGCAGACACAGAACGACCTCCTGATATTTATCGACCCACCTGAGGCCTGTGACACGGGGCCGCTAAAGTAATTGCTCGCAAGAAGCGAATACTTCTGTCCCAGGGTGAAGAATTACTATTTTCGCATCGCAGAAATGGAGGTGAAATGAAGGCACTGTTAAAGAAATGGCGTCAACAGACCGACTGAGTGAACACAATTTGTTCACGATCACACACAAGTTATCTTAAAACAGCATCAGGTCCTCGAGATGGAAATAGCGAACTGGAGCGACAGCTTCCATCAAAACTCTTCATTCGTTGCATTTGACAGTATTTGTAACTACTCACTAGGCGCACTCCGACTTTATGCGAACAGCGAAAAGCGTATCAAATAGGCAAAACATAAGTTGCAACGATAAGGACAGATGATGTGACCATAAAAACGTGCGAGCAGTGTGGAGAGTTTGACACCAAAGTGTTTATTACGTCTCCTTTCTGTAAAAAAAAAAAAAAAAAAAAAGATTACAAATGAGGCGTATATTTAGCTATATTTTTTCTTTCATTTCTACTTGTTATGGCTGTTCATCGTGAACACGTCACTTAGGATAATGGGGAACCAGCGCTTGTTGGCCTACTCCTTAACTTAGAATTCTATAAGTGTGACAAGTGAACGTGTGTCCAATGCTCTAACAATGTACAGGTATGTCATTTCAGCTTCCTCTCTTCTTTATCGTAACGCAATGTTCATCTGACTTTCCTGATTGTACCTCTGTTCTGTAGGTATGAGGATCCCAATTCTTTAAGTTCTTTTTGTTTCTAACACTTGGTTCTGTGTTCCTTTATTTTAACTAAGTCTGTACTTGATGTGTCAGCTTCTTTTAATGCATTCTGGTCAAGTATCCAACGAGTTGAATTCTTCTCGCACATATGGTAATTTGAAAGCTTCTGACCTTGTTTGTAGAAGTCTGCATTGGTTTTTGGGCTACTTACGTCCTTGGTTCTGCGATTTTTCTCACAATTTTATTCTGCTTTAATTGTAATTTATCATTAAACGTTTTGAGCCGATGGTTAAATATTTCTGACGTGGGGAATGCTTAGTGTTTAATCACATTGTGTTTGATTAACATTTATTTTTCCCCTCGACCTGCCTGTAGAGAAGCGTTTAGAGCAACGGTTTCCGAGATACGGAGACAACATGAGCGTCACAAACTCCGTGTGAGACGCTGCAAGAAAGACGTCGTGAACAAGGGAAATGGTAACTTTTCACTTCTGCAAAGTCCCGTGCAAGACGAACGCATCCACAGGTATATTTTGTAACTGCCGTAGGGTTAGAATTCGGAAAATTGTGAAATATGTGGAAATGTATCGACAGTGACAGTATTAACCTATGGCATAGGCAGGAGACCAATTCATTCGGGAACATTATACAGGGTGATTTTTTCCACCGTGTACAAACTCTAGATACTGATCGATCAGAGGATACGGAACAAAAAAGTTGTAATGAACTTATGTCTGGAAATGCATGGTTTCCATGCTAGAGACCATTTATTCAATCATACAGTATTATAGCCTCTCTTACAGAGACTTCGGTGTAATACGCCGCGTACCATGCAGCCACAGTTATAGTATGCATGGTTTCCTCCTAGAGGGTGGTGATGTTCCTCGTACGTCATGCCTTAGCGCCCTCTCCTGCCATAGTAATTGGTAATATTGTGTCCCATTCACTTCTCTTGCTGACTCACCTTGTAGCGGATGTGATACAGGATTGTACACAATGATTCCGTATTCGAGTAGAGAGCTTGCCGAAATGGTGGAAGAAATGCCATTGATGATTCGTAGCGTTATGTGGCTGCCACATGATGATGCGTCAGCCCACTTCGCCGTTAACGTGTCTTCCCTGGTCGATAGATCGGACGAGGGGGTCCAGTTGCATGGCCTGCCCGTTCACCGGATCTCAACCCATACGATTTCTGGTTATGGGGTCGTCTCAAAAGTATCGTGTATGCAGAACCCATTCCAGATGTGGAGACACTGGAGCACCGTATTCGTGCTGCCTTTGACACTGCTCGGATGCAGCCTTGTCGATGCGAACTTGTGAGACAGAACATGCTACGGCGCGTACACGCATCCGTTGAGAAGCACATGGAAACCATTTTCGACACATACTGTAACTTTGGGTGAATGCTACAGCACGTATTAAACCGCAGTCTCTGTAACAGTGTATGACTGAATAAACGGTCTCTAGCATGAAAAACATGCATTTCCGGACGTAAATTCATTAGACTGTTTTTGTTCCGTATCCTCTCATCGATCATTCCCTAGAGTTTGTACACGAAGAAAAACATCACCCTGTACACGTGGGCATCAAGGGTGAGTAAGCGTCTAGCATGTGTGGAACAGTGTGTATAATGCCAAAGAAACAACATTTCTCGTAACTCGCTTCCCGCAGTCTGCAGCAGACCACAGAAAAGACGTACAGTTGCCAGCTTGATTGTCGTCAGCATATCGATTGGTGTATCAGTGTTAGCTGTTTGGTACTGCAGCATAGCACCAGCATAGCACATGGTCTAACATTTGCCATTTAAGATCCATGTTACTGTTTAGTGCTGCACTGTGCTCGAAGGGAGTTCAACAAGTAATGCGACACCTTTTTTTCTCAACCTATCTCGGTTTAAAAAAAGCGGAATTTCTTGTGGAACGTCATGGAATATTCCTGGCTCAGCTCCTATAGTTTTATGAAGTTCCGACAGGTGGCAGCTCTATACGTAGCCTTCAAAATGGCGTCTGTAACAAAGGTACGTTCCAAACAGACTGCTGTCATTGAATTTCTTCTGGCGGAAAATCACAGCGTCGCAGATATTAATAGGTGCTTGCAGAATGTCTACAGAGACGTGACAGAGAACGTTGGGAGTGGCGTCTGTCATCATTGCAACAAGGTCACGCAAACCCACCTGATCTCCGGCGTGCCGGCCGGTCGCATACAGCTGTGACTCCTGCAATGTTGGAACGTGCGGACACTCTCATTCGAGGTGATCAACGGATCATAATCAAACACGTCGCTGCTCAACTGTACCTCTCTGTTGTAGTGCTGACAAATTCGTCCACTAGTTGAGGTACTCCAAGGTGTGTGCACGCTGGGCTTCTCGCTGCCTAACAGAATACCATAAGGAATTTCTTTCTGTTTGGCCCAATGAAGGATGCACTCCGCGGTATGCAGTACGTGGATGATGGGGAGGTTACTGATGCAGCAAGATGTTGGCTCCGATGTCGACCAGTAAAATGCTATCATGCGGGCATACAGACCCTGTAACATTCCCTTAGAAAAATTGGTAAATTACTGTGCTGATAAATCTCTTACGTTATTTGATTTTCAAACAGCTGAGCAAAACTGAACGTACTCAGACATTTCTCTCTTTACTTATTCTGATCAACACTAAACTGACACACAATATTTTTAGCGCAAAGCAATCTGACTTTCAATAATCCCTACTAAAGAATGGCCCTGACTAACAATAACCTATACCTTTCATGAATCACTTACCTCACAAAAATCTTCGTTGCTCGAACTACTGCAATACAGCGAGCGCCAATACTGCCAGCTAAATAAAAGATTCTAACTACGGAAGGCACTAACAACTGATAGGCATAGTTAGCAAATGAAAAATTTTGATAGGCAACAAACAATCTATTTACCTTAATAATATTCAAAAGATACAGTATTACAAATTTACTCTTTCTGATGGATACACGCCCAGATCGTCAGCTCTCAGAATTCTGTCATCTCTCTCCCCACATCCACCACTGCTGGCGGCTCACCTCCAACTGCGCAACGCTACGCGCTGTTCACATCCAACTGCCCAACACTACAATAGCAAAAATTCCAACAATGCAAACCAGCCACACACTGCACACAGCACAGAGTGATTTTCATACAGAGCGCTACGTGGCGTTACTAACATAAAAACCTAAACAGCCTACTTACAACCCGACCAGTAATGTGGCGTAAGGCTGTCGCATTGAACGCAGGCTATGTTGAAAAATATGGTTTTGTAGCTAAAATAGTGGGGAATAATACGGTGTGTTGGAACCCTGAATAAACCATAACTGCTTTCATAAAAAAGTATTCTATTACTTACTGAACGCTTGTAATTAAAATTATTATATCGAGGTGTAAGGTACAGTGTACTTTCATGCAGAAATTGATATTTGAATTTACATTTTCTTGCGACATAAATCAGAAAACTGATTCCATTATCTCTCCTTTATTCCACTTCGCACATATTTGAGAAAACTGTTCAACTAATAAGTTTAACAAAATACTCTTCTGGCTATTACTACCATTTGACTTGTGTTTTTGAAAAGTTTTAACATTACTACTCTACATTACGACGGCTCCATTACCACTAAACTCCTTGACAAATCAACTAATGCAAGTGAAGGAGCAAATAATACAGAAATTATTGTAATGTATAGACATTTAAAACAATCGTATTTTACAAGAGCCGCGCGGGATTAGCAGAGCGGTCTTAGGCGCTGCAGTCATGGACTGTGCTGCTGGTCCCGGCGGAGGTTCGAGTTCTCCCTCGGGCGTGGGTGTGTGTGTTTGTCCTTAGGATAATTTAGGTTAAATAGTGTGTAAGCTTATGGACTGATGACCTTAGCAGTTAAGTCCCATAAGATTTCACACACATTTGAACATTTTACAATAAATATTGTAGCAAGTACGCTTAAACTAACCAAATTTGTGCTCTTGAAAGCTGGAAAAGTGGAAAGGAGATTTCTAAGGAAAGAACTTAAAACTAATAGTAATACTAAATACAAATTTAGATCAGAGAGCTCTACTGGAAAATGGAAAAGGTAACTGACATAATTAGGAAAAGAAGACTACTGTGTTATGGACACATATACCGAATGGATAAACACCTACCGAGCAAGCATATCTTCAGGTTCTAGGCGCTACAGTCTGTAACCGCGCGACCGCCACGGTCGCAGGTTCGAATCCTGCCTCGGGCATGGATGTGTGCGATGTCTTTAGGTTAGTTAGGTTTAAGTAGTTCTAAGCTCTAGGGGACTGATGACCTCAGAAGTTAAGTCCCATAGTGCTCAGAGCCATTTGAACCATTTTTCTACTAAACAGCCGGCCGCGGTGGTCTAGCGGTTCTAGGCGCTAAGTCCGGAACCGCGCGACTGCTACGGTCGCAGGTTCGAATACTGCCTCGGGCATGGATGTGTGTGATGTCCTTAGGATAGTTAGGTTTAAGTAGTTCTAAGTTCTAGGGGACTGATGACCACAGATGTTAAGTCCCATAGTGCTCAGAGCCATTTTTTTACTAAACAGCTACAAATCCAAACCCGTATGACTACCTGACATTGACAAAGATATGACAAACTCTAAAACTTAAATAGACATAATAGTATCAGAATATTTTTTAGAGAAGCAACACAAAAAGCAGGATTTCAGAAAAGAGATTCAGGCCTCGAGGTAGGCAATCCGCACGCAAGGGATCTCGAAGGGGTTCCCTAAGCTTCAGGCGCTAGAGCAACCACCGGGCTGATTTGGTGTCGAAATTTTTGACAGGCACATTTGTAACGTGCTCAACAAATTTGCGCGGGTGGCACCGAGCGTGTTGCCGATCTGGGGATCTCGGGGGACCCTTTGCGTGTTCACGCACATGTTAATGTTGCACTCCCACTCGATCACGCCACATGAGGGTTGATAACAGGAGGGTTGAAACAGCGTAAGTACTCTTTGCTGCTTCCAAAGAGGGAGCAATCACGCCCAATGGAGACGCACAAGAAGAGTTGAAACGTCCGATGGTGTCAGCGTCAATAGTACCTTCCTGTTACACATGGCACTGCGAACTGTTGATTTCGATCGCGAAGTGTGTGGGTTCAAAAATGGCTCTGAGCACTATGGGACATAACATCTGAGGTCATCAGTCCCCTAGAACTTAGAACTAACCTAAGGACATCACACACATCCATGCCCGAGGCAGGATTCGAACCTGCGACCGTAGCAGTCTCGCGGTTCAGGACTGAAGTGCCTAGAACCGGACGGCCACCGCGGCCGGCGAAGTGTGTGGGAATGAATGCCACAGGGAAAGGGATGCTGTCATAGACGCCCTGTGTCCCAACCATTGACGTTTTTTCGTGTCAAATTCTGAGCGGCGGTGTGTCCAAAATGATACCCACGGTCATAAGAAAACAGAGTGATTCCAACGCTGCTTGTCGCGGTTCTGACCTCCATCGCAGAGGCGTCAAAAGAAGACGTGAAATGTTTGTAAAACGGACTGTGACGACGTTCTCTTCGTATGACACGTCCACGGTGGAGTTGGGCAGAATTTTGGGAAAATTTGGTGCCAATGTGACATCACTAACCCACCTTACAGCTCACACGAACTTCCGAGCTGTGGCCTTTTTTATTCGCGTGTGTCGTCACCTTGCTGTATGAAGTGTCGTCAGTCCGAGGATGACGTTGCATCGCTCCATACTTCTGCACCATTTTAGAGGAATACTACAGGCACCTTTGAGCCAAAATTTCAAACTTATGCGTCGCAATGGGAAGCAATTCATCTACATCTACATCTACATTTATACTCCGCAAACCACCCAACGGTATGTGGCGGAGGGCACTTTACGTGCCACTGTCATTATCTCCTTCTCCTGTTCCAGTCGCGTATGGTTCGCGGGAAGAACGACTGCCGGAAAGCCTCCGTGCGCGCTCGAATCTCTCTAATTTTACATTCGTGATCTCCTCGGGAGGTATAAGTAGGGGGAAGCAATATATTCGATACCGCATCCAGAAACGCACCCTCTCGAAACCTGGACAGCAAGCTACACCGCGATGCAGAGCGCCTCTCTTGCAGAGTCAGCCACTTTACTTTGCTAAACATTTCCGTAACGCTATCACGCTTACCAAATAACCCTGTGACGATACGCGCCGCTCTTCTTTGGGTCTTCTCTATCTCCTCTGTCAACCCGACCTGATGCGGATCCCACACTGATGTGCAATACTCAAGTATAGGTCGAGCGAGTTTCTTGTAAGTCACCTCCTTTGTTGATGGGCTATATTTTCTAAGGACTCTCCCCATGAATGTCAACCTGGCACCGGCCTTGCCAACAACTAATTTTATATGCTCATTCCACTTCAGCCGGCCGGAGTGTCCGAGCGGTTCTAGACACTACAGCCTGGAACCGCGCGACCGCTACGGTCGCTGGTTCGAATCCTGCCTCGGGTATGGATGTGTGTGTTGCCCTTAGGTTAGTTAGGTTGAAGAAGTTGTAAGTTCTGCGGGACTGATAACCTCAGAAGTTAGTGCTCAGAGCCATTCCACTTCAAATCGTTCCGCACGCATACTCCCAGATATTTTACAGAAGTAACTGCTACCAGTGTTTGTTCTGCTATCATATAATCATACAATAAAGGATCCTTCTTTCTATGTGTTCGCAATACATTACATTTATCTATGTTAAGGGTCAGTTGCCACTCCCTGCACCAAGTGCCTATCCGCTGCAGATCTTCTTGCATCTCGCTGCAATTTTCTAATGCTGCAACTTCTCTGTATACTACAGCATCATCCGCGAAAAGCCGCATGGAACTTCCGACACTATCTACTACGGGGCTTCGCAAGAGTGAGCCTTTAATTCTGTTGCTAATTGTAGTAGAGATGAAGACAACAAAAACCATTTCTCATCCATTTCAAATATTTTAGAAGAGAATAACAAAATTAAAGAAAATTATCTTTCTGCATAGGGTTCTGTTTCTTACAAAACTCCTTTCTTTGGACAGATGTTCCAAAGTTTAGTGCAGAACTTCCTGTGGTGTTGAGGAAGACATGGCATCATCGTGAGTAGGCCTTTCTGTTTTGTAACTGATGAACATGACTGGTCTTTCATCCGAAGTTTGGCATCGAATACATCAGCCATGGTCTTTCCTCTTTCGGCTACACTGAAATTTTTCCGTTCTTCTGTTTCAGAGTAAGAATTTTTAAAAGCTCCTCGAGATGGATGAGCACAAGACACTTTGATCATGCTGCATTGACGACAATGTTTCAGCAGCGCGTTTAAAATCAAAGAAGTCAGTGGAAATGCAAGGCTGTGTTCATCTCTTTAGCTGACCCAACAGTCTTGTGTAACTTCCTGGCAGATTAAAATTGTGTGCCGGACCGAGACTCGAACTCGAGACGTTTGCCTTTCGCGGCCAAGTGCTCTACTACTGAGCTACCCTAGCACGAGTCACGCCCCGTCCTCACAGCTTTAATTCGGCCTGTACCTCGTCTCCTACCTTACCAACTTCAGCACTAGAGTACTTGCCCGAGAAAGGCAAAGGTCCCGAGTTCGAGTCTTGGTCCGGCACAAAGTTTTAATCTCCCAGGAAGTTTCATATCAGCGCACACTCCGCTATAGAGTGAAAATTTCATTCTATTCTTGTGTAAACCTCGTGAAACAAAGGCCTTGCTTGTATTTTTTTCACTATTTCTGAGACCCGAATTATCTCTTCCATTTACAAAGACGCTTTATTGACTTAAACAAAATCTTACATACATTATACTTACCATACAAATCGTAAATAAATTAAATGGAGGAAATTACGACACATGACACTTGGAACTACAACGGGAAGCATTTCCTGGCACAAAGACCGTGAGCTATCTAGTAATGAATGTTTTAAACAGCCTCTCCACTAATTGGTACTCGGAACAAGTCTAGGGACATGTAACAGAGTACTGAAAAGATAACAGAATGGAAAACGAATTTTGTGAAAAACTTACTCTTAGAATGCTTGATATTTCCTCTATTCGTATGAGCATTAGACCACCTTTGAGCCTCACCAGCCTGCCCCCACTAAATTATGCCTGTTCGTCATCTGACTAGCTTTGGTAACGTATCTGCCTTTTCTGACTCCCACAGCGCCGAGAGCTGTCATACTCTCAAATTAGTACGTTACGCGCAAACGCCCGCAAATGGATCCCAGCGCCACTGTTTCGCACGCGGCAGTCTTCCGAAGCTCTGTTGCTGTCGTAACAACACACCCGACGTCCGAGTCAGCTGCTACATTTTCACGCCAGTTACCGCTGCCTCCGTATTTTTCTCGCAAATTTATGGAAACCGGGGGAGGGGAAAATTTTTACGGAGGCAAAATGAAAATGTGGTGTGCTGGGAGGAAGCAGTGTAAGTAATGTGACGCGGGAGCAGACAATGTAGGCGTGCGTGGTGCGTGCGACCGCGACGTGAAGTGTGAGCGGGGTGCGAGGGCTCTCCAATCGATAGCGACACCACGACGCGCAGACGGCCAGCCGCGACGACAGCAAATTATGCTTCCATATCCCCACCGCAGCCTTACATCATCACCGTCTCGAATCCAGTAAGAAAATCCGAAATTTGTTTTCCTTTTACGCCTCCATCTATCTGTAGACAGCACAGGCAGCGCATGGCAGAGAGGACTTGGGCAACATTACTGCTGGGTGTACTGAATGGCTGCTCTCTTTAAACGCGGATGAATGTCAGAAGATGTCTATGCCAAAGAGAAAGAACGCGATAATACCCGATTACAGAGTTAGTAAATTCACATCTTCAGCACGACACATATCAACTATGCTATCTGACGAAACTTTTTTTCCCTATCTAACAGAAGACATGGTCGGAGGTCAGTGTAACTACGTACACATCATTGCCGGATACTGAACAGATTAAAGTTGCCAGTCTCTGTCACAGGTAGAACGGCCACAAGAGTGCATTAGTGTTGTTCGTGTTTCATGTCGTTACCAGGCCTGATAGCGTAGCTATATCAGGAGCATGAATAGCGTCAGATATTAAATGATCACTATCAAAGATATGGAAATCCCGCGTAGTCGTGCGGGACAGAGTTATCAGCATTTGACAGAGAAATGGGCCTTATTTTGGGCTCCATTTGGCCGATGGTCGAATGGCGCAATATTCAGATTTGTAAGGATTAGGATTTGACAATTCCTTGCTGTTAGACTACACGGGAACCTGAGGGCAGACATAGTTATCGTCAAGGTTCCAGTCGATCACGTCTAACCACCACAAGGTATGATCGCCGTATAGTCCACCAAGCACACTTTGTGTATTAAACCAGGGACCTAGAAACGACGGAGAGGCTTCATTCCGACGTAGCCCTCACTGGTTCATAACCCGACAACATGCCACAGCAGTCTACCCACCCCACCGCCGCCCCACACCGTACCCAGGGTTATTGTGCGGTTGGGCTTCCAGTGGACCCCCCTCCCCCTCCCTCCCCCCCTCGGGGATGTCTCATACCAGACGAGTGTAGTCCTAAATGTTTGCGAGGTAGAGTAATTATGGTGTACACGTACGTGGAGACAGTGTTTGCGCAGGAATCGCCGAATCGCCGAAATAGAGTAACTGAGGCAGAATAAGAAAAAAACAAGCCCGCATTCGCCGAGGTACCGAGTGATCAAAAAGTCAGTATAAATTTGAAAACTTAAGAAACCACGGAATAATGTGGATAGAGAGGTAAACATTGACACACGTGCTTGGAATTCCATGGGGTTTTATTAGAACCAAAAAAAAAAAAAAGCACAGTATTGCTAGACACGTGAAAGATCTCTTGCGCGCGTCGTTTGGTGATGATCGTGTGCTTAGCCGCCACTTTCGTCATGCTTGGCCTCCCAGGTCCCCAGACCTCAGTCCGTGCGGTTATTAGTTTTGGGGTTACCTGAAGTCGCAAGTGCATCGTGATCGACCGACATCTCTAGGGATGCTGAAAGACAACATCCGACGCCAATGCCTCACCATAACTCCGGACATGCTTTACAGTGCTGTTCACAACATTATTCCTCGACTACAGCTATTATTGAGGAATGATGGTGAACATATTGAGCATTTCGTGTAAAGAACATCATCTTTGCGTTGTCTTACTTTGTTATGCTATTTATTGCTATTCTGATCAGATGAAGCGCCATCTGTCGGACATTTTTTGAACGTTTGTATTTTTTTAGTTCTAATAAAACCCCATGTCATTCCAAGCATGTGTGTGAATTTGTACCTCTCTATCTACATTATTCCGTGATTTATTCACTTTTCAAATTTATACTGACTTTTTGATCACCCGGTAGATGGAAAACCGCCTTAGAAACCATCCACAGGCTGGCCAGCACACCGGACCTCGACACTAATCCATCGGGCGGATTCGTGCCGAGGACCGGCACTCCTTCCCGCTCGGGAAGCAGCACGTTAGACCGCGCGGCTAGCAAGACGGGCAAGCACTCTTAGTCCCTTCACATCTTCGCTTGCCATCCGGGAACAGGTAATGGACTCCATGTAACATTGTGTGTCATCCCAAGCCATTAGTCGGACACTAGCAGCAGCCGGATCAGGGAATTATCGTCACATGAATAGGCTCCCAACGCCACAAAACAAACGGCTGTGTTTGGAGTGGTATTGTGACCGGGAATCATGGAATGCCGACAAATGACGTCGCATTGTCTTCCGCAATGAATCGTGGTTCTACACTACCACCGGGTGACCGGCGTTGGTGAGTGCGGCGGAGACCCAGGGAGTCGTCCCATTCTTCCTATGTCTTTGAGAGGCACAGTGGTATTCCTCTGGGCATCATGGTGTGGAGAGCCGTAGGCTGCGACTTCACTTCACGAGTTGTAAAGATTATGTCACTCCGACAGCACAAGGTTACGTCACGGACACCCTGCTACCTCATGTATTACCTCTCATGCCACAGTATCATGGTATAATTTTTGCTCGTCCACATATAACACCTGTCTCTATGAATGCTCTGCGTGATGTTGAGATACTCCTGTTGCCAGTAAGATCCCCAGATCTGTCGTCGATATAACATGCGTGGAAACAGCTAGGACGTCAACTCAACCGTCGAGAACGGTACATAGGATATGAAGGACCAGTCAACAACAATTGTGGGCCAACTTGCCTCAGGAAAGGATACAATGGCTTCGTGGCACCCTCCCAGCCGAATCAGTCCATACATCCAGACCAGAGAGGGTGCAACATCGTGCTTTGTAAACTTGACTAGGTTTTCTGATTACTCAAATAACATCAAATACCCTCTCAATCTGTGAAGTTTCATTTCGTTTTCTCTTTCCACTTCGGAGTCTCTCACATATTATGGCTCTGAGCACTATGGGACTTAACATCTGAGGTCATCAGTCCCCTAGAACTTAGAACTACTTAAACCTAACTAACCTAAGGACATCACACACATCCATTCCCGAGGCAGGATTCGAACCTGCGACCGTAGCAGTCGCGCGGTTCCGGACAGAAGCGTCTAGAACCGCTCGGCCACTGCGGCCGGTTCTCACATATTATGTCAGGAAGTCTTTTCAGATGTGGTACTAATGAGCGAGCGATGTGAAACGGGTTCATCATGTAAAAGCAGTATTAGGGAAGGTGAACAGAAGACTCATATTTGTGTGCAAGGGTTTCGGGAAAATGCAGTGCATCAATGAAGGAAGTCGCATACAAGAAGCTAGTGCAGCCTATTTTAGAGTATTCTTCCAGTGTCTGGGGTGCGTATCAAGTAGGCATGGCAATATATATCGAACGAATTCAAGAACGCACTGGTAGCACCGTAACAGTTCAGTACAGTCCATGCTAAAGTGTAACAGAAATACTAGGAGAACTATAATGAGAGTCCTTGGAAGAAAGACGATGTAGTTCTAATGAAACCATTTTGGGTAAATTTAGAGAGCCTATAACTGAAGAAGACTGTGCAACCGTTATGATACCACCAGTGTTTATGTGGTTTAGGGAATCATGAGGGTAACACAAGGGGCAAGTACAGAGGAATGTAGGCAGTCATTTTTCCCTCTTCCGGTGTATATATGTTGTTTTTGTTGTGGTCTTCAGTCCAAAGACTGGTTTGATACAGCTCCGTGCTACTCCAACATGTACAACCCTCTTCAACTCCGAATACCTACTGCATCCTACATCCTTGTGAATCTGCTTACTGTATTCATCTCTTGGTCTCACTCAGCAATTTTAGCCCCACACACTGCCCTCTGATACTAAATAGGTGATCCCTTGATGTCTTATCATATTCTCCCCAATTCTATTCCTCATTAGTTACGTGATCTACCCGCCTAATCTTCAGCATTCTTCTGTAGCACCATATTTTAAAATATTCTATTCTCTTCTTGTCTAAACTGTTTATCGTTCGTGTTTCACTTCAATAAATTGCTACTCTCCATACGAATACTTTCAGAAAAGTCTTCCTAGCATTGAAATCTGCATTCGATGTAACAAATTTCTCTTCCTTGGAAACGCTTTTCTTACCCTTGCCAGTGTCGATTATATATCCTCCCTACTTCGGCCATCACCAGTGATTTATCTGCCCAAATAAAAAAAAACTCATCTACAACTTTAAGCATCTCGTTGCGTAATCTACTTTCCTCAGTATCACCTGATTTAATTCGACTGCATTCCATTACCCTTGTTTTGCTTTTGTTGATGTTCATCTTGGTTCATGGTGTTGGTTCCTGTAGTCATGTCCTAGTTCATGAACCACGGGCAACGTATGAGTGGCCAAGTAAGTGGTCCCGACAGTCGGGATACCAGTTACTTTGGAATAAGGCTGGGCATCTCGGACATATTCTGAGTCGTGGTCACCTTTGTGCTCATACGGCAAAGACTACCAAATCCACCGGTTAGTCCCTCAGCCGTTAGGGGTAAAACCCAATGGGACTCGGGGCAAGTAAGGCTAGCAACCTGCTTCCCTGGTACTTTAAATATGATGCTGGCAACAATCAGAGCAAAATGCCTCGGACCTTTGGAGGTGACGGAGTCCCACCTCTAACTGACAAACCAGGGACTCCTAAGATACGACTTGGCAAACAAATGGTAATGAGATGGGGAGCTATTAATATCAATGGGGGCTACTCTGGGAAGAAGGTAGAGCTGGCAGAGGCTGCAAGTAAGATGGGGCTGGACGTTTTAGCTGTTAGTGACATTCGGGTAAGGGGTGAGAAAGAAGAGGAAGTGGGAGAATACAAGGTCTACCTGTCAGGAGTCAAAGCAGGAATAGCACAATGGGGTGTAGGGCTTTACATCAGGAAAGAAATGGAACCCAGCGTAGTTGCAATAAGGTATGTAAACGAACGACTGATGTGGATAGATTTGACAGTGTCTAGCAAGATAATTAGGATTGTGTCAGTATATTCGCATTGTGAAGGGACAGATCAAGATAAGATGGATAGTTTTTATGAGGCACTCAGTGATGTAGTTGTTAGAGTAAAGGACAAGGACAGTGTTCTGCTCATGGGTGATTTTAACGCCAGGATTGGAAATCGAACAGAAGGGTATGAGAAGGTTATGGGTAAATTTGGAGAGGATATGGAGGCCAACAGGAACGGTAAACAACTCTTGGATTTCTGTGCCAGTATGGGCTTAGTAATCACAAACTCCTTTTTTAAACATAAGAACATTCACCGGTATACTTGGGAAGGCAGGGGAACCAGATCTGTCATTGACTATATAATAACAGATCAGGAATTCAGGAACGCTGTGAGGGACACACGTGTATTCAGGGGATTCTTTGATGACACTGATCATTATTTAATCTGCAGTGAAACTGGGATTTTGAGGCCTAAAGTGCAGGAGGTCAGGTCCATATGTAGGAGGATAAGAGTGGAGAAACTTCAGGATAAGGAAATCAGGCACAAGTACATAACAGCGATTTCAGAAAGGTACCAGTTAGTTGAATGTAGTCAATTACAGTCATTGGAAAAGGAATGGACAAGGTACAGGGACACAGTACTAGAAGTGGCTAAAGAATGTCTTGGAACAGTAGTGTGTAAAAGTACGATGAAGCAAACAGCTTGGTGGAATGATACAGTCAAGGCAGCCTGTAAAAGGAAAAAGAAGGCGTATCAAAAATGGCTACATACCAGAACCCAGGTAGACAGAGAAAGTTATGTTGAAGGAAGAAACAAAGCCAAACAGATAATTGCAGCATCCAAGAAGAAATCGTGAGAAGACTTTGGAAACAGGTTGGAGACTATGGGTCAAGCTGCTGGAAAACCATTCTGGAGTGTAATTAGCAGTCTTCGAAAGGGAGGTAAGAAGGAAATGACAAGTATTTTGGACAGGTCAGGAAAACTGCTGGTGAATCCTGTGGATGCCTTGGGCAGATGGAGGGAATATTTTGAAGAGTTGCTCAATGTAGGTGAAAATGCGATCAGTAATGTTTCAGATTTCGAGGTAGAATGGGATAGGAATGATGATGGAAATAGGATCACATTTGAGGAAGTGGAAAAAATGGTCAATAGATTGCAGTGCAATAAAGCGGCTGGGGTGGATGAAATTAAGTCGGAACTCATCAAATACAGTGGATTGTCAGGTCTTAAATGGCTACACAGGATAATTGAAATGGCCTGGGAGTCGGGACAGGTTCCATCAGACTGGACAAAAGCAGTAATCACACCAATCTTTAAACATGGAAACAGAAAAGATTGTAACAACTACAGAGGTATCTCTTTAATCAGCTTTGTGGGTGAAATCTTCTCAGGTACTGTTGAAAGGAAAGTGCGAGTATTAGTTGAGGACCAATTGGATGAAAATCAGTGTGGGTTTAGGCCTCTTAGAGGTTGTCAGGACCAGATCTTTAGCTTACGGCAAATAATGGAGAAGTGTTATGAGTGGAACAGGGAATTGTATCTATGCTTCATAGATCTAGAAAAGGCATATGACCGGGTTCCTAGGAGGAAGTTATTGTCTGTTCTACAAGATTATGGAATAGGAGGCAAACTTTTGCAAGCAATTAAGGGTCTTTACATGGATAGTCAGGCAGCAGTTAGAGTGGACGGTAAATTGAGTTCATGGTTCAGAGTAGTTTCAGGGGTAAGACAAGGCTGCAACCTGTCTCCACTGTTGTTCATATTATTTATGGATCATATGTTGAAAACAATAGACTGGCTGAGTGAGATTAAGATATGTGAACACAAAATAAGCAGTCTTGCATATGCGGATGACTTAGTTGTGATGGCAGATTCGATTGAAAGTTTGCAAAGTAATATTTCAGAGCTAGATCAGAAATGTAAGGACTATGGTATGAAGATTAGCATCTCCAAAACGAAAGTAATGTCAGTGGGAAAGAAATATAAACGGATTGAGTGCCAAATAGGAGGAACAAAGTTAGAACAGGTGGACGGTTTCAAGTACTTAGGATGCATATTCTCACAGGATGGCAACATAGTGGAAGAACTGGAAGCGAGGTGTAGCAAAGCTAATGCAGTGAGCGCTCAGCTACGATCTACTCTCTTCTGCAAGAAGGAAGTCAGTACCAAGACTAAGTTATCTGTGCACCGTTCAATCTTTCGACCAACTTTGTTGTATGGGAGCGAAAGCTGGGTGAATTCAGGTTACCTTATCAACAAGGTTGAGGTTACGGATATGAAAGTAGCTAGGATGATTGCAGGTACTAGTAGATGGGAACAATGGCAAGAGGGTGTCCACAATGAGGAAATCAAAGAAAAACTGGGAATGAACTCTATAGATGTAGCAGTCAGGGCGAACAGGCTTAGATGGTGGGGTCATGTTACACGCATGGGAGAAGCAAGGTTACCCAAGAGACTCATGGATTCAGCAGTAGAGGGTAGGAGGAGTCGGGGCAGACCGAGGAGAAGGTACCTGGATTCGGTTAAGAATGATTTTGAAGTAATAGGTTTAACATCAGAAGAGGCACCAATGTTAGCACTGAATAGGGGATCATGGAGGAACTGTATAAGGGGGGCTATGCTCCAGACTGAACGCTGAAAGGCATAATCAGTCTTAAATGATGATGATGATGATGATGATGTTCATCTTATATCTTCCTTTCAAGACACTCTCCGTTGCGTTCAACTGCTCTTCCAAGTCCTGCAGTCTCTCTGACAGAAGTACAATGTCATTGGAAAACGTAAACTTTCATTCTTACTCCAATTTTCCTTTTGTTTCCTTTACTGCTTGCTCAGTGTACAATTTAAATAAGATCTGCGATGGGCTACAGCCCTGTGTCACTCCCTTGTCAACCACTGCTTCCCTTTCATGCCTCTCGACTCTTATAACTGCCCACTGGTTTCTGTACAATTTGTAAATGGCCTTTCGCCCCCTGTACGTTACCCCTGTTATCTTCAGATTCCAAAGAGATTGTTCGAGTCAACAGTGTCAAAAACTTTCACCAACTCTACGAATTTTATAAACGCAGGTTTGTCTTTCCTTAACCCATCTTCTAAGACAAATCGTATTGTCAGTATTGCCTCGCGTGTTTCTGCATTTCTCTGGAATCCTAACTGCTCTTTCCCGAGGTCGGTTTCTACCAGTTTTTCCATTATTCTGTAAGGAATTCGTGTTTTTATTTTGCAGCCAGGAATTCGTAAACTGATAGTTCGGTAATATTCACACCTGCCTGCACCTGCTTTCTTTGGAATTGGAATTATTACATTATTTTTTAAGTCTGAGGGTATTTCACATGTCTTATTTAATCTTATCAATATTAGCTATTTTCTGTCCTCTTCCATTCATGCGCTGGCGAAGGAAAAATGATTGTCTGTACAGGAGGAGAAAATCAAGCTGGTAATAAGGTCAGAATAGGGTAGGGGTCGTTGACTTGGATAAAACTCTCGAAGTGACCGTTGTTCACTGATGTGGAGCTATGGGAATAAGATTATAGCAATCAGCGACGAACGCGGAGAACAGTGTGAATTTAAACCAAGTTGCCTCACCTAATACCTGTTATGCTAATGGATGCAGCTACTAACTAAGTTAGGTGTAGATAATGATTTCAACTGAACCGTCAAAGGAATCAAAGCTAGGAATTACGCGGCCGGATAGCCGTGCGCTCTAGTACGCCGCTTCAGCTATTCGGTGAGTCTTGTCGGTCCTGGACCAATCACGTTCGGCGGATTAACGACGAGGGCGTGGATCTCGTTTTTATGTGGTTTCCCACATACGATCATGTGAATGCCGGGCTGGTACCCACATCCCGCTTTAGTTACCCAATACGGAAATATTTCTGACATTCGCGTCGTGTGCAGTTTGAAAATACGTTTGGTTGTTTATGTGCAATAACCATAATACTTTCAGCTGTACGTATTAGTATTTATTCATTGACGTCCGTTTTCGGTGGTGCAATTCACCATCTTCAGGCTCCTAGATACAGAAAACATATCACTCGACTTAAAATACAAAAACAAAGCCATAATATGTGTGTCTACTATTTTTAATGGCGAAGTGTTCCTTGTATCAGACTGAACCAATTTTCATTATATATTTGTATGTGAACAATAAGAATTAAAATTATAAATACATCAAAGAGAAAAAGTGTCTCCGCTCCAACAAATTTGTAATTACTGCTGGAAAACCAAATAGTCTATACAGTTATTACAAATTTATTAGAGTGGAGACACTTCCTGTAATTGATGTCTTCAACTTTTTATAATACATTGGTCAGACACACTTACGTAACTTCCTCATTAAAGGCCGGCCGGTGTGGCCGAGCGGTTCTAGGCGCTTCAGTCTGGAACCGTGCGACCACTACGGTCGCAGGTTCGAATCCTGCCTCGGGCATGGATGTGTGTTGTGCCCTTAGGTTAGTTATGTTTAAGTAGTTCTAAGTTCTAGGGGACTTATGACCTCAGATGTTAAGTCCCATAGTGCTCAGAGCCATTTGAACCATTTGAACCTTATTAAAGAAAGGAAATTAGATATTATGATTTTGTTTTTTTGTATGGTATGTTGAATAACGTCTTTGCTGCACGCAGGGGCCTGAAGATGGGGAATTGTACCACCGAAAGCGGTCGTAAATAAATAGAAACTAATACATACAGCTGAAGGCATTATCATTATTGAACATAACATAGCAGCTGCTATTCAGACATCCGTCAGAAGATGAATGCATATCAATCTGGTGGTCTATAGACGGTACAGTTGCTCTCGCTTCATAAATTTCCATTCAAGACCTCGGGTGTGAGGAGTATCTACATACAAGGTTATGTTTCAAAATCGAAATTTCTTAAGGTTTTGGAAGCTTTTTATGAAGAACTGTATCAATATAGACAGGCCTAACTAAAAAGGAAAAGATGCCTGTGTTTGTGATACAATAGTACCGAAACATTATGTGAGAATGTAAGGAGGTGCATAGATCCGCATGCTGCCGCTGTGAGTAAACGAGAGCGTGCCGAAAAGTAATGTCTACGAAATTTTTATGCGAAAACTCTTAAAGCTTCTTAAATAAAACGAACGTTATTAACATTATACATCTTCCCTATTCATCTCTATATATTTATTTCTCAACATAGTCAACCTGGTTACGGACACATATCTCCCAACGAGAGACCAGTTTGTCGATACCATCAGAGTCGAATGTTTGAGATCGTTGAAGGGGCCAAATCATCACCTCTGCTTCCACCGCTTCATCAGTATCAAAGTGAAGTCTTGGAAGGTGTTCCTTAAGTTTTGTGAACAGGTGAGAACCGGATAGGGGTATGTCGGGAGATCGTGGATGACAGTGAAATCAAGGCGTCGGACTGTTGCAGATGATGTAGTGCTCGTGTATGGTCTGGCATCGTCATTCTGATGTAGCGAGTGCTCCAGGTGTGACGAACTCTTCGAACTGGGAACTCGATTACAGCACGCTGTTTCTCACGCACCGACATAGCTACGTTACACACCCCCCCCCCCCCCCCCCCCATGTTACACGCTACAGTGCGGAGCACTCTACCGGCAGAGGGCTGCAAATATGTAGACATGAAGAATATGTTGAATGTTAATGACGCTTGTTTTATTTAAAAAACTTTAAGAGTTTTCACATAAGAAATTCAGTGGCGTTACGTTTCAGCATGCCCTCGCAGTTGCGTCCTAACAGTGCTCAGCTCATGTCATTCACCCGTCTGTGCTGGTCTGCTGTACGACAAGATGAGTTGAACCATTTGCCACCAACAGCATTGATTGGAATCCCACAATGCTTTCGTAGGCATAGACCTACTGGAGAAGGTACGTGCCTGCTTTCTTTCGACTTACGAAACGGTTCCATAGTCATTCACAGGGGGACTGAGTAACGTGGCACTACAGATGAGACATTGTTCTCGTATTCGGGTGAAACAGGCTTCAAATTCTTGTCTGGCCATTCTCATTTACGTTTCTATCATTTTTCTAAGTTACATTTGGCAAAATGGTAAACTTACCAGTAGTTTGGTCCCAGGACAGAGAAGGGGTGTGGTGGAGTGGATGAGATAGGAAGAATCCGAAATATGGTGCCAAATTTCATTTTATTTAAATAAGCGTATTATTGCGGCAGGCGAAATTTGTGGTAAGTGCAGGAATAAATTTCTGGACCCACCAGATACCGAACTCTGAACTGTTCGACGTGTGTTCTGACACATATCAAGGCAGCCACAGAGCCAGAGCAAGTGACGAAAAGGCGTGGCTGCGTACCCGAGCTCCGAAGGTAGCGTGCTGGGGAGACAGTAGCCCACATTGTGAGTCTTTCGAAACGAGCATACCAGAGAATGCGTCAACAGTGGAGAACAACCCGTAGGAGGAGTAGCATTGCAGTAATTGTTCCCGGCAACGAGACAGCACTTACACGAAGTCTGCACTGAGCAAACATTTAACGAGTCGGAATTTAAATGCAGTTCCCCGTAGTTCAATTTTTGCATACTAATAAACTAAATCTGCACTTGACTTCGACGCCCCATCCACTGCAACTATGTTGCACCTTCATTCAAAAGCTATTTTTAGCCTGTTACTTACATAACACGCAAATTCGAACATGTCAGAACCTAAATCTCTGTAAACCCAAAGGGTAGTTATAACGTGATGAATTATACAGTCTTGAGACGATAATATTATGCGACATCATTAGACAAGAAAGATTTTAAATCTTCGAGACATTTACTTCTGTCCTTTGGTTATTACTTCATCACTGTAAGTTTCATAAACTGTCTGTACATAAACATATGTAAGCTTTGTTTTTTTTACCGTCAGTCATATATATGTGGTATCACCGCCAGACACCACACTTGCTAGGTGGTAGCTTAAATCGGCCGCGGTCCATTTAGTACATGTCGGACCCGCGTGTCGCCACTGTGTGATCGCAGACCGAGCGCCACCACAAGGCAGGTCTCGAGATACGGACTATCACTCGCCCCAGTTGTACGACGACTTTGCTAGCGACTACACTGACGAAGCCTTTCTCTCATTTGCCGAGAGACAGTTAGAATAGCCTTCAGCTAAGTCCATGGCTGCGACCTAGCAAGGCGCCATTAGCCTTACATAGTTTGATAGTTATCGTATGAAATGTCTCATCAAGAATGCTGTATTCACATGAAGGAATAAAAGTTAAGTATTCGAGGAGCTGCATACTTTTCTTATTAGCATTCACTACTTATCCTGTTCCAGAATTCACGCCCGTCTGCGTTAGATAGCGTGCATTTCGGCCTCCTCTATCTACAAGGTGTTGGCACATTTCCCAACACATCAATATATGTGTACGTCTAATACGTATGGCAGTTTCAGATACATCTGGGAATGGCTTGACAAAACAGCCGAAACCGGTAGCGGCCTCAATGAAGTTCTACTGAGCAACCAGAGCGGCCTTTTCATTGAGACCTACTATATCTTTTCTGTGATCTATGAATGACGTGTTGAATGTGCAAACTCTATCGCGTGGAGTTCTGTAATGATTACTTGTGCAGTTTGTGTACTTTTTTGTTGTTAGTTTGAATTAATATGGAATGGAGTACTCGAAATGCTTAATCCCAGTGTCAATATGTACTCTCCTATATAGGAGGGTACGTAAATGAGAGTTTCATCTTGCCACTGAGCGGAAACCACTACCTACAGCTGATCTAAATGTACTAAATGTCTTTATCTTGATACATTTCCAAATAGTGGATGGCTGGATTCGCTCAGTACGATGCGCTTTATAGAAGTCGAGGATTCACATGACCGGCTAAAATTTTTCTTTGAATTTTATTCGCAGACTGGTTTCCAGAATGTATATTTTCGACACCAGTGCTGTATGGTTCTTTACAATGACAACATGCCACAAATACAAGCCACCGTTGTAAATTCCTGACGGAACGCGCTCTATTCTCACCCATGTGCTGCTTTACACTCGTAACTCGGATAAGCACCGACCACGGTATGGAACTTCTTTTGTCAGGAATCTGTAGCGGTGTCTCTTGTACGAGGCATGAAGCCTTTTTGGCACATATTACAGCACTGATAATGAAAATTTAAGTTTCCCAAACCGGTCTGCGAATAAAGTTCAAATAAAAATTGTAACTGTTCCGTGGATCATTTTCCCCGGTAGTCACGGTAGTGTTATTCGATGTAAGCAAGTAAAAGGACGGCCGTCTTCGATTACATGATTATCAGAGACAGAGGGTACAATATCTGATTGGATAATCATGGGGAAAGAAATCGCTTGTATATTTTCCAAAGGATTCGTCTCGGCATTCGCCTTATGCGATTTAGGGAAATCACGACGTAAATGTGAACGGCAAAGCTGGGTATTTGAGTCCCTTATGCGTGACCAGTATTGTAATGATTGCGATAGCTCGCTTGGTTATGTGGCGTATATGTATAGTGGAGTTTGCGAATATGAGTTGGTGTTTTTCTTTTGCGAGTTTGACTTGTTATAGAAGGAAAATATCCATGAAATTCTAATCTCAAGGTTCACGATCAGACTGCAGCCACAAAGAACACTTCCCTTCAATCAAAAGGAAAACCGTAAAAGTTTAACGCCTAGTGGACATCACTGTTGATAGGGACTGACTGCAGAAGAATAGGCGAAGATAGCATTGTTGAAGAAATAATCTCAACAACCACCTTAAGTGATATTCAGGAAAACCACTTAATGTGGCAGGACAACGATCTGAACCCTCCTTCTCCACAATTCGATTCCATTCCCTTAACCATTCCGATCCCTCGTAACATTCACATAAACATTATTGTTTGTATGGAACGGACTGATGGACTAAAGACAAAGTCACACCCTGGGGTACATACGGGCATCCCACATTGCCACCCTCGGAACGGTCCCAGTACAAGTAAAGTGCGCAGCATGTTGATGATTGTATTAAGGGCTTGTTATTTCCTGTATTGTATTTGTACTGTTATGGATGATAGGATGGGAGGAGTGAATCACGGGCTAGCGCATGGCCTTCTTCAATAAGAGCATGCAGAGCTTAACGCCCTAATCCTACGGAGTACTCACCGTCAACAATATCATATAACTCCACTAGACGGAACGGTGTCGAAAGGTTTGGGATTCAGCACGGGAACGGTGGAACAAGGTCTGGTAATCTGCAACCCAACGTCACCATTTTTCTTCCCCTCGCCGATCCATTGCTGGTCATGGAAGCTTTCTCTACATCTGAATTCGAAGCGACTACCTCCAAGTTAGGAGCTGCCGCGCAAGCTTGCGTCAGCATTGTCTGCTTGGGAAGCAGGTGGTTTGTACTAAAGCAATTTAAAGTGTTGCACTGCTCTGTGCGTAATACAAAACACAGATCTCTTCTAATTTAACAGGACAGAAGTTTTAAAAACTATGTTTGCCGTTCTCCAAATACGAACTCAGAGAGCATTTTTTGCAATAATTCTGTCAGTTTCTGCCAATAACGAATGGCAGGGGATTCGTAAGATACAGTGTTACAGTACATTCTCGCAATAATTTTACCAAACGGAGAGAATAAAAGCCTTATTGTCCTCTATGTAAATCTGCGCACTTTGTTTGTTAATATCTAGAGCTAGGTGAAAGACAGCTTATGAAACTTTGTTCACTACTGTCGCAGGAAACGCCTAGAACAGTCGTTGGTCGAGGTTTCATACAAAGGAGAAAGTGTTTTCTGGCGGAGTATGCAAGTAGGTCAGCTGTTGCAACAGTGGATCTTGACTTTGCCACATACAGCTCGTTTCAAAGACATTGACACTGGACTCTGAGCCTACATTCACGCTTTACACAGCTGCTTCAGAACGTCCCCATTTCACGGGGCTGACGTATATTTGCTGCGAGATACTGCAGATAACTCATCGTTTGCTCGTCTTTGAGACGAGAGAGCTTTTGTGACAACAACGCTACAACCGGAAAACAATGGCATTCATCGGCTACATTCCAGACTAAGAAAACATGATCCAGTATTATTTTAGACAACGATACTATGGGTGGAAACGCTAACCACGTTAAACTTACCCATTTAATTTCCGTATTGTGTTAATCCCTACATTCTCAACTTTATTACATTTTACAGTACTTATGAATTCTGCTGTTGCTGTGGCTTAGTGAACAATTTCACATTCTGTGTAGATATTTGATCAAAGTGAGTGAATCCTAAAGCAGACCACTAATTCTGTACTCAAACGCTACCCAATCTTGCTTCTAATTCATGCACATTTCCTTTTATTGATAGAAGTTTAAGGTAGACAGGTGGTTTAAGTGGAACTGGCTGAAACAAATTGGATAACTCCCTTTACGTAGCACTCCTAAGTGTTGCCATGCCGGAACGTCTATTAGTAAACTTCTTAGCTGCTTACAGATATGCTTGTCGTCCTCTTCACTGAAATAAGTTAAGTACGTATCTCCCACATCAGTCCTACTGTGTATCGATGTTTCAACAGACTTCCGGTTCTCAGGGACTGCAGCCCCGGAATCCAGAGAGGTTTCATGCAGTTCGGTTAAATATATAAAATCTGACTGCTGTAGTGGCATTTACTCCAACGCAATTCATGTAATGGTAATTACTGATAAGGAGGGGACACGAAAATCGCTTTTTTTAAATGGTATGTATGTTCAGAATTCAAATGTTAATTTCCCAAAGCAGTTCGACGCAACTCTAAAAAAATTTCGAGGAAATCGACTTTGAAGTTTTTCGATCGTCTTTAATACCCTACAGTAAAGTCACTTTTTCTCCAAAAGCAGCGTGTGAGAATGCCCACTTACCATGTGGGTGGCCCAATTCGACTTTTGGTTGTACCATCAGTGTTTCTGTGAAGCGTAAAATACGTAATAACGAAGAAAAATTTAACTTGTGTTTTTCTCAACTTGAACATGATTCATTAACAATCTTTCATAAAACATTGATGATGAAGAATTTGTGATTATAAATAAGAATTTGTAATCGTAAGTAAAAAATCGTGCATTTAAAAAAAATTACAATTATATATGTTTTAATTAGCATATGTTTGATGAATTTTGTATTAAAAATAACGTAGGTTTTCGAACTGAATGGAAAGAGAATAGAAAATATAATGAATGAATCGTGACACTTACAAGCGACTACCAGTCTATAGCACTGCATATTTTTTACCCATCTTTATGAATTTTGCTCTTCCTGGAAATACTAGAACATTCACCAGATGAGAACCGAACCCAGAAGCGCCACGCGGCGGCATGGTCGGGGGGGGGGGGGGGGCGGGGGGGGTGGAGGCATTCTATGACACAGCCACGCTGCCTGTTGAGAAAAGGCATTAAAAAGAGTCGGGAACCTTCAAAGTCTATTTTGCTAGAGAACTTTTGAAAATTGCATCGAACTTCTATGGAAGACTGATATTTGAATTCTGAACATCACGTACCATAAATTTAAAAAATTATAAAAAATCTGATTGCCATTTGGCCTCCTTGTGAGACGAAAGCGACGTTGCATCTGACTGAATGCCAAATGTTTCATTCTTACACTACCGTAAATTACAAGCTATTATACTTGACCGAGCAACGCTGCACTTAATAACTCTAATATTTTGGATGCATTGCAATTATATCTATCCGTAATGCAGTTTGTGTCAACGATTTCATGTCACTGTCGTCGCTCGCCTATGCCTCTTGTCGTTCGCCAGGAGTTAATTGTCGTGGGCTGCTTTCCGATAATCACGAAAATATGTAAATGATATGGCTAATAGTGTAGCATCAGCACGTGGCTTTAAGGGATCACATTAGCGCTTAACTGCAACAAAACCAATACGTACCATTTCTGACACTGAACTCTGGTAAAAGCAAAATTTTAATGTCCAAGGCAGGTGAAACAGTCAGTGAATACAAGCATCTGAAGGTTTTAGATCGGGTTGATTTGGGAGGAGGAGACCCAACAGCGAGGTCATTGGTCTCATCGGATTAGGGAAGGATGGGGTAAAAAGCCGGCCGTGTCATAACAAAGGAACCATCCCGGCATTTGCCTGAATCGATTTAGGGAAATCACGGAAAACCTAAATCAAGATGGCCGGAAGCGGGATTGAACCACCGTCCTCCCGAATGCGAGTCCAGTGTGCGAAGGTGTTAGGACTGACGGTGATGCAAACCCTTCTTTGACGTTCAAGATCGTTCGAGAACTAAACGCTGCTATCTTGACTGTAAGAAGATATCCGCTGCCCTGACGCTGAAACGCGAAGCTTATTTACTTTGTGACAGTTTGGAGCATCTCTGTGAACTCACCAAGAGTATTCTCAGCTCAGAAAAGAGCGGACATGCAGATCCGCTGTGTCAGTTCGTGTACTTACTGTAGGTCTTTGTTCAGGTGTTTCAGAATTCTAATTCTTCCATCCCTGTACATACACGTTCTTTCATTGAACACTATGCGGGAAAACGACTTACACGTGGATAAAATTTCCTTCAGCGTTATACAGAAAGGTGCACACAATTCATTTTAAACAGGCTTGTAACTAAACTGAAGGAAGTTGAGAGATAAACCTCACGTCTTCTAATATAAGCAGAAAGATTTCCTTGTGGTACCCTCCTTCTATTCTGTAAAGAAGTTCCTCGCAGTTGTTGAGAACTTTTATCTGTAATGTGTTATTTATTCGTAGACTGTCTCACGATTTTTCGTCTTATATTAATCCTTTACCGTATTTTGTTTATAACATCTGTAATTAGCGTTCTGTAAAATATGTACAGACTCCTTCCACAATCAGGTAGCTTTGGCTGGCATGGTCCCACGGAACCTGATAAATAAAAATAAAACAATATGAAGATATGCTGTCTGAGATACGAGTGTGGCTCTTAAGCATAGCCAACTCATTGTTTTATTAACCTTCCTGCCACAGGGTGGAATGTTAGGACACATTTAATAAGGCCGTGTCATACACGAGACTTACCTAAAAACTGTTTTTCATTTTATCAATCAGGTTCATTTGGTTGACCTACAAAACACACACTAGCGTACACTAGCACTGTTTCCTGTGCAATCGAAAACAAACAAGACGTGTCGGATCTAACACCGTCTTGTGGTAGGAAGGTTAATTTAGTCGATAAAGATTTCTCTTCATGGACACTCGGGTATTCTGTCGCAGTATATATTACTGTAAATGTGAAATTCCCCTTCATAAGCTCCGCGAGTTTCAGATTTCTAAAATGACCTTGGCTTAGCCTTCTCCTCTGGCAAATGTTGATCTGTGTCTGCGAAACGCAACAGCAACTCTGAAGTTTCAAGTGCCACCTTCAGCTGAACGCCATATCATGTCTTTGCGAATTCCAGTTAAAACAGAAGGATCAGGGCAGTGAGAGTGGCAAATAACCTTCAAAAGACCTTGCCAGAGGCGTCTGCGGAGAATCTCTACCAGAGTGCAAACTGCAGCTCGAAACAGATAATTCGCACTATATTAATTGTACTGAAAAGCTGAATGAAGTAATTATTGTGCATTTCAGATGAGCATCTAAATTTAACAGTAGATTAGTTAAAAAATTAGGAGCTGTTTATGGTATAAATTTTATAAATGGTTACAGATGACAGGTGAGTGTACTTAAGTGATAGCTTTTTTTTTTAACGCACAGTAGTTGCAATAGCTCGACACTGAGTCACTGACGAGACGCGGCAGGCAGACCACGCGAGAGCCTCTACGAGGTGGGCCCGTGGAGTGAAAAACAGAAGCGAGGTGAGCTGTGCGAACGTGTGCCAGCTAGCGCCGGCGCGGTGTCGCAACGTGTTGTCCGCGAGGCCTACAAAACGGTCCTTGACATCCGAACCTAACCTAAACCTCCGTCTGCGCAATCGCTGCGCCGGCGAAACCGGGAAATACGAGTATGCTGCCCATTGCCCGCTGCCCGCTTCCTCGTGCGAGGTGACCACCGTCAACTTCGTCCGGCACATAGCCATTGGCCGGTGTTCACTGTCCACACATACTTGACTTCTGAGTCGACAGTACACACCTTATTTCAGCAGTTTCCTAGCGACTACTGCTCTAATTTTTGCACACGATGTTTTTACCGAGCACTCTAATCAAAGTATCATCAAGTATTTTTTTGATTTACAGGAAAGATATACGCAGTTGCGAATATGAACCACCTTCGGCTGTGTATTAGAATGACGACAATGCGGATTTGTGCTAGACCGGGACTCTAGCCCGGATTCCCCACCTTAGCGAGCGGTCGCCTTAACCTTTTCGGCTATCCGTGCACGTTTCATGGCCAGTTCCAAACTTCCATATGTCGTCGTCCTGGTATCACAACCTGCACTTGTACGTTACGTATATTCCCGTTCATGACGGACATATTTATCAAGAGTGCATGTCCGAATGAACATCGCATCGTACTTCATAACACAGGCATTGCTCTTTCGTATTTATTCTCCAATACCTGAGGTGGCAGGGGTAAAATACAGGGAGCGAAAGGCTATTTACAATTTGTACAGAAACCAGATGGCAGTTATAAGAGTCGAGGGGCACGAAAGGGAAGCAGTCGTTGGGAAGGGAGTAAGACAGGGTTGTAGCCTCTCCCCGATGTTATTCAATCTGTATATTGAGCGAGCAGTAAATGAAACAAAAGAAAAATTTGGTGTAGGTATTAAAATCCATGGAGAAGAAATAAAAACTTTGAGGTTCGCCGATGGCATTGTAATTCTGTCAGAGATAGCAAAGGACTTGGAAGAGCAGTTGAACGGAATGGACAGTGTCTTGAAAGGCGGATATAAGATGAACATCAACAAAAGCAAAACGAGGATAATGGAATGTAGTCGAATTAAGTCGGGTGATGCTGAGGAAATTAGATTAGGAAATGAGACACTTAAAGTAGTAAAGGAGTTTTGCTATCTGGGGAACAAAATAACTGATGATGGTCGAGGTGGAGAGGATATAAAATGTAGACTGGCGATGACAAGGAAAGCGTTTCTGAAGAAGAGAAATTTGTTAACATCGAGTATAGATTTAAGTGTCAGGAAGTCGTTTCTGAAAGTGTTTGTACGGAGTGTACCCATGTATGGAAGTGAAACTTGGACGATAAATGGTCTGGACAAGAAGACAATAGAAGCTTTCGAAATGTGGTGCTACAGAAGACTGCTGAAGATTAGATGGGTAGATCACATAACTAATGAGAAGGTATTGAATAGAATTGGGGAGAAGAGGAGTTTGTGGCACAACTTGACTAGAAGAAGGGACCGGTTGTTAGGAAATGTTCTGAGGCATCAGGGGATCACCAATTTAGCATTGGAGGGCAGTGCGGAGGGCAAAAATCGTAGATGGAGACCAAGGAATAAATACACGAAGCAGATTCAGAAGGATGTGGGTTGCAGTAAGAACTGGGAGATGAAGAAGCTTACACAGGATAAAGTAGCATGGAGAGCTGCATCAAACCAGTCTCTGGACTGAAGACCACATCAACAACACCTGGCCCTTGACTCTTGATAAATATGTCCTTCCTGGACGGGCAAATACGTAATGTACGAGTGTAGGTTATGGCAGCAGGACGACGACATATGAAGGTTTGGGTCGGGCTACGATTCGTGAAATGGGAAGTCCGGGCTCGACTCCCCGTGGGGTACACATTTACACTGTCGTCATTCTAATATACAACCGAAAGCGGTTCATATTCGTAACGGAGAATATATTTCCCGTATTTCTTGACGGCTGTAGTCGCTGCAGTGCCTGTTTTTTCGGACATACACCGATGAGCCAAAACATTAAGACCACCTGTTTAATAACGTGTTTTTTCACTTTTGGTCGCGCGGGATTAGTCGAGCGGTCTTAGGCGCTGCAGTCATGGACTGTGCGGCTGGTCCCGGCGAAGGTTCGAGTGTGTGTGTTTGTCCTTAGGATAATTTAGGTTAAATAGTGTGTAAGCTTAGGGACTGATGACCATAGCAGTTAAGTCCAATAAGATTTCACACACACAAAAACATTTTCACTTTTCAAACACAGCACAACAGAGATTCTGTTTAGCATGGATTCGACAAGTCGTTGACAGGATTCCAAAGTATGTGGCGCCACATGCCTACACACAGGTCAATAAATTCCCGCAAATTACGCGATGACGGTGTACGGGTACGCAGCTGGCGCCTGATGTGTGTTCCAGTGGGTACAGATCAGGCACATTTGCTGGCCAAGACATGAATGTGAGTGCGCTATAATCCCCTCAAACCACTGTAGCACGATTCTGACCTTGCAACACGGACACTTATCCTGCTGGAGTATGTTATCGCCGTAGGGGGAGACTTGGAGCATGAAGCGATGCTGGTGGTCCGCAATAGTGTTCACGTAGTTCACTGCTGTCACGATGACCATCACAGATTCTATGGAAGCTATAGCATAATTTAGCCTTCACCGGCCTACATCTATGACGCGATGCGTGTCTCATACAGCCATTCACCTGGATGACGGCGTGTAACGATCCAGCCATCGACCTGGTGTACCAAGAAATGCAATTCGTTCGACAGGCGACTCGTTTATGTTGATCCACGGTGAAAACTCAGTGTCGCCGTGCCCACTGCAATCATAACTGACGACGTCGTTGGATCAACACAGGACCACGCAGGGATCATGTGATTTGGAGCTCCACGTTCAACATTGGCGTTTGAACGGTGTGCTCCGAAACAGTTGTGCCTGCACCAGTATTGTACTCTGTCGTCAGATCTACCACAGATCGCTGCCTATCCTGGATTATACAGTGGGGGATTCTCCAGCCTCTACGTTTAGTAGTGAGACGTGATCGTCCAATACCAGACGGCCTACTCGTTATTTCACCGTTCTCCAACCATTTTCTGTAATTACTCACAACAGTAGTACGTCAACAGGCGACCAGCTTCGCCGTTTGAGCTATTCTCCTTTCCAGCCGCAGGGTCATTACAGTGTGCCCTTTGTTAGTGGATTCCCGCATTTGCAGCTCGTATCTTCGCTATAATGACTGCCCACTCGTCTCTCTTCCGCTTACATTCATTCCTTACTGCGTCACGTACTCGCAACACCACCAGGAGGCATTTAACCCCCCCTGTGGGCAGTGGTCATAATGTACGAAGGAACAGAGCCTCGTACTTCTTAATAACGCAGGCTCTGCTCTTTCGTATCTTTTGATTTTTGGATGACATTACTCAGATTTGGTTTAATAGCCTCTTGGTCAGTATTTATCAAACGAAAAGGTACGTCTCGTTGAAATATCGAATGACAGACGATGCCTCCTCCTTTCAGAAAGGTTAAATCCAAAAAACTAGAAATAAACCCATGAACCCATAAACACTGAGCCACAAGAACAAAGATATAGAAAACTATCGGCATCATATAGAATTAGGCAACGGCCTTACCGCAGTGGATACACCGATTCCCGTGAGATCATCGAAGTTAAGCGCTGTTCGGCCTGGCCGGCACTTGGATGGGTGGCCATCCAGCCGCCATGCGCTGTTGCCATTTTTCGGGGTGCACTCAGCCTCGTGATGCCAATTGAGGAGCTACTCGACTGAATAGTAGTGGCTTCGGTCAAGAATACCATCATAACGACCGGGAGAGCGGTGTGCTAACCCCAAGCTCCTCCTATCCGCATCCTCCTTTGAGGATGACACGGCGGTCGGATGGTCCCGGTAGGCCACTCGTGGCCTGAAGACGGGGTGCTTTATCATATGGAATTACCGGGAAAAAGACAGAAGTGTCCATTAAAGAAATCCTAGCAAGAGAACAAGTCGAATTAAATGTTACAAAACATAAATGAAAGCACCCAGAAGACACGTTAAACAATGTAAGAGAAGAATATCAAGGAAATGAAGAGTAAAATGCAAAACGCCACAAATAGAAACAATAAGACAAAGTATCAAAAGCTATTGAGCAATTCTGACAGGGAAATTTCCTGGTGGTTTAGTCATATTGATAGGAAAATGCCAGAACTTTTCAATCTCGCAGTTTAGATTGATCGTGTCACTGCAGGAAGAAATTAATCCTCGTCTTCCGACTGAAAAGATTTGCTACACATACTACAGTAGCGGTCGCCTCCCCCCCCCCCCCCCTCCTTTCAGGAGTAGTAGCAAACAAAATAGTAGTTATAGCACTAGGCTCGTGTTCGGAAGAGGAAGGGCTAAAATGCCTATCCAGCCAGCCACCCTGACACAGCTTTCCTGCTTTTATCCAAATCACTTCAGGCCAGGCCGGCCGGGATGGCTGAGTGGTTCTAGGCGCTACAGTTTGGAACCACGCGACCGCTACGGTCGCTGGTTCGAATCCTGAATCCTGCCACGGGCATGGATGTGTGTGATGTCTTAGATTAGTTAGGTTTAAGTAGTTCTAAGTTCCAGGGCACTGATGACCTCAGAAGTTAAGTCCCATAGTGCTCAGCGCCATTTCAACCATTTTTGAACTTCAGGCCAGTCTTGGGACGATTCCTTGAATAAGTCAGTCTTGCCCTATTCCTGTCCAACTGAGCTACTGAAGCTAATATGAGGTCTTTGTTGTGAACGAACCGTTAAACTGTAACTTCCCTGCTTCAATATTTTTAGGAAGCAACGTGCTCCCAGCCCTTCACGCAGTTCTTGTGTAGACGCCCGGTTAACAAGTGTGCGGTAAAAACATTTATTTGTTAAAAAGTTAATGTTGACTATCACTTTTAGTTCACTTTGATAAAAGTTTGATTCTCTTTCAGTGTATTCTTTATTATGTTGCAGCTTTTTTTCTCGTCATTTTACGTAAAAACTCATTTTATGCTATCTTTTCAGCATGATCACTGGCTTTTACGTTCCCGACAATTGTTCTCTTCATCCTCCTTTGTCCCCTTGCTAAATGGCACAAGACTCCATTTTTCATCATGCTGACACGAGTAATCTTGAGACCTAATAATATTCACTTTCAGTCTGTCTGCTTGTAGTTCGAATATTTTCTTGTACAGAGCATCCTCATTTCCTCTGCTCTATCAGCGCCACCATCTGTTTTTATTTGTATTTCCCGTAAGATACTGAGATAAAACTCGATAGTGTCCTGTCTTTATAGATTGGACACGAAGCGTTAAGAGAACGTAAAATACCTGGTTTTGCTAACTGTTAGTTATGTTCAATTTGATTTCTATAAAATAACTCTCTTCTCTACCAGCTGGAGAATTTACCAATGAAGTTTTCTCAGCACATTTATCATCGAGGATGCTGTTTGATGTCCAATAGCTCTTACCATACTGAACTTGTATCTGGAATTTAATTTTAATTTTATGAACAGTCGAACTTCATAGCCATGTACGCCGATATTTTCCGAAATGCAAAACCAACCGACAAACTACGGAGACTTTTTGCGATTATGAAAGAAGAACAATCGGAGCTTATTTAGGTTCAAAGTCCGCCCCCGTTAGCTGAATGGCCTCTGTAATAAAAAAAACTGAATTAATGGATCAACGACGAACTGAAACGGGTGTCTTGCGATGTCCGCCCCGAGCAGATACAACGATCGAAAACGAACAAAACGAGATTTTAAAAAAAAGTGGTCAGCGTGGTGGAATGCCACGCCAAGGGGCCGGAGTTCGATTTCCGGCTGGGGCAGGAGATTTTCTCCGCTCAGGTAGTGGCTGTTGTGTTGTCCGCATCATCATTTCATCTCCGGCGTGCAAGTCTCCCAATGTGGCGTCGAATGCAATAAGTACTTGCGGCCGATCTTCCCCGAATGGGGGACCCCCGGCTCACAATGCCGTACGCTCATTTTCATTTTTTTGTAGTTAAAATGAAGGGGTTAAAATCTGTGTCCGGTTTCTCTGATTTTGCTTTTACATCAGGTCCCTAAATCGATTAAGGGAAATGCCGAGTTAATTGTTTTGTAAGGGCACGAATGATTCCCTTCCTCTGTCCGAGCTTGCGCTTCGTCCCTGATGATCCCATCGTCGACGGTGTGTTACGCCCCAGTCTTCCTCCTTAAGTTTAGAAGATACTGGCTCTCTTCGTCTGTGTAACAGAACCAGAAAACTGCGGTGGCGAAGTATCTCGTTTCTAGGTTAACAGCTCTTAAAATATCTTGATTGTTTACTGTTCCTTGAACGTGGCAGGTTGATTTCGTGCTTGTGATCATCACTTAATATAAACGTTTGACTCATTGTGTTTTGCTTCCATGCCACTGTGAACTCTATCACGTCTGTCTCCGAAAATTTTACTAGCAGCTTAACTGATTACAGAATGAAGTCGGCAAACCTCACTTTAAGTCTCTCTTGTATTCTCGTTGGCTCTTCCGTAAATATCTTCTGTTACAACTCTCTAATTCAAGTCTCTCTTGTTCCTTGGCAAAACGACAATCTAGTTGTAACACAGCAGTTACGCAGTTTGTACGACATCTGCGTGAAGCAGTATCCAAGTAATGTGGACAGAACTGCGCCAACAGAGACAGCTGTATTTTAAAATGATGGGCACATAATTTCAAGGGATATGCTCCGGGTCGCCCCAGATATATCAACGAGGATCGAGTTACAAAAACACGTCCCATCATACCGATTCGGATATTCCGTGCTCTTTTCTAAAACATTTCAGGTGGATTTCGAAACGATTGTGTATGCAATTTTCTTATCCATCTATTCAGACTGATCTACTGCTCCGCATCTAATGGCATCGATATAATAAGATTTCAATAGGACGCCAATGAGATGACTTACATGTCCACCCAGCCCGTTCGCCGAGCGTCTTAACGCGCCCGTTTCCGGGACAGGGAGGTGTACTAGCCCCGAATCGAATCCCACCACGCGGATTAACGACGAGGGCTCAGTGTGTCGATCAACGTAGATACGGTTCTTAGGTGGTTTCCCATATCCTACTAGGTGTATACCAGGATGGTTTCCATGGTCTGCATCAGATACACGCTACGTAAACAATTAAAACACTTTCTCACACTTGCACACAGAATTTACTCAAGACACAGAAAGATTGGGTACACTACTTCTGTCATGGGAGGTGAACAGGAGACTAAAGACCTGGACTGTTTGGTCTCCTTACACACATAATCAGCATCAGCACTAACATGTCCCTACCCCACACCAGATATCCTGCCGCGGAAAGTGGACCAATAGTTTAATGTGAAATCCGAACCACGCGTCGTCGTTGGTGAATCTTCACTGCATTAAGAGGTGAAGGCTAGGGGCAGATAGAAACATTTCGCGGTCCGACCGAGATTCAAACCGAGAGGTAGCACATTGGACTCGCATTCGGGAGGACGGCGGTTTAAGGAAGCGTCCGGCCATCCAGATAAAGGTTTTCCATTATTTCCTTAAATCTTTCCAGGCAAACGTCAGGATGATTCCTTTGAAAGAACACTGCCGATTTGCTTCCCCATCCTTGACACAAACCGAACTTGTGCTCCGTCTCTGATGGCCTCTATGTCAACGGGACGTTAAACCCAATCTTCTTCCCTTCCTTTTCGAGATTCGATACCGCAACTTCTCTCTTTCCAGGCACGTGCTTTACCAATAGAGCACTATACCTCGATAGCGACTGACATTAAACTACACCCATCAAAAAAAGTTTTGCATCACCCCAGTTCCCATAACTCCTGAAGACAGACGTTGACTGTGGATATTGTATCACAAACACAGTCCCTTTGACTGTTCAGAGACGTCACTAAACCCGCCCAAAGATGTAAACAATCATGGATAATCAGCGCCTATTAGACGGAGAGGGTCCGACAGCCGATCAGTTCCAGTCATCCAGTCATTCCTCCAGGAAGGAGGTACACGGCTCGTGTTGTCTGTAGTTCAACCATGCTTAAACGGTCAATATCGCTGTTCGATCGCGTCTGCATTGTTACTTTGTTCCAGGAAGGGCTCTCAACAAGGGAAATGTCCAGGCGTCTCGGAGTGAACTAAAGCGATTTTGTTCGGACATGGAGGAGATACATAGAGACAGGAACTGTCGATGACATGCCTCGCTCAGGCCGCCAAAGGGCTACTACTGCAGTGGATGACCGCTACCTACGGATTGTGGCTCGGAGGAACCCTGACAGCAACGCCACCATGTGGAATAATGCTTTTCGTGCAGCCACAGGACGTCGTGTTACGACTCAAACTGTGCGAAAAAGGCTGCATGGTGCGCAACTTCACTCCCGACGTCCATGGCGAGGCCCATCTTTGCAACTACGACAGCATGCAGCGCGGTACAGATGGGCCCACCAACATGCCGGATGGACCGCTCAGGATTGGCATCACGTTCTCTTCACTTATGAGTGTCGCATATGCCTTCAACCAGACAATTGTCGGCGACCTGTTTCGAGGGAACCCGGTCAGGGTGAACGCCTTAGACACACCGTACAGCGAGTGCAGCAAGGTGGAGGTTCCCTGCTGTTTTGGGGTGGCATTATGTGAGGCCGACGTACGCCGCTGGTGGTCATGGAAGGCGCCGTAACGGCTGTACGATAATTGAATGCCATCCTCCGACAAATAGTGCAACCATATCGGCAGCATATTGGCGAGGCATTCGTCTTCATGGACGAAAATTCGCGCCCCCCATAGTGCACATCTTGTGAATGACTTCCTTCAGGATAACGACATCGCTAGACTACAGTGGCCAGCATGTTCTCCAGATATGAACCCTATCGAACATGCCTGGGATAGACTGAAAAGGGCTGTTTATGGACGACGTGACCCACCAACCGCTCTGAGGGATCTACGCCGTTGAGGAGTGGGAGAATCTGAGACCAACAGTGCCTTGATGAACTTGTGGATAGCATGCCATAACGAATACAGGCACGCATGAATGCAAGAGGACATACCACTGGGATTTAGAGGTACCGGTGTGTACAGCAGTCTGGACAAGCATCTCTGAAGATCTCGCTGTATGGTGGTACAGCAAGCAATGTATGGTTTTCATGACCATTGAAAAGTGCGGAAGTAATGTTTAAGTTGATCTCTATTCCAATTTTCTGTACAGGTTCTGGAACTCTCGGAATCGAGGTGATGCAAAATTTTTTTTGATGTGTGTAGTAAGGCAATATTCCAGTCGTAAAAATGTGACTACTGCATATGTTCGACGTCAACATGCAGGTCACAGACAGCAGGTGGCAATACTAACATTGAATGGTATATAAAGCGTGTCGGGGAGAGGCTGAAATCACTGCAGTCGTTGTCGTAATGCGGGAACAGAGCGATTTATCTGACGTCCAAAAGGCCATAAACATTGGCTTTAGCCCCAAGAATGCAATAATTTCCGAAATGCGTAAGTCTGTAAAACGATCGCGTCCTGCCGTGGTTAAAGTGCACCACGCATGACGAAATGCCGCTCCCTGAAACCGGCGACCAGGTAACTGTGGTGCCCAACGAGCCATAGATGCCAGGGGTGAACGACGTCTGCTGGGATTAGTACGTGCGAATAGACATGCAGCTGTTCAGCAAATGACCGCTCATACCAACAGTGTCTCCTCAACGACTGCTGAGCGAACGTTGCACCGTATGGGCCTCCACAGCAGATACCTGCTTCAAGAACCCACGATGACTGCTGTCGTCGGCGACGAAGGCTGGTATTTGCAAACCAGTACCTCAACTGAAAGTCCATTGAGTGGAGACAGGTAACCTTTTCAAATGTATCACATTTTATGCTCCATCGGACAGATGGCCGTTGGCGTGTACTACCGGAACGTCTGAAAGCAAACACACTGTAAAAATCCTCAGATGGGACAAGGCCAGAGGAAGGAGTATTACGGTGTGGGGAATGTTTGCATATCATTCGCTGGCTGATCTCGTCACTGTTGAAGGCACAATGGATCGAAATAAGTATGCATCCATCCCTGGGGACCATGTCCACCCCTACATGCAGTTTGGTCTTCCTCGGAATGATGTTCTACCAGCAGGACGATGCAACTTGTCACACAGCTCGCAATGTACGCGCGTTGTTCGAAGAGCACTAGCACGAGCTTACCATACTGCCCTGGCTCCCATACTCCCCAGATTTAAACCCAATCGGGAATTGTGGGACCACATCGATCGGGCTGTCGGACAGTGTACTTATTTAAATTTTCCTACTTTTTCCTTAAACATTCCAGGCCGATTTCACTCCTGGTAAACACCGAAACGGGGAAGCATCCCATTCCCTACGATTATTTTACGCTGAGTGGCGCATCTATTCATTATAAAGTCCTCCGCCGCGTTTATCTGTCTGTATGTGAAAAGCGATGTTAGGATTTAACGTCCCATCGACTGCGCGGCCACTGGAGACGCCGCACGAGGTCGGATTACGAAAGGATGAGGAAGGAAATGGACAGTGCCCTTTTAAAAGAACATCCCGGTATTTTCCTGGAGCGATTTAGAGATATCACGGGAAACCTAATTCTGGATGGTCGGACGGGGATTTTAGCTGTTGTCCTGATTCGTGAGTCCTTTTGCTCTTGCGGCACTCAAATTAGCTACCTCCATGTCGAGTGCTACCATTCTAACGTCATTTAACCGACCTCGTGTGCAGAGTCTACCCAATAAAGAGTACATCGCATTGTCACCCTTTCGGAAGTTTCATAGAAAACGAAATTTACACATATGGCGCGCCAATTCTCTCGGTTTTTAGGTGTAATGTGAATTCCAACAGGGTTTGGCTAATAATTGCAGTTCATATTATTAATCAGTACCTGATACCTACAGTGGAAAATTCACTACTTGACAAAAAAAAAGTGAATCATCATATAGTGGAGGACGGAACGAAATTAAACTTCACAGCCTTAGAGGATATGTTTTGTTTTGTGAGTTATTACGAAAGCGAGTCATGCACTGATTCTAATGGGAAGGACGTCATAAAACCGCTGTACCCTTTTCTACATCAGGCTGGCGCACAACTATTGTAACTAGTCCTTAATATCCTAGATACTGGCGTAGGGACGGAGTTCGCATCCGAACAGGAGACAGATCTGGCGGTCTTACTGGCCACACGAGTACCTAAACATCATGTAGACAGTTTATAGAGACACGTGCGCCGGCCGTGGTGGCCGAGCGGTTATAGGCGCGTCAGTCCGGAACCACGCGACTGCTACGGTCGCAGGTTCGAATCCTGCCTCGGGCATGGATGTGTGTGATCTCCTTAGGTTAGTTAGGTTTAAGTAGGTCTAAGTTCTAGGGGACTGATGACCTCAGATGTTAAGTCCCATAGTGCTCAGAGCCATTTGAACCACCATTTTGTCATCCTCTGTGGAGGATGCGGATAGAAGGGGCGTGGGGTCAGCACACCGCTCTCCCGGTCGTTATGATGGTATTCTTGACCGAAGCCGCTACTATTCAGTCGAGTAGCTCCTCGATTGGCATCACGAGGCTGAGTGCACCCCGAAAAATGGCAACAGCGCATTGCGGCCTCGATGGTCACCCATCCAAGTGCCGACCACGCCCGACAGCGCTTAACTTCGGTGATCTCACGGGAACCGGTGTATCCACTGCGGCATGGCCTTTACCAACTAAGATGACATGCACTGTTCATTTGTCTGAGGATGGTCTTCAGAAGCCTGATGACCAGCTCCCTGTGACGCAGGATTATGGAAAATGTGTGTGTGAAATCCTATGGGACTTAACTGCTAAGGTTATCAGTCCCTAAGCTTACACACTACTTAACCTAAATCATCCTAAGGAAAAACACACACACCCACTCGAAGCTCCGCCGGGACCAGCCGCACCGTCCATGACTGCAGCGCCCTAGACCGCTCGGCTAATCACGCGCGGCCGATTATGGAAAGAAACAGTGAGAAGGAACGAGGAACTAATTGAGTAAGTAGCTGGTTTTAGGGGACCTTACTGAAGCAGAAGCATTTGTAGTTGGGAATGTGAAGGTTAGGTTAAGAAACAGGATATGTTGTACGTTGGAGGAAACTGATTGCAGTAGGAAGGGATGCACTGCACAAGGTTAAGAGAGGTAAGGATTATACAAGTTCGTGGGAACATTTAAAGGCGTCCACTTTTGTAGAATTGTGGTGACAAAGCGGATGATGTCTTCGGCAGTGTATTAGGGGCGTTGGGAGTTGGCTGGGTGGAGTGACGTTTAAATGGTCCGATAGACACTGCGAATTCCGGTTTCGTGGGAGATGTTTTAGCCTAACACTTATAGTAAGAGATTGGGTGGGACTGATTACAAGTATTGCGTTGGGCAACTCGCTGGTTTTGAGCGTGAACATTCGCGCCTACTTACGCTCTTGCGCGCGGGCAGAGCAGTTGCGGCGTGGTGGGGAGTGAGGGCATGCGCGCGTATCATTTGATCGGGACAACACGGGAGGAGCACCAACTGGGAAGTAGGGGATGGTCAGTTTTGACAGCGGTGCCATCTAGTAGCAGCAATGAAGAGTTGGAATTGTGTAACATCGACAGCATCTTCGCACTTCAATGTTTAGTATATCGTAAGACGCTTAGCTTCATGTACAAAGATTACGGAAAATGAGAATGTGAAGGACAAGTGCGAGTACTAGAGATTTAAAAATTTACAAGGAAGATGTCTGTGCAGGAAGAAGAGGAAGAGAAATCAAGCGGGTGTGCCGTTCGGATAGCTACAAAATTGCTCTACTTTTAACAAAGCTGGCGCCCTCTCACGGGTAGTGTTTTAATAAAAGAATACTTGGCAGTTGCAGCTGAGTGCTTATATCCACTTCAAGTAACACAATTTTGCGTGATGCCATTATCAAAAATACGAGGGGCGTTTAATAAGTAATGCAACACTTTTTTCTGAAATAAGGTTGGTTTTATTCACGATTCCAATACACTATATTATTCCCCATTCTTCTAACTACAAAACCCTATTTTTCAACATATTTTCCTTTCCATGCGACTGCTTTACGCCACATTACTGGTTATAGTGGTCGACGTTTTGCTGCACCAGTAATCTCTCCATCATTCACATTTTACACTATGTGATCAAAAGTATCCGGAGACCCCCAAAAACATACGTTTTTCATAGTAGGTGCATTGTGCTGCCATCTACTGCCAAGTGCTCCATATGAGCGACCTCAGTAGTCATTAGATATCGTGAGAGAGCAGAATGGCGCGCTCTGCAGAACTCACGGACTTTGGACGTTGCCAGGTGATTGGGTGTCAGTTGTGTTATACGTCTGTAAGCGAGAACCGGCCGCGGTGGTCTAGCGGTTCTAGGCGCTCAGTCCGGAACCGTGCGACTGCTACGGTCGCAGGTTCGAATCCTGCCTCGGGCATGGATGTGTGTGATGTCCTTAGGTTAGTTAGGTTTAAGTAGTTCTAAGTTCTAGGGGACTGATGACCACAGATGTTAAGTCCCATAGTGCTCAGAGCCATTTTTTTGTAAGCGAGATTTCCACATTCCTAAACATATCTAGGTCCATTGCTTCCGATGTGGTAGTGAAGTGGAAACGTAAAGGGACACGTACAGCACAAAAGGCTACAGGCCTACCTGTTGTACAGAGATCGCAGGCAGTTGAAGAGGGTCGTCATGTGTAGTAGGCAGACATCTATCCAGACCATCACACAGGAATTGCAAACTGAATCAGGATCCACTGCAAGTACTATTACAGTTAGGCGGGAGGTGAGAAAACTAGGATTTCATGGTCGAGCAGCTGCTCATAAGCCACACATCACGCCGGTAAATGCCAAACGAGCCTCGCTTGGTGTACGAAGCGTAGACATTGGACGATTGAACAGTGGCTCTTTAATGGCTCTGAGCACTATGGGACTTAACTATTGAGGTCATCAGTCCCCTAGAACTTAGAACTACTTAAACCTAACTAACCTAAGGACATCATTCACATCCATGCCCGAGGCAGGATTCGAACCTGCGACCGTAGCGGTCACGCGGTTCCAAACTGACGCGCTTAGAACCGCACGACCACAGCGGCCGGCGCGATTGAACAGTGGAAAAACGTTGTGTGGAGTGACGAACCATGGTGCACAATGTGGCGATCCGACGGCAGGGTATGGTTATGGCGAATGCCCGGTGAATGTCATCTGCCAGTGTGTGTAGTGCCAACAGTACAATTCGGAGGCGGTGGAGTGGCCGTGCGGTTCTAGGCGCTACAGTCTGGAGCCGAGCGACCGCTCCGGTCACAGGTTCGAATCCTGCCTCTGGCATGGATGTGTGTGATGTCCTTAGGTTAGTTAGGTTTAATTAGCTCTAAGTTATAGGCGACTGCTGACCTCAGAAGTTAAGTCGCATAGTGCTCAGAGCCATTTGAACCATTCGGAGGCGGTAGTGTTATGGTGTGGTCGTGTTTGTCATGGAGGGGGCCCGCACCCCTTGCTCTTTAGCGTGGCACTATCACAGCACAGGCCTAAATTGATGTTTTAAGCACCTTCTTGCTTCCCACTGTCGAAGAGCAATTCGGGTATGGCGATTGCATCTTTCAACATTGCCGCGCGGTACTAGCCGAGTGGTCTTGGACGCTGCAGTGATGGACTGTGCGGCTTGTCTCGGCGGAGGTTCGAGTCCTTCCTCGGGCATGGGTGTGTGTGTTTGTCCTTAGGATAATTTAGGTTAATTAGTGTGTAAGCTTAGGGACTGATGACCTTAGCAGTTAAGTCCCATAAGATTTCACACACATTTGAACATTTTCTTTCAACACAATCGAGCACCTGTTCGTAATGCACGGCCTGTGGCGAAGTGGTTACACGACAAGGGGTGGGCAACACCATATTGAATTTCAGCATTACCGATGGAGGGCGCCACTAGCTTGTAAGTCATTTTCTTTGATCTCATAGTGTACATATCAACAGTGGTAAATGAGTGCGCCGTGGGAGATCGTGTGATCGATGGGTGAGGGAAGTTCAGAGACAATGCGGTCAAGGAATAAGAGCCTAGTTTTTCTGATCGAGGTTTTATGCGTGTGTAAGGATTGGACTATACCTGGAATGCCACATCTTTCGTATTTCGTTCATCTGGTAGACGTAAGCACGTGGAAACGTCTGTTCGAGAGGCGGACGTTTCCCACGGCACAGCGGCGCCGGAGGACGACACTGTTGTGTATCTCCATGTTGCAGAGCGCTGTGGGAGCGCGTAACTGCAATTTGCGCAAGCGAAAAAGAAACCGGCCGCGCCGGCGAAAGGAGCGCTGCCTGGCGGCGGCGGTGGCGGACACTTTCTCTCGGCCGGGTTTCAGCCGTGGCCTTGCTGCGCAGCGCAGGCCGTACACCTGCGAAAGCGCCGCATCAGCCCACACGGTCTGTTCTCCGCTAATACCAGGAAGCAGGGCTCACTCGCAGCGGGACAACTGCTCTCCTAACGATAAGTGGTTTCGATAAGGAAATCGACTGAGACAGGAACTGTCCAAGAATTCGGCTCAAGGAATTTGAGGAAACCGTGGAAATTTTTGCCGCGTCATGTACGAGCTAGAACTCTCGCAGATGTTCACTATCTTGTTGCTCAGCAGCTAACTGGCTGCTAGGACTTTCTTTTCTTTAATTTTACACTGTCTAACAAAAAAAGTGAAGCACCCGGAAGATATGGTCCAATGTCCATTTAAATTCGTATAGCCGAGCGGTTCTAGGCGCTGCAGTCTGGAACCGCGCGACCGCTACGGTCGCAGGTTCGAATCCTGCCTCGGGCATGGATGTGTGTGATGTCCTTAGGTTAATTAGGTTTAAGTAGTTCTAGGTTCTAGGGGCTTGATGACCTCAGATGTTAAGTCCCATAGTGCTCAGAGCCATTTTAAATTCGTATACTTGCACATCTTCGGAGTGTATGAACATGATTGAGTTGAAGTTCTCTGTGACAGGTAAACGGCGACCACAGTGCATTAGGTTTGTTCGTGTTTAGTGTTGTTACCAGGCCTGGTAGAGTATATAAGGGGCGTGAATAGCGTCAGATGTAGAGTGATCAGTGTGAAGGACGCAGAGATGATGGTAGCCGTGTGAGACAGCATTGTCACTACATGAAAGAGTTTGAAAAGGGTCTCATTGTGTGTCTCCAGTCGGTCAGCTCGTCGAATGCTGCAGTTTACAGATATATTGAATGTTTGGATGTGTCTGTGGCTACATTACTTTATCTTTTTTAGTTATACACTCCTGGAAATTGAAATAAGAACACCGTGAATTCATTGTCCCAGGAAGGGGAAAATTTATTGACACATTCCTGGGGTCAGATACATCACATGATCACACTGACAGAACCACAGGCACATAGACACAGGCAACAGAGCATGCACAATGTTGGCACTAGTACAGTGTATATCCACCTTTCGCAGCAATGCAGGCTGCTATTCTCCCATGGAGACGATCGTAGAGATGCTGGATGTAGTCCTGTGGAACGGCTTGCCATGCCATTTCCACCTGGCGCCTCAGTTGGACCAGCTTTCGTGCTGGACGTGCAGACCGCGTGAGACGACGCTTCATCCAGTCCCAAACATGCTCAATGGGGGACAGATCCGGAGATCTTGCTGGCCAGGGTAGTTGACTTACACCTTCTAGAGCACGTTGGGTGGCACGGGATACATGCGGCCGTGCATTGTCCTGTTGGAACAGCAAGTTCCCTTGCCGGTCTAGGAATGGTAGAACGATGGGTTCGATGACGGTTTGGATGTACCGTGCACTATTCAGTGTCCCCTCGACGATCACCAGTGGTGTACGGCCAGTGTAGGAGATCGCTCCCCACACCATGATGCCGGGTGTTGGCCCTGTGTGCCTCGGTCGTATGCAGTCCTGATTGTGGCGCTCACCTGCACGGCGCCAAACACGCATACGACCATCATTGGCACCAAGGTAGAAGCGACTCTCATCGTTGAAGACGACACGTCTCCATTCGTCCCTCCATTCACGCCTGTCGCGACACCACTGGAGGCGGGCTGCACGATGTTGGGGCGTGAGCGGAAGACGGCCTAACGGTGTGCGGGACCGTAGCCCAGCTTCATGGAGACGGTTGCGAATGGTCCTCGCCGATACCCCAGGAGCAACAGTGTCCCTAATTTGCTGGGAAGTGGCGGTGCGGTCCCCTACGGCACTGCGTAGGATCCTACGGTCTTGGCGTGCATCCGTGCGTCGCTGCGGTCCGGTCCCAGGTCGACGGGCACGTGCACCTTCCGCCGACCACTGGCGACAACATCGATGTACTGTGGAGACCTCACGCCCCACGTGTTGAGCAATTCGGCGGTACGTCCACCCGGCCTCCCACATGCCCACTATACGCCCTCGCTCAAAGTCCGTCAACTGCACATACGGTTCACGTCCACGCTGTCGCGGCATGCTACCAGTGTTAAAGACTGCGATGGAGCTCCGTATGCCACGGCAAACTGGCTGACACTGACGGCGGCGGTGCACAAATTCTGCGCAGCTAGCGCCATTTGACGGCCAACACCGCGGTTCCTGGTGTGTCCGCTGTGCCGTGCGTGTGATCGTTGCTTGTACAGCCCTCTCGCAGTGTCTGGAGCAAGTATGGTGGGTCTGACACACCGGTGTCAATGTGTTCTTTTTTCCATTTCCAGGAGTGTATATATCCTCTCTTATTTGAAGAAAGCAGCATTTCTTTTCGAGAAACATTCATAAGGTATGAAGTTGCTAACGGAATGCTTGTGATAGTTAAGACCAACCTTCTACATCTACATCTACATCCATACTCCGGAAGCCGTCCGACGGTGTGTGGCGGGGGGTACCTTGAGTGCCTCTATAGGTTCTCCCTTCTATTCCAGACTCTTATTGTTCGTGGAAAGAAAGATTGTCGGTGAGCTCTAATCTCTCTGATTTTATCCTCATGGTCTCTTCGCGAGATATACGTAGGAGCGAGCAATATGCTGCTTGACTCCTCGGTGAAGGTATGTTCTCGAAACTTGAACAAAAGCCCGTACCGAGTTACTGAGCGTCTCTCTTGCAGAGTCTTCCACTGGAGTTTATCTGTCATCTACGTAACGCTTTCGCGATTACTAAATGATCCTGTTACGAAGCGCGCTGCTCTCCATTGGATCTTCTCTATCTCTTCTATCAACCCTATCTGGTACGGATCCAACACCGGTGAGCAGTATTCAAGCAGTGAGCGAACAAGTGTACTGTAACCTACTTCCTTTGTTTTCTGACTGCATTTCCTCAGGATTCTTCCAATGAACCTCAGTCTGGCATCTGATTTACCGACGATTAATTTTATATGGTCATTCCATTTCAAATCACTCCTAATGCCTACTGCCAGATAATTTATAGAATTAACTGCTTCGAGTTGCTGACCTGCTATGTTGTAGCTAAATGATAAAGGATCTTTCTTTCTATGTATTCGCAGCACATTACACTTGTCTATATTGAGATTCAATTTCGTTCGTCTAGAATGATAATCGATAAAATGTAGTTGTGGAGGTCTTCAGTCTAGACCGCCGGCATAGAAGTAGATGCGTCCTCTTCTCAGCAATAAAATTGTGCGTCTCGAGTCAGGCTCGTAATAAAGTTTTAGAGCAGAGATGTAGAGATTTTGACATTTCCTTCGCCAGTGCAACATCGGGGTGGTGTCTTTTGAAAATGGGTTATTTTTGGGGGAGGGAGTGGGGGTCAGAGTTCTGTTCTCAGACCCGGCCACGGTGTCCTCTCCCCCAGCCCCCCCCCCTCCCCCCCACCACCACCACCAGCCTATCCCATAAAATGCCTCCGACTGTGGGAACGAAGCTAAAAGATCTTTAAAATCCAATTAAAATCCAGTGTTCATGAAAAATTGTACACGAAAAGATTTGCGACACCAGCCGAGAAGGACAACAAAGGATTAAGTGCCTTTATTTCTCGCTCAGGAGCTCTTTGCGTGCCAATTTAGGTACAGAATAAAAACAGAATGTGGATTCAACATTTTCCACACCAGGGCTAAATAGGGAGAGTGCCTCGCTCGGTCCCGCATACTCACCTTCCGCCATTCCTAAGGCTCCGCTTGGAGTATTCCTATCCATAATGTTTCTCTCCTCAATGTCTCCAGACACTGCTGTACTGCTATGCTGTGTGGTTGACAAGCCTCGTACCATAGTAATGAGTGTACAAAGGCCATCTTCACGAAGGAAACGGCGAACTGTTTGAGTACTACTCTGCATCGTGTTTCTGGTTGAAGGTCCCGACGCAAATGAATTGGTTTCTGTCATTTATTCCAAATGGTTGTTTTCAGTATGGGACGATTGTCGTAGGCAACAGTTGTACACGGGCGACATTGCCCGATCTCGCTCGAACACCTCCCGTTGTTCGTAAGCTTGTGCGTAGTTGGTAAATCATTCTTTGATACAATACGACGTCACTCACTACCTCACGCTACAAGTCACCAGCTGTTATAAATGCTTGGAATGAGAGTTATTCCGTTGGTAGCATTACTGAGACGCTGAACTACATTCACTCGTGTCGAAATTAACAAACAGCAGCTCTGCGCACCGATGATTTCTGGAGCTTAAACTCCTGAGGGAAGGTTAAGTTATCAGTGAAAAGAGTATCATTTGACTCCAGTGAGATTAATGAATCCTAAATGCAGTCAATCGTACCATGCAAATATGTGGGAGTAGCATTGTGTGCATATATGAAGTTGAATGACCACATACCCTAGTAGGTAAAGAAAAGGGCATGCTTCGATTCGTTGGCGTGCTTCTGAGAAATTTGAGCTTCCTGAAAAAAAGGAAAATGCATACAGAACACTTGTGTGGCCCATACTGTAATACTACTCCAATATATGGGATTCATATCAGGTAAGATGAACTCTGTAGGTAAGGGCAAATCGTATCAGCGTTCTTTGATTGGTAAAAGAGAGTGACACATGTGTTGAGAAATCTGAACTGTAGAACACCTGAAGATACACGCTTTACATCTGACGAGAGACTTCTAGAAAACTCGAAGAACTGAGAACTGAATTAGAAGGTAGAAAAACTTCGAATATTCTCCAGCTCCCTGCATATCGACCCAATAGAGATGTTAAGGGAATAACAGCTAACACAAAGACGTATAAGCAGTCATTATTCACGCGCTCATCCGTGACTGGAACGGAGATGAACCTTAATATACGCTACACCCTCTGCCAATCACTTTATATTGGTCACAGCGTTGGTGTATGGGAATGTCTTTTTTTCTTCCTATTGTACATTGAACGGCTAGAATCTAGGATACTCCAAACACAACATCCTCAGCAACAAACGGGGTGAACACTGTCAAAATTTCGAAGGTTGTTCAGACATATTTTCAGTGGGATTTGGTATGAGGTTCTGTTGTCGCTGGTCGCTCGTTTCAGAGTAAAAGTTATTTTGCTTTCTTCGCTATGTTACCTCAGATGCCTTTGTTTCTGTGCAAACACCTTCGCAATATTGACAAAATATGTATTATGCAGTCACTAAAAAGTACAACACAACTCAGAGGAATCCAACAAACCTCAGAAAAAAAGCAAGCAGTAGTGAATGCAAGCTTGTGGGCGAAGAGTTATGTTGGCAGTACTGTTTTCAACAACAAATACCGTGACTGAATGGAACAAACTTGCTGGTCAAATGTTTCAGTGGAGTGAAACACGACTTTCTAGAAATTACACGATGGATTTTTGTTCGAATTTTCATAACCAAAAGGTGAGTGTAAAATAGACAAATGGGGTATAAAATTGACCAGCATGCGGTCTAGTTTTGTGAGGAAAGATTTAATTGCTTTAAAGTAATCATGGGAATTTAGAAAAATTTAATTAATAATTTGAAGGAAAATTACACAATGTATCTTTGTCCAGTTTTTCTATCCAAGCGAAGAATGGTAAAAAATGGACAAATGGGGTATCAAACTGACCAGTGTGAGGTCTATTTTTCCAAAATAGGCTTAATCGCTTGAAACTAATCAAAGTAATTAAGGGGATTTAATTAGTGGTTTAAGGGAAAATTTAAATATTCCACGAACAGCTCCTGATAGCTATGATAATGCAGTGTTAAATAGTTCATCTCCTTAAGGTCTACTATTTTGCACATAAAAAGTTACGCTGGAATAGATATTGTGGCTGTCTTTCTTCCATTTTGACAAAAAAAAAAACTACAAAATTACAGCATATATTGAAACTTCTCTGCTTTCCCTTGATCTACACGAACGACCGATATTTAAATATATTTCCTGACTTCTGAAAACAAATTGGAAAAATTTAAAAGACAGTCAGTCAAATGTTTCTAACTTTTAAATGGGCTAATAAATCGAACGAAATGCAACTACTCTGCAACAGACCACCAGAGATCACGGGTCCCTTACACAAAAATACTCAGAAAACATCCCTGAAAAACCTCCGAAAGTGTATATATCAGGATATCTCCGCTCGTCGTCTAATTGATTTTACTACTGTGTGAAGAACATTTTTATAGACTTTGGTATTTGCAAAATTTGAGAAGATAAACTCTTCGAAAAGACTGATTATTTGTGTACTGTCTAATCAAAAGTACCCTAACACCCCTATGTCATGTGGAATTGAACACTAAATACCACGAGAGACGGACGCGCTAGTATAAAATGAGGCGAGGAGTATTGTATAATTAGTAGACAAGCAGTAACAGCAGAATGGGTTGGTCAGGAGAGCTCAGTGATGATGATGTTGTTCGGTTTGTAGGGCGCTCAAGTGCGCAGTCATCAGCGCCCGTGCAATATCCCAGTCTTTACACAGTCTTATTTTAGCCATGTCCACGAATGACGATGATGATGAAATGATGGGGACAACACAAACACCCCGTCCCCGGGCAGAGAAAATCTTCAACCCGGCCGGGAATCGAACCCGGGATCCCGTGATCGAGAGGCAGCAACGCTAGCCAGTAGACCACGAGCTGCGGATAGTAGAGCTCAGTGACTTCCCACGTGGACTGGTCATTGTGTGTCACCAGAATAACAAATCCATCAGTGAGATTTCAACTCTTCTAATGCCACCCGAGTGGATTCACCAGTTCCCGTGAGATCACCGATGTTAAGGCCGCCATATGCTGTTGCCATTTTTCGGAGTGCACTCAGCCTCGTGATGCCAATTGAGGAGCTACTCGACCGAATAGTAGCGGCTCCGGTCAAAGAAAACCACACGCCCTATCCGCATCCTCAACTGAGGATGACACGGCGGTCGGATGGTCCCGATGGGCTACTTGTGGCCTGAAGACGGAGTACAGTGCCACCCGAGGCGACTGTTGGTGATGTGATTGTGAAGCAAAAACGCGAAGGGGCAGCCACAGCTAGACCAAGACCAGTGCAGGCCTTGTATACTGACGGACGGGGATCGCTGAGCATTGCGGAAGGTGGTTGTAGAAAACCGCACCAAATCAGCGGGAGGAATCACTTTTGAGCTACAAAGTGCTACCAGCAAAACAATGACTGTGCATAGGGAGTTAGAAATAGTGTGGTACAGCGGTCAAGTAGCTCCTCGCAAGCCACACTTTCCTGTGGCCACTGTTAGGCGACAGTAGTGGGTGATAGAAAAGACTGATTTGGAGTGATCCATCACGCTGTACCCTGTGGCAATCTGATGGAACAGTGTGGTTTTGCGAATGCCTGAAGAACTTTACCTGCATGAGTGGTTGGGGGGGGGGGGGGGTTGTGTTGTTTGGGGAAGGAGACCAGACAGAGAGGTCATCGGTCTCATCGGATTAGGGAAGGACAGAGAAGGAAGTCGGCCGTGCCCTTTCAAAGGAACCATGCCGGCATTTGCCTGGAGTGATTTAGGGAAATCACGGAAAACCTAAATCAGGATGGCCGGACGCGGCATTGAACCGTCGTCCTCCCGAATGCGAGTGCAGTGAACTTATCTGCCATTATGTGTAGTGCCAATAGTTAAATATAGAGGACGTTACTGTTACAGTATGAGGGTGTTTATCGCGGTTATGAAATGGGCTCCTAACTGTGCATAAGAATGCGCTAGACGTGGAAGACTGGAACTCATTTTACAGCTTTGTGTACTGCGTACAGTAGAGGAAGAGTTAGGATACGAGGATTGTCACGTTTCAGCATGACAATGCACCTAGTCGTAAAGCAGCATCTGCCAGGCAACGGTTTGTGGACACGTTCCTGAAATGGACTATCCTGTCTGAATCGTATGGAATAGCTTCAGGACGAACTAGAACGTAGATTTCGCTTCAGACCCCAGCGTCCAACATCGCTACCTCCATAGACATTCAGACAACTTAGTGAAAGTGTTTTCCCCCCTCCCCCCCCCCCACCCCCACCCCTTGCACCAGCGAAGTTCGAGCCATCATAAGGGCGAAGGGAGGTATCTCTTCATATTAATATCAATTAATATATGTCCAGATACTTTTAATTGAACAGCTTACACCATAATGTGTCAAAGGGGTGGCTCATGTGACAGCATAGGTGCCATTGGACAGCAGTGAATGGCAACGACGCGTCGTTAGTCGCTGCACCGGAAGACTAGTTTGCCACCGGAAGCGAGAGTCCAACTCCGCCTGGCGACTTTCCCCCGGGTGCGCCAAATACTCGCCAATTAAACGGTCCAAACGTCAGAGGAATCACGCTGAGAGGCCTCGTTATCTCTCATACTACGTAACTGCCACGCGCTTTGTGGCCCCGTTTTACAAATGACCACTGCACTCACCTTTGCAGAGATTACAGTAGGTACATTACAATGCATGGCTTGGTTATCGTGATTTGTATGCTGATCTCAGGTGAGATGTTGGATAACATCTAAAGCTCTATGAAGCTATTCGAGGGTAGTTGTTGTATATTGGAAAGCCACAACACTTAACAATTTAGTGACATGCAGAGGATCGACTTTCGGTACAGTGGCTAGCAGCTGACCAACTATATTATATGATATAGGACCGGTTATTATATGATCTCATAACTTTGAACAATCGTTGCAGTCAAAATCATTAAGTATGCAGTAATACGCATGCAGAAAGACTGAAGTTGGAACGACCTCATGAACAACTACTTTTAAAAAAGGCAGGTACAAATGCAATTCAACTATGAAGGAGGTACTTTACAACTCCCCTGTTCCACCGATGCTTTAGTCTTTGTATGTCCATCTTTGTAGGAGATGATGGTTGGGACGTCGGCTGATCAATTTGAAGTAAACAGCAGTACACCTTCAGCCGTAAATTTTGATCACTTTATTAAACTACCAATTTCGATGTTACATTGCATCGCCATCAGGCCCCTTGACAAAACTAGATCGGATAAAATCCAGTTGCATGGAGTCATTATAGGAACCGTAATAAGATAACCGATGTCAGCAGAACTCAGAGGGGCCTAATGATGATATAATGTAGCATCGAAACCGGTGGTTAATCAGGAATTCAAAATTTATGCCTAAAGCTGTACTGCTGTTTCCTTCAGATTCTTTAGTCATTCTACGATCCCCACCTGGTTGAATTAATAGAAGAGACAGAAAAGAATCAACGAAGGGATGCAGATTACGTCACGGGATCATTTAGTTAGAGCGAGAACGTCACCATTTCCAGCGACATAAGCTACGAGAGCGGCGTTCTGTGTGATGGGGAGTCGTAATGTTAAAATTCCGAGAGCGCTGTTTGCCGTAATTCGAGCGACATACGAGTATTACCTCCTCCCACATACTGGTCTACCTTACGAAGCGACCGTGAGGCTAAGATCGTAGAAAATGGATTTCATTCCGAGGCTTTCCTGCACTAGATTCCTGAAAGGATATTAAAATTGGGGGATGTAGTTACAGTTCAACTTATTAAAGTTCATCCTTCTTGTGGACCTGGAACAGTGGCTGACAATACAAGTAATGGAACTGGTACACCGCAGCCGTATTTTCAACGCATTTATTATTCTGTTTCAACGCTACATTTGCGTTCTCCTCAGGTATTACTATAAAACACGTATGTACTTCCAACCGTTGGCTTATGTTCCATAGCATCCATACAATAATTATGTGTCGTGTACCATTATTCGTCAGGAGTGTATATTCCGAACGTGTAGTCCCACGTTTTCCTTAACCGGCTGCAGATTTTCAAAAACAGGAGTATTTTCCTGTTATAACAACACTTCTTGTAGCATATCTAAGTAATTTACAGAACTAACAGTACTGTAAAAAAATAAGGTGCGATTAGCCCTCTGCTGAAAATCCCTGCCCTAGACTCACGCCAGGAGGGTTTAACTCTCGAAAGCCACATGGAGTTTTATACAATCCCAGTAAATATATAAGGGGCGTTCAAAAAGAAACGAGCCGGAGTCTGGAATGCGCAAACCTGTGACAGGAGGGTAATATCGTGGAAGTTCACAGCCCGTAGCTAGGTGGCACGCGTGCACGTCACGTGACTATACAAAGCTAGCAGCAGCATGTATCAATCGTCCAACGCTGCCAGTCGCGTTGCAAACAGTGACATGGAGGCGTCAAAATACGAGCAAGGAGATGTTATTCGTTTTCTGACAGCGGAAGGAGTAGGAGGAACGGACATTCATCGACGAATGTCACAAGTGTACGGCGAAAACTGCATGTCCCTTGCAAGGGTAAAGGCGTGGTACAAGCGCTTCAGGGAAGGACGGGTTTCGTTAGCCGATGATGCACGGTCTGGAGCACCACACTGCGGAAAAAGATCCTGCAAGAACGGGACTATCGACGGCTGAAGAGAATCGCTAAACGTGACAGAAGTGCAACCCTTCCGCAAATTGTTGCAGATTTCAATGCTGGGCCATCAACAAGTATCAGTATGCGAACCATTCAACGAAACATCATCGATATGGGCTTTCGTGAACCTTTGGTGACTGCTATACACGAAGCTTTACGCCTCGCCTGGGCCCGCCATTGGACTGTCTGGTCGGACGAGTCTCGTTTCAAATTGTATCGAGAGAATGGGCGTGTTCAGGTTTGGAGACAACCTCACGAATCCATGGACCCTGCATATCAGCAGGGGACTGTTCAAGCTGTTGGGGGCTCTGTAGCGGTGTGGAGTGTGTGCAGTTGGAGTGATGTGGGACCTCTGGTACGTCTAGATACTACACTGACAGATTGTACATTCCGACGGACTTGGGTAATACCAGTAGGACAATGCGACAACCCCCACGTCCAGAATTGCTACAGAGTGGCTCCAGTAACATTCTTCTGAGTTTAAACACTTCCGCTGGCCACCAAACTCCCCAGGCATGACCTTTATTGAGCATATCTATGTCTTGCAACGTGCTGTTCAGAAGAGACCTCCACCCCATCGTACTCTTGGGGATTTATGGAGAGTCCTGTAGGATTCATGGTGTCAGTTCCCTCCAGCACTACTTCAGACATTAGTCGAGTCCATGACACGTCGAGTTGCGGCATTTCTGCGTGCTCGCAGGGACCCTACACGACATTAGGCAGTTTCTTTGGCTCTTTAGTGTACAATGTTGAAAAATGCTCAATTTTCAATTATCTATCGACCCCGTCAATTCTAATTCGATTACTCATCATGAAATTTAGGGGTGGTTTCCTCAGAACCAGAGGAGTGTTGACTCAAAATACTCCTACGTTAATCTTTCGTTTTAGGTTGTACACAAGTGGTCTGTCAAATACGAGCCGAGTGGTTGGCCGCGTCTGAGGACTTCCCATTGTTAGTTGGACAAAATGAATCAACTGACTGGGTGCTGCAAACAGATACGCAGGCGAGACATTACGCACGACCTGATAAATTTCTCGTATATATTTAGTTAGACTCGTCTGTCGGAAGACAGTAGCGAGGACCGTTGCGAGGATACGGCGGTGTCCCACAGTGTGCTGGGACAGCCGCTCGCTGCACTGAGCGTGAGGGAGACCCTGACCTGAGGGTGTTGAGACACAGGACATTCACCCACGCCCACGCTGCCGCGGCCGGTGGGAACCGCGCCGTTGCTGGCAATGGGGGCCGCTTTCCCAACGACGCCGCAGCCAAGGCTGATGGGAGGACGCCCGTGCTACGGCTGCGGCAGCTCCGGCGCGCGCCAAAGGCCACCCCGCAGCCGGCACCCGCCTCACATATCTCTGCACTACCGATCCAAAACTACACTAGTGACCATTAAAATTGATACACCAAGAAGAAATGCAGATGAAAAACGAGGTACTCATTGGACAAATATATTATACTAGAATTAACATGTGATTACATTTTCACGCAATTTGGGTGCATAGATCCTGAGAAATCAGTACCCAGAACAACCACCTCTGGCCACAATAACGGCCTTGATACGCCTGGGCATTGAGTCAAACAGAGCTTGAATGGCGTGTACGGGCACAGCTGCCTATGCAGCTTCAACACGATACCACAGTTCATCAAGAGTAGTGACTGGCGTATTGTGACGAGCCAGTTGCTCGGCCACCATTGACCAGACGTTTTCAATTGGTCAGAGATCTGGAGAATGTGCTGGCCACGGCAGCAGTCGAACATTTTCTATATCCAGAAAGGCCCGTACAGGACCTGCAACATTCGGTCGTGCATTATCCTGCTGTAATGCAGGGTTTCGCAGGGATTGAATGAAGGGTAGAGCCACGGGTCGTAACACATCTGAAATGTAACGTCCACTGTTCAAAGTGCCGTCAGTGCCAACAAGAGGTGACCGAGACGTGTAACCAATGGCACTCCATACCATCACGCCGGGTGATACGCCAGTATGGCGATGACGAATACACGCTTCCAATGTGCGTTCACCGCGATGTCGCCAACTGCGGATGCGACCATCATGGCCGGCCGAAGTGGCCATGCGGTTAAAGGCGCTGCAGTCTGGAACCGCAAGACCGCTACGGTCGCAGGTTCGAATCCTGCCTCGGGCATGGATGTTTGTGATGTCCTTAGGTTAGTTAGGGTTAACTAGTTCTAAGTTCTAGGGGACTAATGACCTCAGCAGTTGAGTCCCATAGTGCTCAGAGCCATTTGACCATCATGATGCTGTAAACAGAACCTGGACTCATCCGAAATACTGTTGCAAACGTCGTCGAACTGTTCGTGCAGATGGTTGTTGTCTTGAAAACGTCTCCATCTGTTGACTCAGGGATCGAGACGTGGCTGCACGATCCGTTACAGCCATGCGGATAAGATGCCTGTCATTTCGACTGCTAGTGATACAAGGCCGTTGGGATCCAGCACGGCGTTCCGCAACGCCGGTCAACTACTGTTTGTGTATGAGAAATCGGTTGGAAACTTTCTTTATGTCAGCACGTTGTAGGTGTTACCACCGGCGCCAACCTTGTGTGAATGCTCTGGAAAGCTAATCATTTGCATATCACAGCATCTTCTTCCTGTCGTTTAAATTTCGCGTCTATCGCAAGTCATCTTCGTGGTGTAGCAATTTTATTGGCCAGTAGTGTATGTCCAATGTTTAACTACACAAAAACGAGCTGTAACTGTACGAGGGACGTTCGATATGTAACCCAACACATTTTTGATCTCACTCAATTTCAGTTAAAAAAAACGCGGAATTTGTTGTGGGACATCGTGGAATATTCCCGCTTCAGCCCCTACAGTTTCACAAAGTTCCCCTAGGTAGCGGTGCTATAAGTAGGCTTCAAAATGGCTTCACCAACGAGGCTGTATTCCGAGCAGAGAGCTGTCACTGAGTTTCTTTTACCGGAAAAGCAGAGAATCACAGGTATTCGTGGGGGCCTGCAGAATCAATTTACGCAAACCAGGTAGTCAACAAAAGCACGGTGAGTCGTTGGGCGAGGCGTCTGTCATCATCGTGACAAGGTCGCGCAAACCTGCCCGATCTCCCGCGTGCCGGACGGCAGCACACGACCGTGGCTCCTTTAATATTGGAAAGAGCACAGAAAGACCAGTATAGTGGTACCCGTGTGGCCATACAGGATCCCTCAGTAAGATGACGTAAGGCCGTCGCATTGGACGGACACTGTGTTCAAAAATAGGGTTTTATAGGCAAAAGTGTGGGGAATAATATGGTTTATTGGAATTCTGAATAAAACCAACCTGATTTCAGAAAAAAAGTGTTGAATTACATATTCAACGCCCCTCGTAGTAAGACGGTGGAAGGTTTTAATTGCCATGCTACTTTGTTGGAGTTGACATTTTGAGACTGTGACTGTGTAAAAAATGCAGACTGATTCTTGCAGAGGATAAAACAGCAACTGTCCACTTTATATAATGCTATTTTTCACACAGGTAGCGCCGTAAACTCTTTCGAACCGCCATGATCTCCATCAGACGCTGTTGACGTTAAGATACACATTTGTTGTTGTTTACATTTCATTTCAATTCTTATTCCCCTCGTAGTGAAAATTCCTTAGCGTAATGTTGCAGTCGAAAATCCTGCCTCATTACGTTGCAATTGGGACTGTTCAGGCTGTACTGAAGATTGCAAGAAGCAGTTTTGTATGTTTATGCACGCACGTAATGTAAAGGACCGCACAGACAATTTGCAAAACTTAGGATGTGTGTGTGTGTGTGTGTGTGTGAGAGAGAGAGTAAGTGTGTATGTGTGTGTGTGTGTGTGTGTGTGTGTGTGTGTGTGTGTATGTGTGTGTGTGTGTGTGTGTGTGTTTGTCTGCGAGTGGTGCTTGTGTGTCTATGGGTGGTGCTTTGCACGATGTGCGTACATATATCGGGTATCTGTGCCATTGCGTGCGTGCGTGTGTGTGTGTGTGTGTGTGTGTGTGTGTGTGTGTGTGTGTGTGTGTGTGTGTGTGTGCGCGTGTGTGTGCGTGTGTGTGTGTGCGTGTGTGTGGTGGGGGGGGGGGGGGGGGGGTGGAGGGGTTGCAAATAAAATTATTTTTAAAGAGAAATTTTGGGTCCCATTCGATAGAGCAGTCCAAGGTACACTAGTGCGACATTTTTTATCGGTATGTGTTAACAGGGAGAGTAAATCACGGAAAACAAACAACACTCCAGCAGCGATACAGTAGCGTTGCATGAGTAGTGGTGGTAGCAAGCAGTCAGCGCAGGCAATAGCAGTGCCGGCGCTGCCGGAGTGCTAGTTATTCGTCGAGTTTGACTGCCTCTTAATACGTATCGATGGAGCAAATGTCGCACCACACTAATCTCGGATCGATCTATCGAATGGCATTTACAATTCCGCTTTAAAAGTAATTTTGTTTGTAACGGGAAACTGCTGGCACTGGGCGTCCCATGAAGGAAGCGATGAGCACTGTTTGTTTCGGCTGACTCCACCTACACAGTGCAAAAACGAAATTGCAAATATCCTTTGAAATTGTAGAGCAAATGTGCCTCACGACTTTTATAACAGCCGCGGGGTAGCCGCGCGGTCTTAGGCGTCATAGGCGTCATAAGACGGTCCGCCCCCCCCCCCTCCTCCCCACGTAGGGGGTTCGAGTCCTCCATCGGGCATGTGTGTGTGTGTGTGTGTGTCGTCCTTAGTGTGAGTTAGATTAAGTAGTGTGTAAGATAACCTCAGCAGTTTCCCATAAGACCTTACCACAAATTTCCAATTTTTTTTAAAGAGAGATTCCCTGTATAGCAAGGAAGTGCTCCATTTAGTCTTTGTAGTGTTGCGCAAAAAAAAAAAAAAAAACGCTTGAAACACTTGCGCCAGAAATTTAGTGGGTTCTAGCAAGCCTAGATTTACTAATGGAGGAGATCGAGCGGATACTACAACGCACACAAAATATTACATCATTTTATTAGCCGGCCGAAGTGGCCGTGCGGTTAAAGGCGCTGCAGTCTGGAACCGCAAGACCGCTACCGTCGCAGGTTCGAATCCTGCCTCGGGCATGGATGTTTGTGATGTCCTTAGGTTAGTTAGGTTTAACTAGTTCTAAGTTCTAGGAGACTAATGACCTCAGCAGTTGAGTCCCATAGTGCTCAGAGCCATTTTTCATTTTATTAAAGGTTGAAGAATATAAAATACTTAACTTGGAAACAGTTCTTGTCCACACTGTACCTTATCATTTGATACAACACAGAATTATAGTCACCTCTCAACGTACAAGTGACTAAAAACTTCGTCATGTAGTTCTAATTTCCAAAACAACTCGCGCTGCTGGATCTGCCTAAGACGATGCTGGTGTCGTAAGCAGACTGGGGGGAGCGGTGCTGTACTCTGACGTGGGCAATCTCGTGGCGCCGTGGCGTATGGAACCTTTTAAGGGCGTGTCTGTGCCAACGTCTCTCATATTAGCTGCGTCAGCCAGCGACTGTCCCTAAAGCTCGCGGAGGATACGGTAGCCGATGCGCAGTGACCAGTTTACGTCTACATGCATACTCCGCAAGCCACCTGACGGTGTGTGGCGGAGGGTACCTTGAGTACCTATATCGGTTCTCCCTTCTAATCCAGTCTCGTATTGAAACTTCCTGGCAGATTAAAACTGTGTGCCGGACCGAGACTCGAACTCGGGACCTTTGCCTTTCGCGGGAAAGTGCTCTACCAACTGAGCTACCCAAGCACGACTCACGCCCCGTCCTCACAGCTTTACTTCTGCCAGTACCTCGTATCCTACCTTCCAAACTGGGGGCTGTGGCTAAGCCATGTCTCCGCAATATCCTTTCTTTCAGGAGTGCTAGTTCTGCAAGGTTCGCAGGAGACCTTCTGTAAAGTTTGGAAGGTAGGAGACGAGGTACTGGCAGAAGTAAAGCTGTGAGGACGGGCCGTGAGTCGTGCTTGGGTAGCTCAGTTGGTAGAGCACTTGTTCGCGAAAGGCAAAGGTCCCGATTTCGAGTCTCGGTCCGGCACACAGTTTTAATCTGCCAGGAAGTTTCATATCAGCGCACACTCCGCTGTAGAGAGAAAATTTCATTCAGTCTCGTATTGTTCGTGAAAAGAAAGATTGTCGGTATTCCTCTGTGTGGGCTCTAATCTCTCTGATTTCATCCTTATTATCTCTTCGCAAGATATACGTAGAAGTGAGCAATATACTGCCTGACTCCTCGGTGAAGGAATGTTCTCGAAACTTCAACAAAAGTACATACCGAGCTACTGAGCGTCTCTCTTGCAGAGTCTTCCACTGGAGTTTATCTATCATGTCCGTAACGCTTTCGCGATTACTAAATGATCCTGTAACGAAGCGCGCTGCTCTCCGTTGGCTCTTCTCTATCTCTTCTATCAACCCTATCTGGCACGGATCCCACACCGGTGAGCAGTATTCAAGCAGTGGGCAAGGGCAAACTAGTGTACTGTAACCTACTTCCTTGTGCGCAGCTCGTGGTCGTGCGGTAGCGTTCTCGCTTCCCGCGCCCGGGTTCCCGGGTTCGATTCCCGGCGGGGTCAGGGATTTTCTGTGCCTCGTGATGACTTGGTGTTGTGTGTTGTCCTTAGGTTAGTTAGGTTTAAGTAGTTCTAAGTTCTAGGGGACTGATGACCAGAGATGTTAAGTCCCATAGTGCTCAGAGCCATTTGAAACTACTTCCTTTGTTTTCGGATTGCATTTCCTTAGGATTCTTCCAATGAATCTCAGTCTGGCATATGCTTTACCGACGATTTATTTTATATGGTCATTCCATTTTAAATCACTCCTGATGCCTACTCCCAGATAATTTATGGAATTAACTGCTTCCGGTCGCTGACCTGCTATATTGTAGCTAAATCATAAAGGATCTTTCTTTCTGTGTATTCGCAGCACATTATACTTGTCTACATTGAGATTCAATTGCCATTCCCTGCACCATGCGTCAATTCCTTGCAGATCCTCCTGCATTTCAGTACAATTTTCCATTGTTACAACCTCTCAATATAACACAGCATCATCTGCAAAAAGCCTCAGTGAATTTCCGATGTTATCCACAAGGTCATTTATATATATTGTGAATAGCAATGGTCCTACAACACTCCCCTGCGGCACACCTGAAATCAATCTTACTTCGGAAGACTTCTCTCCATTGAGAATGACATGCTGCGTTCTGTTATCTAGGAACTCTTCAATCCAATCACACAGTTGGTCTGATTGTCCAAAGCGCTGAGCAAGTTCATTCGTTTGTTCAGAAGGGGAGGTCTATAAGTGTTCTCTACCTTTCGGTCGGTCACCGATGATAGAATCGAGGCGCGCACCTAGCAATCTTTCTCAAATGATTTTACAGAAACTATTCGATAAAAAAATTCATTTTTGCTTTACTTACAGCTTTATATGTCAGGTTCATGAAGATGTGTCCATCATTTTGTTAATGGTCATAGTTATTACGATATTTACGTTGAAGTAAGACACTGCGCGAGATTCGGAAAAGTGTGCAATGAAAAACAGAGGTCACTATGATTTTGCGTTCGGCGCTTATTACATAATATGTTGTTGCATATGAAATGTAGGTAACATTGAATTTTTCTTTAGAAGTGGGTAGAGACACCTATCTGTCACCGACCTCGAGAAAACTGATATGTTGTAGCACATTCATTTGCGATCGTGCCGCGCCAGCGATGAAGCCTGAGTGAAATATCCGCAACGTTCCTCATATTTCATAAACGGTTTCAGATATCGAAATGAGATTTTGCCAAATGATAGCCTGCTAAGAGGTGAGTTTTTTTACCATATCGTTACAATGTAAAACTTTATCATCTACCGTGTTATTCCAATAACTACCGACTTTTTTCGACGTCGAGATATTGCAGTGCCGTCTGTTATTCTGATTACGATGGAAAATTCCTTTAGACATGCATGCATGTTCAAAGGAACAGGCACTGCAGCGATACAGCTGGTATGACATACATTAAATGAATTCGCAGCTGCGAATAAGGACAACTATCAGCTGTATAATGGAATGACGACAGTGAAAATTTGTGCAGGACTGGGACTCGAATCCGGATTTCTCGCATATCGCGAGTTTTTTTTTTTTTTTTTTATTTTATTACAGAGGGTAGCTAACCATCTGACCGAACACCATTTGGCCATCCATTCACGACTCAAGACCAGACCCAAACTTCCCTACGTCGTTAACCATGCGTAGACGACGTATGGAAGTTTGCGTTCCTCGAAAAGAATGTCGCCTTCTCTCCATGGATTCCCGTTTGAGTTCCCAAAGCACCTCTGTGACACTTACATGTTGTTCGAACCTACCGATGCCAAATGTAGTAGCCCGTCTCTGAGTTGCTTCGAAGTCTTCCTTTAATCTGACCAGGTATGGATCCCAAATACTCGAGTAGTACTCAACAATAGCGTCCCATTGTGGTCTCCTTTATAGATGAACTACACTTATCCAGAATTCTCCCAGTATACCGAAGTCCAACATTTCCCTTCCCTATCACAATCCACACATGCTCGTTACATTTCATATCGCTTTGCAACGTTACACCCAGATATTTAAACGGCGTTACTGCGTCAAGCAAGACTCTACTCTACTCTATTAGAACATTGCGGTTTTTCTTTTGGAAGCCGACCTCGGGGAAGATCAGTTTGGGTTCCGTAGAAATGTTGGAACACGTGAGGCAATACTGACCTTACGACTTATCTTAGAAGGAAGATTAAGGAAAGGCAAACCTACGTTTCTAGCATTTGTAGACTTAGAGAAAGCTTTTGACAATGTTGACTGGAATACTCTCTTTCAAATTCTAAAGGTGGCAGGGGTAAAATACAGGGAGCAAAAGGCTATTTACAATTTATACAGAAACCAGATGACAGTTATAAGAGTCGAGGGGCACGAAAGGGAAGCAGTGGTTAGGAAGTGAGTGAGACAGGGTTGTAGCCTCTCCCCGATGTTATTCAACCTGTATATTGAGCAAGCAGTAAAGGAAACAAAAGAAAAATTCGGAGTAGGTATTAAAATCCATGTAGAAGAAATAAAAACTTTGAGGTTCGTCCATGACATTGTAATTCTGTCAGAGACAACAAAGGACTTGGAAGAGCAGTTGAACGGAATGGACAGTGTCTTGAAAGGCGGATATAGGATGAACATCAAGAATAGCAAAACGAGGATAATGGAATGTAGTCGAATTAAGTCGGGTGATGCTGAGGGAATTAGATTAGGAAATGAGACACTTAAAGTAGTAAAGGAGTTTTGCTATTTGGGGAACAAAATAACTGATGATGGTCGAAGTAGAGAAGATATAAAATGTAGACCGGCAATGGCAAGGAAAGCGTTTCTGAAGAAGAGAAATTTGTTAACATCGAGTATAGATTTAAGTGTCAGGAAGTCGTTTCTGAAAGTATTTGTATGGAGTGTAGCCATGTATGGAAGTGAAACGTGGACGATAAATAGTCTGGACAATAAGAGAATAGAAGCTTTCGAAATGTGGTGCTACAGAAGAATGCTGAAGATTAGATGGATAGATCACATAACTACTGAGGAGGTATTGAGTAGAATTGGGGAGAAGAGGAGTTTGTGGCACAACTTGCAAAAAAGAAGGGACCGGTTGTTAGGACATGTTCTGAGGCATCAGGGGATCACAAATTTAGCATTGGAGGGCAGCGTGGAGGGTAAAAATCGTAGAGGGAGACCAAGAGATGAATACACTAAGCAGATTCAGAAGGATGTAGGTTGCAGGGAGATGAAGAAGCTTGCACAGGATAGAGTAGCATGGAGAACTGCATCAAACCAGTCTCAGGACTGAAGACCACAACAACAACCCATCCGTATTAATATATATTTTTCTACATTTAGAGCAATCTGCCGTTCACCAAACCAACTAGAAATTTGGCCTATGTCATCTTGTATCCTCCTACAGTATCTAAACTTCGACACATTATCATATACCACAGCAACGTTAGCTAACAATAGCAACTTCATGCCCACCCTGTTCGCCAAATCATTTATGTTTACAGCCCCGACCCCTTATGTACAGCCCAAAGCAGCAGCATTTCTGACAGTGAGTTGTGTATGAAGCAATGCGGCGTCGTAGAGCGAGAGCAAGACTAGGCGACTGCAGACGCCATATGGATTGTACCGACACAGCTGCAACATTTACGATGCCGCATCGATTCGTCGGATTATTTGAGTGGGTACGAGCAGTCGCCGAACCCAGCGAGCGGCGCTCTTCCTCATGTTCAAAATGTCGCTCAAGGAAAGTGACCCAGTGTTCACATTTCTCACGATCTGCTCGATTGTGATACGCCGGCCTTCGAGCAGCAGGGTCTTCACTTCTCTTGCGATTACCGGTTCTTCCCAGAGAGACGGTCTGTCACTTCGTTCTTCTCACTCGTACTTCTTTGACCACACAGGAAGCATCTGTGGCGTCACTATGTCATATGATGATACATTGTCGGCGTACATTTCCACAAACTCGGTGTAGGGTGTTGTAGCGGTGTTCCGCTTGAAATACAGAAAATGATTTACCGCACGATACTCCACTTTACCAGTAGACAGCAACACTGTGTTTTACTTCCTCTAGCAACATGCTACAGTATTGTGGAACGGTGATTTCTATCTGTACCAATTAACTGCAAATGAAAACAAAAATAATAAATAATTCCCAGTCCTACGTTATTACTACAATAATGACTTTGAAGCTTGTAAAAATTTTAAAACGTCTTTAGCCGAACCCAGCGAGCGGCGCTCTTCCTCATGTTCAAAATGTCGCTCAAGGAAAGTGACCCAATGTTCACATTTCTCACGATCTGCTCGATTGTGATACGCCGGCCTTCGAGCAGCAGGGTCTTCACTTCTCTTGCGATTACCGGTTCTTCCCAGAGAGAAGGTCTGTCACTTCGTTCTTCTCACTCGTACTTCTTTGACCACACAGGAAGCATCTGTGGCGTCACTATGTCATATGATGATACATTGTCGGCGTACATTTCCACAAACTCGGTGTAGGGTGTTGTAGCGGTGTTCCGCTTCAAATACAGAAACTGATTTACCGCACGATACTCCACTTTACCAGTAGACAGCAACACTGTGTTTTACTTCCTCCAGCAACATGCTACAGTATTGTGGAACGGTGATTTCTATCTGTACCAATTAACTGCAAATGAAAACAAAAATAATAAATAATTCCCAGTCCTACGTTATTACTACAATAATGACTTTGAAGCTTGTAAAAATTTTAAAACGTCTTTAGCATATGCGGGATTACTCAAAGAAAGTGAAATGGCGCGCTCTTAGGACATTCTGCTCTCAGACGATGTAATTCTTGCAAAAACTATTGTTTATGCCTCTCCCATTTTGCATATGCAAAGAGGATGTGATTGATGTCACCTTTGGTAGTCTTTAGTGCAGTCACAGAACGGAGTTGGAGTAATTCCAAGGCGGTGAAGGTGCGACGAGAAACGTCCGTGGTTGAATCTATCACCCACCTACGTAGGCGAACATCGCGAAACCGGAGACTCCTTGAAATAAGAGGCTGAATACAAATATAATACCTTCTCCTGAAGAAGTGAGGGTGAGAGGGGGGGATTACTAAACGAGGTGCTACAGCGGTTGATGCACGGGACTAATTGACGGGAGGACTAGAGTTCACGTCCCCGTCTAGCCTTCAAGATTTAGGTTTTCCGTAATTTTCCTAATCAATACTAACTATTTCCTTGCTCATCCCATTGAATAAGCCACTACAGATTATCTTGTCCAATTGAGAGAGTGTAATTAGTGAAATTCGTGGTAGAATACACTGATGAGGCAAAACTTTATGACCAGCTGCATGATAGCTTGTTTGTCCGTCTTTGGAACGAAATACGTCACTGATTATGCGTATCAGGGACCCGACAGCTTGTTGGTAGGTTTGTGGAGGTGTGTGGCGTTAGGTGTCTACGCACAGGTCATGCAGTTGGCGTAAATAACGTGCTGCTGATTTGCGTACGCTACGATGGCGCCCGATACGTTCCATATAATTTACGTCAGGCGAATTAGGTCGCCAAGATATCAACGTGAGTTCACCATAATGCTCCTCAAACCACTGTAGCACGGTTCTGGCTCCGAGTCACTGACAATTATACTGCTGAAAGATGACATTGCCGTCGTGGAAGAATCGAACATGAATGGATGCATGTAGTTCACAGCTGTCAGCGTGTCTTCCTTTACTACCACAGATCCCATGCAAGCACAGCAGAATGTCTCCCGTAGTATAATACCGCTTCCACCAACCTGCGCCGCGCGGGATTAGCCGAGAGGTCTCAGGCGCTGCAGTCATGGACTGTGCGGCTGGTCTCGGCGGAGATTCGAGTCCTCCATCGGGCATGGGTGTGTGTGTTTGTCCTTAGGATAATTTAGGTTAAGTAGTGTGTAAGCTTAGGGACTGATGACCTTAGCAGTTAAGTCCCATAAGATTTCATACATATTTGAACATTTTTGAACCAACTTGCGTCTGTGGTGCTCTGCAAGTTTCCAGCCTCCGTTCACCTCGATGACGGCATTTATGGAGACGACCATCGACCTAATGTGGTAAAAATGGGATTCGTCCGAAGAGCCGACACGTTTCCATTGATCGACGGCCGAATCCCGATGGTCCCGTGCCCACTGCAACTGTAACTGACGATGTCTGTCGTTGGGCTAACAGCCGAATAGGTAGGTGTGGTCTGCTGCTGAACTCTCCATGTTCAAAAATGTGCGATGAACGGTGTGCTCCGAAACACTTGTGCGTACACCAGCATTGTGCTCTTTCGGCAGAGATGCCACAGATCACCATCTGTCCTACTTTACACAACAGAGAAGCCTCAGACCCCACGTTCTAAAAAAAATGGTTCAAATGACTCTGAGCACCATGGGACATAACATCTGAGGTCATCAGTCCCCGAGGCAAGATTCGAACCTGCAAGCGTAGCGGTCGCGCGGTTACAGACTGTAGCGCCTAGAACCACTCGGCCACTCCGGCCGGCCCCCCACGTTCTGTGAAGAATCGAGGATGTCCAGCCATTTAGCACCTAGTGGTAGTTTCACTGTCCTTCTACCTTTTTCCATAGATGCTCCCGACAGTAACACGTGAACATTCAGCCAGCTTCGCCAAATTCGATATACTCGTTCACAGGTTCTGCGTAATAATAATCTGTCCTTTGCCAAAGTCGCTTATGTCAATGGATTTCCCCCTTTGCAGCCCATATCTTCGCTAGGATGATCCCCCGTCCGTGTCTGCTCCACTTATATGCTTTTGTTGCCGCGTCACGTGTCCTCAACGCCACTAGGGGACATCCAAAGTAACGGTGAGCAGTGGTCATAATGTTTTGGCTGGTCAGTGTATGTGTTTGGAATGTTATTATGAATGTGCGACAGACGACTGTAATACAGTATAGCTACATGAAAATAAGAGAAATTAAAAATTACGAGAAAATATGCATAGTTTGACAGGCGTATAAAATATTTTTGTTAGTTCCGGACCTATAATGGTAATGATAATAGAGGATGCAGATCGTAGCTGTTTCGCCAGGAGGGTTGTATCTAAGCTGAAAAGCTCTTCGTGTTGCGCGAGAGAAGCCGCTTTCACAGCAGCAGAGGTCACGTGAATCGGAACAGCCGCAGCCTTGGCGCGCAAACCTAAAGGTTGTGGTGGATACCGAGGCCCAACTACGTCGTTGTTTTTGCCATTACTAACAAATTATTGGGTCAGTTCTACGGGTGTGGTCGCGAATTATCAAGAGTAAGACATTCTGCATTTTGTGTCCAAGGCTACAGTGGACTGGAGTGGGACTGTTTGCGCCGACTTCATTGCAAATGAAATATGTTCTGTAAGGACGCAAGATATGGTGATGTGTGAGCCTACTCCCGCTGTGGGAAACGTGGTAATACTGGGCAAAACCGAACTCAAGATCTGGCTAAAAAGGCACCACAGTTGTGATTACGCCCGAGAAATAGGGAATGGGGTAGTAACAGCGTTCACTCCAATGTTTTTTCAAGTAATGTGCTGTCACCCGCTGCGCATCTGTACGCTAACGTACAGCGTAGCACAAGAATTAGACATAAACGAGTACCTTTGTTTGACAATAGACGTCGCACACTTTGACAAAATGTATTAACGGTGCAATGTATATCCATGTTTTATCAGAATAAACCACTAATGGCTGTAATTCTGATGCTTCGTTTCCATAAAAATGTAATTTTAATGTAGTGTGCGCCGGTTAGAAGGCAACGGCCTTTACGCGGTGGCTACACCGGTTCCCGTGAGATCACTGAAGTTAAGCGCTGTCGGGCGTGGTCGGTACTTGGATGGGTGACCATCCAGGCCGCCATGCACTGTTGCCATTTTTCAAATGGTTCAAATGGCTCTGAGCACTATGGGACTTAACTTCTAAGGTCATCAGTCCCCTAGAACTTAGAACTACTTAAACCTAACTAACCTAACGACATCACACACATCCATGCCCGAGGCAGGATTCGAACCTGCGACCGTAGCTGTCGCGCGGCTCCAGACTGTAGCGCCTAGAACCGCTCGGCCACCCCGGCCGGCTGCCATTTTTCGGCGTGCACTCAGCCTCGTGATGCCAGTTGAGGAGCTAGTCGACCGAATAGTAGCGGCTTCGGTCAAGAATACCATCATAACGACCGGGAGAGCGGTGTGCTGACCCCACGCCCCTCCTATCCGCATCCTCAACTGAGGATGACACGGCGGTCGGATGGGCCCGGTAGGCCACTCGTGGCCTGACGACGGAGTGCTTTTTTTTATGCGCCTGTTAGAAAGTGTACCATCTCGTTCACATACGTGTAGCGGCGGGGAGGGTGGAGGTTTGTCAACCGCAGATGGTTGACAAGTCTTCCGCAGTCTGCTGAATACGGGCCGTGTCTCCAGGGCGAGCCGAAGTCCTCTATTTCCTTCGTTGCTGTAAGTCGGAAAGTAATTTTGAATGGAGTATGGTTCTTTAGTGTGGTACCACGCCTTTATACGCCTATACAGATGAGGATGAGTATCGACCATTCAACTCGGGGAAGATAAAATACCTGAACCTGGTTCGTCGAATCTTTAATCAGACGGCTATTAAGGGGTGGACGGGGATTCCAACGCTGTATTTACTTTCTAACGTTGGTGAAGTCGTTAACGATGCGTAGGCCTCTCCGTCATGTTTTACCCGATTTCGGACGCATCATTTACGGATCATGTAGTATGTAGCCTAATATAAAGATACATCTGTATGCGACTTTACTTTCTGTAAAAATGCTACTTACTACTTTCCTCGTATGTTCTCTTTCGATGCATATCATTACCGCCATCAAGCGAATATCACACACATATTCGTGGTTTGTTCTGTTACAAAATGCGTTTCAGTCCTTATGGATCCATAATCAGGCGTAATTTGATTTTCACATTAGTCCCCTAGCACATGACCGAGATGAGAGCGTAGGAAAGTGCGTACCTATAATGAGAATATTTTGCGTTTAATTTTGGAAAGTTTCTTTTTTTTCGTTCTCTTAGATTCGCAGATTTCGAAATTGTACACATATCCATCTCGTTACAGAAACGCAAATTTCTATGACATCATCTCGCTCAAGAGTAAGGTAACTAATGTAAGAAGCTAATCACATTTACTGGAAGAATCACAATGACCGAAAGCCGTTCGATAACAAAATTATGCACGCATATTTGCCCATGAAGGCGTTCGGTATTATACTTTCTGCTTATTCAGTACAGACAAGCCTTCAAATCCGAATTATTGACACGATTAGATACATTCGATGTACAGTACTAAAATTTGTGATGGTATTTTCAACATAATATGGTACGTTTATTCTTCTGTTTTAGAGACGATGTTTGGTTTGTGGAGCGCTCAACAACGCGGTCATAGCGCCCCTACAAATTCCAAATTTTTACACAATCCAATTGTTACGCAGTCCAATCTAGCCACCGTCACGAATGATGATGATGATGAAATGATGAGGACAACACAAACACCCAGTCCCCGGGCAGAGAAAATCTCGAACTCGGCAGGGAATCGAACCCGGGAACTCACAGGCAGCAAAACCAGCCACTAGACCACGAGCTGCAGACTATTCTGTTTTAGACGAGCTTGTTGGCTTTCACATGACTTACCTGGTCAAAAGTACCTATCCAAATCTGCAGGTTTATAAGTATTTTTTTATGTGGATGATTATCCACTTCTTTCATTGGACACCAAAATCTGAAACGCTGTTAAGGCTAAGAATAATATTTTAGTGTGAAGTATCAATATTATGAGACAATCAGACCAATGTAGTTGTAAAATACTTGCAACATCAACGCTTGAATTTCGTTGTAGGTGTGATGAAGGTGCAAAAGAGAGGGTGGGAGGGCAAAGGGGGGAATGGCAGTATGTACTCAATAGGTATCTGTTTAGATGTTCACAAACCCACCACCTCGTAGACCTGTAATACATGAATACTTACAGTGGACGAAATAGCGGTCTTCATAGATACGAACATCGTGACGATGAGAAGAAAGTGGTTAATGAGGAAGAAACTAGCATCATAAAATCATCAGGACTATCAGTCAACTCAGAAAGACACTAGCATCTACACGGGGTACACATGTATTATGTTGTTCGTTAACAAGTACCTGGAAGCTATAAAGATGTCATATTATTTTCTGTTTCTCTTATTTTCCTTCCTCTTATGGATTTAACGTAGTAAATTGTTTTATCTTGCTTCCCACAATAAAACCAAACACTCTCAACGATCTTTAAGTGAGAAGATTGTTCGCTGGAATCTTTAATTTAAATTTAAAAGTTCAGTGAAGCGACTTGATGGGTGCTAGAAATGTTGTTTCTAAAGAAACCTTATAGCGCCCCGCTGAGAATAATTAAGAAGAGATACAACACAAGAAAATAGTCGTTCTTCCATCCTGTTCATGGAGTCTTTTCCAAGATTAAATGTATTCTGCTAACGGTATAACTTGAGAAACGTTGTGAAAGGTCGTTGCATAAAGTAGGAGTGAGGTACGTAATCAACAATACCTGTTCAGCTGGTAAACTGAAACAGGACCGTTGGGCTCTCGGTTATGTGGGTGGCCCACGTGTCTGAAGCACACTTTCGAATCAGCCATTCAAAGACCGTACGCTTTTCCCGCAGTAGGTCTCTACTGTACTTCCTAAGCCGCCACATGGTGCATGGTGGAGGGAGCATTGCAGAACAGTCTCTTAAGTCCTTCCCATGTCAATCCCAACCCTTCCCTTCCTTGTTTCACTTTTCGATAGCGTGGAAGGTGCAGTACAAGTCCGATTGCTCGTGCGCCTCTCTGTAATTTTATCATAGTGGTCATAATTCCGGAAGGCGTTCGATTCAGTTCCGCACTGTCGCCTGATAAACAAAGTAAGAGCATACGGAATATCAGACCAGCTGTGTAGCTGGATTGTAGAGTTTTTAGCAAACATAACACAGCATTTTGTTCTCAATGGAGAGACGTCTACAGACGTTAAAGTAACAAAATGGTTCAAATGGCTCTGAGCACTATGGGACTTAACTGCTGTGGTCATCAGTCCCCTAGAACTTAGAACTACTTAAACCTAACTAACCTAAGGACATCACACACATCCACGCCCGAAGCAGGATTCGAACCTGCGACCGGAGTGGTCGCGCGGTTCCAGACTGTAGCCCCTATAACCGCTCGGCCACTCCGGCCGGCGGTAAAGTAACCTCTGGCTTGCCACAGGGGAGTGTTATGGGACCATTGCTTTTCACAATATATATAAATGACCTAGTAGATAGTGTCGGAAGTTCCATGCGGCTTTTCGCAGATGATGCTGTAGTATACACAGAGGTTGAAGCATTAGAAAATTGCAGCGAAATGCAGGAAGATCTTCAGCGGATAGGTATTTGGTGCAGGGAGTGGCAACTGACCCTTAACACAGACAAATGTAATGAGAATACATAGAAAGAAGGATCCTTTATTGTATGATTATATGATAGCGAAACATACACTGGTAGCAGTTACTTCTGTAAAATATCTGGGAGTATGCGTACGGAACGATTTGAAGTGGAATGATCAAATAAAATTAATTGTTGGTACCGCGGGTGCAGGTTGAGATTCATTGGGAGAGTCCTTAGAAAATGTAGTCCATCAACAAAGGAGGTGGCTTACAAAACACTCGTTCGACCTATACTTGAGTATTGCTCATCAGTGTGGGATCCGTACCAGGTCGGGTTGACAGAGGAGATAGAGAAGATCCAAAGAAGAGCTGCGCGTTTCGTCACAGGGTTATTTGGTAAGCGTGATAGCATTACGGGGATGTTTAGCAAGCTCAAGTGGCAGACTCTGCAAGAGAGGCACTCTGCATCGCGGTGTAGCTTGCTGTCCAGGTTTCGAGAGGGTGCGTTCTGGATGAGGTATCGAATATATTGCTTCCCACTTACTTATAACTCCCGAGGAGATCACGAAAGTAAAATTAGAGAGATTTGAGCGCGCACGGAGGCGTTCCGGCAGTCGTTCTTCCCGCGAACCATATGCGACTGGAACAGGAAAGGGAGGTAATGACAGTGGCACGTAACGTGCCCTCCGCCACACACCGTTGGGTGGCTTGCGGAGTATAAATGTAGATGTACAAGATCTGTATGTAGGAATCGGGTTGTTATATTTCTTCGAGTCTTTTCTCAAGAACTGTGGCGGCAGAAAGCAGATACTGCCACAAAGTTAACTAAACTAAATTTACCAAATTATGAAAAATAGTTGACACTGAACTACGGGATAAAAGCTAGGAAAGGGAGAGACACTTCAGCCGTTCTAGCTTCAGTCATTTCTACTATGCTGGTGGTATTGTTTTAAGTAAACGTTGTAGTCTCCTGTCGGCTTTCCATACGAGAACACCGAGCACGACTGAGACAATGACACTGTACAAATATTCGAGTAATGCGGTTTCATATCCCTCTCAAGACTTTTTAATCAACACTTTCTCGTGGTTTCCTTAATCACTTATCACGTATTTCCAGACTGTTCCATACGGAAGTATACGCTCGATTTCCTTCACCACCCGAACTCAAATACAGTTTCGGCTTCTTCTCTGAACACCTTGACGTGGCAGGAATGTCAGACGCTACACTTCCTTCCATATGGGCATTCTAAAGCTATATCCTCGAATATCACATTTCCAGCTGGCTTCCTTTTCGCTTAACGTGACGTTAGAACTCACTTACACAGTTGTCACCAATGCGGTGGTCCTCTAAACTATGGTAGTGAGTTGCAGAAGAAATTTTCTTCACCAGATATACCCGACAAGGTCGAAAAGAGTTAATATACAGTGTACTAAGACCAGAGGGCACAAATAACGGATGAGATATTCCTATTCGCGTGGAGTGAGTTTCAATCCTTCCCTTCTCACTTAGGTTTCCCGCTGTTTCCTTATACCAGTTATAACGTTTCAGACCGTGTATCGTTTACTTCAATACGGAATCAGGTCATGTGTCGGATAGTACGACACCTTTTGCTGTGGGTTGGGTTCTGCTATAAAAGTTTTCATTCTCAATTGTCGGCATACAAAACCCGCGAGTTATATAATGAAGAATGGGAAAAATTTTTTTACACGTATACTTGCAAAATTTTAGAATATTCAGTTATTATTCTAACGACTACGGAAGAAAATTAAAAAAAGTTTAAGGAAGTGAAATTACAACCATGTTTGCGACACGCAGATATTTAAAAATGATAAATTGAGAAATACGTTCAATGCAGATAATATTTTATCTGCTTTGGTAACGTCCAGAACTTATACAAGAAACCAAAAATCCGTCTAAACTAGTACAAAATACGAACTGGACGTAACCTAACTAGACACTTAGCTCCAGAATGAAAATATTTATAAAAATTCATTACTTGAGAATTTATAGCTCACCAGAAAGCGTAGATGATGGCGTATTCACAATGCACTTTAAATTTTGTCGAACTTGTTGTGTTGGGTTTTCATCCAAGTACAAAATATGTAAATTGCGTCTTAAATAGAAATTCAAAACAAAATAAATTTTCTCAGATGTTGAAACTAACGTTTTATTTGGATCTTTATAGAGCTAGCACAATATATAAAACTTAAAAAGTTGCTTTCAGACAAAAGTAAACATTAGAAGGTTATCTTGTCTTAGGTGTTTGGAAACAACTTCTGAGCTCAAGCTAATTGTACTGTTAAAACCAGCAACGATAAATTATATTTTTATAGGTAATGATCATTGCAAAGATGTGGAATTGTTATGTGAAAATCACAAATATCTCTTTTATACGAATATTTAACATAAATCTGGGCTTTCGTTGGTGTCCTGTATAAGTAAGTTAAAATGTAAACATTATACTAACTCTGGGTCAAGTGCACCATGTTTGTCACTGAAACTCCAGAGAATGAATGTGTTAGAATGAAGAGGTGATTCTTTGTTTAGCTCGCGGTGTTGCGCAGTATTGACACCTATGGTGCGATGTTCGTCGCTTTGAGGTATATGTGGAATCAGATGCTTACCTAAACCGATACTCGGTATTTTCTATTTCTGGCAACTGACTATATTATTATAGGAACTGCATCGTGGAGACTGCGAAATTGTGACAACTACGCTATTTCGACATCTCCAAGACGTCCTAGGTCAAAGGCAACTGACCTGTGACTACTCGTTTTTCTTCAACTATGTCGGAATAAGCACAGCTGAACTCCTCTCAGGTGCAACAGCACGTGCTAATTCCTGTCAGGAATCAGAGTTACCACCATACGATGCCTCCAAACGCCGAGAAAGGTTCTCCTAAAATGCTGCGGACGATAACTTGCACCACGGTTGCCGATTCTGAACTTCATCCTTTTACTCCAAAATCGTGCGCTAAATTCGAAACCCCCTCTGTTTTGTCTCACACAGAGCTAAAAAAAAAACTACCGAATACTGTCAAAGCAAGCGCTGACTATGGTAGTTTTTGTCATTTAAGGTCGTAAACGCGTTACCTGTACGTTAGGTGTGTTGCATACCTATCGGGCGTTACGTCATTTCGAACGCTTTGTTTGCGTTTGCGATCTATGTCTTACTAGATTCCATTAGAAAATGGAAGCGGTGAACCGTCTAAAAACTGAGTTTGTGTATAGAAAGGGCCGCTTAACTTACGGAATATTTTTGTTCTACATTGTTTGTTCATGTAAACTTGTACTTGTATCAAAAGCAACTGATTTGGTTACGTAAATGTGCAGAAGTTATGGGAGCAGGTAATTGTTTTTACTTATAAAATGCGCTTTATATTTTGTAAGGATATAAAATACACAATCGACTAATAATGAACGATGTGTGTTTCTAACTATGTGCAAAGCAAACAAACGAACAAAAAACTGTTCCTCTCTCTTACATTCAATTATGTTTCTTTCCCTGCCAGTGCTACCAATACTCCGCAATTTATGTTGTGTACCAAAACTACAGAACAGTAGTTTTGGTACAGCGCAACTCCACTCTCACGGACAGAGAACACATGACAGTCGATAATCCGTCCGTCGGACGGAGCCTCTATGATCGACAGCCTCTAACGGAACAGCATGGAATTGCGCTCACGTGTCTAACACCCCAATGTAGTCTATAATACGCAGTGCCTACAGAAGCTGTAACGGAAAGACATTTTTTCTGTCTTGCCGATTTCGACGGCTGTTCCATGAAACATTAAAATTTCTTTATATAATGAGCTTCTGGAGAATTTCTGCCCCACTCCAGCAATTGTATGTCAAGCTTTAGTAACGTAGCAGCGTGTTAGGACGTGCACAACCTACAGCTGACACTACGAATGTGGATGACGGTAAAACACCGATGTCTCATTAACAGATGGTGACAAAATCAGATTCTTCCCTTGAGATTAGAATAAACGTGTTTCACCAACAAAGGGGCAGCTGTGGAATGCACACAGAACCTCGGTTTCTAGCGAATAAATTCAAACGACACAAAAGTTCGAGCGCTACACTGCCATCACTTCGAGAATTGCTGCGACTACAACCAGAAGACTTTAACGAGTTGTAATAGGAGGTACATGAAACGTCGGCTGATGTGGGCGCTTACGGGATCGAACCACTGGTATGGCATCTGCAAGGGAGACTGTGTGGATGCGCGGTGGCTGGCGAACACAAGCACTGGCTGCGGTTCAATAACTTCCGTGCACACCGCATCTCACGCCGAGCACGCTTGCATGGACTTTGCACGCAACCGGAGGAATGGCGTCAGCTGATAGGCACAAAACAAGTATCAGTTTTATTTCTTTTCTGCAAAAAATTAATCTACTCTTCTCAGTTCATTAAGATTCTACCATTCGTGTTTTGATACATATGGGCCCGGTATGTTATATTATAAAATACAGAGAGTAAAATGTCACCCACAACTTTTACAGAAGCTACAGTTATAAGAAGCAGTCTTTGACGAAGAAGTGAGGACGGGTTGTAGCCTACATACGATGATAGTCAACCTGTACATTGAGCAAGAAGTGAAAGAAACCAAGGAGGGATTTGAAAAGAGAATTATGGATAGTGTGAAAAAATAAAATTTGTGAGGTTTTCCGGTGACAGTGTAATCCTGTTAGAGTCGGGAAATTACGGGGTGGATAGTTTCTTAAAAATAGGTTGCGAAATGAATATCAGCAACAGTAAAACAAGGGTAATGGAATGTAGTTCAATTAAATCACTTTTTGTCGAGGGAATTAGATTAGGAAATGACACTAGAAGTAGTAGATAAGTTTTGCTGTTTGGGCAGCAAAGTAAGTGAAGATGGCCGAAGCAGAAAGGATATAAAATGCCAAACTGCTATAGCAAGAAAAATATTTCTGAAAAATAGAAATTTTCTGAAATCTAATATGAATTTAAGTGTTATGAATTATCTTCTGAAGGTATCTGTGTCAAGTGTAACTTTGTACGGCACTGATACGTGGACGATAATTAGTGCGAACGGGAAGAGAATAGAAGATTTTGAAATATGGTGCTACAGAATAATGCTGAACAATATATGGATAAATCGAGTGACTAACGTAAAGGTGCTGAATGTAACTGAGGAGAAAAGGACTTTGTACCATAGCTTGCATAAAAAAGGAATAGGCTAAAAGGATATATCATCTCTGTGCTCTGCTAGTGTTCACAGGTCAGTTCACTAGGTTTGCATAGCGCATGCATGTACGTTTCATTACCTTTGGACAAATCAGGAAGGGTATACTCATCACGCAGTGTCCTATGCCACCAAAGCCCTTACACAATAATTTACGAACGGAAGTATAACAGATATACAACAGTTTCATATTTTATTATTCGCACGTGAGTTCCCTACGAATAAATTCGATATTTGCTTGCTAGTTCGCCCCAATCATTAGAAATTACTGTTGAAATGTGTTAAATTTTCTTATACGACAGAAAAAGAAACAGTAACGTTCATAACAGTTTACTAAAAAGTACTTTCTGCTATGGTACCTGACAGGTGTGAAAATTAGTAAGTAACGGTTGCAAAATACTAACACGAATTATCCACAGAAGAATGGAAAAGCTGGTAGAAGCTGACCTCGGCGAAGACCACTTCGGATTCCGGATAAATGTAGAAACACTCGAGGCAATAGGTTAAGAAAAGGCAAACCGACGTTTACAACATTTGTAGACTTAGAGAAAGCATTGGACAATGTTTACTTGAATACTGTCTTTCAAATTCTAAAGGTGGCAGGGATAAAATACAGAGAGCGAAAGGCTATTTACAATTTGTACAGAAATCAAAAGGCAGTTATAAGAGTCGAGGGGCATGAAAGGCAGCAGTGGTTGAGAAGGGAGTGAGACAGAGCTATGGCATTTCCCCCATGTTATTCAATCTGTATATTGAAGAAGCAGTAAAGGAAACGAAAGAATAATGTAAAGTAGGAATTAAAGTCCAGGGAGAATAAATAAAAACTTTGAGGTTTGCGGACGATATTGTAATTCTGTCAGACAGAGCAAAGGACTTGGATGAGTAGTTGAACGGGAAGGACAGTGTGCTGAAAGGAAGATATAAGATTAACATCAACAAAAGCAAAACGAGGACAATGGAATTTAGTCGAATTAAATCAGGTGATACTGAGGGGATTAGAGAAGGAAATGAGACACTTAAAGTAGTAAATGAGTTTTACTGTCTGGGAAGCAAAATAACTGATGTGTGGTTGAAGTAGAGAAGATATAAAATGTAGAGTGGCAATGGCAAGAAAAGCGTTACTGAAGAAGAGAAATTTGTGAACATCGAGTATACATTTAAATGTCAGGAAGTCTTTTCTGAAAGTATCTGTATGGGGTGTAGCCGCGTACGGAAATGAAACAGCCGGCCTCTGTGACCGAGCGGTTCTAGACGCTTCAGTCCGGAACCACGCGGCTGCTACGGTCGCAGGTTCGAATCCTGCCGCGGGCATGGATGTGTGTGATGTCCTTAGGTTAGTTAGGTTTAAGTAGGTCTAAGTCTAGGGAACTGATGACCTCAGATGTTAAGTCCCATAGTGCTCAGAGCCATTTGAACTATTTTAAGTGAAACATGGACGATAAACAGTTTAGACAAGAAGAGAATAGAAACTATGTGGTGCTACAGAAGAATGCTGAAGATTAGATAGGTAGATCACATAACTAATGAAGAGGTACTGAATAGAACTGGAAGAAAAGAAATTTGTGGCCCAACCTGACTAGAAGAAGTAATCGGTTGGGAGGACACATTCTGAGACATCAAGGGATCACCAGTTTAGTACTGGAGGAAAGCGTGGGGGGGGGGGGGGGGGGTAGAAATCGTAGAGGGCGACCAAGAGATGAATACAGTGAGCAGATTCACAAGGATGTAGGTTGCAGTAATTACTCAGAGATGAATAGGCTTGTACAGGATAGAGTAGCATGGAGAGCTGCATCAAACCGGCCTTCGGACTGAAGACTCTAACGACAACATGGTGCCTACACTGCTTTTTGTCGATATCGAGCTTCGGAATGACGGTAATTAGCTGCATCGACGTCATGCATGGAACAAGCTGATATCGCCAAGAGAATGGAAATGATCGGTATGCCGCACGGGTTTACCGAGGGGTATTATTAATCCGTGTGGTCTCCCTATCATATCCTTTACTGTTGGCTGTATATGAATAGCACGTCAGCTAGTTCGTTGCCTGGATACGATGCCATTACGTCACTACAGCTGTAAAAAAAGAAAAACATTTAAGGGAGAGAATATTCGTATTGTCATTTAGAACCCAAAAAATTGCCGCTAATACGTCGCTACTCATTGGTCGTGATGCCGTCTCCTTACAATTACGTGTGCAGCAGTTACCGACGTGACTTCAGCTGTTGGAACACAATAAGAGGGCTGTTCTGAAAGTAAGGTCCGATCGGGCGTGAAATGGAAACTACAGTGAAAATTCGATGAAGCTTTGCACAGATGTGTTGGGCAGCGTCTTTAGTATTCCTGTAGATCGCATCACGTCGCTCTTTTTAGTTCTGAGCGCACAGTGAGCACGTAAAGATGCCAAAAAAATAGTGTCCCCTGCCAAGTATGACGGCGTGGTAGGAGATTTCACCTGATGTCCTGCAGCCCACGTAGTATAACTGTCATGCTTTTCCTTCTTCATGACAATTCTCGGCCGCACTCTGCAATGAAGACGCTCCTGCAGCGTTTTCGATGGGAAGCGTCTGATCATCCACAGTACATCCCGTAGTTGGCTCCGTCTGAGTTTTATCTCTGCTCACATGAACCGCTGGCTATGATGCCAACATTTTGCCACAGGCAACGAGCTGTAGACCAGCGTAGTTAATTGGTGGAATGCACAGGCGGCTTCCTTCTATGACCAGGGTATTGGAAAGTTGGTACAACTCTACATCAGATGTCTAAGGCGGAGCGGCGACAATGTAGAGTAGCAGCTGGAGAGTGTAGCTAACTGTTGCAAATAAAACATTTTTGATTTTCATAGTGGTTTCCATTTCGCACCCGATACGACCTTACTTTGCGAATGGAACTCGTACATCTGGTCCGGAAAATAATTCAGGAACCTACAGACACGTTTCCGAACATACATCATCCAGGTTACATGATGTAAGTTAGGTTGCCTATTTAAACGTTGTTGTTGTTGTTGTGGTCTTCAGTCCTGAGACTGGTTTGATGCAGCTCTCCATGCTACTCTATCCAGTGCAAGCTTCTTCATCTCCCAGTACCTACTGCAACCTACATCCTTCTGAATCTGCTTAGTGTATTCATCTCTTGGTCTCCCTCTACGATTTTTACCCTCCACGCTGCCCTCCAGTACTAAATTGGTGATCCCCCGAGGCCTCAGAACGTGTCCTACCAACCGGTCCCTTCTTCTTGTCAGGTTGTGCCACAAACTCCTCTTCTCCCCAATTCTATTCAATACCTACTCATTAGTTATGTGATCTACCCATCTAATCTTCAGCATTCTTCTGAAGCACCACATTTCGAAAGCTTCAGTTCTCTTCTTGTCTAAACTATTTATCGTCCATGTTTCACTTCCATACATGGCATACACTTCGTTCGTATTTAAACGTACGTGAATTATTTTCTGGCCTAGTTTTATTTATCCCACCCCATACATCATTAGACAGCCAAATTTTTAGTTCAAGCGGGTCTCCACCTGGAAAATAAGTACAACTGATTGTCAGTAATCATTTACAGGTTTACTTGCTTTATAGCTGCACAAAGCTGAAATCAATCTGTCCTGAAATGGAATCCTTTTCTCCATAGCTATTGTGCACGCCAGTGCGAACACGAATCTCGCGTGTAAAATGACCTGACCCTGAAAGAAAAAGTGAGTAAATGTATAGCCACGTTCGACTCCCAGTACCCGTTTGCCCTTCGATGCTCATTTATTTTTCCGAGCCCGCGCTGTTTTCTCGTGAAACACAAATTCTCTCAGCATTTTCCGTCTCTAATAGATGAGATGGCCGGCGAGATCTTAACAAATCTAGAGCATAACTCCAAGCCTTGCTTAAATTTAGATCTCCGTCCCAGTTTTTAAGTTACCTGACACCTTTATTTCGGCAGAATCCTCAATTATGATGTCCCGTCGCATTTAATTTCATTATTATAATCTAGACGCACACAACTCAAGCAACCGGGCAAATCAGTTGTGTCCGAGCTCTGCCTCGATTATAGTCATGAAATGAAATACGGTGTGACCAGAATCGTGGTGCAAAGGCCAAGTCTGTCGAAATGAAGACGCCGGAAAACCTCACAAACATGCCTGGACACGGTGCCACTGCGTCACTACAGCAGCTTTTTTTTTTTTTTTTTTAAAAAAAGAAAGTTAAGGTATGGAATGCGTACGGAAAGTGCTGAGAGAACGTGCCATTCTGCAGAACATTAGTGCGGTGTCGACAAAACTAGTGAGCGTTATAGTGTGTGGGAGGAACGCTAGGAATCAAACTCGCCCATAAACAGCGGTGCGAGAACAATAACACAGGGTGATTCAGAAAGAACGACCCGATTTCAAAACCCCATATGTATGGATAAAAACATATTACAAACGTGGAATGAACTGCAATATACTCACAAAACTTAAAGTTTTAGCTGTGCTATTTCAAACGTTCTATGTGACCACCAGCAGCAGAACGAACAACATCTAGACGGTAGCTAAATTCGTCGTAAACTTTACACGATGTGTCTGATTTTACAGAAGTTATGGCGGGTGTTATTCTGTTCTTCACTTCTTGTATGACACACGGTTAAGTGGAGATGAACCCACTTTCCTTCATATATCTCCACAAGAAAAAATTGTTTTGCACTCAGCTTCAAATACCGGTTCTCTAAATTTTCCCATTTGTGTTCCTCGGTAAGAACGTCACGTTCCTTCCAGGGATTCCCGTTTGAGTTCCCAATACATCTCCGTAATGCTTGCGTGTTGGTCGAACCTAACGGTAGCGAATCTAGCAGACCGCGTTTGAATTGCTCCGATATTTTCCTTTAATCTTACCTGGTGAGATTACCAAATTCTCGAACAGTACTCAAGAATAAGTGGCACTAGCGTCCTATATGCGGTCTTCTTCACAGATAAACCACTCTTTCCTAAAATACTCCCAATAAACCGAAGTCGAGCTTTCGCCTTCGTTACCACGATCCTCACATGTTCGTTTCATTTCCTTTCGCTTTTTTAACGTTACGCCCAGATATTTAGAGCAGGGCACTACTAATGCTGTATCCGAAACTTTCGGGTTTGTTTTCCTACTTATCAGCATTAACTTACATTTTTCTTCGTTTATAGCTAGCTAGCTCCCATTCATCACACCAACCAGAAATTTTGTCTGAGTCATCTTGTACCATCTCGCAGTCACTCATCTTTGATACCTTCGCGTGCACCACAACTTCATCAGCAAACAACAGCAGATTGCTGCTCACCCTGTACGCCAGTTCATTTATGTATACAGGATGTTTCATGAGGAATGGTAAATATCTTAGGAGGTGCTAGCACAGACGAATTTCAATAAAAACGCCATATAACATGTGTCCAATTTTTATTGACTACAGAGATACAGCTGTTAGTATGAAACCCAAACAAACTTAAAGCAAAGGCAAATGAGGATGTTCGTAGTTGGTTTTCAAAATTTCCACCGCTAATTTCAATGCACTTTTGGTTTCTCTCGATAACAGCACGTATAGCTCTTCTAAGGTCGTCTTTGCGTTCTTTTATGAGGGATGCACTACTCCTAATCCGAACCATCAAATCAGCTCTGGCGGTTACAATTTCTTTGTAGACTTCGCCTATCAACCATTCCCACAGGCAAAAGTCCAAAGGGGTAAGGTCCGGGGACCTTGGTGGCCAAGAAACGTGCCATATCTACCGATCTATCTCCGCGGAGTCTTAGGTTTAGATGATGTGTCACCTGACGACTACAATGTGCAGGAGCCCCATGCTGGCAGAACATTTGCATTCTTGTAGCCAAAGGAATCTTTTCCAATAATGCTGGAAGCTCATTTTCAAGGAAGTGTTGATAAGGGGGTCCTGTAAGACGATGCGTTAACAGTACAGACACAATCAACTAATTGGCTTTCGAACCACACCATACATTTGTAAAGCAGCGTTCTTGAAAATGTGTCTCCATAATGGCATGTGAGTTTTCTGCAAACCACTGATGTGAATTACGAGTGTTACTAATGCCGTCACGTGTGAAAGTGGCTTCATCAGTCAAGAGTAAAAGTAGGATTACCTGACGATTTTCCAAGTATCCAATGACAAAATTCCAGTAGTATATCTTCATCTCTTGCTCGGAGGCGTTGAATGAGCTGTAAATGATACTCGCGCATAAGTAATGTCCGCCATACTCTTGTATGTGGATCACCGATACGTGCAGAAATTCTACGTGTGCTTGTTGAAGGACTACGTTAAACTGACTGAATAATGTTTTCTATTTCTTCCACAGTCTGCCCATTTACACGTTCAGATGTAATATGACTGCTGGGAACTGTACTAATGCCACGCATTGTATTGAACACACGAGTAAACACTCTTGAATATGGTAGTCTGCGGTTAGGAAATCGTATGCCCTATTCCCCAGAAGGCCGCGCGGGATTAGCCGAGCGGTGTAAGGCGCTGCAGTCTTGGACTGTGTGGTTGATCCCGGCGGAGGTTCGAGTCCTCCCTCGGGCATGGGTGTGTGTGTTTGTCCTTAGGGTAATTTAGGTTAAGTAGTGTGTAAGCTTAGGGACTGATGACCTTAGCACTTAAGTCCCATAAGATTTCACACACATTTGAACATTTGAACGTTCTCCAGAAGCAGCAGCAGTGTTTCCGTTACAAAACCCGTACACAAATATCATATCGGCATACTCAGCATGTGTAAATACGTGCGGCATGTTTACACGCTACAGTAAAGTAGACTTGACCAACAAATCACAATGAAAACTTCAATGTAAACTAAGGCACAACTGCCGGCCGGAGTGGCCGAGCGGTTCTAGCCGCTACAGTCTGGAAACGCGCGACTGCTACGGTCGCAGGTTCGAATCCTGCCTCGGGCATGGATGTATGCCGGCCGTGGTGGCCGAGCGGTTATAGGCGCTTCAGTCTGGAACCGCATGGCCGCTACGGTCGCAGGTTCGAATCCTGCCTCGGGCATGGATGTGTGTGATGTCCTTAGGTTAGTTAGGTTTAAGTAGTTCTAAGTTCTATGGGACTGATGACCTCAGAAGTTAAGTCCCATAGTGCTCAGAGCCATTTTTAAAACACAACTTCACAACGTGAACATCAACATTCTACTGCTGACATTGGATAAATACGCACATGGCAACCGGTGTACGAACACACGAAACGAAAATGCATTGAACTCAGCTGCATCTCTGTACTCAGTTAAATTGTACACATACCATATGGCATTTTATTGCAATTTGTCTATACTACCACCTCCTAAAATATTTTCCATTCTTCCTGAAACATCCTGTATAGAACGGGTTCGATTCCCGGCGGGGTCAGGGATTTTCTCTGCCTCGTGATGACTGGGTGTTGTGTGATGTCCTTAGGTTGGTTAGGTTTAAGTAGTTTTAAGTTGTAGGGGACTGATGACTATAGATGTTAAGTCCCATAGTGCTCAGAGCCTGTATAGAAAATAACTTCCCTGGGGCATTCTTGACGACATCCTTGTCTCTGGTGAAGACTCGCTGTCGAATAAACGTACTGGCTTCTATTACTTAAAAAGTCTTAGAGCCACTCACATATCTGGGAACCTGTTCTGTGTTGTCGTACCTTCGTTCATAGTTTGCAGTGGGGTACCATGTCAAATGCTTTATGGAAATCTAGATATAGCGAATTTACCTGTTGCCCTTAGTTCCGCCCATAGTTCGTAATATATCATGCGAGAAAGCTTTGCGATGCTTTCTAAAAACCGAGCGAGGTGGCGCAGTGGTTAGACACTGGACTCGCATTCGGGAGGACGACGGTTCAATCCCGCGGCGGGCCATCCTGATTTAGGTTTTCCGTGATTTCCCTAAATCGCTCCAGGCGAATGCCGGGATGGTTCCTTTGAAAGGGCACGGCCGACTTCCTTCCCCATCCTTCCCATCCTTCCCGATGATCTCGCTGTCTGGTCTCCTTCCCCAAACAACCCAACCCTAACCCTACTGCAAATCGACGTTCGTGATATGGGCCTGGGCTTTCTAAAACCGTGCTCATTCGTGGACATAACCTTTTCGTGCTCGAAAATTTATTATATTCGAATTCAGAATATATTCTAGAATTCTGGAATAAATCGATGATAAGGACATTGGTCTGTAATTTTGTGGGTCTGTTCCTTTACTCTTCTTATATACGGGAGTCAGCAGCGCTTTTTCCCAGTCGCTCGGTACTTTGCGCTGGGCGAGAAATTCCCGAGAAATACACCCTCTGAGTGGCTGATGAGCGAGGGCGCCAAGTCTGGAGAGACACGTGTCCACAGCCACCGGACGTTGGGAAGGAGCGGGCAGGCATTAACGCATCGGGAAGCTGATTATACCGGCGCCGGACGTCTGCCACCCCGTTGAGAGACCATCCTGTCCGGCTTCCCTCGTCTGCGTGCACTGCGGTTTCGGCGACAAACAGAAATCTAGATTACTCTGAATTACCTTCCTCGAAACCATTCTGCCTATTCTAACCGCGTGTTTACTAGAAAAATAAAGACTGTATTCATTTATTCTCTTATTAATTATGTATTTCAGTTACACTTTTCTCGATTCAAGTCGGTAGCAACATTTTTGATCCTTTCGCTGTCATGAGCGGTCTCCAGTAGTTTGTCAGTATCATTCCGCACAAGACAAAACATTATGTCCGGAAACAATTATTTTATTATAATTGCTATTGCTTATTTTTACTTTCATCTGGATCACTGCGCCGGCCGCTGTGGCCGAGCGGTTCTAGGCCCTTCAGTCCGGAACCGCGCTGCTGCTACGGTTGCAGGTGCGAATCCTGCCTCGGGCATGGATGTGTGTAATGTCCTTAGGTTAGTTAGGTTTAAGTAGTTCTAAGTTCTAGGGGACTGATGACCTCAGATGTTAAGTCCCATAGTGCTTAGAACCATTTGAACCATTTGATCACTGCGGTTGTGTTAATTACTGATTTCGATCCGTCCATCAGTATACGTCTGTACGCCAGATTTCCACACTCCTAAACATCCCTAGGTCCACTGTTTCCGATGTGATAGTGAAGTAGAAACGTGAAGGGACACGTACAGCACAAAAGCGCACAGGTCTACCTCGTCTGTTGACTGATAGAGACCGCCGACAGTTGAAGAGGGTCGTAATGTGTAATAGGCAGATATCTCTCCAGACCATCACACAGAAATTCAGAACTGCGTCAGGATCCACTGCAAGTGCTATGACAGTTAGGCGGGAGGTGAGAAAACTTGGATTTCATGGTCGAGCGGCTGCTCATAAGCGACACATCACGCCGGTAAATGCCAAACGATGCCTCGCTTGGTGTAAGGAGCGTAAACATTGGACTATTGAACAGTGGAAAAATGTTATGTGGAGGGACGAATCACGGTACACAATGTGGCGATCCGATGGCAGGGTGTGGGTATGGCGAATGCCCGGTGAACGTCATCTGCCAGCGTGTGTGCAGCGTGTGTGGTGCCAACAGTAAAATTCGGCGGTGGTGGTGTTACGGTGTGGTCGTGTTTTTCATGGAGGAGGCTTGCACCTCTTGTTGTTTTGCGTGGCACTATCACAGCACAGGCCTACATTGATGTTTTAAGCACCTTCTTGCTTCCCACTGTTGAAGAGCGATTCGGGGATGGGGATTAAATCTTTCAACACGATCGAGCACCTGTTCATAATGCACGGGCTTTGGCGGAGTGGTTACACGACAATAAAACCCCCGTAGTGGACTGGCCTGCACAGAGTCCCGACCTGAATCCTATAGAACAACTTTGGGATGTTTTGGAACGCCGACTTCGTGCCATTTCTCACCGACCGACATCGATACCTCTCCTTAGTGCAGCACTCTGTGAAGAATGGGCTGCCATTCCCCAAGAAACCTTCCCACACCTGATCGAATGTATGCTTGCGAGAGCGGAAGCTGTCATCAAGGCTAAGGGTGGGCCAACACCATACTGAATTCCAGCATTGCCGATGGAGGGGCTCGACGAACTTTTAAGTCATTTTCAGTCAGTTGTCCGGATATTTTTGATGACATAGTGTATGTCGTAATTACGGTGGAGAATATACAACACATTATACATAAGCTCTGTCAAAAGTAAAACTAATTTGCAAGGCCTATGTATAATGTTCTGTACATTCTCCATCGGAATGACAACACGGCATGAATGATACACTCATAATGGAACACGATTTATAACCAAAAGAGATTTTCTGAAGATCAAAAGATGAGACTTTCGGCTGTCGAAACCGATCGCCAGTAATAAACATTAATTAATTCGATCTTCACGATAAGAATTTTTCAAGTTTATTATAGATCCTTCCTTCCATTTTCTGAATATGAGAAATTTCAATGATATGTAGGGAATATATCCAATGAAAGTGGATATATATTTTTCGTTTGACTAATGTTGCAGTAGTTTTCCACACCAACAACGCTATTAAATACTATAGTATGTACTATCAAAAAGTCCGTGTGACTAGTCAAGAATTTATAAGATTGAGTGAGACGTTTGTCGCAAAGTTTATATAGGACAAATGGGTCGAAAAATGCAAATACGGCATAGAGAATATATTTGCAAACGTCAAAACAATCAGTCCACATTCTGTCTCCATCTTAAAACGAATAACCTTTCTGTTTCAACTACAGAAGACAACCTGAGACTATTATACAGAATTCTCAGAGACTGCCACATGGATATACAGGAAATGGGATATTTACACGCGTTTACAGAGAAACCTTTTCATTGCTTTAAATGAAAAAACGAATTTAAAAATATGAATGTTATCCAAGATTTTAAAGAGATACTTAACATTCTGTAACATTTCCAAGAAGGATATCTGGGTAATAGTCTTAATTAAGCTTAGGATCCCATTGTCTAAATTACTGCTACTATATATAATCACACTCAAAGACCTGTAACAGTAGGGTACAGTTTTATTTTATCCATTTTAAAATGATTGTTAAAGTAACTGCAATATTCATTTCGTCGTGTTGCGTTACGCATTTAAATACATCAAACACAGTCAGATTCGATGAACCAGACGTTATTTTGTGTAGAGTATTTTAGTGAGCAATCCGTGTATATCTGGGAGTGAACGTCATCTATTATACTGAAAATTATTTAGTCAGTTCAAATAAGTCTTACACTGTATGAACCATTGTTTTATAGAGCGCGTGTGTGGTGCAGTGTGAGCCCTCTGTTTACATAAGCGAGCAATTTCCATCTGTTAGATTGTCAAATACATTCAGTTAATCGTACATCGTAGCGGTTCGTTATTTTAGCCATGAGGCTATACGATCACGCGCTATGGCCACGTGTCGTCAACTACGTGTCTACTACCTGAATTCGTACACTGACACACACAGGCACTGTAGTACCGTATTTGTCCGTCGACATCTGGCAAGGGACTTTCAGTTAAAAGGACTCTCCTCTACGGAGATATACAATGATGAACCAAAGAAACTGGCACACCTGTCTCATATATTGTGGGCTCCCCGCGAGCACGCCGAAGTGCCGCAACACGACGAGGCATGGACTCGAATCATGTCTGAAGTAGTGCTGGAGGGAACTTACACCGTGAATCCTGCAGGCCTGCCCATAAATCCGTAAGAGTACGAGGGTGTGAAGATCTCCTCTGAACAGCACGTTCCCAGACGTCCCAGATATTCTCGATAATGTTCATGTCTGGGGAGTTTGGTTTCCAGCGGAAGTGTTTAAACTCGGAAAAGTGTACCTGGAGCCACTCTGTAGCAATTCCGGATGTGTGGGGCGTCGCATTGGCCTGCTGGAATTGCCAATGTCCGTCGGAATGCACAATGGACATGAATGGATGCAGATGATCAGACAGGATGCTTACGTACGCGTCAACTGTCAGAGTCGTATCTAGACGTATCAGGGATCCCATATCACTCAGCCGACCGATGTGGCCGTGCGGTCCTGGGCGCTTCAGTCCGGAACCGCGCTGCTGCTACGGTCGCAGGTTCGAATCCTGCCTCGGACATGGATGTGTGTGATGTCCTTAGGTTAGTTAGGTTTAAGTACCTCTAAATCTAGGGGACTGATGACCTCAGATGTTAAGTCCCATAGTGCTGAGGGCCATTTGAACCATATCACTCCAACTGCACTCGCCCGGCCCCCCTCCCCCCCCCCCCCCCCCCAACATCATTATAGAGTCTTAGAGTCTCCTGCTGACATGCAGGGTCCATGGATTCATGCGGTTGTCTCCAAGCCCGTACACGTCCATCCGCTCGATACAATCTGAAGCGAGACTCGTCCGACCAGCAACATGCTTCTAGTCATCAACAGCCCAATGTTGGTGTTGACGGACCCAGGTGAGGCGTAAAGCTTTGTGTCGTGCAATCATCCAGGGCACACGAGTGGGCCTTCGACTCTGAAAGCCCGTATCGATTATGTTACATTGAATGCTGTATGGTTCGTACGCTGACACTTGTTGATGGCCCAGCATTGAAATCCGCAGCCATTTGCGGAAGTGTTGCACTTCTGTCACGTTTAACGATTCTCTTCAGTCGTCGTTGGTCCCGTTCTTGCAGGATCATTTTTCCACCTCAGTGATGTCGCAGATTTGATGTTCTACCGAATTCCTGATATTCACGGTACGCTCGTGAAATGGTCGTATGAGAAAATCCCCACTTCATCGCTACCTCGGAAATGCTGTGTCCCACTGTGCGCCGACTACGACACCACGTTCAAGCTCACGTAAATCTTGATAACCTGCCATTGTAGCAGCAGTAACCGATCTAACAACTGCGTCAGACACTTGTTTTCTTATGTGGTGTCACCGCCAGACACCACACTTGCTAGGTGGTAGCCTTTAAATTGGCCGCGGTCCGTTAGTATACGTCGGACCCGCGTGTCGCCACTATCAGTGATTGCAGACCGAGGCCGCCACACGACAGGTCTGGTCTAGAGAGACTCCCTAGCACTCGCCCCAGTTGTGCAGCCGACTTTGCTAGCGATGGTTCTCTGTCTACATACGATCTCATTTGCAGAGACGACAGTTTAGCATAGCCTTCAGCTACGTCATTTGCTACGACCTAGCAAAGCGCCATATTCAGTTACTATAATTACTTCAAGAATGTATTCTGAACAGATAATATTGTGAATCATGTACCGTCAAGAGCGACGTTCGTAATTAATGGATTAAAGTTATCAAACTAATTACGTCCGCTTTCTGAATTCTCATTCCTTGTCATGTTCCAGACCTCACGTCAGTATAGTTCTTCCCTCCTCACGCCAGCCTGCGTGAGCTAAAAAGCGTGCATTTCGGCCTCCACTCGTAACACGGTGTTGGCTCTTCTGCTAACACAAAATCTTATATAGGTATTGAGGAGCGCAGCGCCGTATTCTGCCTGTTTATATATCTCCATATTTGAATACGAATGGCTGTACCAGTTTCTTTGGCGCCTCAGTGTACATAATGAATGTACGAATGCAGCTTGTAGATACATGGTTGACGACATATGGAAGTTTGGGTCCGGCCGTGAGGCGTGCTCAGATATCCTAATTTCTGAGGCGGGCCCTCGTGATAAGCGGTCCGGCACAAATTTTCACTGTCGTCTTTCCATTATACAGATGATGGTTGTCCACATTTGCAACTCGGAATACATTTCGTGTATTTAAGCACGCTGGGTGACGGACGGTCAGAAACCTGCTTGACCAGAGTGGGAGTCGTGTGTCGTAACGAGAACGCCGCCTCTGCTGGCGCCAGCTGGGCGATCTTGAGGCTGAGCACTTTCTTCGCTATCCGGTTGGTGCTCTGAGGAAGGAGAGGGGCTGAAGTTCACGGGTGGCGGCCCGCGGGTTTTCCGCAGGGCCACCGTGGCCGTGACACGCCCGGGGAAAGCGGCGAAAGTGAGCTGGGCCCAGAGAAAGCGGCCACCAGCTCGCGAATTGGCCCGGGCCGCCAGCCTGCGGCGTTCCCAGACCCGCTGGTCGACGCCGTCGGTAATGCAGCTACCGCCTGTCACGCACCAGCTGCCTCGCTGCCGTCCTCCCCACACACCTAGTCGTCCACACGCTCTCCACTTAACAGAGAGGAAACAAGGTTAAAGACGACGAGGTCATGAGACATGGAACAGTTGCTCTATCGGAGAAAGTTGGCAGGAGGAAGCTCACGTGGCCAGAGAACGATTTCACAACTTGTCGTATGTGATTGAGGAAAATCAGAGAAGGTCTGAATTGTGATGGTCAGATGGGAACCTGAGCTCCACTCCTACTGATTAACAGCTAGATGTCACAACGGACTCATGGTCGAAAGGAATAGTTTTCAAAACCAGATCTTACAATTTATTTCCTTAATCATATCCACAGGAATGAAGTGCACGGATTAAAAAGGGTGTAAGAAAACGGATGTAGTCTTTCGGCAGTGTTGTTCACTCTATACGTCGAAGAAGCAATGGCAGAAATGAAAGAAAATTCCAAGAGTGGGATTAAAATTTAAGCTGAAGGATACCAATGTTAAGATCCGCTGATGACATTGCCATCTTCACTGATTCAAAAATGGTTCAAATGGCTCTGAGCACTATGGGTCTTAACATCTGAGGTCATCAGTCCCCTAGAACTTAGAACTACTTAAACCTAACTAACCTAAGGACATCACACAACACCCAGTCAGCACGAGGCAGAGAAAATCCCTGACCCCGCCGGGAATCGAACCCAGGAACTCGGGCGCGGGAAGCAAGAACGCTACCGCACGACCACGAGCTGCGGACTCAACATCACCAGTGGTGATCACGAAGTGTATGAGAAGGAAGTCTTCTACCTATGCAGCAAAATAAGCCATGACGGACGGAACAAGGAGTAAAAAACAGTCTAGCATTAGCAAAAAGCAAATACCTGACCAAGAAAAGTCTACTAATATCAAACACAGGTCTTAATTTGAGGAAGAAATTTCTGAGAATGTACGTTTGGAGCGCAGCATGGTATGGAAGTGAGACATAGACTATAGGAAAACCGGAACAGAAGAGAACAGAAGCATCTGAGATGAAGTGCTGAAGAAGAATGTTGAAGTTAGATGGATTTGTTAAGATAAGGAATGAGCAGATTCTCCGTAGAGCCGGCCGAGGTGGACGAGTGGTTCTAGGCGCTGCAGTTTGGAACCGCATGACCGCTACGGTCGCAGGTTCGAATCCTGCCACGGGCATGAATGCGTGTGATGTCCTTAGGTTAGTTAGGTTTAAGTAGTTCTAAGTTATAGGGGACTGATGACCTCAGTAGTTAAGTCCCACAGTGCTCAGAGCCATTTCAACCATTTTTTCTCCGTAGAATCGGCGATGAATATATGGAAAACGCTGACAAAAAGAAGGAACAGAATGACAGGACATATGTTAAAACATCAAGGAATACCTTCCATGGCTCTTGAGGGAGCTGTAGAGGGTAAAAACCGTAGAGGAAGACAGAGACTGGGATACATCCATCAAATAATTGAAGACGTAGGTTGATGATGATGATTGGTTTGTGGGGCGCTCAACTGCGCAGGTATCAGCGCCCGTACAAATTCCCAATATTTGCTCAGTCCAAACTCGCCACTTTCATGAATGATGATGAAATGTTGGGGACAACACAAACACCCAGTCATTTCGAGGCAGATGAAAATCCCTAACCCCGCCGGGAATCGAGTCCGCGACCCCGTGCTCGAGAAGCCAGAACGCGACCGCGAGACCACGAGCTGCGGACACGTAGGTTACAAGTGCTACTCTAAGATGAAAAAGTTGGCAGAGGAGAGGAATTCGTGACGGGCCGCATCGAACCAACCCGATGACGCAAACAAAAAAAAAAAAAAAAAAAAAAAAAAAATCATCATTGTAATTATCCGTCTTCATGCTATTTTTTTAAATTATACACCTTAATTCGTTTCGTCCACCAGCCCATCCTCTGTGAGATAACAAAAAGGACAAATGCGAAGTAATATTTTAAAAGTATTACAAAAACATGTGCACAGGATTAAACCAAAACATACCACATTGAAAATCTCGATATGATGTATCTCGTCAGTTCTTAAGTACACTACCGCCGTTTGGTGAGGCACTCTACGTTAAATGACAAAGGCCGTTAGGTGACGTTATATGCAGACATATTTGTCACGTTCAAAATCAGATTAACGTCTACAGACCTCTTTATAGTGTGAAGTATACATTCAATTCATTTCATGAAGATAATCTAGAAAAATTGATGATTACTGGTAGCCACGGTACTTCAAGGAAAACAGTATTTTAATGGTTATAAGCCAAGCACCTTCAAAAACGACTGTCAAACATCTTTCTTAAGCACAGTAAGTATAAAAACCGTAGACCGTGTTCCGGCTAGAATGCGGCAACGCTATAGCTAGAATAAACACTTAGTGACTATTTATGGACAATCCAACAAAAGGAAACTCTTCGTGCTCTTCGTAGAGCACATTTCCGTGAAAGGCAAACGTCCTAAGATCGAGTCGCGGTCAGACGCACAGTTTTAATCTGCCAAGAAGTTTTAAATCAGTGCACCCTCGTCTGCAGAGTGAATATTTCATTCTGGAAATCTACCTCAGGGAAAAAACCTTCTATGAATTTGGTGACAGATTTTGAACTTATCCTGCGGGTACTACATTCAAAATATCCTGAATCTGCAGAAGTAATATTTCCGTTGGCAGCTGATTGTTCAATTAAAGTTAACGGGGAGAGGTGGAAAAACAACTGGGAAGTATATGGCTCAAAATGGCTCTGAGCACTATGGGACTTAATATCTTAGGTCATCAGTCCCCTAGAACTTAGAACTACTTAAACCTAACTAACCTAAGGACATCACACACATCCATGCCCGAGGCAGGATTCGAACCTGTGACCGTAGCAGTCCCACGGTTCCGGACTGCAGCGCCTAGAACCGCATGGCCACCGCGGCCGGCGCGAAGTATAAGCTAGTAACTTGGTGGAGGAAATGTTAGATGATTAAGCGAGTTGATCATGGTTAGTGACACGGTAATTCAGAATGTTCAGATGTGTGTGAAATCTTATGGGACTTAACTGCTAAGGTCATCAGTCCCTAAGCTTACACACTACTTAACCTAAATTATCCTAAGGACAAACACACACACCCATGCCCGAGGGAGGACTCGAACCTCCGCGGGGATCAGCCACATAGTCCATGACTGCAGCGCCTTAGACACGGTAATTCCAAAAATAAAGACACGAAGGACGTTACTCCATCATGAATATTTTTTAAATAAAATTCCGAACCCTACACATCCCCAGACGGTGGAAATAACTTCTTCGCATCCTATATTCGCTCAAATACGAAAATTTTAACGCTGAACATTTTGTATTCCTATCTTCAGTCTATATTTAAAATGTATACCTGAGTTCTGATAAGAAGTGATGTTCCTGTTAGTTTACAAATATGAAACGAATCGTGCCTAAGGGGAGCTACAACGTTTCAAATGTATCTTTGCAATGTAGAATTGTTTTCCATTATCGCATAGAGATAACGTAATATCTTTGAAAATAGAAAAACACAAACATTGTCAGGAAGAACGCCGTACGTTCAAAACTAAGGACAAGGTACAGCTCATGGCCAGGGTTCCTCGTCTGACAATAGGAACACTACGTAAACATGTTTTTCAGACGTCAAGAGCATATCGGTGGAGGCGTTGCACAAATTACTCACCTTCAACAGTCACTAGAACCTAAGTTCAAGGGAGAGACAGTCGCTGGAACTATAAACACCCAGAACGATTAGCCATCCTCAGACATTCTGCTAAACGTTACTGGAAAATCTGCTCTGCCTTTTCTGTGTATCCTACCTTTATAAGTTCTACATTACGTTCGCGTGAGCAGCAGTGATATGGAAGACCAGAATCTACTCTACGTTAAGTCAGTCTCAGGATTCAGTTCCTGTGCTTCACTTTAGATGTATAAAGAGCTGACCAAGAAAAAAAAATAACATCAACCAATTTCTTTCCTAACTGCATTCTGGAATTGTCGATATTTCAAGTTTTGCTGATTCCTTGTGTCACCGAAGTGATTCTCCTTTGCATAGGTAACCGTAACGGAGCCAGACCTTCCCACTCTGTTTGAGATTTTGGAGCACTTTCGTCAGCCTGTCAGATGTTAATTAGTTAAAAAAAACTGTCAGACTTACCACGTAAACTGAAACAGTCCTGAACAGTACATAAGTAATGACTGTAAGGAACATACATATTTGTTTTCATTTATCTGTCAGAGAACTCTAGAGGCGTAATGAAGTATGAATTATTGTATGTTATTTGTCGACCCTACACAGTCTCACATCAACTCTCCACTCTCTCTCCCTTTCCCTCTCTCTCTCTCTCTCCCTCTCTCTCTCTCTCTCTCTCTCCATGCCTAAACAGGAAGAGGCAGAACTGATTTTAACGCAAATGTGACGGACAAATACTCTTGAGAGAAAGAGAATGAAGAGAGTGGAGACAGAGCAGAATATGCGTGTCTTAATGCACCGTCATCTTTAAAAATACTTTTACTTCATTGGTTCTGTTGCCTACCAGAATTTTGAAACTATTGCTGACCGGGTAATATTTACATTTCCAAGGCATCGACAAAACTGACGTAAGTAGTTAATAGATACGGACTATAATTGAATGCAATAACTGTATAGGTCGCGCACTGGAATAAATGAACTAACACATTCTGATCTCATCCAGTTTTGTTCTGTACAGTAGCTAGAAATAATTAGCTACTGCCGATTAGTTACTGAGCGAGTATCCTAATGAAACTCAAAACAAATTTGTAAGAACACGGGAATTTGGCATACAAAGTGGTGACAACGTGTAAAATGAAACGCATTTGATGTATTTCAGGTAGCACCAGCTTCCATTCCCCTTAGTACTGGAGGTGAGTCAAATAACTGCGCTATGGTTTATAGCGGGCCAGACACGTATTGATTCTGTGTAATAACAGGAATCAATAGTCTCTCTGATAAACGTGTACTGTCGAACGGGAACTCGTAGTCATAACCACTTTAACGTTGATTGTAGGTCCTTCTTCTTTAGAGTTTGTTTCCTGCTTTAGCACATCATTTTCTCTTTACTCATCTGAGACAGGCGTACTGATTAGGCAGAGAAGCAGTACGCGGGTACTGTTCCTGGCCAAATATCTTCTTCACATTTGCTGTGGTTTGCATTCCCTCTGCGTTTCAATGCTGAGATAATATACGTTGAAACGCTACGTGCTTTCTCGCAAAGAACCATTTCAGATGTGAGCGTATGACCTCCAACTGTTTACGACGAGTTCAATACCAATCCGGAAAAGGAAGGACACTGGTAACAGAAATACAAATGCTGCCAGCGTAACTACGCAGTGATGGTCATCTATCCAATCGCCTGCGGATCCTCCTTAGCTGATTGCAACCTTGTTTTGCGTTGTGTTCATTCTTCGCCTCCTTAAAATTTATGTTTCCCGGAAGCCAATCCCGCTAAGCTATTCGAGTAAGCGGTATGTTCACCTCAAGGTCTTTTCTACAGAACGCCAAGAAAAAGCCTTGTTGATAGGCAACACGAGTACTTGTATTGTCTGCGTGTTGCGTCGAAATATCTTGCAGGCGCGTCGCAGTCCAATCCTGATTTCTCACTTATGTTACTCGAAGTTCACTGTACTGTTGGTGTTCACTTAGGAAAGCAGGTAATATACGTGCCAAGTGTAATGAATCATTCACCATGTTTCCAGGATAAAATTACAAACCTGTGATGGTATAAGTAGATGTCTAGGTTAATAAAATACGTGAGACTACAAATACCCATACTTTGTCTTCATAATTCCCCAATGTAGTTATCACGTTTCCATTAAAGCTTATGAGGCTAATGAGTCTTATTCATCGTCGACATGGTAGATGTTTCCATGGCGGGGTGCGCTTTCTAAGAAGGACCAGCGTAACCTTAAGCGAAGAGAAGGAATGTCTGCGAATCGTGTGTACTCTGATCTATAGTCATGTTTTTATTGTTAGCCTATTGTATTTATTGGGCGTTAATTGGAAACAAGTCGCTCTTTTGAATAAATGTGTATGGGCAAATCCGTAACAACCTGACTCAGGTTGGCAGATTTTCCAGACTAACAATAGTTCATCCAGAGCACTAGTTCGACCCAGGTCTAGCGCACCTACCCAGTTCACAAGCTAGAATCCTCGCGTTACTGTATAGGAGTAGGTCACTGAACAGAGAACTTGGCTCGACCTGAAAGGAACGATCACACTACGGAGATGAAATGCAAAACGGTGGGAGGAACGTGAGGATACACAGAATAAGAGAATTATACATTACGCTTTGAAAGCCATTAGGCAGATGTTAACTGAAATGAATAAAGCAGGAAAATGGAGGAGTCTGAGGGAACATACGGTAAATTCCATTTCTGAGAGTGTAGTAGTACTACATTTTAAAAAGTAAAAAGTTGAACAATATACGAATGTACAGGGAGCAAAACAAGAAAAACATTAACGATATGCAAAAAACTGTACGTATGTAACAGTTTACATTAAATAAATTAAGCAAGTAAAATAAAAATAGTACCCGGTAAGACAACCTCAAGAGGTGTTAAACATGGAAAATACACTGCTGGCCACCGTAAATGCAACACCAAGAAGGACAAGAGGTAGCACAACAAAATTTATTTTGTAGATAACATGTTGACCAAGTATCAAATGATTACGTTTACAGACGTCTGTGACATGTGGTTCCTGCCAGAATCAGTAGCCAGAGTAGCCGCCATTGTTGGAGATCCCCGTGCCACACGTCTCGGCATTGAGTCAAAGAGACGTTGGATGTGTTCCTGGGGTACAGCAGCCCAAGCAGCTTCCACACGTTGCCAAAGATCATCTGGTGTGGCAGCTGGGGATGTAATCTGGGTCACTCGTTGAGCAACCATGGACCACATGTTTTCTATCGGCGAAAGATCCGGAGAGCGAGCCGGCCAGGGAAGCAATTCAATCTGGTTATTGACGAAGAACCTTTGGACAATGCGTGCCACGTGTGGTCGCGCATTATCCTGTTGAAATATGGCTGTGGCCGAGCCCTGAAGGTAAGGAAGGACAACTGGCTCCAGCACCTCGGATATGTAGCGCCGGCTATTTAAAGTACCGGCAATGCGTACTAGAGGCGTGCGAGAGTAATATCCAATACCGCCCCATACCATAATACCTGGTGCAAGACCAGTGTGGCGGTGCATAATGCAGCTGTCCAGCATCCTCTCTCCACGGTGTCTCCACACTCGAATCCGACCATCGTGGTGCTGCAGACAGAAGCGTGCCTCGTCAGTAAAGACAACGCCATTCCATTCTGCCGTCCACATCCGTCTGTCATCACACCATTGGCGACGGAGACGTCTGTGGTTCTGCGTCAATGGTAGACGAAGCAATGGACGTCTTGCGGACAGACCACTCTGCTGTGAACGGCGTCGAATGGTACGCGCAGACACTGGATGATGCGTTACAGACGCAATGTGCTGTGCTATGGTTCGGGATGTCATTGAGCGATCCGTCACTGCCATGCGCACAATTTGCCTATCAGCACGTGCAGTGGTGCACCGAGGTGAATGCGATCGACCACGTCGGTCGGTCGTACCCTCCTACATCCAACGGTCACATATCCGCATTACAGTTGTTTGGTTTCGTCCAACACGACTAGCGATTTCTCTGTATGATAATCCACAATCTCGGTAAGTCACTATCCTTCCTCTGACGAACTCGGATACTTGATCAAACGATGTTCGCTGTTGTCTACGAGGCATATCTGATCGTCTTGTGAAACAACCACAAGGTAAACACACGTGCCGAACGTACACTCGTAGAAATCGCCAAACCTTAAATGGCGCTATGAGGTGGCGCCACAGGCGCGCGTGATGTGCGTCTGCGCTGAAATTCTAATCAGTTGCATATCTCATCGCTGCAAACCCATGGTGTAAATTTCACTTGATTCGGATGCTTCCTTCAGGGTGTTGCATTTACGGTGGCCAGCAGTGTAAAACAAGTGCCAAATTAAAATCATTACTGTTTATCTTATTGATATTGCTTAAGATCTTCACACACTCTATAGTTACATTGATAATTCTACCTCTTCATTGGTTTGTGTATCACTCTCCATGACTTATACCTCCTGTAATAAGGATCCTTGTCAAGCACTAATTTTATTTTATTTTATTGGTTTTGTTTATTAATCTAACTGTTATGTAGGCATGCTGTTCCAGTTTTGTGTTAAAGTTATGTCCTGTTTACTCACTTTATATTTACTTATTGTTCATTTTTTTACTTTCTCATTGCATTACCACCACACTGTCAAAGACGTTATATACCGTGCATTTGTGCTTCAATCTAGATGTGTATCTTCCTTTCCAATGTCGTTTACAAACATTGTAACAGCTTCGGCGACAATAGTCTGAAGACGGACTTCTAAGCCAAAAACCGGTCAACACAATAAAATTAATGCTGTAGTACAAAAACAAACTAGCGCTTTTCATTTAGCAATAGGCAGATCATACACACACCAAAAAAACTTTTGTATCACCTCGATTCCGAGAGTTTCGGAGCCTGTGCAGAAAATTGGAATAGAGATCAACATAAACATCATTTTCGCCCTTTTTATTGCTCATAAAACCTCACATTGCATGTTTTACCATCATACAGCGAGACCTTCAGAGGTGGTGGTCCAGATTGCTGTACACACCGGTACTTCTAATACCCAGTAGCACGTCCTCTTGCATTGATGCATGCCTGTATTCGTCGTGGCATACTATCCACAAGTTCATCAAGGCAATGTTGGTCCAGATTGTCCCACTCCTCAACGGCGATTCGGCGTAGATCCCTCAGAGCGGTTGGTGGGTCACGTCATCCATAAACAGACCTTTTCAATCTATCGCAGGAATGTTCGATAGGGTTCATGTCTGGAGAACATGCTGGCCACTGTAGTCGAGCGATGTTGTTATCCTGAAGGAAGTCATTCACATGATGTGCACGATGCGGACGTGCATTGTCGTCCATGAAGACGAATGCCAATATGCTGCCGATATGTTTCCACTATCGGTCGGAGGATGTCATTCACGTATCGTGCAGCCATTACGGCGCCTTCCATGACCACCAGCGGCGTACGTCGGCCCAACATAATGCCACCCCAAAACATCAGGGAACCTCCAACTTGCTGCACTCGCTGTACAGTGTGTCTAAGTCTTTCAGCCTCCAGACACGCCTCCGACGATTGTCTGGTTGAAGGCATATGCGACACTCATCGGCGAAGAGTGGAGCCACTTTGTAGCAATTCTGGATGTATAGGTTGTCGCACTGGCCTGCTGGAATTGGCCAAGCCCGTGGGAGTGCACAATGGACATGAATGAATGCACGTGATCAGACAGGATGCTTACGTACGTGTCACCCGTCAAGAGTATCTAGACGTATCAGGGGTCCCACATCACTCCAACTACACACGCCCCCCACCATTACAGAGCCTCCACCACCTTGAGCAGTCTCCTGCTGACATGCAGGGTTAATGGATTCATGAGGTTGTCTCCAAACCCGTACACATCCATCCACTCGATACAATTTGAAACGAGACTCGTCCGACCAGGCAACATGTTTCTACTCATCAACAGTCCAGTGTCGGTGTTGACGGGCCCAGGCGAGGCGTAAAGCTTTGTGTCGTGCAGTCATAAAGGTTACACAAGTGGGCCTTCTGCTCCGAAAGTCCATATCAATTATGTTTCGTTGAATGGTTCGCGCGCTGACACTTGTTGATGGCCCAACATTGAAATCTGCAGCAATTTGCGGAAGGGTTGCACTGCTCTCAAGTTGAACGATTCTCTTCAGTAGTCGTTGGTCCTGTTCTTGCAGGTTACTTTTCCGGCCGCAGCGATGTCGGGAATTCGATGTTTTACCGGATTCTTGATATTCACGGTACACTCATGAAATGGTCGTACGGGAAAATCCTGACGTTATCGCTACCTGGGAGATTCTGTGTCTCACCGTTCGTGTGCCGACTATAACACCACGTTCAAACTCACTTAAATATTGATAACCAGCCATTGTAGCACCAGTTACCGATCTAACAACTGTGCCAGACACTTGTTGTCTTATATAGGTGATGAAGACCGCGGGGGCGTATTCTGCGCATTTACATATCTCTGTATTTGAATACGCATGCCTATACCACTTTCTTTGGAGTTTCAGTGTATTTGTTTCGTTCTAAGTACAATGTGGTACAATAGCAAACAACGAGACAATTCTGTTGTGAGGGATAACATTTGCGATGTGTTTTTTCACTATGTTGTCGCCTTAGTGAAGAGAATGCTCTTATTGCCATCGTTATCACGAATCGGATAGTCTTGCCTTTGCCGGCCTGTCTGTCCATGTTATTTTTTCGCTTCAAAATCATTTTTCTCTTTGATACCATCTCAAATGGCTTGGTTTGGGATGGCATTGTATTCTATTCGTAAAACATATTGCTGTCATCCTTGTTTTTAATCTTTTATTTTTTCATTAATGACAATGTTACAGAGTCTTCTTCCTAATGTGTTATTTCCTATGTTGCATAGAGTCGCACTTACTTTCACTAATGAACTTCATTTTACTCAGCTGAAATAGAGCGTCGATATTTTTCGTATCAAAATTTTGCTACGATGTGAAAGTGTTTACATAGCCGCAATGATCAATATTTACTTTCGTTTTCTATCTGACAAGCAATATCATCCCGAGGTATTTAAACCGTGTGTTTCATTATAGGATGAGATTATCCCGACATATTTTGAATTACTACAATGCAGTATATCTATCCTTGGCATTCAAACAACAGTGCATGAAGTTATCTAAGAGACTTGGCTCAAGACGCCAATACTCGACGGTCTGATGCAATCGCTCTTGTGCATTCTGCTAGAGAATATTGCCCTTCCGTGTGGGGAAAACAGCGCCCACACAACAAATACTGATGCGCAGCTTAATGATGCATGAAAGTTATCACTGCTCCTGTCAGGTCTACTCTCAGTGGCTGCCTGTCTTAGCTCATATTGACCTAAGGAGGAAAGCAGCTAAGATAAACTTGCTCAAAAAGATTACTTCTCATAAAAACTCTCCTTTGTATGATGTCCTACAAGATCCACCAACAACTCGTTTCAAATGACGCAGGTCACTCTGGATTTATTTAGAAAGTATCGGTTCTTGTACATGACCTCAAATGGCGACAACGCTGGAACGATCATCCACCCGACAACGCTCACCTGCTCCAAGATCCAACAAAGAATGTGGAGGGATTCGAAAGACCATGCCAGATCTGGTCGAGGCTGAGTCGCTCTGGGACTGGCCACGGAAGATGTGGTTACACCATGAAGAAGCGGAGATTCTGTCCATCTGCTGACTGCGACTGCGGGCAAACGATACATCACATTGTTAAGGAGTGCCTGCCTCGAGCATCTGACGGTAGTCTGAGGACTTTACACTAAGTGACTCAAATTGCTCTTCACTGGCTGTCACATTTTGACATTACCATTTGATTGTAGGTACTTCTGTGTACTTGTAAAACCATACGACAAATAAAAAGTAAAATCGATGTTGAATGATCTGAAGCGTACAATGTCTGCGCTTTGGTTTTCACTGTAGGCATTTTGAAGTAGAAACAGTTATTGCGATCTTACTTTGCATTTCGATAGCTGTACGCAGGTGAAACTTCCTGGCGTACTACTCGTAAAACTGTGTTCCGGGTCAAAACCCAGAGCCCTGGCTTACGGGTGCGATGATCTATCCAAACCACTCACCTCTTCGATTTCGCCATTAGCTCTCTTTCATTTTCTAAATTCACGCAGCTGTACTGACACTCTTGAAAGAAAGGATATCGCAGAGAGTATGAAGACGAATCCGGGTAGAAGTGAAGCTAGTGATAGGAGCCTGGCAAAAATATTGTCTTCGAAAATTAAGGTCCAGTTTCGAGTCCTTGTCCGCCACACAGTGTTCCACAACAGTGGATAAGCCGCTGTAAGAGTGAAGGATGTGTCTAAGTTTTTCGACTGGAGCCCAGTATGGCTTGAAGTCGGAGAAGAATAGAGTGTTGAGTGACATACCTTGGTTCAGCTCTGTACTTTTAGGTTCTGGTCTGTGAAATTTCTTAATTAAATCACCTGAATACAAACTAAGCAAAGAAAGGAAGCCTTCAGACCGTAGCAATATATAGAAGGGCTATACTAGGGAAACAGACTCGAAGGCAAGATTGTAGAAAAAGAAAAGGAGGTAGGTGAAGATGAGATGAGAGGTGTGATACCGCGAGAAGAATTTAACAGAGCACTGAAAGACCTAATTCGAAAAACGGCTGTTCTGAAATGGTGTAACTTTATACGGAACTGAAACGTAAGCACTTACTAGAACTGAGAAAATGAGAAATCTGTGGCACAGCTTGACTAAAAGAGAAAATCGATTGACAGGACACATTCTGAGGCATCAAGGAATCGTCAGTTTGTTGATGGCTGAAAGTGTGTGTGTCTATGTGTGTGTATGCGTGTGTGTGTGTCTGGAGGGGGTAAAAATTTTAAAGGGAGACCAAGTCTGCAATAGTCATATGGAGATGAAGAGTCTTTCACAGGAAAGATTAGCGTGGAGAGGCGCGCAAAACCAGACTTCACACTGAAGACCACACACTAACAAAACTACAAACTGAATACAGCAGATGACAACTTCGTCTGTACTTTATAAGTTCTCTTACATTAAATTATCAGTGTTCCTGAACAGCTCTTCGAGACATATCTCAGATATTTTGACTTTGGTATCTTTCTTAATATTATGCGGCGTTTGAATATGATTGCCTATAAAAAGATTTTGTATAGTTTGTGGACATTATCTGTGATTCCAACAGCCGGCAGGGATGGCAGAGGGGTTCTAGGCGCTAAAGTCTGGAACCGCGCGACCGCTACGGTGGCAGGTTCGTATCCTGCCTCGGGCATGGATCTGTGTGATGTCCTTAGGTTAGTTAGGTTCAAGTAGTTCTAAGTTCTAGTGGACTGATCACCTCTGAAGTGAAGTCCCACAGTGCTCAGAGCCATTTGAACCATTTTGAACCGTTTGATTCCAGCCCCACAGGGGACGCACCCAACGATGCCATAAGACCATACTTTTATTTTGTCGCTTTTCATAATAAGTATTTTTTATCTGTGTCTAATTTATAGTTGTTATAGTGGAATTACATACACAGCTGAAGAATCAATGTATTGCTTTAAGCCAGATAACCATCCGTTCGGTCAGATGAGCGCCTTCATTTTCGGCCACATACACACTAATAAGCGAGAATATTATGACAACCTACCTAATAGCTGGTATATCAACCTGTGGCACGCATAAAAGCGGTGACGCGTCATGGCATTGAAGCAGTGAGACCTTGGTAGGTCGCTGGAAGGAGTTGACAACACATCTGCACACACAGGTCACTTGATTCCCGTAAATTCCGGGGAGGGAGCATTGAGCTCTGACACCACGTTCAATCATATGCCAAATGTGTTCGATCGGTTTCAGATCTGGCGAGCTGAGAAGGGGAGAGAGAGGCGACAGCACATTAATTGGAACTCGCCACTGTGTTCCGCAAACCACTCCCATCAGAATCCTGGCCTTCTACATCTACATCTACATACATACTCCGCAATCCACCATACGGTGCGTGGTGGAGGGTACTTCGTACCACAACTAGCATCTCCTCTCCCTGTTCCACTCCCAAACAGAACGAGGGAAAAATGACTGCCTATATGCCTCTGTACGAGTCCTAATCTCTCTTATCCTATCTTTCCGCGAAATGTAAGTTGGCGGCAGTAAAATTGTACTGCAGTCAGCCTCAAATGCTGGTTCTCTAAATTTCCTCAGTAGCGATTCACGAAAAGAACGCCTCCTTTCCTCTAGAGACTCCCACCCGAGTTCCTGAAGCATTTCCGTAACACTCGCGTGATGATCAATCCTACCATTAACAAATCTAGCAGCCCGCCTGTGAATTGCTTCTATGTCCTCCCTCAATCGGACCTGATAGGGATCCCAAACGCTCGAGCAGTACTCAAGAATAGGTCGTATTAGTGTTTTATAAGCGGTCTCCTGTACAGATGAACCACATCTTCTCAAAATTCTACCAATGAACCGAAGACGGCTATCCGCCTTCCCCACAACTGCCATTACATGCTTGTTCCACTTCATATCGCTCTGCAATGTTACGCCCAAATATTTAATCGACGTGACTCTGTAAAGCGCTACACTACTAATGGAGTATCCAAACATTACAGGATTCTTTTTGCTATTCATCTGCATTAATTTACATTTATCTACACTCCTGGAAATTGAAATAAGAACACCGTGAATTCATTGTCCCAGGAAGGGGAAACTTTATTGACACATTCCTGGGGTCAGATACATCACATGATCACACTGACAGAACCACAGGCACATAGACACAGGCAACAGAGCACGCACAATGTCGGCACTAGTGCAGTGTATATCCACCTTCCGCAGCAATGCAGGCTGCTATTCTCCCTTGGAGACGATCGTAGAGATGCTGGATGTAGTCCTGTGGAACGGCTTGCCATGCCATTTCCACCTGGCGCCTCAGTTGGACCAGCGTTCGTGCTGGACGTGCAGACCGCGTGAGACGACGCTTCATCCAGTCCCAAACATGCTCAATGGGTGACAGATCCGGAGATCTTGCTGGCCAGGGTAGTTGACTTACACCTTCTAGAGCACGTTGGGTAGCACGGGATACATGCGGACGTGCATTGTCCTGTTGGAACAGCAAGTTCCCTTGCCGGTCTAGGAATGGTAGAACGATGGGTTCGATGACGGTTTGGATGTACCGTGCACTATTCAGTGTCCCCTCGACGATCACCAGTGGTGTACGGCCAGTGTAGGAGATCGCTCCCCACACCATGATGCCGGGTGTTGGCCCTGTGTGCCTCGGTCGTATGCAGTCCTGATTGTGGCGCTCACCTGCACGGCGCCAAACACGCATACGACCATCATTGGCACCAAGGCAGAAGCGACTCTCATCGCTGAAGACGACACGTCTCCATTCGTCCCTCCATTCACGCCTGTCGCGACACCACTGGAGGCGGGCTGCACGATGGTGGGGCGTGAGCGGAAGACGGCCTAACGGTGTGCGGGACCGTAGCCCAGCTTCATGGAGACGGTTGCGAATGGTTCTCGCCGATACCCCAGGAGCAACAGTGTCCCTAATTTGCTGGGAAGTGGCGGTGCGGTCCCCTACGGCACTGCGTAGGATCCTACGGTCTTGGCGTGCATCCGTGCGTCGCTGCGGTCCGGTCCCAGGTCGACGGGCACGTGCACCTTCCGCCGACCACTGGCGACAACATCGATGTACTGTGGAGACCTCACGCCCCACGTGTTGAGCAATTCGGCGGTACGTCCACCCGGCCTCCCGCATGCCCACTATTCGCCCTCGCTCAAAGTCCGTCAACTGCACATACGGTTCACGTCCACGCTGTCGCGGCATGCTACCAGTGTTAAAGACTGCGATGGAGCTCCGTATGCCACGGCAAACTGGCTGACACTGACGGCGGCGGTGCACAAATGCTGCGCAGCTAGCGCCATTCGACGGCCAACACCGCGGTTCCTGGTGTGTCCGCTGTGCCGTGCGTGTGATCATTGCTTGTACAGCCCTCTCGCAGTGTCCGGAGCAAGTATGGTGGGTCTGACACACCGGTGTCAATGTGTTCTTTTTTCCATTTCCAGGAGTGTATATTTAGAGTTAGCTGCTATTCTTTACACCAATAACAAATCCTGTACAAGCCATCTTGTATCCTCCTACAGTAACTCAACGACGACACCTTCCCGTACACCACAGCATCATCAGCAAACAGCCGCGCATTGCTATCCACCCTATCCAAAAGATCATTTATGTAGATAGAAAACAACAGCGGACCTGCCACACTTCCCTGGTGCACTCCAGATGATACCCTCACCTCCAATGAGTGTGACATGACACATTGTCTTGTTGAATAATACAACTTCCTTCAGGAAACATGTTTGCCATGAAGGGGTGTACGTGGTCTACAACCAGTGTACGATACTCCTTGGCCGTCGTGGTGCCTTGCACGAGCTCCACTGGACCCATGGATGCCCAGATGAATGCTCCCCAGAGCATAATTGAGCCGCTGCCAGCTGGTCCCCGCCCTGCAGTAAAGGTGTCAAGAAGCTATTTCTCTGAAAGACGACGGATTCCCACCCTTCCATCGGCATGATGAAGGAGGTATCGGGATTCATGAGATCATGCAAGCTCTACCACTGTGCCAACGTCCAGTGCCGATGATCACGTGCCCATTTTAATAGTAGTTGCCGATGTGTAGTGTTAACATTGGCACGTGCCTCGGTCGTCGTCTGCTGAGGCTCACCGTTAGGAATATTTGGTGCACTGCGTGTTCAGACACACTTGTACTCTGTCCAGCATTAAAATCTCATGTTAGTTTCGCCACAGTTCGCCGCCTGTCCTGTTTTACTAGTGTGCCTCGCCTACGACGTCCGACATCTGTTATAAGGGGTGGCCGCCCGACACCACGACGTCTGCCACGTCGTTTCATCTTGGTTTCACCACGTGTTGAAGACACTCTCAACAGCACTCCTCTAACACCCGACAAGTCGTGCAGTTTCCGAAATGCTCGTGCCAAGACTCCGGGCAATCACAATCTGCCCTCGTCCAAACTCAGATTGCTCGCCCTCTCCATTCTACGCAGGGACAGCACACACACCGATACTACATGCACTGTGTGTTTGTCTGAGTAACAGCCATTCCTAGGCGGGTGATGCTGATATCGCCTAGACAGGTCTATACAGGGTGAAAAGTATTTAAACCGACAAACTCTGTAAGGTTGTAGGGGACATCAAAACAAATATTTTTCCCTAATGTCATTTTTTCCTATGAGGATTATTTAAACCGGTGGAGGCTGTATTACGCTCTTCAGTTGTTAGAGGCCGTATTACGATTTTCAGTTGTTAGAGGGCGTATTACGCTCTTCAGTTGTAAGCAACTGCCGTCCACCAGTGTAGTAGTGCATTGTCTCTGTTTACTAATGGAGCGATACACCTGGAGTGACTATACTGATATGGTTGGTGCGTACTACGTAGCACACCACAACCGACGAGCTGCACAGCGGGTTTATCAACAACAATATCCTAATCGCCGTATCCCGTATCATACGACCTTTGCTGCCGTGTACCAACGTCTGCGTGAGACCGGGTCATTTAGCAGATTACCTGGACAGGGACGCAGTCGCACGGTAAGAATGCTGCAATTTGAGGAAGCTGTCCTGCAGCATGTGGAGCGGGATCCTTCAATCAGCACTCGCGCAATTGCACGTAACATGGGGACGAATCAGACGAATTTATGAACAGTCCTTCGAGAGCAATTGTTACGTCCATTTCACTTACAGCGTGTCCACAACCTGGAACCAGCTGATTATCCACCCAGAGCACAGTTTTCGCAGTGGTACCTGGAATAATGTGAAATGCATCCTACATTTCCATCCTCTGTGTTGTTTACCGATGAAGCAACGTTCGGGCGTGATGGAGTCTTCAACATGCACAATTCGCATGTTTGGAGTGAGGATAACCCACATGCCACAGTTACTAGCGCTCATCAAGTGCAGTTCTTCGTTAATGTGTGGGTCGGTGTTGTTGGGGACTGTTTAATTGGGCCGTATCTCCTACTTAGGCCATCAAATGGCTGGCGCTATTACAATTTTCTCGCCAGAGCATTGCCAGAATTGCTGGAAGACATCCCGCCCCCTACAAGACAACGCATGTGGTTCCAGCATGACGGGGCGCCGGCACATTTCAGTCGTCGTGCGCGTCGATTCCTGGACCGACGGTTCCCAGAAACGTGGATTGGCAGAGGTGGTCCTGTACCATGGTCTGCTCGATCCCCAGATATGTCCCCTCTGGACTTTTACGTGTGGAGAGAGATGCGCAACCTTGTTTAGCAACTCCTGTTGTATCAGAAGAGGATCTGGTTGCCCGGATAGTAGCAGCAGCAGGAACAATTCGGGATACTCCTAGGGTTTTTGCCCGTGTCAGACAGAACATGATCCGACGGTGTAACCTTTGTTTACGTGCCAATGGAGGCATTTTTTTAAATCTACTGTAATTGAAATTGGGTTGTGTTAATGTGATGTATTTTGGTCATAAAACAATGGAAAAGTGTTTGTTGGTTTAGTTAATTTGCCGCCAGAGAAATCTTCCTCTGCTGGTTTAAATACTGTTCATAGGAAAAAATGACAGAAGGGAAAAATATTTGTTTTGATGTCCCCTACAACCTCCCAGAGTTTGTCGGTTTAAATACTTTTCACCCTGTGTAGATACCATGTCGCTGGTCATAATGTTCTAGCTGATCAGAGTACGACCGCCATATGGGTTCCGCTAAGTGTAACAGAAAGCGAATGTGACGCTGGGCGGAGTGTCATCGTTGGTGAAGACTCAATTAGCGCGGACTTTGCGCGCAGCTCAGCTGTGACAAGCGGAGCGACGGCCTAACCCACATTTCGTCCCAGGGGCGCTGAACTCCGCCTTCCGAAATAGACGCACCCGTTTGTGCAACAGCGCTATGCACTGCAGCTTCCCGCTGTTAGCTTAACCCAAAATGCGGACGCGGGATTGCGAGGTGCATGCACTCACGGTGTACGATGCTCAGCTGCGTTAACTTACAGTAATTTGTTTTTAGATTTCACTGAGACGTAACGCAGTCATTCTCTTTGCAGCAGAGTAAATCGTTTGTTAAGCCAAACTTATGTGTGTTTCTTACAGTGTAAGTAGTATCATCTGACGCAATACCTCACTGAAACCTATGGTTTCTTCCTTGCCTGCGTCAAGAGAACCAAAGGAAAAAAAGTCTGTTTTCAGTAACCCAGTGTCGTTGCGAAATTATATCCCCACAACCTAACTGTTAATACACACTGCACATTTCCTTACATAAGTTATCCCGTATTTGCAGATCAGCAGAGAAGCAGCAATAAACAAAGGAAATAATGCTTTCAGATAACATAGGCCCGGAATACAAACTCAAAGGAAAGATTTCTCGACCTGCCATTGAGATTGCTTTGATATTATGTAAATGCCGTGCATAACGTAATCTGTGAAACTCTTTTGTTCATAACACTTTTCAAGGATATAAATGTAAAACACAGCATTCTGATTATTCTACGGTATTAATTTATTTAGTTAACTGTTTTTCGAGTTACAAGCCAGTCATGAATGAAGCTGACTATCGTCATCAAAAAGGACACAGTACTGGTCAACAACATTTAGAAAGATACACATGGAGAGTGAGGTTCAAATACAGGGTAAATCTCATCTTTGATAAGGCATTAATAGCATAATTGGAAACGTTAAAGCTAAGCAAATGAGAAATCCAGAGAACACAAACCAAAAAAATGTTAAAGGTAAACATCGAAACATCAATGTTAGGAGTCTGTGTGGTTATAGGCTCTTAGGTGGTTTCACGACATGTACCTCTTCTCTTTTATTGAGTATAGTTGTTGCTCATGTCATTCTCCTGATCCACAAACACAAACTCATTTCTTTCAGTGTCTAGTGCTAATAGTTTCTGGTTTGTTCTCTTCAGATTCATTTACAGTTTGCATGTAACATTTTCAATTGCATTACTGTTGCATTGTCGAAGATGACATTTACCCTCTGTTTGTGCCTCACTGTCCGTGTGTACTATCTCTTTCAGTGTTGCTTAGCAGTATTCCATCCTCTATGATGACGACAGATATTTATAGTCTGATGATGGTTTTGTGGTCGAAAACCGGTTGACCACATAAATTAATACTATAGAACACCTATAATTTTGTGCTTTCGATTCATAATTATGCAATTGTTCTACCAAGCAGTGACGGAACAATCAATTACCTTTCTACGGTAATTATGTTCCTTGCCTATGGATAAACTTAAGTACATGTTATTGTGCTTCAAATTCCTTCACTTCGTCTACTTCTCGGACCCCAGTTTTGATTTTGAGTTTATCACTAATCCCATTTTGCTACTTCTCATTGCATTCGTCTTTGTATCATTACTCTCAGTCCACAGAGCGTGCTGTGTAGGCTGTTGGTTGCATTTGGCAGGGCTCGGAATTCTTCCTGACTTTCACTGATAACAGCAGTGCCATAACGAATCTTATTGTTGACATCCTTTCATCGTGTATTTTAATCCCACAAGCAAAACCTTTTTTGTTGTTTCTGTCATTGATTCTTAGTTTTATAGACTAGACATCTATCGTAGACTATCAGAAGTAAAAATAGATTCCGGTGGATTTCCCTGTAGCTTTGGTCAGTTAATATCATAATCACGTTACCTGTACGTTAGGTGTGTTGCATACCTTTCGGACGTTACCTCATTTTGATTCTTTGTTTGCGTATTCGATCAGTGTTTTACCAGAATCACCTAGTAACAGGAAGCAGTGAACCATCTAGATAAATGAGTGAGGATATACAAAGAGCCACGAAACCTACACGGTTACATAGTTATCCTCCTGTCTGTTACTTAAAAATAAACGGTATTTATTGCAAAATTAAACAGTTAATATTTAATTCAGGTTTTTTTCTAAAACTGATGATTTGTAACGTGAAACAGAGGGCTGTTGTAGTAAAACTAAAAACATAAAACAATACAGCGCTACAAAACGCTACTCGGAAAAAGGTTAAATTTCTTAAAAAGGCCAATAAATTAAGAAACATCGCTTTAATACTTCCCCTAACGGACATAAAGCATGTTTCTGTTACCGCTAAACAACTTTCGCTCGAACCAATTATAACAGGAATTCTTGCCTTTGATCATGATGAAGAATGTTCTGTTGAGTGCAATAAACAACAATAATAATATAGTTTTAGTTATTTTTGGGCGTGTAAACTGTACTCGCAGAGACGTGATTGCTGTGGCTACATAAAATCGCAGAAGTTACGCGATCAACTACTTTTGATTACTTATAAAATGCAGTTTATATTTTGTAAAGAAATAAAATAGACAACGCACTAACACTGAACGATGTGCGGTTCTAGTTTCGTGCGAAACAAACGAACAGATAAACAAAAACAAAGAGAAGTCGTCGGCCCCACCTTTCTCTCTCACATGTTCATTTATTTTACTTTCCTTGCCAATACTACCGGTAATTCTACCATTTACTACGTCATTTATGTATTGTACCAAAACGACCAAACCGTACTTTTGATAGAGCGCAACTCTGGTTAAGGCTACCATTCAACTGATAACCACTGTTCTTCATTTCGGTTACGGTTGTGTGTTACCTATAACGTTAGTGGTTCCTTTCCACGTTTCGATAATATTGTAGCCGTCAGATTAGACTTAGAGATCGCTGTTATGTACGTTATTTAACAAAGAAATTTAAATAATATTAACTGTCTTAAGCATCAGTGTGTGTCGTCCGCAGTTCGGTACGAAAGAGAACCGCGTGCGTGGGCTACAGCAGTGAGAACCACGCAAAGTATACCCATATCTGCTTTCGCGCCAGATACCTGATACTTCCTTTCTTCGCACCTCGCGTGTCACTTACGCGAAGAAGCCGCGAGGCGGAGTGTAACGCCGTTGGCCGTTGTGAGTCGAAAGCGAGCAGCTCGGCGATCAACTTTGATGGCTGCGCACGGCGCTCTTCAGTGACGTCTGATTCGCAGACGCGAACTAGGTCACGCCGACTTCCTGCTTCTCATGTGAGCTCTGCCCACCGCGCCACGCTCCTAGCTGCACCACCTGCATATGTCGCGTATCGCTTCCTACATTCGCAAACATAAACTGTTTGCAGTAGTTAAAACACTAACGTCTGTGAAAAATTGATTACCGAGGAACAATGGCTGCAATAAATCCTGTCTGACACAGTAATGTCGATTATCTACGCGTAACTTTTCAAAGTCTAGCTTTCATTATAACTTCATTCTTCGAGAGCTGCAAGATCACCAATGATATCTGTACACATACCAGCTTCATAAGTCAAATTCTCGTCCGGTACCAGTGATTTACGTTGTCCGTGATTCTCTTGAGTAGCTTCAGACTAATGCTGAGGTGGCTTTCTCTCCGTAACACCCTCATAACATCTAGTGACGTATCTGTCCAGTGAACGTCACATCATAGCGTAATCAGTCACAACTAGCCGAATTTCATCTATACTCGCACCCTTGCGGTCACCATCCTCATTATTTGAATCCTGAGTCTTGGCTGTTCGGCATTACATAAGTTAACGAAGTTGTCGATTTTGCACTGCTTGCGGCGCCGAAAGCGAGCTTGCTGGCCTGAGACGAGTGCCAATCCAGACTTCCCTCGCGTACGATCACCTATCCAAGGCCGCAACATGCACTTAACAGCAGTGAAAGTGCGCCGCTGCACTGACTTGTCCCGTGAAACCTCTCTTTGATACAACTTGTTCTCATTGCATCGCGAAATGTATCTCCGCATCACGTTCAGCTCCCGTTTTCTCGAGCACTGAATTTCAAAAAAGTATTTACTTTGAACTGCTGGCATATTTCTCATCTGTGACTTTGATGTCAGTAGTATGATGTTAACAAGGCCTGGATCTGTGGCTCGGAGCAGTAATTTAGGATTCATCTACCTGCTACGCTCATTGCACCTTATTACCGATGGAATACTACTGATTTATATATACGAGTAATGCCGCCACATGCCTTTTTTATTTTCATCTTCTCTATTTTTGAAGTATTGCTTGTGATTTAACTTCCGAAGTAGCACAAGTCTTTCACTTTTACTGAAGGAATCCTACCTGATTTTTCAAAATTCTGTATATTTCAATAAACTCTTGTATTATGAATTTTTTTTATGTTCGTAAAAGCAGGTTATCATCAACTAAACCCTTATGCCTAGTATCATAAAAGAGATCATAATCACTGAATCTTGTATTCTCCTGAACTCAACACTTAACTGTTTGAAAAATTAGATTATCTCATTTACTTCCTAACATTCGTTTCATATAAGTCCTATATAAAACAAGTAATCGTTACTATGTCATTTTCAACCTCTATTTTCATAGAATGCATTCGTGAACGTTTTACTTCCAATATAGGGTGTTCCCGTAAGAGTGTGCAAAAATGCAATAAGACATAGAGAATGCTCCACTGAACAATTTGAGATAGGGAACCTGGGGTCAGAAAAGCCAGCTTAAACAGATACGGAAGTAAACTTACCTACCGCTTTGTCTAACATTACTGTTTTCCAGCTTATTTACAACTAACATCCGTATATGTTTCCACATATTGTGCTGTTTATTTACATGTAATTCTTTATTTCCTGCAAGGAAACAAGAAGGACGAGCCTGATTAGCAGGAAGGCGTGATGCAGGTTTTGTGTTCTTTACTTGTCCATAAGGTGCCTCTGTCGTATAGTATTCACATTGTCCCATGACAGAAGGTGCTATGAGTCAACGTGAGACCCATTCATTACTCAGTGCTATTCAGAGACGTACAGTACAATACGATGGAGCAGTACCGGTACAGTATTTCCTGGTCGCTGGATTATACCACGGCCTGCGAGAGCACCTGACCTGAATCCTCTTGATTATTTCCTATTGGGATATATAAAGTCACTTATGTACGAGACCCCAGTGGATACGGAGACGGAATTAGTTGCCAGAATTGTAGCTGCCTGTGATGTGATTCGAAACACACCAGGGATATTTGTCAGGGTGCGTCAGAATCTTGTTCGCCGATGTCATGCTTGCATTGAGGTTGATAGCCGTCAGTTTCAGCATATTTTGTAAGATACAGTACAAATGGTGCGTTCATTGTGTCAATAATGGTATTTTCAGTTAACTAATGTAAACAAAAAATACACACAAAGATGATTTTATTCCTGTTATCCCCTTAAGCTGGCTTCTCTGACCCCAGGTTGCCTACCTCAAATTGTTCAGTGAGGCGTCCTCTATGTCCTGTTAAATTCTTGCACGATCTTACAGAAACACCCTGTATATACCTTATACAATGAATTACGGCAATGATCCTTCCATAGTTTGCTTAAGAGATAGATTAGGTCTCTCTGGTAGTCGCAAAAAGCTGAGTACCCTCTGCACGGCAATTTTCGGAGGACGATGTAAAATATTACAGGGCGGGGCAAATAAAAGTGGCCCAGAGAACAGAGTTCCAGGGTAAAAAGAAGCACATAAAAGGAAGGGACATACAGTACTAACCTCACTGTAGCAGATTTTGAAAGGCCCAACGGTACCGGCCGGCCGCCATGTCAGCCTCAGCCGACAGGCGTCACTGCATGCGGATATGGAGAGGCAAGTGGTCAGCACACCACTCTCCCGGCCGTATGTCAGTTTAGGAGACCGGAGCCGCTACTCCTCAATCAAGTAGCTCCTCTGTTTGTCTCACGAGGGCTGGGTGCAGCCCGCGTGCCAACAGCGCTCGTCAGACTGGATGGTCACCCATCCAAGTGCTAGCCCAGCCCGACAGCGCTTAACTTCGGTGATCTGATGGGAACCGGTGTTACCACTGCCGCAAGGCCTTTGGCAGATGAGGATTTTAGGTTGGGGCATAGTTTGTGAAGGTGGTGTTGCTTGCAGTGAGGACAGTTTGGTGGGCTCTTGCAGTTTTCGGTTAGGTTTGAAATGGTTCATATGGCTCTAAGCACTATGGGACTTAACATCGGAGGTCATCAGTCGCCTAGACTTAGAACTACTTATACCTAACTAACCTGAGGACATCACACACATCCATGCCCGAGGCAGGATTCGAACGTGCGACCGTAGCAGCTGCGTGGTTCCGGACTGAAGCCCCTAGAACCGCTCAGCCACAGCAGCCGGCTCGGTTAGGTGGTTATTATGTTGGAGGCGTCGTTGACAACGGTACACTTGCGTAGTTGTTCGAGACGTTTCTACAGAATGCTTACTGTGGTAAATGAAGGCCTCATTTTTTTTATGAGTTTGTCTGTGGTGTCGTGTGATTATGAGGCTACTTTTACTAAGAATCGAGGCCCTTTACCATTCAGAATGCGTAGTGCCTTGCGCTCGTCGATTTCTGATTGAGAGGTCAATTCACTTTCCACTTCTTCGTCTGTGTACTCTGGCTTACCCTTACTGATTAATACCGCAAACTCTAGTGTCGGTGTGGAGGTTGTGGTTCTTTTGATGAAAGGTTTCAAGTGGCTCTGAGCACTATGGGACTTAACATCTGAGGTAATCAGTCCCCTAGAACTTAGAACTACTTAAACCTAACTAACCTAAAGACATCACACACATCCATGCCTGAGGCAGGACTTGAACCTGCGACCGTAGTGGTAACGCGGTTCCATACTGAAGCCCCTAGAACCGCTCGGTCACAACGGCCGGCTGGGAATGTGAGTCGTTCAATTTAGCGGTTATGGAGTATCGCTTGGGGATGAGTTGCTAGATGTGGATTGATGGTATATATCGCTGAATATAATTGAGGAGTGTCTTGGGGTTTAGAAATACGGGTTCACATCTGCTTAACAAAAAGGAAGAGGATCGTACTGTGTTTTGTCGTTCTGAAGTAACTTCGACTTGCATGCCGTCAGTGTCTGATAGAGTTAAGTGAGTGCTTTTGGTTTCACCCTCATGCCCAGTTGTTCTGAGCTGCATGTTGATTTTTGTAATAGGCTTGAGAAGTGTTTGGAACGGAGGTTGTGCGATGACTGGGGGTGATAATGTTTTCCTGCGCGTAGCAGTACGAGCGTCGTAGTTGGTGTTGTGACTGGCGGCGTTGTGGCTGCTTCTCGTGATAGCGTGACTGCCGCCGTCGCTGGCGATGTTGCGGATGGTTCTGCGATGTCTGGCGATGATGTTGCTGTTCCTGGGGACCGTTGATGGTGCATGAGTGTTGTGAAAAGCCCTGCGAACATCCGACAGTTAGTCGTTGCCCATCTTGCTGTCCGGGTAGCTGGTGGTGTCGTGTGGATTGCGGCTGTTGTTTCTGTTGCAGCAGGTTCGGGTGATGTCCTCATTAAGATGGGTTGGTCGTCTTAGCTCGATCAGGCGATGAAGGTAGCAGGAGAAGCTGACCATTTGGCGTCGGTGTGAAGGTGGCTGGCGATGAATATAGTAGCGACGGCGACAGTCCGAAGCGATGATAGAGCGGTTTTAACTAACAGATTTCGAATATAGAAGAATACTTTCCAACGCTTCTGTTACTGAGAGTTAAGGAACTCCAACCGTTGCTGCGGAGATTATTAGTGCATGTCGCTAACTTTATTCCAAAAACTGGCGCCGAGTCGCATGCGCATAGGTTGCAGCCATTTGAGAGCCCTCTGTCACGTTTAGCGCCATCTTCGAATATCGCTCTAGCTGTGCGCGCAGGCACATGCCGGATTGTGATACTACACGCAGGCCCTCTGTTGGAGTGCGCTCCCGCAGAGTTGAAATTCAGGTGTCAAATTAATGAAATTAAATGTAGCTAGACGTTTCATTAGGGATAAAATTTTTCCTTTCTGGTGATATTAAAGAAACACGCCTCATCCAGTTGAAATCCCCAATCACGAGTAATAAGATCTTCCGCCAATCTTATTTCCACATATTCCTTAATAGCTAAATCCCAGAAGGGTCCCGTCGTGGCCGCGATTTCCATGACAGAGTAATCCATAGAGGGTCCTATGGAAGATACGATGCTTCGCAATGGCTCACATATTGGGTTGCGAAAGGCTGTGCATGTGGTGTGACCAATGTAGGCTTTGCCACACTGCCATGGTACCCTGTAGACTCTAGCCTTCTGCAATCTCAGATCATCCTTCACCGAACAGAGGAGAAAACAGAACTTTGTAGGTTGCCAGAAGATATCTTTAGCGTAATGTTTCCTTAGGATTCTGACCAATCTTTACGAAATGTTGTTGATATATGGGAGGAACGTTCCGGATTTGCGCAGTTCCTTCTCCTCTTGATCTTGAGTGGTCACGTTTCTTCCTCCTGAAAGCTGAGCTGGTCTGATATGGAGAATATCCAATATCTTTGAACACAGATTTGCAAGGCCTTCTATATCAAACACATGTGTCCTGTGTACCAACGTTCGAAGGACGTCCAAAGTTTGTGAAGGGTGGTGACAGTTAGACGCCTGAAAATACAGGCCCGTATGTTTGTGCGTACCACAATAACCTATCTGTTTTCCAACCTACCAGGACTTCAGTAAACGGCAAACATCCTCCACTGTCATCGTAAATTCTATGTTTTCATGGAATGAATTCAGTTTCTTCAAAAATCGTAACAGTTCTTATTCACCAAGGGCCCCACAACAAAAGTATCATCCACATATGTCCAGGAGACTTCTTCCGAATAGAGTGCCCTCTCCACTCCTCAGAGCTTTCCATAGAAAAGTTTGCCATCAGAAGGAAGTAAGGTATAGCCATAGCAACGTCATCAATTTGATCAAAATATTCTCTGTTGAAGGAAAACTGGGTTGAGGAAAGGCATAATGAAATAGGGCTGTTATGTCGACTTTGAACTTGCAGCCAATGAGTGACAATGACTCCACGAGAGAAACCCTAGTGAAGAATAAGACGGCACCGCAATTTACTAATAAGTGCGATTCATTACGTTTTAGTGACTTCAGTCTATAAATAAAACCACCAGAGTTGCGAATATGATGCGAGCACTTCTTCACAAAAGGTCTCGTACGTATAAGATATTTACCCATCGTTCTAGAAGGGGGCTCAGATTCCACTGGATTACTCACATATTGTTACCCAGTGTCACGTGATACATAATACTATACATTTTGAGCATAGGAATATTACTTCATAATCAATGTATCCGCATTAAATCGGCTTTTATTTTGTCGTTTTATTCAACGAGCAAACGACCTTTGGTCTCACGCAAAGTGAAGTAAACAGTATACATTTTAATGTATTTTACATGAACGTTCAGATTGTTATTGTGAAATTGTAAATCAGGCTAACCTGATGATAATGTATACCTGTTTTTATAAGGTACACAATATTTTTTTTTTGTTAAACGTGTACGAAATTATGAACGCTATTAACGATTTTTCTTTCCTTTCTCAGGTACGTAACTCTTCACCAAAGTGCCGTTGTAACTGACTGACCGGTGGTGAGTACACAGAATTTTCTGACAAATATGCAGGCAGCGGATGACAACTGTCCTCGACATATTAAATAAGTATTGTTGTAGTTCAGGAAGGGGTCTCACGGTGCTTTATTATGACGGGTCATGACCCATTGTGGCCATTATGAATCGGGGAAGATACACATTGCTTGAGAAAGTATTTAAAGAGTAATCTTTAGTTCACATAGGACTTCATGACCCTAGAAACAAGGCGAAAATTTCAAAAGATAAAGTCAGACTTCACTGAATCAATCACATAATAACTGATAGTTTCACCTCAAAGAAACCGAGCGAGGTGGCGCAGTGGTAGCGCACTGGACTCGCATTCGGGAGGACGACGGTTCAATCCCGCGTCCGGCCATCCTGATTTAGGTTTTCCGTGATTTCCCTAAATCGCTCCAGGCAAATGCTGGGATGGTTCCTTTGAAAGGGCACGGCCGACTTCCTTCCCCATCCTTCCCTAATCCGATGAGACCGATGACCTCGCTGTTTGGTCTCTTCCCACAAACAACAACAACAACCTCAAAGAATGAAGAAAAAATTGGGTTTGTACCGGGTATATCGGTATTAAAACCAATAATAACTATTTGTAGAATATCCATAATAGCATGTTTTATGCTCTGTAATATCAGCGTTATCAAGATAGTTAATAGTTTATGTATATGTTTAATAACTGTAAAATGGTATAAGCTTAACGGCATGTATCTTCCTATACGTTCAAAAATACATTTTCTTTGTATTTCTTCATATCTAAAGGCGGACAGATGGAGCACACTTATGTGAAATAAATCACTAACAATCAACTCAAAGATGTGTTTATGTACTAAGATTTCCACACAGCGGGGGCATACACATTAGATGATTGCTTTTAATGGCTGTTTGTTAAATAACTCACATGCGTCAGAGTAGTAACTAAATAAGTCGTAGAGATACTCGTATTTGCGGGAAACATCGACGAGAACGTTAACTGGTAAACACGTATAATAACAAATCCAGACTATTTTAAGGTGTCTCCAGTCCCAGTTTACGATGTACATAATATAGTCCTTTGGTATGCTGGGCCTCTTTTCTCGGACAATTCAGCGCTTAAACAGTAATTTTTTGTTGCAGAGACGTTGCACTTCGTGCACTGGTCCTCTTTAAGCAGTTGAGGAGAAGAAAATTAACTTCACAGAACATTTACTATTTCTCATTGATTCCCCGCCTGCACCTGAAAACAGTAATGTCGTTCAAATAACAATGTGCTCTTCACCCTGGTTCGCTGAATGTGCACTGGGCTCAAAGAAGGCTTACACAGTATTCAAATGTATTACATGAAATGCCCACGGACGCTAAAGTAACTAAAACAAAGCTACCCCTACACAAAATTTTATACTACCTTGATGATTATTCAAAAGAAATAGGTAATGTGTCGGAAAGACAACAATATTAACTTAAACATGTTTCACAGGTCTAACCGTACACGACAGAAATGTTGACAAATATTCGTTTGAAACACATATTCTCAGTATATCCTCACCTGATATAAAAAAGAGGGAAATGAAACATTAAGTAGGTCAAACACTTTGGTAACATCGTGGTTAGTCCAAGTAGTTTTTGTAGCAACTATTTCAATATTTTGAGAACTTGATTCTGACTAGAGCTCTGGAGTATCAAGGTAGTTATCCCATTCAAACGTAATCTACGCCTCGTGCTACGGTACAGAGCAGTTACTTGGGATGAGATGGGATGAGTCCTTAGCCACGTCCCAACAGTAAGACATTTTAGCTGTTATCTCTCTATTCATTGTGTGTAATATAGCGTCACGCCGCCAATAATAATAATTATGAAAAATTATCTCTACACTTATACTAAATAAAATATATTTTTTCTGCTTGTAACTTTCCTTTCGTCTAAAGTCATTGTACTGAATTCCAGTAGCGCGACGCGCATAATAAGACCGACTTCTCAAATTTTCCTATTTTTATACTGTCGTAGCTCTTCTTGTAGCGCTCGTTAACACTGTGAATAGAATGCCTAACGTAGTTCGCACCACATTCGCACGTAGTACTGTAAAAGTGATAGACTCGGAGCCTAGGTCATATTTGACTGGGCGTAATCTGTTCGTAATTATGGAAAATTCCTGAAGATTAGTTGATCCCCATGGCTCATTAACATCCGTCAGCACCGTCTGGAGGCCGATCCAAGGTAAAGGATAGAATCCAAAAGTCTATCGTTATCTTCGTTATCCTGAGACTTCAAACTGTGTCACGATCATTGACAAATTGAGTGAATACGATGTTAAAAGAGGCTTAACATTAATAAATGTAACAAAATTGTTCGACAACGGAAATAGGACAAGACTTTGGGTGCTACTACGACAAACAGGATACACAAAACCTCTGGTAGAAGACATAAAACGACGTAATCAGATCACAAAAGTCATAACTAAAAACCATTCGGACTCATCCAAACAATAATAACTAATAAAGGATTAGGACAAGGCTGGAGATTATCAGTGGCACGTTTTGATATATACATAAACAATGTAAGGAGACCCTTGGAACGGCTAGCACAATAATAACTTTAAAGCGAAACATAATAAAACAGGCAGCTTACTCTTTGCTGCGCGTGTAGCCATTAAAGAGAACTTGGGAAGAGCCTCATTTGAACAACAACAAACAACATGCGAAGACTTAAAATTGAAAACATCTCAATAGAAGACTAGGACTTGACAATGACAATGGTAGAGGTGGGCTTTACTTTCGCCTCTCCTTCTACCCGCCCCTACCCCACCCCGCGGGACGGAATTTGTTAACTACACGTCTTTACGGCTACTATTATCCCATATGAAAGAGTGAAAGGGTGTTCGAATCGTTTGCGAGACATGGAACCGACGTGGGACGTGGGTACCAGCTCCGTTTTCATCTAGTCGGATGTCGTAAACAACCCAAAAACCACCTCCAATCTGACCGGCACATCGTTAGTACACCGAGCATATTCGATCCAGGACCAGTGCGCCTCCCCGAATCCCGGAAGCGGCGTACTAACGCACGCAGCTATCCTGGCGGATTTCTAGACTGTAGACCTTGCCATGTCGTAAAATATTGTACCAACGGTTCTGTCACAACTGCAGTTGACATTCACCCGGATATTTTATATGATGAAGGCTTGAAATGGTGGCTGAATCGTTGGTATAACATTTTACAACAGAAACGGTCTACAATCCAGAAGCATTTTACGGGAAGAGTCATAGAAGTTAAACTAAGAATTTAGTTACAAAAGTAAACCAGGCGGGAAGATCTGAAAATATCCTTCAAAATGTCAAATTCAGAGAAAAAAAGTCAGAGAAGTTACATTAAAAGATATATATAAAAAAATCGAAACAAGGAAATGCTTACTACCTGAGCCCCCATCTTACTGTTACTCGCTTCTGTGAACGGGAACGCGTTATGCAGATCTTGGTGCCTCTCGCGTCCATCTAGAAAAAATAATCTGAAGATGCCTAAATAAGGCGAAACTAAATAAGAAAACTAAAATTGCAACCTAGACTGTTTTTAACCAATACAAGGAAACACTCTAAAATAGAAAAAAGTTACGGACACAATGCGCAAAAGCAGAGTTCGGTTTTACGGCCACGTAAGATGGATAGCTGATTCCAAATCGATAAAACATGTCTTCAACACTTTTGACTCAAAACTGAAAACAGGAATGCTGCATGAGTGTTGCAAACGATGTAGAGGAAACGAATATATAACCGAAAGTCGCGATAAACCGAATCATATTCAGAAGAGCTGTAGTGACGTTTGAATCTTTTCGAAAAGAGAAATCGTCAGATGAAGGCCACGCTAGACACGGTGAATCTTAAAAAGCAACTGGCGTAAACGAGCAGAACTGGGACAACTGTCATAATGGTTATAAGTTGATCAGAGAAACACCGGGTGATCAAAAAGTCAGTGTAAATTTGAAAACTGAATAAACCACGGAATAATGTTGATAAAGAGGTACAAATTGTCACACATGCTTGGAATGACATGGGGCTTTATTAGAACCAAAAAGATGCAAAAGTTCAAAAAATGTCCGACAGATGGCGCTTAATCTGATCAGAATAGCAATAATTAGCATAACGAAGTAAGACAAAGCAAAGATGATGTTCTTTACAGGAAATGCTCAATATGCCCACCATCATTCCTCAACAATAGCTGTAGTCGAGGAATAATGTTGTGAACAGCACTGTAAAGTATGTCCGGAGTTATGGTGATGCATTGGCGTCGGATATTGTCTTTCAGCATCCCTAGAGATGTCGGTCGATCACGATACACTTGCGACTTCAGGTAACCCCAAAACCAATAATCGCACGGACTTAGGTCTGGGGACCTGAGAGGCCAAGCATGACGAAAGTGGCGGCTGAGCACACGATCATCACCAAACGACGCGCGCAAGAGATCTTTCACGCGTCTAGCAATATGGGGTGTTTTTTTGGTTCTAATAAAACCTCTTGTCATTCCAAGCATGTGTGTCAATTTTTACCTCTCTACCTACATTATTCCGTGGTTTATTAAGTTTTCAAATTTATACTGCCTTTTTGATCACCCGGTAAATAAGTTAGGAGATCGCTTAAGATACAAAACCATTGAGTTAGATCAAAAACATCGTCTATAAATGGGAAAATCGGAGAAAAAGAGAGTCAGAGGTTAGATCAAGAGATCAGTTACGAAAGTAAACAACATGGGAAGATCTTTTAAAAAAAATAAAAAATAAAAATATCTCCATTAATAGCACAAACGAGAAAATAAAAAGAAACAGGAAACTCATCCACAAAACATGAATAATCAAAGATACCCGAAATAATGGCAAGTATATGGACCTACAGAAAAAAGAAGCAGCGGGAGCCCCTTAAAAAGAGGGCAAGATACGGAAGATGTATGAAAACCGGACAGACAGTTATGCCTACACCCTGCTTATGTACCACGGAGTGTTCATTAATAAAGGAGAATGCAGCGTGTGTGCAGGCGGTGGGATCCCGTGCGTGCAGTTGTTTACTGGCGCTAGCGCTGGCAGTGCAGCGCGCTGCAGGCTGCTCAGTGAGTAGGCCATGGCGGCTGTGGGTCGCGGAGGCAAGGTTCCGTAGCCCAACCAGCTGGCCGCGAAGGCCGCGCCTCCGCGCTTGCCTCAGCTCCGGCCTGCACTGTACGTACACTCCACTGCTTTACTATAATCACACTACTACTGACTTACTCTGTCACAGTCTACTGTTTAAGTCCTTCTGACGCGAAACCGTTTCTTTTCTCTGAGCGTCAGATGACCACCGTGTCATCGGGAACGTTTTCCTGGAATCACATCGATGGCTCTACAGCCTCAGAGTAGCGCTGTGCCAGCACCCAACACTGCGTTCCCGTCGAACATATCACGAGCAGAGTTGTAAGACTACCGTAGGCTATCGTAAACTATCATCAGCAAGCGTACACCACCGTAGTCCTCCAAGTAAATTTTTTCGGTTGAGGTCGTACACGCGTTACTTATATGTTGGGAGTACTGCATACCTGTCGGGCGTTACCTCATAATAATCGCTTTCTTCACGTATGCGATCAGTTTCTTACTAGACTCCTCTAAAAACCGGAAGTGGTGAACCGTCTAGAAACTGAGTGAGGATACATAAATAGACGGGTAAACTACAGAACGTTTTGTTCTACATAGTTATCTTCCTGTCTGTTACTTAAGAATAAACAGTATTTATAATTTTCAACGTTTAATTCAGGTTTTATTCGAAAATTGTTCATTAGTAACGTGAAACAGAGTCTATCATAGGAAAAATAAAGAAAACAATATAGATTTTTCATATAGTGCTAAAAAACGCAAATTCGCCAGCGAAAAGGTTAAATAAAAAACGAAGTACAAAAATATATCAAACATAGCTTCAATACTTCCTCGAACTTACATAAAACATGTTTCTGTTATTCATAAACAACTTTAATATTTATCAATAATAACACGAAACTCTTACCTTTTATCATGATGAAGAACGTTATATTAAGAACAAAATAGCAACAATATTTATATATATATATATATATATATATATATATATATATATATATATATATATATATATATATATTTGTTTGTGCATTTGGCCGGTCTGAGTGGCCGTGCGGTTCTAGGCGCTACAGTCTGGAGCCGAGCGACCGCTACGGTCGCAGGTTCGAATTCTGCCTCGGGCATGGATGCGTGTGATGTCCTTAGGTTAGTTAGGTTTAATTAGTTCTAATTAATAGGCGACTGATGACCTCAGACGTTAAGTCGCATAATGCTCAGAGCCATTTGAACCATTTTTTTTTTTTGTGCATTTAAATGTTACTTGCATCAAAAGTAATTTCTTTGGTTACACAAAAGCGTAGAAGTCAAGCGATCTACTAATTTTTTATTACTTACAAAATGCAGTTTATATTCTGTAAGGATATAATATACGCAATGTACTAATACTGAGTGATGTGCGGTTCTAATTATATGGAAACAAACAAACAACCAAGCAAACCAACAAACGATGAAAAGTCATCGGCTCTCAGTTTGTCTCTTACACATTCATTTATATTTCTTTCACTACCAGTAGTACCGGTAATCCTATCATTTACTACGTCATTTATATAGTCTACCAAAACTACAGAATCCAATTTTTGTAGAGCGCAACTCTAATCAGTTCCCTGGATTTCTCGCGAGAACGCAGCATTGGACACCCGACCTCGACACCTCAGCTCTTCTCACAGACATTGTCTTTCGTTAGCTATACTTTTGTCTCTGATCTTCAGTAAACTTTTAACTACTCTCACGGATGGAAAGATCACACTTTGATCTTGAAATTGTCATAAAAAGCTAAATCCCCATTTACTGGCCCTATTGGGGAATTCAGTACCGACTAGCCGCCGCGTATTCCTCTGAAGATGGCGTTTTTCCGATGTGGTATGGAGAGGCATGGAGGCAGCTCACCACACTCCTACTTGTTGTCAAATACCCAGACCTTTGAAACGGTAATCCCCATAGAAGGAGCTGCTCAGTTGGCATCACGAAGCTGAGTAGACCCTGTCCCCCTTCCCCCATCCCTGGCAGTACTGAGAATCGAACTGGATCCTCCACATAACAGACATGCTTAGCTATGGAGGCGAACTGATTTTGGCATCCCTCTATCTAATATTTTTATGGATTTATTCCGTGCCGGAGCAGTAGTTGCACTATTACTACCAGCCCGTAATACCTATATAATGAGTGATTCAGCTGCCGCTACATATGGGCTTTATGCAACACCTACAGAAACCATGTGCGAGATTTTCGTATTCTCTCGCTCGCTACACGATAAGTATTAGTCTTACAGACAAAATAAACAGGACCTTTTGCAGAAAATTTAATATACTTAAAACGTACAAAAATAGCCTTGAATACCTCGAAAACCATAGCTTCAAATGAGAACGCATTGCAATACAAAATTAAATGACATTAAATTTGCTATAAAACAGTCCCGTTCATTTTTTATATAGGCCTAATAGTTTGAATATAGCGCGCTAGGGAATATGAAAATGTCGCATGTGGTTCTTGAAGGTGTTGTGTGTTGCATAAAAACCGTAGCCAGGAGCATCTGAATTACCCTTATGCAAGGGACAGCCACACGAAAACGAGACAGATGGAAAGAATTAATTAAACTGTTCGTTATTTCAGAAGTAATCGCCATAACTGTTAATACGTTTATCCCACTATGAGACAAAATAGTCAGTGCCTTCATGGAAAAATGTTTTGTGGTTGCCTACGGAACCATGATTGTACGTAGGCGTGCGCCTCTTCGTCCGAAACAAATCAATCGTCACGAATGTCTTTCTTCGGCCTTCGCGGGATTAGGCGAGCGGTCTGAGGCGCTGCAGTCCTGGACTGTGCGGCTGGTCCCGGCGGAGGTTTGAGTCCTCCCTCGGGCATGGGTGTGTGTGTTTGTCCTTAGGATAATTTAGGTTAAGTAGTGTGTAAGCTTAGGGACTGATGACCTTAGCAGTTAAGTCCCATAAGATTTTACACACATTTGAACTTTTTTTTTGTCTTTCTTAGGTGCTCCAAAAATATGGAAATCGCACGGGGAGGGATCGGGACTGTATGAAGGATGTGTAAGGGCTTCCATCGGAACTTCTGCAGCACGCTTGAAACAAAATTGGCGACATGTGGGCGGTCAAATGGTTTCGTAGGCAGCCCCGACCATCTTTCCGTGAAGGCACTGACGGTCTTGTCTCACACTGGGATAGATCTATAACGTTCATGGCGATTACTTTTGAGGCCGGCTGAAGTGGCCGTGCGGTTAAAGGCGCTGCAGTCTGGAACCGCAAGACCGCTACGGTCGCAGGTTCGAATCCTGCCTCGGGCATGGGTGTTTGTGATGTCCTTAGGTTAGTTAGGTTTAACTAGTTCTAAGTTCTAGGGGACTAATGACATCAGCAGTTGAGTCCCATAGTGCTCAGAGCCATTTGAACCATTCGATTACTTTTGAAATAATAAACAGTTTACTTACTTTTCTTACGTCTGTCTCGTTTTCATTTGACTGCCCCTCATAAAACGGCAAAATGTGGCTTAACACAATCCTTATATTTAGTTTTAAGGTTTAGGTGGTGAATTTTTAGGATGGGTTATTGTAGGCGTACCAGATATATTTAAACCTGTATACTAACACCATGAATGCATTTTTTAATGTTCGCCACGATTACGAGTTGTGTTATACACTGGGTTGCAAATGATAAGGAAAAAAGTAACTTTCGCATGATTTGTCACTGCCAAGTTACATACACTATCTGATCAAAAATATCTGGACACCTGGGTGAAAATGACTTACAAGTTCGTGGCGCCCTCCATCGGTAATGCTGGAATTTAATGCGGAGTTGACCCACCCATAACCTTGATGACAGCGTCCACTCTCGCAGGCATACCTTCACTCAGGTGCTGGAAGGTTTCTTGGGGAAAGGCAGCCCCTTCTTCACGGAGTGCTGCACTGAGGAGAGGTACCGATGTCGATCGGTGAGACCTGGCACGAAGTCGGCGTTCCAAAACATCCCAAAGGTGATCTACAGGATGCAGATGAGGACTCTGTGCGGGCCAGTCCATTATAGGGATGTTATTGCCGTGTAACCACTCCACCACAGGCCGTGCATTAAGAACAGGTGCTCGATCGTGTTGAAAGATGCAATCGCCATGCCCGAATTTCTCTTCAACAGTGGGAAGCGAGAAGGTGCTTAAAACATTAATGTGGACCTGTGCTGTGATATTGCCACGCAGAACAACAATGGTACAATCCCCCTCCATGAAAAACACGACCACACCATAACACCACCGCCTCCGAATTTTACTGTCGGCACTACATACGCTGGCAAATGATGTTCACCGGGCATTCCCCATACCCACACCCTGCCATCGGATCGCCACATTGTGTACCGTGATTCGTCACTCCACACAACGTTTTTCCACTGTTCAGTCGTCCAATGTTTACGCTACTTACAGCAAGTGAGACGTCGTTTGGCATTTACCGGCGTGACGTGTGGCTTATAAGCAGCCGCTCGATCATGAAATCCAAGTTGTCTCACCTCCCGCCTCACCGTCATAGTACTTGCAGTGAATCCTGATGCAGTTTGGAATTCCTGTGTGATCGTCTGGGTAGATGTGTGCCTATTACACATTACGACCCTCTTCAACTGTCGGCGGTCTGTCAGTCAACAAACGAGGTCGATCTGTGCGCTTTTCTCCTGTACGTGTCCCTTCACGTTTCCACTTCACTATCACATCGGAAACAGTGAACCGAGGGATGTTTAGGAGTGTGAAAATCTTACATATAGACGCATGGCACAAGTGACATCCAATCACCTGACCGTTCGAAGTCCGTGAGTTCCGCGGAGCGCCCCATTGGAGTATCTGGCAGTAGGTGGGAGCACAATGCACCTAATATGAAAAACATATGTTTTTGGGGGTGTCCTGATACTTTGAGCAAATTGTGTAGCTCGTTTAAACTTGGAACATATATAGAAAAAACTTCTACAGTATAGTACAGCAGGTTAGTGCAGGAAATACTCAACGAGACAAACAGAAATGATACTTTTATTCAAAGACAATAATTACACTGAAGTCACTGTGGTTTATGATGGTCCTCTCGAGATTACAAAAGACGTGATGTGGTGCTTAACAGGGCGTGTGATCACCAACGACGACAGTACATGCTCTGTAAAGTGCTCCCATTATGGCTACAGCGCTGGTAATGAGTTCTTGTTGTAGGGCGCTCCACCCCTCGACCAGCGTGGCTGACAACTGCTGGATCTATGTTGGTGTATGTGGACGTGTTGCAACATGTCCCCCCAACGCATCCCACACGTGCTCGGTGGGATTTAAGTCGTAGGAACGGGCAGGCCAGGTCACTCCCAAATAAGCCTCGTTCCAAGAGCCCCTAATCTGCATTATTCGATGAGGTCGCGCATGGTCATGCATAAAACGGAGACGTGGTAGAATGTACGAGGATGAATAAAATTAAAAAATTAAATATTTTTTTAAATATTATTTATTATGCAGAAGTGGTACAAAGCTGTATCACTTTTCAACATAATCTCCCCCACGCTCAATGCAAGTCCTCCAGCACTTCCTCCCATTGCGTCTTTGAGCGGTCCAAACATATGGAAATCGCTTGGGGCAAGGTCTGGTGAGTATGGTGGATGAGGAAGACGCTCAAATGCAGGTCTGTGACTGTTGCAACTGTTGTACGGGCAGTGTGGGGCCTTGCATTGTCTTGTTGCAAAAGGTCACCTGCTGACAGCAATCCACGTCGCTTTGATTTGATTGCAGGCCGCAGATGATTTTTTTAGGAGATCTGTGTATGACGCACTGGTGACAGTGGTCCCTCTAGGCATGTAATGATCAATAATGACGCCTTTTTCGTCGCAAAAGAGAGTCAGCGTCACCTTCCCTACTGATGGTTCTTTTCCAAACTTCTTTGGTTTTGGTGATGAGGAGTGGCGCCATTCCTTGCTCGCTCTCTTCGTTCCGGTTGGTGGAAGTGAACCCAGCTTTCGTCGCCAGTAACGATTCTTGCAAGGAAGCCATCACATTCTCGTTCAAAGCGCCGAAGAAGTTCTTCACAAGCATCAACACGTCGTTCTCTCATTTCAGGAGTCAGCTGCCATGGCACCCATCTTGCAGACACTTTGTGAAACTGGAGCACAACATTCACAATGTGGTGTGCTGACCCATGACTAATCTGTAAACATGCTGCAATGTCATTCAGTGTCACTCGGCGGTTTTCCTTCACTATGGCTTCAAGTGCTGCAATGTTCTGTGGAGTCACAACTCGTTGTGCCTGACCTGAAAGAGGAGCATCTTCCACTGAAGTCACACCATTTGCGAAATTCCTACTCCATTCGTAGACTTGCTGCTGTGACAAACATGCATCACCTTACTGAACCTTTATTCGTCAATGAATTTCAATAGGTTTCACTACGCATCCCTGGTGCAAGTCGCAAATGGCCGGCCATCTTTATACTGATACTGCGACGGTACGTGTGCATCTGCACTATGCAGCCACCTACAGGCCATTCTGCACGTTGTTTGTAGCACGCTTACCAACTTATAGGATAACGCGCGAAATTTCGATTTGTTATTACTAAGTTAAGGTTTTCATTTGACTCACCCTCGTATATCTGAAAAGACGCACCTGGGGAAGGAATACATTATCACAATAACGTTTTTCCGGTGAATGTACCCTGCTTTAAGACTTGGAGGTCAGTACACCCATTCAACATTATGCCTCGCCCCGCCATAACACGACGATCACCAAATCGATCATATTCGACGATATTCCTGTATGCATTATGTGTTCCCACCTGTCGTCATTTGAGAGTACGTCAATCATTGGCCTGTACATTGAGAAATACCTCGCCTTCAGTTCGGAATTACGTCACAATGGTTCAGTAAACACAGGAAAGTTATGTTGTGCTTGATCAGAGAAGCTGCCGAGAGAACTGCAGCATCTCATATCCAGCTCTAATCGGATCCACGTGATCTATGGGCAGCTGTCGAACATTTACGGTTCAGCATGACTCCGTAACTCTTCCGTTATCTTGTGTAATTCACACAGAGCTAAGGGCAGGGCCACATGCTTATAATACTGTGACGTATCGGTGTACTCGTAATTTCGTACTGATCTGCAAAGTTTTGACCGTTCCGGTGAAACTCAAACGATACAGCGCATTGTTTCTGACAAAGAACGAAACGGTGATTGCATAGGACACGCGTAATGAGCGTGACAAATGGATTGCTGGAATCGCATTGAGACTGATCATGCTCAAGAAATGCAAAAATTGTTAGATACATCATGTGTGTACAGGAGCTGGAAAAAACATGGGAGCTAAATGTAGTGTGAGAAGGGCTGTACGAGAGGCGTTCAGTGAATTCGAAAGTAAAGTTCTATGTACTGAGTTGGCAGAAAATCCTAAGAAATTTTGGTCTCATGTCAAAGCGGTAGGTGGATCAAAACAGAATGTCCAGACACTCTGTGACCAAAATGGTCCAAAGCTGTTTCACAGAGGAAGACTGCACTGTAGTTCTTCTCTAGATTGTCGCACAGATGACAAAATGGTAGATATCGAAATAGACGACAGAGGCATAGACAAACAATTAAAATCGCTCAAAAGAGGAAAGGCCGCTGGACCTGATGGAATACCAGTTCGATTTTACACAGAGTACGCGAAGGGACTTGCCCCCCTTCTTGCAGCGTTGTACTGTAGGTCTCTAGAAGAGCGTAGCGTTCCAAAGGATTGGAAAAGGGCACAGGTCATACCCGTTTTCAAGAAGGGACGTCGAACAAATGTGCAGAGCTATAGACCCATATCTCTAACGTTAATCAGTTGAAGAATTTTGGAACACGTATTATGTTCGAGTATAATGACTTTTCTGGAGACTAGAAATCTACTCTGTGGGAATCAGCATGGGTTCCGAAAAAGATGATCGTGTGAAACCCAGCTCGCGCTATTCGTCCACGAGACTCAGAGGGCCATAGACACGGGTTCCCAGGTAGATGCGGTGATTCTTGACTTCCGCAAGGCGTTTGATACAGTTCCCCACAGTCGTTTATTGAACAAAGTAAGAGCAAATGGACTATCAGACTAATTGTGTGATTGGATTGGAAAGTTCCTAGATAACAGAACGCAGCATGTCATTCGCAATGGAGAGAAGTCTTCCGAAGTAAGAGCGAGTTCAGGTGTGCCGCAGGGGAGTGTCGTAGGACCGTTGCTGTTCACAATATACATAAATGACCTTGTGGATAACATCGGAACTCCACTGAGGCTTTTTGCGGATAGTGCTGTAGCATATCGAGAAGTTGTAACAATGGAAAATTGTACTGAAATGGAGGAGGATCTGCAACGAATTGACACATGGTGTAGGGAATGGCAATTGAATCTCAATGTAGACAGGTGTAATGTGCTGCGTATACATAGAAAGAAAGATCCTTATCATTTAGCTACAATATAGCAGGTCAGCAATTGGAAGCAGTTAATTCCATAAATTATCTGGAAGTAGGCATTAGGAGTGATTTAAAATGGAATGACCACATTAAATTAATCGTCGGTAAAGCAGATGCCAGACTGAGATCAATTGGAAGAATCCTAAGGAAATGCAATCCGAAAACGAAGTAAGTAGGTTACAGTACACTTGTACGCCCACTGCTTGAATACTGCTCACCGGTGTGGGATCCGTACCTGATAGGGTTGATAGAAGAGATAGAGAATATCCAACGGAGAGCAGCGTGCTTCGTTACAGGATTATTTAGTAAACGGGAAAGCGTTACGGCGATACAGATAAACTCCAGTGGAAGACTCTGCAAGAGAGACGCTCAGTTGCTCGGTAAGGGCTTTTGTTGAAGTTTCGAGAACATACCTTCACTGAGGAGTCAAAAGAGTATATTGCTCCCTCCTACGTATATCTTACGAAGAGAGCATGAAGATAAAATCAGAGAGATTAGAGCCCACACAGAGGCATACCGACAATCTTTCTTTCCACGAACAATACGAGACTGGAATAGAAGGGAGAACCGATAGAAGTACTCAACGTACCCCCCGCTAGACACCGTCAGGTGGCTTGCGGAGTATGGATGTAGATGTAGAGATGTAGAAACACCGCAAGAAATGTATGCTTGAACATAAATGCAGCTGCTGGCCAAGACTGCAGGTTGCGCTTTTGTATTTGGCCACGAACGACACCTACGCAATGTCTTCAATACGTTGCAAGTGTCAATCGTGGTAAGAACAGTGTTAGTGCATTATGTCGGCGCTAAGTGAACTCCAAAAGGAGAAAATTGTTGGTGCTCGTATCGGGGTGATTCCGTAATCAGGGTAACTAAAGAATTTAGTGTCTCAAGAGACACTGTAGCGAAGATTTATACTGCATACAGGGAAAGCATAAAAACATCATCCGCTAAGGCACAGCGCATTCGAAAATTTCTGTTGAGTGATCGTTACGGATGGTCATTGAAGAGGATAGTGACAAAAATTAATGAACTAGAGCTGTAAAAGTCATTCCAGACCCGAATATCTCACTCGCGGACCAAAACAACACGAAGGGAGCTCCATAAACAGGGAATTGGAAGGCGAACTGGAAATCCAAAATCATTCATCAGTGATGCAGATCCTCGTAACAGGAAAAGATAGTGCTGAAGCCGTGAAACCTGGACTATGGAGCAATAGAAGAAAGTCATTTGTTCAGATGAGTCTTGTTTGACATTGTTTCCAACTTCTGGACGAGTTTACGTGGCGGAGCTTCGCTGATTATGGTGCAAATGGCTCTGAGCACTATGGGACTCAACTGCTGTGGTCATCAGTCCCCTAGAACTTAGAACTACTTAAACCTAACTAACCTAAGGACATCACACACATCCATGCCCGAGGCAGGATTCGAACCTGCGACCGTAGCAGTCGCACGGTTCCGGACTGCGCGCCTAGAACCGCGAGACCACCGCGGCCGGCTCGCTGATTATTTGGGCAGCCATATCGTGGTATTCCATGGGCTCCATGGGTATTGTGCAAAGTGGTATTAGTGCCTAGGGCTATGTGACCATTATTTTGGCTGTTGTGATACTTTGTTCCAAGACGTCAGAGCCCCTTTTCTCATAAACATGTAATGCTACCCGCCTCCGTCATCGTTACCTAAGCTTACCACTGTTTTGCAGGAAGTATGGTATATGAGCCCCTTGGAAAACATACAGGACCTGTATTTATCAATTCTGAGACGTCTGTAAGCTGTCTTGAATGCCAAACGGTTTCCTACATTGTACAGGAATGGTAATGTGTCGCGGTTTTCATGCTTCCATATTTTTGTCGAACCCCTTGTGGTTACGAGTGTCTTTCTAGGGTTGACAGTGATGGATATAATAACAATGCCAGGCTATCTGCGTTATCAGAAAATCTTTCCACTATGGAAAACAAAAGGATGACTGGAAGTAATGGGGCGCTATGATTCGGAGTGGTAGTTTCTGTCGCCGTGTGATCATTGTCAATGATGGTCTCACAAGTGACCTTCATCTGCGTTTACGGAGAGGAAGGGCCCTTTGGTTACTACCTTGGACTCGTATGCGGAAGATCCCTATTCAGCCAACCAGATTTAGGTTTTCGTTATCCAAATCATTTAAGGTCAATGGTAGTACGGTTACTTAGAAAAGGCCACGGCCGAATACCTCCTTCTTTACTTTCCAGGCTAAGCTTTTGCTAGATTGAAGTCAGTTTGTAAAGTTTTTTATTTGTTTCTTTCAATGAGAAATCCACAACAGAATTGACTTAGAGAGGAAGTCAGTGCAGAAAGGCAAGGGAAAAAAGGAATTAATTATTTTATAATGTAAGAGAATGAAGCATTGCACCAGCTATTTGAGATTCCATTTAACCTCTTACGCCTTGATATGACGCTGAAGAGCGTCCAGTATCTTCTATACCCCCTAAATGAACGATGTGACTATTACACATTGAGTTCGCAGCCCCAGGCGGATACCTAGTTCACAGTCACGGAACTGTACTCGGGCGGACGTGTATTCGTCTCGCCATTGTTCCAAGAGCGTATCGAATACTGAATGTCTCACTGCGGGGGTAGGAGCGTACTGCAGGGAATACCATTCTCTCCGTGCTGTTGAAGCCTTCAGGAATTAAAAAAACTGCAACTGAAGCAGTTTCTGACAGGCAAATTCGCTTCTGCGTCTCCATCGTCATCATCTTCATCATCATCAGCTATATTGTTTTCTTCTTCTCCTACTTTTTCTTCTTCTACATCTACATGATTACTCTGCAATTCACAATTAAGTGCCTGGCAGAGGATTCATCAAACCACCTTCAAGCTACTTCTCTACAGTCCCACTCTTGAACAGTGCGCAGGAAACAAGAATACTTAAATCTTTCGGTGCGAGCTCTGCTTTCTTTTTTTTATGATGATGATCATTTCTCCATATGTAGGTGGACGCCAACAAAATACTTTCACACTCTGAGGAGAAAATTGTTGACTGGAATTTCGGGAGAAGATCCTGGCGCAACGGAAAAAGCCTTTGTTTTAATGACTGCCACTCCAATTCGTGTATCATATCCATGGCACTCTCTCCCTTAATTTGCTATAATGTAAATGAACTGCCCGTCTTTGAACTTTCTCAATCTATGCAATTGCAGTCTTCCTCGGCGTATTCCAATGATGAATTCTTCTCGTGTTATCAGCCGAGTGGTGGCGTCGTCTTGTCGCAACGTTTCGATGAGTTTCGTACCCACCATCTTCTGGCGAAGTGTCGGGATGCTATATACGATTCTTTATACGCTTCTAAATGAGTTCTAATTACGTTGATTAATACATTTATAGCATAATTTAGTTGGAATTCCTCTTGGATATTTTTCATTTGCACACGCTTCACGTTTTTCCGGTGGAGAATTTTGTTAAGTTATCTGTTCAGTGTGGACGACTGATGCATCTAGAGTTTTTCATTTTGTGCTTATGTTGTCAATGAAGGACAAAGGATTGAGGTGATGAAAATATGAAACCCGTCCCCAGAAAGTAGCCTGCTCATCTCTAAAGGCACCAAGGCGACGAACGGAGAATCATCAACAGTATTACATGTCTTCTATCAAATAGACACTCCAGAGAAGTCTGGGATGTAACTCTGGAAACTGACGCACAGTGCTCAGGACTTCTTTATGATTACTTCGCCTTCTCTTTGTGACCCAAAGCAAGAGATTAAAGTTGGGCCTCATTACAGAGGCATTTTGAACCAAAATTTCACTGATTTTACCATTGTGACCACAATAGCGAGAGCTACGTGGGTGGTTATAATGAGTTTTGTGAATCATTTTCAGAATGATATTGTAAAAATTTTCAGAATTGTCCTTCTCTCGATGTGATTATCCTAGATTCCCTTGCGGGGTTTCATGAACCTGACTACATAAGGCTCTTACGCACTGTGCAGCGATTCTTTGAATCATCTTCTTTATCTTTTGTGTCACCCTTCTTCGATAAGACTGCAAGACAGAGGACCATTTTTCAGGAACAGACTACTCGAGAGCTTTTTTAATAACCTCATTAAATATTGTCGATGAGCTACGCTTTCTGACAATTCTTACAATGAGTCTTCATTAGCCATATGCTTTTTCGACAAATATATAAATATATTTATTTGGTCTTTCCATCCTACGTCGCTACGAACTGTACGCCCTAGCTACTTGACTGTTGTAACTGGCTCTAACACGTTACTTCCAGTGGCATATTAAAATAAGTTAGTCGATCTTTTCACTTATTTATGAGCATTAAATAACATTTGTTGTTGTCAAACAAACGCTACCTGAAATTACCTTAATTTAAGCTGCTATGTGTGAGAAAAGTATTTTCTTCACAACAGTAATAAAAATAAATTTTTAAGCACATGCATTACCTCACAAAATTTCCGTTTCTCTCCTCATGTGTTCTACAAGCAGTCATCGCAAAGATAACTGTTTTGTTTCTGCCATCAAATCGGCACAATATACCAAGAAAATGTCATTATCAAAATGTGAACTTGGAGAGTACTGTTCAACAATACTGATTTCATATCATCTCTGCAGATGACATAATGAATTTTCCCTCGCATCCTCCAGATTTCAGCAAATTCTAATTGTACTTTTCCGAAATCGCATTTACCTGGAAAAGCACAGATCTACCGTTTCCGAGAAATGGTAATGAATCACGTCAAGGAAAGACTGCGAACAACTGGTTTACAGCATTTCACATTAGCCGCGTTCCCGCCAGCGATGATTTTTGGAATGTCGTCTAAAACCTGATTGAAGATGATCGGCATGGCACTTACTGTGGGATGGAGGAATTTTTACACGTGTGGAAGACTGCATTATAAACTGACTGACAAGAAAAATGAAGTATCCAGAACGGGAGGAGGAAACTAAATGAAGCCTGACTGAGAGGGTAAGTGATGTTATTTCAGTGATTACAAAGTCGAGTCCAGTTTGCAACGAACTTGGCAGTTCAAAAAATGGTTCAAATGGCTCTGAGCACTATGGGACTTAACATCTATGGTCATCAGTCCCCTAGAACTTAGAACTAATTAAACCTAACTAACCTAAGGACAGCACACAACACCCAGCCATCACGAGGCAGAGAAAATCCCTGACCCCGCCGGGAATCGAACCCGGGAACCCGGGCGTGGGAAGCGATAACACTACCGCACGACCACGAGATGCGGGCAATAGAACTTGGCAGTACGATCCCACTCTTTCCTGGGTGCACGCACTGATTCGGTTGCGAAAGGTGTCGTAAAGCCATTAGATACTCTCCTGAGACTAGCTGGCCCATAGCTGTTGTAACTAGTCCTTGACAGCCTGAATACTGGCGTTGGGACGGGATTGAGGTCCGAGCAGGTCCCACACATGTTCTGTCGGGGGCAGATCTGGGACTCTTTCTGGCCACGGAAGGACCTTAACATCTGCAGACAGTTCATGAAGACACGTGTTATGTGTGGACAAGCATTATCCTCTTGAAAAATGGCGGCACAATACTGTCGCAAGAGAGGTAATACGTGAGGATACGGGATGCATATGAGGTGCCGTTATGTCATCAGAGTTCCCTCAACCATTATCAGTCGTGATGTGAAGCCGCACCCGTTAGGCCCACACCATGATGCTAGGAGTTTCAGCGCTGTGCCTTTGCATAACATTAGAAGAATGGGATCTCTCCCCAGGTCGCCGTAGTACTAGCCGATGATGGTTATCCGGGGTAGGGCAGAACAGCAATTCATCACTGAACTCAATGTGACGCCATTCATCAGGAATCCATGCTTCCCAATCACGGTACTACTCCAAACTAACCGTTTGTGTTGTGGTGTTAACAGCAGCCTACACATGCTACGGCTATTGCAGAGTACGGTGGCTACTAGTATCCGATCAATGGTGTGCGATGATACAGAATGTTGCACGGCGTCATTTATAGTTCTCGGAGGACAGGCCAGATGTGAAGGGGCTATAATGACCGTGGTGCACAATACGGTGATCCTCCGTTCTGGTAGCTGGGTGTGGTCGCCTTGATCCCTAATAACGACAATGTGTGCCCCCAGGATCCCACGCAGTCCAACATCGGGTCGCTCTCACATTCGAATTCCCCACAAATCCAAATACTGCACGACTTGACCAGTCGGACAAACGGAGACCCACAATGATGCTCCTTTCAAACTGTGCCATGTGCAGATAATGCTGTCTCACATGGTTATGCGCCATTGCCGCGTCCTTCGCGATGATCACTCAATATCTTACGGTATGCATGCTCTTTATATACCCTACCAGACATGGTAACAACACTAAACACGAACGAAACTATGGTCTTTGGTTGCTGTTCTACCTTCACAGAGACTAGCAACTCATCATTTACATACCCGCCGATGGTGTGTACCTGTACAAAGCGGGTGCTTCACTTGTTTGTTAGGCAATGTATTTTCTTTTGCATGGGCGTTTAGCTGTGGTTAAGATCTGTCTCCAATGGATTCCTCACAATTTGACTGAATCTCAACAAACAGTACAGTATAAACTCGTGTAATGTAATGCTCAAAAAGTTCGACCGAGAAAATACAAATGCCTCATACAACACAGTAACAGCTGGAGAAACTCGGCTATATTCACAAGAGGCGAAAAGTTAGCGACATTCATTTCGTAGGGTGTCCACGGTGAGTCAAACCCAACAAAAGTCGCTGGTTCGTAAAGTATTTCCAAGTAAATGATCGCTTCTTTAGACTGAGCATGTCACGATAACTGCTATAGAGGATGATGGAACAGTTAACGCTTGATGGCACGTTGATGAAATCACGAATAAAAACGAAAACGACTCATCGTTCTACATAATAACAACGGCAGCTGTCGCACAGTGCGTCGAACAGCAGCTTATTTTACGAAGAAACTCATCCTTGAAGACAATTCTTCTCCAGTCAATGAGACTCCAGGTTCCGATGACCAGCGGACACGTTTCTGGAGACGGCCTGGACAGCGGTGGGATGCCAACCTGACTGTCACCCATCATACGGTCCGACAACCAGGAATGGTGATCTGAGGTGTCATTTGTTTTCATAGCAGAACACCTTCGGATGTCATCTGCGGGATCCTTACAGTACAGCGGTCTTCGACGATATTCTACGCCCCATTTGTTGCCTTCATAACAAGCCATCCTGGGCTTACATTTCAGCAAGATAATGGCCGCCCGCACTCCGCGAGAGTTTCTATTGCTTGTCTTCGTGCTTACCAAACCCTACCTTGGCCAGCAAAGTCGCCCGATCTCTCACAAATTGGGAAAATTTGCAACATTATGGTGGGCAGGGCCCTCCAACATCTACCTATTTCCATACCATTCGGGTAATTCCTTCGTGGTGCGCGTTTTTTTTTTTTTGTTTTTTTTTTTTACCCCTGTGTATTTCTTGAGTTAGTTCAAAGGCATGCAATAGTATATAAATTTTAGAGGCGAATATTTTAAGAAGCAATAACACGACTTGTACTAGCAAATGAATTTTTTTTTCGTTCCTTTTGTAAGGTCATAAAAAAGGCGCCCCCCCCCTGACTTTTATCAGACTCCCTGTTTTAGGGCAGGAATTCCTCCTACGGCTAGGGAAAGTAGCCATAGCTGTAGATAAATAAGCACATTGGACAGACCATTAGTCATCTCGTGGAGACATGACATTATTAACGAATAACACTGCCTCTAGCTTTTATAACGGGCTCAGTTCGTTGAGGAGGACATCCCGCAGGTTTCTTCAGGAATGCTCTACCCAGGTGAAGCCACTCATTGTTAATTAGATGCCTTAGAGCTACCTAATTGCTAGGATGTTGATTACTGCGTTAGACCCACTGCTCCAAACAGTCTCGGACATTTTCCGTGGGATTAAGATCGGGTGATGTAGCGGGCCAGTCGACGTGGGATAGAGCAAACTAGGAATGTATGAGTGCATCTCTGCAAATACAACTGTTGTCATCTTGGAAGACGAGAGTTTTCACACGATACCCATCATGAAAATGAAGAAGAAATGGCAACACTTGGTCACCGGGAATACTGAAATTGACATTATGGTTCATTTTTCATTGTGCCGCAGCACTGAAACTACACTTTCGTAGCACACAAGCTATAAGACCAAAAACACCAACTACAGGCAGACGTTATCTACCAATATGTAGTTTCCTGTCATTTTATTATAACAAACCGTAGATAAAACAACGCGTTTTCGCGAGATCCTCAATTTTCTGATTCTTTAAAGCAGTTTATATTCGTACCACATACTCTATGGGAAAGAAAGCCCACCACATATGATGTTTAACGCCATTCGATATGGCGGCTGCTATGTTCTGCTTGTGACACAAAACGATGCCGCATCACGTTGGTCACGTTCCTCTCGACGTGGCAAAAATCTGACATGTCAGATTCACGCTGTAACGTCACCAGCCACTGGTACAAGTGCGTTTTAACGTCCCGTGAGAGGACGGTTTAAAGGAATTCTTCAGAGACGATGATTGTATCAGCACGACAATGCACCCTGTCATGAAGCAGCATCTGTGATGCAGTTGTTTGTGGACAGTGACATCCCTGAAATCGACTGGTCTGCCACAGTCCAGATCTGAACCCAATGGAACACTTCGGGACGAGTTAGAACGTCGTCTTCACTTCAAACCGCAGTGTCCAACATAACTACCGTTTCGGCTATTCGGAAAGAATAGGCTGCCATTTCTCTACAGACGTTCAGAAACTTGATTGAAGGTTCCTCCAGCAGAGTTCAAGCCATCATAAGGGCGCCGCGTGGGTGTGGCCGAGCGGTCTCAGGCGCTGCAGTCATGGACTGTGCGGCTGGTCCCAGCGGAGGTTCGAGTCCTCCCCCGGGCATGGGTGTATGTGTTTGTCCTTAGGATCATTTAGGCTAAGTAGTGTGTAAGCTTAGGGACTGATGACATTAGCAGTTAAGTCCCATAAGATTTCACACACATTTGAACATTTTTGAACATCATAAGGGCGAAGGGTGGACACACGCCACATTAATGTCCACTAAAATGCGTCTAGATACTTTTGATCAGATAGTATAAGGGTGGAGATAAGACGGATATATCTCCATCTACATAGACACTCCGCAAGCCACCGTCCGGAGTGTGACGGAGGGTACCCTATACCATCAACAGTCATTTCCTTTCCTCTTCCACTCGCAAATAGAGGGAAAAACGACCATCTACATGCCTCCTTATGGGCCCAAATTTCTTATATCTTATCTTCGTGGTCCTTACGCCCAGTGTATGTTGGCGGCACCAGAATCGTTCTGCAGTCAGCTCCAAATGCCGGTTCTCTAAATTTCATCTTCCCTCCAGGGATTCCTGTTTGAGTTCCCGAAGCATCTCCGTTGCACTTACATGTTGTTCGAACCTACCGATGATCAATCTAGCAGCCCGAGCCTGAATTGCTTCGATGTCTTCTTTCAATACGACCAAGTACGAATCCCAAACACTCGAGCAGCACTCAAGAATAGGTTTCACCAGTGCCCTATACGTGGTCTCCCTTACGGATGAACCACACTTCCCAAAGATTCTCCCAATAAACCGAAGTCGACCATTCGCTTTCCCTATCGCAGTCCTTATATGCTCGTTACATTTCAAATTCAAATGTGTGTGAAATCTTATGGGACTTAACTACTAAGGTCATCAGTCGCTAAGCTTACCCACTACTTAACCTAAATTATCCTAAGGACTAACACACACACCCATGCCCGAGGGAGGACTCGAACCTCCGCCGGGACCAGCCGGACAGTCCATGACTGCAGCGCCCTAGACCGCTCGGCTAATCCCGTGCGGCTACTCGTTACATTTCATATCGTTTTGCGACGCTACGCCCAAATATTTAAACGACGTGATTGTATCAGGCAGGACACTACTAGTGCTGTCTGTGTCCGAATATTACGGGTTTGTTCCTCCTATTCATCCGCATTAACTTATATTTTTCTACGTTTATAGCCATTCATCACATCAATTAGAAATTTTGACCAAGTCATCTTGTATCCTCCTACAGACACTCAGCTTCGAAACCTTACTGTACACCACAGCATCACCAGCAAACAACTGCAGATTGCTGCCCACCCTGTTCGCAACAGCGGTCGAATCACACTTCCCTGGGGCACTCCTGACGATACCCTTGTGTCTGACGAACACTCGTCGTCGAGGATAACGTACTGGGTTCTATTACTTAAGTTTTCGGGCCACTCACATATCAGTGAATCTATTCCATATGCTCGTGCCTTCGTTAACAGCCTGCAATGGCTAGATGACACTCTGGCATTTAGTGTCGAGAGGTGGTGAACTCTCACTTGATGACTGGTGAGGTGAGGTGGGCGGCCCTAGTGCGCGGCCCTGCAGCGAGCGCGGGGGCGTGAGCTGGAGCGCGCAGCGGGCGCCGGGTCAGTGGCCGCGCTCTCGTAAGCGCGGGACACGGTGTTTCCCTTCCCTGGCCGAGCTGGAAACTTTCACTTGAGCGCTGCTGGCAGCTGGCTGCTGCCGCCACGGCCCCACACTGCGTCTGCGGATCGAGGGCAGCTGCCGCTGGCACTGCACAGCGGGTACAGGCCTGCTACTCTCGCGGACGATTGATGAAGACGCTGCTCACACTTTTCTCTTCGGGAACCAGAAATTTCTCGGCCTGCCACAGTGATGCCATAGGTGTGAATCAAACTTTGTTTTTGTTATGTTGGTAAACCTGACGCGACGACGTAATTCCTGCGTGAACGTCATTAGCGTAATAATTTTTTTGTACGCCTTTTAAAACTGTTTTCCGTATTTCGTTCGAAAGGGCAGCCATAGAATTATTTATCCGCCTCTGTAGCTGATTTCGAATACTGGTAAAATTTAATTATTTACGTCGACCTGTATAATGCAGTTAGTCTGCCTACGCAGCTGAGCGGACTGCACAGATGGCTACCATGAGGAGGACCTGGGTTCGTTTCCCGGTATTGCCAAGGATTATTCCTTAGTTGGAGGACTGGTACAGGGTGTGCTCAGCCTCGTGATGCGAACTGAGGCGCTCCTTGAATGATAAGTAGCGGTTGCAAGGTCTAGCCAGTCGATAACACAGCCGGTAAAGCGGTGTGCTGACCACACGCCTCCGTATCGCATGTGCATGAGGCCGAACAGCACAGGATGACACGGCGACCGATCGACATCCCTTGGCCCTTCAGGGCACGGACGAGGAACACGTATAACGTTGTTCGTACCAAAACCATCCTGCGTCATTGAAACTTCCGTCAAGTGTAAAATGTATTAACCAAGTCAAATGTAAAATACATGAATAGTATTAAATAATCTTCATATACTGTAGTATACATAGTGGGATCAAAACTGGAGGATGGAACCTGAAAATAAACAGCGTAGCAGGATTTTTTAAATTGTGTTAACTCATTTTATTATTGAAGGCACTATTAGTGGCTTTGTAAGGCTTTTTTTTTTTTTAGTTTTTTTCACACAACAGTAAGAACGGTACCATACAGGGAGACGTGAATAATTTTATGTTACCTGAAGACAGGATTCGAACCTGCGACCGTAGCGGTCACGCGTTTCCAGACTGAAGAGCCTAGAACCGCTCGGCGACAGCGGCCGGCAGTACGCTTTTGTGCTGTACGTGTCCCTTCGCGTTTCCACCTCACTATCAGATCGGAAATAGTGACCTACGGATCTTTAGGAGTGTGGAAATCTCGCGTACAGACGTATGACACAAGTGACACCCAATCACCTGACCACGTTCGAAGTCCGTGAGTTCCGCGAAGCGTCCCATTCTGCTCTCTCACGATGTCTAATGACTACTGAGGTCGCTGATATGGAGTAGCTGGCAGTAGCTGGCAGCACAGTGCACCTAATACGAAAAACATATCTTTTTGGGGGTGTCCGGATACTTTTGATCACATAGTGTAGCTTTGGGTGCATTACGTCGGAGTTAAGCGAATTCACACGTGGGCTAGTTGTTGGCGCTTGTATCGAGGATGTTTCCGTAGTAAAGGTAGCCGAAGTATTTGGTGTTTCAAGAGCATCATATCTAAGATTTATACCGCATACAGGGAAAGCACAAAAACATCGCGCCAAATCTCATCGCGGATAAAAGTGTGCCTTCAGTGATCTTGGCAGATGATGAAGAGGATTGTGACGAAAAATAAGAGGACAACAGCTGCAGAAGACACTGCAGATCTGAATGTCGCAGTCGCGAACCCTTCGGCACCAAAAAAATACGAAGGGAGATCCATAAGCAGGCAATTGCAGGGTGAGCTGGAATTTAAAAACCTCACATTAGTAACAGAAATACCGGTAACAGGAAAACGTGGTGCCTGGGCCATAAAACATGGACTGTGGAGCAATGGGAGAAAGTCATTTGGTTGGGTGAGTCACATTGTACAGTTTCCAACATCTGGACGAGTTTACTCCCCAAGAGTGAACCAGGGCGGAGGATGCGGTGGTGATTGGAGCTGCCATATCTTGGTACTGCCCGGGCCCCATGGTTGCTCTGCAAGGCTGCATTACTGCGAAAGATTATGTGGCTGATCAGCTGGATCCCATGGTACAATTAGTTCCCCAATGGTGACTCTGTGTTCCAAGGCGACAGAGCTCTTGTGCACACAGCTAGCAGCACCCTGGACTGGTTTTGTGAGCTCGAGGACGAAATTTCATATCTCCCATGGCCACCATAGTCACCACATCTCAGTATTATTGAGCAATTGTAGTATCCTTTGAAGAGAAGTGTACGTAATAGTTCTCCTCCTCCATCATCATTGCTTGGGCTTTCCATTATTATCCATGTAGAATGATTTAAGTTTCGTTTGAAAACCATAAAGTATCTGTATTTATCCATTCCGAGACGACTTGAAACTGTTTTGAATGCCAACGGGTTTCCTACATCCTACGAGGCATGGTGATGTGTTGTATTTCTGATGTTTCCAAATTTTTGTCCAACACCTGTATTGCTGTTGATAGCGATGTAAATGACGTGTGTTGCTGATCCTCGCGTCACCGTAGATGAAAGTTAATCATCTCCCAGCACCTGCCTCAGTAGCAGAGTTCGTTACCATGTTGATATGGCGAGCAAGGTGACACATTGATTATGGTGTTATACTTACGTTCGAGAGGAGCCGACCACCCGGAATTCAGTTTTCCTTGATTTTATTAATCGTTAGTGATAAACGGCTATTCATTGGACAAATATATTATACTAGAACTGACATGTGATTACATTTTCACGCAATTTGGGTGCATCGATCCTGAGAAATCAGTACCCAAGACAACCACCTCTGGCCGTAATAACGGCCTTGATACGCCTGGGCATTGAGTGAAACAGAGCTTGGATGGCGTGTACAGGTACAGCTGCCCATGCAGCTTCAACACGATACCACAGTTCATCAAGAGTAGTGACTGGCGTATTGTGACGAGCCAGTTGCTGGGCCGCTATTGACCAGACATTTTCAATTGGTGAGAGATCTGGAGAATGTGCTGGCCAGGGCAGAAAACGAACATTTTCTGTATCCAGAAAGGCCCATACAGGAGTTGCAACATGCGGTCGTGCATTATCCTGCTGAAATGTAGGGTTTCGCAGGGATCGAATGAAGGGTAGAGCCACGGGTCGTAACACATCTGAAATGCAACGTCCACTGTTCTAAGTGCCATCAACGCGAACAAGAGGTGACCGAGACGTGTAACCAATGGCACACCATGCCATCACGCCGTGTGATACGCCAGTATGGCGATGACGAATACACGCTTCCAATGTGTGTTCACCGCGATGTCGCCAAACACGGATGCGACCATCATGATGCTGTAAACAGAACCTGGATTCATCCGAAAAGATCACGTTTGCCATTCGTGCATTCAGGTTCCTCGTTGAGTACACCATCGCAGGCGCTGCTGTCTGTGATGCAGCGTCAAGGGTAAGTGCAGCCATGGCCTCCGAGCTGATAGCCAATGCTGCTGCAAACGTCGTCGAACTGTTCGTGCAGATGGTTGTTGTCTTGCAAACGTCCCCATCTGCTGCCTCAGGGATCGAGACGTGCCTGCACGATCCGTTACAGCCATGCGGATAAGATGCCTGTCATCATGACTACTAGTGATACGAGGCCGTTGGGATCCAGCACGGCGTTCCGTATTACCCTCCTGAAACCACCGGTTCCATATTCTGCTAACAGTCAATGGATCTCGACTAACACGAGCACCAGTGTCGCGATACGATAAACCGCAATCGCGATAGGCTACAATCCGAACTTTATCAAAGGTGGAAACGTGATGGTACGCGTTTCTCTTCCATACACGAGGCAACACATCAACGTTTCACCACGCAACGGCGGTCAACTGCTGTTTGTGTATGAGAAATTGGTTGGAAACTTTCCTCATGTCAGCACGTTGTAGGTGTCGCCACCGGCGCCAATCTCGTGTAAATGCTCTGAAAAGCTAATCATTTGCATATCACAGCATCTTCTTCCTGTCAGTTAAGTTTCGCGTCTGTAGCACGTCATCTTCGTGATGTAGCAATTTTAATGGTTAGTAGTGTATGTTAAAAGTCGTGTAATGGGCACACCACGACAGATTTGTATAAAACGAAAAGAAAAGTGATCAAGTTCGTTTGCGTGTCATCAAATTGTACTTGTTATTCTGCAATCTCTGTAACGCTCGAAATTGCTGTCTTTTGGAACCCAGAGACGTACCGAGGCCTTCTTATAAGAGTCCAACGGAATAAAAACGTGTTGATTTTAGGAAGGCACTATTGGGGTGAGAAGCACGTGTTCTGCGTTTTATCTAGCCGGGTTTGTATCTGCAAACGAGGAGGAAAAGCAATGTGTGTGGAAGCCTAACACCTGCTAGGAAAATAATCAGAATGTCAACGTGCCTTGAAGCAGGCCACAGCGCCGCCTAACCCATTCCGGCAGTTCTTTACTGTTCATCCTGTGCCCTTTTTCCCCATATCTAAGAACAAGAAACTCCGCGTAAATTATAACGCGTAAAAATTAACGACATAACGTGAAAACGGCGGTTTCTACGAAATGTCATAAAATTTTCTCACCTCCCGTGTAGAAATGTCGTAAATCTGCGGGAAATAATTTATTAATATTGGTAATTGATACTTATTTAATGTTGGAATTGCGCCACGACTTTTTTTTAATGGGGATAAGATTCGCATATAACCTTAAAATGACCATTCGTTTCCTACGTAAAGAACTGATGACCTAGAAGTGAAGTCGAGCAGCAAACCCAACTTCCAAGCGCCTTCTTGATTACATATTTGTGAAATTACACTGCCGTATTTTGCGAATTTCGTGTTTAATACTGGGTACTATGAAAAATGCATTTTACTTAATGCACTGCAAAAAATATCTCTCCAAAAATGTCGTTTCTTATACGTACTATTTATGCAAAATTACGAGTATCAGGAAATGTGACATCGGTAGTTAAAACTGTTACCTTTATTCCAAGAAATTTCCAGTTATAAAACACTTGGGTTCACTAATTAAATATTTGTCTTTGCTTTAGTAGATAAATGATTAGCCAATGGGTAGTATGCGGACATTTTTTAATTTCGTTTTTATGTAGATCCTTATTTCTTCCCTTAGATACAATGATGCTGAGTTATTCTAATAGAATTGAAATTTTATGTTAAAATATTATGTGCTACATTCATATATACCAATTCATGTGCAGCATATTGTCTGTTCTTGTATCTATACAACAGACTGAAGGATAATGGAAAATAAAATGTAAAAAATTCAATTATTCAAAAACAGTCTTAATCGCATTTATAATTGTTATACCGCCAACTGGTTTCAACCCGACGTAGAGGTCATCTTCTGGGCGTTTACACTGTGAAATTATAGATATCCGTCAGACAGATTCCATTATACAACAGCTAAAATTACTTAAATTTAAAATATGTTACCTATTGATCGACTGCTGGTGGTGTCACTCCTGTATAGTAATAGGAGATGTTAAAAACAAGATGCTTGCTAAATCAGGAATTTATAAATTGTCTTGTAAAGATTGTAGCAAAATTTACATCGGGCAAACAGGGAGAAGTTTTAATACCAGATTTAAAGAACATACTACTGGAACAGCACGTAATAAATCACTCTTCGGACAGCATTTAGAATGATGGATATTCTAGAGAGCCTGGAAATTTTTATACATAATAAACGGAATCCGGCAGCGCTGCAAATGAACAAATAGAGAGTCACGATAAAAAAAATTTCGAGCTATTCGAAAATATTATCTGTACACAGCGATGCTACTTTTCCTTTTATTATTTTAATACTTTAATTCCTTTAGTGGGTACTACAGACGTGTCGTAAACTTTTATCCTGTCTTTAGATTTTTTAGGTTATTCTTGATTGTCGATATTTCCATAACCTCAAATAAGTGACAACTTCTCTGTGGATGAAGAGCCATGACATACCGCTACCACGGCAACGGACGCCGTGGCCAGGGCAAAGATAATACCATACGAACACACCAGCTGCTACCATGTCGACGGCGCCCTCGCTACACAGACTAGAGGGCGCCTGATATACGCTTTGTAATCCATGGCAACGGCATCCGCACCGCAGGGAGTAGAGGGCGTTGTAGTCCTTCCATATTAGCCGTTTTAGTAAACTGACCCAATGTTTTCTACGTCAATGTACGAATAGGTATATTATAATACAAGACTACGCCGGTGTTTGTGTGTCACAAATTGCTTTACTTTATATTATGGCACATAATGTAATATACTTTTACGAATGTTACGAGTTGACTTCGGAACATTTGTTATTATTTTATAATTAACACTGTAATTGTAACTCTTTTTAAATGGAATGGTTCCATTTTCTGTTATTTATTGTCACTTAAATTTATGTTAAAGCAAGGTGACTACTAATTACGTATAATAAACTGTACTAAATGCCGTTGATCGCCGCTGGGGGTGTTGCCGTCTATTCACGTGATCTCAGCACGCTATTTAAGCCCATACGAAGGGTTAGTCTCGCATAGTTTCCTGCCGTTCTGTAGACAGGAGTGACACCTCCAGCAGTCGACCAATGGGTAACATATTTTAAATTTACGTAATTTTAGCTGTTGTATAATGAAATCTGTCTGACGGACATCTATAATTTCACAGTGTAAACGCCCAGAAGATGACCCCTACGTCGGGTTGAAACCGGTTGGCAGTATAATAAGAATAAATGCGATTAAGACAGTTTTTGAATTATTGATTAATCATACTAATCGCTGCTTCATCTCCGCAACCATGTTGTCCAAAAAAAATTAAAAAACTGAGAGAAACTTAATCACTCATCACCTTATAACAACAAAGACTGCTTGATTCAAAAGATTAGTAGTGGAATAACTGCTTTAAATATTCAGGAGAAAATCTGAAATGCTTTAAATGAACAGAATTCCTTGTTAATACACGACAATATGACACTGAAGTTCAGTGAAGCATTCAGAAAAGGAAACTATCCCATGTAGAATACACAAGGTAATTTAGGGTCCACAAAGCATTTAAGTTAACACTGTATATTGAATCCAAACATTTAAAAACTGTCTTATGCCTTCAGTACTCAATGAGTAGTTTGCGTCGCAGATCGCCTACATAAGGACGGCCGTTGGGAATCAGCCTTGCTGCTCACCATCAAAGCTCATCTTCACCGTGATCCTCTTTGATACAGAATCATTTCCTTGTAATGATTTCCCGAGTGACATCTCATATTCGAGAGAAGTAAAAACCTAGCTGACAAACAAAAGCTGAACGAAGCGAAAATGAGTGTAAGGAGAGCAATAAGAGAAGTGTTCAATGATTTTGAAAGTAAGACTTTGTCAGCCGATATGAGTAAAAACGCTAAGAGATTTTGGTCGCATGTAAAATCAGTAAGTGGGCCAAAATCATCTATTCATTCTCTCAGCGACCACATCGGCACCAAAATGGAAGATAACGGAGACAAGGCCGAAATACTGAATTCGATCTTCCGAAGTTGTTTCACCGCTGAAGATCGTCCCCCCTTCTCATCGTCGTACGAACGTCGAAATGGCAGATATTGAGATAACCGATCGCAGAATTGAAAATTAGCTACAATTGCTTGGTAGTGGAAAGGCGTCGGGACCAGATGAGATACCTATAAGATTCTATAAAGATTATGCCAAAGAACTTGCTCCCCGTCTAGCAGTAATTTATCGTAGATCGCTTGAGCAACGAAAGGTACCTAACGACTGGCAAAAAAGCGCAGGTCATTCCCGTTTTTAAGAAAGGCCGTAAGGCAGATCCACACAATCATAGACCTATATCGTTGACGTCAATCTGTTGTAGAATTATGGAACATGTTTTTGGAAAATGAATATCTCGTCTACAAAAATCAACATGGAATCCCCAAACAAAGATCCTGCGAAACTCAGCTCGCTCTGCCCCTCCATGAGATCCACAACGCAGTGGACAACGGTCCTCAGGTTGATGCCGTGTTCCTTGATTTCCGTAAGGCATTTGACACCGTCCCGCATATCCGTTTAAGGAAAAAATAAAAGCTTGTGGCTTATAGGGCGCTTGTTCGCCCGATTCTTGAGTATTGTTCATCTATCTGGGATCACTATAAGGTAGGACTGATAGAGGAGATAGAGAAGATCCAACGAACAGCGGCGCATTTCGTCACGGGATGTTTTAGCTGGTGCTTAACAAACTCCACTGGAAGACATTACAAGAGAGGCGTTGTGCATCACGGAGAGATTTACTATTGAAATTTCTGGACTCCACTTTTCAGGAGGAGTTGGACAACATATTACTTCCACCCACATACATCTCGCGTATTGACCACGAGGAGAAAATTCGAGAAATTGGAGCCAATACAGAGACTTACCGACAATCATTCTTCCCACGCACTATTCGCAAGTGGAATAGGGTTGGAGGGATCAGATAGTGGTACCGAAAGTACCGTCCACCACACACCATTAGATGGCTTGCGGAGTATGATGTAGATGTGAACTTCCGGTAATGATCCAAGAAAGTATGGCAATATCCTTTTGGACCAACAAGCACCAGCCATCTGGCATAGCCAGCATGGGGATCAATGGTCTTTGACTCTGCAACATTCACAGATAATGTAATGCATGGCCAGTAGTTCACCCCCTATGCAATGCCGACTGTGTGCAGACACAAGTATTCCCTCAAAATGGCGTTGTGTAAAGTGAGATCTTTTCTTGCGATCGCTGAACCTCATCCTGCCCTCCTTGCGGCGGCGCGGTGGTTCGGCTTATAATTCCCATAGCAGCATAAAATGATATTCCACGTTGTGTCATTGATAACACATGGCCTCTCGATCGCAGTGCATCTTCAAGTGCCGCAGAACAGGTTTTGCGCAATCGAGCCACCACCAGATAGTGGCAGGAAACATCGGATGCCACCTTTCGCAATTTTGCACACCTCCACTATCTTCTGCTGACACCATGGATCCTTAAGGAGCACCACATTCATCTTCCATCAGCTCCTGCTCTGCCACACCCTCTGTATTGGTAGGGAGATGGTGCAGAGGTAGTCATCATGACCAATAAGGGCTGTTGATCATATCTCAGCGAACTAGGCGACATCTGCTCCGCACCCAGTGGCAATTGCATGATGAGACGTTGCATACAGCTTGATCTGAGATGTCCCTCTTACCCTCAATTTGAACACGTCCTCAGCTAACCGTCGTAAATTACAATGTCATGGCATACAACTACGTTCAAATAGGACGGGACAGGTTTAGTAATATCTGCACACGTGGCATACGCCGTTCAGAACTCGGTACATGCCCATTTTTTCACCATATGGCTTGTCACAGTGCCATAGGATCTCAATGCTGTGGTCACCATCTCTGCTGACACGTCAAACAGCAGCTTGAACACACATACTGTCCCCTGGGCGAGACCCGTATGTTCCACTTTCAGATGGACACATTGGTCATGTGAACATCTGAACTGGAGGTCGCTTGTGTTATTGAGGATTGTTTTACAGGTCATGCCGTCCACCAGTTTCACGTAGACTACACTATTCATTCTGGATAGGTGAATTCCTACTAGCTAATGGTAATTGATGCAAATGTCATCTTGTAAAAATTTTACAATTTCCAACACTTTTGGTCACACAAACATGGTCATAAAACTTAACTTTAATGTCGATTTTTGTTGTGAAAATGTCATAGTGCATAAAAGGAAGTAAGGAGAGGACTGTAAACCACAACAATACCACGTGCTCTATCGCGGCAGGGACAAAAACAGGACATCTGTGACGCTTCACTGCCGAAGGCAGACTGCCGCTTTGACTATCCGAGCATGCTTCACATCCAACCCAAATTCCCAACTTTTCACATACTACATAGGCAGCGTTCCTTGTCCATAATCCTCAGTGTTCACAGCCTCACGCTGTTCCCAATAAGAGCACAGACGAAGAGTGCATCTGCACTAAATGATCAGTAATTACCATTGAGGCGCATGTTTAATATGTATGGTGCTGTTCTTTCGGACGTGTCCGAAAAACACACGTATTGATACTGGAGTGGGAACCGGAGGGGAGAAGAAGAAGAGGACGACCTGTGACCACCTGGCTCCAAAATGTACAGCACACAATGAGGAGAATGGGCGCAGAGGAAGAGGACACGCAAGATCGAAACACATGGAGAAATATTTTGAGAGTATAGTTTAAGAACGTTTATTGTTTTTATTGTCATTTCCAGGTAAATTATTATGTTGGAGATAAGCCTCTGTAATGAGGAAAAGCTCAAAAAATAATAATAATAAATACACGCATATAAACGTATAAAAATTGTACAGCAAATTTTTGTTTTACAATTTATGAAATTTAGATCACGAATGCAGGAGAATGTTATTCATTATTTATTATATCGAATTTCCATGATAGTATTAATCATGCATGAAGCTGAAATCAACCGCCAACACTCACTATTACGTGAAATTTCCTGTTTTGTTCAACCCACTGCCTATTTATATTCAACCAATTGCCAATTTGTAACGCCTATGGCCGTCCTGAACCAGACACAGTCACATGTTATGCAGTGCGTGGCACAGTGCGAGACATTTGTTGCACCTCGTCTGCTTGTCTTCAGCTTGGGAAATTATGAATTATTCTCACACCCTGGTAATGCTCTTGGAAGCTATAGCTGTAAGCTGCGATTTGGAGTAACGCGTATTTTCGTGAAGCACTGTGCACCCAGAAGGACAGCTTCAGCGAACTTATTTCAGCAATTCTCATTATCCCCTACCTGCCGATAAGCATTATCGCCTATATGGTGTTCATCTACCATTCAAAACAATTTCTTTTCCATCTTACTTACTAAAACTGATTCGGGCCGAAAGAATGTATTTGTCCCTCTCCAATTTGTTTCTAATCACATTTACTGTGCCATACTGCTAGAATCGTAGACCTTTCGAAGCAATAACACATTGACTTGTTCCACATCATATCGATAAAATAATCGGGAAAATGATCTACGGAACATAACATTACGAAAACTGAACTAAAACTAAGACATCTGCTTAAAAGAAAAAGAAACGATTTTCCATGGGATATCTAACTTTTCCTGTAGACACGAAAGTAATAACTGGTGTGCACAGGTAATTGTGATATAACCATCGATAATCATGTTGTGCATGAAATATTCATTAAACAGCATTACTAACAGTCCCAGATGTAACTCAGGTGCCAACCAGAGTGGCCGAGCGGTTCTAGGTGCTTCAGTCTGGAACCACGCAGGTTCCAATCCTGCCTCGGGCATGGGTGTGTGTGATGTCCTTAGGTTAGTTAGGTTTAAGTAGTTCTAAGTTCTAGGGGACTTATGACCTCAGAAGTTAAGTCCCATAGTGCTCAGAGCCATTTTTTTTGTAACTCAGATGATGCGATTATTTGCCCGGAAATTTTATCCTATAAAAGATTAAGTAATGTCAAGTAAGGCCTTGGCAGAACAACGACCTGGTGAGAGGAATGTTAACGTAGATAAATGTAATGTTGTGTCCTTCGTGAAACGTAAAATGGTTCAAATGGCTCTGGGCACTATGGGACTTAACAGCTGTGGTCATCAGTCCCCTAGAACTTAGAACTACTTAAACCTAACTAACCTAAGGACATCACACACATCCATGCCCGAGGCAGGATTCGAACCTGCGACCGTAGCAGTCGCGCGGTTCCGGACTGCGCGCCTAGAACCGCGAGACCACCGCGGCCGGCTGTGAAACGTAAAAAATGTAGTTACCTTTTCTTAAATGGTTACTAACGCTAGCAATATCAAGGCATTTTTCATAACGAGCATTACCAAGGGGAAGAGAGGAAGTTTATGACCGCAATAAAATAAGTAAAAAAGAATCGTTAATTGTTGTTGACTTATATTGAGTTTTTGAAGAGGTACTGATGTGTAGGTAGGGTCTAGAAACTGAACATATATTTTAGCGCACTCTTAGCAATATCATCGCATTTTTAGCAACGTGTACTTCCAAACTGGGGGGGGGAGGGGTACATTATGAACACCAAAAAAATTTTAAAAATGCTAGTTTCGTCAGTTGTTGTTGACTTTTATAACATACTATTTAAAGAGATATTGATGAGTAAGTATAGTCCTGAACCTTAAAGAACTTATATTTTCGTTGTAGGCAAAGACAATAAATATTTTTTCAGAATTTTAAAATTCAAAGTAAGTGACTAGATTATAATATTTTCAAAATGTGTACACAAAGAACCCCAACCCCTTCCTTGATGCTGCGAGGATTAATCATAAAGTAAGTCAGCCATGTCATACAAATACCTAAGAGGAACTATGCAGAGATAAAATTGCAATCATCACGTAAACTATTCACAACCCATGATTTATTGGTAGGATATTGAAAAAAATCTAGTTTGTTCACGAAAGGCTTTACATAGAAAACACTTGTGTAGCCTATACTGGAGCGCTGCTCATGTACGTGAGGTTCATTCCACGTTACATTGCTGGGGAATATCGAACGTACCCCACAAAACTGAAGTATGATAGGTGTAGGTACACGTAACTGGTCTTATCATCCGTAAAAAAAAAGAATTTCACAAAATCGTACGTGTTAGTAATTCATTTCATCGTTGTACATTCAGAATATTTATTCTGACTGCAAAAGTTCAAATGCAACGTTTTTTAGGTTGCGTGGGCGAAAACGATATGACAGGAGTATAAATGGAGCTCGATTTAAATTTTCTCTCGATTAGTAGTATTAAGCTCTTTTAGTTTTATTGGGCGCTCGGGTGTCAATAGAGAATTGTGTGTGTCAGGTCAAGAGCCCTGAATCAAAGCCGCGTTTTCGTAGCGACTGCAGCCCACAGTCTCACAGCGCGCGGATGCGCAGCGCAGGTTGCATACGCACTCTGGCGCCAGGAAGCGGCTCGCATTACAGTGGGGTGGCGCCTGCAACATCAGCAGCTGAGTCCGGCCGCGCCGTAGTAAACGCGGCCATATGTTGTCAATGAACCCGGATCGAAGTGGGCGTGGTGTGTTACCATAGCGACGGCTCGGCCGGGCGCGCCGGGGTCGATGGCCCGACTTGTAAACACGAGCAAGGGGCGCGCGCCGCTCTGACGTCACGCGGAGGGGTGGACGGCCTTGCGCAGCAGAGTGACCTACACTTCGCCCGCGCCACGTGCACAGCCCACGGACCAAGGAAAACTGCCGAAGCTCGTGGGAAATGATGTCTGCCCGCAATGCTGCCCACCCTTGTCGCCTTCGACAGATCATTTTAAACATACGCTAAGAGTCTTTAAATTCATCTAGGCCAAAGGTTCTCACACTTTGCTCTGACACATCACTTTGAGAATCCTGGTATTTTGATGGAACCCCTTGTATATTTTGAAAGATAATATTTTTTTAAAAATGAGAAAAAACCTTTTTGATTCAGTTATAACGTCAATTTTAAATCGTAACTAATATCATAGAAATCATAATAAAACTTAAAAAATTAATTAGTAACCTCAAAATATTTAAAAGGAACGCCATATTATAAATAATTTTTGGTGGCGCACTTCCCACGCGACAACAGTTTTCTGCGGAACACAGTTTTGGGAATTCCTGAATTAGTCAAAAAAATCAGCGTTCGTATGTAATCATTTCCTCGAGAGAAAATGACATGTCATGAAACTTGCAGTTGTTTTTACAGTGGAGCCATAACTCATTAATAGCCAGGTTTAATAGAAAGCAGTTACTGCCGGCCGGGGTGGGCGAGCGGTTCTAGGTGCTACAGTCTGGAACCGCGTGACCGCTACGGTCGCAGGTTCGAATCCTGCCTCGGGCATGGAGGTGTGTGCTGTCCTTAGGCTAGTTAGGTTTAAGTAGTTCTAAGTTCTAGGGGACTGATGACCTTAGAAGTTGAGTCCCATAGTGCTCAGAGCCATTTGAACCATTTTTGAAAGCAGTTACTGGATAGCAAAAATTTCTATGGTCTACTATAAACAATGAAGGAAAAATTCGGAACAATAATCTTAATTTGAGTGAAACTGTCATGTGCTTACCACCAGCAGAGAATAATCTCTATTTGTGTGTGTCATCTTAGCCCTTCCAATGATGAGGCGTTTAGGAAGACCTGCATGTAACTTCTTGAAACAAGATACAAAACAATGTAATACGAGTCTGTAAATACGATACTGACAATTAGGCACTTGTTAACTACCTTCGCGACCACAGACGGATATCAACAAACTTAAAACCAGACATGACCATCATCGTAATAAACAACAGCGCAGAAAATGATCATACGGCTAGGAAATTGCCAGATATGCAAACGACAACGGAAAAACGCACTTAATGGCCACACTGACGTTAAACAATCCTTATCTGTTTTGACTGGCCAAAGATCTAGCGCCCAAAAACAATTACACCTCGGACACACACCACCATACCAGAACACGTCCTAACAGAAATTTACGAAAACATAGGAAGCAGATGATAGTTCAGAACAAACACACAAATTCCCAAAAAAGAAGCTCCAGTGCTCGTGACTTGACAATACTCCAGACCGGTGTATAAATGCGGCAAACATCGGGCACAACAGAAATGAATATAATTTATAAAACCAACCACATACTAGTCACTGGCCAGGAGAAAAAGGGTGAGACAAGATAGAGAGAGTGAGTAAAGGGGCGACGTAAATTGCGAATAAGTGGTAAACCAACCACATACGTGTACATCCACGCAGTCTGCTAACACATAGTTATTAAACTGACGCCTTGTCAAACTTACAGGTGACCACTACCATCCATGTTTCCACACAAATAGCGAAATGTGTCTGGTTATAGTACAGAAATAATTAAGCAGACGCATGCAAACGCTTTTTCTAATCTCAGCCTGATTATATAATAGTTCTCCACCATATTCTAATTCGGAAAATATAGTTCGTATGGAGCAAATGGAATAATAATGGCACTTAAGAAATGGGAGTGACTGGAGAGAAAAGAAATGAATGGCGCATCGACTGTGACGCCAACAGCAGAACAGAGGTCGTCGACCCTACAGCAGCCGCACACGCAGGGTGCGACGTTCTGACGGGAACCACTCGTGTATCGTTTCATTTTCTGACTATCAAAGGAGACGATTATGGAAGTGCACAACAAGATTAGCAAAGAATCTGTGAAATGAATAACTCGTGGACAGTCATCAGATAAGTAGAAAACCGTTACACCTGTCTATAATTTTTATTTTATGATTATTATTATTATTATTATTATTATTACTAGTACAGATGTAACAGAAAGAAATGATATGTTTTGCGTTTCACATTTAATTTCATATGTATGCAGTTTAATTATAACATGAATAGATTACTAGCCTCTACAAAAAATTGGAACATATCACTCTTATAATTAACATACATGCCGTTTGTTCATTTTCTTTTTATACACGTGAAACAATTCTTTTAGAAAAAAATCTTGAATCCTGTAGACATTGTTGCAATTCTGCTGATTAATTTTTCCAGTTCACGTATAAAAGCATTTCAGACAATATATCATGTATCATAAAGAAAATGTTCTGCAAGAATAATTAAAAATAATTCACGCTGTATAAAAAAAATGTCCCTCAGGATACAAAATGTTCACTGCAATAATCGGACTTTTTATCATCATATTTTATAAATATTAATTCCTTGTTTAGTGTTAATAATTTGAAGGACATAAAATTATGCTTAAGCCATGCATCATCAACTGCAAAACCTTGTAATTCTTGTATTTCAATTCAACCAAATATGTAGTTTTAAAAAGACAAAAAAGTAAAATAAAAAAGAAAAACACTGCTAGCAATAAATCACAGTTCATCGTGTTTCTTACACACATTTCTGTTCGCACTTATTTTTAACTTCAGTGGAACGGTGATACGATTAATTCAGCGGAAGGCAGTAGTTTTCTGGGGAAGAGGACGCATGAAAATCTCTCTTGCAATGCACATATACACGACAGAATATGTATCTTGCTATCGTTACCGTTGCGACCATGTTTTCTGGCATCTCCGATGAGGCAGAAAGAATATTTACCCCAAACGGGAACATTCCGGGTCGTAAAAGTTGTTAACTCGTGACACCATCCAGGATGAATTTTCTGAAGATACAGGCGGTGTATAACACAGATATTTGTAGCCGTCAATAATGTATACGGGCCTCGTCGGGCTAAAATGACAAAATATTTCTCTCTGCCTGTTCGGGAATCACGAAATGTGCGAGCATAAGGGTTGTGGACTCCGTGACATATGGAAGTTTGGACCGATCCTGGAAGCGTGCTCGGATAACCGAAGTTGTTAAGGAGACCGCTCGCTATAAGCCGAAAATCTGGGTTCGAGTTCCGATCCAGCATAAATTTTCACGTGCCACGAACAGATGAAGTCAATCCAGATTCACAAAATGCGAATCTATTTCGTGAAATGTGTAGAATACTAGACACTGTCGCAGCGATTGATATAGCACACTGGTTGGACATACAACTCACATTCGGGAGGATGGCAGTTGAAATCCCCGTCCGCCATTCGGAGTTAGGGGCTTTTGTGATTTTCCCAAATCTTTGAAGGCAAATGATGGGATGATTCCTTTAAAACGGACATGGCCCATATTAACCCCCTCTCTTGTACAGTCAAAACTACGTCTCCGTCTATAAGAATGACCTAGTCGTCGACGGAAGACTAAACAGTAATCATCTTTCCTTTCAGCCACGCATTTGTCTGCTATGTGCAAATAAAGTAAGCGGGTTGCTGCTGTGCTGTTTTCATGCTGCAGTTTCACTACTGCGCAACATGTTCATTCTTTGCGCCAGTTACTTTAGTTTTCCTGAGTTATAGCTTTTTTGCTGTTTTTTCGGTTTATGAAATCCACTGCAAGTAATTGAGAAACAAAATCATTTATTTCAGGTGACTGTATACGATCAAAGAATACCATGTGATCTCCAGTAGTAAGCTATCTAGCTACACGTGTAGACGCACTGACGGTCCTTTCTTGCATTGTCCCTTATTTGCAAGTGAAAGCGCTTCATAACCAGGCTCACGGTATTCACCAACATGGAAACGTAAGCAGTACGGCCTTTCGTTTACGTGCACTGGCCCGGGAAAGAGCATGTTACTCTGGAATGCGGTAACTGATTTCTATTTAGATACAAAGCAGGTGTTTTCTTGAGTTTCATGTCCTGGATCTGAAAGGCTTCGTAAAAGCTGCCCCGTTGTCTTGTGAACTGTAGCTGTAAAGAGAATTGGGAGAAAGTGCTACTGGCAGGTGTTATTAGCCGTTTATCAAGTTTTGTAGCCCCGAAAGGGGCTCAGTAAGAGAGATTATTTGTATAACTACGTTGTCAGCCAGTCAACGCTGGGTCACGATGCATATTCGTTAGACTCACAAACCACCTGATCCTTGTCTCTAGTGTCTAAAACAAGTACAGCTTTATCCCTGTGACAGCCTACGTCTTACCTGACTGTTTACGATTCGGAGAGACAACTCTGTCTCTAACAATGTCGCTGCCAACTGGACATTTTACTTACTAGCAAATACTTGACCAGACGAAGTTGTATGAAATGAAGTTAAGCAATTATGAAATACGTAGTTCAGCACGTGCGTGGCGCAATTCTTATTTAAGAAAAAGAATGCAGAAAGTTAAGGTAGACTGTTAGAGTAGTTCAAAAAACGACGTCACATCGTATGTAAGGGGAGAAATTACAGAGGGTGTCCCACAGGATTAGATCATTGGCCCTCTACTGTTTTTGCATTGTGTTAATGATCTACCATTTTATTTGAACGAAGAAGCAGAATTAGTCCCGTTTGCAGCCGATACTAGCATTGTTGTGAAGCTGGGAAAAGAAGTGTCAACAGAGAAACCAGCAAATTTTGTTTTTGTGAAAGTTACTGACTGATTTTGCACAAATGGTACAGCTTTCAACACTGAAAAAATACATATCATCAAGTTTTATACTGTAAAAGTATCGCATCTCCTACTAACTTAACATACCAACAATAAACAACAAATAAAGTAGAAAGTTCTAAGTCCTTAGGTGTGCACATTGATGATAACGTTAAGTGGAAAAACATACAGTAGGCATGCTAAAATGTTTGGGTTCGGTTACTTTTACCATAAGAATAATTGCGAACTTTGAGAATACAGCTGTCTATTCACTGACGTCTTACGGGGTAATATTCTGGCGTAGTTCCGCACCCAGGCAAAAATTATTCATTGCATAAAAAAGTAATTAAAATTATATGTGTGGTTCTCGCACGTCCATCTTGCCGGTATCTCTTTAAGTAGGTATGAATATTAACCACATCATCACAGTACATTTATTCACTTATGAAATTTGTTGACCACAATGCATCTGAGACTGAGATTAACAGAAATATTAAGAAGTACAACACAAGAAGGAATGATGATACCTACTAGAAATATGTAGCCATAGATATCTTTGACAATCTATCCACGAAAATAAAATGTCTTATAGATAGCAGTAGTGTCTTCAAATGTACATTAAAGATGTTTCTTCTTGCATCTGATTCTATACTATAGAGGAATTCTTGAATAGAAATAATTTGTCATTTATACAGAGAAAAATCGGTAAACGTGCATCATGCTACCGTATAAATACTTTTTCATTTTTGTATCCTGTATGATGTTCAAATGAAACATTCCACACCATAACGTTTATCGTGAATACGATCTTTGAAACACGTAACTTACTAAATAACAAATTGTGCATTGATTAAGGTACATCACTAGTATTCAGTATTGGCGAACTCTAAATTGCCGTCCTGCCGTACTCGACCTCTGAGGTGATATCAGGAAGAGTTTCTGTAATTTTAGTCTTACAAGGAACTGATTCAGTTTTGATGATTTTGCGAAATATAGTGTTTGACCTCCGCCGTTGATGAGAGAGAAAGGAAAGAGTGGAATGCGGTGCTGGCACAGACCCATCAAAGCGTCGCCGAGTTATACGTCCTTTCCGACTGAAAGGCTCTGCTGAAAGTATCTTTTTCCCTCACTCCATGAACTACTCTAGGAAGGCTCTGAATTTAATCACTGATATTTGCGCACAACATGGTGATCAGGAAACGTATGCAGTCTCCTCCGAATTCCTTGACGACAAAATCCTACGGCTGATAATTCCTTCCACCACGAGCTAAAATCTTTATCTCCGGCTCTAGCTCTTCAGTGCTAATTGCCTCAGAACGAAGGCAGCCAGTAGTACTGAGTTCCGTAAACATACAAAATTTTCAAATACTGATGACTGTGAAACATTTAAGTTAAACGGAAATAATGCAGAAGGACGTCACTCGCTTGAAATGAAAACTGGAAATTCGGCAAACGCCGCAATCGTTTTAGCTAATGAATTCCATTGAGAATGTCTAGATATTGAGTATCTTTTAGCCGGAGAACTCTCTTAGTCGCCTGCTGTGTTGCTATTTGTAAATGTGTTGTGACATCTTATCACAAAGACAGGAGCACTGTATATAACTACACGTTTATGAAATTTGGAAATTTGTGGTAAGTCCCTATGGGACCAAACTGCTAAGGTCATCGGTCCCTAGGGTTATACACTACTTAATCTAACTTAAACTAACTTACGCTAAGGACAATACAAACACCCATGCCCGAGGGAGGACTCGAACCTCCGACGGGTGGAAACGAGCGAACAGTGGCAAGATGCCTGAGACCGCGCGGCTAGCCCTCGCGGCAAGGATTTTTGATTTTAATGATTCCCTGAAATATTTTATTGCTACCAATCCCTCCTAAAACAAACGAGAGTTTCACCTCTAATGATGTCGTGGACGACGAGACGTCAGATATTTACCATTTGCAAAAGTTCAAAGATATTAGTAGTAACATTCGAGAATATATTTTTAAAGAATTACAAAGAACTCTCTTTATGCACCTTGCGCCAAACTTGTTAACTTTCATCACGATTCAGAATCGAAGATTGTACACTACTGGCCATTAAAATTGCTACACCAAGAACAAATGCAGATGATAAACGGGTATTCATTGGAGAAATATATTATACTAGAACTGACATGTGATTACATTTTCACGCAATTTGGGTGCATAGATCCTGAGAAATCAGCACCCAGAACAACCACCTCTGGCCGTAATAACGGCCTTGATACGCCTGGGTATTGAGTCAAACAGAGCTTGGATGGCGTGTACAGGTACAGCTGCCCATGCAGCTTCAACACGATACCACAGTTCATCAAGAGTAGTGACTGGCGTATTGTGACGAGCCAGTTGCCCGGCCACCATTGACCAGACATTTTCAATTGGTAAGATATCTGGAGAATGTGCTGGCCAGGACAGCAGTCGAACATTTACTGTATCCAGAAAGGCCCGTACAGGACCTGCAACATTCGGTCGTGCATTATCCTGCTGAAATGTAGGGTTTCGCAGGGATCGAATGAAGGGTGGAGCCACGGGTCGTAACACATCTGAAATGTAATGTCCACTATTCAAAGTGCCGTCAATGCGAACAAGAGGTGACCGAGACGTGTAACTAATGGCACCCCATACCATCACGCCGCGTGATCAGTCACTGGATCTCGACCAACGCGAGCAGCAATGTCGCGATACGATAAACCGCAATCACGATGAGCCACAATCCGACCTTTATCAAACTCGGAAACGTGGTGGTATGCATTTCTCCTCCTTACACGAGGCATCACAACAACGTTTTTTTTTTTTTTTTACCAGGCAACGCCGGTCAACTGCTGTGTGTGTATGAGAAATCGGTTGGAAACTTTCCTCATGTCAGAACGTTGTAGGTGTCGCCACCGGCGCCAACCTTGCGTGAATGCTCTGAAAAGCTAATCATTTGCATATCACAGCATCTACTTCCTGTCGGTTAAATTTCGCGTCTGTAGCACGTCATCTTCGTGGTGTAGCAATTTTAATGGCCAGTAGTGTACTTTCTTTTATTTCAGTTTTACACTAACAGAGTTTGATAGGAAACGTTATTACCAGATTGCTTCAGTCTGTGCTGAATCATTTAAGACAGGCAATATTTCAAGTGGGCTAACAGTTATCATCTGCTACGAAGGAACTAATCGAAATAAATTCTCATCTTTAAGATCCAAAGGAACCTTAACGTGGGTTGTAATTTTACACACACACACGCACGCACACACACACACACACACACACACACACACACACACACACACACGAAGTTATGAGATATTCTACGGTAACGAATGGTGCCCTACAGTCCGTTTCTTTCAGTAAACATCTATTGCCAATATTGTCGGGAATAAAAGAAACTTCCATAAATTTTAATGATCATTTTCAGTAGTAAGGTGTTCCAAAATCTCTGTCTATAAAACTGATGTCATATCCAAGCACTCGCACTAATATCAGTGAATCTTGAGTCTACACATTTTTCTTAACCGTTTCATTTACATAGACAGAAGCTCCCAGAGATATATGTACATCTGAAACTAGTGAATTATTCATGAAATTCGAAGGTTACTTTTCGTCGCCTGCGAACATTTATATACACGCTCTGTTCCTTGTTTATTCATATGAAAGGAAGAGGAAACATGCACATCTGTACAAGGCCGTTTGTCCTGAGCTCTGCTCGTCCTGAGTTACACAACAGGAAGGCAATAACAAATGAGAGGCAAATCTCATTTAAAGATTTACGCCCTCACCGTCTCTTTTTTCATGTAGGAGTGCTACTTCGACACTTTCCTGTCGATTCTCAATCACAGCGGTACATAGCGCCGAGAATATTCTTTCGGGAAAGAAATGGAGAATTGAGGGAGGAAGGCGAAATGGGAAAATGAGCTTTGTTCAAAGGAATTGGCATCTTAGTGACCGCATCAAACAGTCCGCACTGCTTCTTTTTTTTCTTTTTTTCATGCTGAATAAATCCGCTCTAGTTGTACTTGACAAATCCATTATTTGGATAAAATCGTACACACGACCAGGGTTTCGGGCAGTAAATCACATTTCCAGGCGCTAAAGAAAAGAGGAAAACTGAGAGGGCTTCTTCATAAAATTAATTAACATTAAAAAGGCCCATACAAATGTGTACATCAGATTATACCTTGATTCCATACCAGAAAGTCATCCCAGTCATGTAAAAAAATCCACAGATTGATCAAGTAGCATGTGAGATTCCGAGCTGGTGAGGCATGAAAAGATTCTGTGAGTCAAGCAGAACCACACCGGGTCAGCGGGGCCTAACCGGAAAAACATAAATATAGCGGCGAACACGCACACATTGCCACCCTAATGTAACCTGTGAACCAACTGCGAACGGTTATGCATGTGGCATGGGCTTAAAAAATTAAAATGAAAGTATAAAAGCGGTAGAATGATAATTTGTGAAGCTCAAAAGTAGCTTACCATATATGTGCCCAGGCTGCCGTATATCGAACAAGTCCAGCAAGACCGGTCAGCAGATCCGCACTGTTTCGTCAATCTTTGATGAAAGCGAACAGGATGGTACAAAATTCAAGATCCTAAATCTTACATGATACTGAACAGGATGATACAATATTCAAGAGTCTAAAGTACAAGGATAAACATCGCGTTCAAATTACCAACTCGAAATAATGAGACAGCGACCAAGAAAGGCGATGATGATGTTAGCCCTTCTCTACATATTTTTCCTTCAATGCGAGAAGTTCTTCCCGAACAATGGATGACTTAGCTTAGAGCTTGGTTATAGAAGTTTACGTTTTAACTGTTGAGACGCGTCCCGCCTCGAAAACTATCTCGTCATCATTTTGGAAATGGGTTCCCAGGATGTTGACAGTGGCTCACAAAGAAACAAGAAAAACGTTATGCAGCGAACTTTTGGAACAGTACGAGAGTGGTGGAGATGAATTTCTTGGAAGAATTGTGACAGGTGATGAAACATGGCTCCATCATTTTTCACCAGAGACGAAGAGGCAATCAATGGAGTGGCATCATGCAAATTCACCCAAGCAAAAAAATTCAAAGCCACACCTTCTGCTGGAAAAGTTATGGCTACGGTGTTTTTCGATTCCACATGGCTAAAGTCTTCGCGCTTGCCAAGCTCTATCTTGGCTAGCAAGTCTCCGGATCTCTCCCCAATTCAGAAGGTTTGGAAAATTATGGGTAGGCTTCAACAACCATCACGCACCTACTGGACAGAATTTGGCACGATATCCCACAGGCGGACGACCAACAACTCTGTCAATCAATGCCAAGCCGCATAACTGCTTGCTTAAGGGCCAGAGGTGCACCAACGCGTTATTTACTTGCTCAATTTGCGACACTCTTTCTCTTGAATAAATCACGCAGTTTTTCTGTAATTATAGTCATTTGTTTGCCTCTACATGTGCATCAATGTTCAAATGTGTGTGAAATCTTATGGGACTTAACTGCTAATGCCATCAGTCCCTAAGCTTACACACTACTTAACCTAAATTATCTTAAGGACAAACACACACACCCATGCCCGAGGGAGGATTCGAACCTCCGCCGGGATCAGCCGCACAGTCCATGACTGCAGCGCCTAAGACCGCTCGGCTAAACCCGCGCGGCACATGTGCATCACATCTACCGATTTCCGTCCCATCCGGATAACGCCTTCGTGGTGCGGTTTCTGTTCCGAGACACTTTTCTCTTTAATGCTGGACTACTAACGCGTTGAGCCAAAGTTCGGAGACAGTGCTCAAGCAGATCCAATAAATATTTTGGTGGCACATACCAAATATATACTCTGCCATTCCACACTGCTTGGCGGAGGTTACACAGTACCATCATTATCGATTTTCTTTCCTATTCGATTCACGTACTGAGGTAGGGGAAAAATGACTGTTTATATGTCTCTGTACGTATCCGCCGTATTTTTTGATACCTACGCGATATGTACGATGGTGGCACAATCATGGTGGTATAGTCTACTTCGGGTACAGGTACTCTAAATGTACTCTATGGTGTCTCGCGGGAACTGCGTCGTATTTCTTCCAGTGATTCGTATTTAAGTTTCTCGAGCATTTCTGTTACCCTTTCGTATGTACTAAGCCGACCTATTACGTTCATAGCAGCGCGTCTTTGAATTCGTTCGCTGTCTGTCATGCCTACTTCATAAGAACTCCAAACACCGGAACAATTCTTTAGAATTTGTCGCGCTTGCGTCTTGTATGCGATTTCCTTTACAGATGCATCGCATTTTCTCAGAACTCTTCCGACAAATGTAAGTCTCACTACTAAAATATAAAATTCATCGAAAAACCTACGATCACACTGCTATAGTGATTTTATGAGCGTTTTATGTCCTTTACTTCCCAACCTTACGGAACTCTTTCCCGTCCTTACAACTCTTTTTTTTAATAACATATGAAGAGTAGTAGGGTATCACTAAGAACGCGGTGTGTTTAGAGTTGTCTCAGATTTGTGTCTGTTGAGGAGGAGGTAGGAAGGCGCAGGACTACGTTATCAGGACGGGAAGCGTGCCGTGACGTCCCCACAAAGCGTGAAGGCTTCTCCGGCGGAGTTCAACAAACCCTAACCTGCGCTTTCGCTTTCCTTTCTGGCGGCTTGCGCAGTAGGCTGACAGCCCGCTCGTCCAATTGTCACCGTCTCCCTCCCGTCTCGAATGGTCGGAATTCCCGGGCCCGACACGACAGGGTGCGTGTCACGGCCAATTCAGAGTGGAATGGCGAGGAGAGCCTGCTTCAGACGAGAATGAACATGAGAAATTTTGTTGGCGTTCCCTCGCAACGCTCAGGAAAGTGGTTCGTGCAGTAAACGTAGAACCTGTCTGTCTTCTCACTATTACACCACTGCAACAGTAACAAAGGTTCATTTACTTTATTATTTTATCTGTCAGTCTAAACTCTCAAAGGAACTGTTTTCAGTTAAGGCTAAAAAGAAAATAACGATAATTTGAAAGTCTAAAATGTATTACTTGACCTAGTAAACGCGTTAAATTATTTGGGAACCTTCTTCAATGTAGCAAACAATCGAAAAGACGAGATTTAAATTGTGTTCCAAATAAAAAAAAATCATATTATGCCCTGACATATTCCTTAAAGAGCAGAGCATAAATGTCTAGGCGCTACAGTCTGGAACAGCGCGACCGCTACAGTCGCAAGTTCGAATCCTGCCTCGGGCATGGATGTGTGTGATGTTCTTAGTTCTTAGGATAGTTAGGTTTAAGTAGTTCTAAGTTCTAGGGGACTGATGACCTCAGAAGTGCTCAGAGACTTTTTTTTTTTTTCTAGGCAGTGCATGATTTGTGACGGTACACGTCAGTGCTCCTTACTGGTACATGTGACGGAAAAGAAAATCACAACTGCAAATTTTGTGCTGTAGTACGATAGGACTTTATTTTTCACCAGTAAAAATGCTATATTCAAACTTCGAAAATGCGCAGAAAAGAGTAAAAACGATTTTCTTAAAGTCTGCATTTCAACCCCCCCCCCCCCCCCCACCTCTCTCCCTCAGAAGATCTAACTACCGGAACCCCCTGTTTTACAAATCAAGCACTGTGCTCAGAGCCTTTTTTTTTTTTTTTCTAGGCAGTGCATGATTTGTGACGGTACACGTCAGTGCTCCTTACTGGTACATGTGACGGAAAAGAAAATCACAACTGCAAATTTTGTGCTGTAGTACGATAGGACTTTATTTTTCACCAGTAAAAATGCTATATTCAAACTTCGAAAATGCGCAGAAAAGAGTAAAAACGATTTTCTTAAAGTCTGCATTTCAACCCCCCCCCCCCCTCCCCCACCTCTCTCCCTCAGAAGATCTAACTACCGGAACCCCCTGTTTTACAAATCAAGCACTGTGCTCAGAGCCTTTTTTTTTTTTTTTCTAGGCAGTGCATGATTTGTGACGGTACACGTCAGTGCTCCTTACTGGTACATGTGACGGAAAAGAAAATCACAACTGCAAATTTTGTGCTGTAGTACGATAGGACTTTATTTTTCACCAGTAAAAATGCTATATTCAAACTTCGAAAATGCGCAGAAAAGAGTAAAAACGATTTTCTTAAAGTCTGCATTTCAACCCCCCCCCCCCCCCCCCCCCCCCCACCTCTCTCCCTCAGAAGATCTAACTACCGGAACCCCCTGTTTTACAAATCAAGCACTGTCTCTAGGAAAACCAAATTACACATCCATAAGTCACTCACATAACTAGTTCTGTAATATCCATGTGAAAGATGGAGTATGACAAAGAAAGATGGAGAATTCCTCAAGATATTGAGAGGAAAGTACTACCGAAAAGTTTTGTAGTAATGACGGTCTCTTAGAGAGGAAAATAGGAATTTCGATGAAAAAAATAGAACTGCATGAATTATTTAAAGATACTGTTGTCGTAGTTAAACTAAAAGCCAAAAGGATTAAGTGTATTTGTCATGTGATGAGATTATTAGAAGAGATAGACGACAAGATTGGGATAGATGGCAGGAAGCCAAAAATGTGATTTTTGAGCGTTTGGAAGAGGACTTGATGTTTTTCTGAAGTTACTAATTGGAAGGGAATTTTAAAATAGTCAAGTTTGGAAATATTGGTAAGTCAGAAGCAAAGAGCTTGCATAGTTTGTATTTTTTGTAATAATAATAGTAATAATTACACTCTAAAAAAAATTGCGCACCACTAAGGAATTATGCGAACGTGACGGAAATTCGTAAATGTGGTGTACATGTACACACGAACAAATGATTGCAATTTAAAAAAATTGGATGACTTATTCAAGAGAATGAGCTTCACAAATTGAGGAGGTCAACAGCGTGTTGGTATACTTCTAGCCCTTATGCAGCCTGTTATTCGAATTATCATTGACTAATAGAGTTGTTGGATTTCCTCCTGTGGGATATCGTGCCAAATTCTGACCAACTGGGGCGGTAGATCGCCAAAATCCCGAGCTCGTTTGAGGGCCCTGCTACAAAGCTTAAAACGTTCCCAATTGGGGAGCGATCCGGCGATCTTGCTGGCCAAGGTAGGGTTTGGAAAGCGCGATGACAAACAGTAGAAAGTCTCGTCGTGGGTGGGAGGGCATTATCTTGCTGAAATGTAAACCCAGGATGGCTTGCCATGAAGTGCAACAAAACGGGGCGTAGAATATCGTCAACGTACCGCTGTTCTGTAAGAGTTCGGCGGATGACAACTAATGTTTGTATCTCACCACTGTCCGGAGCGTCTCCAGAACGTCTTCGGCCTGTAATCTGATTGACTGGAGTGTAACTGTCTTCAGTGATGAACCTTGCTTCGAATTTGGCCCCGATGGTTTGGGAAGACGTGAGACGCCCCGGAAAGCGATGGGACACTAACCTGATTGTCGACCGTCATATGTGCCAACAAGGAATGGTCGTCTGTGGTGCCATTTCTTTTCATAGCAGGACCCCTTTGGTTGTCATCCAGGGGACCCTTACAACACAGCGGAACGTCTACGATATTCTACGTCCCGTGTTGTTGCCCTTCATGCTAAGCCATTCTAGATTTACATTTCAGCAAGATAACGACCGCCCGCGTAGAAAAAGGGTTTCTCCTACTTGTCTTCGTGCTTGCCAGATCCTGCCTTGGCCAGCAAGGTCGCTAGATCTCACCCCGATTGAGAACGTTTGGAGCGGGCAGGACCTCCTAGCATCTTGGGATTTTGACGATCTGACTCGCCAGCTGGACTGAATTTGGAACAAAATCCTGCAGGGGGACACCCAACAATTCTGTCAATCAATACCAATCTGAATAACTGCTTATGTATTGCCCAGATGTTCACCAACGCGTTATTGACTTCCTCAGTTAATAAATCTCTCTCCCCTGAATAAATCATCCATTTTTTTAAATTGTAATCATTTGTTTGTACATGTACATCTCATCTATCGATTTCCTTCCCATTCGGATAATTTCTTCGTGGTGCTACGCCTTTTTTGTCTTAGATGATGATGATGATAATGATGTTTGGATTGTGGGGCGCCCAACTGCGCGGTTATCAGCGCCCGTACAAATTCCCAATCTTTTCTCTGTCCAATCTTGCCACGTGCATGAATGACGATGAAATGATGAGGACAACACAAACACCCAGTCATCTCGAGGAAGGTGAAAATCCCTGACCCGGGCGGGAATCAAACCCGGGACCCCGTGCTCGGGAAGCGAGAACGCGACCGCGAAACCACGAGCTGCCGAGTTTTTTGTCTTAGAGTGTACTGTAATAACAATAACAGTAACAGTAATAATTATTATTACTTATTATTATATTTTATCATTTATTTTAATGTCTCTTACTACTCGATAACACTAAGGGGGGAAAGGGTGAAGGGTAGATTTTCTGAGTTCAACAGAACGTGCGCTCTCGCTACCCTCCAGACGGCTTGCGCAGTAGGCGGACAGCCCATCTCGTGAAACTGTCATGGTGTCTCTTCCGTTTCAACTGCTGTCTCAACATGACAGCGTGCGTGTTGCATCCAATTTCGTGACAAAATTGGGAGAAGAAGCTGCGTCAGATGAGAATAAATATAAGAAGTTTTGTTGTCGTTTCCTCGTAACTCACAGGACAGCAGTGCGTGCGGGTAAATCCAGAACATCTTTCCGCTGTCTGTCTTCTCAATGTCACTCCATTACAGTAGTAACAAAAATTTATTTACTGTGCTGTTTTATCTCTTAATCGAAAACCTCATAGGGTCTCTTCCAAACTTCGCCGTTTCTCACTCGTCCCGACTACTCGGAATTCCCGGCCCATCACGACAGGGGGCGTGTTACCACCAACTTCAGGGTAGAGTGCCGAGAAGCTGTTTCTCGCGAGAATAAACGTGAGAAGATTTTTGTCGTTCCCTAGTAACTAACAGGAAAGTGGTTCGCGCAGTAAAAACGGAACCTACACCGACTGTCTGTCTTCTCACTATTACTCCATTACAGTGGTAACAAAAATTTGTTTATTGTATTGTTTTATGTGTTAATCAAAAGCCTCAGAGGAACTTTTTCCAGTTAAATGTAAATAGAAGATAATGATAATATGAATGTCTAATACCTATTTCTTGAGCCAGTAAACGAATTAAAATACACTCCTGGAAATTGAAATAAGAACACCGTGAATTCATTGTCCCAGGAAGGGGAAACTTTATTGACACATTCCTGGGGTCAGATACATCACATGATCACACTGACAGAACCACAGGCACATAGACACAGGCAACAGAGCATGCACAATGTCGGCACTAGTACAGTGTATATCCACCTTTCGCAGCAATGCAGGCTGCTATTCTCCCATGGAGACGATCGTAGAGATGCTGGATGTAGTCCTGTGGAACGGCTTGCCATGCTATTTCCACCTGGCGCCTCAGTTGGACCAGCGTTCGTGCTGGACGTGCAGACCGCGTGAGACGACGCTTCATCCAGTCCGAAACATGCTCAATGGGGGACAGATGCGGAGATCTTGCTGGCCAGGGTAGTTGACTTACACCTTCTAGAGCACGTTGGGTGGCACGGGATACATGCGGACGTGCATTGTCCTGTTGGAACAGCAAGTTCCCTTGCCGGTCTAGGAATGGTAGAACGATGGGTTCGATGACGGTTTGGATGTACCGTGCACTATTCAGTGTCCCCTCGACGATCACCAGTGGTGTACGGCCAGTGTAGGAGATCGCTCCCCACACCATGATGCCGGGTGTTGGCCCTGTGTGCCTCGGTCGTATGCAGTCCTGATTGTGGCGCTCACCTGCACGGCGCCAAATACGCATACGACCATCATTGGCACCAAGGCAGAAGCTACTCTCATCGCTGAAGACGACACGTCTCCATTCGTCCCTCCATTCACACCTGTCGCGACACCACTGGAGGCGGGCTGCACGATGTTGGGGCGTGAGCGGAAGACGGCCTAACGGTGTGCGGGACCGTAGCCCAGCTTCATGGAGACGGTTGCGAATGGTCCTCGCCGATACCCCAGGAGCAACAGTGTCCCTAATTTGCTGGGAAGTGGCGGTGCGGTCCCCTACGGCACTGCGTAGGATCCTACGGTCTTGGCGTGCATCCGTGCGTCGCTGCCGTCCGGTCCCAGGTCGACGGGCACGTGCACCTTCCGCCGACCACTGGCGACAACATCGATGTACTGTGGAGACCTCACGCCCCACGTGTTGAGCAATTCGGCGGTACGTCCACCCGGCCTCCCGCATGCCCACTATACGCCCTCGCTCAAAGTCCGTCAACTGCACATACGGTTCACGTCCACGCTGTCGCGGCATGCTACCAGTGTTAAAGACTGCGATGGAGCTCCGTACGCCACGGCAAACTGGCTGACACTGACGGCGGCGGTGCACAAATGCTGCGCAGCTAGCGCCATTCGACGGCCAACACCGCGGTTCCTGGTGTGTCCGCTGTGCCGTGCGTGTGATCATTGCTTGTACAGCCCTCTCGCAGTGTCCGGAGCAAGTATGGTGGGTCTGACACACCGGTGTCAATGTGTTCTTTTTTCCATTTCCAGGAGTGTATTTGGGACTTTCTTCAGTGTACCAAATAATTGGAAAGACGATATTTAAATTAGTATTCAGAATGCAAATAAATCATATTAGCCCTGCCAGGTGTCTTAAAGAGCAAAATTATCTCTAGGATAACCAAAATATTTTTCTATTAGTCACTTATACAACTAGTATAACTGAAACCTGGAATCTGACAAAAGGAAATGAATTGCTCCAGACATCAAGAGGAAAGTACTGAAACGTTTTTTGAAGCAGTGAATGACCCTTGCAGAGGAGAAGGACGAGTGCAGTAAAAAAGTTAGGATTGCAAGAGCAGTTTAAAGATTCTGCTTCAGTAGCAAAGGTAAAAGCCCAAAAGATTACGTATACTGTTCTTGTGATCAAATCTTTAGAAGAGAAAGTCATCAAGACTGTGGCAGATAAATTCCTCAGAAGGAGGAAAACCACAATGACGATCGAGAATGTGATTGTCTGAGCATGTGGAAGACGACTTAATTACTAATTGGAGGGAACATTGTAAAAACAGGGAAGTTTGGCAAAATATTGGTAAGTGAGGAACAAAGAACTTGCATAACTTGTAAGTCTTTTGTAATAGTAATGATAATAATAATTACTATTATCATATTTTATCGTCTATCTGAGTGCCTCTCACGATTCGATAACGTTGTGGGAGGGAGGAAGGAATGTTAGACTTTAGCTTTCCAACAGTGCGAGCTCAAAAATAAATGTCCTCAGTCATTCATTGATGTTATACGAGATCATACAGGATGTTTCACATATGACGCGAGCCCAGTGTCGGGTGTTGATCGGGAACCAATAGCAGTGAGGCAGTCACCGATCGCTGGTGACGTTCTAGTCTGTTCTTCGGACTTTTCCCGGTGGTGTAGGGGAAGGTCGAGTAGTACCGACACGTAAGCTCTCTCCAAATTATAATTTTCACTGATGGCTGTATTGGAACATTATTCACAATAAACAGTACTGCGATACGTTATTTATAGAACTGTAAAACTCCATCTCATAAGAATAAACGATCGAAGAGTTTTTAATACTTTTGCATGTTGATCGTTCAAATTTTTGGATGGTTGCATCAGATATGAAATTGCAGTGAGCAAAAAAAAGTAATTTTTGCTACGAAAATGGTTTACTTGGACCGTACATGGTTATAAACTAGAACGTGTTCATTAACTGATCTAGTTTGTCAAAGAATCTGTCAACTTGTTCCTTGCTGAATTTACTGTTCGTTGCAGACTCGTGGATTCAGCAGTTCTCAATCTTAAGTTTTCAGGCAGTTTCATAAAATCGTAGTAAAATAATGGAAATTTCCAATTCTTCAGAGAGATGCACTGTGTGGTCTTCATTTAGTTTACACATTATGGTCTGTCTTGCCGAAAACATTCTAACCATATTAATGAAACTGGGCATGCTTTTAACAATATAGAAGATGATCTAACAATACTTCGTAAACTAAACAAATGTCACAAAAGGAATCTCTTTTAAGAGTCGAACATTTCATTCACAGCAGAAAACACGTGCAGAACGTACTCGTAGAACGTAACGTAGCTGAGGCGATGTAAATGACCGTACACCACACTAGGCACAATAACTTTCATTGTCGTTTACATTATATTTTACACAGAGGGGTTTAACATATGCAATCAGTATTTTCTAGGCAAAAAAAAAAAATTAATGGAAGTTAACAGAAAATATAAAAGTATTCATGGAATCTAGGAAATGTTGCACTCTTTATGGGCCTTTAATTTCTTTTCATCCCTGAAATGCAACATATAAAAATTTTTCATGCCAGGGCCAATATTCCTAAGTTTTTGAAGCAGTGCTTCCTTCACATGAGTCGCGTAATCTATATGGTGCTTCCAAATACGTGTGTCGACTTCATGCCTCAAATGTTCATCTGCGGTGACTGGCTTTTTTGTGGAATCCCGAGCGTGTGATAGTCCTTCTGACATTTCTTGATGGACCAACAGACTTCTGATGCTGCGCCAACTTTTTAACAAGGTTTACCACTTACCTCTGTCCGCTGGGACAGTACCTCATCTTTCCCCATTTTCGAGGTAAGCTGGAACTCTTAGCCGGCCGGCGGTGGGCCCCAAAGGTTCTCGACATCTTCTTACAACTTTGCCAATCTCACTAAGAGATATTCCTTCCTCTTGACAGCGCGAAATAATCGTCCTCATTTCTGCTGCCGTGTTCAATTTTTCTGTCCATTTCTGCTCGTCCACCTGCAATTCCCGCAGCTATGAACTTACAGCGGGTAACTGATGCTGATGAGATCTACAGACTTCCCTCACCCGTGCTGCTTTCCTCGTCCGCGTCGTGTGTATGAATACGTTTAATCACGCTCGAAAACATACGAGCGGACAACCTTTGAATTTCAGACAGATTTTTTATTCTGTTACCGGGCTGTGGTCAGAGCATAGTATCGCTGCCTTGAAAAGCAGAGGTCGAACCTCGCGTCGGCAGTGGTTCTGGTTTGTAAATGCGCTGGTACGCCGTTGTTGTTTCTGCATACAGAAAGACAACTTAGGGGGGAACGTACGCGAAAGCGACCAAAATTGAGAATAAAATTTTAATTGGATCTTCATTTACTACATGGTATTGAAATTTCGATTCCTTAATATTACGTTCCAGTACCACTCCTAACTGTGATAAAAATAATTATTAACAAAAACTTGTACGGTGCCACGGCCCCTTTGTTGTTCTGTATTTCCTCATATTATTTATTCCTACAGTGTTTTCTACCAGTTTTATGCAGTCACAATATTGGGAATATATCTGTATTTAGCAGATCCAGGACTTCTAGAAAGGTATGTGTATGGAAAACTCAAAATCCTAATGAAAGTTACAACTCTCTGATAGGAAAATCATACCCCAAGACAACATTTGTTTCCACAGCTGCTGATGATATTGCAGCGTATGATGCTTGTTTAGTTTATAACTGTGTTAATCTCGCAGACTGCGGACTCTATAGAGGCTAGGATTTGATGCAGGAGCTTTCAGACTGTCGATATTGAAGGAAATCGATAACGGGAGGATTGATGCAGCTGACATTATTGTTACTTAGTTTGGCTCAAATGGTTCAAACGGTTCTGAGCACTATGGGACTTAACTTCTGAGGTCATCAGTCGCCTAGAAATTAGAACTAATTAAACCTAACTAACCTAAGGACCTCACACACATCCTTGCCCGAGGCAGGATTCGAACCTGCGACCATAGCGGTCGCTCGGTTCCAGACTGTAGCGCCTAGAACCGCACGGCCACCCCGGCCGGCATTACTTAGTTTGAAAATCAGGTTAACCTAAAAGGACAGGCAAAGAAAAGACTGCTTGAGATTGAAGAGGAGAATGCATACGGTTTGCTGTAGTTCACCCACATAAGGTGAGATATAATACAAACACTGTCAAATCTTTCATTCAGGTTTCCCGTAACTTGTCAACTTTATGTAGCTATTCCTCATAAAACACTGACACTATAATACTTAAACTTGGCATGCAATTATTCAATACTATAGTGAAACATTCTGTGGAAGGAATTTCCATTTACTACAGTAATAAGGTATTCATGTAAGAGAAAATCCCTACGATTTACTTTTCTTTTCACAGAAATTTGGAGAGCTGTAAAAATCTAGCTAAAGAAGATATCAATATTCTGTTCCACAGATATCTGTAGTAATCGTATGTCAAACTTTGTGAAAAAATAAGTTAATTTCGTTCTGACAGATTTTATATAAAAGGTACATATCTACTCAGCTTGTTCAAAAATTCTAGTTGCTTATAATTAAAAAGTTCAACTTCAATAAGCATGAAAACGTATGTGTGTATCCATATAACATCCCTTAAAAGCTGTGCCAAATTTAATTACACTGCCTTGAAAACTTTGGATTTTGTAAGGGTATTTTTCTTGCTTTTTTTTTTTTTTTTTTTTTTTAATGGTTCAAATGGCTCTGAGCACTATGCGACTTAACTTCTGAGGTCATCAGTCGCCTAGAACTTGGAACTAATTAAATCTAACTAACCTAAGGACATCACACACATCCATGCCCGAGGCAGGATGCGAACCTGCGACCGTAGCGGTCGCTCGGTTCCAGACTGTAGCGCCTAGAACCGCACGGCCACTTCGGCCAGCATTTTTTTTTTCAAATTATTGCAACTTCACATACGTCTCCCCTTTAAATTGAGATAAATGGGCGCGGCTGCATTATCAGATGTGAAAGAAGCAATAAGTGACAAAAGGAATTATGTTACCAACTTTTGACTGAGTAAAGAATCTGATCATTGGTACTGGTGCATTGACAAAAGCGAGTGAGACTGGCTAAATGGATGTGCAGATAAAACTCGCAAAAAACAAAAAAAAACTGTCATCTTGAGTGTGTTGACTGCATGTTTACATAGTTCGGAACAGTCAAACCCTTTGGCAAAATGGACAGAGGGAGACATTGTTAAGAAGTAAAGCTAAAATCGTTGGTAATATAACAGATTTGTTTTTTGAAAAAGCGATGTCATATGCACAGAAATACTAGCTCCACATACCAATTGAAATACATATGCGAGAAATGCACCGAATTGTTCCTGCCACGCTCCAATATGCGAGGAATAACTTTCGCGGAGATCAGCTCGCGAGGCAAGGCCCGGTGAGTCCCGAGCAGTGAGGCTGAAAGTGACGTCATCTACACGCATGCAGTCGCTCGCGCAGCGGCCCTGGAGCGCGAACACCGCAACACGCTGCCAATATCTGCAGCTATTTGCCTCCTGCACCGGAATATAAAATACCTGCACTGATTAACCTTCACTCTGGTTTGCTCCGCAGACAGTGGGTGTCGAAAGATACTATGTTTAAATGAAGCGATGGGATCTGAGGCCGCAACGTTCCGCCAGACCGTGAACGGGTCGAAGGTCGTAGACAGGCTGGTGGCGGAATCCGGGTTCCGTTTCTGATAGTGCTCACTTCTCTTTCAGTGGAAATTCCCCAGTCACGCCGAAAGAACAATAAAATATGCTAGGCTATTAGGACAGATTTCATCTTCACCGAAAATTTCGTCTTATATACTCTCTCTTTAGTCCGCCAAAAGTTTCTTCATACCTCGGTCAATAAAGTGAGTGGGTGAAAGCAGTATATCACGTCCATTACGTAAGAGTATTTGAGTAAAAAAAAAGCCTGCATTCCTCTAGGTGGGTGCTGGATAACGGCTATAATAGCATTTCAGGAATTTGTATTCAGTCTGTATCCTCAAAAAGCGTTGTAACTTTTCTTTTTGGAATGAGGCCATCCTCCTAACATTAAACAAGTGAATTATTAAAAATGTAGGTTTTATGTGGTGAATATTTTACCAATGTGTGTTTCTTAAAGAACAGCTGCCTGCGAAAAATATAACTTTTGAAATGCTACAGCTTTTATACCAGCCATCTACAAATAAATGGGCGGATTATTGTAGTCTAGCCCCATACACTTTGCAGCAATGTTAGCGAATGGAATCTTGAGAAGACGTGCGTTTAATGAACGCTAATTATGACTTAGTTAAGTTACTTAATGTAGGCTATTGTGGCAATGTTTTTTATGATGCATAGCGAAATAAGCAAATGCATAAGCACTTAAAAGAATGTTGAAGACCAATATTTTCTTATAATAACCGTAGTTAATCTTACAACTACAATGCGGTGCGACAAGTCATGAACCTTCATCACCGACTCTATCCTTACGATGGAGAACTATTGGCTGTAAGAAAACTACGACAGACGGCGGCACAAAAAAAAGCAGACAATGGCCGTCTTACAAATGCAGGAGCAGCCTTGCTCCTCGCGGAAAGAAAGGGTCTCATCATGCATTTAGCGTGAGTGCATAAGTGCAAATGTATAAGCCCGCATAGCATTCTTTCCACGCAATCTACGTGCTAAACAAGTAAACCGCAAGTACATTTTGCGCACTGTATTTGTTCTTTAAAGATCATAACTGTGCGTGATTTCTCCCTCTGCTCGCGTTTCGAAGAACTGATTATATGGTTATCTGAATTCCAAAAAAATGAGAACAGAAAATACTTAGCCAGCGTCTCCAAAAACAAAGAAACGCGATTAAAGTTCACATTACCGTTCCTGATCACAGCACGTTAAGCTACTAATTTCCACTATTTGCTAAGGGATCAACTTTTTTTTCTTTTCTTTTTTATCACCTGTGATGATATATCCTAAACTTATGTTTTTGTGGAAGTAGAAGTGTTTTGCAATCCTACCTACATGGTAAATTTTAACAGGAAAGTCATCATTCCAGATCCTTATCCAATGTCTTTAACAATACAGTTGTGCTCCAGTACCGTTTATATGTGCCAGGAAAGTAGCGCATGCAAGCCGTTTGTCACACAAAAGCTACTTTCGAACAATTATTGTAACAATGTGTTAGCTGTGGGATTCACGCTAAATGCATGATGAGACCCTTTCTTTCCGCGAGGAGCAAGGCTGCTCCTGCATTTGTAAGACGGCCATTGTCTGCTTTTTTTTAACGACGGTTCCGGTCTTTGTGCCGCCGTCTGTCGTAGTTTTCTTACAGCCAATAGTTCTCCATCGTAAGGATAGAGTCGGTGATGAAGGTTCATGACTTGTCGCACCGCATTGTAGTTGTAAGATTAACTACGGTTATTATAAGAAAATATTGGTCTTCAACATTCTTTTAAGTGCTACTATGCCAAGCATTGTTACTAGACATCATATCAACGGCTTTTGTGTCCCGTCAGGGGTGATGTGTCAGATGACTAATTGAATGTATGCATTAATTGCATCTGTTATAACAGGATCAAAACTAATTTCAAATCAGAAGAACATCCAACAACCCATCATAAAACTACGTAACACTCTACAATATAAGATTAATATACATGAAGAGCGTATGCGAAGTATTTATCGTCAACTCTGCTTCCCTTATTCGCACAATTTTACAACCAAAGTTGCTTTGCCTGTAGAAATTTAAGTCAGGAATAGAGGGTCCTTGTAGAAATAGTGGTCTCTTGAATGATACATCCGTTGTGAAATTAATTACTATATGCCTTTAAGGATCGAGAGCTATTAATTGACCATAATACTGAAGAAAAAATGTACGAAATAGTTTTTACTACAATGATTAATTTTAAAGCTCTGTGATGCTCGTCTGGCACAAATTTTCATATGCTACTGTTCCCATGCCTCATACAGAGCCGGCCGTTGTGGCCGAGCGGTTCTAGGCGCTTCAGTCCTGAACCACGCGGCTGCTACGGTCCCAGTTTCGAATCCTGCCTCGGGCATGGATGTGTGTGATGTCCTTAGGTTAGTTAGGTTTAAGTAGTTCTACGTCCAGAGGACTGATGACGTCAGATGTTAAGTCCCATAGTGCTTAGAGCCATTTGAACCATTTTTGAACCTAATATAGATGACGTCAGAAACATTCACAGTTGCGACAAAAATTTCGGAATATACAAATAATTTTTGATACAGCTGTACGGAAAAACTGACATTACTTCTCGAGTATTTGTGAAGATCTTTAGGGGAAACGAGTAAAATGTACATCAAAAGTATCTCCTCCATCAAAACCAGCATAAATTCTGAAAACATCGATTATGTGAAACCCAAATGGAAATTTTCTCACACGACATATTGAAAGCGATGTATAACAGCAGTCAGGGAGGTACAGTACTTCTTGATTTGCGAAAAGCATTTGACTCAGTACCACACACACATTTACTACTGAAAGTACGATCGTATGGGGTAAGCGAAACTTGTGACTGGACTGAGCATTTCTTGGTGAGGAAGAGGTAGTACGTTATCATGGACAGAGAGTCACTGACAGGTGTAGAAATACCTCAAATGTGACCCAAGGAAGTGTGTTGGAACCCTTGCTGTTCATGTTGTATATTAATGACCTGGTAGAGGATAGACAGTGTTACTAGTAACATGACTTTTCGCAGATGATGCTGTCAGATCTTGATAAGATTTGAAAATCGTGCGAAGATTGCCAGCTTACTTTAAATGTTCAGAAATGTAAACATCTTTATTTCGCATCCCGACGTGCTAACTTTAAGTATTGAGTCTAGAAATATAGTACAACCCCAAACGTATCGCTCCCATAGGAATCGCGAAGACAGAATTAGACTATATGAAATGTATTCGTAGTTGCGAATACAGACAACCATCACCTTTGTAAGGGAATGACAGCAATGAAAATTTGTGCCGGACCGGGAATAAAACCCGGATTTCTCGCTTTACGCGAGCAGTCGCCTTAACCGCTTTGGCTACCCATACGCGAGTCACAGCCACATCCAAACTTCCATATGTTGTTGTTCCTGTGTCACAATCTGTACTGGTACACACATTATGTACTTCCCGTACAGGGGAGGACATTTTAACTGAAAGTCGCTGCCCAGTGTCGGCGGATAAATACAATATTGCATATTCTCTGCCGTTAAGAAGGACGATGCAGCGTTCCTTCCAACAAGCTTGCATGAGCAACGAAAAAGAGAGGAAATTGGCAAAAACTAAACAATAAATTGTTTTAATGAGGTGGTTTGCCTTTGGAACCGATAGGACATACAGTTTGCAACCATCATGTAATATATTTGAAAGCAAATTGCCGTTTTTCCCAGACAAGACTCCATATCTCGAAACTTCCATGAACTCATAGCGCTTGAAACAGATTATAGTCCTACATAACAAGCAAAAATGGCCTAAAATTTAATAAATTTTGTATCAAAACTACATACTGGCCCAGTGGATTCATTTTGAAACCACTCGTAAAAGCAGTAACGCAAACTCAGATTCGCATTACAATAACTTTAGATATAATTACTTGCACTGTCAGTTTTCTCCTCAATGTGACCCCTATGTCCGCAGCTCGTGGTCTAGTGGCGATCGTTGCTGCCTCTGGATCACGAGGACCCGGGTTCGATTCCCAGCCGGGTTGGGGACTTTCGGCCGGCCGGAGTGGCCGTGCGGTTCTAGGCGCTACAGTCTGGAACCGAGCGACCGCTACGGTCGCAGGTTCGAATCCTGCCTCGGGCATGGACGTGTGTGCTGTCCTTAGGTTAGTTAGGTTTAATTAGTTCTAAGTTCTAGGCGACTGATGACCCCAGAAGTTAAGTCGCATAGTGCTCAGAGCCATTTGAACCATTTTCTGGGGACTTCCTCTGCCCGGGGACTGGGTGTTTGTGTTGTACTCATCATTTCATCATCATCACTCGTGGCGGTGGCTTGATTGGATTGGGTAAAAAAATTGGAACTTTGTAAGGGCGCTGATGACCGCGCAGTTGAGCGCCCCACAAACGACACATCATCATCATCATCATCAATGTGACCACTATACATAAAACCACATGTCACAGTGACGGAGCTCAGTCTACGTACCGACTGATGCTTTGGACGCTGTAAGTGACTGCTACAGTGCACTACATTCGTAGAAGTTTCTCGGTGTACCACTGTGTCCTGCAACAACATCGGTGGTTTCCTGCTAAAGGCACTGGTAGTTCAAGAAAATTTAATAAAGTGGTGGTTTGAGACAGAAACTACTGGTATTCAGAGGGTTAAGCAATCATTCTTCCTGCGACCTATAAGTGAATGGAACTGGTTCAAATGGATCAAATGGCTCTGAGCACTATGGGACTTAACTTCTGAGGTCATCAGTCCCCTAGAACTTAGAGCTACTTAAACCTAACTAACCTAAGGATATCACACACATCCATGCCCGAGGCAGGATTCGAACCTGCGACAGTAGCGGTCGCGCGGTTCCAGACTGTAGCGCCTGGAACCGCTCGGCCACTCCGGCCGGCAATGGAACTGGAAAAAGCCCCAATAACTCTTACGATGGGCAGTACACTGTGCCATGCACTTTACAGTGGTTTACACGGTATGGCTATAGATGTATGTGCAGAAAGTACTCAGAATGGGAATAGTGCCTGTTGCGGATGGCGGTTATCGCCGAAACAACCGTTTTTCATTTACATCGGTTTTTTCCACGCCAATGTATTCTGCCTGTTAAAACCGCTCAAAATAAACTGGTTTCTCAAATAAACGATTTTCGGGTTTTTATCGCTATAAACATATAAATCGAACAAATATTGAAAAAAATTTGACTCTCTCAGTTTCGAGATACATAGAATCAAATTATTAAATTAAATAGGCAAATGAAAGAAAACTTTTTCCTTCCAGCGTTCGCTGCTTTTCTCGAAAAGTGATAAGTGGCTGGATACTAAAAAAACAAAAAGTCGCAAGTAATCTCCTACTGATTCTAATTTTTTTGAAACTCTACTCAAACATCGTGTTGTAATCGAGGATCATACCATTATTTGGGCATTAAGAATAGTCAGTGCTAAAGGGTGAAAACAAAGGTTTAAGAACTCTGTTTTTCGTGTATAGCTGTGCGTTTTTAAGGGCTACAAGCAGATAAAAGCATATATGTACACACGAGCAGCTGATCAGCTATTTTCTATTTTTTTTTTTTTGTGCACTGTGAATGAATTTTTTACGTTTTGATTTCTTACTGGTACCATGATTTCGTTTCTCTTTTACTATTTCACAGAAACGCCAGACAAATCAAAAATGTGTGAAATCTTATGGGACTTAACTGCTAAGGTCATCAGTCCCTACGCTTACACACTACTTAACCTAAATTATCCTAAGGACAAACACACTTACCCATGCCCGAGGGAGGACTCGAACCTCCACCAGAATCAACCGCACAACCAGACAAATCTTTAATCTTTCAAGGCAAATGAAGCATTGTACTTCATTGTTACATCACTTCTTAAAAATATATCCAGAGTAGGGTTGGTGCCATTCTGCAGTACAGAAGACATCTAGTGACGACGGCGAGTCGGCGGGGTTCTAGGGGCTTCTAGGCGTTTCAGTCTGGAACCGCGCGACCGCTACGGTCGCAGGTCCGAATCCTGTCTCGGGCATGGATGAGCGTGATGTCCTTAGGTTAGTTAGGTTTAAGTAGTTCTAAGTCCAGGGGACTGACGACCTCAGATGTTAAGTCCCATAGTGCTCAGAGCCATTTTTACCTTTTTTTTTTACGATGGCGAGAAATTTATCTTATAGACCAGGTGGGAGCAAGTCTTGCACACTGCATATACGCGTTGGTTGCTCGTTTCTGTCACATTCTTAATAGCATTTCCTATAACAAGGACTAGCATTCGGAAGGACGATGGTTCAATCCCGCGTCCGGCCATCCTGATTTAGGTTTTCCGTGATTTCCCTAAATCGCCGGGATGGTTCCTGTCAAAGGGCACGGCCGGCTTCCTTCCCCGTCCTTCCTTACTCCGCTGAGACCGATGACCTCGCTGTCTGGTCTCCTTCCCCAAACAACCAACCAACCCATAACAAGGTAATATTTCAAACGAATGCAAATTTTAGGAATGAAAATTAGTCCTTTTTTAAACAAGATTTATTTAATAACGAAAAATTTTAGCACTGCCACTGTGGCTAATTGATATTTGGGATTTTTTGCTTGGTTATTAGTAAAAAATAAAAGAGGCTTGTTACAAGCGACACCACGTACCGAAAAATACCGGACATTCAGAGCTAAAATACCAGTATCGGTTTGAACCGTCCCGTGGTGGGTGTGCGCAAGTGGGTTGAAGCCCCCGGAGGCTGCGGCGTGTCATTTGGGTCGTGTGCCTCTGCGGCGCGCGGGCGTGGGCGCAGTCGGGGTGCACAGACGGGCGGCCGTTCACCCCGCACACGCCGCGCCGCGCCGCGCCGCGCCACGCGCTTCGAGAGACGCCGCTTCCTACTTCCTGCTTCCTGCCCCGTCTGACGCCTCCCGCGTCGCCTCTCTGCAAATGAGCCCACACACCGCTGGGAATACGCGACGCGCCGGCCCAGAATCGCCTGTCGCAGCCTCCGCCAACGTACGCTGGCCTAACTAGGCACCTGATGCACCAGCCGAGCTGACTGCAACATCGAGTACAGCACGTATGACTAAAACTGACTTTGTAATGCAGGCTAGACACAGTGGACACGCAAATTGTTAGGCTTTTACAGCTGTACACGATCTACACTACTGGCCATTAAAAATGCTACACCAAGAAGATAAGCAGATGATAAAGGGGTAATCATTGGACAAATATATTATACTGGAACAAACATGTGATTACATTTTCACGCAATTTGGGTGCATAGATCCTGAGAAATCAGTACCCAAAACAACCACCTCTGGCCGTAATAACAGCCTTGATACGCCTGGGTATTGAGTCAGAGCTTGGATGGCGTGTACAGGTACAGCTGCCCATGCAGCTTCAACACGATACCACAGCTCAAGAGTAGTGACTGGCGTATTGTGACGAGCCACTTGCTCGGCCACCATTGACCAGACGTTTTCAATTGGTGAGAGATCTGGATAATGTGCTGGCCAGGGCAGCAGTCGAACATTATCTGTATCAAGAAAGGCCAGTACAGGACTTGCAACATGCGGTCGTGCATTATCCTGCTGAAATATAGGGTTTCGCAGGGATCGAATGAAGGGTAGAGCCACGGGTCGTAACACATCTGTTCAAAGTGCCGTCAATGCGAACAAGAGGTGACCGAGACGTCTAACCAGTGGCACCCCATACCATCACGCCGGGTGATATGCCAGTATGGCTATGACGAATACATGCTTCCAATGTGCGTTCACCGCGATGTCGCCAAACAAGGATGCGGCCATCATGATGCTGCAAACAGAACCTGGATTCATCCCAAAAAATGACGTTTAGCCATTCGTGCACCCAGGTTCGTCGTTGAGTACACCATCGCCGGCGCTCCTGTCTGTGATGCAGCATCAAGGATAACCGCAGCCGTAGTCTCCGAGCTGATATTCCATGCTACTGCAAATGTCGTCGAACAGTTCGTGCAGATGGTTGTTGTCTTGCAAACGTCCCCAGCTGTTGACTCAGGGATCGAGACGTGGTTGCAAGATTCGTTACAGCCATGCGGATAAGATGCCTGTCTTCTCGACTGCTAGTGATACGAGGCCGTTGGGATCCAGCACAGCGTTCCGTATTACCCTCCTGCACCCACCGATTCCACACTTGCTAGATGGTAGCCTTTAAATCGGCCGCGGTCCGTTAGTATACGTCGGACCCGCGTGTCGTCACTATCAGTGATTGCAGACCTAGCGCCGCCACACGGTAGGTATAGTCTAGAGCGACTCCCTAGCACTCGCCCCAGTTGTACAGCCTACTTTGCCGGCGATGGTTCACTGTCTACATACGCTACGATAGTTTACCATAGCTTTCAGCTACGTCATTTGCTACGACCTAGCAAGGCGCCATGTTCAGTTACTATAAATCATATCTTCAATAATGTCTTCTGAACAGATTATATTGTGACTCATGTACCGTCATGAGCGACGTTCATCATTAATGGATTAAAGTTAAGTATCAAACTAATTTCGTCCGCTTTCTGAATTCTCATTCCTTGTCATGTTCCAGACCTCACGTCAGTATAGTTCTTCCCTCCTCACGCCAGCCTGCGTGAGCTAAAACGCGTGCATTTCGGCCTCCACTCGTAACACGGTATTGGCTCTTCTGCTGACACATAACTCATGACCTCAGATGTTAAGTCCCGTAGTGTTCAGAGCCATTTGAACTATTTTTGTCATATGATAGGAGACTCTTATTGACGCACCTAATTTGTACGACTGGTAAGTGAATGAGATGTGCCTCCTTGCCCGATATAGGTGTTCGTGTGAACGTGAATGTGATCACTCTCAAGGAAATGATGAACACACAATAGTTCGTCACATAAGCTGAACAAGTGAGTGCAACAGTTTCACAATCAAATGGTTCAAATGGCTCTGAGCACTATGGGACTTAACAACATCTGTGGTCATCAGTCCCCTAGAACTTAGAACTACTTAAACCTAACTAACCTAAGGACATCACACACATCCATGCCCGAGGCAGGATTCGAACCTGCGACCGTAGCAGTCGCGCGGTTCCGGACTGAGCGCCTAGAACCGCTAGACCACCGCGGCCGGCGTTTCACAATCACATAGCGCTGTGAAAACGTATGTTTTTAACGTTTTTGATGTTGCGTTCCGTTTTGGAAGTCTCGACTCTTGAATTCCTTTGTTGTAACATAGTTCTCACCAGTTTATTTGTTGTTGTCGTTTCTGAGGGACGTCTGTGAGGTATCTCGCCTGCTTTCACTATTCATCATATTTACTTGTGACGGTAACGTATTCTTACCATATGACTCATATTCTATAACCAATGTATTGTATGAACCGCCCTGGCTACAGAAAGAGAACAAAAATTTCAGTGAGCAGACGGACAGTTCATAAAATTCTGGAAAAAAAATTGTAGGTGAGAGTTTTGAATACGGATCGGCCGCTTGGCAGTTCAACACTACGACCACTTACCCACGACGCCGCTGCTATTTGAGGCTGCTCCTTATAACACTTCCCGTTCTTGACCGTTCACTGTTCCTATTTTGCTTTTTTTCCTGTTTTCATGCTTGATCTGTGTTCAGGTTTTGATGGGCTATCCACTGGGGCCTCTCAAAACTAAATCTGAGGGGGGACGGCGATGGGGCTTTCTTATGTATTTGTGTTATAAGAAAAAAGAACATAGTATCAAACACTGTGCCGCCTCGAATATGTGATGTCATGAATGATCAATACCCCTCTGTAAGAGTAACACGTGTATGTATGAATATATCGCATCGGATTGATGATAAAGATTTCGCGAAGCGAGTGCAATAATCTCGACCGGTGAGGTCGGCAACCCTCATTCGACAAAGGTCATAGGCTACGGCAAGACTGCACACAGTTGTTCACGGAATGTATACTATGTCTGTTCCTATGTGAAGATAAAGCTATATGGTAGGAGCGACGTGTTTCAACCACGTCGGAGACGAAATGTGAACCGTGGTCAGGAGGTTCTAATTTGGGACACACTTGTTATGATCCTTTCTGGCGAAACTTGAACGAAATATACATTCTCTGTCGTCTTTAAATAGAGAGGCTATGGCAAATCTTGAGCACTAGACTCTTCATTCCTCCAGATGTACTGGAGAAACATCCACAACGGGAGTAGAGTCGCTATCGCAACTGACTGCGGTCTTCTTGAGGCACGAACGCCGTCAGAATTACGAGGAGCCTCCCTTAGACAAACTGGCGTCGGCGCATCTTTAATCGCTCTCTTCGCACGGTCCGCGTGGAGGTGTTGTGATTGACGTCCAGGGAGCCATGCCTACGAACCCAGCTATGACGTAACAGCAGGGTCAACGCCCGTTGGCCAATCAATACTCGCTTGTGCTGAGCCGGCACAGGCAAACCAGGGTCCACGTGGCCCGTAGCTTCCCGGCCATCCCCTTCAAGCAACACCCGCACCATACCGCCACCCCACGCCCCCTCTATCTCTCCATCCGACACAGAACGTCATTGGACCACTGACCTGCCTTTCATTATTTGACAGAGGTAGACTGATAACACAACGAATAAATTTATTGCATTTTAATGGATCAGTTATTTTAAAGACACGGATGTTGTTATGGTGTCTGTGGCATGTAAGCGTCTAGACAGTAAATAGTCAAATTTACGCTGTTCTGGCTACCCACAAGTAATAAAAAAATTGTATCTACAACGCTATTTTGGTAAACCCCTCGAGAATATCTGATTTTCTCTCAAGAACTGATTTTCTCCTTGTTAATTTCCTTTCATAACCGGAACACTCAGGGATCTAGCCCATTAACAATATTTTTAATGTTCCTATACTATCACTTTAACACTAGAACAAACAGGCGATAAAAGATTGATACACTAATTAAACTTGCTTAGGCGTAGGACATACTACTGAATTTTAACCGGTACCTTTCGCCTGAAACTATCCAACCATGTACTATGAGTTATGTCGAGGACAAAAATCATGTACAGTTCTTTGTTGAAAGAGCGGAGGAAAAGATATGGTAATAAATAAGGCGGGGGAAGCTGTGGCGTACAGTAGTGTCGTTAAAGGATACGTGTCCGGTTATTTGGGAGACACCCTGGAATCTGATAGGATGTGATTAAAGATAAACTAGCGATAACTTTTTAATGAAAATTTTAATCAAACTCCGCGCCGACCTATAATGACGTCGGAATTGACATCGTTACGGCAGCTATCTTAGCTGATAATGAGCAGCGGTTAGACTCATTTATTGACCAAACAAAAATCTATATATTTTTCTCCTTATATTTTCTGTAAAGTAACATGTGAGTCACTGGCGGGCCAATGTAGCATATGAAAAGACATAGGCAGATTTGCTACAGAGGAAACAACTCGTATCGGCTTTTTGTCAGAACAGTCATATCATTGCAAAAGAGCGCATTTGTTCTTGATGCGTGTCTGAGACAGACGTAGAAAAACTTGTTAGTATAACTGAAACGTACATGTTTCGTACCTGAACAAATAGGATAATTGCGAAAAGACGAATTCAGTAGCCCGAGGTGAAATTATACACAGTCCTCGAGAAACATAAATCATCTCGTTTTCCATTCAGCCCCTTTTTCATCCGATTCTGAACCTAGTCCTCTTCCAATTTGTCCCAAGCCGTTGAACTGTGTAGCCAGTTTTTTTCTTCTAGCTATACAAATTTCACCCGGCGCATTGGTGGAATGGTTAAGACATTGGCCGCCTTTCGGGAGGACCTAGGTTCCGAACCCCGTCTAGCCATCCAGAGTTAGGTTTTCCGTGATTTCATTAAACTGCTAATGAGTAAATGCTTGGATGTTTCCTTTGAAAACCAGAAGACCAGTTTCCTTTAACATTCCTTATAATCCCGGGCTCGAGCTCAGACTCTGACGTTCTCGCCACCGAGGAGACGATAATCTCTCGTCTTTCTCTTTTTCTTTTTATTTCGCCAGCACCGCATCGTGGAAGGGGTCTTGTTTATTTGCATTGTACACGTTGTCTAAAACGTTGTTGCTGTATCTCGCACCGTTTGTTAAATATCGTCTCGCTCCAGAGAGAACGCCTGTGCGAAAATGGCAATGGTTAAATTTCGCGTCTGTAGCAATTTTAATGGTCAGTAGTGTACATAGAACCAATAGGTGATGGAGATTACAGAGAGATGGCGTACGTGTGTGTCCGCCGGGACCTTTTCTTGTCGGACAGCAAAGGTCATAGTGAATCTAAGAGTCGTCAAACGAAAACATAAAATCAAGTGCTGGGACGCTTCTACGACGTGAAAAGGTACATATGCTCGTGCACCCGTAGGTTCCATTCACACATCACTCTCATAACAGCATGCCCTGTGCCTGCACCGAGACTTACGGTTCTGTATCATTCGAACGAACTCAAATGCTACTCCGTGACCGACGCTCTGTGTATCAAGCAATTTCAGCACATTATCGGAGAACATCCAACCTGTTCGCGTGGCTAAACTATGCAGTATACCATCGATCGGCGCCCTCGCGACGTTGGAGGACTGCGACGTGTTGACATGTTTCTGACGTTTGCTTCGTACTAGAATTGTGGCATGCCTGCCAATGAATGGGATTACAAGGTGTAGACATCGCAAGTGCCTCAGAGTGCAATAGGCATGTGCACACCGCAGCTGTTGTTTTCGGATGAGTCAACTTCAGCATGTCTTAACGCTCATGGTCTCACGCATGTAAGACGCTACTGTGATGACGTAACTTAAAGTTTGTTGTGACCGAGCGACGTAGTGCAGTGGCTAGGGGAATAGGCTGGGGAGAGCGGAGCCATTTTAATTTAGGTTTTCAGTGGATCCTTAAACCGCTTACCGAGAATTCTGGGGCAGTCCCCCATAATTCTGTTCCGTCTCTAATGACCGCGTTACCGATAGGACTTTTAGCCATAATCTTCCATTCTTTTCCACGCGTTGTTGATCAGCATTACGGGAAAAAAATTAAAGGTGATGGTTTGCGGTAGGGCTTTTGATAAAATTCGAGTGTAGGAAAAGGGAGAGAAGGAAACGTAGTAGGTGAATATGGATTAGGGCTAAGAAATGAAAGAGGAAGCCGCCTGATAGAATTTTGCACAGAGCACAACTTAATCATAGCTAACACTTGGTTTAAGAATCATGATAGAAGGTTGTATACATGGAAGAACCCTGGAGATACTAAAAGGTATCAGATAGATTATATAATGGTAAGACAGAGATTTAGGAACCAGGTTTTAAATTGTAAGACATTTCCAGGGGCAGATGTGGACTCTGACCACAATCTATTGGTTATGACCTGTAGGTTAAAACTGAAGAAACTGCAAAAAGGTGGGAATTTAAGGAGATGGGACCTGGATAAACTGAAAGAACCAGAGGTTGTACAGAGTTTCAGGGAGAGCATAAGGGAACAATTGAAAGGAATGGGGGAAAGAAATACAGTAGAAGAAGAATGGGTAGCTCTGAGGGATGAAGTAGTGAAGGCAGCAGACGATCAAGTAGGTAAAAAGAAGAAGGTTAGTAGAAATCCTTGGGTAACAGAAGAAATATTGAATTTAATTGATGAAAGGAGAAAATATAAAAATGCAGTAAATGAAGCAGGCAAAAAGGAATACAAACGTCTCAAAAATGAGATAGACAGGAAGTGCAAAATGGCTAAGCAGGGATGGCTAGAGGACAAATGTAAGGATGTAGAGGCTTATCTCACTAGGGGTAAGATAGATACTGCCTACAGGAGAATTAAAGAGACCTTTGGAGATAAGAGAACCACATGTATGAACATCAAGAGCTCAGATGGAAACCCAGTTCTAAGCAAAGAAGGGAAAGCAGAAAGATGGAAGGAGTATATAGAGGGTCTATACAAGGGCGATGCACTTGAGGACAATATTATGGAAATGGAAGAGGATGTAGATGAAGATGAAATGGGAGATACGATACTGCGTGAAGAGTTTGACAGAGCACTGAAGGACCTGAGTCGAAACAAGGTCCCCGGAGTAGACAACATTCCATTGGAACTACTGACGGCCTTGGGAGAGCCAGTCCTGACAAAACTCTACCATCTGGTGAGCAAGATGTATGAAACAGGCGAAATACCCTCAGACTTCAAGAAGAATATAATAATTCCAATCCCAAAGAAAGCAGGTGTTGACAGATGTGACAATTACCGAACAATCAGTTTAATAAGCCACAGCTGCAAAGTACTAACACGAATTCTTTACAGACGAATGGAAAAACTAGTAGAAGCCGACCTCGGGGAAGATCAGTTTGGATTCCGTAGAAATACTGGAACACGTGAGGCAATACTGACCCTACGACTTATCTTAGAAGAAAGATTAAGGAAAGGCAAACCTACTTTTCTAGCATTTGTAGACTTAGAGAAAGCTTTTGACAATGTTGACTGGAATACTCTCTTTCAAATTCTAAAGGTGGCAGGGGTAAAATACAGGGAGCGAAAGGCTATTTACAACTTGTACAGAAACCAGATGGCAGTTATAAGAGTTGAGGGACATGAAAGGGAAGCAGTGGTTGGGAAGGGAGTAAGACAGGGTTGTAGCCTCTCCCCGATGTTATTCAATCTCTATATTGAGCAAGCAGTAAAGGAAACAAAAGAAAAATTTGGAGTAGGTATTAAAATCCATGGAGAAGAAATAAAAACTTTGAGGTTCGCCGATGACATTGTAATTCTGTCAGAGACAGCAAAGGACTTGGAAGAGCAGTTGAACGGAATGGATGGTGTCTTGAAGGGAGGATATAAGATGAACATCAACAAAAGCAAAACGAGGATAATGGAATGTAGTCGAATTAAGTCGGGTGATGCTGAGGGAATTAGATTAGGAAATGAGACACTTAAAGTAGTAAAGGAGTTTTGCTATTTGGGGAGCAAAATAACTGATGATGGACGAAGTAGAGAGGATATAAAATGTAGACTGGCAATGGCAAGGAAAGCGTTTCTAAAGAAGAGAAATTTGTTAACATCGAGTATTGATTTGAGTGTCAGGAAGTCGTTTCTGAAAGTATTTGTATGGAGTGTAGCCATGTATGGAAGTGAAACATGGACGATAAATAGTTTGGACAAGAAGAGAATAGAAGCATTCGAAATGTGGTGCTACAGAAGAATGCTGAAGATTAGATGGGCTAGATCACATAACTAATGAGGAGGTATTGAATAGGATTGGGGAGAAGAGAAGTTTGTGGCACAACTTGACCAGAAGAAAGGATCGGTTGGTAGGACATGTTCTGAGGCATCAAGGGATCACCAATTTAGTATTGGAGGGCAGCGTGGAGGGTAAAAATCATAGGGGGAGACCAAGAGATGAATACACTAAGCAGATTCAGAAGGATGTAGGTTGCAGTAGGTACTGGGAGATGAAGAAGCTTGCACAGGATAGAGTAGCATGGAGAGCTGCATCAAACCAGTCTCAGGACTGAAGACCACAACAACAACAACAATGATATATAGAGATTTCCCCAGAAAATATCGATATATATCGAAGACATTCTCTTCCCCTATATATCGATGTGTCAGTATCAAAATGGCACATCGATTTTTATTTTGTATTACTTTTTTTTACAATCTTTGGTAACTGTTTGAAATTGTAGTAGAACATTTTACTTTCACTGCGTGAAGGAGTCTTATTACTTTTTGACGTTTTATCACTCGCAGTCTTTCTCTTTGACTGTGTGAAGCAAGTATAGGTAGCACAAAAGAAGAAGTACGATTGCAGTTAGGGGTGGCGGTGTGAATGGAATAACAAGATTTCTGGTGCGGAGAAATAGCACACCAATTGCGTTAAAGAACAGTTTTAACGCACACATCGGCATTCTTCAAAAACATTTGCTGGAAATGTTGAACAAAAATCTAAACGACGAAATTGGTCACCACGGCGGGTGGAGACGTGTGAGGGGCGATGCTGACGTAATCAGCGCTCGGCGCTACCAACAGAAAGTACGGCGTTCAGCACTACCACCCAAATTTTCTAAATCGGCATAAAAAAAAGGTTTATTTGGACATGTAGCCAATGGCAAATTGAGAAAATAAGGTATGAGGGTTTAACTGGAATGAAATACTGCATGAAGTGGACAATGTACACAGTTGTTGAATAACAACACAACAGTTGACCAAAAATGTATTGTAATACCACCTTTTCATCTGCACAAAGTCCCATTATTAACTCCCAAATTTTCAAATTAAGTGTTTTTCTTTCAGTTCTCGCTGTAAGAGCGATAGGTAAGTGTTGTGGATTGTCAAGAGAGCCAACCCACTATGAGAGGAAGCCGAAAGGCACGCGTTTTATCTCACGCAGGCTGGCGTGAGGTCTGGAACAGGTCAAGGAAATTATACTAGTAAAAAACGTACGTAGCTGCTGGAATACTTAACTTTAATCCATAATTGGTGAACATCGCTCTTGACGGTACATGTTTTACAGCATCAATAGTAACTGGTAACGGCGCCTTGCTAGGTCGTAGCAAATGACGTAGCTGAATGCTATGCTAAACTGTCGTCTCGGCAAATGAGAGCGTATGTCGACAGTGACCCATCGCTAGCAAAGTCGGCTGTACAACTGGGGCGAGTGCTAGGAAGTCTCTCTAGGCTAGACCTGCCGTGTAACGGCGCTCGGTCTGCAATCACTGATAGTGGCGAACCGCGGGTCCGACGTATACTAACGGACCGCGGCCGATTTAAAGGCTACCACCTAGCAAGTGTGGTGTCTGGCGGTGACACGACACGTAATATCAGCCCACCTGATTCCTACTACGATGCTCATAGAATAAAATATCACGCAAGAAACAGATGTGTCCTAAATTTTTGCGTGCACGCTTCAGCAGGTAACTTCTTTTCGTGCCGTCCGAATGACACGATATTGCGGTAGTGGGGTCTTCGTCGAAATTAGCGCTTATTCTTCTCGTGGGCTGACGTGAAAAAGTGGTGCCGGCACACGGTGCCATGACTCGTTTTCGGCGGTGAAAGTGCGCCGCGAAACGGTACGAGTGGGCAGGCTTTCTCCCACAAGGCCATAGGTTATCTGTGTTTTCAAATGAACCGGCCTACTTACTCTGTGGCGATTAACACGCGCGGTTGACGACCAACAAAGCAGGAGAGCTGTGTCAGAGCCAGCCCTGTATCAAACCTCCTGCAATAGAAAGCAGAACGTGTCAGCAATTCGCCATCGCTGCTGCTAATGCCTTTCGTTCATAAGTTAAGAGAAAGGTAACCGCTGCAGAACGCTCTAGTAGTGAACTAATACTGGTCGTATTTCTATCACTACTTACAGACGGCGTGTTGAAGGACAATAATAATTTTTGAGAATCAAACAGTTTTAATTTTTGAGTGTATCCACTGTGTGGATCACTTGCGACAAGTTTTAACAGTATAACTGTGTGCCGGACCCGTAGTTGAACGTATTAACCGCGCGGGATTAGCCGAGCGGTCTGTGGCGCTGCAGTCATGGACTGTGCGGCTGATCCCGGCGGAGGTTCGAGTCCTCCCTCGGGCATGGGTGTGTGTGTCAGTCCTTAGGATAATTTAGGTTAAGTAGTGTGTAAGCTTAGGGACTAATGAACTTAGCAGTTAAGTCCCATAAGATTTCACACACATTTTTTTTTGAGCGGCCGGCCGGAGTAGCCGAGCGGTTCTAGGCGCTACAGTCTGGAACCGCGTGACCTCTACGGTCGCAGGTTCGAATCCTGCCTTGGGCATCGATGTGTGTGTTGTGTGGTGCCACCGCCAGACACCACACTTGCTAGGTGGTAGCCTTTAAATCGGCCGCGGTCCGTTAGTATACATCGGACCCGTGTGTCGCCACTATCAGTGATTGCAGACCGAGCGCCGCCACACGGTAGGTCTAGTCTAGAGCGACTCCCTAGCACTCGTCCCAGTTGTACAGCCGACTTTGCTAGCTATGGTTCACTGTCTACATACGCTCTCATTTGCAGAGACGACAGTTTAGCATAGCCTTCAGCTACGTCATTTGCTACGACCTAGCAAGGCGCCATATTCAGTTACCATAATTACTTCAAGAATGTATTCTGAACAGATAAAATTGTGAATCATGTACCGTCAAGAGCGACGTTCATCATTAATGGATTAAAGTTAAGTACCAAACTAATTACGTCCGCTTTCTGAATTCTCATTCGTTGTCATGTTCCAGACCTCACGTCAGTATAGTTCTTCCCTCCTCACGCCAGCAAATGTTGTCCTTAGGTTAGTTAGGTTTAAGTATTTCTAAGTTCTATGGGACTGATGACCTCAGCAGTTAAGTCCCATAGTGCTCAGAGCCATTTGAACCTTTTTTTTTTTTAACTTATTATCCAGCCTCCCACTGACAATGTCTCTAGATTCAACATATCGGACACGTCGACAAAAGAAACCACGGGCATACGGGACATGTACTTAGGTTTGGTACTTCATTTAACGCAGCACATTTTCTTGGATAGAGAGTGATCCAAAGAGACAGAAATGAGTGTTACGGGGAGTGTAACAGCTTCGTAAATGTCAGTGTTATATGTTACTACTATCAAGCATTGGGTAAAGGCCCAACGGCACCGACCTACCGCCGTGTCACCTCAGCTGACATGCGTCACTCTATGCGGATGTGGAGGGGCATGTAGTCAGCACACCGCTCTCTCGGCCATTGCCAGTTTTTGTGACCGGAGCCGCTACTTCTCATTCATTTAGCTCCTCAATTGGCTTCACAAGGGCTGAGTGCTCCCAGCTGGCCGACAGCGTTCGGCAAACCCGGTCGGTCACCCATCCAAGTGCGAGTCAAGCACGACAGCGCTTAACTTCTGTCATCTAGCGAGAAAAGGTGTTACCATTGCGGCAAGGCCGTTGACAATGTTATACGTTAACGACTAGGCAAACTGTATCAGTTATAGTATCAAATATTTTAGCAGACGGCGTTGTTACTTCGAGGGAATGTTGTATGCTTCAAATTGCCGTAAAAATCAGTCGCATCTTGACAAAATATCAACTCGAGATACAGAGTGGAAACTAGCTCTTAATGTGGAGAAGTGTTAAGCAGCACACTTGACGAAACGGGAAAATACACTAACTTTCAGCTGAAAGATTGAGGCACAATGCGTGGCGAAATACAGGATGGATCCGAACTCCACCGACAAAATTTCGGACGTTGTTTCTGAGTGCTTTGGCATAATCGACCTGTGGTCTGCAGTGATTTCATGCCTCTATGTATCTTTGTATCTGTATTGCATAGCAATGCAGCTGTCGAAGGAATGGGCTGAGAGTCTTGTTTAGAAACAAACTTGTTCCATTTACTCACTATGCCTGATGTTGACGACGTTAATGCCCACGTTACTTTTCGCTCTCAAGCTAGTAAACAGCGCTACACGAAAGTATGTATAGGCTTACTGATGAAGAGCTGGCCGCCGTACACCTCCTACCTGTCTACGCTGAATCCAGTGGAAGAGCAGCACGACGATATGATGCTTATGTGAGCTGTTTCCACACCGACGGAAACCACGTCACAGAACTTCTGCATCTGTCTGAGGATTGTTTCATTAGTCCCTGTTTTGTCTCGAACGTTTTGACGAATGCACATGACAGTTTCTTCATTGTGAAAATACGAGGGCAGTTCAATAAGTAATGCAACACATTTTTTTTCTCGGCCAATTTTGGTTGAAAAAACCGGAAATTTCTTGTGGAATATTTTCAAACATTCCCGTTTCGTCTCGTATAGTTTCATTGACTTCCGACAGGTGGCAGCGCTGTACGGAGCTGTTAAAATGGCGTCTGTAACGGATGTGCGTTGCAAACAACGGGCAGTGATCGAGTTTCTTTTGGCGGAAAACCAGGGCATCTCAGATATTCATAGGCGCTTGCAGAATGTCTACGGTGATCTGGCAGTGGACAAAAGCACGGTGAGTCGTTGGGCAAAGCGTGTGTCATCATCGCCGCAAGGTCAAGCAAGACTGTCTGATCTCCCGCGTGCGGGCCGGCCGTGCACAGCTGTGACTCATGCAATGACGGAGCGTGCGAACACACTCGTTCGAGATGATCGACGGATCACCATCAAACAACTCAGTGCTCAACTTGACATCTCTGTTGGAAGTGCTGTCACAATTCTTCACCAGTTGGGATATTCAAAGGTTTGTTCCCGCTGGGTCCCTCGTTGTCTAACCGAACACCATAAAGAGCAAAGGAGAACCATCTGTGCGGAATTGCTTGCTCGTCATGTGGCTGAGGGTGACAATTTCTTGTCAAAGATTGTTACAGGCGATGAAACATGGGTTCATCACTTCGAACCTGAAACAAAACGGCAATCAATGGAGTGGCGCCACACCCACTCCCCTACCAAGAAAAAGTTTAAAGCCATACCCTCAGCCGGTAAAGTCATGGTTACAGTCTTCTGACACCTGAAGGGGTTATTCTGTTCGATGTCCTTCCCCATGGTCAAACGATCAACTCTGAAGTGTATTGTGCTACTCTTCAGAAATTGAAGAAACGACTTCAGCGTGTTCGTAGGCACAAAAATCTGAACGAACTTCTCCTTCTTCATGACAACGCAAGACCTCACACAAGTCTTCGCACCTGAGAGGAGCTCACAAAACTTCAGTGGACTGTTCTTCCTCATGCACCCTACAGCCCCGATCTCGCACCGTCGGATTTCCATATGTTTGGCCCAATGAAGGACGCAATCCGTGGGAGGCACTACGCGGATGATGAAGAAGTTATTGATGCAGTACGACGTTGGCTCCGACATCGACCAGTGGAATGGTACCGTGCAGGCATACAGGCCCTCATTTCAAGGTGGCGTAAGGCCGTAGCATTGAATGGAGATTACGTTGAAAAATAGTGTTGTGTAACTAAAAGATTGGGGAATAACCTGGTGTATTTCAATGCTGAATAAAACAACCCCTGTTTCAGAAAAAAAATGTGTTGCATTACTTATTGAACTGCCCTCGTATTTTCGCTGAAGCAGTTAATTGGGGAAAAAACGAATAAATCGTAATTAATTTATTTCTCTGTAAAAAATCCACTGTAGAGCACGGATCCTTAAAATCCAAATACTCAGAAAGTGTCCTTCAAATTGCAGGTTTCGGCATACTGATCGGAGCAGGCGAGACTAGCTTGGGGTTTTCGGGGAGGGGGGGAGGAGCGTGCGGGTGAGGTTCAGAATATTGTATGGGGCGCGTCTTGCAACCTGTGACACACGAGAGGAAACAGAAAACGTCACGACAGGCAGGTACCTACGGTAACGTTACTCGTCTACTTGCTGGAGTTGACAGTAAAAGAATGGTAATAGAAGGAAAAACGCACACTGGTCTTTTTTTTTCTAATTTATTGGCTTTCGGGAAGTGCCCATACAGCCCTCTGAATAGCATATGTAATTTATGACGATACGAACGTAATGACAACAAACACTAAGTCCTCGAGCGGAGAAAATCAACGACGTAGCCGGGAATCGAACTCGTTTAGCAATCCAACGCGCTGACCGTGCTGCTACCGAGGCGGACGCCAATGGTCTGCAGCTGAAGTGTTTTTTTGAATGCAGTGTACACCAACGAAGAGAAGATAGAAGTGCTAATCATCTCTGGAAAATGCAGGGTGTTCGGAAATTCACGTTACAAACTTCTAGGACGTGTAGAAGAGAGTGAGTACATGATGTTTTCAATAGGAACCCACGTCCGGGAACGTGATCCAACGACGATACAGAAAGTACGTATATCCGGCCGCTGTGACCGAGCAGTTCTAGGCGCTTCAGTCCGGAACCGCGCTGCTGTTTCGGTCGCAGGTTCGAATCATGCCTCAGGCATGGATGTGTTTGATGGTTCAAATGGTTCAAATGGCTCTGAGCACTATGGGACTCAACTTCAAAATGGCTCTGAGCACTATGGGACTCAACTTCTGAGGTCATTAGTCCCCTAGAACTTAGAACTAGTTAAACCTAAGGACATCACAAACATCCATGCCCGAGGCAGGATTCGAACCTGCGACCGTGGCGGTCTTGCGGTTCCAGACTGCAGCGCCTTTAACCGCACGGCCACTTCGGCCGGCATGTGTTTGATGGCCTTAGGTTATTTAGGGGTAAGTAGTTCTAAGTCTAGGGGACTGATGACCTCAGATGTTAAGTCCCATAGTGCTTAGCGCCATTTGAATATATATATATATATATATATATATATATATATATATATATATATACTCCTGGAAATGGAAAAAAGAACACATTGACACCGGTGTGTCAGACCCACCACACTTGCTCCGGACACTGCGAGAGGGCTGTACAAGCAATGATCACACGCACGGCACAGCGGACACACCAGGAACCGCGGTGTTGGCCGTCGAATGGCGCTAGCTGCGCAGCATTTGTGCACCGCCGCCGTCAGTGTCAGCCAGTTTGCCGTGGCATACGGAGCTCCATCGCAGTCTTTAACACTGGTAGCATGCCGCGACAGCGTGGACGTGAACCGTATGTGCAGTTGACGGACTTTGAGCGAGGGCGTATAGTGGGCATGCGGGAGGCCGGGTGGACGTACCGCCGAATTGCTCAACACGTGGGGCGTGAGGTCTCCACAGTACATCGATGTTGTCGCCAGTGGTCGGCGGAAGGTGCACGTGCCCGTCGACCTGGGACCGGACCGCAGCGACGCACGGATGCACGCCAAGACCGTAGGATCCTACGCAGTGCCGTAGGGGACCGCACCGCCACTTCCCAGCAAATTAGGGACACTGTTGCTCCTGGGGTATCGGCGAGGACCATTCGCAACCGTCTCCATGAAGCTGGGCTACGGTCCCGCACACCGTTAGGCCGTCTTCCGCTCACGCCCCAACATCGTGCAGCCCGCCTCCAGTGGTGTCGCGACAGGCGTGAGTGGAGGGACGAATGGAGACGTGTCGTCTTCAGCGATGAGAGTCGCTTCTGCCTTGGTGCCAATGATGGTCGTATGCGTGTTTGGCGCCGTGCAGGTGAGCGCCACAATCAGGACTGCATACGACCGAGGCACACAGGGCCAACACCCGGCATCATGGTGTGGGGAGCGATCTCCTACACTGGCCGTACACAACTGGTGATCGTCGAGGGGACACTGAATAGTGCACGGTACATCCAAACCGTCGTCGAACCCATCGTTCTACCATTCCTAGACCGGCAAGGGAACTTGCTGTTCCAACAGGACAATGCACGTCAGCATGTATCCCGTGCCGCCCAACGTGCTCTAGAAGGTGTAAGTCAACTACCCTGGCCAGCAAGATCTCCGGATCTGTCCCCCATTGAGCATGTTTGGGACTGGATGAAGCGTCGTCTCACGCGGTCTGCACGTCCAGCAAGAACGCTGGTCCAACTGAGGCGCCAGGTGGAAATGGCATGGCAAGCCGTTCCACAGGACTACATCCAGCATCTCTACGATCGTCTCCATGGGAGAATAGCAGCCTGCATTGCTGCGAAAGGTGGATATACACTGTACTAGTGCCGACATTGTGCATGCTCTGTTGCCTGTGTCTATGTGCCTGTGGTTCTGTCAGTGTGATCATGTGATGTATCTGACCCCAGGAATGTGTCAATAAAGTTTCCCCTTTCTGGGACAATGAATTCACGGTGTTCTTATTTCAATTTCCAGGAGTGTATATATATATATAAATTCTGATGCTCTTATTTATCACTGCACTGCACGTATCACTGGTTTACGGTATCAGTGACGAAATTGAAGAAACAATACAATACTCATAATTATCGAAGTATATATATATATATATATATATATATATATATATATATATATATATATATATATATATACACGCGGGTTTAATGGCATCTCTGTGTCAGTGATACAAAATCCACAGTCAAGGTCTATCTTCAGGAGTTCTGGGAACCGGGGTGATGCAAAACTGTTTTTGATACATGTATATATATCAAAAAAAGTTTGGCATCATCCCGGTTCCGCGGATCGCCCCATTCTGCTCTCTCAGAGTGTCTAATGACTACTGAGATTGCATATGGAGTACCTGGAAGTAGGTGGCAGCACAATGCACCTAATATGAAAAACTTACGTTTTTGGGGATGCCCGGATACTTTTGATCATATAGTGTAGATGGGATATCGTGTATGTAAACATCAACTGAAAAGGCATTTCATATAAATGGCTAAGCGCGTGTGTCGAATTTAAATACCAATATGGAGCAAGAAGTGGCGTTCCGTTTTCAAGCGAATGTTTATGCAGTTACGCAGACAAACTTGTTAAATGTTCTCTTTGCAAAACGCGTAATAGTTCTTTGGATCCTCGGGTGTTTTGACCAGCACATTTCGTCATCCTTAGCGCGCTGTCAACACGTGCGTGAGAAGGTCAACGTCACGGCCAGCATTATTTATTGTGGTGTGGCAGCGGAGCACTCGAAGGAATACGGAGGTGCAGCCTGTCGGCTCGAGGCCTGCCGACCCGCCGGCCATGGCTAGGAAGGGCACGCGCGCCGCTCAAGGAAACCTCACCACCGGAGCTTCCTCTTCGTACCCAGCCCAGTCCCTTTCTCCAGATCACCAACGTCCTGCTCACTTCCCTCCTACAGCCGATTGCTCCACATCGCTCTCCGAGCATTCTGCAAAATTACGTTTCCCTGGAACACCAACTTCTCGCGTCCTTTGTTCTCTTCCGCCTTTCGTTGTGCCGCCGGCGAGCAATTGCATTGCAGTGCTCAATGCCTCAACACCGCGGCTGCCAGCTGAGGGTTGCAGCAATTCGCTGCCCGTCCAGTCTGGTTTCGAGAAAGCTGCGATGCAAATCGATTGTCGGAATGTACTCTGCATCGCGATGTAGTCACGGAATACCCGCAGTATGAAGACGATATCCTCTATGTGGTGTACAGTGAAACCATTTTCTGCAACAATCTTCTATTTAATACCGCAATAAGCGATTCAGATACTCATATCCTTTTTTTCACTTCGAAGATATTAGAGTGTCGTTCTGTATGGAACGGAGATTGGTTCAAATGGCTCTGAGCACTATGGGACTTAACATCTGAGGTCATCAGTCCCCTAGAACTTAGAACTACTTAAACCTAACTAACCTAAGGACGTCACACACACCCATGCCCGAGGCAGGATTCGAACCTGCGACCGTAGCGGTCGCGCGGTTCCAGACTGTAGTGCCTAGAACCGCTCGGCCACCCCGGCCGGCTGGAACGGAGACCTGGACAATTAACATGAAGCACATAAAAAAAATTACAAGCTCTAGACATGGACTTCTGGAGAAGATCGGCAAGAATCTCCAGGAAAGAAAAGATAAGGAACAGCGAAGTAATAAGGAGAATGGAAATAAAAGAAAGAATATAAGTCGTAATGGATAGGAAGAAATTACAATGGTACGGGCATGTACGACGAATGGAGAAAACCAGACTACCAAAATTGAAACAGGGGTGGGAACCGGATGGGAGAAGAAGAAGAGGACGACCTATGGCCAACTGGAGCCAAAATGTACAGCGCACAATGAGGAGAATGGGCGCAGAGGAAGAGGACACACAGGATCGAAACACCTGGCGGAATATTTTGAAAATATAGTTTAAGAACGTTTATTCTTTGTATTGTAATTTCCGAGTAAATTATTAAGTTGGAGATAAGCCTCTGTAATGAGGAAGAGCTCAAAATAATAATAATAATAATAATAATAATAATAATGAGTATTGTATTGTTTCTTCAATTTCGTCACTGATACCGTGATCCAGTGATACGTGCAGTGCAGTGATAAATAAGAGCCTCGGAATTTTTTTCTTTTACATCTACACTCAGGCGTCAAAGAAACTGCTATAGGCATACGTATTAAAATACAAAGATATGTAAACAGGCAGAATACGGCGCTGTGGTCGGCAACGCCTATGTAAGACAACAAGTATCTGGCGCAGTTGTTAGATCGGTTACTGCTGCTACAATGGCAGCTTATCAAGATTAAAGTCAGTCTGAACGTGGTGTTATAGTCGGCGCACGAGCGATGGGACACATCTCCGAGGTAGCGATGAAGTGGGGATTTTCCCGTCCCACAATTTCACGAGTGTACCGTGAAAAACAGGAATCCGGTAAAACGTCAAATCTCCGACATCGCTGCGGACAGAAAAAGATCCTGCAAGAACGGGACCAACGATGACTGAAGAGAATCGTTCAACGTGGCAGAGGTGCAACACTTCCACAAATTGCTGCAGATTTCAATGCTGGGCCATCAACAAGTGTCAACGTGCCAATCATTCAACGAAACATCATCGATATAGGCTTTCGGAGCCGAAATCCCGCTCGTGCTACCTCGATGACTGCACGACAGAGCTTTATGCCCCGCCTGGGCTCTTCAACACCAACATTGGACTCTTGATGACCGGAGACATGTTGCCTGGTCGGACGAGTCTCGTTTCAAATTGTATCGAGCTGATGGAGATGTACGGGTGTGGAGATAACCTGATGAATCCATGGACCCTGAATGTCAGCAAGGGATTGTTCAAGGTGCTCTGTAATGGTGTGGGGCGTGTGCAGTTGGAGTGATATGGGACCCCTGATACGTCTAGATAGGACACTGACAGGTGACACGTACGTAAGTATCCTGTCTGATCAGCTGCATCCATTCATGTCCATTGCTCATTCCGACCGGCTTGGGAAATTCCAACAGGGCAATGCGACATCCCACACGTCCAGAATTTCTACAGAGTGGCTGCAGGAACACTCTTCTGAATTTAAACACTTCCGCTGGACACCAAACTCCCCAGACACGAACATTATTGAGCCTATCTGGGATGCCTTGCAACGTGCTGTTCAGAAGAGTTCTCCACCCACACGTAGTCTTACGGATTTATGGACAGTTCTGCAGGATTCATGGTGTCACTTCCCTCCAGCACTACTTCTGACATTAGTCGAGTCCATGTCAAGTGTGTTGCGGAACTTCTACGTGCCCGCGGGGGCTCTACGCAATATTAGGCACGTGCGCTTTCTTAGGCTCTTCAGTGTATGTCCCAAGGAGAATGGTCACACACTTCTTATTATTTTTAGCTTATTTAGCGTCAAATGTTGTGCTGCAGACGAGGATATCTGTTAAATAATTATAACCAATAGGTGTTTCTGTGGTGTGAGGGGACAGTTGCGAATATAAAGTTTATTTTTATATTACACTGCTTGCCATAGAATGTCGTCTATCCTCAGTATAGTTCAGTAACTGCACTCTACTGCACTATCCTTACTTGTTCTGTTAAATAAAGCAGTGTCTTCATTTCTATTGCATTTCGTTCCCTTTTCATTGCATGATTTTGAAAACAAAGGACAACCGTCTACACTGACTAATTTTTTCCCCTACCCTAAGTTTCAGGATAGAAACACATTTTCAGGTGGATCCAGATTTGCTCATTTTATTACATTTACGTCAGAAGAGTAACCAGTATGGACGCTACCTATTCTGATACAATAAAAATATAGTATTCACATTCGTCGTTTTCTTAAGCATACACGTGTGCCGCAACGTCTTGAGTTATCTCTCTTAGGTTTCTGTCCGTGCTACGAAATTTGCAGACGATGTATAAAATAAATATGGGCGACGTTCACTTGGTGTTAGTCGTTCAGACTGCGTAGTTCTAGCACATGATTATAATGCATATGCCTTACATACCGTAGTAGTTTTGAAAGCGTCTGTTGGCATACGTAGCTCATACCTATATATAAGTCGTTGTCTCATCGTATCTCTGCTGATGTCACCCAAAAAGTTGATATAATATTTTAGGTATAACTATTATCTTAACAAGAGAAAAAACACAAAACAGTGTTTTCACCGTACTGTATTAATAGAATCAGTGCCTTGTGTGATCCCACTGCAGGAAAAATACAGGCGCGTAGTCCTAAAAGATATTAGGGAGAAACATCATTAGTAAACACTTTAGGAAATTCTTAGTTATAATTATTTTTAGAGCACAGTTAGCTAAAACTGTAATAAAGCTCCGAAAATGTAGCAAGAATCTAGTGATTTTTGAAACGTGTTCGTTTTCCCGTAATTCATTCATACATGTTCTATCAATTACTGTACACTTATTTGTACTTACGGGTCATTGACTACATGACACATCGATTTCTTCTGTGAAACGTGAAATGGTAATTCAGCTTGACATTTTTTGATGGTAGCACGATTTCGATATGAAACGTGACCTCGTGATTCGGAGAAAAATAGAGTTGAGGAACATAGAGATCTATTGTTGCGAACAGAGAGAATCTTGGTTTCCATTGGATATTGCACCCAGAGAGGGGACAATGTAGTTACGGCACTGGAATCGACGTTCAACTCTCCATCCGTCCTTCCAGATTTAGCTTTTCCATTGGTTCCCTTAGTTTCTTCAAGCGAATACCGGGTTGACGGTACCGATCTCCTGTTCCATTTTTTGCCAGTCAGAGGTTGGACTCCATCTTTAGCGGCCTCGACGTCGTCGAACTTTAACCCTAATCTTTCTTCTTTTTCGATAGTGCTATTCTTGCTGCATTACGCGGAAATCTATGCATTAAAACTACCATAACTCATGCATAAATCTGCTGAGGACTTATATAACATTACACATTGTTTATTTTAGTCTCCAACGCCCACAGCACGGTACAGCAACTTAAAGCTTAACTTGCGTTTGTATATTTTCTGGTTTTGGTCTAAGGTTCTGTTGACATTGCAACGTTGGAGACAGTTGAAATTCAACTTGACACTCTTTATGTTCCAAGTTATGCCACTGTTTCTGTGTTCATGCAGCCAAATGTTAGTTTTTATTTTTTATCATTATTTATTTATTTCAATCGAGAGAATGTCTGTTTCAAACCCAAGAGAACTGCAGATATTACCTTTCTCAATATTACGTTGGTATTCCCTGACAGTCAAGTTTACACGAGTATCTATCTGTTATTGCAGTAATATATATTATTAATCCTCGAGCGATACTCTGCAGTGGAGCATTTTCATTAAAACGTAGTTCGCTATGAATTTTGTAATTGTGGATGATGTAAGGAAATATTTCCGGTACTACTTGCCATCAACACGTTCCGACGTCGTATGGCGTCGAATTTCATGCGTTGATGTGTTAGATTAGTTATGTGAAACACACTACAGTTCTTCATCATCTCAAGGCAGTTTATATCTATTAGGTTAGAAGATACAAAAGCCATTAGAACGCACGTATAACGATGCCGTGGTGACATACTTATTTTCGACGGCCACTCGTATATAGAACCGCATTTTTTGACTGCTTGCGAAGACAGAATAAATTTCCATTCTGAAACTGCCGCAGGAAAAGTTAATCCCAGCAACAAGCAGAGAATCATTACAGGTAATTTCATTTTCAGCATCTATCTCACGCTAATATTTAGTAACAGAAAATAATCGTTTCAAGCGGAAAACTTGTCTAATGAAACAGCAGCGCTACAGTCATCCGTGGTGCAAATTATTTGCCAGCGCGTGATGCAAGTGACGGCTTGTTCCACAGACTGTACCCCAGACAGGAGAAAGTTCACAACTGACCTCAATACCGCGTATACGTCACGATCTATGAGGCGCATTGGTTCGAACCCTGCTGCAAAAAGTCTACTGCAGCTTGCAGCAGCGCAAATCGACACGCCGGTCTCAGCAAATCACAGTTGTAATGGCAATCAAAGCAAATACACTCGTCTATTCTCTGTCTTATCCTACTAATAAACTTAACTCTTTACTAGTTACATTAGAAATAACGACTGTGATTTCCGGAAATAGCTCTTCCACAGCTGCCCACTATTTCCTCATATATTTGGCGACATTTGGGATAATTTCAAAGCCAAAGCCCCAGTGTCATTGGTCAACCATTGAGGAGATTCATGTTAGATATGCAACATCGTAACCAAATAAATTGGGAAGTAAGAGTAGCTGTGAAAGAGTTAATTTATGACATTTTATCAGCTACCTACCCATGACTTACTGAAAAAATGTAGAAGATAATGTAGAATGTGATGTTTGAATTGTTTGTGCGTATTGGTTGTTGTGTTGGTATCAGTAGCAGTAGTATTAGTAGCAGCAGCAGCAGATATTGAAATTCTTTACGTGTAGGTGAAGCATTACTTTATAAACTTAGTGCCAAATGGTAAGAGTTGGAGTAGAAACAGTTGAAGAGCGAAAATGTCTAACTTTTAAGTGCCAAATATTACAATTGTCAGGAAATTCAAAAACCGATGTATCTCTTTTTCTACGTAAGTTTTTTGTATCTAAGAAATTGAGAAGGTATAATAATGCCACAGAATTATGCTGCTCACCTCATCATTGCAAAAAATAATAAGAATAATTAGAAAATAAATAATGCATTAAGAGCGTTCTAGGTGCTATAACAGGAAACAGACTGGTTCTAAGTGAAATTGAGAATTTTTTAGTTTCAAGTGCCGCTAATACTGAGGCATTATTTTTTTATTTAAGGTGATAGAAGTAAAGAAATTAAGCAGTAATGTTTCAATTAGCAGAGCTGTAGTCAACAAAAACCATATCTCATATCTTATAAAAATTTTACAAAAGAATAACCAAGTTAAATTCAAGGAAAAAATATTTCAGTTCTGTCTTCTATTTCTTACCCAACTCCTATCTTGTGAGCAAAGCAAAGTTTACTGTAGAACTCACTGTGCTGTCCAGGCAAAAACGGCGTTTCATAACATTTTCTAGGGACACGTTGTTTCATCTGTTCATTTCTCAAATACTTTTTACTCTTTTGAGACTCAAATTATCTCTTCCGCTGACAAAGATGATTTACTGAGTCGGCCGCTGTGGCCGGGCGGTTCTAGGCGCTTCAGTCCAGAAACGCGCTGCTGCTACGGTCGCAGGTTCGAATCCTGCCACGGTCATGGATGTGTGTGATATCCTTAGGTTGGTTATATTTAAATAGTTCTAAGTCAAGGGGACTGATGACAGATGTTAAGTCCCATAGTGCTTAGAGCCATTTGAACAATTTTGATTTATTGACATAAACGAAAGGTCACATTTATTCTGTTTACAACACAAACTGTTCATCAACAAAGTGAAGGGGAGCTTGACGCATGACACTTGGAACTCCATAGGGAAGCATTACGCGGCACAAAGACTATGCACCGTCTAGTAATGCATGTTTTAAAAATTTTCTCCATGATTTGGCAGTTGCAACAATTCTCGGAACATGCAGCAGAGTACCAAGAACACAATAGTACAGAAAACGCGTTTTGTGAATAAATAAGCTGTGCAAAAGTACGCTTTCTTCACTAAAACGCCGGCCAGGGTGGCCGAGTGGTTCTAGGCGCTACAGTTGGAACTGCGCGACCGCTACGGTCGCAGGTTCGAATCCTGCCTCGGGCCTGGATGTGTGTAATGTCCTTAGGTTAGTTAGGTTTAAGTAGTTCTAAGTTCTAGGGGACTGATGACCTTAGAAGTTACGTCCCATAGTGCTCAGAGCCATTTTTTTCACTAAAACGTCAAAACATCATTCCCAGGTGTAACACACATCAGAAAACATTTGTTGCAGTGTGGGCTACCTAACTGCCAGTCGTTAATGTCCCATAGGCCACAGGCGTGTAATCAACAACGTATGTGTGTCAGTTCATTGGATCCATATTGCAATCACTTCTGCTAATGAATTTTGAACGTCTGCTTATGCTATTCTCCATTTTCCAGTAGTTACATCAAAGCATATGTTGAATTAATCTGCCTGGGATTTGGCTTACGCGAGTTCTGACACCTATGTTAAATATAAGCCTGGATGACCGGACGGAGATTTGAAGAACAGTGCTCTCGACTTCAAATAAAGCGTTTGACTACCGTGTCAACTCACTTGATACCAAATTCTTATACTTTTAAGTTTAAAATGAGTTTTACAGACCTCTATCTGCTATGCATCATGTCCTAAAGCCTTAGAAGCCTATTAAGTCAATTTCAACTGGTGGAGGTTATGGAAACACAGCAGTCGTCAGCATAAGTAAAATGAAAAAAAAAAGGAAGCCTATATGGGTAATGACAGCATTCATCACATAAACCATCGGTACATAACACATAAAAATAAAGGTCATGAAACTGAATTCATGGTTTCTACACAAGTCAGCAACGTATACCCTACTGGCCCAAACAGAAGGGTACCAGCTTCAATGTCTTTCCATCATTTCCATATGAAAGTTGCCACTTCGGCTCTCGTCTACTTTGATAATGCTGTTACCGTTAAGGAAGTCTGCCACTTTTTAGTTTTCCTCTGCCACTGATGTAACATTCACTGTACTACCTTTATCGGCTTTGATGACAATCGCGTTGATCGCATTCAGCATTGTACACTCCTGGAAATGGAAAAAAGAACACATTGACACCGGTGTGTCAGACCCACAATACTTGCTCCGGACACTGCGAGAGGGCTGTACAAGCAATGATCACACGCACGGCACAGCGGACACACCAGGAACCGCGGTGTTGGCCGTCGAATGGCGCTAGCTGCGCAGCATTTGTGCACCGCCGCCGTCAGTGTCAGCCAGTTTGCCGTGGCATACGGAGCTCCATCGCAGTCTTTTAACACTGGTAGCATGCCGCGACAGCGTGGACGTGAACCGTATGTGCAGTTGACGGACTTTGAGCGAGGGCGTATAGTGGGCATGCGGGAGGCCGGGTGGACGTACCGCCGAATTGCTCAACACGTGGGGCGTGAGGTCTCCACAGTACATCGATGTTGTCGCCAGTGGTCGGCGGAAGGTGCACGTGCCCGTCGACCTGGGACCGGACCGCAGCGACGCACGGATGCACGCCAAGACCGTAGGATCCTACGCAGTGCCGTAGGGGACCGCACCGCCACTTCCCAGCAAATTAGGGACACTGTTGCTCCTGGGGTATCGGCGAGGACCATTCGCAACCGTCTCCATGAAGCTGGGCTACGGTCCCTCACACCGTTAGGCCGTCTTCCGCTCACGCCCCAACATCGTGCAGCCCGCCTCCAGTGGTGTCGCGACAGGCGTGAATGGAGGGACGAATGGAGACGTGTCGTCTTCAGCGATGAGAGTCGCTTCTGCCTTGGTGCCAATGATGGTCGTATGCGTGTTTGGCGCCGTGCAGGTGAGCGCCACAATCAGGACTGCATACGACCGAGGCACACAGGGCCAACACCCGGCATCATAGTGTGGGGAGCGATCTCCTACACTGGCCGTACACCACTGGTGATCGTCGAGGGGACACTGAATAGTGCACGGTACATCCAAACCGTCATCGAACCCATCGTTCTACCATTCCTAGACCGGCAAGGGAACTTGCTGTTCCAACAGGACAATGCACGTCCGCATGTATCCCGTGCCACCCAACGTGCTCTAGAAGGTGTAAGTCAACTACCCTGGCCAGCAAGATCTCCGGATCTGTCCCCCATTGAGCATGTTTGGGACTGGATGAAGCGTCGTCTCACGCGGTCTGCACGTCCAGCACGAACGCTGGTCCAACTGAGGCGCCAGGTGGAAATGGCATGGCAAGCCGTTCCACAGGACTACATCCAGCATCTCTACGATCGTCTCCATGGGAGAATAGCAGCCTGCATTGCTGCGAAAGGTGGATATACACTGTACTAGTGCCGACATTGTGCATGCTCTGTTGCCTGTGTCTATGTTCCTGTGGTTCTGTCAGTGTGATCATGTGATGTATCTGACCCCAGGAATGTGTCAATAAAGTTTCCCCTTCCTGGGACAATGAATTCACGGTGTTCTTATTTCAATTTCCAGGAGTGTATTAACGTCTTTCACAGCTTTTTGATCATTGTCAATTATATGACTCATATATATATATATATATATCACAGTTAATTTTCTCTTGGGCTGTCTCATTATATTAATGTTGGCAACTGCTAAATTTTCATCACCTTAATCATTTGAAAATGAGTTAAGATTCGAAATAGTAATTATGGGAATCACAATAAATAGTGCAGTCCGTGGCGAAAACGTTGTCACTTTAAAAAATCTGTGAGACTGCGAACCAACGATAAATACAATTGCGCACTAGAAATTATGTTTCTCCCTATATAAATTAACAGTAAATCCATGTAGGCAACTAATCCTTAAACGTACATCGGTGGCTTAGGGTTTCAGATATCTGTTGCGTAGAAATTTGTTTTTTTCCTTTTGTGTCGTGCCTCCGTGTTTCTTTGCTTCAACTACTGTAAGTATACTTTAAAACACATTAATGCAAATAAGAATATAAACAAGTTACCAGAAGGAATCGATGTAGCAAATTATAAGGTCTTAACAGCTCTTCATTCCATCTGCTTCCTACGCTGGACCATTACCCTATGTCTTGAAACAGTTATAGCAATGCAACTTTTTTATCCAGTATTGATGACGCTAACGTTTCTTTGAAGTGGATAAACATTTGAAAAAATGGTAATGATCCCCAGCACTCTCTGATGGTCGCAGATTTTAATCTAATGTCGCCCACACGTAAGAACACATAGTCTTGCTGCAACTTACTTGCACGGATGAGTGTCACAAATCAGCTAACAGAGCCTTAAATGGCAGTTGAGTAGTCATTTTGTAAAAGGCTTGTTACATAATTACGTTTCAGTTATATCGTTTTCCTTTCTTTTTGCTCCTTCTAAGCATACGGAAGAGGAAATAAGAACGAGATGAGACGTACGCTTTCTCTGGTGGTAAATTATTTATTGCAGGAAGCGACAGCTTTTCCATCTCGAGGCGAATGTCGTAAAAGCGTGAGACTTTCAAGACATTTAACAGTTACAGCAGTGTTTTGGTGCGAGGAGCAGCAGCAGAGTTTCACAAAGAGTGAGGAGAGTAATAAACTGTCACAGCATTCGCGTTCACTACTTTAGAAAAATCAAAATGGAGAGACTTATTCATTTTTAATGCAGGCTCAGTTTCTCACGACTGCGCAACGTTTTCGTTTGAAAACAAAGCGTCTTAACACTTCAATAAATTCAATAGGCAAGCATTGTTGTGCAACGTAGCTCATTTATAGAAAAGACTTGTCTAGTCCATAATACCATCTCCTGTAATTACATTTCAATTTTTGTTTAGTTATTTCTTATTTCAGGAAGAGTTTCGTGACGTATCAGTGACTCCACAAACACACTCATAATTTCAGCTGCTCTCTTACATACCACACAGGCCATTCGTATTATTCAGTAGAGAGAAATTCTGATTAACTGTATGGTAATTGATGTACTGTAAAGATATTCTGAATTTATATTAGGACATTTTGACTTTTTAGCTACGAAATCCAGGAAAGCCCTGGTAGCAATTTTCTCAGTTCTAGATGACAATCTAAACACTTTTATCTATAAAATCCAGTAGCATTCTCTCTCTCTCTCTCTCTCTCTCTCTCTCTCTCTCTCTCTCTCTCTCTCTCTATCTGTCTATCTACCTCTCTCTCTATGTATATCTTAGCAGCTTCAAGGCAACGTACTGTACTCTTCGAAAGTGGTAAAACTTGCTTCGCGCACGGAAAGTCTTCCAAGAACACTTTGGTGGTTCTGATACGGCGCAGAATTCTTGGTTAAGGAGGTCGGGGGAAGGTTAAGGCGAGCCATCTCCATAGGGCCTTGCACAACACGAAGTGCAGATTTCCGCAGTACAGTCACTGCCTATTGAGAATAAGACACCACTGTTCCAAAGGATCCAGTAGCTAAGTTACGTACGAAACAGACATTGGATCCCAATACCAAGGCAAATCTCAAGATAGGAGTAAGTTAAATGTCGCTAAAACCTAATTATATCTGTTTTCAGTTTCCATGGTTGTGTTCTCGATTATGGACAAGTAGAAAACAGAAGAGGAAAGTACCTTAGCAGGTTGATACATTAATTATTATTCATTTCAGTGAATAGAATGTGCGAACTTTTAAGCACCTGAATAACCGTCGCAGTTTAAATAGCCTTGGAAAATAGTTTTCAATTTTGGCAAAGTAGGTCTTCAACCAAAAAGTGTAGTTCCACATAAGTAACTTTGAAAGCGGCTAGATAATTAGTTACAACAGTCTGTCCAGCAGCATGAGTAACGCTCTTTTTTCCACACTTTACGAGCAACCAATCTGCTTTCTGCGTTCGACACTAATGGAATGTCTAACTCTTATTTTTCTTCTTTTTTATTAATCTTCTTACCTTGCAGCTACTACATGTTAAATTTGAATGCCTGACAAATTATAAGTGAATTACGAAGTATTTAAACAAGATGTGCCACATTATGTTTCGAATACGACGTAGGGCAATAGGTAGTTTTAAAGTTGAAAATCGCAAATACGTTCAGAATACTAGATGAAAATACACTGATGTATGTAAAAATTGCAGTATAATGAAATAAATGAAAATACACTGATGTATGTAAAAATTGCAGTATGATGAAGTAAATGTCACGAAAATTATGGGGCGTTCAGACGAGATTATGACACAGAAATTGCCGGCCGAAGTGGCCATGCGGTTCTAGGAGCTGCAGTCTGGAACCGCGAGACCGCTACGGTCGCAGGTTCGAATCCTGCCTCGGGCATGGATGTGTGTGATGTCCTTAGGTTAGTTATGTTTAACTAGTTCTAAGTTCTAGGGGACTAATGACCTCAGAAGTTGAGTCCCATAGTGCTCAGAGCCATTTGAACCATTTGACACAGAAATTGTTAGATTTCCAGAACTATAGTGTGTGTGTGAGCTATGGGACACGCTCTAAACGGCCTTGTGTCATGTCGCCTTAAGGCGCTGAAGGGGATGGCTGTACTTTGTGTATTGTTATCTACCAAATTAGAAGATATCGGTGTGTCTCATCGAGGCTAAAATGGCACCATTTGACCTAATCACAGTGTCTGAATTGCTTTTTTCTTTTTTTCCGTAGTGAGTGTGGCATGCTCTATCCAGGAACCGCGCCATGGGCTGCACTCAACTTTGTATCTGAAAGAGATAAGGACGAATAGTAAGCTCAATTGTAGAGAGCGAAATACGACGGCACTTCAGGATGATGTGCATTTCCTCACTTTGGAAGTTGTGAACAGTGAGCTTTCTCTGATGGTTGACAAAAAAAATGGTTCAAATGGCTCTGAGCACTATTGGACTTAACATCTATGGTCATCAGTCCCCTAGAACTTAGAACTACTTCAACCTAACTAACCTAAGGACATCACACAACACCCAGTCATCACGAGGCAGAGAAAATCCCTTACCACGCCGGGAATCGAACCCGGGTACCCGGGCGCGGGAAGCGAGAACGCTACCGCACGACCACGAGCTGCGGAGGATGGTTGACACATTTCTGTATTTAAGCCACGGTCGTGTCGTTGTACACCCGCACTCCTTGCTACTACGGCTACTTGTGGTCATTGTCCAAATATAAACTTGACAATGAAACTAAAACTTTTGGAATACAATGGACTCTCCGGCACATATCGACTGTGAATGAGTCGCCTTTTCCTACGAGTTTCTCTTTCATTTGGAATATAGTGACGGCCGGACATGTGGGGGAAACCATACAGATAAGCAAATCTCTGCACGTCTTACCTTCCAGCGTACAATTTTTTCCTCAAACGAATTCCCTATGCTGAATTTTGACGTAAAAATGTTAGATAGCTTTAAAATACTACTTCCGTGGCAATCTCTATAGCGGAAAGTCGCTAACGCACGAATGTGCGGGGCGCTCGACACAGACGTAAACCGGTTCGAATCCTGGTGGGGGATGAAATTTTCACAGCCAGAAACGGGAAGAGTGGTGGTGGCGTAAATTTGCAGATCGCCAATCTTTGCGCCAGTGTCCTGGATTAAATTCTAAACATTTCCCCTTGTCTAACAAAGTGAGGGCACTGGCACTGTTGATGGTAACCCATCTGTCGGATGGGGACGTGAAGCTCGGCGTGCGAGAGAAGGGGGCTATGTGATGGCACCGGGTTTCTCTCTCTCTCTTCCCTCTTCATCATCATACTATACAAACGTAACACTACATTACACATTCATCCATTACACTCACTCACACTTCACAATTCACATAAGACGCAACTCTCATATATCCGCAAGAAGATGGGACAATGTGCGAAGAGCAAAACACCCTATCTGACGGGCGTCTGAACCCACGCCTTAGATACCCCAGCCAACAATGTTCTATGACATTTTCATTTTTACTGTTTATATGAACTTAAACATACACTACTGCCCATTAAAATTGCAACACCGAGAAGAAATGCAGATGATAAATGGGTATTCATTGGACAAATATACTAGAACTGATATGTGATTACATTTTCACGCAGTTTGGGTACATAGATCCTGAGAAATCAGTACCCAGAACAACCACCTCTGGCCGTAATAACAGCCTTAATACGCCTGGGCATTGAGTCAAATAGACCTTGGATGGCGTGTACAGGTACAGCTGCCCGTGCAGCTTCAACGCGATACCACAGTTCATCAAGAGTAGTGACTGGCGTATTGTGACGAGCCACTTGCTCGGCCACCATTGACCTGACGTTTTCAATTGGTGACAGATCTGGAGAATATGCTGGCCAGGGCAGCAATCGAACATTTTCTGTATCCAGAAAGGCCCGTACAGGACCTGCAACATGGGTCGTGCATTGTCCTGCTGAAATATAGGGTTTCGCAGGTATCAAATGAAGGGTAGAGCCACGGGTCGTAACACATCTGAAATGTAACGTCCACTGTTCAAAGTGCCGTCAATGCGAACAAGAGGTGACCGAGACGTGTAACCAATGGCACCCCATACCATCAAGCTGGGTGATACGCCAGTATGGCGATGACGAATACACGCTTCCAATTTGCGTTCACCGCGATGTCGCCAAACACGGATGCGACCATCATGATGCTGTAAACAGAACCTGGATTCATCCGAAAAAATGACGTTTTGCCATTCGTGCACCCAGGTTCGTCGTTGAGTACACCATCGCAGGCGCTCCTGTCTGTGATGCAGCGTCAAGGGTAACCGCAGCCATGGTCTCCGAGCTGATAGTTCTTGCTGCTGTAAACGTCGTCGAGCTGTTCGTGCAGAAGGTTGTTGTCTTGCAAACGTCCCCATCTGTTGACTCAGGGATCGAGACGTGGCTGCACGATCCGTTACAGCCATGCGAATAAGATGCCTGTAATTGTGACTGCTAGTGATACGAGGCCGTTGGGATCCAGCATGGCGTTCCGTATTACCCTCCTGAACCCACCGATTCCATATTCTGCTAACAGTCATTGGACCTCGACCAACGCGAGCAGCAATGTCGTGATACGACAATCCGCAATCGCGACAGGCTACAATCCGACCTTTACTTTGCCTACTTTGCCAAAAAGTTATCAGATACACACACTGCCATCCTTCGTTGCAGTAGTATTGCATTACGCTGATTATTATCGTAAAAGAAAAACAAAATAATGATAAGTGTACTGGTTACAAATCTAATCAACGATCGAAAGCTGTTATGTAGTGACTTGAGAAAATAAGTTACAGATGTCGTCCGACGGTAAGACCATTGGGCAACAAGAGTAGCGCATTATCAGAAGAGAGAGTACTTGTTCGATGTTTCCTGCAACCGCAGTTCTGCTGCGGTACGAATATCGAGTGCCTCACAGTACGCGATTTAAATGGCGTGACAACGGAAAAAGTACTCCAAATTTGAAGTACACTAGACAGTACGATTCTTGTAGGCAATACGTCTAAATTGCATACAGATTCGCCGGAAATTCTGGCAGTATGTGGACCAAATGCAACGTCCCGTCCAATCGTAGTGCAGTTGGGTCAACAATTTGACAAACGCAGCACAGACTTGGGTGACGTTGATCGAGAAGTGCAGATCCTGCACCGTGTGATTTCTATCTTTTCGGCAAGCCGAAAGAGCAGCTGGTGAGGAGCATATTTTTCAGCGATGTGGGAAGTTCACACAGCGGTTCTTGAATGGCTCCGACCAAGGTGGGGGTTCCTAGCCCTGCGGTTGGTTGTTTGGTTGGTTGGTCGGGGAAGAGGCCCAAGCGGTTAGGTCATCGGTCCCACCGGATGAGGGAATGATGGGGAAGGAAATCGGCCGTGCCCTTTCAAAGGAACCATCCCGGCATTTCCCGGCATAAAGGAAATCACGGAAAACCTAAATCCGGATGGCCGGACGCGGGTTTGACCCGTCGTCCTCCCGAATGCAAGTACAGTGTGCTAACCAATGCGCAACCTAGCTCGGTCTAGCGGTGAGGAAATGAACGATTTATAGAACGTTCCGAACGTTGTTTGCGGAGACTTGGTGACTGAGTTGAAGAAAAGTGTCACGTATCTGTGTCAGTTCCATCTGTAGTGCACTATTCAGTAAAACTTACTTCTCCTGCCATTATTACGTACGAGTGTAACTTATATGAGAAAAAATACCACCACAGCTGGATCTTGAGAATGTCTTTATTCTGTCACACGACCAGTTTCGGCAGCACATTACCGCCATCCACAGGCCCCACCACTGCGGAAAGAGTATTCGATTTCCTGTGGGATCCTTGTTACTAGCACAATTGAGGTTCTCCGACGGAGACAACTCGGTGTCGAGTATAGACTCCTGATGAAAGCTAGCTCACGTGTGCTAGTAACAAGGATTCCACAGTAAATGCGCCAAGGAAATCAAATACTCTTTTGGCAGTGCTGAGGCCTGAGGAGAGCGATAACGTGCCACTGAAATCAGTCGTGTGATAGAACCAAAACATTCTCAAGATACAACTGTGGTGGTAATTTTTCTCATATACCGGGTGATCAAAAAGTCAGTATAAATTTGAAAACTGAATAAATCACGGAATAATGTAGATAGAGAGGTACAAATTGACACACATGCTTGGAATGACATGGAGTTTTACTAGAAGCGAAAAAAGAAAATAATACAAAGGTTCAAAAAATGTCCGACAGATGGTGCTTCATCTGATCAGAATAGCAACAATTAGCATAACAAAGTAAGACAATGCAAAGATGATGTTCTTTACAGGAAATGCTCAATATGTCCACCATCATTCCTCAACAATACCTGTAGTCGAGGAATAATGTTGTGAACAGCACTGTAAAGCATGTCCGGAGTTATGGTGAGGCATTGGCGTCGGATGTTGTCTTTCAGCATCCCTAGAGATGTCGGTCGATCACGATACACTTGCGACTTCAGGTAACCCCAAAGCCAACAATCGCACGGTCTGAGGTCTGGGGACCTGGGAGGCCAAGCATGACGAAAGTGGCGGCTGAGCACACGATCATCACCAAACGACTCGCGCAAGAGATCGTTCACGCGTCTAGCAATATGGGGTGTTTTTTTTTTTTTTGTTCTAATAAAACCCCATGTCATTCCAAGCATGTGTGTCAATTTTTACCTCTCTATCTACATTATTCCGTGGTTTATTAAGTTTTCAAATTTATACTGACTTTTTGATCACCTGGTATATCATCAGCTGAAGTCCCTCGTCCATGCAGTAAGATGGAAATCCATAAATTGAGTACAACTTACTTTTTGAAGTCCTTACATATTGCCACCTTTGTTGGAAGTGCGATCGGAAAAGTGACGAGTGAGTTTTATGATGCTAAGGAGAAAAATGAGGGTGGACGTCTACATAAAACAACGGTCAGATAAACTGCCCTTTCAGCTTTTCTTCATTATCTGATCAGCAATCAAGAAAGTTTAGAACCTTGTGCTTTTAAAACGTACGGCACGTTTCACGGACAACTGTTATTAAGCCGGCCGTGGTGGCCGTGCGGTTCTAGGCGCTCCAGTCCGGAGTCGCGCTGCTGCTACGATCGCAGGTTCGAATCCTGCCTCGGGCATGGATGTGTGTGATGTCCTTAGGTTAGGTAGGTTTAAGTAGTTCTAAGTTCTAGGGGACTGATGACCACAGCAGTTGAGTCCCATAGTGCTCAGAGCCAACTGTTATTACGTCACATTTATCAAAGACTCGATCACTCGTCACACTAGTGCAGGATAGAACATCATTGCATAATCCACCTCTGTACATTTCTGTTAAGTAGCAACTGAGCTGAAACGGACATGGGTCTAAATTGTGAGTATGAAGCAAGACTTTCATAGAGTTTCAACAACGCGTGGAACTGATAAAATTATTGAAAAATATTTTAATTCATTTGCGTCTGAGGACTAAAAATTCTTACTGTTTCTACCCGAGAGGTGTTAATAGAGCTTTTCAAGAGAAATGAAAGCAAACACTTAAGGGCACAGGTGAAGGAAGGAAAACTTTGAATTCAATTGACAATAAATCTGCCTACGTAGCCGAGGTCATTAACGGGTGCCAGTGTGGTGTCCCTCCACTGGGAAATATCCAGTTCGAATCCCTTTTGCAGGAGAAATTTTTGTTGCTGAGATTTGGCTGGGAAGGACGAGGTAGCGGAAGATTGCTACCCAGTGACTTGCGCTAAATTACAAACACACGTTATGCTGATTTGTCTCCCAGATGGAATCGTTAAAATTGCAGAAGAATAAGCTATACGTCACCACTATGTTTCATCCTTTCTCTCTCTTTTATATCTCTAATTGTTTATAACATCATAAATACAACATTGAATAGCACAGGTACTTATCGTAGTCGTTCACAGGAGACAGATACACACTACGTTGAGGTGAACAGAGTGATCCTTTCTCCTTATTGCGATATGTCACACGAACACTCACAAATTGGATCACCACATCCTTTTCCAAACTAAAAACGCTTGGGTTAAATTAATACGAATGATGCCGTTAGCAACACTTTCATATCTGTTTTCACATTCTTCTTCTCGGTAAGCACAAGGAGTAAAATATTACGAATAAGTTATATACGACCCGGCCTCAGAATACAATATTTTTGAAACATGCCACAGCAGAAAAGTGCGGTCGCCGTATTATCTGGTGCTCAGTTACGAGTCGCCGAAATAATGCAGATTTCGGCGTACTTCCTAAGATGTAAAAAGCGAATGGGTTGTTGTTGTTGTGGTCTTCAGTCCTGAGACTGGTTTGCTGCAGCTCTCCATGCTACTCTATCCTGTGCAAGCTTTTTCATCTCCCAGTACCTACTGCAACCTACATCCTTCTGAATCTGCTTAGTGTATTCATCTCTTGGTCTCCCTCTACGATTTTTACCCTCCACGCTGCCCTCCAATACTAAATTGGTGATCCCTTGATGCCTCAGAACATGTCCTACCAACCGATCCCTTCTTCTGGTCAAGTTGTGCCACAAACTTCTCTTCTCCCCAATCCTATTCAATACTTCCTCATTAGTTATGTGATCTACCCATCTAATCTTCAGCATTCTTCTGTAGCACCACATTTCGAAAGCTTCTATTCTCTTCTTGTCCAAACTATTTACCGTCCATGTTTCACTTCCATACATGGCTACACTCCATACAAATACTTTCAGAAATGACTTCCTGACACTTAAATCTATACTCGATGTTAACAAATTTCTCTTCTTCAGAAACGCTTTCCTTGCCATTGCCAGCCTACATTTTATATCCTCTCTACATCGACCATCGTCAGTTATTTTGCTCCCCAAATAGGAAAACTCCTTTACTACTTTAAGTGCCTCATTTCCTAATCTAATTCCCTCAGCATCACCCGACTTAATTAGACTACATTCCATTATCCTTGTTTTGCTTTTGTTGATGTTCATCTTATATCCTCCTTTCAAGACACTGTCCATTCCATTCAACTGCTCTTCCAAGTCCTTTGCTGTCTCTGACAGAATTACAATGTCATCGGCGAACCTCAAAGTTTTTATTTCTTCTCCATGAATTTTAATACCTACTCCGAATTTTTCTTTTGTTTCCTTTACTGCTTGCTCAATATACAGATTGAACAACATCGGGGAGAGGCTACAACCCTGTCTTACTCCCTTCCCAACCACTGCTTCCCTTTCATGTCCCTCAACTCTTATAACTGCCATCTGGTTTCTGTACAAATTGTAAATAGCCTTTCGCTCCCTGTATTTTACCCCTGCCACCTTTAGAATTTGAAAGAGAGTATTCCAGTCAACATTGTCAAAAGCTTTCTCTAAGTCTACAAATGCTAGAAACGTAGGTTTGCCTTTCCTTAATCTTTCTTCTAAGATAAGTCGTAAGGTCAGTATTGCCTCACGTGTTCCAGTGTTTCTACGGAATCCAAACTGATCTTCCCCGAGGTTGGCTTCTACTAGTTTTTCCATTCGTCTGTAAAGAATTCGTGTTAGTATTTTGCAGCTGTGACTTATTAAGCTGATAGTTCGGTAATTTTCACATCTGTCAACACCTGCTTTCTTTGGGATTGGAATTATTATATTCTTCTTGAAGTCTGAGGGTATTTCGCCTGTTTCATACATCTTGCTCACCAGATGGTAGAGTTTTGTCAGGACTGGCTCTCCCACGGCCGTCAGTAGTTCCAATGGAATATTGTCTACTCCCGGGGCCTTGTTTCGACTCAGGTCTTTCAGTGCTCTGTCAAACTCTTCACGCAGTATCATGTCTCCCATTTCATCTTCATCTACATCCTCTTCCATTTCCATAATATTGTCCTCAAGTACATCGCCCTTGTATAGACCCTCTATATACTCCTTCCACCTTTCTGCTTTCCCTTCTTTGCTTAGAACTGGGTTTCCATCTGAGCTCTTGATATTCATACAAGACGTTCTCTTATCTCCAAAGGTCTCTTTAATTTTCCTGTAGGCGGTATCTATCTTACCCCTAGTGAGATAGGCCTCTACATCCTTACATTTGTCCTCTAGCCATCCCTGCTTAGCCATTTTGCACTTTCTGTCGATCTCATTTTTGAGACAGCGAATGGGTATAGCTACACAAATCTACAGAGTAATACACGACCACCGTTCTGACAAACTGGCGAGTTCTTGAAACTGTGCGGTCAGAGAAACATAGAATCTCCCTTGTTGTGTCGCAAAACGTGCTCTGCAAAGTTTTACGAGTGTTTCTCACATATGCATTGCTTAATTGTTTCATTTTTATGACTCTATGTAGATAAATGTGTTGTCTTTCTTCATCTGCATCATTAAATCGCAACTGAAGTGAAAAGAATGACTTCTCGAGCCTAATTTGATAGCAAACAAAGCTTAACCGTGAAAATTAAAAACAGAATCTCTTATCACATCTATTATTTGCTGTTCTCAGCAAGCATATTTCCTATTGTCTATGATCAGCTCTCGTTTCCCGCCCAAACAGCAAGCTACGACCACAGGAGAAACCTCATAATCACGGCCACCTTGCCTATTCACTTAGACAGTACGCTTCAACTGCCCCTGACACAGATGTACGTCCGCATAAGAAGTAAACCGTCAATTGTCCTCCTCACGCTTGCTAGCGCTGTCCTAGATATTCCGTGTCGTCGCTGCTATTAAACGCTTGAAGAAGGCCTCCGTTCCGTTTATTACATTTGTTCAGTTTATTACACTTGGCTACGTTCCGAGATGATCAGTGGAGAATTACAGTCTGTTGATCGTATATTTTCTACAGTACTGCCTTTAAAGGGAGTGAGAAATTGAAATGAAGCGCTGTTAATGCCTGACGAATGCAGGGAACATGCTTCAGCTTACCACCTATTTCTTTGCTCTTACTTAAAGACAGAAGCTAACATTCTTTTTTTTTTTTTTTTTTACTTCAGGAAGTAACTTTGTAGCCGACGCTATACATCGTCGAAACCTCTGTGCTAATGTGGTCAGTATCATGGGTAGCGACCACAGAATATCACGTAGGTGTAGGAGATACTCAGAATCGATGCCCATGACCGCTACGGGGCTTAAACCCACTACCTTTAACATTCTTTAGCAATCACGAGTAACTGTGTTTTTCACCCAAACGCCTGCAGGCAGTCTCCGAGTATCTGCCTTAAACATACAAGGTGTAGTATTTTATGAAATCCTCGTGATACATTTTGTGTGCGGATCAAATGACTTAATGAATTGTACAGCTCATACGAAGCTCTGTGGATACACGTTTTTTAATATTAGTGTTCGGCGACACTAAGGTGTTTCGAGAGGTCACGTACTTTCTTTGCCGTTTCGAGTGGTTACGTCATACACCAACAGGAAGGAAAGCCTTCTGCTCGCTGACTCGCTCCCAGCCGACCTTGCGTCTGGTTCCGCAATCCGTCCCTTATTCCGGAATTTGTTAGTAACCGGTTGCAACACTTCTCCTTAACCTTCCCTCCTTTCAGCGTAGCAGTCTGTGAATTTACCAATTTGTGCAATCACTGAACTTCCGGGATTGGACGTATGTTAACACGCTCGTGCACCACAGCCAAAAAGGAACCTGTTCTGGCCATAACCTGGAGAAGGGCAGCGATCAAAGCTGATGTTGGCACAACATCCAAGACAGACATGCCAAACCATATGTTGGTGAAGTCAAAGAGGTAATTGAGACCTATATCATCACCGTATAAGAACGACTACAATAAAAGGTCTGATAGGGGGAATCTAAAATTTCATTCCAGTCATAATGATTCTGAACTATTTTTGATACTTCTAAATCGTTCGTGGTTTATTCTGAGACCGTAGTTCAACATAGACACGGCAGACTCGTGTATCGTAGTCCCACTATTCTTCATCTCCAGCGCTCCAGAACTGAAAGGAGTTCCTCACAGTGGGCGCCACATCCGTAAATTTATTAAACACATGCAACATTTTTCACACAGGCTGTAGTTAAATTCCTTCTTCGTCCCACAACCACAGCCTGCTTTTCAAGCTACCATCATTGTTTACCTGCATAAAAAAAGGACAAATAAAACAGTTCATGCATCAGTCAAAAAAATGTTCAAATGTGTGTGAAATCTTATGGGACTTAACTGCTAAGGTCATCAGTCCCTAAGCTTACACACTAGCTAACCTAAATTATCCTAAGGACAAACACACACACGCCCATACCCGAGGGAGGACTCGAACCTCCGCCGGGACGAGCCACACAGTCCTGCGTCAGTCACTTTTTATTTTGCCACTATATGTGTCGATTGTTCACTCCATCATCTTCAGGTGGAGAATTGTTTATTTACATGGGTGCTGTTGGTGATGAGTACACACGTCTTTTCACTATCACAGACCAAGGGCAGTGTAGGTTATTTTGCGTCTTTTGAGGGAGTATGCAGAAGTGCGCAACGCAATGTGGCATGGACTCGACTAATGTGTGAAGTAGTGCTGGAGGGAACTGACACCATGAATCCCGCAGGTCTGTTCATAAATCCGTAAGACTACGAATGGGTGGAGATCTCTTGTGAACAGTGCGTTGCAAGATATCCCCTATATGCTCAATAATGTTCGTTCCTGGGGAGTTTGGTGGCCATTGGAAGTGCTTAAACTCAGAAGAGTGTTCCTGTAGCCACTCTGCAGCAATTCTAGACGTGTGGGGTGTCACATTGTCCTACTGGAATCGCCCAAGTCTGTCGGAATGCACAATGGACATGAATGGATGCAGATAATCAGACAGGATAGAACTATCCCCTGCTGACATGCAGGGTCCATGGATTCATGAGGTTGTCTCCACACTCGTACACCTCCATCCGCTCGATACAATTTGAAACGAGACTCGTCCGACCAGGCAACATGTTTCCGGTCATCAACAGTCCAATGTAGGTGTTGACGGGCCCAGGCGAGGCGCAAAGCTGTGTGTCATGCAGTCATCAAGGCAACATGAGTGGGCCTTTGGCTTCGAAAGCCCATATCGACGATGTTTCGTTGAATGGTTGGCACGATGACACTTGTTGGTGGCCCAGCATTAAAATGTGCAGCAATTTGTGGAATTGTTGCACTTCTGCCACGTTGAACGATTCTCTTCAGTTGTCGTTGGTCCCATCTGACAGGATCTTTTTCCGGCCGCAGCGATGTCCGAGATTTGATATTTTACCAGATTCCTGATATGCACGGTACGGTCATGAAATGATCGTACAGGAAAATCCCCACTTCATCGTTGCCTCGGAGATGCTGTGTCCCATCACTCGTGCGCCGACTGTAACATCGTGTTCAGACTCACTTAAATCTTGATAACCTGCCATTGTAGCAGCAGTAACCGATCTAACAACTGCGCCAGACACTTGTTGTCTTATATAGGCCTGTTTATATATCTCTGTATTTGAATACCCATGCCTATACCAATTTCTTCGGTGTATTATTAGTGATGATATATTCACTAGGAAGACATTGAAAATCATGAATGTACTTTGGCTGTTAAAGAATCCGGACTATAAATAATTTTACGACGCAACACTAATAGTAGACTCAAGAAGATGCGTGCTAGGACTGACCTTGTACTACAGTAATGAGAAATTTTAACAATTTTTATAAGTTTCACTTTTAGGATACGACGTTGCGCTCATGGATGGTATTATAATTTATGCTAAAGCTAGACTTGACTTTGCAAATGGCTTCTGTAATGTCTGCAAGATAGGGAAAACACGTATGTGGCACTATCCTGACAATGAAACTTTTAGCTGTATGCTTCTTAAAGGATCAGCCGTTCACCAAACAGCGACCACCTATTACGCCTCGATGTGCATACGCAGTAACATCCAGAGTGAGCATCATGCTTCACACAGTTGTCTGCAGAAGAAGCTTCTCCTTAAAGTTATATAGTCAACAGTTATCACTCACAAACCTCTTTACATCTACATCTACATCTACATTTATACTCCGCAAGCCACCCAACGGTGTGTGGCGGAGGGCACTTTACGTGCCACTGTCATTACCTCCCTTTCCTGTTCCAGTCGCATATGGTTCGCGGGAAGAACGACTGTCTGAAAGCCTCCGTGCGCGCTCTAATCTCTCTAATTTTACATTCGTGATCTCCTCGGGAGGTATAAGTAGGGGGAAGCAATATATTCAATACCTCATCCAGAAACGCACCCTCTCGAAACCTGGCGAGCAAGCTACACCGTGATGCAGAGCGCCTCTCTTGCAGAGTCTGCCACCTCCTTTGTTGATGGACTACATTTTCTAAGGACTCTCCCAATGAATCTCAACCTGGTACCCGCTTTACCAACAATTAATTTTATATGATCATTCCACTTCAAATCGTTCCGCACGCATACTCTCAGATATTTTACAGAAGTAACTGCTACCAGTGTTTATTCCGCTATCATATAATACTACTAATACAACGCGTAGAGCCAAAGCCATCAGCGAAAAGCGTATACCACAACAGCTGTTACGAAGGCACTGAAGAGATGTTAAATGTCTCTTTTGCTTCCAGGAGTGGCAACTTCCCTCCGGCACTTAATTCATTAGTGGAGAGAAATAGGTGGCAGAGAGAGTCACATGTTTTACGCAATTGCTCTCTAAGCCTTTATCATTCTCTGGCTACGGACACTCGGTGTTTTCTACAAGCGTCGTTGGCATTCGAGCCGGGAGGGGAGCATAAAAAAGAGGAGACTGGTAATAACTTGGCTACTGCTGTCTCTGCTTCTGTTTCTAATTATCACTTTTCACCTTACTTTTTCGAAAATGGTCACTGAGCATATACACTGGTTCCCACACATTACCGAAAAATTATCAAACATTCATAACGCAAAAAGTAAGTACGTAAAATAACAGAACACAACAACTGCCGCAACATAATTAAGACTTGAAATTACAGCACTAAGTGAAGATTTAATATTAGAACTTAGATCATGATTAAAATATGTGAACTGTATACAGAAGTCTGATATAGGACAATTCCATAGGGGACAGGAATATCTAGCGACGTATGATCCTCCTACGAATGGTGTCTGAAAAAATAATTAAAAGTCATATTTCATTGAAATTGTGATGCAACATTCTGGTTTAGCCAACTTTATCGCAAAAGTATTTGTTTTTTCTCAGCAATTGGCCACCTCTCCATTGCGAAATGTACTGTGCATAGCTGCGTAATGTTAATCAAAAAGTTAACTTCAGTAGTCGTTAAACCGTTACTAAAACTGCTAACTTTGTTAAACGTTAAGGATTTGTGAGGGTGGCGCGGCGACATTTTTGTCATAATTAGTATGTACCTTTTAATGATTAACGGACTCGAAGAAAGTAACGGAATTTAAGGTGTCCCGTTAATGTAATTTTTCTTTAAAATTAACTTAAAAGTTAATCCGCTACTGGAAAAATAAACTTCGCTAGCTAACGATTAACGTACTAACGGCCTTGTGCCCGACTATGGTTGTGTGTCGTTGCAACTGTTTTGGGAATAGGACTCTCTGTGAAATCTTAGATTGTCATATTGCAGCATGCTATCTAATTTGACGATTATGGACTTTATAACACTTTATGGGTTTCCACTCTTAAGAGTCTTCATCAGAAGTAAAAATACAGAGAAGACAAAATACTAAATAACAGTCAAGTACAAAAATTAAAAAAGTAACACACTAAAAACGACCGCCATATTTTTACTTTTTCTCCTTTACTTGAACTTCTGAATTATGTTGTTTAATCCTGTCAGAATTCTATCACGACTGAAAATATTGATTTCCGATCCATGGGGAAGTATCCCAGGGAAGAGCGCAGAGACATCTCTCAGCTAACTTGTGGTAGTCAAAAGTGTAATTCGCTCTGGCGGCAGGCGTGCTCTCTCCAACACGGCAGATGTCCCTCACTTAATTTCTCATCAGAGTGTTTACTTCCCGGCATTCAACTTATGCTACAATATCAAGTGTCCAAAGAGATCCTGCTCTAAACGATGAGCCGGCCGGAGTGGCCGTGCGGTTCTAGGCGCTACAGTCTGGAGCCGAGCGACCGCTACGGTCGCAGGTTCGAATCCTGCCTCGGGCATGGATGTGTGTGATGTCCTTAGGTTAGTTAGGTTTAATTAGTTCTAAGTTCTAGGCGACTGATGACCTCAGACGTTAAGTCGCATAGTGCTCAGAGCCATTTTTCTAAACGATGAACATGTATCTCACTGCACGGATAATACACTGCAGCTCAGATTACCTCTGTTATGGGTTGCATATTACCAAACAGGTCGATATTGAATTTGAATAGAGACGCTACCGTATTCTCAGAACAGATTGGAAGCACAAAGTATAATATGGGAGTAGATGATGTTGTGATGGAAGAAGACGGATAGACAGGTTAGTGTTCAATTTATCTTTGGCAGCCTGGTCGTAAAAGAGGCTAGGTGGAAAACTGTGTGAAGGAAATCGGGTGAAGCTATTAGACTCGAGAAAAAGTACGATCTATCCTTAAACATTACAGTCCTCATACTAAATCAGATCACAAAATTTTGTATTGAGAAAGGAGTTTCAGACGATATATGAAAATGTTTCATACCAAATATGATGGGGAGAAAGCAAGCAGACCATGGAGGTCTCACCGATGATTACTGCGTTTTTCTTAATTGATAATATCTTCCCTTCTGATGACTCGCTATAACAGAAAGAAGCCTCTCCGTGAATGGCAATCGCAATGGTACTGTTCATACGTACGGCCCATAGTGGAGGCATTTCCTCCCGAATATTCCCTCGGAAAGTCTATAATTAAATAACTTACTGCTCGTATATTATGCGACTGAAGTTATTAAAAAGATGTTGCTGATGCATTTCTGAAAAGCGGGATAGATGTAATCCTTCACAGGGCCAGCAGGAAGGCTAGTACAGGGTCATCAAAAAGTCAGTATAAATTTGAAAACTTAATAAACCACGGAAAAATATAGATAGAGAGGTAAAAATTATTGACACAAATGCTTGGAATTACATGGGGTTTTATTAGAAGCAACAAAAAAAAAGTTTACAAAATTACAGAATCGCATCATCCCCAGCCTGGGAGATAAACACCTGCTGGAACGTACGATGTTTATGCAGGATATCGCTCCACCCCATATTGCTAGATGCGTGAAACATCTCTTGCGCGCGTCGTTTGGTGATGATCGTGTGATCAACCGCCACTTTCGTCATGCTTGGCCTCCCAGGTCCCCAGACCTTAGTCCGTGCGATTATTGGCTTTGGGGTTACCTGAAGTTGCAAGTGTATCGTGATCGACCGACATCTCTAGGGATGCTGAAAGACAACATCCGACGCCAATGCCTCACCATAACTCCGGACATGCTTTACAGTGCTGTTCACAACATTACTCCTCGACTACAGGTATTGTTGAGGAATGATGGTGGACATATTGAGCATTTCCTGTAAAGAACATCATCTTTGCTTTGTCTTACTTTGTTATGCTAATTATTGCTATTCTGATCAGATGAAGCGCCATCTGTCGGACATTTTTTGGACGTTTGTATTTTTTTGGTTCTAATAAAACCCCATGTCATTCCAAGCGTGTGTGTCAATTTGTACCTCTCTATCTACATTATTCCGTCATTTATTCGGTTTTCAAATTTATACTGACTTTTTGATCACCCGGTACTTCAGTTATGTAACTTAAATGCAGTATCGAGCTTCGACATGATTGATCACCATATGTCAGCCTAGCTAGGTGAGCTACATTCTTTGTTAAATGCACTGTAGATTGCAAGAAGATTTGATGGCTTCCTCTGCTACAGTAAACTTTTCGGATCGTGAACACTATTTTGAACTTGCCAAGAACGTCGCCTATCCTGATGCAGACCATATCACGGGGACGCGTCATCTTAGAATGCTTAGGAACGGCTCGAATTAGTGTGTACTGGCGCTGATGGCACCTCGTACTGAATCTGCTCTTGCGTAAAGACATATTTGTTTTTCAGACTAAAATGTAAGCCGGACCGCCCACCAGTATATTATGCGACCAGAAGACGGAAATACACTCCTGGAAATGGAAAAAAGAACACATTGACACCGGTGTGTCAGACCCACCATACTTACTCCGGACACTGCGAGAGGGCTGTACAAGCAATGATCACACGCACGGCACAGCGGACACACCAGGAACCGCGGTGTTGGCCGTCGAATGGCGCTAGCTGCGCAGCATTTGTGCACCGCCGCCGTCAGTGTCAGCCAGTTTGCCGTGGCATACGGAGCTCCATCGCAGTCTTTAACACTGGTAGCATGCCGCGACAGCGTGGACGTGAACCGTATGTGCAGTTGACGGACTTTGAGCGAGGGCGTATAGTGGGCATGCGGGAGGCCGGATGGACGTACCGCCGAATTGCTCAACACGTGGGGCGTGAGGTCTCCACAGTACATCGATGTTGTCGCCAGTGGTCGGCGGAAGGTGCACGTGCCCGTCGACCTGGGACCGGACCGCAGCGACGCACGGATGCACGCCAAGACCGTAGGATCCTACGCAGTGCCGTAGGGGACCGCACCGCCACTTCCCAGCAAATTAGGGACACTGTTGCTCCTGGGGTATCGGCGAGGACCATTCGCAACCGTCTCCATGAAGCTGGGCTACGGTCCCGCACACCGTTAGGCCGTCTTCCGCTCACGCCCCAACATCGTGCAGCCCGCCTCCAGTGGTGTCGCGACAGGCGTGAATGGAGGGACGAATGGAGACGTGTCGTCTTCAGCGATGAGAGTCGCTTCTGCCTTGGTGCCAATGATGGACGTATGCGTGTTTGGCGCCGTGCAGGTGAGCGCCACAATCAGGACTGCATACGACCGAGGCACACAGGGCCAACACCCGGCATCATGGTGTGGGGAGCGGTCTCCTACACTGGCCGTACACCACTGGTGATCGTCGAGGGGACACTGAATAGTGCACGGTACATCCAAACCGTCATCGAACCCATCGTTCTACCATTCCTAGACCGGCAAGGGAACTTGCTGTTCCAACAGGACAATGCACGTCCGCATGTATCCCGTGCCACCCAACGTGCTCTAGAATGTGTAAGTCAACTACCATGGCCAGCAAAGATCTCCGGATCTGTCCCCCATTGAGCATGTTTGGGACTGGATGAAGCGTCGTCTCACGCGGTCTGCACGTCCAGCACGAACGCTGGTCCAACTGAGGCGCCAGGTGGAAATGGCATGGCAAGCCGTTCCACAGGACTACATCCAGCATCTCTACGATCGTCTCCATGGGAGAATAGCAGCCTGCATTGCTGCGAAAGGTGGATATACACTGTACTAGTGCCGACATTGTGCATGCTCTGTTACCTGTGTCTATGTGCCTGTGGTTCTGTCAGTGTGATCATGTGATGTATCTGACCCCAGGAATGTGTCAATAAAGTTTCCCCTTCCTGGGACAATGAATTCACGGTGTTCTTATTTCAATTTCCAGGAGTGTATTTTCTGTGGAGTCTGCATGGGTAGTCAGAACGCCGAGATGGCCTGAACGCAAAAGTAGGCCAAGTGTCGTTATCAAGCAGATAACGAACTCCCGCTGGGATCGCGAGACATCTGACGAGGACGCAACAGGGGCGTTCCGGAATGGGCCTCTTTGACTGCGACTTGCTTTGCAGTTTCATAATGCGATTGTAATTGATGCAGTATTCTGCGAACGAGTACGTCCACATTTAAAACCTAACTCGGCATAACATAAACAACGTGATGAAGGGTATACTGAACAGTATTTGCGAGCTTAATTATTTATTCACGGTAAATGACAACAGCCAAACAGTTGCAGGATAAAGATTTATTAAAATTCTTGACCATGGTTTCGGTATATCTAAATATACCTTCATCAGAAGTAAAATACACTAAAATCACATCCTGCAGTGGAGACACATAAAACAATTGTGCCAGAGGCGTCGTCAGTAGTTAAAACATCAGCTCCATTTGTACAGCAAAATTATGGACAGAAGGTTGATGCGAACACAGCATAGCATCATTACCTTGTATCCATAATTATGCTGTATAAATGGAGATGATGTTTTAACTAATGACGACGCCTCTGGTACAATTGTTTTATGTGTCTCCACTGCAGGATGTGATTTTAGTGTATTTTACTTCTGAAAAAGGTATATTTAGATATACCGAAACCGTGGTCAAGAATGTTATTAAATCTTTATCCTGCAACTGTTTGGCAGTCGTCATTTACCGTGAAGAATTTCAACAGTTGCTGTTTCAGCCATGTTTAAAATCTTAATTATTTACTTGAACCGTGAAAAGAAACTCATGTATCTGCAGTCAGTAATGAAACAAATATACCAAAAAGTGCTAAAGCATAATTTTGGCAGCTCACCTTTTTACCTGTCTTTTATGACAGCATCAAACACGTTGTTTGACTGAGTACAGTACTTCTGATATACATCAACAGAGTAGAATTAGCAGTAAGCATGTAATGTGATATTCTTTAACATTTTGATCACGAACATTGATTTTTGTCGAGTAAAGGGAGAACTCTACTTTCATTAGACTTTGAAATGATACCGAAGTGAAGAGAGAGGCGCACTGTGACCAAAAAACAGTGTGAATATCACAATTATTATCAGTGAGTCACTTTCTTTACAAACAGCATGCTGGATACAAAACGTAATCGTTCTGAAGCTAGAACATAGTGTATTTTCATCTACGAAAATTCGCTTTAAAAGACCTCTGTGGTTTGGAAATGCTCTAGTGTTGGAAATATTTAATTCTGACGATTATCCGTAGAAGATTTGTAGTCCCTTTGTTTTCGCAAGCTAAGGCAAATTTCGTCAATTACCCGTAAAACACCTTCATATTCGAGAAAAACACGCAATACAACTGATATATTTTTAATATGAAAGGAAAAGCTCGGTAGGCGCTAGAGAGGCCACTGATAGGGAAATAGTGGTGCCTTGTATCCCATATGCCATGGAGTCATCGTCAGTTTGTTAAACGACGTCATCTTCAACACCTTCGCTGCAATTTATATTTCATGTTTCAACCTTTACTTTCATTATCAAGAGTTTCAACACCAGAAATACAAGTATGAATCACATAGACACCGGCTTGCTGACATTCCTTGGGTGCAAGTATAACTGAGAATCTGTCTTTTCGAATTCTGCAATAATTTTCTCCAGACCAATGCCTTTTTTCATACCCTTGAGTGTCCGGAACATCTGCAGGGCTACTGGCGCACAGTCACCGTTCGTGTAAAAGAGCTTTAACAGCAAAGCGCGCTCCTTCATGTAGAAAGTCATATTGGAAGTCTCGGACGCAAACTAAGGAACAGCAGTGTACCACTCGTCTGTCGGTGTGCATATTCTAACGCTTACAACTCCATCTATTGGTCAAATTTTCGTAATTTTTTCCATGACGTTTCCCCCTGTGCAAATAATACGAGTATGCTGTCCAAATTTTACGTCATTCTGAGCAGTGGTCGTCTATCTCTAGCGTTTTGAACCTGGAACTTTTATTATGGACACCCTAGTTCTAGAAGCTTGTATTAAAATTGGTTAGTATTTTCACCGTAACAGACTCGGAAGTGTTCTTGACTGTAGCACGTATATTTCGTTCGAGAAACTCAAGCAGAGTTCTTCTTTATATTGTTTTAAATGTCTTCCTGTGTATTTGTAATGTCTCTCGGCTGCTGCCAGCCCGCCCTGGATGGGGAATTGAAAATACAATAAAGTAAAAAAAAAAAAAAAATCAAGCAGAGTACACTGCCGCGCCTCTGCCACCACATTCCCTCAACACTATACCTCCAAACAATCCACAACCTGCCCTAACGAAATTTTACTCGCGTTCCCTTACCCGACCATGAAATCCGCCCTCATATATACTCGTTCCACCAGATCTAGGAGATCGCTGCCACATATCCCTCGATCGGGCCTTCCTTCCCCTCCAATCAATTCTTAGGTTCGGAACCGCATCCCTCTCCCCTCATCCCCCACCCTTCTCCAAACGCTCACCTACACAAATCCCTCCTACGCACTATCTTTAAATGCCAAGTTCCCCTGATACCCTTCTTCCTGTCAGTCTATTTCCACTCATCTCTTCACTCAACCATGTATCTCTTTCAACAAGTCACACATCGGCCTGCGCGGGATTAGCCGAGTGGTATAAGGCGCTGCAGTCATGGACCGTGTGGCTGATCCCGTCGGAGGTCCGAGTCCTCCCACGGGCATGGGGGTGTGTGTTTGTCCTTAGGATAATTTAGGTTAAATAGGGTGAACCTTAGGGACTGATGACCTTAGCTATTAAGTCCCATAAGATTTCACACACATTTTTGAACATATCGGCCATTCTGTTTTACTTTATGCAGCTGTCTATCAGTTTTTACAGCTTCATGTGCGACACTCATTTTCCGTTCATCTATGTCTATATTTTAATTAATCATCATATCAACCTTTCAAATTTTAACTTATGCAGCCGACGCTCTGTATTTTTATTGTAAGAAACGTTTATTTTTGTCAAACGCCATGTCCAGTTTTCAGAATATTTTTTATTTTTATTTTCCTCTGATGTGGCTGAAGAGCGGCAAATTGTATCCGCCGACGGCCCATTCCCTGCCCATATGGGGCATGGAGGAGGGAGGAGGGGGGGGGGGGGGGAGGGTTGAAATAACAATGAAGAGAAGAAATCAGGCAGAGTTCAATATTTATGAATTACCCGAACTTCTTCTAAATAGGCGAGAAAGTTCACGTCAAGGCATACACAAGCACATCGGTATTTGATGTCTTTGCGTACCAGCTAGTAAAGGCGCACCTATTAGACAGACCAAATTCGTGTGCTTCTAGCGCCTTTTTTTGGCAGGTTCAGAGATCTTAGCACATTATCTGAACCTGTCATTGAACTGAATGCTACAACTCAACCTAACGCTGTCCATCAACAAGTCTGCCCCTATCTTCGTACCGGAAGGTTTCGCAGCAACGGAAGCGTGCACAAACAGGCCGCACCTGCAGGCTGAAATGCACCTCCTTCATAGCGCAACAAGGTCTTACCGATAAGTGAACCCGCGCGTACGTTGCCAAGCTGAGTTGTTTGCCATCGAAACCGGTGGCCGGTGTTGCCGATTCGCGCGCCCGCCTGAATGGGAGAAGGCTGAGGCTGGCGCGCTCCTTGACCCTGGCAACGCGCCGAAAACAAACGACCAGCGCCAAGGATACGCCTTACGCCGGCCACGGTGTCTTTGCCCAGACGGCCGCCGCGGACGCAAGCTCTTCCTCACGCGCTCGCCCTCTCACCGAGTCCCCCACTCACTGCGTTCTCTACACTACAGTTCAACTTCTACAGAATATTTTGTTCATGCTCGACGCTTTTTAGGCGATTTCCTCAACTTGCATGCACGTCCAGTCCAAAATATGGAACACCTGCAGAAATGGCACTGCCTTTTCCTTATCTGCGTAGTAAGTTAGAATTTTCGTATCAATACTCATCAGTGGCACCTTGTGGGCACTCCAATTTCTTCCACTGTTAAGCGCATCGGATTAGATATTAGTGACCCCCACTAATCACTTTCGTGCGCTGTAGGTGCGTAGAAGTGGTATCAGGCGGTCATGTGATCCTCCATCCCTAATGTAAGTCGTGGCAGTGAAGCTCCGTACCACACAGCTGAATAAGAGGAGCGATCAATACCGAGCTTAATACCGAGATATTTTGGGAAATTCTCGTGGCTGACAGCTGTACCATTTATAACCAGGCGAAGTTCTCTTCTCGCTTCCTTGTTGTTTAGATGCATGACTCTGCTTACTGTTTTTGTCATATTGATTTTTAGATGCCATGTGTCATAGTATTTTTTCAGTGTAGCTAGATCTTCATTTAGTGTTGATTCCCGGTTTTCAAACGAGTTACTTTGCGTTGTAATAGCTAAATCATCTGCGTAGGCAAATTTACGTGAGTGCAGATCAGGCAAATCTGCTATATAGACGTTGAAGAGCCACGGAACTAAGACTGATCCTTGCGGAAGACCATTTTTTAGGGTACGGCACTTGCTGGTTTCACCATTTAATTTGACCCTGAACTTCCTTTCGCTCAGCATGTTGTTCATGAGCTTCAACGTTGTTTTGCATTTGACTACCTTTGCCAGTTTTAACATGAGACCATTTAGCCATACAGTGTCTCTCCTGATTCTCTTCGAACCACGCACGTACAGTGTATCACACGTTACATTGTCCTGTTGGTAGAAGCCATCTGGCCGAGGATAAAAGGGACTACATGCAGGGCTATAGATGGTCCCCAAGGATAAATGCATACTTGTGTTGACCGTGGTGCGTTCCATAAAGATGAGATCATCCAGGGAATGCCACGGAAACATTCCCTATAACATAACGCTCCCTACTCTGGCGTGGACCTTTCCGACAATTGTTAGAGGATGGTCATCTACCCGATGGAGCATAAAACGCGATTCATCTGTAAAGGATACGTGTCGCACTCTGTGCACGTCGAGTTGCGGTACTGGAGTGCAAATTCCAGCCTTCATAGCTGATGAACAGTCAGCATTGGTGCATGAACCAGGAGCCTGCTGCCGAGGTCCATGTGCAGCAACTCTTCGCTGAACTATCATTTGTGAGAGACTGTTGGTAGTCCTTGGTTCATGTGGGCGGTCAATTGCTCAACAGTTACACGTCTGTTTACCCGTACATATCTACACAGCCGTGGTTCACTCCTGTCCTTTCAGGAATGCTTCCACCCCTGGACCGAAAGCCAATGATCATGCCCTTCTGGACGGCAGATAAATTGCTCCATTTCAGCCGTCTCGTATACCCTCGACTGCTAGTGATCCGACCTGCTGTCTGTGAGTGGTTACTGCGCGTTGACCTCGAACATAGGCGGTGGTCTCGTTAATGTGACTGTGCCGTATAAAACGCCTGCTTGGATGTAAGAGAGTACCTGATGGCCCTAATATGCAATGTTAAATAAATAAACATACCAAAGACAGTCATGGCAGCGAAGTTAAGCACACCAAAGAAAAGAATGAGTATCTCCAGGAGACACGGTTCTAGGCGCTTCAGTCTGGAAACGCGTGACCGCTAAGGTCGCAGGTTGTGGGACTTAACTTCTAAGGTCATCAGTTCCCTAGAACTTAGAACTACTTAAACCTAACGCAACACTTTTTTTTTTCGGCGATTTCGGTTGAAAAAATTTAGAGTTTGTTATGGGACATGGCGGAAATTTGCGCTTCAGCCCCTAAAGTTTCATGAAGTCCCGATAGGTGGCGGCGCTGTACAGAGCATCGCAGATATGTATAGGTGCTTGCAGAGTGTCTAGGGAGCCCTGGAAACGAAAAAAAGAGCGGTGAGTCGTTGAGAGAGGCGTCTGTTACCATCGCAACAAGGTCGTACAAACCTGTCGTGCCGGACAGCCGCACACAGTGCAATGTTGGAACGTGCGGACACACTCGTTCAAGGTCATAGACTGATCACAATCAAACACCTGACTGCGAAACTGGACGCCTCTGTTGGTAGCGCTGACACACTCGTCCTCTAGTTGCGGTACTCAAAGGTGTGTGCCTGCTGGATTCCTCGCCGTCTAACAGAAGACGATAAGGGCAACGAAGGACCATCTGTGCGAAACTGCTTGCGCACTACGACGCTGATAATACACTACCGGCCATTAAAATTGCTACACTACGAAGATGACGTGCTACAGACGCTAAATGTAACCGACAGGAAGAAGATGCTGTGATATGCAAATGACACTGGCAACGTACTGACATGAGGAAAGTTTCCAACCGATTTCTCATACACAAGCAGCAATTGATCGCCGTTGCCTGGTGAAACATTGTTGTGATGCCTCGTGTAAGGAGGAGAAATGCGTACCATCACGTTTCCGACTTTGATAAAGGTCGGATTGTAGCCTATCGCGATTGTAGTTTATCGTATCGCGACATTGCTGCTCGCGTTGGTCGAGATCCAATGACTGTTAGCAGAATATGGATTCAGGAGGGTAACGTGCTGGATCCCAACGGCCTCGTATCACTAATAGTCGTGATGACAGGCATCTTATCCGCATGGCTGTAACGGATCGTGCAGCCACGTCTCGATCCCTGAATCAACAAATGAAGACGTTTGCAAGACAACAACCATCTGCACGAACAGTTCGACGACGTTTGCAGCAGCATGGACTGTCAGTTAGGAGACCATGGCTGCCGTTACCCTTAACGGTGCATCACAGACAGGAGCGCATGCGATGGTGTACTCGACGACGAACCTGGGTGCACGAATGGCGAAATTTCATTTTTTTGGATGAATCCAGGTTGTGTTTACAGCATCATGATGGTCGCATCCGTGTTTAGCGAAATCGCGGTGAACGCAAATTGGAAGCGTGTATTCGTCATCGCCATACTGGTGTATCAGCCGGCGTGATGGTATGGGGTCTCACTACTCTTGATGAACTGTGGTATCGTGTTGAAGCTGCATGGGCACCTGTACCTGTACACACCATCCAAGCTCTGTTTGACGCAATGCCCAGGCGTATCAAGGCCGTGATTACGGCCACAGGTGGTTGTTCTGGGTACTGATTTCTCAGGATCTATGCACCCAAACTTCGTGAAAATGTAATCACATGTCAGTTCTAATATAATATATTTGTCCAATGAATACCCGTTGATCCTCTGCATTTCTTCTTGGTGTAGCAATTTTAATGGCCAGTAGTGTATTATCAAGGCTAGAGGCGGTTTTACACACTATTAGCGTCATGTCTCCTGGGTTCAAAAATGGTTCAAATGGCTCTGAGCATTGTGGGACTTAACTTCTAAGGTCATCAGTTCCCTAGAACTTAGAACTACTTTAACCTAATTTACCTAAGGACATCACACACATCCATGCCCGAGGCAGGATTCGAACCTGCGACCTTAGCGGTCACGCGTTTCCAGACTGAAGCGCCTAGAACCGTATCTCCTGGGGATACTCATTCTTTTCTTTGGTGTGCTTAACTTCGCTGCCATGACTGTCTTTGGTATGTTTATTTATTTAACATTGCATATTAGGGCCATCAGGTACTCTCTTACATCCAAGCAGGCGTTTTACACGGCACAGTCACATTAACGAGACCACCGCCTATGTTCGAGGTCAACGCGCAGTAACCACTCACAGACAGCAGGTCGGATCACTAGCAGTCGAGGGTATACGAGACGGCTGAAATGGAGCAATTTATCTGCCGTCCAGATGGGCATGATCATTGGTTTCGGTCCAGGGGTGGAAGCATTCCTGAAAGGACAGGAGTGAACCACGGCTGTGTAGATATGTACGGGTAAACAGACGTGTAACTGTTGAGCAATTGACCGCCCACACGAACCAAGGACTCCCAACAGTCTCTCATAAATGATAGTTCAGCGAAGAGTTGCTGCACATGGACCTCGGCAGCAGGCTCCTGGTTCAGGCACCAATGCTGACTGTTCATCAGCTATGAAGGCTGGAATTTGCACGCCAGTACCGCAACTCGACGTGCACAGAGTGCGACACGTATCCTTTACAGATGAATCGCGTTTTATGCTCCATCGGGTAGATGACCATCCTCTAACAATTGTCGGAAAGGTCCACGCCAGAGTAGGGAGCGTTATGTTATAGGGAATGTTTCCGTGGCATTCCCTGGATGATCTCATCTTTATGGAACGCACCACGGTCAACACAAGTATGCATTTATCCTTGGGGACCATCTATAGCCCTGCATGTAGTCCCTTTTATCCTCGGCCAGATGGCTTCTACCAACAGGACAATGTAACGTGTGATACACTGTACGTGCGTGGTTCGAAGAGAATCAGGAGAGACACTGTATGGCTAAATGGTCTCATGTTAAAACTGGCAAAAGTAGTCAAATGCAAAACAACGTTGAAGCTCATGAACAACATGCTGAGCGAAAGGAAGTTCAGGGTCAAATTAAATGGTGAAACCAGCAAGTGCCGTACCCTAAAAAATGGTCTTCCGCAAGGATCAGTCTTAGCTCCGTGGCTCTTCAACGTCTATATAGCAGATTTGCCTGATCTGCACTCACGTAAATTTGCCAACGCAGATGATTTAGCTATTACAGCGCAAAGTAACTCGTTTGAAAACCGGGAATCAACACTAAATGAAGATCTAGCTACACTGAAAAAATACTATGACACATGGCATCTAAAAATCAATATGACAAAAACAGTAAGCAGAGTCATGCATCTAAACAACAAGGAAGCGAGAAGAGAACTTCGCCTGGTTATAAATGGTACAGCTGTCAGCCACGAGAATTTCCCAAAATATCTCGGTATTAAGCTAGATCGCAGCATGACTTTCATACAACACCTAACTGATACTGCCCAAAAGCTAAAGACGAGAAATAGCCTGCTCAACAGACTGGCAGGCACCACTTGGGGTTGTGATGCTGCCACCCTACAAACTGCTGCACTGGCACTGGTGTATAGCGCTGCAGAATACTGTGCCCCAGTCCGGAGCAGAAGCCCGCACGCCAAAAAAGTGGATGTACCACTAAATACCACTCTGAGAGCCGTCATCGGCACTCTCAGGCCAAACCCCGTTGAGTGGCTTCCGGTGCTGGCAAACATCGCTCCTGCTTCCATACGTAGAGAGAAAGCAACACAGGACATAGTAGAAAAAATTGAAGCAAACCCATGTGTACCCATACATGCCGACATGGGAGGACCCACGAGACTCGAGTCCAGGAAACCTATCGTCTGGAGCAGAATATTGGGCACAGAGGGTCTCGATGCTGAATGGAAGAATGCATGGCAGGGTCTCAGAAGAGGCGTCGTGGAAAACCATCACCTAATCCACGACCCAACCAAAAGGGTTGAAGGCTTCAATCTCAACAGGAAACACTGGTCGGCTCTAAATTGGTTTCCCACGGGAGTTGGACGATGCAGACAGCAAACAACCAAATGGGGCTATACAGACGATTTGTGCTGCGACTGTGGCGAGGTACGAACAATGGACCATCTTCTGGTTTGTAACAGTCATGGTTTCAGAGACGGCTCTCTGATGTCGCTCCACAAGTTAACGAACAATGTCAGGAAATGGCTCCATAATCTTAATGTTACTGTGTAATTAATTGTCTTCAATTTATGTGATTTTTGTTCCATTTAATGTAACAATGTAGTTTCCCTGACATAATTGTAATGTAATAACTGATTGGGCTGTTCACACCATGGATCCTCTACCGAGAAAACTAACGTAATTGGCTACGGCACTGCCGTTGTCATTGCTCGACATCCCTGTCGGTACCTTCCGAACTGCATTGACTCTCTTCCTGCATGTTAATTTAGTGTTCCTTCAATTGAAGGTCGGCCGAAGTTCTTGGATACAGTGGTTCTGACTGATTGTTATGACCGTTTGCCACACAGTATTGAAATCGAAGCAAAGCAACAGGGCTCAGAAAATATATATAGATGACATTACGCGTCACCAAATCACTGCTAGATCAGAGATCGGCCTCGGACAGTGCGAGGGGTTACGGGCTTTAAACGTCGCCTGTAACGTCGTTTCGTGACTATGGAGCAGATTCGACGAGGAAAGAAAGTACGATTAAAGTCGATTATGTGATGCAACCTATCTGTAGTCGTTTTCTCGATTTAACGCCCAAAGACGTAGAACCAGCGCAGAACCTGCTGCAACTACTCGTACAGACCTTACGGCAGCTACGTCACACATCTCACTTCATATTGTGACTTAGGCAGGTTGCTTTGTATACTCGTCCACTCACTGTATGCATTCTTTTGACGTAGATACAGCGTGGCTTGGTGAACGTGGCGTTTTTTCCACCGTGAATGGACACAGGAATCGAGAGGTTCGGTTGCTGCGCCATTTCACTCCATACGCTGATGCGCCATTTAACCGTATCGTAACAGAATTGTTCTGCAAAAGTGCAGAACATGTACTGTCTTTTGACAATGCGGCATTCTTATTGCGCAATGGTCTTAGCGTGGGAGGACATATGTAACTTACCTTCGTATGTAAGGTGTTGTAGTGTACAGTCCTCGTTTAATACAGGTTCTTGAAGATTAGTTACTAGTGATGGATGACACTGTTCAAATTTCATACGTCGATCGGCTAGACAGAGCTGAAGATAAAAGTTGGGCTGCATTGTGCATTGAACTATGGATACCCATTTCCGCGGTTCATAAATCACGACTGCATCAGAAGTTATCAAGCGGTAGCGGCGAGGTATCAGTTACACATCATAATGACAGCCATGAAGACAACATTATCCGCCAAGCATTAAAATAAAATTGTAGTAATGACAAGCGTTTATTAACAAATTGATACCATCATATGCTTTTCGCTTAGTGCACGTCAAGTCGCGTGGGGATGTGAACACAGTCTATCTTAGAGTGTCTGCCAGCTGATTTTTCCCACCTCTCCTGTGAGTGAAACAAACCTGCGAACATTCGTGCTGCCCTTCCTTGTGTACGTCCAGTATTCCCTGTTAGTCCTATTTGGTACAGGTTCCGTTGACTTCAGACATATTCCATGGCGGTTCGCACAAGTCTGTTGTAAGCAGTCTCCTCTGTATACTGACTGCACTACTGGCAGTCCATGGCCTGTTTTACGGTACACCTTGTGTTTATATCACTATGTCACAGGTGACACTTCTGCAAGGGTACCTTTCAGGAAGTGCATAATCGTCATGCAACACGTTGTCTCGGCGATCTTCGAAACTGACTTAATTGTGTATCTGAGTGTATTTGAAAGCTCTCCTGGGATTGTGGAGAGTGTCTTACGGCGAGGAGAAAAGTTATCGGCTTTAATTAAAGCATCCTTTAAGTTCAGGCAATAATATAGTGCATTAAGGGAAGCGGGAAAAGTTACTCCTTTAATTATTGAATCCTTAGCGTTCAGGCAACACTCGTGACTCATAGGGGTCAAGACGTATCAGTAATATATCATGTTCATCATAGTCAGAAAGATAACAGTGTTGATCGAGTTACAAAGATGCTTTCAGAGAAACCTGTGCTAAAGGAAATCACAGGTGGGTGCCCGTAGCAATCCTTATCTGACACTGGTGATTACTGCAACTGTTTTGAGGAAGAAGTAGTCTAGCGTAAACTTGAACAACAATGATAAGCAAGACACTCGACCTCATTCTTAAGCTCACTGTCACGAATAACAGTCGTAAAGTTTTCACAGTCAAAGAGATAAGAGACTCACTTGATGGCTAACATTTTAACTTTCCCACCTGGTCCTTTAAACATAATTTTCTTTTATTTGCAAAGTACGGCAAGCAAAATCTTAAGTGACCCTCAGAAATGACCTACTGTTTTGTCCCTGTTAGACAGATAACAAGCAGCTAGTTGGCAAACTATTACGTAGAATGCTGAAGTAGACAGTTTGTAGCGGGGCACTCGTATGCGATTCAGAAGTGAAATGTTCGCTTCGTCGTTGCTTATTTTAGGTCGGTCGCTTCATGTTTTACTGCACAAAATCTGGTCTTAAACTATCTGAGTACTTGGCGTTGGCCGCGTATGTATTTATTCCAATCTTCTGTTAGTCCGTCTCCTCCTTCTATCCATCTACTACTTCCCCCTTTCATTGCTTACCTGCTGCTCCCCCTGTCTCTTCCCATCTCCTCCTCTTTTCGTCTCTGTCCATTTCTTCCTCGCCCCTTCTCTCTCCACATTATCACTCTCATATTAATAGGAGACGGGTGGTTCTTACCCCAAAGTATTTCTTTCCAGATTGTAGCTAATATGAGTACCAAATTTGGTTGACATTGTTCCAGGGGTTTAGGATGAGCTTTTTACCCGTGGCTTTCCTCGCACACGCACATGTCCAATATATTTCGCATACATTTAACTTATTTCACACATACACTATGTGATCAAAAGTATCCGGACACCCCAAACACATACGTTTTTCGTATCAGGTGTATTGTACTGCCACCTACTGCCAGGTACTCCATATCAGCGACCCTGTTTGAACACGGGCGTCTCACTGGTTTCTATGACATGAAGCACCAGCCATCCATCGATTCCTCCGGTTCGCCATGATGCGGAAGTTCATATCCACGACAAGATCAACACTCAGATGAGGGTGGCAGCGGTTTTTGCTGTTGCATTCGTGACTACGTATATTAGGCGAAGCTACTGTTACATCAGGACATCCGATGGTCACATCCACGTTGGCACTCTCTTTGCTGTACAGCAGCGTCTATCTCAACTCATCAGAACTGCCATTAGCTGAGATTCGAAGATCTCGCATCTAATGATCGCCATCAGAAATCGTTAAAGGAATATACTTTATGTCGTAACTCTTTTTGTCAAACGAGCGAACTTAATTTGAAGTCGGAACCGCAACGTTAAGAATAGCAGTCGGTCTGGTAAGCACATTTGGAAGCCATTGAGACGTTAAAACTAGTGGCGGGCAGTCTTGAATTCAGAAACATTATATACTGGATCATATTTAGAGACGATGCTTTTAAAATGAATAGTAGACGATGCGTGATGCTTTGGCCTTCGAATCGTGATAGCATGAACCTCATAGGTCGCACAGAACCGTCAAAAGAAATAAATGCGATTCTAGGAGTTGTCCTGCGGTAAACTCAGCTATCTGGCACTTTCGTGCAGGAGAGAAGCATGGAAAGAACCTTGATCGTCCATTGATGAAGAGCGTAGGCACTGGTCTGGAGGACACCCTGAAGTTTGTCTGGTGAACGGTTCCCTTGCGTCGAGAAATTTGGGTGGCTACTTCGTACTGGAAAAGACGAGTTCACACGTGTTTAATATGCAAAAATGAAAAACGCCTGACGCCAGAAGCACTGCTTTTTCGCAGTAGCAACAATTCCACGAAGACTTCAGACGTCTTTAGCTGCAGGACATACAATCTCGTCAACAGTCGTGGAAATCACAGTAGTTCTTCATTGCACGCCATACCCGCGGGGACACTTCTCGTTTCACTCATTCCTAATACACGGCCCAGTCACATTAATGTGACCACCGCCTATGCTCGAAGTCAACGCACGATAATCGCTTACGAACGGCAGATGGAAACACTAGCACTGGAGGGTACATAAAGCGTAATAGGGGGACGCGGAAATCAGTGTAGTCGTTGACGCAATGCGGAAACGGAGCGATTTATTTGACGCCCAAAAGGGCATGATCTTTCGGCCCAAGGGAGGAATCATTTCCGAAACGGCTAAGTTTGTAAATTCTTCACGCGCTGCCATCGTTAACGTATTCCGTGGATGGCAAAATGGCGCTATCCGAAACCGGCGCTCAAGCAACAGTGGTGCATCATTGCTCTTAGATGATGCGGAGATGTGTACGGGTGAATAGACGTGCAGATCTTAAGAATCTGACCGCCCAGATGAACCAAGGACCTACCAACTGTCTCCTCAACGACGGTTCAGCTAACGTTGCTGCGTATGGACCTCTGCAACAGGCGTCTCGTTAATACATCCACGGTTATCGTTCATCGGCGACGAAGACTGGAATTTGCCAATACCGCAACTGGATATAAATCTTCGATACTATCCCTTTTGAACAAATGGCTCTGAGCACTATGCGACTTAACTTCTGAGATCATCAGTCGCCTAGAACTCAGAACTAATTAAACCTAACTAACGTAAGGACATCACACACATCCATGCCCGAGGCAGGATTCGAACCTGCGACCGTAGCGGTCGCTCGGCTCCAGACTGTAGCGCCCAGAACCGCACGGCCACTCCGGCCGGCCCTTTTGAACACCAAACACCTCAGCTCCGTAACTAAACGAAAGCATCCACCACACGAGCTTCAACAAAAAATGGTTCAAATGGCTCTGAGCACTATGGGACTTAACTTCTGAGGTCATCAGTCCCCTAGAACTTAGAACTACTTAAACCTAATTAACCTAAGGACATCACACACATCCACGCCCGAGGCAGGATTCGAACCTGCGACCGTAGCGGTTGCGCGCCTCCAGACTGAAGTGCCTAGAACCGCTCGGCCACTCCGGCCGGCGAGCTTCAACAATTTACTCACGTTCTGATTCTGTTAGCTCTGCCATAATGCACTCACAACTACACAGAACACTGTTCTGAACACGTCTGATCCTTGCAACGTATTGAGGGCATTGCACAGCTGCCGTTCGTGGTCAGAGAAAACAGCGTCATCTGCAGGTTCTCGCTGTACTTCCATATCTTTGTGTTCCTCCCGCCGCATATTTCTAGTATTACAACTGTGCAGAGAATATACGTAAATGTGCGTTTCATGTCCATCAGACAGTACCCATTTGATGAATCAAAACGTTGTAGTCGGTAGATAGGTCCACATTTGTAATCTGATAAGCTTGTAGCTGTTATTACGGCGGCGGAGACAACAAAGCTCTTAAGTAACGAAATCGGAGGCCAAACAGAAAACGTTTCACAGCCTTGACAATATTTCGTAATCGACGCCATGTGTGAGGAACCTTGACAATAGCCTGTTCCAAAATGTTGAAAAATAGAGCATACCAAGGCCCACCTACAAAATGAGAAAAACAAGCAGGATGCAACTCCCTTTCCAGAAATGAAATAAAGGACAGCAAAAGCGTGTTCAACGACTGTGTTCCTTATTGCATCATATGGAAATAGCGGTACTTGACTCTGAGTCTTTTAGTAATCACAACGAAAACTACGGGTTTACACAGGTATCCAGCTGTCATAGTTATAGCAGCAACGCCAACAGCAACATTCTGACATGAACGAGGAAATATATTTAAGACAACTATATTAGTCACTGTTAAAATAACACGTTTCTAGGAATATTTCATAAAAAGTGTAGTACTACTACTTACCAGCACTTTCTTCATTTGATTAACTGTAAAATTTTTAAATGTACAAGTGTACTTCCAGAGTAAACGTAGAAGTCTTAAAACGACACTGAAAGTTATTCTGGTAGAAAGTGATGCTAAAAGGTACCCTCGTGGGATTTGTCTTATGCGATATCCTTCCTATGTGGTCATATTGTCCTGCATGAAAAAGTTTTACATTTAGTGATTGTCGTATAGATACATCTCGTATTCCGTTGCTATACCAGAAATTACACGTCTACAGTAACGTTTCGGAATGGGAGACGAGATGCAGACATAGACACGCCGCGCAATATTTCGACAGTGCGGACGTTTTAGAGGCGTTTCCGAGAGATTGTGCCCTACATTCGAGTCTTTTGTCGACTTTCATGTGTGTGTGTGTGTGTGTGTGTGTGTGTGTGTGTGTGTGTGTGTGTGTGTGTGTGTGTGTGCGCGCGTGTGTGTGTGTGGTTCAAATGGCTCTGAGCACTATGGGACTTAACATCTGAGGTCATCAGTCCCCTAGAACTTAGAACTACTTAAACCTAACTAACCTAAGGACATTGCACACATCCATGCCCGAGGCAGGATTCGAACCTGCGACCGTAGCAGTCGCGCGGTTCCGGGCTGAAGCGCCTAGAACCGTTCGGCCACCGCGGCCGGCTCTGTGTGTGTGTGTGTGTGTGTGTGTGTGTGTGTGTGTGTGTGTGAACGCGCGTGCGTGCGTGTATGTGTGTAGTTCTTTTTTTCATTCCGTTTTGTTATTGTGCACGAATGAAAGAAGGTAAACAGCTCAGTTGTTATAGACGCAGCGCAAAACAAACTTATTTACCAAATACGTATTAAATATAAAAGTTTTGGACCTCATAAAAATTGAATTCTCTGATCAGTTTGCTTAGGTGTGAAGGCAATAATGTTTGACGCGTTTTTATCTCTTTTCCTCTTTGAGCAACCATTGCTTTCCTCACTAAGGGGATAGATGGAAGATTGATAGGTGGACAATATTTTTGTTTTATAGATCCATAGTGTGGAGATTCTCGAGGATACAGAATGTGTAGTGAAACCATAAATTCGTAATACATAAGTATTTACAAAAGAACAGATATGCTAATGTTCCTTCTACCGGTCGTAAGTGAAATGGTCTTCAAAGGTGTGGAATAAGTAAAAAATATTTTCATTTAAAAATCAATAAAAAATTTGAAACTTCCTGGCAGATTAAAACTGTGCGCCGGACCGATACGCGAACTCGGGACCTTTGCCTTTCGCGGGCATGTGCTCTACCAACTGAGCTACCCAAGCACGACTCAAGCCCCGTCCTCACAGTTTTACTTCTGCCAGTACCTCGTCTCCTACCTTCCAAACTTTACAGAAGCTCTCCTGCGAAACTTGCAGAACTAGCACTCCTGAAAGAAAGGATATTGCGGAGACATGGCTTAGCCACTGCCTGGGGTATGTTTCCAGAATGAGATTTTCACTCTGCAGCGGAGTGTGCGCTGATATGAAACTTCCTGGCAGATTAAAACTGTGTGCCGGACCGAACCTCGAACTCAGGACCTTTGCCTTTCGCGGGCAAGTGCTCAACCAACTGAGCCACCGGAGCACGACTCACGCCCCCTCCTCACAGCTTTATTTCTGCCAGTACCTCGTCTCCTACCTTCCAAACTTTACAGAAGCTTTATTTCTGCCAGTACCTCGTCCCCTACCTTCCAAACTTCTGTGCAGGAGAGCTTCTGTAAAGTTTGGAAGGTAGGAGACGAGGTACTGGCAGAAATAAAGCTGTGAGGACGGGGCGTGAGTCGTGCTTGGGTAGCTCAGTTGGTAGAGCACTTGCCCGCGAAAGGCAAAGGTCCCGAGTTCGAGGCTCGGTCCGGCACACAGTTTTAATCTGCCAGGAAGTTTCATTTCAACGCACACTCCGCTGCAGAGTGAAAATCTCATTCTGGAATAAAAAAATTGCCAGAAACATGTGAATGTGCCGACACTGGTGTGCATGAGTTAATTCTTAGGCCATTGTAGCAATGCATCGTAGAACAGAAACAGTTTACGACTCTCACTTACACACATCGCATTGCTACACTGATGATTTCCAGGAGTCAGATTATACGAAACAATCACGGTATTTGATATTAGTAACAATACAGACATCAATTATTTTTGCTCGGTGATTCGTTAGAGGGGTACAAGACGCATCTCAAACGACAGAGTGAAGTCCCATCTTCTCAGGCGGGACGTGTTCTCAGGAGGCAACGCTGTCACAGGTGGCAACCCGCACAGCACAGACAAGCGGCAGTGGCGCGGGACAGTTTCTACAGCGCCGCTTTCGGACATGCGTGTAGGCTTACCAATAAAAATGTCACGTTCTCACGCAAAACATGAGCTGCTCGCAGACGTTATGGAATGGTGTCAAGCCAGTGACGCACTAACTGATCACGTCACACGGCTACGGATCGAGGACACGGGCGTCTCTTCTCGCCAATAGGAACGCAATGGTTCCTTTCCGTAGACCACGTCAGCGAACGTATCTCACGCTGTGAATCTGCTAGGCTTACTCATTTGGGAAGGACAAGGACGAAGAGTCCACGTTGACGATACGAATACAAGAAAAAGTAGCAACGTTAGGGAAAAAGGAAGTAAGTCTTGCATTTAACATCCAATCGACGACGAGCGCGTTAGGTATGTAGCACATGCTCGCATTGGGGAACCCAAGGAGGAAACTGCAGTGTTCCTTCCAAAGCAGCTATTCATGAATTTTCCTTCAGCGATTTAGGGAGATCACGAAAATGTAAATCAGGATAACTGGACAGACTGCACCACCTCCATCGTCCGACAACAGAGAGTGCAGTTTATTTAATGACGCCTCATATTTCTTTCCTACAGCCTTTTTTCACCTTGGCAGAGTCTGCTTCCTCCTCCCATTTTTTTAAAGCGAAAGTGCGTCTGGGAGGTAAGAGGCTACTTCTTATTGAGCGCATAGTAAAGAGTAAAACAGTCACTGACAAAAGTGTGCAAGTCGCCTGGATCAGTTGGAAAAAGTGAGTGAGAATAGATTTGGATTTCAAAAGACACTAACCTAATTTTCGCAAGACATGCACATCCACAAAGGTGCTTTGAAATAGTAAAAGTGAGGGATGTGAAGTAAGAATTGTTGGAACATCAACACGTCCTCATCTCTTCTTCTCTTCACTAGCGTTTATCCAGTATAGTACTGTGTCCCCTGTTTCAGTATTTGGCAAATTTCATTTTGATATTTAACTTTGTGGCTCGATGTCCTTCCTGACACGACGGTCGTCAAGGTAACCTAGGGGAGCGAAATCGTTTACGCCATCTGTCCGTCTGTGAATCTTGTAAACATACATGTGTATCGTTTTTTCTGAGGAAGAGAATGGGGAACCAGCCCAGTATTTACCTAAACGCACGTGGTAAACTGCCTAAAAACCACACTCAGGCAGGCCTGTTTATCAGACCACGGCCGTTCATCTTCAGCGTTGATTCCATCTGTGTCCGAATCATCTCCCTGTCTCACAATCTGGCACGCTGCGTGTTACTCACGTATTGTTGGAACATTCACGCTATCCTCGAGACTTGCGCATTCTGACTCTCACATTCAAGAAATTTTTGACTGGAGTCTCTTAGGTTCGATGAAGAGATTATCGCAGCGATGGGAACCCCGCAGAACTCTCGCAATCACGAATGACGTCAGAAATTTGATCACTGAAGAAGCGTGAGACAACGTGCATTCACCTGACGGGGAACTACGTCGAAACATACACTATTGGCCATTAAAATTGCTACACCAAGAAGAAATGCAGAGGATCAACGGGTATTCATTGGACAAATATATTATACTAGAACTGACATGTGATTACATTTTCACGAAATTTCGGTGCATAGATCTTGAGAAATCAGTACCCAGAACAACCACCTCTGGCCGTAATAACGGCCTTGATACGCCTGGGCATTGAGTCAAACAGAGCTTGGATGGCGTGTACAGGCACAGCTGCCCATGCAGCTTCAACACGATACCACAGTTCATCAAGAGTAGTGACTGGCGTATTGTGACAAGCCAGTTGCTCGGCCACCATTGACCAGAAGTTTTCAATTGGTGAGATATCTGGAGAATGTGCTGGACAGGGCAGCAGTCAAACATTTTTTGTATCAAGAAAGGTCCGTACAGGACCTGCAACATGTGGTCATGCATTATTCTGCGGAAATGTAGGGTTTCGCATGGATTGAATGAAGGATAGAGCCACGGGTCGTAACACATCTGAAACGTAACGTCCACTGTTCAAAGTGCCGTCAATGCGAACATGAGGGGACCGAGACATGTAACCAAAGGCATCCCATACCATCATGCCGGGTGATACGCCAGTATGGCGATGACGAATACACGCTTCCCATGTGCGTTCTCCGCGATGTCGTCAAACACGGATGCGACCATCATGATGCTGGAAACAGAACCTGAATTCATCCGAAAAAATGATGTTTTGCTATTTGTGCACCCAGGTTCGTCATTGAGTACACCATCGCAGGCGCTCCTGTCTGTGATGCAGCGTCACGGGTAACCGCAGCTATGATCTCCGAGCTGATAGTCCATGCTGCTGCAAACGTCGTCGAACTGTTCGTGCAGATGGTTGTTGTCTTGCAAACGTCCCCATCTGTTGACTCAGGGATCGAGACGTCGCTGCACGATCTGTTACAGCCATGCGGATAAGATGCCTGTCATCTCGACTGCTAGTGATACGAGGCCGTTGGGATCCAGCACGGCGTTCCGTATTACCCTCCTGAACCCATCGATTCCATATTCTGCTAACAGTCATTGGATTTCGACCAACGCGAGCAGAAATGTAGCGATACGATAAACTGGAATCGCGATAGGCTACAATCCGACCTTTATCAAAGTCGGAAACGTGATGGTACGCATTTCTCCTCCTTACACGAGGCATCACAACAACGTTTCACCAGGCAACGCCGGTCAACTGCTGTTTGTCATGAGAAATCGTTTGGAAACTTTCCTCGTGTCAGAACGTTGTAGGTGTCGCCACCGGCGCCAACCTTGTCTGAATGCTCTGAAAAGCTAATATTTGCATATCACAGCATCTTCGTCCTGTCGGTTAAATTTCGCGTCTGTAGCACGTCATCTTCGTGATGTAGCAATTTTAATGGCCAGTTGTGTATATACGAGGGGCTTTCAATAAGTAAAGCAAATCCCTTTTCCTCGGCTAGTTTCGGTGGAAAGAATGAGGAATTTGTTGTGGAATGTCGTGAAATATTCCCGCGGTAGCCCCCATAGTTTCATGAAGTTCTTATAGGTGGCTGCTACTCATAGGTGCTTACAGAATGTCTACGGAGACCTAGCAGTGAACAAAAACATAGTGAGTCGTTGGCGAAATGTCTGTCATCATCGCAACAAGATCACGCTAACTTGTCTGATCCTGCGTGTGACGGCTGGCTGCACACACCTGTGACTTTAGCAATATTGGAACGTGAGGACACTCTCGTGACAATCCAACACCACGCAGGACAACTGAATGTCTTTTTTGGTAATGATGACACACTCATTCACCAGTTGGGGTACTCAAAGTTTTAGACTCGCTGGGTTCATCGCCGCCTAACTGAAGACCATAAAGAACAACGAAGGACTGTCTGGGCGGACTTGCTTGCGCGTGTCGAGGTTGATCGTGACAATTTTTCGTCGATCATCATCACAGGCGATGGATATGGATTCATCACTGCGAATGGGAAACTGAACGGCAACCCATGGAGTATCGCCACACTACATCTCCTCCGAAGAATAAGTTCAAAGCCCCATCCTTAACCGGTGAAGTCAAGGTCTTCTGGAAATCTGAAGGTGCAGTTCTGATTATTCCCTCCCTCATGGTGCAACGATCAACTCTTAAATGTGTTGTGCTACCTTCAGGAAAGAACTTCAACAAGTTCGTCGCCACAGAAATCCAAACGAACTTCTCTTTATCCATGACAACACAAGGTCTAACATACGAGAGGAGCTCACAAAACCTCATTGGACTGTTTTTCCTCGTCCACTCTACAGCTAGGATCTCGCACCTTCCGAATTCCATCTGTTTTGCTCAATGAAGGATGCACTACTGGGGAGTGCTTGGATGATGGGGAAGTTACTGCTGTTGCAAGACGTCTACCAATACAGTGGTACCATGCGTGCATATAGGCGCTCTCAGTAAGGTGGCGAAAGGCTGTCGCACTGAACAGGGAGTATGTTGAATAATGGTTTGCTGCCGAAAGAGTGGGGACTAATACAGTGCATTGGAGCACTGGATAAAATCGCTCTGCTTTCACAAAAAAAATGTGTATCATTACTTATTGAACGTCTCTCATACATACACTTTCGGTACTTGGGAGGGCTCCCACGAAAAACGAGCGGTTGTAGGAAAATAAATCTTTGTGAAAACGTTTGTGAGGACTTGCAGAAGAGAAATAATGAATATCCCACTGAAAGAAAAACATTTTAATTTTCACATGAGAGGGTACCTTTCGTTAGTTGCGTACCATGTGTCAGTTCCAGGTTACAAATTTTGCTCATTATCACGACCAGCTGCGTCCACGACAGCATGGAACCGTATTACAGATACCTTTTCATAACTGTTTGTAGCATTTTTCGAACTGTCGACCATGGAATGTTCAGCTGTCATGACACAGTTCATGCACTGCTTGAAGATCGCATATTGCGTCCAGCATTCTCAGCCAGGGAAACAATCAGTTCTTCAACAGCTTCTGAGGCACTTGGCCATCGGCCTCTCCCAGGAGCAATTCCCAAATCTCCAGCTAATTTGAACTTCCGAATAATGTTCTTCAACCCCGTTATAGAAAGAGGACCTTCTCCGTATCCTTTAATGCGTCGATACTCGCGAAGAGCAACAGCACTATTTCCGTTGTTTTGATAAAAAAAAAGCTTTGTCCACACCCATGTTGGCTGTCTGGAATTGTCATGCATACTGGTGCTTGTATTTCAACACTATATCGCGGTACCGGTAACGGCACCTAAAAGCAAGTCACGACCCTAACATTACTAACAATGCAAATCCTGCAGCGCAGAGCCTCAACATCATTCGTACAAAGTGATGATGATGGTGAGGTCCCATACTCCGAAGAGCGTAGGGGACGATGTGGGAGACCCCGCACCGCTGTACTAGGCAAGGTCCTAATGGAGGTGGTTTGCCAATGCCGTCCTCCAACCGTAATGGGGATGATGATGATGATGAAGACGACACAACAACACCCACTCATCGCGAGACAGGAAAAATCCCTGACCCCGCCGGGAATCGAAACCTGGACGCCGTGAGCGGGAAGCGAAAATGCTACCGCAAGACCATGAGCTGCGGACTCGCATAAAGTAGGGTATGGTAAATAGTTTTCTGTCTGCACTGGCTCAAGCAGCGAATGTTTGATTATAGCCACCCTGTACATACACTGGTGTCCAAAATTAAAGCAACAAACCGGTATTTCTCCGTCCAGTGTCTAACTCACGATATAATCATTCAAACTGAAAACCAGATATCCGTACGATCGTGTTCTGGATGAAAGATAGCATTCCGGTCCGTGGACAACCATGCCAACGATGACGTCAGGACACCTACGAAAGGAGGTAGTTTTTTCCGGGTAGCCCCAAGTCCACGATCGCTGTGTACACAGCCACAGACGGTGCAGTTTGGCACAGAGAACATGCCTACCAAGCTTACTGCGGGGGACAGCCTCAGAAAGAAAGGAATCAGGACAGTCGCAAACTGATTTGGCCCGATGGCTTAATGTGAATCGTTGTGTTGTTTCTCGGATATGGCGACAGTTTATACAGACAGAAACTGTTTCCCGAAGACCACCAGGGCAGGGCCGACCACGTGTGACTTCAGAAGAGAGGACCGCTATTTGGCTGTAAGGGCACAACAGTATCGCCTTAGTACTTCACGGAAACTGTCGTGTGAGCTCACAGTATCCATTGCAAGTGTTGTATCGAGACAAATGGGTGAAGAAGTCTTCGGCAGAGTGGCCTTTATTGTCGGAGATCTGCTGTATGTCTACTTTTGAGGAGTCTTCACAGAAGGGAACGTCTAGAGTGGAACTTTAAACATGCCACCTGGACTGTCAAATAGTGGGCCAATTTTGTTATCACAGATGAGTCCCGATTTTGTCAGGAGAGTTATTCTCGATGGATTCACATCTGGAGGGAACGTGGAACACGATTTCGGGATCCACAAATTGTGGAAAGAGACCGATATCAGGAAGGATCCCTAATGGTGTGGGCTGGGATTATGTTTACAGCTCGCACCCCTCTTCATGAAGTTGTATGGGGGAATCGGCAAGGTTTAACTGCTTTCAGGTATGGTGACGAGATCTTGGGACTTCATTTGCGCCGGCCGCTGTGACCGAGCGGTTCTAGGCACTTCAGTCTGGCACCGTGCGACCGCTACGGTCGCAGGTTCGAATCCTGCCTCGGGTATGGATGTGTGTGAAGTCCTTAGGTTAGTTAAGTTTAAGTAGTTCTAAGTTCTAGGGGACTGATGACCTCAGCTGTTAAGTCTCATAGTGCTCAAAGCCATTTGAACCATTTTGAACTTCATTTGCGGTTGTTGCGAGGTACTGTTGGCCCAGACTTCGTATTGAAGGACGATATGCTCGACCTCAAAGAGCACGGATGGTTGATGTTTTCTTGAAAGCTGAAGACATTGCACGCACTAGGCGCTACAGTCTGGAACCGCGGGACTGCTACGGTTCCAGGTTCGAATCCTGCCTCGGGCATTGATGTGTGTGATGTCCTGAGGTTAGTTAGGTTTAAGTAGTTCTAAGTTTTAGGGGACTGATGACCTCAGAAGTTAAGTCCCATAGGGCTCAGAGCCATTTTTTGAACATTGGATGCATGGCGTGGCCTGCTCGCTCTCCCGATTTGAATCCCATAGAGCATGTCTGCAGTGCATTCGGGAAACGGCTTGCACCACGTCAGCATCCGCCAATCACTCTCCAAGACTGCGAGCAGCTCTGCAGGAAGAATGGGCGTTATTGCCTCAACATCAGACAGATGATGTCATTCACAGCATGCCCTGTTATTGTCATTCCTGCACTGCTGCCAGAGATTATCAGACCCCATACTGAGCACGTTAGCCAGTTGTCGGAATGTGTGTGCATATCCGTTAAATTGGAAGAAATGAAGAACATTTTTTGTCTACCTTCATGCATGTCGCGTGTATTGAGCAAGCAGTAAAGGAAACAAAACAAAAATTCGGAGAAGGTATTAAAATCCATGGAAAAGAAATAAAAACGTTGAGATTCGCCGATGAAATTGTAATTCTGTCTGAGACAGCAAAGGACTTGGAAGAGCAGTTGAACGGAATGGACAATGTCTTGAAAGGAGGATACAAGATGAACATCAACAAAAGCAAAACGAGGATAATGGAATGAAGTCGAATTAAGTCGGGTGATGCTGAGGGAATTAGATTAGGTAATGAGACACTTAAAGTAATAAAGGAGTTTTGCTATTTGGGGAGCAAAATAAGTGATGATGGTCGAAGTAGAGAGGATATAAAATGTAGACTGGCAATGGCACGGAAAGCGTTTCTGAAGAAGAGGAATTTGTAAACATCGAGTTAGATTTAAGTGTCAGGAAGTCGTTTCTTAAAGGAATTTGTATGGAGTGCAGCCAAGTATGGAAGTAAAACATGGACGATAAATAGTTTGGACAAGAAATGAATAGAAGCTTTCGAAATGTGGTGCTATGAAGAATGCTGAAGATTAGATGGGTAGATCACATAACTAATGAGGAGGTATTGTATAGAATTGGGGAGAGGAGGAGTTTGTGGCACAACTTGACAAGAAGAAGGGGCCCGGTTGGTAGCATATGTTCTGAGGCATCAAGGAATCACAAATTTAGCATTGGAGGGCAGCGTGGAGGGTAAAAATCGTAGAGGGAGACCAAGAGATGAATACACTAAGCAGATTCAGAAGGATGTGGGTTGCAGAAAGTACTGGGAGATGAAGAAGCTTGCACAGGATAGAGTAGCATGGAGAGCTACATCAAACCAGTCTCAGGACTGAAGACAACAACAACAACAACAATGCATGTTGAAGTCGTTCTGTATTCTTTACATGGTTTCTACTTTGCTATCACCTATTTATACTGTTTTGTGACAAAATAAACACAACCTTGCAAAATTTCCGTTTGTTGCTTTAATTTTGGACACCAGTTAAATACTCAAAAATGGTTCAAATGGCTCTAAGCACTATGGGACTTAACGTCTGAGGTCATCAGTCCCCTAGAACTTAGAACTACTTAAACCTAACTAACCTAAGGACATCACACACATCCATGCCCGAGGCGGGATTCGAACCTGCGACCGTAGCGGTCGCGCAGTTCCAGACTGTAGCGTCTAGAACCGCTCGGCCCCCTCGGCCGGCAGTTAAATACTCCGATAGCCACTATACGTAAAGCCTCAACTAAAAGTTTCCCGGCGAGTGTTTCTGTACTGCACGCATTCTGCGATTCTAGTAGCCCAGACTGATCTGCAGGGTGAAACATATATCAGAGAATGTGAGAGAGCGTATTTTCGGCGTTATATCGAGGAAATACGTCAGGAGGCGGATGTCGGGCTCGCTCGGAGTGGTGAGTCGTGGCGCAGTGGAGGAAATGCTTGTGTGGAAGCTGCAGTAATTGCGCGAGAAGGCCACGCCTTGACCTTTGTGTGCTGCGCAGCGCCAGATGCGTGTCCGACGCATGCGGCCCATCAGCATCCAGGACACAGCCAGCCGCCGCCGCCATATCACTGACCGCCCCCATTTCGCGCTTTCATTGCACAAGCCTCACGCGACCTGCTGCTGTTCCCTGCTTCTCTTCCGTTATGTAACATCTCAGACTCCGCAACGCGAAGAAAGAGATGCCTTTCCCTGGAAAACATCTCGTTTCGCTTAACATTCCTTTCGGGAAACAAAACCTGTTCTGTACGGGAAATTGTATCGTGAAAATCCATAGTCTGGTCCCATGTAAACTGGAAAAATAAAACCACTCCTGTTGCTGTTTATTTCTTGTGTAACACATAAAAATCTACAAGTTCCCAATCGTAATTTTCACAACAAAAATCCAAAAAGAAAAAAAAAGACCACATTCACAAATTTGTATCATTATTAGATACCCAGTTAACAGCATCAGCTGTAGCTTTCACGACGTCGTCTTATGAAGTAATATTAAATGATGTGATTCACTGTTTGTTCTACTGCACTAGACATTGAGGTCTATCGATGATTTACAAAATCTTTTAGGGAAGAGTTTGTCTAAAACAGCTTCTCACGTGCACAGAAACGCATCCTCATTCTCTGCGCTGGGCAAGTCCATCCCTTTGTTCCGAATGAGCGGCCACCTTAGTTTGCTACCTCGCCTGCTGACTTGTGTGTCAGTTAGTATTGGCCTTCTCTGCTGTTTATGCACTGATACAGGGCGATCCATATAAACCTGAACTACTCCTCCTACTCCAGCGGAAAAGGCTTCGAAAGACACAACGGTACCGTCCGATAGCCGTGTCATCCTCAGCCTATTGGTGTCACTGGAAGCGGAAATGGGGGGGGGGGGACACGTGGTTAGGCCAAAGACCCTAAGGACACATCCTCTGTCCGAGGCAGGATTCGAACCTGCGACAGTAGCAGCAGCGCGGTTCCGGACTGAAGCGCCTAGAACCGCTCGGCCACAGTGGCCGCCTAGGTAGGGAGGAATCCCGCGGGCAAACACCTTTGACTACGCCAACTGGTGGACGACTGTGTCAGCATTATCTATAGAAACGTCCAGTTGTGCAGCGACGTGTTTGGCTGTGACCCGTTGATCACCTCGAATGAGAGTGTCCGCACGCTCCAACACAGCAGGAGCCACAGCTGTGTGCGGCCGAACGGCACGCGGGAGATCTGCGCGGCCTTGTTGCAATGATGACGGACGCCTCGCCCAACGAATCGGCGTGCTTTTATTCACTGCCAGGCCTTCATAGCCATTCTGCAAGCACTTTCGAATATCTGCAATGCAATGGTTTTCCGCCAAAATAAACTTGATGATAGCTCTGTGCGTCGAATGCACCTCCTTTACAGACGCCATTTTGAAGCTGCCACGTATTGGAAGTTGATGAAACTATAGAGCAGTTGAAGCGGGAATATTCCACGATGTCCCACAACGAATTCCACATTTTTTCAACCGAAACTGGCCGAGAAAGAAAATGTGTTGCATTACTCATTCAACGTCCCTTGTAGAAAAGGAGCTAACACTGATCCTTGTGGAGCACGTATTGATAAAGTATGATTTACTAGTTTTTTGTGCCATTGCGACTGAAGAACTAATGTTTCATCATGTTCTGCAAGAGTCTCGCAATTTTTGAGCTTAGCAGACTCATAGAGAACACGATGGAATATCTGTACTTCAGGTCACGATGTTGTTGTGTTGTTATAATCTTTAGTCCATAGACTGGTTTGATGCAGCTCTCCATGCTACTCTATCCTGTGCAAGCCTCTTCATCTCCCAGTACCTACTGCAACCTACATCCTTCTGAATCGGTGTAGTGTATTCATCTCTTCGTCTCCCTCTACGATTTTTACCCTCCACGCTGCCCTTCAATACTAAATTGGTGATCTCTTGATGCCTCAGAATATGCCCTACCAAACAATCCCTCCTTCTAGTCAAGTTGTGCCACAAATTTCTCTTCTCTCCAATTCTATTCAATACCTCCTCATTAGTTAAGTGATCTACCCATCTAATCCTCAGCATTATTCTGTATCACCACATTTCGAAAGCTTCTATTCTCTTCTTGTCTAAACTATTTATCGTCCACGTTTCACTTCCATACAAATACTTTCAGAAACGACTTCCTGAGACTTGAATCTACACTCGATGTTAACAAATTTCTCTTCTTCAGAAACGCTTTCCCTGCCATTGCCAGTCTACATTTCATATCCTCTCTACTTCGACCATCATCACTTATTTTTCTCCCCAAATAGCAAAACTCATTTACTACTTTAAGCGTCTCATTTCCTAATCTAATTCCCGCAGCATCACCCGATTTAATTTGACTACATTCCATTACCCTCGTTTTGCTTTTGTTGATGTTCATCTTATATCCTCCTTTCAAGACAATGTCCATTCCGTTCAACTGCTCTTCCAGGTTCTTTGCTGTCTCTGACAGAATTACAATGTCATCGGCGAACCTCAAAGTATTTATTTCTTCTCCATGGATTTTAATTCCTACTCCGAATTTTTGTTTTGTTTCCTTTACTGCTTGCTCAATATACAGATTGAATAACATCGGGAATAGGCTAAAACCCTGTCTCGCTCCCTTCCCATCAACTGCTTCCCTTTCATGCCCCTCGACTCTTATAACTGCCATCTGGTTTTTGTACAAATTGTAAATAGCCTTTCGCTCCCTGTATTTTACCCCTGCCACATTCAGAATTTGAAAGAGAGTATTCCAGTCAACATTGTCGAAAGCTTTCTCTAAGTCTAGAAATGCTAGAAATGTAGGTTTGCCTTTCCTTAATCTATTTTCTAAGATAAGTCGTAGGGTCAGTATTGCCTCACGTGTTCCAACATTTCTACGGAATCCAAACTGATCTTCCGCGAGGGTCACGATAGCGATCCCGAAATCAGTGAGATGAAAAAGAAAAATTAAAAAAAAAAACAGCGGGCTGTTGAAGGGCAGCACTCTTCCTTAATTACGTGTTGACAGACTTGCTCCACACAGTTTACCGCGTGGGGGTAGCGGGATTTGTGGGCGTGGCTTTGGCGTCGTGCAGGAAACGATAGCACACGCGGAGAGAGAGCGAGCGCAGGCACGCCACTTTCCCTTAAACATTAAGGCCGCCGCCTGGCCTTCTTTCCGCTCAAGTTTAAAGTCAACTCTGTTGTGTCCACCAGCTACCGTCAACATGCAATTCATTTCGGCAGCTATTTCGCTAAGACGGCGCTCACGTCACCGCCGCCTTTGTGAGGACTGGTCGCAGGCGGCTTACTGCAGAGTTCTACTTTCCAGCGTAGATAAGATTACGACTCTGAGATTAAAGATTAGAGAGGAGAAACAAATGCATGACCCCTTTCTGCGTTACGCAACTGGTATCTGAACTCCCACGTGTGCGACGCTCGCACCTTTTTTTAGATACTATGTTAATATATAAGCTGCACCACAATTGGCCAACAGATCTAGAACAGCTTTCGGGAAGAAGATGCTGCAAATAAGTCCAGCAGCTTCTCTTGAAGTCGTTCAGTGTTCGGTTCAGACTGTGCCGCAGTACACGGATCGACTGTACGCGCGTAAGACGCATTACACGGATCGCCTCTATGCCCAAGACACGGTGTATCGCCGAAGGAAATATCGTAAGTGATGTTTCATCTACTGAAATCACCATTGTGCATAAGTAGTAAGAGTTGGACACGAACAACTATTTTTCATTCTTTTTCGTTAGTCTTCTCCTCGTCTAGGACGGACTTCAATGTACTCAAAGTTTTGTAAATTTATTTTATTTAACTTTGCGGCTGGATGCCCTTCCTGTCGGCGTTGTTGCAAGTTACAGTTACCCAAGAGAAGGAAGTCGTGTACTGTGCGCCATCTGTCTGTGAACTATATAAACATGGTTCTATGCGTGTCCGTATTTTAACACGTTGCGGACGGACTCGTGTTTTGCGCGCCATCCGTTACGGGCAGATACCGAGATAACTCGTGTTTTATACACGTGGATGCCATCTCCGGTGATATATTTTAACCGCTCCGACTATTCGGGTGTTTACACCAGTAGACGTGATGTCCTTACCTTTTGCTTATTTAGCATTTCTGTTGCATTTTTATATTTTACATATTTTAAAAATGTATGAATGTTCCACATCTTTCCCTAAACCACTATACCGATTTCAAACAGACTTGGTATACATATTACTTTCTGTCTGGAAAGAATCGCGATGGCGAAAGAACCACCTACCTATCAAAGGGGTGGGGGTGGCGTGGAAAAGAATTGTAACCCACGAAGCGGGAATACCCAGATTTTATTCATCCGTGTTTGAGAATGAGGGCACTTAGTGACTTGCAAAGAACTTAACACTTAATTTCAAACCATTAAGAAACTTTTTCTCCCTGACAATCGCCACAATATCATGAAACGAGAAACATTTATCTCTTACTAAAAAGGTGGTTCAAATGGCTCTGAGCACTATGGGACGTAACGTCTGGGGTCATCAGTCCCCTAGAACTTAGAACTACTTAAACCTAACTAACCTAAGGACATCACACACATCCATGCCCGAGGCAGGATTCGAACCTGCGACAGTAGCAGGTGCGCGGCTCCAGACTGTAGCGCCTAGAACCGTATCTGTTACTACGTTTTCGCTTTTCGTGCAGAAAACTGCCGCATCAGGCATTATGTTTTCATTTATTACTTCATTACTACTAACTATATTCGCGACACATTTTGCAGACAGTATTCAGACATACCACTGAATGCAAAAGCAAAATTGTGTGATTGTACTACAAAGAGTTCACTTGTTATGGCATCATAAACAATGAGATGCATGAAACACTGCAGCATCATGCATGACGTTTAAATTTATTACTTCTTTGCTACTAACTCTGTTCGCGACACATTTCGCATACAGTATCGATATATGCCCCTGAATGTGCCTACAAATTGTATCATTGTGCGACATATAGTTCATCATAAATATTGGGATATGTGAAAACGAAACCGCAGGGCGAAATTCGCTAGAGACACAGGTGAAATACGTGTGCAATTATGTGTGAAATTTATTGAATACGTTATGTGATCAAAAGTATCCGGACACCTGGCTGAAAATGACTTACAAGTTCGCGGCGTCCTCCATCGGTAATGTTGGAATTCAATATAATGTTGGCCAACCCTTATACCTGATGACAGATTCCACTCTCGCAGGCATACATTCAATCAGTTGCTGGAAGGTTTCTTCGGGAATGGCACCCCTTTCGTCACGGAGTGCCGCACTGACGAGAGGTATCGATGTCGGTTGGTGAGGCCTGGCACGAAGTCGACATTCCACAGCATCACAAAGGTGTTCTGTGGGACTCAGGTCAGGACTCTGTGCAGGCCAGTCCATTACAGGGATGTTATTGTCGTGTAACCACTAAGCTACAGGCCGTGCATTATGAACAGGTGCTCGATCGTGTTGAGAGATGCAATCGCCATCCCCGAATTGCTCTTTAACAGTGGGAAGCAAGAAGGTGCTTAAAAATTTGAGTAAGCCTTTGTTGTGATAGTTCCACGGAAAACAACAAGGGGTGCAAGTCCCCTCCATGAACAACACGACTACACCATAACACCACCGCCTCCGAATTTTACTGTTGGCACTACAGACGCTGGCAGATGGTCACAGGGCATTCGCCATACCACACCCCGCCATTGGATCGCCACATTGTGTACCGTGATTCGTCACTCTACACACGTTTTTCCACTGTTCAATCGTCCATGTTTACCCTCCTTAACCAAACGAGGCGTCGTTTGCCATTTATCGGCGTGATCTGTGGCTAATGAGCAACCGCTCGAACATGAAATCCAAGTTTTCTCACCTCCCGGCTGTCACAGTACTTGCAGTGGATCCTGATGCAGTTTGGAATTCCACTGTGGTGGTTTGGATAGATGTCTGCCTACTACAAATTATGACCTTCTTCAACTGTCGGCGGTCCCTGTCAGTCAGTAGACGAGGACAACCTGTACACTTGTGTGATGTACGTGTCCCTTCATGTATCCACTTTGTGGTGTCACCGCCAGACACCACACTGCCCGCATCTCGTGGTCGTGCGGTAGCGTTCTCGCTTCCCACGCCCGGGTTCCCGGGTTCGATTCCCGGCGGGGTCAGGGATTTTCTCTGCCTCGTGATGGCTGGGTGTTGTGTGCTGTCCTTAGGTTAGTTAGGTTTAAGTAGTTCTAAGTTCTAGGGGACTGATGACCATAGATGTTAAGTCCCATAGTGCTCAGAGCCATTTGAACCAACACCACACTTGCTAGGTGGTAGCTTTAAATCGGCCGCGGTCCATTAGTACATGTCGGACCCGCGTGTCGCCACTGTCAGTGATCGCAGACCGAGTGCCACCACACGGCAGGTCTCGAGAGACTTACTAGCACTCGCCCCAGTTGTACGGACGACTTAGCTAGCGATGCAACACTGACAAAGCCTCGTTTATTTGCAGAGAAGATAGTTAGAATAGCCTTCAGCTAAGTCAATGGCTACGACCTAGCAAGGCGCCATAGCAATTGATAGTTATCGTATGAAGCATGTCTCATCAAGAACGATGTATACAAATGATGGATTAAAGTTAAGTATTCCAGCAGCTACGTACTTTTCTTTACACCATTCATTACGTATCCTGTTTCAGACCTCACGCCATCCTGCGTGAGCTTATAGGGTGCATTTCGGCTTCCTCTCATTGTGTCTAGGCTGTCTTGTCTAGACACAACATATTTATATTTGATCCCATCCTCCCGTCCTCGGGGAGGGGCGGGGGGGCGGCACAGAGAACTGGGAGGAACAGATATGGACAGAGAGTTGGAGGAGTAGCAGATGGACAGAGAAAGGGGCCGTAGCAGATGGAGAGTGGAGGAGTGGTGGACAGAGAGAGAGAGAGAAGGGAATGGATAGAGAGGTGGGCGGCAGAGATGGGCAGAGGGATGAGCAGGGAGATGGGCTAATAGAACTGGAATAAATGCATACCCGGACAACACCGGGTACTCAGCTAGTTTCAAATAACTACTGTTTTCGTCCTAAAGTTCCTCCTGCCCTATTGCCCTATTCAGAAAACGGAAAGAAACGAACAAATCTTAATGACTTACGGAGGTTCTTGACTGTGATGATTCAGATGTTTCTAGCGAGAGTAAAAATCCGAATGGTTGCGTGAATGAATGTTTGTTTTTTATTGTTCTGAGGACGATTCCAGTGACAGTGACATCATTAGACGCGTAAAGAACCGTAGGGTGGCAGTGTTTTCAAGCGATTCCGATAATAGTGAAGAAAGATGTGTCTTCTGTCTGTTGTCCTCTCGTTGTCCTCTCGTTTTGTATCGTATTTTCTGAGGCGAGAAATGGAGACCAGCCGAGCAGTTGCCTGAACGAGCGTGTGGTAACCCGCCTAAAAATCAAACTCAGATTGGCCAGTGCAGTAACCACGGTCGTTAAACCACCGCACAGGCTCGACCCGGGTCTAGCTCCCCGTTCGGTCTGGTTGCACTTAGTCCTATACGAGTAGTTGGAACCAATGCTTTTCTGATTCATGCAAATATATTTAATAATGGATGATGTATTATCATGACTTCTCAAAGTTACAACATAATGTTATATAGACGGCGATTAGTGTAATACAACGCTGTAGAGTATGAATATCTTCGTACTCTTGTAGTTGAAATCATATCAGCGGTTATTCTGTTCCTTATAGCGATATTCACGTCGGGACCGATCACCCTGGCGCAGTGATGGAAAGTTATCGGAGTCGTATGCGACACAAGTTGGGGTTCGAATCGTCGCTGATCATCTTCGGTTAGGATTTTTCATGGTTACTTTAGATTAACGCGCGTATGGTTCTTTCTACTAATGGTTTGGTCGATTACTTTCCTCATTCTTCTCTAAAATAACAGCTGCTCGACCTCGACGACGACACATTTAATTTTGTCATGCCTTCCTACCACACACGTTGCGCTGACTATAACTTCTCCGTGGTCTCGGGGCAGTGTTGGCGTCTTCCGAAGTGCAGGTCGCTGGTTCGAACCCTCGCCGGCACTGTAGCTCAGAGTGTTCGGTCAGAGGACTGCTTGCCTTCTGCAATAAAAAAACTGAGTAAAGGAATCAACGATCAACTTGAACAGATGTCTTGTGACGTCCGCCCAGACCAAACGCAACAAACTATATCGAACAAAATGAAAAAAAGAAAAAAAGACCTTTTCGAGCACGAGAGTGGATTTTAAATGTTTTGTTGCTCCGTGTGTACTTTCGATATGTAGGACTGAAATACGTTCATAATGATTATAAATGAAAAATTTACATTCTTAAACAGAAAGATGGTTGACTTTAAAACAAATAAGGTGGTAAACTAATTCGTAAAAATAATAGTAATAATAATAACAACATAAAACTGAAAAGCAAAGCTTCGCTCAATGTTTTTCGAATAACTATTTTTGCAATTGTTAATGGATTTCAGTGATAGCACAACATAGATTAAACTATAATCTGTGATTATAGCTGTCGCGATACGTATCAAGAAGTAATAACGTTTGGCTTGACAGAAGGAATATCCTGAACGTGAAACATTTTTCTCTGTCATTGTCACTTTCGAGGAAAAGAAGGAAGACATTTTGTTCAAAAATGGCTCTAAGTACTATGGGACTTAACATCTGAGGTCATCAGTCCCCTAGACTTAGAACTACTTAAACCTAACTAACCTAAGGACAGCACACACATCCATGCCCGAGGCAGGATTCGAACCTGCGACCGCAGCAGCACCGCGGTTCCGGACTGAAGCGCCTAGAACCGCTCGATCACAGCGGTTGGCAGATATTTTGTAAATGATATCGTAGTCGCCTTTTGACTGCAAAATTTATGCATTTGTACAACCTACTATAGCAATTTTGGCCGAGTGGTCATTACGAAGTGGAAATCTCTATTCTTTAGCCCACGTTAAAACCTAGAAATTCTCTGGCATACATGCACGTCATCGTCACATCAGTAAGTTAAGTCTTCAGCTGTTTGAATGTGTCTACGTTAGATAAGAGCTAGGCTGTGTACAACGTAAACGGTTCCTCATGTTACAAATAGCCTCGCCCTCGTTTAATGTAGATGCATTTCTATACTTAAAGATCCAAATTATGGGTGTGACGATGACATGGATGTATTTCAGATGATTTTAAGGCCGAAATTGCATTAACGGGCTGTACAAATAAACAAATTTTACAATGAAAGGCGGCCATGACGTTATTTACAAAATTTCTCACGACTGTGTACCCTAACTACGTGAAGTTAAGCGGGAGGAACATAGGCGTTTACAGTCCCGTGGAATGATGAGATAATTAGAAATGGAGCGCAAGCTCGGATTGGTGAAGAATACGCCTGGAAATGAGCCGAGTGGTTTTCAGGAGACCGTCTCAGCAGTAGCCTTAAGTGATTTAGGGCAACCGCGTAGAATCTTAAGTTTGGATAGCCGGACGGAGATCCATATCATACCGTTTCCTAAAGAGTGACCATTGTCGCTTTCTGTGTGTTTTTGAAGGTCCGTTCGTTTACTTTTTTCTGTGGAGTCAGTGAAGACTCTCCTTCAACTTTCTCTGCTACATCGGACTGAGTGCCGACATGCAGCTCCTTCAGGTGCAGTCTTACTGGCTTCTGCGTTTAACGTCGCGGTCACATCAAGGCCGCTTCAGACCCCAGCAGTGTGCTCGGATTTTGCAAGAATGCGGAAGACATATGTAGCGGCCTTCTCCAAGAAATCGCTCCGACCTTCTCCTACCCTGCTTTAGGGAAACTGGTAAGTAATTAACTCAAGATGGTGACTTCAAGAAATGAACCCGTAGCAAACGTAGCCCGTGGGTTAACGTGCATTACCGTGCTTCATGCGCCTGGTGCAATGGATGAAGTGCCTGTGAAAGAAGGAAGAAACCTTTGAAGTCACGTTGACATCGTGATCATTAGAGACAGATTATGACCTCAGTTAGAAGAGGACGAAAGAAGAATTATTCCTTGAACCAGCCAGATATTTCTTGGAAGTGATGTAATTAAATGACAACAGGGGAACTGGACGTGGATATGAATCACGCTCCTCCCTACTAAAGGTTCAGTGTCGCAACCGATGAATCACTTCTCTCAGTAATTAGTAGGACAATAAGGACTGCCACACGATCCCTTAGCTGAGTTACTCTTTAAAGTGGTTCAAATGGCTCTGAGCACTATGGGACTTAACATCTGAGGTCATCAGTCCCCTAGAACTTAGAACTACTTAAACCTAACTAACCTACAGACATCACACACACCCATGCCCGAGGCAGGATTCGAACCTGCGACCATAGCAGTCGTGCGGTTCCGGACTGAAGCGCTTGGAACCGCTCGTCCACCGCTGCCGGCTCTGTAAAGTGCTGAAAGATGGTTTTAGACACTGTGTGAGTATCCTACAACCTTACGGAGTTTCTACTAGGTCCGTAAGTTCGTCGTTGAACAACTATTATGAGACACGCCGAATGCAAATGACATAAATAACAGTTTCAGTGAAAGTGAAGTCTCAGAGATGAAATCGATGTCACGTCTCATCGGTATAATTTCGTCTGCTCACATTGCATTCTTTTAACGGGATATTCCGTGGAGATAACGCATGTGGCATTCTCCTATGTTTGTATACGTTACCGATAAGGAACATCTTAAGGCGATCATGTTTTCGTTTACCGCTTACGGTGACTGTCTTCATATCTCGCAGAAATAGAGGTCAGATATGAGATGTTTTGTTCGGCTTCTGGCGAAAGGGTATGCGTGTCATGAACAACAAAAGACGTCAGCAGGTCGTTTAAGGAGATCCAAATAGTTCGTGATAATACATGATGCAACTGTGAGTCATTCTCACTGTCTGTGAGAGCACAAAAAGAATTTATCTAGCTCTGTGAAGGGGATAAATTCAAAACAACAATTTTTTCTCACCTATCCGAACTGAGTCAGGTGATAGGGAAGTGTTTCCAAACTGGATTATGATGGGTATCGTCCCAGGTAAGACAGCGGCTTCTCCTCACAGTTTCCAGTAAATGCTTAAGTACGCTATTTAACGTGGAATCCGAAGTAAGTTAAATGATAGTAAAGTATCTCCAAACTGGATTTTCATGAACAGGGTTGCAAGTAAGATAGCGGCTTCTTATAGTAATTTCTAGCAAATGTTTATGTACACTTTTCAACGCGGAACTGGAAATAACCCAATGTTTCTTCCAGCAAGGAGTACATACAACCCGTGCACGGACAGACAGAAGGGCGCCAAGTTTGCTTTAGACATCTACATCTACATGGATGCTTTGCAAATCACACTCAAATGCCAGGCTGAGGGTTCACCGAACCACCTTCACCATAATTCTCAATTCTCTCAAACAGCGCGCTGAAAAAAAAAAAAAAAAAGAATACCTGTATCTTACCGTGCGAGCTCTGATTTCCCTATTTTATTATGATGATCGTTTCTCCCTACGTAGATCGGTGTCAACAAAATATGTAGCTTTCGGAGGAAAAAGCTGGTGATTGAAATCCCGAATCATTCGTGACACTCTCTCCCTACTTTTCGATAATACAAAACATGCTGTTCTTCTTTAAACTTTCTCTATATACTCCGTTAATTCTATCTGGTAAGGATCCCAGACCGCGCAGCACTACTCCAAAAGACGAGTGACAGGCCTAGTGTAGGCAGTCTTTTTAGCAGATCTGTTGCATCTTCTAAGTGTTCTGCCAATAAATCGCAGTCTTTGGTTCACCTTCCCCACGTCATTTTCTGTGCGTCCTTTCCAATTTAAGTTGTTCGTAATCGTAATTCCTTGGTATTTAGTGAATTTACCGACCTTCAGATTTGATTGATTTATCGTGTAACCGAAGTTTAACGAATTCCTTTTAGTACTCATGTGGATGAAATCACAATTTTCATTATTTGCTGTCAATTGCCAATTTTTGCGCCTCACAGATATATTTTTCTAAATCGTTTTACAATTTGTTTTGATCTTCTGATGGCTTTACTAGGCGATATAAACGACAGCATCGTCTGTAAGCAACTTAAGACGACTGCTTAGATTGTCTCCTAAATCGTTTATAAAGGTAGGGAACAGCAGAGGGCCTATAACGCAATCCTCGGGAACGCCATAAATCACTTCTGTTTTACTCGTTACACTTAACGTTACTTAACAATATTTTTCAAATTTCTGCAAATTCACCAGCACTGTACTTATGTATACCTTAAGCACAAAATTTCGGTATGGCTTAGAGAGAATTTCACTGACCGAAACAGTACACAACGAACTCACTGCCCTAGGCTGTGAATGCATTCACGTAAATCGAATAAGTGAGTTCGGCACAGTTAGACCTTCACATAGCTACACAGTTGAGCTGACCGACACTGTGAACTCACGCCATCTGTTAAAGATAAAGTTATTTCTTCGTATGGTCCCAAATGTGGAGATCTACAACACGCCGCGCATCCGTCGACAATGCCACAACTGACAACGCTTTGCGTATGCCGGAATTTGATCCGCGCAAATGAGCTGGTGGCTACACAACTCAACAATGCAGACTCCCCCACACAACACCACACAAATGCGCCAACTGTGGTGGGGCCCTTCCGGCCAGCTACAGGGGGTGCATTGCTTACAACAAGACTCTGAGGCGCAATATAGCAAACCATGCCAAACCTATCCCCATCACAGCTTAACCATGGTATAACACAGCCGCAACCGATCTAATGGGCAGGATATGTACCGTACCACTGGTAGGGTGGACCGTGCAGTAACTTCATGATGTGATAAATACATTTCTGAACTTTCGTACAAGGAAAATATTATCAAAGCCTTGTTGTGTCTCACTTAGAAATTTTAGTTATGCCCCATAAGGGTCATTTACCTATTTCGGAAATATTTCAGAATACAGCGTACAATCCACACTCATAAGGTACTTCGATTCGTATATACATTGCACTATGATGCTTGAAGATAGTACTGAATGACGAAGTGATCGTGCTCAGCCGCTGCAGGAAACACTGATTATCCTTCGAATTTGTGTAATAAATATCTTCGAATCCAGTTCGTCACCAAGCTGCTTTGAGGTTCTCTATCGAATGGACACATAAAATTAAAAGTTTAACATAATTTTGTTTACTGTTAGAATCAAAACGATGTTTACCGTTCACAATGGACGTGTTACCAAATACTACAAGCACAGTCCTTGGTTGGGTTTATTCCACAGATTTGAAAATATCTACAGCGAAGTGGCACATGTGTGCTCTTTGGTTTATTGATACCCTAGGTAATCGATGTTGTAAAGTATTTAAGTATCAGACATTTATGAAAGTTAAACATGACCCTTGATTTAGAATTTGATACTCTCCGCAAAGCTTCAAATGTTTTTAAAATAGATGTATGGTTTATGCTTTGTTCTTTGCAGACTTAACTTCCATCAGTAATGATTTATCTGTCAATATAATATAATAATAAACTCAGTCACCATTTTTTATCTGCTATTTCGTTTGCTATGTCTGCACATGAAATCGTTGATAATCGGTAACATTACCAATCAAGCTGCAAGTTCTACTAGGTCGTGCTGAATTACTGGTCTTGTTGTCTGCATCCATTCTCTACAAGCGCAATTGCTAGTGTTCGTGGGTAGCGAATGCAAACAAAGCGTCATTTTAACAGCCTCGTGAGATATACTTCTCATGCGCAACACTAGCTCGGGCTCCAGCTAATAAACCGTAACACATAAAGGACAATTACTTGCAGTGAAACATTATACACGTGCCTATTTAGCGTGTGAGGAACTGACAAGGCAGCTGTAAACCACGCGCAGAATAGAGGTGGACAGGCTAAATTAAGTTCCGTTGCAGTTTTTGCAACGACACGTGCATGCAACTCATTCAGATGTATTTAGAATTACACAATCCCCACGGGGAGACAGTATGACAAAAGCAAAAGTAAGAAATACATCTTACTGCAGTGGACGCCAAAGACACTGCGAGACTGGGACACCTCTTACGGAGTGCAGCAAACAGGCTAATCTGAAATGTATTGACTTGTGTGTAGTTCCTTCTGTCTCTTCCCCATTTCGTGGCTCTCCCCTTTCAGTTCTTCCTTCCCCGTCTCTCATACCTGTCGAACAAGTACAATTTAAAGTAGCCGTGACAGTGAGATGTAAATGAATCTTCAGCTAATGAATTTCAACAGACGTCTTCAGATTATATTTCTGCTTCTTTTCAGATACTCGGCAATCCACCGTAATGTGCATGGTGGAGGGTACCCTGTACCGCTGCTAGTCATATCCCTTCCTGTTCCGTATACACATAGAGCGAGGGAAAAACGATTGTCTATACGCCTCCGTACGAGCCCTACTTTCTCGAATCTTATCTTCGTGATCGTTACGCGTACTATATGTTGGAGACAGTGCAATCGTTCTGAACTCAGCCTCAAATACCGGTTCTCTAAATTTTCTCAATATTGTTCCTCGAAAAGAAAGTCGCCTCCCCTGCAGGGATTCCCATTTGAGTTCCCCAAGCATCTCCGTAACACTTGCACGCTGTCTGAACCTATCGATAACAAACCTAGCTGCCCGCCTCTCAATTGCTTCGACGTCTTTCATCAGTCCGACCTGGTACGGATCCCAAGCACTGGAGCAGTACACAAGACTAGCTCGCAGAGTGGTACGCCCGACAGCTGGGGTGTCCCAGAACTGAGAAGACTCCTGCAGCAGAACGACTAGAGACAATACTGCGCGGTTCAGTTATATTGGCATACAGCACACTGAGAAGAAAACTGGCCCCTACATGGTCGACGCAGGAGAAATACATAAATATATGCCGCCCACAAAGGCAGAAATGGTCAAGATTATATGGCTGTCTGCCAGATTTATGATGCGACGCCGCGTGCTGCAGGGATTGTGATGCAGATGATAACTTCATTTTCACTTCCGCCCGTGACTAGGATTGTCATTTACTTTATTCATGTTCCACAAAAAAAAAAGGGCGGCCTTTACGTTGATTTTCTGGTTTACAAATTGTTTTTGCTTTGTTTTTGCTGTCTCGATCCTTTTCTTATCCCTAAGATAGTACAATTGTACGAATAAAGATTGTTTGTTTACCCTGCCTTCCTGCTCCCAAAAAAATATAAAAAAATCCTCTTGGAATACGAATTTTTATTTTTTTTATTTTCACTTTCATTTAACTTGTATGTAAATCTTATTTATGTATCTGTATTAAAAAAAAAAAGCGGTTCAGGTTAAAAAGAAAGCGTAATGAATAGCGTCACTGTCCTGTAGAAAGTTTATTTGTTGAGGCGGTGGTTCGCGTCCTGACATAACCAATTTTTTTTCTTAACAATCGGAAAAAAAGGGGTAGCATCTAAAAAAAAAAAGGTCGGTGTTGGCCGTACCCGCCTACACTTGGGCCAGTCTCTAATCCGTTTTACACGCTCGACTTTCTGCCCGGACTCGACTACTCACAAAAAAAAAAAAAAAAAAGTGGTCAGCGTGAAGGATTGCTGTCCTACAGGCCCGGGTTCGATTCCCGGCTGGGTTGGGTCGGGGAATTTTCGCCGCTCAGGGACTGGGTGTTGTGTTGTCTTCATCATCATTTCATCCCCATCCGGTGCGCAGGTCGCCAAATATGGCGTCGAATGTAATAAGACCTGCACCAAGGCGACCGTACCTGCCCCGCAGGGGACCTTCCGGCAAATGACGCCAAACGCTCATTTCCATGTTCCATCACACTAACTAGAAAATTTGTCTAAGTCATCTTGTGTCCTCCTACAGTCCCTCAACGTCGATACCTTACCGTACACCATAGCACCATCAGCAAACAACCGCAGATTACTGCCCACCCTGTCCGCCAAATCATTTACGTCTATAGTGAATAATAGCTGTCTTATCACACTTCCCTGGGACACTGCTGACTGTACCCTTGTCTCTGATGAACACTAGCTGTCGAGGACAACATACTGCGTACAATAACTTAAGAAGTCTTTGAGCCACTAACGTATCTGTGAATCTGTTCCACGTGCTCATACCTACGTCAACAGCCTGCAATGCGGCACCGGTATAATTTTTGTTTCAATGCATGTACGTTACGAGCACAGCTTCATCAACATGGATTCTGTCTCCTACTATCTTAGTAATCTACAGGAAGAGCGTTCGGTGCCATCTACCACCGACTACTTGTCTTTATGCGACAATATAAAACAAATATCCCTTTGATCACGTATTGCTGTGTCTTTTCCAATACGGTCCGGTACGTGAAGTTTTTGAGCGAAAGGTCAGTAGATTTGTATAATGTGTCTTGTTCGCCACGTACAGTGTGGCGAAGTTCCCAGTGAGTTTTGAATAATACAGTATATTGTGGTTTCTTTGGTAAATTCTTTGTTACGAGACTAAGGTCTCTGTAGTTGTGTACAATGACTGATGGGGAGCCAGCTGAGGATATGTTTGGGTTCTGTGTAGCTGCGTGTGTACTTGGGTGTGATGCAGCCGCAGGGTTCTTTGTGTTGTCCCCTGTGTTGCTGGTGTTACTATTTAGGTTGACGGAGTTGGCAACAGCACTCGGCGGTTGCCTCGTAATTTTGTGGGCTCACTTGTCTGTGGCCTTTTCGGGGTTTGTGTCGTGAATCGACCTGCTGCCACGGTCCGTCTTCTGATTCTTGTGTGTCCTCTGTCGTCTCTGGTTCCGGTTCTTTCGGTGCCTGAGCCGCCGGAGATGATAGAGGGGGTATGTCTAGGGTATTCGCGGCTGGCACTTGTGTGTGTGGTCTTGTGTTCGTGTTTATGTGAGGTCATCCTCCTCGAGCAGCTCGATCAGCTCTTGTTGCGCGGTGATCTGCCGATCCGTCAAGAGAGCTGCCGCCTGGAACGTGACGAGTGGGACGGAGACACTGGCGGGGTTAGCCGGCATATCTTCTGTGGTGTCACCGCCAGACACCACACTTGCTAGGTGGTAGCCTTTAAATCGGCCGCCGTCCGTTAGTATACGTCGGACCCGCGTGTCGCCACTATCAGTGATTGCAGACCAAGCGCCGCCACACGGCAGGTCTAGAGAGACTTCCTAGCACTCGCCCCAGTTGTACAACCGACTTTGATAGTGATGGTTCACTGACAAATTACGCTCTCATTTGCCGAGACGATAGTTAGCATAGCCTTCAGCTACATCATTTGCTACGACCTAGCAAGGCGCCATTACCAGTTACTATTGATGCTGTAAAACATGTACCGTCAAGAGCGATGTTCACCAATTATGGATTAAAGTTAAGTATTCCAGAAGATACGTACGTTTTTTGCTAGTCTCAATTCCTTGTCCTGTTCCAGACCTCACGCCAGCCTGCGTGAGTTTAAACTCGTGCCTTTCGGCTTCCTCATACTGGGTTGGCTGTCTTGCTAATCCACAACATCTTCTGCTTGTGCTTCAGCCGTGTTGTGGGTAATTGGGTGGGATCGACTGAGGTGATCCAACGTCTCCCCAGCGCAAGGAATTTTATTAGGTAGGGAGGGATCAGACATCGTTTGCTTTTTTCTGAGAAGAAAAAAGTTTTAAAATGTGCCCTACGTAAGTTGGAAGTCCCTACGACCTGTCAGCGTAGAGTGCAATGCGCGGCGATGGTAGGATGCGCGGGAGGAGGAAAAAGCCTGCAACATGGAATTACCGGTGTGTACGGGTCCCTGGTACTGTCTTCGAAGTCCCCAAACAAGGAACGGGAGAGTCCCACCGGGAAAGTGTGCAACAAGAGTTCTAGAAGTTAAGAGTCGACGACTCTTATCCGCTGAGCGATTGAGAGCGTCAGTAGATGTTAACGAACAGCAGTTGCGTCTTAGCTTATTTGCAATCATTCCGTAAAGCTACCCTCGGGCAGCTACGGCCTATGCAGAGAGCAGCGATCCGCTCGAGTCGGCTGCTCGACTATAAATGGTTCCACTTAGTAACTTCAATTCTACTGTGTGGCACGCTCAAAAAGTTTCAGTTTGATGGCGTTGCTGCAGCGTATAACAAACGGAGGACGGCTCCGATGCAGGTAGATAAGCCCAGACGTTTTGGCAAGGGATTAGTATGACATTCTCGTCTTTCCGACGTACAAGCGGGACACGCGGAAACGTGAACTATGGTGATGTTATTACCAAATGCGTCCAAACAGGACAACGTGCTATTATTCTTTTCTTGGCTGCCGAGGGACAAACACTGTAGACATCGATTGGAGAACGAAGAATGGAGCAGTATATTTGTCGAAAACCACTGGTGTGGAATGGTGCACCAAGTTTCGTGGTGGTCGCACTGGTCTATCTGGGAGGCCAGCCGCATCAGCAGAAGCTAGGCCAACTCAAATGGCAGACAGTCGAACAACCGCTGTATAGTCCTGATCTCTCCCCATGCCATTATCACGCCTTCGGTACCTTAAAAAAGGCCTCGAAGGGTCGACAATTCCTATTGGATGTGCAGCTCCTAGTTACGGACTTCTTCAAACAGCAGGACTCACCAAACGGGTATTTTCAAGCTGTTACGTCGGTGAGATGATTGCCTCAATGCTCACGGCGATTTTTCCTGATTGGCATACCGATTATGGGCTGTCCGGTCTTCTAACCGAAACTTTTTGATCGCCGCTTGTACTTTCCAATCTCTGCTGGACAAGCACTCTCGCGAGAAAGTAAATTGAGATAAGGTCGTTGCAACTGAAATTAACGAACAGTGCGAGGTGACGCTGTGGTAGATGCAATGGACTCATCTTTGGGAAGACAGAACATAGAATCCCCAACCGCCGAACTAGTTTCAGATGTTCCATTGCTTCTCTGTACACTTTAAGACGAAAGCTGGGATGTTTCCTTTGAAAGCAACCCAGCCTTCCATTGCCATTCTGGCCCTTTTGCTCCGTCTCTAATGACCTTGTCATTAAAGAGGTGTTAAACCCAGTCTTATTTCCTTTCCAAATCAAAAGGATCCGGACTTGAATCTCCGTCTGAGACACCGTTTTAATTATTGAGAAAATTTAACAACAGTCACATTTCGCTATATAGTGAAAGATTCAGTCTGAAAACAAAGCTTTGCCTGTGACGAAGCCGTTTTTCGCATTGGAAAGTGTTGCATCATGAATCCCAAGACCGGTATTTATCAGACTTAAGGAGATGTTCATCACATAACTGTTATTAATTGATTAAATTTTCATTCCACCTGGAACTGATGTCCATCATGAATGTCAATGTGAGATGTGACTCTAAGGACACGAATCGACTACGCAATTGTTGTGGCATTAGACCAAAGAGCCTCTCAATTACATCTTGGGGACCGTGCTTGAAACGCATGTTTTGTCAGTCCATGAAGACTGCTGTCTAGAGGTTGGTATGAATGTATACGTCTACCCATCACATCTCAGACAAGCTCTGCGCCGGCCGCGGTGGTCCAGCGGTTCTAGGCGCTCAGTCCGGAACCGCGCGACTGCTACGGTCGCAGGTTCGAATCCTGTTTTGTCAGTCCATGAAGACTGCTGTCTAGAGGTTGGTATGAATGTATACGTCTACCCATCACATCTCAGACAAGCTCTGCGCCGGCCGCGGTGGTCTAGCGGTTCTAGGCGCTCAGTCCGGAACCGCGCGACTGCTACGGTCGCAGGTTCGAATCCTGCCTCGGGCATGGATGTGTGTGATGTCCTTAGGTTAGTTAGGTTTAAGTAGTTCTAAGTTCTAGGGGACTGATGACCACAGATGTTAAGTCCCATAGTGCTCAGAGCCACAAGCTCTGCAGGTGACAAACAGGGGCTCGGGCAGGCCATTTGAGGATTCGGATATTGCTCAAGGCGTTTGTTCAAAAATGTGTGTGAAATCTTATTGGACTTAACTGCTAAGGTCATCAGTCCCTAACCTTACACACTACGTAACCTAAATTATCCTAAGGACAAACACACACACCCATGCCCGAGGGAGGACTCGAACCTCCGCCGGAACCAGCCGCCAAGGCGTTTGTGTTAGGGCTTGTATTATGCGTCTGGAATGTGCTATTTGATACTGTGAACATGAAGATTAGAAGAACAGAGTTTGCCAATGTTACCACATACTGGATTCCCTCCAGCAATTAGCAGATCAACCCCGTTAAGACATCCAATAGCTCCCTTCACCATCAGCGTAGGAGCTGGAATGGTATGGGTCTCGAAAATCGCCGCTTTCAGTGACCTTTCTCCACATTGTCTACGGAGACATTCGTGTTGATATGACAGCCACAAACAGAAGCGACACTGTCACTTAACCCCACAGAATGCCACTCAATATACCACTTGACACTACATCGGCAAATCTCTGTTGTCTGTGGCAGGTTGTCAGCGGTAAACAATGCATGGCATCTCGAGAACTCAACCCAACTTTCTGTAACCTGTCCTCAAATGTTCATGACGGTACTCTGTAAAATCTGCACGTATTTCAGCTGTTGCCGTACGTCTGTTTGTCAGAGACAGTCGAAAGTCACACGATATTATGTCATTGCTTTATAGCTCAATGTGTGTGCCATCTGTCAGCACGATGCGCCTGAGTTACTCATGCCAATGATTCAACGTTTTTTCAAAGTCCGAAATATGACAATTGGCTGTACATATTCCAGTAATGTTGTATAAACCCCACAGCCATCATGCAGTCACACCATTCAACCCCAGTAGGAATGCATAAAATGTATCGCAGTTGCGGATATAGGGAATCATCAGCTGTATAATGGAATAACGACAAGAAAAATCGGGACTAGAACCCGAATTTCCCGCTTGTCACTGCGGTCGCATTACCATTTGGCTGTCTGAACACGACTCCCAGCCACACCCAAATTTCCATCTACAGTCAACCATGTGCCTACAACCTTTACCCGTACATCTGTTATACATACCCTGTACATGGCACTGCAATATCATATCTATCGGCCGACAGCGGGCAAGCGACTTTCAAGTACATTGTCTCGCCTGTACAGGAATATACACTACTGGCCATTAAAATTGCTACACCACGAACATGACGTGCTACAGACGCGAAATTTAACCGACAGGAAGAAGATGCTGTGATATGCAAGTGATTAGCTCTTCAGAGCATTCACACAAGTTGGCGCCGATGCCGACATGAGGAAAGTTTCCGACCGATTTCTCATACACAAACAGCAGTTACCGACGTTGCCTGTTGAAACGTTGTTGTGATGCCTTGTGTAAGGAGGAGAAATGCGTACCATAACGTTTCCGACTTTGATGAAGGTCGGATTGTAGCCTATCGCGATTGCGGTTTATCGTATCGTGACATTGCTGCTCGCGTTGGTCGATATCCAATGACTGTTAGCAGAATATGGAATCGGTGGGTTCAGGAGCGTAATATTAAACGCCGTGCTGGATCCCAACGGCCTCGTGTCACTAGCAGTCGTGATGACAGGTATCTTATCCGCATGGCTGTAACGGATCGTGCAGCCACGTCTCGATCCCTGAGTCAACAGATGGGGACGTTTGCAAAACAACAACCATCTGCACGAACAGTTCGACGACGTTTGCAGCATCATGGACCATCAGCTCGGAGACCATGGCTGCGGTTACCCGTGACGCTGCATCACAGGCAGGAGCGCCTGCGATGGTGTTCCCTACGACGAACCTGGGTGCACAAATGGCAAAATGTCATTTTTTTCGGATGAATCCAGGTTAACGTGATGGTATGAGGTGCCATTGGTTACACGTCTCGGTCACCTCTTGTTCGCACTGACAGCACTTTGAACAGTCGACGCTACATTTCAGATGTGTTACGACCCATGGCTCTACCCTTCATTCGATCCCTGCGAAACCCTACATTTCTGCAGGATAATGCAAGACCGCACGTTGCAGGTCCTGTACGGGCCTTTCTGGATACAGATAATGTTCGACTGCTGCCTGGCCAGCACATTCTCCAGATCTCTCACCAATTGAAAACGTCTGGTCAATGGTGGCCGAGCAACTGGCTCGTCACAGTACGCCAGTCACTACTCTTGATGAACTGTGGTATCGTATTGAAGCTGCATGGGCAGCTGTACCTGTACACGCCATCCAAGCTCTGTTTGACTCAATGTCCAGGCGTATTAAGGCCGTTATTACGGCCAGAGGTGGTTGTTCTGGGTACTGATTTCGCAGGATCTATGTATCCAAATTGTGTGAAAATGTAATCACATGTCAGTTCTAGTATAATATATTTGTCCAATGAATACCCGTTTATCATCTGCATTTGTTCTTGTTGTAGCAATTTTATCGGCCAGTAGTGTACATAATGGATGTAAGACTACAGGTTGTATACACATGGTTGACGACACTTTTTTTTCACTTTTTTTCACTAGCTGCTTATATTTTATGACCCACCGTCTAATTTCTTATGGTGGGTCGTATGTTGCCACTTAGCCGCTGTGACTGGGTCCGGGGGTTCGGAGCGACTGAAAGTAACACCACACCGGCTCCCGTCCCCACTCACACCGTTGCCGTGTCCCGCCACGTGGAGGCGGGCTCTATTTGTTTACATCCATTTGATATCTTTTTTTTGTGCAGCATTAGAAAAACTTATAACTAATACAAAATCAAGTGAGATATTAATAAACAAAACGAAATTAAGTATTTCGAAAGAAGGAAGGAAGAGAACTGAATAGAGAAGGGATAGGTATAATATTGCCCGTCACCTGGTTGTGGGCGGCGGCCCGGGTCTTGGAATGACCCTCAAGACGCTGGCCGTCGCTCACCATGCCTTTAACATCTACCATCCTAAAAACTAACTTAACTAGAAGAGATCAGGGTACGTTAAAGCTAGAAACTAAGACTAAGACTTCCATGTCCAGCCTGCTATTTACGATATACAATAGAGAGGTAACTGATTTTGTGCTTTGCTCAAAGTTGATAATGAAAGGGTACTTGTGGTAAAAGTAATCAGGTAATGACGCAAACGGTTTGTGTTGAGCCTACAGGGCTCCTAGTAGAGTACATCAGGCGCAAGCACCTCCCGGCCCCGTGACAAAACGACCTGAACGGTGGTTTTCCCAGATCTACCACAGGTATCCGTCGGGTTGGGCTCAAAAGAGAGGAACCACAATTAAGATCCTTCCATCCAGGCCGTGCGCCGCCTCTTACCAGGGGGCGTAGGTCCCTTGAAAGGTGCCTAACTTTAAGCTTCAGATCAGAAGTTGTTAGTGTAGTGGCGGTTGAGGTATAGGCTGTGTAGGTTGGTTGTACAAACAATTCACGCTGAGCCAATGAGACTTACAATGATACGTGGTGTGGCAGTTAGCACCTTCCGGCCCTGGCAGCAACACAGCCTCAACGGTGGTTTTCCCCGATCTACCATAGGTATCCGTCGGGTTGGGCTCAAAAGAGAGGGACCACAATTAAGATCCTTCCATCCAGACTGTGCGCTGCCTCTTAACGGAAGGCGTGGGTCCCTTGAAGAGGTACCTAGCTTTAAGCTCTTATTAGACATGGAGATGCTGTTAACTACTTACATATAATGTGCAATCTGCTTTTAGGACTGTGTGTGACTTGTGCACCTCTTGTCAGTTGTTCCACTCTGTTCTTTGCAGTTAACTTGGTTGACACTATGGATCATCCGCGCTGGACGCTTCAATATCTGTGTTGGTGCCCTGGTCTGTATCTGTTTCTTCTTCATCACTCGTGGTGCTAGCCATATCTGTGTCCCCCTGGGCATCGTGATGTCTGTTTGGACCGACTTGCCTTCGGTAGGGTCTGTTGCGCAAGTATTCTATTTGTTGGATCTTCGAGATTTCGTCAGTTAGTTTGTTGAGTTCAGTCCACCTTTCCGGGTCGCGTATTATGGCATGTAGTTCGTTCTGTGTGTTCAGGCGATTTATGTGTACTGTGTGTCTTATGTTCGTGCGTTGTCCGCAGAAGAAGACAGTATGTTCAGGGGAACCTTCTTCCCCGCATGTGCATCTATTAGTCTACTGCAGACTCACGCGGTACAGGTGCGTGGGATAAGGGCCATGTCCTGTGATGAAATGTACCATACCGCGGCTGGGATCGATATGTTTTAGTTTTAGTCTTTCCCGGATGTCAGGGAAGAAGTTGTATACACGGCGGCCCTTATCGCTGTTGGCCCACTCGCTCTGCCAGGTATCCACTCGCCATGCTCTGAGTTGGCGTGTTGTCTCATTCGGTACACCAGTGATCTGCCGAACCTGGTCTATTCTCCCCATCCTAAGCCAGTACACTGCTGCGCGGTACCTGATGGTGATATCTATGGGGAAGATTCCCATGACGAATCATAGTGCGTCATTTGATGTTGTGTTGAATGCCCCTGTTAGTCGAAGTAGAACACTTCTTTGGCCTCGACGTACAATGGTTCTGTTGATTGAGAGATTTAATCTGTGGGCCCACGTACTGGCAGCGAAGCATAGTACTGACTCGAAGAGAGCGCAATGGTATGTTCGTGTCACTGACGGGGGTAGTCTGAATTGTTCCGAATTTAGCCTAGCCAGTTTGTGTAGTATCTTTTCTGCTTTCAAAATGGCTCAAATGGCTCTGAGCACTATGGGACTCAACATCTTAGGTCATAAGTCCCCTAGAACTTAGAACTACTTAAACCTAACTAACCTAAGGACATCACACACACCCATGCCCGAGGCAGGATTCGAACCTGCGATCGTAGCAGTCCCGCGGTTCCGGACTGCAGCGCCAGAACCGCTAGACCACCGCGGCCGGCTTTTCTGCTTTGTTTGTGCATATTCGCATGTGTTCGTAGACGTTCAATCGTTCATCAATGTATACTCCCAGATAGCGTGTGACTGCTAGACTTTTTAAGTTTGTGTACCCGATTTTGACTGTTGGGTTCCTGCGCAGGATACCCTTTAGCAATGTATAAGTTGTTTTGTTTCCTGTTATCTTTAATTTATTATCTGTGCACCATTGGGTTATTGTCCGAAGTGTTCCATTGGCTCTTTCTTCTAGCTGGGCACGGTTGTTTGCTGAAACTACGACGAGTAGATCATCAGCATAAGCGACAACTCCATGTGTCAAGATGTGCTCCTCTAGTAACTGTAGGAGCGGTTCTATAACTATGTCCCAGAAGATGGGGTGGCAGATCGACCCTTGTGGACAGCCTTTTGTAATTCATTTAATCACTTTCTGGTTGTCCACTTGCCAAACGACCGTTCTGTCTCTGCAATAGTCCATGAAACTATTATACAGAGACTCCGGTACCTGCAGGTGTCTGAGCCTCTTGAACAAGGCCGGCCACCAGAGGTTGTCGAAGGCACCTGAGATGTCTATCGTAATTGCAAGTGTGTATTTGGAGGGTGTCTCGTGTACTATTTGGAGTGCTCTGTTAATTGCGTCGTCTATAGATTTCCCTTCCCTTCCCTTCCCTTCCTTTCCCTGTTGACGACACATGGAAGTTTGAGTCTGGCTCGGAGTCGTGCTCGGATAGCCAAAGTAGTCCGCGGACTGGGTATTGGTGTTGACCTCATCATTCGCCGGCGCGGTAGCGCAGCGTGTTCGGTCAGAGGGTTAGCTACTCTCTGAAATTTAAAAAAAAAAAAAAAACTGGGTGAACGGATCAACGGAAGAACCTGAACGGGTGTCGTAGGATGTCCGCCCCGAACAAATACAACGAACAATATAGAACAAAATGGGATAAAAAGAAAGGTAACGCGACCGCTCGCTATAAGCGGGAAATTCGCATTCGAGTGTTGTCCGGCACAAATTTTCATTGTCGTCATTCCATTATACAGCTGATGATTCTCCATATTCGCAACTGCGAATACGTTTCATGTATTTCACAACTGCTGTAGTCGCCGCAGTGGCTGTTCCTTCTGACATGCATGCATATCGGAAGGAACATTGCATCGTAATTCGGAATAACACAGGCACAGCAATATCGTGTCAGTAGGAATTGTTTCTTTTCTGTACTGAAAATAAACTCGTATTAGGATGAAATTTTAGTCAACATCTCCCACGGTCATAAGAATACGGGAGTATTGGTAGCGTACAGTTAAAACATACACGTTATAACACTTTCCGCTCCCGTCACTGTATTCTGACTGCTGTCTTCAATAAGGCGTATCACGAGCAGGCGTTTGCAGTGCTGTGGGAACGGTCACGGAGACATCTCCGTTCCCTGCTGTGCCAGAACGACGTTGGAGATGAGCAGACCCGACGTACGCACTAATTGAGTTCTGCCTTATTTTCCCGGCGCGGAAATGTAGAGCTCATTTCCTGCCCCGCTTATACGAAACTACTTAGCGCCAACGTCGTCGTCATCATCTTCTGATGGCAAATCCCCTGTCGCTGAAACCACTCTGCCTATGCTATGGCATCCTCTTCTCTTTCTGATATTTTTGATTCTTTGCTGATTCTAATAGATCTTCGATTATTCTCGTTCGTGCTCTCCCCTTGTTTATCATTCTCAAAATTTTTCCTTCCAATGTGTATGTTAAAATTTATTGTATCTCAATAAATGTCCAATAAGTTTCGTTTTCATTTTTGTGGATCGTTGCTAGGGGGATTTCCTGCTCATATGTCTCTTTCGTAACATTTCTACTGATCTTTCCGCCCATCTGGTCCTCGTTAGCTTTATCTAAATCCATATTTTCATCGATCTAATAGGTTTCTGTCTGTTTTCAATAGTTTCAGGAAATACATGACACTTGGCTACATTAGAATAGTTTAGTGATTTGCTGCCGGTTGCGGCCACTCACCATCAATTGGCACAAAAAATTGGCTACTGCAAGTAACATGTCAATCATGATAAACCATACAATCGTATGAACTGTCAGCTTTATGAGCAATATTATACAAGACCAACACTTTTCATACATCAACAACCTTCTTCATGCACACACAAGAGTTTCCTGTTGTGTGTGCATGAAGAAGGTTGTTGATGTATGAAAAGTGTTGGTCTTGTATGTAGTTGCTCATGAAACTGACAGTTAATCCGATTGTACGTTTCAGCGTGATCGACATGTGACTTGCAGTAGCCAGTTTTTCCGTGCCAGACGATGGTCAGTGACCGTCCCCGGTAGCAAATTAACAAATTGATCTAATGCAGCCAAGTGTCATGAATTTCCTGTAACACGTATACGCTGCTAATAGTTGCCTGAAAAAACGCTTGTTTTCAGCAGTGTCCAATTTTCGTGTTTATACAGGGTGTTACAAAAAGGTACGTCCAAACTTTCAGGAAACATTCCTCACACACAAATAAAGAAAAGATGTTATGTGGACATGTGTCCGGAAACGCTTAATTTCCATTTTAGTTTCGTCAGTATGTACTGTACTTCCTCGATTCACCGCCAGTTGGCCCAATTGAAGGAAGGTAATGTTGACTTCGGTGCTTGTGTTGACATGCGACTCATTGCTCTACAGTACTAGTACCAAGCACATCAGTACATAGCATCAACAGGTTAGTGTTCATCACGAACGTGGTTTTGCAGTCAGTGCAATGTTTACAAATGCGGAGTTAGCAGATGCCCATTTGATGTATGGATTAGCACGGGGCAATAGCCGTGGCGCGGTACGTTTGTATCGAGACAGATTTCCAGAACGAAGGTGTCCCGACAGGAAGACGTTCGAAGCAATTGATCGGCGTCTTACGCAGCACGCAACATTCCAGCCTATGACTCGCTAGTGGGGAAGACCTAGAACGACGAGGACATCTGCAATGGACGAGGCAATTCTTCGTGCAGTTGACGATAACCCTAATGTCAGCGTCAGAGAAGTTGCTGCAGTACAAGGTAACGTTGACCACGTCACTGTATGGAGAGTGCTACGGAGAACCAGTTGTTTCCGTACCATGTACAATTGGACAGCGTGTGCAGGCACTGTCAGCAGCTGATAGGCCTCCACGGGTACACATCTGCGAATGGTTCATCCAACAATGTGTCAATCCTCATTTCAGTGCAAATGTTCTCTTTACGGATGAGGCTTCATTCCAACGTGGTCTAATTGTAAATTTTCACAGTCAACATGTGTGGGCTGACGAGAATCCGCACGCAGTTGTGCAATCACGTCATCAACACAGATTTTCTATGAACGTTTGGGCAGACATTGTTGGTGATGTCTTGATTGGGCCCCATGTTCTTCCACCTACGCTCAATGGAGCACGTTATCATGATTTCATGCGGGATACTCTACCTGTGCTGCTAGAACATGTGCCTTTACATGTACGACACAACATGTGGTTCATGCGCGATGGAGCTCCTGCACATTTCAGCCGATGTGTTCGTACGCTTCTGAACAATAGATTCGGTGACCGATGGATTGGTAGAGGCGGACCAATTCCATGGCCTCCACGCTCTCCTGACCTCAACCCTCTTGACTTTCATTTATGGGGGCATTTGAAAGCTCTTGTCTACGCAACCCCTGTACCAAATGTTGAGACTCTTCGTGCTCGTATTGTGGACGGCTGTGATACAATACGCTATTCTCCATGGCTGCATCAGCGCATCAGGGATTCCATGCGACGGAGGGTGGATGCATGCATCCTCGCTAACGGAGGACATTTTGAACATTTCCTTAACAAAGTGTTTGAAGTCACGCTGGTACGTTCTGTTGCTGTGTGTTTCCATTCCATGATTAATGTGATTTGAAGAGAAGTAATAAAATGAGCTCTAACATGAAAAGTAAGCGTTTCCCGACACATGTCCACATAACATATTTTCTTTCTTTGTGTGTGAGGAATGTTTCCTGAAAGTTTGGCCATACCTTTTTGCAACACCCTGCATAGGACAACTCTCCAGTTGGAAGCCGTGACAAATTGTTTGTTGTCTTTTCACTTGGATTTGTCTTCTTTCGCCGGCCGGGTGGCCGAGCGGTTCTAGGCACTACAGTCTTGAACTGTGTGACAGCTACGGTCGCAGGTTCCAATCCTGCCTCGTGCATGGATGTGTGTGATGTCCTTAGGTTAGTTAGGTTTAAGTAGTTCTAAGTTCTAGGGGACTGATGACCTCAGAAGTTAAGTCCCATAGTGCTCAGAACCATTTGAACCATTTTTTGTCTTCTTTCACCGTTTCAATTATTTTTATGATTTTTTATTACCATGCTGCATCTCCTATCACCTGTAATCAGATGACGAAATAACAAAATTTATTAACTTTTTCGTTTTATTTCATTGAAGATGGATGTCAGTTGCTCGCTGAAAATTTAGAAAGTATGTTTTGCATTTATGTTCTTTACGTCCAGCAGTCATATATCATTTGAGCGAGCAAATGGACAGGATGTGAATGACGTAGAATGCATTATTCAGTTGGTACAACGTATTCCTACAACAAGTACACACACAATTTATACAGCCACCGGTGTTTCCGCATCAATACTGTTTACAGATAAAGTTTCTTTCAATCGTGACGGTATTAACAATACTCGTAAGCCCCATCGGTGGTCAGATGAAAATCCACAGGCTTTTGTGGAGCCACATTTACCAGAATGTTTCTCTGTAAATGTGTGGTGTGGTATGACTGTTGACTGAACGTGTTATATTACCGCATCGCCTTATAGGGCACGTTTATCTAAGACCTTCTTGAAAACGAGTTTCCAGTTTAACTGCAAGGGTTCGTTTGGGCACAAGGATCAGTATGTTCTTCCAGCATGACGAAACCACTCCACATTGTATCTCTGTTGGTCCATAGTGGACACTGAAACTCCACACAGCAGCCGTCATGTGACACATCATACGACCCTAACATTCCCTGGAAGATGGATCGGCAAAAGTGGTCACATTTCTTGGCAACGAAGATCAGCGGACCTTACCCCTGTCGATTTCTGCATATTGGGATTGTGATATTCCTTTTTCTAAATCGATTGGACAACCGATCGCTCCATAGGTGGAACAACGCAACGTAGTAAAGCATTTGTGTAAAAGTAATCCGCGACTCTTCAAAGGTGAGTTAATCTCCGGTGAAACATATGGTTCTAACTTCTTTAGCGAGGGATCTTGTCTCAGTCACTCTCTGTTGTTTTAGCTTCCAATGCAGACGCACGCCTTGATGATAAGTGCGGCACTTTTAATTTATCCATAATTTTTGACAATATATTAGCTAAGCCATCAAATTTTCTTATTTAAATGAGCCATTGAACTTACCTTTGCCAAACGCGTATTTATCTGTTTCAATGTCAGTTTCAGAGGAGGCAACGTGGAACTCTTGATAAAGTGATGCAACTGTAGCAGCCTTTGCATAATCATTCATAGAACCTTCCTTCATTATCTTTCCATGATCTACGAACTCCGATTACACTTTGTTGTATGCATTTTCTTCTGACCTTCATTACCGATACTCGGGCTAGCATCACCCTATAAATGACTGACCAAGAAAACCAGCTACGCCGATTTTTAAACACAGTCTTTTATTAATTTCATTTTCCTTACCAAAACGTCTCATCTTCCTTATAATTTTGCTGCTCCCATCAATTCAATTTGTAAACATTTCTTTTGATGATTAACTCTGACCCGGTGCAGAAATATTATAGGAGTTTGAAAGGCAAAGTGTAGAAAGAAAAAGAAGAAACAAAAGATAAGAAATGATCGTTCGAATCATGAATAGCGCTGCACCATAAAAGAACCCCAAGACGACCTCAGAAAAGCTACAAGCGGTGTTATCGAAAGAATTCGAATGTGTACTGAAGTCGGAGATGGAATTTATGAAAATCAGCTTTGAACTTAATCATTTTCCTTTGCTTGACATCTTGTGTCATTATGTGTATAGATCACGTTCTAACAGCCGTATCTCTGAAACCAGTAGATATTTGTCACATGTTGTATGGAATAGTTTATTCGCATTAGCCTATACTGCCACTGCCCAAAATATTTAGTATTTCTCCTGAAATGCTGTGCATATCACGTAAGGAGCGGTGAGTTTGTTAGCATGAATACTGACGATAGAGTGAGAGCTAGTCTGTTTCGTTAGTGCGGGTAGGGTGCAGTGTGCTAAGTGAGGGCTACGACCTCGTCATGCGCTCCAGCGGCCAGTACGGGGGGGGAGTGCACGCGCTAACTTCCTTGCGTGTTCTAGCGCTGAGGGCAGTAGCTCACATAATCTAACACTCGCCCTAACTTGCATTTCCGTACTGCCCGCCGTCCAACCCACGCTTAAGTGTCTTTAGACAACACACAGTTGTACACTTTGTGGTGTCACCGCCAGACACCACACTTGCTAGGTGGTAGCCTTTAAATCGGCCGCCGTCCGTTAGTATACGTCGGACCCGCGTGTCGCCACTATCAGTGATTACAGACCGAGCGCCGCCACACGGCAGGTCTAGAGACTTCCTAGCACTCGCCCCAGTTGTACAACCGACTTTGCTAGCGATGGTTCACTGACAAAATACGCTCTCATTTGCCGAGACGATAGTTAGCATAGCCTTCAGCTACGTCATTTGCTACGACCTAGCAAAGCGCCAGTACTAGTTACTATTTATACTGGAGTCATGTACAGTCAAGAGCGACGCTCATCATTAATGGATTAAAGTTAAGTATTCCACCAGCTACGTCCGTTTTTCTAAAGTCTAATTTCCTTGTCCTGTTCCAGACCTCACGCCAGCCTGCGTGAGCTAAAACGCGTGCCTTTCGGCTTCCTCTAGTATCCGGTGTTGGCTCTCCTGCCACCCACAACACACTTTAATTTTCCTTTAATACACGGTCCAGTCACGTTAATGTAATCGCATATGTTCGACGTCAACGTGGCATAACCACCCACAGACGGAAGGTGGCAGCACTAGCAGTGGAGGGTATATAAAACATATCGGGAGGACGCGGAAAACAGTGCATCCGCTGTCGCAATGTGGAAACGGAGAGATTTATACACTGAAGAGGCAAAGAAACTGGCACACCTGCCTAATATCGTGTAGGGCCCCCGCGAGCACGCAGAAGTGCCGCAACACGACGTGGCATGGACTCGACGAATGTCTGAAGTAGTGCTGGAGGAAACTGGCACCGTGAATCCTGCAGGGCTGTCCATAAATCCAGAAGAGTACGAGGGGATGCAGATCTCTCTTGAACAGCGCGTTGCAAGGCATCCCAGATATGCTCAATAATGTTCATTCCTGGGGATTTTGGTGGCCAGCGGAAAAGTTTAAACTCAGACGAGTGGGGTGTCGTATTGGCCTGCTGGAATTGCCCAAGTCCGTCGGAATACACAATGTACATGAATCGATGCAGGTGATCAGACAGGATGCTTAAGTACGTGTCACCTGTCACAGTCGTATCTAGACGTATCAGGGGTTCCATATCACTCCAAATGCACACGCCCCACACCATTACAGAGCTTCCACAAGCTTGAACAGTCCGCTACTGACATGCATGGTCCATGGATTCATGAGGTTGTCTCCATACCTGTACACGTCCATCCGCTCGAAGCAATTTGAAACGAGACTCGTCCGACCAGACAACATGTTTCCAGTCATCAACAGTCCAATGTCGGCGTTGACGGGCCCAGGCGAGACGTAAAACTTTGTGACGAGTGGGTCTCCGGCTCCGAAAGCCCATATCGATGATGATACGTTGAATGGTTCACACGCTGACGCTTGTTAATAGCCCAGCATTGAAACCTACAGCAATCTGCGGAAGAGTCGCACTTCTGTCACGTTGAACGATTCTCTCAGTCGTTGTTGATCCCATTCTGGCAGGATCTTTTTCCGGCCGTGGCGATGAAGCCATGGGTATAATAAGTTTTATTTTATCTTGTTAAAATTTTTCGTCGTTAGAGACTTGTCATTTTACTTTAAGATTGGTCTCTAGTATTTTCCATAATTAATCACAGGTCTGAAGATGGTTATATAAATATAACCGAAACCGGTCACCTATGTTATTGAGACATAAGTGTTGAGATCAAGACTGAACTTTTGTTAAAATATAGCTGAATGATTGTTTGGCTTGGCTCTGAGCACTATGGGACTGAACATCTGAGGTCATCAGTCCCCTAGAACTTAGAACTACTTAAACCTAACTAACCTAAGAACATCACACACATCCATGCCCGAGGCAGGATTCGAACCTGCGACCGTAGCGGTTGCGCGGTTCCAGATTGAAGCGCCTAGAACCGCTCGGCCACACCGGCCGGCCAATGTTTGTTTGTTTGTTTGCAGGTCCATGTCCACAGCTCTGGTACAGACAGAAATCCTGATGTCACAGTACCGTAACACGCCGATATGGGGGCTTGAAGTGGGACGGTCCATTTACAAAATGGACATGAGCTGCGCCATATTGTTGAGGCCCCTCCAGTGGTGGGCTACAGTACTGTGAGGCGAGTATTTCTATATATACCGGAGCTGTGGACTTGAGCAAACAAACAAACAAAAAATTACGTAGCTATTTTTTCAAGGTGATGATTAAAAATTTATGAACAACCCTTGTCCCCTCTCATTACGTCTTCCCAATACGAGATTCTCATTAGTTTATGAGTGGGCCACCGAGAGAGGTGACGCAATCGGTACGACGCCAGAGCCGAATTCTTTAGGACAAGGTTTCAATTGCCCGTCTGGTCATTATGTTGTAAATCCTCCAAATAGAGCGAATGTAAACGTAGCGGAAGCTCAGAAAACTGATGATCAAAAAAGTTACAAGTCGAGATCTCGGACATCTAGAGACAACCAAAGAGCGACTGGGCTTAGCTCAGGCAGGTGGTTCCCGCGCTGTGTAGTGTTGTCGTGCAATGACCGTAAAGAACTGTCTGGCAGCGGCGGGAAGAACGAGTCCGATTTTCACGGCTGATCGGGTGAGGATGGTGCAGAGCCCTGTGAGAGTGGCTGGAGCCTGCGGAGGTCGCAGTCAGGAAGTGTGAGTCACGCGAACAAAGGTCAGTGGACAGGCAGTCAGCCTCCAGGCGGCGGCGCTCTGCCTTGGCTTGACCTCCACACGATGCGCCGCTGCCGCTGCTGCCTACCTCGACGTCGCCTTCGCTGCGTGCAAATTCTTCCTGTTGCCACCGCCACTGCCGCGGTGCTTACACGCTTCGTATCACCCTCATCTCGACCACCCCCGGAAAACTCTACAAATGTGAGATGTAAGCCGCCGCGCGAGTATACAGCCCTGACGAACAGCCCTCGGGCTTATCAACGAGAAACTGCGCTACTTCGCACCGCGTTAATGAATTTCACATTCGTATTCTGGCGACATCGCAATTACTCGGTCCAAAAGCAGGTAATTTGAAAGAATCCTTGCGTATCGAATTCACGTATGCACTACGAGCGATATACAGAGTGTTTCCGTTAGAGCGAGCAAAAATTTAACAAGACATAGAGAATGCTCCACTGAATACACTACTGGCCATTAAAATTGCTACACCACGAAGATGACGTGCGACAGATGCGAAATTTAACCGACAGGAAGAAGATGCTGTGATATGCAAATGATTAGTTTTTCAGAGCATTCACACAAGATTGGCGCCGGTGGCGACACCTACAACGTGCTGACATGAGGAAAGTTTCCAACCGATTTCTCATACATAAGCAGCATTTGAGCGGCGTTGCCTGGTGAAACGTTGTTGTGATGCCTCGTGTAAGGAGGAGAAATGCGTACCATCACGTTTCCGACTTTGATAAAGGTCGGATTGTAGCCTATTGCGATTGCGGTCTATCGTATCCCGACATTGCTGCTCGCGTTGGTCGAGATCCAATGACTGTTAGCAGAATATGGAATTGGTGGGTTGAGGAGGGTAATACGGAACGCCATGCTGGATCCCAACGGCCTCGTATCAAATGGTTCAAATGGCTCTGAGCACTATGGGACTTAACATCTATGGTCATCAGTCCCCTAGAACTTAGAACTACTTAAACCGAACTAACCTAAGGACAGCACACAACACCCAGTCATCACGAGGCAGAGAAAATCTCTGACCCCCACCCCCCCCCCCCCCCCCCCCCCGGCCTCGTATCACTAGCAGTCGAAATGACAGGCATCTTATCCGCATGGCTCTAACGGATCGTGCAGCCACCTCTCGATCCCTGATCCCTGAGTCAACAGATGAGGACGTTTGCAAGACAACAACCATCTGCACGAACAATTCTACGACGTTTGCAGCAGCATGGACTATCAGCTCGGAGACCATGGCTGCGGTTACCCGTGACGCTGCATCACAGACAGGAGCGCCTGCGATGGTGTACTCAACGACGAACCTGGGTGCACGAATGGCAAAACGTCATTTTTTCGGATGAATTCAGCTTCTGTTTACAGCATCATGATGATCGCATCCGTGTTTGGCGACATCGCGGTGAAAGCACATTGGAAGCGTGTATTCCTGATCCCCATACTGGCGTATCACCCGGCGTGATAGTATGGGGTGCCATTGGTTACACGTCTCGGTCACCTCTTATTCGCACTGACGGCGCTTTGAACAGTGGACGTTACATTTCAGATGTGTTACGACCCGTGGCTCTACCCTTCATTCGATCCCTGCGAAACCATACGTTTCAGCAGGATAATGCACGACCGCATGTTGCAGGTCCTGTAGGACCTTTCTGGATACAGAAAATGTTCGACTGCTGCCCTGGCCAGCACATTCTCCAGATGTCTCACCATTTGAAAACGTCTGGTCAGTGATTGCCGAGCAACTGGCTCGTCACAATACGCCAGCCACTACTCTTGATGAACTGTGTTATCGTGTTGAAGATGCATGGGCAGCTGTACCTGTACACGCCGTCCAACCTCTGTTTGATTCAATGCCCAGGCGTATCAAGGCCGTTATTGCGGCCAGAGGTGGTTGTTCTGGGTGCTGATTTCTCAAGTTCTGCTCACCCAAATTGCGTGAAAATGTAATCACATGTCCGTTCTAATATAATATATTTGTCCAATGAATACCCGTTTATCATCTGCATTTCTTCTTGGTGTAGCAATTTTAATTGCCAGTAGTGTAATTTGAGGCAGCGAACCTGGGGTCGGAGAAGCTGACTTAAGGAGATATAGAAGTGAATTTGTCTACGGCTTTGTCTAGCATTACTGTTTTCCTGCTTATTTTCAACTAACTCGCGTACAAGTTTACAAGTACTGTGCAGTTTATTAACATGCACATTCTTTATTTCCTGCAAGAAAATAAGGAGGACGAACCTGATACTAGGAAGTCATGATGCAGGTTTTGTTTACTAGAAGTTCGTGCAAAGAGTTCTATCTGAGTTGTAGGCTCTTCGTGCGAGGATATGGATACAACATGACGGTGCACCGCCTCACTTTAGTGTGGATGTCCGCAACCATCTCAATGCTGTATTTCCCGGTCGCTGGACTGGAAGAGGAGGTCCTATACCATGGCCTGCGTGGTCACCTGACCTAAGTCCCCTTAATTACACTCCTGGAAATTGAAATAAGAACACCGTGAATTCATTGTCCCAGGAAGGGGAAACTTTATTGACACATTCCTGGGGTCAGATACATCACATGATCACACTGACAGAACCACAGGCACATAGACACAGGCAACAGAGCATGCACAATGGCGGCACTAGTACAGTGTATATCCACCTTTCGCAGCAATGCAGGCTGCTATTCTCCCATGGAGACGATCGTAGAGATGCTGGATGTAGTGCTGTGGAACGGCTTGCCATGCCATTTCCACCTGGCGCCTCAGTTGGACCAGCGTTCGTGCTGGACGTGCAGACCGCGTGAGACGACGCTTCATCCAGTCCCAAACATGCTCAATGGGGGACAGATCCGGAGATCTTGCTGGCCAGGGTAGTTGACTTACACCTTCTAGAGCACGTTGGGTGGCACGGGATACATGCGGACGTGCATTGTCCTGTTGGAACAGCAACTTCCCTTGCCGGTCTAGGAATGGTAGAACGATGGGTTCGATGACGGTTTGGATGTACCGCGCACTATTCAGTGTCCCCTTGACGATCACCAGTGGTGTACGGCCAGTGTAGGAGATCGCTCCCCACACCATGATGCCGGGTGTTGGCCCTGTGTGCCTCGGTCGTATGCAGTCCTGATTGTGGCGCTCACCTGCACGGCGCCAAACACGCATACGACCATCATTGGCACCAAGGCAGAAGCGACTCTCATCGCTGAAGACGACACGTCTCCATTCGTCCCTCCATTCACGCCTGTCGCGACACCACTGGAGGCGGGCTGCACGATGTTGGGGCGTGAGCGGAAGACGGCCTAACGGTGTGCGGGACCGTAGCCCAGCTTCATGGAGACGGTTGCGAATGGTCCTCGCCGATACCCCAGGAGCAACAGTGTCCCTAATTTGCTGGGAAGTGGCGGTGCGGTCCCCTACAGCACTGCGTAGGATCCTACGGTCTTGGCGTGCATCCGTGCGTCGCTGCGGTCCGGTCCCAGGTCGACGGGCACGTGCACCTTCCGCCGACCACTGGCGACAACATCGATGTACTGTGGAGACCTCACGCCCCACGTGTTGAGCAATTCGGCGGTACGTCTACCCGGCCTCCCGCATGCCCACTATACGCCCTCGCTCAGAGTCCGTCAACTGCACATACGGTTCACGTCCACGCTGTCGCGGCATGCTACCAGTGTTAAAGACTGCGATGGAGCTCCGTATGCCACGGCAAACTGGCTGACACTGACGGCGGCGGTGCACAAATGCTGCGCAGCTAGCGCCATTCGACGGCCAACACCGAGGTTCCTGGTGTGTCCGCTGTGCCGTGCGTGTGATCATTGCTTGTACAGCCCTCTCGCAGTGTCCGGAGCAAGTATGGTGGGTCTGACACACCGGTGTCAATGTGTTCTTTTTTCCATTTCCAGGAGTGTATTTCCTATGGGGCTATCTAAAGTCACTTGTGTAAGAGACCCTAGTGTTCTCGGAGATAGAATAAGTTGCCAGAATTGTAGCTACCTGTGATTTGATTCGAAGCGCACCAGGGATGTTTGTCAGGTTGCGTCAGGACCTTGTTCGCCGATGTCATGCTTGCATTAACGTTGATGGCAGTCAGTTTCATCATATTTTGTAAGATGTAGTACAAATGGTACGTTCATTCTGTCATTGTTTATATTTTCAGTTAGCTGTAACTAATGTAAATAAAAAGTACACAGTAATGTGATTTTATTCCTATTATCTCCTTAAGCTGGCTTCATCGACCCCAGGTTCCGTACCTCAAATTGTTCAGTGGAGCATCCTCTATGTCCTGTTAAATTTTTACACGCTCTTACGGAAACGCCCTGTATACTGAATGGCTCACTGTCGATGCAACGAATCTGGATGTTGTTTCCTGCGTTGCCAAGGGAATATCACATAACGGTGAAAATAGTAATGCCTAACAAAAGTACACTTTCGCGGCGGAAATTAATTCCTTGAATATGTACACTAGAAAAGTGCTTAGATTTTTGTTGGGAGTACGGCTTGTTGCCAAATGCAGGGCAAAACAATTACACCGTACAAGGAAATCTGTGGTGTCGAGTTCCCGTTCGAGCTGTATTGCATAAAATGTAAGAAAAGAACGTCAATAGGGAAGAATACTTGGTGTGACAGATCAAAATTGAGTATTGCAAAGAATATTATTATCGTCTCCTGTTGTGAGAGAAGTTATATATTACAAGCCAATGCTTCTGAAAGTGGGGTGTCTATCAAGACTATTTGTGACTATTGCGGATTCTAGCGCGAAGTGTGTTATCTCATTGTCACAAACAAGAGCTCACAACAAAACAGTAGAAATTGAAGAGTCGCACCTCGTGACTCGTAAGTACGGCGAAGTACGTCATCTGAAAAATGAAATCGAACACATTTGGGTATTTTGTGGCATAGAGAGTGAATCGGAGAAGTCCTTTAACCTTTGCGTGTAACCTCTGGGTAAGACAACTTTAGTATGCCCGATAAGATATCTTATTTCACATGGGACGAGAGTCATAACAGTAAGGTGGACGTCGTATCGCAATTTGCGAAAGGTAGGTATCGACCCACTCCGTAGAGTTCGTTTCATCCGAAGATCCATGTGTCCACACACAAAACATTGAGCGTTTATGGAAATCCTTTAAGTCCTCTATTAAGAGAGAAGGTCGTCCGAGGGAGAGAGGCGGAGTGTGTATATTCTAGTACTTATATTTCCGTAATTTCCGCCTGTCAGGGAAATATCTTCCATCCGAAACTCTCCCCCTATTTCTCAAAGATATTGTCCGAGTTGATCCTGGCTATGGAAAACAATGCTACCGGCTACCTATACTACACGTGACGTTGTTCACGGTAAGGATGTCGCTAACGAGTGAAGTAAGTAAAATTACTCATTTTCTTTAGTACATCGCTGTAACTTGAACGAGTAATATTATGCTTCCGTTGATTATTTCCTTGCCGGCCGGGGTGGCCGAGCGGTTCTAGGCGCTACAGTCTGGAACCGCGCGACCACTACGGTCGCAGGTTCGAATCCTGCCTCGGGAATGGATGTGTGTCATGTTCTTAGGTTAATTAGGTTTAAGTAGTTCTAAGTTCTAGGGGACTGATGACCTCAGAAGTTAAGTCCCATAGTGCTCAGAGCCATTTGAACCATTTGATTATTTCCTTCAGTACACAATGCGTTCGTCTTTTGTCGTCTGTTGGCAACAATTCGACAGAGAGGCATTCGATATATGTCGCTCGTAGTACACTCGCTACTTTGATACCAGAGACTTCTTCCAAATTACCGAAAATCTAAAAGATTTCTGTGTGTTCCATATGCCGATTAAAACCTATATTCGTCAATACCTTTACTACCAGTTGTAAAGGACTGATTAATCGTACAGTTCAGTTTATCAACACAGATACACGAGACTTCAGACATCTACTGATGATGCCAGTGAGTTGTACCATTATTGATCACGTCCTTAGCATAATATACACCTTCTGATCGAAATTATCTAACGTCAGTTAGCGGACATTAATATGGGAGGTGTCACCTTTGTGGCTGCTCGTACTCTGCAGGGAACATTTCCAATGAGGTGTCTGAATGACAGCCAGTTCTTCATCACAACCAGACCAGGTACTGATGTTGGACACTGGGATCGCCGGCCGGTGTAGCCGAGCGGTTCTAGGCGCTTCAGTCTGGAACCGCGCGACCGCTACGGTCCAGGTTCGAATCCTGCATCGGGCATGGATGTGTGTGATGTCCTTAGGTTAGTTAAGTTTAAGTAGTTCTAAGTTCTAGGGGACTGATGACCTCAGAAGTTAAGTCCCATAGTGCTCAGAGCCATTTTTTTGACACTGGGATCCGGAGCGAAGCTGACGTTCTGACTCATCCCAAACGTGTTCCATTGGGTTCAGGTCGGCACTCAGACTAGTCCGTATCAGGAATGTTACTGTCCACAAACCATTATCTCACAGATAACAGGCTGCATGGCCATGCTGATACAATTAATCATCGTCCCAGTAGTGAAGGCTGTAAAATGAGTTCATATCCTACCACATCACACGGTGGCAGGTATCATCCTCCAGGCATTCGCCAAACCTAAACCGTTGCACCGAATTGCCACAGGATATAGCGCGATTCATCTCTCCAAATCATCGTTTCCAGTCAGCCACTGTCCACTGTCCAGCGACGTCTCTCTTTACACAGCCTCAAGCGTCGCTTAGAATTGACAACAGAAGTGAGTGGCTTGTGACGAGCTTCTCGACCATTGCAACGCATTCGTTTGAACTCCCTATGCACAGCCATTGTGATAACTGTACTGCTGCTTTCGCTGATTTCATACGACTTTTGCAACCACCCTCCGCTATGCTCGACGGTCCTCTCCGTCAGTTCCTGAGGCCAGGCTGGGCTTAGTTTGGCGGTGGTTCTTCTTTCACGTTTCCACTTCTCAGTCGCATCACCAACAGTCGACGTGGGCAGCTTTAGAAGGCTGTAAACGTCTCTGATGTATTCGTTACATCCAATAACTAGTCCACATTCGAAGAGACTAAGCTCTCGTGAGCGACTCATTCTGCTGTTAGGCCTACTGCTTGTCTGCTGACAACACAACAGCCCATGCCTCATTTTATACCGTTGGATCCACTTCACGTGACAACTAGTTGTCAATTTTGCACTACATAGGTGTGTTCGCATAATGTATGCACCTCAGAAAGTGACCTTTTGCGAAATAACTGGATGCTTTGAATGACTTTTGATTAGAGCCCCACTGTCTTACGTATTTAAAATTTCTTAAATTTCTCAAAATAACTGCAGACGGAATTTATGATAGTATGTCATTCCATCACATAAACAAAGGATGGGGAAATTAGCGAAGGTATTAAAGAGTGAGGTAACGGAGGAGGAGGGGGAGCGGAGGAGGGGAGGGGGGGTGGGGACAGAGGCTTGTCTTTAGTAGTATTGAAGAGAGTACAGTCATTAATCTGTGAAAATGAAGGAATAAATCGACCGTATTTGCATGATTCACAACCACACCATTTGATCACTATGAGACTTTGATGCAGGTGCCACGTGAGATAAAAGCCTCTAAATTCACACAAGAAGAATAATAAACGAGAAGTCGTGGATAAGTGGGTTCGTGTTAGGGTAAGGCTATGTGTAAAATTTTCCATATCAAAAGAAGTGAAACAAAAGGAGCGGAAAAGACTAAAAGTTGAGAGAAGAGAAGGTGGTAGGAACATTCCTCTGCATTGTGCCAGCGGCTAGTGTGGAGAAGTGCACGTCACCACCGCACGCACATCAGGGCGCTCAAGGCACGTGTGTTTCCGTGTGAACCATAATATAAGGGCCTGTCAAAAAGTTTCCTTCTGAAAGCGTTGCCGCAGCGTATATGCAAACGAACGCGACTCCGATGCGGGTATATAAGCAACGACTTGTAAACAAGAGGTTGGTGTGGCTTTCGAACGGAAACTTTTTGATCGGCCCCTATAATAATATAATAAAAAAACCAGTATCTGTGACTCTGGGGGATCCTTCTTATATTGTTAGTTTGCAACTGTGGACAACAAAAAAATGTTAAAGTAGACGTGCTTCTACGTTAAAGAGGTGACAGTGTGAATTCTTCTGAAGAGAAAGCACAAATGTGCTCATTCTGAGCGTTTTCCGAGTAGAATTATTTGATAACAAGACATGGTGAATTAAAAGATAGTAACTTACGCTGTTTTAGTGTCAACTCCCGATTCACAACTAATGTTTAAAAATTTCAGTCGCAACTTCAGTGCATATTATTATCCGTTTAGACAGATTATGTGTTGATAATCGGAGATAGTATCTAGATTATTCTTTAACATACACACGACGAATTTAAACAATATCTAGCGAGCAGTATCTTCCGCAGACCATAATACTCTTCACAGGTACAAGCTTTCCTTGCTTCATAGCTTCCCATCGACTCCTTTATGGATACGGTGGCTTTAAATTCCCACTATTCGCTTTGAGGGCTTGTAGTGGGACCGAGCAGGTGCCATTCCGAACAGGAACCCGTATGTAAGAGGTACCGTTTCTGAGCTGCAGAACAAACATAAAAAATAATGTATTCCATTCTCCCGCGTCTGCTGGGTGAAAGTGTACGAGTAATTTACTGTGACCCTAGTAATCAATTAACTAATGCCAAGTGATTACGAAACGTGTCACGTAGCACAGTTGGTGTGTCCTCTTCTACTCATGGTCTACATCCTGTTCCGCTACACGGGTTGACGTTGTTTCCCTGCCCATTGGGCAATACGGGGAAGCCCTGTCCAGTATTCTTGTACACGTCGTTATTTAAATTCTGTACCACTGACGAAATGACTGGTGCCTGCAATATTTATCTTCGAACTGTGACTGTGTCTTGTAACGTTGTGCAACATCTACAGAAGCTTGAAATTTGCTTGCGATTGGTTTTGTCTATAGCAAAAACAGCGCTGCATATGTAATGAAAGAAGTCTGATTAAACCCTTTTTGATGAGAACGGTGAAGTAGTGCATGCCATACCTTTCCAGGCTGCATCCCTTCGGCAAGTGTTTCGAAACTTGCCCCTGAATTGTGAAAGTACATTCTCGGAACCGCAAGAATTTCCGCTTCGGAGGCTACTGCATAAGTTTACGAGAGTCGTAGTACTTACCGCCGCCCCCCCCCCCACCTGTTCATAAGACCACTCTTTCAGACTCTGATTGCTAAGCGATAGCCACTCTACTGCTCATAATTGTTCTTAGTCTTTGTCTATGTCATTTGGACGTAGAATTCACGTTTTTATTGAGCTCTCGCTTTCAAGGATAAGCGCTGAAACTGATCGAGTTATTTAATTTCCTGTTAATGAATAGAAAGTTATATAGGTAATGCAACATATCGTATATTACACGTAGAATGATATATAAAAGAACTTAACCTATCGCGTGAAATTTCGAAATGAACTTCAACATAAGGCTTTTTTAATAAAAAAGAGATAAACTATAATACATAGGCAAGAAAAAGAGTGAATGGAAGACAAAGATAGAAGTAATTACTATCTATTTATTAAGCTTAGGCGCATTAAAATGTCTCACACAAATTTCTTCATAAAACAGTTACGCAATGTTTTAAGAGCACAGTTATGTGTGTTACAGTTTTCAGATTCTTAGCTTACGGTAAACTGAAGACAGTAACAGAAAAATTAGCGGAAACGTACCTGTGGCCACTTTGCAAAAATCTGAATAGAAAACTCAACCGTTGTGTCCTGCCGGGAGACACTGACTATTTTTTTAGACTTGTTTGCTTTAGAAGGCGAAAATATTTCATCTCAAAAGACATTATAAATTTGTTACTTTATTGTACAGTTACACGAAAAGGAGACACGAACGTTTGACAAATACTACCGGCGCAGTTAATGCTTTTCATCCTTGCAAATGTACATCGCTTGACTGTCATACGGCAAATAATTCGCTTTTATGACTATCATTTAATATGAAACTTCTGGAAATACAGCGGAAATAAGAACTATCCTACAAGCATATGACGCTGCAGGACAATGTCATTGATGATGCAGCAATCATATTTACTAAATAAGAGGATTGGTTGGTTGGTTTGTTCTTTTAGGGTGTCTCGGTGGCATAGGCAGTGCACTCCAAGTAGAAGGAGTAGAAACACCAGAGCAGAGCGTGCTGTCGACTTCGTAGTCGTTATGGACATACCTGCCCAGATGGTCAGTGACAGAACAAATAATCAACCGCGTCTTTCTTCAATGAATGATTCAATCTCTTTCCCAAAATGCTATTCTATTTTCTACACCAAGAGTTCAGTTTTTGCAAGTAGATAATCTTTAGATCTACATCTACAGCTAAATCTACATGGATATTTTGCAAATCACACTCAAGTGCCTGGCAGAGGGTTCATCGAACCACCTTCCCGAGCGGTCTAAGGCGCTGCAGTCATGGACTGTGCGGCTGGTCCCGGCGGAGGTTCGAGTTCTCCTTCGGGCATGGGTGTGTGTGTTTGTCCTTAGAATAATTTAGGTTAAGTAGTGTATAAGCTTAGGGACTGATGACCTTAGCAGTTAAGTCCCATAAGATTTCACACACATTTGAACATTTTGTTTTTGAACCACCTTCACAACAATTCTCTATTATTTCACTCTCGAACAGTGCGCTGGAAAAAAAAACGGATACCTGTATCTTTCCGTGCGACCTCTCATTTCACTTATTTTATTATCATGACAGTTTCTCCCTATGTAGATCGGCGTCAACAAAATACTTCTGCATTCGGAGGGGAAAGTTGGTGATTTAAATTTCGTGAGAAGATCCCGCCGCAACGACAAACGCCTTTGTTTCAATGGTGTCCACCCCAAATCCTGTATCGTATCCATGACACTCTCTCCCACATTTCTCGATAATACAAAACGTGCTGCTCTTCTTTGAATTTTCTCAATGTACTCCGTTATTCCTATCTGGTAAGGATCCCACACCGTGCAGGAGTACTCCAAAAAAGGACGAACAAGCGTAGTGCAGGCAGTCGCCTCAGTAGGTATGTTGCAACTTCTTACTGTTCTGTCAATAAAACGCAGTCTTTGGTTCGACTTCCCACAACATTTTCTATGTGTTCTTTCCAATTTAAGTTGTTCGTAATTGTAATTCTAGGTATTTCTTTAAATTCATGGCCTTTAGATCTGATTAATTTATCGTTTAACTGAAGTTTAAGGAATTCCTTTTGGCAATCATCTGGATGACCTCACACTTTTCATTATTTAGGATCAATTGCCAATTTTCGCACCAAACATCAGGAAAAGAAAGATAGTTTATCGGCTGACAACCTGTTAATATCGAAGTCATTAAAGACTTAGCACAAGCTCTAATGGGCAATAACGGAAAACTGAATGGGGTATGGCCTTGTTCGGGAAATAAGGACGACGTTCAACTCTAAAATTTGTGATGTGTCTATATGATATAGTAGCGGACTACAATTTCTCTTTTAAATTGTTTCAGCATTTCGGTTCATGTACAAGTCGGAGCAAGAAATAAATGCCTGTCCAAATATGGTACAATAATTGTTAATGAATGAACAAGGGAAAACAGAGAAGCGCGGAAACCTAACGCTATTGATTTTTATATCACCAAAATATTTTATTAGCGTCCGCCCCATTATCTGAATGGTCAGCGCGTGTGACTGCCATACAGCGGGCCCCGCTACGATAGTCTGAGATTTTCTCCGCTCTGGGAGTGAGTGTTGTGTTGTCATCATCATCATCATCATCTCATCATCATCGACGCGCAAGTGGCCCAGTGTGCGTCAACTGAAGAGACTTGCAATTCAGTGGCCGAACTTCTCCAGTTCGGGGCTCCCGGCCATCCATAGCATACGGTAATTTTAATTTTTTTCATTTTATTAACACTGCTGATCTGCGTGACTGTCGGATTACATCATAAAGGCGAATCACGTTATACTAACGATCATGGTAGCGTAATGAAATTTCACGAACATTGTATCTTGAACCCTTTCTTTAGGATCAAGCATTTCTTCAGCTACCTACTCGACCTTTCTTCGCAAGAAGGACGCGACATATTTGGCTGCGCTGTTGTTCTGGCGCAGTTAAAGACGTTTAGATAAGATTTTAAGAGCTATTTTTAGCGCGAAGTCATGGTTTCCGTGGATGCTTAAATCAAAGCGCCCGTTAACGTGCAGAGATGTCACCTTTAGATAACTTCCGTTACAAGTAGTACCTTTCTTATGCCAGATAACTATGTGAGGATCGGTATGATCGGAATCGGTTTGATAGGAAGTGATGTATGTCGAGCAAGAGAGGCCTAACGTCTGCTTACTTGCGCAGATTCTACCAGATCTACAAGGACTTCTTCGCGAACTCTGAAACTTTTGTATGAGTGAGGAGTTTATTTTTGCTAAACACGCTTTTATGCTGACAACAGCCTCAGCCTCAGTAAAATAGACACGAATTATCACGATAGAGTTAGAAATTTGCCATAACGCAAATTGTTATGACAACGTACTTCACTCTGTGACCTCCACCCCTCTCCCAGATATACACACATCAAAAAAAGTTTTACATCACCTCGATTCCGAGAGTTCCAGAACCTGTACAGAAAATTGGATTAGGGAACAATATAAACATCATTTCCTCCCCTTTTATTGCACATGAAAACCACACATTGCATGTTGTACTACCATACAGCGTGACCTTCTGAGTTGGTGGTCCAGACTGCTGTACACACCGGTACCTCTAATACCCAGTAGCACGTCGTCTTGCATTGATGGATGCCTGTATTCGTCGTGGCGTACTATCCACAAGTTCATCAAGGCACTGTTGTCCAGATTGTCCGACTCCTCAAAGGTGATTCGGCGTAGATCCCTCACTGCGGTTGATGAAGCACGTCGTCCATAAACAGCCCTTTTCAATCTATACCAGGCATGTTCGATAGGGTTTATGTCTGGAGAACATGCTGCCCACTCTAGTTGAGCGATGTCGTTATCCTGAAGGAAGTCATTCACAAGATGTGCACGATGGGGGCGCGAATTATCGTCCATGAAGACGAATACCTCGCCAGTATGCTGCAGACTTGGTTGCACTACCGGTCGGAGGATGGCATTCATGTATCGTACAGCCGTTACGGCGCCTTCCATGACCACCAACGGCGTACGTCGGCCCCACATAATACCACCACAAAACAGCAAGGAACCTCCACCTTGCTGCACTCGCTGGACAGTGTGAGTAAGGCGTTCAGCCTGACCGGGTTGCTTCCAAACACGTCTCCTACGATTGTCTGGTTGAAGGCATATGCGACACTCATCGGTGAAGAGAACGTGATGCCAATCCTGAGCGGTATGGTGTCGTGGTTGTAAAGATGGACCCGCCATATACGTTGGGAGTGAAGTTGTCCATCATGCAGCCTATTGCGCACAGTTTGAGTCGTAACACGACGTCCTGTGGCTGCACGAAAAGCATTATTCAACATGGTGGCGTTGCTGTCAGGGTTCCTCCGAGCCATAACCCGTAGGTAGCGGTCATCCACTGCAATAGTAGCCCTTGGGCGGCCTCAGCGAGGCATGCCATCGACAGTTCCTGTCTCTCTGTATCTCCTCCATGTCCGAACAACATCGCTTTGGTTCACTCCGACACGCCTGGACACTTCCCTTGTTCCGAGCCCTTCCAGGCACAAAGTAACATGCAGGCGCGATCGAACCGCGGTATTGACCGTCTAGGCATGGTTGAACTACAGACAACACGAGCCGTGTACCTCCTTCCTGGTGGAATGACTGGAACTGATCGGCTATCGGACCTCCTCCGTCTAAAAGGCGCTGCTCATGCGTGGTGGTTTACATCTTTGGGCGGGTTTAGTGACATCTCTGAACAGCCAAAGGGACTGTGTCTGTGATATAATATCTACAGTAAACGGCTATCTTCAGGAGTTCTGGGAACCGGGGCGATGCAAACCTTCGGTAGCTCAGATGGTAGAGCTCTTGCCCGCGAAAGGCAAAGGTCCCGAGTTCGAGTCTCGGTCGGGCACACAGTTTTAATCTACCAGGAAGTTTCATATCAGCGCACACTCCGCTGCAGAGTGAAAATCTCATTCTGGAAACATCCCCCAGGCTGTGGCTAAGCCATGTCTCCGCAGTATCCTTTCTTTCAGGAGATCTAGTTCTGCAAGGTTCGCAGAAGAGCTTCTGTGAAGTTTGGAAGGTAGGAAACGAGATACGGGCAGAAGTAAAGCTGTGAGGACCGGGCGTGAGTCGTGCTTCGGTAGCTCAGATGATAGAGCACTTGCCCGCGAAAGGCAAAGGTCCCGAGTTCGAGCCTCGGTCAGGCACACAGTTTTAATCTGCCAGGAAGTTTCAACAACAAACATATTCATGTAAACAAGTGCACAAATGCTCTAGAAAATGGGAATAAATTCTCGGAACGCGTTGTGATAAGTAGCAAAAAATAAATAATTAGTGCAGTTTTCATTATTTAAATCATGGATGACAGAGTTGCAGGCTTTATCAAAACATCTAATATGACGAACGAAATTAAATTCAAGAATATCGTTGCGCATGCTGTACCCCACAGAAAATTTAACTTCATGCCTTGAAATTTCATGTACCTATTACAGATTTAATGGAATGTTTGTAACACATAAGGGTGATAGTGAATAGTCAAAGAGAAGCGAATGCAGCATTTAATTTTCCGAGTCGTACTGAGGCCTGCTTAGATCGGAAATGATAAAAACTTCAGTCTATGTTCCTACATATAATGAAGTCATCTGATAAGAACCCGTCTCATTTGAGATAAAGTTTTAGCACCCAATTTGTTTGCATAGAAAATTTTGTCTGTTTCGTGTCAAGTTACTGAATTCCTACTTTCATTAGCTTTGGCGCTAGAGGTCGACATCGGCAGTATTACTGAGAAACCATCGATGTATATATTTTTGTAGTGAACATTTGGACGCCTGCGTCAGTGGCATTTTTGTGGGTTACAATTTGGTAACACAAGGAAGCAAGCCAGAAGTACTTATGGATGTACAGTATCGTCCAACATCCCATTCATCTCAATAACATAATTCAGTGGACCTAACACGTATATACACTGCGATGCTAGAAAAAGATTCCCCAACTCGTTAAATAGAGACTTACGCGAGCCTAATGAATTATGTCTGTGCGTGGCCCTCTGGCTCACTTTTGAGTTAAAAATCTTTCTGCATTAACCGAGTGTCCGCAGAATGTTATCCCTTATGGCATCAGTGGATGAAAGCATCCCAAGTAAACGAGTTTCACTAAATTAGTGGTGCTGACTTAGGCGACAACGACTATGTTTCTTCTGCTGTCTCATTTTTAAGTGATTGGAGGGCTCTTCGCTCTTTTCATTGTCACCCTCGCGCTAGTGTAGCATGACAGGGCTTCAATGGGTTAAGTGTGAAAGCACGCGGTTCGATAAGCGCTAAACGGTTTGCTGCGTGAATCTCGAGGCGTTGTTTTGACGTCTGGCGTGTTTGCTTGGTCTGAGAAACACGCTGCCACACGGCCTTGTCCATGATGAAATCCGTGGCCTTCGCTGCTCGGACCTCGCGGAAAATTCAGACGCCATCGTCGTCTGGTACACAAAAACACACCGTCAGTCGGACCAGTGCAACATTCCTCTTCAATCGGAGGCCGACGTCCTTCGCTTAATGTTCTCAAACTAGGTGCTTCTCATTGCATTTACGAACAATTGTGCTAGGTCTCTTCTGCGAAGTAACCGTTGAAGATTCAAATCGTTCTCCAAGGGGAAAGCTGTAGACTGATCGGATGAAAATGACTGGTGTTTAGCTGAATTTTAAGGCACCCTGTAGGCAAATCTACATCTACATAAGCATATTCCACACGCTGCTGTACAATGAATGGCAAATTGTACTTCACACCATTCTGCTTCGCTTCCTTCACTGATCCATACACTTATTACCCACCACGAGTCCAACCTTTCAGATCTTGTCCTTTCAATTTTGCGCGAGACAGACGTTGAAGTTTATTCCTAAGCTAACCGAAGTGGTTAAGGAAACCGATCCTGAGAAGCGGTAAATACGGTTTCGAGTCCCGGTCCGCTACAAATTTTCAACTTTCGTCATTGGATTTCCACACTGCTCTGTGCTGCTGGAAGTCACGAATTTCCACCCATTACATCCATTATTTTCCAAATTCTCTATATAACTGTTCGAAAACTTATCACAGTGTCAGTCACGTATGTAAGCGACGGTATTAGAAACATAACACAAAACTAACGTTGAGTCTTCTGAATTACCACACAAAGCAGATACTCGTGGTAACGTAACTGTTCCATTTGCTGGAGCTGCCAGCAACAAAAAATGGAAACAAAAGGAAAATCGTGTTCAGCTGGAGGTTTGTGGAGTAAAATGTGCACCAACGAAGAGAAGGCAGAAACGCTACACATCTATGGATGATTGCCTTTATTGCACAAAACATATCGATTAAAAGTGCTACAGCACTATACTACATGTACCTGTCTCGTAAATAAGAAAAATTATTGCAATTACTGTTCTACTAATTTATATATTCTTTAGATGAGCAGCACTTCTACCTTCTCGTGGTTGGTGTACATTATACTCACACAAATCTTCGGTTGAAGACGGTTGACTGAACGACCGGTGTGCTTCTTGTTTGTAATTCCATCTGTTTCAAAACATGGCTCTGAGCACTATGGGACTTGACTTCTTAGGTCATCAGTCCCATAGAACTTAGAACTACTTAAACCTAACTAACCTAAGGACATCACACACATCCATACCCGAGGCAGGATTCGAACCTGCGACCGAAGCGGTCGCGCAGTTCCAGACTGTAGCGCCTAGAACCGCTCGGCCACTCCGGCCGGCTGCCAGGCCTCAACGACCGACTTCGATACCTGCCCTCAGTGCAGCACTCCATTAACAATGGGCTGCCATTCCTCAAGAAACCTTCCAGCACCTGATTGAACGTATGCCTGCGAGAATGGAAACTGTCATCAAGGCTAAGGGTGGGCCAACACCATATTGAATTCGAGCATTACCGATGGAGGGCGCCACGAACTTGTAAGTGTCCGGACACTTTTGGTCTAATAGTGTATAAGAGTTCCGTATTTAGCGACTGAGGTACGGAACCTTAAAAAACAAAACAAAAACAAAAGACGAAATTTTCACAAAATATGTTCGCCACTGTTTGGGCGGTTTGGGGTTGGCATAAAGCTACTGACAGATAAATAAATCGGTGCTTCGAAGACGGTCCGTCAACATAGTTTAATGTAGTGCTTTTTACAAACAATGTTGCAAATAGTAAGCCATGCTCTGACTCTAGGGAAAGTTTTTTAAATTAATGAATTGCATTGTTGCTTACATAATAGCCTCTACGTATGCATATCAAAACATGTCACGGTACAACCCATGAATACCTATCTGTCGCTCTGACCAATAGAAGTGCCTCACATTCCTTGAATTCGTCGTTCTCACTTTCTGGCTCTATATTAACTGTGTAGAAGTATAACATCTGAACAGACGCACTGAAATTCTCAAGAGCTTTTGGGGGTGGCCCACTGTGCCCATCATTTGCATCACGAGAGCTTTGTGGAACGAGCAGAGGCCCAAGAACAGAAAAATTGCTTCCTCTGCGTCCACAACTGGCAGAAGATGATAATTGCCACAAAAAAGGCGCGATGCGTAGGAAATGGCCATTTGAGGACAGAAGCGGACGAAAGAATACGGCGCCTTTCGCAAACGCAGAGTTTCGAGTGGCGAGCCTTTTGCACACGCAAGGAGTCCCCTGAATGGCACGCCGTTGAATGGAATGTCAATAGGCACGCTTTCTTTCAGGTTCTGATTGTCGGGCCACGTTCCTGGTTGCAGCAAATAGCCGAGGAACATTCTGGGTACAGTATGCTGCGTTCCAGTAAGCGGCCGTGATGACGCGTACGACTCAAACATTTTACAGCGCAAATCTCTTGCAACTAATTCCTCATTTTTCAGCTTTTAGAGTGACGTTAAGCATAGAGAGTAATAGTTCATTAAGGTGAAAGTGAAGTCCCTAAGACGTGTAAGTGAAATAGCATCCAGTTTGTTTGATGTATTAGTCTCTTTGTTGCAGACCTTAGAATTACGAAATTTTATCCATAACAGAAACGAGAAAGTTACAGATAAAAACTGAACTTTATGCCTTTGCAGTCGTGATTGTCAGTTTACAGTGCACTCTGAAACGCACGATGAATATTATTGTTCTTTGTTGAAAGGAGCTTGTTACCTCTCCACCCTAAACCAGAGGTTTCTGTTCTTTTCACTCGGCCTACATTACATTCATTATCATTTAATTACTGTTTTGAGATATACAGCAAATGTTTTTGTTGAAGATGTTCCTCGAAAAATCATTAAAGTAGTATAAAGAATGGTATGTGCAGTTTTCAGTAGGCATTGAGGTACAATTGTATAAGCGTTTCAGTTAGAATGAGCATTACAGAAGAGTCCAGGAGCATAGATCCGACTTACTTATGCATACGTTAGTTAAAAAACAAACAAGTAATTATTAAATTAAAATTCGCCAATTTAATTCAGTTCCATCTGTCTTCGCAGCCCCAGTTTCGTGTCCATAGTCAAGGTGAGCAGTTTTCTCTTGTCTATACATGTGCCTTGTAGAATCCGCCTACACACACACACACACACACACACACACACACACACACACACACTCGCGCGCGCGCGCGCGCGCATACACACAGCTAGGCGGAACTGTCATGGATGACGAAGGAAACTGGCCACGACCTTCAAAGAAACCATCCCTGTATCTGGCTTTTACGGTATGAGAAAACCAAGGAAAACTTTCCTAGATGGCCAGGAGTGTATTTGAAGGACGCACCTTCCGAATATGAGTCCAGTGTATAACTAATGTGCCACTTAGTTCGTTCAGTTAGATCTAGGGAGGATGATGACCAATGAACGTAGCCGTAATGCAAAATGTACCTTAAGGGATGTGAGAGATTTAGTTAGTAGAAGCTCTTTACTAAATAATATTCCTAATTTTGCAAACAGAGATAACTCTATTTAGCAATAATGAAATCTTGTATTACAAGATACATACTTACACAAGCTCTCTAAAACTGATAGATAACACAGAAGGTGCAGTTACCTAATTGTCGGACACGCCATATCTCATAGTGCTAGTAAGTGTCGCGCTCTGAGGGTGCAGTACAGACTTCATTATGTATATACGTAATAATAATTTCATGTCACTCAATAGTCAGCAAGTCTTTCTATTGGATGCCACCTTAGCGACTTGCGTGCCCCGAACCTACCACAGTTATCCAACCGGGGAAAGGCGATTTACAGTTTAACGTGGAGCCCGAAACACGTGTTGTTTCTGACGACGCCTGACGTTGTTGAATGGTGAAGGCTAGGTTAAAACGAGGAATGAGAAATCCGTGCCCCGACCGAGATTCGATCCCGCGACCTCTCGATTGCCAGACAAACGCTTTTCCGCTTTTTTCATTTGTTCAGCATTGATCTCGTCATTTGTTGTCGGTGAACGGCGCATGACTCCCATTCAATTTCATTGTTGAATACTTCATTCAGTTTTTTTTCTTTTATTTACGGAGGGCAGCCAGCCCTCTCAGCGAACACTCTGAGCTACCGTACCGGCTAGCTAGACCACAAGGCCCGACGTGTAGACAGATATTTCATCTATAGCTTTTGATGACTGAGTTTGCGAGTATCAAAATGTGTGAATATATGGCCGTATCTTTTGACTACATTGACTTAGAATGTTAAACTATTTACACCCCCAATGGATCGTAGTTCTTACTATTTGACGTGAATATCACCTTGATACTTCTCCCCTTTCTTTAGAAAAGGGGGTCTTAAGAGACGACAGACAGACAGACGGACAACAAATGGCAAACGTATAGTATTTACGCGATATAATTACAAATTAAGAGTTTTCAGTTCTTTCCTATACTTTTACTATGAAACTTTGCTTCTTGCCAAATTTTATGATTCTAGGTGGCTCTCAGCACTATGAGACCTAACTTCTGAGGTCATCAGTCCCCTAGAACTTAGAACTACTTAAACCTAACTAACCTAAGGTTATCACACACATCCATGCCCGAGGCAGGATTCGAACCTGCGACCGTAGTGGTCACGCGGTTCCAGACTGTAGCGCCTAGAACCGCTCGACCACCCCTGCCGGCTATGATTCTAGGCCAGCGGTAAGCACCCTATAGGCTTTGAAGAGTGAGCTTGCAGGCATCAAAATATGTGACGTAACTGGCCGTATCTTTTGACTGCATTGATTTAGAAGCTTAAGGTTTCCACACCAACAAGAGGTAATCCCGTAGCGAGCAAGATCACCAGATCTTTCCCAGATAGAATGTATGTGGGACCAACTAGGACGTCGACTCCGTCCCAATGACAATACGCTATGTGTCCCATTTCTGTTAGGACTGCTTGTGTGAAATTTCAAACTGGAATGCTATCTCGTGATGATTTGCTGCGTTACTATCCTTGAAGTTTCAAATACAGCTGTGTAGAAAGTCAAAGCTGCAGCAGGAATCCTCGCCGCACTTATAACAGTACGTGTCTGACACTCCCCCGAAAATGGCAGTGGGACTGTGAGGCATCATCAAGTTTTTTGGGTCCTCCAGTGTTTTTGGGCGAGAATTCGTCAAATTCGATCCGAATGCCGAGAGGCAGGTTGCTGGTTGCTCCTCCCTGATGACAACCTAGCCTACAAACCGAACATGTGTTTTTGGCCAGCAAATAGATCACAGTCCTGCACCACCCTCCGCGTTCGTCGGATTTGGTTCAAATGCCTCTGAGCACTATGGGACTTAACTTCTAAGGTCATCAGTCCCCTAGAACTTAGAACTACTTAAACCTAACTAATCTAAGGTTATCACACACATCCATGCCCGAGGCAGGATTCGAACCTGCGACCGTAGCGGTCGCGCGGTTCTAGTCTGTAGCGCCTAGAACCGCTCGGCCACCCCGGCCGGCTCGGATTTGGTCCCAGCCGGTTTCTGGTTGTTCCCCAGATTGAAGTTGCCGATGAAGGGACTCCGTTATGACACAATTAACGACATCCGAGAAAATTGTACACCAGCACTAAATGCAACTCCAAAAAATGACGTTAGTGACTGTTTCGAAACACTTTTAAAACGGTTTTAGCTGTGTTTTGATTCAGATGGAGATAATATAAATAGATAAAGTGAATTTGCGAACATAATTCATTTTATTTTTCACAGCCACAGTCCTAACGGAATGGGATACACCGTGTATGCGTGATATTAAGGATCAGTTACAAAAGTTGTGGCCCACCTTTCCTCAGGAGAGGATGCAACGGCTTTATAATACCCTTCTCAAACGGATCAATGCAAGTATGCAGCCCAGAGAGAGAAGGATGGAGAGAATTTCATACTGCACAGACCTTCGTAAATTTCATTCCATATCGTAATCACTTAAATAATATCTCATACCCTGTCAACCTGTGAAGTTCCGATTTATTCGTTCCTCCCCTTCTGGCTGCTTCACTTTTTTGTCAGGCAGTAAACATAACTTACAAGGAGATGTCCATAGTGGTTCGATCGACTGTTAGAAACTATCTACACGGTAATGTGGTGTAAGATTCAAGGTATCACACACTGCAGCCATTCGCCTAGGTGGGCCCTCGTTTGCGATTAATTGGCGAAAAAACGTTTAGGAATTTTGTGTGTCATTGAATAGCATATAAAAAGTTCCTCTGTATAGTTTTATTGCGTGGTATAATGGACAGGATAACAGATTCACATACAGGACTTTGTGGGTTCGAATCTCGCCCGGTGCAGCAAGTCTCTTTTTAAATGTTCATCGATATAACTTCGGTCTTCATTTATATGCAATTAATTGATTTAAATGTAATTTTTTAATTCCATTCCTTAGTCACATAATTTTAAAAACAATATCAACTTCGTCATTTGTTCTCATTTTTCTTCCTGTCATTCTTTCTCCGCTAGAAACCTTTGTTCATGTGTTTTTAATTAATTTTATGAGTTAATTTCGAATTAATTTCTTTTGTTTTATCACCCTGTTTTCTCGTCCACGTTATTGCGTTCATTATATCTATTTCTCATTTTTACTGAATTTCGTTTCACTTATAAACCCGTTTTTCATTCAAATTTTTATCTGCTTTATATTGCCCACATGTTTTAAATGTTTATATAACGAAGTCCGAGCAAAAAATTGCACGTCTGCTAACAAAAATACATTTTTCACACCATTACACTAATGTAAATAAATTGTTTCTTATTATCTTTATTAATTGATAGGTTGGAATTTTGAAATAGCTGAATTTTATAGTATCAAATTTAATTAAATTCATATTCACAAATATTCCAACGGGGAAAAGAATTATATAAAGAGAAAGTGAAACAAATGAAAAAGTTCGTATATTGATTAAAATTATGTGGCAAAGGAATGAAAATAAAAGGGTACATGTTAACCAATTAAATGAAAAAAATAATGACCGATGTATTTCCTTAAAGATTTAAAAATAAAAAGCAATTAGTGCACCAGTGGAGATTGGAACCTACGATCTCCTGCATATGAATGCTGTTATCCTGTCCATTATACACTGAAAAGGCAAAGCAATTGGTACACCTGCCTAACATCGTGGAGGGCCCACGCGAGCACGCAGAAGTGCCGCAACACGACGTGGCATGGACTCGACTGATGTCTGAAATATTGCTGGAGGGAACTGATACCATGAATCCTGCAGGGCTTTCCATAAATCCGTAAGAGTACGAGGGGTGGAGATCTCTTCTGAACAGCACGTTGCAAGGCATCCCAGATATGTTCAATAATGGTCATGTCTCGGGAGTTTGGTCGCCCAGCTTGCACAGTCCCCTGCTGACATGCAGGGTCCGTGGATTCATGAGATTGTCTCCGTACCCGTACGCGTCCATCCGCTCGATACAATTAGAAACGAGACTCGTCCGACCAGGCAACATGTTTCCAGCGGTCGGAATTGAAGGGTCCAGGTAAGGCGTTAAGCTATGTGTCGGGCTGACATCAAGGATACACGAGTGGGCCTTCGGCTCCGAGAGCCCATATCGATGATGCTTCGTTGAATGGTTCTCACGCTGACAATTCCTGATGGTCCGGCATTGACATCTGCAGCAATTTGCGAAAGGGTTGCACTTCTGTCACGTTCAACGATTCTCCTCAGTAGTCATTGGGTCCGTTCTTGCTGGATCTTTTTCCGGTAGCAGCGGTGTCGGAGATTTGATGTTTTACCCGATTCCTGATATTCATGGTACACCCGTGAAATGGTCATACGGGGAAATCCCCACTTCATCGCTACCTCGGAGATGTTGTGTCCCATCGCTAGTGCGCCGACTATAACACCATGCTCAAACTCACTTAAATTTTGATAACCTGCCATTATAGCAGCAGTAACCGATCTAACAACTGCGCCAGACACTTGTTGCCTTAGACAGGGTGATACAAAAAGGTACGGCCAAACTTTCAGGAAACATTCTTCACACACAAAGAAAGAAAATATGTTATGTGGACATGTGTCCGGAAACGCTTACTTTCCATGTTAGAGCTCATTTTATTACTTCTCTTCAAATCACATTAATGGAATGGAAACACACAGCAACAGAACGTACCAGCGTGACTTCAAATACTTTGTTACAGGAAATGTTCAAAATGTCCTCCGTTAGCGAGGATGCATGCATCCACCCTCCGTCGCATGGAATCCCTCATGCGCTGATGCAGCTCTGGAGAATAGCGTATTGTATCACAGCCGTCCACAATACGAGCACGAAGAGTCTCTACATTTGATACAGGGGTTGCGTAGACAAGAGCTTTCAAATGCCCCCATAAATGAAAGTCAAGAGGGTTGAGGTCAGGAGAGCGTGGAGGCCATAGAATTGGTCCGCCTCTACCAATCCATCGGTTACCGAATCTGTTGTTGAGAAGCGTACGAACACTTCGGCTAAAATGTGCAGGAGCTCCATTGCGCATGAACCACATGTTGTGTTGTACATGTAAAGGCACATGTTCTAGCAGCACAGGTACAGTATCCCGCATGAAATCATGATAACGTGCTCCATTGAGCGTAGGTGGAAGAACATGGGGCCCAATCAAGACATCACCAACAATGCCTGCCCAAACGTTCATAGAAAATCTGTGTTGATGACGTGATTGCACAGTTGCGTGCGGATTCTCGTCAGCCCACACATGTTGACTGTGAAAATTTACAATTAGATCACGTTGGAATGAAGCCTCATCCGTAAAGAGAACATTTGCACTGAAATGAGGATTGACACATTGTTGGATGAACCATTCGCAGAAGTGTACCCGTAGAGGCCTATCAGCTGCTGACAGTGCCTGCACACGCTGTACAATTGTACATGGTACGGAAACAACTGGTTCTCCGTAGCACTCTCCATACAGTGACGTGGTCAACGTTACAGCAGCAACTTCTTTGACGCTGACATTAGGGTTATCGTCAACTGCGCGAAGAATTGCCTCGTCCATTGCAGATGTCCTCGTCGTTCTAGGTCTTCCCCACTAGCGAGTCATAGGCTGGAATGTTGCGTGCTCCGTAAGACGCCGATCAATTGCTTCGAACGTCTTCCTGTCGGGACACCTTCGTTCTGGAAATCTGTCTCGATACAAACGTACCGCGCCACGGCTATTGCCCCGTGCTAATCCATACATCAAATGGGCATCTGCCAACTCCGCATTTGTAAACATTGCACTGACTGCAAAACCACGTTCGTGATGAACACTAACCTGTTGATGCTACGTACTGATGTGCTTGATGCTAGTACTGTAGAGCAATGAGTCGCATGTCAACACAAGCACCGAAGTCAACATTACCTTCCTTCAATTGGGCCAACTGGCGGTGGATCGAGGAAGTACAGTACATACCGACGAAACTAAAATGAGCTCTAACATGGAAATTAAGCGTTTCCGGACACATGTCCACATAACATCTTTTCTTTATTTGTGTGTGAGGAATGTTTCCTGAAAGTTTGGCCGTACCTTTTTGTAACATCCTGTATAGGCGTTGCCGGCCGCTGCGGCGTATTCTGCCTGTTTACATATCTCTGTATTTAAATACGCATACCTTTGGCGCTTCAGTGTATTACACAGCCAGACTAAAAAATGCAGCTTTGTTTACGCTATTATCACACAAAAATCCAATTTTTTTCTTAGTTACTCGCAAACGACGGCCCACCAGGGTGAATCGCTGTTGTGTGTTATAAAAAATGGTTCAAATGTCTCTGAGCACTATGGGACTCAACTGCTGAGGTCAGTAGTCCACTAGAACTTAGAACTAGTTAAACCTAACTAACCTAAGGACATCACAAACATCCATGCCCGAGGCAGGATTCGAACCTGCGACCGTAGCGGTCTTGCGGGTCCAGACTGCAGCGCCTTTAACCGCACGGCCATGTTGTGTGTTATACGTTGGGTCTAAACCTACATCACTGTATAGATAGTTTCACGAAGTCGATCGCATTGCTGGGGCCTCTCCTTGTTAGGTGAAATTTTGAGTTAAAATGTGAGATATGTACATTATGTAAGGCGCCCACAGTTGAAGTGCCGCCAGTGAGTGGTATTAATGCAGTTTATTGGTTTTCATCATTCATCCATGGCCAGACCTCCAGCTGTCTAATTATACTTCCTTCGAGAAACCGGAAGTCTTCCAACTTCACGCGGTTGCTGCTCCATTTGACTCTCACGAATACGAACCGTCTTCCCCCAAGTTTTCCCTGCTATCGCCATGCTGTATGTATGTACCAATGTACCTGTCCCTGTAGACGCCTCTTCAGTGGTCGAACCACCGGGCAATGTAGAGATCTTCCCGGGGCCCTCGGAGAGCAGTGGCTGGTCAGTGAACTCGTTATGCACAGGATATAAGGGGACGGACGTGTGGGCTCATTGGCAATTGTAGTCCCGCACGCGATGCCCAGTGGCCAGTGCTCTAAAGCTACTCCGGGCACGATACAAAACACAATGTGTGCGTTGCCTTTCATGTGTGGTGCCCGTGCGTGCTAAAACCCGTTCAGGTCGAAAGCGTGTAATCACACAGAATGAGCAGGTTACAATGACTTTAAAAGTAACTGCATTTTATACTTATACCTATAGCAACCGCCACACTCAACTGTTTTATACTGAGTCATTTTGTATAGGATCAAAACCGGTCTAATTTTGTGGTGGGACCTTCATAATGGAGGTTTAGGTATTGATGGCCTGTTGAGATGAGAGAGGAGTAGAAGCTCGGGTCTGACAAGTACGAGGCACCAGTCAGCCGCGGCATCTTTCAAGGTACATAGCAGCATTCGCCTGTAATGAGTTAGGCAAACCGCGGAAGAATTTAAACTTCCTTAATATTGGACCAATATCCTAGCACTGAGCCACCTGTCTGAATTCGGCAGGAGAAGGTGGCCATCTGTCAGAGGACAGTGATGTATTCTTTGCCATGTAAAACTAAGTGATTGGAGGAATATCCGCCATGGTATAACTGTTTCCAAGCCCAACACAGTTCATTACTTTGTACCTCCAGCCATTCATGCTCCCACTGGCACGTTACTTTTCTCCTCGACAACGGGGCAGTAACACCGAAGGCGACAATACACGGTAGTACATAGGTTTCCTTGCAAGCATCCCTTGCTGCCGTGTCACCTTGCTCGTTTCCCTGTGACGTCGCATCCGGCGTTGCCGTGTTGGTATGTAGTGAGTGCCTCGTAAATTTATGCATCAGTTATTCCGGTGGGACCATTTGTCGGATAGTCAGAAGAGCACTCGGGGAATAGGGGAAGATGAGTTAATTACTCCATCGATCGCGCCTCATCTGTCACGGTACTCTTAGGACCGTACAGAGCTCTGTAAATTTACCTGGAGGACGAATACTAATGTACTAATGATGTTGTCAAGGAGCGAAGTCTATGACACGTCTTGGCTTCACATTGCGTTGTAAGTACAAAGGAGCTATTTAACAACCACCACTCCTTTAAATAATTCTCTCTCCTTATTTGTAAATCAACAGAATTTTCATTCATATTATTCTTCATCGTTAATGTTACCTGCGTACCGCTACACGTCTTGTAATTTTTGTACAACGGAGATACCTGCCGGCCGGTGTTGCCGAGCGGTTCTAGGCGCGACCGCTACGGTCGCAGGTTCGAATCCTGCCTCGGACATGGATGTGTGTGATGTCCTTAGGTTAGTTAGGTTTAAGTAGTTCTACGAGGTGCATTCAAGTTCTAAGGCCTCCGATTTTTTTTCTAATTAACTACTCACCCGAAATCGATGAAACTGGTGTTACTTTTCGACGTAATCGCCCTGCAGACGTACACATTTTTCACAACGCTGACGCCATGACTCCATGGCAGCGGCGAAGGTTTCTTTAGGAGTCTGTTTTGACCACTGGAAAATCGCTGAGGCAATAGCAGCACGGCTGGTGAATGTGCGGCCACGGAGAGTGTCTTTCATTGTTGGAAAAAGCCGAAAGTCACTAGGAGCCAGGTCAGGTGAGTAGGGAGCATGACGAATAACTTCAAAGTTGTTATCTCGAAGAAACTGTTGCGTAACGTTAGCTCGATGTGCGGGTGCGTTGTCTTGGTGAAACAGCACACGCGCAGCCCTTCCCGGACGTTTTTGTTGCAGTGCAGCTAGGAATTTGTTCTTCAAAACATTTTCATAGGATGCACCTGTTACCGTAGTGCCCTTTGGAACGCAATGGGTAAGGATTACGCCCTCGATGTCCCAGAACATGGACACCATCATTTTTTCAGCACTGGCAGTTACCCGAAATTTTTTTGGTGGCGGTGAATCTGTGTGCTTCCATTGAGCTGACTGGCGCTTTGTTTCTGGATTGAAAAATGGCATCCACGTCTCAACCATTGTCACAACCGACGAAAAGAAAGTCCCATTCATGCTGTCGTTGCACGTCAACATTGCTTGGCAACATGCCACACGGGCAGCCATGTGGTCGTCCGTCAGCATTCGTGGCACCCACCTGGATGACACTTTTCGCATTTTCAGGTCGTCATGCAGGATTGTGTGCACAGAACCCACAGAAATGCCAACTCTGGAGGCGATCTGTTCAACAGTCATTCGGCGATCCCCCAAAACAATTCTCTCCACTTTCTCGATCATGTCGTCAGACCGGCTTGTGCGAGCCCGAGGTTGTTTTGGTTTGTTGTCACACGATGTTCTGACTTCATTAAACTGTCGCACCCACGAACGCACTTTCGACACATCCATAACTCCATCACCACATGTCTCCTTCAACTGTCGATGAATTTCAATTGGTTTCACACCACGCAAATTCAGAAAACGAATGATTGCACGCTGTTCAAGTAAGGAAAACGTCGCCATTTTAAGTATTTAAAACAGTTCTCATTCTCGCCGCTGGCGGTAAAATTCCATCTGCCGTACGGTGCTGCCACCTCTGGGACGTATTGACAATGAACGCGGCCTCATTTCAAAACAATGCGCATGTTTCTATCTCTTTCCAGTCCGGAGAAAAAAAAATCGGAGGCCTTAGAACTTGAATGCACCTCGTAAGTTCTAGGGGACTGATGACCTCAGATGTTAAGTCCCATAATGCTCAGAGCCATTTTTGAACCAGATCATTTCTTCGAATAAACTAAAGCTGATTTCCTTCGAAAACGTTGCCGAATACGAGGTAATACTTCGTCTCTAATTACTCGTCATCAGTTATGAAAGGCTTGCAGAAATTAAACTTTGATTCTATAAAACAGTCACACGAACAAAAAAATCTATCATAATAGTGTTTATTGTACTTCTGTAGGTACGCACCTTTGACAATTCTTGACAGTTTCTTCAAGAAACCAGACATTTATTGCAGGGTATGATCATTTTTTTTAAGAAAAATATGTGCATGTTGTGGCATATTGCCCCAAGTGATGATAGCTAAGGTGAATCTCACTGGCAGCCATACAGGGGACGTGGACGCTGCACAAGCTAAAAGTCGTAGTTAAATTTAGTGTTACATCCGCGGTGTCAGATCAGGCTTTATCACGAAATAGAGCATCCTTAGCTAGCATGTCCCTTTCCTCAGTGCGGATTGCCCGTTTCAGTTGATGCAGCATGTCACTCTGCTCCGTAACGTTGAATCTGTTGTCTTGGTATATAAACTTCATTAGAAATATTCATTTCTTATCCATAAACTCTGGAAACAAGATCTTCTGCGTCTTTTCGACGTCGTACAGAGCTACCTCGATTCCTATTTCATAACGAAGACGGACGGTAACACCCTCTGACTGACGTTTGCTTTTAATGTATAAGCAACAGATCCGTGGCTCGGGCACTAGTAACTACACGACTCAAAATTTCGACGCTGAAACAAGCAGGACGTGCAAGGAGGCTTACTGGCGTTTTATTCCCAATTTTTTTTTTCTCGACGTCATCGGTTCACATAAGACAGACCTTTCTCGTGAGACAGCAGCGATTTCATACAAAAATCTTTTGAAATCTCTAGAAACAAGAACTCACGTTTCGTCATCATGAAACGATCCGTTGTTCGAAAGCACCATCCGCTGATAGGGTTAAGAAGTGTTGGAGTTCTACATCTGCATCTACATTTATACTCGGCAGGCCACCCAACGGTGTGTGGCGGAGGGCACTTTACGTGCCACTGTCATTACCTCCCTTTCCTGTTCCAGTCGCGTATGGTTCGCGGGAAGAACGACTGCCGGAAAGCCTCCGTGCGCGCTCGAATTTCTATAATTTTAGAAATCAAATGTGTGTGAAATCTTATGGGACTTAACTTCTAAAGTCATCAGTCCCTAAGCTAACACACTACTTAACCTAAATTATCCTAAGGACAAACACACACACCCATGCCGGAGGGAGGACTCGAACCTCCTCCGGGACCAGCCACACGGTCCATGACTGCAGCGCCTTAGACCGTTTTAATTTTACATTCGTGATACCCTCGGGGGGTATAAGTAGGGGGAAACAATATATACGATACCTCATCCAGAAACGTACCCTCTCGAAACCTGGACAGCAAGCTACACCGCGATGCAGAGCGCCTCTCTTGCAGTCTGCCACTTGAGTTTGCTAAACATCTCCGTAACGCTATCACGCTTACCAAATAATCCTGTGACGAAACGCGCCGCCCTTCTTTGGATTTTCTCTATCTCCTCTGTCAAACCGACCTGATACGGATCCCACACTGATGAGCAATAATCAAGTATAGGTCGAACGTGTGTTTTGTAAGCCACGTCCTTTGTTGATGGACTACACTTTCTAAGGACTCTCCCAATTAATCTCAACCTGCCACCCGCCTTACCAACAATTAATTTTATGTGATCATTCCACTTCAAATCGTTCCGTGCGCATACCCCCAGATATTTTACAGAAGTAACTGCTACCAGTGTTTGTTCCGCTATCATATAATCATACAGTAAAGGATGCTTCTTTCTGTGTATTCGCAATACATTACATTTGTCTATGTTAAGGGTCAGTTGACACTCCCTGCACCAAGTGCCTATCCGCTGCAGATCTTCCTGCATTTCGCTGCAATTTTCTAATGCTGCAAATTCTCTGTGTACTACAGCATCATCCGCGAAAAGCCGCATGGAACTTCCGACACTATCTACTAGATCATTTATATATATATTGTGAAAAGCAATGGTCCCATAACACTCCCCTGTGGCACGCCAGAGGTTACTTTAACGTCTGTAGACGTCTCTCCATTGATAACAACATGCTGTGTTCTGTTTGCTAAAAATTCTTCAATCCATCCACACAGCTGGTCTGATATTCCGTAGGCTCTTACTTTGTTTATCAGGCGACAGTGCGGAACTGTATCGAACGCCTTCCGGAAGCCAAGGAAAATGGCATCTACCTGGGAGCTTGTATCTAATATTTTCTGGGTCTCATGAACAAATAAAGCTAGTTTGAACAAATAAAGCGCGTTCGTTATATCGTCACCACCACGATCACTAAAGACGAGCCGGCCGCGGTGGCCGTGCGGTTCTGGCGCTGCAGTCCGGAACCGCGGGACTGCTACGGTCGCAGGTTCGAATCCTGCCTCGGGCATGGGTGTGTGTGATGTCCTTAGGTTAGTTAGGTTTAAGTAGTTCTAAGTTCTAGGGGACTTATGACCTAAGACGTTGAGTCCCATAGTGCTACCGAGCGAGGTGGCGCAGTGGTTAGCACACTGGACTCGCATTCGGGAGGACGACGGTTCAATCCCGTCTCCGGCCATCCTGATTTAGGTTTTCCGTGATTTCCCTAAATCGTTTCAGGCAAATGCCGAGATGGTTCCTTTGAAAGGGCACGGCCGATTTCCTTCCCAATCCTTCCCTAACCCGAGCTTGCGCTCCGTCTCTAATGACCTCGATGTCGACGGGACGTTAAACACTAACCACCACCACCACCACCACCCATAGTGCTCAGAGCCATTTGAACCATTTGAACTAAAGACGAAGCACATGCTCCAAGTGTACAGGGATCGGGTGAGGAATCGCCTGTAGCAATCGCCAGAAGTATTTCAGATCCGTCTCGGTAGCTACGGGGTCACCGCGGCAGATTGCTGACCGAAGGGGTCCGGGTTCACTTCCTGGGACCAGGTGTTGTCTTGTCCTCACGTTCGCATCGCTGTAACTGACAAGATAATCATCTGCAATGCACTGTTGTATCGTCTTTCCATTAGTGATATGTCTGAATGGGCAACTAACCAGAAGCTAAAAATATTGGAAAAAAGTATTTCAGGGAAATCACACATAAACTAAATGTGTATGGTCAGAAATGTGCTTGAACCTCGAACAGTATCTAAACCATTCCATCAGGTTGATAAATATCAATAGAATAGGAAGAGAAACCAATTACACAATCATCCGCTTACGATGGCGATTGCAGTGCGTGGTGCAAATGTAAAACAAACTCTCATGTGGCATTAACAATGCAAACGACCACAAATAGCGGTCTGTATGGGCGGTACTTGAGAGGTAAGTCCTTCCTCTTGTGTTGTTTACTTTAGTAATGAAAGGAGACGGCAAGTAAGAACGTAATGTGGAGGTAGTAGCCGGCTTTATTGTGCATATGTAGCTACAGGTAAAATACAGTGCAGAACAAGCTGTCTAAGCGGTCAGACTCGGTGCGACGCTGTAATATGAGGGGAGAAAAGCAAAAACTGTGTGAATGGAAGTTACGAGGGAGCACGCTAATTGTCGCATAAAGCTGCAAGGACAGTAAATTGAAAGTGTTCGAGAATTTAGTGCCCTGTTGGTGTGGTATTCAGTGGTGCGGTAGGGACGCTAGGCGGGGTCAGCGATAGTAAACAGCCGCCAATAGTTCGCACTTGCACAGCCTCGTAACACGACTAGTATGGCAGAAAATGGCGCTACTGGTAATCACTGTGGCTTAGCGCTAGTCGTAACTTATTCCCTCACTTACGTGGAAATCTATAACTAACCTAACGCTTCAGGAAAGAGAAACCGTAGAAACTTGCAAGCTACTGTGGTGGCTGCTGCGTTCAAATAAAAGAAAAAGAAATAGGCACGATGGACGGTAACGGTCAAGAGATAGATCTAATGGAGGAGACAACAAAATAGAAGTTACAGTTAGAAAGAATAACGCATAACATTGTGAGGTCAGGAGTAACATATCTCTGGGGAGCAACAAAGACAATTGAACTAAACTGGGCGGAGACAAATGCGAAAGGAGTAACAGTGAATTAGTCCAACTCAAGAAAGTACCACTTCTTCGACGACCTGGAAGGAGCACGTCAAATGTCATCGAACATAGTAATGCCCTGAGACTGGGTCTCTTTTATTGAGAGTTGAAGAGCACAATACAGATCACTCGCCTTGCATCCCGCTGCAACCAATCTGTGCGTCAGAAGTTAAACTTATGGTACCTTGGAGCGTGTATTATTAGGTGCGACTGGGCCCTATTAGATCGCAGAAAGCTATTATGATTCAATTTTCGGAGTTTTCAAGCAGCTCCCTATCTTCCTCCGTGAATTCTTTCTCTTTCTTGGCCCTGGTTTGGTGGTGACTTCATTCTCTGATGATATTTCTCGTTTTCTAAATGTTTTGTCTGTGTAATTTTCTGTAGTAACTTTCGGATGGACTCACATGACCTTTCGTAACTGTTTTTTATCCTGTTGAATCCAATATATGGGTTTGAGTTGTTCTATGCACGTCGCAGATTTGCGAGTGAGTCTTGTTTCTGACAGTCTATGGATGTGCCCACAACATTTCAGTCTTCTCTTTTTCCGGTCTGTCGCGAAATCTGATAGCTCTTCGTTTTTCTTCGACATTGTGGTAGAGATTTTCCTTCAGATTTGTTACTGATTGTCACGGAAGGTACATACGCCTGCCTGACCATGTACTGACCAACCAATGCAACTGTTCCAATTTTCTCTCGAGGCGTGCACGATAGTAGCAACTCCACAGAACGAGTGAATGAACTCTAACGCCTAACACTTTCTCTCCAAAAGCTTTGTAGAAACAGAAAAGCTTTGTAGTTAATTTATGACTGTATAGGGAAAACAAAACAGAAACAGCAAAGGATGTAGGCTTCAGCACTTCTTGTTCATCCGCTTACCAGTTTCAGTTTACTGCAAAACTAAGGAAGTAAAAGTGGAATATAAGATCTCTACGGTAGCGTGTCATTAATGTCAGTGCGCTAGGTGAATCGTAAAAGTACATACAAAGTAACTGCCACTGTCATGTTAATGAATTGGCATACAAACCAAGAGCGATTAAGGAAAACTGAAATCTGGATAGCCGCAGGGAAATCTGAACCGCTCTCTTCACAATCAAAACCAGCTTCTAAACCGTCTCATGTAATAAGGACACCCAAGTACAGATTTAGTGGCAAATATTTTATGTCCTAAACCTAAAATTCCAGTCCTACGTTAGATTGGTTTAAGTGCCTTCGAAGACGTTGTTTGGGCTAAATGGCTCTGAGCACTATGGGACTTAACATCTATGGTCATCAGTCCCCTAGAACTTAGAACTACTTAAACCTAACTAACCTAAGGACATCACACAACACTCAGTCATCACGAGGTAGAGAAGGCGTTGTTTCACCCACTCCATATGGTGATACATAATCTGCAATAAACGCATTAAACTTTTACTCATTTCATAGTGACTTAATGAAAGCTCACGTTGCATCACGGATGATAAGCTGACTGAAACTGTGTGAGCATATAGTGTACTTCGTGCAACGGAACACAAAAGTCACGGAGAATGGGCTGTTTTCTCTGTTTGGTGGAAATAACGTATAAATCGTTTTTCGCTGTTACTTTTCAGCTTCTTCGCCAAGTAGTCATATTTTTTTCTAGCTTAGTCAACACAGCTATCCCTTCGAAAGGTATAACTGTGCAAGTCCGATCAGTACCAAGAGCAGAATTTTTATTTATGTCGTGTGACGAGGGCCTCCCTGAGGGTAGACCGTTCGCCTGGTGCAAGTCTTTCGATTTGACGCCACTTCGGCGACTTACGCGTCGATGGGGATGAAATGATGATGATGAGGACAACACAACACCCAGTCCCTGAGCGGAGAAAATCTCCGGCCCAGGCGGGAATCGAAACCGAGCCCTTAGGATTGACAGTCTGTCGCGCTGACCACTCAGCTACCCGGGGCGGACAAGACCAAGATACCCGTTACACTAAGTAAGTTGTGGCGAATAGAAAAAGTACTTGGTTCATCCAACTGTGATGTTGTCAAACGTGATGCTGGCCATGTGAGAGGAAGTCGTTAGTGGATAAGGCACAGCCTGGTATTCGAGCTTATGTGACGGAATCACATAGAGGCTGGACGTATGCGACATTCTGCCTCTGAAATCTTACAGACGTGGACCTACATCGAACTTACGCTCCAAAAATCTCCAGTGAACACACTTGCCATTAGTGTCAGCTATCAAGGCCAACAGCGTGTGGATGACAGAAGACGTCATGGGTTAGCCCGGAGTGTAACAGCAGGAAAAGAGTTCACAGCGCGAGTAATCACCGTATTAATGAACCACTCAGTGGCTAGCAATTACCTATGAGAATCAAACGTCACAGGGCACGTAGGTTCGCAAGGAACACTAGAAGTATGGATTAAATTCGCCTGGAATGATGAGCAGTGGCTCATGTTGCCACACTTCTATAACGACATGCAAATGCGTTGTGAATCTGAATGCACAGGAGACCACGTAACATTCTCGTAAGTGGGACGTGTTTTTGGTGGAGTGAAATAGGATTCATGCTAATGCCTACCACTGCATATCATAAATGATAGAGTGACCTGCTGATTGATTTATGCAGTTCTCTTTATTCATGCCGAGCGAGTTGAGACAGTAGTTTACGAGTATGCACTGGATTTGTGGGTATGGGGTGGAAGGGGGAGAGGGAGTAGCGGAGGTTTCAAATCGACACCAGCGATTCTGATTTAGGTTTTCGATAGTTCTCATTTTAGACGAATGTTCAGATGGTACAAGGTGCCGGTCGCATTCAACCGGTTCGATTCCCAATATTCAAGTACGCCGTTGCAAAAGAGAACCATCTGATTTTAATTTAGGCCCTGTTGTAAACAACTAACACCCTGACACCCTGACACTAGTGGACAAACACAGCGCTGCCGGAACTTACACTATGTGCTCAAAAGTATCCGGACACACCCAAAAACGTACGTTTTTCATCTTAGGTGTCATACGTCTGTACGCGAGATTTCCACACTCCTAACACTCCTAGGTCCACTGTTTCCGATGTGATAGTGAAGTGGAAACGTGAAGGGACACGTACAGCACAAAAGCGTACAGGCCGACCTCGTCTGCTGACTGACAGAGGCCGCCGACAGTTGAAGAGGGTCGTAATGTGTAATAGACAGACATCTATTCAGACCATCACACAGGAATTCCAAACTGCATCAGGATCCACTGCAAGTACTATGGCAGTTAGAGGGAGGTGAGAAAACTTGGATGTCATGGTAGAGTGGCTAATCATAAGCCACACATCACGCCGGTAATTGCCAAACGACACCTCGCTTGGTGTAAGGAGTGTAAACATTGGACGATTGAAGTGGCAAAACGTTGTGTGGAGTAACGAATCACGGTACACAATGCGGCGATCCCATGGCAGGGTGTGGATATGGTGAATGCCCGGTGAACGTCCTCTGCCAGCGTCTGTAGTGCCATCAGTAAAATTCGGAGGCGGTGGTGTTATAGTGTGGTCGTGTTGTTCATGGAGGGGGCTTGCACACCTTCTTCTTTTACGTGGAACTGTCACAGCACAGGCTTACATTGATGTTTAGCACCTTCTTGCTTCCCACTGTTGAAGAGCGCCGGCCGAAGTGGCCGTGCGGTTAAAGGCGCTGCAGTCTGGACCCGCAAGACCGCTACGGTCGCAGGTTCGAATCCTGCCTCGGGCATGGATGTTTGTGATGTCCTTAGGTTAGTTAGGTTTAACTAGTTCTAAGTTCTAGGGGACTAATGACCTCAGCAGTTGAGTCCCATAGTGCTCAGAGCCATTTGAACCATTTATTGAAGAGCAATTTGGGGATGGCGACTGCATCTTTCAACACGATCGAGCACCTGTGGCGGAGTGGTTACACGACAATAACATCCCTGTAATGGAGTAGTCTGCACAGAGTCCTGACCTGAATCCTATAGAACACCTTTAGGATGTTTTGGAACGCCGACTTCGTTCCAGGCCTCACCGATCGACATCGATACCTCTCCTCAGTGCAGCACTCCGTGAAGAACGGGCTGCCATTCCTCAACAAACCTTTCTGCACCTGATTGAACGTATGCCTGCGTGAGTGGAAGTTGTCAAGGATAAGGGTGGGCCAACACCATATTGAATTCAAGCGTTACCGATGGAGGGCACCACGAATGTGTAAGTAATTTTCAGCCAGGTGTCCGGATACTTTAGATCACATAGTGTATCAGGATGTGTCCAGCTCTGACCGGACTACAAAAGAGAGTGCCTGCGTTTTTTTCGTACGGCCTTCACCCATATGTTCACAGCCCGCCAATTTCTTAACCGTCATCGTGAATCACGTGACCCCTGTCAACTTCTGTTCGTCAAACTGAAACTGCTTAAGATCTATGGCCAATTGTCTCTCTGTTTGCCAAAGATCTCCCCTTTTGTGCCCAATACTAAGTCATCTACCTCTAAGGGACAAAAAGGGGCGAGATAAGCATTCCATCTACCTACATTTCCTGAGAATTCTTACAATGAAACTCAGCCTGGCGTCTGTGTTCCTGCAGTTAGTTTTATGTGGTCGTTCCACTTTAAATCGTTGCGTTCGCATACTCCTAGATATTTTATGGATGCGACTGCTTCCAGAAACTCTTCGGCAATCGTATAATCACACAATAAAGGGTCTTTCTGCCTATTTAAGAGCAATTTTTTACATTTGTTTATGTTGAGGGTCAACTGTCAATCCCTGTACCAAGTGTTGATCCTCTGCAGGTCTCTCTGCAGTTCGCTATGATTTTCTAGCGTTGCGACTTTTCTGTGTACAACAGCATCGTCCGTTGAAAAGCCTCGTGTAACTTCCGACGTTATCCGTTAGGCCATGTATTCGTGTGTGTTGTCTTGGCATACAGAGTACTCCTCTCAGGTACCATCAAGATAATTGCTGACCTTTATGGTTCCACCTGACAGAGGGGTCGCTATATTCAGTGTCGCATTTTCTCACTCCATGAGCCACCGTGAAGTTTTGGAGATTTAATCCACCTCACCAGCGTAAAGTCTGGTTATCAGTAACTGTGTGTCACCGTCTCTTCTTTCGTTGTCTACCAAATACTGATGACTGAAATTTGTTTCACTACCAAGATTCGAACCTAGTATCTTCTGGTAGAGCACCACCGCATACCGCATTATTAAGAGTTAACGACCTCCGCTGTGGTAAGGGTTGCTAGGGAGGTGACTCTTATTCATATGTTCAGTAGTATAGATTCCTCAAACGCGCAGCCTATTGCCAGATCATATTAAATAAATAAAGATGTGGCAAACGCTCAGTTGTCCTCTGTCAGTCAAGCTGAAGACCGTTGAAATCTGAATCGTGTTTTGTGTATGTGTAAAGAATAGACAAATTATACCTCCCGTAAGAACCTAGAAGAGGATGGAAACTTGGCTGAAAACCAAAATATGGATTGTCGGCATGCAGAGTAATTAGAGTTTCACTGGCTCTCTTCAGTCTATAAAACCAAACAGAGTTAAATATGAAGAAAGCTACGCAGTTAACGATACATTTTTTGATGGGTTCGAAAATGTAACAGGAAAAGTTCAGTAAACTACAGGATGACTTTCTATTTAGACATACAGTGTTGCGCAGGAAGGAAGGAAGGAAGATTGGGTTTAACGTCTCGTCGACATCGAGGTCATTAGAGGCGTAACACAAGCTCGGATTGTGTCAAGGATGCGGAAGAAAATCGGCCGTGCCCTTTCAAAGGAACAATCCCAGCATTTGCCTGGAGCGATTTAGGCAAATCACGGGAAACCTAAATGTGCATGGCCGGACGCGAGTTTGTGCCGTTGTTCTCCCGAATGTGAGACCTCTGCGCCACCTTGATTTATGTGCGCAGCTCGTGAAACCGCTGGTCGTAAAATTTCGAGTACCTTGTCTCATATTGTTGTGGATTTCAGTCCGAAGACAGGTTTGATGCAGCTTTCCACGCTACTCTATCCTGTTCATCTCCGAATGTTTACTGCAATCTACATTTATTTGAACCCGCTTAATGTAATCGTCTCTTGGTCTCCCTCGACCATTTATAGCCCAACACTTACCTCCAAAACCATACTGACAATTCCTCGATACCTCAGAATATGTCCTATCAATCGATCTCTTCTTCTAATCTAGTCGTGCCATAAATTTATTTTCTCCCCATTCCGATTCAGTGTCTCCTTATCAGTCACACTAAGCGTCCGTCTATAGCACCTCATATCAGAAGTTTCTATTTTCTTCTCGTATGAAATAACGACATATTAAATTTCCCTCCCCCCACCCCGCCCTCCACCACCCGACTCTTATGACCGTCTCGCTCAAAGACCGCAGTGATAAAATAAGAGAGTTCAAAAAATGGTTCAAATGGCTCTGAACACTATGGGAATTAACATCTATGGTCATCAATTCCCTAGAACTTAGAACTACTTAAACCTGACTAACCTAAGGACATCACACAACACCCAGTCATCACGAGGCAGAAAAAATCCCTGACCCCGCCGGGAATCGAACGCGGGAACCCGGACGCGTGAAGTAAGAGAGATCAGGCCACGTACAGAAGTACACAGTGTAGTCTACGTATGTAATCGGAAGGGAAGTGGAATGCGCCATTTAATATCCAGTGAATTGCGGGATATGAATATAGAAGTAACAGTCATAGATTTACGTAATATGCATTCGATACAGACACTGTACCTGCTGTGCCAGAGCACTGCTCCAATCTAGTCATAATTTTTGTGCATATTTCATTAACAACTGTTGACAAAAAGCTTTTAGGAAATGCGCACGACCCAAAAAAGCCATAGCTTGAGCAGAAGCAAGTGTTAATTCATGCAAGAAAAAGTGAGATACGAATAATGTCGGTGACTAGGCACTATCATATTTAGCGCCTTCAAGAGATACGAGTCAGGATAATAAACATCACTGCCAGATGCACAGCCTGTCTCACAACATTCTCCGTACACAGTGCTTTTTTTTTCAATAGTTTGTAACGCATTGTTAAAATCTGTGCACAGGCTCGTTAACACCGTTAACAAGAGGGATTTTGTAATCTGTGCCTGAGGTATCTAACAAAGACAAGATTGAAACTTCCTGGCAGATTAAAACTGTGTGCCGAACCGAGACTCGAACTCGGGACCTATGCCTTTCGCGGGCAAGTGCTCTACCAACTGAGCTACCCAAGGACGACTCACGCCCCGTCCTCACAGCTTTACTTCTGCCAGTATCTCGTCTCCTACCTTCCAAACTTTACAGAAGCTCTCCTTCAAACCTTGTCCCCGAAAGGCAAAGGTCCCGAGTTCGAGTCTCGGTCCGGCACACAGTTTTAATTTGCCAGGAAGTTTCATATTAGCGCACAATCCGCTGCAGAGTGAAAATCTCATTCTGAAAGACAGGATTCTCAGAGGGCTCCCCATATTCATCTGCCAACGAACAAGATCATCATCCTGTTACGCTATTGTGTAGTGTACGAGTACTTCCATGCCTAGCAAGCATTCACAATTACAAGGGGGTGCTGCAAAGTAATGCCTCCGAATTTTTTATGTGAAAACTCTTAAAGCTTTTTAAATAAAACAAGCATTATTAACATTCTACATCTTTACTCTTCATAGCCACATATTTGTAGTCCTTTGCCGCTAAAGTGCTCCAAACTGTAAACTGTAACATGGCGGTGCGTAACGTAACTATGTCGGTGCGTGAAAAACAGCGTGTTGTAATCGAGTTTCGGATTGGAAGAAATGGTTCAAATGGCTCTGAGCACTATGGGACTTAACTTCTGCGGTCATCAGTCCCCTAGAACTTAGAACTACTTAAACCTAACTAACCTAAGGACATCACACACATCCATGCCCGAGGCAGGATTCGAACCTGCGACCGTAGCGGTCGCGCGGCTCCATACTGTAGGATTGGAAGAGTTGCTCCAGAAATGGAGCACCCTCTTTTTCAGCATGGCAATGCCAGACCACACACGAGTGCTGCGCCACCTGCAGCAATCCGACGCCTTAGGTTCACTGCAGTCGATCATCTTCCATGCACTGCCCCACCCAATTTCCATCGGTTTCCAAAACTTAAAGCGCACGTTCGAAGGACTTCGCTTTGGTAATGAAGCAGAGGTGAGGCTGTGACTCAGTCAATAAAGCCAAACGATCTGCAGTGACGGTATCAACAAACTGTTCTTTCGTTGGGAGACATGTGCTCGACGCAAGGGTGACTGTATTGAGAAATAAATACTTATACTCGAAGAGTAAAGATGCTGAATGTTAAAACGTTTGTTTTATTTTTAAAAAACTTTAAGAATTCTGGCGGAAAATATAGATACAGAGATAAATGGTGGTAAGAATGCAAACAAAATGCAATTTCTCTGTAACGCACCACCTAAGCCTATGAGTCCCTTGTTCCAAAATACTCAGACGAAATTCCTGAATAACATCAGAAAATTTGTTCGGGTTCATCCTGTATGAGAAAAACGCTACACTCAAATATAGGCCTATTGTCTTTCTTTCTCCTTCTTTCCCCAGCGTTCTTCACATTTTATGAGTTCGCGCGTGTTGGGCTTATCTTGAATTTGGATTACTTCGACTGTAATAAAAGTGGTTCAAAATGGCTGTGAGTGCTATGGGACTTAACTTCTAAGGTCATCTGTCCCCTAGAACTTAGAACTACTTAAATCTAACTAACCTAAGTGTAAGTAGGCTGTTTGGGTTTTTATGTTGGTAACGCCATGTAACGCTCTATATGAAAATCTCTGACTATGCTGTGTGAAGGCTGTGGCTGGTTTGCATTGTTGTTTGCTATTGTAGTGTTGGGCAGCTGGATGTTAACAGCGCGTAGCGTTGCGCAGTTGGAGGTGAGCCGCCAGCAGTGGTGGATGTGGGGAGAGAGATGGCGGAGTTTTGAGAGCGGATGATCTGGACGTGTGTCATCAGAGATAGTAAATTTGTAAGACTGGATGTCATGAACTGCTATATATATTATGACTTTTGAACACTTTTAAGGTAAATACATCGTTTGTTCTCTACCAAAATCTTTCATTTGCTAACTATGCCTATCAGTAGTTAGTGCCTTCAGTAGCTTGAATCTTTTATTTAGCTGGCAGTAGTGGCGCTCGCTGTATTGCAGTAGTTCGAGTAACGAAGATTTTTGTGAGGTAAGTGATTTGTGAAAGGTATAAGTTAATGTTAGTCAGGGCCATTATTTGTAGGGATTTTTGAAAGTCAGATTACGTTGCGCTAAAAATATTGTGTGTCAGTTTAGTGTTGATCAGAATAAGTAAAGAGCGAAATGTCTGAGTACGTTCAAATAATGTAAGGGGTTAACCAGCACAGTAATTCATAAATTTTTCTAAGGGGACGTTTCATAAGGACATCACACACATCGATGCCCGAGGCAGGATTCGAACCTGCGACCGTAGCGGTCGACTGTAATAATTATGTGGTCTAATGACATTATTGCGGAGCGAATTTGATGGCAGAGTGGTTTGCATTTTGCATTCACATTCTGGAGGAGTGAAATTCAGATTTTCCCAGCCATCTCGATATATATTTTTGCTGGTTTCTCCAAGTGGTTTATGACGAATGCCGGGATGGATAGTTTGAAAATACGACGGCCGATTTCCTGTCTTTGTCACCTTAAATATGAAATTATCGTGCACATCGAATGTACAAACTCGCACAAGCATCGCCACGAGACAAAAATCAATTTTCTGACGTCCACAGTCTCAGAGTTACGTTGACAGAGTCAGCTCTTGCTATAAAAGTACGAAAATGTTTAAAGAGGAACTTTACAGCCCTTCGTGGTACTTGGACGAAGAAATCTCGATTTAACACGCAGGGGCAAAACTGGGGAGGAAAAGCATATTACTGCAGCAGGTTGGACCGCCCTTGAAGCCTCCCCCGAGAAGAGGGTCGGAACATTTGAAAGATGTATGAAGCACGTGTGCGGCCGAGTTAGGACCCCGTGGCGTTCATTTATATTAATAGGGGGTGTTATTAGGGGTGCGTGCCCGGTGAGCAGCACGTGGAGATGCGACCGCCAACGCCGGCTCGACGTCCGGTGAAGAATGTGCACCGTGCGCTGCCATGAATGGCTGCGCTCGTACTGACAAGGCACCATTCAGCACGTCACACCATCAGTCACCGCAAGGGAAGCCTTCCGGAGACAGTTTACCGGGGGTAGCGTCCACCGAGCTTGAAACCTGGAGCGGCGCCTCTGTGCTTGATGTTAACATCGAGCGCATTTACAGGCATGTCTTCGGACTTCTCGATAAGTCATGAGTAATCCAATACTCTCAGTAATTACACACGATGGATGTAGATTTAACATATCGAAAAGAATGAGGTACCTACGAGGTTAAAGCTAAAAGTGCACTGCCCGTCAAAGACGTGGCCCTATATTTTGTTTTTATTGTATCTGTTGCACAATAACTGCTGTAAACAGTCAACTTTATGCACAAAACCGGGTGAAGTGGCGCAGTAGTAACAGGCTGGACTCGCATTCGGGAGGATGGCGGTTCAAAACCCCGTCGAGTCATCCAAATTTAGAATGTCCACGATTTCCCTAAATCGCTTAATGCCGATTTCGGGATGTTTCATCGCTAATGACCTTTTAGTCGCCGGTACGTTTGACCCCAAGCTTTCTTCCTTTCTTCCTTGATGTGTGATTTTTTTTTATTTTGTACCACATTGTGCTTCAGTTATATTTAGTGCATTGCGTTCAAATATAGAGGTTGAGTCGCGTAAGATGTAACACCCCTTTTATTTCAAGACAATGAAAACAGATTTTCGACTAATAATGATACGTAGACATGTACGTAATTTTGTTGCGTCAGTGATATTCTTAACTCTTGTACCGACTTTCATACTCAAGTAAGTAATTTTTTTAAAGGGCTTTCTAAAGCCCTTAGGCAACGGCCTTGCTGCGGTGGATCACCGAAGTTAAGCGCAGTCGGGCGTGGCCGGCACTTGTATGGGTGACCATCCGTGCCGTCATGCGCTGTTGCCATTTTTCGGGGTGCACTCAGCCTCGCGATATAAATTGAGGAGCTACTCGACCGAATAGTAGTGGCTCCGGTCAAATAAAACCATCGTAACGACCGGGAGAGCGGTGTGCCGACCACACGCCCCTCCTATCCGCATCCTCAGCTGAGGATGACAAGGCGGTCGGATGGTACCGAATGGCCACTTGTGGCTTGAAGACGGAGTGCTTTTTTTTTAAGCCCTTGAAAAAGCGAATACTGTGATTACTGTGATGTACTTTCGCTGCTACAGATGTGCTCTTTGAATTCCGTGCTGAGGCGGCTTTTGTTACGGCTGTACTGCTCGCCAAATGCTAACGCCTGTGCTGAGAGACGGCGTTCCGACCGATGTGGAATTTTTTTTTTTTTTTTTTTTTGAGTCATCGGTCTTCTGAATGATTTGATGCGGCCCGCCACGAATTCCTTTCGTGGTGTGCCAACCTCTTCATCTCAGAGTAGCACTTGCAACCTACGGTCCTCAATTATTTGCTGAATATATTCCAATCTCTGTCTTCTTCTACAATTTTTGCCCTCTACGGCTCCCTCTAGTACCATGGTAGTCAGTCCCTGATTTCTTAACAGATATCCTGTCATGAATTTCCACGTATTCCTTTCCACTCCGATTCTGCGCAGAACGTCCTCATTCCTTACCGTCTCAGTCCATCTAATTTTCAAAAAAATGTGTGTAAAATCTTATGGGACTTAACTGCTAAGGTCATCAGTCCCTAAGCTTACACACTACTTAACCTAAATTATCCTAAGGACAAACACACACACCCATGCCCGAGGGAGGATTCGAACCTCTGCTGGGACCAGCCGCACAGTCCCTGACTGCAGCGCCTGAGACCGCTCGGCTAATCACGCGCGGCTAATTTTCAACATTCGTCTGTAGCACCACATCTCAAGTGATTCGATTGTCCTTTTCCGGTTTCCCACAGTCCATGTTTCACTACCGTACAATGCTGTGCTCCAAACGTACATTCTCAGAAATTTGTTCTTGAAATCAAGGCCTATGTTTAATACTAGTAGGCTTGTCTTGCCCAGGAATGCCCTTTTTGCTAGTGCTTGCTCCGTCAGTTCATTAACTTCTTCTACTTCGTGACCATCAATCATGATGCTAAGTTTATCGCTGTTCTCATTTCTGCTACTTCTCATTACTTTCGTCTTTCTTAGATTTACTCTCAGTCCATATTCTGTACTCATTACTGTTCATTCCATTCAGGAGATCATGTAATACTTCTTCACTTTCACTCAGGATAGCAATGTCATCAGCGAATCGTATCATTGATAGTCTGTCACCTTGCATTTTAATTCCACTCCTGAACCTTTCTGCTATTTCCATCATAGCTTCTTTGATGTACACATTGAACAGTAGAGGCGAAAGAAAACTGTTTCTAATCCGAGCACTTCGTTCTTGGTCGTCCACTCTTATTATTGCCTCTTGGCTCTTGTACATATTGTATGTTACCCGTCTCTTCCTATAGCTTACAATATTTATCATCCAATTTTTTGAAAACTATGGGTGAAAAAATATGATTTTTGCATATCTTACATTATAATACCTTCGCGTGAAAAAGAACTGAATTTCTTTTCGTTAGATACTATAGTATCTATAGTATTACTATATGAAATTACGTAAAACATTGCGTGAAATTTTAAAGTTTTTGCAGAGGTAAAAATGCATTGCATAAATTTGGTTTATGTTTGATTTTAGCTCATACACTGCAGATTGAACAGTAGAGGCGAAAGAAAACTGTTTCTAATCCGAGCACTTCGTTCTTGAATGAAATGAAATTGAATGAATGAAATGTAGATAAGTTATCAAAATTTTATTTAACATAAAGAGCAGGTCGATATCTCATTTCGATCTCGAGTTATTGGGTTTTATCCCGACGGACAGTCCCGAGTGATGCGCCGATTCACGTCCCTGGGCATCGCGAATCATGCGGTCGTAAGAATCGTCGTATCTCATAAACTATTCAAGATGTCGAAACGAGGTTTTTTGCAAACGATAGTACGCAATTAAGCATATATGTTGCACGGTAAACACTCGAAACTTTTTTATTCACGAGACATGGAATAACTCGTTCGGAGGAGCGAGGGGTCGACGGTTCGGGACACATTCAGACATCCATAGCACCGTACGAAAACGCAAGCGGCGCGCGTATACAAATCAAACAAACGTGGGGAACGGCGTAGCAGGACGTACATACACGCCCACAGCAGAGAAAAGGTTTTCTGGTGTTGAAACTTTCCGCCAAAAGCTCAGAGAGGTGTGCTAAAATCGAAAAGCAAGGTGCGCCGAATCGGCTGTGTCGCTGTAAACAGTGCCAGGTGGCGGTATCATGGCAGGCTCTGCAAACTGTTATTTGCCGTAAACCTTGTCTGAGTGTCTTGAACCATTTATGAAGTAAGGGAGGCGTTACGTCTCGCACAACTCGCACTCCGTAACATGGAATGTCACACTGTCATGAAGTTCTTGATTTTGAAAGGTTAACTACAACAGAAATTCATCCAAAGATGTTCTCAGTATTGAGCTGTATTAAAGAGTTGTTCCTTCATATTCAGGAAGTAAGTAATGGGTTTCAAAATTCAAAGGTTGATAGAAAGGAAATCGAAAGCTCGACGTCGTTTGATTGAGAGAATTTCGGGAAAGCGTAGCTCATCTATAAAAAAGAGACAGCGTGTAGAACTCCAGTGCGACCTATTCTTGAGTACTGCTCGAGTGTTTGGGTTCCACATCAGGTCGGATGCATGCATGGATGCATGCATGTGATGTGACTTCTATGTATTTGAAGTTGCTGGTGCTGATTCCGCATTTAACATTTGACGATACCACTATGGCTGCAGTACATTAGGACTTTGTTTTTATGAAACAGATCTGATGATGACCATTAAAGACCGAAACCGGTAATCTGTTAAACAAAAAAGATTGTGGCCATAGACATAAATTAAAGGAAACTTATTACATGCTATTCTGTTTGGTGAAATGTATGTCCCTGTGAGTCTGTCACCGACAATTCCTGCCCTTACATTGATACTGAAGCGATCCCAGTGTCTCACTTACATAATTGCACGATGATTTGCAACAGCCTTCACGTGAGTATTGTGATAATTTACTATTCCATCTCTTGTGAATCCTGCCTCATCCGTAAATAATATTCAGGTTGTTAACTGTGGATCTTCAACGGCCGTACCTCAACAGGTATTGGCTTTCGGTTACGTCATTTTCGGAACTTTTCTTCTAGTTTTGACCAGTACTACCTCGTGTAGGAATATATGACACTTTTTTAAACACCCTGTGTACGGAAGTCTCGATGTAAGATTTGCACAGGATCAACGCTTAGAGCAAGGACTGGCAGATCGCCCCCGACACGAGCAAATGTTACGTGTTGCGCACAATACCTCCTCGTATAACATAACGCGCAGCCCCCTAGCTTGCAAGGCAGGGAGGCCAGCCAAACCCGGATCGAATCTGCACTGGAGATTAACGACAGTGCCCAGGTACACCAGAGATTCTGGGTGTGGTTTTCAGGCAAATGCTGGACTGGCCCCGAACTTTCACCTCAGAGAATCCGATAGGCAGCCAGTTACAATACGATCAGACGCAGAGTACAGTTGATGCGATTCATAGAGGATGACGGACACGACTTCGCTCCCTCCGGTCACACTGACAAACGTGGAGCCAATAAGAGCATCCGCCCGCAAAATTAAGTAATAAAGTTAAAAAATGACAGATCCTAAAAAAACGTACTGTATGTGAGAAACGCTAGGGACGAGGAGAAGAAGACGGCGTTGTGCATAAACCCTGTTGTTGAAACTTCCTGGCAGATTAAAACTGTGTGCCGGACCGAGACTCGAACTCGGGACCTTTGCCTTTCGCGGGCAAGTGCTCTACCAACTGAGCTACGCAAGCACGACTCACGCCCCGTCCTCACAGCTTTACTTCTGCCAGTATCTCTTCTCCTACCTCCCAAACTTTACAGAAGCTCTCCTGCGGAGCTGTGAGGACGGGGCGCGAGTCGTGCTTGGGTAGCTCAGTTGGTAGAGCACTTACCCGCGAAAGGCAAAGGTCCCGAGTTCGAGTCTCGGTCCGGCACACAGTTTTAATCTGCCAGGAAGTTTCATATCAGCGCACACTCCGCTGCAGAGTGAAAATCTTATTCTGGAACCCTGTTGTTATTTGATTACATAATTAGCGACCAATGACTGAAAATATTCACAATCGTTATACGCCTATGAGCATGACAGTAAAGTAAATAAAAGTACTTGCTGCAAAGGCAAATTTCAGAATAAGATTTATTGGGGGAACCCTAAGGAAATGTGATTCGTAAGTAGTGCTCTTCTCTCTGGAATGACGTTTACCAGTTAGGATTAATAGAGCATATATGGGAGATTCAAGGAGAGGACTGCGTTCCGTCTCGGATTTCGTTAGCAGCATATCATCATCTCGGAGATGGTCAATGAACCACAGTTGAAACAGGTTGCAAGAGGTGCGTTCTTTACTACACCGAAACTTCCTGCCAAAACTGAGAGGATTGTCAAGCAGCACATTAATTCCTCCCAAATATATTTCATGAAAAGAACATGACGTCGAAATTGGAGAAATTGGAGCTCGTGAGGAACCTTACCGACAAGCGTAATCCCCGTCCATCATATGTAAACGGAACAGGGACTGATGAAGTAGCCACCGCCACACGTTTGTGGACTGATCAAAAGTATCTGCACACCTATTATTGGACATTAGTATGAGTTGCGTCCACCCTTCACCTTTATGAAGGCTTGAAGTCGTCTAGAGACACTTTCAGTGAGGAGTCTGGATGCCTGTGGAGGACTGGCAGCCCATTCTTCCTCAAGTGTCGATACCAAACAGGGCAGTCATGTTGGACGCTGGGATCTTGAGCGAAGTTGACGTTCTAATTCATCCCAAATGTGTTCCATTGGATTGATGTCGGGAATCTGGGCAGGCTAGTCCATTTCAAGAATGTTGTCCTCCACAAATGATAGCTTCACAGATGTTGCTTTATGACAGGGTACATTATCATACTAACACAAACAATCATCGAGTCTGCACTGCGCCTCTAATGTAAGCAGTACGTAATGCTTTAAAATGTGTTCGTACCATTTCGGATTTAGTGTTTTCTTAAGGGCAATAAGGAGACCACAACCCAACCACGAAAAACTCTCTCTTACCGTAACAACACCTCCTCCGTACTTCTGTTGACACTATTCAGGATGCCGCGCGGGATTAGCCGAGCGGTCTCAGGCGCTACAGTCATGGACTGTGCGGCTGGTCCCGGCGGAGGTTCGAGTCCTCCCTCGGGCATGGGTGTGTGGGTTTGTCCTTAGGATAATTTATGTTAAGTAGTGTGTAAGCTTAGGGACTGATGACCTTAGCAGTTAAGTCCCATAAGATTTCACACACATTTGAACATTTTTGAACTATTCAGGATGGCAGGCATTCACCAAACCCCTAACCGTTCCGTCGGATTTCCTCACCCAAAATCACTCGTTTCCAGTCATCTACTATCCAGTGGCGTCACTCTTTACACCACGTCAAGCATCGCATAGCATTGACCATAGAAATGTGTGGCTCATGAGGAGCTGCTCGACCATCGTACACTCCCTACGCACAATCATTGTGCTAGCTGGACTGATAGCAGCACTTTGGAGCTCACGAGTGATTCCTTCCACCGATTTCATGCTATTTTTACAGCCACCCTGAGTAATGCTCGACTATCCCTGTCTATCAGTAGAGGAGGTCGGTCTTGTCTTGGGGTGGGTTGTTCCTTTGCGTTTCCACTTCACTATCACATCACCAACAGTTGGCTTTGCAGCTTTAGAGAGATTGAAATGCCCCTCGTGGATATGTTACTCAGCTGTCATCCAATGACTAGTCACTGAGCTCTGCTGGCTGATCTATTCTGCTATTGATGTTTCTCTACTGACAATGCAACACTCCCCACCTCCTTTCATATTGCCGGGTCCGTCCTTCGTGATATGTATTGGTCAACTCCGCTTTGTATAGGGCTGTTCGTGTACTTTTTGAGCTGATAGTGTTCTTAAATAATAAAATTACAAGCTTTCCTAGAAACTTTCTGTATTACTCTTTGCCCATGGCATTACATATTACAACGAAGTTGAAGACACCACCTCTGTTGAAATAGTACTTCTATGTTTAATCGTAAACATAGTGAGATATCTGCTAACTACTACTCCAAACACTTTTGCTTCTCTGCTTTCATTAACTGATTTGTTGTAGAATCATGGAACATATTTTGTGTTCAGACATAATGACCTTTCTAGACTCTGAGAAGCTCATCTGCAGAAACCAGCACGGTTTTAGGAAACAGCGGTCATGCGAGACACAGCTGGCCCTCTTTGTGCATGATATACAACAGGCTCTAGACACCGCCTCCCAGGTTCGAAAGGCATTCGACTCAGTTTCACACTGTCGCTTGCTACAAAAAGTGCGCGCTTACGGCCTATCCGATGACATATGCGGTTGGATAGAAAGTTTTCTAACAGACAGGTAGCAGTATGTCATCCTGAACGGGGTGACTTCAACAGAAACAAGCGTAACTTCAGGTGTGCCCCAGGGCAGCGTAACAGGTCCTCTGCTTTTTTACGATCTATATAAACGATCTGGTTGATGGTATTGACAGTGGCCTTAGACTGTTTGCCGATGATGCTGTAGTCTACATGAAAGTAGTATCACACGAAAGTTGTGAACAAATCAATGAGGATTTGCACAAAATAAATGCGTTGTGTAATGACTGGCAGTTATCTCTCAATGTTAGTAAGCGTAACCTACTGCGTATAACAAGCCGAAAATTCCTATTAATGTACGAGTACAAAATAAATGCCCAGTCTTTGGAAGCGGTAACATCCGTCAAGTATCTGGGTGTGACTATTCGAAATGATCTCAAATGGAATGATCAGATTACACAAGTAACGGGTAAGGCGAACTCTAGATTGCGGATTATTGGTAGCATCCTGAAGCGATGCAGTCCTTCAACAAAGGAAATAGCTTACAATACGTCAGTTCGTCCAGTCTTGGAGTAAGAGATTGAGAAGGTCCAAAGAAGAGCGCCGGCCGAGCGGTTCTAAGCGCTACAGTCTGGAACCGCGCGACCGCTACGGTCGCAGGTTCGAATCCTGCCTCGGGCATGGATGTGTGTGCTGTCCTTAGGTTAGTTAGGTTTAAGTAATTCTAAGTTCTAGGAGACTGATGACGTCAGAAGTTGAGTCCCATAGCGCTCAGAGCCACAATCCAAAGAAGAGCAGCAAGATTCGTGACTGGTACATTTAACCATCGTGAGAGCGTTACAAATCTCATAGAAAGTTTGAAGTGGGACACACTTCCAGATAGACGGCGCGCTAAATAGAAGGGGCTTCTCACTAAATTCCGAAATCCGAAGACAAGAGGAAGCAAAACAAAATTTATTTTGTAGATAACATGTTGACCAAGTATCAAATGATTACGTTTACAGACATCTGTGACATGTGGTTCCTGCCAGAATCAGTAACCAGAGTAGCAGCCATTGTTGGAGATCACCGCTGCCACACGTCTCGGCATTGAGTCAAAGAGACGTTGGATGTGTTCCTGGGGTACAGCAGCCCAAGCACCTTCCACACGTTGCCAAAGATCATCTGGTGTGGCAGCTGGGGATGTAATCTGGGTCACTCGTTGAGCAACCATGGACCACATGTTTTCTATCGGCGAAAGATCCGGAGAGCGAGCCGGCCAGGGAAGCAATTCAATCTGGTTATTGACGAAGAACCTTTCGACAATGCGTGCCACGTGTGGTCTCGCATTACCCTGTTGAAATATGGCTGTGGCCGAGCCCTGAAGGTAAGGAAGGACAACTGGCTCCAGCACCTCGGATATGTAGCGCCGGCTATTTAAAGTACCGGCAATGCGTACTAGAGGCGTGTGAGAGTAATATCCAATACCGCCCCATACCATAATACCCGGTGCAAGACCAGTGTGGCGGTGCATAATGCAGCAGTCCAGCATCCTCTCTCCACGGTGTCTCCACACTCGAATCCGACCATCGTGGTGCTGCAGACAGAAGCGTGCCTCGTCAGTAAAGTCAGTAAAGACAACGTCATTCCATTCTGCCGTCCACATCCGTCTGTCATCACACCATTGGCGACGGAGACGTCTGTGGTTCTGCGTCAATGGTAGCCGAAGCAATGGACGTCTTGCGGACAGATCACTCTGCTGTAAACGGCGTCGAATGGTACGCGCAGACACTGGATGATGCGTTACAGACGCAATGTGCTGTGCTATGGTTCGGGATGTCACTGAGCGATCCGTCACTGCCATGCGCACAATTTGCCTATCTGCACGTGCAGTGGCGCGCCGAGGTGAATGCGATCGACCACGTCGGTCCGTCGTACCCTCCTGCATCCAACGGTCACATATCCGCATTACAGTTGTTTGGTTTCGTCCAACACGACTAGCGATTTCTCTGTATGATAATCCACAATCTCGGTAAGCCACTATCCTTCCTCTGTCGAACTCGGATACTTGATCAAAAGATGTTCGCTGTTGTCTACGAGGCATAACTGATCGTCTTGTGAAACAACCACAAGGTAAACACACGTGCCGAACGTACACTCGTCGAAATCGCCAAGCCTTAAATGGCACTATGAGATGACGCCACAGGCGCGCGTGATGTGCGTCTGCGCTGAAATTCTAATCAGTTGCATATCTCATCGCTGCAAACTCATGGTTTAATTTTCACTTGATTCGGATGCTTCCTTCAGGGTGTTGCATTTACGGTGGCCAGCAGTGTATTACCACCAACTTTCAAATCGCGCAATGATCACCATTCAAAGATAAGGGAAGTAAGAGCTCGCACTGAAGCGTTCAGACAGTCGTTTTTCCCTCGCGCAATCCGCGAGTGGAACAGAGGGGGAGAAATATGACTTTGGCGCGAATTGTGCCATCCGCCACACACCGCTTGGTGGTTAGCGGAGTATATATGTAGATGTAGATATGTAGATGTAGAACTGCAGTCGTCTCTTACTCCATCCTGAGAAGCGTGATGTTGCAATGATTCTCGTCTTAATCTACTTGTGTACCCACTTCCGCCGTTTTCGTATGTTTTGTAGCATCTAACAGTGTCGCGACGGCAACTGATCTTCGTAGCGGGCGGAGCTGTGAAGAAGAACGCAGCCGCATTCCACAGTGGGAGAGTGGTAGTCGGGAATAAGGGTAACCTAAGCCTTATCTAAAAATAACTCAGCGAGTGTCGTATTAGGTAGACACAGAAAACTGTAATTCGAACCGAGCTGGCAGCGGAAGTCCTGGGTAACGCGTAGCGTTACAATCATTCACCATCTTCCCTGCCCTTCCACAAACATGTTCCACGAGTTTCTATAGTCACATACTCCTGAGTTGTTCTGCACTCGCGGAAACGCTCCAGACGATCACTTTTGGCCAGAGGATACGAGTAGTGAGAGCTGCACGAAAGCGTGTGTGCATGCGGAGCTGACTTTCCTTCGCATAATGTTTATTTTAAAAAAAATTAATGAATAGACAGTTTTTATTCCGAACAGATTCAAAGGAAGACTGTATTTACATGTAGTTACTGGCGAACAAATTCTTGAAGAGTTAGAAATTTCCAAGCACCTTTCTTTTAATGACGGGTTCATTCTTAATGAAAAGTTGCAGTTACGTAATAAAAAAATTTAATGGTATAAAACGGTTACTTGCAACAACCTAAATTTGACTTTTTGTGTCGGCCTGAGTAGCCGTGCGGTTCTAGGCGCTACAGTCTGGAGCCGAGCGACCACTACGGTCGCAGTTTCGAATCCTGCCTCGGGCATGGATGTGTGTGATGTCCTTATGTTAGTTAGGTTTAATTAGTTCTAAGTTCTAGGCGACTGATGACCTTAGAAGTTTAGTCGCATTGTGCTCAGAGCCATTTGAACCATTTTTTGAGTTTTTGTTTTTTCCTCAGTAGTCTCTAAAATATCGCTTTCCTCTCTTTTTTTCACTTATTACACTGTAATTGTTTCGTACAAGAATTTACGCAATATTTGCTGTTGTATTGTCCTGAATATTTTCATTTTGCATAATACTGGCTATTCATACGCGATATGAACACTTACATGCTATTTAGAATATTTTTTCGTAAACTAAGCAGCTGGTATCTTCGATTATTAATAAATAGTGCGACTTGATGCGTTTCCAAGTTGCGGAAACTTCGGCATGTGAGCCTCTTAGTCTCATGCCACCTCTGCTGATTGTTACCTCTTGCCGCCCTTAGCGGCGTGTGCCGTGCTAAGCCATGTGATGTCCTTAGGTTAGGCTGCAATTACCAGCTTCATCTCAGTTTTAATGTACAGGGTGTTTCAAAAATGACCGTTATATTTGAAACGGCAATAAAAACTAAACGAGCAGCGATAGAAATACACCGTTTGTTGCAATATGCTTGGGACAACAGTGCATTTTGAGGCGGACAAACTTTCGAAATTACAGTAGTTACAATTTTCAACAACAGATGGCGCTGCAAGTGATGTGAAAGATATAGAAGACAACGCAGTCTGTGGGTGCGCCATTCTGAACGTCGTCTTTCTGCTGTAAGCGTGTGTTGTTCACTACGTGCAAGTGTGCTGTAGACAACATGGTTTATTCCTTAGAACAGAGGATTTTTCTGGTGTTGGAATTCCACCGCCTAGAGCACAGTGTTGTTGCAACAAGACGAAGTTTTCAACGGAGATTTAATGTAACCAAAGGACCGAAAAGCGATACAATAAAGGATCTGTTTGAAAAATTTCAACGGACTGGGAACGTGACGGATGAACGTGCTGGAAAGGTAGGGCGACCGCGTACGGCAACCACAGAGGGCAACGCGCAGCTAGTGCAGGAGGTGATCCAACAGTGGCCTCGGGTTTCCGTTCGCCGTGTTGCAGCTGCAGTCCAAATGACGCCAACGTCCACGTATCGTCTCATGCGCCAGAGTTTACACCTCTATCCATACAAAATTCAAACGCGGCAACCCCTCAGCGCCGCTACCATTGCTGCACGAGAGACATTCGCTAACGATATAGTGCACAGGATTGATGACGGCGATATGCATGTGGGCAGCATTTGGTTTACTGACGAAGCTTATTTTTACCTGGACGGCTTCGTCAATAAACAGAACCGGCGCATATGGGGAACCGAAAAGCCTCATGTTGCAGTCCCATCGTCCCTGCATCCTCAAAAAGTACTGGTCTGGGCCGCCATTTCTTCCAAAGGAATCATTGGCCCATTTTTCAGATCCGAAACGATTACTGCATCACGCTATCTGGACATTCTTCATGAATTTGTGGCGGTACAAACTGCCTTAGACGACACTGCGAACACCTCGTGGTTTATGCAAGATGGTGCCCGGCCACATCGCACGGCCGACGTCTTTAATTTCCTGAATGAATATTTCGATGATCGTGTGATTGCTTTGGGCTATCCGAAACATACAGGAGGCGGCGTGGATTGGCCTCCCTATTCGCCAGACATGAACCCCTGTGACTTCTTTCTGTGGGGACACTTGAAAGACCAGGTGTACCGCCAGAATCCAGAAACAATTGAACAGCTGAAGCAGTACATCTCATCTGCATGTGAAGCCATTCCGCCAGACACGTTGTCAAAGGTTTCGGGTAATTTCATTCAGAGACTACGCCATATTATTGCTACACATGGTGGATATGTGGAAAATATCGTACTATAGAGTTTCCCAGACCGCAGCGCCATCTGTTGTTGAAAATTGTAACTACTGTAATTTCGAAAGTTTGTCTGCCTGAAAATGTACTGTTGTCCCAAGCATATTGTAACAAACGGTGTATTTCTATCGCTGCTCTTTTAGTTTTTATTGCCGTTTCAAATATACCGGTCATTTTTGAAACACCCTGTATATAATGTTAAGTGGTTTTACTATTAACTCCTTAATGAAGTATTTTATGTGACAAGAGCATTATTGCTCTAAAATTTGTTCATCAGTTACTACATATGAGTACAGTCTTCTGTAAATCTGTCTGGAATAGAGTTATAAAATTACCTTAGGCTACCGTAGACTAGTACAAGCGAGTATAGACTACAATAGTTTTCCTAGTGGGTTTGGTCAGTTAAGATTATAACTGCGCTACCTGTACGTTACGTGTGTTGCGTGCCTTTCAGGTGTTAACTAATTTTCATCGCTTTGTTTTCACATGCGATCAGTGCCTTACTAGATTCCCCTAGAAACCGGAAGTGATGAACCGTCTAGAAACTGAATGCGGATATATAAATGGCCGTGTAACCTATGGAACATTGTTGTTCTGCATAGGTAGCCTCCTGTCTGTTACTCAAAAATAAACAGCATTTATGGCAAAATTGAAATTGCCAATACTCAAATCAGATTTTATGCGAAAACTGTTGATTTTTTAATGTGAAACAGAGGAGTCTTATACTAATTTTTTAAGAAATATGGATTTGTTATACAGCACTTGAAAACGCAATTTCTTCAAAAAATGGGGTAAAATTAAAAGAAACGCAAAACAAAAACATATCGAACATCACTTCAATATTTCATTGAACTTATGTAAAACATGTGTCTGTTATTCATAAACAACTATCGCACTTATCAATAATAACAGGAAACTCTTGCCTTCTATCATGATGAAGAACGATCTGTCGAGCAGAGAAAACAACGACAGTTTTATAGATTTCGGTATGTTTGTGAATGAAAACTGTACTTGCATCAAAATAATTTCTATGGTTATATAAAAATGCAGAAGTTAGGCGATCAACTGATTTTTATTACTTATAAAATGCAGCTTATATTTTGTAAGGATACAGAATAGACACTGGACTAACACTGAACGATGTGTGGTTCTAATTATGTGCAAAACAAACAAAAACCAAAGAGCAATCTTCGAACCCCTTTTTCTCAGACATATTCATTTATGGTTCTTTCTCTACCAGTGCTACCATTGCCACCGGTAATCCTAGCATTACTACGTCATTTATGTATTGAAAGTTGAGTAACAAGTACACTGGTTTTGTTCTACTGATTTTTGTTTATTTAAAATTAGTTTTCGGCTTACGGGGCCAACTTCAGGAAACAACTGAGTAGCGTCTGAAAGAAACACTAGTTCTTAGGTAACCAAACATTAGAAACAAAGATACAGTCCACTTGCATGGAGTGTTGTGCATCGAACTTGTTTCTTAACATTGAAATTACACTTTACGCAAGGGACAATATTAAGCACAATAAATAATTAAACGGCACAGTACTACAGGTTAAATGGTTGTAATGCAAAATTTTCCGAGGTCTTGACATTGAGTGAGAAACTGTTAAACTGAGCACTCTTCACCTATGCTCTGCAACAAAAATGTTTTTTAACATTGTAAATTGAACTTAAGGCAATGGAAAATTATATACACAACAATTAAAATACACAGTCTTACAGCATCACAGGTTATATGGTTATGATGCCGTAGTTTGTAAGGTCATGACATTGACTGAGAACTGTCTAACTGAGCGCTATGTATTGCACCAAAACGACCGAGCCATAGTGTTGACAGAGTGCAGCTCTGGGCCAGAATAAAAATGTCTATTCCTTAATTTTGCTCTATGTTAATGTTTATGTATAATGTTTTTAGGTAATTCTGAATTTTTTTTCAAAATGAGACTCAGTCGTCAGCTGCAAATATACTTTTACTATGCTTCACCAATTTCGACAAACTAATTTCTAATCTTCAGAAGCTTAGTACTGGTTTAGCAGATGTCAACATCTTCTGCATAAAAGCATAATGCCATGGTATGTCCAGAAATGTACATATTGTATGTGCTTATTGTACAGATTGACAGTTTACAATTCAGAACATACCATGCCATTATACTTCTGTGAATAAGATATTGATCTCTGCTAAACCAATACAAAGCTTCTGAAGGTGGCAATTTAATTTGTCGAAACCGGTAGGGCATAATAATAAAATATATTTGCATCTCACAATTTAATTTTGTACTGAAAAATATATACTACAGTTGCTGAAAATTACAGCCACCAATGAAATAATAAATGTGGATTTTCTGATAATTGTGGATACGGGATAGTGGCCGGTCAAGTATTTACCAAGGAAAGTCGCCCAACAGTCGTATGTTTTGAGCAGTTATTTTATTTATACATCCAGTTTCGGTATCTCAATAATGTCATCTTCAGGCCACTGTGTACTCCACGTATATCAGTCAGATATATCGATGCTTGCGAACAGGAGCCTTCGATGTCTGGATTCCGTGAATTTGTTTTTGGAGTATTTACTTCGAAGACTTGACAACAACTCCATGTGTAAACAATCAGATACATCGATACTTGCATTCTGGAGTCTTCAATACGTGGATTCCGTGGATTCGTTTCTGCGATGTTTACTTCGAAGACTTGAAAACAAATGAGCTGTGAAACCCAGCTCGCGCTATTCGTCCACGAGACTCAGAGGGCCATAGACACAGGTTCCCAGGTAGATGCCGTGTTTCTTGACTTCCGCAAGGCGTTCGATACAGTTCCCCACAGTCGTTTAATGAACAAAGTAAGAGCATATGGACTATCAGACCAATTGTGTGATTGGATTGAAGAGTTCCTAGATAACAGAACGCAGCATGTCATTCTCAATGGGGAGACGTCTCCCGAAGTAAGAGTGATTTCAGGTGTGCCGCAAGGGAATGTCGTAGGAACGTTGCTATTCAAAATATATATAAATGATCTTGTTTATAATATCGGAAGTTCACTGAGGCTTTTTGCGGATGATGCTGTGGTATATCGAGAGGTTGTAACAATGGAAAATTGTACTGAAATGCAGGAAGATCTGCAGCGAATTGACGCATGGTGCAGGGAATGGCAATTGAATCTCAATGTAGACAAGTGTAATGTGCTGCGAATACATAGAAAGAAAGATCCCTTATCATTTAGCTACAATATAGCAGGTCAGCAACTGGAAGCAGTTAATTCCATAAATTATCTGGGAGTATGCATTAGGAGTGAATTAAAATGGAATGATCATATAAAGTTGATCGTCTGTAAAGCAGATGCCAGACTGAGATTCATTGGAAGAATCCTAAGGAAATGCAATCCAAAAACAAAGGAAATAGGTTACAGTACGCTTATTCGCCCACTGCTTGAATACTGCTCAGCAGTGTAGCAGTGTGGGATCCGTACCAGATAGGGCTGATGGGAGAGATACAGAAGATCCAACGGAGAGCAGCGCGCTTCATTACAGGATCATTTAGTAATCGCGAAAGCTTTACGGAGATGATAGATAAACTCCAGTGGAAGACCCTGCAGGAGAGACGCGCAGTAGCTCGGTACGGGCTTTTGTTGAAGTTTCGAGAACATACCTTCACCGAGGAGTCAAGCAGTATATTGCTCCCTCCTACGTATATCTCTCGAAGAGACCATGAGGATAAAATCAGAGAGATTAGAGCCCACAAAGAGGCATACCGACAATCCTTCTTTCCACGAACAATACGAGACTGGAATAGAAGGGAGAACTGATAGAGGTACTCGGGGTACCCTACTCCACACAACATCGGGTGGCTTGCGGAGTATGGATGTAGATGTGGATGTAGATGTTGTGAAGTCTACGAAGTAACACTCAAAAAACAAATTCACGGAGTCCAGATATTGAAGGCTCCAGTATGCAAGTATCGATGTACCTGACTGTCTGTAGGTTGAGTGCATAGGAGCCTGAAGATGGCATTACTGAGATGCCGAAACTGTCTAAATAAAATAACTTCTCAAAACATACCGCTTTCTGGCAATTTTCCTTGGTGAGCCCATAGTCTTTGCAAAACCTGACAAAAGTAAAATTTTATTGCAACCGGTTGGCTGTTTTATAGCTATCTTATCTATTTAGTTACGTAAGAGCGCCTTCTCTTTCATTTGACAGTTAAAGGCTACGGTCACGGTCCTTCTTACCACTCGTGTTCAAAATGTTAATCGCTCCTGTTTTGCGACTGACGCTCGGATAAGTTTCCTCTCACCTTTCGGGCGCGATAGGACGAGAGTGAGCCCGGCACTACTGCCGACCACGAAGGAGGAGAAGAAAAATGTGAGAAAACGATGAAGCGGTTTGGTCGGAGCGAGAAGGCGGCGAGCCCGGAAGGTATTAGCGAGCCCAGAAGGGAAAGCGGTCGCGCGCGGAGAAAGTGCAAGTCGGAGGCTCGCAGCGCCTGTGGAGGCGCGTGCTGCGCTCAGTCGGTGCCCTACTTTGGACGCGGCAGGAACTCAAGTTACCAGCACTCCGTTTGCGTTACCACTACTCTTCTACACCTAGCGTTACCTTTCTGTTTTACACTCGTACACGATTCCGCTTTACGTTACGTGTGATATGTATGTTATTTACAAGTGTCAGTGCCAAAGAGAGAGAGAAACTGTGATCCACCTCCGACGATAAGCGACGGCGATTTTTTTACAAGTGCAAAAGCAGACGACAAGAAGATACCTGGAGAGAACTAACGGATTCGTCAGATGCCGCCCCCACAAATGCGTGTGGAGAGTTTAAAAAAATAAGGATCGAGAGGAAAGCCAGTCCGCTGAGGACGAGCGTGATGTTAGCAGTCGCCAGAGGTTTAAACGCTTTGGCGGGTTCCAGAAGGCGTGTGGGGTGAACTGAATGCAAGGGCAGGACACGAACCTGGTCGTGATCATATGGCGTGTGCTTCACGGATATTTTAAAAGGGTGCAACAGCGTCACGCATGCGTCCCACGCCGGGTTGCCCTGCCGGGGGATTTCTGGAGGATCGACAAGAGAAGAGCTGCCGCCTTCCTGTCTCGTCCACGCTATAATGTCAGCTCGCGCAGAAAGGTTGGTACAAGTTCATTCTACTGACTTGCGTAGTAGCACCGAACACCTGTTTGATTTGGAGCCTTTTAAATGTGTAACTCCTCATGCTGCAGTTGATACACCTGAGAATAGCTTCATTAGAAAAGGAAGGCAGCCAAGATGTGGTTATCATATGTGTTATAAGGATTGCCTGTAACATATATTTCTTACATCGAAGTTGAAATGAAAACTGGAAGATCGATATTAATGTTTATTCAGTTATTTTGATGTGATCTCTGATTTGGACATATAAAAACAGGAAAATGTGTATCATAATAGTAATCGTGCGATGCTTCTATCAGTTTGATTTCACGAACTGTTTGATCGCAATGAATATATTGATTCGCAGTTAGAGACCGTATTTCATTCTTGTCTCGATGTTTTCAAAGCAGTGAGTTTTAGTGCAATTTAATTGTCTTTGTATCTTTAATTCAGCTTTGTTTTAGTTTACTGAGTGCATAACTAGTTTCTTTTGTCAAAGAAGTCGTAACTAGATTTCATATGTTTCCCTTTGGTTATGTATTTTACTACGTAACGTATCAGTAGTTCCTGGAAAACTATTATAATACGGTTCGCCTTTCTGTCGTTAAGTTTCACGATGTTCTCTCACTAAGTAGCTCTGTTAGTTGTTTGATACTCATAATGAAGTTAATTCAAATCATTAAGAATTTGTTCATGACTTGAGTTTCCTTTTATAGGAAGTGGTCTTGTGCGACATTATACAAGAGTAAATAGTGTGCCTAGTTTCAAATCATAGAAAGAAATATTTTTGACTGACAGCTAAAGGATAGCCACTTCCTGGAATTACGTCTTATAGAAATGTAGTGGGCATATCCGTAGTCTATTGGGGACTTGATGACTTAATTTCTTCCGAAAATGTTAATTCGATTTTGTAGACCATGTGAAGTCAGAAAATTTGTTTAAAATCTTGACTACATTTCAGAGATTTATCCACATGCTTATAAATGTAGGATTACTTTCGTATTTGTTCAGCATCTGAGGAAAACAATTAAGATCATATGAAATTAATGAAACAATAAATTAAATTAAAACTAGATTACTCATTAAACTGTTTGAAATTCAGTAACTTAAAGGTCTTGATTTCTGTAAGAACCGAGAAAAATTATGTATCTTTCTGTTGTTACTGTGCGAAGCCTGAGTTGACACTCGGCTTTACAATTTTATTCTTAATATCTGAAAACACAGAAAGATACTAGTTGCGTCCATTTGGGTCTGTATGATGACAATGGCACTAGACCCTTCTTTTCTGGCCGCGTGTTAATGGAGGTCCTACAAATGATTAAAAGATTTACATTGTATTAATTGATTGCCTGAATTAAACGTACACCTCATATAAAATCTAAAAGGACGTGAGTTAGTGATAACCACTTCGTTAAAGGGAAAATTGATTTGAAAGGCTTAACATAATTTGCTATTCGATATTGTATCGAATATACATGTAGACACCATTCTTATTGTTTCTAATATATCATTTCTGTATTTTAATGTTTGATTTTCATTCCACACAACTGAGTGCAGAAACAACAGGTATTTCGTATCATGTTCCAACAGGTCTTTTTCGGGTATTTTCATCACCATTTCCTAAATTTTAGAACCATTCTTGGTAATGGAGGCAATACATTTAGAGTTAGAATTTTTTTACAATTTATAACACTAAAAAAATTAAGATTATTTGAAGGAGATGTTTAATCCACTGCAGTGCAGTTCAGTCATTGCGATTGTACAATGCTCCAGCTGAGTAAGCAAGAACTCATGCAAAGAGGAGGGAAGTTTAGAGATTTTTTTATTTTACTAGTGTACAGAAAATTATTCTTTTTCAGACTAAAACTTGTAACTACTCGCACAAGCGACCAGATTATTCTGCTTCTGAGACCACTGAAACATCAATTCATCTTCCACCAGGATGGTGTGTAACATAAGTAACAACGTCACTGTGATCAAACCCGGAAGTCAGTGTGTTTGCTTGAGAATTGTAAGATTTTTCAGAATACCGTCCCGAAGTGATGTGTCCGATGGCAGTCTGCTTGAGACGCGAGTGTTCTCACACAATCCTGGCTTGTGCTCGAGAAGAGTTGGTTGTGGCGACGCGCATATTTCCCTTCGCTGGAACACCTGTGCATCGCCGTGCGGCGGCGACGTAGCCTTCAGCCCACAGGAACCCTGGAAAACGGCCTCACTCAAGCAGAACAGGCCGACTGCGCGGTTCTCTCGCATGCGCTCCTCTGCCCCAGTGTCAGAGGGAGCCGTAGGGCGCCGGTAGATGTCAATACACGGGAACGTCAACTACAAAATAGGAGCTCTTTTGTGAGAAACCGTGCAGATCAGTGGTAGTAGCCACATTCGTCGATCCTGCAGTAGGGTACATTTCAAATGATTTGCAAGGCGCCCCAGTGCTCTATGCAGATGGAATAGTCAGTAATGATTAAAATAATTAAAAAAGCAGCGTTCTAGACGAGTATCTCATATTTGTAGGTTGGTGGACATAACTGTTATTGTAGCAACATAATACCATTTTATGACAAGGCAGTTCACAGTGTTCGGTATTATTTACCAGGTCACTGATGCGTCGCCGATTGTGTGCTTCATAGTGCGCTTTGCAAATGCTATTCTTTAGCCAAAAGGTATTGTTGCATCTGTTAAAGTGTCGTTGCTGATTTGTCCTCAGTGGTGAATTTCTATTTGTCTTGCTGTCAGCCAGTACTGCAGAGTACAATCGTATTTCATATGGCTCTCTCTTAAGCTTTCATCTTTTTTAGGCAATTTGTCAGATGGTACACGTATGCTACTAAGACAAAAAGTTTCGGTGTCTACCGTGGACGTAGGTCTTTGCAATCTAACACATTTAATTTTCCCCAGCGTGAAAACACTGCTCTATCTGCTCCGTTTAACCAACAGAAGATGATTACAAATTTATTTTTACGCTCGATAAGATAGTCTGTGTAGTGTAAGGCTACGTGTGGATTTTAATTTTTTTTCTTATTTAATACTGGCTCGTAGCCCAGCAGCTGTCAAGTTCCCTATTGTGATCGATTCCCATATTGTAATTTCAAATCTAGCGGTATACAGCATAAAAAGTAACACACCATTTAAAACCCATACCCACGCCCAAACCCGAAAGGTTGGATTGAACAGGGAATAACAAGTTTATTTTGAATGCAGATGCAGATTCCAGTACGTCAAATTTGTAAATTTGTCACCGATACGGACGACTTATTCGATCAGTCAGTACTGTACTAGACATTCTCAAATTTCTTCTGTACGCGAAGCGCTAGTTGCATTATGTGCCTGGAGAAAAAATGGTCCCAAAACCACACGATAATCGAACTACAAACCCAGAAGCTTATAGTTTACAACTTCTCCAATGATTTATAATGCTTCTAGAGAAAGAGATTATGCACTCTCTGATTGAAAGCTGGCACTTTAATTTCTCCATGCTACGGTCCACATCGTCGGGGTACCAAAAATGCTTTCGTGCCATTTGTGATTAACGCCAATGCAAATGAGACTAGATTTTCCATTAAATTTGAAAACGTTCATTCAGGTTTGCGTATAGGACGCTTTCTGAGGTGACTAATCTCGAAACACTGAATATAATATAAAGTATCGTGCGGATTTGCTACCAGAGAAATTTAGAGTTTAGGCGGCAGTTTACGGTTCTGAATCGCTATTAATAGAAATTATTGCTGCCTTTATGAGTCAGTGAAAAAATGAGATCTGAAAGAATAAGCAGCAAAAAAATGGAAGACTTTTCTGATACCTTGCCTTCCTTTAAGTTTCCTGTCAAAAAATTTCCCGAAGTCTTTTTCCAGTTTTGTAAACTCACAGATTCTAAATTCCTTAAGAAGCACGCAACTGACATGTCGTTATTACTGCAGCAGCGCCGCTCACAGATTTCGAGGCTAATGCTGTTGAGCGTGGTAAAAAAAAACCACGACTGATGTTTCAAACTTAAAATTGATTACTTTAACTGTTTCCAATTGTTTGCGGTACACTGCAAGACTAGAGTAACATTGTTAACTTTTCGTGTTGGAAGATGGCGAATATTCGTGATTAACTAGCCAATCATTGCTACAGTTTTCCAGAAACTGGCGCATCTAATGCATTATGTTTATTCTAGTGTACAACGAAAATTGAAAGAGGTTCTGGTTCCATCAGTAGATGCGAAAGCGGCTACTAGAACCAAAGAAATATGTGAGAATGTTTCGGTATGCGACAGTTTCTTCTGTATTCCTGACACACGGTGATAAGCTATTCGCTCAAAATTGGACAAATACATGTGAAACAAGGGTTTAGTTTCTAATTAAGTCATCATACCTGGAATTGTTGGGAGAATTTCGAGAAATCGAGACAAATAACTTCATTTTTAATGTTGAATACGTTTTCGGTAGCACAGAGCATTGCTTCTTCATTCGGATGTTCAGCCATAAATTTCACTGGTTTTACCAACTCGCTTCACAATAATGTCGAAAAGGTACGTTATACACGAATACGATCGTTATTTAAGCGGAATGTGTCTTCAATTAACGGTAGTTTTGCCTGTGGGATATAGCAATTTTAGTTTCACCATTTCAGAAAGAGATTTTACGTCTTAATATTAGTAAGACACAAATAATCTGAAGGATGATGCAGTCCCATTAAAAACAAAGGTGGTTAAGTATTGGGTTAGCGTTATTTTCGATTACACAGTTTGGTAAGTCCAAGCCTGCACTTAACGTTCCTCTCCAAAACTTTGAATGTTCTGCTGTACTCTCACTGTCTGCGAAACCCTGGGAGATTTGAACCTCGGTTGTGTAAGCTCGCATTCTACCTTGGATTTGAGCCTGGCGGGCGCTTGCTCAAGTGGAGAGAGACTCGACCTAGAGGTGTGTGAGTGGACGTCTGGGTCACCATTCCTGACAGCATGGCTGAATGTCATGGTTCACGGCATCGGCCACGTCCAGCGCAAGTGAGCGCGAGTAGTCGCGCCTTTGCACGCACTACCTACCGTCCCAGGCACTGCAGCTAGTCTTAAGCAAGTCGCTATGTATTTCTTCGCATAACGGAGCTGAAGGTATGTCGATGTTGTTATCTACATTATCCGCAGCTTGTCTACAGCCTACACAAAATTTCACTCCTACACGTGGCCCACGTGTTGCTTCATCTGTGACTTATAAGACATACAGAGTTTTTCACACAACCAGAATCGTAATTTGCTTTAGAGAAGTGATCGCGGGTATTAATGTTAGCTTCAGCTTCTTGAATTCATTTTTTCTTCCTAAGTTATTATTTTTTGGGATTTTTGATACAGTAACATAGATTTTTATGTGTGAGCTACTTTGGATGTTTTACAAATCAGCTTGTCAGAGATCGATCGAAGATTATTATAATATCTGAGCGAGTATCTGTGTATCCTGTTCCCATACTTCTCTCAACATCAGCAAAGTCATAAGCGTCAAATAACGTTAAATAGCAAAGTACATGTTCCCAAAACCATAGTGTAATAAATATGGAACAAACGATAGCATACCACAGCTGAGGAAACATTCAGAGTGCGTTCTCTTGATACGTAAATGTTCTGACGGACAGGATGAGCAGCAACCTGATGACGCTGTGACGCTGTGGAGTACGTGAAAGTGTCGTCGTTGTGTGACTGTAGGAGGATACAAGATGACTTAGTCAAAATCTCCAGTTGGTTTGATGAATGGCAGCTTGCCCTAAATGTACAAGAACGTAAGTTAATGCAGATGAGCAGAAAAAACAATCCCTTGATGTTACAATACAGTATAAGTAGTGTGCAGCTTGACACAGTCTGGTCGATTAAATATCTAAGCGTAACGATCCAAAGCGATATGAAATGGAACGAGCACGTAAGGACGGCAGTAGGCCAGTCGAATTTTAGACTTCGGTTTTTGGCAGAATTTTGGGAAAGCGTAGCTCATCTATAAAGGAGAACGCGTATAGAACACTAGTGCATCCCATTCTTGAGTACTGCTCGAGTATTTGGGATCCTCACCAGATAAAGAGAAGACATAGAAGCAACCCAGAAACGTGCTGCTATATTTGTTACCGTTAGGTTCGATCAAATCAAATGGCTCTGAGCACTATGGGACTCAACTGCTGAGGTCATTAGTCCCCTAGAACTTAGAACTAGTTAAGCCTAACTAACCTAAGGACATCACAAACATCCATGCCCGAGGCAGGATGCGAACCTGCGACCGTAGCGGTCTTGCGGTTCCAGACTGCAGCGCCTTTAACCGCACGGCCACTTCGGCCGGGATTCGATCAACACGCTAGTGTTACCTATACGTTTCGTGAACTCCAATGGGAATCCCTGGACGGTAGATGACGTTCTTTCCACGAAACGCTGTTGAAAACATTTAGACAACCGGCGTTTGTAGCAGACTGCAGGACAATTCTGCTGCCTCCAATGTACATTTCGCGCAAGGACCGCGAAGACAAGACAAGAAAACAGACAGCCGTTTTCTCGATCTATTTGCGAATGGAGCAAGAAAGGAAATACCCTCCGCCATGCGCCATATGATGGCTTGCGGAGTATGTATGGCCGGCCGTGGTGGCCGTGCGGTTCTAGGCGCTTCAGTATGGCACCGCGCGACCGCTACGGTCGCAGGTTCGAATCCTGCGTCGGGCATGGATGTTTGTGATGTCCTTAGGTTAGTTAGGTTTAAGAAGTTCTAAGTTCTAGAGGACTGATGACCTGAGATGTTAAGTCCCATAGTGCTCAGAGCCATATTTGAGTATGTATGTAGACGTAGATGTTCTGCCTTAAGTACACCATTTTTCAACCTGGAAGACGGCTTCATCACCACGCTCTCTTGTTTAATATGGACCTGCTGGAGGTGGTATTCTGTTACCTTTGTCCTGCTTCAGAACGTGTGCATTCAGTTACTTACAGTGAGATCTGGAAGAACAGCGAGCCTCGAAGCATGGCGCAACTTGACATATAAGCCATACACAAAACTTTGCCGGTGGTAAAATGTCATGGTATGGGTCAGAATAAAATCACAGTATCATCGAACCAATAGGACCTGTAGTCCCTCGCTTATCCACGTATTTCACGTATGTCGTAGCAGATTCAGGTGACAGACTTCTGTTATTATGTTCTCGCTTAAGTAGAACTAACACAAAACACAAAGAAACACGTAATAAATCCACAATTTGTAGTATACTCAACTATGGTTTTTCACGGAATTTAGGCATTTGTTCATACCACCATCTCAGCTTTCTGAAATCTTTTAAGTACACTTAACACATCAATCTAAGTTATTCCAATTTATTTTATTTGTCATTCCTTTTACAGCGACCCACATATCGACGACACATTTAAAACTCACATCAATACTCAAAAGACGAAGGTTGGCTGACTAAGATAAACATCAGGCAGTATCTTCACTGGCTTAGTCTTAGTTCAACTTCACAGTGACGTTGGCTCAACTGAATTTTGTCAAATGGTGACAAAGGAATCCTAGTACGTATACAACAGAGCCTGTCTTTTAGGATTGTTTTTCTTATTTCGGGGAAACATGTTAGCTAACGTTACATGTTGAAATATATGGAACAGGGCAAAAGACAGTAAAAATTCCTATGCATTTAGAGCTCGAAACAATGAAATTTACTTTCACCACAGAAACGAAAGGATTTGAAAGAATTAATGTGAACAGCTTTGTAAAAATAATGTTTACCCAGAGCTTGTTTCCTGACTTATTTGTAAGACAGTTGCGTTATCTTTGTATTCCCCTTGTAATTTAACATCTCTGTAAGTATTCTGAGGCACCTGTATATCTGTGATGGTTGTAGTGTTGTGATGATTTGCCGGCTGAGGTGGCCGAGCGGTTCTAGGCGCTACAGTCTGGAACCGCGCGACCGCTACGGTCGCAGGTTCGAATCCTGCCTCGGACATGGATGTGTGTGATGTCCTTAGGTTAGTTAGGTTTAAGTAGTTCTAAGTTCTAGGGGACTGATGACCTCAGAAGTTAAGTCCCATAGTGCTTAGGGCCTTTTGTGATGATCTCACGTTTTTGCCGGACCCCACAGACGTCCAAACTTATCGGGGTTAGCTTAGTTGGCACATGTGACAACAGGCGTAAATCTACCAGGGAATCTAGAGGTACTGTACCTATTGTCACGACAAAACATAAAATTCGTCAAGGAACTGACTTACAGATAGACAGGAGATCAAATAGCGAAGACTAGGACCATGAAAAGTAACACATATGCATAGTAAGTTTCTGCAGAACAAAATGTCAAGGAACAAGTGCAGGTACGGTAGAGATACAGTTACCAAATCCCTTGTAAACAATATGACTCTAGACAATGGTATACAGACGTACAAGAACTACAAAATCTGAATTACAACCGACAGAAACATGTATGGCGGTCCTACGTCTCTGCTGATGCCTAAGACATGGAGGTCATCAGGGGATGCATGCTATGCAGAAAGCCTTTTATCATCTATAACGGTCTGAGCAGTCATATAGTTGTCTTCAGTGAGCAAAATCAAATTCGAAGTATGAAATTACATAATTTTAGAATTTTTCAGATTATTATACACTTTGAAATATTTAGAAACTTACAAAAATTGCCAAAAGTAAAAGATGTTCGTTTATAGCGTGATCGTGAGATGGTTGCAGGAAGCAATTTCATAAACCCCAAATAACAAATACTCTGAGCTCTCCACATAAAAAAAGCATTTCAGGATGATGGAAACACATTATTTAAATTACCCGCGTTCTCACGTAATCACTTTCTTCAACACCCCGCCGGCTGATCACATCCCTTGTCCTTACAAAATATAAACCACCACTTTGTCACTAATTAACTGTTCCTCAACAGAATGCGGAACTTTAACAAAAATCTGAAAAACATAAAACCGTAGAAATTGACAAAACTATGAAATGGACATAGAACCTGAAAATAAACAAGAAAACAAAGAAAAAAAAGAAAACATCCATGCCCGAGGCAGGATTCGAACCTGCGACCGCAGCAGCCGCGCGGTTCCGGATTGAAGCGCCTAGAACCGCTCGGCCACAGTGGCCGACTATTTTCCAATAGACACACCATCATTCCTGTTGATGCGACAACTGCAGTTGGAGGCCTCTTCAGTTTGATATCAGTGATGTCATGTACAAAATAATTCATCAGACAGGCCATAGGCCGAGAAACGCTGGAGGATTATGAGGGCAGGCAGTGAAATATCTATACGAGTGCCATTATGTTGAGCCAACTCTCGGGATGAGTCGCTACTTTCACTCGTTGTTGTACCAGTGAATTGCCTATTGTATCGGCCTGGCTTCACATTTCATAGTGCACTGACTATACTGCAACTCACCCTACCCACACTGACCCTCTTCTTCCACGTGTGCAACATTAAAGTAGCATGAAAGCAACTGTAATCTCGGAACAGTAGAAATCTTAGCAGCGAGGGACGGTCATTCGTCTGGAAAACCCCAGTAAACTGACCGTATGCAGTCCTTTAACATCTACGAGGCACAGTTACCTCCTATGGGACGTTTATGGCTTACAGACAATACACACACACCGTTGAGCACTCCTCTACAGCGCTTTGTACAAACGCCAAATGCCGCTATAAAGAGGGCGCTGCTCAGGCCATTCAAGGCTTTAGCCGAGGTGTTGGAGGAAACCAGTTCGGATCCTCTTATCTGAGATACTTTTATTACTAATGTTTATCCGACAAAGGAACGAGAGATAATAGCCTAAATTGCCCAGTCACCTATATTTGGTCCAGTGCCTTGGGTTAAATTTCAGACATTTCCGCAGTGTCCTACCGTTAATGGAAGTCCGTCTGACGGTATCGTCTTTGCTGCTTTTAGAGAAAAGTAGGCACTCCACTGACATCTGGTTTCCCCGTTTCCCTCCTTTATCTCATTGCTGTCGACAATATTAGTACAACACTTTACAGGCATTCATTCATCTACACAAAACAGTTACATATAACATACAACATTCACGCTTCACAGGCGAACGTTACGTGTAATACATATCTGGAAAGAGGAAGTTTTAAATTTAAACGAAAGTTCTGGATACATTCATTCATTTATGCATTCATACATCATTTTCAATCAGTCCCATCACGAAGGCGAGCACTCAGGATGTGGGATGGATCAGGTTATACGTTAACAGGCACGAGTAACCACTGCTCATAGCTGGCTACTTCTGTTAAGTATAGTAGCAACATATCATGACTAGCGCTAGTATACCCAAACTGACAATCACGTTAATTATTTCTAGGTTACTTTATGTAAGTACGTTAGCGGAAAGCTACTTGAAAAAAGGCAATGCTCCTCCTTCTGTATTGCTCAGCTTCTTTCATTATCTAGTATTTCAAAAAAGCATTTTAGTTTTACACGGACAATTATTAGTTATCTACAAATGTGTCTTCGTAGCTCAGTGGTAAAAAAAAGTGCAAAACTACAAATCCAAAGGTCTTCGATTCGATTCCGGTCAACCTTAGGAATTTTTTCTGTCGCTTATCATTTTTTTCACCTCTGGCAGTGTTTGTCGATGTGGAAAATGCCGAATTGCACCATGTTTCGGAATCTACGTAAACTGCAGGTCCCTCTGTAACTGGCTGGGTAAAGCAGTTCAGTGGTCGGGGAGTGGCAACAGAATCCGCCTCCAACAGGACCATGCCTAGTAAAGCACTGTGATGTTCAAAACAAACTTCGGTCTGCTAACTGTTTTACTTTTATACTGGCAAATTAGGAACTATTTCATTTTTTTATTTTGTGTTAAAATATTTAGAGACTTCTTCAGTGTCTCGAGACCTGTTATAGACTTTTGCTGCAGAACATAAAACTCCAGTCTGAAACCTAGCGAGGAACGCATAGTTCATATGGAAATCATTTCTACTTCTAGTATTGTGGCTGTGAATTGCTAAGTTTATCCTAAATTTACTCCCTTTGCGGAGTATAAGTATGGGTCTGTAAGCACAAGGATGCCTACGTCCCTCGAGATGCTTATGTAAGATGCTCGGTTCTCAACTTTACACAATATTTTTATTGCACATTTCCGTAGAATAAACAGTTTTTTCACCTTAGCTTCAATGCTCCAGAAGATTATGCCGCGGTATAGAATAGAGTAACAGTATGCAAAGTATGCTAGCAACCTGTCTGTAGGTCAAAATAGTGAGACAGATTTCTGAGCTTCCTGGTTAACTAACCCACGTACTGGTGCCACAACAATCTGTTATCCATCTGTATAACTAGGAACTTCACATATGGAGCCTCAACCAGTGTATCTCTACTTCTAGCACTTGGAAGTCGTTTTCATTTGTTTGGAATTGCTAATATGAGAAACAGAATAGCACAATAATACTATATAATATTCAATAGCAAATAGGATAGTAACTTAGAGGTAGATAAAGAGGTACTGGTAGTGATAAGGCCTCTTCGTACCATTTGGCGCAGATTAAATGGTCGACCGGCGGTGAAGCTTTGTTCAACTTGTTCGAGGGAAGAAGTGAAAGGCGATTTGTGGCCGGTACTGCACAGTAGAAACACACCGGAGCGCGTGATACGTAGCCGAGGTTGTGTTCACGGCAAAGATCGCCCTTGAAAATGAGGCACTAAAGCGTGGCGGACGATGAGGAGAATGTGAGTAGCACATCGACGACGCAAACTATTCCGCTTCAAACTTTTGGTCTACTTCTGATCATTGCGAAACGGTGAGACTGAGGGTAAGACCCGACGAGAAGCGTTCATTGATTTTTGTTGGATAGAGAAGAAGGCTTGATAATGCTGGCCAATGTCAGAAACGTTTACAGTACAAGAAATTCGACGGCACGCTGTCTTTGGAAAGGCCCTCGCAGTGGTAGACCCAGGGCTTGTATTTGACGGGATCCTGGCTGATATTCTATCCAGCCATCCCGATTAACGGTTTACCGTGTTTTTCGTAGATGCCTGGTGGTGAATGTTGCAATGGTTCCTTCGACGACTCTTTACCCGACCCTTCCCCACATTTTTTTTCAACTCATTTCGGAATTAATCTCCACTTTCATGATTGTTGGTGGTACGTAAGGTGTCAACAAGACCCTTGATTTATAAAACGTGCGGATTCAATTTAACGTTGGATTAACTCCCAAATGAACTCACGCCATGCAAATGTTTAATAAATCGCCTTCGATACCAAATAACCGTTCGTTACAATCTCGAGGTAAACGTGACAATGTCTTAGCCGGGCAAAGTGGGTTGAGCTTTTGGTAAAAATTATCTATTTTTCGAAGTAGCCCCTTCCATATTAATGCATATTGTCCCCCCCCCCCCCCCCCCCACACACACACAGGGGATCAAAAAGTAGTGTCCCATAGAAGAAAGTCTATATTGTTGATTCAGTAGCCTTGGCCCATAGGACAAAGTCGTATTCAGGGAAATGGAAGCAACGATCGTTCTAAGCCAAACAAACAGTCTGTTAAACATAGGCACTAAAATGTATACCCAAAGACCTATAAGCAATTACTCATCTCTGAGGCTGTGGTTCTTTGCTTTCCGCAATTGCGAATACATAGAAAGAAGGATCCTTTATTGTATAATTATATGATAACGGAACAAACACTGGTAGCAAAAAAATGTTCAAATGTGTGTGAAATCTTATGGGTCTGCAGCACTGGTAGCAGTTACTTCTGTAAAATATCTGGGAGTATGCGTACGGAACGATTTCAGAATGATCACATAAAATTAATTGTTGGTAAGGCGGGTGCCAGGTTGAGATTCATTGGGAGAGTCCTTAGAAAATGTAGTCCATCAACAAAGGAGGTGGCTTACAAAACACTCGTTCGACCTATACTTGAGTATTGCTCATCAGTGTGGGATCCGTTCCAGGTCGGGTTGACAGAGGAGATAGAGTAGATCCAAAGAAGAGCGGCGCGTTTCGTCACGGGGTTATTTGGTAAGCGTGATAGGGTTACGGAGATGTTTAGCAAACTCAAGTGGCAGACTCCACAAGAGAGGCGCTCTGCATCGCGGTGTAGCTTGCTGTCCAGGTTCCGATAGGGTACGGTTGTGGATGAGGTATCGAATATATCGCTTCCCCTACTTATACCTCCCGAGGAGATCACGAATGTAAAATCAGAGAGATTTGAGCGCGCACGGAGGCTTTCCGGCAGTCGTTCTTCCCGCGAACCATACGCGACTGGAAGAGGAACGGGAGGTAATGACAGTGGCACGTAAAGTGCCCTCCGCCACAGTGCTTGCGGAGTATAAATGTAGATGTAGAATTTAGGAGAAGATAGTATGGACTGAAGCAAGAAAAAATTGTTTAGTAAACATTGTCTTCAAAATTCAAACCGTAAGAGCTATGAGCACTTGTTCAGCAGAAGAGATGTGTTTCGTAGTAGCGAAGATGAACAAGTGCCCGTACCTATTAAGGTATGCATTTTCCGCCAGGCGCATTTTATCTGGTTTTTCGACAGATATTTGCAAACTTCGTTTTGCTGTGAGTAGCTGGGGTCAATCCGAACAAACACTGCTCATCTCGCCTTTCATGCGACGCCCATTGTTGACGGAAAGCGTCGGTTTTTTCCCGTTACAAATAAAATGATTAAACTTCCTGGCAGAGTAAAACTGTGTGCCGGACCGAGACTCGAACTCGGGACCTGAGACGAGGTACTGGCAGACGTAAGGCTGTGAGGACGAGGCGTGAGTCGTGCTTGGGTAGCTCAGTTGATAGAGCATTTGCCAGTGAGAGGCAAAGGTCCCGAGTTCGAGTCTCGGTCCGGCACACAGCTTTAATCTACCAGGAAGTTTCATATCAGTGCACACTCCGCCGCAGAGTGAAAATATCATTCTGAAATAAAATTGTGTTTGAAGCTGATTTTACGTGTCCATTTGATACATCGGTCCCAATTTAGTCTAGTGCGATATCAGTTTTAGCGATGTGTATTAAAAGGAACCATAAAACACGAAGAATAACCAGTGCTGCAGCAGCGAATGAGCAGCGCTGTTGCACGGCAGTAGCAGCCTGTGCAGGCTGGGGAGGTGCTATCGCTGCTGGAGTACTGGTAATTCTTCGTCTTTTACTCTTCATGTTAATATAAATCGCTAAAACTAATACCTCACTAGACAGAGTTGGTATCGGTCTTATCAAACTGACTCGCAAAATTCCTCTTTAAAAACAATTTTCTTTGTAATGGGAAACTAACCGGCGCTTTCCGTGGACACTGGGCTTCGCGTGAAAGACGTGAAGAACGGTATTTGTTTGGGCTGATTCCAGGTACGTATTGTTGTTGTTGTTGTTGTTGTTGTTGTGGTCTTCAGTCCTGAGACTGGTTTGATGCAGCTCTCCATGCTACTCTATCCAGTGCAAGCTTCTTCATCTCCCAGTACCTACTGCAGCCTACATCCTTCTGAATCTGTTTAGTGTATTCGTCTCTTGGTCTCCCTCTACGATTTTTACCCTCCACGCTGCCCTCCAGTACTAAATTGGTGATCCCCGATGTCTCAGAACATGTCCTATCAACCGATCCCTTCTTCTAGTCAAGTTGTGCCACAAGCTCCTCTTCTCCCCAATTCTATTCAATACCTCCTCATTAGTTATGTGATCTACCCATCTAATCTTCAGCATTCTTCTGTAATTCCACATTTCGAAAGCTTCTATTCTCTTCTTGTCTAAGCTATTTATCGACCATGTTTCACTTCCATACGTGGCTACACTCCATACAAATACTTTCAGAAACGACTTCCTGACACTTAAATCTATACTCGATGTTAACAAATTTTTCTTCTTCAGAAACACTTGCCTTGCCATTGCCAGTCTACATTTTATATCCTCTCTACTTCGACCATCATCAGTAATTTTGCTCCCCAAATAGTAAAGCTCCTTTACTACTTTAAGTGTCTCATTTCCTAATCTAATTCCCTCAGCATCACCCGATTTAATTCGACTACATTCCATTATCCTCGTTTTGCTTTTGTTGATGTTCATCTTATACCCTCCTTTCAAAACACTGTCCATTCCGTTCAACTGCTCTTCCAAGTCCTTTGCTGTCTCTGACAGCATTACAGTGTCATCGGCGAACTTCATAGTTTTTATTTCTTCTCCATGGATTTCAATACCTACTCCGAACTTTTCTTTTGTTTCCTTTATTGCTTGCTCAATATACAGATTGAATAACATCGGGGATAGGCTACAACCCTGTCTCACTCCCTTCCCAACCACTGCTTCCCTTTCATACCCCTCGACTCTTATAACTGCCATCTGCTTTCTGTACAAATTGTAAATAGCCTTTCGCTCTCTGTATTTTACCCCTGCCACCTTCATAATTTGAAAGAGAGTATTCCAATCAGTATTGTCAAAAGCTTTCTCTAAGTCTACAAATGCTAGAAACGTAGGTTTGCCTTTCCTTAATCTTTCTTCTAAGATAAGTCGTAGGGTCAGTATTGCCTCACGTGTTCCAACATTTCTACGGAATCCAAACTGATCCTCCCCGAGGTCGGCTGTGGTATGTAACGATATTTTGAGACTGTCTCTCCTATTCCATTCGAGCACTGCTGGAAAAAATGTCTCTCATCATGTTCTGGTGGATCCTACGCAAGATACTCGATAGAAGGTAAAGAACTGCAGCTCTGTCCTCCTGGAATACCGCCTCTCTAAATTTAATCGCGCTGGAAAATCTGCATATTAGCCATATACTATCAGTCGTAACCTCTTCGTGGAACTCAAAGCGATTTTCCACCCAAAAACTTCTTCAGATTAAGTCAGAAAAAGTGACGTCGGTGCCAAATCTGCTGAGCAGAGTGTGTGTTACAACAGTTCATATTTCAGATACCTCATTTTTCATGGTACAAAAGCGCCTGTCCCCATAGGCGCACTGTCCTGATGAAAGATAACTTTTTTCCCTTTCACAATCTAGGCATCCATGCCTGCTTCGTTTCTGCAGTGAATTAGTAAACTTATCGACGCCAGCAAATTAGCGCAAAAAATTGTTGAATTTTTTAAAAAACGGCTCAGATACGGCTGATAAATTTCGTTTTTGAGTTTGCTTTCGGTCACAATTCAACAAATGCTGCACTCGTCTGTATAAAGCTGTGTCACTGTTAATTCTGCTCGTTGAACGTACACTAGTCTTTCACCTGATGTGCTTCTGATCTCAACAATTCCATACTGCCTTATTCGCCCAAAACAATTTCGTGCACCTCTCGATGTTTTCATCTGTGGCTGCAGTTGTGATACGTCCTTGAAGTGTATAATCTTCAAGAGAAGTGAAGAACGATTTAAGTCAACCGCCCATTTCTTAACGGTTAAAAAAGAAGAACGGAATTCGATGCAAATCTCCATTAATTTTGTATGAATTTATGTTAGCGATAATCCGTCCAAAACAAAGAATTTTCGGAAGATACGGCATTCGAGTTTATAGTTTGAACGAAACATGCAAAGCACGATTGCTTTAAAAAGCCGTATAAAGAAAACTGTTATGCAGATCAGGTTGACATAAGACTTGCGCTTATGTGCAATCTATATCAACGTAACGAGAAAAAAAAATCGTAGGTGTTAGGGCCATCTCTGCGTCAGCCCCAAGACTTGCCCCTTACCTCTCTTGCAAGTTAAGACATCAGACTGTTTCTGAGAAGCCCAGCTGCTCTCCGTGAAAATCTTTGTGGCCTGAGAACCTTGAGAGCATTTAGATCTTAGGACCTCACAACTTTTCAAGACGGAGTACATAGATAAGATTTTCTTGTTTGCTACACTGTATCATTTGTAAAAATAAAAAAAAATTTAAAAAAATAAAACTTCTGCAGCTATCGAAGACTTTCACTGCTGTCGTCATCAAACGCTAAAAACTGTTTGCTCTAAACTTTACGACGTCGTCTGTGTGGGAGAGAGGTTACGTTTCTGGAACTGAGAAGACAAAGATCGAAGTCAATCCCGTACTCAAGTTGAGCCAGTGGCGCAAAGTTCCTAATCATCATTCTAGGGGACAGTTCAAATCAAATGAGTGTGAAATCTTATGGGACTTAACTGCTAAGATCATCAGTCCCTAAGCTTACACACTACTTAACATAAATTATCCTAAGGACAAACACACACACCCATGCCCGAGGGAGGACTCGAACCTCCTCCGGGACCAGCCGCACAGTCCATGACTGCAGCGCCTAAGACCGCTCGGCGAATCCCGCGCGGCTCGAGGGGGCAGTGTCCTGGGCAAACCGAAATTTCTGAGCTCCCGGAAAGTAAGGGGATGTGATACTGTTGACGGTGATCAATCTGTCAGACCGTAAAACGAAGCATTAGGATTGAGTGCAAGTATAGAAACCTTTTCGGCCGAGGCGGCTGAACCTCTAACGGGCATCCCGAACAAGAATACCATACATTATGTGCATTGTTTAACCTCTCTAAATTATTTTCGGTATCTGTGCTTGTGTCCTGTTTGTATTATAGTTCTCCTTCCTCTTGTTTATCGAAGGTAACTTTCAAGGTAATTGGTACATACACTCCTGGAAATTGAAATAAGAACACCGTGAATTCATTGTCCCAGGAAGGGGAAACTTTATTGACACATTCCTGGGGTCAGATACATCACATGATCACACTGACAGAACCACAGGCACATAGACACAGGCAACAGAGCATGCACAATGTCGGCACTAGTACAGTGTATATCCACCTTTCGCAGCAATGCAGGCTGCTATTCTCCCATGGAGACGATCGTAGAGATGCTGGATGTAGTCCTGTGGAACGGCTTGCCATGCCATTTCCATCTGGCGCCTCAGTTGGACCAGCGTTCGTGCTGGACGTGCAGACCGCGTGAGACGACGCTTCATCCAGTCCCAAACATGCTCAATGGGGGACAGATCCGGAGATCTTGCTGGCCAGGGTAGTTGACGTACACCTTCTAGAGCACGTTGGGTGGCACGGGATACATGCGGACGTGCATTGTCCTGTTGGAACAGCAACTTCCCTTGCCGGTCTAGGAATGGTAGAACGATGGGTTCGATGACGGTTTGGATGTACCGTGCACTATTCAGTGTCCCCTCGACGATCACCAGTGGTGTACGGCCAGTGTAGGAGATCGCTCCCCACACCATGATGCCGGGTGTTGGCCCTGTGTGCCTCGGTCGTATGCAGTCCTGATTGTGGCGCTCACCTGCACGGCGCCAAACAAGCATACGACCATCATTGGCACCAAGGCAGAAGCGACTCTCATCGCTGAAGACGACACGTCTCCATTCGTCCCTCCATTCACGCCTGTCGCGACACCACTGGAGGCGGGCTGCACGATGTTGGGGCGTGAGCGGAAGACGGTCTAACGGTGTGCGGGACCGTAGCCCAGCTTCATGGAGACGGTTGCGAATGGTCCTCGCCGATACCCCAGGAGCAACAGTGTCCCTAATTTGCTGGGAAGTGGCGGTGCGGTCCCCTACGGCACTGCGTAGGATCCTACGGTCTTGGCGTGCATCCGTGCGTCGCTGCGGTCCGGTCCCAGGTCGACGGGCACGTGCACCTTCCGCCGACCACTGGCGACAACATCGATGTACTGTGGAGACCTCACGCCCCACGTGTTGAGCAATTCGGCGGTACGTCCACCCGGCCTCCCGCATGCCCACTATACGCCCTCGCTCAAAGTCCGTCAACTGCACATACGGTTCACGTCCACGCTGTCGCGGCATGCTACCAGTGTTAAAGACTGCGATGGAGCTCCGTATGCCACGGCAAACTGGCTGACACTGACGGCGGCGGTGCACAAATGCTGCGCAGCTAGCGCCATTCGACGGCCAACACCGCGGTTCCTGGTGTGTCCGCTGTGCCGTGCGTGTGATCATTGCTTGTACAGCCCTCTCGCAGTGTCCGGAGCAAGTATGGTGGGTCTGACACACCGATGTCAATGTGTTCTTTTTTCCATTTCCAGGAGTGTATTTAGCATAAACTCTTTTGTTAATTCAGTGATCGTCAGTGATGTATAAGGCTGAAAAAGGCAAAAGCAACGCAGTTGTTGTTCCGTAGGTGCCTAGGTAGAGATCATCGATGGAGCTGGCCACAGTTAGAACGGAGGAGCGGCAGCGCAGGATCTGCACCTAACTATAAGACGAGCAAAAGAAATTTGCTACGAGCCATGGCTGTCAGCGAGAAGCGAGATGGCAGACGCCTGGCACTTTCCACTGCTTTCACTTGCTCCTTCTTGTCCTCCTGCCGTCACGGAGCTCTTCGAACCGTCAGCCATTTCCTCATCAAGTGACACTTCTCACACGATGCCGGATCTAGACAGGCTCGTACATTTTATTTCGCAACTCCATTCAGCCTTTCCGTTTAAACCTCCTCCGGTAAGGTGAAGGGTAAGCCTGTGACATTAACATAATCTAGACCTTGCACTGTGTGACATTACTGACTATTGTTTTCGGACGCAATTTATTTCTTTTTGGTAGGCTTACTGGTGGACCTCTACGTAGCTACTTGGAATTCGACACAGGAGACAATGTACGCTCCTGTCATTGCGTCACAGTGTACCGCTACACGGTCGGTAACGTATTTCAGAGCATATATGCGGCATCAAGCGTGTACCTGGTATGTGACGTCATAATAAAAACGTAATTGCATGTACGAGGGCGTGCTGAAAAGTAATGCCTCGGAATTTTTTTTGTTCTCTTCTTAGTACCGGTTGAGGTATTACATGTCACGCATATTACTCGGTTGACTTCCAAGGATCGCTGACGCAATTTGCAACCATCTGCCGCTTGAGGGCTCCAAATTATAGCATGTAACATGGCGGTGTGTAGCGTAACTATGTCGGCACATGAGAAGCAGCGTGCTGTAATCGAGCTTCTAAGAGCAGAAAAGATGTCCGCAATTGAAATCCATGGAAGAGTGAAAGAAGTGTACGGTGATGATTGTATCGACACCAGTAATGTGCGTCTTGCGATGGAGGAAACGGTGGTGCTAAACTCAACATGCGTGGACGACCGCGAACGGCAACCGACGAGTTGGTCCACAGACTGAGTAATGCGTCTGCACACCTGCAACAAACCGACGCCTTGCGTTCTCTGTCATCGACCGTACTCCATACAGTCCCGACTTGGCCCCATCCCATGTTCATCTTCTTCCAGAAATTAAAGAACACCTGTGTGGACTACACTTCGATAGTGATGAAGCGTTGCATGCAGAGATGAGATTGTGGCTCCGTCAACGAAGTCAGACATTCTACAGTGACGATATCAACAAACTGGTCTTTCGTTGAGAGAAATGTGTTCGTCGGCAGGGTGACTGTTGAGAAATAAATTTGTAGACATGAAGAATGGAGACGTGGAATGTCAATAAAGTTTGTCTGATTTAGAGGCATTACGTTTCAGCACGTTCGCGTATGTGTCAAACGTACTTCGAAACCCACTGCACAGTGCAAGGGGGAAGAGTAGTTGGGACTATTGACAGTCGCCCCTTTTGTTGCTCACTTCTTACTGAGAGAGTGGTATCGATAGCTACGATGCTAGGTCCGCTCTGCTAGATTGGCACTACGACACATACTGACGACAGCCCCCTCTATCCGGTGCTGTCGAGGTCTACGACGTCCGCGACTGCTTCTGCCCATTTCATCAGGTGCAGCCAGACAGGACACTTCGCTTCAGCATCGCACCTACGTACAAAGTTATGTAATCGTTTATCATCTTGTTTTTTGCACCAGTAAACCACTTTCTTGCAGTACCGACTTGTATTGCCCTTTCCCGTTCCTACCCACGCGCTGCCTCCCAGGCGGGATACAAAAGAGAGAGACAAAAATGACTGGATACGTGTATTGCACTAACAGTACCCACCGCGGGACTGGACGCCCTAGGGGGGTAGCGAGCACTAGACGTGGTAAGATGAGTACCCGTATATAAGCGGAGCACAACGAATGGGGAATCATTACAGCGACTATACGACCCGAAAATGGGTAAATCCGCTCACATAAGCGACTTTGACGAAGGACAGATTGTTGGGGCCCGCCACCTGAGTAGTAGCACCCCGGAAACGGCGACGCTGATCGGCTGTTCGTGTCTTACTGTAGCGTGCATCTGCAAAAAGTAATTGGAGGACGCTGAAACCACGTGAACTGGACAAGGTGTTGTAAGCCTACGCCTCGTCACAGAACGTGGAGGTCGGAGACTTGCCCCCTCTGTAAAGCAGGCGGAAATCCGTGACAGATCTCACCACAACGTAAAATACTAGTGCAAGCTCAAGTACACTACTGGCCATTAAAATTGCTACACCACGAAGATGACGTGCTACATACTTGAAATTTAACCAGCAGGAAGAAGATGCTGTGATATGCAAATGATTAGCTTTTCAGAGCATTCACACAAGTTTGGCGCCGGTGGCGACACCTACAACGTGCTGACATGACGAAAGTTTCCAACCGATTTCTCATACACAAACAGGAGTTGACCGGCGTTGCCTGGTGAAATGTTGTTGTGATGCCTCGTGTAAGGAGGAGAATTGCGTACCATCACGTTTCCGACTTTGATAAAGGTCGGATTGTAGCCTATCGAGATTGCGGTTTACCGTATCGCGACATGGCTGCTCGCGTTGGTCGAGATCCAATGACTGTTAGCAGAATATGGAATCAGTGGGTTCAGGAGGGTAATACGGAACGCCGTGCTGGATCCCAACGGCCTCGTATCACTAGTAGTCCAGATGACAGACATCTTATCCGCACGGCTGTAACGGATCGTGCAGCCACGTCTCGATCCCTGAGTCAACAGATGGGAACGTTTGCAAGACAACAACCATCTACACGAACAGTTCGGCGACGTTTGCAGCAGCATGGACTATCAGCTCGGAGACCATGGCTGCGGTTACCCTTGACGCTGCATCACAGGCAGGAGCGCCTGCGATGGTGTGCTCAACGACGAACCTGGGTGCACGAATGGCAAACCGTCATTTTTTCGGATGAATCCAGGTTCCGTTTACAGTATCATGATGGTCGCATCCGTGTTTGGCGACATCGCGGTGAACGCCCATTGAAAGCGTGTATTCGTCATCGCCATACTGGCGTATCACCCGGCGTGATGGTATGGGGTGCCATTGGTTACACGTCTCGGTCACCTCTTGTTCGCATTCACGGCACTTTGAACAGTGGACGTTAAATTTAAGATGTGTTACGACCCGTGGCTCCAGTCTTCATTCGATCCCTGCGAAACCTTACATTTCAGCAGGATAATGCACGACCGCATGATGCACGTCCAGTACGGGCCTTTCTGGATACAGAAAATGTTCGACTGCTGCCCTGGCCAGCACATTCTCCAGATCTCTCACCAATTGAAAACGTCTGGTCAATGGTGGCCGAGCAACTGGCTCGTCACAATACGCCAGTCACTACTCTTGATGAACTGTGGTATCGTGTTGAAGCTGCATGGGCAGCTGTACCTGTACACGCCATTCAAGCTCTGTTTGATTCAATGCCCAGGCGTATCAAGGCCGTTATTACGGCCAGAGGTGGTTGTTCTGGGTACTGATTTCTCGGGCTCTATGCACCCAAATTGCGTGAAAATGTAATTAAATGTCAGTTCTAGTATAATATATTTGTCCAATGAATACCCGTTTATCATCTGCATTTCTTCCTGGTGTAGCAATTTTAATGGCCAGTAGTGTATTTCGGAGTACGCCTTTGAGCGCACGTTGTTAAACGTGGGATTCTACAACATACGCCACTTACGTGTCCCCATGTTGACCTTCTGTTGCAGTGGCCATGGGATCATCGAGACTAAAATGAGGATGAATGGAAACGTGTCATCTGGTCGGATGAATCACGTTTCTTGTTATACCAGGTCGATGGTCGTGTCCAGATACGCCGTCATCTAGGAGAACTGGGGCTCGAATAAAGCAGCGCGCCACGAACGAGGGCCAGTGGCGGGAGGATTAAAACGTACAGGTCATTCACCTGCTGGGCTTCCATGGGAAAGATGGTAGTAATCGAAATCACTACGTGAACATTATTGCAGGCCACATGCATCCCTTCGTGTTTAATGTCTTTCCCGAAGGCGATATCATCTCCCAGCATGACAATTGTCTGTAATACTATGTCAGAATCGTACTACAGTTGTTTAACTAACTAGCACGATAGTGAACCCACGTTGATGTCTCGGGCACCAGATTCGCCTAATCTGAACGCAATGGAAGACATCTGGAACTCTACTGGACGTTAGATCCACGCCCACAAACCAACAGACCGTAGTTTACGAGAATTCGTGACCTGTGCGTAGACATACCTCCGGAAAAAGTACCGATGACTTATCGAGTTCGTGCCACACAGAATTACTGCCGTCTTGCGTTCCAACATGTTACTAAGCAGGTACTCACACTATTTCGGGCTCATAGTGTATAATGCATCTTGTCTTGCTCTTAAGATCCTCACGTGAAATACTGGTTTTATATACAATGATTGTTTCATCGCCTACCGGAATTAGCGTCTGCCCCAAATTGTTCATCATTGAATCGCGCGATCAGGTATACCTTTTCCTTAAGTTCCTTTAGTGTGCTCTTAACACTTTCTTGTTGATAATACCTCCCTATCATTTTTAATTCGAAACAACATCGGAGCTTTCCTTCTCTGTATATCTGTAATAACATAAGGTACGTGGCCACTATACTACGCAGCAATGGCTCGCAATAATATGTTTATAACTTTACGCAGTAAATAAAAAGCTCCAGCTGTAAATAACCCTTTCCAAAATTTACTGAAATGTTACCTGTGCTGTGCACAGATGTAGCGATTTGTTACCGCAACAAAGCCGAGACTCGTTCTATCGACGAATACGGTGCAACGGTGCAAACGTGTCCCATGTAACATAATTTTTAAGTATTCGACTATCTTTCATGTTCCTTGCAGCTGGATAGCTTATGTATGATTTGATAAGATGACATAGTGATGACTCCTTCCTCAAACCACTTAACTCATGGACAGTTGCTCTGTCTATTATTATCTTGTTGTGGACGGGAAATTAAACTTACGAGCGGATGTATCCCGGTGGCTGAGGTACAGGGACCGAAATTCGGAAGAGTAGTGGGGTTCATATACCAGTTCGGCCAAACGATTCACAACCCATGGAGCATCCAAGAGGAGGACAACACTTGCTCTTTACTCAAACAGGGAGATGACAGAGATCATCACACGCGACTTCGTTACAAGATTCATCCCGACATTAGCTCAAAGCGCATTTGAGAAACCGTGGAAAGCTAACTGCCCAAAAAGAATATTGATTTCAGTCTCCCTGAGCTCACAATTAAAACACTGCGGCACGTCAGTCGGTGAACCAATGAAGATTAAACAAAATAGGGCGCCCGATGGTGTGTCGTTTCTTGTGTTCTAAGAGCAAGTAAAGCACACAAAGCGCATTGTTGATTGTGTTAGTTTTGGTAGCTCACCGAGTAGCTCGAAATTATCTGCATACCAGGTAAGAGTCCTCGTTGCTCTGCAGTTGGTAAGTGCCCATTACAAATGTAGACACTTAGTGATTTCGTAACAGCCTTGTATTACATCAGTGACACTCCATGCAAAACACCTAAAATTACCAATGTGTTACCTCTTTCTTTTTTAGGTGTTCCAGTACAATTCAAAATTGGGTCACTTCAGACACTCATATCGTTCAGATGCCATAAAACTCGAAGAACGTGTTATATGTGGCTAAATAGGAAAGGGGGAACCATTTCCATCGATTTATCGAAACCTTGAAAAAACTGGAATGTGAATGGGAGGGCTATTGCTGAAACAGCCTGAGCAACATGTGTTTCATGAATTGCAACTTGTCGCACAATAGCGCTATATTTCATTTTACTTGAGAGAAAACAGGTTTTTGCTATGTGATGAATACTACCCAATTTGTACAGAAAATGTATGGCATCGTCTGCAGATGGTTCAGGGTGTAAACCAGTAATGCCGAAATATACGGTTATTTTATAAAATTATGTATTTCTCTGGTTTCCTTTCTATTATCAGATAATTGAATGAAGTAATTACGATGTTGTTGTAACACCGCCATAAATTATATGTTTCGTATCATTATTGAATGTTTCGTATTGTTATCAGCGTCTTCTGTAAGACCTTTCGCGTCACTTTGCTTCGTGTCACAATGTTCAAAACTGTTGGGGTTACCAAAATATAAAGTTTCTGAATATAGGAATTTGTACTCAGAAGTATTCTCATACCGAAAATGTCGCGGGCAATGAAGCAGATACGTCCGATTCATTAAAAACGACTTCCTGCTCCTCCTTTCGCTTCATCTCTTCGAAGAAGTGGAAGAAGTGGCTTTCACCAGGTTCCATAAAACAAGAAGGTCGTGGTGGAGATCCACAGCTGCTGCTTCACGCTCTGAATCTAGGATTTTTCATATTTTTCTTTGCCATTCATACGTACAAAAGTTGTCCTCTTGGCGCTCTATATTAGCATTACAGATCACTCCTTCGCGTTACTTCTAACTGTTTGTATCAAGGAGATGTAGGAGTTGTGAATAAGTTGCTTCATTTAATATTTGCCTTTGAAATGCGGGTGATGCTTATTACGTGTTTATATAAGCTTCCTAGTTTACAATCTGTAAAACTGGGCAACCCAATGATATACAGTGATACAAAGAATGCGATGTGAGTGGATTTAGCTGTATAATAGAACGGAATCGATTACTAGATATCATACACCTTTCCCTCCTACCGTCGGTTAAGATGAGAAGGTGACATCCGGACATAGAAACTGTAATAGTGATAACTGGGTACGAGTGCATAGATCTCGAAAAAATGAGAATAATGTCACATAGAAGGAGACGTCACAGTGAAAATTTTTGTTGAACACCTTTAGAAACTACAAAATCCTGACGATCGCAGAATTGTATTTTGATAAATAGCCAGTACTGGATGTTTCAGCAACGGTGACCAGGAGTATTGGAAGAAATGCAAACAAATGGCTGTCAAGGAAAACAAAATTTCGTGTGAACAAAGGTTGCCATATTTCATGGTTTAATGACATTCAAAACTGAATTTTTAAAAAATCCCATAGGAATAATATTTTAAGCGTGATAGTTAAAAATATATCAATTGTCTAAAATTCAAATGCCTACACCAAAAGTACGCTTATCGTGAAAAACCTAGGATTACTTGTGGATGTGTTTTTCAACTTAGGATAGTTCTGTATCCTAATACAATTGTAATTGAAATGAATAGTTCAGTAGTATATCATGACTTTAGTAAGCAGAAAACTAATTTATAAACCAAATAAAAATGAATAAATGAAACTGGAGCCCCGTCTGGCGTTAAAGAGAGAGAGAGAGAGAGAGAGAGAGAGAGAGAGAGAGAGAGCAACTTCCCAGATGTGCACGAGACTATCTGTAGTCTATCGCAGCTTGCAGCGGTACGAACACCGCGTATTTCACTTCGTTTCGCTGTTGTTCCCTCGTCGACGGCAAACAAGGCTGTCGTCCAACTTCTGACGTCATAGTATGCTGAAATAATGCCGGCTATGTCACGAAATCAGGAAATCCGATAAAGATTAGCCGTTAGCGCGGGTACAAGGTTTTCCTAGACCGCGTGGGCGCAATGGGAGTGGGCTAGAATCCGTGTCTACTGTAGTGACTACCAGGATCTGAACTTCTGTTCTCACATCTGTCTAACCGAATTCACCTCCCATCATCTTCCACTACAGTGACATCATCATTTACATTAAGAAGCAGATTTCCTGCGTAGTGACTTTCAATGCTGATGCTTGTCTCCTGTAAGCTATTTCAAGGCCTCTAGATACCCAACGGTACCGACCGACCGCCGTCTCATCCTCAGCCGATAGGCGTCACTCGATGCGGATATGGATGGATATGTGGTCAGCACACCACTCTCTCGGCCGTTGTCAGCTTCCGTTACCGACTTTTAAGTTGATGTTCGATTTTAATAAGACACTCTGTATCTCATAGTTTCAGGGTGGAGACATCAGATCCTACACAGAAAGAAAACATTTTGTAATGTTTTTCTTCGTGTAATTTCAAATTGTACGAACACGTTTTAAACGTCAGTGTCATGCTACGTATCATTTCGTTTAATATCACTTCATCCGTAATCCAATCGATAGAGGTGGCCGGTTTTGATGACTCGAGTCAATCTCCAACAATTTAAATAAGGAAAACAGACGGTGACAAGTAATTCTTGTGGCACAGTCATAAGATTTGCCGCATTTTCTATACGTGATTAGTTACTCACTATTGACAGCTACTTTGAATTGTCTATTGTTATTTTTTCCGACCATTCTAAATCTCCAGTCTAATTTAAAAGAAGGAAGTGCCACAGTGATTAGTACGCTGCACTCGCAATTGGGAGGACCGCAGTTCAGATTCCCGTCCGGCATCCATATTTAAGTTTTCATTGTTTCTTCTTATCTCTTAAGGCAAATACTGGGATGATTGCTTTGATAAGGAAAAGGCTGATTTTCCTTCCCATCTTTTCCCCAGTCTGAGCTCGCTCACCGTCAATTATGACATTGTTGTCGAAGTGATGTTAAACGCTAAACTTCCGTCCTTCCTTTTTCGATAATTTAGACATAGAAACTATTAATCTACGTAAGTGAATCACAGAAATTTTCATTACATCTTGGAGCACATACTGAGAATTTGAAAGTATTAACAGAAACTATTTAGGGATGACTATTAAAGAATTTGGAATCACAGACAAATTAATACAGCTGCTAAAAATATCCATTCAAAATTCAAATTTTAGAGTTATGTACAAACGTCCCTCAGAAATTTTTCATGTTACTTATGATATGCATAACAGCTTACATGGACCAACAATATAAATTAATACAAGTAAAACCAAATATTCCATTGTCTCATGGGAAACTAGTGCAGATCATACCTTTAGAACTGGTGCAGAGAAATTCGAAATAGTAGCTCAGTGTATTTATCTTGGAAGCTTGCTAACTGCAAACAACAATGTCAAAGAAGAAATAAATAGAACAATACAAAATGGCAATAGATGTTATTTTGCATTATTGGGCGTATTAGAAAGGAAACTTATTTCAAGAAATTCAAAGAATCACATATATAAAACTCTTATAACACCTGTTCTGAGCGCTGCAGTCTGGAACCACGAGACCGCTACGGTCGCAGGTTCGAATCCTGCCTCGGGCATGGATGTGTGTGATGTCCTTAGGTTAGTTAGGTTTAACTAGTTCTAGGGGACTAATGACCTGAGAAGTTGAGTCCCATAGAGCTCAGAGCCATTTGAACCAACCTGTTCTGATTACACTTGCAAGACATGGACATTAACAAAATGAGAAGAAGCAAACTTGAGGATCTTTGAAAAGAAATTTTTTAGATAATGTTTGGCAGGATTCAAGATAACAACGCAGAGGAATGGAGAATATTAACGAAGAAGTATATGATCTACATGGAAAACCAGACGTTGTATCCGCAATTAAAGCTAGGAGACATGGTTAGAGCTGCAGAAGACAGCAAAATCTATGAAGTATGTACAGAACATCCCTAAGGCAGCAGATCTCTTCTACTACGAAAACTACGCTGCTTCGACAACATCAGGAAAGATGTGGAAATCTGACATATCATGAACTAGAAAATTAAATGCGAAGTTGGTTGGTTTGAGGGAGGGGACCAAACAGCTAGGTATAAGTCCCATCAGCTTAGGAAAGGATGGGCAAAGAAGTCGGCCGTGCCCTATCAAAGGAACCATCCCGGAATTTACCTGAAAAGGTTTAGGGAAATCACAGGAAACCTAGATCAGGATGGCCGGACGCGGGTTTGAACCGAATGCGTGTCCAGTGTGCTAACCACTGCGCCACCTCGCTCGGTTTTAAGTGCTAATATTGAACTACCAACCAAAGCATTGTGATGTCAGCAGCGAAGATCTTTCATACCTTGAGAACTTCCTAATAATAATAATAATAATAATAAGTTTAAGATCAATTGCCGTCAATTTTCTTGCGATGTGCTTCGTCCAGTTTGGCTTTGAGGAGGTAAAGCAGCACGCACAATCTGTGCAACTTACGAACCTTTCTAAAATTTATGTGGTGTACCATGTAATGTGATTGCATAAGCTTATGAACACATGCATATAGTGAACGCCCCAAACATTTCTTAACAATCAAACACATCGAAACATTGTTTTCGGCAGTGATAGTACGTGTAGTGACGATCATTTTGTCTTATTATTAATGCTCATAGCCCTCCTATCGGCCGCTATGCTGCAGCAGTTATGTTTAAAAATGTTAGTACGATCTATTGTTATAACTTATTCGATAACTCATGAAAAATGGAATGTAGTACACAACACATGAGGAAGTTCGAAGTTAAAATATTCGAAAAGAAAGGAATCTGCTAAATGCGAGGCCGAATCCGACCAAAATATCGCAGTTTCACTTTCATTATCACTGCGCTGTGTCGGTATATTTTGCAGATTTTTTTTCTGCGACCATTGACATATGCTATGTCAGAGTACTCTTTTCATGAGCTGTCGAAGGTTCTGTATAAGTACATCTATGTATTTAGCTACTTAAACATGCCCATGCCAGTAGACAAAAAACACAACAGTTACCACTATTCAGTTCGAGCTATACTTTGGTTCCCTGCTGCACTGGAATAACAGTTCTTCGAGCACGCACGCATACCAGCGATTCAGCCAGTCCTTAGTTCTCAGTCTCGTTATCGAACACCTTTGAGGCAGAGATTCCGTTCTGGTTATTTCTCCTGTATTATAGAAACTTCTAATCGTAAATTTACTGGAGGAAAAATCAAAAGTGAGAATGCTGTCCTCCAAAGCCTTGCTCATACTTATTATGTACTTTGTATTTTCCCATATTTTTATGTCTGTATGCGAAAGACTTCCACTCATCTCGTATTTAGTCTTTATTTCAGCCATTGAGTGCCCTCCCTGTCACCTGAACGTCATTTTAACTTAAACTACACAGAAGGGTGTGTCCGCCATCGTTCGTTTAATCTGTGTTCCCTGTGGTTTCATATTTTAACCGTTACACGTTAAATACTAACCTTCCTTATTCTATCTGTTTGGATATTGTGTATTTGTGACGTAATCGTGGAGAACTCACATTTGCCTTAACGGGTAAGATAATTACTTTCGCATGTGGATAAGTAATGTTTAAATATACGTACCGTAGTTACGCGAATTCCTTCCACATCCTTATCATTTACCACATTGCGCTGTGTCTCTAATGACTTCGCTGTCTGCGGGACGTTAAACCTAATCTTCCTTCCTTTCTGCTGAAAGAGACGAGCAGTGGTCGTACACCGTTAAGAAAGGTTTTATTGTTATTTTCGGTGATCTCTATTTTTCTTAAAGAGCTGCTATCATTCCAGTTGCAGTACTTTCAATTGTTTAAGAGTCAACAGCGACTGGTTACGTTTTAATTGCAGTCACAGTGGCTGCTATCTGAAATACTATCGTCGCATCGAAAGAACTACGCGCTAGTAACAACATTACTTCTGTACAGTGCAAAGAATACCTGTATGTTTTATCCATGTTTGTGATCATTTTTGCCGGCCGGGGTGGCCGAGCTGTTCTAGGCGCTACAGTCTGGAACCGCGCGACCGCTACGGTCGCAGGTTCGAATCCTGCCTCGGGCATGGATGTGTGTGATGTCCTTAGGTTAGTTAGGTTTAAGTAGTTCTAAGTTATAGGGGACTAATGACCTCAGCAGTTAAGTCCCATAGTGCTCAGAGCCATTGATCATTTTTGATTATCAAATGTGTACGTGACGTAACTTCTGGCACATCTAATGCTTTTTCCGACAGAGCAACGAAAGATCGATTACGTGTATAAGTGTTAGAATACAGTACAGTGCTTCTGTGCTTTAACTGTTGAATTCGTTTCTCTCGGAAGCATCCTCACGACTGGAGTCCTGAAACTTAATATACTGTGGGAAACACTGCCTCTTCCGTAAAAATTTGACGACTGCCTCTCAAGTGCGACGAATGGGAGTTTATTCTCGACAGAAGCGGCGTGATGTTCCGTGGATGAAGTTTAGGCTCCGCTCGAAGTGAAAGCTGAAGATTCTTACCGCCCGTTGGCATTGGTATAACAGAAAAAAGGCAGGTCGTTGAACCGATAGAAAGGAGGACACGAGCAGTGAAAGTGAGAACTAGCGAGGAAGAAGGCGAACATTCACGCCTGCAGTTGCGACACAGCTGCGCGGCTCTGCGCTGCAGCGTGCGCTCATGAAAATTTGTGAAAGCTGTCCGCCACCTCGCAACCACTTCTTCGACATACACACACACACACGCCTCTAACAACTCGCACTAAAGCACTTGCTAACTATCTGCTTCCTCGTGTACCCAGCTTCTTGTCTTTTTGTTCGACAGATTTCGCTTTCTAACAGAGAAGATCTGCACGTAAGACTAGTTGCCGTGTATGTCGCGTACAAAATTATTTCTCTCTATTTGCATGAACATAACATAACATCACTTTCATTTGTCGTTCCGTGTTCTTTATCCATCTCAATTATTCCGTACCGCAGGTAGGGTTACCTGTATTCAAATGGCTCTGAGCACTATGGGACTTAACTTCTGTCCCCTAGAACTTAGAACTACTTAAACCTAACTAACCTAAGAACATCCACGCCCGAGGCAGGATTCGAACCTGCAACCGTAGCGGTCGCGCGGTTCCAGACTGTAGCGCCTACAACCGCTCGGCCACATCGGCCGGCAGGTTACCTGTATTACTAAACGGCTAACCTGGTTCATGGTTGCAGACTGCCTATCCCCTTCCACGGACAACAAAAATATGATTTTCAATGTTTCGTACAATTATCTACCGAATTTTAAATTTTGTAACGCTGTCATACTCTACTCATCAAGAGGTTTAACATAGTAAGACAATGATTACAGTTAGAAAATGTGTATATGTGTTGAAGTAGCGTAACTTGGCGCGCGCAAATACCCAGACTGCACTGATTAGCTAGAACATTATGACCACCTACCTAATAGCCTTGACACACAAGTCGTCTAATTCCCGTAAATTCCGGGCAGGGGGGCGATGATCTCTGACGTCACGTTGATTTGTTAGATCAAGTTGGGGGGCCAGCACATCAATTGGAACTCATAACTGTGTTCCTCGAACCACTCAATCACACTCCTGGCCTTGTGACATGGCGCATTATCATGCTGAAAAATTTCACGGCCGTCGGGAAACATGTTCGTCATAAAGGGGTGTTCGTGGCCTGCAACCAGTGTACGATACTCCTTGGCCGTCATGACGCCTTGCACGAGCTCCATTGGACTCATGGATGCCCACGTGAATGTTCCCCATGGCGTAATGGAGCCGCCGACAGCTTGTCTCCATCCCGCAGTACAGGTGTCTAGGATCTGTTCTCCTGGAACGTGACGGATTCGCCCCTGTGATGAAGAAGATACCGGGATTCATCAGTTCGTGCAACGCTCTGTCACTGCGCCAATGTCTGGTGCTGATGGTCACTTAGCCACTGGATGGCACGAGCGTGGCTCTTTGGCTGCGGAGGCCCATCCCAAGGGGTGTTCAGATACACTTGTACTCCGCCCAGCACTAAAGTTTGATGTTAGTTCCGCCACAGTTATGTGATGATTAGATGACGATGATGAGAATAAGACAACATCCAGGCCACGGGCCGAGAAAATCTCCAACCCGGACGCGAATCGAACCTGGGCCCGCTGTATGGCAGTCAAGCAGGATACCACTCAGCTAAGCAGGCGGACATAGTTTAGGAGGTAATACGCCATGAACATTGAGATGCGTGAAGACCTCGCTTTTGTTTAAAAAATTACCCAGAATATATTCGTCCAGTATTTGATAATGAGAACGCTTAGTGACTTTCAAAGAATTTCAAACATAATAATTTCAACCCTTTTCTAAACTTTTTCTCGCTTACGTGTTTAACGTCAAATAGTTAACATCGTAACTCGTTTGTGGAGTAATCAGAAGTTTGAAGTGTTTTGTATTTGGTAGTTAGATTATTTAAAGAATCGGGGTTTACAGGCCTGAATTAAGGCAAAAGCAAGTTAAGATTAGGGCTTAACGTTCCTTCGACGACGCGGTCATTGGAGACGGAGCAAAAACTCGGATTTGCGAAAGTAAATCGGCCGTGTCTTTTCAAAGAAACCATCCCGGCGTTCACCTTAAGCGATTTAGAGAAGCCAGGAAAATCTTAATGTAAATGGCCGAACATGGATCTGAACCCTTGTCCTCGTGCGGAAAACCAAAAGATATGCCGCACAGCGCATTTTCTGTTAAAATTATCTACAATACGAGAAAATTAGAGCACTGTGAAAGACCCATCAAAATGATGTGCCATTTCAAGGAGAAACGTAGCTAAGGGAGCCGCCAGAAAGATAGACAGGTTGTAACAAACACATTATTTCCAAGTTAGACGTCATTTTCTACAATTCTTCATAGTATATTACTCATGGAAAACATAGAAACAGAATGTCCCAGCATACCACACGAAAATCTTTCTTCCAATGAAATGTTCAAAATTCCCACCGCTGGCACTGATACATGCATTAATCCCGGATGCATGAATATCGGATAAATGAATTCCGGATGCATGAATTCCGGAAACGCGGACGCATCCCTAGACTACTGCATATGATTTCGCAGCTTTCCACAATACGGGCACAAAAATCCACAGCATCTTGTAGCGCGATTCGATTCACAAAAGGTTTCATGTTCCAAACAAAATATGTGGATGCGAAACAGCTAAACAGGTGTTAGACTGTACTGATCACTCTCCAACGAACAAACTAGGTTTGTTGATCTTAATGAAAAGTCATTAAAAGAAGGTAGCGTTTGGTTACCTCAAAATGATGTGTTTGGGCCTCTGCTGGTCACTACGTACACTATCTGATCAAAAGGACCCGGAAAGTCCTATATAACGCGGAATTGAAAGCTAAATGGCAAGAAAGGTCGATCCGCCAGTATAGAAGGAGGCTGGGAGTGTTGTGTTGTTAGTGGAGAAGCAGTCGATCAGGAGGGCTAAGTGACTTCGAATGTGGATTGGTCATTGGATATCACCTGAGTAACAAAGCCATCAGGGACATTTCAACCTTGTGTTGGTGCTTCGATTGTGAAGTGGAAACACAAAGGAACGGCCACAACTAAACCAAGATCAGGCAGACCTGATGTACTGAAGGACAAGGACTGTCGATCATTGCGGAGGGTGCTTGTAAAAAAATCACATGAAAAAAGCAAAAGGAATCACTCGTGACTTCCAAATTGCTACTGACAGTCCATATAGCTCAATAACTGTGCGTAGGGAGTTAAAATGAAGGGGTAAAATGGTCGAGCAGTTCCTCATAACCCACACATTTCCGGAGGCGTCGCTTGAGGTGGTGTGAAGAGCGACCACGTTGGACCGTGACTGACCGGAAACGAGTGATCTCGAATGGTGAATCACGCTAAACCCTGTGTCCGTCCGATACAACGATTTGTGTTCCGCGAATACCTGAACAACTTCATCTGTTTCTGAGTTAAGACTTTCCGGTGCTGAGACAAAAGCAACTTGACAACAAAAAATTCGTGTGTGCGCAGTTCGGGGCCGCGCCGTAAGTAACAAGTGTTTCGTATTAATACGGAATTTAATTATTAATCACTTTAATACAACGATTACACAGAGTTCTATAATGGTTGCGGAATAGATACATCAAAAATTTCGAGTGGCCCCTGTATGTCCCACGGGCCAGCTACGTAATCGCTTTGTGTCGTTTTTTCATTTTCTTTTCGACGATTCCGTAGGTCTCGCATTCACTCGGCTCTGGAATTTTTAGTCTTATTGGGTTCCTTTTGACACGATGTTCCTCCTGACTTGCGTTTTCTATAATTCCAACATCTTTCATTACCTTGTAATTTCCAGTTGAACAGCGATTTTCATTTATATTCCGGCGAATATTATTAGTCTCACTCTGGGGTCGCAGTAGTGCTACGCAAGCTCTTCACAATCACATCCGAATCAATGTCCTCGCTGAACGCGTTACCACGCTACACCAGTTTATACCTTTGCACAAAGCTAGATGGAAAAAGGCACGCACATGCGCCTACACTGGTACGATGGCGTCACAGGCAAAACAAATACTGCGCGACAAACACATGACGCTGTGGGCTCAACCATTGTTTACAAATTATTAGTCTCGTAGTTATTAGCGATTCAAAGCTGACGATATTTTGTCACACAAGTAAGTTCGACCGGCGAACAAATAAACGTTTTATCGTCAAAAACGGCTTACTAATGTACGACGAAGATCCCAGTGCCGGTTACCTTTTGTGCCGCCAGCGCTCGTGGTTGGTATGCAGTTCGAACGTTTCACTTAACCTACGTGGCTGATCCGCACCGATAGGCCTAGATCCCAAGGTAGGGGAGGCAGGCTAAGCCACGATCAAATCCGCCACTTGTAAGGGGTGCGAGTCAGCCAGCTTTAAGGCTGGATCACTTTCGCTAGAACGTGCCTTGTGTACCTAAAATAATATAGCAGGTGAAGCCTGTTAATTGAAAAGGCACTCTCTCGCCCGTGACAATGATGTGGTCAGAGAGCTCACTGCCACTTGCAAGGGAACATTCTCAAGTATCAATAAACGATCTTGAGGAAACTTGGCGCGTGTGTTGATGGGACAAAATAATGCAATACGCAATTATTTGTTTGTAGTCGTCTTCGCTTTTAAGAGATAAACAAACGCCGAATGCTAATTTGGTATATTAGGTTTTGAAGGAATATCTTCTAAACGATGATACATAAAAAAAGTATTTCTCATACAAAAGTTGACATGTAAGTAATGTTCTTGAAAACTATATACTCGAATTTTGCAAATAATTTGAAATTTTGCAAAATACCCCAACACCATTAATTAATTTTGAAAAATAAAACTTCTGTTACAATATAAATTAAAGAAGCTACATGCACCCATGTGTAACAAAGCTGGTTTCTGAAATAACATTTTTGGAAAATAAGGTGAACACAATGTGCTGTCAGTGCTTTTTTAACATATCCCATTAAAATATCTGAACATGATTATTTATTTAGTCTTTTTGCTTATATTTGTCGTACGTTTTAAATTGTTATTTTACATTTTACAATCATTTTTTTAGTGTACCGTTTCACATACGTGCATTTTGTTACTTGGAAATATAAATAACTCTTTATTAGGACATAACATCATTACAGTAATGATAATCTGTAAATAAAGGCTTAAACATAACGTTTTCTTACACCGTGAACGTAAAAATGAACGTAAAATCTTCACATAATATACATGACGGAGAACACGATATAAAACAAAATACAGCTGGATTTCAAATTGTGGCGGGGGGGGGGGGGGGGGAGGAGGTCCTCTAAATATTCTGCACTGTATCAGGCATATTTCAGTAAACTGGTGAGCTGTGGCGAAAAGAATTGATTATGTACTAGTGATTGCAGTTTAATTAAATTGTTTCTCAGGTGGAGATCGACATCAAAATCGTTCAACAGAACTAGACCCGAAAATCTTCTTGCAAAGTTCTTCCAGTACACATCTTATGACTGTACCTATGCCGTCGAGCCCGTTGGGATTATCAGACGAACAAGTTTCTTGTCTTCACGTACGATACTCTATATGGTTCTTTCGCACTGACACACCTAAGAATCCGACAATAATACGGATTCCCCCCTGCCCCCCCTCCCCCCCCCCCCCCCTCGCCCCCCCCCCCCCCCCCCCCCCCACTGAGCAAGAAAACATGTTTCAAATGGCTTCAAATGGCTCTGAGCACTATGGGACTTAACTTCTAAGGTCATCAGTCCCCTAGAACTTAGAACTACTTAAACCTAACTAACCTAAGGACATCACACACATCCATGCCCGAGGCAGGATTCGAACCTGCGACCGTAGCGGTCACGCGGTTCCAGACTGTAGCGCCTTTAACCGCTTGGCCACACCGGCCGGCTATGTTTCAAATATCTTTTGGCCTGGTCAGACACTTGTTTGTCAGATTTCGATGCTGTCACTTGGACGTTTGGTGCTTCATAAAGAGATTCTCGAATTCTCGGTCCAAACTCGCCATTAGTTTATTCTAAAACTATGAAAAGGTGGATGGTCAAAGTGAAAAAACTGTTTTGACCATTATCGCCTGGCTCACCTTGTTACGAGTGTGATTAGTCTCTAGCACGTCAGCGGGTAATATCATCCAGATGCATTCTCTGTGCCATCCCACCACAAACCAGTTCGTTACTGACGTGTAGTACACCCTGGGTGACAAAAGTCATAGGGTACTTCCTAATATCGTGTTGGGCCTCCTTTTGCCGGGCTAACTGCTGCAGCTCGACGTGACATTCAACAAGTCTCTGGAAGTGCCCTGTAGAAATACTGAGCCATACTGCCTCTATAGCCGTCCATAATTGCGAAAGTGTTGTCGGTACAGGAATTTGTTCACAAACTGACTTCTCGATTATGTCACATACATGGTCTATTTGCAGTCAATGATCAGTTCAGTTGGACAACAGGACCCAGTCCATTCCATGTAAACGCAGTCCACACTATTACGTAGCCACGACCAGCTTGCACATTGCCTTGTTGACAACTGTGGTCCATGACTTCGTGGGGTCTGCGCCACACTCCAACCCTACCATCAGCCTTTACCGACTGAAATTGGGACTCATCTGATCAGGCTACGGTTTTCCAGTCGTCTAGGCTACAACCGATACGTTCACTAGTCCAGGAGCGGCGCTGTAGGCTATGTTAAGATGATAGCAAAGACACTCCCGCAGGTCGTCTGCTGCCATAGCGCATCAGCGCCAAATTTCTCCGCACTGTCCTAACAGATACGTTCATCGTACGTCGGACATCGATTTCTGTGGATATTTAACGGAGTGAAATTACAATGAAATGAACACCCTTAGCTTGTGCCCCTACCGGGACTCGAACCCGGGATCTCCTGCTTACATGGCAGACGCTCTATCCATCTGAGCCACCGAGGGCACAGAGGATAGCGCGACTGCAGGGATTTGTCTCTGGCACGCCTCCCGCGAAACCCAAATTCTCAACGTATTGTCCCGCACTACATTCGTTGACGTATGTCAACGCCTGTAAGCAGCTAAGGGTGTATATTTCATTATAATTTCATTCTAACGAGCTGCTTGGTCACCGATAGCATCTGTTCTTTCGGACTTGTCCGAAACAACAGATACCATCTTAGTAAAAATTTAACGTAGTGTTGCTTGTCTGTTAGCACTGACAACTCTACGCAAGCGCCACTGTTCTCGGTCGTTAAGTGAAGGCCGTCGGCCACTGCATTGTCCGTGGTGAGAGATAATGCCAGAAATTTGGTATTCTCGGCAGACTCTTGACACTGTGGATCTCGGACTATTGAATTCCCTAACGGTTTCCGAAATGGAATGTCCCATGCGTCTAGCTTCAACTACCATTCCACGTTCAAAGTTTGTTGATTCACGTCGTGCGGCCATACTTATGTCGGACACTTTGTCAAACCTTCAGTCTGGAACCGTGCGACCGCTACGGTCGCAGGTTCGAATCCTGCCTCGGGCATGGATGTGTGTGATGTCCTTAGGTTAGTTAGGTTTAAGTAGTTCTAAGTCTGGGAGACCGATGACCTCAGATGTTAAGTCCCATAGTGCTCAGAGCCATTTGAACCATTTTGTACCTTGTCAAACGAATCACCTGAGTACAAATGGCCGCTCCGCCAATGCACTATCCTTTTATACGTTGTGTACGCTATACTATCATCATCTGAATACGTACATATCGCTCTTCCATGACTTTTCTCACCTCATTGTGTGAGAAGACTATTCTGCAAGCAAGCGTAAGTCTTAGCGGTTTCTGCAAGACGTTGCAGACACACAAGCAGGACAGCAGCGAGACAGCACGCTGCAGGAGGCAAAGCGGAAACCGCATGCGTCTGCTGCTCCGTGTTATTTCAGCTGCGGCCGCAGTCTCTCCGCACCGCTTCCCGGTTGAACGACAGTTGAGTCAGCGTGAGCTTTAATTATTCTCCGCTCACTCCCTGTCCGCAGGGTTTCTTGCGAGAGAAAAATCCGCGCTGTGTATTTCTCCCACAGCTCGGGCGTTTCGGATCTCTACAGGAAATGAGACACCTCTTTTCACTCCGCTATGACTTCTCGTATCACCAAATATGGGGTGCAAACAAGAAATCACCACGAGAGAATCATATTCGCAATGTGTTCTAATACCTTGAAAGGGAAGTGTTCCAAAAATGAGTCAATAAAGAACGGCATCAGGGGACCACAAAAAGGTGTTGTAATAATCATCTTGGGGTTGAAGCTCTTTTGTCTGTTTCCGGAATGAGATTTTCACTCTGCAGCGAAGTGTGCGCTGATATGAAACTTCCTGTGTGCCGGACCGAGACTCGAACTCGGGACCTTTGCCTTTCGCAGGAGAGCTACTGTAAAGTTTGGAAAGTAGGAGACGAGGTACTGGCGGAATAAAAACTGTGAGGATGGGGCGTGAGTCGTGCTTGGGTAGTTCAGTTGGTAGAGCACTTGCCCGCGGAAGGCAAAGGTCTCGACTTCGAGTCTCGTTCCGGCACACAGTTTTAATCTGCCAGGAGGTTTCTTTTGTCTGTGTTTGCTTTAACAATACATATGTATTTGGATGCGGTCCGCCTTTAGCTAAACACAATTTTGTTTTTTATCCCGAATATGTTTGACTACAGTTGCAGCATCGTCAGTGGGCTTTTCAACTTTCCACATAGAATTAATTAATTTCAGGCATAGCCATAACAGCTTCCAAATCGTGATTTTTGCTTAAACAATTTGTCTGCATTAAGTTGTATATGGTTGCAGTTTATAAAGTGTGCAAGAAAACAGTCACTGTAAAAACATAATACATCAGGAAAACCACACCATGCTACTGGACAAGGGATGACTGGTAAACGAGTGATTTGGAGCGATAAATCATGCTATACCCTGTGACAGTCCTTAGGAAGGGTTTGGGTTTGGCAAATGCCTCGAGAACGTTACCTGCCATCACGTCTAGTGCCAACAGTGAAGTTTTGAAGAGGTGGTCTTACGGTATGGGTATGATTTTCGTGGTTAGGGTGTCGTCAACTTACTACGTTAGAAAACGCGAAGTGCGGAAGGATATGAACTAGGACTATTGATATTTTTAAAAATATTGGGAATCCGATACATCGATATTTAAAAAATACCATTACCAGCACTCGATATACTGAAAAAACTATCGATGTATTGATATATCGACGTAAAAAATGTCCGGCTATAAAAATACCGGCTACACGTTGTTAATACACTGACGGTCTTGTAGCTGTATATTTAAGTTTTGATTTATTACTAGATATTCTGTACACCAACAAGCTAGCAGCCTGTTTATCCCCCATTAGAGCAAGAATTGAAAGGAAAACAATGCACGTTCACGTATGGCAATAGCCACTTTGCTAACAATGGTAACTGCATGTAAGTGGCACAATAAAGGTGTCCGATGGGTCCGTCGTTCGGTTTCGTCACGTATCGTATTTGCCCGGAACTCTTCGTGTCGACGTCCCTGTTTTTTTCATTTCCGCAAACGCCAGCGACCTAGCAGCTGTCGTGTCGTGTCGAAATTGCGTGGTGAAGTTAAACGTCGCAGTTTCTGTTGGTAGTGCCGATTGCCGATTGCGTCAGCTTTGCCCCTCACAAGTATCCGCCCACCGCAACGACAGATCTTGTGATTTAGATTTTTGTTCATCGCTTTCAGCAGCTGTTTTCGAAGATTGCCGATGAGAAGAAATAGTATACTAGTTGCGTTAAAAACTGTATTCTAACGCAGCTGATGTGCTATTTCTTCGTGTCGGAAATATTCTATTCACACGACCACTCCCCAGTGCAATCGGACTTCCTCTTTGTGCCACCTATAATTGCTTCACACAGTCAAAGAGAAAGGCTGGACGGGCCAGTGTGGCCGAGGGGTTCTAGGCGCTTCAGTCTGGAACCGCACGACCGCTACGGTCACAGGTTCGAATCCTGCCTCGGGCATGGATGTGTGTGATGTCCTTAGGTTAGTTAGGTTTAAGTAGTTCTAAGTTCTAGGGGACTGATGACCGCAGATGTTAAGTCCCATAGTGCTCAGAGCCATTTGCACCATTTGAACGGCTGGACGTGATGAAAGTTCAACAAGTAGTAAGACTCCTTCACACAGTTCAAGTTATGTTCTACTACAATTTCAAAAGAACAATTTCAAATATTTACCCAAAACTGCTAAAAAATATAACATAAAATAAATATATCGGTAGTCGATATTGCCATTTCGATATCGATATAACGGGAATGAAATTATTGCCGACATATATCGGTATCTTTCGTAAAAACATCGATAAATCGATCCATCGATGTTTTATGAACAGCCCTAATATAAACACGTTTTGGAACATTGTGCACTGCGTACATTAGAGTAACAATTCGGAGACTATGATTGGTTGTACCAACATGACAACGTACCCCGTCATTAAACAGCACCTGCGAGGCAATGGTTTGTGGACAGTAACATTGTTCAAATGTGTATGAAATCTTATGGAACTTAACTGCTAAGGTCATCAGTCCCTAAGCTTACACACTACTTAACCTTAATTATCCTAAGGACAAACACACACACCCATGCCCAAGGGAGGACTCGAATCTCCGCCGGGACCAGTCGCACAGTCCATGACTGCAGCGCATTAGACCGCTCGGCTAATCCCTCGCTGGCTCTGAGCACTATGGGACTCAACATCTTAGGTCATAAGTCCCCTAGAACTTAGAACTACTTAAACCTAACTAACCTAAGGACATCACACACACCCATGCCCGAGGCAGGATTCGAACCTGCGACCGTAGCAGTCCCGCAGTTCCGGACTGCAGCGCCAGAACCGCTAGACCACCGCGGCCGGCTAATCCCTCGCGGCGGACTGTAACATTCCTGTAATGAAATGGCGTGCCCGATCTGAAACCCAATGGAACACCTTTAGCACGAGTTTGAACGTCGACTTCGCTCCTGATCCCTTCGTCCTACCTTCTCTGGTTTCAGCTCCTAAAGAAGAACGGGTTACCATTCATCCACACTCAGAAACCTTATTGAAAGTGTGTCCTGTAGAGTTCAAGCCATCAAAAAGGCGAAGCATGTATACACCCCATATTAATGTCCAATAACAGGTGTCTAGAGACTTTTGATCAGACGGCGTAAATTAGTGATCCACAGATGGTCGTTTGACCGCAACTGGGTGTCTGTGAATAAATACACAGTACAGCAGCTTTTAGTGATTCCACGATATTATTTAATGCAGTACTGTTTACAGAAAAGATGAGTTACTTATAATAAATCACTGCAGTTATAATCTACACGTGCATCTGCGTCACAGTATGATTTTTATAGCCACATTTCGTTTCCGTTGGCTACCTCGTTACCCCTGAAGACCACACTATAGACTGCAAGAACGGAAAACGTAATGACTACACTCCTGGAAATTGAAATAAGAACACCGTGAATTCATTGTCCCAGGAAGGGGAAACTTTATTGACACATTCCTGGAGTCAGATACATCACATGATCACACTGACAGAATCACAGGCACATAGACACAGGCAACAGAGCATGCACAATGTCGGCACTAGTACAGTGTATATCCACCTTTCGCAGCAATGCAGGCTGCTATTCTCCCATGGACACGATCGTAGAGATGCTGGATGTAGTCCTGTGGAACGGCTTGCCATGCCATTTCCACCTGGCGCCTCAGTTGGACCAGCGTTCGTGCTGGACGTGCAGACCGCGTGAGACGACGCTTCATCCAGTCCCAAACACGCTCAATGGGGGACAGATCCGGAGATCTTGCTGGCCAGGGTAGTTGACTTACACCTTCTAGAGCACGTTGGGTGGCACGGGATACATGCGGACGTGCATTGTCCTGTTGGAACAGCAAGTTCCCTTGCCGGTCTAGGAATGGTAGAACGATGGGTTCGATGACGGTTTGGATGTACCGTGCACTATTCAGTGTCCCCTCGACGATCACCAGTGGTGTACGGCCAGTGTAGGAGATCGCTCCCCACACCATGATGCCGGGTGTTGGCCCTGTGTGCCTCGGTCGTATGCAGTCCTGATTGTGGCGCTCACCTGCACGGCGCCAAACACGCATACGACCATCATTGGCACCAAGGCAGAAGCGACTCTCATCGCTGAAGACGACACGTCTCCATTCGTCCCTCCATTCACGCCTGTCGCGACACCACTGGAGGCGGGCTGCACGATGTTGGGGCGTGAGCGGAAGACGGCCTAACGGTGTGCGAGACCGTAGCCCAGCTTCATGGAGACGGTTGCGAATGGTCCTCGCCGATACCCCAGGAGCAACAGTGTCCCTAATTTGCTGGGAAGTGGCGGTGCGGTCCCCTACGGCACTGCGTAGGATCCTACGGTCTTGGCGTGCATCCGTGCGTCGCTGCGGTCCGGTCCCAGGTCGACGGGCACGTGCACCTACCGCCGACCACTGGCGACAACATCGATGTACTGTGGAGACCTCACGCCCCACGTGTTGAGCAATTCGACGGTACGTCCACCCGGCCTCCCGCGTGCCCACTATACGCCCTCGCTCAAAGTCCGTCAACTGCACATACGGTTCACGTCCACGCTGTCGCGGCATGCTACCAGTGTTAAAGACTGCGATGGAGCTCCGTATGCCACGGTAAACTGGCTGACACTGACGGCGGCGGTGCACAAATGCTGCGCAGCTAGCGCCATTCGACGGCCAACACCGCGGTTCCTGGTGTGTCCGCTGTGCTGTGCGTGTGATCATTGCTTGTACAGCCCTCTCGCAGTGTCCGGAGCAAATATGGTGGGTCTGACACACCGGTGTCAATGTGTTCTTTTTTCCATTTCCAGGAGTGTATATGGTCACCCCGAAGCCCGATCGATATGACCGAATGACGCTGCATATTAGTTTGCATACTGGGCTCATATTTTAGAGGAAATGAGATCAAATTCTTGTATAGGCTTTCCATTGTTTGCGGAAATTGCTTATGGCGAACGACTGAATTGTGCCTCAACAAGGACATAGCAAAACTCTTTCTTTTTGTTTATTGGCTTTCGGGACGTGCCCATACAGCCATGTGAATAGTGAAAAGTCAGTTAAGACGATACTAACGTGAGGGTAACACAACACCCAGTTTCTGAGCGGAGAAAATGTCCGACCCAGCCGGGAGCTGAACCCGGGCCCCTTCGGTTATCAGTCGTCAGTGCTGAGCGCACAGCTGCCGAGACGGAGTAAAAACCTTTCTTCATTCTTATCCAATTAGATAGTTCTCCATAATTTCCTCGATGTTTGCAAGCATTGTTTACCACTGAATTACAATTTGTTATCACAAGTACCGATTCATACAACTGACGGGAGGCTCTGAACAACGAGAAACACTCGCGACTCAGCCGAGAACGAATGAAATGAAAAAGTAGGAAACGCAATGGTTGTCGCGATTAGTCCAAGAGGTAGCATTCTTCATGTGGCACAGAGATGTCATTGATTAAACCTTTTTTTTAATTAGTTTTGCGTTGACATATGTCGACGTTAAGTCGAATGTCAGCGCGACCTACGGCATAAATTCTTTTGTATGGCTTTTTTAAGGTACTCGTCTTACGTGTGGTTCTTTGATATGGGTAAACTGCAAGAGCCTGTGTCGTCCATGCTGGACTGTGGTTTTGAAACTGCGGCTGTTTATGACACAAAAGATGTTATGCTTATCTTTGATTCGTCATGTAGATCGGTAATGAATGCTCTTTGATTACAAGGCTCTGTATTTCTACATATGTACAACCTCTGAACTTGTTGTTTCGTGTTTTTGTGCCATCTGCTGACAAAAATGTGCATTTATGACAACCCTCCGGGTTATTTCTGCTGGAACATCTTGTAAGTAGCTTTACTACGTTTAAAATTTGTAATTCCAGTGCCATATTACGTTAAAAAGCGTCAGTTATACCTTATTTGCAACAAAATGAAACTCAAACCAGACAACTGGCTACATTTAGGAAACAAAAACTAATGTAATCCACTGACCCACTTGAAGATGAGGATAAAAGCCCTCGAAACGCATTGTGGATGAAAATATGACTGACACAGATAGGAGGAATACCATGCAGTCAACAAATTGGTAGTCTGGAGCCGTTTGTTGTCAATGCAAATGTACTCAAAGTTAATGAAGGTTTTTGTAATATCTCCTCCTTCGATTTCAGCAGTTAAGAATAGGCCGTTCAGTTCAAACATAGCGTTACTTCGTTTGAAGCTAATCAACATAAATGACGTCCCAATACAGCAAACATAGAAGAAAACGTCGAAAAGTGCTTGATTTGGCAATGACAGATTGTCGACTAAAGCTCTAAGAAATCCCAAAGCACTTCATCATATCAAACAACAAGGAGCCGCACATTTTACATGAATAGTCAACATGAGCAAGCTTTGTCCAAGATAAGCACCACGGCATTCGTTGCATGTTGACCTAGTGCAAATGCGGAAACAAATTTTATTCTGTGCATCAATTTTTTAGTGTTGAGGATACATGAACTAATAACTTCATCCCAAGAAGGAAATAGCAGTCGAAGCAGCGTATAGAAGCCGCTTGATTTGCACCCAGAAAGGTGAAATCTGTTTCATCTGCCGAAAAGCTATGTCCAACGTCTTCTGAATTACAAGCGGATTCCTCTTATTGACTGCCTTTCAGAGGATAAAACAATAACTAGCAAATGTTACGTAAGTGTTTGGACCAAATATGTGAGAAGATATCAGTGCTGCGAAAGAAGAAAAAATTGTTTCATCATGATTTCGCACCAACCGACAAAGCGCTTTGGCGATGAGAAAACTGAGGGAGTTAAAAAAATCGTTCATGGCACCTACTCGCTTCCACCTTGTTCAGTGCCTAAAGAAATTTGGCATGCGAAACATTTTGAGACTAATGAAGAATTTATCGTAGCTGTAGATGGGTATTTTGAAGATCTTTCAGACTGAACTTGGGTATTGAATCTACTTACTTGAAAAATTTTGGTCAAAGTGCATTAAATTGAAAGAAAGTATCGAATAGCAACTGCACATTTGACGGAAAAAATACAGTTTTTCACTGTGAAATCTAGCAATTTTCTCTTTGGTTTCGTGCTGCACATTGTAGCTCACACACTTCATGGAGCAATGCTTCTTTACAGTATGGTGGTACATCGACTGCTATCCTATATCTGCACATATTTCTGTTCTAAGTACAACAGGTGAAAGAACCTGAATTACTCAGCGCAGCTGGTAATGATAAACTATAGTTGTTTATTCTGACTTCAAATTTATAATTCAGTGTCTAATGTCACCCTTGCCTGGTTTACGGTATCTAGTCGAAATTTTTAGATTGTTTAACATTGAAAATTACTTGGTTTGAATTCGCTATACTCAATGCAGAAAGGAGCGACAGAAGACTGTCACAACCTAGTTCCCGAAAGTGTTCTCCTTCCTGACTTAATTTTCATTGTCTTAGCTGCAGTAGTACTTCTTGCCGAGGGGAACGACCGTGGCGAATTACGTCACATGTTTGAAAACAAACACACGGTCTCATGTGCTGAGTAAGGCAGGCATGTGGCTGTGTGAGGGGCACGTTCGGGCTCTTGAACAACGTCTGCCGAAGGGCAAGCACACGCCCTGACATGCCTGTCGCCCTTTTACAATGTGCATTGTCACAAACAGAAACTGTAATACCAGTGTGACAGATATTATAGGATAAAATAACCACTGCTGTGAGGGCGTTTATACTTCATATTACTCAGCAAAAATATTCTCACGCTATAAACTAAAAAGATGGTTTACGTTTAACGTCACGTCCAGATTTTCAGAATTTGTCTCTACAGGACAATCATGGGAAAGGGAGGGGGGAAGGGAGGGGATCAGTCCGTGATGTCGTTAAAGGAACCATGCGGCTATTCGCCTCAGATGATACAGCAAAGCTAGGGGAAATGATGGGCGGACAAAGATTTGAACCCCGCTATGCCCGGAAACCAGGCCGGTCTGCGCCACGTGGTCCGGTCGCGAAGCAGAGTTATTTGTGAGCTGTTGACGCGTGTAAAGGAGCCAAGAGAGAAATAAGCACAAGTGCGCATCTTCCAAACGAAAGGGTGCCTAGATACCTCTCAGGGCAGAATGATATTTACCACATGCGGGATGCTCTCGATCGACTTTCAGGTGACCTTTTTACATTCCACGAACCCTTGAAAAATTGTTTGTTCTATGAAAAATTATTTGATTTCATTATTTTCATAGAAATTACGTTCGTACCGGGTGGCCAGAAGCGGTCTGAAAAGATTGTAAGCGTGTTGCAGGTAAGGTTGTGCTGAGAAATTCGATGTGATGCGCCGTTTCCGAATTAATTAGCATTGAAGTTGGCCGAGGCCTTTGCGCGCGCAAGTTCAAGCGGCCCCCCAGAGATGTTGTCGCCAAACGTGTTCATTTTCTTCGTTTGGTTCCCTAAATCCAATCGAGAGGGTGATAGAAAAATTGGACATGGGACGGTAGTTTGGACCGAACCCGAGCCAAAGGCCGAGCAGTCTCGTGCTCCATCATCTACGCTATGAGAACAACTGCCACTCATTTTGTCTGGCTAGCAGCTTGAATTTGCGAGCACATCGGCATGACTGGCCAACTTCAGTGGTAATTAACTTGGAAGCGGTGCAACGTATCAAATTTTTTTCTTAACAATTATTTCTCAGCACAACCTACACTGCAGCACCCTTACAATTTTCTCAGTCTGTCTCCAGAATGAAATTTTCACTCTGCAGTGTGCGATGGTATGAAACTTCCGGGAATATTAAAACTGTGTGCCGGGCCGAGACTCGAACTCGGGACCTTTGCCTTTCGCGGGCAAGTGCTCTACCATCTGAGCTACCCAAGCGCGACTCACCTGTCCTCACAGCCCTATTTCTGCCAGTACCTCGTCTCCTACCTTCCAAACTTCACAGAAGCTCTCCTGCGAACCTTGTAGAACTAGCACTCAGCACTCGGTTAGAGCACTTGCCCGCGAAAGGCAAAGGTCCCAAGTTCGAGTCTCGCTCCGGCACACAGTTTTAATCTGCCAGGAAGTTTCATATCAGCGCACACTCCGCTGCAGAGTGAAAATCTCATTCTGGAAACATCCCGAAGGCTGTGGCTAAGCCATGTCTCCGCAATATCCTCTCTTCCAGAAGTGCTAGTACTGCAAGGTTCGCAGGAGAGCTTCTGTGAAGTTTGGAAGGTAGGAGACAAGGTACTGGTAGAAATGGGGCTAGGGTAGCTCAGTTGGTAGGGCTGCTTGCCCTCTGTAACACAAAAACTGAGTAAAGGAATCAACTTAACGGATGTCTTGTGGCGTCCGCCCGGACCAAACGCAACGAACTTCAACAGTTCAATTTTCAGACTGTTTCTGACCACTTTGGATAACGTTTTCGTTCAGTTGTAAATAAACTGCACATAATTTTGCCTAACTGAAGGAAGGAAGATTGGGGTTTACTTCCCATCGACGACGAAATCATGAGACATGGAGTACAACCTCCTCTAATTGTGGAAGGGTGAGAAAGAAATTCGTCCGTGCCTTATTAGAAGGAACAACCCCGGCATTTGCCTTAAGCAGTTTAGGGACTCCACGAAAAATGTATTTATGGATGGCGGGACGGGGTCATACTGATGTGACACTTTGCTCGGTATTTTGACTGGTAAATACGTAATACTTCTGTAACAGGTGATTACAAAGTTTCCATTAGAAGGCGAAACAAACCCCCTGCCTAGATGTCGGTGCTTGTATACCCAAAGCGGAGTCGCGCTAGGTTACATACACGCTGCAGCAACGCTCCCAAACGGGAACTTTTTGATCGCCAAGTATATCAAATATTTCCGTTGGTTCCTTTTAGTATTATAGTTGATACAAGACAAAGTACTGTTCGCATTGTTATTAGTATATATTAGAATGGACATATCTCTTGTGTATACTTTTTTCATGGAGGGGACAAATATTTAACGCGTAAAGGTATTTAGTGACTAGCGAATCCAAGTAATGTATAGGTAAATTTCTTTTTATTCTGAAGAATTACGTTCAATAATTCACTACTCGACAGTTGGACATTCCATATAATGTTCACCGACCGTATAGGTAAATTTCTTTTTATTCTGAAGAATTACGTTCAATAATTCACTACTCGACAGTTGGACATTCCATATAATGTTCACCGACCGTAACAATGTAAAAGACAATGGGAATGAGACACTGAATAGAGAAGCAGAAGGAGTTGGTGACGTGAAAACTTGCACTCTCGAACCAGAGCCTAAAATAGGCGACACTCAGGAAGCTCCAGATAGGTAAATTTCTTTTTATTCTGAAGAATTACGTTCAATAATTCACTACTCGTCAGTTGGACATTCCATATAATGTTCACCGACCGTATAGGTAAATTTCTTTTTATTCTGAAGAATTACGTTCAATAATTCACTACTCGTCAGTTGGACATTCCATATAATGTTCACCTACCGTATAGGTAAATTTCTTTTTATTCTGAAGAATTACGTTCAATAATTCACTACTCGACAGTTGGACATTCCATATAATGTTCACCGACCGTATAGGTAAATTTCTTTTTATTCTGAAGAATTACGTTCAATAATTCACTACTCGACGGTTGGACATTCCATATAATGTTCACCGACCGTATAGGTAAATTTCTTTTTATTCTGAAGAATTACGTTCAATAATTCACTACTCGTCAGTTGGACATTCCATATAATGTTCACCGATCGTATAGGTAAATTTCTTTTTATTCTGAAGAATTACGTTCAATAATTCACTACTCGACAGTTGGACATTCCATATAATGTTCACCGACCGTATAGGTAAATTTCTTTTTATTCTGAAGAATTACGTTCAATAATTCACTACTCGACAGTTGGACATTCCATATAATGTTCACCGACCGTATAGGTAAATTTCTTTTTATTCTGAAGAATTACGTTCAATAATTCACTACTCGACAGTTGGACATTCCATATAATGTTCACCGACCGTAACAATGTAAAAGACAATGGGAATGAGACACTGAATAGAGAAGCAGAAGGAGTTGGTGACGTGAAAACTTGCACTCTCGAACCAGAGCCTAAAATAGGCGACACTCAGGAAGCTCCAGATAGGTAAATTTCTTTTTATTCTGAAGAATTACGTTCAATAATTCACTACTCGTCAGTTGGACATTCCATATAATGTTCACCGACCGTATAGGTAAATTTCTTTTTATTCTGAAGAATTACGTTCAATAATTCACTACTCGTCAGTTGGACATTCCATATAATGTTCACCTACCGTATAGGTAAATTTCTTTTTATTCTGAAGAATTACGTTCAATAATTCACTACTCGACAGTTGGACATTCCATATAATGTTCACCGACCGTATACGTAAATTTCTTTTTATTCTGAAGAATTACGTTCAATAATTCACTACTCGACGGTTGGACATTCCATATAATGTTCACTGACCGTATAGGTAAATTTCTTTTTATTCTGAAGAATTACGTTCAATAATTCACTACTCGTCAGTTGGACATTCCATATAATGTTCACCGATCGTATAGGTAAATTTCTTTTTATTCTGAAGAATTACGTTCAATAATTCACTACTCGACAGTTGGACATTCCATATAATGTTCACCGACCGTATAGGTAAATTTCTTTTTATTCTGAAGAATTACGTTCAATAATTCACTACTCGACAGTTGGACATTCCATATAATGTTCACCGACCGTATAGGTAAATTTCTTTTTATTCTGAAGAATTACGTTCAATAATTCACTACTCGACAGTTGGACATTCCATATAATGTTCACCGACCGTAACAATGTAAAAGACAATGGGAATGAGACACTGAATAGAGAAGCAGAAGGAGTTGGTGACGTGAAAACTTGCACTCTCGAATCAGAGCCTAAAATAGGCGACACTCAGGAAGCTCCAGATAGGTAAATTTCTTTTTATTCTGAAGAATTACGTTCAATAATTCACTACTCGTCAGTTGGACATTCCATATAATGTTCACCGACCGTATAGGTAAATTTCTTTTTATTCTGAAGAATTACGTTCAATAATTCACTACTCGTCAGTTGGACATTCCATATAATGTTCACCTACCGTATAGGTAAATTTCTTTTTATTCTGAAGAATTACGTTCAATAATTCACTACTCGACAGTTGGACATTCCATATAATGTTCACCGACCGTATAGGTAAATTTCTTTTTATTCTGAAGAATTACGTTCAATAATTCAATACTCGACAATTGGACATTCCATATAATGTTCACTGACCGTGACAATGTAAAAGACAATGGGAATGAGACACTGAATAGAGAAGCAGAAGGAGTTGGTGACGTGAAAACTTGCACTCTCGAATCAGAGCCTAAAGTAGGCGACACTCAGGAAGCTCCAGGTAGGTAAATTTCTTTTTATTCTGAAGAATTACGTTCAATAATTCACTAATCGTCAGTTGGACATTCCATATGATGTTCAGCGACCGTATAGGTAAATTTCTTTTTATTCTGAATAATTACGTTCAAAAATTCACTACTCGACAGTTGGACATTCCATATAATGTTCACCGACCGTAACAATGTAAAATTTCTTTTTATTCTGAAGAATTACGTTCAATAATTCACTACTCGACAGTTGGACATTCCATATAATGTTCACCGACCGTAACAATGTAAAAGACAATGGGAATGAGACACTGAATAGAGAAGCAGAAGGAGTTGGTGACGAGAAAACTTGCACTCTCGAATCAGAGCCAAAAATAGGCGACACTCAGGAAGCTCCAGATAGGTAAATTTCTTTTTATTCTGAAGAATTACGTTCAATAATTCACTACTCGTCAGTTGGACATTCCATATAATGTTCACCGACCGTATAGGTAAATTTCTTTTTATTCTGAAGAATTACGTTCAATAATTCACTACTCGACAGTTGGACATTCCATATAATGTTCACCGACCGTATAGGTAAATTTCTTTTTATTCTGAAGCATTACGTTCAATAATCCACTACTCGACAATTGGACATTCCATATAATGTTCACCGACCGTAACAATGTAAAAGACAATGGGACTAACACACTGAATAGAGAAGGAGGAGTTGGTGACGTGAAAACTTGCACTCTCGAATCAGAGCCTAATATAGGCGACACTCAGGAAGCTCCAGATAGGTAAATTTCTTTTTATTCTGAAGAATTACGTTCAATAATTCACTACTCGTCAGTTGGACAGTCCATATAATGTTCACCGACCGTATAGGTAAATTTCTTTTTATTCTGAAGAATTACGTTCAATAATTCACTACTCGACAGTTGGACATTCCATATAATGTTCACCGACCGTATAGGTAAATTTCTTTTTATTCTGAATAATTACGTTCAAAAATTCACTACTCGACAGTTGTACATTCCATATAATGTTCACCGACCGTAACAATGTAAAATTTCTTTTTATTCTGAAGAATTACGTTCAATAATTCACTACTCGACAGTTGGACATTCCATATAATGTTCACCGACCGTAACAATGTAAAAGACAATGGGAATGAGACACTGAATAGAGAAGCAGAAGGAGTTGGTGTCGTGAAAACTTGCACTCTCGAATCAGAGCCTAAAATAGGCGACACTCAGGAAGCTCCAGATGGAGGTTCATCGTTGCGTCGAAGCGTGTCTAATTGAGCAACCCTGTTATACAAATAGCCAATGTGTGTAGTGAATGAAGTGGATGAGAAGAAATTTGGATTTAAGCCAAGTATTGACTTTTGCAAGGAAGGAATCCCATTCGAAGTATATTCTGCACAATTAATAAACCGAAACTTCGATTGCATGTGATAGTTGAAACTGGGGAGTCGGAACCGAGTATCTGCCGTTGGTGGAGAGTGCATTACGAATTCCGCTACTCGAGCACCCACTGACATTTGTATGCGGAGAAATCACGCCATTCCGAATCCCTATAGTTGTATATTAAAGCGCAGTTCTGTAATCCGAAACGTTTGTACATTGTTGTGTGGCTAACCTGTGGTAGAAAGTTCATTTCAGTCACTTCTACGCTTCCTGGAGTTTCCATAACGTTAGCGTATTTCGAGCCGCATTGTCTCAATCGAAGACTCGTACTTGTTTACAGTCTTTAGTGAATACCTGTAGCTAGTCACTTTTCTTCTAGGATTAGGAGCAAAAATAAATCAATGTCTGACATACATTATGTGATCAAAAGTATCTGAACACCTCCCAAAACATACGTTTTTAATATTAGGTCCATTGTGCTGTCGCTTACTGCCAGGTACTCCATATCAGCGATCTCAGTAGCCATTAGACATCGTGAGAGAGCAGAATAAGGCGCTCCGCGGAACTCACGGTCTTCGAACTTGGTCAGGTGATTGGGTGTCACTTGTTTCACACGTCTGTACGCGAGATTTCCACACTCCTAAGCATCCCTAGGTCCGCTGTTTCCGATGTGATAGTGAAGTGGAAACGTGGAGGGACACATACAGCGGAAAAGCATACAGGCCGACCTCGTCTGTTGATTGAAGGAGACCGCCGACAGTTGAAAATGGTCGTAATGTATAATAGGCAGACGTACATCCAGACCATCACACAAGAATTCCAAACTGCATCAGGATCCACTGCAAGTACTATAACAGTTAGGCGGGAGGTGAGAAAACTTGGATTTCATGGTCGAGCGGCTGCTCATAAGCCACACATCACGCTGGTAAATTTCAGCCAGGTGTCTAGATACTTTTGATCACATAGTGTAGCACCTTATTAGAAACGTCGGGCATCTCATCACGAATCGTTGCGAAGTATTTCTGAATTCAAGGTATCGACAATGTACTAATTCCAAAATATGTCTGCGGAGTAAAACAGAGTCACTGAAAATTTTGGGCTAATAGTCGGAATGATCCGGATTCAAATATTGGCACAGTAATCGTGTAAGTGATTTCTTGTACTTTTATTACATCGGAGGTTTCTTTTACAGCGAACAAAGCTATCTGCTACCAGTTAGGTCGTTAGTAGGAGCAGAATCATTTAAAGTTTTGTGCACGACGGTGAGCAGCAAAGAATCCCTCCACAGCCGGAACATAACTCGATTTGGATATATTTAATTTTTGTTTTATATCCGCAGCTAGAATATTATCGCTGTCAGAGATGCAGCGTTGTATAAGTTTACCAGCTTACCTCATCCCCTTTCCGATAAAATACTGTAACTTAAGTCTCTTGTAGTAAAATTGCTTTACCTTTCCTGTAGGCTATATTTCGATTATTGTCTAAAATCATACTTCTTGTTATAACGTATATTTGCCAATAACGTTCCTTAAAAGGAGGAGTTGTTGTATTTTCCACAGAAACGGAAGTTAGTTGTTAATAGTTGCACACTGCAACATGATGTAAGGTTGCGCAAAATGGTCTACAAGTTAGGAAAGGATTAATATCAATACATTTTATGTGCATTACATTCAGAATAAGAGTAATTCCGACTGCGGATGATACATGTTTTCTTATTTTTTTATCGTCCAAGAAAATTTTTGACGTACAAGAAGAGGGTTCCCTGTCAACTGTTTACTCACGATTTTCCATGTCTTTGCTCGTATCTCAGCAGTGGTTTTCATATTCTGTCTCTATCTTCTCCTTCTACATTTCCTTATTACTTATCTCTGTATTTTATTACTTGGTCGTATTAGTTAAATATCTTTAGTTCTAGTCTGATACCTTGATTTCTCCTGTTTAATTATCATCCCCTAACTCTACTAGAGAACCGCATCTCTGCGCTTTATTTCCTAGTTTATTTGTGGCGGTTACACGCTACTGCTTAGCAGTGCTGTTCTCAGCACCCTTTCTCAGTAAGAACGTATACCCCAAGTAGTTCGCAGTCTAACTTCCCAGGCAACGTTACTGCGTGGAAGTCATCCACATCACAGAACATCTACGCAGCAATACGTCTGTACTGGAAGGCGCACACAACTACGCCAAGGTCGTATGCAGATGATACAGCGTCTGCTCCGGGAAACGACTGCACGCAAGACATTAATGAAAGCCTCTCAGGCACATAGTTTGCTTCCAAAGGTTCCAATATTGGACAAATCTTGTATTCCACGCTCGTAAACAGGACAGGAATCCGAACTTTTAACGTCGTACAATTTTAATTAAAAGGTAAATGCTGAGTTGACAGTTAGCTGCAATACTCCAAGTCAATCGTGCACACATTTAATTCGAGGTCCATCTAAAAAGGTTCGGTAAATGCTGTCATAAAAGATAGATAACAGAAAATAGAAACGAAATGTCTTTATCCGTGTTCACAGTAATCTACGTCTGCCACAGTAACCTTTTGTCAAAATTTACGTCAGAGAGGGATCGATCGAAACCTAGACCTCACCTGAAGATCCGTCCAAATACGTTGGGGACAAATGTGTGTTGTGCGAGGCCCACGAGAAATATGGGTCCTTCAACGAAATTGTGAAGTAACACAAGTCGGCTTGTCCGCCGCTTCGCGAACGCTAAGCTCTGTACAGGACCCACGGAAAATCAGTATGTCAATGAAAAGGTACCCACTGAAAGTCTTAGCTTTGTCATGTACTATCGAGAGCTTGCATGCATTTGAAACCCCGTCAAGAGTTATTAAACTCGTCTGAAACAGTTACTCGCCCCACGCCGGAGATGGCTGCTGGCACTCGTAAGACCAGCAGCGACACTTATTGTGACGTACGCGCCGCGGCCGGTCTTTTTCGTGGGCCTCGGTGTTACGACTATGACACTTCCCTGGCGCACTCCGTATTGAGTTGGGGACAGCTGGGTGTTGTGACTATGATACGTGCCTACCGCACAGCTGATTGAGCTGGTAGCAACAGGTCTCGACTAATGTGATTAGCATTTGCAGAAAAACTGGTTCTCAGCTACGTCTGTCAAATAAATCGCCAGGTCTGCTCGCCAGTCGATTTACGTGGTAGGAATCGAAACCAGAAGTTCTGCTTATTTCAGTTACAGTTAGTGTAAGGTAAAGGTAAAGTTCCGCGTTCTGGCCGATCGGGCCCGACCGACCTCCGTGTCATCCTCAGAATTTGGCGTCATCGGATGCGACATGGATGGGAATCTGGTCAGCACACCGCTCTCCCGTAGTGTATGTTACCTGGCGGCCTCGGAATAACTCGAGGTTTCCCGACTAATTATCTATTTCCAGGCTTAGAGCTGTTACCGTATTCTACTTCATCCACACTGTTACGTGCGTGCCTCGGTAATCCTCGAGTCTACGCATACCCGTGTTGGTGGCCATAGTATTCTCTCTTTTCTTTTTATTATATTTTCCTTTTTTACACACACACACACAAACACACACATACACACATACTTGAAGTTTTTCTTAATTTAATTTATATGTGCGTATCATTATCTATAATTGAGGAAACGCTTCTTGTGCTCTGTTATCATTATTTCATGTTCAGAGCGTCACTTGAAGTTATATATTGAAAGTTAAGCAGTTGCCTTTTAGATGTGCTATCGTACTGGCTGTAGCCCAGAAGTTTTGGTCATTTACAATTCTTTGTAGATCGTAGACTAATTGTGTGCAGTCCCTCTCTACCTGAAATAAGGGGCATCTCTGAACGACGTGACCAGAGAAACACTCCTCTCCACACTCACAGATTCGCATGTTACTACATCCCACTCGATGCAAATGTTCGTTATATGGTCCGTGACATGTTAATCGGTGCACCATACCTCGAGTACGGGCAATGTCCCTGATGCTTAGGAATGTGCTGTAAACACGCACTGCAGTGCTCCTAGTGTCCCAGTAAGTCCGCCATTCATCAAACTTCCAGGCTCGTAGATATCTTTTATTACTCATATAAGTTCCTGTGATCTCGCACACACGATCACATTGCTCATGCCTCAACCAACAATGACAGTGTTTCGAACAATTCTAATCTGCAAATGGGTAGGAGTACAAAGTTTCTGACAATTCAGATTCCGTAGTAGTATGCTAATCATAAGCTGATAAATCATAAATACAACGTTCCTCTTTTCTGTTAAAACAAACTGCGAGAAAGAAAGAAACAGCACATAGTTGTGTATACAATTTTTGTTTCGAATGTAAATAAAGAGGAAGGAAATACATGTCGGAGGAACAGTGAACGTAAAGATTTAAAAACTGAATGCGAAAAAGAAAGCGAAACCGCACATTTTCACAGCACAACATTATACATTGTTGTTTAAAATATATATAGCCTATGCCCGTCCGAATATTTGTTATAGTGTCGTGTAAAAGTATGAAGTTAAATCAGTCGCTAACTTTTCGAGATTTATAGTGAGAATAATAAATAGCTATTTGTCTTTATACAGCAGTATAGACGAAGCAGTTCTCAGTGCATCGCTAGTGCTACCTACAACATCTTCTCAGAAAAAAGCTAACTGTCCATGCCGAGAGTAAGCACTTGTTACAAAACATACATCCTCTGCAGCACTCCCCTCCCTTGTGACACTCACGTTTCACCCATACCCTGCACCCCATTTAAAATCAACCAATTAAAATATGTGCACTGTACCTGGAAGACTGCAAGCTGATAGTGGTTCGTGTCTGACCACTGCCACTAACAATAACAATAATAATAATAATAATACTGTGTAAACGTTACAGCTGTGTAGTTAGTACCGACTCCATAGTTATTGTTTCGTTGTGCTATTAATTATATCGTTTACCTGTAGCGAAGTGAATAAGGAAGCAGTTTCTGGTCCATTGCGGGAACTACCTACAATAATTTGAAGAAGGGATTTTCATGAGATATTTAAGCATATGTGACGTATATGTCTCAGTTTTGTTGTCATAGATACATGGTATGAAAATACGAAGTATTGTGTCAGGAAAATGTTGTGTACATAGATTGCAACCACAACGACATTGTCACACACATTACTGTTCGTATTTGAAGAAAAAATAGTAGTAAAGTAGTGATAATATTAATGATCTTTCAAAACTAATTTAGATTCGTGACCCAAACAAAATCGAATCCTTTTGTTTTTACCCCTCATAAAACTTCATTTTACCCCTATGGGGGTACTTACCCCCAGGTTGGGAACCTCTGTACTAGACGGTATACGTGTACGTGCAGTGTCTCAGACTAGCCTCTACCGGGTGTATACAATAGTTTTTCTCTGTCGTCCTCGAACATCACTGTATTGCGAGATGGTACCATCACTAGTGTGGAAGAGGTCAATACTCCTTTGGTTTAAAGATCAAAATCGGAAGGAGACACAACAAACTTGAAACTTGATATAAGGAGAAAACATCCCCAGTTTTCCTTGGAAGTGAGGGTAAATTTGAGTGATGTACCCATAATTTTATTGATTTGGTTTAAACTTGGGATAATAACTGAACCCTTAGTTTTGTGGTTGCTTTGGGGTGAAAACTGACACCCATTCAAAAGTGACGATGGACCGAAGTCATCAACTTGTGACGTTTCGCTCTCGTAGTCTCTGCTGTAGACAATAACATCGATTTCTGCCACAGCCCCATATCTATCGTGATCTCCTACTTCTTCACCTTCATTTGAATTTTTCAATATTTTTTCGACGTCTACGTGTACGGAACATGCCACACAAACGTAAACAGATGTGCAAATCGTGCATTTTACTGTATATTGTGATTTTTAATAGTTAACAATCACCTGTGAGCACTACGTATACTGTACGGACATGGTCACGTGCACAAGGTGCTTTTTAATTGTTTTATTCCTGACAAACATTTGTATGATATGCTATATTTTATCCACCACAATGACAACATGGCATGAGCTTCTAACTCACGACGAACACATTTTGTAACTAAAAATTTTCGAAGACCAGAAGACGGCAGTTATATCTGTCGAAACCGGTTGTCAAACATAAAGACGAAATTGTGGGAGCTTGTTTAGGAAGTGAAACATAGATCGCCTCTTCTAATTTCTCAAAGTGAGAAAATTCAATTTCGTCCTTACATTTTGCACACCATTGTAGCACGCTATCACTTAAAAGTTTTTGAACATTAGTGATTTTGAGGAAAAAATGCAAACTGGAGCCATAAATGTTATACATGCTCATAAGTCATATTTGGAATAGTCTTTTATTGAAACTAAATACCTGCAGTCAAATTTGCCTCCATTCCTCTAGTAGTCTGATCCAGAAGTAATGAACGCTGGTGATTTAACTGCTCTATCCAAGTGATCCCAAAGCAGTTCAATAGCATTACGGTCGGGGGATTGGGGCAGCCAGATCATATTTTTCAGTTCCTTCTTTTTTTTCTAAATTTACCAAATACTCTATCCACAGTTTTGAAGTGTGTTTAGGGTCGTTATCTTGCTGTAGGACGAATCCGTTGCCAATCAAACGCCTTCCACATGGCTTTTCTCGGTACTGTAGAATGCGATGGTAATCCTCCTTCAGATTTCCGTTTATTTGTACAGGATCACCAGACCATGAGGGAGTCTCTCCCATGCTTTAATGTTCGAGATGCACATTGGCAAATGGCGAACAAACTTGCCCCGCTTTATGCAAAAGATTTCAAATTGGGATTCGTCAGTGAAAAGTACCCTTTTCCATTGATTAACTGCCCAACTTTCATGCTGTCTTGCCCATTGTAGCCTCTGCTGCCTATTAATAGCCGTCAGTGATGGTTTTTTAGCCGCCTCATGCCCGTTGATGTTCACTGCCTGAAGACGTCTTTTCACTGTACGTACACTCATCGGCTTTTCCCTATTATGTTTTGAGTTCTGCTGCTAAAACTGGCGCTGTTTTGAAGCGATCACGTTTACTTGTCACTGCTATATATTTACCATCACTTTTTGATGTGACTTTTGGCCTACAGTATTCTGGCCAGTATCCGCATGCCTCTGCAAGGTATAATGGACATATCCCAAGGAAATATGTTCTTGACGTGCTATTTGTCGCATAGCAAGACCAGCTGCACGTAAAGATACAACTGCAGAACGCTTTTCTGTTGAAAACTCCTTCCTTCGTCCCAGTATAGATGTTTACACTAACCACTGAGTGAAGTTCACTCTTTGATGTCTCGTGCATAACTACGTGCCCCTTTCGTACCTACAACCGTATTTGCAGATTTGTTGACGTCCTATGAAGGCCATCTAGTGAAGAAAGAATATACCGGGTGATCAAAAAGTCAGTATAAATTTGAAAACTTAATAAACCACGGAATAATGTAGATAGAGAGGTAAAAATTGACACACATGCTTGGAATGACATGGGGTTTTATTAGAACCAAAAAAATAAAAAACCCCATATTGCTAGACGCGTGAAAGATCTCTTGCGCGCGTCGTTTGGTGATGATCGTGTGCTCAGCCGCCACTTTCGTCATGCTTGGCCTCCCAGGTCCCCAGACCTCAGTCCGTGCGATTATTGGCTTTGGGGTTACCTGAAGTCAAAAGTGTATCGTGATCGACCGACATCTCTAGGTATGCTGAAAGACAACATCCAACGCCAATGCCTCGCCATAACTCCGGACATGCTTTAAAGTGCTGTTCACAACATTATTCCTCGACTACATGTATTTTTGAGGAATGATGGTGGACATATTGAGCGTTTCCTGTAAAGAACATCATCTTTGCTTTGTCTTACTTTGTTATGCTAATTATTGCTATTCTGATCAGATGAAGCGCCATCTGTCGGACATTTTTTGAACGTTTGTATTTTTTTGGTTCTAATAAAACTCCACGTCATTCCAAGCAAGTTTGTCAATTTGTACCTCTCTATCTACATTATTCCGTGATTTATTCAGTTTTCAAATTTATACTGACTTTTTGATCACCTGTTATGATGCCTCCACAATACAAAATTAGCGGCATGTAATGCTTGGAACCTGAGCAGCATAACAGCGGAATGTTTCGAACGATTTCATTTTTAAAAACGTGTAACGCTACTTTTAAACGTTGTATTGGCGTGACACTGGGGAAACAATATAGCTAATTCGTATTCGAATCTGATAATTAGCTGTTGTTATCTTACTATCAGGACGTTCGAAAACTTTTCAGCGATAATGTACACAACTGGCCATTAAAATTGCTACATCAACAAGAAATGCAGATGATAAACGGGTATTCATTGGACAAATATATCCTAGAACTGACATGTGATTACATGTTCACGCAATTTGGGTGCATAGATCCCGAGAAATCAGTACCCAGAACAACCACCTCTGGCCGCAATAACGGCCTTGCTACGCCTGGGCATTGAGTCAAACAGAGCTTGGATGGCGTGTACAGGTACAGCTGCCCATACAGCTTCAACACGATACCACAGTTCATCAAGAGTAGTGACTGGCGTATTGTGACGAGCCAGCTGCTCGGCCACCATTGACCAGACGTTTTCAATTGGTGAGAGATCTGGAGAATGTGCTGGCCAGGGCAGCAGTCGAACATTATCTGTATCCAGAAAGACCCGTACAGAACCTGCAACATTCGGTCGTGCATTATCCTGCTGAAATGTAGGGTCTCGCAGGGATCGAATTAAGGGTAGAGCCACGGGTCGTAACACATCTGAAATGTAACGTCATCTGCTCAAAGTGCTGTGAATGCGAACACGAGGTGACCGAGACGTGTAACCAATGGCACCCCATAGCATCACGCCGGGTGATACGCCAGTATGGCGATGACGATAAATTGGAAACGTGATGGTACGCATTTCTCCTCCTTACACGAGGCATCACAACAACGTTTCACCAGGCAACGCCGGTCAACTGCTGTTTGTGTATGAAAAATCGGTTGGAAACTTTCCTCATGTCAGCACGTTGTAGGTGTCGCCACCGGCGCTAACCTTGTGTGAATGCACTGAAAAGCTAATACTTTGCATATCATAGTATCTTCTTCCTGTCGTTTAAATGTCGCGTCTGTAGCACATCGTCTCCGTGGTGTAGTAATTTTAACGGCCAGTAGTGTATATTTCATGCCAGTTTCACATTTCCTGCTTGCGGATTTCAAGGCGTTGCAGTTTTGATGGCCAACGATGCACTTGAAAACACTGTTAGTGTGACTGTCGTGAGAAGTTGAGATTTTTTTTGCCCGTTGCAAGCGTAGGTAGGATGGCCGGGCAGAGAGACGCGGGCGGGTAGAGAGTCGGCAGTGCGCAGCTGACAAAAGGCGGCACGGGTCTCGCGTAAACGGCTGCCTGCCGGGGCGGCACTCAGTCAATGACCGTGCGACCTACTTGGGCGGCGGCGGCGGCGGCGGCGGCGGCGGCTGGCTCAGACTGGCAGCGGCCGCTCTCCCGTGCGTGTACCGTTAGGCGGACACTATTCCGCGGAACTAGTTGCGTCACCGCGCGCCTTCTACTCTCCGTCGGCAAGACATCAGCTGCCCAGCCAGACGCTTCTGCCGCCTACACTTTCTCAGCGCTCACTTTCGTGCGTTTAGCGCCCCACACATTTCCGCTTCTGCTCGCTCCGTAGGACTCGGATATTACATCTAGATGCACCCGGCCCGGGCAGCGGTATATACGGCCAGACGACTTGCGTGGCGTAGCGTACATTCTTTGCGGGCCACTGCGTGGAGTTACGAATAAATTTCGGAGAACAATGTTAAGTAACTGAATATATAACTTACGCGATGTAAGCAGCGCACGGCTGGAAAGTTGGCTGGAGGCACAAATGTTGTGTTCCGTACTGAAGTGGGTGTGACATCTCGCGGCAATGATGGGAGCACATTGTGATGTAAGTAATATACAGGGTGTCCCAAAAAATGTACATACTTTTTTATAACTTAGCACTAAAAGTTATTAAGAAAACTTTAAAGAAAAATTTCAAAATAATGTGGACGAATGTAGAGCCCAGTCATTTATCGACATATGTTAAAATTCTTGGCCATTGTGATCTCGACACAGCTGGTGACGTTGACGGATGGAATCTAACACATTCCTAATCGTTGCAGTTAGTATTATGGCACATTCGCTTCCAATGGGTGCTTACAACTCTTTAGTGAAGCGGAATCAAATCTCATGTGGCAAGGGTCTCCCGTCGCAAGTCTTTTTAATTGACACCACTTCGGCGACTTGCATGTAGGTGAGGATGGAATGCTGATGAATACAACACAATATCCCGTCCAAGAGCGGAGAAAATTTCCGACCCAGCCGGGAATCGAACCCGGGCCCCTCACAGGCAGTCTATCGCACTGACCGCTTTTTTTTTTCATTTTGTTCGATATAGTTCGTTGCGTGTGGTCTGGGCGGACGTGACAAGACATCTGTTCAAGTTGATCGTTGAATCCTTGACTCAGTTTTTTTATTACAGAGAGCACACAGCCCTCTGACCGAACACGCTGAGCTACCGTATTGTGCTTTACATGTCCCCATAGAAGAAAATCAATAGGGCCCAAATCTGGCGACTGTAACAGAATTGTTTGTCCTGTGCGCATTTTGCTTGATAGCACTCACAAAATTCAATTCTCCAGTCACGATCATCCTCATCTAGTGTGGAGTAGTCTAGGAATAAAACTTTTCCATCGCACATGCTTAAAAATGCGATGAACGCTCGTTTTTGGAATTCCTGTCTCACTAGCCGCTTGCCGCACAGAGCTTTGTAAGCGATTGTTGAAACCTTTCGATGACTTCTCTTTCTCTTGTGGGCCGATGGATGGTCACGGTTTTCTGGACTGATTCTTGTGGCCGTTGTACCGTTTCCTTCTTCTTCAAACTCATCTCGCAGACGAAAAATTGTGAGTCGCGTTGGAGCACTCGTTGAAACTTCATTCAGAACTGTCTTCACACTTCGCTTGCTTTCTCAGTCTTCCAGCAGCACTTCAGAATGAATTTTCTTTGCTCAAGTTTCAGCTTGTCTTCAACCATTTTCCAAGTCGTCACACCTGAAAAAGGAAAAAAAAAATGTACTTATGAGCTGACTTTTTTGGGACACCCAATATTTACAATCGACGTAAATATTGTGTGCGAATCATGGGTGTACGTTTGTGTGAATGATTTAATATGTATCGGAATCTGGCTGAGGCGGCACAAATAAAAGTAAAAATGCGAAAGAACACGTATGATCTATACGTTTAGCTCGCGTTATAGCATTTCTTTTGTGAAGCTTAGTACGACCGTGATGCATTGTTGAGACTCATTGCCAAAATTCTTTGTCGTGGTCTCTTTACGGCAGAAGTCTTCGCCGCGCCACCCAAAGAACCGTGTCCACATCTACGTTTTATTCGAAGAAGGCAGGAAGCTAAAGTTGAGTCACCTGCTGCGCTGCTGAAAGAAATGTACTGTTCGTAAACAAAGCAATTTCGGAAGCTGATGAAGCAGTATTTCAGGAACCGTTTTACTTGCAGCATAAAAAATGAAACCGCACATGCTTTTTCGCTATGCAGTTGTTCTCAAAGATTGCAAGGAAATTGTAGGTTAAAAATATTTGATTCTTTCAAACTGTAAGTCTCGAACTACAGCCTGATGAAAAGATGGTTGTGTTTTCGTTATCGGTTATATTAATTACGATACTTCATGGTTAAGTAAGTCATTGCCCGTTGTTCGAAGAATCTGCAGTACATTAAGAGTGGGAATTGTGTATCTATTAGTCGAAACCCGATCAAAATCCCTACAGCGGTTCCTGTGACTAGTCTGCCATATATAGACGGACGTGAGCAAACGACTTCAATTTATAGTCTTATACACAGCGTGGTCAGAAACAGTCCGAAAAGTTGTAACGGTGTTGCAGTATAGGTTGTGCTAAGGAATAATTTTTAAGAAAACAATTCGATACGATGCGCTGTTTCCGAGATAATTAGCACTGAAGTTAGCCAATCAGGACGTTGTGCACGAGAATTCAAGCAGTCCGCCAGATACAGTTAGTGTCAGTTGTTCTCATAGCGTAGGTGATAGCGCACAACACTACTGAGGCTTCGGCTCGGATACGGTACTTACTAACGTCCCATGTCCAATTTTTGTATCCTTGTCTTGTTCGGTGTCAGAAAACAAACGAAGAACACTTTTGGCGACACCGTCTCTGGCGGGCCGCTTGAATTTGCGCGCGGAAAGGAATGATTGGCTAACTTCATTGCTAATTACTTCAGAAACGGCGCAACGTCTCTCTCTTTTTTAACAATTATTTCCCAGCTCAACATACGCTGCAATACCCTTACAAGCTTTTAAGACGGTTTCTGACCACCATGTATACAGGTTGTTTCTTGTAACTTGAGACGACTAAATATCTCGAATACGACACATCGTACCAGAAAAATGTTCTAGGTGAAAAGTGAAGCGAACATCTGTCTATGATACAACAATCCATCTCCTAACCACTCCTCCTGCGTGGTAGAGGTCAAGTGTGTATTTTCAAATGAGAACCCCTCATTTTTATTGCATATTTGGATTCTGCACCAAAAACATTTGTATGGTTTACTCAAACCATTGTTTCCCATTCGTGGTAGATGCTGGTGAAGTCGATAAATATCAGGTGCGAATGTTTTTGTGATTAAGAATCGACGCATTTGATTCTACAAATTCATTTACGTCGTAAACTTAACAGTTATAACAGTGATATTAATGTTCAAACGTTACTTTAGTGTTGCAAATTTGATTGCACAGTCCAAATAATATGGCTAGACATCGACATTTCTGGCAAATAAGCTATTTGTGTAGTAATATACTTCACTGTTCCCTACGGGGTAGATTATGGTGAGTCCACATACCATTGGAATGCTTAATTTCGGCAGCCGTACTACAACCCCGCCATAAAGTTAACTGATTTCGATGTGCATTTCCATCCAGCCGCCGTAACAATTAATTCTGCTTTAGTTAACAGGCAGTGGCCAGAAATTGACAGTGCAGTACAACAAATACGTCGGCCGGAGTGCCGAGCGGTTCTAGGCGCTACAGTCTGGAACCGCGCGACCGCTGCGGTCGCAGGTTCGAATCCTGCCTCGGGCATGGGTGTGTGTGATGTCCATAGGTTAGTTAGGTTTACGTAGTTCTAAGTTCTAGGGCACTGATGACCTCAGCAGTTAAGTCCCATAGTGCTCAGAGCCATATGAACAACAAATACTGACGTGACAAATATTAACTTCCTTGTATCAAGATACATTTTCAGTTTGAGAGATCATAAGTAGTCGTTAGGTCACCTTGCGTACACTACATTAATATTCTTTCATAGCCATTTAGTTTCGACTGACAAATGTAGATGTGGCTGATATTATCACTTGATCTAAGTGAATAAATTTACATGAAAGTCTTCTGGGTGTAAAGCTGCGTTATGTTGTAAAATAACTGTCACCTAATGGACAACACCAACGTGTCGGCCACGGTTGTAGTGGCTTCCTCTGGGTCTACTAATGGATGAACTGATGTATCTCGTTGACGACGATCCACATATATTCCGCCATGACCTCTCTATCAGGCATGGCACTACGTCACGATTAAACAACAAATGGTTGATTTTATTCCCGAGCTGCAAGATGGATGGGGATAGCAACATAGAACCTATTATTTGGTTTGGTCAAGCAAAATAATTTATTGACGCAACACTCTGCTAAAAACTGCATTTATTTTGAATGAGCTTCAATGCGCAAGCTACAATGACAAAAAGACGGACAGAAATCAGAGGAAGAATTACACAACGGTTTTTCTGCACGCAGACAGTTTACCTTAAAACTTCTAAGTCGTTTCTTGCGGCGAGTTATCTCAGTGACGCGTACACACGTCGTCAGAAGCAGAGGCTCACCTTCTTCGGAGATGGTCGTATGACACGTCTTGAGTCTAACGACGTCCGTACAGAAGTGATGTGTTCTTCTACCTTGAATATCGCTGGCATTTCTACGGCGGTTAAATTCATGTAGTCTCCTGCACCGACTCCTCCGATGTCGCCAACCCAACTGGTTCTTCAGGCACGATGCTCCCTCAGAAAAACGAAATATTTGTGTCTCTTAAGATTCTTGGTAAGGTCGATATCTCACGGAATCTACGACTGACATTATCTGCGTCTTCTCCGCCCAGTTTGAACTTAACGGTGTCACTCTCACGTCCTGTCCCAAGAAGGGACCATTCTGTAAAAATCTCACCGACGCGCACCGAAGAGCCATGTATCGCCAAATGTGCGCTCGTGTTGGCTGAAAATCCATACAAATTATAAAAATGTTCGTATGTACGTATGTATGTTCCACTTCTTTTCTTTCCTAAACCACTGGACCGTTTTCAACCGAGCGTAGTATGCATATCGTTTACTGTCTGGAAATATCACTGTGAGGGTAAGAGCCACCCATCTATCAAAAGGATGGGGGTGGGAGTGAAAAAGCAGTGTAGCCCCATGACGCGAGGATATCCAGACTTAGTCATCCAGTGCTTGAGAATGAGAGAACTTAGAGACTTGTAGCAAACTTTACACATAATTTCAAACACTTACGAAACTTTTTCTCGCTGACGACTCCTACAAAATGGTGAAAGGAGAAAATGTTTTGCGCTTAATACTTTTTCGCTCTTCATGCATTAAAATTGCCACATGAAGCGTGACGTTTTAATTTATTATTTCTTTACTGCTAACTGTTCGTAACATATTTTGCAGTCAGTATTCACATATATCGCTGTCTGTACCAGAAGAATCACATCATTGCACGACGCTTAGTTCAGGAGATATGACGTCAAATACTGAGATGTAAGAGAAAACTGTCGCGTCTTGCGTGTCGTTTTAATTTCTTTGTTACTAATTCTATTCGCAACACATTCGCAGAAAGTGTCCACATATGCAGCTGAATGTAACTGCAAAAATAGATTATTGTATGGCTCATAGTTCAGGAAATATGACGTGATAAACAATGAGATGCATGAGAAACTGCCACGTCGATCATGACATTTTAAGTTATTGTTTCTTTACTTGTAACTCTATTCGTAACATATTTCGTAGACAGTAGGCATATATACCACCGGATGTGCCTGCAAAATAATATAATTGTACAGCACATAGTACAGGAGATACGACACCATAAACATTAAGTTGCGTGAAAATGAAACTGCTGGGGGAAATTCGCTAGGCATACTGGTGAAATATGTGTACACATACGCGTGAAATTTGTTAAATACGTGTAAAAATATTTGACATGTGCTTATGGAAGCAAAGTCACTGGTAAAAAGTTCATCTTAAACTCTTGTAACGATTTCTGTCAAATTTGGTACACGTATTAGAATCTGCCAACGGCCTTGCCGCAGTGGTAACGGCGGTTCCCGACAGATCATCGATGTTAAGCGCTGTCGGGCTTGGCTAGCACTAGGATGGGTGACCGTCCGGTCTGCCGAGCGCTGTTGGCAAGCGGAGTGCAGTCAGCCCTTCTGAGGCCAATTGAAGAGCTACGCGACCGCTACGGTCGCAGGTTCGAATCCTGCCTCGGGCATGGATGTGTATGATGTCCTTAGGTTAGTTAGGTTTACGTAGTTCTAAGTTCTAGGGGACTGATGACCTCAGATGTTAAGTCCCATAGTGCTCAGAGCCATTTGAACCATTTTTTTTTTTCTTTTGAAGAGCTACTTGGTGGGGGAAGTAACGACTCCGGTCACGAAAACTGACAACGGTCGGGAGAGCTGTCTGCTGACCACATGCCCCTCTATATCTGCATCCAGTGACGGCTGTGGAATGAGGATGGATCGCCGACCGGTTAGTACCGTTGAGTCTTCAAAGGCTGTTCCGACGAAGTTTAGTTTATTAATTAGGATCTGTAAATAGATAGTGTAGGGGTAAGAACCACCAGGCCCCTACTGGGAAGAGAGTGATAAGATGGAAAGAACATGGAGGACGAGGTCACGAGAACATGGACAGACAGCGAGGGGGAAGGACGAGATGGTCTAAGAGAAGATTGGAATAAATACACACCCTGGCAACGCCGGGCACTCAGCTAGTCGGTACAAATATACAGAGTGATTCGAAAGATGCGCACAAATTGAACGAGCTGAAAGAGTAGTCGAAATACAACAAATTTGAACTAGGAACTTGTGGTGTTGGAAGTAATCTTTACCCAGTGAAAGCTTTGGAATGTTAGTAACAACAATGACAATCAATGCACGTGCGCCCTAAGCTCGTCAAAGACAGTGTGCTGCTTACGCAATAGAGTTGTACGTTACGGAAGGTGTTCAAAGTGGCGACCGCCGCATTCCATACAGGCATAACATGCTCGTAGAAGAATCTTGGGCACTCTATCAAGTACACCAGTCATCGTTGTATCCTGTCGAGAAATGTTTCTTCGTCGGGAGCTGGTGTCACGTACACGATCCTTTTGCTGTGCCACCTGCAATATAAGCCAAGAGGGGGAAAAAAATGGTTCAAATAGCTCTGAGCCCTATGGGACTTAACACCTGAGGTCATCAGTCCCCTAGAACTTAGAACTACTTAAACCTAACTAACCTAAGGACATCACACACATCCATGCCCGAGGCAGGATTCGAAATTGCGACCGTAGCGGTCGCGCGGTTCCAGACTGAAGTTCCTAGAACCGCTCGGCCACACCCGCCGGGAAAAAAAAGAGGAGTCAGATCAGGGAAGCCAGGTGACCATGCAACTGGAGCTCCCTTTTTTCGATTCAACGCCTGGGATATACAGCGTTGGATGCATCACGTACTTGCACAGAAAAGTGTGCAGGTGCTCCGTCTAGTTGTATTCACACCTGACGATGCACGTATGCCCTCTAACAGTTCTGAAAAAACGTAGTCGATGAAGACCTTGCATTGGTTTTCCTATAGTTTTCAGTGGTCCAGGATTCCTTCCAATACCCTTAGTTTCTATTCCAGAGTTGTATTTTGACTCCTTTACAAGATTCTTCCATTTACGCGTTCTGAATCGCACTGTATAATACTGCCTCTTTAACGCACTGCTGGCTGTGTGGAAATGAAACACTATATTCGAATCACGGGACTCTTACTTTGAAGCAGATACCCTTGTGTGTGACTCTGGCTGAAGCTGTAGGTGAATCGTAATCGGGAAGTGTTAGTTGTGGAGCAGCGAGCGCAGGCAGCACGCTGACACCGGTAGCGGAACACTTCATTGAAGGGAAGCGGCTGGAACGACGAAGGCCCCGGAATCAACAGGTGGTACCGGTGCGCCAACTCCGGCCCGAGGGCGTAACTTTGGGCTGCCCGCCCAACTCTCTCGCTCTTGGCCTCAAACTTCGCCCACCAGGGTGCGAAATAGCTCCGCACGCACAGGCTCTGTCTTTCGGAATCATCTCGTCGCTCTCGGTCCTTCACCCTGCCCTTCTTGCCGTACATCGGCAACACGATTCTGTTTACGGTGTACAGCGTGTTTCAAAGCCTTTGCGACCCACGTCTAGGGGTGACGATATATCGTGTCGTGGGGGACAACTTCAATTACAGATAAAATGTTCGATGATGATTCCCGGCAGTACCAGACGTCGTTTTATTGAATTTGCCGGCCCTGGGACAACAAGATTTCACCGAACTAGGAGGGTCCTCTAAGTAGGTGTGCCCCGTACTACCCACCCCACTAAAGTGATAGAGTGGTCGTCAAAAATAAAACCTTGATAATGGGTTCAAAAATGGTTCAATTGGCTCTGAGCACTATGCGACTTAACTTCTGAGGTCATCAGTCACCTAAAACTTAGAACTAGTTAAACCTAACTAACCTAAGGACATCACACACATCCATGCCCGAGGCAGGATTCGAACCTGCGACCGTAGCGGTCGCTCGGCTCCAGACTGTAGCGCCCAGAACCGCACGGCCACTCCGGCCGGCTAATAATGGGTAGAGTCGCGCTCTACCAAAAGTGCGGTTAGTAGTTTTGGCAAACTACATCAGTGACGTAGCAAATGGTAGGATTACCGGCAGCTTTGGTAGCATTGGTAGGGAAAGAAACATAAATAAATGTTTGAAGGAGAAACTTCACAGCCGACGACTTCTCTTTGTTGTTTTGTTTGTTTGCTTGTTTGTTTTTCACAAAATCAGAACCGCAAATATTTCAGTGTATTTTATACCCTAACAGAACATAAATTACATGTTATTAGTAATAAAAATTAGTTGATCGCATAACTTCTGCGTTTTTATGTAACCAAAGCAATTCCTTTTGATGCAAGTACAGTTTACATGCACAAACATAAAAAACTAATGTATTTATTGTTATCCTTTACTCGATAGAAAGTTCGTCATCATTATCAAACCCAAGAGTTTCCTGTTATTATTGATAAATGTGAAAGTTGTTTGTGAATAGAAGAAACATGTTTTATATAAGTTCGACGTTTTATTAAAGCCATGTTTGCTGTCTTTCTGATTTGTGTTTTTTTTTTATTCTACCTCTTTGTTGAGGAAATTACATTTTGTAGCACTATATAATATATCTGTATTGTATTCTTTATTTTTATTGCAACATCCGTCTGTTTCACGTTACTAATCAACAATTTTCCAATAAAATCTTAATGATACATTCACAAGACCAATTTTGATATAAATACTGTTTATATTTAAGTAACAGTCAGGAGGATAACTATGTAGAACAAAACTTTTCCGTAGGTTACGTGCCCCTTTGTATATCCTCACTATGTCTGTAGACGGTTTACCGCTTCCGTTTTTTTGGCGAATCCAGTAAGACACTAACCGCACACGTAAAGAAAGCGATCGTTGTAAGGTAATGCTCCGTAGGTATGCATCACAACTAACATAGAGGTAATGCGGTACGAACTTAATTGACTAAATCTACTAGGAAATCTGCCGTAGTCCACGCTTCCTTATGATAGTCCTCGGTAGCCTATGGTAGTTTTACAACTCTAAACTTAAGGAACTGTAATTCATCCACGAAAGAAGCGGCTCACAAAACACTTGTTCGGCCGAGTCTTTAATACTGTTAATCAATCTGGGACTCTTAACAAGCAGGTTTAACAGGAGAGATAGAGAAGATCCAACGTAGAACTGCACTTTTCGTCGCGTGATCGTTTAGTACGCATGAGAACGCTACGGAGCTGCACAACAAACTCCAGTGGCAGGAGCTGCAAGAGATGCGTTGTGTATCACAGAGAAGGTCGCTGTTCAGTGTCCAAGACCGTACGTTCGAAGAAGATTTAGGCACCATATTACTTCCCCCTGCATATGTTTCGTGGAAAACCAGTGGAATTAGAGCTATTACGGAAGTTTATCGATAGTCTTTCTTCCCAGGCCTCATTCACGAAAGGAGTAGAGAAGGATGGGAATGTTATTGCTGCTAGAGGTACCGTCCACCGCACGCCGTAAGATGGCTAGCGTAGTACAGATATAAATGGAGATGACTCAGTGTTTCGTTCTTTCAAACGTCAATGCAACTGGAAAGGTATACCAGTGTACCTGACTAGTGCTTCTTCAGAGGTATTATCTTATTCGCCGAGTGTCAGTTATGGCGTTATCGTCTGAAATCGATAGCTCACTTGCCCCTCTACACACAACCCATTTACAAAGCAACTTCAACCGGTATTTCGAACGCCGTGTCGTGACTTTCCGATACCGAAAATGAATAGTTATGTTTACTAGCAGTAGCAGTAGATCTCTGTATGTTGCAAAAAAAAAAAAAAAAATACATGAAAACGGGAACTGAAATTTATTAAACTTGCTTTTGAACGATTTTCATGGAAAAGCTGTGTTACAGGATGGACACCATGTGTGTTATGCACATCTTTTCAGTATTATTTCGCAAATATATACTAAAGACCAGAATTTCATTTTATTTATTAGCCTTTTAATTTACACGATGACTTTGTAATCTCTATTTGTCTATAAAAATATTGTCAGTAGCAGAACTGCTGGTTTCCATAACTCTTATGGTAACTTGTACGTGACAGAGTTAGATTACAAGTGATTTAAATATGAATGTACAAGAGGTATCCCCTAAGAATTTAAATTAAAATCTCCAGTTAATATTACCTCATGCGGAGAATTGTGAAATGTTATCTGTAGTGCGGTTCCAGGCTGTCGTAGATGCCGATGGTCTTCACGTTGAACAATGTTTGTAACCTGGAACGTAAGCATGACACGCAATTAACGTGTGTTACCCTCTCGCGTGGAAATTAAAATGAGTTTCATTCATTGGTTTATTCGTTACTTCTCTTACAAATGTTTCCACAACGTTTCGTTGTCCTACTATCACTCGGCTTCATGAAGGTGCTCTCAAGCCGTGAAAGTTTAATTATAACCACCCGGTATTCTATTATGATAGGCCACTCGCGAGACTGACAACATGGGCAACAAAATCGTACGGTTTTCCTCAAATAGTAGTTGTCTAAACTTACGCAACAGGGTGTTGCGAGAGGAACGCCGGTTCTTTTCCAAAAATACAAAGTTAAGTTACCGAAGCATCTCTGTGATGTTTAGTATTGGAACGTGCGAGGTGGCGCACTGGCAACATACTGGATTCGTATTTGGGAGGACGGCGGTTCAGTCCCCGTCCAAGCATCCAGATATGTTGCCCACCCACGACCTGTATGGATCTGCTACGATGCTATCATCGCATATCTAAATGTGTCCAGGTCTGCCTATTTCATGAGGACTCCGAACACTGGAGGAGTGGTCTCTAGTGTCTTTCATGCCGTTCCTTGACAAATGTACTGTACTTTCCCAGAACCCTTCCAACAAGTCTTCTATTTGAGTTCCTGACGAGTCTCGCGTGTTCATTCAGTTTCACATGTATTCACATGGTGTGTTACCCTAGATATGTGCCGGCCGCGGTGGCCTTGCGGTTCTAGGCGCTGCAATCCGGAACCGCGGGACTGCTACGGTCGCAGGTTCGAATCCTGCCTCGGGCATGGATGTGTGTGATGTCCTTAGGTTAGTTAGGTTTAAGTAGTTCTAAGTTCTAGAGGACTGATGACCTAAGATGTTAAGTCCCATAGTGCTCAGAGCCATTTGAACCATTTTTGAACCCTAGGTATGTGAAAAACTTCATGCAGTGATTTTATTATATCAATCTCGTCTGATTATTATATATATTCACGTTACCATTTTCAGCAAACCATTGTCTCTTTCTGATGTGATAAAAATTAACAAACTGCTGTGTTACGTACAAGTATACTGAACATTACGTAAATTGCGTAAAACATGACAATAAAGTAAACTGGCAGTCTGTTGTACCATGTGACGGCATGATGTATATTTTATTGACATTTTATATCTTTTGCATGATGTTCAGTATGCTTATAATTACAGTTTCGTGACGAAGCTGTATGTGGATCTTCATCGCTTCTGAAAAAGTCAGTAATTTGCTGAAACCGGTATTGCGAATGTTTGTAGTAATTAGACGACCTTGACATAGTAAATTATTATTTGAACATTTACAATGTCGCAGGCTTTCATTTGGCAATATGAAAATTCTCAAAAGACTACTATAGCTCCCAGTAATCTAGTAATCGAATACCATCGTGTTCTTTCCGTTGCTTATGGACGTCGTCCTACATCCGACGGACGTGAGAACCATCATCAACCATTTGAAATTCCTTCGCTTTTTGAGAAACTACCGGAACGTATCAGGTTTAGCCCATGTCATTGGTACAAAGTCTCGCGTCTAGGAAATCCACGACACCACCACTCTTCGTCTTGCTAGCCATACACCGATGCTGGAATTTTCTTCTACTACTAGGATTCAACTGACCATCTCTGAGTCGAGCTCTGTCTCACAATCATGTGTTACCGATCTCGAAAGTGGGTTTATGACACGATGAAATGGCTCGAAGTAGTGTAACAACTGTGTTTCTCACTTACTTATCATGGGTCTAGAATTAGATTCGCGTTTGTAGTGGCAATTCATTTAAGTATAGGTTCAACACCTTTATCACCCAGAATATTATATGATAAGCATCCAGTAGAGCACGATTCGAAGAAAGGTAACAGAGGCATTCATTAGCGAAACAAGTTTGTCGGCTGTGGAAAAGGCGGTCTGAGAGCGACAGCGCAGCATTGGCTTGTGTCCGCGTTTTATAGAGTTGCACTATGACCTTTGGATTTTTATTGTGACGAGCAGGCGGGCAGGAAGCGGTACTTCAAGGTCCCGGCGCTAGGCTAGCGCAGCGCTCTAGCCTGCAGTCCCGGGTTCGAACACGCCGCTTGCGAAACCCCGCATCTGATTGCTTGCTCTATTTGTGAGGAGAGTAATTACCGCTGCGTAAGAAAAATGCTGCCAGAAGTAGTACTCGTAGACGCGTTCACCGTTACACGCTGGTGGCAGCCGTTCTCAGGCGCGACCTCAAAGTGCATCCAGTTGCGCAATGCCTGCAGCGGCGCGCTCTGCCATCAGCTACGTGAGGCTAGCCGTATTCAGCCCGCAGCGACGACGGCAAACCGCGTGTAGTTAGGGTCACAGTCCTTTGCGTCCCCTGCTCGGACTTCCACCGCTCGCTTTTCGTTTTCTTGCCTGGGAAAGTGTTGTAAGTCATTCTCAGAGATGTTCATCAGCAGACCCCGAAGTAACTTCCGAAACGAATAATATATATTGCTAAAAACAGCTCCTGTTCGTACTGTATATTCATGACGTGTCAGGTAGTATTAGCTACAGCTACTTTTTCCACATCTGTGGTTACGTTATAAGACTTTTGATCGAACAACACCCACAGGTAATGGGCATAAAACACTCTCGGTTGACTTTTAGCCACAAATCTGGTAAAATTTCTAACTTTCGACGAAATCCGCCATCTCCTTCGTTAGACACAACTGACTGTCGTGGCTGCTGTTTTGGTGACCATTTATAGCCCGTAGAAGAGTTGTGATTGGTCATCCTACGGTGTAATTGCGTCATGCTGTTAGAGATTGTGTCCCTGTCTGCAATGGTGACGCCACTACTCTCGTAGGAACGCGAACAATTCAGAGTATTTATCTGTGTCGTCTCCGCACATAGAGCTCGCTTTGACGAACCACTAAAATGATACATGTTTTCTTCAGGCAATTTTAAGCAGCGGATATATGTTTCAGGAAACTCATGACACCTGGGTGCATTAGATACGTGTGAATTCCTAAGGGACCAAACTGCATAGGTCATCGGTTCCTAGAATTACACACTACTTAAACTAAGTTAACCTAACTTATGCTAAGAACAACACACACACCCATGCCCGAAGGAGGACTCGAACCTCCGGCGGGAGTGGCCGGGTGCATTAGAACAATTTATTAATTTGCTACCGGATTAAATCGACGACCATCATCTGGCACGAAAAATTGGCTAATGCAGTAGCATTCGGTCAACAACCATCATATGGAATGAAAACCGGTAGCAAATTAATAAATTGTTCTAATGCAGCCATGTGCCAAGAGTTTCCTGAACTTTTATCCCCACCCTCCAGTACGTGTGGCTCCCTTGGAACGCATTTGCAGCCATATGCCCATATGACCTTTGTAGCTCCTTATCCTTTCAGGGAGGATACTACAGTTTGTACCCATCCTGTATATTAGTGTATTCAAAACAGCTCTCTTCTGGAATCGGTGGTGGAAACTCTGTGCACTGTTTTGTTTCAGTGAGATATTTCCCAGGGTCTACGTAAGTCTCACGACACTCTAAGCTCCGACGTCTTCCTCCCAGCGCATCACACACGAGTGAAACACAAAAGCGGAAAGGGCAGGCCAAAGGGAATGATGTACCGTCGGAAATGCAGGTGGCCTGCAGCGTATAAACATAAATGTAAAATCGTCTGCAGTATTCGACACGGATCTGCAAGCAACGATTTGTGAGCTCCAGCTTGCTGTGTTCTAACTCGAGGTAAAGATGTCGTCGGATGATGGAGCCAATGACCTGACTGAAAATTCTTCGATACAGTCCTAAAACTCGTCTAAACAAGAAAACATACGCTTATGCAATATCGCAACAGGTATGCTGTTGGACTGAAGACTTCTTAGCACTCATAAGTCAGTACGTCATTCTTAACTGGAAGGTATAATTAAAGGTACAGGTAACGAAGTGATTAATCTAAACTTTTCTTTCCACCTCTTGTCCTTTGTCCTGTCCCAAGATTCCTCACGGGAAACATGCTTCAGAAAGATTTTGTGTATATATACAGGGTGTTACAAAAAGGTACGGCCAAACTTTCAGGAAACATTCCTCACACACAAATAAAGAAAAGATGTTATGTGGACATGTGTCCGGAAACGCTTAATTTCCATGTTAGAGCTCATTTTAGTTTCGTCAGTATGTACTGTACTTCCTCGATCACATTGTAAATTTTCACAATCAACATGTGTGGGCTGACGAGAATCCGCACGCAATTGTGCAATCACGTCATCAACACAGATTTTCTGTGAACGTTTGGGCAGGCATTGTTGGTGATGTCTTGATTGGGCCCCATGTTTTTCCTCCTACGCTCAATGGAGCACGTTATCATGATTTCATACGGGATACTCTACCTGTACTGCTAGAACATGTGCCTTTACAAGTACGACACAACATGTGGTTCATGCACGATGGAGCTCCTGCACATTTCAGTCGAAGTGTTCGTACGCTTCTCAACAACAGATTCGGTGACCGATGGATTGGTAGAGGCGGACCAATTCCATGGCCTCCACGCTCTCGTGACCTCAACCCTCTTGACTTTCATTTATGGGAGCATTTGAAAGCTCTTGTCTACGCAACCCCGGTACCAAATGTAGAGACTCTTCGTGCTCGTATTGTGGACGGCTGTGATACAATACGCCATTCTCCAGGGCTGCATCAGCGCATCAAGGATTCCATGCGACGGAGGGTGGATGTACGTATCCTCGCTAACGGAGGACATTTTGAACATTTCCTGTAACAAAGTGTTTGAAGTCACGCTGGTACGTTCTGTTGCTGTGTGTTTCCATTCCATGATTAATGTGATTTGAAGAGAAGTAATAAAATGAGCTACATGCTTCAGAAAGATTTTGTGTATATATACAGGGTGTTACAAAAAGGTACGGCCAAACCTTCAGGAAACATTCCTCACACACAAATAAAGAAAAGATGTTATGTGGACATGTGTCCGGAAACGCTTAATTTCCATGTTAGAGCTCATTTTAGTTTCGTCAGTATGTACTGTACTTCCTCGATCACATTGTAAATTTTCACAATCAACATGTGTGGGCTGACGAGCGTACTGTATATCTGTTCGTGTCTTAATTTCTCCTGACTACCCAACACCATAAAAATCTTACGTGTTGGAGCTTATTTAATGACAATTGGAATAGACATATTGTATATATATATATATATATATATATATATATATGTGTGTGTGTGTGTGTGTGTGTGTGTGTGTATTTCCCTGGATGAATGGAGGCTTTCACTGATCGTTTGCAAGTGCTTATTGCTCAAAACTTAGGTAACACCGGGTCGTGACATAACCCGCGTACTGTATATCTGTTCGTGTCTTAATTTCTCCTGACTACCCAACACCATAAAAATCTTACGTGTTGGAGCTTATTTAATGATAATTGGAATAGACATACTGTGAGTCGCCTCTTGTAAGAGGTGAACTTCTTCAGTGCGTTAACGATGAAGCAAAACTTTCCACAACCATTGCTCACCGCCGCCTCCATAGGATCATACCAAGAACTGTTACTCCCAGGCACCTGTATTATTCGGTGCTTTCTGGTGATAGCTAGTTAATCCTGTACATAGGATCAAGAATACCTTCTCCCTCTCTATGCATGGCAACCCACCTTACGGTATGCGGGGGAAGGTAGGCGTCCGTATGAGCTTTAATTTCTCTGGCAGTCCCGTCATGGTCATTTCGTGAGATGAGTATGGGCGGGGGGGGGGGGGGGGGCAGTGATACGTAGCCTGACTCTTCTTGGAATTTTATCAGTAAACCTCTCCTTTATGCAGATTGTTTCTCTTGTAGTGTCTGCCAGTTTTGGGTGTGGGGATCATTTTCCGTAGCACTCTCGTCGCAGTCATAAAAAAAAAGGTTCAAATGGCTCTGAGCACTATGCGAGTTAACTTCTGAGGTCATCAGTCGCCTAGAACTTAGAACTAATGAAAACCTAACTAACCTAAGGACATCACATACATCCATGACCGAGACAGGATTCGAACCTGCGACCGTAGCGGTCGCTCGGCTCCAGACTGTAGCGCCTAGAACCGCTCGGCCACATCGGCCGGCTTAAACGAACACGTGGTGGTGGTGGTGGTTAGTGTTTAACGTCCCGTCGACAACGAGGTCATTAGAGACGGAGCGCAAGCTCGGGTTACGGAAGGATTGGGAAGGAAATCGGCCGTGCCCTTTCAAAGGAACCATCCTGGCATTTTCCTGAAACGATTTAGGGAAATCACGGAAAACCTAAATCAGGATGGCTGGAGACGGGATTGAACCGTCGTCCTCCCGAATGCGAGTCCAGTGTGCTAACCACTGCGCCACCTCGCTCGGTGAACACGTGACAAGTCGCACCTTACCGCTATGGATCTTTTTTCCTCTTCTGACAATTCTACCTAACATGGCTCCCACACTGATGAGCAACACTCAAGAATAACTCGAATCGGTGTTTTGGAAGCCACTTCTTTCTCGGATGAATTACATTCTCTGAGAATTCTTCCACTGAAGACAGTCGTCTCTTTTTCCTACAACTAGTGTTACATGATCACGTCAACTTTTATGTTTTGTGAAATGGACAGTTTTATATTGAAAGACAGTTGTCAGTCTCTCCATAAAACCCAAATCTTATAAAGGTTAATTAAGGCAGAGGTACAGATTTCTTACCATATAACTTTATTGCTTTAGTAAAATGTTTCTTCACTCGTACTGCAACACGGACTAGAAATTTTGAGAGGTTTGTTTAATGTCTCCGACTGCAGTTTGTTGATCATTTCTGCGATGCTCCTGCGCTGACCAAACAAACCTAAGACGAGCCGTGCAGCTCTGTTGAATCTCCTCTAGTTCTTCTCATTACATACATAATGTGGTACGGATCTAAAATCAACTAACCACACTCGCTTACTGGTTGGCTTAGAATTTTGGCAAGATTTGTGTGATCCTTCTCCTTTAAACGCCTCCGCGCACATGTTATTGACAGTTGGCGGCTTTGACTGATTTTAGTTAAACAGTATGGAGTCTTTTCGACTGTTTAATGCGTTACAGGCCTTCCGGGGTGGCCGAGTGGTTCTAGGCGCTTCAGTCTGGAACCGCGCGACCGCTACGGTCACAGGTTCGAATCCTGCCTCGGGCATGGATGAGTGTGATGTCCTTAAGTTAGTTAGGTTTAAGTAGTTCTAAGTTCTAGGGGACAGATGACCTCAGATGTTAAGTCCCATAGTGCTCAGAGCCATTGGAACCATTTGAATGCGTTATATTTTCTTATCTTAGCGCCAGATTTCAGTCTCTGCACCAAGTGCTATAATCATCTGCAAGTCTTTCTGCGTTTCGTAGCAATTTCACAACGACGTGGTCTACCTATATTAAATTATGTTGTCTTCGAACGAACAATTTTCGAGTCGTATTCAGCACGGTGACGGTTGAAATCCGGTAGTATCACCGTAATTTCCTAAGTGCTATGATTCCTTCTTCGGGCTGAGCTTGTGTTACTTCTCCAATGGTCTGTCCGCAGGGCATACCCCAATCTTCCTTCGTTTTCTTTTCCACTGTGCAAATTAACAAAGGAGTAACCTGATCGTCTTGTATGGCTGGTAACCTGAAAATGTTGGCAGAAACACATACAGTTACTGCACTTAGCGTGTAGAAAATTAAGCCTTAATCTCGAAAACCGGTGGCATCCGCGCGCTTCCACACAAACAAATACGACCGACAGATAAAGTATTCGTATGGCCCACTGCTGAGGTACCGAAGTCTCCATTTGCGTGTAGTAATTATGAGATGTGTAACATGGCTCGATAGACATCAGAGTAATTATATCAAGATATACCTCTCAGTTCCACTGTACTTTCATTTAAGATTTTTTCACCGGGCAGGGCTTTTCGCTATGAAACAAAGCAACTCGTGCCATGTTCTGGCTACCGCGTTAAATACAGCTCCGCTATTTGTCTGGTAAAGTGGTTCTCGGACAGGACATAGCCTAGTAAGCCACCGCGGTATTCAAATCAGTTTTCGAGTTGATCAGTGTTACACATTCAGTTCTAAGATACAAGTGATACACATTGTTGACCGAAAACATATGTCAGCATCAATCTAGTCAGAGCGTAGTGTAACGAACAGAAAGTTTAACACTCTTTCATGTCCTATAGTTAAAACAGTAAATGATACGCAAAAGGACATACAGACTACAAATTATTGAGGGTCAGTTATACTTCACCTCAGTACATATATTTCCAGTGACATTAAAAGCTGCTACTAGCAAACAATCGTGTAGTTAAACCAGGCCAGTAATTTGCCACTTCAACTATTCACTGTCTGGAGTTTACTGTCGCAATTATCGAGAAAAAGGGGTTAGACCAAATGTCAGTTTAAGGACGTGTATCTTTACAGGGGTTTGTGAAAGGTAGAGGCAACGGTGACTTCTTAATCATATAAACTACGCTTTGCGGTACCACAGCAAAAACATATCGTTGAAGACCTTAGAACATATATCAGCGAAAGTGTAAAAATAGAGCCAATCAGGCAGGCTCTGTAAAAGAAACGTTAACTCTGTTCCTCTAATGATATGTCACTTAAAAGGAGTTCATACGATACATTTTGCATTTCAGTAGGACGTTCATGTTAGAAACTGCCACGCAACCAGTATCCAAAAACTGACAAAAAATACCTCCATATGTCGTAATAAAACCAATTGACCATCCCATTTACTGCTGTGACTATATTTTCAGCCCCCACAATTCAGGCGCATTAGCATTCTTACTAGTCGGACTGCAGTCACTGTGCTTCCTACTAAAAAATTTCACCTAACGCACCGTAAGAGATCTCAAGTCTTTAATTCAGTAAATGCGAGGTAATTTTACTTACTATCGAATACCGAATAAATCCACCGTGTTGTTAGCGTTAAAGTGCTCATTTGTTCCTCATTCGCAGCGAGTGTGTTTTACGGAAGTGTGTTCTGGCGCTGCAGACGGTGAGCAGATAAAGCAGAGGCAGATAGAGGCGGCTTGCTGAACAAATGACCTACTTGTAGGCAGGTAGGGTTAGCGACCGGCGCTGGTCACGTGATCCGCGAATGACGTCACCTAGCCTCAGTGAAAGTGATGCAGTCTACATACAGCCGCTCCACCGTTGCCAACTGAATGCCGCGTAAGAAACTTTCTGCTGTTTTATTCTTTTTCCCATGCAGTTTTCCCTTATAGGAGATGTTATCTATCGCGTTATAACTTTTTCACGGGTTATGATCCTGTTTTCAGGGAATATCAATACCGGGTTTGTGAAGACGTTCGTTATCTATCACTTCACTGACAGAAGTTTAGTAATGCCGTTCTCGACAAAGCTTTATTTCCGGAGAACAGAGAAATTTATTGATTCAAAGTTGGCAAATGTAAGTCTCACGGGTTTGTGAAGACGTTCGTTATCTATCACTTCACTGACAGAAGTTTAGTAATGCCGTTCTCGACAAAGCTTTATTTCCGGAGAACAGAGAAATTTATTGATTCAAAGTTGGCAAATGTAAGTCTCACTTTCTAACAAGGAAAATTTATCCACTCAAAATGACAGATTTCTGTGAAACATAAGCTCTTACTCGAAAGCGTAGTCTTCAGGTGAAAATAAGCTTCCGAAAAACACTGCAGAATGAACGAATCTGAGTGTTTCATCGGATATTTCTTCCATACTCTGTAAGAAATGTTGGAAAGTTACAACACCTCGACATTATTCGTTCCAAATTTTCCAACCTTACAACTCTTAAGATCTTTAAGAATAATTGTTTTCTTATTTTTTTAATTGTTGAAAGATGGAATCTATAGTTAGGTCAAGTTAGTCTTCATGGGCATCGAGTATTTCGATTTATTCTTAATTTTTTGCCATTTACCATTGATGCATACAAATAAGTTGTCATCGATTGTGGGTTATACGCTTTATCCTCCAGTGGAAATGTACCTGGCAATTCCTAAGAAGGATAGCCTGATAGGATAGAAAGCTAGGATTTCAAACTGAAAAGAAACTTGGACGCGTTTACGCAACCATCTGTGAGAATTCCAGGCTGTCCCTTTGTTTCAGCTTCATGTACGTACCTGGAAAACGTAACGCGATAAAGACATAAGGGCAAGGCCTCCTCGTCAATAAATGAGGCACAGTTTTTTTTTTTTTATACCGGCTAGGTACAATGAAGGTCTGTCCAAGTGGTAGATTTCCTTCGGCAGAGGGAGCTACAACGCAGGATTAAAAGCGGCGCACAACAACTCATATGATGTAGGTTGGCAAAGAACTGTTCTAACTCTCTTTCCGTATCATTGACCCTGTTATCTGCTAGTCGATATTACTTGTTTTACAGCAAAAGCTTCAACTCATTACGTAGACATGTGTTGTCTGGCGATCCGTAATGGCGTTTCGCGCCGTTGCAGAAATAACAGCTACAATTTTTAACACGTTTTCATAGTTGTTGGATACGTAGATGACGCTATAATGAAGGGTGTAGCAACGCCGACTAACATCTCAATACGATTTACAGCGCGATTCCTGTGAACAAAGACACAAGAGAAGGTATTGCGTTGTCGCCTGAGTCACATTTCAGTGAGACCAGCTGACGTTTACAGGCTCTTCGTTCTTTTCAACAAAGTTTACTGTCAGCGAATTACTAATACATGTTTAATGAATGAAGTGATACTCTATGCAAATACAGTTATTGTAAGAGGTCTATAATTACTTTCCGCTGAAATCGTATACACAGCTTTCGTATTATTCCTCGTCTTGTTCGTAGTAATGAGAAACGATTTGTCTAACTAGAGAGAAACGTAATTTTCTCTCTTCTTTAGTCATATGTCCGAGAACTCTTTAAAAAACGTTTCGTGTTTCTTATGACCCCTGGCCCTGAACGCCAAGGATTATCTTCGTATGGCATGGCATGGTATATCCCCACCACCACCATATCTATCCATCGCATCACATATGTACAATGTAGTTTTAAAGAACTACTTAGGTGGAGCAGTGCGTAAGACTCATTACGAAGGAGTGGTCTTCAGATTGACGTCCGGCTACCGCAATTTAGATTGTGTTCGTTTCTCTAAAACATTTCAGACGAATGTCGAAATTGTTCGTTTTATAAGGTCAAAGTCGCTTCCTGCCTCATCCTTCTGCAACTGAGACAGCGTACTGTCGAAAAGTTGTTAAACTTGCACATCCTTTCTTCATTTGAGGAAAGAAGGAAGGAGGGGTGAGCGTTTGAAGTACCGTCCACCACGAGAATAATAGAGACGGAGCACAAGTTCTGCATAGTCAAGAATGAGAAAGATAATCTACTGTGTCTTTTTCAAAGGAACTATCCCAACGTTTGGCTTAGCAGTTTGAGCGAAAGCTCGGAAAATCAAAAGCTGGGTGACCAAACAGAGGCCGGTCGTTGTGGCCGAGAGGTTCTAAGCGCTTCATGATGGTCGCATCCGTGTTTGGCGACATCACGGTGAACGCACATTGGAAGCGTGTATTCGTCATCGCCATACTGGCGTATCACCCGGCGTGATGGTATGGGGTGGCATTGGTTACACGTCTCGGTCACCTCTTGTTCGCATTGACGGCACGTTGAACAGTGGACGTTATATTTCAGATGTGTTACGACCCGTGGCTCTACCCTTCATTCGATCTCTGTGAAACCCTACATTTCAGCAGGATAATGCACGATCGCACGTTGCAGGTCCTGTACGGGCCTTTCTGGATACAGAAAATGTTCGACTGCTGCCCTGGCCAGCACATTCTCCAGATCTCTCACCAATTGAAAACGTCTGGTCAATGGTGGCCGAGCAACTAGCTCGTCACATTACGCCAGTCACGACTCTTGATGAACTGTTGTATCGTGTTGAAGCTGCATGGACAGCTGTACCTGTACACGCCATCCAAGCTCTGTTTGACTCAATGCCCAGGCGTATTAAGGCCGTTATTACTGCCAGAGGTAGTTCGTTCAAATGGCATTGAGCACTATGGGACTTAACTTTGAGGTCATCAGTCCCCTAGAACTTAGAACTACTTAAACCTAACTAACCTAAGGACATCACACACATCCATGCCCGTGGTAGGATTGGAACCTGCGACCGTAGCGGTCGCGCCGTGCCAGACTGAAGCGCCTAGAACCGCTCGGCAACACTGGCCGGCAAAGGTGGTTGTTCTAGGTACTGATTTCTCAAGATCTATGCACCCAAATTGCGTGAAAATGTAATCACATGTCAGTTCTAGTATAATATATTTGTCCAATGAATACCCGTTTATCATCTGCATTTCTTCTTGGTGTAGCAATTTTAATGGCCAGTAGTGTATATTACTGCTCCCTTATTAGAGCAGATAGAACTTTTTGTGATGATCCACATGTCAGTGAAGCAAAGAAGATAGATTCGCCTTGTCTGTGGGATTAGATATATTTTGTGCTGGGCGTTACTGTGGAAGAAACTGATCGCCTTTCGCGTGTGCCGCGTGTCCCTCCGAAGAGTCGTCAGTCGCATTTTCTCTGATGTTTCTGCAGGTAAAGTCAGCCTAAACAGCTCATCAAGTCTCTCATATGACGCCCTGTGTCGATTTGCTCACTGTTACAAACAATATGATTTTTAAAAAGGAATTTTACGAGCCCATTCGATATAGTGGTCCCAAAGTAGTCCAGTGCGATATTTGCTTTATCGATATGTATTAACAGGGGCAGTCGAACACGAAGAATAAGCACTACTCCAACTGCGACTGAGCAGCACTGCCGCATGGTGGTCGCAGTCAGCGCGGGCCATGGCCGTCTTGTCGCTGCTGCAGTACTGGTTCGTCTTCGCTTTTTACTGTCCCTATTAATACATATAGATTAAACAAATATCGGACTGGACCAATCTGTGACCGCTCTGTCGAATGAGCACGTAAAATTCCGCTTTAAAAATCATCTTGTTTGCAGCGGGAAACCGACACTTTCCGTCAACACTGGGCTAGTTGTCGTCTGTCCACGCTGGACTTATAACTGCCACGTAAGGAAGGCACGGAATCCAGTTAATTTTGGCCCGCTGCATACGATTCTCTGCATTGCAAATGAAAACGGTTGTGGATGGCAGGTTACGTTCGGGGAACGAAGATGACATCATGTGGCGTCGAAACTGGTAGCCTGTGTTAAAAAAGAATAAACGACGTCAGATTTCAATACAGCCGCTGATTTTGTTATCATTATTCAAGTACTACGGGTCCGCCGGCCGATGTGGCCGAGCGGTTCTAGGCGATTCAGTCTGGAACCACGCGATCCTACGGTCGCAGGTTCGAATCCTGCCTCGGGCATGGATGTGTGTGATGTCCTTAGGTTAGTTAGCTTTAAGTAGTTCTAAGTTCTAGGGGACTGACTGGTGACCTCAGATGTTAAGTCCCATAGTGCTCAGAGCCATTTGAACCAACTACGAGTCCAGCTGCAGCCCCACGTCCTTGACGTATTACCAGACACCCTGTATAATAGGTTGATTCAGCCAGTGAAGTACGTGGACGGAGTTCCAAACAAGGAGAACTGTCTGAAACCTCCTGGCAGATTAAAACTGGGTGCCGGATCGAGACTCGATCTCGGGACCTTTGCCTTTCGCGGGCAAGTGCTCTACCAACTGAACTACCCAAGCACGACTCACGCCCCGTACTCACAGCTTTACTTCTGCCAGTACCTCGTCTCCACCTTCCAAAGTTAACAGAAGCTCTCCTGCGAACCTGGCAGAACTAGCACTCCTGAAAGAAAGGATATTGCGGAGACATGGCTCAGCCATAGCCTGAGGGATGTTTCGAGAATGAGAACTCTCTGCTTCGTAGGACTGAACCCGAGAGCAACACTGTGAAGGATGTCGGCTTCCCATCATTGTTATTATAGTGCGGCCTTAGCAAGTGGGTTAATCTCGATTTATGCTAACGATAAACTATAAGAGTGCTTACGGAAACGAGACCAATATAATTAGAGCTTTTGCATAGTTGCTAGAAAACACACTACTGCCTTAGCTCTAATACGCATTTCGCTTTCTTCGTTCTTTCAGGAAGTATGACTCTTACGACTACCCCGTGTGAATTGGACACGATGAGCCTCTTCCAAGACCTGAAGCTGAAGCGAAGGAAGGTGGACTCTCGTTGCAGCAGTGATGGTGAGTATCAAGTTAAAACATTCTTTCTGTACCTGTCAATATAATCACTAAGAGAATACATGTTGTAAATATGTCTGCTTTGACACACCAGCTTATCAAACAAATATCGGTCACATGTTGTGAGGTCATATTTCAGAAACGACGACACTATGTTGCAAAATAGTTTGTTTTCGTGGTTACTTGCCGACGTATTGCCTGTTCGCTTTAGTCCGGGTCATCGACAGGCGTTTGTTTAGCGATTTTCCTGGCGTTTCACCAACACGAGTGAGTAATACTGTAAAAAGTTTCTCCTCGACCACCAACAGTGGAGGGTGAACATTTGACAATGCTAGCCACTCATGCTGGCTAAAAGTCAGGAAAATCGTTGAACAAACACCATCCGAAGATCATGAGAGAGAACCCAACAGGCAAAATGTCTACACTGCATTGGTTAGGTACAGAAAACTAAATAAGAGAATCATCACACTGTGAGATCAGCATCACTTTGGCGAAAGGAGCTAAATGCTACAGCTGACGTATTTCAGATTTATTTCCGTTAACAATATTGCCACAATACTCTGCATGACTGTATTTTTGCCCATTGCATTTCTATCAACAACTGTACAAAAGGGTCAATCTGTTCATCATATCTCAGTAGCAGGTTTACTACGGTGAAATGTTTCCTGCAAAATTTTAGAGAGGAAGAAGATAAGCGATTTACTGTTCCATATCAGATTCCGATACATAAACTGCATTACTAAAGTGTTCCGTGAAGTATTATCCGTGTATCTTGGCTGGACCTGATCGAGAATTGCTTCCTAGATGAGCTGTCATACTTGTTAATCGGTATGAGAGGTATGTAGCGAGCGAGGTAGAATAGTGGGAAAGGCACTGGACTCGTAATGTTGAAGAATGGGTTCTAAATCCTCGTTCGTCTATCATGATGTAAGTCTTTCATGGATTCCCTGAACAACTTCTGAGAATGCTGAGAAGATCTTCTAACAAGACAAAAGCCGATTTCCTGCCCTAGCCTTCTCCAAATGAGCCAGTGCTTCGACGCTAATGACCTCGGCATCGTAGGGGCGCTTACGTCTTGTCTCTCTTCTTCCTTTGACTATATCGGAAAGGTTCTGTAACAATCGTTATGTCACACAAGTCGTTAGGGTGGATTAGGAAACTACGACGTAGTGTCTATTCCTGTGACAAGTACGCGTTACGAAATCACACTGTGCGCATTTCTACGAAAGAAAACTTCAAACGAAATCAATAACTGGTACCAAAATCTGTGCAACGTCATTAACTGGTTTAAATAAAAAGAAACTTCGCCCGCGTCCTTGCTCATCTGTTAAAAAATGCGTGAACAGTTTCAGTATGCATTTTGTACGTCTTCGACCTTCTGCACAAAGGAGGGTGCAAACAAGCAGTGAGAACGCCGTTTAACCAGTTAAGCTCAAGAGCCTTCTCCGCTTCGCCACATGGGCCTTAGAAGGACAAGGAGGGGGCCCATTAACTATTTGCAGTGATTTGTACTAAACGGTCCACTTAAGGTGGCACTCGGCTACTTAGGGCGAAGGCTTCTGTAGAATCTGCCGCAGCTGCCGATCAAGTTGCTGTGTCTTAACCACTCTGCTATTGGTCTGATTCCCAGTGCTGAGTTGGAGCACCTGTGAACGCTGCAGGAGAAGCTCTCACATCCCTGATAGACTATTCAGAATTATATTCTCCATTGACGCCATAATTAATTCTAAATTAATTCTATTTTTTCCAAAGTCTGTGGCTGGTTCCTTCTTAGATCATTGTCAGACGAGCAAATGTTTCCAATTTTAGTAGCTCACTGGTCATGGGATATTGAACATCAACAATATCGAAAGATGTGGTTACAATTGTCAAGCTTCGCATCTTTGCATCGTCGAACATGTAATGGAATGAAGAAGGCTGCGAACTCCGTTGCTGACACTAGTGTGGTGGCACTCGAGCCAGAGGTAGCCGGTTTGATTCCAGGTGGTGGAAGAAAGTTTCCTCAACAGTACGAGGTGCATTCAAGTTCTAAGGCCTCCGATTTTTTTTCTCCGGACTGGAAAGAGATAGAAACATGCACATTGTTTTAAAATGAGTCCGCGTTCATTGTCAATACGTCCCAGAGATGGCAGCACCGTACGGCAGATGGAATTTTACCGCCAGCGGCGAGAATGAGAACTGTTTTAAATACTTAAAATGGCGACGTTTTCCTTACTTGAACAGCGTGCAATCATTCGTTTTCTGAATTTGCGTGGTGTGAAACCAATTGAAATTCATCGACAGTTGACGGAGACATGTGGTGATGGAGTTATGGATGTGTCGAAAGTGCGTTCGTGGGTGAGATAGTTTAATGAAGGCAGAACATTGTGTGACAACAAACCGAAACAACCTCGGGCTTGCACAAGCCGGTCTGACGACATGATCGAGAAAGTGAAGAGAATTGTTTTGGGCATCGCCGAATGACTGTTGAACAGATCGCCTCCAGAGTTGGCATTTCTGTGGGTTCTGTGCACACAATCCTGCATGACGACCTGAAAATGCGGAAAGTGTCATCCAGGTGGGTGCCACGAATGCTGACGGACGACCACATGTCTGCCCGTGTGGCATGTTGCCAAGCAATGTTGACGCACAACGACAGCATGGATGGGACTTTCTTTTCGTCGGTTGTGACAATGGATGAGACGTGGATGCCATTTTTCAATCCAGAAACAAAGCGCCAGTCAGCTCAATGGAAGCACACAGATTCACCGCCACCAAAAAAATTTCGGGTAACCGCCAGTGCTGAAAAAATGATGGTGTCCATGTTCTGGGACAGCGAGGGCGTAATCCTTACCCATTGCGTTCCAAAGGGCACTACGGTAACAGGTGCACCCTACAAAATTCTTTTGAAGAACAAATTCCTTCCTGCACTGCAAAAAAAACCTCCGGGAAAGGCTGCGCGTGTGCTGTTTCACCAAGACAACGCACCCGCATATCGAGCTAACGTTACGCAACAGTTTCTTCGTGATAACAACTTTGAAGTGATTCCTCATGCTCCCTACTCACCTGACCTGGCTCCTAGTGACTTTTGGCTTTTTCCAACAATGAAAGACACTCTCCGTGGCCGCACATTCACCAGCCGTGCTGCTATTGCCTCAGCGATTTTCCAGTGGTCAAAACAGGCTCCTAAAGAAGCCTTCGCCGCTGCCATTTAATCATGGCGTCAGCGTTGTGAAAAATGTGTACGTCTGCAGGGCGATTACGTCGAGAAGTAACGCCAGTTTCATCGTTTTCGGGTAAGTAGTTAATTAGAAAAAAATTCGGAGGCCTTAGAACTTGAATGCACCTCGTATTTGCCTGGCAAAGAGAATGGCGGTGGTGAAATAAAATTCCTGATTACCAGATTTTTCCGCAGTGTCCTGGTTTAAATTCCTAACCTGTCCGAAATGTCTCCTAAAACGTTGGCGTGTGACGATGTTGATTGTTATAATTTTATTACTGTCTAGGGTATACACTATGCACCCCGTAAGTTACGAGGGGCACTCAAATTAAAACAAGACAGATGGAAAAAAACTAAGTAAACTATTCATTATTTCAAAAGTAATCGTCATAATTGCTAATACATTTATCCCACTGTGACAGGAGACAGTCAATGCCTTCATGGAAAATCGTTTGCGGTTGCCTATGGAACCATGTTGTACCCAGGCTTGGCTCTCTTTGTCTGAAACAAACCGATGGCCACGAATGTCTTTCTTCAGGATTCGAAAAATATGGAAATCCCACGGAGAAAAATCGAGACTCCACGGGGGATGCATAAAGGCTTCGCAGAGAAACTTCTGCAGCGTACTCGTAACCATCTTGGCAACGTCTGGACGGGCGGAGAGGTGCACACCTCGGCATAATCATCACTCTGTAGGCAACCGAAAATATTTTTTCCATGAAGGCCTTAACAGTGGAATAAATCTATAAACAGATTTGGCGATTATTTTTGAAATAATTAACAGTTCACTTACTTTTTACATCTGTCTCGTTTTCGTTTTCAGTTGACTGCCCCTTATGTAATATAGAATCTGTAACTATTACAGATACAGATAATAGTAGCGTGTAGAGGATGATGAAACAAGCAAATAATTTAGGTAAACATAGGTCTGGAAACCAATGGTTTCCACGATAAGGCCACATTTTCTGTCTGGCCGACTTACTGGTCGTGTATACTTTCATTTCCTGAAACACAAGCCAGTCTATCGTTTGGATGTTTATAATGAAAAGATGCGTATGTGGTACATGCATGTTGGTGTATCGGCACAAATCCATGTGACCTTTGTAGAATACGTAACACGAATCTTTGCCTTCCGGAGTGGCCGTGCGGTTCTAGGCGATACAGTCTGGAGCCGAGCGACTGCTACGGTCGCAGGTTCGAATCGTGCCTCGGGCATGGATGTGTGTGATGTCCTTAGGTTAGTTAGGTTTAATTCGTTCTAAGTTCTAGGCGACTGATGACCTCAGAAGTTGCCGCATAGTGCTCAGAGCCATTTGAACCATTTGAACGAATCTTTGATAAGTGTATCGATCCTGGCTCGTCAATACCACGTCCCCTGCTTTGAACCCGTTGGATCTATTTCTGTTGAGGATACATCAATATGCTAAATAATTCACAAATGTAGGTCTAATAAATATCCTTTTCGTGCACAAACGAACAGTAGACAAAACTGTGTTAACGAGGAATGCTCTGCATTGCTTGCAGTCTCACAACACGAAATGCAGCTTTACTGGCTTCCGGGAAGACTTGAACACTAACAGCCCAGCCCGATAATAGACAACTTCACTGGCTGCCGGCAAGTCTAGAACTCTCTCACACCCAGCGTGGATCACTTTCATGGGGCATCGTTCATTACAACTAGACAACAGATCGAGTTATTCGGGCTGTTCATCAATGTTATAAGCCCTCTGTTGTTCCTGATCTATATTAACGACATAGTAGACAATCTGAGTAGCCCTATTAGATTGTTTGCAGATGATGCTGTCATTTACCGTCTTGCAAAATCATGAGATGACCAAAACAAATTGCAAAATGATTTAGATAAGATATCTGTATGGTGAGAAAAGTGGAAACTGACTCTGAATAAAGAAAAGTCTGAAGTTATTCACACGAGTACTAAAATAAAGTCACACAAATCTTAAGGCTATAAATTGAACTAAATATTTAGGGATTACAATTACAAATAAAATAAATTGGAATGATCACATAAGTAATGTTGTGGGTAGAGCAAACCAAAGACTGCGATTCATTGACGGAACACTTGGAAGGTGCAGCAGGTCTACTAAAGAGACTGCTTACACCACGCTTGTCCGCCCTATTCTGGAGTATTGCTGTGCGTTGTGGGATACGCATCAGGTGGGACTGACGGATGCCATCGAAAAAGTTCAAAGATGGGTGGCTCGTTTTGCACCACCGCGAAATAGGGGAGATAGTGCCACAGACATGATACGTGAATTGGAGTGGCAATCATTAAAACAAAGGCGTTTTTCGTTGCGACGGGACCTTCTCATGAAGTTTCAATCACCTCCGATTGCGAAAACATTCTGTTGGCACCCACCTACATACAGTGAAATGATCTCATGATAAAATAAGAGAAATCAGGGCTCGCACAGAAAAATTTTTTCCCGCTCTCCGTTCGAGAGTGGAACGGAGAAAGGCAGTTTGATGGTGGTTCATTGAACCCTCTGCCAGGCACTTTATTGTAAATAGAAGAGTAATCAAGTAGATGTAGATGAATGTTCTTACGACTCAAATGCTATTGTCAGATTATTTTCTTTGGTGCTTCTTAATGACTACACTGATGAGACACCCTTTGCGCTTACGCAAATTTCTATTTGACGTCTTGTTTAAAAAAATATTATGTAATGAAGTAATAAGTTTTGGTGAGCACGCAGCAACCCAGCAGACAACCAGAGTGTAGGGTATTTCCAGCAGTGCCACATCAGCTAAATGAAGGGCCCTACCGAGCTATGGTACCGTGTGCGAAAAGACACATCTAGCGTTCCTTGGTCACATACACCGATCAACATTTTCCAGTGATGTCCGTTGTTTGCTGCTGTAGAATAATTATGGTTCAATGAGCCAAGAACGTTACACAGTGTGTTATAACGGTTCCCACTCGTAACCTCTAAGAGAGACAATGCGATGTCATAAGAACTTGTGACTGCGTGAATATTAGTATCAGATCACATGCTAGTAAGGAGGAGAAACCATTTCACCTGTTTCTCCGTATTTATTTGGATAACCGAAGCGGCAGCGTCTGCCTTCCGCGTTGTTTTATTTACGGTTAAACGATCCATGTGTTTCACGTTTTTACTTTTCATTTCATGGGATGGTGTTAGTTCCATCGTTGGCACCCACTGGCTCTAAAACTGAAACTGATTACAAATCAGAAACTTTACAGGCTAATTTGTGCATTCGAGGACCGATTGATGTAGACTTCAGTACTTTCCACAACTGCTAAGAACAAAGTTAAAGGCATTACTTCTCATGCTGTTATTGATGGACCGCGTGCGTTTTTAGGTTGTAGATTTGATTTTGCTGTGAGTCAGGTTGGTGCTACTCCACCTGGTAACTGTAATGGTTGGTTAACTGTTGTGTTTGCTAAATGTGGAGGCATAAGTGAGTACGGTGGCCTTGAGAGTTTTGCTCGTAGAAATGTAATTTCTTATCGTACTTTTCATTTTAGTGAAGTTGTAGGTGGTAGTAGTTCTTATTTAGTTCCTGCGCAAGCTTTGTCTATACGTACTCGTGGTCGCAGGAAGGTAGATAATGATGAGGCTGTATATTTTTGGTGTAACGGTCATGGTTGCTGTGAAGATGTATCACTTGTTGGTGACTTAACTCTGTATTATCGTAAATAAAGCGTTGACCTTGAATAAAAAGACTTTCCAAAAGCCAGGGAGCGATTCTTCTTGGTGTTTTGGCTCTCTGGGGCCCTCTGGAATGCTCTCTGTGTTCTCTGCGACGCCCCTCTCTCTGTGTGTGTCTCTGTGAATGTGTATCTCTGTTAGTTGTAACTATGAACTATGGTGGACTGCATGAAAACGACTCGGCACCCGGTCACACACGCGCTACCCTATAATTGCTTCCCATAAAATACTTGAAACAATATTGCGGTTCCTCTAAAAACTAACAGCCGTATTAGTTTTTCGATCTTCTGAGGCGCATGCAGAAGAGATGCCCTATAAATACGTCTCCGAAGGTTTGTGATCCTCATCACTTCTACGAAATTAGGCATTGAATACACTTTCATTAAACAACCCTATTAATTGAAGGTTCGTATTAAAATCTAAGAAATGATGGTTAGAATTTATCGTCACGTCGACATCCATGTTCTTAGACACGGAACACTAGCTGTGTTTGACAGGGGTGATGAAAGAAATGTTTTTGTTCAATGTACCATGGACTATGTCTTATTGTTTCAGTTGTGCGACTGGAATCCGCTAAAAGTTCGGTTATAGGATGAATCACACAAATCTAAACGCTGTCAGTTCAGCTAAACACCTAGGGATTACAGTTACGAAAACTTTCTATTAAGATAATGTTGTGGGGAACGTCAACCAAAGACTGCATTTTATTGGCAGAACAGTTAGAAGATGCAACAGGGCTACTAAAGAGACTACCCACACCACACTGTTTCAACCTCTTCTGAAGTATTGCTGCGCAGATGGGGTCCTTACCAGATAGGATTGACGGAGGACACCGAAAAAGTTAAACGAAGGGCATCTCACTTTGTATTATCGCGAAACAGGAGAGAGATTGTCACGGATGTAATCTGCGAGTTGGGTTGGCAATCATTTTAAAAAGGCGGTTTTCATTGCGAAATGATCTTTTCACGAAAATTCAATCACCAACTTTCTCCTCAGAATGTGAAAATATGTTGTCCCCCACTTACACGGGAAGAAATGATCGTAATAATAAAATAAGAGAAATCAGAGATCGCACGGAAAGATTTAAGTGCTCGTTTTTCCCGTACGATGTTCGAAATTTCAATGTTAGAGAAATAGCTTGAAGGTGTTTCGATAAGCGCTTTGCCAGGCACTTAACTGTAAATTGCAGAGTAATCACGTAGATGTAGATGTACCATCCTGGCAATCGCTTGAAGAGATTTAGAGAAGACACTGAAATGTAGAGTTACGGTGACTGGACGACAGTTTGAACAAAATTTCTCCCGAATGCGAGTCCAGAGTGTTAATGAATTCACGTCCTAGAAACCGGTGGCTCACGGGTCATCTTCCAAGCTCACACGTCCCGTGTAGAACGGGCTTAATGACCTCTATACCCTAATTTTTTCTTCTTTCCTTAGGTCGTTCCAGTCATAAGTCGTAAAAAGGGCCTGAGAGTGCTATTGCGCCTCGCAATAATTTCTGAGACAGTTCTTTTGGTCAGACTGGCTAGCAGTGTGTTGTGGTTGCGCAGAAATCCTGTCATTATAACTTTTTTTAAATTTTCTACATACCTACAGCTCTTACTCCCTTCGTCGTACAGGAAAGAGTTGCGAGCCAGACTGGCATTAAGTGAGGACAGGATATCATTCTCAAGAACTAAACGCTGGAGAAAGTGAAATCAGGTTGTGAGTCCTGTATCGTGTGTCTGCAAATGCGATGCGGTCGTTCACACACTCTCTCACTGCAGAATATCAAACTACCTCTGGCTTCGATTACCGGTTATCATAACGCTAATAATTTTTCTTATTATTCTAAGAACTGACTCCGTTTTATTCAATTTCCGTTAGAGTAAGATAAGTATAGCGTAACGTATGGCAGCCTACTTACCGTGTAGCATAATGAAGGAGACTGGTGCCCAGTAGCCATTATTTGAGCAAGGATATGTTTCATTTGCTTAATCAGCCAACTGCGGCGGCTTGTAGCCTACAAACATCAATAGAAAATCGAATATTAAAATAGTACTCCTTGCTCAACGTGTGAAATGATTTACGGCCAGATTTTTTTTACAACCACTCATGATGTTACTCAGTTGGGTTTAAATAACAGTTTGAGATGGTGAGACTCATAGAAACTTTTTCTCAGACTGGTCTGTAGCTTCTTCTTTTCTCTTGTTATGGATGCTCTTTTTCCACCTTAAGACTTCTTGCATCAAATAAGAGAAATAAAATGCGAAATGAAGGTCAAACCATAAAAACGGTACGAGTGAATCGTGAAGGCATCCTAGCCGTGTGTGAAGACGTGTGAGGAGCTGAAAAGTGAGGCGAATGTGTCCTGCATATGGAACCGTCTCGACATTCACGTAGCGACTTAGGAAAGCCTCAGGGACGAGCATTTTATTGTGAAACTTGCTCCCCCTGGATATGTCTTAATTCCGGTGCCAACTCGTTACGTACTAGACTTGAAGCAGCCAATAATGTGAGTTTCGGAAATCAATACGTCTACTTTCTATCTTATGTGTGTACAGCATTTGATTCCCAACTGAACACAGAATTGTGTCCAGTAATAATTTCAGTATTTTGACTAAATTAAATTAACTGTAGTCAAAATTATACGTATAATAACCCTTGCCTAAGTGGAAGAGAGAGAGTTAAGAATACAACATTTTTCAGGCAAGTCATATTTTTCAAACAGTCGTTTTTATGGATCTCCAAGTGGCAGACTCGAGCATTAATACTAGCTTGTTAACTACTAGCTTGTAATAAACATTTGAAAGCGGTTATAAATAACTAGTTGTAAAATATGATGAATTGGTGGTAACGCTGTAATGCAGTATATCCCTAGCCTGCAATAAGCTGTTATTAAACACCGAAACGTTTTTGTTACGCCATTGTGTGCGAATAAGAAGTAGATAACTGACTCTCCCCCGTCGTGTAGTAAAGAAAAACCTATTTACTCAGAGTCGAGAGTGAATATGTAATAATTAGTGGTACTGTCGGAGCTCCAGATACGGGGTCTCGCTGACATGTTAACGTTCCTATAGAAGATTTCAGAAAATAAATTCAATGAATAGAATGTGCAGTATGACATAAAACAAGTGTTTTTACAAATATATAACTGCGCTGTCTGGATATTTCTGAGCTACAAATGCAGGCAATATCTTCCTTCTTACCAATTAGATTAATATTCGGCAACCAGGTTTCTCTTCCTTCAGCCCCCCCCCCCCCTCTTCCCCACCCTTGAAATAGAAATATCACACGTGCACTTCATTTCTTGCTCTGAAATTCAACACTTACCATTTCGTCGTTAGAGCAGTGGCAGCCGTGAAAAGACGCTAAAAGTTTAACTCTGCCTTCGATTAACGGCACCTAGTGATCCATCGTTATGGAAAGGATCATTAAAGCGGAGAAATTACTCTGTCGTGATTATGCCCGCACGACGGGAGTTAATAGAGATTGAATGCGGAATGATAGTTGGAGATACACGCGTGGGACATTCAGTTTCGGAAATCGTTAGGGAATTAAAGATTCCAATATCCACAGTGCCAAGAATTTGCGGAGAAAACCAAATTTCAGGCATTAACTCTCATCGCGAAAAACGCAGAGGTCGACGGCCTTCACTTAACGACCGAGAGAAGAGTTGTCAGTGCTAACAGACAAGCAACATTGCGTGAAATAACAGCAGAAACCAATGTGGGACGTCTGTTAGGGCAGTGCGACGAAATTTGGCGTTAATGGGCTATGGCAGCAGACGACCAACACGAGTGCCTTTGCTAACAGCACGACATGGCTTGCACTGCCTCTCCTGGGCTCGTCACCATATCATTTGGACCCTAGGCGACTCGAAAATCGTGGCCTTGTCAGGTGAGTCCCAATTTCAGTTAGTAAGAGCTGATGGTAGGGTTCGAGTGTGGCGCAGACGCCACGAAGCTATGGATCCAAGTTATCAAAACACTGTCCGCCCCAGTAGCTGAGTGGTCAGCGTGACGGATTGCCGTCCTCTGGGCCCGGGTTCGATTCCCGGCTGGGTCGGAGATTTTCTCCGCTCAGGGACTGGGTGTTGTGTTGTGTTCATCATCATTTCATCCCCATCCGGCGTGCAGGTCGCCCAATGTGGCGCCGAATGTAATGAGACCTGCGATATGGCGGCCGGACCTGCCCCGCGGGGGCCTCCCGGCCAATGACGCCAAACGCTCATCATCATCATCATCAAAACACTGCACAAGCTGGTGGTGGATCCATAATTGTGTGGGCTGTAGTTACTTGGGACAGACCGGGTCCTCTGGGTCAACTGAACCGATCGTTGACTGTAAATTGTTATGTTCGGCTACTTGGATATCATATGCAGCCATTAATGAACTTCATGTTCCCGAATAACAGTGGATTTTTTGCGGATGACAATGCCCTATGTCAGTGGGCCACAGTTTTTCGCGATTGGTTTGAAGAACATTCTGGACGTTTCGGGCGAATGATTTGGCTTCCCAGATCGCGCAATTATGGACGGCTACAGAGGCAGGACGGCTCAATATTTCTGCAGGAGACTTCTGACGACTTGTTGAGTGCACGCCACGCTGAACTGCAGCACTACGCCGGGCAAAAGGAGAAGCGACACGGTCTTAGGAGGTATCAAATGGCTCTGAGCACTAAGGGACTTAACATCTGAGGTCTTCAGTCCCCTAGAACTTAGAACTACTTAAACCTAACTAACCTAAGGACATCACACACATCCATGCCAGAGGCCGGATTCGAACCTGCGACCGTAGCAGTCGCGCCGTTCCCGACTGAAGCGCCTAGAACCGCTAGGTCACCGCGGCCGGCCAGGGGGTATCCAATGTCTTGTCATTTCAGTGTAAAATACATGGTTGCCAATTAACAAGTTACTGTGCAGTGTATTGAATAGCGGCCCCAGAGGATAGATAGGTAGGTTGTTCGAGTCCTGCTATATCCGAGTCTGTTTTTTTCTTTTTTTCAATCTTAGCGTTTGCTAAATGGTTGTGATACTTCCTTACGAAATTAATAGAACTAACTTCTGTAATACGGAGTGAGTTTGTTCGAGTTGGGGAACTTCTATAAGCTAGTGCCCTTACTGACTGAACATGTATCATTTTTTTGTGTTAGTACAAGTTCACGGATACTGAAGTTTTTATTAATGTATACCGCAGGCAGGACAACATGACTAGCGTACCGATAAGGGAGAAAATTTTAATAAACCTAAACTTATTGTTTAGTCAAATAATGCCGAGAAGTGCCGCTAGAGAGTGCTGAGAGCGCAAATTGACGTTAACCACCCGTGTGCCGACGGCGCTATGTCTCGTGACGTTGGAAATCCCCTTTGCGTGCACGTTAAAAGCTGCCTCGTCCCGTGTGCCGACGGCTTTGGCGTGGCAGCTGACAGAAAGAAACGGGGACGAGACAGCTGCGGAGGCCCGGCCGCTAACGAGAAAGTGTGAGCGCCAGCCGGCGGAAAGTGAGTGGTGGCGGCGGCGGCGGCGGCGGCGGCGGTGACGTATGAGGAAGTGAGCGCGAACTGGCCGTGCGGCGTGCGGCGTGCGGCGTGTAGGTGAAGGCCGGAGGAGAAAGCGCGTAGAAAGCGCCGGCTGCCGCTGCCCGCCCGCCCCATGGCGCGCGCCGCTGCAAGGTCGCAAGGCCACGCGCCCATCAGCCCCAAATACACCATCACTCCGCCCGCTCGTTGGCAACTTTATGCGACTTTTTACGACTGGTCTCGGAGCAGTGTCGTACTTCTAGGCCGCGTGCCCGAGTGCCGTTTCGACTACTGGTGTGCACTATAAATGTGCCGTTACTGCCTTTCGATACCGCATCCAGTGACATCAGAGGCAAAGGATGACACAGCGGTCGGTCGGCCCCGCTTGGCGCGAAACTTTATTTCTTTACTGTGTGTACGCTGCATAACAGCAGTACTGTAACGAATCTGTGAGCAAACTCACAAATAAAATATCAGTATACCGACTGATTGAGATATCAGATTTAGAGGTTGTAAAACTGCCATAGGCCACAGTAGAGTGCCACAAGTAAGCGTTGACAACAATATTTTCACAGAAGCTTTGGTCAGTTGAGGTAGTACATTCGTTTACCAGTACGTTAGGTGTGTTGCATACCTATCAGGCGTTTCCTGATTTCGATCGCCTTGTTTGCGTATGCGATCAGTGTCTTACTAGATTCCCCTATACACTGGAAGCACCAACCGTCTAGAAACTGACTGAGGGTATCCAAAGGGCCGCGTAAGCTACGGAACATTTTTGTTCTACATAGTTATCCTCCTGTCTGTTACTTAAAAATAAACAGCATTTATAGCAAACCTGACCTTGTCAATGTCTGTTTCAGGTTTTATTCGAAAATCGTTGATTTGTAACGGGGAACAGAGGGATGTTGTAGGAAAAATACAGAAAACAATATAGATTTATCATACAGCGCTAGAAAACCCAATCTCGTCAGCAAAAAGGTAAAATAAAATGAGTCGCAAAACAGAAATATGTCAAACATCGCTTCTATACTTCGTCGATGTTATATAAAACATGTCTCTGTTATTCGTAAATACCTTTCCTTGCCTTGGATCGTGATGAAAACGTTCTATTGAGTACAAAATAAAAACGATATATGTAATTTTTGTGTATGTAAACTGTACTTGCATCAAAAGTAATTGCTTTGGTTACATAAAAGAGCAGAAGTTACGCGATCAACTAATCGTTATTACCTATAAAATCCAATTTAGATTCTTTAAGTATATAAAATACACAATGGACGAACACTGAATACTGTGTGGTTCTAATTATGTGGAAAAAAAAGAAACTGTCGGCTTCCAGTTTCTCTCTTATACATTCGTTTATGTTTCTTTCCCCGCCAATGCTACCAGTACTACCGGTAATCCTAACTTTTACTACGTCATTTATGTAGTGTGCAACTCTAATCAGATTAGATTAGTTGTGCTTTTTGTTCCATGACCCGCCCGAATGGCCTTGCATGTTAAAACGCCGCTTCCGGGACGGGAACGTGCGCCGACCCCAAATCGAGTTTGCCAGGCGCATAAATGACGAGGGTCGTTGTGCCGGCCAGCCTGGATGTGGTTTTTAGGCGGTTTCCCACATCTCACTAAGCGAATACTGCGCTGGTACCCATGTCCCGCGTCAGTTACATGGCAAATCCGTACGTAACCACGTCGACCCTTCACCGACGGTGGACGAAGGCACAAGAAAAAGAATTTTTTGTTCAGTAGCTCCATAATGTGTAGATATTCAAGGATGAAGGACGTCTCATGAAAAAACAATACGCAGTACATCTTCATCTACATTTATAGTCCGCAAGCCACCCAACGGTGTGTGGCGGAGGGCACTTTACGTGCCAATGTCATTACCTCCCTTTCCTGTTCCAGTCGCGTATGGTTCGCGGGAAGAACGACTGCCGTAAAGCCTCCATGCGCGCTCGAATCTCTCTAATTTTACTTTCGTGATCTCCTCGGGAGGTAAAAGTAGGGGGAAGCAATATATTTGATACCTCATCCAGAAACGCACCCTCTCGAAACCTGGCGAGGAAGCTACACCGCGATGCAGAGCACCTCTCTTGCAGAGTCTGCCACTTGAGTTTGTTAAACATCTCCGTAACGCTATCACGCTTACCAAATAACCCTGTGACGAAACGCGCCGCTCTTCTTTGGATCTTCTCTATCTCCTCCGTCAACCCGATCTTGTACGGATCCCACACTGATGAGCAATACTCAAGTATAGGTCGAACGAGTGTTTTGTAAGCCACCTCCTTTGTTGATGGACTACATTTTCTAAGGACTCTCGCAATGAATCTCAGCCTGGTACCCGCCTTACCAACAATTAATTTTATTTGATCGTTCCACTTCAAATCGTTCCGCACGCATACTTCCAGATATTTTACAGAAGTAACTGCTACCAGTGTTTGTTCCGCTATCATATACTCATACAATAAAGGATCCTTCTTTCTATGTATTCGCAATACATTACATTTGTCTATGTTAAGGGTCAGTTGCCACTCCCTGCACCAAGTGCCTATCAGCTGTAGATCTTCCTGCATTCCGCTACAATTTTCTAATGCTGCAACTTCTCTGTATACTACAGCATCATCCGCGAAAAGCCGCATGGGACTTCCGACACTATCTACTAGGTCATTTATATATATTGTGAAAAGCAATGGTCCCATAACACTCCCCTGTGGCACGCCAGAGGTTACTTTAACGTTTGTAGACGTCTCTCCATTGATAATAACATGCTGTGTTCTGTTTGCTAAAATCTCTTCAATCCAGCCACACAGCTGGTCTGATATTCCGTAGGCTCTTATTTTGTTTATCAGGCGACAGTGCGGAACTGTATCGAACGCCTTCCGGAAGTCAAGAAAAATAGCATCTACCTGGGAGCCTGTATCTAATATTTTCTAGGTCTCATGAACAAATAAAGCGATCGCTGTTTCCGGAATCCATGTTGATTCGTACATAGTAGATTCTGGGTTTCCAAAAACGACATGATACTCGAGCAAAAAACATGTTCTAAAATTCTACAACAGATCGACGTCAGAGATATAGGTCTATAGTTTTGCGCATCTGCTCGACGACCCTTCTTGAAGACTGGGACTACCTGTGCTCTTTTCCAATCATTTGGAACCTTCCGTTCCTCTAGAGACTTGCGGTACACGGCTGTTAGAAGGGGGGCAAGTTCTTTCGCGTACTCTGTGTAGAATCGAATTGGTATCCCGTCAGGTCCAGTGGACTTTCCTCTGTTGAGTAATTCCAGTTGCTTTTCTATTCCTTGGACACTTATTTCGATGTCAACCTGGGTGCACGAATGGCAAAAAGTCATTTTTTCGGATGAATCCAGGTTCTGTTTAGAGCATCCTGATGGTCGCATCCGCGTTTGGCGACATCGCGTTGAACGCACATTGTAAGCGTGTATTCGTCATTGCCATACTGGCGTATCACCCGGCGTGATTGCATGCGGTGCCATTGGTTACACGTCTCGGTCACCTCTTGTTCGCATTGACGGCTCTTTGAACAGTGGACGTTACATTTCAGATGTGTTACGACCTGTGGCTCTACCCTTCATTCAATCCCTGCGAAACCCTACATTTCAGCAGAATAATGTACAATCGCATGTTGCAGGTCCTGTACGGGCCTTTCTGGATACAGAAAATATTCGACTGGTGCCCTGGGCAGCACATTCTCCTGACCTCTCACCAGTTGAAAACGTCTGTTCAATGATGGCCGAGCAACTCGCTCGTCACAATGCCCCAGCCACTACTCTTGATAAACTGTGGTATCGTATTGAAGCTGCATGGGCAGCTGTACCTGTACACGCCATCCAAGCTCTGTTTGACTCAATGCCCACCGCGTATCAAGGCCATTATTACGGCCAGAGATGTTTGTTCTGGGTACTGATTTCTCAGGATCTATGCACCCAAATTGCATGAAAATGTAATCACATGTCAGTTGTAGTATAATATATTTGTCCAATGAATATCCGTTTATCGTCTGCATTTCTTCTTGGTGTAGCAGTTTTAATGGCCAGTAGTGTGCTTAAACCTAAGTAACCTTAGGTCAGCACACACATCCATGCCCGAGGCAGGATTCGAACCTGCGACCGCAGCAGCAGCGCGGTTCCGGACTGAAGCGCCTAGAACCGCTCGGCTACAGCGAGTGGCTGTGTTGGTCAGGAGGAGGCTAGCTGAGTGCCTGAACCAACCTGTCTACGGCCTAGATACATTGGAACTACACCTGCATTTATGGTCTGGGGTGCGATTTCGAATGACAACAGGAGCACTCTCGCAGTTATCCCACCAAGACTGCAAGTTTGTACGTCGCTCTGTTGATTCGACCTGTTGTGCTGCCGTTCATGAACAGCATTCCATGGCGTGTTTTCCAACGGGATAACGCTCGCCCATACACTTCGGTTGTAACACAAAATGCACTACAGTTTGGCGACATGTTGCCTTAGACTGCCCGATAACCTGTTCGATCTCCAATTGAGCACATGAGGGACATCATCGGACGTCAACTCCAGCGTCATCCACAACCAGCATTGATCGTCCCTGTATCGGAAATGGAAATGAGCGTTTGGCGTCATTGGCCGGGAGGCCCCTTACGGGGCAGGTCTTATTACATTGGACGCCACATTGGGCGACCTGCCTGCTGGATGGGGATGAAATGATGATGAAGACAACACAACACCCAGTCCCTGAGCGGAGAAAGTCCCCGACCCAGCCGGGAATCGAACCCGGGCCCGTAGGGCGGCAATCTGTCACGCTGACCACTCAGCTATCGGGGTGGACGTCCCTGTATTGACCGACCAGGTGCAACAGGCATGGAACCTCATACCACAAACTGACATTCGGCACCTGTACGGCACAATGCGTGCGCTTTTGTATGCTTGCATTCAACATTCTGGCTGTTACACCGTATACTAGTGTACCACCATTTCAAATTTGCTATGACTTTTCTCGCGTTTACATTAACTTGTGGTCTTGCAACGTTAATCATTTAAATATGTATGTTCCCTAGGCAGATTTATTTCCGAAATGTCATTACACTACGCTAGTTATTTCTTGGTGTTGGGATTTTTTTCCCGTCAGTGTACCATTCCAGAAGAAACTTGTGGAGACTCGTCCTCGCCATATTGAGTCGGTTATGAAGGTTATGGGCGGCGTTACACGGTGTTAGAGTCATGTCATACCAATAGTCTTAACTCTGACCGTCTGATGTGATACTGCACTAGCTCACCGCAACCCGCGAAGTCAGCAAAGAACTTCACTGTCTGCCAGACATGTCATTATACGCTGACGCTGTGGAATGAATCGTCAGATTATGAAAAAAATCTACTAACCTTCCACCTCTACATGTAGATAAACGCTACGAGGGGCCTTCAATAAGTACTTCAACGCATTCTTTTCTCAGCCTGTTTCGGTTGAAGAAATGCGGAATTTGTTGCGGGACGTCGTGGAATATTCCCGCTATAATTTCATGGAGTTTCGAAAGGTAGTGGCGGTATACGTAGCCATGGCGTCTGTAACGGTGGTGCGTCCCAAGCACAGAGCACTCGTTCAGCTTCTTTTGGCGGAAAATCGGAACATTCGTAGGCGCTTGCAGAATGTCTACGGAGACCTGGCAGTGAACAAAAGCACGGCGAGTCGCTGGGCGAGGCGTCGGACACCATCCAAACAAGATCGCGCTAGCCTGTCCGATATCCCGCTTGCCGACCGGCCGCAGACTGCTGTGATTCCTGCAATGCGTTCGTCTCCATAAAAATCCAAACGACTCTTCTCCTTATCCGTGCCCCATGACAACAAAAGGTCTCACACAAGTCTGCACACCCGGGAGGAGCTCACAAAACTACATTTGACAGGTCTTCCTCATCCTTCCTACAGCCCGGATCTCGCACCTTCTGACTTCGATCTGTTTGGCGTAATGGAGGGTGCACTCTTCGAGACGCAGTAAGTGGATGATGGGGAGCTTGTTGGTGCAGCAGTAAGCTCGCTATGACGTCGACCACTAGAGTGGTATCATGTGAGCATACAGGCCCTCGCAGTAAGGTGGCGTAAGGCCGTCGCATTGAACGGAGATTGTATTAAAAATAGCCCAAAGATGTGCAATAATATGATGTCTTGGAATCCGGAATAAAACCAACAAGCTTTCAGAAGAAAAAGTGCTCTGATTACGATTGCATATCGCACTAGTCGATCAAGCACATGATTGCCTTTAATTTGTATCGTTACTTTTTATATTTGTCTAGTAAGTTTCGAGTCCTAAAAATAATGCCCTAACACAGTAATCGTGATGAATACCGAATTAAGAACGAATTTTTCTTTATATAAGTGCATTACAATATCACCACAAATAATTAGCACTATCGCAACAATAAAACGTCCGCCCGCAGTAGCTGATTGGTCAGCGCGACAGAATGTCAATCCTAAGGGCCCGGGTTCGATTCCCGGCTGCGTCAGAGATTTTTCTCCGCTCAGGGACTGGTTGTTGTGGTGTCCTCCTCATCATTATTTCATCCCCATCGACGCGCAGGTGGCCGAAGTGGCGTCAACTTGAAAGACCTGCACCCGGCGAACGGTCTACCCGACGGGAGGCCCTAGCCACACGACATTTACATTTACAGCAATAAAACAACGGCGAGGAATTTAACCGCTTTTCTACAAAAAAAAATTGTTCAAATGGCTCTGAGCACTAGGGGACTTAACATCTGTGGTCATCAGTCCCCTAGAACTTAGAACTACTTAAACCTAACTAACCTAAGGACATCACACACATCCATGCCCGAGGCAGGATTCGAACCTGCGACCGTAGTAGTCGCGCGGTTCCGGACTGAGCGCCTGAACCGCTAGACCACCGCGGCCGGCTTTTCTACAAAACAATACATGTTCTTAGTAATTTATAATATTAGAAGCCAAGATTGATTGGTGTGAAATCGTTTATTTCATGTCCAGTTTCGACGGTAACTAGCTGTGGTCCTCATATTCTCAAATCTCCCAGAAATATAATTACACATCCGTCTCGTCGGCATATTGAGAACATCCCCAATAATAAGAGACTGATGTGTAATTATGTTTCTGGGAGATCTGATAATCCTACATCAAAAAAAGTTTTGCATCACCCCGATTCCCAGAACTCTTGAAGATAGACGTTGACTGTAGATATTGTATCACAGACACAGTCCATTTGACTGTTCAGAGATGCCACTAAACCCGCCCAAAGATTTAAACAACCATTCATGAGCCGCGCCTATTAGACGGAGAGGGTCAGACAGCCGATCAGTTCCAGTCACTCCACCAGGAAGGAGGTACACGGCTCGTGTTGTCTGTAGTTCAACCATACCTATATGGTCAATACCGCGGTTCGATCGCGTCAGCATTGTTACTTTGTGCCAGGAAGGGCTCTTAACAAGGGAAGTGTTCAGGGGTTCGGAGTGAACCAAAGCGGTGTTGTTCGGACATGGAGGAGATACAGAGAGACAGGAACTGTCGATTACATGCCTTGCTCAAGGGCTACTACTGCAGTGGATGACGGCTACCTACGAATTATGGGCCGGAGGAACCCTGACAGCAACGCCAAAACGTTCAATAATGCTTTTGGTGCAGCCACAGGACGTCGTGTTACGACTCAAACTGTGCGCAAGATGGTGCATGATGCGCAATTTCACTCCCGACGTCGATGGCGAGGTCCATCTTTGCAACCATGAGACCATGGAGCGCGGCACAGATGGGCCCAACAACATTAATATGCCGAATGGACCGCTCAGGGTTGGCATCACGTTCTCTTCACCGATGAGTGTCGCATATGCCTTCAACCATACAATCGTCGGAGACGTATTTGGAGGCAACCTGGTCATGGTGAACGCCTTGGACACACTGTCAATTGAGTGCAGCAAAGTGCAGGTTCCCTGATGTTTTCGGGTGGCATTATGTGGGGCCGACGTACGCCGCTGGTGGTCATGGAAGACGTCGTAACGGTTGTACGTTACGTGAATGCCATCCTCCGACCGATAGTGCAACCATATCGGCAGCATATTGGCGAGGCATTCGTCTTCATGGACGACAATTCACCCCACTATCGTGTACATATCGTGAATGACTTCCTTCAGGATAACGACATCGCTAGACTACAGTGGCCAGCATGTTCTCCAGATATGAACCCTATCAAACATGGCTGGGAAACATTGAAAAGGGCTGTTTATGGGCGACGTGACCCATCAACCACTCTGAGGGATCTACGCCGAATCGCCGTTGAGGAGGGGACAATCTGGACCAACAGTGCTTTGATGAACTTGTGTATAATATGACACGACGAATACAGGCATGCATCAGTGCAAGAGGACGTGCTACTGGGTATTAGAGGAACGGGTGTGTACAGCAGTCTGGACCACCACCTTTGAAGGTCTCCCTATATGGTGGTACAACATGCAATGTGTGGTTTTCATGCGCAATAAAAAGGGCGGAAATGATGTTTATGTTATCTCTATTCCAATTTTCTGTACAGGTTACGGAACTCTCGGAACCGAGGTGATGCAAAACTTTTTTATGTATATACATGCGTGTAGTGTTCGTCTTTGATGGGCACTGAAGCAGTTGAACGTTCTGTGCCAGGCGACGAAGAATAAAAAATCATTTGCGAAATAGGTTTAGAGCGTTCACTAGGACAATGGCTAGAAACATGTAGAATGTAAAGAAAATGAGGAATCTAGTAAGAATAAATATTTACGGTGAACACGTTTAAGGTTAACCTACCAGAGATTTTATAGTAGTAATCACTCTGAAAGGACCATTGTGCAGATTGCACCATAATCGTACATGGAGTCAGCATAGCGCTAATAGAGACATTGATGAATTTTACAATGACACAAACCTTGGAACAGGGTGTCGTAGTGCATCTTGTCTCTAAGAAATGTCGAGGTTGGTAAGGTTGCGACATGTTGCTCAAGACTCGTGTGCTGGCTTCGCAGCACCACTAGAACGTTCGGTGAAATCGAAAGCGTGGCAGCGCTGTCTGCGTCAGGGGCCTTGGGCGCTTAGCGTCAGATGACACAGAAATAGCTGTCGACGAGAAGTAAAGTATGCAGTTTACTGAAGTTACGTACATTAGTCACTATTAACAGTAACAAATAATTATGCCGCACTTGCTGAAGCTACGCTGTTCACTTTCGGAATAACCTCGTCTACAAAGACAGGAAGTTCAGAGCAACACCGAATATTATTCTCCAAGTAACCTTGATGGGGCATGGAGGGTGCAGAGACAAATGTTAGACAACAGTTACAGACGTCCAGGATACGATCCCAGGTTGGTTCCAATTGTTTTCTGCGGTTTTGCCTTTCCCCCGCAGACAGTGCTCTCCTAATGTCAAATAAAGTCAAGTTTCACCTAGTCTCAAAGCCGCGCTAAACGGCAAGTCCACGTAGATCTGGTTGTATGGTCCAATATATCACATTCTTTAGTGCAATTCCAAGTAGGCTTCTGTGGTATTCAAATGAAATTTTAAGTTAACAACTGATTTTATTTACTAATCTAACTCGACGTGAACCATTTCTGGCTTCGTAGCTATTAACCTAACAATTAATTATTACGTTCTAAACAACTACACGATTCTACTTTTATTGCACTTTGTAATGGATGGAATTTATCATATTTTTCCACGGATAAACCTAACATGCAGTCCTTGTCACATATTTATTCATTTTCTCCTCTCCTTAACAACAGATAAGTGTATAGAACAACAGATCTGGTACGTTCATTACAGTACAGAGGTTGTAACGATGTATGCGTAAATTTGACATTTATTACTTATACATGCAGCAACTCAGTTGAAATTTTGACGCGGCAGCTATGGAACATTGCAGTTAAAGCTGCAGGCTATAAATCAGTCTAAATCCAATATTCTGAAATATAATACTTTTATAGTTATAATAAGATCGCTTTTATTTCGTGTTATTCCGTACTAGAAGTAAGTAGTTAGGAGCTGGCAGAATCTAGTTCACTTGTAGTCTGTTGTTTCATTTATCAGGGGAACTTTACAATTTAATTCAACGAACAATACCGAAAATTTATAAATTTCATACTTAACGAAGATGTCTTAAAATCTCAGAAAATTTCAAGGGTACAATATTAGCTTGATCGTTGTGCACCCAGAGATAGTCTGAGGGTATAAAAAAATTCAAAGAGATGTTTGTATTCCGGGTTGGGGCGGCGAATAATTTTTTTGAAATCATAAAGTTTCACTAGCCCATCACGAAATAGGAATACAACCCTGTTTCGGAATGTTCGTGCAACTTATAGAGTTTTTGATGTTTAGTGTCCATGAGATTCACAACCTTTTTTCCATTTTGCTTTTGAAAGAAATTGTAAATGGTGTAGAAAGCGATGTTTCAGCGTTTGACTAGTCGGTAATAGCTGCATGACAATATGCTCTACGTACTAAACTTTGCAAGAAAATGCGTAAGAAAGAGCATACCTGAAAATAACTTCGCCTTTGAGTAACTGCAAGTACAGCTGTGAATCTCGCCTGACGCTCGTTCGAAATACACATCTCCCATTACGACGGCGTCCGCTTCAAGTAATTACAAGCAGTATGTGAAAGTAGGTATTAAACAGGAGTTACTGGTTCCTTTCTCCAAGCATCTCTGTTAAAGAATGAATCTGTCCTGGTGGCTAGTTCACTGTGCGTTCCATTACCTCTCTTGTATTTATCCAGCTAACTATTGTCCCACGTTTAAAGTGTACTAGGCTTTCACATCGCGCTTTCACTTCGTAAAGACCTGGATCTCTAGCTTTGCTGCTCAAATCTCGATGAATATCAGAACTTGAGAAAGCACGTAACTCTGAAGTCACCAGTGATAAATGTCGAACCAGTATCCTGCGTAACCCGGAAACGTCGTTGATTAGCGAAGTCGGGGGCTTTGCGATTAAGACTCTGGGCTTGTATTCTGGAGGAGCAGAGATCAAACTCTGTCAGTTCGTTCTGCTTTAAGTCTATCGTGATTTTTCTCAATCAAATCAGACCAACATCAGAATGTTTTCTTTAAAAAGGTCACGTCTAAATCTCTCTCTTTCTCTCTCCGTTGTCTAAATACAACTAGTCTTCCATATTTGTTGACATACAGGACATTTACTTCTTCCGTTGCTCAAAAATCGTTTTTATCTGCAGAATAGTGAATACTAAATGAGTGCTCTAGCAACACCAGTCAGAAATCTCAATTTCAACTGCAATACTGGTCGGGACAACAATACGCCAACTACTGGGTGCTTCGCGTTTATAGAAGGTTAGAGATCAACTTCTCGTCTACATCTACATCTACATCCATACTCCGCAAGCCACCTGACGGTGTGTGGCAGAGGGTACCTTGAGTACCTCTATCGCTTCTCCCTTCTATTCCAGTCTCGTATTGTTCGTGGAAAGAAGAATTGTCGGTATGCCTCTGTGTGGGCTCTAATCTCTCTGATTTTATCCTCATGGTCTCTTCGCGAGATATACTTAGGAGGGAGCAGTATACTGCTTGACTCCTCGGTGAGGGTATGTTCTCGAAACTTCAACAAAAGCCCGTACCGAGCTACTGAGCGTCTCTCTTGCAGAGTCTTCCACTGAAGTTCATCTATCATCACCGTAACGCTTTCACGATTACTAAATGATCCTGTAACGAAGCGCGCTGCTCTCCGTTGGATCTTCTCTATCTCTTCTATCAACCCTATCTGGTACGGATCCCACACCGGTAAGCAGTATTCAAGCAGTGGGCAAACAAGTGTACCAGAACCTACTTCCTTTGTTGTCGGACTACATTTCCTTAGGATTCTTCCAATGAATCTCAATCTGGCATCTGCTTTACCGACGATTAATTTTTTATCGTCATTCCATTTTAAATCACTCCTAATGCCTACTCCCAGCTAATTTATGGAATTAACTGCTTCCAGTTGCTGACCTGCCATATTGTAGCTAAATGATAAAGGATCTTTCTTTTTATGTATTCGCAGCATATTACACTAGTCTACATTGGGTTTCAACTGCCATTCCCTGCACCATGCGTCAATTCATTGCAGATCCTCCTGCATTTCAGTACAATTTTCCATTGTTACAACCTCTCCATACACTACAGCATCATCCGCAAAAAGCCTCAATGAACTTCCGATATTATCCACATGGTCACTTATATATATTGTGAATAGCAACGGTCCTACGACACTCCCCTGCGGCACACCTGAAATGACTCTTACTTCGGAAGACTTCTCTCCATTGAGAATGCTTTCTGTTATCTAGGAACTCTGCAATCCCATCACACAATTCTTCTGATAGTCCATATCCTCTTACTTTGTTCATCAAACGACTGTGGGAAACTGTATAAAACGCTTTGCGGAAGTCAAGAAACACGGCATCTACCTGGGAACCCGTGTCCATGGCCCTCTGAGTCTCGTGGACGAATAGCGCGAGCTGGGTTTCACACGATCGTCTTTTTCGAAACCCATGCTGGTTCCTACAGAGTAGATTTCTAGTCTCCAGAAAAGTCATTATACTCGAACATAATACATGTTCCAAAATTCTACAACTGATCGCCGACGCGAAAGGCTTTAGTGTTGGATCATTAGCCTGGCTAGAGATGGACATTATATATTTTCGAGCGTGACCTTGTGGAATGAACCATCCGGACATGTATCTGGATGAACGAAGTGAGCAATATACGAGGAGCAGTCGATAAGTAATACAACACTTTTTTTCTGAAATCATGGTGGTTTTATTCAGGATTCCAAGACACCATATTATTCCCCACTTTTTTGCCTTATTTATCAACATTACCTCTATTCAATGCGACGGCCTTACGCCATTTTACTGGGAGGGCCTTTATGCCCGCATGGTACGACTTTAGGGGTCGGTTTCGGAGTCAACGTCTCGCTGCATCGGTAACCTCCCCAGCATCCACGTACTGCTTCCCACGGAGTGCATCCTTCGTTGGTCCAAGCAGATGGAAGTCGTAACGTGCGATATCCGGGCAACAGGATGTATGAGGTAGATCAGTACCATAACTGGAGATGAGTGTGTCAGCACTAACAACAGAGACGTCTAGTTGAGCAGCGAGGAGTTTGATTGTGTTCCGTCGATCACTTCGACTGAGAGTGTCCCCAACATTGTAGGAGTCATAGCTGTGTGTGGCTGGTTGGCACGCTGGGGATCGACAGGTTTGCGCGACCTTGTTGCGATGGTGCCTGACGCCTCGCCCGACGACTCACAGTGCTTTTGTTCACTGCCAGATCTCCGTAGACGCCTATCAATATATGCGATGCTCCGGTTTCCCGCCAAGAGAAACTCAATGACATCCCTCTGACTGCAATGCACCTCCGCTATAGACACCAGTTTGAAGACTACGTATAGCGCCACCACCTGTCGGAACTCCATGAAACTGTAGGAACTGAAGCGAGAATACTACACGATGCTCCACAACAAGTTCCCCATTTTTTCAACCGAAATTAACAAAGCGAAAAAAATTTCCTTGCGTTACTTATTGAACGTCCCTCGTAGGTTAGAGTTTTAACCCCCTGTCGAAAAAAAATGGTTCCAATGGCTCTGAGCACTATGGGACTCAACTGCTGAGGTCATTAGTCCCCTAGAACTTAGAACTAGTTAAACCTAACTAACCTAAGGACATCACAAACGTCCATGCCCGAGACAGGATTCGAACCTGCGACCGTAGCGGTCTTGCGGTTCCAGACTGCAGCGCCTTTAACCGCACGGCCACTTCGGCCGGCTAACCCCCTGTCGAGATCGAGGTCATTAGAGACGGACCACCGGCTCGAATTGGACAAGGATGGGAGAAGGATCCTGGCGTGATGTTGACGTTGTAGCTGTTCCAGCGTTTTTTTCCTGGGGGGGGGGGGGGGGAGGGGGATGTCTTTACAGAGGGCCGGGAAGTTAATTATTGGATCTACAGTGTTAATGGCAGGAGATGGTCTGATGCCCATTCTGTGGCCATCCGTTCTCCTCGGGACGGCATTTGTGTACCCGAAATGGATCCGTCTAGTAGTGTGAGAAGCGTTTTCGAAACGTTTGCGGATTGTGTATCTGAGGCGGGTACTTACCTAATCGGATGTGGGAAACCGCCTAAAAACCACATCCAGGTTGGCCGGCACCGATTCAATCTGGGCTGGGGTGCTTTCCCGAATCCCGGAAGCGACATGCTAATGCGCTCGGCTATCTTGGCGGGTCTCCGAACTATTCAAGCATTTGCTCGAAACCTGAACTATGAAGAGGCTCTGAGCACTATGCGACTTAACTTCTGAGGTCATAAGTCGCCTAGAACTTAGAACTAATTAAACCTAACTAACCTAAGGACATCACACACATCCATGCCCGAGGCAGGATTCGAACCTGCGACCGTAGCGGTCGCTCGGTTCCAGACTGTAGCGCCCAGAACCGCACGGCCACTCCGGCCGGCTAACTATGAAGACTGTGGTGTATTTGATCCACGCTGTTCCCAAATACGAACGGTAGAAAGGTTCTTATTTTCAGAACAAAGTGTTTCTCGACGGCACTGTTGTATAAAACGTTCTCGGGCTTCTTGCTGCGTCAGTTGACTGACTGTCAAAACTACTGCTTTGGTGGCCTTATATAGCCCATAGGCGACTTCTGATTGGTCGTTAGTTACGTAATGCTGTCGCAAAAGGTATCAACGTCTGCGCTGGTGGCACCACCGCTCTCGCAGTAGCGTAAACACTGCCACCATTATCTCTGGCTCTTCTCTGCATCGAGAGCTCGCTTCCATGCGCTGTTACGGTTGGTGATATTCTCACACATTCTTATTCCTACAGCGTCTTTAAATACAGAACCCAGTACTTAAGAGCCTGGGACAAAACTTTTGTTTCGTCAAACAGCATTTTTTGTTTGTTTGTGAGACTGTGCTCAGCAACTGCAGATTTCTCAAAAAAATGTTCAAATGTGTGTGAAATCTTATGGGACTTAACTGCTAACGTCATCAGTCCCTAAGCTTACGCACTACTTAACATAAATTATCCTAAGGACAAACACACACATCCATGCCCGAGGGAGGACTCGAACCTCCGCCGGGACCAGCCGCACAGTCCATGACTGCAGCGCCTACGACCGCTCGGCTAATGCCGCGCGGCAGATTTCTCCAGTTCTACATTTTTAATATGCCGCTGATGTTCCGCACAGCGGGTTGACTGACCGATATAATTGCTTCCGCGCTCACAAGGGATCTTGAAAATCCCAGGGATCATGAGGCCGAGACTATCCTTAGCAAGGTGTAGCGTAGCATCCCATTTATCTTCCTACAAGGTTGGAAAATAGATCTTATACCACGTCTTCCCAGGACTCTGCCTATTCTGGTGGATACAGCGCTGCAGAAACGAAGGAATGCAATCGGTGCCTCATCACGTGGATGTTCAGCATTTTCATATTTCTTTTTCTTGGAGAACACTGACTTCATATCTCGTGACCCGTAGCCGTTCTTTCGGAACGCATACCTCAGATGATTAATTTCAAAATCCAAGTGGTCCGCCGGCCGGGGTGGCCGAGCGGTTCTAGGCACTACAGTCTGGAACCGCGCGACCGCTACGGTCGGAGGTTCGAATCCTGCCTCGGGCATGGATGTGTGTGATGCCCTTAGGTTAGTTAGGTTTAAGTAGTTCTAAGTTCTAGGGGACTGATGACCTCAGAAGTTAAGTCCCATAGTGCTCAGAGCCATTTTGAGCCGACTACTCCTGCCAAATCTCCGTCCGTGAACAGTTGGTTATGTTCTCGTTGTGAATGCTTGTTTGGAAAGAATTTTAGTTTAAGAAAAGATATTGGTGCGAAGAAAAATCTGCGGACCAATATTCACAGTGTCTGCCAATTGTAGAGTCCTAAATTATAAACCATGTTTAAACATTAGAAACTCCTTCTGCGGAATCAACACAAAATTTGCAAGAACTGTTCGACGGAGCTACATCTCAATTATTTCTTAATACTAGACGCAGGAGATTCCCTCTTCCTTAATTTCCCAATGATGTCCGACAGTGTCACATTGTCGACTGATAAAGGAGGAACGCTCATATGGAGTAATGCGATTATTTCACAAGGAACTCTTTGAGTACGAGGTCGAAAGTTCAGTCTTTAGCAAGCCTCATCTGAAAACGTTGTGTTAAAAAATATGGCCGTAAAAATGCTGCTGATGACTCACCATGTGCAACAGGAGTGCGACAGAAAATGAGAGTCCGGGAGGTGCAGAGATCAGCCTTCTATGGGATGTATGTATTACACTTCACAAAATGTACATCGCCCACATTCAAGAAATGCTTGAAACAAACCTTTAACGTGCATCATGAACATCGAATGAAAAATAACGTGCCACAGTGACCACAAAGGTTTGCAACATCAAGATCGTAGGCGAACTCCTTGGGAGTTAAAAACCGTGCAGGAAGTTCAGCTAAGTATCCACTCATACAGAATGCATATAGAATCATACTGGTGAAACGGGGTTGTAAGAATTGATGGAATGTGACGGCATGCAACCAAATGCGAAACAGTCAGTCGTAGAGCCTGTCGTGATACTAGCTATGCTTTAAGGTGTAGCTGCAGAGTGTACGATAATATGTTATATAGGGATGGAAAATCAAAAATCCAGAGCCTGAATACGTCCAGTGATTCCAGGTGGGATGAATTGCAATGCCACACACTTTTCGGGAGGAATCCTTTACTCTAAAGGAGTATGAGTTTTATACACAGACCAGGAATCAAGCAAAAGCAACTTCTTTTGATCAGCTATTGGCCAAAAGCAGTGCTCATCCCACAGTTGTAGTTCTTTTACGCCTATTTCCCCACTCTTGCTTGCTATGACGTAAATATACCCTACTGCCCTGCAAGATCATCCACACGAGACAGAATCATAGAGGGCAGAACACCTTCAACTTCTCGCAGTACAATAAATAACTTTCCAGCCAATTTACCATCCAGCTTAATAGTCTGCATAAGAAAACAAATTGCTTACTGAACGATGAGATAAGTTTGTTTATCTCATCTACAAATTTTTGGGCTGATTCCACAGTTTGCTGTGCATCATCAAGCTGATGCTTTGTTTGAAGTTTCGCTATTTTAAGTTTTCCAATTCTGTAGCACTGTCTGAAGTTATGCAACCATTCACTGCTCTCTTCTGTAGTGGATGGCGAAAACTCTTGGCGCTACGATACTTGTACTTGCGGAACACAGCGTGGCCGAGACGTCCATACGACTTTCATTGTACCAGAACATCTAAAAATGGCTGCCTTCCCTCTTTTTCTGTCTCGATAGTGAACTGGATGTGCATGCTCTTTATATGTTCATGAAACTGCTCAAGACGCTACGGTCGCAGGTTCGCATCCTACCTACCGCGCGGGATTACCCGAGCGGTCGTGGGCGCTGCAGTCATGGACTGTGCGGCTGGTCGCGGAGGAGGTTCGGGTCCTCCCTCGGGCATGGGTCTGTGTGATTGTCCTTAGGATAGTTTAGGTTAAGTAGTGTGTGAGCTTAGGGACTGATGACCTTAGCAGATAACTCCCATACGATTTCACACACATTTGAACATTTTATTGAATCCTGCCTCGGGCATGGGTGTGTGTGATGTCCTTAGGTTAGTTAGGTTAAAGTAGTTCTAAGTTCTAGGGGACTGATGACCTCAGAAGTTAAGTCCCATAGTGCTCAGGGCCATTTGATCCATTTTTGAAGTGCTCAAGAGCTTCCACGCCGTGTGAGCAGATCGCAAGCGTGTCGTCAACATAACGATAAAATGAATATGGATGAAGGGGAGCCAAATTTAATGCACGTTCCTCAAAATGTTCCATAGAAAGTTGGCCATATTTTAACGACCGGTCAGCGTCGCGGTCATTGCAGGCAGAGCACAAGTTCGGAATGATCAAGAACGGTGAAAGAAATTGGCAGTGGCATTGTCAGAGGAGTCGTCCTGGTATTTGTCTCAAGTAATTTTTGAAACCACAGAAAACCTAAATTAGAATGACCGAAACGAGCCTCAATCTACACTACTGGCCATTAAAATTGCTACACAAAGAAGAAATGCAGATGATAAACGGGTATTCATTGGACAAATATATTATACTAGAACTGACACGTGATTACATTTTCACGCAATTTCGGTGGATAGATCCTGCGAAATCACTACCCAGAACAACCACCTCTGGCCGTAATAACGGCCTTGATACGCCTGGGCATTGAGTCAAACAGAGCTTGGATGGCGTGTACAGGTACAGCTGCCCGTGCAGCTTCAACACGATACCACAGTTCATCAAGAGTAGTGACTGGTGTATTGTGACTAGCCAGTTGCTCGGCCACCATTGACCAGACGTTTTCAATTGGTGAGAGATCTGGAGAATGTGCTGCCCAGGGCAGCAGTCCAACATTTTCTGTATCCAGAGAGGCCCCGACATGACCTGCAACATGCGGTCGTGCATTATCCTGCTGAAATGTAGGGTTTCGCAGAGATCGAATGAAGGGTAGAAATGGTTCAAATGGCTCTGAGCTCTATGGGACTTAACTGCTGAGGTCGTCAGTCCCCTAGAACTTAGAACTACTTAAACCTAACTAACCTAAGGATATCACACACATCCATGCCCGAGGCAGGATTCGAACCTGCAACCGTAGCGGTCGCGCGGATCCAGACTGTAGCGCCTAGAATCGCTCGGCCACTTCGGCCGGCAATGAAGGGTAGAGCCACGGATCGTAACACATCTGAAATGTAACGTCCACTGTTCAAAGTGCCGTCAATGCGAACAAGAGATGACCGAGACGTGTAACCAATGGCACCCCATACTATCACGCCGGGCGATACGCTAGTATGGCGATGACGAATACACGCTTCCAATGTGCGTTCACCGTGATGTCGCCAAACACGGATGTGACCATCAAGATGCTGTAAACAGAACCTGGATTCATCCGGAAAAATGACGTTTTGCCATTCGTGCACCCAGGTTCGTCGTTCAGTACACCAGGCGCTCCTGTCTGTGATGCAGCGTCAAGGGTAACCGCAGCCATGGTCTCCGAGCTGATAGCCCATGCTGCTGCAAACGTCGTCGCCCTGTTCGTGCAGGTGGTTGTTGTCTTGCAAACGTCCCCATCTGTTGACTCAGGGATCGAGACGCGGCTGCACGATCCGTTACAGCCATGCGGATAAGATGCCTGTCATCTCGACTGCTAGTGATACGAGGCCGTTGGGATCCAGCACGGCGTTCCGTATTACCCTACTGAACCCACCGATTCCATATTCTTCTTACAGTCGTTGGATCTGGACCAATGCGAGCAGCAATGTCGCGATACGATAAACCGCAATCGTGATAGGCTACAATCCGACCTTTATCAAAGTCGGAAACGTGATGGTACGCATTTCTCGTCCTTACACGAGGCATCACAACAACGTTTCACCAGGCAACGCCGGTCAATTGCTGTTTGTGTATGAGAAATCGGTTGGAAACTTTCCTCATGTCAGCACGTTGTAGGTGTTGCCACCGGCGCCAACCTTGTGTGATTGCTCTGAAAAGCTAATCACTTGCATATCACGGCATGTTCTTCGTGTCGGTTAAATTTCGCGTCTGTAGCACGTCATCTTCGTGGTGTAGCAGTTTTAATGGCCAGTAGTGTAGTATCTATTCCGCGTTTTTGCGAACCTCGTGTTAGATGTGGAGACAAATGAGAGTGGAAGTAACGAACTGAAATGTAGGTTGACGCTTGCTTTCAGAGTGCAGTCGCTGCTGCTGAGTGACACTGAACGCCTTACAAATCTACATTTCGGTCGCCTTAGTGGGAACCTAGGACACGAATCTTCTTAGTGGACGTCGTTCGTTTCATTGCCCTATCGTTGCTAGTTTGAAGGTGAGTAGCTTTTCCACATCCGTGGCAGCTATGTTTAGTGAGGAGCTTTGAAACTATTTTCGCCGAGAAGCTGCATACTGCGGTTGAAGGCGATGGCTGTAGCGTGTGGAATGTACGCCGACCAGGCCGGCGGCCGTGAAGCGGGGAGCGTGTAGGCTGCCCGGCCAACTGACGGTCGCTCTCCTTCCACGTCGCCGCCATCTTTATAGACAACACCGCGTAGAACTCTGTGGACGCAACCCGGACTTCTTCGAAACAGCCGGTCCGTTTCAGCCAACCGCATTACGTATTCGGCTCTTCCTGCCGGACTTTTGGCGAGGATACGGCTATGGGGGGTAATATGCGTATGACTCGAGAAAGTGATTCGTAGCGCCTGGTCGTAGCAGGAAGTAACTTGCTCACGTGACTAGGTACAGTCAGGTTCCAGTTCAAAGTAGTGCGCGCGGTTACTTCGCAATTCGAGCACAGAGAGCGAAGGGGCAAACGCCTTCAGTGGCAGCCGTGATATCAGTAGGCTTCTTAACGATGAGTAAAAGAAAGGACTGTGCTGACGAGAAAGGTGACGGAACATGCAAGCAAAATGTTCGAGCGGAGAAAGTCGATGAGGTGCAAATTATGGCAGGAGGGACACGAAACTGAGTGGAGGGAAGTCAAGTATCTGTCCTAAGGAAGAAGAAGGAATAAGTACACTAGTAACAATATACAGGGATTGGACAAGCTCGATCTGAACGCAACACTATTTAATTTTGTGTTGTTAAGGAAATGTAACAATGTAATAGACTTCCATCATATGGATAGGGGATAACAAAGTTTCTACAATCGATGGGCAGAACGTGATAGGGCGATTGTGGACGGGAGTTTTGTATTTCTCCGCTGATACCACCAAAAGAGAAAGCGTTCAGCAAGTGGAGAATTTTGCGCAGTTGTCATTAGACAGGCAACCGGGGCCATACTGTAGGTACTTTTTACTCGTCGTCGCAACTTTCCTATTCGTTTTTAATCGTGTGCTTTTCAGTTACGCTACCATTCGACGAGCATAACGTGTTGTTTGAAGATGACTAGTTTCATCTAGTCACCCAGCTGTTTAATTCATACTTCTCACTATTTATTCTGTCTCTAGAACGTAGTAACGGTACATTAAAAATCCACTCCCATGTCCGAGGCTGGACTCGAACCTGCGACCTCCGCTTTACGAGACTGCACCGCTACCCACAGACCACGAAGGCCGGCTCGTCGCCTTTCGAAATGTCATCTACCGATCAGGCGTGCAAAGATCTGATTCTGTTCATTGCTACGGAATCACCCTCTGGGAGTCTGCAGATGATGACGAAAGCTGATGAAGATAAACACTGGTGTGCAAAACTTACGGACAAAAGTGACATTCACTTGTGTCACTGCCAAGTAACATAGCTCGATGAAACTTGGACCATACATAAAAATGGCTCTAAGCTCTATGGGATTAACATCTGAGGTCATCAGTCCCCTAGACTTAGAACTACTTAAACCTAACTAACCTTAGGACATTACACACATCCATGCCCGAGGCAGTATGCGAACCTGCGACCATAGGGGTCGCGCGGTTCCAGACTGTAGTGCCTAGAACCGCTGGGCCACACAGGCTGGTGGGCAGACGAGTCCATCTGCCGAATATCCTCTCGTTCCAGGAGCTCGTAGGGAAAGACTACAGCGTCATAATAACATTGATCGGTGAGTGTACCGTGCCTAAAGATTTGGAGGTCAGTACGCCCATGCAACATTATGCCTCCCTACATCATAACACCTGGAACATCAAAATGATCATGTTCGACAGTGTTCTTGGGAGCCTTACGCTCCCTCATATGGCGAGAGATGGAACGCATAATACACTTCGGAACGTTGTCTAACATGTTCGTTTTGATGGTGCATGTGTTATGGTGTGGGGAGGTGTAATGGTGCACGGACGTACTGACCTGTACATCTCTGAACACGGTACAGTCACCGGTCAACTTTATTATGACACTGTACTCCTTCCCACTTGATTCTTTTAGGGGGTGCATTCGGCACATTTCTTTCAGCTGCGTTCTGTACTATGCTGTAGCAGTCCTTCCTATGTATCGCCCAAGTTTCATCGATCTATGTTACTTGGCGGTGACACATCACGCGAAAGTTACGGCAGTGCTTAAGTTTGCACACCAGTATAGTAAATTCTTCCAATCCATATGTGGCATACAGCAAACCAGTGCTTAACAGCATTGGTTAAAAACAGTCTTGGTTGCAATTTCAGTTTTTATTTTTCAACTATGCGTTTCGCCTTATTTAGGCATCTTCAGGTTATCTACATAGAAAACGGAGAACAAATATATCTATATAAGAATCGCGATCGCGTTGTGAAGACTTGTATAAAGTCTCTGTTTTCTATGTAGATAACCTGAAGATGCCTAAATAAGGCGAAACGCGTAGTTGAATAATAAAAAACTAAAATTGCCACCAAGACTATTTTTAACCAATACAGTGTAGTAAATACTGAAGTGGCACAAGCAGTTTGTAGAAAGTCACGCAGGCACTAAACGTGACCATTGGTGCAGCTGCGCATCCGCTTTCAAAACCGAGAAAAACAATTTCCAAATCGTTTTGGCAGATTTATATGCGTTTCCGCCGTTGCGTAAGGGACAATGTTTTGTGCGTTGTGAGGAGATATTGGAAAACGTTTTGCTGCAGATGAGGACACTTTCTCGTAAAAGCTCCCCGAAGCATTTAAACAATTGGACAGCGGTCGTCGCGAATATATGATGCAGTAGAGTATTATGATGGAAATGTAGCCTGCAGGAATTATTTTGTTTTTACTTTTTTCCAGGAACTTTTTGTGCTTCGTTTGTATATATATTTCGACGTGACGACGCATGGAGTACGAAATCAAATGATTACGTGTAGTGAATAGTGGATAAATCAGGTTACGAGCATTATAATGAGGACTGGAAACTGCACTTAACGAAAGAGATTGCTTATACAAGTAAAACACTTTTCTTCGTCTTCTTCTTCTTACCAGCGTTGTCCCTTGATCACGGTGTTCCTTTTATTGTATAATTTTGCAATTATTTTTTATCATTGTGACCGAATGCCTTTCGTGCCATCTCATATAAGTAAAACACTTGTTTGTTCCACAGCCTTCTAGTTTTGTAGCCGATATCAGACTGAAGCAACAGTGTAGACTAAGAAATGCCGTGTATAAGTAGAGAAACATTTTGTCTTGTATGAGGATATCACACAAACATTCAAAAATTTTATATTGGCATACGTTCAGACCTAATCAAAAATTTATGATAACTTGTTGTACACGAGAAATCTAGCAATATTCTACACCCTGCCCCCATATTCCGATCAGGTAGTTACAGTGGCGATAGGATTAAACTGCTCCCTTACTTTGTCCGTGAATAGCCGTTCGCAACCGTATCGGAGCGTAACATTCATAGCCTTCTTGTTTGTAAGGAACTTAATTTTTACATAGGAATTTGTTATGAAGTTCAGAGAAGTAGGATAGCTGGCTTAAGGAATATCACAGCCACCATATTAGAGATAACATTGAGGTATGCAGTTAGGATACATCTTCCCATGCCTTATGTTAACACGCATGTTTTTTTTATTAAAATGTTTTATCGAATTCGGCGGCCACGTTATCTGGGCGCCTTAATGTGGGTTGAGAAAAATCAGCAGACCAGTCGTGCGCATGAGCTTAGATTTGAGTCTGAATTCACTTCTTCCATGTCCAATGCTTGCTTTTAGTGGTGATTATACGTGATGCTTGCGTGGACTACATCAACTACAGCTGAAATATTGCGATAATTTGATACTGAGCTGACTGTATTACGATTTCCAGCAAGTATGACTCTTATAACACCTCACATACTCGCTCATTTCTGTTTTGCGAAATTTGTCTAGCTGGTCGAAGTCCTATCGGAAGTTCTCCCGAATATTTCATTGGCTAGCTACACATTTGATGCGATAATTACAGTGCCTACTAAACTGGTTTTTAAATATTAAAAGTTTCTCACTGGCCATAAGACGTGGAAGACTTTTATCGCCGTAACCTCGCCCACATCCCCTCTTCTCTTGTAATTGCAATTTCAATATAACTGAACATATGGGCACTCATTATATGAAGCTACTATGGTCACTAAAAGCTAAGTGATATGGCAGAGTTCCATACAGCTTGGGTCGGTTCAGATACAAGTAGTTTAAATCGTTGGAAAGAATTGCGCTAGTATAGAAGAGATCATTAGGAACGAAACACTACACTGAGGGGGTAGAAGTCATGGGATGCCTCCTAATATCGTGTCGGACCTCCCCTTGCCCGCCGTAATGGAGCAGCCCGACGTGGCATGCATTCAACAAGTCGTGGGAAGTCCGCCTGCAGAAATACTGAGCCATGCTGCCTCTGTAGCCGTCCATAATTGCGAAAATGTTGCCGGTGCAGGAAATGGTGGAAATGGCTCTGAGCACAATGGGACTTAACATCTATTGTCATCAGTCCCCTAGAACTTAGAACTACTTAAACCTAACTAACCTAAGGACAGCACACAACACCCAGTCATCACGAGGCAGAGAAAATCCCTGACCCCGCCGGGAATCGAACCCGGGAACCCGGGCGTGGGAAGCGAGAACGCTACCGCACGACCAGGAGCGCCGGTGCAGGATTTTGTGCACGAACTGACCTGTCGATTATTTCCCATAAGTAGTCGACTGGACTCATGTCGGGCGATCTGGGTACCCAGATCATTCGCTCGAATTGTCCAGAATGTTCTTCAAACCACTCCCGAACAATTGTGCCCTGCTGACATTTCCCAGCGTCTTCAACAAAAATTCCATCGTTGTTTGGGAACATGAAGTCCATTAATGACTGCAAATGGTCTCCAAGCAGGCGAACATAACGATTTCCAGTCAATGATCAGCTCAGTTGGACCAGAGGACCCAGTCCATTACATGTAAACACAGCCCACACCATTATGGAGCCACCACCAGCTTGCACAGTGTCTTGTTGACAACTTGAGTCCATGGTTTCGTGGGATCTGCGTCACACTCGAACGCTACTATCAGCTCATGCCAACTGAAATCGGGACTCATTTGACCAAGCCGCGAGTTTCCAGTCGTGTATGGTCCAACCGATATGGTCACGAGTCTAGGAGAGGCGCTGCAGGTGATGTGGTGCTGTTAGCAAAGGCACTCGCGTCGGTCGTCTGCTGTACAGCCCATTAACGCCAAATTTCGTAGCACTGTCCTGACGGATGCGATCGTCTTGCGTTTGATGTTGATTACTGCGGTTATTTCATGCAGTGTTGGTTGTCTGTTAGAACTGATAACTCTACGCGAACGCCGCTGCTCTCTGTCGTTAAGTGAAGGCCGTCGGCCACTGCGTTGTCCATGGTGAGCGGTAATGCCTGAAATTTGTTTTTGTTTTTCGGCACACTCTTGACACTGTGGATTTTGGAATATTGAATAACCTAGCGATCTCTGAAGTGCAATGCGCCATGCATCTAGCTCCAGCAACCATTTTGTATTCAAAGTCTGTTAATTCTAGTTGTGCTGCCATAATCACGTCGGAGAAAATTTCACATGAATAATATGAGTACGAATTACAGCTCGGCCAACGCACTGCCCTTTTATACTCCGAGTAGACGATACTAGCGCCGACTGTGTATTTTCATATCGCTATCCCACGAGTTTCGTTACCTCAGTGTAATTCATTGGGAGAAAAAAGAGGAGAGGGATCCGTCGCTCATTTGTTGAAGTGTACGGGCGACATAAATCTTTTAAGGGAACCACTCCGGCGTGTGAGAGATCATGGTGCACAGCTTCTGATCTCCAGATAAAACGCAAGCTTACTGAGTAAAGCCGAGACTTCTCCGCTGTGTCTTATGAAGAGACTGTCCATAACAGATCATGTTGCTCCGTTTGTTAGGCGTGGACGTTTCGACTCCGAAGGCACTGTCTAGATTAACGGCTGTGTTGGCTAAATAACAGCAACGACTTTCTTTCATCTCGACCCAAGACCGCAACACTGCAGCCAAGGAATACACAACTGGCCATTAAAATTGCTACACCACGAATATGACGTGCTACAGACGCGAAATTTAACCGACACGAAGAAGATGCTGTGATATGCAAATGATTAGCTTTTCAGAGCATTCACACAAGGTTGGCGCCGGTGGCGACACCTACAACGTGCTGACATGAGGAAAGTTTCCAACCGATTTCACATACACAAACAGCAGTTGACCGGCGTTACCTAGTGAAACGTTGTTGTGATGCCTCGTGTAAGGAGGAGAAATGCGTACCATCACGTTTCCGACTTTGATAAAGGTCGGATTGTAGCCTATCGCGATTGCGGTTTATCGTATCGCGACAGTGCTGCTCGTGTTGGTCGAGATTTAATTACTGTTAGCAGAATATGGAATCGGTGGGTTCAGGAGGGTATTATGGAACGCCGTGCTGGATCCCAACGGCCTCGTATCACTAGCAGTCGAGATGACAGGCATCTTATCCTCATGGCTGTAACGGATCGTGCAGACACGCCCCGATCCCTGAGTCAACAGATGGGGACGTTTGCACGAACAGTTCGACGACGTTTGCAGCAGCATGGACTACCAGCTCGGAGACCATGGTTGCGGTTACCCTTGACACTGCATCACAGACAGGAGCGCCTGCAATGGTGTACTCAACGACGAACCTGGGTGCACGAATGGCAAAAGTCATGTTTTACGATGAATCCAGGTTCTGTTTACAGCATCATGTTGGTCGCATCCGTGTTTGGCGACATCGTGGCGAACGCACATTCGATGCGTGTGTTCGTCATCGACATAATGGCGTATCACCCGGCGTGATGGTATGGGGTGGCATTGGTTACTTGTCACGCTCACCTCTTGTTCGCACTGACGGCACTTTGAACAGTGGACGTTACATTTCAGATGTGTTACGACCCGTGGCTCTACCCTTCATTCGATCCTTGCGTAACCCTACATTTCAGCAGGAAAATCCACGACCGCACGTTGCAGGTCATGTACGGGCCTTTCTGGATACAGAAAATGTTCGGCTGCTGCCCTGGCCAGCACATTCTCCAGATCTCTCACCAATTGAAAACGTCTGGTAAATGGTGACCGAGCAACTGGCTCGTCACAATACGCCAGTCACTACTCTTCATGAACTGTGGTATCGTGTTGAAGCTGCATAGGCAGCTGTACCTGTACACGCCATCGAAGCTCTGTTTGACTCAATGCCCAGGCGTATCAAGGGCGTTATTACGGCCAGAGGTGGTTGTTCTGGGTACGACGGGAGGAAAGGATAACACCTACTGCGATCTTTATCTTGACAGCTCTTACGCAGCCTTTAATTTGCTTCCTAATGACCACAGGATGAGTGTGGAGCATTGTTTTGTTACGAGCGAAATAACAGTTTTCCTCAGTATCAGTCCAGTAATTTTTTAGTGTTCATTCACCAATATATTCCATACAAAGATGTCGGATGTTAACAAAGCACTGCTGGTCTATACAGCGCGATTCTTGATAACGTTTAAAAACCTCCGAAGTGACGTAGATGATGAGGAGAAAAGTAATGTTATATAAGGCACATGGAGCCGCAAATGTCGGGAAATGCTCGAAATATTGATGACAAACATTGTACGTGCTACGTCACTAGGTGAGGTACCTCGTCGCACGTAAACAAAAAAAGAAGGGAGAAAAGGAAAGAAACACAAAATAAGAACAGCTTTTACTTGATTACAGCGAGGACAATAGTTTTGTAACTTCTGCGTTTACAACAGATCACCTTTACAAAAGGTCTTCGAAATTTACGTTTATTCCAGTGCAAGTATAGCATCGCTCAATCATCGTCTCACGCCCAAGTCCAACCAATACACGTTCAGCTAGGTATGTTATCTGGTGACGTCACATCTTCAATATTTCTCGTCTACTTTTGGGGTATTTTCCTACGTTTGCGTCCCCATGTGTCTTATATTAAATTACTTGTCTCAGCGTCATCAACGTCGCTTCGGGGCATTTAAAACGGCAATAAGAATCGCCCTGTATAAGACGAGGGACTCAACACAAAAATAATAAATACGACGAGATGCAGTTGGACGCCCTCGTCAGTTACAGTACAAGTTTATTTTCATTTTATCTCTCGTAACTCGATAACATTTGCTGACGATATTTAATTGCAGCATCGAATAATTCTTGATTATTTTCTTAAGAATTAGGGGATTTACTGTAGAGTCGTACAACACAGTCACTGATTTAAGAAGAGATCTACATCCTGTCGTAGAATTAGTGTTTAGTTTCATCATGAGGAGATCGCAAGTAATGGAACACCTAAACACACATTAAAAGTCAACAGCTGTGTAAGTGTATTTCCATTGTTTCCTCAGAAACCTCCAAGAACGGTGCTAAAGATATTTAATCATACTATCGAATGACAAGTTATATTCTTAAACATTAAAGTAAGTACTATAGAGAGCTGGAAGACCATCGCTGGTTCAGTGTTAGCCGTGGGTCCTGGCATTGTATTGTAAATTTAGTGATCACTTTCGTCAGGATCATATCACAAGTAATAGATCATCTCGACACGCAGAGAAGATCATTTTCATAACTGACGTTCTATGCGACGTACAAAGATCATCCCATTTAGTACGAAGAGTCGCAGCACGCTATCTGAATGTTGTAGGTAATTACATGTTGGGGAACTTTCCCGATCATGAAACAACTATGTAGCAGCCGTATTCGATCACCATATAATTCACAAATGATAATAGTTCCTTTATTTCAATACTACCGATTCAGTTATGATACCGGAGACTGAGTAATGCTGGATGTAAATGTGCGCGCAATTTGTAAAACACAGTGTGGCTCTCCCTTGGCAGTCGGTATCAAGCACCGTCAAGTTTCACTCGTCCTAATATAAATAGTGTGTCCGTACTGGATGTAAGCATACCGTCGCTACGGTCACTGCATTCAATAGTACATACATTTTTTTTTATAACATGGCGTAATACCGCTAGTAAAGGCACAAGGTATTTTATCTTCTTGTGTCTGCTGCCTGTTTCCTTGGCATGTTGCCCTTCCCGACGCCACATTTTAATTCACGTTGAAGAATGTCATCATACAGGGTTTCTGCAAACCTATTAGACTCCGTTCGACGTTTTGGTATTTTAACTATTTGTATGGAGTGTTTTTAAAGCGGAAGTGGTAAATTAGCTCGGAATTCGCAAAAGTTAGTTTTAAAAACCACCAAAAACACACGCAGGCTGGCGAGTTGTTGATGAGCCGTGTAGATGGTATCGAAAGAGAGCGCCATGTGCAAAAATTAATTGATTTTTTAGTAAAATATTAGATATTAACTTACTCTAACAAGCCAATCAACTTACTAGCCTCTCTTTGTACAAAACTGTTGCCGTAAGGTTAGAGACTAGATACTTATTTTGTAAGTAAAACCAACTTTTCTTGCTGCAAGAAAAGGCGGTTTTATTTGCAAAACAAGTATTTCTGTGCATTCTGTGGAGGATGGGCACGCAAACAAACTTGTTAGAGACTAGAGTTGCAAAAGTACCATAGGCCATCGTAGACTGTCATAAGTAACGGTAGTTTTCCTAGTCGCTTTTGTCAGCTAAGGTCATTCCCGTATTACCCGTATGTTAGGTGTGTTGCATACCTGTCGGGCGTTACCTCATAACGATCGTTTTCTTTACGTATGAGATCAGTGTCTTACTAGATTCCCCTAGAAACTGGAAGTGGTGAACCATCTAGAAACTGAGCGAGGATATATAAAGGGCCAGGTAATCTATGGAAAATTTTTGTTCTGTGTAGTTATACTCGTGACTGTTACTTAGAGGTAAACAGTAGTTATAGCAAAATTGAAAATGTCAATTTAAATTCACGTTATATTCGAAAATTGTTGGTTTGTAACGCGAAACAGAGGGATGTTGTAGTAAATATAAAGAAAACAATACAGATTTACCGTACAGCGCTAGAAAACCCAGCCTATTCAACAAAAACACAAAATAAAAATCAACTACAAAACGAAAATATATCAGACATCGCTTCAATACTCCGTTGAACTTACATAAAACATGTTTCTGTTATTCATTAACAACTTCACGTTTATCAATAAAAACAGGAAACTCTACTCTTTGATTGTGGTGAAGAACGTTCTGTTGAGTACAAAATAATATCAATAATTATATAGCTTTTTTTTTGTTGTGCATGTAAACTTGTATCAATAGTAATTGCTTTGGTTACTCGTTCAACTAATTTTTATTGCTTATAAAGTGCAATTTACGTTTTGTAAGAATATAAAATACACAATGGACTCACACTGAATGATGTACGATGTGCAGAACAAACAACCAAGTAAATAAAAGGGCAAAGAGAAGCCGCCGCCTCCCACTTTCTGCCTTACACATCATTTATGTTTCTTCTTTGTCAATCCTACCAGTATTACCAGTTATCCTACCACTTACTACGTTATTTATGTAGTGCATCAAAACCACCTGAGACACATTGTCGGTTCGCTCGATTATTCGTCCGTCACTACGACTTCGAGCCACTAACTCAGGAGCCTATAACGTCGTTAGAGGGAGAACAGCGAGTTAGTGCTTTGGGTGCGACGAAAGCAACGTGAAGACTTTAGGTCTCATCCTGTCGAAATGCATTTCCTGTCGAAATTCATTGACTAGAGGTTGCCAACCAACCATATTCCGTATCCTAGACGTGTTCTACTGGCCACATGTCAGACGAGTGTGCAGAACAGAGAAGCAGTGCAGTGTGCGTTGTTGGAAGAATGTTTGTACATTCCTGACCACACATGACCGGGAATTGTGCTGCTGAAATATGGCAAATGGGATTGCCTGAAGAACGTACAGTGCATCGGGCTCCGAAGCCGCCTCGGTGCAGCGATTGCTGGCGCATTTTATCGAATAATGTCTCGAATCCTCATACTTCCTGCGTGTCCACTATACGGCTCAACAATGCGGACTGCCAAACCGCAGTCACCACGGTACTGTCTGTAAGCGGCAGTCACAGAAAGACAACGTGGAGAGAGATTTGTCCGAAAACGCTATATTTTTCTAGTCAGTACACTTGTCACTATGCGCTTGTGATGTCATGTACGTCACGATGCCAGCACGCATGGAACCGTCGACACAGACAGGTAGACAGACACCTATTCCAGCACTTCAGCGTTGAGCCAACGCTGTGGATGAAACTGTACGGTCCGTTAAGGTCATGACGGTCATTCCGTGCAGCGGTCATATAGCCTGAAGCAGTACCAAATTCTCGCTACGCCCAGTCTTTTTCCATCAGCTGTTCCCTCATATACATCACTGTACTAGCATCACAATCTTTGAGAGCCAAAACGTTTCAGTATGACTAAAGTACTTCTGGGAGACCTATCTTTTTGCTCCGTTCGAACTCACATCTGCTGGTAACATCGACATCGCATAAGGGCACGTACTTTTAATTGAACTTGACAGAATACTCACACAGAAGAAAGGGCGCTGCTGTGTCTATGAGTACACAGTGACTCTGTTACCTCAAGCGCTTATTGCTGCTAAACTGTTCTATACGTAGAGTTTACTTGTATTCCGGCAACTCTTCTGTCTGGTACAGTTTTAATTACTGTTAGTCTATCACAACTCAACTTGTCTGCACTCGCTGACATAATTTTAACCTTATAGCACCGTGCCTCTCACACAAATGTTCTCATGGTAACGGTGAACTACAATATCATACAATTATCAGCACCAATTAGAATCACGTCCCTGGATATAAATGTGTGTGATTTGCACACAGAGAGAGCCAAAAATAATAAATTAACGCTTTCCTTTGACCCGGGGCACACCTAGAAAGAGATCCAACAGGTCGTTCAAACTAAATTCCGCCCGAACGGGCCATGAAGGCCCAACGGTACCGACCGACCGCCGTGTCATCTTCAGCCCACAGGTGTCACTGGATGCGGATATGGAGCGTCATGAAGTCAGCACACCGCTGTTCCGGGCGTGTGTCAGTTTACGAGACCAACGGGTCGTTCTGTAGCGATTCATTTCTTTCAGCTATATGTCTTAAGATAGGTGCATACATCACCAGAGTTTTGAATACCGTTTCACTGCTGAAAGTTTCAGTAAACAGGCTTCCCTTACTGACACCCGCTGTGAAGTGCCACATTTCGTGTCTTGTCACAGTTTTACATTATAAGAGGACGACAAATCATCTTCATTGTGGTTGTGAATAATTCATATCTTATACGAATCTATATATTTCTAACTAATTCGTGTGTATATTTTCAGTTCATTGAAATCTAGTAATAAAGTAATATTAAATTTCGATAATAAATTCACTATCCCATTCAACATTCGAAATTTAAATTCTTATGTTGTTACTCACTCTAGAATGATACAGATGGGTAAAAGCGCAGAAAACAACAAGAAAATCCCTGAAGCTATACCAAACTGATATCTCAAAGAAAAGATACAGTGTATTATTAACACTAGATGATCACCGTATGACGCGTTTAAGACAAGTGCTTCTGGTAGTAAATATTCTTCCCGTTGTCATGGAAGGAAGAGTAAACGAAACCCCAGTATCTAACAACGCGTATTCACTTCATTGACATAACGGATCATGTACACAGACGTTGGTGGGCAAGCCAGTGTCAGTCTATGAGGCTGAAAGTGGCGACAATGTAAAAAAAAAAGATCCACCACAGATCAAGGCTAATCAAGTATGCGTGAACATCCCATCAACACGATATTATCACTCCAGCACGGCCACAACAGGATAGTTCAGGGCGATTAGACTGTCTACAAGCCTCTGCGTCCTAGATTCTGTAACAAACAACGTGCATCATCAAAGATCAAGGACAGCCTCCGACTGTTAGTGATCCATCACTGCAGGCTGACCAAAGATTCTAGCACATTGAAAGTGCACCGACATTGTGCGTAACTATAGCCAGTAAGATCCAATCTACGAGGCGAAACTTTTCTTCGCAGTATTTATCCGCTAGGACACTGTGCAACGTTCTTGAGCAGAGTATTCGGTAACAGATTATTCCGACTGCACATACTATATTGTAATTGAAAGTGAAATAAATAGTGTTACTCACTCGTTTTACTATGTTATGTGATTCTTTACACGCCATGGAAAACTCGGTCAAGAAAACCCTAGAGGCATAACCGAGCGAGGTGGGGCAGTGATTAGCACAATGGACTCCCATTCGGGAGGACGACGGTTCAAACCCACGTCTGGCCATCCTTATTTATATTTTCCGTGATTTCCCTAAATCGCTTCCGGTAAATGCCGGGATGGTACCTTTGAAAGTATACGGCGACTTCCTCCCCCATACTTCCCCTATCCGATGGGACCGATGATCTCGCTGTTTGGTCCCCTCCCCTAAACCAACTAACCAACATAGCGACATACCTCGAATAGCATAAAAATATTTTTTTTAAATTTAAAGTTAACGCAGGAAAACAGGACCTTGTGAAGGCACATGGTAAAGTTAAGTAAGTTCCGCGTTCTGGCCCTAGCTAGGCCAATCCAGCCCGATCGACCGCCGTGTCATCCTCTGCCAATGGCGTCATCGGATGCGGTATGGAGTGGCACGTGGTCAGCGCGCCGCTCTCCACGTCGTTGTCAAGTTTCTTGACCTTGGAACCGCTACTAATCGGTTTAGTAGCTCCTCAGTTGCTCAGTTGGCCTCACGAGGGCGAATGCACTCCGTACCAGTCCTCCAAACATGGCGGTACCGAGAATTGAACTTGTGTCCCCCTGCATGAGTCAGTAGCGCTTTCACCTCCAAATACACCACATTACCCCTCAGTGCAATTTTAATTGCCTGTCATTTCCAAGCCGTGAAATTATCGGTGAAATGTACCAAATCGAGGACGGCAACCCACTTTTTTCCTGCCATGCTGCAGAGGCACCCATGTGAAGATACCAATGTCACATCCTTTAGATTCTTACCCCGTACACCTCCTATATTCTTCTGTTCTATTCCCATCCAAATCCACAATCTTCACATACTTACCAACAGCCCTCCACAATCCTCCACATTAGTTATAGAGCAACGCAAATTATCAGCTTAACATAAGGAATTTGAAAATCTTTGTATTACTCTGGAAATATTTACCTATGTTTGTCACCTGTTTTTGATTGAGAGCTTAAGTGCGACAATCGTATTGCTGCTAGCTTGATACCAGTAGGAGGAATGTAAATAATAATTGCATATCCCGAGTTCGAGTCCCGGTCGGGGCACACATATTCAACATGTCCCCAATGATGTATATCAACGCCTGTTCGCAGCTAGGGCGTCGATTTAATTATCATTTCATTAAATAATAATGAAATAAAAAACGTTACTTTGTAGACCATTTACTCGCCGAGACAGAGGTATGTAACAGCCTCAAAATCACACTCACACAGAATGGTAGCTCAGTACCCAATCTTCAACGAGACATGATTTCAAATTGAGAACAGGCACAACTTTTATCTCCAGAAAAATTTATATTATTGACATACAATTTCTTTCTTTCGCTTACGCCATAGTCCTGCAGCGATCGCAGGGTCAGCGTGGTTACAACGGATTTGGCAGTGTTAGTGTTAGGGATAGCCGGATGCCCTTCCTGCCGCCACCTGGTACCCCCTAGGATGGAATCAGTGTACCCCAACTGTCTACGTCTAGTGTAAATCGTGAAATAGTGCGGACGTGTTTCAAGTGTCTGCGACGCGTGTAACTGAGGCAGAATGCGGGGACCAGCCCGGTATTCACCTAGCAGGATGTGGAAAACCGCCTAAAAACCACATCCAGACTGGCCGGCACACCGGCCCTCGTCGTTAATCCGGCGGGCGGATTCGATCCGGGGCCGGCGCGCTTACCCGAGTCCAGGAAGCACCGCGTTAGCGCGCTCGGCTACCCTGGCGGGTATGTTATCGACATACAATGAGGTGACAAAAGTCATGGGCTACCCCATAATTACTTGTAGGATCTGCTTTTGCCCGGCGAGGTGCAGTAACACGACGTGGCATGGATTCATCAAATCTTTGGAAGTCCCCTGCAGAAACATTGAGCCGTCCGTGCGAACTCTACAGCCGTCCATAATTGCGAAATTTTTGCCGGTGCAGGATCTTGTGCACGATTATGTCCCATAAATATTCGATAGGATTGATGTTGCGCGATATGGGTGGCCAAATCGTTCGCTCTAATTGTCCAGAATGGTCTTCAAACTAGTTGTAAACAATTGTGACCCAGTGACATGGCGCAGTGTCATCCATAAAAATTCCATCGCTGTTTGGAAACTTGAAGTCCATGAATGGCTGAAAATGGTCTCCAAGTGGCTGAACATAACCATTTGCAGTCAATGATCGGTGCAGTTGGACCAGAGGAACGAGTTCCGTCCATGTAAACGCAGCCCACACCATTATGGAACCACCACAAGCTTGCATAGTGTCTTGTAGACAACTTGGTTCCATAGCTTAATGGGGTCTGCGCCACACCGGGAGCCTACCATGAGCTCTTACTAACTGAAACCGGGACTCATCTGACCATGACACGGTTTTCCAGTCGTCTAGGATCCAACCGATATAGTCACTAGTCCAGGAGAAACGCTGCAGGTGATACAGTGCTGTTGGCAAAGGTATTCGCGTCGGTCGTCTGCTGCCATAGCCTATTAACGTGGTTCTCGGAATATTGAATTCCCTAACGATTTCCGAAATAGAATGTCCCATTAGTCTAGCTCCAACTACCATTCCGCGTTCAAAGTCCGCTAATTCTCGTCGTGTGGCCATAATCAAATGGTTCAAGTGGCTCTGAGCACTATGGGACTTAACTTCTGAGGTCATCAGTCCCCTAGAACTTAGAACTACTTAAACCTAACTAACCTAAGGACATCACACACATCCATGCCCGAGGCAGGATTCGAACCTGCGACCGTAGCGGTCGCGCGGTTCCAGACTGTAGCGCCTAGAAACGCTAAGCCACCCCGGCCGGCTGGCCATAATCAGGCCGGAAACCTTTTCACATGAATCACCTGAGTACAAATGACAGCTCCGCCAATGCGTCACCCTTTTATACCTTGCGTACCCGATTCTATCGCCATCTGCATATGTGCAGATCGCTATCCCATGACTTTGGTCAGTTTAGCGTAAAATACCCATGAAAACCGTACTATACTGCATTGCTCAAGGGAAAACACTTCAACCACTGCCGAGTCATCCAGAGACTTGAGGTCAACAATATTGGGAAACACAAATGAAGCTGATACACAATATTATTGTCACAAACGTAGCTATTTTGTACTGAATGGCGAAAATGTCAACAAATTAAAATGGCACTGGATTTGTTATGAGTAACCGTTCTTCTAACATCCAAACAGACATTTATGATACGTATACGCCTCCTTGCAGTAAAGACTGAAAGAATGATTAAGATTTATCGTTCAGTTCATGGTGAGTCGATTAGAGACAGAATACAAATACAGATTGGATAGGGATGGTGAAGGGGATAGGTCATTTCAAATGACCCATTCGTCCATTTACCGTGGGAAAAACACTGAAAATCTAAATTTAACTTGTGAACGAGATCTTAAACCTCAATCCTATCGAATTCACGTCTTTTGCCCTATCCATTACACTGCCTCTTTCGGTTTGGAGCTGACGGGATTGTCAGCAGTAACAGTACTATAGATTAATATAATTTACAAGATCATCCACTGTGTAATGTTGGACGAAGCATCATCATCAGAAACGAAAATAATCTCAAGTTGCGTCATTAAAATGTTATAGATCGCTACCATTAAAACTGAAAACAAATTGTGGTGTATATATCGTTATTAATTCGCTTAATTGTTCGCAGACGATATTGCTTTTGTAGAAAAGTGCCGTCTTGTGAGAATTGCTGTAACGTTCTAACTGATTCCCAAAACGATATTGGCGTTGTGTTCAACGATTGGCGGGTGAGCCCTCAGCTAAGAAAAAACAGAACAGTTGACTGATTCTCCGAGCTGTCCCAGCGTAGAATCAACAATAAATCACAAGAAATCAGTGATATTGAACTATCTTGATGTGGAAGAACTTTCATTGTGTCGTTCATTAGAAGAATTTGGAAGACGTACAGCACTTCAGTGAAAGAATTGGATCATAATCTTGTCGCTGCGTAGGGTCTTTATTGGATACGAATGACGTACTAAACTGAAAAAACCTTCAAAGGAGTGTTGTTGGATGTGGTTTTCTTTGCTAAGTTTATTTAGCCGGCACGAAAGCGTAACAGACATGCTCAATTACCTGCTCCGCAGCAGCTTCATTCGAGCATCCTGTGAAGGGCATTAGGATATTTTTATGATGGGCTTCAGAAAGTGTAACAAAAGAAAAAAAACTGAAAGAATACCTTTTTCTCTGTGAGGATCGTCTTTCTCACAATGCAGCTGTTTACTCGCGCGAAACGCTTACAAGATTCGTCTCCTATATGTCACACGAAATTTTACGACCATCTGTGACTTAAGATTCAAGAAAACATCTGCTTGTTTCTAAAATGAATTTATTCCAAAACGACCTGTATTTTATCTCGAAAGATGCAGAATTGTTTGGATTGTAAACTAAGGAATTTGCAAAACATCCATTAAACTTGAACTAGTACTAAAATAAGAACTGCAGAGTACATTCGTGTATTCGCAGGGAGCGGAAAATCTGTGTGACACAGACATGCGAACACGCAGTCGCTCAGCCTTTAGAGCAGTGAACCGAGCGAACGACTGCCCTCTACCCCTGTTTGCCGAGCGTTAGGATGACGCGCCCAACGAGACTTTCCGATAGGGAGCCCTTCCGTCCACTTGATTTACCCTGGGTGCAGAATTACGATACCTCTGCAGTTCTCCCCCGCAACATCCCTTTTGATCTGATAAAATTTATGTCTCGATCATCCTTCAACTACTGAAGCAGTTAAATGGAAGCACTGTTTAAATACATTTCTTCCGTGCTTGGTGCTTATAATATATTAAATATTATGAACCATCAAAATCAGCAAAACTCCATCCAAAAAATTAAATTAAAATTTTTTCTGGTGCTCGGAAAGTTCATGAAAACCGGAAAAAATCAGAAGACAGGGTAGGCACTTACGTGACTATAGCAGAAAAACGGTAACCCAAAAAAATCAAAACATTACATAGAACAGACTACTACAATCATCTCTCATGGCATTCTGTTTCTTTCAATCGACATAAAACCGTAACCTCAGTACAGTAAGGGCAGATAGATTATTGCCATTTGAGCCTACCTGTTCAAGAAAACTATGTACTTTTTTCGCAACCATTAGGGATCATCAGATCGGAGTGAGGCTCGCGAAAAATATTTATCGTAGAGAATATCCTGAACCATTTGCTTACTATTCCTGTGGTTGAGTACAGCCTCGTTACTCTTTCTGACACTTCAAACACTCATTGGAGATCAGTTCTGGATATCATTAAACCGCGATAGGCGACATGTGTTGATTTCACGAAGTTTTATTTCACTTGACGGCAGTGTTCTCATTTGAATACTTATAAATGTGTTTCGTTCAACATAATTTCTAAATTGCCAGTCACTATGACAGAATGACATCAGACCTCAGATATATTGGGTGAACTGAAGACTACCGACAAAATTTCAGAGCATATTAGGACATATCTTCCGAGAGCTTTGTTACAGGGGACCCGTGGTCTCCGGTAGCTAGTTACATAGTAGTAACATAATAATGCTTTGTTTGGTTTGTTACACCAATTACCATTATTTCCGCGAAAATACGAGCGACGTTCAATAAGTAATACAACACATTATTTCTCGGCCAATTTCGGTTGAAAAAAATGCGGATTTGTTTATGACATAGGTGCTTCAGCACCTATAGTTCCATGAAATTCCGATTGCTGGCGGTGCTTTATATAGCCTTCAAAATGGCGCCTGTAACGGAGGTGCATTCCAAGCAAAGAGCTGCCTTGAGTTTCTTTTGTCGGAAAGTCAGAGCATCGCAGATATTGACAAACGCTTGCAGTGTGTCTTCGGAGACCTGGCAGTGAACAAAAGCACGGTGAGTCGTTGGGCGAGGCGTCTGCCATTATCACAACAAGGTCGTGGAAACCAGTATCTCCCAAGTATCGGCCAGGTGCACACAGCTGTGGCTCCTGCGATGTTGGAACGTGCGGACACTCTCGTTCGAGGTGACCAACGGATCACAATCAAACACCTCGCAGCTCAACCGGACGTCTCTGTTGGTAGTGCTGACACACTCGTCCACCAGTAAGGGTACTGTTCTTCGTCATCCACCCTACAGCCCGGATATCGCACCTTCCGACTTCCATCTGCTTGGCCCAATGAAGCATGCGTGATAAGCAGTACCTGTATGATGGGGAGGTTGTTGATGGAGCAAGACGTTGACTCCGACGTCGACTAGTAGAATGGTACCAGGCGGGCATTCAGGACTTCCCAATAAGGTTGCGCAAGACCATCGCTCTGAACGGAGATAATGTTGAAAAATAGGGTTTTATAGCCAAAAGAGTCCGCCCCAATAGCTGAATGGTCAGCGTGACGGACTGCCGTCCTAAGGGGCCCGGGTTCGACTCCCGGCTTGATCGGGTATTTTCTCCGCTCAAGGACTGGGTGTTGTGTTGTCTTCATCATCATTTCATCCTCATCCGGCGCGCAGGTCGCCAAGGTGGGATCGAATATAATAAGACCTGCACCAAGGCGGCCGGACCAGCCCCGTAAGGGGCCTCCCGGCCAATAACTTCAAACGCTCATTTCATTTCCATAGCCAAAAGAGAAGTGAATTATGCGGTATATTGAAATCTCGAATAAAACCAACCTGCATTACTTATTGAACGTCCCTCGTACCTTCAAAACAGCGAAAGAGCCTGTAATATGTAACCGCCAAATCATACATTACAAAACGGCATAGCACTGTCGTGTCGCTCACTTATTGCATTCAGAGAACCTGTAAGCCATTTAGACATCGGCCAACTCTTTGTCAGTAGCCCTGTCCATTTTACTGTGTATCAATGTTAATGTGTCGGTTCTTGCGGGCTAGTAGTAAAATATGTACCTGGCAACCGAAATGTCACCGGATCGAATCCTAGTCGGACCGTGGAATATTTCAGTTCTTCTCTAACCTATGCATAATCTCTGTATGATATGAAGATTTGTCAGGAAACTGTAGGTTCCCTTTCCCCGGCAGGATTACTAGGTTAGGGAGTCTCAAGTCGTCACAGTGTAGTCTGATTGAAATACATGCACCAGGCTATTGAGCCACATTTAATTATCGTTATACTGTTAACGTGAAACTAACACCATCGTAAAAACAAACTTGAGACAAACCCTAGCAGTACTGAGTCCAAGCTTCAGGATGCAGAGTAAAGTAGACATTACAACTGTCAACAGCCAGAACTGCGAGTGAATACACCAAGTTTGTTTCTAAACAAGATGTAGAGAGTATACAGTCGATATTTACACTGTCATGCAGATATTTTCAGTGTGGTACAAATATAAAGACATCCGGTAGTAAGAAAGCAAACAAAACACAATTACTCTGTAACACGTCACCGGACATCACAAGTCCCCTGACCAAATTACTCAGAAGATATATCTGAATAACCAAACCAGTTTTGTCACTTGACTGTACGGATATAGATAGGAGTAGAGTTATAAAACTACCGTAAACAACTGTAGACTGTCACAAGTAAGCGTAGACTACGGTAGTTTTCCAAGTACACACATCAAAAAAAGTTATGCATCACCCCGGTTCGCAGAACTCCTGAAGATAGACGTTGACTGTGGAAATTGTATAACAGACACAGTCCCTTTGACTTGTCAGAGATGTTACTAAACCGGGCCAAAGATGTAAACAACCATGCATGAACAGCACCTATTAAACTGAGGGGTCCGACAACAGATCAGTTCCAGTCATTCCAGCAGCAAGGAGGTACACGGCTCGTGTTGTCTGTAGTTCAACCATGCCTAGACGGTCAATACCGCGGTTCGAACGCGTCCGCATTGTTACTTTGTGCCAGGAAGAGCTCTCAACAACGGAAGTATCCATGCGTCTCGGAATGAACCAAAGCGATTTTTTTCAGACATGGAGGAGATACAGAGAGACAGGAACCGTCGATCTGTCGATGACATGCCTCACTCAGGCCGCGCAAGGGCTACTACTGCAGTGGATGACCGCTACCTACGGATTACAGCTAGGAGGAACCCTGACAGCAACGCTACCATGTTGAATAATGCTTTTCGTGCAGCCACAGGACGTCGTGCTACGACTCAAACTTTGCGCAATAGACTGCATGATGCGCAACTTCACTCCCGACGTTCATGGCGAGGTCCATCTTTGCAACCACACCATGCAGTGCTGTGCAGATGGGCCCAACAACATTAACATGCCGAATGGACCGCTCAGGATTGGCGTCACGTTCTTTTCACCGATGAGTGTCGCATATGCCTTCAACCAGATAATTGTCAGAGACGTGTTTGGAGGCAATCCGGTCAGGCTGAACGCCTTAGACACACTGTCCAGCGAGGGCATCAAGGTGGAGGTTCCCTGATGTTTTGGGGTGGAGCCGACGTTCGCCCCTGGTGGTCATGGAAGGCGCCGTAACGGCTGTACGATATGTGAATGCCATCCTCCGACAGATTGGGCAACCATATTGGCAGCATATTGGCGAGGCATTCGTCTTCATGAACGACGTGACCCACCTAACACTCTGAGGGATCTACGCCGAATCGCCGTTGAGGAGCGGGACAATCTCTACTAACAATGCCTTGATGAACTTGTGGATAGTGTGTCACGACGAATACAGGCACGCATCAATGCAAGAGGACGTGCTGCTGGGTATTAGAGGTACCGGTGTGTACAGCAATCTGGACCATCAACCAATGGTGGTACAACACGCAATGTGTGGTTTTCATGAGCAATAAAAAGGGCGGAAATGATGTTTATGTTGATCTCTATTCCAATTTTCTGTACACGTTCCGGAACTCTTGGAACCGTGGTGATGTAAAACTTTTTTTGATGTGTGTAGCTTTTGTCAGTTAAGATAGTAACAGCATTATCTGTTCGTTAGGTGTGTTGCGTACTTATCGGGCGTTACCTAGTTTCGAGCGCTTTGTTTGCGTATGTGATCAGTGTCTTATTAGATCCCCCTAGAAGCCAAAAGCCATGAACCGTCTAGAAATTGAGTGAGGATATATTACAGGTTTCGTAACCTACGGAATATTTTTGTTCTACATTGTTATCCTCCTGTAAGTTACTTAAAAATAAACAGTATTTATAGCGAAACTGAAATTGTCAATATTTAATTCAGATTTTATTCGCAAATTGTTGCCATGCAACACGAGGATGTTGTAGTAAAAAATAAAAGAAATATAGATTTAGCAAACAGCGCTGGAAAATGCAAAAATAGTCAAATTTAAAAAAAAAAAACGGAAAAAGACATATCAGACATCGTTTCAATAATTCGTCGAGATCTTATAAAACATGTTTCTGTCATTACAAATAACACAACCACAGCTAAAAACCTTCTACGAAATGTGAAGGACAATCAAGCAATTAAAACTCAGAGATGATAAAACAGTCTATATTAAAACTGAGTTCAAATCCACAATAGCTGTTTATTGTGTTTGTATTCTATGACGATCAGTTTCATATCCTGGAGGAATATATTCAGTCATATAAAACTAAAACTTGATGTACCACGAATTCTGAGGTACAAGTGCCCATCTGCCGCTTCATCTAAGGTTTTACCAATGAGTGACAGTGCTTTTACACTCACTAGTAATTCGTGGTACGTGAAGTATTAGTATTACATGTCCTGTACATATACCTCCAGGGTACGACAGCGGTCGTCATACAGAGAAAATAAAATGAACAGCTATTGTGGATTTGAGATTTTACGTCAGCCGCTGTGGCCGAGCGGTTCTAGGCGCTTAAGTCTGGAACCGCGCGACCGCTACGGTCGCAGGTTCGAATCCTGCCTCGCGCATGGATGTGTGTGATGTCCTTAGGTTACTTATGTTTAAGTAGTTCTAAGTTATAGGGGACTGATGACCTCAGATGTTAAGTCCCACGGTGCTCAGAGCCATTTGAACCATTTGAGATTTTACTCAATTTTAATACAGACTATTATACAATGTCTGATTTATAAAACTCTTGCCTTTGATCAATAACGTTCTATTGATTACAAAATAAAAACAATAATTGTACAGATTTTTCTTTGTTTGAGCATGTAGACTATACCTGCATCAAAAGTAATTGCTTTGGTTGCATAAAAGAGCGAAAGTTACGCGATCAGCTAATTTTTATTGTTTATAAAATGCAATTTATATTTTGCAAGGATATAAAATACACAATGGACTAACACCTAACGATGTGCGGTTCTAATTATGCGCAAAACAGACAAAAAACAAGGAGAAGTCATCGGCTCCCAGTCTCTCTCTGACACATTCATTTATGTTTCTTTCCCTATCAATGCTAGCAGTACTACCGGTAATCCTACCATTTACTACATCATTTATGTATTGTATCAAAGTGACTGCCTAGTAGTTTTGGCACAGCGCAACTTCAGATAGGAGCTATATCGAGGAATGGGGCACGAAAAAGTTCGACCAGCCTTCAGTGTTTCACGTGTTACCAGCTAACTGTCCACTTACGACTGGATAGAGTACGGTCCATATAGGCAACAAGAAGAAGGAGCAATGGATATTCGTGAAATAAATAAATAGCTTAGAGTGACGCACAGATGTGCCGTCAAACGATCTCCACTGAACTGCACGGCCAGCGCGGGACACGAAGCTGTAACCTGCAGCCGAGTGGCTCGCTCGACCACAGAACACGCCCCGCCACGCAATGTGGGTACATAAGAAGAGCTGCCGCTCGCTTTGTTCAGCCTTCCATGCAGACTATATCATCCGACTGGCTGCCCGCCGGAGCCTTCTCAACATGTTTACGTGACCTCGCGCATTCACTTGTGCCGGCACAGCCGGACCGGTTAGAAGGAATGGTCAAAGTGTCTAACACTTCTTCACGAAGGTCAGCTGCTGAACACACTTTATTTCCAGTTTTTTTTTCGCCAAATCCTCAGACAAATGTCAAATATTCCGTTAGTACGAGGGCTATTCGGAAAGTAAGGAAAGATAGGTCGCGAAAAGGAAACCACAGTGAAAATCAAAACTATTTTATTTGCAACAGTTAGCTGCAACTTCCAGCTACTTATCTCCATAGTCGCCGATCCGACTTAGACGTTTGTCGTAGCGTTGTACCAACTTTCCGATAGCCTCGTTACAGAAGGCAGCCGCCAGTGCATTCCTCCAATTCTGGCCTACAGCTCGTTGTCTGTTCCAAAATGTTGCCTTCATAGCCAGCGGTTCATGTGAGCGGAGATGAAACTCAGAGGGAGACAATTACGGGCTGTATTGTGGGTAATCAAACATTGGCAATTGAAAACGTTGCACGAGCATCTTCATTGCCCCTGCAAAATGCGTCTGAGAATTGTCTTGAAGATGAAAACGCACGACATTTATGTAATGTTTGCTGCCTAGCTTCAGGCGAAATTTCTCACCAGGCCCTCGTACTTGGTGGGAGACACTATTGTTCTAGGTATCTTTACGTGTTCCCTGTGTGCTCAGAACTAAAAAAGAACGTCATAACGCTATCGACAGGCATACTAGAAACACTACCCAATACATCTGTGCAAACCTTCATCGGATTTTCACTGTGGTTTCCATTTCGCGACCGGTCGTTCCTTACTTTACGAATAACTCTTCGTACTTCAGAATATGTTGGGGTGGTGGTAGAACCTCTCAAACTAGTACATACCAATAATACTGTTCACAGAACCAAAGACACACGCACTTAAGCTGTGTCGTTGATTATTTCCAAACGCACTTGTTCTATAGAGTAAGTCTAGTTAGAACAAGAGGAATAGAGAACATCACAGATAGGACCGGCATGTATAATTAAATATTAACAGCTAAACTACGCAGATGCGACTTGTTCTAAAGTACTGCACCAGCATTTGGAATTGTTATCAAATAGTAGCAAACAGAGGCAGTAGATGTCGATAGAATTCGGAAATGCGCTGCGATCATTGTAACAGTTAGATGTAGCACATAATATAGTGTAACATAAATGCTCAGGGACCATAAATGGGGAAACGTCGGAAGAAATAGAACTTTGTTTCATGAAACCCTATGGAGTTGATTTAGAGGACAATTATACAGTCTACACAAGAGAGTATAGTGATTTTGAGAATATGGTAACGAAAAGTAGGTCACATACAGAGGCATACCGTTAATTTCCGTCGCTCCATATGCGAATGGGACAGGAATGGCTAATGTTGGTACAAAGTACACGCCGCCATGCACTGTTCAGTGATTTGTAGAAAATACAGGGTGAGTCAGTTGCCCCTACCCATGGGTTTTATGCAACCCGCAATGCCTTCGAAAACGGCGCGCGAGATTTTCGTATTTTTGCCGCTCTGTATGCACGGACTGTTAGTCCTACAGATAAAAATGAACAAGACCGTTTTGTAGGACAACGTGTTTGAAAATCACTTTTGTTTTTCTTGAATAACTCGAAAACAGTGGCCTCCACCGATAACGAATCCCAGTACAAAATTTAACTACTTGCAATTTCCTACAGAACTCTTGCAGGACAAAAAGTTCGTGGGTAGCGAGCGATACAATATGAAAATCTCGCGCGTCGTTTTTGAAGGCGTTGCAGTATATACACTAACAATCCATGCAATTTACATCAACGACTTCCTTGATTAGATTTGAACGATGAGAACCCACAAAGTAATCACCTTGAAAAAACAGAGTCTTCCCAGTGCTGACTACTGAATAGAGCCTTAAACCCAAATCTCGTATTAAAAGTGTCCTAGGTACTTATACACCACATAAAACGATTAGAATCAAGAAACAGCTGCACGCCCGAAATTTTATTGATCGACACTGTTTTAATAATCGGTGGTCCGTTATACCTGGTAGGTCAGCTGCGGTTTCCAAGGGATTCCTCACCCCTGTCCATCCAAATGCAGCGATCGTTCTCCTGTGTCGTCTCATAACTACAATTCAGAGGTAGCTCCAACACGACAAACTTCTTACTTCATTGAGCGTTAATCCCATCTTACTTCCGAGGATTTGGCGAGTTTATTTCATTTAACTTTGCGACCAGGTGCCCTTGCTGTCGCTGCGGCCGCGTTCTCTGTGCCACTTATCTGTGAATCACGCAAATTTTGTTCTGTTTGTGGCCGTATTTTAAATTCATATTGTATTTTCTGAGATGTAAATTGGGGAGCAGCCCACCATTTGCCTAAACCAGCGTGGGAAACCGCCTAAAACCCACACTGTTGACATCATTCTCTAAAATTTTTGAGAAGGTGATGTATCATAGAACAGTATCTCACCATAGCAACAATAGTATCACAGTTTGAGTTTCAGAAAGGTTGCTCTGCTGAGAGTGCCATTTACATGTTCACTCACCAGATTTTACAAGCATTAAAAAATAAAATAGCACCGGTTGGTTTTTCCTGAGATCTTTCTAAGGCATTTGACTGTGTGGATCAGAGCATTCTCCTAGATAAATTAACTTTTTTGGGATTGATGGTATAGCCAACCAATGGGTAATGCAGGAAGTTGTACTTAGTAATTCAAACAATGTAGTCTAGAGACATGATTCTGATCAGGGGGAAATCACATATGGGGTTCCCCAAGGTTCAATCTTAGGTCCACTGCTGTTCCTCATATGTGTAAACGATCATCAGTCTATTATACAACAAGCAGAATAATGACAGTAATATTGTAATCAACCCAAGCATGCATACAGAAACAGAAGAAATGGTATACAAAGTCCTTAAAAGTATCATGGACTGGTTTTCTGCAAATGGTCTCACCCTCAATTTTAAAAAGACACAACCTATTCAGTTCTGCACATCTAGAGGCACTACATCAATGATAAGTGTACCACATGGGAAGAAATAGTAAATGGGGTGGAAACTTCAAAATTCACGTTCTGGAACTCCTAAAACAACTTAGCTCAGCCACATTTGCAAATCTTGGGGAGAGGTAAATCAGTGAGTTGGCATATTTTGCGTATTTTCATTCAGTAATGTTATATGAAATAATGTTTTGTGGTAACTCATCTTTAAGAAAGAAAGTCTTCATTGTGCAGAAACGTGCTGTGAGAATAATATGTGGTGCTCGCCCACAATCATTTTGTAGACATCTTTTTAAAGAATTGGACATGCTGACTACTGATTCACAGCATATTTATTCCCTTATGGAGGGCAGTGTGGAGGGTAAAAATCGTAGAGGGAGACCAAGAGATGAATACACTAAGCAGGAAAAATTACATTCATTACTCCACATTAAGGTTGTCTTTAGCACAAAAAAGGGTGCACAGTGCTGCAACAAAAAATTTTGATCTTTTACTCAGTGATATAAAATGTCTGACAAACAGCAAAGTAAAATTTGATAACAAAGTGAGCAAGTTTCTCTTTGACAACTGCTTCTATTCCGTAAAAGAATTCCTAATATTGTAATGTGTAGAAGGCCGTGGGTAGGAATTACTAAGTCACATCTGTATACCTTTTTTTTCTTTTTGTAAAAAAAAAAGGAAAAGAAGTGTTCAGAATGTAGCCGCATGTACAAATTAATTTGCGATGTGAATGTATAATAACTCGTTCCACATCATTACGAGCTATCGTGCAAAATGATCCATGGAACAGTTATTAACTAATTAACTAACTGCATTCAAGGTGGCCGGCGTCCCAGACACGGTCATTAACCCGTCGTTTGGATTCGATCCGGTCTGGCGTATCTTCCTCTCTGCCATACGCTCTATCAGCGGGTTAGCTACAACAGAACAAATACAGAATAGATTTAGATGAATCTTCCTGGCAACCAAAAATTGTGTACCGGGCCAGGCAATTGCTCTTCCGACTAAGCCTCCCATGCGCGATTCACGAGCCGCCCTCAAACCTTTACTTCCGTCAAAACTTCTCTCCAACATTAAAAACCTCACCAAAGCTCTCTTGCATACCTAGTAGGATTAGTGCTTCCGGGAGAAAGGACACTGCGGAGAAATGACTTAGCCACAGACTAGCAGCGGGTCGTGGGTCCCACCTGAACGGCTTTGTTTATATAACGATTGTTGTCGAAATAAAAGGGTAATGGGTTCGATTCCCAGTCCAGCATACAGTTGTAACTTTCCGGAAAGTTTCAGATCAGTACGCACTCTGCTGCAGAGTGAAAATACATTCAGGAGATTTTAGATGACTTGCATACAACCAACGCGATCCCCTACCATATTAGATACAAAAAAAAAGGCCGAATGCAGGATGGGTCCATTACGTGTGGAGTATAAGCGACGTCAGCGCAGTGACTACGGCGACAGCTTGAACTAGCAACTTTAAACATCAGATGTGCATTCGACCAGTCAGTTGTGAGCTGGCAGTGGACGCGCAACAGTAGTGCATCAACGTTGCTTCGCCAGAAATCACAATGCAGCAACATCGCTAAATTGAGTGTTCAAGACATTCTCCAGAATGTTTTGATTAAGAGAAAATGTGGTAAGTTTGTCCCGTACACCTAGACTCCCGAACGAAAACAACGAGGTGTGGACGTTGCCGTGACTTGATTGAAAAGCAAAACGCTCTGCATTCTTTTCTGTAAAAAATAATCACGGGTGACAAGACTTTGTGTTACAAGTACTAACCTACCATAAAACGACCAAGTGCACAAATTACGTTAAAGCCTATGTAATGAGTGAGTTGAAAAACATCACCGGCTGGTCCCGGTGGGGGTTCGAGTCCTCCCTCGGGCATGGGTGTGTGTGTGTTTGTCCTTAGGATAATTTAGGTTAAGTAGGGTGTAAGCTTAGGGACTGATGACCTTAGCAGTTACGTCCCATAAGATAAAAATAAAAAATAAAACATCCCAAATGAGGGCCTTTCTAAGTTTCACATGGTTGTATGAACGTTCGAGAACAATCGTTATACTAACTGAGCCGTTCAGGCGCGACTCACGACACGCTCCTAGCATGTGGTTAAGTCATTTTTCCGCAGTGCCCTTTCTCGTGGGAGTACTAATCCCGGTAGGCATACCTGGTAAGGACTATGTAGAAAACCTGAAGTATTAAAACCACTATCTTAACTTTTCTCTATGTCTTGTTATCCCAGTCTCGAACATTTTGGATAGCGACGTACACTCATTAGCAATTGAATTACACACAGCTGACGTGATGACGAGAGAGCGCAACTAACACCATGGATGGTTTGCTGAACTTGTTCATAACTTCCTTAAAAAATTTCGAAACGTAGATTATTTTTCGAGCGTTGTGACAGGTGATGAAACCTAGTTCCATCATTGTGAGCCTGATACGAAGCACTCGAGAATGGAATGACAGTGTCTTTGGGCAGCTGAAACGGACTTCTGCAAAGAGATTTCTTAAACTTGCACAACAGTAGGAAAAATGTGTTGCAACGTTATAGAGTCTATATTGAAAAGTGACAGAAAAATGCATAGATTAAAACTATGTGCATGGTTTATCCGAAAAGCAAAAATTGGTACGCATCTTCTGTATGGACCTCGGACTTATTAATTTCTTGTTGCGGTTACATCACAATTGTTACCTTCTGCCACAGACGGAGAATTCAGCATTATTCTAATGTAGTTACAATACAAGACTGTAATATAGATACTACGGATGAAAAGACAGAAACGCTCTTCTTTTCTTAAAAAGATCGTGAAATTGGTTACAGTATTCTCATAGTACATTAAACTCATACTGCTGCTGGTTTATTCTTTTTAAGGAGAGAGCGTGGCCGATACGAGCACGTCTTCGCCTGACATGGTTGGCCCTGTTTCTCCGTGCGCGAAGGGCACTGCTGAAATAGCCAGGCAGTCACCGAGTCCCGCCCTGAGAGACAGGTAAGCCATTCCTTTCTATAGCACTTTCTAATACACACTCTCACCTAGTAATATGCTTACTGATAGCAGAGTGCTATTTAATTGAAGATGCTAATGTATATTTGCTTCCCCTGTGTACAAGTAAGACCCTCCTCACAGATAATATGGTTTATAATATTCGTATAATCAAGAAAAATTATATACGCTTACCCTACAAAACATGCCACCTCCTTATAAGTGCTCATTAGTCACTCTAGAGCATTGTAAATAGTGTCGGCCAAGTGCTTGGCCAAGAGAAAACTACCGTTACCATTAAAATTGCTACACCAAGAAGAAGTGCCGATGATAAACGGGTATTCATTGGACAAATATATTATACTAGAAATTGCATGTGATTACATTTTCACGCAATTTGGCTGCATAGATCTTGAGAAATCAGTACCCAGAACAACCACCTCTGGCCGTAATAACGGCCTTGATACGCCTGGGCATTGAGTCAAACAGAGCTTGGATGGCGTGTACAGGTACAGGTGCCCATGCAGCTTCAACACGATACCATAGTTCATCAAGAGTAGTGACTGGCGTATTGTGACGAGCCAGTTGCTCGGTCACCATTTACCAGACGTTTTCAATTGGTGAGAGATCTGGAGAATGTGCTGGCCAGGGCAGCAGTCGAACATTTTCTGTATCCAGAAATGCCCGTGCAGGACCTGCAACGTGCGATCGTGCATTATCCTGCTGAAATGTAGGGTTTCACAGAGATCGAATGAAGGGTAGAGCCACAGGTCGTAACACGTCTGAAATGTAACGTCCACTGTTCAAAGTGCCGTCAATGCGAACAAGACGTGACCGAGACGTGTAACCAATGGCACTCCATACCATCACGCCGGGTGATACGCCAGTACGGCGAAGACGAATACACGCTTCCAATGTGCGTTCACCGCGATGTCGCCAAACACGGATGTGACCATCATGATGCTGTAAACAGAACCTGGATTCATCCGAAAAAATGACGTTTTGCCATTCGTGCACCCAGGTTCGTCGTTGAGTACACCATCGCAGGCGCTCCTGTCTGTGATGCAGCGTCAAGGGTAACCGCAACCATGGTCTCCTAGCTGATAGTCCATGCTGCTGCAAACGTCGTCGAACTGTTCGTGCAGATGGTTGTTGACTTGCAAACGTCCCCATCTGTTGACTCAGGGATCGAGACGTGGCTGCCCGATCCGTTACAGCCATGCGGATAAGATGCCTGTCATCTCGACTTCTAGTGATACGAGGCCGTTGGGATCCAGCACGGCGTTCTGTATTACCCTCCTGAAACCACCGATTCCATATTGTGCTAACAGTCATTGGATCTCGACCAACGCGAGCAGCAATATCAAGATACGATAAATCGCAATCGAGATGGGCTACAATCCGACCTTTATCAAAGTCGGAAACGTGATGGTACGCATTTCTCCTCCTTACACGAGGCATCACAACAACGTTTCACCAGGCAACACCGATCAACTGCTGTTTGTGTATGAGAAATCGGTTGGAAACTTTCCTCATGTCAGCACGTTGTAGGTGTCGCTACTGGCGCCAACCTTATGTGAATGCTCTGAAAAGCTAATCATCTGCACATCACAGCATCTTCTTCCCGTCGGTTAAATTTCGCGTCTGTAGCACGTTATCTTCGTGGTGTAGCAATTTTAATGGCCAGTAGTGTACTTACACTGACGGGACAAAGGTCACGGGATACCTCTTGATACCGTATCGCACACCCTTTCGCCTGGTGTAGAGCAGCAACTCGACGTGGATGGACTCAACAAGTCGTTCGAAGCCCCCTACAGAAATACTGAGCCATGCTGCCTGTATAACTGTCCATAACTGCGGAAGTGTTACCGGTGTAGGACGTTGGGCACAAGCTGACGTCACGATTATGCCCTATAAATGTTCGATGAGGTTCATATCGGGCGATCTGGCTGGCCAATTGATTCGCTCAAATTGTCCAGAATGTTCTTCAAACCAGCCACGAACAATTCTGGCCTGGTGACAGAGCGAATTGTGATCCGTTAAAATACCATCGTTATTTGGGAACGTAAATTCCACGAATGGCTGTAAATGGTCTCCAAGCAGCTGAAAATAACCATTTTCAGTCAATTATCGGTTCAGTTGGACAAGAGGACTCAGTCCATTCCAGCTAAACACAGCCCACAGCACTGTGGAGCCACCCTTAGCTTGCGCTGTGCCTTGTTGACAACTTGGGCTCATGGCTTCGTGGGGTCTGCGCCACACTCGAACCCTACCATCAGCTCTTACCAACTGATACAGGGATTCATCTGACCGGCTACGGTTTTACAGTCGTCTAGGGTCCAACTGATATTATCACGAGTCCAGGAGTGGCGCTGCAAACGGTGTCGTGCTGTTAGCAAAGGCACTCGCGTCGGTCTTCTGCTGCCATATCCCATTAACGACAAATTTCGCCGCACTAACGGATACGTTCGTCGTACGTTCGATGTTGATTTCTGAGGTTATTTTCGCAATGATGGTTGCCTGGTGGAACTGGCAAGTCTACGCAAACGCCGCTGCTGTCGGTCGTTAAGTGAAGGCCATCGGCTATTGCGTTGCCCGTGGTAAGCGGTAATGCCCGGAATCTGGTTTTCTCGGCACACTCTTGACACTGTGGGTTTTGGAATATTGAATTCCCTAACGATCTCTGATATGCAATGCCCCATGCATCTAACTCCAACTATCATTTCTAAGATATTCCATTTAAACCTAACATGCCGACATGCCGAATTACCGAGGGGGAGGGGGTGTTTTAACCCTTAACATTGAAATGGGAAAAAACGAAGTAAAACATATTGCATCATTTGGATCCCACTAAATACCTGTTAACTTTAATCTAGACCTGGAAATGTTCCCTTGTTAGTTCTACAGCTTCCCCTGTCTCTGTCCATCTCTCCCTCCCCCTTTCTTTGTCTGTCTCCTCCTCCTTCCCCCTATCTGTCCATCTTCTCCTCCTCCCTCTCTCTCCATCTCGTCCTGCCCCCTCTCTCTCACCCCCCCTTTCAGTCCATCACCTTCTCTCTCTTTTCTCTATCCATCATCTCCCCGCCTCTCTCTCTCCATCTCCTCCTTCTCGTTTTCTATATCCATTTCCTCCCAACCCTCTGTCCATCTCCTCTACCCCCTCTCTCTGACATTGAGCGTTGTTTACTGTTTATTCTTATCATAGACCAATAAGCCATAAATACAACTTTCCTGTTCGCTAATAACATTTCATATGGTATATTTTCGAAATTTCAGAGAAATCGGTCAAGAACTTTCGGAAATTAATAATTTTGAACAAACCAACATTTACATTTTTATAATGTTTCTCGTTTTATTATATATGTATGACATATACACCAAATGGCGTTCCAATAGGTATATGAAAACACGTGAGTATTAAATTTCAAAGCAATCTATGAAGAACTTTCGGAGGTTTGAGATTTTGAAGAAACGAACATGTACATTCGTACTTACAAAGAAACTGTAGATGTTCTTAATCGGATAGTTTTTGACCTATCGATTGCACTGAAATTTGGTATACTCGCGTGTTTTTATTTACCTATTTTCTTATATATATATATATATATATATATATATATATATATATATATATATATATATATATATATTCGCATTACAAACTTCTAGGACTTGTAGAGGGGAGTGAGTACATAATATTTTGAATACCAGCCCAGGTTCGGAAACGAACACGCTTCAATTCAGATGTTTACCTCATTCACTTCTGCTTGAGGTATTGAATTAGGAGTGATGCAGTACAATTATTACTTAACAATTCGCGAGAAAACATAACGAAACATCCATTTATCGCTGAAGCATATTTGTTTGTATTAAAACTTAAACATTACGGGTTTTACATTATTCAAAAACAAAAAGAACCCAGCATATTGTACGTACATAACAGCACTGATACATTACAACAGGGGCTCGATGTGGCGACCACCAACGTTGTTTCGTTATGTTTCCTTTCAAATTGTTAACTAGTAATTGTACTGCGTCACGTCTAATTCAATTCTTCAAGTAGAACTGGATGAGTTAAACATCTTAATTGAAAACGTCGCTACTCTCTCCTCTCTACAAGTTTTAGAAGTTTGTAACTGGAACTTCCGAACATCCTACATATAACATGTGTTAAAGAAATAGGTACCTAAAAGCACGTCTGTAGTAGAATGGAACGTTTGTCAAAATTTCAAAGCAATCGGTCAAGAACTTTCTGACAAGGGCCACTCCCCATCGCACTCCCCTCAGATTTAGTGGTAAAGTGGCCCAGTCGACAGCCCTTCAAAAACTGGACACAGATCAAGCGTGAAAACAAGAAGAAGGTGTACTGAACTGTGAAAAAAGAAGCTAAATAGGAACAGTGAACGGTCGAACCTCATGATATGCAACGTCGAGAGAACTGCAAGAATCACGGCGTCGTGGTTGTGTGGTCACGGTGTTGGACTGCAAAGCGGGGGAGCCGTGTTCAAATCTTCCTCGTGCCCCCCCCCCTGTTATTCACAAAATTTTGAACTTTGTGTTCGGTCATTGACGCGTCTTTTCTCTTTCTGTGGTCCTGGCAATTGTCATGCTATATATTGGCTATAGAATATAAGTCATGTGATAAGAATATATTACCATCGCAAATAAATGTGATGAATAGTGAGAGCAGGAGAGATGCCGCGTAGACCTCTTACAGAGAGGAAAACAACAAATAAACGGGTGTAAACTCTGTTACAAAAAGGAATTAAAAAGTCAAAAGTTCCGAAGGGAAAGCAAGACTCATGACATGTGGTACTTGCGGCTGATCGCGGCGGAGGTTCGAGTTCTCCCTCGGGCATGGGTGTGCGTGTTTGTCCTTAGGATAATTCCGGTTAAGTAGTGTGTAAGCTTAGGGACTGATGACCTTAGTAGTTAAGTCCCATAAGATTTCACACACATTTGAACATTTTTTTTGTGGTATCTGTGTAGAACAAATAGGAGGTACGTACGTCTGGAACTCGCTTACTTACACCACGCTGTTGCAAACGGACGTTACACCACGAGACAGACACAAACCTGAATACAGCTAACAGACGCGTCGATGACCGGACGGACAATTCCTAATTTTGTGGGAAAAAAAGTGTGGTACAAGGGAAATTTGAACACGGATCTTCCCCTTCCTAGTCCAATACCGTGACCATATAAACCACAACGCCACGGCTATTCGAATGCGCTCGATGTTGCACATATTGAGCTTGGACCACTCACTGTTTAGATTTTGCTTCTTGTTTCACAGTTCAGTACACCTTCTTCCTGAATGAGATTTTTACTCTGCAGCGGAGTATGCGCTGATATGAAACTTCCTGGCAGATTAAAACTGTGTGCCGGGCCGAGACTCGAACTCGGGACTTTTGCCTTTCTCGGGCAAGTGCTCTACCAACTGAGCTACCCAAGCACGACTCACGAGTTCGAGTCTCGATCCGGCACGCTGTTTTAATCTGCCAGGAAGTTTCATATCAGCGCACACTCCGCTGCAGAGTGAAAATCTCATTCTGGAAACATCCCCCAGGCTGTGGCTCAGCCATGTCTCCGCAATATCCTTCCTTTCAGGAGTGCTAGTTCTGCAAGGTTCGCAGGAGAGCTTCTGTAAAGCCTGGAAGGTAGGAGACGAGATACTGGCAGAAGTAAAGCTGTGGGGACGGGGTGTGAGTCGTGATTGGGTAGCTCAGTTGGTAGAGCACTTGCCCGCGAAAGGCAAAGGTCCCGAGTTCGAGTCTCGGTCCGGCACACAGTTTTAATCTGCCAGGAAGTTTCACACTTTCTGCCTGTTTTCGTGCTTGATCTATGTTCAACTTTTGAGGGGCTATCCACTGGACCATCTTACCACTAAATCTGACGGGGGGAGGGGGTTGTGATTGAGAATTCCCCTTGTGAGATAAACAATTTTGAACACACGAACGTTAAGACTTTTATTTATGTAGATTGACGGACAGAGTTTCATTTCCTCCTCATATATTGCCCATATCTAGTTCTGGTTCTCTGGAAGAAGCTGTAATACAGAGAAGAGTGTATTTTCAGCCGGCCAGAGTGGACGAGCGGATCTAGGCGCTTCAGTCTGGAACCGCACGACCGTTACGGTCACAGGTTCGAATCCTGCCTCGGGCATGGATGTGTGTGACGTCCTTAGGTTAGTTAGGTATGAGTAGTTCTAAGTTCTAGGGGACTGATGACCTCAGAAGTTAAGTCCCATAGTGCTCAGAGCCATTTGAACATTTTTTTTTGTATTTTCAGGACCTCTCCCGACTCCGCTTTGCCAGAGGCGTCGAGGTCAGTGGCGGAGCCGTTGAAGGAAGAGGATCCCGAGGAAGCACGAATAGCGAGCCAGGGCGAAGGTGGCGACAATAGCGTGTTCGACGGCGGCGGCAGGACGGCGACACCGGCTGGGGGCGGCGGCGGCGGCGGCGGTGGGGGCGGTGGTGTGGGAGGCGGCGGCAGCGGGGGCGGCTCGGGCAGCGGCGGCAGCGGAGGCGGCGAAGAGCAACCGGCGCGGCCCGCCGTCATCCAGCACTCGCCCGCCTTCTGGATGGCGGCCGCCGGCGTGGGCGTGTGCCGCATCAACGGCGTGCGGCCCGAGCTGATCGGCGGCGGGCTCGTGCGCTTCCCGCCGCACCACCCGCACCCGCAGCCACAGCCGTCTCCGCAGTACCACCAGCTGACGCCGCAGCAGCCGACGATCGGCCCGACTGAAATGAAGCCGCCGTCGCGAGTGATGGCCGGATCGTCGGCGACGCCCAACGTGCTACGGCCGCCCCCGACTGTCATAATGGGCGAAGCCGGAGGCGTGCGGACGATGATCTGGTCGCAGCCCGCCGCGACGGTCGTCGAGTCTCTGCAGCACCAGCCGCAGCAGCAGCAGCAGCAACAGCAGCAGCACCCGCAGCAGCCGCCGCACCAGCAGCTCGTGGCGGCCGCGTCCACGTCGGGCTGGTCCACGTCCAGCTCGTCGACGTCGAGCGGCAACAGCGAGGAGTCGTCGGCGGCGCAGATGCTGCTCAACCTGGGCCAGGAGCAGCAGCCGCTGGCGCAGGCGCCGCCGCAGCAGCCGGCGCAGCACTTCCCGCCGCAGGTGCGGCCGTTCGCGACGCCGCTCAACATGGAGCGGCTGTGGGCGGGCGACCTGACGCAGCTGCCGTCGGCGCTGCAGCAGGCGCACGCGCTCAACCTGACGGCGGCCGCCGGCTCCGGCGCGAGCTGGCCCGCCGCGCCACCCCGGGCCTCCGACGAGGAGTCGAAGTTCGTGCTGGGCATGCACCACCACCAGCACCAGCACCAGCAGCCGCAGGCGCAGGCGCACCCGCCGCTGCCGCCCGCGCAGCACCACGACGACCAGGAGGACGAGGAGCAGCCCATGATCTGCATGATCTGCGAGGACAAGGCCACCGGCCTGCATTACGGAATCATCACCTGCGAAGGGTAACATTCTCATTATATATATTTCCTATTCTTCGCCGTAGGCCGGTATTTTTGTTGTTGTTGTGGTCTTCAGTCCTGAGACTGGTTTGATGCAGCTCTCCATGCTACTCTATCCTGTGCAAGCTTCTTCATCTCCCAGTACCTACTGGAGCCTACATCCTTCTGAATCTGCTTAGTGTATTCATCTCTTGGTCTCCCTCTACGACTTTTACCCTCCACGCTGCCCTCCAATACTAAATTGGTGATCCCTTGATGCCTCAGAACAAGTCCTGCCAACCGGTCCCTTCTTCTAGTCAAGTTGTGCCACAAACTCCTCTTCTCCCCAATTATATTCAATACCTCCTCATTAGTAATGTGATCTACCCATCTAATCTTCAGCATTCTTCTGTAGCACCACATTTCGAAAGCTTCTATTCTCTTCTTGTCTAAACTATTTATCGTCCACGTTTCACTTCCATACATGGCTACTCTCCATACAAATACACTCCTGGAAATTGAAATAAGAACACCGTGAATTCATTGTCCCAGGAAGGGGAAACTTTATTGACACATTCCTGGGGTCAGATACATCACATGATCACACTGACAGAACCACAGGCGCATAGACACAGGCAACAGAGCATGCACAATGTCGGCACTAGTACAGTGTATATCCACCTTTCGCAGCAATGCAGGCTGCTATTCTCCCATGGAGACGATCGTAGAGATGCTGGATGTAGTCCTGTGGAACGGCTTGCCATGCCATTTCCACCTGGCGCCTCAGTTGGACCAGCGTTCGTGCTGGACGTGCAGACCGCGTGAGACGACGCTTCATCCAGTCCCAAACATGCTCAATGGGGGACAGATCCGGAGATCTTGCTGGCCAGGGTAATTGACTTACACCTTCTAGAGCACGTTGGGTGGCACGGGATACATGCGGACGTGCATTGTCCTGTTGGAACAGCAAGTTCCCTTGCCAGTCTAGGAATGGTAGAACGATGGGTTCGATGACGGTTTGGATGTACCGTGCACTATTCAGTGTCCCCTCGACGATCACCAGTGGTGTACGGCCAGTGTAGGAGATCGCTCCCCACACCATGATGCCGGGTGTTGGCCCTGTGTGCCTCGGTCGTATGCAGTCCTGATTGTGGCGCTCACCTGCACGGCGCCAAACACGCATACGACCATCATTGGCACCAAGGCAGAAGCGACTCTCATCGCTGAAGACGACACGTCTCCATTCGTCCCTCCATTCACGCCTGTCGCGACACCACTGGAGGCGGGCTGCACGATGTTGGCGCGTGAGCGGAAGACGGCCTAACGGTGTGCGGGACCGTAGCCCAGCTTCATGGAGACGGTTGCGAATGGTCCTCGCCGATACCCCAGGAGCAACAGTGTCCCTAATTTGCTGGGAAGTGGCGGTGCGGTCCCCTACGGCACTGCGTAGGATCCTACGGTCTTGGCGTGCATCCGTGCGTCGCTGCGGTCCGGTCCCAGGTCGACGGGCACGTGCACCTTCCGTCGACCACTGGCGACAACATCGGTGTACTGTGGAGACCTCACGCCCCACGTGTTGAGCAATTCGGCGGTACGTCCACCCGGCCTCCCGCATGCCCACTATACGCCCTCGCTCAAAGTCCGTCAACTGCACATACGGTTCACGTCCACGCTGTCGCGGCATGCTACCAGTGTTAAAGACTGCGATGGAGCTCCGTATGCCACGGCAAACTGGCTGACACTGACGGCGGCGGTGCACAAATGCTGCGCAGCTAGCGCCATTCGACGGCCAACACCGCGGTTCCTGGTGTGTCCGCTGTGCCGTGCGTGTGATCATTGCTTGTACAGCCCTCTCGCAGTGTCCGGAGCAAGTATGGTGGGTCTGACACACCGGTGTCAATGTGTTCTTTTTTCCATTTCCAGGAGTGTATTTTCAGAAATGACTTCCTGACGCTTAAATCTATACTCGATGTTAACAAATTCTTCTCCAGAAACGCTTTCCTTGCCATTGCCAGTCTACATTTTATATCCTCTCTACTTCGACCATCATCATTTTTTTTTCTCTCCAAATAGCAAAACACATTTACTACTTTTAAGCTTCGCGCAGCATCATCTGATTTAATTTGACTGCAGTCCATTATCCTCGTTTTGCTTTTGTTGATGTTCATCTTACATCCTCCTTTCAAGACACTGTCCATTCCGCTCAACTGCTCTTCCAAGTCCTTTGCTGTCTCTGACAGAATTACAATGTCATCGGCGAACCTCAAAGTTTTTATTTCTTCTCCATGGATTTTAATGCCTACTCCGAATTTTTCTTTTGTTTCCTTTACTGCTTGCTCAATATACAAATTGAATAACATTGGGGAGAGGCTACAACCCTGTCTCACTCCATTCCCAACCACTGCTTCCCTTTCATGCCCCTCGACTCTTATAACTGCCATCTGCTTTCTGTACAAATTGTAAATAGCTTTTCGCTCCCTGTATTTTACCCCTGCCACCTTTAGAATTTGAAAGAGAATATTCCAGTCAACATTGTCAATAGCTTTCTCTAAGTCTACAAATGCTAGAAACGTAGGTTTGCCTTTCCTTAATCTTTCTTCTAAGATAAGTCGCAGGGTCAGTATTGCCTCACGTGTTCCAAGATTTCTACGGAATCCAAACTGATCTTCCTCGAGGTCGGCTTCTACCAGTTTTTCCATTCGTCTGTAAAGAATTCGCGTTAGTATTTTGCAGCTGTGACTTATTAAAGTGATAGTTCGGTAATTTTCACATCTGTCAACACCTGCTTTCTTTGGGATTGGAATTATTATATTCTTCTTGAAGTCTGAGGGTATTTCGCCTATCTGATACATCTTGCTCACCAGATGGTAGAGTTTTGTGATGACGGGCTCTCCCAAGGCCGTCAGTAGTTCTAATGGAATGTTGTCTACTCCCGGGGCCTTGTTTCGACTCAGGTCTTTCAGTGCTCTGTCAAACTCTTCACCCAGTATCATTTCTCGCATTTCATCTTGATCTACATCCTCTTCCATTTCCATAATATTGTCCTCAAGAACATCGCCCCTGTATAGACCCTCTATATACTCCTTCCACCTTTCTGCTTTCCCTTCTTTGCTTAGAACTGGGTTTCCATCCGAGCTCTTGATAGTCATGCAAAGTGGTTCTCTTTTCTCCAAAGGTCTCTTTAATTTTCCTGTAGGCAGTATCTATCTTACCCCCAGTGAGTTAAGCCTCTACATCCTTACGTTTGTCCTCTAGCCATCCCTGCTTAGCCATTTTGCACTTCCTGTCGATCTTTGTCAAAAATCTTTGTCAAAGATATTTGATGGTGTAATAGGGAAATTTGTCAAATGTCGTCCAATATTTGATCAAATCTAGGACCTCTCTGTAGATTTGATCAAAGAAGTCGCTAGTCTTCTGTTCACTGCAATGTGACATGTTACCACGTGCAGCGTTCTGTCGTCTGTAGTGTTTTTATAAACATTGGCGGTAAATACAATTGGTGTCTGCCGACAACTACAAAATTAATAGAGATTTATGAAGCTGCTGAGGCGCTTTACAACGTGAGGCACCCTGAATACAAAAATAGATTAAGAAGATTGTTGACCTGACCTGACCTAACCTAACTAACATAACATAACCCTCTCCTGTAGCAAGGAATCGGAGTGTTACAGTGAGCCTGTCTTCTGCGGATGTAGCAGTTCTTAAGTGAATATTGTGCTTTGTGATATGAGGATACACTTCACTGAGCACATACAGAAATGTATGCTCATCCATTCTTAAGTAATTGATGTACGTCTTGACGTCCTCCACTATAAGCTCACGCAACAAGTTTTGTTGAATGCTTTTATCGTGTCGTGGTAAAACCCACGGCTTCACCCTGGTACGTTTCCTTTTTTCCCCTGCTTCTCTTCCGCATGCGCACACACTGCAATTGTGGTACATGCAACTGCTGTGGTTAATAACAAGTTCTTGTTGTCAGCCATGTTGAACTTTGACGAAAAATATGACAGTGTAATACCCCTTCTAGCGCTACGTCAAAGATCTTTGTCAAATATATTTGACGGAATATTTGATCACATCTTTGATCAAATCTTTGACAAAGAAATTTGATAGTGTAATACCGGCCTAATATTGTTTCCCGCTTCTCGACCCCAGCCTCGGTACGGTACACTTCTTAAATGGACACGGAACTTATACCACTCACTTAAGTCGCATTAGTCTGGGACAGATATGTGCACGTGCGACGAAAAAGGCTCCCCACAACACACCGTCTTCTCTGTGGGCAATACGCAAACAGTAGACATACGATGCACTTACACTACAAATAAACACATATACACAGCAATAAGAGGAATCGGTCCCTGCAGTTTGTCGGTTTTATTAATGTTGACCCTGTATATGGCTTCTCGGACAACAGTACACTTTCGGTGTAGATATAATGAGAAGGTCTATCTGTTCCAAAATGCTAGTGTCACGTCTGCCATTGTTGTAAGTGAGACAAATGTATTTCTAGTAGCTATAAAATAGGGGAAACAAAGTTTTGAGCAACATTTTTTGCTACACACTAAGAAAAAAATATGATATTCACTGAAGTTGGAAAGGAGTGTGACTGCTAAAGCGTTTGATTAATGTTATAGTCAGATGTGCAATCGAACTAGTAGGTGGATATTAGTGATAAATTTTGTGATTGCATCATTCCAAGGTAATCAAATCGATCAGTATTTTGAAGTTTCTTCAGCTTGTGACAAACAAGCGTAATCTTGGAACAAACAGCCGACAGCGCGCATTCGCTTTCATTCCCTTTATGTAATAAGATACGAATGTCAACGGGACATTTGGTTACCAAATAAGCGTTAAAATTGCAAAGAAGTGAGTGCTGTCCACACATAGCAATGACATGCATTAGACGCATGAACTACAGTGCGCTTAAGGCACAACTTGATTAATTTTCAGGTGGTTTTGTACAAGTTGCACGTGTACATGCGTGTGTAACCTGAATCCTCACTGTATCTCTACAACACCTTTGAAGCTGTTGTACTTGGCCCAACGATAAAATATGTGAAATATGAACCCAACAAAATCCTGCCAAGTACAGCAAATTATGTTTTATGGAATGGGGAGTGTTATTCTAAAGAATAAGTGACACTGGATGTTGTACAGCAAGCTGAAGAAACAGACGTTTTCATAATTGCAGGCTTACAATTTGACAGTGTGCGTACAACTCTCGAAATGGCAACAACACCAATGTACAGAGGGCGATGCCGTGACGACAAAACAATCTGTCAAGGATGGCGAAGAAGTATTAAAGAAATAAAATATGGAACCTCAGTCGAGAAACCCCTCAGTTAACTGTCGTCAGCCATAGTGTTTACTGTCACCTCAAACAACCAATTGGTAAGTAGGCAACACTTCTGCGTATTACTTCAGAAAGTACGTTCCACGTGTAAGTACATTACGCAAAAAGACCGGCGCATTGTCAGAAGAGGGCAAATGTTCCGAATTTCCTGCACACATAGATCTGCTGCGGTACGGATGAACAGATACATTACACGGTCGGAGTGAAATTCCACACAACTGTAAATGTACTCCAAAGCTGAACACAGAGCGGTACTATTCTCGATGGCAAAATGTCTAAATTACACAAAGTGTCGCCGTGAAATTCTGACGGTATATCGACCAAATGCAATGTGACGTTCAGCCGTAGTGCAGAGGTGCCAGCAATTTTACAAAGATCGCCTAGACGTGGTTGATGCTGATCGGGAAGTCCAGATTTGGCACCATGTCATTTCCATCTTTATGGCAAGTTGAAAGAATACATGGGGAAAGAGCTGTTCTAACGACTAGGACGTCCCCATAGATGTTCTCGAATGAATCCGTAACCAAGGAGCGGATTTCTACTGTCGGGGAACTGAACGATTGGTACAATGTTCCGACCGCTGTTTACAGAGACTTGGTGGCTACGGTAAAAAATAGTGTTTATGTATCTGTGTCACTATGAGGTCCAGTGCAGCTTTCAATAAAAGTTACTTGGTCTGCCATGATAATGTATAACTTACTTTTTGAAGTCCCCCTGCAACAAATAAGGGTTGATTGCAAGTATACTCTCCAGAGACGGACAAGAGGAATCGTGTTAATACACACATCCAAAAAAAAAAAAAAGGTTTCCTTCATCTCGGTTTCGAGAGTTCCTTAACCTAATAGAGATCAACATAAATATCATTTCCGCCCTTTTCATTGCTCATGAAAACCACACATTGCATGTTACACCACCATACAGCGAGACCTTCAGAGGTAGTGATCCAGATTACTGTATACACCGGTACCTCTAATACCCAGTAACAAGCCCTCCTGCAGTGATCCATGCCTGTATTCGTCGTGGCATACTATCCTGTATTCGTCGTGGCATACTATCCACAAGTTCATCAAGGCACTGTTGGTCCAGATTGTCCCACTCCTCACTGGCGATTCGGCGTAGATTCCTCAGAGTGGTTAGTGGGTCACGTCGTCCATAAACAGCCCTTTTCAATCCATCCCAGGCATGTTCGATAGGGTTCATGTCTGGCCACTCTAGTTGAGCGATTACGTTATCCTGAAGGAAGTCATTCACAAGATGTGCACGATGGAGGCGCGAATTGTCGTTCATGAAGACGAATGCCTCGCCAATGTGGTTGGACTATTGGTCGGAGGATGGCATTCACGTATAATACAGCCATTACAGCGCCTTCCATGAAAACCAGCGGCGTACGTCGGCCACACATATTGCCACCCCAAACCATCAGGGAACCTCCACCTTGCTGCACCTGCTGGACAGTGTGTCTAAAGCGTTCAGCCTGATCGGTTGCCTCCAGAAAAGTCTCCGACGATTGTCTGGTTGAAGGTATATGCGACATTCATCGGTGAAGAGAACGTGATGCCAATCCTGAGCGGTCCATTCGGCATGTTAATGTTGTTGGGCCCATCTGTGCCGCGCTCCATGGTATCGTGGTTGCAAAGATGGACCTCGCCATATTTTGTATATTGCAGTATATTACTTCTTCGCTGTCACCTCCGTGATCGAAGCCACTGGAGTACACTAATGACGAGGAGGAGGAGGTCGATTCGAAGGACATCAGGTGCCCATCACGGCCGTGAAAGAAATCTTCATCGGCAGTATTTATTTAGCGGGTGATGAGGTACCAAAAATTCTAAACCTTTCTGCAGTATCTCACTGAGGACATGCGACATCGTCAACGGTGCGCTGTTATTCGAATGAGGCATTAAACTTCGCGACTCCATTCTTACTGTTTGAGGGTAGTAGACTACGTACTGGCACCGTCTTCCACTCCATCTCTGCTTTGGATTCCATGTTCATCAATAACAACGCAAACACAACACTAAACAGCGCAAAGTCGCACACAGTCGTCCACATGGTACAAATACATAATTTATAATTTGTTAACATGCAGGCAGCGAGAAAAATCCAGCTCCATAAGGGCATTGTCTACGAAGCATTTATCAGTACGACATCTGAATGACAAAGCCAGCCAGAATCGTGCTACGGTAGGTTACTGAACACATCTCAAATATCATTAACCACTTGCTCAGCATTCACAAACCACCTCCTCATAATACAGAATGCCGTATTCTGTGCGTTGACATCTGGAGCATGTACTACCACCCGCGCTCAACTACGTTTACAAACCACTGAACTAACAGTTATTTCTTCTCAGCGGTGGGTCGATATGCTATACAATGGGCAGTTAAAATCTTAAAATCGAGACTATTCTCGTGTTTATTCTGTTGTATAAGTATAATGAACATTACAAGTCCCCTGACACCGAATCTTCGAGGCGAATAACTTGACAATATTAACTGCTCCCGGCAGGCCATCGCCCTCTATGTCACATATATTTCAGACCAGCAAATTGTTAATATGACTTCTTTTCCTGAAAGAGCTTTAAATACTCAAAATAGTCGGAAACATAGGCGTAAGACACAGAAAGAAAAACACAGTAACATTGAGTTTAGAAAACAACAAAATACCTTGTAAAATCAATGAAGATACGAAACATGGAGGGAGATACGTGAGCACAATAGTGCAGCACATTAAAGTAAATTAGCCATTTCTCGGCATAAACTTGCAGATGCTTGTAAATACCATAGTATCAGTAACATGACGGTAGGAAATGGACTGATAATGTGCATCTCTGAAGGACAGGCGCAAAGTAGTTTCCGAAGATGTGCAAAACACAAATAACTTTAACGATGATATTTACTGTAACTTCCACTATTTTCTATATACACGGTCTAGTCACATTAATGAGACGATATGTCAAATGCATGAACTGCAGTGCGAACGTGCAGGAAAGAGTGTCAGTGTGGTTCTGGAAGGTACCGGCAGGGATGTGAAGCCATTCCGACTCCAGCACTTAGTTTCTCGGCTGAGGTTCCGTGGCGCGAATAGCCCAATCGAGGTGGCTCCACAGATTCTCGATTGGGTTTAAATCCGGCGAGTTTGGCGGTCAGGGGAGTACAGTACCCTCAAACTAGTGCTCTTCAAACCACGCACGTACACTGTGAGCTATGTGATATGTTGCATTGTTCTGCTGGTAGATGCCATAGTGCTGAGGAAAAAAACCAACTGCATGTAGGGCTGGACATGTTTCCCAAGGATAGGTGCATACTTGTGTTGATCCACTGTGCCTTTCAGAATGACGAAATCACTCAGTGGATGCCACGAAAACATTCTCCACACCGTAATGCTCGCTCCTCCGGCTTGTACCCTTCCGACAGTTGTTGCAGAGATTGTGCTTCCAGACGTTTCACGCCTTACACGCCAACAACCATCTGTCCAATGGAGCATCAAACTTGATAAATTTGGAAAGGCCACCTGTCATCCCTCAGTGGACCTCCAGTTACGGTATTGTCGTGCAAATTCCAGCCTTCGTCGCCGATCAACAACAGTCAGCTCGGGTGATTGAAGCAGGCACCTACTGCGGAGGCACATATGCAACAACGTTCTCTGAACGGTCGCCGAGAAGACACTGTTGGTAGCCCCTTGGTTCATATGGGCGGTTCGTTGCTCAAAAATTGCATGCCTATCCCCCCCGTACCCATCTCTGCAGTCGTCGTTCACTTCAGTGATCTATCGCTCGTGTGCCCCAGTTGCCTTGGCACGACTTTTGGGTAGCGCCATTTTGCGCTGCACGGTATACTTTTATCACGGTGGCACGCGAACAGTCTACAAACTTAGGTGTTTCGGAAATGCTTCCACCCTAGGTCCGGAAGCCTGTGGTCATGCCCTTTCGGACTTCAGATAAATTGCTCTGTTTCCGCCGACACGCTTTATACACCCTCCGGCACTAGTGCTGCGACTGCCGTCTGTGGGCGGTTATTGCACGTTGACGCCGAACATAGGCGGTGGTCATAATGTGACTGGACTGTGTGACTGCCTCTATTCATCATAGTATGGGACAAGCTGATGTATACAATGGTTGCAAAATTTCACACGCTGTATTGATAACCAGCTGGCATTACTTTATTGCACTCAACAATCGCTTGGGTAGCGCAAGTGGTGTCCTCCGTCAACTGTGATGTTCATCTCCTTTACTCTTCATCGTGAACAATCTCGCATCCAGAATGGAACGTTCGTAACCACCTTCGAACCATTAATCTACTCGTTAGTTCCTCCCTATAATCGTTCTCATTTTACGGTTAATGTTTGGCGCTGTCATTTATCGTAATACGTACTCAAAGGACAAATCAACAACTCACGGTCCGAATTGCACATGTGACGGCCCTTGATCTCAATTAATTTTTTAAACACCTGTCGATCTTCATATTTGGCTCGCAACTAACAGCAATTTATGTACATTCCTTCTCTCAATAAGCCCTTTACGTGGCATGTGCGCAAAATCAAAACTGCTACGCAGTGTTGTTCGGAAATACCAGCGGCATCCACTTTCCGTATGACACAAGGTGAACGTGGAGACCCGTGTGTTATACGCCCTGGAGCGCTGCAAAAGTTTCCTGAAATTGTAATTAAGTCAACGAGAAGAACGTTTGCGACACATCCACTTTGTTTAATCTGTGTGTCATCTTTGGGAGACTGAGTACATAGAAGAATCTGTATGATTTGCCACCTTTTTTTGTGTTCTTGAAAGTGTTTCCAACAGTTGTTCAGTGGTATTAAATGAGCAACTACGAAACACACTGTTTCTCCAAAGAACAGCTGTATGCAAAATTTAGAATTCCAGCTTTCGATGAAAACTGAAAAATCAAAATAATGAAGCTTCAAACGCTGCATATACGTTGTCATGTCTTCCGAATTTTGCTACGGTGCTTAGTGGAAAACGACTGATGTTACTGCTTATGGAATTTGATGTGTCTGCATTATTTTTCATTTGGGCTGTAAAGGTTCCTGGAAACGCTGGTGAACAGCAGTCGTCTGACACATTTGCGCGCTCATTTTTTCCTGGCATACATCTCTTGGGTATTACAGACGCAATTACTAGGGTCTATAATCGTAGGGATTGTGAGAAGTGCTCTTTGCGTACAAGACTGGGATTTATTCTCGTGATGTGCTGATTCACTGGTAAAACAGGGAAAAAACTGTTTCAGCCCTCATCATGTAGAAAACAACCCGAAGAAAGTACTCGAGACATTTCCCATGCCATGTGCTCCTACGGCACACACGTCGGAGCCCATTATCTCAGCTGAGTGTGCACCGTGAAGCGGGAGATTTGAAAATGATCTGATCCTCAAAATATTAGGCCATCTGGAGAATAAACAGTAGGTGCTGTGCAACAAAGAAGGCTTCCATATTTTGTGCCCTTGAGGGATACATAATAATTTAACGCCGATCATTGTAACCCAGCATTTCGAGTACCACAGAATGTCATCACATGGGTTTATTACAATCTCCATAATGATGAAACATGTACGTTATTCCTTCTCTTTAATGAGCTTTTGGGGTCATTTCCTTCCCTGTACTCAAGTGACACCAATACTAAAGGAATGAAATTTGGAGTAATACGCTGAATTACAGACCCGTATAGCTAACATCAATTTGCAGTAGCATTCTGGAACATTTACTGTGCCCAGACATTATGAATTTCCCCGAAGGAAACAATTTATTAACAAACAGCCAACACGGATTCAGAAGATGTCGTTCTTGCGAAGCACAACTAGCTCTTTATTCTCACGGAGGAACGAGTGCTATTGACAGGGGATGTCAAATTGATTCCATATTTTTAGACTTCCAGGAGGCTTTTGACATCGTCCCCCCCCCCCCCTCCCCCCACCCCAAGCGACTTCTAATCAAATTACCTGCCTATTGAGTACCGTCTTAGTTGTACGACTGGTCAGAAAGGTCCTATCAGAAAAGTCACAGTTCGTAATAACTGACGGAAAGTCATCGAGTAAAACAGAAATATTATCTGGCGTTCCCCAAGGAAGTGTTACAGGCTCTCTGCTGTGTTTCACCTGCATAAACGATTTAGGAGACAAGCTGAGCAGTCAAATTAGATGCGCCTGCCCTTTACAGTGTTGTAAGGTCATACGATGATCAAAACCAAATGCAAAATAATTTAGACTAGGGATCTGTATGCTGCAAAAAGTGGCAATTGACTCTAAAAAATAAAAAGTGTAAAGTCATCCACATCAGCCCTAAAAAATATCGGTTACACGATAAATCACTCAAATCTAAAGGCTGTCAATTTAACTAAATACTTAGGGAATACAGTTACAATAAGTTGAATTGGAATGAACGCATAGATAATGTTGTGGGGAAAGCAAACACTGTGATTTATTGACAGAACACAGAAAATGCAACGGGTCTACTTAAGAGCCTGCTTACACTACGGTTGTCGGACCTCTTCTGGAATACTGCTGTGCGGTGTGGAATCCGTCCTATTGACGCAGGACATCGCTAAAAGCCCAAAGCAGGGCCTTTCGTTTTGTATTATCGCAAAATACGGGAGAATGTGCCGCGTATATGATACACGAATTGGGGTGGCAATCATTAAAATAAAGGTGTTTTTCGTTGCCTAGGGTCTTCTCGTGAAATTTCAGTGGCCTACTTTCTCCTCAGAGTGTGAAAATATTTCGCTGGCGCCCACGCAGTGAGAAATGCTCATCATAAAAATAAGAGAAATCAGAGCTCGAACAGAAAGATTTGTGTTCGTTTTTCCCGCGCGCTGTTCGAGAGTGGAACGGTGGAAAAGTAGCTTGCTGGTGATTCGAAGAACCCTCTGCCAGGCACTTAATTGTGAACTGCAGAGTAATCATGTATATGTAAGATGTGTACGATTTGAGTCGTGTTCCCAGTCTTTCCTAAATGTCACTTGTCTTGCGTGCTGGAAGGAAGAGCGAAAAGGCGCCATAATAGAGCATTCGCTAGCTTACGATAGAGTACCGACACAGATTACGGCACCAGCATATATTCCATCTAGGTATTTTAACATGACTACCACGGCGGAGCCTAACGCCTGACGCCATCACTATGCGTGCACCAAACAACGTGTTACAGGCATGCAACTGGGCACTTTACTGCCACTATGTGGACTGTCACTGTTATCAAATGGTTTGGTGGTGGTTTGTCTCATACGACTTAACATATATCACGGAATTTGTATACTACCTCCTCCTGTGTTATACGCGCAAAATAAGTTGACAATCGGCTCGGTAGCTAATGGGACTGACTGTACACGGGAAATGCCTTTACAGAGGCTCCCATCAGCTGCAGCAGCTAGTGTCAACTTAGTTTGCGCCTGTAGTACCTATGATTTCTGGGTTCTAAAACTGCAGTTTATGAAAAAGTAGGACTTGAATTTATGGGCAGTCGTTGAAAGTGCTGTACAGTGCATTATAGTGGCTAAACATCCATTCCTCACTCTCGCAGCATGACTTCAATACTAGGATTCAAAATCCCATCAGTGTCAAAGTCATCAGTTATAGAAACTCTCTTAGAACTTGACACTGTTTTATCATCTGCAAAAACTTTTTTCACCTCTTTTTGATTACCACACTACACCTTGCAGAGGTCATTTTACACTATAGCAGAGTTCTTGAACCACAGTTTACAGTATATATTCCCAGATCCTTATTTGTGATCGTGTCTATTTATTAATGTAAATATATTCATTTTTCCGTAATAGATTTTCTGTAATATTCATTTCTGTGGTAATATTTATTTATCTGCAAAACTTATTTTTCTGTAAGAGAACCTAAGTTGTAGATACTTTAATATTAAGCTGATTGGTACTATTTACACATTATTAGATATTACTACAGTCTGTAACTATGGAAAAAAAAAATCTTGTAAAAATAACAAGTTCCATATCTTGTGATATTTTCACAAGATAAATCACCAGAACATGAAATAAGTAAACAATCAGGTGTGTGTGTGTGTGTGTGTGTGTGTGTGTGTGTGTGTGTGTGTGTGTGTGTGTGTCCAGTACTTTTACCTCAGAGGATAGAAACTATTTCTACAATTAAACATACTATTTCAGGAATTATATTTCTTATATGGTATTTTGCACTCCATTCCAAAATTAATTCCTCTTTCACCATACAACTAAAACATTTAGATTTTGTTTCAAACACTTGCTGTTCATAAGACTGTGATAATTTCTGTACTGTCTTTTATTGCCAACTCACCTATTATTTAAATTCGTACATTCACTCAGAAAACTTTACTTATTTCTTCTTTTTTTATATATATAGGTGCAAAGGCTTCTTCAAGCGCACAGTTCAAAATCGTCGAGTGTATACATGTGTTGCTGATGGAAACTGTGAGATCACGAAGGCACAAAGAAACCGCTGTCAGTACTGTCGCTTCAAGAAATGCATTGAGCAGGGTATGGTGTTGCAAGGTTGGTCTCCCAAAAAGTTTTATTTCAGCAACTGCATCCAATACCTCATTCCTACAAGATAAAACCATAATTCTTCAATGAATTAATTTCATTCTACAAAAATGTAAGAAAAGAAATCCATTTTGAGAAAAACAGAACCAATAGTTATTACATGCATAGGGGTGATCTTTTCAGTTAAATATAAGACAATCAACTACACTGGTATTATTAAAAATTGTGCATACATCCAAAACCATCAATTTTGTTAAAATTAACTGCAATTGTGTCAGGATATCTGGTAAGCTACGATCATACATGTAAGCTCTTGGTGAAAACTCTGTCATCACAAGGGAATGGCTGAGTCTGTTTCTTCAGCATTCAGTGTGACTGGTGCTTACATTTTGAAAGCAACTAACTTCATCTCCAACACCTTTGTGGGAACTGAAATCTGGATTACGGTACTTACTTCTAAGTCTTACCAATTTTTAACACATACCAACACTTCCATTTCCATGTTCATATCAAATTTGGTTTTTGGCACTCACCTTGTAATTCTGTCAAAATATCTTTTTTATGAAAGAATTAAATGTAGTTAACTCCAAGCTGACTGATGCTCTTTTGTTCTCCGTTAGCTGTTCGAGAGGACCGGATGCCAGGAGGTCGCAATTCTGGAGCGGTGTATAACTTGTATAAGGTATAGGTAGAAAGAGCCTCATTTAAACTGATATCCAGCTATAGAATTAAACTATGTAGCTCAAAAGCCACTAAAACATTACTTTAAAATATGTACTTTAGAAACATTATTGTAGCCACAATGAATTACTCTGTATGACATGCTATTTTCAGTCATAGATATATAAACAACTGTTAATTGCATCACCACTGCCATCTTCATTGTATGTATAAAATGCTAATTTTCCACTGCAGAGGATTACTGTAGCAGATTCAAATGGGTTATGTTTAAATGTGCTGCCTTATGTAAATGTGACAAAGGTTTTCTTGTAAATAAGTAGATAGAAATACATCAATTTTATGATCCTAATAAATTTTTTTCATATTTCTTGCTTGGAATGGCCTTGACTATATACTCTTCATTTACCTAAAATACTGGGAGTGCATGTCATGTACACATTTACAGCATCTCATCTTCTGTACGAAATAAACTTGATTGATTAGTTTTAGACACTGTATATAAATAACAGACACATTCTATCTACATGGGTTTGGGTAAACTATTAAGTTATATGTAACACTACTGCCCACTCCTTGGTTCATAACAGCTGATTATTATACTGTACATCTATATTTTGTATTCTATTCTTAAACTGCATTTTCTGAAGACCCTTCAGCTGTAACTGGCAATGTGTTTCTATCACTTGTTGATCCAATTCAGTCATGTAAATCTGAACCGGATTTCAGCAAAACATCACATTTGCTTACCTTAAACTTTGTTCCAATCCTTTTCACAGTATCTTATGATTGTCATTAGACTGATTTTTACATGTTCCTACAGCGGATATCTAAATGGAGCAATTCTGGCACATGTGCCATTCTCTGTAGACATACATAGTATGTACCTACTAATTTGGAGCAACAATAGTAAAAGTTGTACAGGCAATCTAAGTAATATAAATCAGCTACATGGCTAAGACTATTTCTTTTCAGAACATAGTAGTGTGCCATATATATGCTCTTAATGGAAGGGAAGGTTCGAAAAGCTGCATAGTTGATAGTATTAACTGCACCTTGTCTCTGACATTTATGTTACTTCACCATTCATATTCACTGATGAAGGTACACAGCAATTAGGGCACTGTACTCGCATTTGGAGAAATGGAGTTAAAAATCAATGTATGGTCAATAAGATTCAGGTTTCCTGTGGTTTACCTGTATCTTCAATTAAAGAAAATGTCTGGATGATCTCTTTAAAGAGGACACAGAACAATTCCAACCCCATTCCTGTTCAGTTGTAGCTTGTATTCTATCCCACTGCCAACTCCAGACCCTGCGACATTAAAACCAAAGCACGTACACTGAAAGTTGTTTCTCCTTTCTTGTTGCAGCAGCACATATCCAATACAAAAATCAGACACCTTGTTTTCAATTTTAATTACATTGTCAGAAGAATATAAACAGTAAGATTGTTATACTCGAATATTATTGTTCATTAACAATTCCAACAGGAAACTTCAAAACTCAACAATCCACTAGCAAAACAAAAAGTAGAATAGCTATGCAATATTTTTATATTTGGGCTAGGAAGGCACACAGAAAAGGCCGCGGATCATAATTCAGTGGGCATACAATAAAATGCGTCCTCCCATGGGTTAAATTGATAGCCTCCAAATAGGTTGACAAGTTCATAGCTTTTAATAAACTACCAATTCGTAATTTTCTTCCAACTCTAAACCACTTGACTTCCTGGAAATGCCGAAATTGCTTTTTCTCATTCTTTTCTCTCCATGTACAGCATCTGTAACACCATATTATTAAATGTAACATTGTTCCTGCCAAGGCTGGCAGTGATTCAGTGATTACTGGAAAGGCTTTTTTTTTAGTTTTTTTTATTGCAAGTTGCAATATACGATAACTAGTTTCAATCGGTGATGTCCGACTTCTGCAGACTGCTATAACATAATATGATAATACAATTTTACGTTGTCGCATTTGATTACTGAAATCTGAAAATGGTCATCACTGACTGAAACCACTATTTTTATGAACTATCCCCTAAAAATACAAAAGGAAACAGCTATTACTAACATCTCAATTAAGTATGCATGGATTGTCTGCAATTTGGTGCTCGTTATTGGAACAATACAGATCCGCAGACTAAGGTGAAAAAGACTGCACTTAATGGTCAAAACGAGTAATTTCACAATTTTTCAATCTGTATTCTGACCATGTGGTGAAAACCATTCTACTAGGCCAATTTTTGCAGTCCAAGTGAACAAACTCGAGTAACTTCTGAATCAGTTTCACGAGGGAAATTCTTAATGTCAATAGGTTCCAAGGAGTAAAACTTCCTGTAATTCTGATTACAGACTAAAAAGAAGTAGTCTCAATTATTAAGTTTCCAACGTTTACCTTTCAGAGTTCATAAGAAGCTACACAGATGGGAGTTATCATTGCAACAAATCGTTTGCTCCCATAACTGTCCCCACACCCTCCACCCAACAGTTGCCCCTTCTCACGTCCTGTCACCCACTCCCAAATTCACATACCTGCATCACCGTCAGCATGCGCTGCTCCCCACCGGCTCTGACAACCGTGCATCATGTGCCTAGCCCATGCTCCTGCTGGCCCTCCCTCCCTCCCAAGTGCCATCCACCCCCACAGCTCTTCCTGCCTACAGTCACTCTCCTCCTCTCCCCACCCCAACCTGACGACCTCCACCACAGTATTTGTACTCTAGCTCAAAAAAAGGATTACTCCGAAAGCTAGCAGTTTTTCCTTTTTGTGTGTGCCTGTCGATGATGCAACACTCCTGCTTCTTCTTCTTCGTTTTTGCTCTTCGAGGTTAACAGAACAGGTTCACACATTCTCTGGCAGCTAAAAAGCTATGGATTATTGGTCTGAATGTCATATTTTGTTCCAGAGTAAGTGGAGAGGTTATAAAAATAGAACTTGGGGATATGGTGGATAGAAGAAACAAGTCCAGGTGGTCAATAGAGGGAGGTAAATAGAAGGGAACGGGGGATGAGAAACAGAGTTAATTCCCCCAAGAAAAGAAAGAACAGCAAAGTATTACAAGGGTAAGATACATTTAAAACTAACTTACACAGATAGTATGTAATTTAGAGAAGAGGCCTTTAATGCTAACTTGTGTAGACAAAACTGTCTGAATCACATACTCTTTCAGATCTCTCCTGGAATCACATTATGAAGTGAGCTGCCATTCAAGTAATTGTATAAAATGTTGATTACCCTATCATTTCTGTGTGATATATCTACGTTGCAGGCATAATATGACCTGACAATTGATGTTTAGTGCCACAAACATAAATCACTGTCTGTCATTTCTAAACCTCTGGCTATGCTACATATCAGTATGTCACCACATGTAAGGTGCAGTATCCACTCTTTTTTTTTTTTTTTTTTTTTTTTTTTACCAACTCACAATCAAACTGCAGCCTTCCCCAATAAAATAGACATCGGGCTACAGTACAAATCAGTCTGTCATAACAAACTAACTACATAACAGATGCAAAAGAAATGATATCAGTGTTCTGTTCATGCACATGACATCACATGCAATATCATCATTATGTTATGGGAAAGATGTCATCATATACCAGTAGGTTCAGACCATTCCTTCTCACTATGCCTGTAATGTTACACATCTGTGCTCATCATTAGAAGGTTTACTATCTTATCTGAGAGTAGCAACGATACGAGAACAGGAGCAATATTTGAGCTATAGGGACACAACATGCACACAACATTAGCAATTAGAATTAGAAAATTGGAGTTATCAGCTGTAAACCGAAAACAAGCAACATTTGAAAATTTTCATTCTGTTATCTTTCTCTCTCACTCTTTTTTATGTCCACTACTATCGGAAAATTGACAATAACAGGAGGTCTCCAACCAACCACTGTTGGAAATGGAAGTAAACATAAATACAAACTACCATCGAAAGAGTAAACATTCCCTGTACTTCAGCTTAGTACTGGAGCAAGACTGCATGAAATGGTTAAAAGCTCATTAGGGACAGACAAGAAAAAGCAGTAATTAAATCCAATAATTCTGTTTGAATCATTGCTTGCTTAAAGCAATAGTTTTAAATAATTATATCGTAATGAAACTACCATCTAGCAATGTTTCAGTATCAAGTCAAGTTTTGTGAACACTAGTATTTATAGTTTCCACTTTTGCTATCTTGGCACAAAATAAAAGAGCCACATTTTATTTATTAACTTTTGTAGTATCTGTTTCTATATGCAATGGAACTGTCTGAATCTTCAAAAAATTGCTATAACCATCATGGTAGTGTAAAAAAACTGGTAGAATAATATTTTTAATTACAAGCATATTCTATTTATTTCAACAATAACAGTCGAATTACCTAATACTCTCACTAAACACATTTGTACAACTTTTTTTCTGTTTAATCACATTGAATTACCTTCTTAGACGGTGTGTGCCTTACAGTTTATTTAGTGATTCCTGGTGTGTGGATAAAACCACATTCTCCAAATAAATCTGAAATTGTACGTCTCAAGGAAAATTTAATTATTTTATTATAACATATGTATAAATCTGAACAAGATTTAGCTGATACTAACCTTTTATACTGATTAGCTTTATACTTTAAAACAACCAATGCTACTATGACACAATCTGCACAGGACTAAAATATTTTAATACTTTTACTGCATAGATATTTAAACAGTGAAAACAAGTGGACAGTGCTTTGGGATGTGTTCACCTTGAGACATTATAAAAACATACAAATGATAAATTCATTCAGCCATACATGTTTTCAGAGGGTTTACCTCCACAATATTGTGGTTTACAGTAAAAATCCTTTACAAAGCATACAATATTTGAGACCTTTCAGCTGTATGTATTTGATTATGAACACCCCCCCCCCCCCCAAAAAAAATCATTCTAAAAGTAAATCTTTATTTCTCTTAAATCAGCCCGGAAAAACTTTCGCAATGATCCTGCCCCATAAATTAATACACTGCAATAATAACCTAGAAAATTTTTCCTGTAAGTTATCTGACATTTTATCATAAAAGTTGAAATTCTTTACATACTGTATCCTTGTTTTAGGTATCATGGGCTTAACAGATACCTACCTTTACTTTAAAAATTATCATCAGTAAACTTTGATACATTGCTACAGGGAATATTGTTCTGGACAAGACAAAAAAATTACGTTATTTATGACAAAAGATAACCGAGTATTTTTGAGTGGTTGATAAATGAAACATTTTAGTGAATTATCACAAGCAATGCCCCATTGATTAGTTAGTTTCATGTTCCCTGGATCACGTGAACGATTAATCATAATGACGTGAAATGAGTCATTTTACATACACACCATAAATTAATTTGTAAATATGACTCCATGCTGAAGATTTTTTTTCAATGTACAGATGACAGTTAGTAATTCCTACCCACCACCTTTTATACATTACAATAATAGACATTCATCTATGGAATTGCAGTTGCCAAGGACAAACTTTATTGGTTTTTCTTCAAATTTTACTTTGATGTCTAACAGACATTTTATATCACTGGGTAAGTTACTGAAATTTTAGTTGCAGAACTGCGCACCCCATTTTGTATTAAAGACAACCTTAAAGTGGTGTAATTAACGTCATTTATTCTTCTGATATTGTAATTATGTACATAATTGTTACTTTTGAAATGCAGTGGGTTATTTACAACAAACTTCAAGAGGGAATAACTGTACTGTTAAGCAGTTGTTAGAATACCCCACCCCTTAAAGATAAGTTACCATGGAACATTATTCTATATAACATTACTGAATGAAAATATGCAAAATATGTCTACTTACTGATTTGTTTGCCCCCAAGATTTGCAATGTTTCTAAGTGCAGGTGTGCCTGAACTAGGAGGTTATTACAATAATTGTGCAATCGTCATGTGTGTTAGCTTTTTAGTTTGTTTAATGTCCCAATTCATTTGCAGCATTATTTAAAGAAGTTACATCTTTAAAATGATTGCTAAATAGAGAGAGATGGCAATCTTGTCTTACAGGAAATTCAGGAAAAGTGATGTCAGATTACAATGTTCAGTGCTTAAAACTTAAAAAGTTGTCACATCAAAACCTATGTGGGGGAAAAACCTTCCTTCATGTTCATTACAGTCTGAAATTCAATCCGTAGTAGAATGTACAGTAGTTTGCATTTCCTGTAACACAATGGGCATTAGTGTTTCGAACAGGTATTTTACTATCATAAGGAAATTCAAGAATTTTGATGCTGAAAAAATAAAGTGCTCTTCATGAAAAATGTTAACAATCTGATTCTACTCTAAAATGTTTCCCAGGCATTTTTCAAAACAATGAACACCCTTTCTGCAAAGACATTAAAATAATCCAAAAATGCGCTAAAAATGCATGACTGCACAGACCCAGAATTAGGCAAGAAAATCACCACTCTACATCCAAAGCCTTACTAAACCCTACTAACATACGTGACTCTGATAAGGCTGTCTTAATGTATAACCCACAAAGTCAACCTGAAACCAGATATCACCTTCACACTATGAGGTAGCACAACTTAATCAGCCAAAGTCTTACGTTACATAAATCAGTCTTTTTACCTACCATCTATAAATCATTTCAAATCTGTGAATAGATCACAATCAGTATATAAAATGAGATGTAGCAAAGTATCTAACTTCTCACCAGCTTGTGCCCCAATATCTGATGCCTAAATTTCCTGCAGTAGCTACTGTTACCTGTCACTGTTGCTTCAGCATGTGCTCTGTCACTCCATCCTCTCTTGCTGAAATATATCTGCAGATATTTCTCACTCAAGTATTACACTTACAAAATTCTTTCTTTATCAGTCTATTTCAAGTATGTGTTTCAGAAACTTAAAAGACTATACGTCCAACTTTTTGGTACCAGTCATACAACATATTGCTTCACTAACATTATTTCAGAATTATTTCCTTCGTAAGATTTTGCTGACAAAGTGCACATTAACTGTGTGGTAAGGGATTGTGTGAATGAAATCAATGAGGATAACAAGAGCCAAAACTTTTATTGGTGCTCAAGGGAAAAAAAAAAAGATTTTCTGAAGGGAGATGTGAAGGGCTCAAATTTGATTCCATTCACTCAACTTTACTCTGGTTCACAGAGCCAAATGAACATTCATTTGGGCTATGATGTACACGACATTTAGACTATATTTCAAATACTTTGGGCTCTCACTCAAATACCTTTGCAATATTTTCACTCTTGGTATGGAATTAGCTAATTTCTCAAATATCTTGTAAGTGAGTAGTAAGTTATCACAAAATTTAAGAGCAGTTCACCTGAAGAGCAAACTTCATGTACTGGCATTCGATTCCTGAACTTACAGGTCACTTTGACTTCTAGCTCACTCTTCTGCTTACATCAAATAATCATTTGAAGTGGGCATTGTAGACTATTTCACTTACAATATGTCTATGTATGAAATCAGAGAGCACAACAGAAGGTCTGAACTACAATGTTATGGACACATACCACCCAAGAGAAACTGTCCACCACTATCAGTTTAGAATAAGCTGACAAACAAATGTTTGTATAGTGAGGTTACAGCACAAATTACTAACACGACACCAAACCAAACACAAACCACTGCTTCTATGAGAACACACATACTCCACCATCCACTGTACAGTGTGTGGCAGAAGGTAAATTGGAGTAATATAGGTAGCAACAGATGTGGAAAATTGTTGACAGCTTTCGGAATTTTCGCCATTACAGTGAATAAAATAACCTTTGGTGGAAAAACAATATACAATCCAACAACAAAGCTATCTGTAGGTTTTTCTGTACTTTTACAAAATTATTCCGCTTCTTGAGACACTCTGAGGGCCAATAAACGTCTTCCGCATCTTCATTTCTGGCTCTCTCTTCTATAACAGCCAGAAGAGTTAGCCAGCAATGTGAGTAAGGTAGGTTTCAACTACTTGGATAAACATTTTTGAATTGTTTCATGTGTGGACAGTTTGGAGAGGTTTACAGCAAGGAAATTATCTGATATTCCATGAGATTAAGTAGTGAAGCTATAATTCAAAGAACCACGTCTTACTACATACACCACACTTTCGTATATGCTGCACAGCTCGAACTCTGCTATACATGTGAAAGTATCGTCAGTGCAGCCTGAGGAAGTGATGCGAATTATTAATTTCCGTTTAGCCTGGAAAGTACAAGGTATCTGCATCCGCAGTTGTCAAAAACAATAACTTCCATTAACGTTTTAACAAGCATAATAGGGCACACACAGTACTAGTCCGTAACTGCGTTACACGAATTGTGTTGCGAGGTAAACCATAACACCAGTTAACTACAAAAAGGATGAACTCCGTGTTTATTTGCAAGAATTCCAACCTCCTTGGGTTTTGAATACAAACAGCTACGTGAAAACGTCATCTGTTTACATGGTGAGTAAATACTCATTGAGAAGTGTGAATTACAAAATAACCACTAATATTGCAACCTAAATCACGTTTATATCCATTTTACTACCAATGGATTTCAGAACACTTTCACTACACGATAGAGTATCCAACAAAATACCGGTACTCTTCCAAGAATCTATTGATGAGCGACAACAAAAATTTAAACGCGCACACTGTCCGTCAATAGGAACATTACATTTTCGTTTAAACCTTTTACGTGACATAACGGAACCAATACACCGTCGCTGTACCTATTACTCATTCAGCAAAGTGACTTATTTTAGTTCATCTAATTACTCCTGATTTTCACATAGATAAGAAAAATAGTCAAAATTGTATGGAAGTACATGGAATTTTTTGAATTCCACACAAACAATAACATTCTCAAACACGACAAAAATCTCTTTGAGTAACATATCTGCGCTGTTCACAGTTGTCAAGTGATGTGCAACATCACCGAGGAATAGACTCTATTGTAGTCTGTTTTCGTAGAAGAGGTAGTGTTCTTCATGTATTGCATACATTTACAAAAACAGAAGTTCGTTTGTAACCCACCAAGCTCTCTGTTGGCTATCTTTTCGCACAGTTGTAAAGCTCACTAGTTTACTGATATGTGAAGCCGAACGTCTAGGAAAAAAAAAATTGTTTATAAAGGTAATAAAAGTTTAAGGAGTAATTGCATGAAGTAAATAAACCATATCAACATTGGCAGTTGTGACTTGTTGCATTCACTATGTGGTTGTACGCTGTTAGGTTACGGTGCTGTATAGAAATTAATTTTGTGCCGCTGTATATTAAACTCGTGTATGAAACCGCAGGTTAAAAATTTACTTGGAGCAGGTTAGTTATTACATTATTACGTAGGTATCAAAAGTAATTACATTTCTTAATATTCCTTGAAATTGCATTTGAAGATTGTGTTCCAAACTTAGAACATGTTTATCGCGTGAAATAGGGCTTTCGTAAGACGGAGAACGTGAGCAAAAAAAATTGGGAAATATGAAAAGTGCGTACTGACCGAATGATGCAGTGCAGCTGGTAAGGTACTGACCACATATTTCGCAAGATGGAATCACACTGCCGTGCCAATCTGATTTGGGTTTTCCGTGGTTTTCTTAAACCATTGCAGATGCCAGGACAGTTCCTAAACAAGGCCACGGCCGACTACCTAGGCAGTTTTCGTAGACCACGAGACCATTCCTCATAAGGCACGTTATGTATTGTCTGTAGCACATATTTTGAGCTGTTGGTTTGCTTTGTATTGCCTTGACAATTCCTATACCATTGGGAAGTGATCTGTGGAAGAGAAATAAATAAATGACACCACCTAAATAAATGTGAATGTAGTAGGCCTGCTGTAAGGGAGCTGACTATGCACATGAGCAAAAGTTTTGGTTATAGATAAATGCTTATACATCTAATTTTCATCCTTTAATAAGCTGACCAAAGCATCAGCTTTCAGGCTTACCATGGCCTCTATTAATCTACAAAGGTGAATGTCAGGATGGTTCCTTTGGAAAAGAGGGTTGCTTTAATGTCCTACCTGAGCTTGTGTTCTGTTCCTCATTGACAGTATGAGATTGTCAAATTCTTCCTCCACCCTCCAATACCTTCTTGTCCTGTGATTGTTGAAAAGTTGAGCAAAACTTGTTGTGACAGCCCTGTTGTGGTGTGTAAAAATGTTCAAAAATCTCATTTTCAAATCTGTCTAATGATTTTTGCACATTTGTTTCATGGCATACTGAAAAATCAGGAGGGATGGTATTGTGGAAGCTGTAGCTTTTAAGTTAGGCCTGTTAACTGAGGTACACGATAGAGGTTCAGGTATTTGAGTTCCTCCATCAAAACTTTTGTAAACATTTAAGAAGTGCCTTTGGCATTGTACTGTTAAATTTGGCATTTCGACTAAAGTAATATATGATACTAAAGGTATCTTACAGTTTGACTTTTAAACTTTCATTTCAGTTTATTATGTGCCAAGGAGTGGCAGTAGTTCCTAGCTTGTAGTGAATGTGAGATGGCAGATGTGATGTGCTAATTTGCTTGACATCTTTTAACATTTCTCTCTCTCTTTTTTGCTTAGAAACTATTGTCATAATTATGTAAATATGATAATAAATATAACTGTGCAATACAAGACATAAGGCATTAACAGAAATAAAATGCAGAGGCATATATATGTATTTATATATGTGTCCTCAGATTACGATATACAGATTCACAACACAGCATTAGCATTTCACTGTGAGAGAAGAAAAATTTTGTGATGTAGCAGGAATAATGTTTCTCCAACAAAATTTCTTCTGAAACATCTGCATAAATACTCTGTGGAAATAGTTCTTTTTAAGGATTCACAATATTTATATTTATTATCATCTTCATATGGAGAATAACTGTGGTAAATAAAAATAGACCCCTTCTATGTGTATTACATATTGTGGAAATGATGTTTCTCCTAATAGGTAGCATCAGTATTGCAATAGTTCTACACTTATTTTGAGGTAGATATTTGCAAACATGAATTTTAGGTTGCATTTCTTTCCCTGACTATACATTTTAGGAAGTGTTCTGTGATTGAAACAGGCCGATCTAAAATTACCAGTTCAACATTTGCAAAAGTATTGATCACTGGCAGAAGAGTGTAAATGAATATCAACAAACTTCTGTGTCATCTATTGTATGTTTTCGTGGTCAAAACTTTTTCAAATGTAAGCATATGTAAAATTAGCTTTATAGAGAAATTAAATCAATGAGACAGCAGTTCTCATTTTAGTCAGACATCTTGCTGCAGGTATTTCATTTGAATACGTGATTTCTACCTTTTGGATGAAACATAAAAGTTCTTCACATTTTTCACACAGTATAAAGCTGTGTTTTACATATATGCATTTATTGGACTTCTCTTGATGGTCTATGAATTGCATATAATGCTGTTTCTCTGAAGCTGCCACTTTTTTCTCTCATCCTGTCTGTGAGAAACATGCCATTATACACACACAAAAAAAAGAAAATAATAAATATATAAAAATAAAATTTAACGAGTTGTATTTCATGTAATAAAAGCTGGTGAATAGATATTTTTATTGCGTGGACTACTATGTTTATCTAGACTTTTCCCGCTATAGTATTTACTTGTTCAATGTGAACTCAATTCCCTTATGCTAAAGACATTTTAAAGACTTTCTTGTTCTGATATATGTGGAAAACTGTACATCAAGTTAAGAAATGACAGCTAAGTGAACATGGGATGTGAAGGAACAAGTGAAATTAATACAGTGCATTGACTACGTCTGTTGCTGAAACATCAGTGCAATCGATGATTGTGTTGTGATTAAGTAGCAAGAAATGTTGCATCCATAAACTGCAACATGCCTACGTTTTACAAGTCATTGTTATACTGCAACATCAGGTGCAATGTTTCCTACGAAACAACTTGTATCTTGTATTGCCAGTCATACTTCAGTTTCCTTTTGACTGTCTTATTTTTCTATGAAGTGTGTAATTGGTATTGTGTAACTGGACGTGAACAGAAGTCGCCATGTGTATCATTATATTTGTAAGGTGAAGTACAAGAAGCACAAGAAGAATCCCAAGAACGGGCAGGGGAAGGTGCAAACGGACAAACAGAAGGCACTGGGACTGTCAGAGCATGGTATTTCTCCTCATCTGGTGAATGGCACCATTCTCAAGACTGCACTTACAAATCCTAGTGAGGTATGTAACATCAACTTTTGCAGAATAGTATGAATAAACTCTGTCTCTCTTATTAAGATTCAACATAATACTTCTTCATATTGACGAGTAATTCAATTCATTCATAGATATTTTACTTCTTTCTAGAAGACATTTTAACAGATTACAAATTTGCAGATAAAAATTTACTGTTCCTTATTGTAAATTACTTAAAGCAAGAAAAGATTTTTAAATTTCATAAGCAAAAGGAGAGTGTAAAAATTGTGTAGAATGACAAAAGACTAGGACAAATAAATTTGATGCCATATATTTGATGACACTAATTGTACACTCCATTCATACTCAGGAATAATGTAATTCTAATCCTTGTCTGACGATCCAGATTGTTCTTTTCTGTGGTTCCCTAAATCACTTTACACAAATATTGCGCCAGTTTGTCAACAATACCACACACAATTTTCTCCCTTATCTGTTTCCAGCTGAGCTAGTGTCCAGATATTAACATTGTTGATTCCGATGTGCTGTTGAAATCTATAAGTTCTTAATGACTGAATGAATTTTTATTGTGTGGACATCAGAACTCCTGTAAACCAGTATATACTGCTAACACTTGGTCAAATGCCAAAATTGTAGTATAACACACAGGGTTTTGGAAGAATTTCAAATTGATAGGAAAAAGGGGGAAATCGCAAAACAAACCCATACAGACACCATCTCAGAAGTTAAATTTTTGGATAACTCTCTATCCTGTGAAATAAAGACAGAGATTAGGCAAGGTGATGGATTTTCCCATCTCTTCAATATCATCCTGGCAAAAATAATGAAAACCTGGGAAAAAGCTGTGCAGTAGTAAGGAATAAATGGAATATAACTTGGGGAGAAAGGAAACAACCTGGAAATTGGGTGTCTATCTTTCACTGTTGACCTTGCCCTTTTAACTAGAAACTGCACAGATGCACAAAGAATTCTGGTGATCTTGCATTAAATCCCTTGAAAAACAGGTCTGTAAGTTTCACATGAAATGACAGCATATATGGAACACAGACATCAAGGGGAGAAATACTTGGAGGTAAAATATAGGAAGATTAAAATGACAAGTAAATTCAAATTCATAGGAGAATGGATTGAACCCAGTAGACTGGGAGAGACAGAAAATTAGAACATGCTTACAGACTAACACAGAACAGGAACAACAAATGACATCATATGTTATAACGCTAGAAGGACTATTTGCTTCTGGGTGTCATGTTTTAAAGAAAAAGGTACCATTCGAAGAACTTTAAAATAAGGAAAAGAAGTTTCTCAGTAAAATTATGGGATCCCAGAAGACTACTGATGAAACTTAGAAGAATAGGAGCTTCATAAGTACACCAAAAATACCATGGACGCAACGTAGAAATGACAGCTGAAATTTTATGGACACCTAACAAGAGTGGAGAAAAATGTAAAAGTCCACCTTCAATGTGCACAGAAGAGATAAAAAAAGATGCACAAGAAACTGGTATCCTACTAGAGATGATCCATAACAGGCAAGAATTCAAATGCAAAGTCAGCAGCATAAAATTATTTGAAGGGAAACCATAAAAAGGAAGTCCCATCACATTTGCAAGGAGGAGGAAAAGAAAAGAGGTGAAAGAATAAGATGTTCTGGGAAGAGAGGAAAAGAAAGATCAAGAAGCCTCAAGCTCTGCACAGCTCATTGTTGTCAAAATTCAGAAGAAAGAAAGGTGATAACACACATTTTAAAAAAATATTAGTGGCCTACATTATTTTCGTCTGCTATTGTACTGATTGTATCAGTCATACTGCTGTCAACTGCAATGTTCTTAATGTAAATTGTGTATTGCATGATGTGTTAATAGCAGAGTTATGTTTTGAATATTTTATGAAAATGAATGGAATAAATGTGCCTTGGATGCCATACTGTCTGTACCTATACATTAGTCTGAGCTGTACTTTTCAAATTAAAATAGGTCCTACTTGTTCTATTTCTATTTTTTAAATTACAGATGATCATAGTGACTGTCATGCAGCTCCAAATTAAACTTTTATTTATTTTTGTTTATTTAGTCATTCATTCATCCATCCAGTGATCATCTCACATGAGGATTTGTTGCCATAATACAATGAAAATAAGTAGCTCCAATATAAATACACCCAGAACATACAAGTATGTGTGTGAGGATATGAAAGGCAGTTGGCCATTACCTTACATAGGGAACCATCCTGGCATTTGCCTGAAATGACTTAGGAATGCCACGGAAAATCTGAATCACGAATACGAAGTCAGTGTCTTTTGCATCGCCTTGGTTGGTTAGTCCTTGCTGCAGAGTGTTCTCTTGATTATGCACAATGTGCACCAAATATCTTATAATAAAAACATAGTTTTATACTGCACCACTGCAAGCGCTACAGATGCATACCAGTGAGCCTAAGACCATGAACATGCACATCTCCATGCCCCCCCCCCCCTTTCAGTCCACATGGAAAACTGAGTCAGTGTCTGCCCTGATGAGTGAAATGTGAGATGGGGAGAATGACAAAATATTACAATCATACACTATAGATTTTGACACATTCGCTTGTAAAAGCATTATAATGTGGTTGTGTATTGTAATGTTACAGGGTGTTGTAGTTGTCCCTTTTCTATTAATCCCTACTCTGAGTCCTCTAAGTAATCTTTGATGGTGTTGTATGCATTACTTATGTGGTATCTATTAGCTGCCTTTTTAAATAGATGCATGTTAGCTGTTTTATTTCCTGGTAGAAGGTGCTGTTTTTAAATTTTCTTTATGTTTTCCTTGGTAAATAAAAGTTCAAACTGGCTCTTGTTCCATGATTATGTATATAACTCAGACAGACTATTAATGACCATCCCTGAAAACTTTGTGTTTGTTGTGCAAGCTATAGTTTTATCATCTATGCTCAATGTGACAGAGTTGTTTCCCTCCTTTGTACTGGAATGTATGCTGTTTCTTTTCTTTATGTTCATTGTTAATTTATTACATGCTATCCACTGTTAAATATCCGTGAAGATTTCATTTGTCTTCTCTATTATGAAATCAGGTGTTTTATAGTGACTGGCTGTTGTCAGCGAAGAGAAGTTCTGTGTTCACAAGAACCATGGTACCCATAATGCAAATATATCATTGCCAGTTTTGTTGTGTGTGATTTTCTGTATCTGAAGATTGGAAGATAATTCAGGAACAATTATTACTCTATGAAAATTAATAACATTTAGCTTCTGTGCCCATAGTTTAACTCCATCTTACACTATAGGGACTACGTGGTTTTGCATCTTATGCATAGGACCTAAAGTAAACAGTTCATTAATTTACCCTGCCCTCTCCCTATTATCCCCCTCCCCTTTTCTTCTCAATTCCTCATTTTCCCCCTCCCTCATTCCTCCCCTTCTATACTTTCCTTTTTCCCCTCTCTTCTTTAGTATTGTTTTAGCTCTTCTTTTTTGTGAAGTGACTTGACACCACGAAAAGATTCATCACATAATCAAATTGTTTCACAAATAACATAAAATACCAGCTAGGACCCTTTATATTTGACTATTGTTATAAAAATTCTGTTAATTGCTACTGCTGTTACACAAGTTTCAAAATGTAATTAATGAAAAATCTAAGAATATCTGTATTTCATATTTGTAAGTGGCAACTCTTCCTTTGTACGTGACCTGCTTATCTGTCCATATGCAACATGCTTGTATCAGTTGTTATGTGATAATCAGAAATACATTTAATAGCTATGCAATTTGTTATCAGCATTTCGTCAAAAGAAATCAGTTCATTAATTTTATCTAACCTGTGTAATATTTTGGTAATAAATTATTTTAAGGTCCTTTTTATCTGTGCATATTTCATTCTCATCCTTTTTTACTTCATGTGTTTCATGCTCAAAATTTTCAGTTTATTAACATTTTTAAATTCTGATAGTCTGAATTCTTAAAAATTCTGCTATCAGCTTAATGAGCTTTTGCTTCAGTTTGCTATTGAAACATAGGTAGTGATTCAAACTCAGTCTTCCAGCAGCATCAATAGGAATCACACCTATGCTCGAGTCTGTAACTGACACAAGTTAATCTGATTCAATGTTGACCAGACACACAGAACAGTTGAACTGAATCTCAACATTTTTATGAATTTTTGCTGAAGCTTTCTGCAGCAGACCACTCTCAGTATTGTAGCCCTCATCCAGCCACTATCAGAACAGGAACCTTCTTTGTAAAACCACTGTGGAAAGACCCTATGTCTCCTATCACTTGGCTTAATTGTGTACTTGGGTTAAATAGGGTTAAATGATTTTGTATCGTAGTAATTGGCACCTAATTGTTCCTGCAATTCCTGCTGAACATGTCTCCCATAACCATTGTCTAACAGGGCTTGTCTTCTTTTCCTTACTTTCTCAGAAACAGTTGGTTTCATATTGACAGCTTGGTGGTCCTTGACTACATCTACATTTACTTGAGAACTCGTCTGTATGTAATTGAGAAGAATAGAGCAAAACTAATTTTTTTTCCTGTGACAAAACTGTCTGATACTGTTCTCTTTCTGTGATCCCAATTTCTTGCTACCACTTCCCATTTTTATTACCCCTCCCCCCACTCCCCCCCTCTCCCTCCCTCTCCCCCCCCCCCCCCCCCCCCCTCCATCCTAACAACCACAACCTTCATGATTCCCTCCTAGTACTGACCAGCTAAGCCTTAAGTGGTACTGTTTTTCTCTAATTGCTCAAATAATTTGTAATTTGTAATTTGTGGGCTGCCATGGTTTTTAACAAAAAAATGACAAATTTTTAAAACAGTAGTAATGTCCCATGTCAACAGTCCCATCTGGTCATTGTTTTGTAAAAAAGTTAGAAGCCTACTTTTTTATTTACCATTCATGCCTCAACTTAGTAAATCACAGAACCTGAACTGAGGGAGTTTAATGACAAGCATACATCAATTTGTTTCATAAGTGAGAAACAGGTTTCATTGAAAATGTTTTAAAAAAAATATGTCATTTATCTTTTGTACTGTTGGAAAAATACAAATATAAAGTAATGTGCTTAAAGAAGAAGACAATACAAACTAAGGAGGCCCTATGGAATTAGACACACTTCTAAAAAATGTTATTGTAGCAAAATTAGGATTCACAGGCATTTTTTATCACATTTGTAACACATTTGGTAAGTATTGAAGCTCCTTTTTCGATTTTAAGATTAATCTTCCCATATTTAGATTTTGTAGTTTGTCTGTGGTATATTTGGTATTAAGTTTTTGTTGTTTTGTTATTTAGGTTGTCCATTTGAGACAGAGACTGGACAACGCTGTTAGCTCATCAAAAGACCGCACATTTCCTATGGAGGTGACACTTGGGATGATTCAGACACTTATTGATTGTGATGAATTTCAGGACATTGCAACATTAAGAGTAAGTTGTAGATTATCAATGGTGTAGTTGATGATATTGTAAATTCTGGTTTCATTTCAGTGAAGCTGTGGAAGCCCACATGTCCATTTCACCTGTAGTATTTGAGTATGTTCACCCTATGTTATTTTTGAAGCAATTGTTGTTACAGTTATTAATCAAAATGCAGCTGAAAATTCACATTCATCCTCGCCATTCATGCAGTACAGATAGCTAGTGTGGTTGATGGTTCAATTTTATGTATGAGAGAGATTTCATTTAGTGTTGGACCTAAGAAATTGTCACATTATCTATTTCGGAAATGAACTATGTGATGTGAGTAGCTATATATCCAATAAGAGGCCAAAGCAGGTGTTTTTTTTACAAAAGACACAACATTAGGATATTGTAAATGATGTGTCACAGTAGGCTGATTTGTGGAGGAACAGGGTTTTGAAGACAGAATGCAACACTGCTATGCCAATAAACCTTCTGAAAATGATAGAAACCTGAGTTTATTTTATTTTTAAGATGAATGACAGCCATCATTTGAAATGTGTTACTATCTCAGAGTAAGTATTGTAACACTCAATACATATTGATAGCACCAATCAAGATACTGTAAAATATAATTTTTTAGCACTAATTGAGGTAAAATGTGAAACATCATCTATACCAATTACAGTTATTATTATTATTGTTGTTGTTGTTTTTGTTATTATTAAGCAGGTTAAAATTATTCAATGATTTTGTGGATATAACTCATAGTAAGTGACTATGAATAATGAAGTTCAAAAAGGTCCATTCAGTTGATAACTGTTAGTTTGAGAAAATCCACTGACTGTCCTCAGTGAATGCAATAACCTCATAATGCTCTGAAGGAAATTAGCATGTTTGGGAACAGATTATTAGAAATATACACTGCCTGACAAACGAAGTGAGGCATTCAGTAGGTGAGGAGGAAACAAAACAAAACTTCATGGATTGAGAGGGTAATGTTATTTTAGTGATTATAAAATCAAGCCAAATTTTCAAAGAACTTGGCACTATGACCCCTGTTATCAGTATGATATTGCACTCTGTGTGGCCTGGACACATGAAGTAAACTGTTCGGAAGGGTGTCAAAAAGCATTTGTATCAGACAAGCTGGCCACACAACTGTTTGAACTGGTCCTAAAAATCCTGGATACTGGCACTGGAATGGAATTGACATCTGAGCTGGTCCCACACACATTCTATTGGGGACAGAGCACAGGAACTTGCTGGCCATGCGAGTACCTCAACATCATGCTGACAGTTCATAGATATATGTGCCATCTGTGGACAAGCATTGTCCTGTTGAAAAATGGTACCACCCTGCATGAACAGTAACTCATGAGGATGCAAAATGTTATCTCAGTTATCATCAGCCATGTCCTGAAGTCATTCCCGATGCCTTCCCGCACTTTGATGCCACGAGTAACACCGCTGTGCCTCTCTAAAATGTTGGAAGAACAGGACCTCTACGCTGGGATGCAGCCAAACTCGCCAGCAGTGGTGATCTGGGGAATAGGGAATCATAATTCATCACTGAAAATGTGACGTCATTCGTCAGCAGCCTTGCTTCCTGGCCACAGCATCACTCCAGACAGAACCATTTCTGTTGTGGTGTTATCGGCAGCCTGTACATGGAATGGTAATTTCCTAGTCCGGCAGCTGCTAGTTTCTGACTATTGGTGCAAGAAGATACAGAATGTTGCTTGGAATACATTACCGATTGCTGGATAGCAGGCAATGATCTGAAGTGGTTACAATGTGCTTGGTGCACAATACGATGATCCTCCCTTGTAGTGGTCAGATGGGGTCATCCGGAACCTTGACATTGAATATTCCTGCCCTCACGTTGCCATGCAGTCCAACATTGGACCACTGGCACATCAGTCCCCCCCCCCCCCCCCCCACCTCCCTCCCCCCAAATCTGGATACGGCACAGTTCCGTCAGCTGACCAAACTGAGACCCACAATGAGGCCCCTTTCAAACACCTCCAGGTCCTGATAATACTGTCTCATATGTGCCATCTGCATGTCCTTCACAGTGATCACTCAACATCTGACATCATTCATGCCCCTTATATACCTTACAAACCCTGGTAACAGCCCTAAACACAAATAACACTGATGCACTCTGGTGGGCATTATACTTGTCACAGAGAACTGCAACTCAAATATTTACATACTTACCAATAGTGTGTATGTGTACAGAGTCACATTGACATCTGACCATGTCTTCTGAGTTGATCACTTCTTTTGTCAATCTATGTATTTTCTTTCAAAATTGTTTTCACTGTATTAAAAAAATAATTATGTTGTTAATGTCTTCATTATAGTCTGTATACAGATGTTTTCAAAATATTTTTTATGCTTTAGTACACTATGTTAGTGCATGAAAGTTTGAAACTTACATTTTATGTATGTGAACTGTTAAACTATTTTGTTACAGAACTTGGATGAACTTCTTGATCATAAATCAGATCTCTCAGAGAAATTATGTCAGATAGGTGACTCAATTGTCTACAAACTGGTCCAGTGGACGAAACGCCTTCCTTTTTACTTGGAGTTACCTGTAGAGGTGAGCATGAAGTTTTACACTGTGTGATTCCATAAAACTAAGGGTTTGTTAATCTGTTATTTTTGTACTTATGAATTTTCTTCTGAGTCATAGAAACAAGAGTGTCATTGTTACAGAATTCTAGCTTTATTTTTTATAAAACCAATGCTTCTTACCTTGTTGTCCAATGTACGATTCACCTTCGAAAGATTACCTTGCATAAATTGAGAATTAATGTTAATTTACCATCTGGCGGTGACTGTAACAGCTGTCTTCTTAGCAAAGAGAAAATTAATCAATATTAGCTCTGGCTATTCTATTTCAGTGTGAGATGCTTTCAGCAAACATTACCATAGTTGAAAGATGTGAAAAGATAAAAATCTTAGCTCTGACAAGAGATGGAACCAAAGGCATTTGGTTCCTTTGTGTGTGTGTGTGTGTGTGTGTGTGTGTGTGTGTGTGTGTGTGTGTGTAACTAGTCGCCTCTCATAAAATGCTTTAAAAATGTTAAGCAAGATATTTTAATGTAGACATCAGGAACACAATTCATAGTAATTTTCAACAAAGCCTAGATAACTTACTGTTAATTCAGTGTCTTATCATCAAAGTATACTCCCAAGAACTTGACAAAATTCGGGTCATCAGACGGAAGCTTGGTATTTAAATTAAAAGCAACCTGCTGTGTTTTGTTTTCCTTAGTTAACATTCATTTACTCTAAACCAATAATATGCTTGTACAGTTGTATTACTGACACTTTTTTGCAGGCTATTAATGTTATTACTACAGTGGAGGAAGGATATATTGTTTACATGTAACACTGTGTTGGATCTCGTTAATGAGGATAGGAATCATTGTCAAAAACAAGACAGGTTCCAACACAGATCCCTGTGGAAACGTTACATTGATTTGTTCTATGCTAGATCTCTCTCTACCTACACAGACAGCTTGCTTATTGTTATCTAGATGAAATTTTAAAAGTTTCATGTTGTCATATCTTATATCATAAAAATCCAGTTTAGACATTGCTTATATCACAAAAATGACCTGGACAAAGCCTTTGTCCCAAAACACCTGAAGGACATATTAAACTACAGAGTTTACATTGGAGTTCTAAAACTGTTTTATGATGTATTAATTATTCTTAGATTTTCAAAATAAAACACACAACTGGTTGTAAGTTACACCCTCCAATCTTTTAGAATATCTGTATCTATGGAAGCACCTCCAAAGCGTGAAAAAATCAGTTATCTCCCTCTTTTGGAACCAGCTATTACCTTCTTACACAAGATGTTCTGGTAGAAGGTAGAATGTACTTGTAAATAAATTAGAAGTAATGGAGATTACTAACTGAATAGCTGAAGCATTGAGTTGATTCCATTTTGGCAGGTGGACTGCTGTTTTGATTGGGGTGGGTGAGGGAGAAAGAGGTGGGAGACAGGAAGATGGCCTAGGGATGGGTAACTAGTGGCTTGGAGAGTAGTAGCAGGTCTGCTGGCTAGGAATGCAGAAGGGAGGGATGTCTGGTGCATTGACTAGGCATGCAACACAGGGGTAACTGATAACTGAGCTGGTGAGGTGCTGTGCGTAATGAAGGTGATGTGGAGGCATAGATCGGAGGGGGTGACAAGATAGAGGAAGGGAAAGCTCTGGTAGAGGGTGTGGGGACAGTGGATTAGAGGTGATTGAGGCCAGTAGGGTTCTGGGAGTGAAGGATGTGTTGCAAGGATAACTCCCATCGGTGTAGGTCAGAAAAACTGGTGCTGGAGGAAAGCATCCAAATGGCAAGGGTTGTGATCCAGCCATTGAACTTGAGCATGTTGTGCTCAGCTGCCTATTGTGGTCAACTTCGTTCTTAGCTACAGTGTGGTGGTGGCCATACATTCTGGTGGACAGCTTGTTGGTTGTCATACTGGCAGCAGCTGTACAGTGATTGCAGCAGCATTGGTATATGACATGGCTGATTTCACAGGTGGCCCTGTCTCTGATGGGATAGAATAAATTTGTGATTGGACTGGAGTAGGAACTGCAGAGTGGGTGAATTGGGCAGGTGTTGCATGTTGGTCTCTCACAACAAACACTGACATCCCAAGGCACAGGTTGGCAATAACAGGAAACTCCCGTATAGTGAATGCCTTTGAAATGTTTTAACAAGTTTCCTTTCGCTGCTCGATCCTAATCATTTAAAAAATTAAGATTGGAATCATGTGACTGGCTAACATAACTTCCATGTTACAATATAAAAGAACTCTATGGTACGGACAATGATGATATTAATTTTTAAGATTATAGATGTATTTAAGATACTTATATTGTACATGTAATGTTAACACTAATTTTAATACTTTGATTGCAGCTGTATCTTGATGCCACTGAGAAATACTATTCTAGTGTATGTGGTCAATGGCAGATAAAGAATCTGAATCTTTCTCATGAAGTTTTGGCACTATGCATGTGCTTTGGGCTTCATACAGAGCATTTACAAAAGTAGAACTGATGTACACTTCACTCTTCATCATTCACTTTAAACAAACTGACAGACATTAAAACATGACATTCACTATTTAATGATTATGATAGTGCTACAAACAATATTGTGAGATTGCTAACGTTGATAGGGACTGTACACAAAACGTGATTTACCCATGATCTTACAAATTCCATCAGTTCATGACTAGAACTTATTTTCACCTAAAAAGTACTTTTTTATAACATGCTTAGCTGTAAAACACTATTTCATGTAACAGACTGAACACCTTCTTGGAGATATGTGTTTCGGTGGGGGGACTTCCTCACATAAAGTTAACTTTCAGTAGTGACATAGTAAGACTCTGCTGTCTCCACGTGTTGCAGATTTGAATTTGTTGTAAACTGGATAATTAGACCCAAAATGTTTATCGATGATGATGATGATGATGATGATGATGATGATGATGATGATGATGATGATGATAATGATGATACTTGTAATGTTCTTTTACCTATCAGTATTCTTAAGTCCACTCCCCTTTCTCACTAGACAAATTAGTATTACAGTATTTTTAGTGTTTCTCCTAAAATGAATTTTTTATCTGCTGCAGGTTCATACGAGGCTCTTGACTCACAAATGGCATGAATTGTTGGTTCTAACAACATCTGCGTATCAAGCAATGCATGGAGTTCATAAACTTGCTAACGACAGTAGTGAAGCGGACTTCACTCAGGAGGTCAGTTTTTAATGAATTGTGACATGCTGTGCTTTTTTTTACAATAATGATTATTATTTGATAAAGCAAGCACATAGTTACATGGATATACTAAAAACCAATGAGATTACTGTTATAATGTATTTCTTTAATGCAAAAACTGAAAATAAGAGACAGATAAATTATACTTCAGTTCCATTCCTGTATAACTGTTTGGAAGGAACTTGAGGGGAAATTAAGGCTAAGCACATGTATATGTTGTAGTGCGTTAAACACTAGGTGATGGATTTTCTTGTGTCTTGTTGCAGTGGTCTTAACATTTTCTTAGCCTCATTAATTAATTTGAACAATGAAAGAAGTTTACTTTTTTACAGCAAACATATTTTGCCTTTTAATTTAAAGCATCTTCAGTTATGCCAATGGTATCTTATATTATACTTAATGAATGAATAACTGAATGGATAAAGGACACTCACTTGTTGGCATGTTGGGAGGTTGATCATACGCAGACAATATATATGCAACTTCCTGGCAGATTAAAGCTGTGTGCCAGACCGAGACTCAAACTCGGGACCTTTGCCTTTAGCAGACAAATGCTCCACCACGCCCCGTCCTCACAGCTTTACTTCTGCCAGTACCTCATCTCCTACCTTCCAAACTTTACGGAAGCTCTCCTGCGAGAGAGCAGAAGTAAAGCTGTGAGGATGGGGCATGAGTCATGCTTGGCTAGCTCTGTTGGTAGAGCACTTGTCCGCGAAAAACAAAGGTCTCGAGTTCGAGTCTCGGTCCGGCAAACAGTTTTAATCTGTCAGGAAGTTTCATTATCAGCACACTCTCCGCTGCAGAGTGAAAATCTCATTCTGGAATATATGTGCATTTTGACTTTTGCTTTTAAGTGCTAATTTCAGTCAATAGTTCTTAATACTAAGGCTTTTTTAATATATATATATATATATTTTTTTTTTCAAAATACAGATCTGCAGAATGACTATATGCAGTTGAAGCGACTGCAGCTTAGTGTGCTAAAGATTAAATGGGCATTGTTTTCATATATTTTGTCAAAATGTAAGAAGAATGTAGTTTCAGTATAAATCCAAGTTAGTGAAATATTGAACAGAACAATATCCTTTGTGTCATTCATATTAAAGCATCACTTAGAACTCACAAAGATTTACAATTACATCTTGAGATATCCCAGCTCTTTTACATTATTGCAGAACTACACTGCTTTCTATTCAGCAAGAAATTATCATATATTGCAAGTCTTTATTAACATGGTTACTGAGTTGTTGAAGGACTGCATGAACATAGAGATTATGTACCAACTTCATTTACATTACATGGTAAGAACTTTCCACACTGAACAGAAGCGTACTGCAAAAGCCAGCAAGCCAGTCCAGCTTGTAAACCATTTTTTCATCATCTAGATATGTTGTTGTTGTTGTGGTCTTCAGTCCTGAGACTGGTTTGATGCAACTCTCCATGCTACTCTATCCTGTGCAAGCTTTTTCATCTCCCAGTACCTACTGCAACCTACATCCTTCTGAATCTGCTTAGTGTATTCATCTCTTGGTCTCCCTCTACGATTTTTACCCTCCACGCTGCCCTCCAATACTAAATTGGTGATCCCTTGATGCCTCAGAACATGTCCTACCAACCGATCCCTTCTTCTGGTCAAGTTGTGCCACAAACTTCTCTTCTCCCCAATCCTATTCAATACTTCCTCATTAGTTATGTGATCTACCCATCTAATCTTCAGCATTCTTCTGTAGCACCACATTTCGAAAGCTTCTATTCTCTTCTTGTCCAAACTATTTATCGTCCATGTTTCACTTCCGTACATGGCTACACTCCATACGAATACTTTCAGAAATGACTTCCTGACACTTAAATCTATACTGGATGTTAACAAATTTCTCTTCTTCAGAAACGCTTTCCTTGCCATTGCCAGCCTACATTTTATATCCTCTCTACTTCGACCATCATCAGTTATTTTGCTCCCCAAATAGCAAAACTCCTTTACTACTTTAAGTGCCTCATTTCCTAATCTAATTCCCTCAGCATCACCCGACTTAATTAGACTACATTCCATTATCCTTGTTTTGCTTTTGTTGATGTTCATCTTATATCCTCCTTTTAAGACACTGTCCATTCCATTCAACTGCTCTTCCAAGTCCTTTGCTGTCTTCGACAGAATTACAATGTCATCGGCGAACCTCAAAGTTTTTATTTCTTCTCCATGAATTTTAATACCTACTCCGACTTTTTCTTTTGTTTCCTTTACTGCTTGCTCAATATACAGATTGAACAACATCGGGGAGAGGCTACAACCCTGTCTTACTCCCTTCCCAACCACTGCTTCCCTTTCATGTCCCTCGACTCTTATAACTGCCATCTGGTTTCTGTACAAATTGTAAATAGCCTTTCGCTCCCTGTATTTTACCCCTGCCACCTTTAGAGTTTGAAAGAGAGTATTCCAGTCAACATTGTCAAAAGCTTTCTCTAAGTCTACAAATGCTAGAAACGTAGGTTTGCCTTTCCTTAATCTTTCTTCTATGATAAGTCGTAAGGTCAGTATTGCCTCACGTGTTCCAGTGTTTCTACGGAATCCAAACTGATCTTCCCCGAGGTTGGCTTCTACTAGTTTTTCCATTCGTCTGTAAAGAATTCGTGTTAGTATTTTGCAGCTGTGACTTATTAAGCTGATAGTTCGGTAATTTTCACATCTGTCAACACCTGCTTTCTTTGGGATTGGAATTATTATATTCTTCTTGAAATCTGAGGGTATTTCGCCTGTTTCATACATCTTGCTCACCAGATGATAGAGTTTTGTCAGGACTGGCTCTCCCACGGCCGTCAGTAGTTCCAAAGGCATATTGTCTACTCCGGGGGCCTTGTTTCGACTCAGGTCTTTCAGTGCTCTGTCAAACTCTTCACGCAGTATCATATCTCCCATTTCATCTTCATCTACATCCTCTTCCATTTCCATAATATTGTCCTCAAGTACATCGCCCTTGTATAGACCCTCTATATACTCCTTCCACCTTTCTGCTTTCCCTTCTTTGCTTACAACTGGGTTTCCATCTGAGCTCTTGATATTCATACAAGTCGTTCTCTTATCTCCAAAGGTCTCTTTAATTTTCCTGTAGGCGGTATCTATCTTACCCCTAGTGAGATAGGCCTCTACATCCTTACATTTGTCCTCTAGCCATCCCTCCTTAGCCATTTTGCACTTCCTGTCGATCTCATTTTTGAGACGTTTGTATTCCTTTTTGCCTGTTTCACTTACTGCATTTTTATATTTTCTCCTTTCATCAATTAAATTCAATATTTCTTCTGTTACCCAAGGATTTCTACTAGCCCTCGTCTTTTTACCTACTTGATCCTCTGCTGCCTTCACTACTTCATCCCTCAAAGCTACCCATTCTTCTTCTACTGTATTTATTTCCCCCATTCCTGTCAATTGCTCCCTTATGCTCTCCCTGAATCTCCATACAACCTCTGGTTCTTTTAGTTTATCCAGGTCCCATCTCCTTAAATTCCTACCTTTTGCAGTTTCTTCAGTTTTAATCTACAGGTCATAACCAATAGATTGTGGTCAGAGTCCACATCTGTCCCTGGAAATGTCTTACAATTTAAAACCTGGTTCCTAAATCTCTGTCTTACCATTATATAATCTATCTGATACCTTTTAGTATCTCCAGGGTTCTTCCATGTATACAACCTTCTTTCATGATTCTTAAACCAAGTGTTAGTTATGATTATGTTGTGCTCTGTGCAAAATTCGACCAGGCGGCTTCCTCTTTCATTTCTGTCCCCCAATCCATATTCACCTACTATGTTTCCTTCTCTCCCTTTTCCTACACTCGAATTCCAGTCACCCATGACTATTAAATTTTCGTCTCCCTTCACAATCTGAATAATTTCTTTTATTTCATCATACATTTCTTCAATTTCTTCGTCATCTGCAGAGCTAGTTGGCATATAAACTTGTACTACTGTAGTAGGCGTGGGCTTCGTATCTATCTTGGCCACAATAATGCGTTCACTATGCTGTTTGTAGCAGCTTACCCGCATTCCTATTTTCCTATTCATTATTAAACCTACTCCTGCATTACCCCTATTTGATTTTGTGTTTATAACCCTGTAGTCACCTGACCAGAAGTCTTGTTCATCCTGCCACTGAACTTCACTAATTCCCACTATATCTAACTTCAACCTATCCATTTCCCTTTTTAAATTTTCTAACCTACCTGCTCGATTAATACAATACAGAAACCACTGCAATCTGGTATGGTAGAACCAATGGAACTCACAGCATATGTTTCCAAATGTAGAATAAGACACACTGTATCTGCTAACAAGTAGTGTTGAAATGTGTATGGGAATAGAAGAACTGTTTCTTTCAACCAGGTTTTCTATGTACCAACATCCTGTTCCTATTGGTGCCTTCTGCAACTGGCGGTACTTGTGGCTACCAACAAGTTTGTTCACTCCATACAGAAATATAATACTTAAAATGATTCTAATAACAGTAATTTTGGTAGTATTCTGTCATATATTGCCGGAGACAATGGATGTCTAGTTACTTCTGGGTACAGGACTGATGTGCAGAACTGCATACTTATATCACTGAACTCAATTTGTTGTGTTATGTTCTTATGCATGACAATGTTTTCCTCGGTAGGAATGAACACAGATGCCACAATCAACAGCTGAATTAAACTCGGCGTGCTCTATTTCTTCATTACATCTGGAATTCTGTAGATAATGGTGACATGGTTCTGACTTCTAAAAAGTCTTCAACACATTTCTACAGTGTTGCCAAGAAAACAAAATATGGTTTATGGAACATGGAACCAGGTGTGCGGTTAAAATTGAGGATAGCATCTGAAGTAACACGAGAAAGTGTGGTATCAAATTTCCTTTAATTATATGTGTAAATGACAATGCAAACAACATATTTACACTCTGAGACTGTCGACTGATGATACAGTTGCATATAAGAAGGTGATGTAGCAAAACACTGAAAGACTTGCAGATAATCAGTTGCTGGTGCAGAGACTGGCAGATTCCCATGAATAAAAATAAATCTAATGAAATGTACATAAAAAGAACAACAACTTGATATTATTTGACTACATGATCAGTGATTAGTCTATGGAAATAGTCACAATCATTAAATGTCTAGACACGTCTATATGGAACTATTCAAGGTAGATCGACATCATAAATCCTTTTGTGGTTAAAGTTGAACAATGGAAAATCCAGTTGGAATATCAACAATTATGGAAAGGACAGATTCCCAGTCACCTCGAAGATGACATGTTAAATTGCAGAGAGGCACAACAAAAAGACTGTTACACATTACGCTTTCAGCCAAAGTATTCATCAGAAAAGAAAAACACACACGAATTCACACAAACAGGCACACCTCATACACATACATTACTGTTATCTCTGGCTGCTCAGGCCAGACTCATACTGAAATGATTTGAATGGGAGCAACAGTCCATACTGGAGCAGAAAAGGGGGAGGGATACTAGGGTATATGTGGGGGACGAGAAAACAGTGGTGTCTGGTGGAGCGTGCACACCCTCGTTGTGCACTGCTCTTGCCATTGCACCCACCACTATTTTGCCCTTCTCTGCTTTCTGCTCATTTTTTTCCCTTGCCTCCCTCCCCACAACCTCAGGATGCTGGATCAGGTAGCCTTGTCTGCCATCTCTAGTCCCTGCACGCTCCACCAGGCTGCCCCACACTAACACCCAGCTATCCCTCCCCCTTCCTCGCTGCGCAGCAGATTTTTGCTTCCATTTGATGCATTTTAGTTTGTCTGGCCTCAGCAGCCAGACACAGTGGTCATGTGTGTGTGACGTGTGCCTGTTTGTGTGAATGCATGTGTGGCTTTGGCTGAAAGCTTAATGTGTAGCAGTCTTTTCATTGTGCCTGTTCGACGCGCAAGTCGCCAAAGTGGCGTCAAATCGAAAGACTTGCACCAGGCGAGCGGTATACCCAAAGGGAGGCCCTCGTCACACGACATATCATTATTGTGCCTGTCTGCAATTCAATATGTCATCTTTACAGTGAATAACAATCCATCCTATCCATAATTGTTGATATAGTTAAAGTTGATAATTTGATGTCATTCAGAGATTTATTGGAAAAAATCTTGACAGTGTAATTCACTGATGGAGGAGGTCACCTACAAAACCCTCATTCTACAATTTTTTTAGTATTATCCATCAGCATAGTGCTCCTACCATGTTGGATTACAGGAAAAATATAGAAGTCTGAAATAAGAGCTACATACTTCATCACAAGTTTGCTTAATTTGACTGAAAACCTCAAAAAGATCCTAAGACACTGAAATGGGAGGCACTTACCCTCAAAATTATGAGAGTTCACCTTCCAATATGAATCAATAAACATTACTTCCACCAACCTGATCGATCTATTTACATAGGGAGACAAGACAATTGTGGTAATAGCCCATTGTTGCGTGCACCGATACTGAGTTTATTGTATGGATTATCTCCCTATAATTCTATTAAAGCCAACTAATAACTTTAAAGAGTAGTAGGAGGCCTTTTACTCTTTCTTTATTAGAGACAATTTCTTCAAGAATTTATGGCCCAAGTATTATGTTTCTTTTGGTCTCCAATGCTTCATATAGGGAAGATTAAATGTGGTGCAGTTTCATCCCCCTCACCACATAGTCTGCACTTATGGACCTCTTTCTCTGTGCCTATTATGTGTAGATATTTCTTAAAAGTTCTAATCTGGGATGTTCCCAAACATTCTGGAATCTTCCCGAATGTTCCAGACTATTGCCGAACATTCCAGAAAATCCCGGATCATTGTGGAACATTCTCGAATGTTGTGGAATGCTTTCAAATATTCCTGAATGTTCGCGAATACTCTCAAATGTTCTATAAATTTATAGAGGCAAAACCTCCCAGCCCTTATATCTTCAGAGGCATGCCTTTCAGGTAAAACTGAGAACCCTCTTCGTAGATGAGGGATAGAGGGCTACTGTGCAATATAACTCCCTTGATTGTACAGGGGCTCATTTCTGAGTTTTAGTGACATGCACGTTGTACACTTACTTTTATAATATATATTGGTGGTTATTATCTTGAAATGTTTATTGAAACAGCTGGAAGTTGTATAGTCAGCCAGCATTTCTCTGCTCATTCCCATATGTATCACATTCACTATACTGATTTGGAATTCTGGATTTCCCAAAGGCTTCCAGTAATTTCTAGTTTTAACTTGTTTGCCCCACAACTACATCCATTGTAGCCCAAAGGTGTAGGGGGGCATATCCGGCATGGTCTCCATCCCAGCAGTGGGTGTGCCTCCTTGGTATGCAGGATGATGCCAAGAGCAATTTTATGAAAGTGTAGTGCTTTTTCCACCTTCCCTACACGTTGGTGAAGCGCTGTTTCACGATTTGCTTGGCTGATGTGTATGTTGGTATACATGTAGCGGAACCTCAGTTAACGTCCCTTCCCTAACATTAACTTGAACCTGTGTTTCTAATGTCTTTAGGAGTAAAGAGGACAGACTGATCGGTCTCATATCCTTAGCCATGGTACGATCAGTTTTCTCTGGCTTCAGGATGAAAATGACCTTCACTGTCCTCCAGCCATTAGGAATAACTCCTGCCACTAGACTAATTCCAGTCTGTATAGGAAAACAGTTAGTTCTTTTCCGGCTTGTTGCAGTAGAGCCAGAAATATTCCATCAGGGCCTGTTGACTTAAATGGTTGAAACATTTGAAATCAAAGTATCACTTGTATCACTGCAACTTGGGTCAGGTGTCTTCGATAAAAGTTAATAGTTCCAAGAAATTTCCTTAATTCAGGATAGTTGATAGGATGTGGGGGTGAGCATTACAATTTGATCCTGTCCGCTGTAGGACAAATTGTCACATGACTGACTGAGTGACCAAGGAATGTAACCTCTTTCTGTCGGAGCTGACATTGTCATTATTGATCACAACACTGTGCTTTTCTAATGTGTCAGAAATACAGCTGCGATATTTCTCATTTTCTTGGGGCAGTAGTGAGGAGACCAAAATGTGGTCAAGATATGAGAAACTGAAAGGGAATTTTAACTGAACTTCTTTTCTAAAATTTTGCCATGTTTGGGCAGTGTTTTTTAAACTGTAAGGCATGAATGGAGATTCATATAATCCAAACAGTGTTATTACAGCAATTTTGGTTACATCTTCACTTGCCATGGGAATCTATAAATACACTTTCTTACAGTCTATGACACTAAAGGTGGTTATGCCAGCCATGTGAAGTCTTGTATGTTAGATATGGGTACTGATCGAGTATTATACTTGCATTCAGCAAACAGTAGTCACTGTGAAGTCTGTAAGAACCAGCCTACGTTGTCACTAAATGGATTGGTGAAGCCCATGAACTTCCTGATGGTCTGACAATCTCGGCCCATAGCATTTTGTCTGTTATATGTTTAGCAGTGCGTAATCTATCAGGTGACGCACTTTGTAATGGTCTGGTGGTCCCAGCATGGTATTTATTCAGCGAACAGTGTTGTGATTCACTCCACATTGTCAGTTTGCATATACTGTCTGTGAGTGGCAGAGGTAACACATGTAGGGGTAGCATGCAAATTGGGAGAGTTGTACACCACACTGACATGTGCATCCTGTGCTGTGTCCCTCACCCTTTTCCTCTTCTATTGCTGGAAAGTTGGCAATAGGTGCTGCTGCTCTTGTTGCAAGTGGGACCCCTGGAAAGCTGGTTGATTCTGCTGGTGTGGATGTTGCTGATGACAGTTACGATGTTGTAACTTCTGATGTAGTAGTGAGTGAGTGGGTGAGGTGAGTTCATTTATTGTTCAAGGTCGGTTCCTAACAGATGTAATTTTTCTGTCAAGACAGAGTTTTCAGCGAGCACAGAAATATTCTCTGTCTTAGTTTCCTCGTACTTGTTGATAATATCCTGAAGGTTGGGTTCCAGAGTCTATTTTTTTGTATTTTGTAAAGGGTAGTAATTGTATCTCCTGTTGGTGGGAAACTGATGTGCCCTGACCCGGAATCCCCACTAGTAGTCTGGTGAAGCCCTGCAACCAAATTGAGAGGAAGATGGAAACTTCACAGGAAGTCCGCCCACAATATTGGCTCACACACATCAGCTATAACTAACTATGAAGTACATTTCTCATGTAGTGCTCTGTCCACTGTCTGTTCCACTGTTCCGAAGTGTGTGATGGGGGTGTTGTTGGTGGCATATAGTTGTGTGTTCAGCATTTCACATGTTGATTTAAATAAAGAAGCAGGTATTGTGCTCATCGCACTACCTTGCATATACACTGCGTCAATGCCCTCAAACAGAAATGTTTTGATCACCCTGTACGTAAATGGATGGAAACGATCTTCAGAGCTTACAAGTGTACCCTCTTCCATATACCATAAATACCCTGCAGGGTATATATTTAGACATAGGTGTAAATTGAACAAATGTGACTGAATCACAATGGTTGACTCTCATAGATTTATTGAATCTTACATGGAAAGTGTTGGAAAGATAGCTAGAAAACAGACATTATAGGCAAGAAGTTTAATCCTTTCTTAAGTATGTTACTGATTATCTTCAGTTCCCTTTTAGGGCAGATGAGGGTTAAATTCAAATAGGAATAAGAAGAAATGATTATTTGATGATTGGTTTAAATAATGATGTTCCACAAAGAGAAAACACTATTTCATTCACAGGACTGTGAGTAACCATCAACTGAATTTACACAGCTACTCTTAATTGTGTTATCAACCATTTTAAAAAATTAACTAGAAGCCCAAAATAAATTTCAAAGACTTAGTGCTCTAATAATAATTGAGTACAGAAAAACTTGGCACACACAAAATTCACTCCCCTCACACTAACCTTTAGACAGATTGAAACAGTTTGGCCAACTTGTTCAGTTTATTCTTTAAATTAAATTTAAAAAAATGTTTTGGGAAGCCCTTGGAAGTAAGTTTGTAAGATAAAGAAAGAATTTTATTTTATTCAAGTGCAATAGATTAGAATAACTTTAATTCATTAACTCTTATAATGTTATAATGCTAGTATGAATTATATCATATCTAAAAACGTATATCTTAAGAATCTGTGTGCAGGTACTCTTCAGTGACATAGAAGTGTTAAAATCTGTTATATTGCAGACAAGATATTTGGTACACTGTGATATATTTTTTATGACTGATGTATTCATGTAACTGACTCATTTCTGTACTAAATTTATATCCTATAAGTCACTGCAGACATTGCTTTTAGTCTCATTATTTTAATCATATCTTGTACCCCCACCCCCCTTTTTAAATCAGCTATTGAAAATGACAATGATGAGTAAATGTGTTGTGACACAGTTGCGAAAATACTGAGCTTTTTAAAGATGTGTCTTCAGGACATTCTAGGACTAACATCAGTTGTGTAATTCTTATTATAAGTTTTTTCCTTCTGAAAATGTTACCATTGTAAACTGATTTTCCCCAAAATGTGATTTCATTGTTAATTAGCAAATAAACACATGTAAGATAAAATTGTTCCTTGACTTGTTTGCAAGCTTATCAATGTTCTTGTTCTAGGTATCAAACAATCTGTGTATCCTGCAGACATGTCTCACTTCAATGATGGGCCGTTCAATAACAATGGATCAGTTGAGACAAGATGTAGGGTTGATGGTGGAAAAGATAACGCATGTTACTCTCATGTTTCGCAAAATTAAACTGCAGATGGAAGAATATGTCTGCTTAAAGGTCATCACAATGTTAAATCAAGGTAGTTACTGAAACCATAATTGTATTTAATGTGTGCTGTGTAATCTTACGAAGTCCCCTTTAAAGACAAAAATAAAATTAATCAAAGTAAAGTGGCTGGATGTATTTCAGCTAAAGTCATAACCACAGACCATGTCAGTTATAATTATTTGAATTCAACCACTTTCATAATACTTGATACAATTAAAATACGCATTTCAAGAGACAGTGCTCTCTCCAGATGGTTGACTCTCAGTTTACAGTGTACATTAAATATAATAAAATTAAAAAAAAAAACGTATTGGACTATGCTTCCACTTCTTATAGAAAATCATACAGTTCACACACTGCAACCATGCAGCCAGCAGACTGTGTTCTCTTCTTCAGTTTAGGGTACCAGGATTTTCTGCTGGAATACCACAGACTGAGTGTCAACAAGCTGATTGTGAGTAATTGAATTATATCAGGAGCTATTAAATAGGTTGAATGCAAATAATTATTACTTAAAGTATAACAAAATGCTACCTTACATCTGAAAAGTGGATAACATTAAAGCACAGACATTCTTTTGTGCATAATTTAATAGCCCTAGATTCTGGGGAAAAAAAATCTAGCTTTTGTTATTGTGTTATATTCATTTTTGCTATGTCAGAGTGGCCAGACATATAACAGTGAGTGTAAGTTTGTATCCTCACACATTTGTTTTATGGAAAAGTGCAGAGAACATGCTTCAAGTGAGCAACCTGTAAACTATAACTGCCAGCTATGAGAAGTTAATATGATTTATCAGTTCTGAAGAACATATAACTTAATGCTGTTATGCTGCTGTATTTCTATCAGTTTGCTACAATACATCATGTCTGCCAATCTATGATAAATAAATAACCAACTTGCTCATTCACTAACATTGGTGAGCCCTTGTACTTGCACTCACATGTCATGGTGCATGTTACAGATGTGTCCAATTTGTTACAGAATGCACTTTTCAGCATTGTCCACATAGACTGGGAAATGTAGTGTGACTTACATGTGGTCTACAGTGATCCATTCAGGGTGTAAAGGCTCAACAATATTATTAGATAGCATACATAACGTGCCCCCCCCCCCCCCCCCCAACACAAAAAATAAATAAATAAATCTATTTCAGTATCCAACAACTTAATCAAACTGTATTGACAGCATTGTGGAAAATTATCTATTCATCAGCTGTACAGAATTAATCAGTCCACTTCATAATGCCAGTGTCAAATGTCATAAACTAGTTAGTTCTGTATATTGGACAACCTTTTTTCTGTATACATTTACTAGAAAGTAATTTGTTCATATGTAACGTCACTGGGAGTGATAGGGACTAGAGATCTCTTAAGTTGTTGTGTGAATCAATACTATTACTGGACAGATATACTAAATTTCTTCACTCTTTAACCAGCAGCTAGGAGCAATATTGGACTGGTTTATGCCTGGACCAGTAAGGTAGGAGGAAGGTAGTGCTCAGATCTCCCCCACACCAATTTGCCCAATTCCATATGGGTTGGCAATTTTTGAGGCTGATGATTGGCGTATGACCAGCTGAACCACCAGTTGTGACTGATCACTGGGGCCTGAATTATCAGTTTGGGTGGAGGAAGAGGGGTGTGTGGTAAAAGAGGCTCTCCTTTGTGGGTTCCCACATCTGCTTACTGGAGACTTCAACAAACTACAGGGATGTGGCATGGTATTGGAGGCTGTAATGATGTTGGGGCATAGATGTGGATGGCAGAATGGGTGTGCATCTTCCAGCAGGCTTAGTAGCAGTCCTAAGGTTCTAGTTGTTGTGACTCCTTGACAGCTGTGTCTGGTGGCACTGTTTTTATTTATTTCTGTGGCCAGAACTGGTTGCAGTGGCGAATTAACTGATCCTGATTGGCCGTGAAATCAAAAAGTTGATGCCTCCTGTGGCCAGTTATGATACACTAGATCCATTACAGGATCTGGTCAAAGTTGCAAACCTAGACGTGGGAACTAGCTGGACACCACGGCTTTGTGTGCTGATTATGGACATGAAGCACCAAGCCCAGTGAGTTGAATTTTATATGCTTTTAGGCACAGGCAGGACAGATTGTATGTTCTATGGTAGCAGCAATACTTGACCGGTAGATGTAGATGTAGCTGTAGCTACTTTGTATGCCGTAATTGGAAACTCATTGTGGGTGTGCCACAAATTATTCTATACTGCAAAACATACATCATCACAGTGACCAAAGTCTGTATTAAGTCCCATAGGAGGGCAGAATAGGACCTATGCATTACTGTGTTGCATGGTAGGCCTATAATGGATTTCATAGTTTTAATAACTAAGGAACGAGGCCTATGGTTTCAGACATTCTGCTGTTTCTTGGGAAACATTGAGTGTGGGTTTAAAAGGGAAACTAGTGATTTATGGGCCATTAATAAGTGAAACTTGTTCCCTTAAAAGAGCACATGATTTTTAATAGCATATATATGAGTACTAAATCTTTCATCTCAATTTGAGAGTACTGAGCAGTGTTAAGAATGCAAATGCTGTATGTTGTTCCTTACTGTTTAGATGCTTGTGGGATAACACTAATGCCATATTGTGACTTGTCTGTCATGAGGAAGAGATGCTTCTCCTGTGTGAATGCCACTAGAAAGTAACAGATTTAAGGCATTTTTCAAATTCATAAATGCGTAATGATAGTTGTCAGACCACATAAAATTGACATCCTTTTCCATGTCTGATAAGTGGATCATAAATTTGGGATACTAAGCGTATGAACTACCCAAGGCAATTAACCTTACTAAAGAACTATTGTAGTTTTTGGGTGTGGGGAATTTGATGACCATGTCATTATATACTAGGATGCACACGATTCCATTCTTGCTCAAAATTTACCTTAGGTATTTTATACTAGGTGCAAAAAAACTACATTTATCCAACCAACAATGAAAGTGTTTCAATTGGAGTTGTGCAAATAATGCCTGGAAATTCTTTAAATGCTGTTCCCAGGTAGTTCCTGTTGCCAAAGTGTCATACAGGTAATTTGCACAATCAGAAATACCCTGAATGAACTGTTTTAGGTATCTTTGAAAGACCACTAATGACCCCAATGGTCTGCCTATGGGCTTGATGACACTTGAGTCTGATAATTTGTGTAATTCAACTTTCACAGGTTCTCTGTAACCAACAGGATGGTTCTCTGTAACAAACAGGACAGATCATGCTGTACAGAGCTGCAGTAGTACTGAAGGTTTAAGTGATATATGAGCTTAGGAAGTTTTTAGTACAGCCTAATGTTGGTTCAAAAAGTTGGTGGTAGTTTGAACATAGATTTTTTTGGTCATGAAACAGTGTGACAGTTGCAACAAGATTTACTGAATCATTAATTTAAAACCCAAAAAGAGTAAACATGTCCAGGTCAAAAATGTTAGCTGCTACAGGGGAACTGACAACAAGAATAGTTAGTTATTGAGCTACATTCTTGTACTTACTTGAATTGTGACCAGGCCACACATTTTCTGACTATACAAAAACCTCCTACATGTGAGACAGCCAGAGCAGCAGAAAACCCATCGTTCTGTTCCCCTGTGTCTGCCTCTAACTGCACTGCAAATTATTGATGTTCAGGGTAAACCTTACCTTATGACAAGTGGTATCACAGCAAGAGCAGTGATGCCACCCATCCCTACTGCCTCAATCTGGAAACAATTTTTGCAGCTTAGAACTGTGGAAATATGTAGGCTGTGAGGAGGTGGTTGGGCAACTTTTACATGTTGCTAGTGGTGTTGCAAGTAATGCGTGTTGTGCTAAATGGTCTCTATTTGGCAATCTACTGAGACTAGGTGGGTGGGTGGGTGGGTGGGAGTTACTAGCTACTGTTAACCTATCACAATTCACCTGAATACTATGTAAAAGTGACCCAAATGATAACAAAGATGATGGTGAGTGTCCATATGATGTTGACTTCGCCTTCTTTGACTATATAACCAAATTGATACATATGCTAATGGATACTAAAGTAGAATGAAGTAATGAACAGTCTTGTATTGTCTAATACTGATAAACTTGTCCCATGTTTAACATTGTCAAATACGTGTATATTTTAGAATATCAAGTTACTTCATTTGTGAAGTAACTGCAGAAGACTACTTCAGTGATGTCTTGTAATGTCTGGAATCATTTGGAAATCTTCCTAGTATGCATGTGGTGATAAATTCATTACATAAATCTGCTCTTGACTCTGTGTTTATAAAGCTGCAACTGTTTTTCATATCTAAATGTTTGACGTGTGCCACCATTTCCTGTTAAAATTGTTAATGTAGCTATGAAAATAGTTCTGTGTTATTCTTCATTAACACAGTGACTATTTACAATATATTAGGACGTATTTAAAATAGCTACATTTACATTTTACTCCTTTCTAGGTCGAGGTAGCACGACGGAACTGGAAGCAATTCAGGAGCGGTATACTATGTGTCTCAGAAGTTTTGTGGAAAACAAATTTCCACAGCAGCACTCTCGTTTCCACGACCTTATTCTGCGGTTACCAGAGGTTTGTCAGATAATTATTTCTCATAATTTATTAAGTCTTATTCGTGGCCTATGAAACAGTTTTGTAAGAAATGTAAACGTTAAAAAATAGTCACTAATTAGTCTGCAGAGTTGGAGAGAAGAACAGGAAACTTTCATTGTTGTAGTTCCTAGCAGTGGTGGTTATTTGTCACTGGCTTCCTTTGAGCTTCATATGTTCTAAAATACTTGCATCAGTAGTAGTCATGATCATGGCCTTAGCCATAATAACTCTAGATCTGAAATCTTGAAAAAAGCATACTGTTTAGGAACATGCTTCTTAATATAAATTTCAGGCATTTATTGCTGATTTTTTAATCATTCACTGCTCTTAACAAGTAGGAAGTAGATCACTGACTATGGCTCCAGTTCTGTGCTCTGCACTGATGACAAAAAGATTGATTTTAAATGCCATCAGTCCGGTCATCAAAATATGGAAGACTTTGGACTGTAAAACATTGTATTCAGGGCACATCATGGGAGATTTTAATGTGAAATTGTATCCTAGTGTGTGTGTGTGTGTGTGTGTGTGTGTGTGTGTGTGTGTGTGTGTGTCAGTCAGTCATGGGCTTAGAGGGAGACAGTAGCTGTACGAGATAGGAATGGAGGAGGAACAGACAGGAATTGCAAGGGATAGGAATGCAACACAATAGCACTGGAACTGTTCACAGTTTACACTGATGATGATGATGATGATGATGATGATGATGATGATGTGGGGAAATATATGCGGGGCAGGTGACAGAATAGTGGAGAGGGGGATTGTGGGGAAGAGAAATGGGTGCAGAGAATTAAGAGAGATTAAGGCCAGGAGAATTACAGGAGCAAAGGATGCATTACAAGAATAAATCCCATCTCTGTAGTTTGGAAAAGTGGATCCAGATGGCACAGCTTGTGAAGCAACCACTTAAATTGAGAATTTTGTGCTCGGAAGAGTGTTCTGTCACTGGCTGGTCGGTGACAGTTTGGCAGTAAGTCATTTGTTGGGTGGACTGTAAGATGGTGGTCGTGGTCATGGTCATATAAAATGCTGTGCAAAAACTTCAAAATAGCTGGTATATGACGTTGCTGCTTTCACAGAAGACCCTGCTTCTGCCTGGGTAGGATAAGCCTATGACAGGACTAGAATATGTCTTGCCAGATGGGTAAATTGGACAGGTCTCAAATCTGTATTTTCCACAGGGATATGACCGATTGTATCGATGAACTGGGAGTGGGTGTGGCTTACAAATGGACCAGTTGGAACAACTGAACCATCTCCTCCATCAGGGCTGTGCCTATTATTGTGCCTGGAAATGAGGGCCCTGCTACCCACAATTCTGTCCACCCATGGTATTCCGCTGCCTACCTGACCTACAAAATATCCTGTGTAGTTGGCATAGGGATGCACCAAAACACAGCACGTCACCCCAGTCTATTTGCTAAACTGCAGTCTCAGAACAATGTAGTAGAGTTGTGTGAGTGTCTCAAAAAGGGATTCATCTGAAATATTGAACATTTTTCAGTCTTTTTCATGTGTCTGTTGATGAATCAATGCCTCTACTACTTTCTGTGTTGTTGCTTTTACTCCTAAATTATTTTTGAAACTAAGTAATGCACATCCAAATTGTAATTAAGGAAAATATGGATAAATAAATTGCCCAGCAGCCTCTGTAAAAATGTGTATGAAGTGCACACTATGAAAGTGTACAGTAGAAAGCAGAAGCTAAATCAATCAGTAATGAAGACATTAGTTCTATGAATTTGCAAAGAGGGCAGTTGCCAGATTAAGAGAGTAGTAGTAGTTGGTAGTAATTGATGCAAACCGTAGAAAGAGAATATGATTTTTTTTTTTTGGGGGGGGGGGGAGGGGGGGGGGGCGAGAAAGAAATGAGAAATCAAGAGAAAAAAGGAAATGAATGACTGAGAATGAGTTTCACAGTGATTAGAAAAGAGACTGAGATTACAAAAAACAGGAAAGATTGAGCTGCAGATCTGAACTCGTAGTCTTCAAAAGTAATGTCAGTTTGCCAAAAAGACAAAATGAACTCCCATGATTCTGCTGCTGGCTTAGTGACTAATGTCTGAAGCAACTTACTGATTCTAATTGCTCCTTATACACATTCATTTTTGTTGGAATTATAATAATAGCAAATTATGTTACTATTATTCTTACAATTTGAGTAATCAGATTCAGTATGTATATGCCAGTTTAGTACAGTTCTGTTGGCAGAATTCTTTGTGCAACAAGTATACTGAGTTAATAATGAGGTCACAGTAGATATGCAAGGAGCGAGCATGGGGACAAATTTTTATCAAGGGCAGTCATGTGCAAAAGCACATCCTTGTATTGAATGTGGTGTGAATGTTGTAAAATCTAGACAAATATATAATACAATCTTATGCAAGACAATGGTAGAAATTTGAACACAATTAATTCTCTGTTTTGCCCATGATATCTCAGTTACATATATCTATCCAAATGAGTAACATTGGTAGCATTGTAATTTATACAAAACATTATTTTGTCTCATTTCTCTTCACCTTAAGACAGTTAATCATACTCTGTTTTCTCCTAGACTGCGAATTTGTTTAGTATTTTGAGAAGAAAGTGAGAAGCTTTCTGTGAGTGAAAACTTATACACTGACTAGGTGATAGATCTTGCTGTATCAGGAGGATATTGTATTGATTCTCAGCTCACCATTTTGGAAGCCATTTATCATTCTGGCTTCCTCTTACAGCCATTGGTCCATTGACATTTAAAAAAAGAGAGAACAGATATTGTCTTGTGAGACAAGTTAGTATGTAGCTTGTTTGCTGACCACTCAGACTGTGTATTGGAAGTGTTGCCTGATTCTTTCGTTCTTTATCTGAAATATGACAAGTTTGCACCATCTCTGGTTAACTCAAATCAAAGCCAAGGGCATTCCACATACAGTAATGGTTATTAGCTCAGACTTTATGTTGACTGTTTGCATTGCAAGTGATAGGAAACAGCACAGTAGGTAAAAAGGTGGTAAGCTGTCCATGCACAAATTTTTAGAAAGTTAGTGCTTAGAAAATCAGTGCTGAAAAATCCAAATATTTGGCATCACACTAATGAATGTATTTTTCAGGTAAGTAAACATTATTGCTTAAAGCTGTTTGTTGCTATCCACTCATTAATGTGCAGAATGTATGGGGCACTGCATATGTAACACATAGCAGTGCATATCTTAAGCATATGTTTGTGCAAGTAGATCTACTCTTGTTAGTATTCTGCTTTTGGTAATAGCTGTGATGCAGGATTGTCAATGGTTCTGATGTGGACATCATAGGTTATTCACCTGAAACCTAGGCACACGTAAGGGACAGATAGGATGTCTGACATTATGATAAGGTGTAACTACAGCAGCAGTTAATTTGAGTATGTCATAGAACTGCACAGGGATCAAACCAACATTTTACTTTATTTATATAGTTCTTGGTTTATAGTACCAACAGAAGCAGTTACTTTCTGAAGACTGAAGTTCTGTTAGATAGAATGGCTGTGCTGTGCTTTATAAAACTGTAGAGGCCATGAGTGTGACCCCTACTGTGACAGGGCTAAACTGGGTTGGCAGAGGCCAGGAGGCCGAAATTACCCCCCATGGGCAGGGTTAGCAGTGTAGTGGTGAGTGGTAGTCATCTGATGTATCATTGTAGTCACAACATTTGTTAATCACTCATCAACTACAACAGTCATGATGATAATTGGAGAGGCCAACATCACCCAGATTTGTGTCGAAGGTGGCCTGCAAAGAGGTGCGACCGTCAACAAGTTGTTGGGGGCACATAGCGTCATTACAATTTATAGAGTAATGACAGCAGAAATACTGCAAACACACTGACAGTAGCACTGGATGACAGCCTGCAATACAGACAAGAGGCTGCACTGGACAGGGTGTGCTTAGATGTGCAGAATCATGCCATGGGCCCTGCGTTGGTAGATGGCTCGCAGCAGCAGCAGTGTCTGCCCACACAAGCAGAAGCAGGCAACAAGGATTTTGTCCACATAAGTAAAGGTGGCTGAGCGGCTGCATTACCCCATATTTGAACTGTAGGCCACCAGGTGGCCCACCAGTTGGAGGGCGCTAAGCCCACAGCACTGTCCTTAGTGTGAGCAGCAGGGCCACAACTAACAGCAGCAGGGTACAGAGGTGGAGACTTGTTGATGCACATACACTAGTAGACCATCTTAGGTCCCCCTTTTGGAGCTGGTGGCTGACAGTACCATCCCTCTGAACTAGAAATGAGAAGTATTTATTTGGGTGTGGCTTGTCCTTGTTTTGCTAAAGCATCGGTTTCTATCACACAAGCTATAACAGAACAGTGGGTTGGATGTCAAGCAACCAGATCACCCACACTGCAGCAGCTCCATCTTTCTCTTGCTTCAATGCTATTACATCTCTGGTCCCTCCACTTGTCCGCAGCGTGTGGTAACCATCTCAACACCTCAGAAACAGTACCTGTCATATCAGCGGGTAGCCCCTGATGTAACTTCACCTCGCTGGTCTGAATTGACCCTCTTCTGCAGCGTCTTGCATTATCTGTAGAAGGTGTGTGTATTTTACTCAGTCATACCTTTAAATTATTTGCGGTGCAATGTGCTTCTTCCTTCAGAAGATCCAGCACACTGAATTCAGCTCAGAGCAATTCCACTATGTCTTGATACATATTTTAAAAGTTGACAATTATATACAATAAATTGGTTCCTCATTTACACTAGTTCAGCTTAAACCACAATGTTCATTGGCTGTTTCTTAATTATAAATGGTACTTTCTGTAATTAGTCTGCTGGACTTTCCTTTCCTCTCTAAAGGACTCATGATTCTGTTTTATCATCACTTACAAATAGTACATCACCAAATTCTCTTTCGTTGTCAAATTCATCAGCAATCATTTAACAATAAATAGTTCTGCTCAATTTTTTCTTATGCATAGCATTTCTTCTTGTACATCCAGCAGCTTCTTACCTAATTCGTACTTAACTAAGCATTTAGTCTTATGTCTGTCTGGTGGTTTCTGTGCTCTTTGCTTTGGTATACCATCCAGAACTTTGTCCTTTAAACAAAAGTTACCTTTACTTTTTCTCCAAAAATACGTACTTAAATCTGTGCTTATACAACAACTACAGAAGGTACTACCACACACAACACAGTGGTCAGTAGTTTCACTTACTCCCTTTACTTAAACACTAATTACAGATAGACTACTTGTTGCAATGCCATTCTTTCTTTTACCTTGCTCATCAAAACCAACTTCCTATCTTAAAGATGTCATATGCAGTTTAGGTAGTTCTACTTTCATGATAATAGACCCTTACCACAACATGTCATTTGTAGCAGTCTCCTTCAACTGAAACAATGTCTTCCTGATTTCACCTGCGTGCTGCCAAAGAACAATTACATGATGTTTTTTTCTTACCCTCAGTACCTGTGACACTACAAGTCTTATCAGCTTTTTTATGGTGATCGCATACACATTCCTGAAAGGATTCTGTCTTTTTGGCTCAATCATTAGCCTTGCAAACCTTTCCTCTCTCTTCTCTTCCTCAGTCCTCTTCTGAGGAGGCGATGCCCCTACAGGTAGTGATGAATTTGCGTCGTTTGAAAGTGAGTGAGTCTGTACTTGTTTATTATCCTCACAATTTGCAACGTAACTAACAGCAGTACCTTCCTGTGCATACTTCATAGTATCTATAACAAAATTACTGTATGCAGTTCCGCAGTTCCAATCTGCACAACCCAAAAATCATTTGAAAATGTATAGCCCTGTGGAGCCCAGGCTCTGTGGTATCTAAACAACCACCATTATCACCCAGTGGCATAGATACCACTATTGCACATGTGTAAGTATCAACCATATTGCTAATTACACACTCATCTGCTTCAGTGCAGCACACAGTTACTGTATCTGATACTACAGCTACTTCAGACTCTGCTTTTCCCCAAGATATTAGAGCTGATAATTCTACATTACTCTTCGTAATTTCTGCAATACCAGAATTATGTGCATCTATTAAACTCGGCTTCTTTCTCCTTATTTCATGCTCCCACACAAGCACTCTTGCTTCTTAATCTTTGATGCTCCCTCAAAATTCTAATATTATTTACTGCTGGAGAAACATACTTGACATTTTCATTCCACCAAGCTTCATATTCTTGTCATATTTTCTCCACTTCTTCTGGAGCAATTGGTCTATGCCAGTCTTATTTCCTTTCCTTCTTGACTTTTACTTTCTCTACTATATTTGCCTAGTGTGCTTCCAGAGCCTTATTTACTTAGATGTATTCGCATTGTTTGCTTGCAACTGAGCTGCTTGAGCTGCTAAAAGTTGCAAAGTTTCATCCAGGGTAGTCCCATGTGATATTGCCTCTTGAACAGTTGTACAAAAAACCTCATTACAGAGAACAACATTAAATGACGATGATGATGATGATGATGGCTCTTAAATATATTGCTAATGCAACACTTCTTCTTATAAATTAATCTTTCCACCTGAATACCTACTTATGACTAAAAATTACATACTTAAGCATAATAAGCCATACCCCTTGCTCAAAGCCAAATATATTGCCCATTCCAACTGACACAAACTAACACACATGTTGTATTATTTTCAGAACACTACCTAAGTTCACTTTCCTCATGCTGTACATACAATTACAATTAAGCACTTGTCAAAAACCAGTTGGCTCTCCATGACAATAGCAGTCAAACAAAAACACAAAAAAGTACTGAACTCGTCATGCTGCATGTGGATGAAACTGCAGCCCTGTAGTTGACAAGCCATCTTCTCCAGGGATGTCAGTTGGTGAAGTTCCTCTGTCAGTGAACAGTAGAGGTGGTAGAACTTCTCTACCACCAGTTGTTGAGGCTGATGGTGTGATCTCTACTGTAGTGCGGTTGAATCTGGTTGACAGAGGTCAGGAGGGCAGTATTTCACCACCCTGGGTGGGCTAGCAGTGGAATGGTGAGTGGATATCTGTAGTTGCCTCATGAATCTTCATGAAAATGCCTTTGTTTTCATTTATCATTCGCCAACTAAAACAGTCATTATGGTACTTGGAGAGGCCAACATTACCTGACCATAAGTGGGGTGGCCTGCAAGGAAGAGCGGCCGTCAACAGATGGCCCAATGGCATGCAGCATCATATGGCCAGTAGAGTGATGACAGCAGTGTTGCGGCAAGGACAGGAATGGTGGCAGCCCACAGTACAGACGAAAGGCTGCCCAAGTGCACAGGACAGGGTTTGCTGAGGCACACAGAATCTTGCTGTGGATCCAGCATGGATGAGATGGCTCGCAGCAGCAGCAGTAGTGTCTGCCAACACGATCAGTGGCAGGCAGCTAGGAGTTTGCACACACAAGCAAAGTTGCTGAGTGGCTGGACAGCCCAAGGCTTGAACTGGAGGCCACCAGGCGGCCCACCGTTTGGAGGGTGTCAAGTCCATAGCATTGGTCTTAGTATGAGCCGCAGCTAACAGCTGTATGGTTGGTCCACTAGACCATAGTAGGTCCCCTCTTGGGTCTGGTGGCTGACAGCCAGCCATTCGTCTGACTAGAGATGAAAAATGTTTATACAGGCTTGACCTGCCGTTGTTTTGTTAAAGCATCAATTTCTGTCACTCAAGCCTTGACAGAATCATGGCTCAGATGTCAAGCAAGCAGGTCACCCACCCTGCAGTACCTCTGTCTTCCTGCTGAATCAATACTATTATGGCTCTGGTTCCTTGGCTTGGCTGCAGCCAGTCTCAGTGCCCCACAGACAGAATTTGTCAGCTCACCTGGCTAACCTGTACTGGCCTGCTTCTATAGCCTCTTGTGTTAGCTGTGGAAGGTTTCTCAGTTTTACTCAGCTGTGCCCAATAAATTATTTGTGGTGTACAAGATAATATGTTAGTGGCAGCTGTCAAAATTTGGGCTGGTTCTTTAGACTTAAAAGCTTTTGTAAAGGTCATGGAAAGGCCATGAGAGAATTGTTATATAAATTTGGGAACGATTAATAATGTTACTGTATGCCGAGATAAAACTGAAACAAAATATGTAAAATATCCTCTTCAGGTAGTGATGTTTAGCAGTGAGCAGTCAAAGAAAATTTTGGAGCTGGATAAAATTTATTATGTTTTTGGATGTATATGTTGCAGGAAAGATTTATCATCTTATATATCACAGTAAAATGTGTCATTTGTGGATGAGGGTTACCTGTTGATTTTGTATTTACTGCATATTTACATGTAGCCTTCACAGAGACAGAGATGGTAATATGGAAATAAAATTTTATTGTTCTACCTGTTTGTAATGTCATTAACAGATTTTAAGATGCACAATGGAAATTTGATAAGGATACCAGTCAGAATACACATAAGATTTTAAAGCATGAGGTACAAGATGGAGATTTACTACAAAATTCATTTTATGGTAAATCTGACATAAAATTTGAAAGTTAGAAATTGACCAAGTTGTTGTGGTTGTTGTTGTTGTTGTTGTTATTGTTGTGGTTAAAATACATGACTCAAATGTAGAAGAGTGGAATCCGAATTTGTTTACTCATCCATATTTACCTTTCTTGCAGTTTCTCTACACCTTTGGGTAGGTTGAAAATCAGGCCTGAATAGCTAAGTCATTAAGAGCCATGTCTGTAGTACCAGTGTGGCATACAGCTTCAGTTCATTCTGGAGTTTCATGTTTTTCATAATAACTGGCGATAATGATATGATGTCACTCCCAAAATCTTTGAAGACATTTAGTGAAACACTCATTTAATTCAGTGCTTTTATGTTGCAGGTACAGTCAGCAGCTACTTTACTGCTGGAAAGCAAAATGTTTTATGTTCCGTTCCTCCTGAACTCTGCCATTCAAAGGTAGTACATCAACAAAGCAGATAGCAGTATTTACGAGCAGAACTGTGACAATCGATCGAGGACTAGTGACCGTAATGTGACTATTAAATCTAAAATATGTATTTGCACTTCACAGAAATCTCTCTCAGACTTTTATGATACAAAAAAGTGAGATAGATAGTTGCACTACTGCTATGTAATACTTCTTCCCAGTCTCTGGAAATAGTGTGGTTTTGTTGAGCAGCTGCAAGATGAGGCCAGTGAGGAAACTGAATCAGTTACCATAACCATTACTGGAGAAGGCTTTTGTACTGGTTGCCAATTTGAATAAAAAATAAATATTTGATTTTACGAGTCAGATATGAACTGTTAGGGAAGAACGTACTAGAATTTATTCATTAATAAAATTGTTACCATATTGAGAATAGACTGCTGTTTCATGAAGACTGGTGTTTTAGCCTTTGCCAGGCTGAAATTATACAAGAAAAGCATTCAAAGGCTAAAGTGAGACTAAGTTAGATTAATCGTAGGAAAAAAGTAATTTACAAATAAGAAGTATATTTTGCAGAAGACACATGTGGTAATGAGATGCCTGTATCTCATATATATGTATATGTTTACTATTAATGACAGAGCAGACATGTGATGGAAGCCACATTTATAAATGGGTGAATGACCATTTAAATTCCTATACTGTTGTTACCATTACAGTTTGTTGGAAAACATTGTTGTAACCAAAGTATTCTTACGCTGCCTTAAGTTACCGGAGACCTCCCAGAAGGGACATAATTTAAATTCTAATTAAAATGGCTGAAATGACATTTGCCCCTGTATAGTATTCTCAGTTTCAATTTTTTCTGTTATACTGTTATAGTGATATTTCCATTTACCATTTACAGTAGTACTTCACTGAATGAATGACATAATACCATTTAGCGCACTATTACTTTGGTATAACTTCTCTTAATTTTGGAGTAATGTCAAAGCGAAACAGTAAAGACTCTCATTCTTAAAATAAAAATAGGAAGTTACCAGCATCATGCAAATGTAATTTTAAGAAATATGTTCCTTTTTTTATAATTAAACAATTATTTTGAATGGAATATTGAAGTATTGTATAAATGATTATACAAATTTTTCTTCTTTTTTGTTTTTATTTGTTTGTGTACAGGAGATGGCACATTACACTGATTTAAAGGGATGAACCCTTTAAACACTACAGTCTGTAAAGATTTTTGGGTCTCTGTCACAAATATTAGATTTGACAATGACAACTCATCCGACAGAATAAAAACATTGAAGTACAAAAAATGAAACTAAAAAATTTTGGTACAAAAGGATTTTGACAGAAATAATTTCCACAAATTAATGTAATTGTATGCTTTGAATGGCATTACTTTTGTGAAGTAATGTTGTAGATCATTACTATTTGAAATTTTTTTAATGCCTGCAAACGTTAGTAATTTATGGATGTACAAAATTGCCTTTATAATTCTATATAGACACTGTATATTGTTTTGTGTTTGGAACTTTCCATAACTTCATATTAGTTGAATTTCAGGTTATAGTTGTTTGTTACATTCTTTTAAATATTTTTGATTTTATTACCAAAAGGCACAAATGGAATGCTAATGCTGTTAATGCCTTTGTGGCACTGCTTCAAAAATATGTTTGTAACTATCTAAAGTTAAGCAAATGTTTTGACTCTCATTAAATGAAATGAAGAAATACGTGGTGCTAGGTCTCCAGAGAGAAATAAATTTGGTTAACAGTCTTTTAATGACTATAAATGATTAAAATGTAAGATTAAAAAAGAAACTAATGTGAAGCTTTGAAAAAGCTCCTGTTGTTGCCTTGTGTTGTTCAGAATTATAAAGTGTTATCAATTGCATGTCATTGTTATCTGAAATGTAAATAATATGTTAGTATATTTGAAAGTTTTATTTTAAAGAATGACAGTATCTGAAAGGAGTTCTGGTGTACTTCAAAGAAGTCTGTTTTTAATGCAAAATAGCCCAGAGAACCTAAACATATACAGTTTGTTTAATGAGTATGGAGAGTACTCAATTACATTTTAACCACATTTGGTATCACTACATTTCAAGCAATGCTGCCATGAAAACAAAAATGTGAATGTGTACAGTTTTTCATAATACCAGAGTACTTAATCAGTCACAAAAAGTGTACACATGGGTAATAGTTTTACCCATTGTTTTCCAAATCCAAAAATGTTGAATAAATAAAAAACTTTTAAAGCTTTTGTTAACCCGGTTAGATTGTATCTCTGATATGTTACATCATCCTTGTTTAAGAAACGAGCATCAGAAGAATATTTCTACAGTGACATTATTTAGTGGTCTTGTGTGAAACAACTCGTAACTTAAAATTATCAGTAAAATTTTGTTGCATCTCTGTATGTAAGCCTGTCTCACATGATAGTGTTTTGATCTTCCTCAGAATAAACCTGGTACAATGCAAATTAATGTATTTTATATTAATAATATAAATGATCTCAACAGTTGAAACCTTTAAAGTCGTATTCTACATCTACATTTATACTGTACAATCCACTTTTCAATGTATGGTGGAGGGTATCTAATATTTGTGGCAAAACATTATAATCTCATACTGTGATGATCCAGAATTTGTGCGAATATACAGTTTTACCCTCTTTCCAACCTGCATTTTAAGTCTCTCTTAATCCTCCTCTCCCCTTCCCCTACCCCTTCATCCTCCTCCTCCCACCCCAACCCCCACCCTACACTCATTCCATCCTCACTGCCCCACCTTCACTCAGTACTGCAGCTCCCCTTTTGCTAATTCAAATTTCAAAATTTTATTTCTGTGGGCTATTTTGGCCCCTGTTTCAGCTTTTTTCATAATTTTACTTGTAAATGCTGGTCATCACATTAACTATCTAACCCATTGTAGCTATACCAGTCATTTGTCAACCATGTGTCATGAGAATTAACAGACATAAAAGCTACACTATGTAATGACAAAATTGTGAGAAGGGTAGTTGCTACTCACCATATAGTGGAGATACTGAGTCGCAGATAGGCACAACAAAAAGCGTGTCGGAAAGTGAACTTTCGGCCAACAAGCCCTTGTCAAAAATACGTGTGTACACACACACACACACACACACACACACACACACACACACACACACACAAAAATCATGCACATATAACCACAGTTTCTGGCAGCTGAAGCCAGAAGTTGAGTGTGGCTTCAGCTGCCAGAGACTGTGGTCGTGTGTGTGTGTGTGTGTGTGTGTGTGTGTGTGTGTGTGTGTGTGTGTTTTGTCTATTTTCAACAAAGGCCTTGTTGGCCAAAAGTTCACTTTCCAACAGTCTTTTTGTTCTACCTTTCTGCGACTCATTATCTCTGCTCTATGCTAAGTAACAACTATCCTTTCCATAATATTGTTACAGTATGTAGTGAGTTCTTCATGTGTGTCATCTGTGTGATGTAATAGTGACATAAACTTTCTCTAAAATGTGATTATGCCAACATGACATTTTATTATTAGTTTCATAAATGTTCCATTGCCATAGCCAATAACATGCAAAAACTTGGCTGGTAGATATTAAAAATAACTGAAGGCTTTGTGTTGTTTAGCTCAATGAATTGTGGTCTTTTTTTCAGTTTCTTAGTGATTCTCTCTTTTTTTCCTGTGTGTGTGTGTGTGTGTGTGTGTGTGTGTGTGTGTGTGTGTGTGTGAGAGAGAGAGAGAGAGAGAGAGAGAGAGAGAGAGAGAGAGAGAGAGAGAGAGGAGAGTGTGTGAGTGCTTCAGTGAATGACCATGAATGTGAGCAGTAATATAGTAACATGTGTGTCTTTCATTGAAAAAAAAGAAAAAAAAAACTGGTCATTTTGTGTTCAGGTAGTGACCATTCAAACTTGCTATATAGTTTCTCACTTTGAGTTAAAATTTTGCTTTTGTATCAAGTAATACAGTTTTAGAACACATTTTGTTTAGGATGTGCTTGTGATGTACTATGTTACAGTAGTACAGTGAGAATAATTTTGTGAACAGTTACAAAATACTGCATTTAACTCAGTGTGCCAGCAGTTAGTCAGTGTTGGACATTTACACAGATTTAAAGTGAACCGTGGTGTCATATGACTGTTTTAAGTGTTACCATTTTTTGTTTCTGTTAATAGAATATTATCCATAGTAAAGTGCCTTGTGAAATTCTCTTGATTTGTGGATGATTTTTGCATTTTTGTATCCATATTTCAATTTAAAAGCTGCAGCTCTCCAGTTTATGCTGATGTTTAAAAATCCTTAACAGTTACTGTGGCCTGTTATGTAGACATGAAACAATGCAGGTATGAAACACTAATTTTAAATATTTAGTTGAAAAAAAATTCATACAATGTTGACAGTAATTAGTTGTGGTATATTCATAATTAAAAAAGGATTTCAGGTGAACATCTTTCTAGTGTACCTGATACTCTTTTTTTAATTGAGAAATTAGTCATCTTGTTATAACATGGGGTTTCAGAGGAAGACTTCTCAATGAATAAATAACATCAGTAACCTTGTAGAATTTCAGGTTAGCCCAGATCTAGCTACAGTTGTAGCCAAACAGTCTTGTTTGAAGTTCTTTGATATGTCCATCTTGAACATATTCCAGGGTGGTTCAATGATCCAACATTTGTTTTGGGATTTTTTTCTAGGTTGCTGGTTGTTAATGTGTGTTATATTGGTAGAATTGATAGTATCTCATGGAGATTTAGTTTTTTCCATTTCCAATTGCACTGTTTGTATTTCATTCCAAGATGGGTGACAAAGGAAGACTGACTGTCAAGCAGTTCATTAAAACTGTATAATTTTTTCATGAAAAGAAAAGTATGATTATTTCACAGAGACAGTGTAAAGCTAGATGGTCACCCTCATTTAAAACAATATGTGGACTTAAAAAAACATGTAATAGTGATGGTTCAGTGCTTGAGAGGATGTATGAACGGCCTACTAATGTCTGTTCTCCACAAATGTCAAAGTTATTGGAGCAGGAAAATCAACAGGGAAAACAGCAACTCATCTTGGAATTTCTAGACTATCTGTACAGCAAATTAAAAAAAAAATGATTGGCATTTGTATCCTTATAAAATAACTCTGTTGCTTAAATTAACGATTGACAGCAAACATCAAAGAATGACATTCACTGAATGGACTGTGGATCAAGGCGTATTGCTGAACAATGTTTGGTTTTCAGATGAGGCAGTTTCACCTTGATGACATTGTTAATAAACAAAATGTGCGCGTTTGAGCTTCCAAGAATCCAAACATGCTTCATGAAGGAATACATCAAGCTCCAGGAATTACTCCATGAGTTGCTATATCAAGTCATGGGGTAATAGGGTCCTTCTTTTTTGAACACATAGTGAACAGTGAACATTATATCTAAACATGCTGTCTAGTAATTTTGTTCCTCAACTTTTTGCAAAAGTGTTTAATTAGAAAACCAGTGGTTCATGCAGAATTGAGCCAAACCCAAACAGCTAATGTTGTCTTAGACTTCCTGCGTGAAACTTTTAAGGAAAATGTCACTTCAGACAGATTTCATTTTTTTTTTTTTTTTTTTTTTTTTTTTTTTTTTTTTTTTTTTTTTTTTTTTTTTCATGTGGACAAAACTGGCCTTGAACAGCCCTGATTTCAATCTGTGTGATTTTTTTTTCTGAGGGGATATCTAAAGGAAAAGATTTTCCCTAAACATTGTCATACAGTGGTGGAACTGTGAGTGCTGAGAAATGAGGCTTGCAAAGAGGTAATTGAGGATATGTGTCAGTAAGTAATTCAGGACATAGGAGTTTGTATTGGAGAAATTGGTAAACATGATGGTGGTCATACTGAACACATCATAAACAGAACGTAACCTTCAGGTATATTGTTAACACATCATATTTTATATTTATTTATTTCAACTGAAATAAACACTTTCTACAGAAACAATGTTGGACCATTTCATGCGCCACCCTGTATGCTGTATTTTATTTCAACATTGTATCTCTCAATTAAGCAACCTTTTCACTCAAAAAGATATTAATGAAGTATGAGATGCTATCAAAGATTTGTCTTTGTGGTATCCAACACCTTTCATTATCATTTTATGTCTATATTTTGGATATTTTATGGAGACATATCACAAACAACAGTAAAACAATGCCTTGCAGCACATATTAAGATGTTTAGCCAGAGATGACATTAAGTCATCTTTGCTCTTTGTATGGTCCAGCTAGATTGAGGAAAGAAGAGAGTTTCTGGAATCAACGTATATGTAGTTATGCCTAATCACTGCCAGAGACTTGCCTATTTGGTATTATCAGAAGAGAAGGCATACAGATGAACAGTACTGTGCAGCTGCCATCGCTTGACTAACTGTCACTATAGTCAGGACAGTGCTTGTACAGTCAGGTCTCCCTATCTCATTTACCAGACGAGATTAAAAACATCCTGTTCTGTATGTTACTATGGAAGAAAAGTTGATAGCTGTTACATGCCAGACACACATTAACACAAGCTATCTAAGATGACAGAACCCTACAGAATCAAAGCAACTGGATAAATCACTAGTATTTGAGTGACTAAGATGGTTTATAGGTAATACACAGTTTGGCTGTCATTCACTTCCAAAACTGTCAACACACTGAGAGATTAAATGAAATCACAAGGACTTCAAATAATATATATAATATCAAGTCTTTTCTTTTTACAACATGAGCTGCTCCATAGCATTAATCTTGGTATTTCAGTTGTGTGTTAGGTTTGTGTACATCCACTTATGAAAATACCATTCATTGAACACACACACACACACACACACACACACACACACACACACACACACACACACACACACCCCTACCTCTGACTAGATGAAACATCATTCTGTAAAATGGAAGATAAAATATCCTTTGAGGGAGGAAATATTTTGCACGTAAAACAGCAGAGGGAAGGAAAAGATGGATACATTTTTCAATTACACATGTCATTTATTAAAAATTCATCCCAGAGAGCCAGACGGTGGCTAAGGAACTATGTAGAGCCACCATCACCCATAAGAAAATATCCAACGTAAATACCCAATGAAACTGATAGTAGAAAATAGAATTTTGCTGTATAACAGCTGCCTTACTGATTAAAAGCTACCTGTCCAAGAGTAATCTTACTTTTTTGTAGAGATGATGTTGGACAGCTTTGAGGAATGTTAAGAACTGTATTATACAGTACACAGCTTTACTATTTAATTCAATTTTGACTACTGATTTTGGTCAATTTCAGAGCATACATGGGTCATAAAACTTGTTCAGCTGTTTATTCCACAATTGCAATGCTTAGTCATTCTGAAATGGTCTACTACAGTGTCATATCCAACCTGACCTAATTTGTAGAATGATGGTCCGACACCAACTGAAATTGATAGTAAAAAAATAAAGTAACTAGTACAACTGTGTTGTATAGTGGTGCTTTTAGCAATAATGACACTAACTGGAACATCAAACTCCTGTTTGTTCCTACCTTTTCCCTCCCCTCACCCACATACCTGTGGCTATAAATGAAACTGGAAGGACACCATAAGAAACTGACGGGAACTACAATGCAAGGGCTGGAGGAAGTTTAGCGTAAAGGGTCCCAGGAGAGTTTCAAATGATGGAATGAATATTTGAAGAAGTGTGAGTGTGCAGTAGAAGAACACTTTGAAATATAATTTAAAATTCGGTTAATACAATACTTTGCTATTAACCAATTCCAGGAACTTTTTGACACACACTCACTGTGACCATATTCTACAAACACACGTCCGCACTTCATCTCGTAGTGTAATACGGAAATAGAAAGCCACTGCCAATCTTTTGCAAATAAAAGTACTTCTTGAAATTCCAACAGTTTAAGCAGTGAGCAAATATTTCTGAGAAACAGAACAAAAATGCCGAATTGAGTTAAACACAAAATTATCTAATGTCACTGTGAACATAGTATGCATAAATTTTAAGGGAAACTGCTGCATGGAGCAAAAATAATTGTGGAAGTCCAAATCCAATCTTACAAAATCAAAAGTATATCATTTGTATGAGAAGTGTTGCTATTATTTTTGTATCTTAAGTCTGATAAAAAAAAAATGTAAGCACTTAGATTTGAGTCCATAATGACACTACTGCAACTCTCCAGAGGAAATGCACGTGTTTCAATACATTCTGCTTTTTGCTGTTGTCATAGTAATTGATTGGACAGATTAGATTAGATTAGTACTTGTTCCATAGATCATGAATACGACACTTCGTAATGATGTGGAACATGTCAGGTTAATAAAAGGTGTCTATACAAGATATTACATTACACAAAATATTACATGACACTTAATATTAGAGGGAAACATTCCACACGGGAAAAATATATCTAAAAACAAAGATGATGTGGCTTACCAAACAAAACTGCTGGCAGGTCGATAGACACCCAAACAAACACAAACATACACACAAAATTCAAGCTTTCGCAACCGACGGTTGCTTCATCAGGAAAGAGGAAAGGAGAGGGAAAGACAAAAGGATGTGGGTTTTAAGGGAGAGGGTAAGGAGTCATTCCAATCCCGGGAGCGGAAAGACTTCTTTCCGCTCCCGGGATTGGAATGACTCCTTACCCTCTCCCTTAAAACCCACATCCTTTTGTCTTTCCCTCTCCTTTCCTCTTTCCTGATGAAGCAACCGTCGGTTGTGAAAGCTTGAATTTTGTGTGTATGTTTGTGTGTCTATCGACCTGCCAGCGCTTTTGTTTGGTAAGTCACATCATCTTTGTTTTTTTATATATATACATATATATATATATTGTTTTTTGTATGTGTGTGTGGGTGGGGGGGTGGGGGGGTGGGTGGAAATTACCCACTTACTATATCCAAAAATTCATCTAATGAGTAGAAGGAATTGCCATTAAGAAATTCTTTTAATTTCCTTTTAAATGCTATATGGCTATCTGACAGACTTTTGATGCTATTAGGTAAGTGACCAAAGACTTTTGTGGCAGCATAATTTACCCCCTTCTGAGCCAAAGTTAGATTTAACCTTGAGTAGTGAAGATCATCCTTTCTCCTAGTGTTGTAGCCATGTACATTGCTATTACTACTGAATTCCTTCGGATTGTTAATAACAAATTTCATAAGTGACTATATATATTGTGAGGCTACAGTGAAGATCCCTAGCTCTTTAAGTAAATGTCTGCGGGATGATCTTGGATGACCTCCAGCAATTATTCTGATTACACGCTTTTGTGCAATGAACACTCTTTTACTCAATGATGAGTTACCCCAGAATATGATGCCATACAAAAGCAGAGAATGAAAATAGGCGTGGTAAGCTAATTTACTGAGATGTATATCGCCAAAATTTGCAATGACCCTAATAGCATAAGTAGCTGAACTCAAATGTTTCAGCAGATCCTCAGTGTGTTTTTTCCAGTACAACCCCTCATCAATGCATACACCTAGAAATTTTGAATATTCTACCTTAGCTACCGATTTCTGATCAAAGTCTATGTTTATTAATGGTGTCATTCCATTTACTGTGTGGAACTGTATATACTGTGTTTTGTCAAAGTTTAATGAGAGCCCATTTGCAGACAACCACTTAATGATTTTCTGAAAAACATCTTTTACAATTTCACCAGTTAATTTTGTGTGTTGGGTGTGATAGCTATACTTGTATCATCGGCAAAAAGTACCAGCTTTGCATCTTTGTGAATATAGAATGGCAAGTCATTAATATATATTAAGAACAGCAGAAGTTCCAAGACCGAACCTTGCAGCAACCCATTCTTGATTGTTCCCCTGTTTGAGATCTCACCAGTTTTTTGCATATTATGTGAACTGCTTATTTCAACTGTCTGCACTCTTCCAGTTAGGTATAATTTAAACCATTTGAGCACTGTCCCATTCATACCACAGTACTTGAGCTTGTCTAGAAGTATTCCATGATTTACACTGTGGTATAGAGTCTGACATATTAGTGTTGACTGTTTCTGACTTTTAATGTTAGATTGTATGATGTATCATAGCAAATACACTTATCTACAGACAAAAGTTCCTCATTATTCCCAAATCTTTCCAGTGTTGCTCATCAGCTGTATGAAATTTTTTCTTCATTACTGTACCTATCAGTGAAATTTGGTGCTACAAATCATAAAGTACAAAAACTCCAAATCTGTCAACTGTGCACTTAGCAGCTTAGTGAATTCCTTGTGAAATATTTGTCAATGATGATCCTCTATGTAACAGGCATCTTTCTAATTTTCCTTGAGTCAGCTATTGGTAAATATTGTATTGTTATGATACTGGATTAATACTTGATCAAGTAGCTTTCATGTATACCATAAAAACACATGAAAATTTGCTTCCAATTTTGATGTTATGAATTTTGATAATCAGTCTTAAGCACACACTGAAGATAGTTGATTGCCATACTGTGCCTTGAAGAGTAAGAGCAGAATTTCCTGTGAACTGCAAAACTGGTTTCTTCTGATTTTATTTTTACTTCTCTCCTGAAATGTCTCACTAGGTCTGTCTACAACCTCTCACCTTTCCACTTAGTACTTGCCATGAACTGATGGGTTTAGTATGATTTATCCTAATGAAACTGTGTTAAGAGCAGAAGGATAGTTTTTCCACATATCTGTGAATTATGTAAGTTTTACTATGTGTATATTTGGATATTTTTGTCTATGAAATATGTGCATGGGAAGAATTAATATACCAGCTCAACACTCCATGGAGAGTGAAAAAATATTTGGGCTAATGACTATCCAAGGACAGCTAATTGTTTCTCATCATATGTATACAGCCCGGAGTTAACTGTTTTGCTGCTCAAGGAGCCAAGCAGTTTGTCTCCTACATGTTGTTGTTGGTAAAAGGGTTGCTGAACTTTTATCTTTGTGTGCTACATAAACAGTGGTTTGAACCGTCTTCTCCTGTCTGTGATAATTGAAAACGAGAGTACATTATGATTACTTTAACTGATTTCCCAGCTAGACACCACCTGTGCATATTACAACTGGTGTGTACTAAAAAAAAACAAGAAATCAAAGCAGTATAATGTGATGCCTATGCTTAAGGCAAATATGGCATGAGGAAAGACCAGCTGTTAATAGAAAGTGTCTAAAAAATTTTGTATTGCAAAAATACTAATGACTTCAAATTAAATTAAGAAGTGCTACTAAGTCAGTAAATTGGGATCTGCTATCTAGTAGATTATAAAATTACATAAAATATTCCAAGGTTTTTTTCTCCATTTTCACATACAAAGGAGAGCCTGGTAACTTCAGCTCACAGATTCCACAAGTCTTGAGTATAGTACCTTGAACCAAACATTGTTTGATCAAGTATTATATTGGGTGTTTTCATTATTATACATTAACCCAGTATGAAGATAAACCCTCACGAAGCATGTTACTACACAACACAGCTTTCTGTAGACTGCACACTTTCACACATAGAACAGGGATTCACACTCTGAAATAGCATAGAACTTTGTAGTCCTGGACTTGAGGCAAGTTTACATGGCATGTTGGGAAACAGTGCGCAGAAAGAATTTAAAAAGTAACCTTTTTTCTCTTTTTTGGGAGCAGGAGGTGGAGGGGAGAGGTGAGTAGCTGGTTGATTGGGACCTAGGCAGCCCGCGTTAATGTTCCCATGCTGTAAGAACTGATACACTGATTGATGTTTCTATCCTAAGCAAGCAGACTTAGAAAACTGATAAATTATTATGGGCAAAAGTCTCATTTCTTCTTTCTCCACATTGCATCAAGTGTAAAGAATGCCTGCTTTGGTAGCTGTGCAGTCAGTGAGGCAGATTACTAACTGAAGGAGCCCTGGTTCAGTTCTCGACCGGGTTGGAGATTTTCTTCAATTGGGGATTGGATGTTGTGCTGTCCTTACATTTGTATCATCATAACCAACAGTCCACTGTTGAGAAAGCTGTAAGGGATTACCCTATAACAGTTCCTATCTAGGTACATCATGGAGTGAAGCAGTGATGAATTGAGAGAGATATACATCTCATGTATGGTGAAGTGATGTGTGATGCATCAATTGCATGTTGTTAATTGACTCGCAAGTCGCCGATGTGGTGTCAACTAAAGAGGACTTGCAATACAGTGGCCGGACTCCCCCGCATGGGGCCTCCCGGCCAACAGTGCCATACGATCATCTCTCTGCATGTTGTTGATGGGTAGCTCACACATTGAACACATGTTGCAATCAAGTAATCTTGTTATATTCAAATTAAAGTAAATAAACCAGTAATATTAGATGCCTGATTAGTTTTTTCATCCACTCTAACCTACCACTATTACGTAAAAGATTAATTATTTTTATTTTAATCAAAATATGAAGGATGTTGTTCATGGTTTATATCTGCCTAACTAACAGTCAACCATGTATTCATTTTCTACCAAAAAAATGTGTTTTCTGTGTGAACAGTGAGGATTAGCACTTACAATGTTGCGAACAGAGCTGGTAGTAATGAAGTAATACATTAAAATGTCATGCCTGATGTGGCAGTTCTACAGCATGTATACTCAAAATGTAGTAAGCAATAACCTTTCTTCCTTTTATCATTTTGTGGTGAGTGTTAGCGAGAAAAATTTTCATAAGGTTTTGAAATTATAAATTATGTGAAATTTGTTGTCAGTCACTAGGTGCTCTCATTCTGAAATGGTGGATGCATAAATCTGGGTATTTTTGCATGGTGGAATCTCTTTCTTTATGACATCATATCTCCTGAACTATGTATCATGCTCTTTGTGGGTGTACGGAGAACAACTCACCAAAGTTTCATGTCTGACGTATGAGTGGTTTAGGAACACATATGGGACAAACATACAAAGAAACATTCATTTTTTTTATATTAATTAAGGCTCGGACTAAAATTCTGTGTCAATACAATACTAACTGCCTTGTGTGGACAGTACACACAGATTATATGTCATTGGTTTGGGCTGTATGTAATCCACTCAAATTAGTAAGTGTATAATGATGCTCCTATGAGATTATAGGCACTCATGGAGTAATGCAATGGCAGACAGTGATGTTCTGTCATTATGTTCAATGATGGAATTTACACTCTCATTCGCCTCGCCTCACCCCCCACCCCCTCACCCCTTGCCCAGAGATTGTTGCTGCCTCCCATGTCATCATGCCATAACAGTTCTTAAACAGCTTCATTACCTTCATCACAAATTGAGTGAGGTGGCGCTGTGGTTAGCACACTGGACTCAATTCAGGAAGATGACAGTTCAAACCCGCATCTGGCCATCCAGATTTAGGTTTCCCACAATTTCCCTGAATTGCTCCATGCAAATGCCAGGATTGTTCCTTGGAAAGGGCATGGCTGATTTCCTTCCCCATCCTTGACACCAACTGTGCTTGTGCTCCATCTCTAAAGACCTCAATGCCTACAGGACATGCAACCCAATATTCCTCCTTTTCTATTCATCACAACTTGTTTCCAAAGTATTTTATCTTCTTGCATTTTCATAATCATAGTTGTAAGTCATTGGTAATGGAATATTTCAAGGCATACTATGAATCATGAATCAACTTTGGCCCACTTTCCAGTTTTTCAGGACTGAAGCTTATTATGTCCATTTATGCTTCCAATATATATACACACAGTGCATAATTAATCATTGTTGTTTAGAAAAAAACTTTTTTCCTAAATGGGAAAATGTTGGCCCATTGTAGAACAACTTCAGCCCATTTATCATTTTATTTTTTTGGAATTTATTTTTTGACCAGTTGATTAATATTATAAGTAGGTTCTGAAGAGGTAATGTTAATGCAGGTTCTGTAAGGTAAAGTAAGTCAGAAAAAAGGCAGTTAAAGTTATGTACAGGTATGGTACTTAACTGAATGTTTTATTCAATGAAAATGTTATATATAGGAATGCAACACAAACAGTGGAAGTACATTTATGAGATCAGAAAAGAATGAAGGCAGCCACTTTCAAAACAGAGTAATATACTCTTCTAATTTGTATGGGTCATTTGTTTTCATTTTTATATGTGAAAAATCATAGGTCATTACATCTTTCCTTTCTTCTGGCCACATCCAAAACCTCATAGTTTTCTCTATGCTCATCACTCTTAACCTTATGGGTTCCATCTTCACTGACAAAACCAACAAGTTTACCGGGGAAGAACAGTCTGTTATAACTAATGGCAATATAGTCTTTTTCTGAATTATTTCATGATGTCTTCAGCTGCCATTCTCTTTATTTCATGTACGACTGTACAATTTCAGCCTTGAAATAACTGCTTGAAAGTGAGGTGCTCCTAAAATAGTGAAAACCCTGTCTAATTTATTTTGTGAGTATAACATGCAGTCATGGGAGGAAGGATGTACATGGAATCATATACTACTAAAGAATCATTCAAAAAATACTTGAAAATGGCCCAAGGCTGTAATTGTACAACCAGACATGAAATAAAGAGAATGACAGCTGAAGGCAACATGAAATTATTCAAGAAACTCATTGCAGCTGCAAACCCTACTGCATTGAAAATTATAGTTATTTTCTTTCAAGTCTTGTTTCTATGATTCATCATCTTTGTGAGTAGGGTTCTGATTAGTGTCACACTCCTCTTGCCCACACTCCAGGTCATTGCTTGTAGAATCATCAACACAGAAGCCATACTCCTCTAGTGAGCAATTTTTTCTTGGCATTTGCACCTTTCTCTTCTTCTCATTTACTGATGAGTCAAGAATTTGCACTTCTAAGTCTTCAGTGGTGATTCCTTTTCCAGGCTCCACATTTATCAATTTCCTTTTTCTTCTTAAAACAGGTGTACCCTCTGCTCTCTTACTAATTACTCTTTCAAGGAATGCTTCACTGACACAGTCACAGACCTTTAAGTGCTGGCAAAATTTTCAGAACTGCATTTGCATCAAAAAGATAGATACCATAACCTATAAAACCTGAAACCATATTTTCTTATTTGTCCTGAAGACATTCTGTCACTAGCTTTTTAAGCAATCTTGGGAACATCTGTAGGCAAAGTCTTGGGTTCTTTTCCATTTGTAGTTTTCACATTCATATAATATTACAGGAGTAAGTGTATTTAATTGTAACTGGTGCAATTTTCATCCAGAACCAAGTTGTCCTAGATAACCTATATTACAACATAAAGTGTAATTTTGAAATGTTGTATGAAAATAAACAGGAATTAAGCTTTGCTGGCCGTGGTGGTCTAGCGGTTCTAGACGCTCAGTCCGGAACCGTGCGACTGCTACGGTCGCAGGTTCGAATCCTGCCTCAGGCATGGATGTGTGTGATGTCCTTAGGTTAGTTAGGTTTAAGTAGTTCTAAGTTCTAGGGGACTGATGACCACAGATGTTAAGTCCCATAGTGCTCAGAGCCATTTGAACCATTTGAATTAAGCTTTATTAAAGGAGCAATATTATTTTACACTAAATAACACAAGGGCACTGATACCTAACTTTAATATTAAAGGGTGAAATTAAGATTGTTACACTACTATACAATGACCAAAGAGGGGAAGTACTTGTAACAATACTTCCTCCGTGAAAATGGAGTTGGAAACCAGTGTGACCAACTTAAGACTGAGACTGTACACATTAGCAAAGGGTACAGAACACCTGGATTTCTAGCATCTTCAACATAATCTGTGGAGGAAAATAATTTATCTTTTTCCTGTATGTGGAAGAAAGTTGCCCCAAAGGGCCAAAGTTGGCATAGTTTTTGGTATTTGTTACTGCAAATATGATATGGTACAGTACATCATATGTTGTTCATATACAATTCCATACAACATTCTAATCTAATGCCTATTGCCCATAAAGCAAAAATCACCTAAAACCCTAACCAAACGGATCAATGATGCTTAAATTCCTGTATTAAGAATAGCATGCACAAAACAAATGCAAATCCAAGAACTTTGGTCTCATTTCGGCCAACAGAAAGAATCCAAGAATTGAAAAGCAAGATCAAAGAAACATGAACTGAGAAGTCAAAACGGAAAACGGAGACTTAAAAAGCTAGGACCGAGAACTCTGAATTGAGAACTTCACAATTCTTGGACCACCCATCCCTAACCTGCACTTTCAGGCTACTTGCAAAGATTTTTGCTGCCTCCCATGGTGTAAGTGCTTGAAAACTTCATTATTTTTATCAGAATTTGTTTTGAATTTTCATAATATTCATGGAATATATTACTGTTTCTACCATATTTGTTGTTGTAAATATAACATTTCATACATTTTTCAAACATCATTCAATTCGATGTTCTAATGTAACCTATTTATCAAATGAACAAATCAAAGAGCCCAAATTCCTGTAGTAATAGACAGCATACACAACATGGAAACAGACCAAATCTGAGAACTTTGGTCTGGTTTTGTTCAGTGTAAACAAATACCAATCACAGAACTGTAAAATGAAAACTAGGGAACTAGAACAAAGAAGCAAGACCTAAGAAATGAGTACTGAGAAGTGAGAACTAAAAACGAGAAATGAAAACAGAACTGAAAAGCGAGCACCAAAAACTGAGAACTTAGAAGTGAGAACTGAGATTGGTTCTCAAGAATGAGTTGAAATTGAGATCTAGGCAGTTCTCAGCTCTCAGATTGCTCATCACTATCAGTGCCATCTAGGGTAATTGGGGTAACTACACACGAGTTGGAGAATGGGTATAAAATTTATTTCAGCTGTACCTCTACCATTACAAAGGCTGACAATTTCTGAAATAACATAATTCAAGAAGCTACAGAGATTAAAATATATTAGAACAACATAAATAAAGATAGTGGTTTACAGCTGTTCAGAGTATGGAATGTGGCCATTGCAAGCTTGAAGTCAGTGTGGTAACTGACATGGAATGAGAACATTGCCTTATCGTCCTAATGCCCAGAGGTGTTTTTCTTTACTTTTATTTGAAATATACTCTTTATGGAACTAAATATGCATAAGATACATATTACAACTAGAAAAAAGTTTTTCAGTGTTACTTTTTCCAGAATGGGTGGTGTTGTAAAGTGGAGTTAGAGTCTCAGGCATTGTTTTTGTAAAAGTAAAATATTAAATTGCATTTTAAATTTTTTTTCATGCACTAAATTTACTGTTTATGATCAGAAATATTGACAGTTAAATTTATATAGACATCCACATAAATCTCACACTTTTCTTAACATATTCCATATTAGAATCAAAATTAATCAAAACTACTCAAATATGACATGAACATATGTTTTCATAATAAAAAAAATGATTACAGTATAAACTACCACCAATACAATTGCAGTTCAAATAATCTCATTCTCCAAAACAGTTTTGATTCAGAACTAGACAAAGGAAAACTTTGAATATTTGTCATAGAGTTCTGGTCGTGCCTTTGCAGCCTGGCTTCCTGTGTTTTGCCTGGTCCTTTATGTCAGCTACTTCTGTCATGTGATCACTTCATTTCTCCTTTTCTGTCATGTGGCAAGGGAACTGGATTACATATCTTTTTGAGTGCTGGTTCTTGAAGCCCATTTTCATTTTCTGGATTGCTGTTCAGTTCAAGGGAGTTTTCTTCATTACTATAGATAAGCATTTCCTCCTAAGAAAACTTTTCTCATTTTATGAATCGTCTTTCCAGGAACTTCTTGGCACCATTTGTCCTGCCAAAGTTGCAGCCATGATTTGGCAACACTTAGGTCTAGACAGAAGATGTAACATGGTCCTAATTGTGCAGTTTTCATTTCTAGCTCACATGGGACCATAAGACATTACTCTTCTAGAAAGCCACTCTGCCGATGGTTCTATTATATCCTTATTATAGTCTAGCTTGTGCAAGAATCTGTGGCTTCAGCTAGTGACATCAAGGTCACAATGTCCCTATCCAGACACTTTAAAATGCAATTTTCTCATCTTGAAAACCAACATATCACAGGAATTTTTTCTTTCCTTTCTCATTTCTTTATCACTTTTTAGTTGCACTTTTTTCACGACCGTAAGGTTTTTTGTTGCACCAGTAGATAGAAATAATTGAATCAGAAGTTCATCGACTACTTTCTCACTTGTGAAATACCAATCATTGTAAACACCTTGACTAGATGTAAGACTTTCAGTAAGTTTGAAGACAGAAGAGTCTCCCAGTAAAAACACAGAAGCTGTTAATTCTGGGAAAGTACATTCATCTTTGTTGAAAATGAAATCTAAGACAGTTACAAAAAACAAATACTTTCAGTCCCACTGGATTTGGTTTGTTAAGAAAATATTGTTTGAGACTGCATGCACCAGAAATAGGGACAATCATGTCATCTACACATATGTATTTGTCCCTGCTTTGCATCAGACACCTATTCCTAATTCTGTCACTTAGTGGATATTTCCAAAGGCGATCTGTTTTATGTTTATTCTGTGGAACAGTCTCATCAAACACTACTTTCCTAAGCACTCATAGTGTGGAAAATTTTGTGAATGACATTTCAACAATTACTGGAACGTGCCATCTGCTCTCTCAATATATTCTTATATTGGTATACAGTAAGCAACTTATTACTGTACCAGTTCTGATGAAAGCTTCAAGTCCTTTGAGAGTTAACTTCAGAGGGTTGTCTCACTTTAATAAATATGTTTCATCAGATTTTACAGTTATTAATTTTAGAATTTTGTCATCAACAAAGGCAAATGTTCAAAAGTATTGCAAATAGTTGAACATTCCCCAGATCAATTAGCAATTATAGCATACAGCAGTGGAGAATAATAATACACTCCTGGAAATTGAAATAAGAACACCGTGAATTCATTGTCCCAGGAAGGGGAAACTTTATTGACACATTCCTGGGGTCAGATACATCACATGATCACACTGACAGAACCACAGGCACATAGACACAGGCAACAGAGCATGCACAATGTCGGCACTAGTACAGTGTATATCCACCTTTCGCAGCAATGCAGGCTGCTATTCTCCCATGGAGACGATCATAGAGATGCTGGATGTAGTCCTGTGGAATGGCTTGCCATGCCATTTCCACCTAGCGCCTCAGTTGGACCAGCATTTGTGCTGGACCTGCAGACCGCGTGAGACGATGCTTCATCCAGTCCCAAACATGCTCAATGGGGGACAGATCCGGAGATCTTGCTGGCCAGGGTAGTTGACTTACACCTTCTAGAGCACGTTGGGTGGCACGGGATACATGCGGACGTGCATTGTCCTGCTGGAACAGCAAGTTCCCTTGCCAGTCTAGGAATGGTAGAACGATGGGTTCGATGACGGTTTGGATGTACCGTGCACTATTCAGTGTCCCCTCGACGATCACCAGTGGTGTACGGCCAGTGTAGGAGATCGCTTCCCACACCATGATGCCGGGTGTTGGCCCTGTGTGCCTCGGTCGTATGCAGTCCTGATTGTGGCGCTCACCTGCACGGCGCCAAACACGCATACGACCATCATTGGCACCAAGGCAGAAGCGACTCTCATCGCTGAAGACGACACGTCTCCATTTGTCCCTCCATTCACGCATTTCGCGACACCACTGGAGGCGGGCTGCACGATGTTGGGGCGTGAGCGGAAGACTGCCTAACGGTGTGCGGGACCGTAGCCCAGCTTCATGGAGACGGTTGCGAATGGTCCTCGCCGATACCTTAGGAGCAACAGTGTCCCTAATTTGCTGGGAAGTGGCGGTGCGGTCCCCTACGGCACTGCGTAGGATCCTACGGTCTTGGCATGCATCCGTGCATCGCTGCGGTCCGGTCCCAGGTCTACGGGCACTGGCGACAACATCGATGTACTGTGGAGACCTCACGCCCCACGTGTTGAGCAATTCGGCGGTACGTCCACCCGGCCTCCCGCATGCCCACTATACGCCCTCGCTCAAAGTCCGTCAACTGCACATACGGTTCACGTCCACGCTGTCGCGGCATGCTACCAGTGTTAAAGACTGCGATGGAGCTCCGTATGCCATGGCAAACTGGCTGACACTGACGGCGGCGGTGCACAAATGCTGCGCAGCTAGCGCCATTCGACGGTCAACACCGCGGTTCCTGGTGTGTCCACTGTGCCGTGCGTGTGATCATTGCTTGTACAGCCCTCTCGCAGTGTCCGGAACAAGTATGGTGGGTCTGACACACCGGTGTCAATGTGTTCTTTTTTCCATTTCCAGGAGTGTAAGATGATGATATTTGTTATTAGTATTATAACACAATTTTGCATGAAACTAGTATTAATGGTGATGTAACACTAGTCATTTAAGTTTTTAAATATTAAAAGCCTTATAAAATGAAACACTAAAAATTACTAGTAGCTTTCAACTACAAGAAGACTAAAGTGCAGTATAATGGACTTTATTGTGTAGCCTGTTACCAGAGTCAATGTTTCACACATAAAAATAGTTCTGACAACTCAGAACAAGCATATACTGCTCGTAATTGTATATGGGTTACAATAACATAAAAATTTCAACTCAAAATCATATATACAGGGTGATTCATGAAGATATGCAAATATTTTAATATGTTATTGTACAAGTCAAACTAAAGAAAAAAAGTTCATGTAATCATAGGTCCACAATGTTTAGTTCCAGAGCTATGGCTAATAAAAGATTTTGCCTGAAATTTAGCACCTTCGCTAATATGAAGTCATCACAAGACTGTATGAGGTTAAAGTAAAGCATGATTTCCATTTATTTTGTTGTTATTGGTCTGGCAAATCTAATAAAACATGTGCCAGGTGTTTATCTGCAGTAGTTTTCCAGTACATCCAGAGAGGCAAATAAGTAATTTTGTAAAATTTTTAATTTATTAACTACTTGGCCCAATCTGTTTTTTAAATTATAGACAATAGCACAAAGTTTTCAACATAAGTTTTAGAGAATTTAATTTTGGAAAAATGACGGTAATAACATTAACTGGAACTGTATGAGTGTATCAGATAATCTGCTTTTATGAATGCCACAGTGCATGTGTATTCACGTTAAACTGGAAAAAAACGAAGCTCATTGTTAAGGAAGTTGTACAACATACATACAATTTTACAATACATTCATAATAAATGTTCAAAAATGTCTCCACTGAGTTCAATGCATTTAACTGCATATGTATGAACAGATTTTGTTGCTCATTTCAGTTTCACAGGGTTGTTCTTAATTTCGTCTATCACATTCATAATGCAAGTAAGTAATGGAAAACTACTGCAGATACCCATCTGGGACATGTTTTATTAGATTCACCAGACCAATAACAACAAAATAAATGGAAATCGTGCTTTACTTTAACCTGATACAGTTTTGTGATGGCTTCATTTTAGCGAAGTTGCTAAATTTCATGCAGAATCTTTTATTAGCAATAGCTCCACACCTAAACATTTGCGAACCTATGTTATATGAACTTTTTTCTTTAGTTTTACTTGTAGAATAACATATTAAAATATTTGCATACCTTTGTGAATCACCCTGTATATATTTTTCTTATGTTTGTAGTATTCCCATGTAAACTTGCTTTCTTGTGATGCCATTTCCATAAAATAATTGTAACAGTCCAGATTATGACTTGAAAGTTCCAAACACTTCACTCCCCGGTCATCAGATGTCAAGTCTACCTTGCCACAGAAAGAAAACAGGTTTTTGGGGCCAACAGAAATGGGGATGCTCAACTACTGAGGAATCCGGTAGAGGCTCAGTTGTCAAGATGAAGAAACTAGAAAGGCAGTACTATTTTGCAAAAAGGTGTAGTTTCAGAACCAGCCCTAATAAGAGTGAGACATTCAGGAAATGTTGGTTCCACATGCAGTTCAGAACTGCAACCAGATAATGTACAAGGCCGCAAAAGTACCCAAAGTTCGATGACAAAGACTAGAGGGCACATAAACTCATCAAGAGAATCACAGGTGCCATACAAACTGCATCAATGCTATGGTCTCATCTGCCAAATGATCATTTCTCATTTTCATGCAAGACTTGCAGTCAGGTGAACAATTCTTCATCAACATTGGACCTAAAATTGTGGGTACTTTAAGAGCAAGACTGAGTGCCATGCAGAAACTCTGTAGCCCCTGCTGACAGTGACCAGTGATTCAAAAATTCCACATATGGGGAAATGAAACTGACCTTGCATTTGAATGATGGATTCTGCTCTATTTGGACTTTTTTAATGGCCAATGTGGGTGGTGCTATAAGTGGCACTGATTTCCTTTGACATTTTTGGCTAATGCGAGTTCCCATTAATCACTATTTAGTGCAAGAGGTCTCTGTGGCATCCTCTCCTCATCAGTCTTCTGTGCTGGGTCACATGATGTGTGAGAGGGCCACACTGCATTGCATAAAGATGTCCAACCATCTTGTGGCAAGCACACTGGTTTGACAAGACTTGCTACCACACTCAACTCAATGAAGAATGCACACGCATGCGTTACATGAGACGAATTCAGTATCCTGTACATTCGAACATGCCCTGCCTGAGTCTTATCCAGAGGAACTCTCAAATTGGAGGAACACATACCATTCACTAAAAGCCAACCCCACAACAGTCAAAGTGAGGTATGATGAGGTATGGAGAAGAAAAGAATTATACAAAGAAAACATGTCAATTTGACCACAGTTGTCTGTTGCCACTAAGGAATTCGAAAGCACTATGGAGGAATTGCAACGTTTTTGCTACAAGAATGGTCTACATGAGCAAAAAAGTAGGGATCCGAATGTGCAGTCTGCTAAAGATGCTTCGGCATGTGATGACAACCCTTTTATAGAGCTGTTACAGGAATTCCACACACTCATTCACTCTGTTGTGGTGGGTAAAACACATTGTTATTCTACACAACATCATGTTCAGACTATGCTGAGCCAACCTGTCACTGCGTGGCCTCACAAGAGTTGCCCATGTTCGTGCAGATACTATAGGCTACCACCACCTTTTGATAATTGTTGACCATTTCTTGATGTGGCCAGAAGCGGTACCTATTACAGATATTTCTGCTGAATCAGTGTCCAGAGTGTTAGTGCAGTCATGGTTTGTGAGATTTGGCTTATCACAAACAATTACAACCGACAGGTGCTCCAGCTGTATGGCAGTACACACGTTTGCACCACTAGCTACCACCCTGCTAACAAAGGGATAGTAGAGTGACTTCATCACATTTTAAATGTGGCTTTAATGTGTTGTGAGTGGTCATAGTTTTATGCATTTCCTCAAGTACTGCTGAGGCTACTCATGGCAATTAATGAAGATATACACTATTTGCTAGCACAGATGGTGTATGGGGAGAAGCTACAGGTGCTCAATGACCTCATTAAGCTTGCATCATTATTGTCACCTTAATCAAAGGTTTATACATATTTCATACAACAACCGAGTTCACACATGCAATACCTCAGGCTCCTAAGTCCAAAGGCACAAAAAGTGGGAAGATTTTGTCCATAAGGACTTGCAGATCTGTCAGTTTGAGTGGCTCAAAGATAATTTTGTCAGGTCTTCACTCTCACCTCCTCCACTCCAGGCCCTTCAAAGTCATTTCTAGGAGGAGAAACACTTTTGCCAGTGACAAGAATGATAAGCAAGACTACATATCGATTGAATTGCTGAAGCTTGCATATACAGATGATTGAGCACTCCTCACTTTTGGCACTCCAAAACCACCAGATTCACAGGCACTGAAACTGACAGCAGACACCTCCGAGCTTTTGCAGAGACCACCTTCTCCCACTCCTGTTCCAGTTTTTACACATTCTGGCAGACTAGTGAGGTGCATGTTACCGGAGGTGAAAGGTGCTCCTGGTTTTATGATAAGGGCATCTCGTCAAGATGCTAACCCATTTCAGCACAGTGAGCATTCTTGCCAATGGCCAGCTGCTTGCTTGGTCCACATAAAAACTTTATGCAAAGGTGATGGAGAATTATAATAAACTGGCTTCATCTGTACACTTTGAGCATTGCTGACCCAAGTTGCTGAGAAACAGCCCAGCTGTTTTCTACCCGTTTTGTCAGCCACAACACAGTTCGTCGTCTCCCCCAAAAAATTCCTCATGCAGTACAGAATAAAGTGCAGTATCCATCATTTCAAGTCATTGCTTCACCATAACAGCCTTTGCTCTTCAAAATGGGGGAGATGATATGGTGACATTGGTAGATATGTCATCACCAGTGCAAATGTGGCCATTATCACAAACTCAAGTCGTATACTTGAATGGAATAAATTTATGCTTTATATGACTCACTGCATCCTGTGTAATATTAGGGTGAAGTAACAAGAGCTCTATAAGTGTATAAGTGGGACCAACTTTCATTTTATCATAAAACCCTGGTCTTATTGCATTTTTTCATAATCCCCTAGCAATGTTTAATTTTTTCCTCTGTGTCAGAATCATACTCTTTTGCAACAGACTCCATGTAGACAGTTGGAACTGGCTGATTATTTTCTTCAACAACTTGTTTAGGAAGAATAATGTGGTTGGAAATTGTTAAATGGTTTCTCTGATACTTCAGAATATGAGCTATATCAGACATGAAATATACTTTCTTAACAACATCCTTGGGATTCATCTCAAATTGATCAGATGTAAAATGAAGCTAAGAAATGAAAAGAGATATTGAAATGTAATATGGTATGGAATTTCAAGCTCTTACACAACTCTATAACAAATGAAATAAACTTAATAAGACAGTAACGTTAAGCAAAGAAAGTAGGTAGAAAAATAATATTTACACTGAGTGAGAAACAATCTTGTGAAAATTACATTTCTGCAGGATGGCAGCCAGTCAAGGAATATTTTAGGGAATTGGTTTAAGAAATTTATTTCAAAGGCCCAGTGGAATCTTTACAAGTTTGCTCCCAGAGTAATTCATGCCGTGTCTATGTGACACAAGTCCCTTGCCTTTCAAAACCGAGGTGCTTCTGTCCAGTTAAAGCTGCTGACAGGAAACACCCTGAGACCTCTGCTGCAACTGCTAGTGAATTCACGCCATTGATTTTAGCCAATAGCATGTGCAGGATACCAATCAAATGTGTGGACACTGGAGAATCCTGCGGAGCAGAACACACTTGCTTTACTCTCTTGTAATCCAGACCTCGAGCAGAACAGACGTCTTTTTGGAAGGCAGAGCCTTCAGCTCTGCCTTTCGCGACTGGCCACCACGGTAAGTTAAAATGAACCGCTTCCCCTTCCATTGCCCATTTTAATTAATTATTCGACCTCCTAGACTGGCCTAAACCTGCTAACTTCCGACCCTAGGTGCGCCCTTTGTACTCCGTATATTGAAATACATCCTGTTTATTGTACTTAATTTCCTGTTTTGTCATTTAACGGCAGCCCTGGGTGCCCACTATCAAATCCTGACCACTTGACCTCCTGCACACGGCTGCCACAAGGTATCTTTAACAGCCTTCTTCCCCCTTCCCTGCCAAGCTATACATTAACATCGGTTGCAGAAGTCCCTCGTAAACTTCCCCTGAATTTACATTTTGTGTCATAAGTGGCACGTTAACTTCTCATCTTTACAATTGGTGTCAGAAGTGGGATGTAACAAATATATCCCTCCTTCCTGGCACATATGACTTTACACATTTTTAATCCAGTGCTCTACCAGTTATGCTACAAAGGAATGCACATGTGAAATATTACATTATGTTGTATATACATTCATTTTTAAATACCAGTAATCCACAATGAGAGATATGTTTTCTTATTTCACATAGTTTAGTAGACTCATACGCAAATTCATCTTTCCTTCCAATTTAATGCAGCCATATCTTGCATCTTTCTGGATTTCTTTTACCTTGTGGAATTCGGTAAAACCTACTACTATGCTCTGCCCTTGAATAGCAGTTTACTGCACAACACTGCAGCACTCTTCACCACATAAAAGTTAACACATTTCATTAGGCTCTTAATTTAATATAAAATGTGTCTGTATGTTTCACATACTAAGTATGTTTCACATACTAAGTATGTTTCACATACTAAGATAACTGGATTTAACATCCAATCAATTTTGATAACCAGTGATTAGCTCAGTTCTCCCACTACATCTACATCTACATGATTACTCTGCAATTCACATTTAAGTGCTTGGCAGAGGTTCATCGAACCACAATCATACTATCTCTCTACCATTCCACTCCCAAACAGCGCGCGGGAAAAACGAACACCTAAACCTTTCTGTTCGAGCTCTGATTTCTCTTATTTTATTTTGATGGTCATTCCTACGTATGTAGGTTGGGCTCAACAAAATATTTCGCATTCAGAAGAGAAAGTTGGCGACTGAAATTTCATAAATAGATCTCACCGTGACGAAAAAAGTCTTTGCTTTAATGACTTCCATCCCAACTCGCGTATCATATCTGGCACACACTCTCCCCTATTACGCGATAATACAAAATGAGCTGCCCTATTTTTGCACCCTTTCGATGTCCTCCGTCAATCCCACCTGGTAAGGATCCCACACCGCGCAGCAATATTCTAACAGAGGACGAACGAGTGTAGTGTAAGCTGTCTCTTTAGTGGACTTGTTGCATCTTCTAAGTGTCCTGCCAATGAAACGCAACTTTTTGCTTGCCTTCCCCACAATATTATCTATGTGGTCTTTCCAACTGAATTTTTTCGTAATTTTAACACCCAGGTACTTAGGGAGCCTTGAGAATTGTACTATTTATCGAGTAATCGAATTCCAACGGATTTCTTTCGGAACTCATGTGGATCACCTCACACTTTTCGTTATTTAGCATCAACTGCCACCTGCCACACCATACAGCAATCTTTTCTAAATCTCTTTGCAACTGATACTGGTCTTCGGATGACCTTACAAGATGGTAAATTACAGCATCATCTGCGAACAACCTAAGAGAACTGCTCAGGTTGTCACCCAGGTCATTTATATAGATCAGGAACAGCAGAGGTCCCAGGACGCTTCCCTGGGGAACACCTGATATCACTTCAGTTTTACTCGATGATTTGCCGTCTACTACTACAAACTGCGACCTTCCTGACAGGAAATCACGAATCCAGTCGCACAACTGAGATGATACCCCATAGGCCCGCAGCTTGATTAGAAGTCGCTTGTGAGGAATGGTGTCAAAAGCTTTCCAGAAATCTAGAAATACGGAATCAACTTGAGATCCCCTGTCGATAGCGGCCATTACTTCGTGCGAATAAAGAGTTAGCTGCGTTGCACAAGAACAATGTTTTCTGAAACCATGCTGATTACGTATTAATAGAGTGTTCCCTTTGAGGTGATTCATAATGTTTGAATACAGTATATGCTCCAAAACCCTACTGCAAACCGAAGTCAATGATATAGGTCTATAGTTCGATGGATTACTCCTACTACCCTTCTTAAACACTGGTGCGACCTGCGCAATTTTCCAATCTGTAGGTACAGATCTATTGGTGAGCGAGCAGTTGTATATGATTGCTAAGTAGGGAGCCATTGTATCAGCGTAATCTAAAAGGAACCTAATCGGTATACAATCTGGACCTGAAGACTTGAGTTGCTTTGCAACCACTAAGGTATCTACTTCTAAGAAACTCATGCTAGCAGCTGTTCGTGTTTCAAGTTCTGGAACATTCCATTCGTCTTCCCTGGTGAAGGAATTTCGGAAAACTGCGTTCAATAACTCCGCTTTAGCGGCACAGTCGTCGGTAACAGTACCATCGGCACTGCGCAGCGAAGGTATTGACTGTGTCTTGCCGCTTGTGTACTTTACATACGACCAGAATTTCTTCAGATTTTCTACCAAATTTCGAGACAATGTTTCATTGTGGAACCTATTAAAGGCATCTCGCATTGAAGTTCGTGCTAAATTTTGCGCATCTGTAAATTTTAGCCAATCTTTGGGATTTCGCATTCTTCTGAATTTTGCATGCTTTTTCCATTGCCCCTGCAACAGCATTCGGACCTGTTTTGTGTACCATGGGGGATCAGTTCCATCTCTTACCAATTTATGAGGTATGAATCTCTCAATTGCTGTTGCTACTATATCTTAATTTGAGCCACATCTCGTCTACATTTGCATAGTCAGTTCGGAAGGAATAGAGATTGTCTCTTAGGAAGGCTTCTAGTGACACTTTATCCACTTTTTTAAATAAAATTATTTTGCGTTTGTTTCTGGTGGATTTGGAAGAAACGGTATTGAGCCTAGCTACAATGACCTTGTGATCACTAATCCCTGTATCAGTTATGATGCTCTCTATTAGCTCTGGATTGTTTGTGGCTAAGAGGTCAAGTGTGTTTTCACAACCATTTACAATTCGCGTGAGTTTGTGGACTAACTGCTCGAAATAATTTTCAGACTAGCTGTCAGGTACTGCATGGGTCCAAAATAAGTGCCTCGTACCACGTAACATTGATGTGACCAATGGCAGCAATCTGTTTTTGGTGATTCATACATAAAAGGTTGTCACTACTTTCTTTATTCAGGGCCTTAGCCACAGTCAGCAATGAGCAGTTCATCTGGGACATCTAGCAAAAAAAATTAAAATGTGAAGTCCAGTATGCTGGAACATGGGCCCCATAGGGTAATACAAATGTGGATAGAAGAACAACATCTCTGCCAGTGCCACAGCTATACAGGAATGATGTTTGTAAACACATGAGAAGCTTTTATACATCATTTTTCTTTGTCTGGCAAATTTCACTCTCTGTGCAACAATAATTTTTCAGTGTTTACAGTCTACTCTTATTGTTTGTTTATGTATTTAGATTCTTTGGCATCTGTTCTCATTATAGAACAATCTTGTCTCTCTGTTTAGTGATCATTTTCCCTTACTTCTGCTCATTTTGTGTTGTTATACTACCATTTTTCTCAGTTTAATGATCTTCTACAACCTTTTTGCAGTCTTATTTTGTTTCTTTGATGACTGTGTCATGTAGTTATATCACCATATTTTATTATCTACTATTTTCTGCATGACCTTCCATCTAGACTAAGCAGCAGAAAATTCCAAAAACCCTAGGCTCCTCAGAAGGACTGACTAATGACTTCATTACACTCCTTATTCCCTTATGATGCATGCACCCATACCTTATAACTACTTCCAAAAGTACACAAGAAAAAACAACCATCCCAGCCATCTCATTATTGCCCCTTGATTCTGCTGAAAGCATCTCAGCTGTGGTAGAGTAGGAACTCCAATTTTTCATAATTAACTTTTCGTCTTATATAAAAGATGTCAACCACATCCTGGAACCTCTTATATCCATTTTCACTCCATTTCCATTTGGGATCCATCTTGCCACTATCAGTGTGACCTCTCTCTTTAAATGTAAACCATCATGTTCCGAATGTCCAGCTGAAAGTCTGTCACCTTCTGTTTCTCTCCTAACATTTGTACTCAGAAATGGCTCAAATGGCTCTGAGCACTATGGGACTTAACATCTATGGTCATCAGTACCCTAGAACTTAGAACTACTTAAACCTAACTAACGTAAGGACATCACACAACACCCAGTCATCACAAGGCAGAGAAAATCCCTGACCCCGCCGGGAATCGAACCCGGGAACCCGTGCGTGGGAAGCGAGAACGCTACCACACGACCACGAGCTGCGGACCTAACATTTGTACATTCCTTCTTAAACTATATGATACTCCAGGCTATTATACCTATGCAAAGGTTCCTACCCATGTAATTATTTCCACTTATCCATGCACCCATCCACTGCCTCTTACTCCAGTCCCACCACTGGCAAATCCTACAACATGAAAAGCGAAACAACAAGTGAAACCACATATTTTGTTTACCAGCTGCCATATATTCACTGTTCTGTTTCTTATATAGGAATGACCAAATACATGAATGGACACAGAAGAACTGTAAATTTGGGGTCATCCCGCACCTAGTTGCTGAGCATACTCTAGAGCAGGCCTGTTCGGCAATCTGCTTGTGTGAGCTGGCTCGCACTCGTGCCAACCAGCTGGCTTACAGGGAGTATGGGAGAGGCAGGGGAAGGAAGATAGGAATTAGAATAAGGAAATATTGTAAGAGAAACTTTTGTCAATGAGTCTAATTCTACAGTTGTTGAAGTCATGTTCTAAGGAGATGTATCACTTTGTGGTGGCTCTTTAAGATGCTTCATGGCAAATTTAGCAGTTGTGAGAAATGACAATGAAGTGAAACTTACATTTCCTTTAATATTCTGATGACGTGATGATTATGGTTAAGTTAAATATGAAACAAGATATTTCTTATGATTGATTTAGCCTTATGATGAATCTTGTTTTCAGATGAAGTTTAAATTGACAACTTGTATTTCATGACTATTTTATTGACACATTAAACATAAAAACACAAAATGTCAATGAACATTATTTATTGTACTTTGAACTAAAGCATCAGTATCTGCCAGGGTACTACTTTCTGAGCATAGCTAGTTTGAAGACAAGTTTTTAACTTGAAATCTGTTAGTGCGATTCTGTCAATAGATATTGTTCTCTTCACTGCAGAAGGGCTTCACAGGTATTCACTGTAGGTCTCCTATAAGTGCTAACTTAGCTCAGTTTGTGCATTATTATAAATATGTAGGCATCCTGCTCTGACATGTTGTAAAAAGATTTTGGTGTCTCTGACCTTCACTTTGAAGTTCCTTACCCTGGTCATCACTTCTTTTCATCAATTTAAAAAGAGTGACTCTCTATGTTAAGCACTACACCATAATTATATATGCTGGTCTCTAAGGCTAAGGTAACATGAAAACAGCACATAATTTGCACTTTCCCAGTATTTTATAATGGTCTCTGAGCACCCTATTTCACCCCAAGTGCTCGCTTCCAAGGCGGTAAGCATGAACCAGCATTCATACTTGACTAGCTGCCTTTGAGCAGGTCTACACTATAATGTGACTCAAGAAATTTGATTGCCTGCTACATCACATGGCTCATTTGGATCCTCCTGACCAATACTAGTTTCCTCGAACTCTAGGGATAAGAACTGTCTCCTGCCACCCACCTGGATTTATTCTCCATTAACATATACCCCTCCTCTCCCCCATTTACATTTTTTTTTTCATTTTTTGGCAGTATTTCTTTATGGGTTCACTGAATAATTCACTCAGTTTCTTTTTATTTTTCCATCTTCTCATTTGTCTCTTTCTCTTTTTGGTTCTTCCTATCTTCTCCGCTTTCCTCCTTCTTAATAGCACCACTGATTTAACTTCTCATTTTTTTTCTGTTTACTCCATCTTTGCCTCCCACTCTGGCCTGCTGTCATATCTGGACTGAAACTAGTACAGTGCATACTAATGTACTATTTGTTCTCTTTCATCTTTGTCTCTCCTCACTCTCACAACAGGTGGATCCATCTCAATTCTGAATCTATACTTTTTTTTTTTTTTTTTTAACCTTCCAAAACTTGATGTGCATCTTCATATTTTTGTGACACGAAGACTGTTCCACAAAATTTTGGGCATGCAGCCTCATAAATTCAACTTCTTCTTCTAATATTTTGGCTGAATACCATCCAGCCATCTTCAGAGTGAGCCGAGGTGACTGATGCTCCAGCACTTGCTCCGTCCTTTAAAACCTCAGGACCGAACCACTGCAGATGTGGCCACAGATACAGAAGGTGCCAGAGACATTGATGGTGGCAAAGAGGTATGACATATGCATGGAATAAATCTATGGCTGCATAGATGATCCACACAGTGATATCGATGTATCACTGCAAGCTGCACCGTCACGACATCTTTGTGAGTTAATTACAGAAACTGCCGGATTCCATGATTTGTCTGAGCTGAAGCCACTATCTCTATTAATTAAATTCCCAAGTTTATCCCATATTCCTCCTTGAGGAAGGGACTAACAGTTCCAAAAGTTATGACAGTTGTTTGTATTTTTACATGTGTCTGTTGTCAATACTCATAATTTTTGTAGCTGAAGGTCATTCTGTCATCTAGTAATTTTGCATTCTTTAGTTTATATCTGACTTTTTATTACTGGTCACAATACCAAGTCATTATTAGTACCTTTCATTTGTGTTAGTCTCCAAATGTTAAAAATAATCAAGATGTGAGAGCATATTTCTTGAGCAGGGTGTTAAAAGTTGTACAGAGCAAGACAAAACTTAGTTACAAGGCATTTGACATACAATGGTGTCAGCAGATGTAATTAGACAATTATGTTTACAAACACACTTTATTTTTTAGTTTCAAAATCAGAAAAGTACTTCCACAACAACAAAATAATCAACAGAAGACATGGATACCCCTAGCAGCCACACATGTGTGTTAGTCGTGTGATAGACTCTCTGTGAGGTGGATTATATCTCTTACTGACAATTGGTCTTATTCTGGTGAAAAAGCGGTTCTGATGGAATGAAGAAAGTAGATGAATAGTTCAATATAAATTCAGTGCAGAATAAAATACTAGAATATGGAGGCATTATTTAACAAAATGAAGAAAATGAATCAAGCTTTAAGGGTGGATAGCTGCTATGGGAAAACTTTTGTTCACTATATCTGAATAGTATACACTGATATCATTTCATGCCATTGCATCTACAATGATTTCATTCCTATCGTCATCCAATGTGGTACACCCACCAATTGATTCATTTCATTTCAGTGCATTTAATTCATTTCATACATGTAGAGAATTCAGAATTGGCTTCCAGACTTATATGAACTTATGTGAAAAGAGACAATATTAATGTAAATGATTACTTATAGACTGTTAGATGGAGAAATTTAACATCTGAGTTCTTCTGTCAGGCAGAACTGATTGATAACATCCAGATTGCAGGAAAAGAAGGCATCAAAGGAAAAATGCACATGATGTAGTGTTAGAGTTAATAGATGGTCAAGTAGAAGATTATATTGCAGTATGTAAGACATTATTTGTTATTAAAAAAACAGTTTAACAAGGAAAACATCCCAAAATAATATTTTATATTTGCCACATATCACAAAGAATAAATTATGTGGCAGTTTATATAGTTCCAGGGCATAAAATTAATGAAAAAGAGATTGGGGATATGAAAGCTACCTACAAACTAATGAAGTGGGTGGAGTTAATAATAAGCATGGTGTGGAAGACGAGGAAAAATTTGTGACTGTAGGCGGACTTGCAGATAAATGCAACTGAATGAATTGAATGAGAGAAAAAATGAAGCTAATGAGAATGTGAATTGCCACAACTGAATGGAGATGGATTTTGGTGGTTAAAAAGGGTTCCATAATACAGTGGAGGGAGGTCTGCTGCAGATAATCTCAGAATGTAGTCCATGCCACACCCTTGTGTCTGGATTCTTTGGGAGACAATAAACTTGGGTGAGGTGCTTTGATCACAGTCTATTACACTGGGATCATTTCAGCCACTTGGGCCATTGCCATGAGCCATCTTAATTTTCACACTTAGTTTCCTAGTAACACAGCAATTACACACATCACCTCAGTTACGAGAGTTCCAGAACCTGTACAGAAAACTGGAATAGAGATCAACATAAACATCAGTTCTGCCCTTTTTATTGCTTGTAAAAACCACACATTGCATGTTGTACCACCATACAGCAAGACCTTCAGAGATGGTGTTCCAGATTGCTGCACACATTGGTACCTCCAATACCCAGTAGCACATCCTCTTGCACTGATGCGTGCCTGTATTTGTACTATCCACAAGTTCGTCAAGGCACTGTTGGTCCAGATTGTCCCTCTCCTCAATAGCGATTCAGCATAGATCCCTCAGAGTAGTTGGTGGGTCACGTTGTCCATAAACAGCTCTTTTCAGTCTATCCCAGGCATGTTCAATAGGGTTCATGTCTGGAGAATATGCTTGCCACTCTAGTCGAGTGATGTCATTATCCTGAAGGAAGTCATTCACAAGATGTGCATGACGGGGGCGCAAATTGTCATCCATGAAGATGAATGCTCACCAATATGCTGCCGATATGGTTGCACTATCGGTCAGAGGATGGCATTCACGTATTGTACAGCCATTCCAGCGCCTTCCATGACCACCAGTGACGTACGTTGGCCCCACATAGTGCCACCCCAAAACATCAGGGAACCTCCACCTTGCTGGACTAACTGGACAATGTGTCTAAGGTGTTCATCCTGACCGGGTTGCCTCCAAACACGTCTCCAACGATTATCTGGTTGAAAGCATATGCGACACTCATCAGTGAAGTGATGCCAATCCTGAGCAGTCCATTTGGCATGTTGTTGGGTCCATCTGTACTGCACTGCATGGTGTCATGGTTGCAAAGATGAACCTCGCCATTGACGTCAAGAGTGAAGTTGCGCATCATGCAGCCTATTGAGCACAGTTTGAGTTATAACACACCGTCCTGTGGCTGCATGAAAAGCATTATTCAACATGGTGGTGTTGATGTCAGGGTTCCTCCAAGCCATAATCCATAAGTAGCAGTCATCCACTGCAGTCGTAGCCCTTGGGCGGCCTGAGCAAGGTATGTCATCGACAGTTCCTGTCTCTCTGTGTCTCCTCCATGTCCGAACAACATTGCTTTGGTTCCCTCTGAGACGCCTGGACACTTCCCTTGTTGAGAGCCCTTCCTGGTGCAAAGCAACAATTCGGATGTAATGGAACCATGGTTTTGACCATCTAGGCATGGTTGAACTTCAGGCAACATGAGCCGTGTACCTCCTTCCTGGTGGAATGACTGTAACTGATTGGCTGTTGGACCCCCTCCATCTATTTGCCTCTGCTCATGCATGGTTGTTTACATCTTTGCGTAGGTTTAGTGACATCTCAGAACAGTCAAAGGGACTGTGTCTGTGATATAATATCCACAGTCAACTTCTGCCATCAGGAGTTCCGGGAACCAGGGTGATGCAAACTTTTTTCGATGTGTGTATTTTATTACAATTTAATGTTTCCAACACCCATGCAAAAAAGTAATTCTACAGTAACATTTTGCAACTGATCTGATGGAAAATCCTAAGAAGTTTAGGTTCTCATAAAACCATATATGGACCAAAATCATATATTCAACAGCGCAGTGACAATACTGGCACTGAAATGTAAAATGACATCCAAAAATCTGTACTACTGAATCTGGTCTTTGAAACTGTTTGGCTTTGGAAGGTTTTCTTACTTTCAGACATTGCACAAAGATGTAAGTGACAGATAATAAGACAAGTGAGGACAGAGTAAAAAATCAACTGAAATTGCTCAGCAGAGAAAAGACACTGGAACCTGATAAAATACCAGTGTAGTTCTATGCAGGTAAAAGAGAAAGAACTAGTTCACATTCAGCCAGTAGCTTATATTAGGTGAATGGGACAACAAAGGGTACCAAGTGATTGGAAAAAGGTGCAGGTTATTCCTATTTTTAAGCAGGATCATTAGACAGATACATATAATTATAGGCCTATATTGCTCATGTAAATCTGTTACAGAATTATGGAACACACTTTAATCTCTTACATTATTTCTTCTATATTAATCAATATCAGTCCTATAAACAGCGATCTTCTGAAACCTGGCTCGCTTTGTTAATCCAATAGATCCAGCATGCTGTAAACATCACCCATGTTGATTCTGTTTTCCTTGACTTCTAGAAGACATTTGATATAATTCCACACTGTTGGTGTCTGAACAATATACGAACTTACTAAGTACCAGATCAGCACTGTAACTGCAATTAAGACTTCTTGGTGAACAGAAATCGTCAGATGTAAAAGTAATTTTGGGAGTACCCAAATGGAATGTTATAGGGATATTATTGTCCGCAATATTCAGGGTGAACATTAATAACACCAACAAACTGCAGGGATGGATTCCTGACTGGAAATGGAGGAAAAAAGGTCCTACAAACATGTGTCTGGAAATCGAGGTTGTGTGTGTGATGACAACAAATCATCCCAGAACACGGCACAGAGCTGCTTTGCATCCACATCACAACAGACGTTCAAAGTGGCCTCCACGGGATTGCAGTTGATAAGGTTAGTAGTGGTTGTCATGCAGGATACACGTAATCATGCTTCAGCTTACACTGGATCACTTGCCTGGAGCTTTTCCTAGGTTTTGTCTGAATGTACTCTAGACCCGGTTCTCCAAATCTGGGGTAAGCACAGTCCACTGACTCCCTGCACATTCATCTGTCTGGAAGGACCCATGATCACACATATGCCCAAAATGGGCTTTAAATGTCATGTGATGTAGTTGATGTTTGTGAGGGTACTTGTTTAGGTACAGCCGTGCTGCCTCTCAACTGGTTCCATCTGCTTGGCCGTACACAAACACTATCTCTGCTTGTTTCTTACATGAATACCAGACCATTCTGCTGCTTACAGTACACTGCATCAATCACACATTCTGCAACACACAAGGAACACACGGCACATAGTCAGAGGAACTACTGTCATTCGTCAGCGCCATCTACCGTGGCAACGATGCATTTGTGGACACCTGTTCAAGGGACCTTCTTTCCTTCATTTTCAATCAGAAATCTGTCCCCGCAGTTTGTCAGTTTTATTTTGTTTGTATATAAACAATATGGTTTGTTTGTTTGTATATAAACAATATGGTAGATAAGGTCACATTTTATGTGAAGCTGTTTGTGGGTAAAGTTATTGTAAACAGGAAAGCTGCAACATCAGAAAACTGTAATGGCAAGTTATAGGAAGACCAGAAGGTGTGTACAGCAACGTCAAGGAGGGGGCGCTAAAGATATCTTGAGCTACCTTTACTTTTACCGCAATAAAAAGTTAGGTATGGGAAACTATTGTTACGTTATTAGTAAAAATATTGTTATGAGTCTCGTAACAATATTTTTACTGATAAATTACTATGAATTACTATTATTAATACTTCAAAATCAACAGATTACTCTCACTCTTGACTAATCTTCACACTTGCACTCACTACAACTAGGACTTTTTACTTATTCATTCTTCAGTCTTAATATTTCTGCTTCTGAATGTAAACTAGCTTCCTATTCAGCGAATAGTCCATATTTATAATGCTATGTATTGAAGGTTGTCTGTACAAGAATACAGTAGAATACTCGAGACTTTTCTCGAACAAATGCCAGACAGAATAACGTATCGAGATCACTAGAAAGGCTGCGACTTTTCTCGTAGGTATCTGTCAGCTATCTATCTGCCAGACGGAAACATGCAAGATATGATGATGTGGACGCGAGTGCTACACAGGAAAGTACGACCACTCAATAACTCGATTCAGTCGATCGACTGATGAAAGAAACGAACGAATAGCGTGCAGGCTGACTGTTGAGGGTGGCGCAGGTGGCACCCTCTAGGGTGTGGGGAGGAGGGGGGGGGGGGGCACCCCCCATATGTGTCTGCCATTTCTCTCACTACTTAAGCTGCAGTTACTAAACTCTATGACAAGACATGTATTGTTCATCAAGTCCTGTCATGGCCGCCAAGGTTGCAGTAAGGTGATAGTGAGGTGGTGATCAGATGGTGCTAGCTGGGTGAAGATGGAACAGTCTTCTGGAGTATGTTACTGTGTGTGTGAAATTAATGCACATGCAGTGAGAATGATTACATACAGTCAGTTCCACAAGAAAGTGTACACCATTATCTGTATGAAATAAAAGACACTAAAATAAATATATGTTTACATGAAAATACATGTTATAATTAAGTGCACAAGAACCTGATAGTTAGTCCAATTACCACTGTTATTGATTTTAGCTTGGCACATTAGCTCTCTCTCCAGTAAATCACCCATGTTTCCAGCCTCTAAATATCGTTTGACCCACTTTGCAATGAATGTCTTTGGCAGCAGCTCCATATGAAAGGTTTGGTCCCTTTGGATGATTTACAAGGAACACTGCCTCATTACACTTCAGATATTTTGCACTCATTTTAAAATGCAACTGACAGAGCAAAACAGTCAACTCTCACACAGTTTATCTGTACACTGTGCAAAAGCGCATTGAGTACAGATTCAACACCACTACCAGAAATGTCACTGTGGATCTTTAAAATAATGTGTACACTTTCTTGTGGAAGTGTCTGTAATGTACCTGTTGCATAAGCAATGTGAGCTTCTACAGTTACTTGCAGGAGAGGTTCCTGTCCTGCAACTTTGATGGTAGTAGATTTCTTATTTACTGCGACATGCATGAGATAAAGCATCTCCTCCCTGCCACCATTACTCAACACCATAGAAAGTCATATCAACAACAGGAGAAACAAATAAAAGGAGTTTGCTGATGCATTCAGCAGTGAGAACAAGACTGAAATAGGCCTACCAGAACTGTATTCATTATATTGAAGTTAACACTTAGTTGTGGGCAAATGGTGCCTTGAAATTAAGTGGAACAATACATTGTAGCATACACACACATTTTACAGAAAATTCAGAAAAAACACATGCCCTTCTACAGTCAGTCACTCCAAGGAATCGTTTGACAAATGCCTAACTGGAACTGAGAGGATGTAGTATCTACAAGGAAAACAATAATGAGATGGGCTGACTTCATGGAAAAACTACTGGAATGTTGGAGTGACAATGTCAATATAGACAGACAGAGTGACTGTGTGACATCTATAAATAATGTGAGTCTGGTGGCTTTATTGTTTAGTTGTTCAAATTTGTCCATTGAGTGACCCTACCACCATCTGGTTCAGGTTACAATCTCAGACAGGAATGAGGTGGTGGAACCACCCATAACTATTGCTTTAAACAAGCCTTGAGCAAGAATATCCCACATTAGCGAGATAAAGTCGCATAATGTCAAAAGTAACAAATGCAACTTGTATGCTCTACCCTTGATGTCGGGCTGTCAGGAAACCTGGTATACCTATGTCTAACAGACAAACCCATTTTACCACAGAAAGACTTTTCAAGTAGCATTTCTGCATTTATTTGCAACATTTGAATAATTATATATATATGTCTGCTTGTGTCTGTATATGTGTGGATGGATATGTGTGTGTGTGCGAGTGTATACCCGTCCGTTTCTCCCCCTAAGGTAAGTCTTTCCACTCCCGGGATTGGAATGACTCCTTACCCTCTCCCTTAAAACCCACATCCTTTCGTCTTTCCCTCTCCTTCCCTCTTTCCTGATGAGGCAACAGTTTGTTGCGAAAGCTTGAATTTTGGTGTATGTCTGTGGTTGTTTGTGTGTCTATCGACCAGCCAGCGCTTTCGTTTGATAAGTCACATCATCTTTGTTTTTTATATATATATATATATATATATATATATATATATATATATATATATATATATATATATATATATATATATATATATATATATATATAGACACACACACACTCCTGGAAATGGAAAAAAGAACACATTGACACCGGTGTGTCAGACCCACCATACTTGCTCCGGACACTGCGAGAGGGCTGTACAAGCAATGATCACACGCACGGCACAGCGGACACACCAGGAACCGCGGTGTTGGCCGTCGAATGGCGCTAGCTGCCCAGCATTTGTGCCCCGCCGCCGTCAGTGTCAGCCAGTTTGCCGTGGCATACGGAGCTCCATCGCAGTCTTTAACACTGGTAGCATGCCGCGACAGCGTGGACGTGAACCGTATGTGCAGTTGACGGACTTTGAGCGAGGGCGTATAGTGGGCATGCGGGAGGCCGGGTGGACGTACCGCCGAATTGTTCAACACGTGGGGCGTGAGGTCTCCACAGTGCATCGATGTTGTCGCCAGTGGTCGGCGGAAGGTGCACGTGCCCGTAGACCTGGGACCGGACCGCAGCGACGCACGGATACACGCCAAGACCGTAGGATCCTACGCAGTGCCGTAGGGGACCACGCCGCCACTTCCCAGAAAATTAGGGCCACTGTTGCTCCTGGGGTATCGGCGAGGACCATTCGCAACCGTCTCCATGAAGCTGGGCTACGGTCCCGCACACCATTAGGCCGTCTTCCGCTCACGCCCCAACATCGTGCAGCCCGCCTCCAGTGGTGTCGCGACAGGCGTGAATGAAGGGACGAATGGAGACGTGTCGTCTTCAGCGATGAGAGTGGCTTCTGCCTTGGTGCCAATGATGGTCGTATGCGTGTTTGGCGCCGTGCAGGTGAGCGCCACAATCAGGACTGCATACAACCGAGGCACACAGGGCCAACACCCGGCATCATGGTGTGGGGAGCGATCTCCTACACTGGCCGTACACCACTGGTGATCATCGAGGGGACACTGAATAGTGCACGGTACATCCAAACCGTCATCGAAACCATCGTTCTACCATTCCTAGACTGGCAAGGGAACTTGCTGTTCCAACAGGACAATACACGTCCGCATGTATCCCGTGCCACCCAGCGTGCTCTAGAAGGTGTAAGTCAACTACCCTGGCCAGCAAGATCTCCGGATCTGTCCCCCATTGAGCATGTTTGGGACTGGATGAAGCGTCGTCTCACGCGGTCTGCACGTCCAGCACGAACGCTGGTCCAACTGAGGCGCCAGGTGGAAATGGCATGGAAAGCCGTTCCACAGGACTACATCCAGCATCTCTACGATCGTCTCCATGGGAGAATAGCAGCCTGCATTGCTGCGAAAGGTGGATATACACTGTACTAGTGCCGACATTGTGCATGCTCTGTTGCCTGTGTGTATGTGCCTGTGGTTCTGTCAGTGTGATCATGTGATGTATCTGACCCCAGGAATGTGTCAATAAAGTTTCCCCTTCCTGGGACAATGAATTCACGGTGTTCTTATTTCAATTTCCAGGAGTGTATATATATATATATATATATATATATATATATATATATATATATATATATATATATATATATATATATATATGTATAAATATACCTTCATCAGAAGTAAAATACCTAAAATTACATCCTGCAATGGAGATTAATAAAACAATTGTGCCAAAGGTGTCGTCAGTAGTTAAAACATCATCTCCATTTATACAACATGATTATGGACAGAGGGTCGATGTCAACACCCTATCTTATAAAAAAATGGTATATAAAAATAGAAGCCATTACTGAAACTTAAAACCAGTTTGATATTGATTATAATATTCATTTTGCTAAATGTTTTATTAAAGAAGATAGAGTATATTTTGATATTCAAATAGAAGTTAATAAAAACCATTTAATGACAGAATTATTTGAGGATTTTAAATTTGTGTTGATGGAATCAAATGATGGATTTAGGGAGTTTTGTTTAGTAAACATATATAAAAAGATTTATGAATGTTATATGAAATTTACTTATGAAAAAAGTAATTGGAAATTTACTTTTATTGAGAAATAATATTTTGCATGTACGAAGACCCTTGTTCTTTACATTTTCATCATCTTCATCAACCACCTAAATTTAAAGATGTCTTATAAAAATTTGTATATAAATGTATCAATTTGTATGAATGAGAAAATTAGGATTTCCGTATTTTCTATCTGTGTTATCCTGATTATGAAGATATAGTCTCTAAATTCATAAATCAATTAACGGATGAAATTGTGAATTATTAATAGAATATCAATGTAGAAGCAATTTGTATTGTGTATGAATACTTTAAAAAACAAACCACAGGCTGATTATAAATACTTAAATTCAATGGTCGATTTTTACAATCACTGACTTTCATTATAATTAGAAAAGATGGATGGTGGTGGAGGGGCTGAATAGGAGCCCTCCTTTCTTTTATTAAAGTGTTGATTTTTTTGAGGCGGGCAAATAACAAGTTAAAATTACAACTCAATTCGGTGAAGATTTATTATATCATTAATCAATTGTTCTTGTGTATAGTCATCCATAATATTAAAATAATTCAGATGACAGACAATCCTCACATTTTCTTTGATTCTTTGGTATAGATTTATTGAGTTATGATCGTACTCAAGTCTTAAGAATTCTTCACATTTTGAATGTCTATCTACAGTTCCACTTAACAGTCTTAGTACATCTCTTCTTTGTATTCTAATCATATAATAATCATATTCACAGTCATCATCAAAGAGTTAAAAAAAAACATCTGTCTCAAATTAATATTTTGAGTTGGTGTAACTACATGTTGTTGTATTTCAATATTCATTTAATCTTTCTCATTGAGTTGATTTGTTAACTTTTGAATTTCTCCTTTTCTTTTACCCAAAACTCAAATAGCTATTTTCTTATTAATCTGTAAATCTTAAATTTGCTCTTGTAAATTTTCAATTGTTGACTGCAGTTTCTATCACCCATTTTTTCTAATCGATGGTCAAACTGCTGGTAAATTTGATCCTGTAACTAGACCATATAAACTGAAGAATGATGTCATCAAAGGCTACTACTGAATTATCTAGACATTGATCTAATGGAATAATTTCTTCATTATTTTCAGTAAATGTAGTAATTTTTCCATTATGCTTAGCTTTCAATTTTTTCACATCTTTTTATAAATTGTTGATATTCTGATTAATCTAAACTTTTTGAATAAATTTCCGAATGATTAATTTTACTCCAATTCAATGATCCTGGAGCTAGAATATAATTGTCGATTAATAATCTAGTTCTTCTACAAGCACTTCGTCCTATGATTGCACATCGAACAGAATGTGGTAAAAGCCTATCATATTCATTTTTTGAATTCTTTTCTGAAATTCTTATTTTTGGATTCCAATGTGTGTGACTGCTAAAGCAGTCTTGACTGCATCTCTTTATTTAAATAAAATTTTATTCATGTGATGGTATGCCTCTTTCAACTGAGTGGTAATTCAAATGGCTCTAAGCACTATGGGACTAAACATCTATGGTCATCAGTGCCCTAGAACTTAGAACTACTTAAACCTAACTAACCTAAGGACAGCACACAACACCCAGCCATCACGAGGTAGAGAAAATCCCTGACCCCGCCGGGAATCGAACCCGGGAACCCGGGCGTGGGAAGCGAGAACGCTACCGCACGACCACGAGATGCTGGCGAGTGGTAATTCATCTGTTCTTAAACAAAGAGCCATTCTAATAATAGAAACGTATAAAAATGTTCCACTAGTTGGCTTTTTCCAACTTTCACAGAGAAGTAATAAACTATATTACGATGGAGAAATGATAGAAATTCATATAGGTTAGTACAATTTTTTAAAAAAGTAGAAAAATGCATTCATAGTAAACCACATGAAATTTTAAATAGAATTGTTATCGAAAGTGATGTAATATTTTACATGGATATAAAAGATGGTATTGGTAGTATATTAGGATTTAGTAATCAGGTTGTTGAAGCTAATAAAAAGATTGTTGCTAAAGATGTTCCTAAAGTTATTCTCTTTGAATTAATAAATGTCAGTTTCAATCTAGCTGATGGAATGTTTGTTAAACATACTGATCATTTACATAGAGAAACTAATATTATTGCTTTATTTAAACCAAATGCTGAATTTGGAAGGCCAATAATTTATTAACCACATTATCCTGTAGATATTCCTATGTTGATCCTATTCAAGATTTAGAAATTACTATAACTGATGGAAATGACGATCTGATAGACTTTAATGGTGCTTGAGTAACAGTTATTTAAAAATGTCTAAATAAATGTTGTCTTAATAAATCATGAAAAAAATCTAGAGTTATCAGTTTTACTCGTTCCCTGTGAATGAGGAAAAAAAAAAAAAAAAATTAAATGCACTCAACAAGGACACAGCAATTGAAATAAATATTGGTTATGGATGGCTTCATCCGAACCATGCACTATTATACATGAACTTTAGAATTGTTATAGATAATTACGATGGATCAGAATCAGATTATCCAACAAATGACAGAAAATCCAATAAAAAATTAATCGATAGTTATGTGGCAAAACTGATTTTGTGGCCATAGAGAAAGGAAATAATGTTTTTGATAGAATTGAACATCCTTTCATTTCATCAACAGCTATGTTATGTTTGACTTTGTGTCTTACTAATAAAATAACCTTGGAAGGACATACTCTTAATAATGGAAAAATAAAGAGTAAGAAAAATGAAGTACTTTAGCCACTATCAGTGCTTGGTGGATTTTTCAAAGATTGTAAAGAAAGTATGTGGGAAGGAGATTTAATAGTAATTTTTACTGGGTCTGCTAGTTCTGGAGATGAAATTCTTAAATGGCCTGATTATAATGATGCTGGAGGTGAAATTAAAGATACACTTCAAGAGGAAGGAAAAATTGTAATAGAACCATGTACCAATAGTTAAATATGAGGCAATTGATGAGTTAGAACAGTGAGGAAATATTCTGAGAAATCCAAAACTTCCGATATCTTTTTATGAACTACAAATTGTAGAAGCTGCAGGATAGAGTGATTAGAAAAATTTTGAACTAGATATCACGAATGACTATAACTCACTGGAATTTGATTTGCATATTTCTTATTTGTTACATTTTAGAAAAATCGTAAAAATAATCAGTTACTTGACTCTTCATTATTCGACCACGTTAATCTACAGAACATATACTTGAAAAATGGAAGAAACGAAATTTTCCCACCAAATAATTTTCTCAAAACATGTGATGAATTCCTCGATTTTAAAAGAGTTACAATACTCAAATCAGACTCTGAGATAACTCCATATAATTTCATAATGAACCTTCTTATCTATGTTATTAATGCGGCTCATAGAAAAGATATTGTAAGTTCACAGAAAACATCTATGAAACTTTGTGCAACTTTTAATGTAAAAATTCCTACGGATACTTTAGCGTATGTAACAATGTATGGTAAGAAAAATTTAGCTTACAATGCACAGCACAGAATACTTACTGAAAATATTTAACTATAAGTGAATATAAAAATTAGAAAAAGTTAAAAATCTTTACAGCATGTTTGCTTTCAATTTTGAAGTATTTTCACAAATATAGAGGGAATAAAAACTGCAAAAATTAGTATGTTAGCATTTTGAATTTTCAAAATCGGTTAATTATGGATGTTGCTGGGTTTGTAAAGAATGTAAAAATAAATACATGAAAATAAAAGTTACATGTGACAGTGGTTGTTGCTGGGTTTGTAAAGAATGTAAAAATAAATACATGAAAATAAAAGTTACATGTGACAGTGGTGAACTGTAGTCAAGAAATCATGAAAAACATAAAAAATCAACAGTTCATATCAATCTAATGGCTCATCAGCAAGAAAGAATTAGGAAAATTTTGGGCATGGAATAGATTTCTTGTCTTCACCATAATTCATTTTATATATTTTCTTATGTTCACCTTTTGGACACCTCAAAAAGTGTTTTGCATCAGCTCAGTTCTGAGAGATCCGGAACCTGTTCAGAAAATTAGAATAGAGATCAACATAAACATCAGTTCTGCCCTTTTTATTGCTCATGAAAACGACACATTGCATGTTGTACCACCATACAGTGAGACCTTCAGAGGTGGTGTTTCGGGTTGCTGCACATGGACTTCCAGTACCCAGTAGCACATCCTCTTGCACTGATGCATGTCTGTATTTCTCATGACATACTATCCACAAGTTCATAAAGGCACTGTTGGTCCAGATTGTCCCACTCCTCAACAGCGATTCGGTGTAGAGCCCTCAGAGTGGTTGGTGGGTCACGTCGTCCAGAAACAGCTCCTTTCACTCTATCCCAGGCATTTTTGATAGGGTTCATGCCTGGAGAACATGGTAACCACTTTAATCAAGCTATATCATTATCCTGAAGGAAGTTATTCACATAATGTGGACGATGAGGACATAATTGTCGTCCATGAAGATGCTGCCGATATAGTTGCACTATCAGTCGGAGGATGGCATTCACATATCGTACAGCGATTGTGGTGCCCTCCATGACCACCAGTGGCATATGTCGGTCCCACATGATGTCACCCCAAAACAGTAGGGAACCTCCACCTCGCTGCGCTCGCAGGACAATGTGTCTAAGGTGTTAAGTGTGACCCTACAAACACGTCTCCGACAATTGTCTGGTTGAAGGCATATGCTACACTCATCAGTGAAGAGAACGTGATGTCAATTCTGTGCAGTCCATTGGGCATGTTGTTAGGCCCATCTGTATCACGCTGGTGTCGTGGTTGCCAAGATGGATCTCGCCATGGATGTTGGGAGTGAAGTTGGGCATCATGCAGCCTGTTGTAGACAGTTTGAGCCACAAAATGACGTCCTGTGACTGCATGAAAAGCATTTTTCAACATGGTGCCATTGCTGTCAGTGTTTGTCCGAGCCATAATCCTTAGGTTATGGTCATCCACTGCAGTAGTAGCCCTTGGGTGGCCTGAGCAAGGCATGTCGTTGACAGCCCCTGTCTCTCTGTATCTCCTCCATGTCTGAACAACATTGCTTTGGTTCACTCTCAGACGCCTGGACACTTCCCTTGTTGAGAGCCCTTCCTGGCACAAAGTAACAATGAGGACGTGATCAAACTGCAGTATTGACATTGACCGTCTAGGCATGGTTGAACTTCAGACAACATGAGCCGTGTACGTCCTTCCTGGTGGAATTACTGGAACTGATCGGCTGTCAGACCCCCTCTGTGTAATAGGCGCTGCTCATGCATGGTCGTTTACATGTTTGGACAGGTTTAGTGACATCTCAGAACAGTCATAGGGACTGTGTCTGTGATACAATATCCACAGTCACCGTCTATCTTGAGTTTAGAACCGGGGTGATGCAATACTTTTTTTGATGTGTGTATAAAAAAATACTAAATTTTATTTTCATAAGTTCACCTTTTGGATTAAAAAAATAATAATTTTGTAAATTAGTGAACGTAATATGAAAAAATTAATAATTTTTAATAGTTTAACATGAAATAATTTAATATAAAATAGACTTTTGTAAATGAAATATGTGTGTTAGACCTCAAAAGTGAATTATAGCATTGAGAAATTGATTTGATTTACTGATCCATTTCATCTACAACTGCCCAATTTGCAAGAATTATTTGGATTTTTATGTTAATAGTAACAATTTTATATATATATATATAAAACACATTAATATAATTGTTGCTATGCTATAAACACAGATATAATACACAAATGTTCTTCTGTATGAGACTACATTGGGTTAAAAGCGAAAAATTTATTTTGTGCACATTCATTCATTGTGTAAAAGGAGTGATCAACCAAGTGCGACTTCAATTTAGATTTGAAGTGACCAATGTTCTGTATGTGTTTAATGGTATCTTTTAATGCATTGTATAGTTTGATACCTGGATGGATAAGACTATTTTGAAATAACTTTATGTTGGCCCTTTGGATGTGTACACCCAGGTTTTGTCTTGTATCATAGCCGTGTATTGGGTGATTTTGTGTGAAGAATGGTCTCTTTGTGTTTTAAGTTTTGTTTTAAATACATTATATTTTCAGGTGTGAGTATATATACATACAATTAAGAGGCAGGATCATCCTTTTTGAAACAATGGTCTACAAGATCTGCGATTATCCACCCCCTCCATTATTATTATACAGGGTGGTCCATTGATAGTGACCGGGCCAAATATTTTATGAAATAAGCTACAAACGAAAAAACTACAAAGAACAAAACTTGTCTAGCTTGAAGGGGGAAACCAGATTGCGTTATGGTTGGCCTGCTAGATGGCGCTGCCATAGGTCAAAGGGATATCAACTGCGTTTTTTAAAATAGGAAGCCCCATTTTTTATTACATATTCGTGTAGTATGTAAAGAAATATGAATGTTTTAGTTGGATCACTTTTTTCGCTTTGCGATAGATGGCGCTGTAATAGTCACAAATGTATAAGTCTGTAGTATCACGTAACATTCCACCAGTGCGGACGGTATTTGCTTCATGATACATTACCCATGTTGAAATGGACCGTTTACCAATTGCGGAAAAATTCGATATCATGTTGATGTATGGCTGTTGTGATCAAAGTGTCCAACGGGTGTGAGCTATGTATGCTGCTCGGTATCCTGGACGGCATCATCCAAGTGTCTGGACCATTCGCCGGATCGTTACGTTATTTAAGGAAAGAGGAAGTGTTCAGCCACATATGGCTCTCAAAAATGGCTCTGAGCACTATGGGACTTAACATCTATGGACATCAGTCCCCTAGAACTTAGAACTACTTAAACCTAACTAACCTAAGGACAGCACACAACACCCAGCCATCACGAGGCAGAGAAAATCCCTGACCCCGCCGGGAATAGAACCTGGGAACCCGGGTGTGGGAAGCAAGAATGCTACCGCACGACCACAAGATGCGGGCATCAGCCACATGTGAAACGTCAACCACGACCTGCAACAAATGATGATGCCCAAGTAGGTGTTTTAGCTGATGTCACGGCTAATCCGCACATCAGTAGCAGACAAATTGCACGTGAATTGGGAATCTCAAAAACGTCGGTTTTGAGAATGCTGCATCAACATCGACTGCACCCGTACCATACTTCTATGCACCAGGAATTGCATGGCGATGACTTTGAACGTCGTGCGCAGTTCTGCTACTGGGTAAAAGGGAAATTACGGGACGATGACAGATTTTTTGCACATGTTCTATTTAGCAACGAAGCGTCTTTCACCAACAGCGGTAACGTAAGCCGCCATAATATGCACTATTGGGCAACGGAAAATCCACGATGGCTGCAACAAGTGGAACATCAGCGACTTTGGCGGGTTAATGTATGGTGTGGAATTATGGGAGGAAGTATAATTGGCCCCCATTTTATCGATGGCAATCTAAATGGTGCGATGTATACTGATTTCCTACCTAATGTTCTACCGATGTTACTACAAGATGTTTCACTGCATGACAGAATGGCGATGTACTTCAAACATGATGGATGTCCGGCACATAGCTCGCATGAGGTTGAGGCAGTATTGAATAGCATATTTGATGACAGGTGGATTGGTAGTTGAAGCACGTTCACCGGATCTGACGTCCCCGGATTTCTTTCTGTGGGGAAAGTTGAAGGATATTTGCTATCGTGATCCACTGACAAACATCTGACAACATGTGTCAGCGCACTGTCAATGCATGTGTGAACATTACGGAAGGCGAACTACGCGCTGTTGAGAGAAATGTCGTTACACATATTGCCAAATGCATTGAGGTTTGCGGACATCATTTTGCGCATTTATTGCATTAATGTGGTATTTACAGGTAATCACGCTGTGACAGCATGCGTACTCAGAAATGATAAATTCACAAAGGTACATGTATCACATTGGAACAACCGAAATAAAATGTTCAAACGTACCTACATTCTCTATTTTAATTTTAAAAACCTACCTGTTACCAACTGTTCGTCTAAAATTGTGAGCCATATGTTTCATATTTCTTTATGTACTACAGGAATATGTAATAAAAAATGGGGGTTCCTATTTAAAAAAACGCAGTTGATATCCGTTTGACCTATGGCAGCGCCATCTAGCGGGCCAACCATAACGCCATCTGGTTTTCCCGTTCAAGTTAGACAAGTTTCGTTCGTCGTAGTTTTTTCATTTGACGCTTATTCTTGAGATATTTGGCACGGTTTCTTAGGACAAGTTCAACATTCATGCCCAAAAGGGGATTCAAAACCAAACCTCTGAGGGAGCGGCTTCAGGAACTGTGGCATGGCGCCTTGACTTCCTGCCAGCCGCCCCTGTTGAACAAGGGGAAGGAGGACTAATTTCTTCCTCGCCACTGTGGCAGCACCGTCGTGTTTACGCCACAGGAACAGAGAGGGGGAAGCAGTCTGGCGTACACGCCAGTATTCTTATGAGTGGAGAGCTGCCAGCCTGTTACGCATCGTGCGTTTACTCACAGCTACTTTTGCAGGAAATGAAATCTAATTTGGAAATTCGAATGCAATTTTCAATACTGCAGTTACATGTTAAGCCTGAAGCAATATTGCTAAGCCCTTCAATGGCAGTTTCCGAGTGTTTTATTCTTCCCATATTATGGAAAAAAATGATTGAACATTACTACAGTCAAACATGTCCAACACCTACAATGGCTAGAAGTATTCCGAATGGGTAAATACACTGCCAGTAATTACAGGGGATAAAGACATAGCTAATAAGCCTGGAATAAGTTGGGTTTCGTCACATTTTTGAAAATTTTTGTTATCCGTTTCTGTGTGATAGTCGGACGTTTTGGTTTTTGAGCCTGTCTCCACCTGCATGAACAGTAATTAAACTCTGACCGGCACTTTTGTTTGACAATACTACTCGCACACTATCACTTTGCCAACATTTATTTACTGTATAATGCGTGTGAATACATATTTCATCTTAGTAAACTACTGGTAGCTTTGATTCTGATGTAAACCTGAAAAAGTATGGTTTTTTTTAGCAAAAATGCCCTCTCGTCCACACAAAACAAAATGGTTCAAATGGTTCTGAGCACTATGGGACTTAATACCTGAGGTCATCAGTCCTCTAGAACTTAGAACTACTTAAACCTAAATAACCTGAGGACATCACACACATCCATGCCCGAGGCAGGATTCGAACCTGCAACTGTAGCGGTAGTGTGGTTCCAGACTGAAGCGCCTAGAACAACTCGGCCACAAAGGCCGGCCCACAAAACAAAATGTTAATTTTGACACCTTCTAAAACGAAAATCCAGAGACAGAACATTGCTTCTAAGGGTTTCCTTGCTAGCTTTGAAGCTCATTTCTGTTTGACAAAAGTTGTGCTGTTTTCGCAAAGTTCGTATTTCTTTCTATTGTTTGTAATGCCATAGAAATTGCTGCCTGATAATACATTTATCTGTATCATCGGTCACACACTTATTGTGAGGTTCTTGCTTCTTCTTCTTCTTGGGCGCTAGTTTAACATAGCCTCGCTGTACCTCGTCACGTGACCTAGTTCCTGGCACTGCCGCGTCACCACTTCGCCTTTCCAGGCAATACGTATTGTGGCGTTCCCCACAACGAAAACTACAGAATTCGTTTCGGTAGTTGGCCGAGGGAGTCAAGATTGGTCAGAAGCACTTTCATTGCGTTTCGTAAGAACAGAAGAATTGGTGCGTCCGAATTTCTTGCAACTTGGGGTGTGATAGGTAAGTGCTTTTCATATAACGTACAATTAGTATTGCGCGTGCACGTTACTCATAAGTCAGAATTTTTCTATATCAAGATTGCAGAATAGGAAAATTTATTTTTCTTATGATCTGTTACTTCAAAAATTGACAAGTCGGCAAATAAGCACGCGTCGTCCCAGTAGCTAGAATGAAAATAAAGCGAAGAAAAGTGAAGTGATACGGCGATGACTAATTTGTTACCCCTTATTCCATAACCAGACACGAAAGAAGTGACACATGGAAATTACGACAGATGATGAGTGTCAGTTCTTTGAAATGAACAACCGCAGTGCTGTGAGTTAATATATTTCGACTAGCATTAGTACCCGACGATGCCCGGGTGTGTATTTATTGCATTATTATGTTACTCCATCTCCTTATTCTTCCTCTCTCCATTGTCTTCCGCCCCACCCTTTGGCCGTTTCACCTGCGTCTGTAGTGAAATTCGCCCTGAAATTCAGTTTCACGCGGCTCAGTTCTTATGACTTCATCTCCTGAACAGTGTATCCTACAGTAATATAATTTTCCGTTTACGTGCAGCGGAATATCAGGAATTTGTTTGCAAAGTGTGTTCAAAATGGCTCTGAGCACTATGAGACTTAACATTTATGGTCATCAGTCCCCTAGAACTTAGAACCTAACTAACCTAAGGACATCACACAACACCCAGTCATCACGAGGCAGAGAAAATCCCTGACCCCGCCGGGAATCGAGCCCGGGACCCCGGGCATTGGAAGCGAGAACGCTACCGCACGACCACGAGCTGCGGACGCGAAGTGTGTTGCAAATAAAGTTCGTACACTGAGATCAACGGTTACTTTCACATAATCGTTCTTTACAGGCTGGATCGAAACATATCCGACGGTAGAAAAAGACTGCCTGGCAGTGAATACAGGAAAAGACGGGCGCTGAAGGAAGATGACGATAAGAAGCAAAAGGATGTACTACAGCGATATTTCAAGCCAAAGAGAGAACGACCTAGCAGCGGCGAGGGTGGAAAAATAGACCCTGAAAGTACAGAAACTAGTGGAGCTACTGCAGCTACATCTTAATCTTCAGGACATGACCAGAAAGTTGACGAACACAGTACCGTGACCACCGCATACAGTAGCAAGGCTGACGGTGGGCCATCCACGACATGTTCAACAGACCTCGTCTGGATTCAAGACCTGCTTTGTGACGAAAGCTCCGAGATAGAAACATCAGGCAGAACTGAAATTAGGCGATCCGATTCGGAAAATACCGGAGGAACATCAGCCGAGGTACTCAGCACCGGAGAAGGGATTGAAGGCGAGCCTAAACTGGAAGACACAATTGACTCAGATCCCGGAAGATAGCCGGAAATTATTACCGACTGCATTCGAACGACTTTGGTCATGCGAAGTCCTCCCGAGTGCATTAAGGAAGCTGAAGAATGTCCTAAAAACGCGGACAACCGGCGTTCCAGCCCTGTGCACTACAGCTATTCTTTGAAGAATTTACAAGAAGCAGATTGACTTTGGTTGGTGTACTCAAAGAGCATGGATGCTGTGTTCTGCTTTTGTTGCAAACTTTTTTCGTCATCTACAGTAAAAATTGTAAAGAACGGTATAAGCGACTGGCAGCAGGTTGCTTCGTATCTCGAAAGTCACGGGACGTCTACTGAGCATTTGAATTCACATAAAAAGTGGATCGTGTTTTCCGAGGGACAGAAAAAGTCACGAACTGTCGACGCCCATCATCAAAGGCTTCTGAATACTGAAAGCGAACATTGGAAAAAATGTTCTTGAGCGCTTAATAGCAATAATTCATTTCCTGGGTCGGCAATGTCTGCCTTTGAGAGGAAGTACAGAAACACTCTTTCAGCCTGACAAAGGAAACTTCTTGAAACTCGTTGAATTATTCGGAAAATTATACACTGTGATGATGGAGCACCTGCACAGAACAAAGCAAGGTGAGAAAAAGGGTCATCATTATCTTGGAAAAGAAACACAGAATGAAGTAATTCACCTTATTGGATCATCTATAACCAACAACATTCTATTAATGATGAAATCTGCAAAGTATTACAGTATAATTCTGGACTACTACTACTACTACTATGTGATCAGGCCCAGTGGATCGCGCGCATCTAGAAGTTTCCTGCGCCACTGTATTCTGTCCATTGCTGCACTGCACAACAGGTATTTCAAAAGTTGAGCAGATGACAGTTCTGGTATGTTTCGTCCAGGAGACAAGACTCGGCGGGGTATACGATGTCCGAATTCGGGATCATTTCCTGGGATTTCTTCCAGTGCCCGATTCTTCAGCTCCACTTTGAAGCAGGTCGTACTCAAGTTCTTGGAAGATAAAAAAAATCCTATTGTGTAATATGAGAGGGGAAGGATACGACAATGGAGTAAACATGAATGGAAAGAAGTCTGGTCTCCACAAAAGAATTTCAGATATGAACAAGAGAGCATTTTATGTACCATGTAGCAGTCACTCATTGAATATTGTTGTAAACGATGCCGCTATGTCTTCTAAATATGCTGTTTCCATGTTTTCGACAGTGAAAAGCTTGTATGACTTCTTCTCGTCCCCCGTTCGACGTTGGGATGTCTTGAAGTATCTGCCTAACCTGCCGCTGAAGCCACTGAGCGATACTAGGTGGGAAAGTCGCATCGATGCACTTGCTCCCCTGAGGTTTCAAACTGGAGGCATTTATGATGCACTGGTTCAGATATCAGAAGAATTCGATGGCATGACCGCTCACGAAGCAACGTCACTTCTGAATCAAATAAAAAATTACACCTTTCTCACTTCTCTGGTAATCTGGCACGATGTTCTGCTTCACATCAGTGTAGTCAGTAAAATCCTCCAGACCATTGACATAAATGTTTCTGAGGCAGTGGAAATGCTTGAAAAAACGAAAGCATATATTGAGATCTGCAGAACAGAAGAAAAGTTTGTGTCTTTTTTGACGGATTCCAAAGAATTGGCTACATAATTAGAGCTAGAAGATCTAACGTTACCACAGATAAGAGTTTCCCGACGACGAAGTAAGAAGCCAATACACTTTACCTATGAAGGGAGGGATGAGACAATAGATGACCGAACAAAACGTTACAAGATTGAATTCTACTATTATCTTTTAGATATAGTAACCCCATCTTTGGATGAGAGCTTCAATCAAGTGAAATCTCATTGTGATTATTTCGATTTTCTCTAAGATATCGGCGAGCTGAAGAATGCACCTCCTGACAGCCTGGACACAAAGTGTAGAAACCTCGCAGCAATTTTGCAAGGTAATGAGTGATGAGACATTGATGCACTGGAGTTGTGGGAAGAACTAAAAGTGCTTTCAACATTGTCGAAACCTGGAATAGGACACTCCCAGTGACAGTTGCGAGTGGAGAGAGGGGTTTCTCAAAACTGAAATTGATAAAGACATACCTCCGATCAATGATGAGCCAAACTCGTTTGAATGATCTTGCAACAATATCGATTGAGCACGAGCTTGCAGAGGACTTAAATTACACAGATCATGTGAAAGAGTTTGCACAAGCAAAAGCCAGGAAGGTTTGATTTGTCTGGTATTTTTTTAAATTTTTATATTATGATCAGTATCTTGGTTATTTACTATGTTGTTTCTCATTTTGTTCATCATTAAATAGGTATTGTAAATATTATTGTTCAAACCAAATTATCGTTAAATTGTAAATATATTTTGTTTTCCGTTGAATACATTATCTGTTCACAACCACTGAAAAATGTTTACTTACGTTAACTGTAAGTTCATGCCGCGCGGGATTAGCCGAGCGGTCTCAGGCGCTGCAGTCATGGACTGTGCAGCTGATCCCGGCGGAGGTTCGAGTCCTCTCTCGAGCATGGGTGTGTGTGTTTGTCCTTAGGATTATTTAGGTTAAGTAGCGTGTAAGCTTAGGGACTGATGACCTTAGCGTTTGAGTCCCATAAGATTTCACACACATTTGAACATTTTTGTAAATTCACAAGGCTTATTAAAATTAGCTAGATTTCTTCAGTCAGGTTTGACTGCATTTTTGAGCTGGTGCCCAGCGACTGTTTTGTACAAATCTATAGAGAATGTCAGCAATCAATCGCAATTTTTGTTTCTATTTTCCAGATCTACACAGATTTCGGGACAGTGTGGCTATTCTCAATGCTTTGAGTTATGTTTACATGTATACCGTCATGCCGAACGTAACTATCAACATGACGGTAAAAAAAAAAAAAAAAAAGAAAAAAAAACACGGGGGGGGGGGGGGGGGGGGGGGCGGCGGCAATTTAGCAGCTCGCACTTGGGCTTGCGCCGGCCCTGACCTTGACCCCCTGGCTAGAAACTAGGTGTACTAAAAAGGAAATTTCAGGTTGGTGAGACTTCACTTTGGCCAGCTTAACAGTAAGCCCAGCCTTCCTAAGACACTCCAAAACCTTTCTAATATGCTCAAGATGTTGTGCGAAATTCTCAGTAAAGATCACTAGGTCATCAAGACAATGATAAATACATCTAAATTTTAACCTGTAAAAAGCATGATCTAAAATTCTGGACAGGACTGCTTCACCTCTGCAAAATCCAAATGGCACTCTGCTGTACTCATAAAGATTCCAGTTGGTAATGAAAGCTGTCACGGGTATTGGTTCTTCAGCTAATGATACCTGTTAGTAAACCTGATTAAGGTTGAGAGTTGTAAAAATCTTGGCATTCTTAAACCAGCCAAAACATGTAGGCAGATCAAGTAGTAGTATTGACTGCAGAACTACCTCTTATTCAAGGCTCTGTAATCCACTACTGGGTGTACCCCATCATGTCCCTTGAGTACCACAAATATGGGGGATTCATAGCATGATGTAGACGTCCTAATAACCCCCTCTCTCAACATTTAATCTATGCACAACTTGAGCTGCTTAATACGAGGTGGAGAAAGATGGTACATTGGGTGCCATACTGGTATGTGGCCTGTAAACTCAATCTTATATTCTTCCCCTTTCACTCCACCCAAGCAATTGGTCAATAACGGCAAAACTCATTACAGAACTGGTGTGACCCCAGTGCCTGTTCAGGGGACAGATGACCAAAATCATAACCATTCTTAACTCTTTCCATCGTAACCACTCTAGACTGATTCTCACTACCCCTTCCTGACAGTTGCTAACAAAGAGAACTGGTCTCTTCTCCAATGAGGAATCAGACCAACATGTTGGAGCGAGTCTGCACCCACAATAGCAGAAACTGACAATTCCAAGGTACCTTCAGCTTAACCCTCAATGTGAAATTTTTAATCCAGACCTTAACTGTAGGTTCCCCCAACAACAGCATCTTCTCAAAAAAATGGTTCAAATGGCTCTGAGCACTATGGGACCCAACATCTTAGGTCATAAGTCCCCTAGAACTTAGAACTACTTAATCCTAACTAACCTAAGGACATCACACACACCCATGCCCGAGGCAGGATTCGAACCTGCGACTGTAGCAGTCCCGCAGTTCCGGACTGCAGCGCCAGAACCACACGGCCACCGCAGCCGGCTCTTCTCAAAATCAGCTACTCTACACCTCTCTTCCACACCAGAAAGCTGGGGAAACATATAAGGCAGCATGTGCCAAATACCAATGTTCGTTAATCATACACAAAGAACTGCCTGAATCCAAAAGCACCCGACATGTTTCACCACTAAAACTTCCACACACAACTGGAACACTTGAAGATTGGGTGGCCACGTTCTTTCTACAAAACGTCGGAAGTTGAGGTGAGGCCCCCTTCCCTTTATGTTATGTATCAGAGGTGCTCCTCAGCAGCAGACAGTTCCTTGCCAAGTGCCCTTTAACCTAGCACCTATAACACCACAGATCAGACAAATGCTCTTTACTCACTGATGCCACAGTCTCGGGTGGCCATCAGACTTTTTCCTCACTCATGACTCCAGCACTATCAGCATGGAACATGGCCACAACCTCTAAGATTAACCTCTCTATCTGCCAGAAGTTCCTCGGTCTTTTGCTAAAAGTGAATCTAGAACTATCACTAGGCCACATGCCTTCCAAGATGTTACTATTTCCTGAAAAACTAAACATAAGCTTCTGATGGCATTCCTGACCCTTTTCACATATCTTTCCAATAACTTGTCATGGCCCTGCACCCCAAGGTAATGTTTCTCTATTGACTGATTATGGGCACAAGCAGACAAATAGTTTGTAAATATTTTTCATCTACATTCCACTGAACTATCCCACAGTGTGAAATCTTGCAACATACCAATTGGCAAAATCTGATCTACATTGTACTTCATGATGGAATGTGGAAACTAATGTTATGATATTTAGCAGGAGAGTATGGGGACACTGGCATATCTGAATATGTTGAACATTGGAGTATAAAAGCTTTACAGAGATTCACTGAAACATGATAACAAATTTACAGTAAATGAACCCTGTGATTGAAAGTAAAGTTATCAAAAGGACTACCAAAACATAATTAAGTGAGCTAGATTATCCCTAACCTTAATTCCAGTGAATAGCTGTTAGACTTTGAGAGTATTCAGGATGTGTGAATATTTTGCTTCATGATTACAACTGTGCACTAACAATCCTAAACGATACTATCATTCAATAAAACTATGCTTGCATAATACTATTATTTTCAATTCTGTATTGCCAACTATTATATTTTCCCTGAAAAACAGATAAGTGCAGCTGTGGGACCTCGAAAGCATGGGGAATGTAGCATGTAATACATGGATAAACTGCCTCTGTGCAAGAGTTGAGATGATAATTTCTCCATTCACATGACTCAAAATGTTCGAGATTGGGATTGTGAGATGATGAGCTATGCAGAGAGATGCATGTTGATTGCTGGGAACTTGGAGCTGTCATTGTAACAGACCATATGGAAATGATAAAAGCAGCTGGCACTATTGAAGAGTGGTAGCTCCATCAAGTCAGGAAAACAATACAGATAGAAAAAAGGACACCTCAAGCTTGTAAAAATGAAATCATAGTGACACTTTTTGAAAAGGGTTGCATGAAATTAATCCAGTATTAGGAGAGCTTCATTGGTGTGTCAGATTGCCAAGGTATTTGAGAAGATCCTGGAAAAGCGAGTAAGGAGGAGTAAGAAAGAAACAACATGAGTTTAGACCAAGAGGGTCGACAATGGATCTATTTTTTTCCCAATTTGTTTGTTTCAGGGGAGTAAAATAAAACATTTAAACAGAAGAAGAGTACATATTTTTGAAAATATGCCTTGCAGTTCATCAGTGCTATGGGCCTAGTGTAACCCTAAACTGTCACTGTAGATGGAATCCACTACTGGAAACAATGGTAATGCCACTGAATGAACTGAGAAAAGTTACTTATTTTAAAATACTTTACCAGTTACCTTTCCTTTCTGTGTGACCCATTATAAATTATGATACAATCATCCGAGCCATTCCATTAGTTCAGCCAAACGTCACTGTTGGGAGAAAACAGTGGAGATTTTAGACTTCTTGCTCTTCTATGTACATAAACATGTCACATGGCATGCCGTAGGGATGAGTGCAGAAATGGATATTGTGTGTTTCTATTGGTCAGCAACATATGTTTCATTAACGCTATTCCCATTGGAATATTTTCTGCTAACACTGTGTCATTCAGATGCATATTAAGATCAGAAGTTCTTTTGTGAATGTGGTGTTCTTTGTTTATATTAGTTTGTATAATTAACTTCCACTACAGTGTGTAGTAGATTAAGTTTCATTATGACTCTTGTGTGCTGTCATAAGACTAGGCAGAATAACTTTGTATACCTCTGGTAGCTTAGTTACTGTTGTTGTGAGGGAACAATTAAGATGGCACAAAAATTTTGCTCTGGTTGGAAGGTCATAATGCCAAACATGAAAATGGAGCAAACAACACCACAGTGATCACACATATACTGATGATTCAGAGCACAGTTGTACAAGGGGCCAAAAGGCAAAATAAATGTTTTATAAGTCCGTGAGAAACCAAGTTCTAGGAGTGAGCTATTTTTATTATTTTGTTTAACATCAGCTTTTAGTGAAAAATGAGTAACATGTGTTTATGCATTAGTTTGTTGCTCATTTTGTGGCATATGTAAATAACAGTTTCTCAAAAATGTGTGAATTAGCTAACAATAAATGAGAAAAGGAGAGTTAATGCATGAAGCAGGAACAGAATTTTCAAAATATCTTAGAATATGCCAGTAATAGTACAGTATTCAAACTCTCCTTCTACCCCCTCCTGCCTTCCCCTACCCCCCCCCCCCCCCCCCCCCCAAACACACACTCCCCCACAATTTACACAAAAATAGTTGATGTAGCTGTATTTACAACTTACTGAGAAACCTGGTGTTGCCTGGATATTTATTTATTCCAATCTTCTATTAATGCATCTATACCTCTCTCCTCTGTCTGTCCATCACCTCCTCTCCCTCTTCTCTGTCAATCACTCCATTATCACCCCCACCCCAATAGGAGATTGGTAATTTTAACCCCCACAGTATTTCTCTCCAGATAGTAACTAATTTGCTGAAATTGATTCATGGATTTAGGAGGAGGCATTGAAAATATGCATATGTGACATATAACAGGTGTACAAGTATGAAATGCAGATTTCAGACAACAGATGTTGCACCAATGCAGTTTGTACTATAAACATTTGACACTGCACCATTTTGTTGTGTCATTGAGAAGTGTCATATGTGCATTAGTGATAAACTGGAAAAGTGTGTGCATAGTGTTGTGTTATTGTGTTCAATATGTTGAAATTTATACAAAAAAAGAGCATTTGCGGACAGCATTAATTTTTGGTTTTCATTTCAATAAAACTGCTGGTGAATCATACCAATTACTTCAAGAAGATCCATGCTCCATGCTCATCACAAGATACATGTGAATGATGGTTTCAGCATTTCAAAAATGGTGACTTTGATGTTGCAGACAAGTAACGTGGAAAACCACCATGAAAATATGTAGATTTGGAATCGGAATCGTTGTTGAACAAAGATGATTTGATACACAACAACGACTCACTGAGCAATTGGGCATTAGTCAACAAACTGTTTGCAATTGGCTATGAAACATGGGAAAGATTCAGAAGGTCAGTAAATGGGTAGCACATGAGTTGAATGACAGGCAAACAGAAAACTGTAAAAACACATGTGCGGTTTCGAACTCTCGGTACAAAAGGAAGTCATTTTTGCATTATATAGTTACAGGGGATGACAGGTGGATTTATTTTGAGAATCCCAAGTGCAAAAAATTATGGGCAGACCAAGGCACACCATCTACACTAACTGCAAGACTGAATCGTTATGGAAGAAAGATGATGCTTTGTGTTTGGTGGCAGCAGATAGATGTGGTCTATTATGAGCAGTTAAAATGTGGAAAAATTGTTAATACTAAACATTACCAACAACAATTGACTGATTTTAACTGTTTGCTGCTTGAAAGAAAAAAAAAAAAAAAAAAAAAAAAAAAAAAAAAAAAAAAAAAAGGAACGAAGGCCACAATACCGAAAGAGGCAACACAAAGTCATTTTTCTTCATGGCAATGTGCCTTCAGATACAGCAAAACCAGTTCGTGAGATGTAGGAGGCCCTCAGCTCAGAAGTTCTACCCTATGCAGCTTACCCACCAGACTTGGCTTCTTCTGATTACCACTTGTTTGCATTGATGGCTCAAACACTTTCTGAGCAGCACATTTGTTCATACGAAAATGTGAAAAAATGGCTCAATGAATGGTTCACAGCAAAAGGGGAAATTTTTTATGGCATGGTATTCATAAATTGCCTGAAAAATGGGAAAAATTATAACAAACAATGGAGCATACTTTGAATAAAGCACTATTTATCATTCTTCTGAATTTAACATTTGTTTTAGACAAAAAATTTGCATTTCCAACTTGTACTCCAGGTTGCACCCATGTATGTCTAATACAGCAACAAAAATAATCAGTTTTTGAAAATATAATTTAATTGTATAGATAAAAAAATCTACTCACCCATGGCAGCACTATGTGGTCAAAAATATCCTGACACCTCCAAAAACGGGCATTTTTTATATTAGGTGCATTGTGCTGCCACCTACAGCCAGGTTCTCTATATCAGCGAACTCAGTAGTCATTAGACATCGTGAAAGAACAGAATGGGGTGCTCCAAGGAACTCACTGACTTCGAATGTGGTCAGATGGTTGGGTGTTACTTGTGTCATATGTCTGTACACGAGATTTCCACACTCCTAAACATCCCTAGACCCACTGTTTCTGATGTGATAGTGAAGTGGAAACGTGAAGGGATATGTACAGCACAAAAGCATACAGGCCAACCTCATCTGTTGACTGACAGAGACTGCCAACAGTAGAAGAGGGTCATAATGTGTAATAGGCAGACATCTATCGCATCAGGATCCACTGCAAGTACTATGACAGTTAGGCAGGAGGTGAGAAAGCTTGGATTTTATGGTCGAGTGGTTGCTCCTAAGCCACACATCATGCCGGTAAATACTAAACGATGCCTCTCTTGGTGTAAGAAGCATAAACATTGGACGATTTAACAGTGGAAAAATGTTGTGTGGAGTGATGAATCATGGTATACAATTAGGCAATCTGATGGCAGGGTGTGGGTATGGTGAATGCCTGGTGAATGTCATCTGCCATGGTATGTGCTTCCCAGTGTTGAAAAGCAATTCAGGGATGGAAATTGCATCTTTCAACACATTCGAGCACCTGTTCATAATGAACTTCCTGTTGCAGGGTGGTTACATGACAACAACATCCCTGTAATGGACTGGCCTGCACAGAGTTGTGACCTGAATCCTATAGAACACCTCTGGGAAGTTTTGGAACGCTCACTTCGTGCCAGGTCTCACCGACCAACATCGATACCTCTCCTCATTGCAGCACTCCATGAAGAATGGGCTGCCATACCTCAAGAAACCTTCCAGCATCTGATGAACATATGCCTGCAAGAATGCAAGCTGTCATCAAGGCTAAGGGTGGGCCAACACCATATTGAATTCCAGCATTACTGATGGAGGACGCCACAAACTCGTAAGTCATTTTCAGTCAGGTGTCCAGATACTTTTGATCACATAGTGTATATGTCTGATTCTTTGCACCATATGACTCCAGAGATGATGTTAAATGTACCTGTGGTATTCAGCTGTGTGGCTTGCTTTAGATCCCAAAACACATTAACAAAATTATTGGCTTGCTGCACATTCTTGTGACCTCGTTGACCCACTGAAGAGCACAAATAAGAGACTGGAAAATGATGGTCAGGTCCTGCAGAAAATGTCATCACTTCTGTCTCTAAGCTGGTCATAGGTTGTGTTCCAAAAATGAACAGCATAGAGACAGAAGTGACGACACTTTCTGCAGGACGTGACCATCATTTCACAGGACAATGCTCAAGCACATACAGTGAAAGCCGTTACCGGTTTTTTTTGACTGATGGGGCTGCTAAGTGCTATACCACCTACTGCACTCCCCTGACTTAAGCCCTCATGAGTTCAACTCGATTTCTAAACTGAAGGAAACACTTCATGGCATTCGCTTCAGAACTGCTACAAATTAGTCAAGCAATAGACTGTGCTGCTTGAACTGTCAACTCAACTGGCTCTGCTAAGAGTATCCTATGACTTCCACATCACTGGCAATGGGTTATACACAATGCTGGTGACTACTCTGAAGGTCAGTTAAACTTTGAAATACGTATCTATTTTGTATGAGCTGTAAATAAATAGTTGCCACTATTAAAGCTCTAACCCTCCTATCATGTCTGATGTAGCAGTACTACTGCATGATCATGAAAATCTAGCAAGTCATCAACTTTGTTCCCTTCATAATTCTTTGGGGGATGTCAGCAACCGAAAGTTTCATATTATGTGTAAAGTTTGTTACAGGTTGCTAAGTGCTCTCATTCTCAAATCCTGGATGAATATGTACTGGGTATTTGGATGTGTTACACTTCTTTTACAGCCCCACGTGCAACCCTATCGCCACAGGGCTTCTTTCCCGATAGTAAGTGAAATATGTACCAAGTTTTGATGATATCAATCCAGTAGTTTAGGAGGAATACTGAACATATATACATTTTTACAATAAGCAGAGACTAGAAATTCATCCAGATACTATATAGTCAGTTAAAAAATTACAGTTCCAATTACAAAAGTTTTAAAATGTATTTTTACAAGCCCTGTCAATGAGCCAGAATCATGGTTGACAGACACGTGATTTTAGTTTAACGTCTCATTGACACTGAAGTCATTAAAGATCAAGCACAAGCTCAGGTTAGGGAAGGATGGGGAAGGAAATCAGCTTTAGCCTTTCATAGGAACCATCCCAGAATTTGCTTTAAGCAATTTATGGAAATCATAGAAGACCTAAAGCTGGAGAGGTGGATGGGGATTTGAAGTGTCATCCTCCTGAATGTGAGTCCAGTTTGCTAACAGCTTTATTCAGTGCACAACTATGATTCAGTAGTAACCATTCCCAGTTTAATTTATAGGGCAGCTGGGATTTATTATCAAATGATACCTAAGATATATTTCACATTGACTTAAATGTAAAGGTGAACATGGGAAACTACTACATCCTAAAAATGTTACATGGCAAATGCCCTTAGCCACTGAGAACAAAAAGTAAGATCCATAGTTGTTCTTAATATAATTGTTTATTTCTGTAGCAAACACATTAAATAATTATGTGAACACACAGTTTTCATGTTGTTCCATTTCCATCTCCCAAAACTTGAAAAGCAGTTTTATGCTAACAACAATTTCTGGGTTGTCAAAATGGAACAGACATTAATTACAGATTATTCTCCTTTATTTTAAGGAAAGTATCTATTTACAAGATACATACAAATTTTACACTTTTTAATGATGGGAATCATTTAAAAAATCTGCACCATAATAGCCAATATATTAACTACAAAATGGCCTGCATCATGAATTATTTACTTGAGAGCAGAACTAATCAGGTACAAATCAAGGTGTATATCATTACGAGGCTAAAAGAACACCATATACAAACACATAGATACAAACACAACAAGTTGCATACAAGCACAAAATATTTTAAGATTTACTGATGCTTCATAGGTTTACAGTCTTTGTATTTATACGGAGCGCCATAAATGTTTTACTGCAGAAGAAAATGTATCCATTTTGTTCCTAAAATGAACCAATATTTAATTTTATCACAGACAGTGTCAGTGAAATAACAAAAAGTTACTGCAAAGTAACCATGAGTGGCAACCAGTAAAGGGTAATTACTGTTTTCTTTCATGGCATGTTACTTATGTCCATTAAATTTTTTACAGTTGGACCTAGTTCAGTTTTCACATAGTTTGCCAGATCTTCACATTTCTTCTTGCTATTTACATCTTTTGAGCTTCCCCAAATTATGGCACCATTCATCCCAAGATTCTTTGGAATTGCGAGAGAGTTGTAAAGATCCTCCTGAAATAATTTATCATTAGCACAAATATGTCAGATGATAGTATGTATATTAGTATGTAATTTTTTGGTATGGTTAATGCCTGTAACTGCTGTATTAACAAAGATATTGAAGCAAGTATGTTGTTCTAAATGGAATAGAATGCCTTTTTAGTGTAATTCAACATTCTTGAAGAGATAAATGTAAAGATATAGCACTCTTTAATCTTAGTGTTAAGCCTTTTTCACAGAAGTATCTGAGAAATGTGGTAAAAATAGTGTGGTGTAAATGACAGGCTGCACCTTTATGTGAAGCATTTTAGCTGTTTACATGCCTACAGTACAGAACTAACAATAAATGCACAATGGGTAATGAAGCAGAATGGGACAATATTTAATGAAAAATATTATTCCAAACATTATCAGAGACTGCGATAGTACCACACAAAGTTACATAGATACAAAAGCTTGAATTGTATAACTGTATGGATGAGAATAAGTCAACTTAAGATGAATTGTGATAAATTAAGCTGAATTCTCTGTATTTTATAGAGATATTGAAATAAAAACTAGAAATATGTCAAAAATAATGTAAGCAAGAGCCCAGTTTATCATTTGTGGAATTTATGTGTATAAAAGTGATAGTAATCACAATACAGCCAACTGTAAAAACACAGGATTTTTTAGGAACGAAGGTCACATTGTATTTGTAATGTAATTAACAGAAATAATAAAGACACTGTTACTGACACACATGCCACATGACTTTAGTGTGAAAAGTGTTGTAGTTTAACATGCTAACTGTTTCAGAAACATTGTAATGATCTGTAAATCTAAATTCCATAACCAGTTTTGCAAAAGCGTCAAAATATTGATTGTAAATTGAAATGTTTGATTTAAGCAATGCATAATATAACTTTGTAATTGTTGGAATCTATGTTATCAGCAATGACAGTAGCCACATCAGTTCAGTGTTCTGTTAGTTTTCAGTCACGAAACCCATGTCAGTCTTGTCTGTGTTGTGATGCAAGAAACATATTTTAAAAGTATTTTGTCCATTTTGTCTATGTTATCTTTTGGTTAACACAACATAAAATTGCTTGACACATATAAAACTGCACTCTGATGTTACTATAGCTGGAGAACTTACAAGAAACCTGAGTTACTCAACTCAGTTAAATCATTTATTATCAACAAGTTAATTTATTGAAATGTAGGTATGAATCTGGATACATTTTAAGTGTATCAACCTACCTGCTGTCATATGCTACTTTCTTTCTGATTCAACATCTCTTGTGCTCTGACACCACACTTATTAAGAACAGTTAGATATTTAACTCAAATGTCAAAGAAATCCTATCAGAACACTAAAATTGTGCAGGGATATCTACCTAAATCTTTGGTACCTGAAGTGCCAGGCACTTGCGCACGTTATCTTGGCACTTGTGTAATGGTCACTTTGATTGTCAGGAAGAGATAAACCCAACCAACACTACCAATGAAGGAGATTTTATGGCTATGACACTTACCAGCCTACATGGTGGCACAGGGTGTATCATCAAGGAATGTGGGATGAGTCAGATGACTGTTGTTCGCATCTTTTATCAGTATAAACTCCATACCTTTTATTATGTCAGTCACTTGAAGATAATTACTTTGGATTTTGTATAGAACTTTGTCCACATGCTTGCAGAGTATGAGAGATGATATTGTAATGCATTTTTAAATGTGTGCTCTTTACTTACGAAGCAGTTTTTACTAACCATGGTAATGTAAATTAATGTAAGATGCACTACTGGGCAACAGACAGTACTGACTGAGTTTGTCAGGTACAGCAGCATTGGCTGTGGAGGATAAATGTATGGTGTAATATCATAGCAAATTTCATTGTGGGATCATATTTAATAGGTATACAACACATTTTCTTACACTCTACCCATTGTTCTAAAGAAGATAACACTGTTTTAGTGACAGTGTATAGGGATCATATTTAGTAGGTATACAACACATTTTCTTACACTCTACCCATTGCTCTAAAGAAGATAACACTGTTTTAGTGACAGTGTATAGGGTGCCAACACAATTACTGTCGAGCTTAATTTTTCTCCTGTTTTGTAACACAAATATTGCACGAATATTCCCTGACCATTGCCCAGGATGGAATGCTGCAGTAAAATGACCATCCAGATCCACTGATTTGATTTATTTCTGGGGGGGGGGGGGGGGGGGGGGGGCTCAAATTTGCAGACTAGCATGATATCCCAACAATGCCAGAGGATGTGTGTCTCTGAATTCCTGTTGCACATGCTGGTATATCATTAATTGAAATCATCTCATTTGTTCAGTGGCAATTTCAAATGTTCACTGGAGCAGATGGGAAACTTTGAGCACATATTGAAGAAAAGCAAAAACCTACATTTAATTGAGCAAAATTGTTTACTTTGCAGAAGATAGGTAGTCACTAAATCATTTTGTATATTCATTTATATTACAGTTTCAAGTATTATCAGTTGGTACCAAGATCTGACAACAGTTCTTTACACTTCAACAAGTGATCACAGACAAGTTTCCTTCTAATTTTACTACATTTCTTAGATACTTCTGTGAAAAGTTTAAACATCAACATTAAAAATCAGTATGTCACCATACCCATATTTTCAAGGACATTAAAATGGCATTTAAAAAAGTACAGTTCCATCAAAAAAAGCATATTTGTTTTAATATTTCAGTTGATGCAAGAGTTAAAGAGTATTATCCATGCAACTGTATTACCTGCAACATTGTGTAATATCATTTGGAAAAATATATTGATATCTTGAACTAACTGCTCATCAAATAAAAGGTGTATTTATACATCTTACATGACTCACACTTTGTAGATGTATATTGTTACAACGAGGAACTCCTCAGTAGCAGGGTATTATTTACCCGAAACAGCTCAAGTACTGTCTAAGGTCTGCGGATTTTAATTATTTCATGACCACAGCAGATACTCAGTTAACAATCAGAAAAGTGAAATTTCCTCCAAAGGCAGTTCTTGTTGACAATTAAACTGCTTTAGCTGATAGAAAGTCTGTGAAGGAATATACTACATTTCTTTTTATTCATACATTATTTTAAACCACAAATTTCTCCACCACAGTCAAAAACTGCTATTTTCTATGCACATTCACTGAACATTCTAGCAAAACACCTCAAAAAAGTACAAACTATCTTTAAAGCTGCAAAACTGGAGGCACTTGTATGTTTAAAAAAATTCAAATACAAGGGGACAGATGCAAATGATAAACGTGGTTGAAGCTTTGGGTTATTGTCATAATAATGAAAAATAGTACAGAAGTATGTGTCAGTCTACTAGAAATGTGAACTGCTGAAGAAATAAAATTGACATCTAATGGAAGAAGTCTTTGGAAGAAAATTTGTGGAAGGTGGAATATAATTACATACTAAACCCTGTAGCATCCAGAAATCCTTAATTTGATAGTGTAAAAAGAAACAGAAAGTGAAAATTACACAACCAAATTAAAAATGACTGAAGTTCAAATCTGTTGACTGAAGGCATAGAAAATGAAGATATGAGTGAACAGACATCAGAGACTAGTGGTCAGAGGAATAGTCTTGATGCTTGCTGAAGAAAAGTGGCCATGTTCTATGAAGGTGGTCATCAGTAAAGAGTCAAAGAAATGATGACAAGAAGGAGAATAAAGAAAAGATGAAGGGAACTTAATTAGAAACAGTGTGTGCGTGTGTGTGTGTGTGTGTGTGTGTGTGTGTGTGAGAGAGAGAGAGAGAGAGAGAGAGAGATTTCTTCCTATCAGAGCTACTCTTGTAAATTCCTGTCAGAGCTACTCTCATAAATAGTTAAGCAGAACACATTAGTTTTACCCGGTCAAGCAAGTTCCCCTTTGTGTGAATGTCTTATATCTCAAGTAAAGACTCTATATAAAGATATGTGGTGATAATTTTGTTATTACTACATTCACCAACTATTGTTTAAAAGTTTCAGGATAATGCCAACTAACTAGCCTTAAAACAGTACAACTTTAAGGACTTTGATTTAACTTTCATATCTGATTATTGAAGATAACTCGTAAGAGGTGATCTGGTTACTCACGGCACACATCATAATTATAATGGTAGCACGTTGAATGTTCAAAAACAAAATTTTCATTGACTGGAATTAATCCTGATGAGACTGAGACGCATGTTTTTAATTTCAGTTGGTAGATAATCAAAGTTAACTTCAGGCTGTCCCTGGACTGCCATGTCATATGACTGTTGAAACTAACGTATCTGCCATTTACTTTTGACTGGTAACCATTTGCATCAAACATTCACAATAGTTAATTATTAATATTTGTACTTATAAGCCAGGAATATATAAGGAATTGGCCTTGGCTTTATGTAGCAAATCAACTCAGCACCTAACTGTGTCAGTGAGGGTAGTCAAAATGAGGATGTCCAGAACAGGATTTGAACCCAGATCTTTTGAAATATGATTGCAGTGATTTACTACGCAGTACAAGGGGTAGAGATCTCTTCTGAACAACACGTTACAAGGCATCCCAGATATGGTCAATAGTGTTGATGTCTGGGGTGTTCGGTGGCCAGCAAAATTATTTAAACTCAGAACAGGAGCCACTCAGTAGCAATTCTGGACGTGTGGGGTGTCGCATTGTCCTGCTGGACTTGCCCAAGTCTGTCGAAATGCATAATGGACATGAATGGATGCAGGTGATCAGACAGGATGCTTACATACGTGTCACCTGTCAGAGTCATATCTAGATGTATCAGGGTCCCATACCATTCCAACTGCACACGCCCAGCACCATTACAGAGCATCCACCAGCTTGAAATGTCCCCTGCTGATGAGTTCATAAGGTTATCTCCATATCCCTACACGTCCATCCAATCGATACAATTAGAAACGAGGCTTGTCTGACCAGACAACAGGTTTCCAGTCATCAACAGTCCAGTGTTGATGTTGACTAGTCCAGGCGATGAGTAAAGCTTTGTGTTGTGTGGTCAGCAAGGGTACATGAGTGGGTCTGCAACACTGAAAGCAAATATCGATGATGTTTCATTGATTGGTTTGCATGCTGACACTTGTTGATGGCGCAGCATTGAAATCAGTAGCAATTTGCAGAAGGGTTGCACTTCTGTCACGTGGAACGATTCTCTTCAGTCTTTGTTCGTCCTGTTCTTCCAGGATATTTTTCCGGCCTCAGCGATGTCAGAGATTTTATGTTTTACCAGATTCCTGATATTCATGGTACACTCGTGAAATGGTCATGCAGGAAAATTCCCACTTCATTAATAACACAACATTCAAACTAACTTAAATCTTGATAACCTGCGATTGTAGCATCAGTAACCAATCTAACAACTGCGCCAGACACTTGTTGTCTCATATAGGTGTTGCTGACCGCTGTGTCGTATTCTATCTGTTTACGTATCTCAGTATTTCGATACACATGCCTATACCAGTTTCTCTGGCGCTTCAGTGTGTGTTCTGGTACGTAACAAACTGGGTATGTTGCACAACGGCCTCCTCATTTGTCTCCTTGCACCTTAAAATCACTGACTGAAGGGGAACTGCGCTAAAACTTCTACGAAAAGTCACAAGACTGTTGGTCAGAACTAAATCATTATTGCTAATAATGAAGGTCACTTGTTATGACTACTATTTATTTTTTATAACCTGTTAAAATGAGCAGACTCCAGTGTTCCATATATTGCATCCTAGTCACATTACAGTCACTGAATCCCTAGAGATAATTGGTGTTGTCTGCTACAAGTGGCATGAGGATTATGCACTGCACTGCCATCACAGAATTAGGGGTTCACATAGAAGAAAGCTGTGACCAATACCGTTACAAAAAATAATGGATGCCAGAAGGGGCTGGCCCTCCCGTGTATTCGCCACTTGCTTTACAATTATGTCATACCAATAAATGTATCCACTTGCTGCCTATGTTTCTATGGTCCTTGTTTCCCCATTGTCTTCGACAAACGTTATTTGGATTTTTGGCATATACCAGTACCAGCTTTTTCTAATGAAGTACACTCGAAGACACAAAACTAATCCACCATGAAGGAAATACCCAAATTGGACAGAGACCAGTACTTGCGATGTAAATGTACATGTACCTATACAGACGAACAAATGATTACACTTTCAAAAAAACTGGATAATTTATTCGAGAGAAAGAGCTTCAGAAATCGAACAAGTCGGTGAAGCATTGGTCCACCTCTGGCCCTTATGCAAGCAGTTATTCAGGTTGGCATTGGTTGACAGAGTTGTTTGATGTTCTCCTGGAGGATGTTATGCGAACTTCTGTCCAATTGGCGCCTTAGATCATTAAAGTCCCGAGCAGGGTGGAGGGCCCAGCCCATAATGCTCCAAATATTCAGAATTGGGTAGAAATCCCACAACCTTGTTGGCCAAGGTAGGGTTTTGCAAGCACAAATTCAAGCAGTAGAAACTCTCGCCATGTGTGGGTTGGCATTATCTTGCTGAACTGTAAGCCACGAAGAGCTTGCAATGAAGGACAACAAAACTAGGTGTAGAATATCATTGACGTGCTGTAAGGGTTCCACGGATGACAACTGAAAGGGTCTTTCCATGAAGTGAAATGTCACCCCAGATCATCACTCCTGGTTGATGAGCCTTACAGCACTCAATAGCCAGGTTGGTATCCCTCAGCTGTCCAGGCCATCTCCAGATACGTCTTCACTGGCCATCAGGGGTCAAATAAAAGTGGGACTCATCACTGAAGACAATTCTACTCCAGTCCGTGAGATTCGAGGTCGAATATGCCTGACAACTCTGAAAATAGGCTTGTTGGTTTACAGAGGTCAATAGTAGTCAGTGAAAGAGGTGCTGTGAGCTCAGCCCCATTTCTGTGAGCCACCTATTAATGGTCCTTGTAATTGCTGAAGCACCAGTTGCACCTCAGATAGATGATAGTGATGAATCAGTGGCTCTGATTACCTCTCTGGTGATTACACATTCTGTCCTCTCTCTATATCAATGGCTTCCTTCTTGACACTGTGTTTGGTCATGGTTCACCCATTCCTTCCAACATCATCAAAAAAAGAAGCAGCGTTCCTATTCAAATGTTGAGTGGATTGCCGATTACTCCAACTGGCTTCTTTGAGCCCAAGTACACATACTCTCTCAAATGCTAACATCTGTGTAGATTGTTCATGCAACTGCCTGCGAGGTATAGTTACTGTTCAGCTAAGTACATGGAATGAAATTCACAAAGATTTTATGCCCTGGTATCAACGTTCCCCTGTTAACTATTCTTGCCAGCTGTGCAGTGAGATTACACTGCGGTGTCACACATTTGTTCATTGGCCACCAGAATTTACAATTTTGCATTTTACATTTGTGACCAAATACCACAAATCCTTCGTGGTGCATTTTTTGAGTATATTTGGTCCTAGCTTGCAACAGTCGGGCGATACTTGGACTTTGTGAGTGTGATGACTATGTCCACATTGCAAACTAAACCCAACAGTCGAACGCTACAGTGGCATCTAGAGCACCAGTTCCATGACTTGCATGTAACATCCTCTAAATAGCAGTAATTGTTTTTCTTATTGTGGTTGACTCCTTATACAGGGCTATTACAAATGATTGAAGCGCTTTCATAAATTCACTGTAGCTCCATTCATTGACATATGGTCACGACACACTACAGATACGTAGAAAAACTCATAAAGTTTTGTTCGGCTGAAGCCACACTTCAGGTTTCTGCCGTCAGAGCGCTCGAGAGCGCAGTGAGACAAAATGGCGACAGGAGCTGAGAAAGCGTATGTTGTGCTTGAAATGCACTCACATCAGTCAGTCATAACAGTGCAACGACACTTCAGGACGAAGTTCAACAAAGATCCACCAATTGCTAACTCCATTCAGCGATGGTATGCGCAGTTTAAAGCTTCTGGATGCCCCTGTAAGGGGAAATCAACGGGTCGGCCTGCAGTGAGCGAAGAAACGGTTGAACGCATGCGGACAAGTTTCACGTGTAGCCCGCGGAAGTCGACGAATAAAGCAAGCAGGGAGCTAAACGTACCACAGCCGACGGTTTGGAAAATCTTACGGAAAGGCTAAAGCAGAAACCTTACCGTTTACAATTGCTACAAGCCCTGACACCCGATGACAAAGTCAAACGCTTTGAATTTTCGGCGCGGTTGCAACAGCTCATGGGAGAGGATGCGTTCAGTGCGAAACTTGTTTTCAGTGATGAAGCAACATTTTTTCTTAATGGTGAAGTGAACAGACACAATGTGCGAATCTGGGTTGTAGAGAATCCTCACGCATTCGTGCAGCAAATTCGCAATTCACCAAAAGTTAACGTGTTTTGTGCAATCTCACGGTTTAAAGTTTACGGCCCCTTTTTCTTCTGCGAAAAAAACGTTACAGGACACGTGTATCTGGACATGCTGGAAAATTGGCTCATGCCACAACTGGAGACCGACAGCGCCGACTTCATCTTTCAACAGGATGGTGCTCCACCGCACTTCCATCACGATGTTCGGCATTTCTTAAACAGGAGATTGGAAAACCGATGGATCGGTCGTGGTGGAGATCATGATCAGCAATTTGGGTCATGGCCTCCACGCTCTCCCGACTTAACCCCATGCGATTTCTTTCTGTGGGGTTATGTGAAAGATTCAGTGTTTAAACCTCCTCTACCAAGAAACGTGCCAGAACTGCGAGCTCGCATCAACGATGCTTTTGAACTCATTGATGGAGACATGCTGCGCCGAGTGTGGGAGGAACCTGATTATCGGCTTGATGTCTGCCGAATCACTAAAGGGGCACATATCGAACATTTGTGAATGCCTAAAAAAACTTTTTGAGTTCTTGTATGTGTGTGCAAAGCATTGCGAAAATATCTCAAATAATAAAGTTATTGTAGAGCTGTGAAATCGCTTGAATCATTTGTAATAACCCTGTACTTGTCTGTTGTACAAACGAAGCCCATCATTCAAATTCTATAGCGTTGTCTACAGTCCCATTTCCACAACTTTCGTGTAATGTCCCATAAACTGCTGCATTAGTTTTTCTTGTTGTTGTTGACATTATAGAGAGAACTGTTACGCAAACTAGGTCCATCGGTCTAATTCTTCACAGGCACAGGGTGACAGTTATCGAATATATGAAATAAAATCGTCGTAACTTCTGAATGGTTTGCGTTAGGACGTTCAAACTGCACGGTTAGCCGCGGGGCACCATGGTAATTAGTATGTACATGCACACGAGCTTTGTTGTTGTTAGCCATTTGCCCATGAAACCCTGTCGTCCAATCCCAAGCAATACTCACGTTTCAGATGCGACACTGTATCTGCAAATGGATTTGCCATGGAATACAAATTACCTTACCCAAATCGACCAATTGTGCAACACATTATCTGTGAGATATCGCTATAGCATCACAAAAACATAGTGCTATAGCGCAAAAGCATCTATAGCGGCAATATCTCAAACAGATAGGAAGGAACCAAGAGGAACGACGACAATGGTGGAACGAGAGCAAAAGGCAGTGTGGTGGTGCATGTCACTGCTGTTCTATCACGGTCACCCCCCCCCCCCCCCCCTCCGCCCCCGAACCACTTACAAGGGCGTGCTAAAAGGTAATGTCTCCAATCTTTGACGTGAAAACTCTTCAAGCTTTTTAAACGAAACCAATGTTATTAACATTCTACATCTTTTCCCTTCATATTTATATACACTACTGGCCATTAAAATTGCTACACCAAGAAGAAATGCAGATGATAAACGGGTATTCATTGGAGAAATATATTATACTAGAACTGACATGTCATTAGATTTTCACGCAATTTGGGTGCATAGATCCCGACAAATCAGTACCCAGAACATCCACCAACCAACCATTACTAACGGCCTTGATACGCCTGGGCATTGAGTCAAACACAGCTTGGATGGCGTGTACAGGTACAGCTGCCCATGCAGCTTCAACAAAATACCACAGTTCATCAAGAGTAGTGACTGGCGTATTGTGACGAGCCAGTTGCTCGGCCTCCATTGACCAGATGTTTTCGATTGGTGAGAGATCTGGAGAATGTGTTGGCCAGGGCAGCAGTCGAACATTTTCTGTATCCAGAAAGGCCCGTACAGGACCTGCAACATGCGGTCGTGCATTATCCTGCTGAATTGTAGGGTTTCGCAGGAATCGAATGAAGGGTAGAGCCACGGGTCGCAACACATCTGAAATGTAACGTCCACTGTCCAAAGTGCCGTCAATGCGAACAAGAGGTGACCGAGACGTGTAACCAGTGGCACCCCATACCATCACGCTGGGTGATACGCCAGTACGGCGATGACGAATACACGCTTCCAATGTGCGTTCACCGCGATGTCGCCAAACACCGATGCGACCATCATGATGCTGTAAACAGAACCTGGATTCATCCGAGAAAATGACGTTTAGCCATTCGTGCACCCAGGTTCGTCGTTGAGTACACCATCGCAGGCGCTCCTGTCTGTGATGCAGCGTCAAGGGTAACCGCCGCCATTGTCTCTGAGCTGATAGTCCATGCTGCTGCAAGCGTCGCCGAACTGTTCGTGCAGATAGTTGTGTTGCAAACGTCCTCTTCTGTTGACTCAGGGATCGAGACGTGGCTGCACGATCCGTTACAGCCACGCGGATAAGATGCCTGTCATCTCGACTGCTAGTGATACGAGGCCGTTGGGATCCAGCACGGCGTTCCGTATTACCCTCCTGAACCCACCGATTCCATATTCTGCTAACAGTCATTGGATCTCGACCAACGCGAGCAGTAATGTCGCAATACGATAAACCGCAATCGCGATAGGCTACAATCTGACCTTTATCAAGTCGGAAACGTGGTGGTACGCATTGATCCTCCGTACACAAGGCATCACAACAACGTTTCACCAGGCAATGCTGGTCAGCTGCTGTTTGTGTATGAGAAATCGGTTGGAAACTTTCCTCGTGTCAGCACGTTGTAGGTGTCGCTACCGGCGCCAAGTTTGTGTGAATGCTCTGAAAAGCCAATCATTTGCATATCAAAGCATCTTCTTCCTTTCGGCTAAATTTCGCGTCTGTAGCACGTCATCTTCGTGGTGTAGCAATTTTAATGGCAGTAATGTATTTGTTTCTCGACATAGTCACCCTGGCGACGAACCCATTCCTCCCAACGAGAGATTAATCTGTCGATACCGTCATTGTAGAATGTTCATTTTGCTGACGGAGCCACAACCTCACCTCTACTTGTACCAGTTCACCACTGTCAGCGTGAAGTCTTGGGAACAGATGAAAATTGGATGGGGTCGAGTCGGTACTGTATGAAGGCTGATCGATGACAGTGAACCCAAGGCGCCGGATTGTTGCAGATTTCGCAGCGCTCGTGTGTGGTCTGGCATTGTCATGCTGAAAAATAGGGTGCTCCATGTGTGGACGAAGTCTTCAAACTCTATACCCGATTACTGTACGCTGTTTTTCACGCACCGACATAGCTACGTTAGTCACATCACCATGTTAATGCTACAATTAGGAGCCCTCTAGCGTGAGAGGGCTACAGTTATGTAGACATCAAGAACAAAGGCGTAGATTATTAACAACTTTTGTTTTATCTGAAAAGCTTTTGTGCGCTATGGGCTTTGGATGAGTAGCGAGCAGCATCACTGCCCTGAGAATCGGCAGAGAGACAGTTTTGTGTTAGCCCTTAGTGTTGTCATTTTGTCTACATGTAAGTTTAACTTAACTGAATCTCCAATTCATTTCTTAGTAGGTTTCATCCATTATACTCTAGCTCGACATACTTTGCGTATGTACGAAGTGAGAGTAATTTCTCGGGGTTTGAATTTAAAAGAGTGTTTCTTTGTGATCTATAACTTTGTGATTGAGTGACATGGGGCCACGTAGATCCATGAGTGTGATTAGTCCGTGAATTAACCGTGTAACTGGTTATGAGCAGTGCAGACGGTTTTAACATTCGGTAGTCATGTTTAAAAAAAGCCACTGTGTTCGTGAAGATTTGAGTGAGTTTTCTTTGCCCGTTGGTTGAATACCCGTTATCACGTCTTTTTTCGTGAGGTTGTACTTTTCGTATTCTATACTCATATATGAACCTGTTTTGTTTTCTTAAACAAACTCTCGTGCACTACGGTTTGATTTTGTGATCTTTCCTTGTCGTGATTTTCATATTAATCGACGTTTCTTTGTGGTGGAAAGCCACGCCACGTGGTTACTACTGATATACCGGTACGGTGGCTCCCACCTTAGGAAGAATTGTTCACAAGACATAGTTCGTACTCTTTGTTTCTCAACAGAAGTTCCGTGTAAATTTTACTATTAATTTCCATGTACTTTTTTGTTAAAATACGCGACCGTCGAAGATAGTCTCTCTCTAACCCAATTTAGATCTTGTTTCCATGCTGAATGACTGAATAACTTCTTTCTCTAGTCTGAACGTGTGCCTGTGTAATCCCACCACATTCCCGATTTTTAAATGACTGTATTAGTCATGTACTGATTTCTGTACTTTTTTCCAGTTATGTTCCAGCACCAACACTCGGTACTAAGTTAAGGAGTTTTTGATAACAACATGGTTGTTCTTGTACATCCTGTTAAACATCTTAATCAAAAGAATAAATGTACAGTACAACATATTCCTGATGTTTAATAATTCACCCGCTGTTTATTCAGTTCCTATCGAGCCTCTTAAAGCCCAGCTCAGATCACATGTGTATGGTTATTAGTATATTTTAAGAGCATTTCCCCAAAACCGATTCTCCTCCACAATTACTCAAGTAGTTATCTATATATACCAAGATTTCATTATTTTTCCTGAATTGAGGGGTATTCAGTAATCCTGTTGAAGCAAATGTACAGTGTGGTTAAGTGGCAGGTTCATTCAGGTGGCGACCCAAGTTAAGTTCATGTAATAATGTACCAAATTAAATTCATATAATCATGTTTCGCAGATAAGTCTAGCAAATATTTTTCCAACAGTTACGTTACACTATACCTAGCAACAAATACTCCATGTTGTGGTGTCACCGCCAGACACCACACTTGCTAGGTGGTAGCCTTTAAATCGGCCGCGGTCCGTTAGTATACGTTGGACCCGCGTGTCGCCACTATCAGTGATTGCAGACCGAGCGCCGCCACACGGCCGGTCTACAGAGACTTCCTAGCACTCGCCCCAGTTGTACAGCCGACTTTGCTAGCGATGGTTCACTGACAAAATACGCTCTCATTTGCTGAGACGATAGTTAGCATAGCCTTCAGCTACGTCATTTGCTATGACCTAGCAAGGCGCCATTACCAGTTACTATTGATGCTGTAAAACATGTACCGTCAAGAGCGATGTTCACCATTTATGGATTAAAGTTAAGTATTCCACAGCTACGTCCTTTTTTGCTAGTCTAATTTCCTTGACCTGTTCCAGATCCCACGCCAGCCTGCGTGAGCTAAAACGCGTGCCTTTCGGCTTCCTCTCAAAACCGGGTTGGCTCTCTAGCCAGCCCACAACATTTGGCGACGAGGCCAATTCTCGTTCGTATCGATATTGCCCTGATTTACTTGTGTAATGGCTTCGCCACAATCTCCAGATGTACTGTCCGAATTTTATTGCTTACAGAATCAGCAGACGCAGGCCTTACTGGATGCCCTTGGACAGCTCGTCCAGGGTCAACGTGCAATGCAAAACGATGCGGCAGCCGCCGCTCCACCGCTAATGCAGCCACCACACGCAGTTGCACCGACTTTTCGTTCTTTTGATGCGGCACTAGAAAGCTGGACGGAGTGGTCACGCCAATTTGGATTCCATCTCGCCGCCTACAGAATTTAAGGTAATGAGTGGCAGCCTTTTCTCCTTTCCTCCGTCAGGGTACAAACGTGATAGTCAAATTATTTCCCTGACGCGACGTAGCAACTCTGTCCTACGACGAAATTTTGTCTGCATTAGATGCATATTTCAAAGAGTCAGTCAATGTAGTTGCGAAAAGGTATACCTTCTTTCGTACAAAATGTACTGCAGGTCAGACTAATTGGGAGTGGGTTGCAACCTTGCAAGGCCTTACTAGGGATCGTGCTTTTGAGTGTTAATGTGGACTCCCTTATTCAGATACTATGGTGCATGATGCAATTGCACAGAACGTTTCTGATGTTCGTATAAGGGACAGATTTTGAAACTAGTCAATCCCTCCCTTCAACAAGTGATGGACATATTGGATCGGGAGGACACACTTGACTTTGCTCAGGAATCATTTGAAACTTCGCCACCCGTGTGTCAGGTTAACCGGCCCGCCGGGCGAGCTGCATGGAACAGTAAACAGTCCTCGCGCCCGGCCGCGCCAAAGCCGCCTGGCTCTCAGTCACGTGTACCGCGCCGGCAAGCAAATGCAGTGCTAAAATCATGCCCGCGGTGTGCTACTAGACATTCGCGTGAGAATTGCCCATCACGCCAAGCTATTTGCTTTTTCTGTAATAAAAAACGACATGTTCAAAGTGTTTGCCAGAAAAAGCTCAGATTGGAAGCTCAAATCCGTTCCAGGCCCTTTGCTTCATGCCAGAATCGGAATCGAACCAAGGATACTCAGGCCCGCGACACTTCGCCCAGGGAAATTCATATAGTTCATGCCACTCCGCCCAGTGCCACTCTCTCTAACAGAGACTGTGTTCGTCCCACAAATAGTGTGCGTCGACATCGCCGGAACTCTAGTCAAGTCGCAAGTGATTTTGTACCAGGGTCAGTTCACGTTGCACGAGACAGTCGCTTTTGTCGTCAGCAGGACAATAAACTTTTTGTGGACTTGGACATTAACGGCAAAGTGATACCATTCCAGCTCGATACCGGGGCTGCAGTTTCACTGATCAATCAACACACTTACAAACTGCTGGGCACACCTCCGTTGCGTGCCGCAAATGTTAAGTATCTATTTAGGTCAGCATATCCCTGTGTTAGGATAGTGCAGCCTTCTTGCAACATACAAGGGACAAACAAAACTTGTGTCATTTTACGTCCTTCGTTCTTCTGCTGCAGTGAACTTGTTTGGTTTCGATTTATTTCAGTTGTTTAACTTGTCTATAGTAAATCAGGTCCTATCAGTGAACTAGGCTGTGCCTTCAGACAGTGTTTCTCGTCTATGTGCCGAATTTGCAGACATTTTTGCACCGGGCCTCGGTTGCGCTAAGAACTATAAAGCACATTTGGAACTGAAAGTAAACGCGCAGCCGAAATTTTTAAGAACGCGCAATGTTCCCCACGCATTGCGTGATGAGGTCGCAAAAACATTACACGATTTGGAATCACAAGGTGTAATTGAACGTGTGCAGGCTTCTCTCTGGGCATCACCCTTAGTAATTTTACCAAAACCTGCGGGAAAATTGAGACTTTGTGTGGACTTCAAGGCAACAGTGCATCCACAACTAGTGACTGCAACTTTTTCTTTTTGACAAACAGTGCCCGGGTAAATATTTTTCGAAGTTGGACCTAGCAGATGCGTACTTGCAAATACCGGTGGACGAAGAATCCCAGCGCGTTTTGGTGGTTAACACGCATCTTGGTTTGTATCGATTCAAACGACTGCCATTCGGGTGTGCATCCGCCCCTGCATTGTTTCAGCAATATCTACAAACTGTTTGTGCGTCGGCCCCTACTGCAGCAAACTATCTGGACGATATTGTGATCTCTGGAAAGACAGAAGAAGAACATTTAGCCAATCTCAGAACATTATTTCAGGTCTTGCGACAAAATGGTCTTCGCTTGCGGAAGGACAAATGTGTGGTTTTTGCTCGTGACTTACCCTATCTGGGACATGTACTCAATGCCCAAGGCATACATCCCAGTCCAGAGCACCTCCGTGCCATACAAGACTTGCCTTCGCCGCAGAATTTGAAGTAGCTACAGAGTGTGCTGAGAAAAATAAATTACTCTCATAAATATATCCCCCACGCCTCTTCCATTTCAGCTCCGCTTCATCGCTTACGTCGTAAAGGTGTTCCGTTCGTCTGGACGACGGAATGCGAACGCGCCTTTCGCCAGTTGCAATCGGCGTTGCTTTCCAATACTTGCCTTACGCCATTAGATCCCCGGAAGCCCCTTTTGTTGATGGTGGATGCATCGGATTTCGGGATCGGTGCTGTGCTTGCGCACAAAGATGGTTCGCACGATCGCCCTACAGCCTTTGCGTCCAAATTGCTCTCGTCTGCACAAAGAAATTATTCACAGATCGAGAAAGAAGCATTGGCTCTCGTATTTGGTGTTACAAAGTTTCATGATTTCTTGTATGGTCGTCACTTTACCATCATCACAGACCACAAACCTTTGACATCGCTTTTTCATCCGACCAAGCGTACAGCGCAGAAATTCATTCGCTGGTCTATTTTCCTCTCGCAGTACCCCTACGATATCTTGTATCGGTCCACTGCTAAACACGGAAACGCCGATGCGTTGTCCCGTTTGCCTGTTGCTGAGGACAGAGCATTCGATTCCTCCGAACTAGCTTGCATGTTCATTGATTCGGAGACCGATGACGTAGTCGAATCGTTTCCGATTGATTTTCGTCGTGTAGCTACAGCCACAGCTGCCGACCCTGTCCTTGCTACCGTTCTGCGTTTCGTTGCTACGCAATGGCCCTTGTCAAAGTCACGGATCGGGGACCAGTTGGTTCGCCGATTTTTTGCTCACAAGAAGAGACTTTTTGTGCGACGTGGTGTTTTGCTGTTGCCTTCTGATAATGATCAGTCCAGGGTCGTGGTCCCACGTTCATTACAGTCCTTTGTCTTAAAGCTTCTCCACCAAGGACATTGGGGTATAGTGAGAACGAAACAACTTGCTCGTCTGCATTGTACTTGGTTCGGAATCGATGCCGCGATTACGAACATGTGCTCTTCTTGCATGGTGTGTGCCGAACAACAATCAGCACCACCGCGGAAATTCTTTGCATGGCCAAAAGCCACTTCCCCTTGGCAACGCTTACACATCGATTTTGCTGGTCCATTCTGGAATGCTCGATGGTTGGTTGAGGTAGATTCATTTAGTAATTTTCCTTTTGTTGTCCGGATGTCTTCCACGACGTCATCTGCCACCATCCAAGCGTTATCTGCTATCTTTTGCATTGAAGGTCTTCCACAGACTATTGTTTCCGACAATGGCCCACAATTCATGTCCGCAGAATTTCAGTCATTCTGCAAGGCCAATGGTATTCAACATCTGACGTCCGCGCCGTTATCGCCACAGTCAAACGGTGCCGCTGAACGATTGGTCAGGACTTTCAAGTCACAGATGTTGAAGTTGAAAGAGTCGCATTCTCGGGAGGACGCGTTATTGCTCTTTTTGTCCTCGTATCGCTCTCAGCCCCGAGATGGTCGCTCGCCGGCTGAGTTGCTCCACGGTCACCCTCATCGCACCTTGATGTCTTTGCTACATCTGCCGCATCAGGTTCCTGTGCAGCGGCAGACACCTGCTTTTGCTCCAGGCGACGTTGTCTACTATCGCAACTATCGAGGTTCACGGCCTTGGCTCGAAGGGCGCATTCTTCGCTGCCTCGGCCGCGCTGTGTATCTGGTTTTGGGGGCCTCTGGTGCGGTGCGTTGGCATCTCAATCAGCTGCGCCTCTGTCGTCGCACGGGATCTGCCGCTCCCCGTCTGCTTTCAGCGACGGTGCCGTCCGGTCAGCGCCCTGGGGACCCATCTACTGGCTCGCCTCAGCCCCAGGTGTTACCTACGCTGCCTTCCATTTTGCCCCATGGCGACGCGTCGCCGCCGCCGCCACCTGTTCTCCCGCCGGCGACGCCCGCAGTGGACGCGTCGCTGCAACCGCTCGTCACAATACGCCAGTCACTACTCTTGATGAACTGTGGTATCGTGTTGAAGCTGCAAGGGCAGCTGTACCTGTACACGCCATTCAAGCTCTGTTTGACTGAATGCCCAGGCGTATCAAGGCCGTTATTACGGCCAGAAGTGGTTGTTCTGGGTACTGATTTCTCAGGACCTGTGCACCCCAATTGCGTGAAAATGTAATCACATGTCAGTTCTAGTATAATATATTTGTCTAATGAATACCCATTTAACATCTGCCTTTCTTCTTGGTGTAGCAATTTTAATGGCCAGTAGTGTAAGAAGAACTATATGAACTATCGAAGCCGGCCGCAGTGGCCAAGCGGTTCTAGGCGCTCCAGTCTGGAACCATGCGACCTCTACGGTCACAGGTTCGAATTCTGCCTAGGGCATGGATGTGTGTGATGTCCTTAGGTTAGTTATGTTTAAGTAATTCTAAGTTCTAGGGGACTGATGACCTCAGAAGCTAAGTCCCATAGTGCTCAGAGCCATTTGAACCAATTTTTTGAACTGTCGAACTGTCTCGGTTACAAATAATGCACGTATGATGGGCCCGCAAGGTACAGGGAAAAACAGTATAGAAATGGTGTTACTTCCAGAGATCGCTACTGACTCGACTTTGAATGAGGTGGCAGAAATAACTGTTTCCACATGGTATCAATGACAGGTTATATGTGCACCAGGATTAATATACGCACCAGGCATTAACAAGCTAGTCAGTGGTAACTCAAGATTGACTGCAACTAACGTTGAGTCCAGGGGCGCATCATGGGCCTAAATTCTGGTTCAAAATGGCTCTGAGCACTATGGGACTTAACTGCCGTGGTCATCAGTCTCATAGGACTTAGAACTACTTAAACCTAACTAACCTAAGGACATCACACACATCCATGCCCGAGGCAGGATTCGAACCTGCGACCGTAGCGGTCGCGCGGTTCCACTAAATTCTTGAGTGACCAGGAAACATACTGAAGAATCCTCTTTCCTTCGCTTTTAATGTACGTATATCTAACGTTCCTAACGACCACTACTACTACTACTACTACTACTACTACTGCTAATAATAATAATAATAATAACGACAATCACTTTTGTTTGGAAACGAACTGGTGGAGTGGGCGTTTGAGCGTTGTTACTTGTAGAACAAGTTAACTAGACGATCCTTCCTCTTCTCGAATCTTTCGATGACGTCGTCATACCATGTGTCACGGCTTCTTTCAAGTATTCGGGAAGTAATGGTTTTTCAGTTGGCGTACAAGCGAGAGCTGATAAGCGATCCTGGGCCATACTGTTCCTAAATTATGTTTTTACGCGTTAAAGCCAAGAAAAACTCCTTTCAATTGAAGCACTTGTTGCAGGAATAGCAATTATACAAAATAGTTTGAAAGCTTCTGGAATAATTTGGTCCGTTTCATTCTCAATCATTCTTTTAATAACGTCTCCCAAACTGACAGAGTGATATGTTTTTTATGCTGATAAGAAAATACAGTCTCCAGTTCTAGACGCAACTGTGAGCGACTGAAGGACCCACCATCCGTTTGTAATAATGAATCCATTCCGCCCACAGGGAAATTATGATCATAATTGGCGAACTGAGTAGAATCGCCTAATTTAAGGAAGAGCAGTTTCCATTTGTGTTACAATATTATCCAACATCTCGAAGTAAACCTGTTTGTATTGTGACATCGGTGGCTTGCCAATATATTCATCCATCATTTCAGGTCTATTCATGGAAACTTAAAAAGTAGATCAATATATCTTCATTTCTTAAGTTTCTCATGTGAGACTGGACTAGGAGTATCACTTACAAAAAAGAAAACAATGGCACACTTCTTTCCGAGAGGTTGGTTAGATTCGCAAATATTCCGCACGTGGCATGCGCCAATGAACAGTTTAGAAAAGTAAAAATATATGAATTGGATATGACTGATATATGTACATCTATCAATAGGACATGTTTTGGTTGAGAAAACTTACATGAGTGAGGAAGTCTGTTGAGTCATGGTACCTGTACCACACGTAAGGATAAATTCGAGGACCAACAATGCGTGGTGTCCTTTGCGCAACTCTCCGCGCTTCCAGTAGACGTCCAAGCATAAATGGTACATGTTGTGGTGTTGACTTCGATGACTTGCTCAAATACAGGGAAGGAAATAGCGCAGTGCTCTCATCGAAGAGCCACTGTATCCTGAAACACAAATATAGAAGCGAAAATAAATAATATTTACTTGTTATTTCTGGATTTAATGATTAAAATAATAATATTGTTCTAAGTTTATTTAGCAACTACTGGTAATTTCCTTACGTATCACAGATAGAAAGCAAACAAGATATGGATGTATTTAGCACTTTCCTCTTTGGTTTCGATCTACAAATTGAAAAATTGTGACAGTTTTTCGGAAATAGGAGAGAAATTCGGTGGCTACATTTCTTACTAAAATTCGTTTCTCAAAAGCAGTTTGACTGTCAATTCTTATGGATGGCACACATGGAAATGGGTTACAAAAATATTAAGGTACTTAGTCACAACAATGAACTAAAACAATTGCAACGAAATGTCGACTATATATGGAGCATTTTAAAAGCGCCTGCAAAACTTTCTCGGAACATACATTCGCATGTCTTTGCTTGTGACATGTGGATGTATGTTGCGAGAAAGTTCTGCAGGCGCTTTTAAAATGCTACACACACACACACACACACACACACACACACACACACACACACACACGCACGCACGCACACACACGATCCCCAGAACTCCTGAAGATAGCCGGTCCTTGTGGCCGAGCGGTTCTAGGCCCTACAGTCTGGAAACGCGCGACCGCTACGGTCGCAGGTTCGAATCCCGCCGCGGGCATGGATGTGTGTCATGTCCTTAGTTTAGTTAGGTTTAAGTAGTTCTAAGTTCTAGGGGACTGATGACCTCAGAAGTTAAGTCCCATAGTGCTCAGAGCCATTTGGACCATTTTGCACTATCCTGAAGATAGACGTTGACTGTGGATATTGTATCACAGACACAGTCTCTTTGGCTGTTCAGCATTAAACCCGCCCAAAGATGTAAACAAAGGGTTCAAATGGCTCTGAGCCCTATGGGACTTAACATCTGTGGTCATCAGTCCCCTAGAACTTAGAACTACTTAAACCTAACCAACCTAAGGATATCACACACATCCACGCCCGAGGCAGGATTCGAACCTGCGACTGTAGCGGTCACGCGGTTCCAGACTGAAGCGCCTAGTACCGCATGGCCACACCGGCCGGCTAGATGTAAACAACCGTGCATGAGTAGTGCCTATTAGACGAAGGGGTACCGGTGTGTACAGTAGTCTGGACCACCACCTCTGAAGTTCTCGCTGTATGGTGGTACAACATGCAATGTATGGTTTTCAAGAGCAATAAAAAAGGGCAGAAATGATGTTTATGTTGCTCTCTATTCCAGTTTTCTGTACAGGTTCCGGAACTCTTGGAATCGAGGTGATGCAAACCTTTTTTTAATATGTGTGTGTGTGTGTGTGTGTGTGTGTGTGTGTGTGTGTGTGTGTGTATGTGTGTGTGTGTGTGTGTGTGTGTGTGTGCGTAGCATTTTAAAAGCACCTCAAGACTTTCTCGCAACATACATTCACACTCTTTGATTGAAACATCATTTATCTATATCTGTTTCGATGGTAGAGTCGACAGTTCGTTGCAGTTGTTTTTAGTGCATTGTTGTGACTAGGCACCTTAATATTTTTGTAAGACATTACCATGTGTGTTATCTATAAGAACTGACAGTTAAACAGCTTTTGAGAAACATATGTATAAATAATTTTATACGAGCTATGCTGGCAGCGGAGCTGAGAAATGGCCTTTGCGGAGCATTGCAGTCTAGGTCTGACGTAGACGCGACAATCCGACGTCGATATGTCACTAAAGAATAATGCGAGCGATCAGGTTTTAGCAGCTGATAGCATCTATATCCACGACTCTATAGTGATATGCTGTGTGTGAATCCAAAATCGGAGAATTCGTCTCTCCAAGATTCCAAAAACGAAATACAGATTAGAGTCATAACAATTAAATTTCTCCTCAGAGATCTTCAGGCGGTCACTTAAAAATGATGATACACAATCGGATCAAAAGCACCCGGGGACCTCAGTGTAAAGCAAAATTTAGCACTGGACGTCACGAGAGACGGACCCACCAGTGTAAAAGGAGGCGGGGAGTAGAGAAGCAATAACAGCAAACTGTGACGGCAGGAGAGCTCAGTGACCTCGAACCTTCTAAAGCTGCGCGAGTCGACTGTTGCTGATGTGACTGTCAAGTGAAAATGTGAAGGAACAACCATAGCTCAACCAAGACAAGGCAGACTTCATGTACTGATGGACAGGGTCTTTCGAGCATTACGGAGAGTGGTTGAAAAAAAAAATCGCATGAAATTAGCGGAAGGAATCACTCGTGAGTTCCAAAGTGCTACCAGCGGTCCAGCTAGCTTAATGACTGCGAATGGGGATTTAAAAAGAATGGGCTACAATTGTAGAACTGCTCCTCATAAGCCACATATTGCTGTAGTCAGTGTTAAGGGACGTTTGAGATGATGTAAAGAGAGACGCCACTGGGTAGCTCATGATTGGAAACTAGTGATCTGGAGTGACCAATCACGCTTTCACATTTCGATTGAAGAGTTTGCATTGTCCAAATGCCTGGAGAACGTTACCTGCCATCGTGTCTAGTGTCAAAGAGTGAAGTGCAGAGGAGGTGGTATCAAGACAGGAACGCCTTTGGGGTAAGTTAGAATGTCAACTTCGCTCCACACCCAGCGTTCAATATTACTACCTTCTCTGATTTCGGATCTTGAGGAAGAATGGGTTGCCATTTTACTCTACGCTATCGCTTGAGCCTTGTCCCGCAGTGACATAGGGTCAGCCATCGTTAATCGGATTTGGCATGTTAATGTTTAAGGGGTGGCCGGATGCCCTTCCTGCCGCCAACCCGTACCACCCCGGGACGGAATTGGTGTACCCCAACTGTCTACGTCGAGTGTAATCCATGGAATAGTTCGAATGTGTTCAGATGTCCGCGAACCGTGGAACTGAGGCGGAACATGGGGACCAGCCCGGTATTCACCTAGCGGGATGTAGAAAACCGCCTAAAAACCACATCCAGGCTGGCCGGCACATCGGCCCTCGTCGTTAATCCGCTGGGCGGATTCGATCCGGGGCCGGCGCGCCTACCCGAGTCCAGGAAGCAGCGCGTTAGCGCTCTCGTCTACCCTGGTGGGGAAGAATGGGTTGCCATTCTTCCACAGAAATTCAGACACCTCATAAAAAGTGCTTCCAGCAGAGTTTAAGCCGCAATAAAAGCGAAGAGTGTAGGCACTCCATATTAATGTCCAGTAATAGGCGTCCAGATACTTACGATCAGAGACTTTACATCGTTTTTGAACCACGTTTCCTCTCCCATCACAGTTCTTGTAAGGATGTGATCTTAATTCTCTTACTGTTTTAAAAGCTAGCTGCACACTGTCTTCCGTCAACATTCTCGGAACCCTCTTGGGAGAAACGTTTGTAGTCTTCTACTGTCTCAATATTCTGCGCACATTCGCTTTTCTATTCGCTGTCGGATCGACAGCTCGTTCACTGTTATGCGTTTGTGAGTCAAAATCAGATTGTGAATACGTTGCACATTGTCAGCAGTCTGTGCAGTGCTCGGTCTGCCACTACGCAGAAGGTCCCGAATATTGGTGCGCCCACTTTCACCAGATAATCCGGTTGCCTAAGGAGTAAATGTACTGTGATCAACGGCGTCACCTCTATACAGATTCTTCAACCTCCTGTGCACGCCTGTCACTGTCTTCTTGTCGCAACACAGGAACTGTAGACTGATGTGACAAAAGTCATGCGATACCTTCAAATATCGTGTCGGACCTCCTTTTCCCAGGCGTAGTGGAGCAACTCCACGTGGGATGGACTCAACAAGTCGTTGGAAGTCCCCTGCAGATATACTGAGACATGCTGCCTCTATAGCCGTCCATAACTGCGAAGGTGTTGCCGGTGAAGGATTTTGTCCACGAACTGACCTCTCGAGTACGTCCCACAGATGTTCGATGGATTCATGTCGGGCGATCTCCGAGGTCAGATCATTCGCTCGAATTGTCCAGAAAGTTCTTCAAGTCATTCGCGAACAATTGTGACTCGGTGGCATGGCGCAATATCATCCATGAAAATTCCATCGCTGTTCGCTGCAAATGGTCTCCAAGTAGACGATCATAACCATTTCCAGTCAATGATGGGTTCAGTTGGACCAGAGGACCCAGTCCATTACATGCAAACACAACACACACCATTATAGAGCCACAACCAACTTGCACAGTGCCTTATTGACAACTTGGGTCCATGGCTTCCTGGGATCTGCGCCACATTCGAACCCTACCATCAGCCTTCACCAACTGAAATCTGGACTCATGAGACCAGGTCACGAATTTCCAGTCGTCTAGGGTCCAACCGTTATGGTCACGAGACAAGGAGAGGCGCTGCAGGCGATGTGGTGCTGTTAGCAAAGGCACTCGCGTTGGTCGTTTGCTGCCATAACCCATTAGCTCCAAATTTTACCACACTGTCCTAACGGATACATTCGTCGTACGTCCCACACTGAGTTCTCCGGCTATTTCACGGAGTGCTGATTGTCAGTATGCACTGATAAGTCTACGCAAACGCCGCTGCTCTCGGTCGTTAAGTGAAGGTCGTCGGCCACTGCCTTGTCCGTGGTGAGAGGTAATGCCTGAAATTTGGTACTCTCCTCACACTCTTGGCCCTGTGGATCTCAGAATATTGAATTCCCTAACGATTTTCGAAATGGAATGTCCCATGCGTCTAGCTCCAACTAGCATTCCGCATTCAAAGCCTGTTAACTCCTGTCGTGCAGCCATAATGAGGCCGGAAACCTTTTCACATGACTCACCTGAGTACAAATGACAGCTTCGGCAATGCACTCGTCTTTTACAACTTGTGTACGCTATACTACCGCTATCTGTATACGTACAAATCGCTATCCGATGACATTTGTCACCTCACTGTATAATAGCACGTTGCTTCAGACGAATATCAAGTGCAGCAGCTGCCTTGAAGTGTAATGACAGCGCAACTTGCGGAAATAGGTCGAATTAAATGTGAATACAAGCTGGAAGAATGTTGCTATGATCTCTGTGAATAGCTAAAATATAGAACAGAATTTGAATTTTTGAAAAAAAAATATTGTGCATTTCTTTTGGGGTGATGCACGTATCAATGTGATGTCAAGTATGCGTAGCTGTCAATCAGTGGTGTACTACCCACTGCTAACCTCACGAGGAGTATTTGCAGCGAGCAGAACATGTACAGAAGTACATGTGCAGAAATTCCGATCCTGAATCCACACGAGCCTGTTGTTCTCGAGAAGAATGAAGCGAACTGTTTCCAAAGTAGTGAAACAAAAGATGAAATTTCTGTTGTACCATTTCTAAACTGTAGTGTGATCCTGACATGGACGAGCTGATCGGAAAATTGATCTTCCATCACTTCACTTACAGTATCTGATCACAAGTACCCACTGTTATGACGACGTCATCTCTGCTGGGGACATTTTTCATGAGGCGTCTAAATATCTATGGAGGAATGGCAAGCCATTATTCCTCATGAGCCGAAACGAAAGAGGGGAATGATGTAGACCTAGAGCAAAGTTGGCGGTCTAACCCGTGCCGAAGGTGTTCCCTTAGGTTCAGGTCTGGACTCATAGCATGCCAGTCTATTTCAGGAATGTTCTTGCTCACAAACCATTGCCTCGCAGATATGCTTTACGACTGGGTGCATCGTCATCCTGATACAAGCAATCATCTTCTCCAAACTGTTCGTCTACTGTAAGCAGTTCGCAGTACTGTAAAATATGTTCATAGCCTTCTGCATACACCATTTTCTTAAGCGCAATTGGGGGGTCACATCCTAGCCACGAAAAACATCCGTACATCGTAACACTGCCTCTACCACACTTCTTTGTAGGCACGTTCTCCAGACTTTCGGGGGTTGGGGAGTTGGGTTGTCGGGGGCCAGAGACGTCTCGTCATTGGTCTCATCGGATTAGGGAAGGAAGGGGAGGGAAGTCGGCCGAGCCCTTTCAAAGGGACCATCCCGGCAGTTGCCTGGAGTGATTTAGGGATGGGTTGCGTTGTCTGGGGAAGGAGACCAGACAGCGTGGTCATCGGTCTCATCGGATTAAGGAAGGATGGGGAAGGAAGTCGACTGTGTCCTTTCAAAGGGATCATACCGGCATTTGCCTGGAGCGATTTAGGGTTGGGTTGGGTTGTCTGGGGAAAGAGACCAAACAGCGAGGTCATCGGTCTCATCGGAGTAGGGAAAGATGCGGAAGGAAGTCGGCCGTGCCCTTTCAAAAGAACCATCCCGGCGTTTGCCTGGAGTGATTTAGGGAAATCACGGAAAACCTATATCAGGATGGCCGGACGCGGGATTGGACCGTCGTCCTCCCGAATGCGAGTCCAGTGTGCTAGCCACTGTGCCACTTGGCTCGGTAGGCTTTCGGCAAATCCAAAGGGTATAGCGTGATACATCAGTCCAGATTACTCGTTTCCAGACATCTACTGTCCACTAGGGTCGCTCTTTACACCACCTCAAACGTCGCTTGGCGCTGACTCCTGAAATGTGTGTCTCCTCATGGTGCTTGACCGTTGTGGCGTACCCCATTCTTTTTAACTCCTTGCGCTTTGAATCTTTTACGATGCTGGATGCTTCATTTCTGTCAGTACAAGAGGTTCGAATGGCCCTGAATCCTTCGCATGTTCACTTCACAGTACCATCACCATTACACAAGGATGTTCGGAATAGTTTGATCACATAGTGTATGCTTTACTCATACTATGTACTGTCTGTAAAAGAATGCCATGACATGCTGCAAAAATCAATAAATTAGGAACTACATTAGACGAATCTTAAAGTTCATTTAATTCGTAAAATAATATATCGTAAACAATACAGACACTTCTTGACCAAAGTTGTCAACATTTCTCCATACACGATTCTACTGTCGATAAAAACTACGAATTAACTTTTGTCCCTCTTCAGGAACAATATGTTGTCAGGCCCATCTATAGATACCCCTTTGACGTGGGTGCACCTACGGTACGGTTATCTGTATTGCTGAGGCAAGAAAGTTACCGCACGCCTGTAAGATTTGTATCTCGTGGTTCCTGAGGAGAATTAAGTATACACTGAAATTAAAATTACGTTTCAGTCTAAAGAGAAATAAATTTTTACACAGTTGGTATCTGAAGTGATGAATCGTTTATATGCATTTACACTGATGAGCCAAAACATTATGATCACCTGTTTTACAGCTTGTTTGTCTGTCCTTGAAACGAAATACACCACTGATTCTCCGTATCAGGAATCCGACAGTTTGTTAGTTGGTTTGTGAAGATATGTGGCATTACATGTCAAGCGGTCCTTGATAAAGTTGATAATTACATCACTGAGTAGTATATCAGTCTCGTTACTGTGTATTACGTATTGTAATGTTATGTGGTGTATTTTATACTAATAAAATCAAGTCGTGGCACTGTAAGAACGACACGATCGATCCAATAGTACAGAGATCATTGATGTTCGTGCTTGTGTTACGACATCTCTGGCAGTGGCCTGGATCGACAATAACTCTGTGATGATTGTTGCGCTCATTTGCTGCCGTGTCTGTCTTTATGGACTAATACCGATAACAAAAAATCGAAGCGAAAACAATTAGTGCATCATTGATAACAGGAAGAAATCTACTAGGCGTATCTAGATATACTGCAAAAAGAGGGACAGAAAGAAAAATTATGGTTGAACGTCCCGTCGACGAAGAGGTCATTAGTGACGGAGCTACTGCAGCGTGTCACGTTACTTATTATGAAAATTAGCTTAATAATAGAAGAAAAACTGAACATATTCGTAGAAACAAGTCAGTAAAAAAAAAAAAAATGCTACCAGACCACTTTCACGAAAGCGACTGTCCAGAGCGTCCAGAGAACACAGAGACAAAGAAAACACAGTTGCAAACCAGATGGACACAAAGATGAATTTATGTGAAGCAAAGAGCACAAAATTTGGACTGCTGATCAGTTGGAACACATGAAATGGTATGGTGAGCTGCTTTAAAACTATTCCCTACAGCAGGAGATGTTTATGTACGGAGAACACCAAGTTTCATTGTTACTGATACTTCCTCCTAGCCGGCCGAAGTGGCCGAGCGGTTCTAGGCGCTTCAGTCTGGAACCGCGCCACCGCTACGGTCGCAGGTTCGAATCCTGCCTCGGGCATGGATGTGTGTGATGTCCTTAGGTTAGTTAGGTTTAAGTAGTTCTAAGTTCTAGGGGACTGATGACCTCAGATGTTGAGTCCCATAGTGCTCAGAGCCATTTGAACCACTTCCTCCTATTACTGCGAAACAAATATAGGGTTATCAGAGGGCTGGATATAATGGAGTATCACGGCTTATCCTGAAACGATATATATAACTTGAATTAAATTCAATGAATGGAGGTAACAGGGATGAAATCGATGGAAATGTAGTCATGAAAATATATCAGTGAAATACGCTCAGAATGCTGAATCTGCAATGTAATGGATATGTCGTGACTAATGAAAATCTGTTACATGCCAGGAGTGCCTAATTATTGGGAGAAATCACCTTGGCATATTCATTACGTTGCAGGCCCCTTGCATGGCTTTGACGTAAGGTATCGTGTTTTGACTAATCATTTCACTCAGTTACCCCGTCCAAGGGTCTGCAGACCTCACAGTCATGGGTCAGATGAACAAAGACATTGACTGAGGTGTCAAGAGTGCTAAATCTCCCATATGGACTGGATGTAGTGGCAACACAGTTCATATTAGCGAGGAACTGAGTCCAAGTTTAGACTTTTTGGGTATCTTTATTTTTTATTTAATTTTAATTCAATTGGGTACCTTAGCCAGTGACACAGTGTCATAGAACACACCATGAATGACATTAAACTTGTTTAAAAAGAACAAAACGAAACTAGGAAACGTGAAACTATGAAATGTGGGAATGAAAACAATAATAATATACATACAGCATTAGTGTTGCTTCATTTTACAATTCTTAGTAATGGATAAGGAAGAGAGAAGTTGTCCCAGTAGTCTATTATTAGCAACAAATCCAGTGTTCACGTGCACTGATTTAGAGAAACCATAGAATCCCCAAATCAGAACGGATGAATGAAATAAACGAGCCTGTACCATCTTTTAGATGAACAATTTTCGTAGAGGCCTATGCATTTACGATTGTGAGAGCACAAGCATTCGTTTTAATGGCGTTAGGATATCCACGGAAAAAATAAATTTGGATGATCATGTATGAACTGGATGACTGCGGAAAGTTGTACTTAATAATTCAACCAATGTAAGCAGGGGATAATCGTCTAACTACGAAGAAATCATTTATGGGGTCACTCCTAGATCCACTATTGTTTCTCATATAGCCTATGAAAAGACCTCCCGTCTAAAATACAATAAGCAGTAGTTCTTTTTGCGGATGACATTACAATTGTAAGCGAGGGAAACAACATACAGCAACAGAAGAAATGGTAAATAATGTTCTTAAAAGTATTATAGGGCGGTTTTCTGCGAATGGTCTCACTCTCAGATTAAAAAAGATACAACATATTCAGTTCTGCACATGTAGAAGTACCAAACGTTGGAGAGAGACAAATCAATAAATCGACATGTTTTGCGTATTTTCATTCACTAATGGCATATGGAATAATATTCTGGGGTGACTCATCTTTAACGCAGAAGGTTTTGATTGCTCAGAAAAGTGCTATAATAATAACATATGATGCTCACCCATGAGCATCTTGTAGACATCTGTTTAAGGAGTCATGGAATTCTGACTGCTGCTACACCATATATTCATAATAACAGAAGAAAAAAATGACATTCAGTACTCTGAAAAAAAAGGGGCTCAGTACGCTACAACAAAACTTTTGATCACTTAACCAGTGATGTAAAATGGCAGACAGACAGGAAAGCGAAATTTCAAATCAAACTGAAAATTTTATCCTTCGCAACTCCTTCTGTTCCACAGAAAATTTCAATTTTTTAAATGTGTTGAATGTAATGGGTAGTAATACTAACTCACATCTGTATTAAAAATAGAAAAAAAATTTAAAGGTCTTCATGTACCCATATTTAAAAATGAATATGCTATGTGGGTGTCGCTACGGTCGCAGGTTCGAATCCTGCTTTGGGCATGGATGTGTGTGATGTCCTTAGGTTAGTTAGGTTTAATTAGTTCTAAGTTCTAGGCGACTGATGACCTCAGAAGTTAAGTCGCATAGTGCTCAGAGCCATTTGAACCATTTTGAGCTATGTGGGTGTAAAATGACTCATTCCACATCATTACGATTAATGCTGCTAATAATCCATGTAATATGACATTAACCAACAACTAATTTCCTTTGCTTAAGCTACCCCCGAAACCTCGCTAGCTTGTTAGAGAGTGGCTATCAAGTTTTGTAGCCACAATAAATGTAATTATAGAATTAATATCACTAATGAGTTGACTGTGATGAGATTAATCTTTTCTGCGCTATGTGTAAACAGATAGTGTATCTTACCCATCATTCTGCTTTTCCACATCACGTGAACAGTTCTGCTCTCTGTAGTTGAAGCAGTATGGGTATGCGTAATACCCCCACTGAGCCAACGGTCGCTGCTGTCTCGCCAGTTCTAGTGTTGTCTCCATAAATTCGCGAGCTCCCTTCTCAAAATCATGTCTTGCCTGCTTCAAAGAGCAAATTTTTTAAAGATTCCAGAAATTATAAATCATAGAGTTCTATCTTTAATAAAAATTATTTAGAAGATATTTTAAGAAAATGAGTGTTTATGTTTGAAGAATACTTGAAACATAAGATCACGTACAAGAGAAGGCAATTCTTACCGCTTTTTCTACGCTTGATTTGCTCCAGAATGGATGTTGGGACCTCACTAATTTTCTAGAAAATTCCGGATATGGTGCATAAGAACCAAACAACTGTTTCCACACTGGACGCCAAGATTCCATATCTATAACTCCAATACCTGAAAAAAGTACTGAATATGAAATTGGCTTTGATTAATATTTCAGTGTCGATTAACAATAACGATATTGCAGTGCCTGAGTTGTTCAGATGTACGAAGCATCCATCGGACATGAATGCGTGTCCGAAGGACCATGCACTGCGGCAACTACATCCGTTATGAAATATATGAAATGTATTCGCCGCTGCGATTATGGGTGACCATCAACTGTAAAATGGAATGACGACTATGAAAATTTGTGCCGGACCGGAACTCGAATCCATATTTCACGGTTATGGCGAGCGGTCGCCTTACTACTAGGCTATCCGATCACGCTCCACCGTCAGATCCAAACACATCGTCAACCATATGTCTACAACCTCTATTCGTACATTAATTACATTTAATTGAAAGTCACTTACCTGGTGTCGGCGAATGAAAGCGATGCTGCAGTGTTTGTCCTATTCAGAACTCTGCACTGCACTATCGTATTTATTCAATTAAATGTCTGCCCTTTGCGAGAATATGCATAATACATGTAGGAATGCAGATTGTAGATATATGGTTGACGACATATGGACGTTTGGGTGTGGTTGTGAAACGTGTTGGGATAGCCTAACGGTAAGGCGACCGCTCGCGATAACCGGGAAATCCAGGTTCGAGTACCGGTCCGGCACAAATTTTCATTGCCGTCATTCCATTGTGGAAACTTCCATACGATGGGCACGGAAACTGGCCAAAGAAGAATGGGCAGAGATTTGGCGCCTAGCAATCTGTCATAAAGATCAATAGTACGCTGTCACACAACCAGTAATTAGAAACTTCACTCCTTTAGAAAATTTTAGGCAAGCAGGAAGCTGAAAATTACCTCGGTAAGAATAAGTACTAGCCATGGTTCAACTCCTTCTCACTTATATGGAACAGACATCAAAGACAACACTCATTCTGCGTCTGTTAGAAGAAAGAAGAAGGGGATGTGAATCACATGCTGTTTTCCTGGAATTTCTGTGAGGCACAGCAAAACCATTCACTGCAAAACCTCCTAAAACTGAAGATGCCCCTTCCAACAAGTGCTCCTGTTTTATTGTGCCACGAAGATCCTCAAATATACAGAGCCCGTTTTTACTACACTACTGGAAAATGAAAAAAAGAACACCAAGAATTTGTCGACCCAGAAGAAGGAAGTTTTACTGATACATTGTTCAGGGAGTACACACACACACACACACACACACACACACACACACACACACACACACACACACACAAATTAAACCGACAGAGTCGCACTGATCTGAGTACAATCAACAGGGCATACAAAATGTCATTTCTAGAACCATGGACACTTTCCTTTTTTGCCGCGCGGGATTAGCCGAGCGGTCTAGGGCGCTGCAGTCATGGACTGTGTGGCTGGTCCCGGCGGAGGTTCGAGTTCTCCCTTGCGCATGGGTGTGTGTGTTTGTCCTTAGGATAATTTAGGTTAAGTAGTGTGTAAGCTTAGGGACTGATGACTTTAGCAGTTAAGTCCCATAAGATTTCACACACACTCACTTTCCTCTTTCCTTTTGCAGCAAAGCAGGCTGCAATTCGCCCATGGAGATGATCGGAGAGGTGACGAATGTAGTCTTGCTGAAAGGCTTGCCATGCAATTTCCACCTGGTGCCTCAACTGGGCAGACTGCACAAGATGATGTTTCATCCGGCGTCATACGTGCTAAATGGGCATCAGATCTGGGGATCGTTCTGACCACAGTAGTTGGTATACACCTTGGGTGGCGCAGGATACATGTAGAAGTGCACTGGAGAAACACGTAGCCTTGTTTGTGCATGAACGGAAGCACAACAGGCTGAATGATATTTTGGATGTACTGTGCACTGTTCAAAGTCCCCTCTACATTCAGCAGAAGAGAACAGCCATTGCAAGATGTGGTTCCCTACACCATGATGCTTGGTGTTGGGCCTTCATGCCACTGTCGTAGACACTCCAGAGTTGGTGCTTACCTCCACAACGGCATGCACAGAGATGATCATTATTGGCATCCAGTAAGAGGTGACTCATCACTGAAGACAAAATGTCTCCATTCATCCTCCCACCACAGCCTACCATGACACCACTGGAGGTGGGCTGTATGATGTTGGGGAATGAGAGGAAGCTGCCCTAATGGCGTGCACGATCGTAGCCCTGCTTCACAGAGACAGTTGCAAGTGGGCCTCGCTGATATTGCTGGAGCAACAGAGACCCTAATTTGTTGTGAAGTCACAGTGCAATCCAGTACGGTGCTTTGCAAGATGCGACAGTCTTGGTATGAATCTGAATAGACGCAGGCTGATAAACATGTACACCACTGGCAACAACATTGATGCATTGTGGACACCTCTCATTTTTTACAAAGTTCTGCAGCACGACCACCAAGTCTCCCGCAGACCCACCATAAACTCTCACTCAAAGTCAGCCAATCGCAAAAAGAAGTCACATCCACGCTGTTGTGGCATAACGACAATGTTGGAGGCATAGACAGAGCTCTATGTACCATATCAAACTGGCTGCTACTGGCTCTAGAGGTGAGCAACTGACGTGAAGCTTGCAACATGCCACGGCTAGTAACACAGTTCCTTGTTTGCTCCCATTGCTGCACTTTTGATCATTGCATTAACTATCCTCTCGTAGTGTCCTGTGCAAATATGAAACACCTTAGCAGCTTGAGTCAAAGTGTTCCATTTTTATTTTCCAGTAGTGTATACAGGGTGGTCCATTGATAGAGACCGGGCCAAATATCTCACGAAATAACTACAAAGAACGAAACTCGTCTAGCTTGAAGGGGGAAACCAGATGGCGCTATGGTTGGCCCACTAGATGGCGCTGCCATAGGTCAAACGGATATCAACAACGTTTTTAAAAATAGGAACCCCTATTTTTTACGACATATTCGTGTAGTACGTAAAGAAATATGAATGTTTTAGTTGGACCACTTTTTCCGCTTAACATCTGAGGTCATCAGTCCCCTAGAACTTAGAACTACTTAAACCTAACTAACCTAAGGACATCACACACATCCATGCCCGAGGCAGGATTCGAACCTGCGACCGTAGCGGTCGCGCGGTTCCAGACTGTAGCGCCTAGAACCGCTCGGCCACATCGGCCGGCGAAATTATGTCTTTATCTTTCACAAATTAAGTACACATAATTACATCCTAGATTGGTTACATAAGAAGAACTAAAATGTCCGACATGTGTCGAAAACAAAATGGAAACAATCATTCATCCCACCATTCTTGGTGCTTTTTGTTGGAGTTTGAGAGATTCAATAACGCTTAACGCTTATGCCATCCGTGAGCGTTAACCGCTGCCCTACACCTACGTGGCATGATCATTGTGAGTCTACGGAGATCACCCGGCCTACTGCCGCCATGACACATTTCACGTTAGGACCACGAAGATAAGATACGAGAAATTGGGGTTCATACGGAAGCATATAGTCAGTCGTTTTTCCGTCGCTCTTTCTGCGAGCGGAACAGGAAAGGAAGCGACTAATATTGTTACAGGGTACCCTCCGCCACACACCGCAGAATGGCTTGCAGCGTATGTAGATGTAGATGTAGCTGTATCCGTTCCCATTCTTCAATGAGAGACCATGATAGTTCTTGGAGAGTCCGCGGTGAAACAGGACGATCACGAACACGCATGTCAAGCATGTTCCATATACGCACGATGAGGCTTAGGTCGGGGCTCATCGGCGGTCGTGTCTGGGTTTCGCAAGACACTCCTCACGCCCTCCACTTACGCCCTGGCATTACAACAGTAGTTCAAAAATGTGTGTGAAATCTTATGGGACTTAACTGCTAAGGTCATCAGTCCCTAAGCTTACACACTACTTAATCTAAATTATCCTATGGACAAACACACACACACCCATGCCCGAGGGAGGACTCGAACCTCCGCCGGGACCAGCCGCACAGTCCATGACTGCAGCGCCTGAGACCACTCGGCTAATCCCGCGCGGCAACAGTGGTTCCTGACCTTTCTGACATCTTACCCCGATTGCACTCAGATATTAGATAGTAGCAGCTCCCCCTATCCCCCACCATCGTCAATATAAACTCCTAACTAAACTTTAGAATGAAAACAGATTTTCTTTGAAACTTCAATTTTTAAAATGACGAAAGTCAAATATCTGATTTTTCAGGTAATGAGTCAATGAAAGAATTGGTACCGCTTATTTCTAACTACTTTCTTTTATAACTGATGAAGCAATTCTCAGTTCATTGCACCTGCAACTCCTCAGAAAGGAAAACTAACTATCCACAGTGAGGATAGACACTTGTTACAAAACATGCTTTCTCTGCACCACTCCTGTCCCTAGCGACGCTCTCTTCGCCCACACCCTGCACACCCACTTAAAACCAACCAAATTAAATTGTATGTATTATACTTTGGTCTGTTGTTTCTGTAAATCACTTGATTACTGGACTCTTTACTTGTGAACCGACAGAAATTGGAAGAACTCGAGTGCCAATCCTTTGTGTCTCGCTACTGTCACTAATAATAATAATAATACGATGTAAGTCCTACAGGAGTAGAGTAGTCATTAGATACTTAACTGTTGTGTTGTGCTGTCAATTTGTTTATTTACTGTTGCGAAGTGAATGATGAAGCAATTTTTGGTCTTTTCTGAAACTGCCTCCAACTGAGAGAAGGCATTTTCATGAGATACTTATGCATATGTGACGTATACGTCTCAATTTTACTATCAAAAATGCGTGGCGCAAAGTAGGTGTGGATGGACTGTGTGAGGAAGATATTCTTCATACATTCGTTTCACAAGCTGTAACGTCCACCACACTGTGTGTCATGCGTTAATGCTATTGTTTGAAAAAAAATATAGTTTGTAGTAGCTTATGAAATGAGTATTACAGTCTTACGAAATATTGATAATAGTATTGATATAGTAAAAATAAGTTAATTTCGTAACCGAAACACAACTGACCTCTTTTGTTTTCACCCCTCAGAAAATTACATTCTACCCCTCAGGGGTAATTACCCCAGGTTGGTAACCACTGCATTAGAAGGAATTCAGGCCCACCACTGAATGATGTAGCAACCACATAGTCCAAAAGGTTCTGTTCTATGTACTGTCTGGCGGTAAGGCGACCTTGGACAACGACAAGATCCGTGTGGCGGTCAACAACGAAGCCTCCCCACAACTTTGGAAATCTGTAAATTTTCCGCACAACATTTGGCAGGTTCCGCTCACTACGGGACTCCGCACACGACCTTGCGTCATATGATATCTGGACTCACCTGTTAATGACACGATTCGCCAGTGACGGAGTTTTCAGCTGACATGGGAACGACAGAACTTAAAGCGAGCTGCAAGATGTTGTCATGTAAAGCGAGGCAGTCGATAAGGACATCTGGGTTGTAAGGTCCTATCTCGGAGCCCTTTCATTACAGTCTGAATGGACACAGCGGTCCAATTGGTCCTTCTGGGATCATCTTGCAGTGCTCTGGAGATATCCGTACGATGGCACAACGCAGAGATGGTCAGATATCGGTCTTAACGTGGGGCTGTATTGCGTTGGCGACCTTGTACAGCTCGCCTTGTGTGCTGACCTGGCTCCCTGTAACGTGTCCATAACCTATGGATGACACATGGAGAGGCATTGGCATCTGAAGCAACACGACCGAAAGTCCATCTTTTTTCAATCAAACAGACCGACCTTTCAATGTGCATTGCATTAAGATGACACATTGCATGTGCTTACTAGAATACAACGTCCACAAATGACAACTGACATCTATGTACCTCTCTAGAAAACACTGGGACACCGGTACTCACTTCTTCCTGAAGGGTCACCTCAAGCTGTAATGCATAACACAGCCAATAGGAGACGAATGATTTTAATTGTTGCCTACACTGAAAGCGAAGGTCTAACGCCATGCAATACGACCACAGTTATTGTGTGTATTGAGTATTGAACCGGGGACCTAGAAACGACGGAAAGGCTTCGTCCAACCGTAGCCCTCAGTGGTACACGAGCCCACAACAGGCCATAGCAGTCCACCCACCCTACCACCGCCCCACACCGAACCCAGGGTTATTGAGCTGACGAAGGTCACATACCAAATGTTTGTGGTAGAGTAAGTATGGTGTACGCGTATGTGGAGACAGTGGTTGCGCAGCAATCGCCGACATAGTGTAAATGAAGCGGAGTAAGGGGAACCAGCCCGCATTCACCGAGGCAGATGGAAAAGCGCCTTAAAAACCATCCACAGACTGTCCGGCGCACCGGACCTCGACACTAATCCGCCGGGCGAATTCGTGCCGGGGATCGGCACGCCTTCCCGTTCGGAAAGCAGTGCGTTAAACCGAGCGGCTAATCGGAGCACAGGTGTAGTCTGTATCGAAATAGATTTAACATACCAGACGTTGATACACATGCTCCCTAAATTCTTTTGAACAGTGTAGTAACGTGTCAGTATGAAATTTGGTGTACTATTTGTCGTTGCATAAATGCTCTAAACACCAGACATACACTTCCGTGTCTCTGCTGAATTATTTTCCATATCACATTTTGTCCATACCTGTAACGTCAAAATTCATTAGCTATAACTACTGCACTTATGCGACATAGAAAAATAATTTTATGTCATTGTTCAAACTATTTGCCGGCCGAAGTGGCCGAGCGGTTCTAGGCGCTACAGTCTGGAACCGCGCGACCGCTAGGGTCGCAGGTTCGAATCCTGCCTCGGGCATGGATGTGTGTGATGTCCTTAGGTTTAAGTAGTTCTAAGTTCTAGGGGACTGATGACCTCAGAAGTTAAGTCCCATAGTGCTCAGAGTCATTCGAACCATTTTTTCCCAAGCTATTTATATTGAAATCATATGTACATCTGATTATACGAGGGCAGTTCAATAAGTAATGCAACACATTTTTTTTCTGAAACAGGGGTTGTTTTATTCAGCATTGAAATACACCAGGTTATTCCACAATCTTTTAGCTACACAACACTATTTTTCAACGTAATCTCCATTCAATGCTACGGCCTTACGCCACCTTGAAATGAGGGCCTGTATGCCTGCACGGTACCATTTCACTGGTCGATGTCGGAGCCAACGTCGTACTGCATCAATAACTTCTTCATCACCCGCGTAGTGCCTCCCACGGATTGCGTCCTTCATTGGGCCAAACATATGGAAATCCGACGGTGCGAGATCGGAGCTGTAGGGTGCATGAGGAAGAACAGTCCACTGAAGTTTTGTGAACTCCTCTCGGGTGCGAAGACTTGTGTGAGGTCTTGCGTTGTTATGAAGAAGGAGAAGTTCGTTCAGATTTTTGTGCCTACGAACACGCTGAAGTCGTTTCTTCAATTTCTGAAGAGTAGCACAATACACTTCAGAGTTGATCGTTTGACCATGGGGAAGGACATCGAACAGAATAACCCCTTCAGCGTCCCAGAAGACTGTAACCATGACTTTACCGGCTGAGGGTATGGCTTTAAACTTTTTCTTGGTAGGGGAGTGGGTGTGGCGCCACTGCATTGATTGCCGTTTTGTTTCAGGTTCGAAGTGATGAACCCATGTTTCATCGCCTGTAACAATCTTTGACAAGAAATTGTCACCCTCAGCCACATGACGAGCAAGCAGTTCCGCACCGATGGTTCTCCTTTGCTCTTTATGGTGTTCGGTTAGACAACGAGGGACCCAGCGGGAACAAACCTTTGAATATCCCAACTGGTGAACAATTGTGACAGCACTACCAACAGAGATGTCAAGTTGAGCACTGAGTTGTTTGATGGTGATCCGTCGATCATCTCGAACGAGTGTTCGCACGCTCCGCCATTGCAGGAGTCACAGCTGTGCACGGCCGGCCCGCACGCGGGAGATCAGTCTTGCTTGACCTTGCGGCGATGATGACACACGCTTTGCCCAACGACTCACCGTGCTTTTGTCCACTGCCAGATCACCGTAGACATTCTGCAAGCGCCTATGAATATCTGAGATGCCCTGGTTTTCCACCAAAAGAAACTCGATCACTGCCCGTTGTTTGCAACGCACATCCGTTACAGACGCCATTTTAACAGCTCCGTACAGCGCTGCCACCTGTCGGAAGTCAATGAAACTATACGAGACGAAGCGGGAATGTTTGAAAATATTCCACAAGAAATTTCCGGTTTTTTTAACCAAAATTGGCCGAGAAAAAAAATGTGTTGCATTACTTATTGAACTACCCTCGTATATTTGTATCAAGCTGTTGACAGTATGGTTCCGTAAATCATAACCAAATTTTTTAAAAAAGTTTGCTGACGTACACAAGGTGAGTTACCGAAGTCCAGCTGCTCGGCGACAGAAAACCGCGCTGGCGGTGAACCGGAAAGCACGCCAGAATTACGCTGCCGTTCGCGTGCGCCACATTCCCCTGTTTACCTTGTAACAGGCCACAGCTGCTGCCTGCAATATTGACCCAGGCCGCGCACGCACTGCTACTTGGTCGTTAACCTCGGACTCGCTGAAGGCGTTTATACTGGTCTTCATGCGATAGAATATTTCTCCACTGTCGATTTGGGAGTATAAGACGCAACACGGGAAATAATACAGGAGACTTTGGCTATTCAAAAGTATACAGGGTGAATCACCTAAAACTTGCACCACAAATACTGCAGAAATGGAAAGCGCTATTGATGTTCGGTTTTCACATAATGGATTGGGACTGTTGACCCTGTAGTTTGCTCCCTTTATCCCCCAAATCAACCAACCATCCAGAATGGATTGTGTGGCGTGCGTACTGTAAGACCTTCGGTACACACACCGTCAGATTATTTGACTTGTCGCACTAACGAAGTAGGCGAGTGTCAGCAATATGTCTCTTGGTCTTATCGTGGCGTGTTTATCTTCTGCCGTTAAGTCAGATGATAGAAATGCCACTTGCACGCTTAGAGTAGCAGATTGACGGTGACCAACTTGAAACAGAACTTGATTAATTTTCACACACATTTATTAAAATAATAAAAATCATAGACATTACGTAACTTAATTCTGGATGCTGTTTACAATTGACAATCTGAAGTTCCTTTGGTCTTGGTACGTTAAACTTATTCTCACGTATCTCTGATACTTGACAAAGTGTCTATACATTTCTCTTCATGTCTATGTACAGGAATATGATAATCTTATTAGGTGCAGACTGAAACTTGACTATAGACTAATGCAGACTAGTTAATCGGCGGTCTGTACACTCGTTATAATACCTCGAGCGTTCAGGTATCACTGCGCGAGTATGATCCACGAGGAGAAAAGGTTCTACGTTAGCAGCAATCTCATTGGCTGCGTTACATATTAATACGCGGATCGGCGGAAGCAGAATTTGGTCCGTCTTTATGGCAGCGCCATCTCGTAGAGCGGAGACGGACGAGAGCTGGACCTGCGCTGTTGTGCTTAGCGGGGCGCGCTCTAGTGGGAAAGTTGTGTACGCGCTGATTACGCGGAACTTTGTACACAACAGATTGGTAGTCAAGGACTCGTTTTATTAGCCAATCAATAAATTGCAATAATAGTTAGAAGTGTATTTTTGTGCAAACACATACTACTTTTTTAAGTGTAACAATGTCTATCGACATTAACAAACTAAATGGAACGATGCCTATTAACATTAATAAACTAAAAGTAGGGTAAATTAGAATGTCAGTGGTGCTTGTGCAGGATTCTAGTGTACGAGGTATCGTATTTTGTAAAGTTCCCACACCGACACTTGTTTGTGCCCTTCAACCGCCGCAGTTGCTAGGTACGATGTTGTTATTTTTGCATACAACGTGCTTGTGTATTCCTTGAGTGCATTGTGACTTGCCTGTCAAGTAGTGTGTGACACTCGTGAGAGGAAGATGCGATTTAGTAATGTAGAAAAAGCTAAGATGCTCACGGTGTATGTAGAGAGTAGGAAGAATGCAGTTCGTTCTTGTATGGTGCATACAGCAAGATACCCCAATAAACGTCAACCATCTCGGCAAGTATTTATCAACATCTTCATCCAGTTACGTGAAACTGTGTACCAACTAGACAATGTAACAGAAAGAAACAAGTGACAACACAAGAGGGGGAAATTAATGTTCTTGCTGCTGTTGCAGTTGATCCGCACGTTAGTTCATGTGCAATCTCACGAGGAAGTGGAATGAGTCAGGAAAGTGTCCTACGCACTCTCCACTGACATACACTATGTGATCAAAAGTATCCGGACACCCCGAACGATATACGTTTTTCATATTAAGTGCATTGTGCTGCCACGTACTACCAGGTACTCCATATCAGCGACCTCAGTAGCTATTAGACATCGTGAGAGAGAAGAATGGGGTGCTCCGCGGAACTCACGGACTTCGAACGTTGTCAGGTGACTGGGTGTCACTTGTGACATATATCTGTACGCGAGATTTCCACACTCCTAAACATTCCTAGATCCACTGTTTCCGATATGATAGTGAAGTAGAAACGTGAAGGGTCACGTAAAACACAAAAGCGTACAGGCCAACCTCGTCTGTTGACTGACAGAGACCGCCGACAGTTGAAGAGGGTCGCAATGTATAATAGGCAGACATCTATCCAGACCATCACACAAGAATTCCAAACTGCATCAGGATCCACTGCAAGTACTATGACAGATAGGCGGGAGGTGAGAAACTTGGATTTCATGGTCGAGCGGCTGCTCATAAGCCACACATCACGCCGTGAAATGCCATTCGACGACTCGCTTGATGTAAGGAGCGTAAACATTGGACGACTGAACAGTGGAAAAACGTTGTGTGGAGTGAAGAATCACGTTACACAATGCGGCGATCCGATGGCAGGGTGTGGGTATGGCGCATACCTGGTGAACGCCATCTGCTAGCGTGTGTAGTGCCAACAGTGAAATTAGGAGGCGGTTGTGTTATGATGTGGTTGTGTTTTTTATGTAGGGGGCATGCACCCCTTGTTGTTTTGCGTGGCACTATCACAGTACAGGCCTACATTGATGTTTTAAGCACCTTCTTGCTCCCCACTGTTGAAGAGCAGTTCGTGGATGGCGGTTGCATCTTTCAACACGATCGAGCACCCGTTTATAATGCACGGCCTGTGGGGGAGTGGTTACACGACAACAACATTCCTGTAGTGGACTGGCCTGCACAGAGTCTTGACCTGAATCCTATAGAACACCTTTGGGATGTTTTGGAACGCCAACTTCGTGCCAGGCCTCACCGACCGAAATCGATACTTCTCCTCAGGGCAGCACTCCGTGAAGAATGGGCTGCCTTTCCCCAAGAAACCTTCCAGCACCTGACTGAACGTGTACCTGCGATAATGGAAGCTGTCATCAAGACTAAGGGTGGACCAACACCATACTGAATTCCACTACCGATGGAGGGCGCCACTAACTTGAATACTTTTGATCACATAGTGTAGGTTCCATCCCTATCACATCTCTCTCCATCAAGAACTGCATGGAAATGATTATGAGAATCGTGTTAACTTCTGTACATTGGCATTAAGCTAGGTTACTCCAGATATATCATGTATCTTCTTTAGTAGCGAATCAACATTTACCAATGAGGGCCAGGTAAACCGCCGAAACATGCACTACTGGTCTGCTGACAATCCCCTTTGGCTTTGTCAGGTGTAACTTCAGCGTCCATGGAGTGCAAACATGTGGTGTTGGATAGTAAATCATCAGCTCATAGGCCCGTTCTTCATAGACGGAACACTGAACGCACACAAGCATCGCAGCCTCCTAACAGACCATCTTCCACAGATGCTAGAAGACGTTCCTCTGCAGACTGGGTGGAACCTGCAGTACCAACATGATGACTGTCCAGCCCACAGTGCACGAAGTATTGCAGCACGTCTTCACGAATTCTTTCCAACTCGATGGATTGGACCCAGAGGTCCTCTACCTTGGCCAGCCCGTTCCCCGGGTTTGACGCCTATAGACTTTTTTCTGTGGGGATAGCTGAAAAACGCTGTCTTTGAGGAGGTACCAAACACCCGATGATATGCAACGACGTATTACTGCAAGCCTGCTAGGACATCTCCGCTGCAATGCAAGCACGTGTGCAACAGTTGTTCCATACCAGACTGGAAGCGTGTATTGTCGCTGCCGGTGGTTATTCTGAACACAACCTGTGATGGTCAGTTGCCTCGTTACTGATCAGAATCCACATAAGTAGTGTATGCACTTGTGTTGATGAGTACCGCAGGTATTGTACATGTCTCGATGTGGGAACTTCTCAAAATACGATATCTCGTAAACGACTCCCACTAGAATCCAGCAACGAACACCACTCTCATTCTGATTTAATCTACTTTTAGTTTGTTAACGTCAGTAGCATTATTCCATTTAAAAGGGTGTATGTTTGCACAAAAAATCTACTTTCTAAGTATTATTAAAATCTGTTAATTGGCTAACGATACGAGCCCTTGACTACCAACACATTCTCTGGAAGCCGCATATCAGTAGGACTTTCATTTTCCGCAGTATTTGCTGGGCAAGATTTAGTTGTTTCACCCTGTATTCAGAGTGGGTGAAAATTCCCCTTACCCCTTATATGGAGTGCTAAGTCATTTAATTGGAATTAGCACAAGTACTTATTTACGTATTAAGTTCTCTATATTGGTCTCTTCCACATCACACTGTAAAACATTTCCATACGGCTCCACGTTCTTGTTGACAAATTTTTGAACATGTCCGGTGTTATTGTGGGAAATGCGTCCACTACAGTAATGTGCAGTTCTTCGTTTGTAGCATAATGAAGTGAAGATACATAAGCCTTAATGACTCCCCTTAACGTGGTGTGGCTACGACTTCTTAGTGTCCATTTCAAGGGACTGGTGCTTCTAATGAACCACAACCTATCCACTGTCCTGGAAAGTGTTCATTTAGGAACAGGAACTCGCGTAGTGCAAGGGCGTAGTGAGGAGTCGCTCCATTTCGCTGCAGCGAAATGCCGTCTTTGAAGCCCCTTTCCTTAAGCTGAGGTACTAACCATGTTTGTAACATGTGTAAATAATTTGTACCATTCACAGTCCCTTCAAAAAAAGTGCAGTCCAAGCAGGCGTTGTGATGTCATCACTGCCCATGTCATTACGAGAGACGGGTTCGTTTCTAACTCGTTTTTGTAATGAGGATTCCCTTTGGCCCAAACGACAATGTTTATAGCACGTGCGCTGCGATAAATGGCGTATTAGTCTGGAAACATAATCTTGGTACGGTGCATTACATTTTGAAGTTGATTTAACAAAGCACTGCATGCTAAAACGCGCTCATTCCGGCTGTATCCGATAACTCGTTTACGAACTCCGGTTGAAAAGGTCTGATCTTAAGATCTATTCACATGTGCTCTCGCATTTTTGTCCTCGGTATACCGAGTTGCGAAGCAGGTATGCGTGTCAACTTCTTAGGAGATTGTTCAATCGAAGCAAAGACTCTGGCACATTATTTCCTCTAGTGTCTTCTTCTTTCCACCCCGCGGCTTTTCTTTAACACTACCAAAAGTAAATGCACGTCTTTCCCAATCTAGAAGTGTTGCCTTTCGAGGTGGAGGCTTGTTAAATCTTTCGTGGAATGCTGCCATAATCTGTCTCATTGCCTAAGCTGTGTGTTGTTCGTGCACCAACACACTTGCCACTAAGAGCTCCTCAACAGTGTAATTATGACCGTTCACACATGCCATGGCTACAAATTAAAACTCAACTGTGAAAACACATAAATCTCAATTCCAACAGCTGATTACAACGACTGATAAGAAATAACATAGCTACCAGCTTGCATAATAGCATTTGATACAAAACAGGGGTTACAGGGCTAAGGAGACTTATCGCCGAACCTGTAGTGTACCCGGTTGCGAAAAACTTGTTAAAGCTATGTGCAGACGAAGTCCACTTGTTTTAAAGAAGGAAAGGAAATTAGGGTTTAACGCCTCGTTGACAACGCGGTCATTAGCAACTGAGCACCATCTCCGGTTGTTTCAACGGTTGGTAAGGTAATCTGCCTGCCCTTTCAAGGCAACCATCCCGGAATTTGCATGGAGTAATTTACGGATGCGGCTGGTCCCGGCGGCGGTTCGAGTTGTCCCTCGGGCATGGGTGTGTGTGTTTGTCCTTAGGATAATTTAGGTTAAGTAGTGTGTAAGCTTAGGGACTGATGACCTCAGCAGTTAAGTCCCATAAGATGTCACACACATTTGAACATTTTTTGATTTAGGGAAATCGCGAAAAACTTAGATCTCGATGGCCGGACGAGGATTTGAACCGTCGACCTCCCGAATGAGAGTCCAGGTGTTGTTAGAGATCGGACCTGATCAAAAATTGAAGGATGAAGAGTACGGTATGTGACTAAGTTTAAAAACAGGAAGAGTGAACTATTACTCTGATGGAATTAAATTTTTCTGGAGACTTATTCTATCTCATCTTTATCTTCCAGTATCGGAGAACCTCGGCAGTACTGACGATTTGAGAAGGGAAAAACCAAGATTGGCTGAGGCGTTAATTAAAGTTTGTGTTTGGGAAGGCGTTGGACTAGGATAATCCATGGAGGCATGGTAGCCATTATGGCAGGGTAGTGTAGTGGACAGCACATATGTTAGTAACGAGGAAACCCGTGTTCAAGTCCTGGTCTTCACAAGGGTGAAGTTCTACCAATATCTTGTTTTTAGCCAAGTGGTGACTTTCTGCCTGTCAGGTGTTACAAATAGGCACGTAGATCAGTTTTTTTCTCGGATCCTCCTGTTGTTCGAGAACGCTTCAGCCACAAGCGTTTGGATTGCTGTTTCGTTTCCAGTGAATGTATAATTACAGCAAATATTTTCATTGATATCGTTGATCTGTGCGCAATCTCCCAATTAAAAGAAGGAGAAGCCAAATGAAGTTTTCAACTGTAAGGAGTGCTACCACACTAGGTGTTGAGTGATAAGCAGTATAAAAATGTTTTGAATGTGAGTGAATTTCTAAAGGACCAAACTGCTGAAGTCATCGGTCCCTAGACTTACACACTACTTAAAGTAACTTATGATAATGACAACACACACACCCATGCCCGAGGGAGGATTCGAACCTCCGGCGGGAGGGGCCGCGCAATCCGTGTCATGGCGCCTCAAACCACGCGGTCACTCGGCGCGGCAATAAGCAGATTCTTGACGACTGTTTCTCAGGACTGGTCGAGATTAGTCCACTAGTCCTTATACACTGTGGTGAGAAACGTAATAGGATAGCGGTATGCAAGTAAGCATACAGGTGGCGGTAGTATCGCGTACACAAAATATAAAAGGCAGTGCATTAGCGGAGCTGCCATTTGTACTCACGCGAAAAGGTCGCCGAAGTGGTAATGGTCGCATGTTGGGAATTAACAGACATTGAAAGGGAAATGGTAGTTGGATCTAGAAGCATGAGACATTCCATTCCGGAAACCGTTAGGAAATTCAACATACCGAGGTCAACAGTGTCAAGAGTGCGCCGAAAGTAACAAATTTCAGGCATTACCTCTCACTACGGACAATGCTGTGGCCGAAAGTCTTCACTTAACGACCGAGTGCAGTGGTGTATGCGTAGAGTTGTCAGCGCTAAGAGACAAGCAACTCTGCGTGAAATAACTACAGAAATCAACGTGAGACGAATGACGAACGATCTGACAGAACAGTGCTGCGAAATTTGGCGTAAATGGGCTATTGCAACAGACGACCGATGAGAGTCCTTTGCTAACAGCAAGACATCGCCTGCAGCGCCTCTCATGGGTTCGTGACCATATCGGTTGGACCCTAGACGACTGGAAAACCGTGGTCCTGTCAGGTAAGTTCCGACTTCAGCGCTAAGAACAGATGGTAGGGTTTGAATGTGCAGACCCATGGACAGCTGTAGAGGCAGTATGGCTCAATATTTCTGCAGAGGACCTCCAACGACTTGTTGAGTCCATGCCACGTCGGGTTGCTGCACTACGCCGGGCAAAAGCAGGCCCGACACGATATTAGGAGGTACCCCATGACATTTGTCACCTCAATATAGCTTAATGCGAAGCCCAGTAGGTGGCAAAACAGTGAGGAGAATCAGTATGATTCCACACGTACCCGCTGTTTATACACTACTGGCCATTAAAATTGCTACACCAAGAAGAAATGCAGATGATAAACGGGTATTAATTGGACAGATATATTATACTAGAACTGACGTTTGATTACATTTTCACGCAATTTGGCTGCATAGATCCTGAGAAATCAGTACACAGAACAACCACCTCTGGCCGTAATAACGGCCTTGATACGCATGGGCATTGAGTCAAAGAGAGCTTGGATGGCGTGTACAGGTACAGCTGCCCATGCAGCTTCAACACTATACCACAGTTCATCAAGAGTAGTGACTGGCGTATTGTGACGAAGCAGTTGCTCGGCCACAGTTGACCGGACGTTTTCAATTGGTGAGAGATCTGGAGAATGTGCAGGCTAGGGCAGCAGTCGAACATTCTCTGTATCCAGAAAGGCCCGTACAGGACCTGCAACATGCGGTCGTGCATTGTCCTGCTGAAATGTAGGGTTTCGCAGGGATCGAATGAAGGGTAGAGCCACGGGTCGTGACACATCTGAAATGCAACGTCCACTGTTCAAAGTGCCGTCAGTGCGAACAAGAGGTGGCCGAGACGAGTAACCAGTGGTACCCCATACCATCACGCCGGGTGATACGGCAGTATGGCGATCACGAATACACGCTTCCAATATGCGTTCACCGCGATGTCGCCAAACACGGAAGCGACCATCATGATGCTGTAAACAGAGCCTGTATTCATCCGAAAAAATGACGTTTTGCCATTCGTGCACCCAGGTTCGTCGTCGAGTACACCATTGCAGGCGCTCCTGTCTGTGATGCAGCGTCAAGGGTAACCGCAGCCATGGTCTCCGAACTGATAGTCCATACTGATGCAAACGTCGTCGAACTGTTGGTGCAGATGGTTGTTGTCTTGCAAACGTCCCCATCTGTTGACTCAGGGATCGAGACGTGGCTGCACGATCCGCTACAGCCATGCGGATAAGATGCCTGTAATCTCGACTGCTAGTGATACAAGGCCGTTGAGATCCAGCACGGCGTTCCGTATTACCCTCGTGAACCCACCGATTCCATATTCTGCTAACAGTCATTGGATCTCGAACAACGCGAGCAGCAATGTCGCGTTACGATAAACCACAATCGCGATAGGTTACAAACCGATGTTTATCAAAGTCGGAAACGTGATGGTACGCATTTCTCCTCCTTACACGAAGCATCACAACAACGTTTCACCAGGCCACGCCGGTCAACTGCCGCTTGCGTATGAGAAATCGGGTGGAAACTCTCTTCATGTCAGCACGTTGTAGGTGTCGCCACCGGCGGCAACCTTGTGTGAATGCTCTGAAAAGCTAATCATTTGCACATCACAGCATCTTCTTCGTGTCGGTTAAATTTCGCGTCTGTGGCATGTCATCTTCGTGGTGTAGCAGTTTTAATGGCCAGTAGTGTAGAAATACTGGCAGGTACGGTTTTTCGAAAAGATCTGACACATTCCTCGTCCTCTATGCCAGTCATGTCATGCTGAAATATGACTTGTAGAGTTACTTGAATGATGGACGGTATCCTGGCCATTCAAGGTTCACTGATTTAGCGGTAATTATTCAGAATGCAGTGGACAACGGCCTTGCTGCAGTGGTAACACCGGTTCCTGCTAGATGACAAAAATTAAGCACTGTCGAGCTTGGCTACCACTCTGATGGCGTACAGGTGTGCCGAGCGCTGAAGGCCAGCAGGGTGCACGCAGCCCTTGTGGGGCTAATTGAAGAGCTACTTAATCGAGAAGCACACATACCAGTGTATGCAGGGTGGTCCACTGATAGTGACCGGGCCAAATGTCTCACGAAATAAGCATGAAACGAAAAAACTACAAAAAACGAAACTTGTCTAGCTTGAAGGGGGAAACCAGATGGCGCTATGGTTGGCCCGATAAATGGCGCTGCCATAGGTCAACCGGATATCAACTGCGTTTTTTAAAAAAATAGGAACCCCCATATTTTATTACATATTCGTGTAGTATGTAAAGAAATATTAATGTTTTAGTTGGACTACTTTTTTCGCTTTGTGATAGATGGCGCTGTAATAGTCACAAACGTTTAAGTACGTGGTATCACGTAACATTCCGCCAGTGCGGATGGTATTTGCTTCGTGATACATTACCCGTGTTAAAATGGGCCGTTTACCAACTGTCGAAAAGGTCCATATCGTGTTGATGTATGGCTATTGTGATCAAAATGCCCAACGGGCGTGTGCTATGTATGCTGCTCGGTATCCTGGACGACATCATCCAAGTGTCCGGACCGTTCGCCGGATAGTTACGTTATTTAGGGAAACAGGAAGTTTTCAGCCACATGCGAAACGTCAACCACGACCTTCAACAAATGATGATGCCCAAGTGGATGTTTTAGCTGCTGTCGCGGCTAATCCGCTCATCAGTAGCCGACAAATTGCCCGAAAATCGGGAATCTCAAAAACGTCGGTGTTGAGAATGCTACATCAACATCGATTGCACCCGTACCATACTTCTATGCAACAGGAATTGCATGGCGACGACTTTGAACGTCGTGTACAGTTCTGCCAGTGGACACAAGAGAAATTACGGGACGATGACATATTTTTTGCACGCGTTCTATTTGGCGACGAAGCGTCATTCACCAACAGCGGTAACGTAAACCGGCATAATACGCACTATTGGGCAACGGAAAATCCACGATGGCTGCGACAAGTGGAACATCAGCGACCTTGGCGGGTTAATGTATGGTGCGGCATTATGGGAGGAAGGATAATTGGCTCCTATTTTATCGATGGCAATCTAAATGGTGCAATGTATGCTGATTTCCTACGTAATGTTCTACCGATGTTACTACAAGATGTTTCACTGCACGACAGAATGGCGATGTACTTCCAAAATGATGGATGTCCGGCACATAGCTCGAGTGCGGATGAAGCGGTATTGAATAGCGTGTTTCATGTCAGGTGGATTGGTCGTCGAAGCACCATACTATGGCCCACACGATCACCGGATATGACGTCTCCGGATTTCTTTCTGTGGGGAGAGTTGAAGCATATTTGCTATCGTGATCCACCGACAACGCCTGACAACATGCGTCAGCGCATTGTCAATGCATGTGCGAACATTACGGAAGGCGAACTATTCGCTGTTGAGAGGAATGTCGTTACACGTATTGCCAAATGCATTGAGGTTGATGAACAACATTTTGAGCATTTATTGCATTAATGTGGTATTTAGAGGTAATCACGCTGTAACAGCATGCGTTCTCAGAAATGATAAGTTCACAAAGGTACGTGTATCACATTGGAACAACCGAAATAAAATGTTCAAACGTACCTACCTTCTGTATTTTAATTTAGAAAACCTACCTGTTACCAACTGTTCGTCTAAAATTGTGAGCCATATGTTTGTGACTATTACACCGCCATCTATCAAAAAGCGATAAAAGTGGTCCAACTAAAACATTCATATTTGTTTACTTACTACACGAATATGTAATAAAATATGGGGGCTCGTATTTAAAAAAAAAAACGCAGATGATATCCGTTTGACCTATGGCAGCGCCATCTAGTGGGCCAGCCATAGGAAACCATCTGGTTTCCTCCTTCAAGCTAGACAAGTTTCGTTCTCTGTAGTTTTTTCGTTTGACCCTTATTTCGTGAGATATTTGGCCCGGTTACGTTCGATAGACCTCCCTGTATAGTGACGCCTGCCAGCAGAGGACCACATGGCGCTCGGTTTGGTGCTGCCTTCCAAGGCATGTTCGGACTGGGTTTAGTATATTAAGAGTGCAACGACTATGTTGGGGTCGTGATTGCATGCCATATTCAATAGTGGTCCAAACCATCACACTTGACATTCCTTCACTTGGCCACTTAACGACGCAGGCTATCAGACTGCAATAATCGCGGCAGTGTCTAATCTGCACGCTGCTGTGCATATAGAACAGACTTTCTGGCAGATTTAAACTGTGTGCCAGGCCGAGACTGGAACTCAGATCCTTTTCAAAAAAATTGCTCTGAGCACTATGGAACTTAACAACTGAGGTCATCAGTCCCCTAGAACTTAGAACTACTTAAACATAACTAACCTAAGGACATCACACACATCCATGCCCGAGGCAAGATTCGAACCTGTGACCGTAGCGGTCGCGCGGTTCCAGACTGAAGCGCCTAGAACCACTCGGCCACATCGGCCGGCCGGGAACTTTTCCTTTCGCGGGCAAGTGCGCTACCGACTGAGCACGGGTAGTTCAAACATAGAGCACTTGCCTGCGAAAGGCAAAGGACGCCAATTCGAGTCTCAGTCCGGCACACAGTTTTAATCCGCTAGTAAGTTTCATATTAGTTCACACTCCATTGCAGAGTGAAATTTTCATGCTGCGTATAGGTTTGAAATGGTACTTGCAAAATAAAACAAAAACTATATTTTGTCATATAGCCCGCCGGTGACGGCGTTCACGTGACGAATAGAAGTCTGCAACTGTAGTGTTTTCTGGTCAACAATACCATGCATGCCACAAGCCCAACCTGCACCAGTTGGCGTCGAGCAGTGGACGTAGAATGAACCACAGAATGATGTCTGTTACCATGATCCGGCTTCTAGCGAATACCATGAACTTAGAACGATGCAGTCAAGATGGGACACATTCTGCACTGTGTTCACTTTACGTGGCACGCTATTCGCAAGTCTTTGCTTAAAGCTCGTTTTTATCCACTGGTCCTACACAAAAATCACTGTCGTAGCAATATGCTGTGTATAACCTAAGAGATACCACCAACCTTTTCCCCCCTGACCGATCATTCTCTTCCGATCGAACTCACGCACATGCTGACGTTACACCGTTTGGTATCGACGAGGAATATTGCACTCATTTTCGTATTTACACATCATTTGATGGCTCTGGAATGCCTGAACTTGATGTAACTATAACCTTCGTTGTCATACTAGAGAAGATGCCACTGGGATAACTCGTATACCATCTGAAACTTCCTGGCAGATTAAAACTGTGTGCCCGACCGAGACTCGAACTCGGGACCTTTGCCTTTCGCGGGCAAGTGCTCTACCAACTGAGCTACCGAAGCACGACTCACGCCCGGTACTCACAGCTTTACTTCTGCCAGTAAGGTAGGAGACGAGGTACTGGCAGAAGTAAAGCTGTGAGTATCGGGCGTGAGTCGTGCTTCGGTAGCTCAGTTGGTAGAGCACTTGCCCGCGAAAGGCAAAGGTCCCGAGTTCGAGTCTCGGTCGGGCACACAGTTTTAATCTGCCAGGAAGTTTCATATCAGCGCACACTCCGCTGCAGAGTGAAAATCTCATTCCGTATACCATCTCTCTGCAATCTCATTTAATTATTGCAGATAGCAGGCCGTTTTGGCCGAACGGTTCTAGGCGCGTCAGTCTGCAACCGCGCGACCGCTACGGTCGCAGGTTCGAATCCTGCCTCAGGCATGGATGTGTGTGATGTTCTTAGTTTAGTTAGGTTTAAGTAGTTCTAAGTTCAAGGGGACTGATGACCATAGATGTTAAGCCCCATAGTGCTCAGAGCCATTTGAACCTTTTTAGATGGTGTGTACAGGTACAGCTGCCCATGCAGCTTCAACACGATACCACAGTTCATCACGAGTAGTGACTGACGTATTGTGACGAGCCAGTTGCCCGGCCACCATTGACCAGACGTTTTCAATTGGTGAGAGATCTGGAGAATGTGCAGGCCAGGGCAGCAATCGAACATTTTCTGTATCCAGAAAGGCCCGTACAGGACCTGCAACATGCGGTCGTGCATTATCCTGCTGAAATGTAGGGTTTCTCAGGGATCGAATGAAGCGTAGAGCCACGGGCCGTAACACATATGAAATTAACGTCCACTGTTCAAAGTGCCGTCAATGCGAACAAGAGGAGACCGAGACGTGTAACCAATGGCACCCCATACCATCACGCCAAGTGATACGCCAGTATGGTTACGACGAATACACGATTCCAATGTGCGTTCACCGCGATGTCGCCAAACACGGATGCGACCATCATGATGCTGTAAACAGAACCTGGATTCATCCGAAAAAAGGCGTTTTGCCATTCGTGCACCCAGGTTCGTCGTTGAGTACACCATTGCAGGCGCTCATGTCTGTGATGCAGCGTCAAGGGTAACCGCAGCCATGGTCTCCGAGCTGATAGTCCATGCAGTTGCAAACGTCTTCGAACTGTTCGTGCAGATGGTTGTTGTCTTGGAAACATCCCCCATCTGTTGACTCAGGGATCGAGACGTGGTTGCACAATCCGTTACAGCCATGCCGATAAGATGCCTGTCATCTCGACTGCTAGTGTTACGAGGCGGTTGGGATCCAGCACGACGTTCCGTATTACCCTCCTGAACCCACCGATTCCATATTCTGCTAACAGTCACTGGATCTCGACCAACGCGAACAGCAATGTCGCGATACGATAAACCGCAATCGCGATAGGCTAACATCCGACCTTTATCAAAGTCGGAAACGTGATGGTACGCATTTCTCCTCCTTACAGTAGGCATCACAACAACGTTTCACCAGGCAACGACGGTCAACTGCTGTTTGTGTATGAGAAATCGGTCGGAAACTTTCCTAATGTCAGCACGTTGTAGGTGTCGCCACCGGCGCCAACCTTGTGTGAATGCTTGAAAAGCTAATCATTTGTATATCACAGCATCTTCTTCCTGTCGGTGAAATTTCACGTCTGTAGCACGTCATCTTCGTAGTGTAGCAATTTTAATGGCCAGTAGTGTATGTGCCACGTGTTTGGCGATCAATTTAACTCGTTCCTCGTTCGGCTCTCCTCCCCTCATCCAGTGTAATCTGTCTCCCCTGACAAGGTTCTACACGCATTATTTGTTCACAGCGTCCTGGACGAGGGTTCCCTAGTTCCGGAGTGGACAGAAATCGGTCGACTTTGGCAACAATGGCGATCTAACCCTACAGTGCATGTGCGTGTGTGTTACGAAGTGTTTGATGTGCCGTGCAATGTCAAGTTATTAAGCACATCTGTAGTGCCAGCACTGTGTGACGAAAGCCCGGGTTGTTCCCTCACACCGCTTTTCACTCCTTAGCTTCCCGTGTGCTGGGAGTCAGTGCGAGGAGCTTGCTTCCTACGATTCGCCCTCTTCTTCCAACCGACCCCCCCTCCCCCTCCCCCCACCAACCCATTCGGTCAGCACATTGTGAACATAATATATGGTGTATCAAAAAGAATCATTCGATTTATAAAAGTGATCACTATTACGATATTTGCGAATGTGCGTGAACAACTTACTGTCCGAAAGAGCAAACTCTCGAGTTTTACACGGTTCATGCTAGGTAGCAGCTGTGTGATCCCACTTCAGTTCGAGTAAGAATGGTGTCGGGACAGCAAAAGCGTATTGTGTTACACGTTTTGCCAGTGCGGGTCAGCAATAACTGTTCACCGTGACTTTGGTTCAAATGGCTCTGAGCACTATGGGACTCAACTGCTGTGGTCATAAGTCCCCTAGAACTTAGAACTAATTAAACCTAACTAACGTAATGACATCACACACATCCATGCCCGAGGCAGGATTCGAACCTGCGACCGTAGCGGTCGTGCGGTTCCAGACTGTAGCGCCTTTAACCGCTCGGCCACTCCGGCCGGCACCGTGACTTTCGTACTAGGTATGGTGTGCATCCTCCTACAGCACAGAGCACTAGACGATGGCACGAACAATTCCGAGAACCAGATTGTCTGTGTAAAGGCAAATCGCCGGACCGTCCCCGAGTGTCTGACACAGACGTCGAACGCGTCCGCCATAGTTTCACGAGGAGTCTGCAGAAATCGGTTCGCCGAGCAGCTCGACAACTCAACATGCTCCCGATGTCCGTCTGGCGTGTGTTGCCAGGATGGGGCACCACCACACTGGCATCTGGAAGTGCGGGAATTTTTAAATGAAAGGATTACTAAACGATGCATCTGTCGCACTGGACCAAATGATTCAGCCTCACATTACTGGCCTCCAAGGTCACGGGACCTGACTGTATGTGATTATTTCTTGTGCGGGTTTATAGAAAAAATAAAAAAAAATTGTTCAAATGGCTCTGAGCACTATGGGACTTAACATCTCAGGTCATCAGTCCCCTAGAACTTAGAACTACTTAAACCTAACTAACCTAAGGACATCACACACATCCATGCCCGAGGTAGGATTCGAACCTGCGACCGTAGCAACCGCGTTGTTCGGGAGTGAAGCGCCTAAAGCCGCTCGGCCACAGCGGCCGGCTGGGGTTTATAAAAGGCTCTGTTTATGTGCCTCCGTTACCAACAACAATGAATGAACTGACACATCGCAAACAGCAGCTATGGAAGCTGTAACTCAAGACATGCTCGCTGCAGTGTTGGAACAATTTGAATACCACGTTGACATATGCCATGCATCTCATCTATGAAAAGGTATGAAAAGAATCATATTGAGTTGCCCGTTCACCAAAAAACAAAATTTACTGTATACAGAGTGTTACAAAAAGGTACGGCCAAACTTTCAGGAAACATTCCTCACACACAAAGAAAGAAAATATGTTATGTGTACATGTGTCCAGAAACGCTTGCTTTCCATGTTAGAGTTCATTTTATTATTTCTCTTCAAATCACATTAATCATGGAATGGAAACACACAGCAAAGAACGTACCAGCGTGACTTCAAACACTTTGTTACAGGAAATGTTCAAAATGTCCTCTGTTAGCGAGGATACATGCATCCACCCTCCGTCGCATGGAATTCCTGATGCGCTGATGCAGCGCTGGCGAATGGCGTGTTGTATCACAGCCGTCCACAATACGAGCACGAAGAGTCTCTACATTTGGTACCGGGGTTGCGTAGACAAGAGCTTTCAACTGCCCCCATAAATGAAAGTCAAGAGGGTTGAGGTCAGGAGAGCGTGGAGGCCATGGAATTGGTCCGCCTCTACCAATGTACCGGTCACCGAATCTGTTGTTGAGAAGCGTATGAACACTCCGACTGAAATGTGCAGGAGTTCCATCGTGCATGAACCACATGTTGTGTCGTACTTGTAAAGGCACATGTTCTAGCAGCGCAGGTAGAGTATCCCGTATGAAATCATGATAACGTGCTCCATTGAGCGTAGGTGGAAGAACATGGGGCCCCATCAAGACATCACCAACAATGCCTGCCCAAAGGTTCACAGAAAATCTGTGTTGATGACGTGATTGCACAATTGCGTGCGGATTCTCGTCAGCCCACACATATTGATTGTGAAAATTTACAATTTGATCACGTTGGAATGAAGCCTCATCCGTAAAGAGAACATTTGCACTGAAATGAGGATTGACACATTGTTGGATGAACCATTCGCAGAAGTGTACCCGTGAAGGCCAATCAGCTGCTGATAGTGCCTGCACACGCTGTACATGGTACGGAAACAACTGGTTCTCCCGTAGCACTCTCCATACAGTGACGTGGTCAACGGTACCTTGTACAGCAGCAACTTCTCTGACGCTGACATTAGGGTTATCGTCAACTGCACGAAGAATTGCCTCGTCCATTGCAGGTGTCCTCGTCGTTCTAGGTCTTCCCCAGTCGCGAGTCATAGGCTGGAATGTTCCGTGCTCCCTAAGACGCCGATCAATTGCTTCGAACGTCTTCCTGTCGGGACATCTTCGTTCTGGAAATGTCTCGATACAAACGTACCGCGCCACGGCTATTGCCCCGTGCTAATCCATACATCAAATGTGCATCTGCCAACTCCGCATTTGTAAACATTGCACTGACTGCAAAACCACGTTCGTGATGAACACTAACCTGTTGATGTTACGTACTGATGTGCTTGATGCTAGTACTGTAGAGCAATGAGTCGCATGTCAACACAAGCACCGAAGTCAACATTACCTTCCTTCAATTGGGCCAACTGGCGGTGAATCGAGGAAGTACAGTACATACTGACGAAACTAAAATGAGCTCTAACATGGAAATTAGGCGTTTCCGGACACATGTCCACATAACATATTTTCTTTATTTGTGTATGAGGAATGTTTCCTGAAAGTTTGGCCGCACCTTTTTGTAACACCCTGCAAGTGTATTAGTTTCAGAACTATAGACGTGCTAAATCGGATGATTCTTTTTGATACACCCTGTATAAATATTCGGTCTGGGTGTTCCGTTAGGTGAGGAAAGCACACTCGTATTGTGTTGTACTGACCGGCAAACTCTTGATCTGGGACGAGCTGGTCGAGCTCCGCTGAGAAGGCGGCGAGGTGCGCGGAGAGGTTTCCGGCCTGCGGCGCCCCTCCGTTGCGCGGCTGCAGCTGGCCGCTGCTGTCCTTGAGCAGCGCGGGGAACCAGCCCGGGTCGTACAGGATGGTCACCTTGTCCCCGCGGAAGTTGTCGCGCGCGTTCTGCTCGATGCCCCAGTCCGCGGTCAGCGTCGAGAACGGGTTGCTGCCTGCGCTCCAGTACCGCCGGCACATAAAGGTAGGCACGTTCCACACCACTGAGAAGCTGCCGTCCACTGCCGCTGACCTGTCCCAACAGTCACCCGCTGTCACTCTCGAAATAAAACACCAACCAGCCGCAACGTAGTTCAATCTACACACGACTAACCTGCGTTGATGTTAGGGTTAGTGGTCAATGGTGCACAGAAATTACAGTTGGAACAAAAAATTGAAGGTCATGCTTATTTATTAAAACATACAAGGTGTGTGAGAAGAGTGATAAGACAGGCAACACCGTGGGCGATCTGGCAACGCTGTGTTGTTCTACTTGTACAGACTCGTGTATTCATCCCTCCCAGATGCTCAGTCCGAGTTTCAGCTACGTATAGTTATCATATGATTTTTGAGAGCGCCATCAGTGAAGTTTTGTTTTTGTCGTGTGTTACGAAAATGGAACGAGGGAATTTAGAGCAACGTTATGCCATCAAGCTTTGTGTTAAACCTGGGGATTCCGCGAGTGTGGCCTTCGAAATGTTGAAACAGGCCTATGGGGAACATTTCTTATAAAGAGCACAAGTTTTTCTGGCACAAATCATTTTTTAAAGGCCCAAAACTTGTTAAAGATGAGCCTCGCTCAGGGAGACGTTTAACTTCAAAAACCGACGAAAACGTCGAAAGTGGGGTACGGGCTCTTGTGAGATCAGACTGATGATGGATAGCCAGTTAAACTTAAAACTTTCATCGTACGTCAAATTTCGACAGAAGTTTTCCACATGCGAAAAAAATTGTTCAAATGCCTCTAAGCAGTATGGGACTTAACAACTGAGGTCATCACTCCGCTGGACTTAGAACTACTTACACCCTAACTAACCTAAGGACATCACACACATCCATGCCCGAGGCAGGATTCGAGCCTGCGATCGTAGCAGCAGCGCGGATCCGAACTGAAGTGCCTAGAACCCTAGAACCTCTTGGCCACAGCTGCCGGCGCTAGTTTTTTTTTTTTTTTTTTTAAATCTTACGGGACTTAACTGCTAAGGTCATCAGTCTCTAAGCTTACACATTACTTCACCTAAATTATCCTAAGGACAAACACACACACCCATGCCCCAGGGAGGACTCGAACCTCCGCCGGGACCAGCCGCACAGCGCCTAAGACCGCTCGGCTAATCCCGCGCGGCTACATTTGTTACCGGTGGGTTCAAACAACACGCAAGTATTACAGAGATGCTTCGGGAACTGAAATGGAAATCCCTGGAGGAAAGGCGACGTTCTTTTCGAGGTGCACTATTGTGAAAATTTAGAAAACTGGAATTTGAGGCTGACTGCAGAACGATTCTACCGCCGCTATGTACATTGGGTATGAGGACCGGAAGATTAGGGCTCCTACGGAGGCATATAGACAATGAATGCGCAAATATCTATTAGGAACACTACGAATGTACGTTGTGGACAGTGAGAAATGTGGGTCTCACGGGAAGCGTGCAAGGGATAAGTCCCTGCAGTCGCATTATCCTCTGTGCCCTCGGTGGCTCAGATGGACAGAGCGTCTGCCATGTAAGCAGGAGATCCCGGGTCCGAGTCCCGGTCGGGGCACACATTTTCAGCTGTCCCCATTGACGGATATCAACACCTGTCGACAGCTAAGGGTTTCGGTTTAGTTATCATTTCATTCCAGAGACGCTGCACGGTCATCAGTGGTATCTGTTCTTTCGGGAAGAGATACCATCTTCATATAGACAGTCGTTCTTCACTCGCTCTATTTGCGAGTGCAGCAGGAAAGGAAATGACGAGTGGTGGTAGAGTGTACCCTCCACCACGCACCATACGGTGGCATGCGGAGATGTAGGTGTAAACGGAATTCAAGGCTGGTTGGCACATAGCTACGTCAATGGCCAAGAAAAGCGTTTCCACACATTGACATAACGTGTGGTACGTGCTGCCAGTTGGGTATGTAATCAGCTGTGTGCATTCAGGACAGTAACTGGAAAACTGTGTCCCGGATTTATTTGGCATAGCAGCTGTGCCGCAGTAAGTGGATCATTCACAGGTTAGAAAGACTGCTGGAAGATACGTGCTACAGGCTGTTATTGACAGTCAACTTGTGATATTCCTCTTAATCTGAGCTTTTATTTACTACTACACTCCTGGAAATTGAAATAAGAACACCGTGAATTCATTGTCCCAGGAAGGGGAAACTTTATTGACACATTCCTGGGGTCAGATACATCACATGATCACACTGACAGAACCACAGGCACATAGACACAGGCAACAGAGCATGCACAATGTCGGCACTAGTACAGTGTATATCCACCTTTCGCAGCAATGCAGGCTGCTATTCTCCCATGGAGACGATCGTAGAGATGCTGGATGTAGTCCTGTGGAACCGCTTGCCATGCCATTTCCACCTGGCGCCTCAGTTGGACCAGCGTTCGTGCTGGACGTGCAGACCGCGTGAGACGACGCTTCATCCAGTCCCAAACATGCTCAATGGGGGACAGATCCGGAGATCTTGCTGGCCAGGGTAGTTGACTTACACCTTCTAGAGCACGTTGGGTGGCACGGGATACATGCGGACGTGCATTGTCCTGTTGGAACAGCAAGTTCCCATGCCGGTCTAGGAATGGTAGAACGATGGGTTCGATGACGGTTTGGATGTACCGTGCACTATACAGTGTCCCCTCGACGATCACCAGTGGTGTACGGCCAGTGTAGGAGATCGCTCCCCACACGATGATGCCGGGTGTTGGCCCTGTGTGCCTCGGTCGTATGCAGTCCTGATTGTGGCGCTCACCTGCACGGCGCCAAACACGCATACGACCATCATTGGCACCAAGGCAGAAGCGACTCTCATCGCTGAAGACGACACGTCTCCATTCGTCCCTCCATTCACGCCTGTCGCGACACCACTGGAGGCGGGCTGCACGATGTTGGGGCGTGAGCGGAAGACGGCCTAACGGTGTGCGGGACCGTAGCCCAGCTTCATGGAGACGGTTGCGAATGGTCCCCGCCGATACCCCAGGAGCAACAGTGTCCCTAATTTGCTGGGAAGTGGCGGTGCGGTCCCCTACGGCACTGCGTAGGATCCTACGGTCTTGGCGTGCATCCGTGCGTCGCTGCGGTCCGGTCCCAGGTCGACGGGCACGTGCACCTTCCGCCGACCACTGGCGACAACATCGATGTACTGTGGAGACCTCACGCCCCACGTGTTGAGCAATTCGGCGGTACGTCCACCCGGCCTCCCGCATGCCCACTATACGCCCTCGCTCAAAGTCCGTCAACTGCACATACGGTTCACGTCCACGCTGTCGCGGCATGCTACCAGTGTTAAAGACTGCGATGGAGCTCCGTATGCCACGGCAAACTGGCTGAAGGCTGACACTGACGGCGGCGGTGCACAAATGCTGCGCAGCTAGCGCCATTCGACGGCCAACACCGCGGTTCCAGGTGTGTCCGCTGTGCCGTGCGTGTGATCATTGCTTGTACAGCCCTCTCGCAGTGTCCGGAGCAAGTATGGTGGGTCTGACACACCGGTATCAATGTGTTCTTTTTTCCATTTCCAGGAGTGTATTTCAACACAATAACGGGATGCTGCCGTTAATACGAATAACTAGATTTCATAAGTAGCAATATAGATCGTTACTGCAGGAAGTATGAAAGATGTGCCCACAATTGGGACTCAGCCAGAGAGACTGGCAACGGGATATGGCGCTGAACCTATGCCAGTTGGGTGAGGAACTACGAGTAAACCATGAGAGTGGATCCAGTTCAGAGATGTTAAAGGGGACCCACCAACACTTAGGTGTGAAACAAAGAAATTTTCAATATCAAATATTAATTATTAAAAGCCTCTTTTGGCATTTTAAATTCTAGGGGGGTCTTGAGTGTCATCTAAGTTTTCTTTACCATATCCGCTATGCAGTAAACTATTTATATGAAGAAACAAATGACAGTTAATGTTGTACCGACAATGCACGAATCGTTAAGAAGTTATATGAAGTGTATAAAGATTTCTTTTACGCACGAAGCACTTCAGCCGGCGTTAGGATGCAATCCGAAACTGATCACTATGCAGACCATGATCTCAGAGAAACCATGCTCTTGAGATTAACCATGTCAAAGGGTTTAATTGTAAACTATTTTCGGTATTTTTTAATAAATGCGTTGTAATGGTATCCCATAATTATTCAAAATACACGGATGAAAAAAATCGCAACACCAAAAAATAGTTAATGTAGACTAATGAAATTTCGGGAATATATTTTTCTAGGTAATATAGTTAAATGATTAACGTTACAAGATCACAGGTCAATGTAAGCGCGAGATAAGTCATTGCAAATGTGAAATGCTGGTACATTAATAACTTGTGTAACCGCCAGAATGTTGAATGCAAGCATGCAAACGTACATGCGTTGTGTCGTACTGGAGACGTGCCAGTTAGTGGGATGGAGTTCAATGACTGTTCTTTATATTATTTAAAAAAAGCATTAGCAACTGTACACCAGTAAGACTGTAACAATGAGAAGTCTTTGCTATTACACTACTGGCCATTAAAATTGCTACACCAAGAAGAAAGGCAGATGATAAACGGGCATTCATTGGACATATATACTATACTAGAACTGACATGTGATTACATTTTCACGCAATTTGGCTGCATAGATCCTGAGAAATCAGTACCCAGAACAACCATCTCTGGCCGTAATTACGGCCTTGATACGCCTGGGCATTGAGTCAAACAGAGCTTGGATGGCGTGTACAGGTACAGCTGCCCATGCAGCTTCAACACGATACCACAGTACATCAAGAGTAGTGACTGGCGTATTGTGACGAGCCAGTTGCTCGGCCACAGTTGACCAGACGTTTTCGGTTGGTGAGAGATCTAGAGAATGTGCAGGCCACGGCAGCAGTCGAACATTTTCTGTATCCAGAAAGGCCCGCACAGGACCTGCAACATGCGGTCGTGCATTATCCTGCTGAAATGTAGGGTTTCGCAGGGATCGATTGAAGGGTAGAGCCACGGGTCGTAACACATCTGAAATGGAACGTACACTGTTCAAAGTGCCGTCAATTTGAACAAGAGGTGACCGACACGTGTAACCAATGGCACCCCATACCATCACGCCGGGTGATACGCCAGTATGGCGATGACGAATACACGCTTCCAATGTGCGTTCACCGCGATGTCGTCAAACACGGATACGACCATCATGATGCTGTAAACAGAACCTGGATTCATCCGAATAAATGACGTTTTGCCATTCGTGCACCCAGGTTCATCGTTGAGTACACCATCGCAGGCTCTCCTGTCTGTGGTGCAGCGTCAGGAGTAATCGCAGCCATGGTCTCCGAGCTGATAGTCCATGCTGCTGCAAACGTCGTCGAACTGTTCGTGCAATGGTTGTTGTCTTCCAAACGTCCCCATCAGCTGACTCAGGGATAGAGCCGTGGCTGCACGATCCGTTACAGCCATGCGGATAAGATGCCTGTCATCTCGACTGCTATTGATTCGAGACCGTTGGTATCCAGCACGGCGTTCCGTATTACCCTCTTGAACCCACTGATTCCATATTCTGCTAACAGTCATTGGATCTCGAACAACGCGAGCAGCAATGTCGCGATACGATAAACCGCAATCGCGATAGGCTACAATCCGACCTTTATCGAAGTCGGAATCGTGGTGGTGCGCATTTCTCCTCCTTACAGTAGGCATCACAGCAACGTTTCACCAGGCAACGCCGGTCAACTGCTGTTTGTGTATGAGAAATAGGTTGGAAACTTTCCTTATATGAGCACGTTGTAGGTGTCGCCACTGGCGCCAACCTTGTGTGAATGCTCTGAAAAGCAAATCATTTGCATATCACAGCATCTTCTTCCTGTCGGTTAAATTTCGCGTCTGTAGCACGTCATCTTCGTGGTGTAGCAATTTTAATGGCCAGTAGTGTAGATTTAGAAGCATCCGACCCACCTTACATTTCAAGGCGGTGGGCTGCTCTGTACTGTTAATGAAATAAATAAATCAAATAAATAAGTTGCGCTTGGTCGGTCAGTACAGGGACGGTTAATGCTCGTCATGAATGATGCTGGAGTTGTAGTTCGGTGATTTCCATATGCAGTCGATTGGAGACTGGATGATCGGCATGGGCAAGGTAACATGTCGACACTATGTAGTGCATGTTGGGTGGTGCGCATTTCTCCTCTGCCATGTAAGTAGGAGATCCCGTGTCCGAGTCCCGGTCGGGGCACACATTTTCAGCTGTCCCCATTAACGGATATCAACACCTGTCGGCAGCTAAGGGTTTCGGTTTAGTTATCATATCATTCCAGAGACGCTGCACGGTCTTGTGAGCGAGCGTTATCCTTTTGGGAAATATCCCATGGAATGCTCTTCATGAATAGCACCACAACACGTAGTATCACCAGACTGACGTACAAATTTTCAGCAAGGCTGCGTGGGATGACCACGAGAGTCCTACTGCTTTCGTACGAAGTAGCACCCCAGAGCATAATTCCAGAAGTATGTCCAGTGTGTCCAGCACGCAGACAGGTTGGTTGCAGGCCCTCAACTGGCCTCTTTTAACCAACACACGGCCGTCACTGGCACCGAGGCAGAACCATCTTTCATCAGAAAACACAGCAGATCTCCACCCTGCCCGACACCACTGAAGCCGCAAATGGAGGTGGTTGGGGGTCAGTGGAATGCACGCTACAGAACGTCTGGCTCTGAGCTGTCCTTGAAGTAACCGATTGGTAACAGTTCTTTGGCCGCGGTGGTCTCGCGGTTCTAGGCGCTTAGTCCGGAACCGCGCGACTGCTACGGTCGCAGGTTCGAATCCTGCCTCGGGCATGGATGTGTGTGATGTCCTTAGGTTAGTTAGGTTTAAGTAGTTCTAAGTTCTAGGGGACTGATGACTGCAGCTGTTAAGTCCCATAGTGCTCAGAGCCATTTTTAACAGTTCTTTGTGTCACAGTGGTGCGAACTGCTGCTCAAATCGCTGCTGCAAATGCAGTACGGTGTGCCTAAGCCATACGCCGAACACGTTTGTCTTCCCTCTCGGTAGTGCTGCGTGGCTGTCAGGAGCCCGGTCTTCTTGCGACCGTACATTCCCGTGACCACCGCCGAAAGCAGTCATGTACTGTGGCTACATTCCCGCCAAGTCTGTCTTCAGTATCGCGGAAGGAGCATCGAGCTTCTCGTAGCCCTATTACACGACCTCGAACTCCGTGAGGTGTTGAGAATGGCGTCTTTGTCGCCTGAAAAGCATTCTTAACTAACATCAACTCAGCACGTCCAGTCTCAAAGGTAACCAACGCTCACGATCGTTACAGCGTATACTTAAAACAAACCAGTTTTGCATCCTCGTAGTGGCACTTCTAGCGCTATTCTTATGCGACTGGCGCGGAAGTTGAATAGGAATCATCTTTCAAATGTAGAAACACGCCTACAAATTATCGTTGAAGTTGCACAACTCCTTGCTGTTGCGATTTCTTTTCATCAGTATAGATTAGCTAACCCCACTTCAATTTATAGCCACGTGGGTAGGCTATTTGCATCTCTGAACGAATCCAGTAAGCTACGAGAACTGCTTCAAGGGACTAGATCAACGAGAAAACTGCACAGATCAAGTAGGAGGAGGTCCTACATGCTGATTCCTTGAGATGATCCAACAAAGGGTTAACTTAACTTTTGCAGTCTCGAGTGGGAAAGAACAATCAGTTGTACTATACGATATTGCAGTACTTGTGTTATTCCGAATTACGATGCAGTTTTCCTTTGGACCAATGGTGAGGCATGCATTCATGTCCAAAGGAACATTGCATCTTAATTTGGAATAACACAGGCACTGTAATATTAAATGTATCCGCAGACACCAGGAAAGCGACTTTCAAACAAAATGTCTTCCATGCATGGGGAATATACGTAATGAATGTACGAGTCAGCGGTTTCTGTGGACTCGTGGCTAGACATAGAAACATTTATGCAGATTTAATACCACAGGGATATCTTGCAGTATGGCATCTGGTGTGGGGAAACTTTTTTAAACAACCGCATTGAGGATAGGCGATGCCATTTTGGGATAACTGTGCTGAATATGAAGAATATGATCAATGTCGCAAGTTATTAGACAATTTTTAATTGTGGCGGGTAGCAACGTGAAGTTATAGTTTTGCGGATTGCGGAGTGTTGAAAATTGAATGTCGCAGAAAGTACCGGGTGAATCAAAAAGTCAGTATAAATTTGAAAACTGAATAAATCACGGAATAATGTAGATAGAGAGGTACAAATTAACACGCATGCTTGGAATGACATGGGGTTTTATTAGAACAAAAAAATTACAAAAGTTCAAAAAATGTCAGACAGATGGCGCTTCATCTGATCAGAATAGTAATAATTAGCATAACAAATTAAGACAAAGCAAAGATGATGTTCTTTACAGGAAATGCTCAATATGTCCACCATCATTCCTCAACAATAGCTGTAGTCGAGGAATAATGCTGTGAACAGCACTGTTCCAGCAGGTGTTAATCAGCCAGGCTGGAGATGATGCGATTCTGTAACATATCGGCGTACCTCTCACCCGTGACGGTAGCAGTTACAAAACCAGAATCATGCATTTCCTCTAAGAAAAAAGATCCGATAACGGTAGATGTGGTAAATCCAACCCATACCGTGACTTTCTCGTCGTGCAATGGAGTTTCCACGACAGTTCTAGGATTTTCAGTAGCCCAAATTCTGCAGCTGTGGGCACTGACAGACCCTCGGAGCGTGAAATGAGGTTCGTCGGTCCACAACACATTACTCAACCAATCGTCATCTTCCGCCATCTTTTGAAACGCCCACACCTTAAATGCCCTCCGCTTCACTAAATCGGCAGGTAACGGTTCATGATGCCGATGGATTTTGTACGGATAGCATCCGAGGGTGCGCCTAAGTGCCAACCAAACAGTAGTGTATGGAATGCCGGTGCGACGTGCGACTGCACGAGCGCTGATTTTCCCGTCCATAGACGAACCCGCTACAGTTTCCATTTCTTCCTGAACTGCCTCAGCAGCATTACGCCTTGTGCTCGGTCAGCCACTACGGGGTCTATCGTCTAAAACAACCCGTGGCTTCTAACTTCGAAATCATTCTCGCCACAGCTGCATTTGTCAACGGACCTTTACCCGTTCGAATCCCCTTCCTATGGCGATAGGATCGTAACGCTGAACTAGCACATTCCCCATTATGATAATACAGCTTCACTAAAATTACCTTTTCGGGTAACGTCAACATGCTGCGACTGCTGGCGCATCTCCAGAAGTATATTGATGATCCCTTGATATTTCAGAATGTGTCCTATCAACCAACCCCTTCTTTTAGTCAAGCTTAGCCACCAATTTCTTTTCTCCCGAGTTCTGTCCAGTACTCCCTCATTAGTTACGCAATCGACCAGTCTAACCGTCAGCATTCTTCTATAGCACCCCAGTCCAAGAACTGCTATTCTGTTTTTTTCTTTTTATTTTTTCCTTAACTGTTTTGTCGTCTACGTTTCAGTTCCGTACAAGTATACAGTCTACGTTACTATCTTTAGAAGAGACTTCCTAATACCTAACTCTATATTCGATGTTAACAAATTTCTCTTCTTCAGAAACGCTTTTCTTTTCGCTACCAGTCTACATTTTATATCCTCTCTATTTCTGCCATCATCAGTTATTTTGCTGCCCAAATGGCAAAACCTATCTGCTGATTTTATTGCCTGATTTCTTACTCTAATTCCCTCAGAAGCACCTGGTTTAATTCGACTACATTGCATTGCCCTTGTTTTGCTTTTATTGATGTTCAAGTTATATCAGGGGTCAGAACATTGTTACAGAAACAATGAAAAAAAGCACGCCAAATTCAAACGAACGCAAAACCTCCGAGATTTGGCGATCTTCTACAGAAGCTCGAAATTTAGCGCGGACTTCAACGCCAGCTGCTTATAATAGTTTTCACAAAGGAACTTTGTCTCGAAACCTGGCAGGGAATCCAAAGAGATTCCGGTCATACGTAAAGTATGCTAGAAGACAGTACTGCCAAAGCAGAGTCACTAAACACAGCCTTTCGAAATTTATTCACTAAGACGCAGCAAATTTTCCACAATTCGAATAAAAACAGCTGCCAACATGAGTAACTTAGAAGTAGATATCCTCGGAATGGATTTGGGGGGGAGGGGGGATTTCGAAGGGGGTGAGTGGCGGGATATAATTAAAACAGTTTCCATTTCTTCCTGAACTGTCTCAGCAGCATTACGCCTTGTGCTCGGTCAGCCACTACAGGGTCTATCGTCTAAAACAACCCGTGGCTTCTAACTTCGAAATCATTCTCGCCACAGCTGCATTTGTCAACGGATCTTTACCCGTTCGAATCCCCTTCCTATGGCGATAGGATCGTAACGCTGAACTAGCACATTCCCCATTATGATAATACAGCTTCACTAAAATTACCTTTTCGGGTAACGTCAACATGCTGCGACTGCTGGCGCATCTGATTCTCTCTCTTTTTTTTTTTTCTTTATTGTATTTCAATTCCCCATTGGGGTGGGCTGGCAGCAGCATATGCGCTGCTCTTCAGCCGAAAGACATAGAAAAAACAATAGAAGACATTTAAAAAGAACAAAGGAGAGAATATGGTGAACATAGATATAAAAAAGGGGGAACATCATGGAAGGCAATAGACAAAAAAATGGGTGACCGTAAAATGGAGATAAAAAACTGTTAAAACTGTTTAAAAATAGCACACACAGAAGCCACACACTGCGACAATTAAAAGAACACAAGGCACAGTACGGCTGGAGCATAAAAGGTATCGACAGATGGCGTACCACATAACAAACACTGACGGCAAACCTCAAGGCAGTACACAATTAAAATCACACCTCTTGACGCACAGGAGAAACAGCACTAAACACAACACTGATGTGGCACACTGATGATGATCAAAACAGAGGATCTGCCAGGCGCAAGGAGATGAGGGAGACTGGAAGAAGGGAGGGAGGGGAAGAGATGGGGGAGATGAGCGGGGGGCGCGCTGAGGAGGGCCAGGTAGGGAGGGATGTGGGAAGGAAAGAGGCAAGTATGGGGTGCAGGGTCTCAGGGGGGGGGGGAAGGAGGAAAATCCGCTCTGGGAGAAGGAGGGAAGAGGAAAATTGCCCTGAAGAAGGAGATGGAGGGTGTGGAGGTGGAGAGAGGGAGGGATACAGCGATAGAGGCGCGGCAACAGGCGAGGTGTGGAGAGGAAGGAGGAAACCAGAGGGTGGGGGGGATCAAGCCTGTGGACAATGTAAAGGATGTGGAGATGTTGGAGGAACAGGAGGAGGTGGGGGAAGGGGATGGATTCTCTCTCTCATTACTGCTCCTTTTGTACACGATTGTCATGCGCAGTCACTGACGTTTTGCTGTCCAGCCATCTGTCGGTCATTTTGTGAACTTTGTTTATTTTGGTTCTAATAAAACCCCATGTCATTCCAAGCACGTGTGCCAATTTTTACCTCTCTATCTACATTATTCCGTGGTTTATTAAGTTTTCAAATTTATGCAGGCTTCTTGATCACCCGGTAATAAGTTTGCGTCAAGGAGAAATTCAGTCCACGTCCAAGGATGATGAATATTTCGCGAATGAAATATTATGAGGGCAACGCGAGTAAGAAGATGGAAGACAGCAGCAGAAAACGTGACAAGATCAGTCACATAGCTGGAGGAAGAATACATGAAACGTATTCGCAGATGCCAACACGGACAATCATCAGTTGTATAATGGAATGACGACACTGAAAATTTGTGTTATCGCAAGCGGTCGGCTTACCATGAGGCTATCCGAGTACTCTTCACGACCAGACCTAAACTCCCATATCCGTCAACCGTGTGTCTACAACGTGAACTCGTACATTCATTATGTATATCCCCGTACAGGGAAGATATTTTAATTGAAAGCCGCTTTTTCGGTGCTGGCTGATAAATATGATATTGCAATGCCTTTGTTCAGAGGTACGATGCAAAGTCCGAAGAAACATTGCGTCGTACATCTGCACAACACAGGCACTGCATATCGTATCGGAGGAAGAATCGTTGAAAAAAAAAAAAAGGTTCAAATGGCTCTAAGCATTATGGGACTTAAAATCTGAGGGCATCGGTCCCCTAGACTCAGAACTACTTAAACCTAATTAACCTAAGGACGTCACACATATCCATGACCGAGGCAGAATTCGAACCTGCGACCGTAGCAGCAACGCGGTTCCGGACTGAAGCGCCTAGAACCGCTCGGCCACAGTGGCAGGCGAATCGCTGCACTCAAGGAGTTTGTGAGTTCAAGTAACAGCGGGAGTAGCGAAGAGATCCAGAATTCGCAGATTTTTTGGTTTAGACATTTAAAAGTCAGGAAGATACGCTACTTCTATCATAACGTAGCTTTCTGTTCCGTTTCGAGGCCCACACCATCAGGATACTTGATGTCGGTGAGTTCCCTCGGATCTCACCATCAGGTTGACTGATTTCGGTGTATTCTTCTGTCCAACAGCCGTAACTCCCGTGCCGATTATGGCGCCATCTACCTCGAATGGAAAAAATTGTTTCAGATAAATCTTAGGTATTTTTCTGCGTATAATCCGAATCTCCAATAAAAAGAGGGCTTTCCCATTCGACAATAAAAAGCTGATCCCCCGATCCCACCACTGGAGGGGTGGAGGGGGGACGGGAAGGAGGGAGATGGGGGAGGTTAGTTTTAGTACAGGCAGATGTCCCCTTTAAAACATTAACTTTTCATATGGATTTTTTTTCATACGGTGCATATTTTCCGAGATATTTAGCTGTACCAAGCACTGAAAGACCTGAGTCGAAAAGCACTGAAAGACCTGAGCCGAAACAAGGCCCCGGGAGTAGACAACATTCCATTAGAACTACTGACGGCCTTGGGAGAGCCAGTCCTGACAAAACTCTACCATCTTGTGTGCAAGATGTATGAAACAGGCCAAATAGCCTCAGACATCAAGAAGAATAAAATAATTCCAATCCTGAAGAAAGCAGGTGTTGACAGATGTGAAAATTACCGAACTATCAGTTTAATAAGTCACAGCTGCAAAATACTAACGCGAATTCTTTACAGACGAATGGAAAAACTGGTAGAAGTCGACCTCGGGGAAGGTCAGTTTGGATTCCGTAGAAATGTTGGAACACGTGAGGCAATACTAACCTTACGCCTTATCTTAGAAGAAAGATTAAGGAAAGGTAAACCTACGTTTCTAGCATTTGTAGACTTAGAGAAAGCTATTGACAATGTTGACTGGAATACTCTCTTTCAAATTCTAAAGGTGGCAGGGGTAAAATACAGGGAGCGAAAGGCTATTTACAATTTGTACGGAAACCATATGGCAGTTATAAGAGTCGATGGACATGAAAGGGAAGCAGTGGTTGGGAAGGGAAGGAGACAGGGTTTTGTATTCCTCCCCGATGTTATTTAATCTGTATATTGAGCAAGCAGTAAAGGAAACGAAAGAAAAATTCGGAGTAGGTATTAAAATCCATAGAGAAGAAATAAAAACTTTGAGGTTCGCCGACGACATCGTAATTCTGTCAGAGACAGCAAAGGACTTGGAAGAGCAGTTGAACGGAATGGACAGTGTCTTGAAAGGAGGATATAAGATGAACATCAACAAAAGCAAAACGAGGATCATGGAATGGAGTCGAATTAAGTCAGGTGATGCTGAGGGAATTAGATTAGGAAATGACACACTTAAAGTAGTAAAGGAGTTTTGCTATTTGGGGAGCAAAATAACTGATGATGGTCGAAGTAGAGAGGATATAAAATGTAGACTGCCATGGCAAGGAAAGCGTTTCTGAAGAAGATAAATTTGTTAACATCGAGTATAGATTTAAGTGTCAGGAAGTCGTTTCTGAAAGTATTTGAATGGAGTGTAGCCATGAATGGAAATGAAACGTGGACGATAAATAGTTTAGACAAGAAGAGAATAGAAGCTTTCGAAATGTGGTGCTACAGAAGAATGCTGAAGATTAGATGGGTAGATCACATAACTAATGAGGAGGTATTGAATGGAATTGGAGAGAAGAGGAGTTTGTGGCACAACTTGACTAGAAGAAGGGACCGGTTGGTAGGACATGTTCTGAGGCCTCAAGAGATCACCGATTTAGTATTGGAGGGCAGCGTGGAGGGTAAAAATCGTAGAGGGAGACCAAGAGATGAATACACTAAGCAGATTCAGAAGGATGTATGCTGCAGTAAGTACTGGAGATGAAGAAGCTTGCACAGGATAGAGTAGCATGGAGAGCTGCATCAAATCAGTCTCAGGACTGAAGACCACAACAACAACAACAAGTAAAAAATAAATAAAATAAAACTAAAAAAAAATTTTATGTGACATCCGTATACGCAAGCGAAGCCGTTGGTAAGCAGTTAGTTTAGGAATAAACAGTGAACGAGTGTTGTTGCGACCGTTGACTATTATGGACAGTTTTTACCAAAATGAGCTTTTGAAATGCGTTGTTAGAGGTTGTAACTGCATCATGAAAATAAGTCGTGTGAAACTGTACTTTTTGCTATTGAGTATACTACTACTTGAGATTATTTTGAAATATTCTTTACAGAATCTTTGTAGTCGTGGTACGACCTGTCTTTAGCATTTATAATTAGAATCACAGCCACAAAATTCATAAATCTGAGGCAATCAGGATGGGAAGATTAAAAAAAAAAAGCCGAACAAATGATAGATGGGACTCAGGAACAGTGGGGCAATATTTAAGTATTTACCTTTCTGTCAAATAAATTCGTAACTAACCGTCTCCAGTTACAATCTGACAAACACAGCTCACTCTTTGAGTTGGACTAAACAACTCTGTAAGCGAAACCACCGACAAACTCTTCTACACTGAATGTTGTGTTTTTTACTGATATTCCCCATGTTATGTCTCACAACACGCTTCTGCAAGAGTTACGATAGCTGATAAAAAATACGTATGTCAGCTCCTTAAAGATGTGGACGGTTATGATGGTTGTGCTATTATCTCGCACAGGAATAATCACAAGGTCAAAGAAAATGCGAGTATAAACGCTTAGGAAATTTCAGAAATAATACTCGATGCTGAAAACAAGTTGCAGTGACGCTAATAACATTACTTTACATTAAAACGGCTCGTAGTGTCAAATCCGCGGCCAGAAACGAGAATGAGAAAGAAATGCTTGCACAGCACCTTATGTGATAATGAGATGCCGGGCTTGAATGCCGCAGTAAAGGCTTTAGCATGAACGTTATCTGCTCTTGGCAAGAAAAAGGGTGGATCAGAAGCTTTAGCGTGGTTCTAACATGACGTCACTTCCTCTTAAACGGTGGCACACTTTTATGAAGCAGCGTCACGTTGGCCGTGACTGTGAACTTCGCGAGATAACCTTTCCTCACTTACAGGACGTTGCATCGTCAGTAACGACGTAAATTCGACGGGGAACATAGTTTATCACTACGGCATTCATTGATAAAATTTTGTTGGTGCGTCACGTCTGAACGAGTTCTCAAGATTTCGACGGTTTCCTCCGTCGTCATCACTAGCAACTGGCTGCCGTAGTTCGTACTTCATCTATTTAAAAAAGCTGATAAAAATACTCTTAACGCCTTTTTAAGAGACAGTCTCCACTCCTTCCGATCTGATCACGTAAGCGAGGAAGAGATGTGGAATGATTTCAAAGAGATGGTATCGACGGCAGTTGACAGATATATGCCACATAAATTAATAAGTGATGATACTGATCCCCGATGGTTCACAAAACGGGTCATATCACTGTTGCAGAAGCAACGAAAAAAGCATGCTAAATTTAAAAGGACGCAAAATCCCCAAGATTGGCAAAGTTTTGCAGAATTTCGAAATATAGCGATACTTCAGTGCGAGATACTTTTAATAATTTCCACAACAAAACTCTGTCTTGGAATCTGGCACAAAACGCAAAGAGACTCTGGTCATACATAAATCACACCAGTGGCAGGACGCAATCAATATCTTCACTGTGCGATAACAACGGTGAAGTCACTGATGACAGTGCCACTAAAGCGGAGTTATTAAACACGGTTTTCCGAAATTCCTTCACCAAAGAAGACGAAGTAAATATTCCAGAATTCTAATCAAGAACAACTGGCAAAATGAGAAACATAGAAGTAGATATTCTCGATGTAGCAAAACAGTTTAAATCGATTAATATAGACAAGGCCTCCGGTACAGATTGTATACCAGTCAGGTTCCTTTCAGAATATGCTGATACAATAGCTCCATATTTAGTAATTATATACAACCGCTCGCTCACAGAAAGTTCCGTACCTAAAGACTGGAAAATTGCTCAAGTCACACCAATACCTAAAAAGGGAAATAGGAGTAATCCGCTGAATTACAGGCCCATATCACTAACGTTGATTTGCAGTGGGGTTCTGGAACATATACTGTCTTCGAACACTATGTCCGGCTGGTGTGGCCGAGCGGTTCTAGGCGCTTCAGTCTGGAACCGCGCGACCACTACCGTCGCAGGTTCGAATCCTGCCTCGGGCATGGATGTGTGTGATGTCCTTAGGTTAGTTAGGTTTAAGTAGTTCTAAGTTCTGCGGAACTGATGACCTCAGCTGTTAAGTCTCATAGTGCTCAGAGCCATTTGAACCATTTTTGAAAATTATGAATTACCTCGAAGAAAACGATTTATTGACATATAGTCAGCACGGATTCAGAAAACATCGGTCTTGTGAAACACAACTAGCTCTTTTGTACTCATGAAGTAATGAGTGCTGTCGACAGGGGATGTCAAATTGATTCCATATTTTTGATTTCCACAAGGATTTCGACACCGTTCCTCACAAGCGTCTTCTAACCAAACTGCGTGTCTATGGAATATCGCCTCAGTTGTGCGACTGAATTCGTGATTTCCTGTTAGTAATAGACGGAAAGTCATGGAGTAAAAGAGAAGTAAGATCCGGCGTTCCCCTAGGAAGTGTTATAGGCCTTCTATTGTTCCTCATCTATATTAACGACATGGGAGGCAATCTGAGTAGCCCTATTAGATCGTTTGCAGATGATGCTATCATTTACCGTCTTGTAAAATCATGAGATGACCAAAATTAATTGAAAAATAATTTACATAAGATAAGATGGTGCGAAATGTGGCAGTTGACCCTGAATAAAGAAAAGTGTGAAGTTATTCACATGAGTACTATAAGAAATCCGCTAAGCTTTGATTACGCGATAAGTCACACAAATTTTAACGCTGAAAATTCAACTATATACTTAGGGATAACAATTACAAATAACATTAATTGGAAGGATCACATAGATAATGTTGTGGGTAGAGCAAACCATAGACTACGATTCATTGGCAGAACACTTAAAGGTGCAACAGGTCTGCTAAAGAGACTGCTTACACCACGCTTGTCCGCCACGTCTATACCCGAGATTTCCACACTCCTAAACATCCCTAGGTCCACTGTTTCCGATGTGATAGTGAGGTGGAAACGTGAAGGGACACGTACAGCACAAAAGCGTACAGGCCGACCTCGTCTGTTGACTGACAGAGACGGCCGACAGTTAAACAGGGTCGTAATGTGTAATAAGCAGACATCTATCCAGACCAACACACAGGAATTCCAAACTGCATCAGGATCCACTGCTAGTACTATGACAGTTAGGCAGGAGGTGGGAAAACGTGGATTTCATGGATGAGCGGCTGCTCATAAGCCGCACATCACGCCGGTAAATGCCAAACGACGCCTCGCTTGGTGTAAGGAGAGTAAACACTAGACGATTGAACAGTGGAAAAACGTTGTGTGGAGTGACGAATCACGGTACAAAATGTGGCGATCCCATGGTAGGGTGTGGGTATGGCGAATGCCCGGTGAACGTCATCTGCCAGTGTGTGTAGTGTCAACAGTAAAATTCGGAGGCGGTGGTGTTATGGTGTGGTCGTGTTTTTCATGGAGAGGGTTTGCACCCCTTGTTGTTTTGCGTGGCACTATCACAGCAAAGGCCTAAATTGATGTTTTAAGCACCTTCTTGCTTCCCACTGTTGAAGAGCAATTCTGGAATGGCGATTGCATCTTTCAACACGATCGAGCACCTATTCTTAACACATGGCCTGTGGCGGAGTGGTTACGCGACAATAATATCCCTGTAATGGACTGGCCTGCACAGAGTTTTGACCTGAATCCTATAGAACACCTATGGGATGTTTGGGAACGCCGCCTTCGTGCTGGGCCTCGCCGACCGACATCGATACCTCTCCTCAGTGTTGCAGTCCGTGAAGAATGGGCTGCCATTCACAAGAGACCTTCCAGCAACTGATTGAACGTATGCCTGCGAGAGCGAAAGCTGTCATCAAGGCTAAGCGTGGGCCAACACGATATTGAATTCCAGCATTGTCGACGGAGGGCGCCACGAACTTGTAAGTCATTTTCAGCCAGGTGTCCGGATACTTTTGATCACATAGAGTATATCATGATGATGACATGTTAAAGGCAATAAATCTTTTTATTTACCAAGAGCAGGTATTGCCTGTTTTTTTTAAAAAAAACAGTAGTTTTGAATGCATTTTTGTACAGACATTTTTAAATATGTATTATGAAAGGTATTTAAATTTTTACAGATGTACTCGTAGTTTTTGAAAGATAAACAGATATGTACAGATATGGGATGCCTATACATTCGTCCATAAAAGAGGCGATTTAAGTGTAACTTTCGATTTATATAGTTGTAAATTATCTTTGGGTAAGCTATAGCATGGACATTACACGTACTGTTGTACAGTCACTTTCATCTTAGGCGCTGTCAATGCCATCATTTACTACTGTACTTTAAAAGTAAATTTAAGTACTATACTAAAGCCAGATTAATCTTTAGAGCTGTCAGCCAGCTTTAAAGGCAATCTTAAATGCTGTCAGCCAACTTTAGACGTAAGTCACCATACTGGAAGTAGAATATGTACTTTACATAATGTCAATGTATGTTCAGTATTATCTCAATTTGTATCTTTTACAGCGTAAATTCTGATGATGCTCTTGTTCATTCAAAGCGCGAAACAGGTCAATAAAAAGCACAAAGTGCGGCTTGTAGCTGTTTTCAAGAACTTAAATCTACTTATGCTACCAGAGCTTGTGCCAATGTCTACTGCGATGGACACGTTAGTAGCATCACCGATACAGTAGGAAGGAAATCGATTCGTCACACTTAGACTCTCACCAGCCAATGCTCACTTCTATGGCCCAATAAAGGTATGGCAGCTATCCAGGTAAATTCTGTTGCAGCAAATTTTGGTATTTCTTGGTGATAGAATTGCAGCTGCTCTATGTTTTGTCTCATTAAACATAATTATATGCTTGTTTGTGAGGAGCATGGTAATCACAATATATTTTGATTGCCATCTATTTTTTTATGGCAACAAATTTTGTGAATGCCTGTCATGTTGGCCCTTTTGTATCTAACAGTGGTCAATTTCTTTATGGAACATTTCGGGGAATCCACCTTTTTCGTTGTGTTGACGATACATTTATAAACTGGTCACATGATGTGGAAGCATTTCGGCATTTCCTAAATAATTAAAGTACTGTGAGCACTAATATCAAGATCACACTGAAATAGAAAGAAAAGGAGAGTGGCCACATTTACACTACTAGTCATCAAAACTACTACATCACGAAGATGACGTGCTACAGACGCGAAATTTAATCGACAGGAAGAAGATGCTGTGATATGCAAATAATTAGCTTTTCAGAGCTTTCACACAAGGTTGGCGCCGGTGGCGACACCTACAACGTGCTGACATGAGGAAAGTTTCCAACCGATTTCTCATACACAAACAGCAGTTGACCGGTGTTGCCTGGTGAAATGTTGTTGTGATGCCCCGTGTAAGGAGGAGAAATCACGTTTCCGACTTTGATAAAGGTCGGATTGTAGCCTATCGAGATTGCGACATTGCTGCTCACGTTGGTCGAGATCCAATGACTGTTAGCAGAATGTGGAATCGGTGGGTTCAGGAGGGTAATACGGAACGCCGTGATGGATCCCTACGGCCTCGTATCACTAGCAGTCGAGATAACAGGCATCTTATCCGCATGGCTGTAACGGATCGTGCAGCCACGTCTCGATCCCTGAGTCAACAGATGGGGACGTTTGCAAGACAACAACCATCTGCACGAACAGTTCGACAACGTTTACAGCAGCATGGACTATCATCTCGGAGACCATGGCTGTGGTTACCCTTGACGGTGCATCACAGACAGAAGCGCCTGCGATGGTGTACTCAACGACGAACCTGGGTGCACGAATGCAAACGTCATTTTTTCGGATGAATCCAGGTTCTATTTACAGCATCACGATGGTCGCATCCGTGTTTGGCGACATCGCGGTGAACGCTCATTGGAAGCGCGTATTCGTCATCTCCATACTGGCGTATCACCTGGCGTGATGGTATGGGATCCCATTCAAAAATGATTCAAATGGCTCTGAGCACTATGGGACTTAACTTCTGAGGTCATCTGTCCCCTAGAACTTAGAACTACTTAAACGTAACTAACCTAAGGATATTACACACATCCATGCCCGAGGCAAGATTCGAACCTGCGTCCTTAGCGGTCGCGCGGTTCCACACTGTAGCGCCTAGAACCGCTCGGCCACTCCGACCGGCTGGGGTGCCCTTGGTTACACGTCTCCGTCACCTCAGGTTCGAATTGATGGCACTTTGAACAGTGGACGTTACATTTCAGATGCGTTACGACCCTTGTCTCTACCCTTCATTCGATCCCTGCGAAACCCTACATTTCAGTAGGATAATGCACGGCCGCCTGTTGCAGGTCCTGCACGGGCCTTTGTGGATGCAGAAAATGTTCGACTGCTGCCCTGGCCAGCACATTTTCCAGATTTCTCACCAACTGAAAACGTCTGGTCAATGGTGGCCGAGCAACTGGCTCGTCACAATACGCCTGTCACTACCCTTGATGAACTGTGGTATCGCGTTGAATCTGCACGGGCAGTTGTACCTGTACACGCCATCCAAGCTCTGTTTGACTCAATGCCCAGGCGTATCAAGGCCGTTATCACGGCCAGAGGTGGTTGTTCTGGGTACTGATTTCTCAGGATCTATGCACCCAAATTGCGCGAAAAGGTAATCACATGTCAGTTCTAGTATAATATATCTGTCCAATGAATACCCGTTTATCATCTGTATTTCTTGGTGTAGCAATTTTAATGGACAGTAGTGTAAACGTATTACAAGAACGTGAGCAAGGTTGGTGGCTCAGAGACTCGGTATATCGGAAGTCGATGCATATTGACTTGCATCTCACCGTGCAAAGCTTTCATCTGGTGGCCCACATGAGAACTATTATTAAGACGTTGACACGTAGAGCTACAACGATTTTAAAAGATGACTTTCTGAATTCCGAGGGTACACGGTAAGATATTTAGACGGCTGCTAAGCACAGCCTGACAAAAAAGCATAGCGTTATTTGATGAAACAAAAATATTATTCCATGCGTCAGTCCATTGCAATTTTGTGATAATAAATGTGAAACTGAGCAGCAACAACTTTAACTTGGAGAGCTGCTATGTCCTTATTTATGCAAAGAACCTGGAAGTCGTTTGTGAGAATCCGCAGAGAGATTTCCCGAGCTGTCTCCTTTCCAATGGGGTCGGCGGCTGTACTTACATCAAACCTAACGCGGAGATAGAACAGAAAAATTGTATGCATGAAATAAATATGTACATACATGAAAATGTTCTAAGAAACTAATTTTTTCTCCTAATGGAAAATCATACGAGGTCTATTCGGTATATACTGAATGTATCATACACATGTAATTACTCATATGTACGTATAATTACATAACATTGTAACAGTGTTCAACAATTGCATTACGTAACTTCGTAACAATATTAATCATTTTTTCCGAATAAATAATGCCGCATGAAAATTGTAGAGGAAGAAACATAGAATGCAGCATGAAAATTGTAAAGAAATAGTCATACAATTGTGAAGTTTATAAATCCTTTTCACTCTTAGTACTTTTTTGTCATCAGTAAGTGGTAACACCTTCTCTTCAATTATGTACTGCCTACTGCCTTCTTGATATTGGCGATATGAGATGGGAGATCTCATCTAGAGGAAAGTTCTGCCATTGATATCTAAGCCGAGCGCACTACTGATTGAGCCACCAGATACTGTCTGCATCCTCCGAAGCTTTTCTTTGCAGGCTATCCCAAAGGTGCTGTATGCGGCTTATGTCAGGAGACTGAGAAGGTCACTATGGCACTTGAATAATGTGTCTTTCAAATCATTTACACACCGCTTCAGCAACATGTGGTCCGCCATTATCATTCATGTATAGGAATTCAGGCGCATACTCTTCAGCGATCGGAAGCACCAAAGGTTGCCAAATGTTTTGAATATAAAGATTGATCGCTGTGTTCCTCTTACAAAAACGAGGTCTATTTTTGAATTGGTCGTTATTCCTCCTCAGCCTGTGGTAGAAGATCCTTGAAATGTGTGGATCTCCTATAGGTTGCTAAGCATTTCTGTTTCGCTAGTCGCTACCATACGACCATTCTTCTTGAATCTGGTAGCAAATGGTTCAAATGGCTATGAGCACTATGGGACTTAACATCTGAGGTCATCAGTCCCCTAGAACGTAGAACTACTTAAACCTAACTAACCTAAGGACATCACACACATCCATGCCCGAGTCAGGATTGGAACCTGCGACCGTAGCGGTCGCGCGGTTCCAGACTGAAGCGTCTAGAACCGCTCGGCCACACCGGCCGGCTCTTGCTGACATCCCGTGCTTTTGACTGCTGGTTCAGCATAATATGACATGAATTCCGCATATCGGAACACACACGGGCGCTACTGCTGACCTAAATTACAGCTTAAAGTGCCCTTGTCAACGAGAATTACCAAAGTAAACAATGTTATTCCCACATATATAATGGAATGACAAAAGTCGTGGGATATCTTCTATCGTATCGGACCACCTTCTACAGGGCGTAGTTCAAATGGTTCAAATGGCTCTGAGCACTATGGGACTTAACGTCTGAGGTCATCAGTCCCCTAGAACTTAGAACTACTTAAACCTAACTAACCTAAGGACATCACACACATCCATGCCCGAGGCAGGATTCGAACCCGCGACCGTAGCGGTCGCGCGGTTCCAGAGTGTAGCGCCTAGAACCGCTCGGCCACCCCGGCCGGCTACAGGGCGTAGTGCAGCAGCTCGACGTCGCATTGACTCAACAAGTCGTTGGAAGTCTCTTGGAAAATTACTGAGTCATGCTGCCTCTATAACCGTCCATAATGGCGAAAGTTGCCGGTGCAGGTTTTTGTGCACGAACTGAACTCTCGATTATGTTCCATAAATGTTCGATGGGATTCATGCCGGGCGATCTGGGTGGCCAAATCATTCGCTGGACCTGTCCAGAACATTCTTCAAACCAATCGCGAGCGGATGTGGGCCCAGTGACTTGGCGCATTCTCATCCGTAGAAATTCTGTCCTTGTCAGGTAACTAAAGTATGCGAAAGCTTGCAAATAGCCTCCAAGTGGCCGAACATAATCATTTCCAATCAATGATCGGTTTAGTTGGACGAGAGGACTCAATCAATTCCATGTAAACACAGCTCACACCATTTTGGAGCCACCACCAGCTTGCACAGTGCGTTGTTGGCAACTTGGGTCCATGGCTTCGTGGGGTCTGAACCACACTCGAACCCCACCATTAGCTCTTACCAACTGAAATCGGGACTCATCTGACCAGACCATTGTTTTCCAGTCATGTGGGGTCCAACCAATATGGTCACAAGCTTAGGAGAGGCACTGCACTCGGTATCGTGCAGTTAACAAAGTGGCTTGCGTCGGTCGTCCGCTGACATTGCCCATTAACGCCAAATTTCGCTGTCTGTCCTCCTATAAGCAAACGCCGCTGCTCTCAGTCGTTAAATGAAGGCCGTCGGTCACTGTGTAGTCCGTCAGGAGAGATAATGCCTGAAATTTGGTTTTCTCATCACCGTACTGACACTGTGGGTTTCGGAATACTGAATTCCCTAACGATTTCCGAAATGGAATGCCCCATGTGTCTAGCTCCAACTACCATGCCGCCTTCAAAGTCTGCTAATTCCAGTCGTGCCACCATAATCATCTCGAAAATCTTTTCTCATCAATCATCTGAGTAAAAATGACAGCTCCACCAACGCACTGACCTTTCATACCCTGTGTATACCCTATTGCAGCTATTTGTATATGTGCATATCGCTATCCATGACTTTGGTCACCTCAGTGTAAATTCTTCAAAAATTCGTGTCTAAGATCGATATCCGAATCAGCCAAACATTATAGTGACCCAGTGCTAGGGTACTAGCTTCATCTCTCAGTTCAAAGCGTTTGTCATCTTCTGCTGTCATATAGTGGAAACTTCATAACCTTTTGATGGAATAGCATACCAGATAGTAACAATACACATTTACATAATTAAGAATGGTTTTTCTTGCTTTCAGGGTTCAAAAATGGTTCAAATGGCTCTGAGCACTATGGGACTTAACATCTGTGGTCATCAGTCCCCTAGAACTTAGAACTACTTAAACCTAACTAACCTAAGGACATCACACACATCCAAGCCCGAGGCAGGATTCGAACCTGCGACCGTAGCGGTCACGCGGTTCCAGACTGAAGCGCCTAGAACCGCACGGCCACACCGGCCGGCTTGCTTTCAGGGCCAGCCAAATATTGTTGTGACTCCAAGATAGGGTATGAACTAGATACTGCATTAGAAAAAAACGTTTATCTGCTGATAATGCTAAATCATGCTGACACACAGTGGAAACTACTCGTATTGTTTTCAAACTGAATACTTTCCAGAAATTTTATACATCAGTGTTGTTCTTGAAACTTTGTGCAGTTTATTAGCACTTGTTATGGAATGCGAGCTACAGTTGGGTGTCAGCTACTGGGGGTGTCAGCTACTGTGGGTATCAGTTACAGAGAGGTCACTTTCCAGTGTAAATGGGAAACGTGTATCTGGTAATGGTAAACAATAAATGGTAAATAGTAAACGTTAAAGGATAAATGGCAAAGGGTAACAGGAAATGGTAAATAGTAAGCTGCAAATGGGTAAAGGGTAACGGTAAATGGGAAACGATATACGATAAGTGGTAAATGATAGACAACAGGTAATAGTATATTGTAAACAGTAAATGGTAAATGGGTGATGGGTAATAGTAAATGGTAAATGGGTAAAGGTTAATTATGAATGGTGCATGGTAAACAGTGAATGGGTGGCAGGTAACAGTAAATGTGTAACAGCAAATGGGTAACTTAAACAGCTAGTTGAAGTGCTAAATGGTAAAAGGGTAATAGGTAACAAGTAGCTGTTAATGGTTAATCGTGAATGGGTAATAGGTAACAGTAAATGGTAACCAGTGAATTTGTAACAGATAATGAGCTATGTGTAATGGGTAACCAATAATGGTAAACAGTTAATGGGTTATGGATAATGGCGAACAGGTAAAGGACAGTAGGTAACTGATGCTGGTAAATGGTTAGTGGTAAATGGTAAAAGGGTAAAGGGTAATGGTTAACAGTAAATGGTAAATGTCAGTGATAAATGGGTAACAAGTAATAGCTAATTGAAAAGTAGCAACGTGAATAGCTGCAGGGTAAAGGTTCCCAGCAAGAAGTGAAATGTCTGTGTGACCAGCGAGCTTACCATTTACCATTTAGCATTACCCATTACCCATTACGTATCCACTTACCACTACTTGTTACTACTACATGCTACAGATTACCTGTTAGTTGTTTATGTCTCGGGAGAAACCTTTATGTTTGTGTACAATATAAAGCGACTTGAACACCTTTAGCACATGGCAACCGATTTTCCATCAACATTAAGCTTTCAGCCAGTATTACTACAAGATTACTGACTGAGAAACTGAAAGGAGTTCCTGTATTACTTACAATGCTGGGTGAGAGGAATTCACCAAAAGTCAACTCATGAATCCCTTAAAAGTTCTGAAAATCGCTTGCAGTTTGGTGATCGTCACTGTAGGCGGTATGTTCTAGGTCCAGTCGTAAACAGCGTTGTGATTTTCATTAATAGTCTGTAACTACCATTCAGTTGAAGATGATACAGAAAATGTGCTATCTGGATCGAGGTTGAGACAGTAGATTTGTATCCACAGAAGCGGGGTCAAATCCTCATCCACCCACCTTGTTTAGACTTCATAAGCCCTTTAAGTCGAATGCTGAGATTGTCTCTTCAAAGCGTTAATTACTTCTTGTCTAGTACGACCTGTTGAGATTGGTGTCACCAGGTCGTTAAACTGTTACTTTCGTTCCTTCCTTCCTGTCTCCATTTCTCTCACTCCTTCCGTGATGCCAAGACGATTCCCTCCTCTGTCGTTACCAATAACATTGTGCTCTGTTTCTTACGATGTCGATGTCGATCTGTCATTAAACGCTAACCACTCTACTTTCTTGTTTAGGAAAGTCTCGCCTCACAGAGTAATGACGTATGCAGAACCTGCTTTGCATGTACCTGTACTTATATTGGCTTAGAGTCATTAGAGAAACTTAATGAAGTCCTGAATCGGGAACGCCTGCTGGGGATGGAATTAGTAGAATCTGAGTCTTCAGATTTCGCGTCCGTCGTCTTGGCAGTGCGCCACGCAGTACTGCACGAGTTCACAATGGCTGCTGAATGGAGCGCAGAACAGCTTTCTTCCTCCTTGGCGCAGTGCCCTGGCGAACAGCTGCCCACAACTACTGGCGCGACTTAATACTTGCTCTTTGCTACACGAATGGTATCATATCCAAAACAAATCTCAAGATCTATCTCTTGTGGAACGAGGTTTTGCCTTAAATTAATCAAAAGCCAGATATACGTACAGGGTGACCCAAAAGTACGTTAACATTTGAAAATTCAGTATTTCACTGAATAATGTTCAAAAAATGGTTCAAATGGCTCTGAGCACTATGGGACTTAACATCTATGGTCATCAGTCCCCTAGAACTTAGAACTACTTAAACCTAACTAACCTAAGGACATCACACAACACCCAGCCATCACGAGGCAGAGAAAATCCCTGACCCCGCCGGGAATCGAACCCGGGAACCCGGGCGTGGGAAGCGAGCACGCTACCGCACGACCACGAGATGCGGGCTGAATAATGTAGGTAGAGTGGTAGATATTGACATACAAGCTTGAAATGACAAGAGGTTTTACTGAAACCAAAAAGGTACTCAAAATGACCAACAGATGACGCTCAATAAGACACAAAAGCAATGACTAGCATAACAACTGATTTTTAGCAAAGACGATGTTCTTTATAACAAATGCTCACCATGTCAGCTGTCATTCATCTACAATACGTGTAGTCGAGAGACAATGTTGTGAACAGCACTGTACGGCATATTGGTAGATGTAGCAAGAAATTGCCGTCGGATGTTTTCTTTTAGCATAATTAACGAGGTCGGACGATCGCGGTATACATGCGACTTCAAGTAACCCCACAACTAACAATAACACACATTGAGGTTTGTGGCTTGGGTGACTACGCATAACGGAACTGGCGGCTCAGCATAAAATCCTCACCAAACGATGTGCACAAGAGATCTTCCACGGGTGTAGCAGTATGGGATGGAGCGCCATCCTACATCTACATCTACAGCTACATCGATACTCTGCAAATCACATTTAAGTGCCTGGCAGACGGTTCATCGAACCACCTTCACAATTCTCTTTTATTCCAATGTCGTGTAGCGAGCGGGAAGAATGAACACCTACATCTTTCCGTACGAGCTCTGATTTCCCTTATTTTATCTTGGTGATCGTTCCTCCCTATGTAAGTCGGTGTCAGCAAAATATTTTCACATTCGGAGGAGAAAGTTGGTGATTGGAATTTCGTGAGAAGATTCCGTCGCAACGAAAAACGCCTTTCTTTTAATGATGTCCATGCCAAATCCTGTATCATTTCTGTGACACTCTCTCCCATATTTCGCGATAATACAAAACGTACTGCCTTTCTTCGAACTAGGGGGACTGATGACCATAGATGTTAAGTCCCATAGTGCTCAGAGCCATTTTTTTTTTCTTTGAACTTTTTCGATGTACTCAGTCAGTCCTATCTGGTAAGGATTCCACACCGCGCAACAGTATTCTAAAAGTGGACGAACAAGCGTAGTGTAGGCAGTCTCCTTAGTAGGTCTGTTACATTTTCTAAGTGTCCTGCGAATAAAACGCACTCATTAGTTAGCCTTCCCCACAACATTTTCTGTGTGTTCCTTCCAATTTAAATTGTTCGTAATTGTATTACCTAGGTATTTAGTTGAATTTACGGCTTTGAGATTAGACTGATTTATCGTGTAACCTAAGTTTAACGCGTTCCTTTCAACACTCATGCGGACGACCTCACACTTTTCCTTATTTAAGGTCAACTGCCATTTCTCGCACCTGCACTTTTCGCACCTGCATAAAGGTCGTTCCTTCCAGACAAGCGAGAAATGAATCGATTTTGTAAAATATCTGTTTACGTCGCACTCGTCACGCTGACAGTTTGAAAAGCAGCACCACGCATTTGCTCGAACAAAAAGGGTCCACTCGCGATTGATCTGGTGTATTCACACTACAACGTGATTTTCTCCTCATGCAGTGAGGTTTCCACGACAGTTATAGGATTTTCGGTAGCCCAAATTCTGCAGGTGTTGGTGTTCTCATGTGGCGACACTGACGTGTTGCTTTTAAGTGCCATCTATTGGCCAGTTTTTGCATTCGTTTTTCCTTCCAATAAAACCCCATGTAATTTCAGGCATGATTGTTAAGTTTTACCCCTCTACCTACATTTTTCCGTAAATTACGTCAACATGCCAACAGCCTTGCCCCAGTGATAACAGCTGTTCCCATCAGATCACCGAAGTTAAGCGCTCTCGGGGTGGCTAGAACTTGGATGGGTCACTGTCCGGGTCTGCCGAGTGCTGTTGACAAGCGGGATGCACTCAGCCCTTGTGAGACCAATGGAGGAGCTTCACTGATAAGTAGCGACACTGGTCAAGAAAACTGGCAACGGCCAGGAGAGTGGTGTGCTGACCATATGCCCCTTCGGTGCCGCCTAAGGGCTGAGGATGACACACGGCCGGTCGGTACCGTTGAGCCTTCAAGGCCTGTTCGGACCGCGTTATGTTTGTTCATCAACATAATCTTCAACCTAATTTTCAGTGCATAGAGGAGTGAACTTCGTGCCATTATTATTATTATTATTATTATTATTACACTACTGGCCATTAAAATTGCTACACCAAAAAGGAATGCAGATGATAAACGGGTATTCATTGGACGAATATATTATACTAGAACTGACATGTGATTACATTTTTACGCAATTTGGCTGCATACATCCTGAGAAATCAGTACCCAGAACAACCACCTCTGGCCGTAATAAGGGCCTTGATACGCCTGGGCATTGAGTCAAACACAGCTTGGATGGTGTGTACAGGTACAGTTGCCCGTGCAGCTTCAACACGATACCACAGTTCATCAAGTGTAGTGACTGGCGTATTGTGACGAGCCAGTTGCTCGGCCACCATTGACCAGACGTTTTCAATTGGTGAGAGATCTGGAGAATGTGCTGGCCAGGGCAGCAGTCGAACATTTTCTGTATCCAGAAAGCCCCGTACAGGACCTGCAACATGCGGTCGTGCGTACTCCTGCAGAAATGTAGGGCTTTGCAGGGATCGAATGAAGGGTAGAGACATGGGTGGTAACACATCTGAAATGTAACGTTCACTGTTCAAAATGCCGTCAATGCGAACAAGATGTGACCGAGGCGTGTAACCAATGGCACCCCATACCATCACGCCAGGTGATACGCCAGTTTGGAGATAACGAATACACGCTTCCAATGTGCGTCACCGCGAGGTCGCCAAATACAGATGCGACCATCATGATGCTGTAAATAGAACCTGAATTCATCCGAAAAAATGACGTTTTGCCATTCGTCCATCCAGATTCGTCGTTGAGTACACCATCGCAGGCGCTTCTGCCGGTGATGCAGCGTCAAGGGTAACCGCAGCCATGGTCTCCGAGCTCATAGTCCAGGCTGCTGCAAACGTCGTCTAACTGTTCGTACAGATGGTTGTTGTCTGGCAAACGTCCCCATGTGTTGTCTCAGGGATCGAGACGTGGCTGCACGATCCGTTACAGCCATGCGGATAAGATGCCTGTCATCTCGACTGCTAGTGATACGAGGCCGTTGGGATCCAGCACGGCGTTCCGTATTACTCTCCTGAACCCACCGTTTCCATATTCTGCTAACAGTCATTGGATCTCGACCAACGCGAGCAGCAATGTCGCGATACGATAAACCGCAACCGAGATAGTCTGCAATCCGACCTTTATCAAAGTCGGAAACGTGATGGTACGCATTTCTCCTCCTTACACGAGGCATCACAACAAAGTTTCACCAGGCAACGCCGGTCAGTTGCTGTTTGTGTATGAGAAATCGGCTGGAAACTTTCCTCATGTCTGTACGTTGTAGGTGTCGCCACCGACGCCAACCTTGTGTGAATGCTCTGTAAAGCTAATCATTTGCATATGGCAGCATCTTCTTCCCGGCGGTTAAATTTCGCGTCTGTAGAACGTCATCGTCGTGGTGTAGCAATTTTAATGGCCAGTAGTGTATTATTATTATTATTCACTTCCTTTCCAATAGAACAAGCATACGGTACGATAGAAAAATGATTCTCTGTATAGTTCTACGTGTGATGCAGTCTCTTTCATCTTGGCCATACGTAAGAGATAGAATGGAAGACACGTAAGTTAGGGTCTAGTCTCGTCGATATTGAGATCATTAGATCATTTGATTAGGATTAATCACAATTTCAGCCAGAATCTGTCTGAGGTAAGCATCCGAGCGTTCACCTGAAGCGGTTCATGGAATCGGCGGATGGCTGTACGAGAATTTGAACCTCGCTGCTGCCGAATAACAGACAAGTGTTTGTTTGATATTCTGTAACCGTACTCAGCAACGTTTGACGGGAACTAACTTGCTTCCAATAATTCCAATTTAAGTTGCCGATGCAGATGATCCCGTAGTTAAGGCACTATACTCTCATTTTGGTCAAGTTCCTAGTCCTGCCACATAAATTTACATTTTCTGTGATGTCACTAAATAAATTAAGGCGACTACCGTGATGGTTCCTTCGTAGAGGACACTGTCGATATCGTTCCCGGAGCTTGTGTTCCACCTCTAGTGAAGTCATCGTAACGGGATGCTACATCCTAACCGTCCTTCCTTCTTTCCGTGTAACTTCTCTGACTAACCAAGTGGCATCTAGTGTGGACTGGACCCACTACTTGCAAATCAAAACCCTTATCCCCCAAATCTCCCTGCCACAGGTCTCTGTACACTGCCTACGTCCTTCATCAGTCTCATAGTAGCGTAACAAATACAGCAACAGAGCTGCTGTAGATCACCTTACAGGTTTCTACGCGGTTTTCAATGACGAAGCGTCAAACTTTCTCCGAAAGCGCATAGGAATTTAATCTCTGCTCCACATATTTCGAGACTGTCACATCTACACAGCGTAAGCTCATCCCTAAACTAAAATGCAAATCTAGTGATAACTGCTTCACTATTTAAGTTAAAAAAGAAAAATTATAAATATTCTACTGATGTACAACAAACACTCTAAGGGAAAAAAGATGCACCACGAATGAATTATCCGAATGGGACGGAAATCGGTAAATGTGATGTATATGTACACACAAATAATTGATTAGAATTTCAGAAAAAAATTGAAGATTTATTCAAGCGAAAGTGCTTTATAAATTGAATAAGTCGGTATTTTCGAAGAATGATTGCCTATCGAAGTTGCGGTGTCCAAACGATACATATCGAACGTGCGATCGTATATCGATCGTGCGATTCTAGTGGCGTGCGTTGTGATCAATTATTTGTGATCGTCATTTTTATCTGTTTTCCGTCGTTCCCTTAGTTGCTCTTAATTACATACCTCCGCGAATTATTTGTGAGTTGCTAGGGAATCCCAGACGATTAACGCCGTTGGTGAGTGGGATGTCTGGTGTTCTTGACGTTTCTTCGGCGGATTCTCTCAGGTGGAAAAATCTAATTCAAATGGCTCTGAGCAATATGGGACTTAACTTCTGAGGTCATCAGTCCCCTAGAACTTAGAACTACTTAAACCTAACTAACCTGAGGACATCACACACATCCATGCCCGAGGCAGGATTCGAACCTGCGACCGTAGGTCGCGCGGTTCCAGACTGTAGCGCCTAGAACCGCTCGGCCACTTCAGCCGGCTGAAAAATCTAATTCAGGTTTATCCAGCTTAGAAAATTGTTCAACTTTTTGTCACAAATATGGAGTACCTCCGGACGAGGAAAGAAGGGACTATGTAGACTGTGGTGGTGCGAAGTACGAAAAACTTCGTAAGGACAGTTTCGATGCTGAAATACCGTTTACAATTTCAATGCGGACAGTGCTGAAAACGAACGAGTATCAGGAAGAATACATGGTTCGACTCTTCCAAATTATCCATCCAGACCTTCGTAATGGTCTTTCGCATGATGACAACACCGATGACCAGTAAGGTAAGTCGTCTCCTTTGCAATTACAATTATTTCTGTAAGGCTCTTCATTTGTCGTTGCTGTAGCGACAACCGTAAACATATTCATAACACCCGTTACCAGATTAGCATGATCGATTTACGATCGCACGTTCGATATGTATCGTTTGGACCCCACGACATCGATAGGCAATCATTCTTGGAAATTACCAACAAGTCAATAACTCGCTGGTCCACTTTTGGCAGTTATGCAGGCAGTTATTCAACTTTGCATTGATTGACAGAGTTGTCGGATGTCCTCCTGAAGGATGTTAACAACCAAAGCGGTCCTGCCATAAAAAGATATAGGACCCTAGACCATTACACCAGGCTGTTGGGCCGTATGGCGGGCGGCAATCAGGTTGTTGTCACACCGCTGCCTGGGGCGGCTGCAGACACTTCTTCAGCCCCTGATCTCATTGACTGGAGTGGAATTGATCTTCAGTTATGCGTCTCGCGTCGAACTGGGCGAAGACATGTCCAGGTAGCTGTGGGATACCAACCTGACTGTCGCCAATACGGCCTGACAACCAGGAGTGATGGTCTAGGTTGTCATTTCAGTTCAGAGCAGAAACCCTCTGGTTGTCAGCCGCAGCACTCTTACAGCATAGCGGTACGTCGACGATACTCTACACCCACTTGTGTCACCTTTCAAGGAAAGCCACCGTGGTCTTACACTTCAGCAAAATTATGCCCGCCCGCACACGACGAGAGTTTCTACTGGTTGCCATCGTGCCTGCCGAACCCTTCGTTGGGCAGCGAGGCTGCAGGATCACTCTCCAACTGAGAACGTTTGGAGCATTATGGGCTGGGCCATACAACCAACTCGGGATTTTTATGATCTAACGCGCTAAATGGACAGAATTTGGAACGATATCCGACAGAACATCCGACAACCTTACCAATCAGTGCCAAGCCAAATAACTGCTTGCATAATGGCCAGAGATGGACCAGCACGTTAGTGTCTTGCTCAATTTTTGAAACTATTTCTCTCGAATAAGTCATCCAGTATTTCTGAAATTGTAATCTGTTTTTCTGTACCTGTACATCACTTTTACTAATTCTCATACTATTCGGATAATTCATTTGTGGTGCGTAATTTTGTCTTTGTATTTCCCGTATACAATCACAAGTTGACTATCTCAACAGAATGATAATCACTGTACGTATTGCTTTAAGCACTGACAGTTTCCATACTTGAAATCAAAGGATGCTGCGAACTTCGTAGCACTTACCTTTCTAAAATGAGCTCGAGAGACTGCAGCTGACCTCTCTCTAACAAGACACAACGTAAATACCGTATAAAAGTTACCAGGATACTGCCAACAGGAGAATGAATTCGTTGAGTATAACATATCCGCTCATGTGAATAATTTATTATGCACTACGAGCAATTAAAATTGCTACACCAAGAAGAAATGCAGATGATAAACGGGTATTCATTGGACAAATATATTATACTAGAACTGACATGTGATTACATTTTCACGCAATTTGGGTGCATAGATCCTGAGAAATCAGTACCCAGAACAACCACCTCTTGCCGTAATAACGGCCTTCATACGCCTGGGCATTGAGTCAAACACAGCTCGGATGGCGTGTACAGGTACAGTTGCCCATGCAGCTTCAACACGATACTACAGTTCATCAAGAGTAGTGACTGGCGTATTGTGACCAGCCAGTTGCTCGGCCACCATTGACCAGACGTTTTCAATTGGTGACAGATCTGGAGAATGTGCTGGCCAGGGCAGCAGTCGAACATTTTCTGTATCCAGAATGGCCCGTACAGGACCTGCAACATGCGGTCGTGCGTAATCCTGCAGAAATGTAGGGTTTCACATGGATCAAATGAAGGGTAGAGCCACGGGTGGTAACACATTTGAAATGTGACGACCACGGTTCAAAGTGTCGTCAATGCGAACGAGAAGTGACCGAGACGTGTAACCAATGGCACCCCATACCATCACGCCAGGTGATACGCCAGTATGGAGATGACGAATACACGCTTCCAATGTGCGTTCACCGCGAGGTCGCCAAATACAGATGCGACCATCATGATGCTGTAAATAGAACCTGCATTCATCCGAAAAAATGACGTTTTGCCATTCGTCCACCCAGATTCGTCGTTGAGTACACCATCGCAGGCGCTCCTGCCTGTGATGCAGCGTCAAGGGTAACCGCATACATGGTCTCCGAGCTCATAGTCCAGGCTGCTGCAAACGTCGTCGAATTGTTCGTACAGATGGTTGTTGTCTGGCAAACGTCCCCATGTGTTGACTCAGGGATCGAGACGTGGCTGCACTATCCGTTACGGCCATGCGGATAAGATGCCTGTCATCTCGACTGCTGGTGATACGAGGCCGTTGGGATCCAGCACGGCGTTCCGTATTACCCTCCTGAACCCACCGATTCGATATTCTGCTAACAGTCATTGGATCTCGATCAACGCGAGCAGCAATGTCGCGATACGATAAACCGCAACCGCGATAGGCTGCAATCCGACCTTTATCAAAGTCGGATACGTGATGGTACGCATTTCTCCTCCTTACACGAGGCATCACAACAACGTTTGACCAGGCAACGCCGGTCAACTGCTGTTTGTGTATGAGAAATCGGCTGGAAACTTTCCTCATGTCAGCACGTTGTAGGTGTCGCCACCGGCGCCAACCTTGTTTGAATGCTCTGAAAAGCTAATCATTTGCATATCATAGCATCTTCTTCCTGTTGGTTAAATTTCGCGTGCATAGCACGTCATCTTTGTAGTGTAGCAATTTTAATGGCCAGTAGTGTAAATTGTTGTGCCTAGGAATCCTGCGTAGTCAGTTCGCTAGAAAAGCAATCAAACATTTCGTATTAATTAGTTTTATTACAATTAATCAGATATAATACTTAACTTTGTCAATTATACAGATGTGTCGCAAGCAGAGGGCGAGATACGAAATAATCAGTCTTTGCAGTGACTGCTGATCTCTAATTGACTAATGTCGTGGCCTGCTATCGGGTGGCTAATCTTGAAGCTGGTATCCAAGTGGGCCGTCAGCAGTTGGGCACGGCGCATATGTCGTCTTCATGTAGGGGCCGCTACTGTCGCGTTTTCGTCCTGGAAGGGGGTCGGTCAGGGCGCGACTGGCTGACTTCTTCTCATAGCCTTCTTTTCTTTACCGATCCCGACTGGCGTGCCGGCGCTTAGCTTTACGCCGTAACGTAAATATCTTATCCTTTTACTACCAAACTGTAATATGTCAATTCAACGTAACAACTGTAAACCGCCAGAACAGCTAGTCACCTCACTAAACTGTCCCTCACTTTTACTTTCGTCCTATTATGTACGACATCAATTGCACCTTTATTTAAGGCAACAGCTGTGTTGCAGACACGTTGAGAAAAACTGCTACTAAAATCTTTCAGCAGGAAAAATGTAGTCAATTATGTCAATTGTGGCCGCAGGTACCAGGTTTGTCGACAGTCTGGCGCCACGGGTATAAGGCGCGTCCGCAGCTTTCAGCACTATGCGGCCGCATCCTGCCAACTGAAGTAGATAATAGCTCTTGGATTGCGCAAGGCACCAGGAGGGGCTGGTTCCTTCAGGTCAAGCGGTGGGAGGGCCACCCAACCGTAAAACTTGGACGGTGAAGCTATAAAGCCGCAAGTGTATCGCTGCCTAGTGCTCAGTTACTCAGTCGCTCTCAGCCCATCTCGATGAATGCCTGCACGCCACTGCTGGCACGTTATGAAGAGTCGCGTCAGCGTGTGAGCAGCTTGTGCACATAAGGAAAAAATGGTTCAAATGGCTCTGAGCACTATGGGACTTAACATCTGAGGTCATCAGTCTCCTAGAACTTAGAACTACTTAAACCAAACTAACCTAAGGACAACACACACATCAATGCCCGAGGCAGGATTCGAACCTGCGACCGTAACAGTCGCATGGTTCCGGACTGAGGCGCCTAGAACCGCTCGGCCACCGCGGCCGGCTCACATGAGGAAAGCTTCTCTCGCCATTATCTTCCCTTGCTGTACACTCCACCCTCTCAACTCCCGTTTTCGTTTCTTTTTCTTTTTTTCAACCTACACCCTCAGTTATTTGCTATATGTATTCCAATCTCTGTCTTCCTCTACAATTTTACCCTCTACAGCTCCCTCTAGTGCCATGGGTATTCCGTGATGTCTTAATAAATGGCCTGTCATTCTGTCCCTTCTTCTTGTCAGTGTTTTCCATATATTCCTTTCCTCGCCGTATCTTTGGGGGACCTCCTTGTTCCTTACCTTATTAGTCCACCTAATTTTCAATATTCTTCTGTAGCATCACATCTCAAATGCTTCGATTCTCTTCTGTTCCGATTTTCCCACAGTCCATGTCTCATTTCCATACAATGCTATCCTCCAAACGTACATTCTCAGAAATTTCTTCTTCAGATCAAGGCCTATGTTTGAAACTAGAAGACTTATCTTGGCCAGGAATGCCCATTTTGCTAGTGTTAGTATGGTTTTTATGTCCTCCTTGGTCTGTCGGTCATGGGTTATTTTTCTACCTATGTAGCAAAATTCCTTATCTTTATCTACTTCGTCAGCACCAGTTATAATGTCAGACTAAAATAACAGTGAAGATCGCAATAATATTTATTTATTGTTACTGGTTTCGGCTTATGTTAAGGTCACTTAGTAGTGAATCTGCTTAAAAAAAATTCGAATTTTTTCCGTCTTAAATCAATATTTAGAGTTTTGTGAACAAAATGGTAGTTAAATGAATCGATTCGGACATCGGGAACATCTTTAAAAACAAATTTAAATATATGTCGGTATGTGGCAACGAGCGTGTTTCCGCTGCATTCGGATGTAAAATGGCGTCATTATTATTTTGCCACTTCAACAAGATATACTGCGTAATCGTTTTTTGAGTTGGCAGCCCTGACGCACGCTTTCTGATGCTCCTTTGTTTTCTTTTGTATATCTATGGTTTTCGAGAGATGTTTGTGTTTAAACTTCTACACATTGTTGAGCTGTTGGTGCTGTGTCATTCTCGGAAGTAGTTATGCCTCCAAAAAAGTGTTTTGGAACGGGAAAACGTAAGTTTTATGGTAATCGGTTTACTTCGTTGGAAAGTAGAGACTGTGTAATTACATCCACAAACCAACTGGATGTTATGCCGACTCCGCCAAGTGCCTCAAGACAGAAGCTAAAATATTTGAGTACCCAGAGTGACATTTCTATAAAGTATGATCAAAACACTGTAACGGAATGTGTTTCCATAATTGCTGAATTGAGTGTTTTATGTTCGCTTCTGAAGAATGCTGCTTTGTGTGCGCTTTGTGGAAAAGGTGGTATTAAAATCGTCGAAGATTTTGAAGGCAGGAAAGGTGAGGCTAGTAGGTTACAAGTGTATGACACAAATATCAGACTTGCATATGGAATGAGGTGTATTGGGAAGAGTAGAAAGGCAGCTCAAACATTTTGTGCTACCATGAATTTGCCCTCAAATACAAGATTTGAAAAGTACACACAGTTACTTCTTGAAAGTCTTGGTCAAGTGAGTGCTGTGTCAATGAAGAAAGCAGTAGAAGAAACTGTGTTATGCAATGAAGGTGACTCTGCTATAGCTGCAGTATGCTCTCTGCGACAGTGGTATAGACACATGGTGTGGATACAAAGAATCAATAGCAAATGGTGAGACTGCCATTTGAAGTATTGGAAGCAATTAAGCCCATATACAGGGACCTAAATGATACTAAACTATTGTCATGGTGCTTACATGGAAGCACACAAAATGTTAATCAATGTTTCAACCATGTGATATGGGAACACCTGCCAAAAACTGGGTTTGTTGGTTTCAGTACCATGGGATTACGTTATTAGATCCAGTTATTTGCTTTAATGATGGGACAGTTAGCAGATGTGATGTTTTAGAGTTGTTGGGACTAATTGCTGGTTTCAATGAGACAAGAATTGTTGGCAATTGATTCCTTGAGAGAGGCCGAAGGTGAGAAATGGGTTCTTGAGGCAACTAAAGAGGCCAAAATAGCAAAGAGGAGCACAAAAAGGAAGAGAGTTCATGAGGAACACACAAACCTAGAATATTATGCAACTAGAGGGTTTTAAGAACAACAGAAGTGAGTTAACAAAAAAATGGTTCAAATGGCTCTGAGCACTATGGGACTTAACTTCTGTGGTCATCAGTCCCCTAGAACTTAGAACTACTTAAACCTAACTAACCTAAGGACATCACACACATCCATGTCCGAGGCAGGATTCGAACCTGCGACCGTAGCAGTCGCGCGGTTCCGGACTGAGCACCTTAACTGCGAGACCACCGTGGCCGGCAAGTGAGTTAAGAGATGAAATGTACCTTTAAACTGAATTTCCCAAGAATCAAATTTTCTGACACGTTTATTTTATGCAAAAGAAACTATTTGAGCTAGAGGGCTGAACTTTTTTGTGATATTTCAGGCTACCATTTGGAGAAAAGTAGACTACAGACACCAGCTTACTATCACCAGGAGGAAAAATATACCCTTATTAATTATAAAAAATTCCCTTGATTTTGATTGTCTAATTTTTGTATTTATAGTATAAAATTATTGATTAAAATCATTTGAGTGCAGTCTACTTTTTAGATAACAATGTCATAAATGTGTGCACAAAGTTTTAAGCATCTAAGAAAAGTAGTTAATAAGTCTATATGCTTCAAACATAGACTGGCAGGAAAAATTTTAAATTACTGACCGACATAAATGTTTATATAATAAAGTTTATATCAAAGCTATTCTGATTATTCTTATACCAAAATCTTCATACTTAAAACACTTTCATTGTCCTAAAATTTCTTTGTATTCACAGTTCACATTATGTAGTTAGACCCACATTAACTTTATGAAAATTCTTACTGTTTTTCCTGCCGTTCACTGGCAAGTTACCTTAACGCCGTCACCAGACTTTTTGGGCCCCCTGTGGCTGGCGCTCGGAGCTCCTCGGTTCTTTACGTCATACCAAGATCGTACGACAGTGCACGAGGAGCCGCCAGCGCCAGCCACAGGGGGCCCAAACAATCTGATGATGGCCATAACATAAGTCGAAACCAATAATAATAAACAAATATTATTGCAATCTCGACTGTTGTTTCAATCAAGGCTAGCACCGGATAGCTGCCTTCCAATGAAAATGTTCTTTAAATTTGTGTATTATAATGTTAAGTTTTTCGCTGTTCTCATTTTTGCTACTTCTCGTTACTTTCATCTTTCTACGATGTACTCTCGATCTACACTACTGGCCATTAAAATTGCTACACCACGAACATGACGTGCTGCAGACGCGAAATTTAACCGACAGGAAGAAGATGCTGTGATATGCAAAGGATTAGCTTTTCAGAGCATTCACACATGGTTGGCGCCGGTGGCGACACCTACAACCTGCTGACGAGGAAAGTTTCCAACCGATTTCTCATACACAAACAGCAGTTGACCGGCATTGCCTTGTGAAACGTTGTTGTGATGTCACGTTTCCGACTTTGATAAAGGTCGGATTGTAGCCTATCGCGATTGCGATTTATCGTATTGCTCGGAGACCATGGCTGCGGTTACCCTTGACGCTGCATCACAGACAGGAGCACCTGCGATGGTGTATTCAGCGACGAATCTGGGTGCACGAATGGCAAAACGTCATTTTTTCGGATGAATCCAGGTTTGGCGACATGACGGTGAACGCACATTGGAAGCGTGTATTCTTCATCGCCATACTGGCGTATCGCCCTGCGTGATGGTATGGGGTGCCATTGGTTAAACGTCTCGCTCACCTCTTGTTCGTATTGACGGTACTTTGAACAGTGGACGTTACATTTCAGATGTGTTGCGACCCGTGGCTCTACCCTTCATTCGATCCCTGCAAAACCCTACATTTCAGCAGGATAATTCACGACCGCATGTTGCAGGTCCTGTGCGGGCCATTCTGGACACAGAAAATGTTCGACTGCTGCCCTGGCCAGCACATTCTCGAGATCTCTTACCAATTGAAAACGTCTGGTCAATGGTGACGTCTGGTCAATAGTGACTGGCGTATTGTGACAAGCTTGTCACAATACGCCAGTCACTACTCTTGATGAACTGTGGTATCGTGTTGAAGCTGCATGGGCACCTGTACCTGTACACGCCATCCAAACTCTGTTTGACTCAATGCCCAGGCGTATCAAGGCCGTTATTACGGCCAGAGGTGGTTATTCTAGGTAATGATTTCTCAGGATTTATGCACCCAAATTGCGTGAAAATGTAATCACATGTCAGTTCTAGTACAATATATTTGTCCAATGAATACCCGCTTATCATCTGCATTTCTTCTTGGTGTAGCAATTTTCACGACCAGTAAGAGTACATTCTGTAGTCATAAGACTGTTCATTCCATTCAACAAATACTGTAATTCTTCTTCATTTCCTATGAGGATAGCAATATCATCAGCGAATCTTAACACTGATACCCTTTCACCTTGAATTTTAGTCAAGTTCTTGAACCTTTCTATTATTTCCATGATTGCTTTTTCGACATGTAGATTGGGCTGCAGGGGTGAAAGATTACATCCATGTCATACACTATTTTTTATCCGTAACTTCGTTCCTGGCCTTCCATTCCTATTATTCCCTCTTCGTTGTTGTACATAGAGTACACTGATCAACCAGAAAATTATGACCACCGACCTACTACCGATATAAATCCTTCCAGGCGGTAGTAGCGTTACCTGGCTAGGAATAACTGCTAGTCAGACCCATGCAAGGTGGATGTAGTATCAGTGATTATGCTGTCTGTGTATAGAATGGGCAAGGCGCGCGACCTATCTCAGTTTGATCGAGGGCAGACTGTGATGGCTCGAAGGCTCGGCATGAGTATTTCGGAAACTGCGAGACTTGGCGGGTGTTCGAGGAGTGCTGTGGTGAGTGTCTTCAACACGTCACGAAACCAAGGTGAAACCGCGTCCAGACGTCGTGGGGTCGGGGGCCACCCCTCATTACACATGTTGGACGCTGTAGGCTGGGCAGACTGTTGAGACAGAGAACTGCGGCGAAACTTACATCAGACTTTAAGTCTGAGCAGAGTACAGTGCACCGAACACTTCTAACGATGGGCCTCCTCAGCCGAGGACCCATACATATGCAAATGTTAACACCACGGCATGGGCAACTGTGCCCGAAATGGGCACCTGACCGTCGGCAGTGGATGTTGCGACAGTGGCAGATCGTTGCACGGCCTGATGAATTCTGATACCTTCTTCATCGTGCCGATGGGAGGACGCAGATCCGTCGTCTTCCAAGAGAACAGCTCCTTGGCACCTGTACTGCGGGACAGAGACAAGTTGGCGGCAACACCACTATGCTCTGGTGAGCATTCATGTGCGCATTCAAAGCACCATGACGTCCAAGCGTATTGTACACTCGTTATCGACCAAGTACACCTCTTCATGACGATTATGTTTTCCGACTGCCGTGAAATGTTTCAGCAAGATAATGCGCCATGTCACAAGGTCAGGAGTGCGATGGAGTGGTTCGAGGAACACAGCGGTGAGTTCCAATTGATGTGCTGGCTCACCATTTCGCCAGATCTGAACTCGATCGAGCACATCTAGGATGTGATTGAAGGCGGCGTCACAGCTCATCGCACCCGTCCCCTGATTTTATGGGAATTAGGTGATCTGTGGATGCAGATGTGGTGGCAGCTCCCTTCAGTGACCTACCAAGGCCTCATTACTTCCACGCCACGACGTGCTGCAGCTGTTTACTGTGCCAAAGATAAGCATACCGACGCACGAGGTAGGTAGTCATAATGTTCTGATTGATCAGTTTAAAAGGCTTCCGTTTTTACTGATTTATGTGTGGAACCCTAACAATGAAATCAAACAGTAACTAGGCCATAGTATTGCGTAAATAGTCTGGAAACGAGTCATTTCCAGAAGTTGGGTTACGCCTCTAATAATGATTAAGGTAACTAATTGCTCCTTAAGGCTAAGAGTTTCAAGGCAACAGTAAATGTCCAAACAGCAATATAATAATATACTACACCAGGAACGAGGACATATCAGAATTAACGCGCGGTGAATTCTTTCGAAAACTTGACCAGGCAGAAGGATTTTTACAACTGATTTTGCTCACTGAATCACAACAAATCTTGGTAGTAAATCCGCTTTCGACTTATTTGATTACATACGATTACCATTTCGGGTAACAAATGCCGAAGCCCATTTTAGAGATATGTGAAACAACGAATAACAGATATATCCTGCTGTGTTAATTACACGGTTGAAATATTGGTATTATTAAGAAACTCAGGTGTAAGATCGGATCAGTGTTCAACTCCGGAAATAGGCTGCTGCAGCAATGATTTTTTTTCTCAGTGTTCCAACGCTGATTCATTTATACTAGGTTGGTTCCCCTTTTCATGCTCCTGTTAAGTTAATTACAAAGCTAGAAATTAAAAGTACTGCACCAATGATGTTTGTATTAGACAGAAAAAGAGCACTGAATTAGTGTAAGTAATTTATATGTCATAAAATGTTCACTGTAGCACATTACACGATAGTTAGTTCTCAATTCCCTGTTAAGAAAGATGTTGCAGAAGGGCCTGGAATGAAATGAACGTGTGAAAGTTGTATTCGTGGATTTTACGACTGTTTTAGTAATACGTACATCTCTTCACATTTGATGCAGGCTCGGGGTTGGTTATCCACATAGCAAATACACGCGTTTAAATGTTTTTTTTTATAGTTACTTTTTTTACCTTTTTTCCTGCAACGTTACTGCCACAAATGATTAAATTTTGTCTTATTTTATGAATTTTAGTTTTTCACTCAGTATTTTTGTAAGCAGACATTTTAAACATCATCTTAAATTTCCCGAATCGTTATATATTTTTTACAATTTTTTAACCTTTTTTTAGAGATTTATCTACTTTCTTTTTCTTTTTCGAAGCGGTAGGCAAATGGAATCTGCAGGATTTACTGCTTTCTCCTTCAACTTATTTATCAGAAAGTACACGTTCGGATGTTCTTGCTTTATCGAGGAATCTAGTTTGCTATGGCAAACTTCGAAAGCGTATGTGGCCCAGTGCCTCTGGTTTAAACATTCCACATTTCCACTGGTTTATCAGGATTTTCCTTTCATTGTTTGATCATGTAGGCTGTGAACTGCATGATAGTTTCTCCACTTGGTGTTTCTTCCATTTCATGTATTTCCATGTAGCTTCATCAATGCTGTTTAGTGGATGATGTGCCGCTGCAGGACACATGCAGCAAAACAATAGGACTTTTTCTCTGACCCCGTATTCCTCCGTTAACCCTAGTTCTTCTATTTTCTTCCGCGACCATTGTCTGAAGTGAAAATTGCAACCGGAAAGGGATTTTTCAGGGAAAACTACGTTCATAGCTTTAACTGTAGTCATTTCAGAGTCTAACACTGCAGTTTTCACTGACCATCCAGGCATCTTATTTTCAACACAGAAAAAATAATTTGTGTGGATGATCGTGTTGTGCAGCCAATGGATGCCACACAATCTCATCAGGTGATGGACCCAAATGACGGTGACGAATGCAATCTGGAAATTTCGCTGTCCTCACAGCCCCCACAAACACATACATCCTTCATCATATTGTACACAGTACTGTAACTAGTCTAAAAAGACGGCATCGTGCCATTCCTGCGACCAGTGTTGTCGTTATGTGCACCAAAATTGGCACACATTTCTATGCTGCTGCGTCCCGGAAGTGCTTTGTGGTAAGAGTGTTCTCCAGAGGCAAATTACTTTAGACGGTTTGATAAAGCACTTTATACTCTCCGGTAGCAAAGTGATTACAGACGGCTTTCAATCCTACAAGACATTAAAATCAGAGGGATTCAACCACGAGTTCGTGAACCGATGTGTAGAGTTCGTGTCTTCCGATGATTCCATAGTGCACATCCAGAACTTCAGCGGCTGTGGACATAAATGAAATCTTCCATTAAAATAGAAGGACGTCCTGGAGAACGAAACCAATTCTATTTGTTTCAGTATTTGTATTTCCATAACTTACTGTTGAAAGGAAAAGTTGACGCATGTGACACTCTTCCTGTATTTTTACGTGACGTAGGCAGATTCCACCCAGGTTACGGTAGAAACGGAATGCTTTCCGTGCCATAAGCATCAAATGGAGTTTTTGATGACGACAATGTCGATGACGAGTGAGGCAAGCCATTTCCTTTGTAATTACCAATATTAGAGTCAACATTCTTCTTTTTTCGTTACTTTAGTGACCACTGTAAACATTGCTCATAGCTCCCGCCACCACGGTCACGTGGTCGATTTAGAATCTTACTTTCGATATCTATCGTTTGATGCCCACGGCTTCGATAGGCATACATTCTTGGAAATTACCACGTTATCCTCGGCGGCGAGTGTAATCAGAGACAATACTACCGTCAATAGTGCTCGAGGGAAATGTGGTAGGACCGCTATTATTTTCTGTATACATGATTGATCTGGCGGGCAAGTTGGACAGCAATCTCCGGTTGTTTGCTGATGTTGTGGTGTACGGGAAAGTGTCGTCGTTGAGTGACTGTAGGACGATGCGAGATAACTTACACAAAATTTCAAGTAGGTGTGATGAATGGCAACTAGCTCTTAACGTACAAAAGTGTAAGATGATATTGATGAGCAGGCAAAACAATTCCGTAATGTTCGAATACAACATCAGTGGTGTGCTGCTTGACGCAATCACGTCGATTAAATATCCAGGCGTAAAGTTCCAAAGTGATATGAAATGGAAGGGGCATTTAAGGATTGTAGTAGGAAAGGCGAATGGCCGACTTCGGCTTATTGGAGGGAATTTTAGGAAAGTGTGGTTCATTTGTAAAGGAGACCGCATATAGAACACTTGCCCGGCCCATTCTTGAGTAATGCTTGATTATTTGTCATCTCCAGCAGGTCGGTAGGTGAAAACAGCACACAAGTATTACGGAGATCCTTCGGAAACTCAAATGAAGATTCCTGGAGAAAAGGTGGAGTTCTTTTCGAGGAACACTATTGAAAAAATTCAGAGAACCAACATCTGAAGCTGACTGTAGAACAATTCTACTGGCGCAAAAGTACATTTCGCATAAGGATCACGAAGACAAGACTAGAGAAATCAGTGCTCGTATGGAGGCCTATAGACATTCGTTTTCCTTTCATTCTATTTGCGAGTGAAACAGAAAAGGAAATTACCAGTAGTGGTACAGAGTACCCTCCGCCGCACACCGTACGGTGGTTTGCTTAGTATGTATGTAGATGTAGATGGAAATGACTCAAGGCACATGTCGTGGCTGTATGATTCAACACAGCTGAATGAACACTATGTCTGTCCTCTCGGGCGCTATTCGCGTGGGCCGCTGATATCCTGCATGGCGTTGAACAGGCACTCTTAAACTCATAGATTAGGTATTTGCATCACAGTCGTGGGATCCTGACCGACACGAGCAGCAACATCATCGAACGATAAACCGCAGTATCGATATGTAACGATCCTGCCGCTGTCGATTACCGACAGGTGTTGGTTGACGTTCCTGCTCACACGAGGCACGATACGATATTCTCACCAAAAAACAACATTCAAATACGATTTATGAATGAGAAACCTGTAGGTAATCTTTTCTTATACACAGGCTGTAGATATCGTTACTCCTACCTACTTTGTGCGGTTGCATTAACACTAACGTAAAAAAAATGCGACGTACACTCCTGGAAATGGAAAAAAGAACACATTGACACCGGTGTGTCAGACCCACCATACTTGCTCCGGATACTGCGAGAGGGCTGTACAAGCAATGATCACACGCACGGCACAGCGGACACACCAGGAACCGCGGTGTTGGCCGTCGAATGGCACTAGCTGCGCAGCATTTGTGCACCGCTGCCGTCAGTGTCAGCCAGTTTGCCGTGGCATACGGAGCTCCATCGCAGTCTTTAACACTGGTAGCATGCCGCGACAGCGTAGACGTGAACCGTATGTGCAGTTGACGGACTTTGGGCGAGGGCGTATAGTGGGCATGCGGGAGGCCGGGTGGTCGTACCGCCGAATTGCTCAACACGTGGGGCGTGAGGTCTCCACAGTACATCGATGTTGTCGCCAGTGGTCGGCGGAAGGTGCACGTGCCCGTCGACCTGGGACCGGACCGCAGCGACGCACGGATGCACGCCAAGACCGTAGGATCCTACGCAGTGCCGTAGGGGACCGCACCGCCACTTCCCAGCAAATTAGGGACACTGTTGCTCCTGGGGTATCGGCGAGGACCATTCGCAACCGTCTCCATGAAGCTGGGCTACGGTCCCGCACACCGTTAGGCCGTCTTCCGCTCACGCCCCAACATCGTGCAGCCCGCCTCCAGTGGTGTCGCGACAGGCGTGAATGGAGGGACGAATGGAGACATGTCGTCTTCAGCGATGAGAGTCGCTTCTGCCTTGGTGCCAATGATGGTCTTATGCGTGTTTGGCGCCGTGCAGGTGAGCGCCACAATCAGGACTGCATACGACCGAGGCACACAGGGCCAACACCCGGCATCATGGTGTGGGGAGCGATCTCCTACACTGGCCGTACACCACTGGTGATCGTCGAGGGGACACTGAATAGTGCACGGTACATCCAAACCGTCATCGAACCCATCGTTCTACCATTCCTAGACCGGCAAGGGAACTTGCTGTTCCAACAGGACAATGCACGTCCGCATGTATCCCGTGCCACCCAACGTGCTCTAGAAGGTGTAAGTCAACTACCCTGGCCAGCAAGATCTCCGGATCTGTCCCCCATTGAGCATGTTTGGGACTGGACGAAGCGTCGTCTCACGCGGTCTGCACGTCCAGCACGAACGCTGGTCCAACTGAGGCGCCAGGTGGAAATGGCATGGCAAGCCGTTCCACAGGACTACCTCCAGCATCTCTACGATCGTCTCCATGGGAGAATAGCAGCCTGCATTGCTGCGAAAGGTGGATATACACTGTACTAGTGCCGACATTGTGCATGCTCTGTTGCCTGTGTCTATGTGCCTGTGGTTCTGTCAGTGTGATCATGTGATGTATCTGACCCCAGGAATGTGTCAATAAAGTTTCCCCTTCCTGGGACAATGAATTCACGGTGTTCTTATTTCAATTTCCAGGAGTGTATTAATGCACAGTGTACCTCCTGGCGGCAAGACAGGCGTGTATTCTCGCATACAAACGATCATAAAGGGGCCGAATGGTATACTGTCATAAACTGTCTCAACCATCTTGCGCCCTTTCATGCAATTCGGCATAGGTTCTTGCAGACCCTGACGAATGAGTAGGTTCTCGCTCCATCATGTCCAATAGGTGTTCAATTGGCGAGAGATCTGGAGATATTGCTGAACAATGCAGTTGTTTACACCACGAAGAAGACGTTAATCGCAGCGGCCGCACGTGCACGTGCATTGTTCTGCTGAAAAAGCACATCACTTTCGTGTCGAAGAAATGGCAGTAGCACGGAGATAATAGCCTGTGCAATGTAGCGTGCACTGGTTACTTTACATTACAGCAAAACCAGATGTGGGCGCGATTAGTAACTGAAGCCTGGGATGAGACTGTGTCTCGTGGGCGAGTGGACACGAGAACAGGCATCTCAAGTCGTCTACGCCATACTCGTGTAAGTCCATCACTCTCATACAGACAGAACCTACTCTCATCACTGAAGACAACACAGTGCCATTCCACTCTCCAGCCAACTCTTCCACGAGACCAGAGAGCCAGATTTGACAGTTTCGTGGTGTCAGCGGCAGCCTGGTCAGAGGCACACATGATCTTACTCCTGCTGCAAGCAGACCGTTCCCAGTGGTGCCTGAAGTCACAGCAGAAACAACATTTAGCCGGATTTGGTCCCTGGATAATGTTCGGTCGGCTACCGCTGCTCGCACAATGCACCGATCTTGACATGCGTCTGTGCTTTGTCGACGTCCAGAACATCGTCAACAAATGTGGAAATGCTCCACAGGCCACTATTGTAAGCAGCGACACACCACCAATACATTGTGTCCAACATGTGCAACAATCCGTCAATATGACCATCCAACTTCCTGCAGATCCACAGTGCGACCCAGTTCAAATGGCTGAAGCTGTTAGAGTACGCACTCGTCGATGGAACATTGCTGCTGTGGTGTCGTACACTGTCGACACCAAGCCGAGGGGTCACGGTCAAAATATTGGCCGCAACTAATGTGACTGCCCCGCCAAATCGCGGTCGGCTCGGATACAGACCCTCAGCAGCACATGGGCCAGCGCTAACACAGAGCCGACTTAAGAACACGACGCACCGACGCCAGGCCAGTTGGATATTGGAGTACATCCAGTGCATTTGAAACCTACTAGTTAGCCTCGCTTGTCTGTCATTATCTACGAAGAACTTGCTTGTGTCAAGGAACTGTTGGAATAAATTTGAACTTGTTGAACTGAAGCTAAGTAAACCAGAGTTAGCCCGCCCGGCTAGACGCTCGGTCTAACGCGCTGCTTCCCGAGCGGGAAGGCGTGCCGGTCCCCGGCACCAATCCGCCCGGCAGATTAGTGTCGAGGTTCTGTGTGCCGGTCAGCCTGTGGATGGTTTTTAATGCGGTTTTCCATCTACCTCGCCGAATGTGGGCTGGTTCCCCTAATTCCGCCACAGTTACATTGTATCGGCGATTGCTGCACAAACACCATTTTCCATGGACGTGTAACCCATAATTATTCTACCATGCAAACATTTGGGGTTACACTCGTCTGATATGAGACGTTCCCATGGGGGTCAACAGGGGCTGCAACACACAATAACCCTGGGTTCGGTGTGGGGCGGCGGTGGGGTGGGTGGACTGCTGTGGCCTGTTGTGGGTTTGTGAACCACTGAATGCTACAGCGGTACGAAGCTTCTCCGTCGTTTTAGGTCCCCAGTTTAATACACAATACAATACACAAAACCAGAGTTACCTACATCTTACGTGTGTTCTCATTATTTCTACCCTTTGTCTCAGCACCCGTATATTCATCGGCATTCACTCCTAGAACGACCCAATAGTTGCACCCTAGAATGAATGTTGCAAACACTGTTCACCTCTGAACCCAGCACAGTTACTGCCTGCAGGGTCAATAAAGAGGCTGCACAGACAGGTCTCTTGAGCACCATCTGATTGCCGATGACCGCAACAAATGAATCACTAACTCTACAAACCCCAGTATGCACTGATACCACTAAACACAGTCCATGAAGGTTTTACTTTTTTTCTGACGGTGTAGGTGGATATCGAAACCTGTAGTACACTTTGTACCAATTTCACAAGTGGTGCATGTTGTTACAAATTTAACAGTCAACAATGAAGTTTGCAACATGCACTTCGCTCACATAAGTTGACAAAAGGTGCGGCATGCTACTACAATTGGGCCACTGTTTGCCATAAAAGTGCCTATTATACCGCAAACAGTATTCACGTGAGCCTTTGAGTAGGATAATTTTCGTGCGAACAAGAAACGTCGCTGTTTATAACCTCCTTGTCGGAACGGAAACTGCTGTTTGGCAAAAACAGTTTTTCTGACAACTCTCGATTGGTTTAGCGGTACAGTGTCGGCTAGGTGTACTTGAGATATTCTCAGACTAAATAAACCAGCATCAAGCTCATCAGTGACCGCTGCTTGTTCCCAGGCCTGTTTATTTACCTGTCGTGTCTGAAATTCGGTTAGCTAGAGATTCATCTGAGACTCTCATCCGGTAGCCATCAAGGTTGAAATCTGGAGCACTGTAAAAGTTATCGGGTTTATAAGCAACTGATCCCTAAAATAAATTAATTTAGTGCGCGTAAATATAATAGATAAAGAGATCCGATATCGTTTGACTACACAATCGGTGACCTGTAACTGGAATCATAACTGGAATCAGTCACAACCTACAAGCATCTAGGAATGTCTCTCTGTAGCAACTTACGGTGAAACGACCTCGTGAAAACACTCGTGCGAGCAATTACTGAGTATATTTCGTCGATATGGGACCGTTCCAAGTCGTATTAACTGGACGGATGTAAATTATTGAATGAGGAGCTGCACAAATGGTCGTGTGTTTCAGTCAGCGTAGGAATGTAACAGAGGTGCTCAACAAATTGCAGTGCGGGATGTTACAAGAATGTTCCTGGGCATTGCGAAGTGCCTTTCTCGGGGAACTATGGAAGTCCACGTTCCAGAACTGAGCGGTACTGGCTGCCTTTCTACCACTGTACCTTCTGCGACTGGAACTGGAAGGCGAGCAATGGATGTTTGTACATTATGCACTATCTGCCACACGCAGCCCGATGGCTTATAGAGTACAAATATAGATGCAGATCCTGACTGGTTGGTACTACTGCACTCTATAATCTTTTCACATGGTGCCGCAAGGTTGTCTGTACCTGATCATATAGCGTTAACGTGAGCCAGACCCGGATCAAATACTCGCAATGGATTCAATAACATGGCTGATTCAAAGACCAGCCAAAGGGTTGTGGACTTCCCGACCGTTCCGTTTCTGACACTACTGTAAGTGCCAAAAACACCGTACCACTTCCGACAGACCGATTTTTCGCCGTGGTACTTCTGACCACAGCTTCGCCCCGCTACTGATTTATCCCAATCGTTCACCACCGCTGCTAAGCCCGGCGTTGTATGCCCGTTAGTACCACGTCCACCAGCAACATACGGTCCAGTCACAGTGAGGTGACCACCGCCAATGTTCTACGTCAACGTGCAATACCCATTCACAGACAGCAGATGGCAGCACTAGCAGTGGAGGGTACATAAGGCGTGTCGGAACGACGCAGAAAATAGTGCAGTTATTGTAGTAATGCGGAAACGTAGCGATTTATCTGACATCCAAAAGGGCACGATCATTGGCTTCCAGGGCCAAGGGTGGAAGAATATCCGAAACGGCTAAATTTTTAAACTGTTCGCGTGCCACCGTGCTTAAAGTATTCAGTGCATGGCAAAATGGCTCTGTCCAAAACCGGCACTCAGGCAACTGTGGTGCACCACGGGCCATAGGTGATAGGGTTGAATGACTGCTGCGGAGATGTGTATCATCGAATACATGTGCAACTGTCCGCTCAGATGAACCAATAGTGGCTCCTCAGCGACCGTTCAGCGAACATTGCTGCGTATGGGCCTCTGCAGCAGGCGCTTGTTTCGTCTACACATACTGACTGCCATTCATCGGTGACGAAGTATGGAATTTACACTCCAGTTGCGTCCACTGAGTGAATCGCGTTTTATTCCCCAACGTACAGATGGTCGTTGATATCGCGTGAAATGGCTCAAAGCAAACACCCTACAACAATCGTAGGAAGAGATCAGGTGGGAGCAGTGAGCGTTATGGTCTGGGGAATGTTTTCGTGGAATTCCCTATGTAATCTCGTCATTCTCGGAGGTACAACGGATCACACAACTCGCAGTACAAGCGCATGTATCGAAGAGTGTTCCGGCGTAACCTCAAGCGCCGGAACGCAAGACCAGAGAAGGCGGTGAGACGGCTTCGTCCAATGGTGCGCGGAATAGGACCGCGCCGCACCTCTGCAATTAAGTGAATATAAGGGCCGCTCCTGCCAGCCTCGACCACTCAGATCGGTTCAGTATACGGACATCCGTGGTCAGTACCAGATAGTAGTGGACAATATAGGCGCAGTTGCAGACCGGCACTCGCATATAAGTTATCGGTGACGTGTGTGAAGCCGGCCGCTGTAACCGAGCGATTCTAGGCGCTTCAGTACGTAACCGCGCTGCTGCTACGGTCGCAGGTTCGAATCCTGCCTCTGGCATGGATGTGTGTGATGTCCTTAGGTTAGTTAGGTTTAAGTAGTTCCAAGTCTATGGGACTGATGACCTCAGATGTTAAGTCCCATAGTGCTCAGAATTACGTATTTTTTGAACGTGTGTCAACTTGCAGGAACTTTGCATACAGCCAAGGGCTGAATTATATTGCATGTCACTCATCGCTTGCGACAATATTTTGTACATTAGAGTTAAGTATTGTCAGTCTGCTTTACAGAAATAAAACTACTAATGTTATTTGCTTGAACTGTTGTATAGCATTCCAAGAACGCAGCATCCCTTATGCACCCCATACGAGACGAGTGGGCAATACCCGACAACGAGTACCAGAATGAATTTACAGTACTCCTCTGGCCACCAAACACGCCGGATTTAAACTAAATCAAGAATCTGTGGAACCACTTTGATTAGGCAGTTCGTGCCACAGGTCCTCAACCTAGAAACCTAGCAGAGTCATGACGGCTCCACATCCCTGTCGGTATCTTCCAGAACCTCACTAACTCTCTTCCGGCACGCCTCGCGGCATTCCATGCTGCAAAAGGTGGTCTGACAAGAGGTCGCATTAATGTGACTGTTGTTGTCTTCAGTCCTGAGACTGGTTTGATGCAGCTCTCCATGCTACTCTATCCTGTGCAAGCTTCTTCATCTGCCAGTACTTACTGCAACCTACATCCTTCTGAATCTGCTTAGTGTATTCATCTCTTGGTCTCCCTCTACGATTTTTACCCTCCACGCTGCCCTCCAATGCTAAATTTGTGATCCCTCGATGCCACAGAACATGCCCTAGCAACCGGTCCATTCTTCTCGTCAAGTTGTGCCACAAACTTCTCTTCTCCCCAATTCTATTCAATACCTCCTCATTAGTTATGTGATCTACCCATCTAACCTTCAGCATTCTTCTGTAGCACCACATTTCGAAAGCTTCTATTCTCTTCTTGTCCAAATTATTTATCGTCTATGTTTCACTTCCATACATGGCTACACTCCATACAAATACTTTCAGAAACGACTTCCTGACACTTGAATCTATACTCGATGTTAAAAAATTTCTCTTCTTCAGAAACGCTTTCCTTGTCATTGCCAGTCTACATTTTATATCCTCTCTACTTCGACCATCATCAGTTATTTTGCTCCCCAAATAGCAAAACTCCTTTACTACTTTAAGTGTCTCATTTTCTAATCTAATTCGAGCAGCATCACCCGATTTAATTCGATTACATTCCATTATCCTCGTTTCGCTTTTGTTGATGTTCATCTTATATCCTCCTTTCAAAACACTGTCCATTCCGTTCAACTGCTCTTCCAAGTCCTTTGCTGTCTCTGACAGAATTACAATGTCATCGGCGAACCTGAACGTTTTTATTTCTTCTCCATGGACTTTAATACCTACTCCGAAGTTTTCTTTTGTTTCCTTTACTGCTTGCTCAATATACAGATTGAATAACATCGTGGACAGGCTAAAACCCTGTCTCACTCGATTCCCAGCCGCTGCTTCCCTTTCATGCCCCTCGACTCTTATAACTGCCATCTAGTTTCTGTACTAATTGTAAATAGCCTTTCGCTCCCTGTGTTTTACCCTTCCCACCTTTAGAATTTCAAAGAGAGTATTGCAGTCAACATTGTCAAAATCTTTCTCTAAGTCTACAAATGCTAGAAACGTAGGTTTGCCTTCCCTTAATCTATTTTCTAAGATAAGTCGTAGGGTCAGTATTGCCTCACGTGTTCCAATGTGACTAGAGAGTGGAATTACGACAACGGAAGAGAAGTCGTGCCTTCTCAAGGATGGCCATCGCTACCGGGTCCACAGAAAATGTGGTGAGTATACGAACTGATTGTGTGTTTATTCTGGACGAAGTAAGTGCCATGGCAGATTAAAAACTGCAAATGGTGGAATCGTGGCTGAACAGCAACAGCCTTGTCCGGATGACGAAACAGATATGCAGATTACAAAACCAATGCTTAACTACAGGTAAAGAGTGCGCAAAGAAAGGAAAGTACGTAGTCTTCAAATTTTTAAAGAGGGATTTCAAGATTTGAAAGATACAAGTGTCGATTTCGTCACAACTACGTCAAATTATAATTCCTAGACTTCATTGTGTACAGCAGGAAGAAGAGGTAGTGGGACGACACAGAATCCTAGCTATAGTTAGAAGATTCAACAGAGCGAAGACATTTTGAAATTAACTGAAGGTAAATGGTTTTTGAAAATTGTCGATGAGTCTGTACCTAACAAAAGAGTACTCGTGTTCGATTGTGAAGCAGCGGAGAGAAGTCTGAGTGAAAATGGAATTGTTCTTATGGACGGAACACTTAGTAGTCGCTCTAAACAATTCAAACTACTGTATATAATATACGTCAACATCGTAAACACAGAAAAGGAGACGAAAGTATTTCCTGTTTTATTTCGTTTGTTCCCGACAAAATTCAGAATAGCTGTTAATTTGGACAGCAGCCTCTATACACTGTCCAGTCACGTTAATTGACCACTGCCTATGTCCTGCGTCAACGTGCCATAACTACTCACAATCGGCAGCTGGCAGCCCTAGCAGTGGATGATACAGAGCATGTTGGGGGGACGCGAAAGACAGTGAAATCGTTGCCGTAATGTCGAAACGGAGTGATTTATCTGATGTCCAAAAGGTATGATCATTGGCTTCCAGGTGAAGATGTAAGCATTTCCGAAGCGGCTAAGATGTACACTGTAAGCTGCCGTCGTGGTTAAAGTCTACCGTGCGTGGGAAAGTGGTGCTATCCAAGATTGGTGCCGAGGTAACTGTGATGACCACGGTCCATAGACAACAGGGATGGACGACAGCTTTGGAGATGTGTGCAGGTGAATAGATGTGTTGGGTTGGTGTTGGGTTGTTTGGGGGAGGAGACCAAACAGCGACTTCATCGGTCTCATCGGATTAGGGAAGGATGGGGAAAGAAGTCGGCCGAGCCCTTTCAAAATAACCAACCCGGCATTTGCCTCGAGCTATTTAGGGAAATCACGGAAAACCTAAATCAGGATGGCCGGACGCGGGATCGAACCGTCGTCCTCCCGAATGCGAGTTCGGTGTGCTAACTGTGGTGTCACCGCCAGACACCACACTTGCTAGGTGGTAGCCTTTAAATCGGCTGCGGTCCGTTAGTATACGTCGGACCCGCGTGTCGCCACTATCAGTGATTGCAGACCGAGCGCCGCCACACGGCAGGTCTAGAGAGACTTCCTAGCACTCGTCCCAATTGTACAACCGACTTTGCTAGCGATGGTTCACTGACTACATACGCTCTCATTTGCCGAGACGACAGTTTAGCACAGCCTTCAGCTACGTCATTTGCTACGACCTAGCAAGGCACCATATTCTTCAAGATTCTATTCTCAACAGATAATATTGTGAATCATGTACCGTCAAAAACGACGCTCATCATTAATGGATTAAAGTTAAGTATTAAACTAGCTACGTCCGCTTTCTGAATTCTAATTCCTTGTCATGTTCCAGACCTCACGTCAGTATAGTTCTTCCCTCCTCACGCCAGCCTGCGTAAGCTAAAAAGCATGCATTTCGGCCTCCTCTAGTAACACGGTGTTGGCTCTTCTGACAACACAACACTAACCACTGCGCCGCCTCGCTCGGGAAATAGACGTGTAACTGTTGAGCAACTGACAGCCCAAATGAATCAAGGGGATACTAACAGTGTCTCCTCCACGACCGTTAAGTCAATGTTGCTGCGTATGGGCCGCCGCAGCAAGCCCCCGTTTTATGCAGCCATACTGATTGCTGTTCATCGGCGACAGAGTCATGAATTTGCACGCCAGTACTGCAACTGGACGTCCACTGAGAGGCGACAGGTGGTCTCTTGAAATGAATCACACTTTATGTTCCATTGGACGGATGGTCGTTTGCGGGTACCGCTCTGCAACAAGCGTCCAAGCTGGAGGAGGGAGCGTTGTGGCTTGGGAAATCTTTTCGCGGTATTTCCTGGATGATGTCGTCATTCTGCAAGACACAATGAATCAACACAAGTACGCATATAACCTTGGTGACCATGCTCACCATTACATGCACTCTGTTTCTTCCTCGGTACGATTGCATCTACACTACTGGCCATTAAAATTGCTATACCACGAGGATGACGTGCTACAGACGCGAAATTTAACCGACAGGAAGATCCTGTGATATGCGAATGATTAGCTTTTCAGAGCATTCACACAAAGTTGGCGCCAGTGGCGACACCTACAACGTGCTGACATGAGGAAAGTTTCCAACTGACTTCTCATACACAAACAGCAGTTCACCGGCGTTGCCTGGTGAAACGTTGTTGTGATGCCTCGTGTAAGGAGGAGAAATGCGTACCATGACGTTTCCGACTTTGATAAAGGTCGAATTGTAGCCTATTGCGATTGCGGTTTATCGTATCGCGGCATTGCTGCTCGCGTTGGTCGAGATCCAATGACTGTTAGCAGAATATGGAATCGGTGGATTCAGGAGGGTAATACGGAACGCCGTGCTGGATCCCAACGGCCTCGTATCACTAGCAGTCGAGATGACAGGCATCTTATCCGCATGGCTGTAACGGATCATGCAGCCACGTCTCGATCCCTGAGTCAACAGATGGGGACGTTTGCAAGATAACAACCATCTGCACGAACAGTTCGACGACATTTGCAGCAGCACGGACTATTAGCTCCGAGACCGTGGCTGCGGTTACCCTTGACGCTGCATCACAGGCAGGAGCGCCTTCGGTGGTGTACTCAACGACGAACCTAGGTGCACGAATGGCAAAACGTCATTTTTTCGGATGAATCCAGATTCTGTTTACAGCATCATGATGGTCGCATCCGTGTTTGGCGACATGACGGTGAACGCACATTGGATGCGTGTGTTCGTCATCGCCATACTGGCGTATGACCCGGCGTGATGGTATGGGGTGCCCTTGGTTACAATTCTCGATCACCTCTTGTTTGCATTGACAGCACTTTGAACAGTGGACGTTACATTTCAGATGTGTTGCGACCCGTGGCTCTACCCTTCATTCGATCCCTGCGAAACCCTACATTTCAGCAGGATAATTCACGACCGCATGTTGCAGGTCCTGTACGGGCCATTCTGGATACAGAAAATGTTCGACTGCTGCCCTGGCCAGCACATTCTCCAGATCTCTCACCAATTGAAAACGTCTGGTGAATGGTGGCCGAGCAACTGGCTGGTCACAATACGCCAGTCACTACTCTTGATGAACTGTGGTATCGTGTTGAAGCTGCATGGGCAGCTGTACCCGTATACGCCATCCAAGCTCTGTTTGACTCAATGCCCAGAAGTATCAAGGCCGTTATTACGGCCAGAGGTGGTTGTTCTGGGTACTGATTTCTCAGGATCTATGCACCCAAATTGGGTGAAAATGTAATCACATATCAGTTCTAGTATAATATATTTCTCCAATGAGTACCCGTTTATCATCTGCATTTCTTCTTGGTGTAGCAATTCGAATGGCCAGTAGTGTACAAGCAAGACAATGCAATGTCTCACACAGCTTGCAGTGTACGCGCGTGACTCGAAGATCACTAAGAACGGTTTACCGTAGACCTCTGGCTGTCAAACTCCCAGGATTAAAACTTAATCGAGAATCTGTGCGACTACCACGATCGGGCTTTTCTTGCCGTTGACCCTCAACCGACAATGCTAGCGCAGCTGAGCACGGCACTATAGTCGACACGGCTCCACATCCTTGTCGGTACCTTTCAGAGCTTCACTGATTCTCTTTCTGCACGTCCGCGCTGCAAAATGTGGGTATTAAGGCTTTTGATAAGTGGTCACATTAATGTGAATGGTTCAAATGGCTCTGAGCACTATGGGACTTAACTTCTGAGGTCATCAGTCACGTAGAACGTAGAACTACTTAAACCTAACTAACCTAAGGACATCACACACGTCCATGCCCGAGGCGGGATTCGAACCTGCGACCGAAGCGGTCACGCGGCTCCAGAATGACGCGCCTAGAACCGCACGGCCACTCCGGCAGGCCCATTAATGTGACTGGACAGTGTATTTCTGACATTTTAAGGCCTGTGGCTGTCGCCTATCTTCAAGGTTTTCGTAACATTTTCTTGCACCAAAATAGCTCCAGACCACATGTTACTCGCCTACTGACAGCATTTGCTCATCGGTTGCCGAGGGAATGCCACACCACCATTCACCAACCATTAAAATTAATGAAATTTGGCATAGAGTTAATGCAGCGTGGACTGTCGTAGCCACATCCGTCATTCAAGTTCATTTCGGATCGATTCCCAGCCGGGTTAGAGCCATTCTTCCTGCCATTGGAGACAGCTCTGTGTGCTAAATTTCACACTCCATAATCCCCCAAATTACCTGAACCTTTAATCGTGTATTCTTCCTCCTATACCGTGCACGTTCAATAAATAAAATTTTGTCATTTGCTACTCTTCCTGATATCGCAATTGTAATGGCCAGCAGTGTAATTTACTAAATGACTAGCGACATTTCTCCAGATAGTGTGCTTCACATTTTATTATCCGTGCATCATCGGAGCCATAATAAATAGTGTCTGCATTTCGTTATTGACAATACATTTGCATCGAAAAAGGTACTGATGAATTTTTGTCTAAGCGTAATGCAGATAATATAAGGGGCTTGAAAGTCTTTTCGGGTTTTGCTGCCGGATCCTAAAATCAACTTGACTCGATATTTCGGCGATCCAGCTGGTCGCCATCTTCTGCTGATGAGTCCCACTGGGAACTGACGCCCGGCTGTAATTCGACGTCCTATATAGGCCACCGTTCAGTACACAGCGCATGCGCCGCCCATCACGGTTTCTGCCTTCCAAAACAGGGAGGTGCCGCCGCCCTTAGTGAAACACTGCTGGCAACGATATATCGCAACCAAGGCAGGACCGAAGAACGTTCAGTTTTGATGCGAGGCAATACAGGATTCCACGTCTTTCTAAGAGGAAACTCATCGTCTCTGTTGATTAATTTCAATTGCCTCTTTATAGACACTGTTCCAAAAACCGGAAATGTTGGCAACTACCACAGTTTCATCAAATTTCATACTGTGTCCCTCACTGAATTAGTGTTCTGCTACTGCCGATTTTTCCGGCTGTTGTAGCCTCGTATGACGGCGATGTTCCACACACCTGTCATGCACTGTGCGAATCGAACGGCCAACATAAGCTTTCCCACACTGACACGGAATTTTGTACACACCGGGTTTCCTAAGCCCCAAATCATCTTTCACAGAGCCGAGTAGTGCCCTAATCTTAGGAGGTGGACGGAACACACTCTTAAGCTTAAAATTCCTTAAAATTCGTCCAATCTTAAACGATATGCCTCCAGCATATGGAAGAAAGGCCACCGATCTATGTTCCTCTTCATGCAGCTCCGGTGAGCCGTGGTCTATATAGGACGTCGATTTGCAGCCTGACATCAGTTCTCAGCGGGACTCATCAGCAGAAGCAGCATTTTCCTGAAGATGGCGACCAGCTGGATCGCCGAAATATCGAGTCAAGTTGATTTTAGGATCTGGCAGCAAACCCGAAGAGGCTTTCAAGTCTTATTACGCCGGGAAAGCCTACGTAATAACAATATAAGGGGCTATCGACAAGTTTCCGTTTGAAGAGCACAAATGAGGCAAAGTCGCCGTGATCACTGATACAATCATAATACTGATGCACCAGGATGAAAATACCTGACTGGTAAAACATCATATCTTGCTGTGTGAAGGAGTCCGTAACTGGCTGTTGCACATCCGTGTCCGACTACAATCGTCGACTCTTCAAGGCCTTTTTTAAGGGACCGAAGGCGTGATAATCGCATGGGGAGAAACCAGGACTATAGAGTTGGTGCTCGAGTGTATCCCACTTGAGTTGGAGTGACTTACGCGTTACGACATCTGATATGGGGACATGCGTTATCATGAAGCACGAGCACCCCTTGGCTCACCATTCGACAGACATGCTACCCCGTATACATTCTTCATTCTCTGAAGGGTGTCTATCGGTGTTTGCGCGTCGAAAGCCAAGACAGGAATTACAGCACGTTGGTCCTATTTGCTCGCATTTGGTAATAATGGCGTCATAGTTCACGTTTCCGCATTTACTGAACGCACGCCGGATAGACACGAATTAGGTCTGTTGGTAAACTATCTATATATCGAATTATCGACTTTCTCCCTGAAAGTATCGATACATACGAGCTAAATTTCCTCCCCGATAGATCGATATCAAAATGGCAGTACCGAGTGCCTATATTTTCATTTTATATTATTTTTCCACAATTTTCGGTAAATATTTAAAGTTGTTCTTTTGAAATTCTAGTAAAACGTAATTTCAGTTTCACTGTGTGAAGAAGCCTTACTACTTTTTGAGCTTTCATCACGTTCAGTCTTTTTCTTTGACTGTGTGAAGCAAGTATAGGAGGCACAAAAGAAAAAGTCCGATTGCACTGGGGGGGGGGGGGGGGGGGGTTGGGCAGTGTGAATGGAATAACAAGATTTCAGAAGTGAAGAAATAGCACAACAGGTGCGTTAAAAAACAATTTTTAACGCAACTGGTGTGCTATCTCTTCACATCTGCATTCTTCCAAAATATTTTCTGAAAATGATGAACAAAAATCCAAATGACAAGACTAGTCTTTGCGGTGGGCGTGGTTGTATCAGGGGAATTGCTGACGTAATCGGTGATGGGCGCTACCAATAGAAACTGCAACGCTTAGCTTCACCACGCAGTTTTGAAACTACAGCTACTAGGTCACTATCGTTGGCAGAAACGAAAAAACGGGGAAGTTGTCATGAAGTGTTCCGGACAATTCCAATATGTGACGAAACCGAACGACAGACCCATAGCAAACATTTTATTGAGCCGGCCGAGGTGGCCGAGTGGTTCTAGGCGCTACAGTCTGGAACTGCGCGACAGCTACGGTCGCAGGTTCGAATCCTGCCTCGTGCATGGATGTGTGTGATCTCCTTAGGTTTGTTAGGTTTAAGTAGTTCTAAGTTCTAGGGGACTGATGACCTCAGAAGTTAAGTCCCATAGTGCTGAGAGCTATTTGAACAATTTTTTAACCTTTTATTGAACCACTTAAATGCAGTTACCATTGTTAGCGAAGTGGTTATCGCCAAGCGTGAACGTGCATCGTTTTCCTTTCAGCTCTTGCTCTAAGTGGAATAGGCAGGGTGCTACCTTGTTGATGTACAGAATATTTAATAATAAATCGATGCCCGCCCGGTTAGCCGTGCGGTCTAACGCACTGTTTTCCGGGCGGAAAGGCGTGCCGGTCCCCGGCACGAATCCGCCCGGCTAATTAGTGTCGAGGTCCGTCGTGCCAGCCAGTCTGTGGATGCTTTTTAAGGCGGTTTTCCATATGCCTTGGCGAATGTAGGCTGGTTCCCATTATTCCGCCTCAGTTACACTATGTCGGCGATTGCTGACACCATAATTACTCTACCACGCAAACATTGGGGTTACACTCATTTGGTGTGAGACTTTCCAGGGGAGTCCACTGGGGCCGAACCCCACAGTAACACTGGGTTCGGTGTGGGGCGACGGTGGGGTGAGTGGACTGCTATATCCTGTTGTGGGGTTGTGAACCACTGAGGGCTACAGCGGGGACGAAGTCTCTCCGTCATTTCTAGGTCCCCAGTTCCACACAATACAACAATATATCGATACTTAAATATAGAGCTCTAAGACCGGCAGTGTATTTATAACGTGTAGCCAATATTTTTATAGGCCGGTATATCGATGTTTATTCCGTCGAAATATCGATACTTTTTTAGATGTGTGTCGAGCATACGGCCTCATATTTTAAATATCGATGTATTGGACTCCATACAAACAGTCCTAACATGAATGCCACACTAATCCCTTACCTACATGTCGATACTTACATACCAGGATGCCGACCGTTGTGGCCGAGTGGTTCTAGGCGCTTCAGTCCGGAACCGCGCGGCTGCTACGGCCGCAGGTTCGAATCCTGCCTCGGGCATGGATGTGTGCGACGTCCTTAGGTTAGTTAGGTTTAAGTAGTTCTAAGTCTAGGGGACTGATGACCACAGATGCTAAGTCCTATAGTGCTTAGAGCCATTGGAACCATTTTGAACATACCAGCATCGGAGCCACGCTACGTTGCGAATACACTGGGCAACACCTTCAAACGGTAATTTTTTGATCGCCCTTATATTTGCTTGGATTTCTGCACAGCCGACCTGTGTGGGCGAGTGGTTCTAGGCGCTTCAGTCTGGAACCGCGCGACCGTTACGGTCGCAGGTTCGAATCTGGCCTCGGGCATGGATGTGTGTGATGTTCTTAGGTTAGTTACGTTTATGTAGTTCTAAGTTCTAGGGGACTGATGACCACAGATGTTAAGTCTCATAGTGCTCAGAGCCATTTGAACCATTTTGAATTTCTGCACACTTTTGATGGGCCATCTTTACTGAGGGATATCATCCAATAGCGAAGTCAGATGGCTTACTGAATATAATTCATTTCGAAAATACCTTATTGTGTTTTATCCAGTTTTATATTCGATGAACAAGTTTCGGTTTTATGCATTTATTTTGCGCGGTCTGTTGAAACAATGTTCTACTTTAAAATGGCTCTGAGCACTATGGGACTTAACTTCTGAGGTCATCAGTCCCCTAGAACTTAGAACTACTTAAACCTAACTAACCTAAAGACATCTCACACATCCATGCCCGAGGCAGGATACGAACCTGCGACCGTAGCGGTCGCTCGGTTCCAGACTGTAGCGCCTAGAACCGCTCGGCCACTCCGGCTGGCTGTTCTGCTTTACTCAGTTATTAATTCACATAGGGAAGTCATAATTCTGTTCTTTCGTTTCACGCGATGTCTCAGTAAATAAGTCTATGGTAGAAAGCCATCCCGCCGGAGGGTGTTTCAGTTAATTCGGAGAGAAGCCAATGCTTTTTCTTTTTTTTTTTTTCGGTGGGCTTTTCGTGTACGTGCTTCAATTACGGCACTGCAGGTTTCTTATCGAGAAGCGTCAGTGCAGAGCATGCCAGCAGATGATAAAAGAAAGATGGCCAGTCTCCACGTCGCTGTGGCCTGAGAAATGACTGTTCCCGTCATCACGAGCGCCGGGTTAGCTGTGCGTCGAGTCATCGCAGCCAGCCGTAATGCGTAAATTGTGTCGCAGTCTCGCCAGATAGGTGAGGTCATATCAGGAGGCGTCTCAGCTGCAGCTTGCTCATCAGAGAGCAACATGGAAGCAGATGAATATTTCCCAGCCTAACAAGGGAACGCTATGTTTTTAGGGACTCAAAATCATTAACTTTTTAAAGTTGTCCAGATGTACAGAGGCACTGAGAAATGAAATTTAACATTTACTTTTGATGAGCATCTTACATATACTTTATATACGGGGCGAGAAAAATACGCTGCTTGACAGTTACTGAGGCACAGAGATATTACTGGACAAGAATAATCACAGGCAGTTTTGGACGACATGAAACATACTACATACGTAACAGAGGTGGAGTGGTAAGTTAATAATGAACGATGGTATAAATTTCACCACATGTGAAAGCAGGATAGCCGGACGGAGTGGCCGAGCGGTTCTAGGCGCTTCAGCCTGGAACCGCCCGACCGCTACGGTCGTAGGTTCAAATCCTGCTTCGGGCATGGATGTGTGTGATGTCCTTAGGTTAGTTAGGTTTAAGTAGTTCTAAGTTCTAGGGGACTAATGACCTCAGAAGTTAAGTCCCATAGTCCTCAGAGCCATTTGAACTATTTGATTTTTGTGAAAGCAGGATAATAGACATAAATAACGTTCATGTTTGACACAGGTCAGACTCCCAACGTAAAGGTCAATATTGGACTCTCAGTAAGTATTACGCCCTCCTCGGGCACTAATGCTTATTTTGCGCATGTTATTGATGTTAACTACCAGATTCTACATCTACATCTATATCTACATCTACATCCATACTCCGCGAGCCACCTGACGGTGTGTGGCAGAGGGTACTTTGAGTAGCTCTATCGGTTCTCCCTTCTATTCCAGTCTCGTATTGTTCGTGGAAAGAAAGATTGTCGGTATGCCTCTGTGTGGGCTCTAATCTCCCTGATTTTATCCTCATGGTCTCTTCGCGAGATATACGTAGGAGGGAGCAATATGCTGCTTGACTCCTCGGTGAAGGTATGTTCTCGAAACTTCAACAAAAGCCCGTACCGATCTAGTGAGCGTCTCTCCTGCAGAGTCTTCCACAGAAGTTTATCTGTCATCTCCGTAACGCTTTCGTGATTACTAAATGATCCTGTAACTAAGCGCGCTGCTCTCCGTTGGATCTTCTCTATCTCTTCTATCAACCCTATCTGGTACGGATCCCACACTGGTGAGCAATATTCAAGCAGTGGGCGAACAAGTGTACTGTAACCTACTTCCTTTGTTTTCGGATTGCATTTCCTTAGAATTCTTCCAATGAATCTCAGTCTGGCATCTGCTTTACCGACGATCATCTTTATATGATCATTCCATTTTAAATCACTCCTAATGCCTACTCCCAGATAATTTATGGAATTAACTGTTTGCAGATGCTGACCTGCTATATTGTAGCTAAATGATAAAGGATCTTTCTTTCTATGTATTCGCAGCACATTACACTTGTCTACATTGAGATTCAATTGCCATTCCCTGCACCATGCGTCAATTCGTTGCAGATCCTCCTGCATTTCAGTACAATTTTCCATTGTTACAACCTCTCCATATACCACAGCATCATCCGCAAAAAGCCTCAGTGAACTTCCGATGTTATCCACAAGGTCATTAATGTATATTGTGAATAACAACGGTCCTACGACATTCTCCAGCCGGCCGCGGTGGTCTCGCGGTTCTAGGCGCTCAGTCTGGAACCGCGCGACTGCTACGGTCGCAGGTTCGAATCCTGCCTCGGGCATGGATGTGTGTGATGTCCTTAGGTTAGTTAGGTTTAAGTAGTTCTAAGTTCTAGGGGACTGATGACCACAGATGTTAAGTCCCATAGTGCTCAGAGCCATTTGAACCATTTTGAACATGCCCCTGCGGCACACCTGAAATTACTCTTACTTCGAAAGACTTCTCTCCATTGAGAATGACATGCTGCGTTCTGTTGTCTAGGAACTCTTCAATCCAATCACACAGTTGGTCTGATAGTCTATATGCTCTTACTTTGTTCATTAAACGACTGTGGGGAACTGTATCAAACGCCTTGCGGAAGTCAAGAAACACGGCATCTACCTGGGAACCCCTGTCTATAGCCCTCTGAGTCTCGTGGACGAATAGCGTGAGCTGGGTTTCACACGATCGTCTTTTTCGAAACCCATGCTGATTCCTACAAAGTAGATTTCTAGCCTCCAGAAAAGTCATTAAACTCGAGAATAATACGTGTTCCAAAATTCTACAACTGATCGACGTTAGAGATATAGGTTTATAGTTCTACACATCTGTTCGACGTCCCTTCTTGAAAACGGGGATGACCTGTGCCCTTTTCCAATCCTTTGGAACGCTACGCTCTTCTAGAGACCTACGGTACACCGCTGCAACAAGGGGGGCAAGTTACCTCGCGTACTCTGTGTAAAATCGAACTAGTATCCCTTCAGGTCCAGCGGCCTTTCCTCTTTTGAGCGATTTTAATTGTTTCTCTATCCCTCTGTCGTCTATTTCGACATCTACCATTTTGTCATCTGTGCGACAGTCTAGAGAAGGAACTAGAGTGCAGTCTTCCTCTGTGAAACAGCTTTGGAAAAAGACATTTAGTATTTCGGCCTTTAGTCTGTCATCCTCTGTTTCAGTACCATTTTGGTCACAGAGTGTCTGAACATTCTGTTTTGATCCACCTACCGCTTTGATGTAAGACCAAAATTTCTTAGGATTTTCTGCATTGGATTGTTGAGGAGACCGTGGGGGATACTGTTCCACTCCTCTCTCAAGGTCGTTTCCAGTTCTTGCACGGTTTGGGGAGGTGTGTTCGTTGAGAAACATGTCTGACAAGAGCGTCCCAGGCACGCCTCATAGGGTTTAGGCCCGAGGAGTACGCAGGCCATTCCGTACGTTCAATATCTTCACTTTCCAGTGTGTCCAACACCTCAACGGACCTGTGTGAGCGATCGTTGTGGCACATAAACAGAAAGCCGGGACCTACCGCACCCCTAAACAGACGAACATGATCCAGAATAATCTCCCCGCAATAGCACTGTACTATAACGGTACCTCGACAAAGACATGCAGCGGTGTTCCGTCATTGTGCATAATGTCTGCCCATACCATAATGCTTAGGCCATACCGACAACATTGATGAACATTCAGTCGTGTGTAACGTGCTGCACACTAACTGGTGGGCAAGATAACTTGCCACCATGGAGAACTTCACTCTGGACCTCTGTTGCTGACCCCATCCAACATGTGCCCTACACCAACGGACTCTTCTCTTTGGAGAACATATTTCTGGATCACTGTTGCCGACCCCAAACGACATATGCCCCACATCGTCGAACCCTTTCCCGACGATGGCGTGGATGAAGTCGGATGCATTTAACAGTCTCCCGAGCATACAAACCAGCTCGATTTAGTAGCGGCGAAATGGTTCTGTCAGAGTCACGCGTACCGGTAGCGGTTGCAAGGTCTGCCTAGGAGTGAGATGTCTGTTCCTGTTCGCCCCTAGGGCTACGTATCGATCCTCTTGCGGTGTGATGGTCTAGGATCAGCAGTATGTTTCCGCATAGCACTTCTATCTTCATGGATCTTTATTAATAGCGAAGAACCAGAGAAGCAATATTTGCTCTTAAACTAATAATAGAGAAACGACTAGATAAGAACCTGATAACATACATAGCTTTCGTAGATGTAGAGAAAGCCTTTGATAATGTTAAATGGGATAAGATGTTTGAGGCACTCAAAAAAGTAGGAATAGACTATAAAGATAGAAAAATGATATGGAACCTGTACAAAAACGAGACAGCAGTTATCCGTGGACGGACAAAACAAGAAGAGGTGCAGATACGGAAAGGTGTTCGACAAGGTTGCGCACTATCCCCTGTTATCTTTAACCTATACATTGAAGAGGTGCTGAAAAAAGTAAGGGAAAATTCACAGACAGGTGTAGTAATTCTTGGCCAACGAATAGATATGATAAGATATGCCGATGATATAGCTGTCCTAGCTGAAAGTGAAGAAGATCTTGTAGTCCTACTGAATAGAATGGATAAAGTTATGGGGGAAGAATATAATACGAGAATTAACAAAGCAAAAACAAAAGTAATGGCACGCGACAAAAAAGATCAAGTGAAAGTCCAAGTTCATGTAGGCAATAAACTGCTTGAACAAGCTGATAAATTTACTCATCTGGGCAGTAATATTACCAGAGATGGAAGGAGCAAGACAGAAGTGAGAAGTAGAATTGCTCAAGCAAAGGCTGCTTTTAACAAGAAGAAAAACATCTTAACATCTAAGAGCATCGGCCTTGAAATCAGGGAAAGATTTTTGAAATAATATGTGTGGAGTGTGGCATGCTATGGGTGTGAAACATGGACTCTCGGGACAGAGGAAGGCCGGAAGCTAAATTCTTTTGAAATGTGGTGCTATAGACGCATGCTGAAAATAAAATGTATCGACAAGGTCACAAACGAAGTGGTTCTGGAAAGAGCAGGTGAGGAGAGAAGCTTCTGGAGTTTCATCGTTAAAAGAAGAGTGCAATTTACAAGCCATCTATTAAGACATAAAGGACTCCTGAACACAATCATAGAGGGATATGTCGAGGGAAAAAAACCAAGAGGAAGACCACGGCTGAGGTACATGGATCAAGTCGTGAAAGATGTGGGATGTAACACCTATAAAGAAATGAAGAGAAAAGCTGAAAGACGCACAGAATGGAGACAAGATGCCATTATAGCTGTTGGAAACCAATCCTTGGACTGACCACTACAGAAGAAGAAGACACTCTGAGACACACCCATTAGTCTGGCCGCAGTAGTGACACTTGGACCAGCTTCGAGCCGTCCACGATTGTAAACACACAAATGACGTCTTGCAGTAATGTTGCTGTTCCACACGGAATGTCGCACTAATCGGTTCCTCAACAATCTTTGTGAACCATCGTACTGCATGAAATGACGAATGCATACAGAGCATTCGTACAAAGGCTTCGCTGCAGTTAACGCGTCCAGTCCTCTGCCCTTCTTTTACTATCGCTGTGTGAGTGTACCGTGGCAATTGTAGCCTTCTTCCATAGCAATTGGCAGTTGTTCCTTAGCAAGTGTCACCTGTGCCTTGGTGGCTGTCAAATAGTGTAAAACTGGCCCGGGAAACATTTCATGCAAGTTAATATAAGCAACCCAGTTTACAGTATCCGCGCCTGGGGCTGGTGATGTAAGACCCCTTGCCTGCAGTAAGATGCATGAAATACACTCATGTTCAGTGAAAACAAATCACCTTGAACGACTAAAGATAGGACGTTCATATTCACAGGACATGTACATTAGTATGTTTTGCAGAAATGATTAGTATTTCAGTCACCTCGTTTCAGCATCTGTCCTGTTGCTTTGTAGGCTTTGTAGGGCCCAGAGAACTTGTTCCATGCATGATGGTATCGACGCGTATAAGGCGCGAGCCATCCATGCTGCACTCACCTGATTTCGGAGTTCACCTCTGGTGGTTGGCATTGGATCAAAGCGCTGCACCCGTCGTTTGACCATATCTCACTCACTTTCGGTTGGCAATAAGTCTCGCGATCTGGCGGGCCAGGGCAAAAGGCTGATATCCTGTGGCATCAAGAAGGCACATGTTCGTGCAGCAACATTGGTTGTGCACTGTCTTGCTGAAAACCGGCGTCTAGGGTGCTGTGCAGAAAGCGTATGGCTACAGGTCGCAGGATGTCATTCCTGTAGGTCACACTGGTCACAGTGGCCTGGACACGCACCAACTGTGATTTGTTGTTGTACCCAATAGCACCCCACACCATAAGGCGTTGAGTTGGCGCCGTATGACTTGTGCGAATGCAGTCTCTATAATGCCACTTCCCCTACGTGCGGAGAACCAAAATGCGGACGTCATTTTCAAACAAACAGAACGCGAATTCGTCCGAAAAAACTATCTGATCCCATTCCTGTCTCCGACCGGAGTGGCCGAGCGGTTCTAGGCGCTACAGTCTGGAACCGCGCGACCGCTACGGTCGCAGGTTCGAATCCTGCCTCGGGCATGAATGTATGTGATGTCCTTAGGTTAGTTAGGTTTAAGTAGTTTTACGTTCTAGGGGTCTGATTGACCTCAGCAGTTAAGTCCGATAGTGCTCAGGGCCATTTGAACCATTTTTGAACCATTCCTGTCCTCAGTGACGTCGTTCCATACACCATCGCCGTCTAGCAAGTTTCTGCACATTCGTCGCAGGAGGCGGAGAGGTTGACGACGTGCACGTAACCCATGCCGTAGTAAACGGCGACGGACCGTCACCCCTGATACTGTACGACGTGCTACTTTATTTCACTGTTGCGCCAGAGCCGAGGAGGACGCAGATCTGTCCTGCAATGTCGTTCGTATGTGTCGCTCTCCTCGGGGGTGGTATGGGTGGTGCAACCTGACACATCTCGTCGTATTCTACGGCCTTCCGTCAACCATTCTGCACGCACCCGTAGCACCGTCAAAACACTTCATCCCACACGAGCAGCAATTTAATGGATGGATGCATCACATCCTTTCATGCCACTAATGCACCCTCTTTGAATCTCACTGATTTGACTGTACGTTTCGCGCATACGTCTGCGAGGCATCATGCACCTCCTCTCAAGTCACACTAATCCATTACCTTCTGTTTATAGAGACGAGAACCGCAGGCACATTTTTATGGTAGGTGGTGTTGCGCTGTGATATCGATGTTGACCTAGAACCTGCTGTCCGAAGTGATTCAAATCCTAATCATTTCTGCAGAACGTACTAAAGCACATATACGGTGAATATGAACGCCCTATCTCTAGTCGTTCAAGGTGTCCTATTTTTTTCTGAACATGAGTGTTTCTTCCTAGTTTTATTTTGCTCACCCTACATATACACCGACGGAAAAAAGTAGCAACACCAAAATATAATTCATGCTAAGTAATGAAGTTGCTGGAATACATTTGTCTAGGTAATATACACTACTGGCCATTAAAATTGCTACACCACGAAGATGATCTGCTACAGACGTGAAATTTAAACAACAGGAAAAAGATGCTGTGATATGCAAACGATCAGCTCTTCAGAGCATTCACACAAGGTTGGCGCTGTTGGTGACACCTACAACGTGCTGACATGAGGAAGGCTTCCAACCGATTTCTCATACACAAACAGCAGTTGACCTGCGTTGCCTGGTGAAACGTTGTTGTGATGCCTCGTGTAAGGAGGAGAACTGCGTACCATCACGTTTCCGACTTTGATAAAGGTCGGATTGCAGCCTATCGCGATTGCGGTTTATCGTATCGCCACATTGTTGCTCGCGTTGGTCGAGATCCAATGATTGTTAGCAGAATATGGAATCGGTGGGTTCAGGAGGTTAATACGGAACGCCGTGCTGGATCCCAACGGCCTCGTATCACTAGCAGTCGCGATGACAGGCATCTTATCAGCATGGTTGTAGCAGATCGTGAAGCCACGTCTCGATCCCTGAGTCAACAAATGTGGACGTTTGCAAGACAACAACCATCTGCAAGAACAGTCCGACGACGTTTGCAGCAGCATGGACTATCAGCTCGGAGACCATGGCTGCGGTTACACCTGACGCTGCATCACAGACAGGAGCGCCTGCGATGGTGTACTTAACACCAAACCTGGGTGCACGAATGTCAAAACGTCATTTTTTCGGATGAATCCAGGTTCTGTTTACAGCATCATGATGGTCACATCCGTGTTTGGCGACATCGCGGTGGACGCACATTGGAAGCGTGTATTCTTCATCGCCATACTGGCGTATCACCCGCGTGATGGTATGGTGTGCCATTAGTTACACGTCTCGATCACCTCTTGTTCGCATTGACGGCACTTTGAACAGTGGACGCTACATTTCAGATGTGTTACGACCCGTGGCTCTTCCCTTCATTCGATCCCTGCGAAACCCTAAATGTCAGCAGGATAATGCACGACCGCATGGTGCAGGTCCTGTACGGGCCTTTCTGGATACAGAAAATGTTCGTCTGCAACCCTGGCCAGCACATTCTCCAGATCTCTTGCCAATTGAAGACGTCTGGTCAATGGTGGCCGAGCAACTGGCTGGTCACAATACGCCAGTCACTACTCTTGATGAACTGTGATATCGTGTTGAAGCTGCATGGGCAGCTGTATCTGTACACGCTATCCAAGCTCTGTTTGACTCAATGCCCAGGCGTATTGAGGCCGTTATTACGGCCAGAGGTGGTTGTTCTGGGTTCTGATATCTCAGGGTCTATGCACCCAAATTGCGTGAAAATGTAATCATATGTCACTTCTAGTATAATATATTTGTCCAATGAATACCCATTTATCATCTGCATTTCTTCTTGGTGTAGCAATTTTAATGGCCAGTAGTGTATTTAAGTGATTAACATTGCTACATCACACGTTAATGTAGGTGCGAGATAAGCCATTGCAAATGTGAAATGCTGGTACGTTAACAACAGGTGTATCCGTCAGAATGTTGAATGCAAACATGCAACCGTGCATGTATCGTGTTGTACAGCTACCGGATGTCCGTCTGTGGGCTTGAATTTCCACGCCTGCTGCACTTGGTCGGTCAATACAAGGGCGACTAGTGCTGGTTGTGGGTGAAGCTGGTGTTGTCTACCGATGATGTCCCATAGGTGCTCTGGTGATGGAGGAGGCTAAGGCAAGACAACATGTCGACACTCTGTGCTGTATGTCGGGTTACAGCACAGGTATGTCGCCGAGCGTCACCCTGTTGGAAAACCGCCCTGGAATGCTGTTCATGAATGGCGGCACAACATGTCGAATCCCCAGAGTGACGTACATATTTGTAATAAGATTGACCAGGATAACCACGAGAGTGCTCCTGCTGTCATTCGATATCGTACTCCAGATCAAAACTCCAGAAATAAGTCCAGTGTGTCTAGCACACAGATGGGTTGGTTGCAGGGCCTCAACTGGCCTCCTCCTAACCAACACACGGCCATCACTGGCACCGAGGCAAAACGGGCTTTCGTAAGAAAACACAACAGACCTCCACCCTGCCCTCCAGTGAGCTCTCGCTTGACACCACTGAAGTCGCAAATGGCGGTGCTTTAGGTTCAGTAGGATGCAGGCTACGGGGCGCATCGGTCGATCTGTCCTTGAAGTAAGCGGTTGTAACAATTCTTTGTGTCACTGCGGTACCATCTGCTGCTCAAATTGCTGCTGAAGATGCAGTACAATGCACCAGAGCCATATGCCGAACATGATGGTCTTCCCTCTCGATAGTGCCACGCGGCCGTTCGGAGTTCGGTCTTCTTGCGACCGAATGTGTATATTAATGACCTGTCATCTGTTACATTACCAGATGCCAAGTTTGTCTTATTTGCAGATGATACAAGAATTGCAATAAATAGTAAATGAAATATAAATTTAGAAAGGGCAGCTAATCAAATTTTTATTGACATTAATAAGTGGTTCATAGCCAATTCACTGTCATTAAGCTTTGAAAAGACCCACTATATGCAGTTTAGAACTTCCAAGAGATTTCCTTCTGGTGTGTGTATAAAATATGATGACATGGAAGTAGGAGAAGTTGAGAGTGTAAAATTCTTGGGATTACAACTTGATTATAAATTCAGTTGGGAGCAACATACTAATGAACTGCTAAAGCGCCTAAACAAGTCTGTGTTGCAATGCGAATGATGTCAGACATAGAAGATATAAATATAAAAAAACTGGCATATTTTGCTTATTTTCACTCCATTATGTCATATGGTATCATATTGTGTGGTAACTCCACAAACAGAGAAAAAATTTTTAGAGCACAGAAGCATATAATAAGAGTAATGAGTAGTGCAAATCCAAGAACATCAAGTCGAAACCTATTCAAAAAATTGGCCATATTAACCACAGCTTCTCTGTATATTTATTCCTTAAAGAAGTTTGTTGTAAATAATACATCTCTTTTTCCAACTAACCGCTTCGTACACAGTATCAGTACTAGGAATAAGACCTATATACATAAAGATTTAAAATCACTTACTCTTGCCCAGAAAGGAGTCCTGTATTCAGCAACGCATATTTTCAATAAGTTACCAGCAACCATTAAGAGTTTAGTTTCAGACAAGGCACAATTTAAACATAATTTAAAAGGATTTTTGGTGGTCAACTCCTTCTACTCCATTCATGATTTTCTCAACAAGTGCAGCAGACCATTTTAATGAAAATTTATTATACTTTAATTTTTGACAATACTTGGTTGTAACAGCCAAGTAACTAACTACCTACTGTGTGAATGATGGATGTATGGAAAGCAGATGTAAGTCTTAAGTCTGTAAATAGTGGAAGTTTAATTTTAAATCTTGAACATAAGCTCACTGTTCTTAACTGAGGATTACTGAAATGAATAATTTACTTTAATTTTTGACAATACTTGGTTGTAATAGCCAAGAAACTAGCAAATGTCTAAATGATGGGTTTAATGAAAGCAGATGTAAGTATTAAGCCTGCAAATATTAGATGTTTAAATTTCATTCATGTACATAATTTTACTGTTTATTGACTGAGGATCATTAAAATTAATGAAATTCAAGTTTTTCTAATTACATTTTTGCAATGTGTTTATGTTCCACACCCAGGAGGATTCCCTCTTTTATGGGTCTATGGAATGAATAATTAATCTAATCTAAATGTAATCTAACATTTCCGTGCCCACCGCTGAAGGAAAATCAAGTACAGTGGCTACATTTTTGCCATGTCTTTCGGCAGTATCGCAGAAGGAACATCCAACTTCTCATAGCCCTATTACACGTGTCCTTCAATCTCAGATGTTGATAACGGCGTCTTTGTCGCCTTAAAGGAGTTCTTGACTAACATCAACTCACTAAGTCCAGTCTCAAAGGTAACTAACGCTCAAGACCATTACAGCGTGTATTTAAATCAAACCTAATTTGCATTCTTATAGTGGCGCTACTAGCCCCGAACCTATGCGACTGGGGCGAAATTTGACTAGATGCCATCTTTCAGAAGTATAAACACGCCTACCAACTTCCGTTTATACGATCGACTCCTTCTTGGGGTTAAGATTTTTTTCACGGAAGTGCATGTGGCGTCAGAGACTTATTATGTCTGTAATCGTTGATCGGCCGAAACTTTCTCGGTGTCTTAACCACAGTGGGCACCTCTCTCTGTGGTTAACTTGAATAACATCAAGTATAGTTAAGAAGCCATTAACTGCTCGTTGGCAAACTCATTGGTTTGTCCTTTCCAGGACTCTGAGTTTTATACACTGTATAATCTGTGTGTGTAAAATTCGGTGGCTTTTTTCATGCTCAGCTTGCAGATAATGGACCAATAATACACACAAGAATGGTTAACGGCCTGTATAATATATGAATAAAGCTTTATTCATGAGGATGTGTTTCTTTAGAGTGTTGATTTTTCTTTTTGTCAGATTCATTAAAATCTGAAGTAATGAATTCCTCGTCTTGGGTACGCTTAATTACAGTTGCGCTTTTCTAGATAATGGTCAATAAATATCCATATTATTTGTCTGCTGACTAATCTCTGACATGTTTTCAAGATACTTAACTAGATTATAATTACATGCAAATTAAGACGGCCGGGGTGGCCGAGCGGTTCTAGGCGCTACAGTCTGGAACCGCGCGACCGCCACGGTCGCAGGTTCGAATCCTGCCTCTGGCATGGATGTGTGTGATGTCCTTAGGTTAGTTAGGTGTAGTTCTAGGGGACTGATGACCTCAGAAGCTAAGTTCCATAATGCTCAGAGCCATTTGAACCAACCATGCAAATTAAAATAAAATGAGACTGTTATGTATTTGTTACCGAAAATTTGGAAATAAACTTCAACGTAATAACATGTAGTTTTCTGAAATTAACCAGATACATAATCTGTCCCATATCTGTTATTCTCACTGTTAATTAGGTCTGTGCGTTACTGATAAAAACTATGTGTCTCCATTAACTACGTGTCTAAGTATAATATTGCTTTGGTACGCACTTTACTGCATAAACGGTCATTTTATTATGCAAACTATGTGTAATACTTAGACTTAAGATTTATACTTACTGTCCTTCCAGGACTCAAACTCATCTGAAAGACATGCTTGTGGTCACCTTATCTCAACTATTAAAGCACATTCTACTGTTTTCATGTTTAACTTACTATATTTAACTTTATTTTATTATTATTATTCTAAGTCACTCTGTAATTGCAACTTCACAACTTCCAGCACTTCTTTTCCGTTTGTCTCTTATGTCCTGGGTTAACAGCCGCAGACAGCAGTCACTGAGCGAACATTTGTGTCTTCCTTCCTCATAGCTGAGGTCTGTCTCTGCTATCTCCCTCATGAAGTTGAGGAGCTACGAGGATCTCCGAAAAATCTTTCCTCGTCATCCCCGAGGCTTATCTTTCGAAAATATCCTAAGCAACGTGGTGGAGTTCATGTTACTGCGACATGTTTCGGCCAGCTTGCGTCTTTATTAACAACAACTGCAGTCACTTGTCTGGTATTTTATTTGTCACAATACTGAGCGTGTTCGGGAGATCCGTATCCATTAGCATGTGGTGAAGTGTTTTATTTCGTAGGAGACTTTCCTCTTTATTTTACATGACTTATAAAGCCCCGCACTCCCGAGCATGGCGGAAGTATGGCCGTGCCCAGTTTTGCCATTTATAGACACGAATGGAAGACGCCCATGCACAGGAGGTTCCGTTATCTAATCAAAGTGAAATAACGGAGTCTTGGCGAGCCTTAAACGAGTGTCACTTACAAGATACGGAGTTGCACGTACATGTTTTTTACGAGACCTTTGTTTAGCTTGCAACTGTCATTAGTTCCATGCAGATACTAGTTTTCACGCCCGTCGAGGCCATCTCGTAAATATCGGGCTGAAAGCAAAGGCGTTTCACATAGTACAAATAGTCTAGTTCAGTTAGCTAAGAAGAAGGCTGGTAAAAATAAACGTGTTACTCGTTCGTACGAAGAGCTGTTAAGGAATATCAGGGGCGTTTTAAAACTCTTCAGCGTCACAGAGATGATAAGAATGTGGCGCAGGCTGTGACTTTTGAAAGTACTACTCTTCAGATGCCTTGCTTTCAAGTCTCAGAAAATAACTTTTAGTTACCTGATTGTGGCTGTCATGTAGACAATCAAGTGTTAAATTTTTGTGTGAAATTGATAAAACTGAATTATGCGATGGTATAACGTACGTCGTTTTAGAAAAGGAAACCACAACGAATATAAAATAGGAGTTACATTTGGCATTAAAGGATTCACATTCACTGGTTAAAGAAGCTACTGCTAAGTTCAAGTGTGTATACTGAAGCTAATGAGCATTCAGAATACGCCTCACTGTATTTCGGTACAGGTTCATAAAACCGTACCACTTATGGCCTTTGAAAGGGTCACGAGTTCCTTGTTATTGCACATATATAACAGGCTGTGTACGACACATTTTGTACCATGTTTTGGTACCATTTTTGTAAGAAGAAAGGAAACGTACTTGAAGACGATATTATTCTAATAAAAATGATCAAAGTTGTACAGAATGAACTTGCGCAATATTTACAGAATGTCTGCAGAGAATGATAATTCTAATTCACAAGAAAGGAGAAAAGAAAAATATAAAAAAGATTTAGCTCTTAACTTCCTCTCCGTAATATACAAGATATTCCCTAAAAGTATCAGCAATTACAGAGAGTAGCATTGGATTTTAACCAAACAAAGGAACAAGCTGGGCTCAGATGTGGATGTAGCTCAACGAAACACTTGCAAGCCATGAACGAAGTTGTTTAACTTAGACGGTAGTATTAATTACTCCTTTCAGTGGGATTCATATACACTGGTTCAAATGGCTCTGAGCTCTATGGGACTTAACTTCTGAGGTCATCAGTTCCCTAGAACTTAGAACTACTTAAGGGGGTAGGACGTCAAACGGGCCGACTTGGAGCAGGAGAGACACGACAGGACATTTTAAATTCCACTGTCTATACTTTTACAAATAAATTCATAAAACTTTGTCAGCATGACCAGGAAGAATTCAGGATTCACACTTGTAGCAGTAAAAGCTCAAAAACATAAGGAAATAATTTTTTTTACATGTGAAATTTCATAATTTTTTCACTTCCTATTGGCTTCATTTGTTGCTATAGGTACACTTTCCTTCATAAGTAAGAGAGATTCTTCCACGAATTTTGCACTGCTTGTTAAACACAAACTCCTTAATGCAAAACTCTAGAATTTTCCAAATCTATTAAAATCTATGGTAAAAGTTGAGATAAATAATTATAAAATTTGAATTTCTTCTAAACATGAAGTTTAAAATGTAACAGCTCATCCATGTTTCCATAAATTATTTAAGTTCTAGAGTTTCATACACCTGTAAGTATAGTTTGTATGCTGTGCAAAATTCATCGAAGAATCTCTCTTACTTATGAAGAAAAGTGTACCTATAGCAACAAATGCAGCGAATAGTAAGTGAAAAAATTATGAAATTTCACTTGCAAAAAAAAATATTTGGTTATGTTTTTGAACTCTCATTGCTATGAACGTGAATTTTAAATCCTTCCTGACCATGCTGAAAAAGTTGTAAGAATTTATTTGTGAAAGTATACACAGTGGAAATTAAAATGCCCTGTGGTGCCTCTCCTGCTCCAAGTCGACCCGTTTGACGTCCTGCCCCCCTTAAACCTAACTAACCTAAGGACAACACACACATCCATGCCCGAGGCAGGATTCGAACCTAAGACCGTAGCGGTCGCGCAGTTCCAGACTGTAGCGCCTAGAACCGCTCGGCCACTCCGGCCGGCTCATATACACTGATTGATAAAAAAATGAAGCCTCCGGAAGGGGAGGTGGAAACGAAATGAAAGTTTTACGGGTTGAGAGGATCTGTAATGACACTTCAGTGATTACAAAATGGAGTCAAACTTAAAAACAACTAGAGAGTTTGAGCCCACTTATCGGTATGACGTTGCACCCCTCTGGCCTGGATGCGTGTAATCAAGCCAGTGTATAGTCTCTCGTGGAAATATGACCAACAATAGTAACTTATCCTTGATATAATGTATAATGACGCTTGGACGGAGTTGACGTCTCAGCTGCTCCCGTACATGCTTTACTGGCGACAGATCTCAGATCTGGGGATGCTGCTGGCCATTGCAACTCATCGACATCACGCAGAGAGTCCATAGAGACAAGTGCTGTGTGTGGACGAGCATTCTCCTGTTGAAACATGGCATCAGGATACTATCATTGAGAGGTAACATATGCGATCGCAGGATGTACGTGACGTACAGTTGCACTGTCAGAAATCCCTCAATCACGACCAGCCCTCAACCGAAGAAATACCCGATAGCGTCTCACACCATGGCGCATGGAGTCACACCACTATGCCTCTCCAAAACATTGGAAAAATGAGAACTCTTCCCAGGTCGCCGCTATACCCACCGACGCTGGTCATCCTCGAAAGTGCAGAGCCACGATTCATCGCTGAACACCATGCGGTTCCCTTCCTTAGCAGTTCATGCTTCCAGTTTACAGCAGCACTCCAAATGCAGGAACTGCTATTTCCTATTTATTCGCCGATACCAGGCCCTCGACTCTCAACAATTACACTACTGGCCATTAAAACTGCTACACCACGAAGATGACGTGCTACAGACGCGAAATTTAACCGACAGGAAGAAAGATGCTGTGACATGCAAATGATTAGCTTTTCAGAGCATTCACACATGGTTGGTGCCGGTGGCGACACCTACAACGTGCTGACATGAGGAAAGTTTCCAACAGATTTCTCATACACAAACAGCAGTTCACCGCCGTTGCCTGGTGAAACGTTGTTGTGATGCCTCCTGTAAGGGGCAGAAATGCGTACCATCACGTTTCCGACTTTGATAAAGGTCGGATTGTAGCCTATCGCGATTGCGGTTTATCGTATAGCGACATTGTTGCTCGCGTTGGTCGAGATCCAATGACTGTTAGCAGAATGTGGAATCGGTGGGTTCAGGAGGGTAACACGGAACGCCGTGCTGGATCCCAACGGCTTCCTATGAGAGAGATGATAGGCATCTTATCCGCATGGCTGTAACGGATCGTGCAGCCACGTCTCGATCCCTGAGTCAACAAATGGGGACGTTTGCGAGACAACAATCGTCTGCACGAACAGTTCGACGACGTTTGCAGCAGCATGGAGTATCAGCTCGGAGACCGAGGCTGCGGTTACCCTTGACGCTGCATCACAGACAGGAGCGCCTGCGATGGTGTACTCAACGACGAACCTGGGTGCACGAATGGCAAAACGTCATTTTTTCGGATGAATCCAGGTTCTGTTTACAGCATCATGATGGTCGCATCCGTGTTTGGCGACATCGCGGTGAGCACACATTGGAAGCGTGTATTCGTCATAGCCATACTGGCGTATCACCCGGCGTGATGATATGGGGTGCCATTGGTTACACGTCTCGGTCACCTCTTGTTCGCATTGACGGCACTTTGAACACTGGACGTTACATTTCAGATGTGTTACGATCCTTGGCTCTACCCATCATTCGATCCCTGCGAAACCCTACATTTCAACTGGATAATGCACGACCGCATGTTGCAGGTACTGTACGGGCCTTTCTGGATACAGAAAATGTTCGACTGCTTCCCTGGCCAGCACATTCTCCAGATCTTTCACCGGTTGAAAACGTCTGGTCAATGGTGGTAGAGCAACTGGCTCGTCACAATACGCCAGTCACTACTCTTGATGAACTGTGGTATTTTGTTGAAGCTGCATGGGCAGCTGTAGCTGTACACGCCATCGAGGCTGTGTTTGACTGAATGCCGAGGCGTATCAAGGCCGTTATTACGGCCAGAGGTGGTTGTTTTGGGTACTGATTTCTCAGGATCTATGCACCCAAATTGTGTGAAAATGTAATCACATGTCAGTTCTAGTATAATATATTTGTCCAATGAATACCCATTTATCATCTGCATTTCTTCTTGGTGTAGCAATTTTAACGGCCAGTAGTGTATGTTCTTCTTGGACGGGAACATGCGTGAAGTACGAGAGTAGGTTGTGACAACAGGACGACAATATTCGGTAGTTTCCGTCTGGAAGTGATTCGTGCTCGGATGGCCGAAGCAGTCTGCCTTCGGCAGTGACACAGTGCGGACCGTGTTGCCTGCCGGCCGCGCTGTGGTGCGCGCGCCTGTTTGTTCACGCCGGAGCAGCTTCGCGTGTGCGGTGTTGTGAGTCTAGGACGAGATGGCACACTCGTACAGAAAAACGACTTTGAAGTTCAGTTTTGCGAACGACTATACACGACCAAAGGCACACGAGATTGAACGTTTCTTCAGAGAAGAGGTAAAAATCGATCCACAGGAAATCGTGGGAATCAATTTATCGCTCGTTTCAAGCGTCGTCTATGTCAAGCTTGTTGACGAGGCTGCTTGCGAAAGACTTCTACAACGATCACCTAACGGGTATCGTTTCTGTCATGCCGACGGGAATGTTGGTGCGGTTACAGTCGATCACGCGGGAATGGGGATCCGCACTATACGAATCTTCGAACTTCCGTTTGTGGTCCCGTCTGAACTTGTTACCGACGCCTTTCGACCATACGGTACAGTTCTATCCCATGTGGCCGAAAAATGGACGAGTTTTACCACGTACCCCGTTTTAAATGGGGTGAGACAAATACGGATAGAACTGCGAAAGTACGTCCCCTCTTATTTGTACATAGGAGGTTGTCGAGCGATTATAATCTATGATGGGCAACCTCGCACTTGCTCGGGGTGCGGGAAAGAAGGTCACGTTCGCTCGGAATGCCTCCAGCGACGTTTAGTGCAAACTCCACGGGATGACGTTCAGGCGCCACAACAGACGACTGTCTTATCGTTGACCTTTGTGGAAGCCCTGAGAGGCGACGTGAGGGAGATTTCCGATGGGCACCAGCAGCTGCCCCCTATAGAGAACATGGACACCAACGGACTGGAACTCCGACCACCGGTTCCACCACAGCAGACACAGGACACCACACAAGAGATGCAGCTGACGGCCGCTCCAGGCTCATCCGTGGTGGCTGCCAGTGCTTCCACCGAGAGCGTGATAGGCCAGGACCAAGACGGAGGATACGCAACCCAAACAGCCGATGCGGAAGCAAGGCAACGGAAACAGCGTTCGCCGAAGAGAAGAAAGAAGCGTCGACTGACTTCTGCTGACGATAGCCATAGTCCCGAGGGGACAGTGGACGACAACGACAGTATCGACCTGAGACCAGTGGATTCAACAGATACCGAGATGACGATGCAGGAACTACACAGCGACGATAACTTGAACTCTCCTTCTGGTGACCGGAAGGCGGAAGTGGAGATGACAACTGTCCAACATCAGAGCGATGACAATGTTGCCTCCCATCCTTCGACCAGTTCCGGAACTATGCTGGGGGACTGGGCGCAAGAAATGGACCAACAGGAACAGGATGAAAATACGAACGCGACGATTGAGGATAGTCCTGGCCAGAGGTCGGGAGGGGTCGGGAAATGTTGAACACCTTAGTGTGTTGAGGAGCGCCGGGGGTGCAGATTGGCGCTTAATGACACCGCCCTACAACTGATGAACACAAGCCAGGCGTACCGCATTGCCACGATAAACATTAATGGCATACGGACACCGCTTAAAATTCAAATGCTGAAAGATATGTTACGCGCTGCGGACGTGGATATTGTACTCCTACAAGAAGTACGTTTCACATCGACGCCAGAGTTCTACGGATACGAGGCACATTATTCAGTGCACGATGAAAGTGGATGCGGTGTGGCGATTCTCACCAGGGAAGGAATAGGAGTGGAGGACGTCAGGTATCTCCCTTCGGCACGTGGCATAGCGATCACTGTCGACGGCGTTCGTTTCATCAATTTATACGCACCATCTGGCTCCACAAAACGAAGAGAAAGGGCGGCTTTTTACACCGAAGAGATAGCACCGTTGTTCGCTGGACGCTATGATAACTATATAGTGGGCGGCGACTTTAATTGTGTCGTCGACAAAAAGGACCAAGTACCTCATTATGTGCCATGCATGGAACTGCGTGCGTTGATTACCGAAATGGCGCTTCTGGATACCTGGGAACTGCAGCATGGTGACAAACCGGGTTATACGTTTGTCACGGGACACTCGGCGAGTAGACTTGATAGAGTGTATGTGACACGAGCTCTACGTACGGCGATACTGGATGCTGAAATCTGGCCAGCGGCTTTTACGGATCATATGGCGTACGTCTGTACGATTTCACTAAGGCGTCAGAAGATATGGCGGAGTAAGGGTCACTGGAAAATGAATTGCGCACTTTTACGTGACACTGAATGTCACCGGTCGATAGAGGCGGCCTGGGAGACCTGCGTTCGCCGCCAACGAGCATACATCTCGGTTCTCCAGTGGTGGATTAAATGCGCAAAACCAACGTTACGGAGAACGTTGATACGATACGGGCAGTTTAAATCGCAGTGGAACCGCACGACGGCTGATTTTTATTTTACAGCCCTGAGGGAACTGATGACCCAACAACCATCGCCGGAAAGGCACACGGCCATGCGCAGGATAAAAGCCAAGTTATTACAGCTGACGAGACTAAGAATGGAAGGTATAATGGTCCGGGCGAGATTGGCGGACACAGTTGCTGCCGAAACGCCCTCCATGCACCACGTGGTACGTGAACGCCAACGACGACGCAGGACATTGATCAGGGAACTAATCTATGAAACTGGCCAGCAAGTTGTGCACCAGAGTGATATTGCGCATGTGTTTACCGACTATTTCCGCCAGTTATATGGACCTGTACATGTGAACCACGAGACACTACATGATGTCATCTCGGAAATGCCAGATAGAGGACCGCCACTGGATGCAGATACTTTCATCACAGCGATAACAGAGGACGAGCTGACAGACGCAATTGCCAGGGGGGCTCCGAACAAGTCCCCAGGACAGGACGGCTTCCCAATTGAATTTTACTGCGACTTTGCATACCTCATGGGACGGACCTGGATTCAGATGTACAACGAACTCCTGTTACCGCAGGCTGAGATACCTGCCGAATTCACGGAGGGTATCATCATCCCAATACCCAAACCACGCGGTGGCAGAAATCCAGGAGATTATAGACCACTCACTCTCTTGAACTGCGACTATAAGATTTTCGCGCGCATCCTTGGGGCTCGCCTGCGGTCTTCACTTTCTGATAGACTCCTCATAGATCAAACTTGCCTCGGCGGTAAGAGTAACGTACATACGGCGCTCGGTGACTACCGAGATATCATCGCATTAGCAGCGGCATGCCGAGTGCGTGGGGCACTCGTCGCTATTGACTTCGATCATGCGTTCGACAGAGTGGATCATTCCTTTTTGCATGCGGTGATGGGCAGATTGGGAATCCCACAGGCCTTCATCCTAGTGATCATGCGACTGTTACACGGCGTACGATCAAAGGTCTCGGTGAATGGGCGGGGCACTGACTACATTGTTATTTCAAGGTCAGTTCGTCAAGGTTGCCCCCTTTCGATATTTTTTATGCAATGGCTTTGGAACCCTGTCTATATGGTCTCCGAAGACGGTTGGAGGGAGTGCTGTTGCCACAACTGACCTTTCATTGCCGCGCTTATGCTGACGATGTGATGCTGGTGGCACGGACAGGCGAAGAAGTACGTACGGCGTTGGCATGGATACAGCGATACGGGATGGCTGCAGGAAGCGTGCTTAATCTACAAAAATCACGCTGCATGAATGTCGGTCGAGGATTACAACCGGGGGAGGAAGGCCCGCTCATCTTAGTTAAGACCATAAAATGCCTAGGTATTACGTTCCACACGGATGTGCAGCGGACAGCAGCGGATAACTACCGACGCATATTGAAGCTGATGTGGACAATGGTGCTGTTACAGAAATTAAGAGCGTTGGATATGATTCAGAGGGTGACCTATGTTAACATATACCTAGCACCGAGACTCACTCACGTAGCGCATGTCCTGCCTTTAACGCGCACAATGGCATCACGGATACAAGCAACTTTCGGAACCTACGTGAGTGTGGGACACCTGTTTAAGATCCGATACACAACGCTTACGCTACCACCTGGAGAGGGTGGACTTGGTCTAGTGAACGTATATGAAAAGGCACGGGCGTTATTCGTCAGTACGATTTTCCGACAGTGGCGCGGTCAATTTCGCAATATCTCGGGTGCGTTGGCCGATGCACTAGCGCCCACTTCAATGCTGCCCCCAGTCAATGTGGGCCATATTTCACCGAAGCTGTCACAGTTCAAGTCTTTTTTTTTGGAGCTTAGCTATGTCAGAGATTCCTTCCCAACAGCACGACTACCGACGACGCGAGACGTATACCAACTCTTACTGCGCCGGTGCCCCAGGAATACCCTGGAAAAGAAGTACCCAGACAAGAACTGGCGACAGATATGGCGCGTTATACGGAACGTTTACCTCCCAACGTCGGTACGCTCAACATGGTAAGTGGTGATAAATAGGAAGTTCGCAACGAATCAACGGCGGCACGCGATTCATGTGGCAGACACTCCACTGTGTTTAGGCTGCGCAACAGTGGACACTGATGAACATCGTTTAGCATGTAGTGGGACGGCTCCAGTGTGGCACTTGGCACAACAGATATTGGCGTTCCTGTTACGCTCCGCCCCTCACACAATTTCGTCAGACACACTTTTTTTCCCCCAAGAATCTTATTTCCCGGTCCAAAAAACCAATGCAGTGACATGGGTGCGGGGAATGGTGGTGGGCTACGTGTATAACGAATCGGAAAAGGACAAAATTGATTCTTGGCATTTTCTCCTGGATGGACACACAAAGCTGCAACAGCATAAGAAATATAGGCAAGACTTCGCTAATTACTTGCGACTTACATTTACCGACCCGCCGGCCAGATGGGGTGTGACGGGTGACAGATGAGATAGACGAAGAAGCCGAGATAGACATCGATCACACTTACCGACCCTTAGTTAATTTCGAGAAAACGACCCAGTCTTACACCAACGTCTGGAGAACGTGTGGATAGATGGCTCTCTTGCTCTATCGAACGTCGGGTCGTGAGCAGGTGTCGCCCCAACACGAATTTCGTTTCATTGCTACAGGAGCATGTTTCTTTTGTATTTGTACTATCCGCAATGTCTTCATGTCTTTCATTTGGGCATTTTCAGTTTTATTCATTTCCTTAATTAATTAATTTTCTAATTTGCCACTATTTGTCAACATATGGACTTTGTAGACACTATTTATGCGATAGTACAACAAAATGTATGTCAGCAAAAGTGGTAAGCCTGACATTGGATACAAAAAAAAATAATAATAATAAAAAAAGTGGTTCCCTCGGGGAAAAAAAAAGCGGTTAAGGCTAGCGCTCGTGAAAAGCAGGAAATCCGGGCCCGGGTCCCATTCCGGCTCAAATTTTCAACTGCGAACATATTTCCTGCAATTATTTTTGTCTTGGCGTTATGATCCCACACACGGGACGGCAATTCTGTTGCTAGTATCCGATTAGTTGCATGGATAACACAGAATGTTGCATGGCGTCCTTTACTCGTTCTCGGATAAGAGTCGCACATATGCAGAGGTGCACAATACGGCCATTCATCCTTGTGTGGTCAAACGTGGTCGATCGGAACCTTGGTGACGACTATGCCTGCACTCGCGTTCGCATGCAGCCCAACATCGGGCCGCTGTTGCATCGAAATGCCCTACAAATCTGGATATTGCACGATTCGATCAGATGGCCAAATGGAGACCCACAATGAGGCCGCTTTAAAACTCTGTGAGGTGCTGATAACGATGTCTAACACGGGTAAGCGGTATCTCCGTGACCTTCACAGCCATCACTCAACGTCTGACACTGTTCACGCCCCTTAAATAACCTACATAGCCTGATGACAACATTAAACAGCGACAACACTAAAGCACTTTTGTGCCGTTCTACCTGTCACAGAGAATTACAGCTGTAATCATTTACATACCTCCCGACGATGTGTACGAGTACAAAGTTACATTGGCATCCGATGATGTCTTCTGGGTGTTTCACTTTTTTGTCAGGCAGCGTACTTTGAGAAACTTTTTGATTCTTTGACTCAGATTCAACAAAATTTGTTACGGCTATTCTACGTTAGAATAGTGAAGGATATATACGTCAGAGACAGCAAAGGACCTGGAAGAGCGGTTGAACAGAATGGACAGCGTCTTGAAAGGAGGATATAAGATGAACATCAACGAAAGCAAAACGAGGATAATGGAATGTAGTCGAATTAAATCGGCTGCTGCTGAGGCAATTAGATTAGGAAATGAGACACTTAAAGTAGTAAATGAGTTTTGCTATTTCGGGAGCAAAATAACTGATGATGGTCGAAGTAAAGAGGTTATAAAATGTAGACTGGCAATGGCAAGGAAAGCGTTTCTGAAGCAGAGATATTTGTTAACATCGAGTATAGATTTGAGTGTCAGGAAGTCGTTTCTAAATGTATTTGTATGGAGTGTAGCCATGTATGGAAGTGAAACGTGGACGATAAATAGTTTAGACAAGAAAAGAATAGAAGCTTTCGAAATGTAGTGCTACGGAAGAATGCTGAAGATTAGATGGGTAGATCACGTAACTAATGACGAGGTATTAAATAGAAATGGGTAGAAAAGAAATTTGTGGCACAACTTGACTAGAAGAAGGGATCGGTTGGTAGGACATGTTCTGAGGCATCGAGGGGTCCCCAATTTTGTACTGGAGGGCGCATGGAGGGTAAAAATCGTAGAGGGAGACCAAGAGATGAATACACTTCGCAGATTCAGAGGGATGTAGGTTGCAGTAGGTACTGGGAGATGAAGAAGCTTGGTCAGGATAGAGTAACATGAAGAGCTGCATCAAACCAGTCTCTGGACTGCAGACCACAACAACAACAACAATATACGTCAGTGTCACAGCTGTCGTAACTTCATAAAGATAATGAGAAATTCAGAGTTGAAAGAGCAGCCAAAGATGGAAGCTGAAGATCGAAAAAACTATTTTCGTTAACCCCAGTGCATATAATTTTCGATAGTGAATGTGTGGACTTAACGGAGCAAATTTGAAAGTCGGCTTGAAAATCACTTATAATAAGACTAAAATAATATGTAATCAACAGGATGAACAGAAAGAGAAACAAGCAGTGAAGGAAGAGTTACATGGCGTAAGTTTCGTAAATAAACAGAGCTTCCATGTGGAAATTTCCAATAGGTAAAAGACAGTTAATTAGCAATTAATGTGAATATGGCTGTGAGATATTGAATTTTCATGCCAAAAATATCCAATAACTGTCAGTTATGTATGAGCAATGAGAGAAGCACATTGTGAATTATTAGGGGAGACAGAAAAACGAAGAAATGGATCAGGGAACAATATAAAGCACAAAATGCTATTAATAATATAATGAAAATGAGAAGAATACATAGTCAGGATCGTAATTGTAGCAGGAAAGCACTTTACTAAATTTCAGACGATAAGAAAACACCGTAGTGAAGACCTGCTGCTAGGTGGATACATGGTACTGTGAAACGCAGATGGAAGCCTGCAGTTAAAGACCGTAATACAAGGAGTTGTGTGGGGCTACTGGACTCGTAACGACAGCCATGGTGATCGTCTAGGGGGCCCCCTGTTGTTCTTAATGACGAGACATCGCCGACAGTCCAAATAGCGCCCGGTGCTCTACTCGACAGCTACAATTCACGATTCATATAAGTAACCCATGACACGGAGACTGTAGCTTTGTGAGGCTCTATGTGGATCACACTGTTGTTTTCCTGTAAGTCACGTCATTAGAAAATTGTTACTAAATGTAGGAAAATTTGCAGATGATCAGCAGCTGATTGAAAGACCAGCAGCTGACCTTACGCATAGGTAAATGAAACGTAAAACGAGTGAATGGACGTTTGACCACACCATTATCAATAAATCAGCTGCAAATGTCAAGTACGATGGGCGTTCAGTAAGTTATGCAACACATTTTTTCCAAAAAACAGGTTTTTTTTTCAGGATTCCAGTATACCATATTATTCCCCATTCTTCTGACTACAAAACTCTCTTTTACAACACAATCTCCTTTCAATGCGACGACCTTACGCCACCTTACTGGGATGGCCTGTATGCCCGCATGGTACGGTTCTGCAGGTCGACGTCGGAGCTGAGGTCTTGCTGCATCAGTATCATCCCCACCATCCACGTACTGCCTCTCACGGAGTTTATCCTTCACTGCGACAAACAGATGGGAGTCGGAAGCTGCGATATCCGTGCTGTAGGGTGCATGAGGAAGAAAAGTCCATTGAGGTTTTGTGAGCTCCTCTCGGTTGCGCAGACGTGTGTGAGGCCTTGCGTTGTCATGGAGAAGGAGAAGTTCGCATTTTCGTGGCTACGATCACCTTGAATGAGAGTGTCCACACGTTCCAACATTGCAGGAGTCACAGCTCTGTGCGGCCGGCCGGTATGCAGGAGATCGGACAGGTCTGTGCGACTTTGATGTGATGATGACAGGCACCTGGCCCAACGTCTCACCGTGCTTTTGATTACTGCCAGGTCTCCGCAGGCATTCTGCGAGCACCTACAAAAATCTGTGATGCTCTGGTTTTCCACTAGAAGAAACCTAGTGACAGCTCTCTGCCTGGAACGCATCTCCGTTGCAGACGTCATTTTGAAGGCTACGCATATCGCCGCCACCAATCGTCACTTTAAGAAGGGCTGAAGTGGGAATATTCCACGGTGTTCCACAACAAATTCCGCATTTTTCAACCGAAATGTGTTGCATTACTTATTGAACACCCCTCGTATCTGAGCTACACTACTGGCCATTAAAATTGCTACACCACGACGATGACGTGCTACAGACGCGAAATTTAACCGACAGGAAGAAGATGCTATGATATGCAAATGATTAACTTTTCAGAGCATTCACACAAGTTTGGTGCCGGTGGTGACACCTACAACGTGCTGACATGAGGAAAGTTTCCAACCGATTTCTCATACACAAACAGCAGTTCACCGCCGTTGCCTGGTGAAACGTTGTTGTGATGCCTCGTGTAAGGAGGAGAAATGCGTACCATCACGATTCCGACTTTGGTAAAGGTCGGATTGTAGCATATCGCGATTGCAGTTTATGGTATCGCGACATTGCTGCACGCGTTGGTCGAGATCCAATGACTGTTAGCAGAATATGGAATCGGTGGATTCAGGATGGTAATACGGAACGCCGTGCTGGATCCCAACGGCCTCGTATCACTAGCAGTCGAGATGACAGGCATCTTATCCACATGGCTGTAACGGATCGTGCAGCCACGTCTCGATCCCTGAGTCAACAGATGGGGACGTTTGCAAGACAACAACCATCTGCACGAACAGTTCGACGACGTTTGCAGTAGCATGGACTATCAGTTCGAAGACCGTGGCTGCGGTTACCCTTGACGCTGCATCACAGACAGGAGCGCCTGCGATGGTGTACTCAACGACGAACCTGGGTGCAAGAATGGAAAAACGTCATTTTGTCAGATGAATCCATGTTCTGTTTACAGCATCATGATGGTCGCAACCGTGTTTGGCCACATCGGGGTGAACGCACATTGGAAGCGTGTATTCGTCATCGCCACCTCTTGTTCGCATTGACGGCACTTTGAACACTGGACGTTACATTTCAGATGTGTTACGACCCGTGGCTCTACCCTTCATTCGATCCCTGCGAAACCCTAAATGTCAGCAGGATAATGCACGACGCATGGTGCAGGTCCTCTACGAGCCTTTCTGTATTCAGAAAATGTTCGTCTGCAGCCCTGGCCAGCACATTCTCCAAATCTCTCACCAATTGAAAACGTCTGGTCAATGGCGGCCGAGCAAGTGGCTCGTCACAATACGCCAGTCACTACTCTTGATTAACTGTGGTATTGTGTTGAAGCTGCATGAGCAATTGTATCTGTACACGCCATCCAAGCTCTGTTTGACTGAATGCCCAGGCGTATCAAGGAGGTTATTACGGCCAGAGGTGGTTGTTCTGGGTACTGATTTCTCAGGATCTATGTACCCAAACTGCGTGAAAATGTAATCACATGTCAGTTTTAGTATAATATATTTGTCCAATGAATACCCGTTTATCATCTGCATTTCTTGTTGGTGTAGCATTTTTAATGGCCAGTAGTGTATATTTCCGGAGCAATTTATTTACAAATGACCACGTAAATTTACCCTAGCTGAAGACAGATTCCAGACTGCGGTTTCTGAGGAGGAGGCTATGGGAACGTTATTGATCCACGCTTACAAAACCGTCATTCGACAAATTCCTCAGTATTTTTCGTGAATCTAGGCTCTTTAACAAGACGGATAAAAGATTGCGATAGATAATATTCAAAGAAGTACTGTGCGTTGCATCGCGAGTTTTTTTTTCATCTCATGTACTGTTTAAGACAGTACGCTAGAGATATACGGCGTTACTCAAAGAGCACAGGTAATCTTTCTTCTCACGTATCTTTTGCGAATGGTCTGTGAAGGAGGAATGGGATGCTTCTGGTGCAAATGTACACTTTTACGCATACCATACAGTTCATCTAGAGCACAAATGTAGAATTAGACAAACAACTAGCGTGGAATCAACGGAAGAAGGCAATACAACAGCGACACATTGCGTAAGCGCTCACGTTGGCATTAGCTGCTTTCGTTGGTAAGTGGTTCACCAGGGGAGAGCGCGCTGAAACCCTAAGGCACAAGCAACCGGTTTCGCTTTATGTAATATAATGCAAATGTGTTAGTGGACGAGCGTGTAGAAGTGACGTACAGCGACGATGCAACATCAGAAACAGTTGTGCCAACCGGACCTAGGGTGGCTGGCCTTGGTTCTCGTGCTTTGCTTCTTTGAATTTTGTTTTTTGTCGTGAGGAAACACACGTCTGAACAAACTGTATGACCTTGTTCCAGGCCTCCACTTCTGATTCTGGTAGAAACGCTATGCCCTTAAGGAATCTTCCACTCTCTCTCCTCCATTTCCAATTGCCATCGTTGTTGTTTTTGTTGTTGCTATGACCTACCATGCTTCACATGTATATCAGTAGATTTTCCGATAAGGCTACCACCTTCTTGACTTTTATCTTAAGTTTCCTTGAATTATGCTTTCTCTTGTGCATTAGTTCCTCCTCATGCAACCGAAATATGTCAGTTTCAGCATAAAGACATTTTTCACTTTCAGAGATGGTTCACGTTTAATTTTGTGAATACTGTGGAATTATTTACTTTTAAGACACTTCTATACTTCCTGTTGTTTTACTCAGTTGACAGAACCGCAACCATAAAGAATCACTCTTCAGAGAAAGATCGTAATTGTTGGAAGAGTCTATGGATGTGCAGAAAACAGTGGTGTTATTGAGAACTGTAGCACTGGAACTACTAAGTTTTAACTCAGACACCGCTACGGTGGCAGGTTCGAATCCTGCCTCTTGCATGGATGTGTGTGATGTCCTTAGGTTATTTAGGTTTAAGTAGTTCTAGGTTCTAGGGGACTGATGACCTCAGAAGTTAAGTCCCATAGTGCTCAGAGCCATTTGAACCATTTAAGTCAGACACTTGGTCTCATAGAATTCTTAAGTGCCCACCGTTGAAACCAATAAGCGTTGTAGCGCTTGTTGTTGTTATAGCCTTTGCTCCGAAGTCTGGTTTGTGCAGCTCTCCGTGATACTCAACCCTGTGCAAGCCTCTTCATCTCCAAATAACTACTGCAACTTACTTACTTCTGAATCTGATTTTTGTATTTATCTCTTGGCTACTTCTGCAATTTATAACCCCCCACACTTCCTTCCAGTGCTAAATTGGTGATTCCCTGATCTCTTAGAATTTGTCCTATCAACTGATCCCTTCAGTTAGTCATGTTGTGTCACAAATTTCTTTTCTGCCCAATTATTTTCTGCACCTCCTCACTAGTTACGTGGTCTACCCATCTAATCTTCAGCATTCTTCTGTAGCACCACATTTCAAAAGTTTCTATTCTCATCTTGTCTGAACTGTTTATCGTCCGTGTTTCACTACCATACATAGACTATGCTCCATAAAAATACTTTAAGAAAAGACTTCCTAACACTTAAATCCATATTCCATGTTAACAAACATCTCTTCTTCAGAAACTCCATTGCCAGGCTACATTTTATATCTTCTCAACATCGGCCATCATCAGATATTTTGCTGCCCAAATAGCAAAACTCATCTACGACTTCTAGAATCTCGTTTCCTAATCTACTTGCCTCAGCATCACCTGATTTAATTTGACTACATTTCGTTATTCTTGTTTTGCTTTTGTTGATATTCATTTCATAGACTACTTTCAAGGCACTGTCCATATGTTCAACTGCTCTTCCAAGTTCTTTGCTGTCTCTGCAGAATTGCAATGACATCGGCAGACCTCAATGTTTTTATTTCTTCTCCCTGTCCTTTAATACCTAGTCCAAAGACTTCTTTGGTTTACTTTACTGCTTGCTCAGCGTGCAGACCGAATAAGATCGGCGATAGGCGACAACCCTGTCTGACGGCTTTCTCAACCAGTGCTTCCCTTTCATCCCCCTCGACTCTTATAACTGCCGTCTGGTTTCTGTACAAGCTGAAAATAGCCTTCCGCTCTGTGTTTTACCCCCGTTACCTTCAGAATTTCGAAGAGCATATCCCAGTCAACATTGTCAAAAGATTTGTCTAAGTTTACAAATGATATAAACAAATGTTTGCATTTCCTTAACGTATATTCTAAGACAAGTCGTAGTACCAGTATTGCTTCGCGTGTTCCTACATTTCTTCGGAATTCCACCTGATCTTCCCCGACTGCTACCAGTTTTTCCATTCTCCTGTAAGGGATTAGTGTTAGTATTTTGCACCCATGACTTATTAACTGATAGTTTGCTAATCTTTACATCTGTCAGCACCTGCTTTCTTTGAAATTGGAATTATTAGATTCTTCTTGAAGTCTGAGGGTATTTCGCCTGTCTCATACATCTTGCACACCAGATGGAAGAGCTTTTACTCGGCTGGCTTTCCCAAGGATATCAGTAGCTCTGACGGAATGTCGTCTACTCCAGGGGCTTGTTTGGACTTAAGTCTTTCGGCGCTCTATACTGCTTAATATTTAATTTTGTTTCTTCGCCCAACACAGTTCCATATTGCTAGCTTATCTTAAAAATTTAATGCCTTTACATTTATTTTATAACTTCTTCTTCCTTGATTATCAGGTAGTGATTCATGAAATTTAGACTCGTGTAGTATTTCGGATTTTATGGCTTCTGAACAGCATAGAGCTGCCACATCAGAGATTCAGTGCCTTCTGCACATACATCTTAAAGAGTGTAGGATACAGACAGCATCCTTGTGTCTTTCCTTTAGTTCGCCTGAAGGTCTCTCTAGAAATTTACTTCTCCACATTCATGAACGTTCTGCCGACTTTACGATAGCAATTGTCGTGTGGAAACAGTTTGCGTTTAGAATTGGGTAAACATAATTTTTCCCGCTGAGGGAACTGTGCACTAGGGCTGAACAACGACTACTGCGCTGCGGAGCGGCGAACAAATGCACTTTACGAACTGGCGCGTCCCACTTCACGTGTTACTGACCGCCAGCAAGGCACCTCAAACGCATTTGCAGTACGTATTATTCTTTAATTCGTCCTGACTTCTATAAATCCGATTGTAACAACACCGATTCTCCATTATATTACATCTCGTGTTTTGTATAATTCAGCGTCTTCGTCATGACTGTACCAACTTGGCCAAATGGAACTCAGTCAACACTCTCAGCACAAAGATATGCTTCAGTTTATGTACTGGCATACCAGCAGACATCCACCAAGTTTAAATAGGTGCTGATAGGAGCGTAGCAGTTTTGTGTAGCCCATAAAAAAGTGTAACAGAAATGCTCTGGGAACTTAAATGGGAATTCTTGGAAGAAGAACGACATAGTCCTCGCGAAACCCTGTTGGGTAACTTTGGGGAACCTGCATTCAAAGCAGGCTGTGCACCGCCACAGGCGTTGGTATCATGAGAGTGAGATAAGAGAGTCTAGGGCATGTACAGAGACAAGTAGTCTCAATAGGTCAATGAAATAGGGCAGAAAGTCCTCTAGCAGGAGATGCATGCTCCTACCACGTTTTTGACCCAACTACCGTCTAAGAAGTTATGTGGAGTGTCAATAAACAACATATGTGAGCATAGACTGATAATCTCTATAGACGAATAAGACAAAAAACTTATAATTTTTGTTGGATGTACCATCCATGCACTGTAAAATGGCTTCCAGATTGTATCTGTATATGAAAATGTTTCTTATATGTTGTCACCTATCGAAAGCGTCATTTCGGTATCTTGAATCCAGTTGGAAGGTTGACGGCCGAATCAGCATCATATAAAACCTACCTTGCAATATTCGTTGGCTCAAAAAAGATAGACGGGGATCCTAGAAATTGTTTTCCAAATTTATCTTTCGAAACACAGTTCCTCTTACTGTTCACTTGATTACATTCCTAGTAACATGACTGTAAAATACGAATAAAATACATGGTCAAAAGTGGTCACAGGCAGCCGAGAAGAGTGTCATGAGTACAGAACCGTACTCAGCCGGTTGTTGGGCCAAAACGTGGTAGGTGTGGTTTCTAGGAAACCTGCTTACCCAGATCGCTAGACAAACATTCAAACAAATCGTATTAATGAGTTTTATTACAAAATGAAAAGAGACAATACCTAACTTTGCAATTGCACAGATGTGTCGCAAGCAAAGGGCGACGTACAAAATAATTACTTTTCTGCAGTATAGACAATCTTAAGTTTGTGCTGCATAGTGAGTACAAGCAAAGTGACTATAGTAAACGCTGCTATACAAGTGCCTAATCTTGAAGCTGCTATTCAACTGGCCATCACCAGTTTTTTGTGGCAGTTTACTATTACACAGCGTCACCGGTTCAGATCCGGTCCAAATGTCTCGGTGGACAAGTGAGGGGATACTCAAAGCAACGGCTGAATAACAGCCGAGCATAGCAATTTGAAGGTGTGGCGGTGGTAGTAAGGGGGAGGGGTGCAATAATGCGCCAACCCTATGGTAAAGAAAGAAGTGGCTGGACGAGAACAGGCCACTGCTAGTGACTGTACGAAAAAAGACAGAAAAACGTGGTCGTATTGGGCCTATCGTCAGCCACAGCCCGAATCCGAGTCCTCCAGGATGGAGAGCGGAACGGGGTGTCGGTGCCAGCGCCGTGGAACTGTGGTGCCGATGGTTTGGAGTCCTTCGACCGTGTCACGGAGGGCGTCCACTTTACTGTATAGTTGGCGAACCTTACGGCGAATGGTCGTCTTGAGAAGGGCCGTATTTGTCTCCTCATGCAGAGTGACAATCCTGGCGAGCGGAGGGGCGTCAGCTTCCGGGACTTACTAATCGTGGCCCACGCAGAGGAACCATATGTTAGTGATGATAGGACAAGGGAGTGATATAGCCGGAGCTTGGTATCTATATTCAGCTCTCGGCTGGAGAAGAGCAGATACAAGGCCTTTGTCAATTTTAACCCTTTATGGGTTATGTATTCTGCGTGGCAGTGGAAGAAAAGTTTCTTATCCAACCAGACCCCGAGATACTTGGTAGCTTGGGCCCACGGGACCCGGACGCCCCTGACTGAGATGTTGTGGCGGAGTATAGGACGCCGTTTAGTGAAATACACTGCCGTAGTTTTGGCGGCATTGAGGGCCATCTTATTGGAGCGACACCAGGAAGCCGTTGCGTCCACTTGCATTTGGAGGCGAGCAATGAGTTGATCAGGATTGCGACCGGCCGTATAAAGCGCCGTGCCATCGGCGTATTGCGCCAAATGGCAGATGACGGACATGTCATTGACTCATTGACATAGACATTAGAAAGAAGAGGGGACAGCACAGAGCCCTGAGGGGTACCCATCGACATGTGGCGTCCGCTGGAGCGCTTTCCCCGCTGAGCAACGAGGAAGGACCTCTGGCCGTCACCTGTCGGTCGCGGCGCTTATGTCCTCTTCAAATTAGGGGCCGCTGCTGTCGCGTTGTCGTCCTGGAGGGAGGTCCGGTCAGCGTGCGATTGGCTGACTTCTTCAAAATTCAAATGGTTCAAATGGCTCTAAGCACTATGGGACTTAACATCTATGGTCATCAGCCCCCTAGACTTAGAACTACTTAAACCTAACTAACCTAAGGACATCACGCACATCCATGCTCGAGGCAGGATTCGAACCTGCGACCGTAGCAGCAGCGTGGTTCTGGACTGAAACGCCTAGAACCGCTTGGCCACAGCGGCCGGCGCTGACTTCTTCTCATAACCTGCTCTTCCCTATCGTTTCCGACTGTCGTGCCAGCGCTTGACTTTACGCCGTAACAATAGGAGTACGCGTCTCCTACTAGAGGACTTCCTGCCCTATTTCATTGGCCTATTGAGACTACTTGTCTCTGTACATGCTCCAATCTCTCTTATCTTACTCTCATGATACCAACGCCAGGTATGCAGTAGTGCCAGCTTGAAGGTCGCACAGTCTTCTTTGAATACAGGTTCCCTAAATTTATCCAACAGGATTTCGCGAGGACTATGTCGTCCTTCTTCCAAGAATTCCAATTTAAGTTCGTCGAGCATTTCTGTTCACTTTTATATGGGTTACACCGACCTGTTACGCTCTTATCAGCGAATCTTTGAATTGAGTGGGTGTCTGTTGTTATGTCAGTACATCACCTACGTATCTGGAACTAACTGGGTGCCATCCGCACTCGCAACGAGGAAGAGCGAGAAACCAATATTTGCCGGCCGAAGTGGTCGTGCGGTTAAAGGCGCTGCAGTCTGGAACCGCGAGACTGCTACGGTCGCAGGTTCGAATCCTGCCTCGGGCATGGATGTTTGTGATGTCCTTAGGTTAGTTAGGTTTAACTAGTTCTAAGTTCTAGGGGACTAATGACCTCAGCAGTTGAGTCCCATAGTGCTCAGAGCCATTTGAACCAAACCAGTATTTGTCGGCATGTAGGGCTCCTGGCCTTCCAGTTCGGCCTGCTGAGGTTCGTTGGTTGATTTGGGGGAGGTTAACAAACAGCGAGGTCATCAGTCCCATGAAGGATGCGGAAATAAGTCGGTCGTGGGCTTTCAAAGGAACCATCCCGGCATTTGCCTGAAGCAGTTTAAGGAAATAACAGAAAACCTAAATGAGGATGGGCGGACGTGGGTTAGAACCGACGTCCTCCCGATGCGAGTCCAGTGTGCTAACCATTGCGGCACGTCGCTCGGTCGGCCTGCCGGGTGTGATTCGTTTGCAAAAGGCTAATGTCTTGGAGAGAGGACCATTACAGTCCACAGTAACACACGTTGGTCAACTGTTTACAATTTCATCGTGAAGTACGCAGCGTGTCTCAGTTCCGTTAGCACAGATCATGCGTGAGTGTTGGCAGCAACCAGATCACAGTCCGGGATAACCCGCTGATTTGCCGGATTTGGCCCCAGCCAATTTCTGGTTGTTGCCCAAACTGAAACTGCCAATGAAAGGACACCGTTAAGATACGTTTGACACCCAAGAAAGTTGTACTACAATGCTAAAAGCAGCTCCAAAAAGGGACCTCAGTAAATGTTTCAAAACATTTTTCAAACTGTTTCAGCTGTGTATTGATTCAGGAGGCGTCGCAGTGATTTTGTGATCATAATCCATGAATTTCATTTTTCATAGTCTCAGTCCTAATGGAAATGGGACACACTGTACGGATATGATGAAATTTGTATAACCTAAGAGACCAAGCCGAACATACGTTATAACCACCAGAGACAGTATGTGAGGTTCATAGTAAGAATTTTTTTAAACTATTCGTATTAAACTTGGTAGGAGAGCTAGATTTAATTGGGATTTTGTTGAGCGATCCCAATTAGGGTGCAGCGTTGCATTAGGACCGTTGCCGTTCAACAGTTTAGAGGTTGCAGTTTTCCTGCAGCTGACCGTCTGCTGTTGGAGTTTTCAGTCAGACTAGTGTAGTATATAAAAAGCATACGATTCCATTGCAGTCTCTTTCAAAGTCATACACTGTTAATTTCTTCTTACGTTATTATATTAACGCAGTGGTACAAAATACAAATTACACACTAAGTGATTACTGCTGAGTCCATTTGAGTATGCATAATTGGATCCTGTCTGCTAAACAGTTCAGATGGCAAGCGAGTGCTAATGAGATCGCTTCTCTGTGACAGTTGGCAGCGGGATTTTGTGAATTGTTTAACCTATTACAGATTCCTAGTCAGCACTGTGATATTAATGAAACTTCTTCTGTGAGACAACCTGACAGTTTCCTTTGTGTCACGAATTGCGATTTAATTGTAAACTTTGTGGATTACTTTGACTGTGCTAATACAAGTCAGTGTCACTTGGAACAGTACTGCCATCGTGATAAATGTATTGATGACATCAAAATTTTTTGTGAGAGTTTTCGCTTACAAGGGGACCTTACGAACTTCCCCTTACCACTTTGATTCATACTGACAGACTGTGTAAGACATGACTAGGACTTCAACATATGTAAACAGCAAGATGCAACTCTCAGAAGTTTTCGAGGAAATCGAGTCCGAACATTTCACACGTGCTTACATTTGTCTTGTAGTCGCCAGTATTTACAAGCGAGTAAGAGCTTTATTTTGGAAGTGGGAGATGTGTGGATCGAAACTCACTTGTGGTAACCTTTTTTATGTCATTCACATGTAATTCTAACAAGAGATATGCGTGGTACGCCGTGAAATTGTGTGACGACCAAGCACCGCTAACGAATGTAATCCAAGTTTGTTTTGCAAGAGACACATTGGAAAAACAACCATGAACATTCAAAGATTCAGTGTTCATTACAGATGCCGTATGTTCCAGTAATTACTGTTTCCCATGTTTCTATGACTAGTACAGTGCTCCATAGGTTACATATTATACTTGCCACGTATGTAGATAAGATAATATAAATAAAATGACTATACTGGTCCGATTCTATGATCCACCTGGGGCCTGTGAAGCCATAAGCCATACCTACAATCGGAGGTCACGAGTTTGGATCACAGATTCACTTCATACTTTGTACACCTTTAGTACGCCATTAAAACAACGTAATCTGCAAGTAGTAAGGTGCACTAATCTGACAATTCCGAGAAAATCGCAAGAGAAATTTTATGAATCTATTATGTGGGTAGGTGCTAGACGTTAAAGTTTATGGTGTTCAAGTGAAGAGCGTTCGAGTTTCGTAAGAGGAACGTATAAGAGCCGACGGTTCGACTCCTGCTCAAGCGTTAAATTGTTAATCTATTATTTTTCATGACTGGACATATTATTTAATTTATATGACATTTGAGTGGTAATATAATCCAAAAAAACCACTTGTATTTGCACGAACTATTTGCATCAAGTTTCAGTTTATGTTTCGCATGTCTGTATGACAAATACCGTGATGTCGAGCGCACATCCGACGAGTAATGGTACATTACACTTGTAGTCTGGCACATTGTGACTTGTTAGATTACTGATTGTGAATAACGTCATTATTTATTGAGGTTTGATTTGAGCTTTCCAAGCCTGTCCCTTATCCTTGAAAACTTAATTCCAAATAGTAAATATTCAAATAACATACTAAATTTACTACGACCTCATGAAAGCGCACTCGGTTTTTTTCATTATATTACCTCTCAAATGTCAAATTGAATAATGTGACCAGTGATGAAAAAAATATAGACTAAAAAATTATCTTTGGCGGGATTCAACGCCTCGCCCACGACCGGACACTAACTGCTTGACCACAATAGTTTCTTGCAGTCGGCAATTTCACAGATTTACATCAGTTACATAATGGACGCGTAAAACTTCTCTTGCGATCTTCTCGGTATTGCCAGAGTACTGTATGTTACTACTAGCACATAATGTTGTTTTAATGGACTAGTAACGGTGTAAAAATTTTGAAGTAAATCCGTGATCCCAATGTCGTGGCCTCCCTTTATTAGACCGAGCGAGGTGGCGCAGTGGTTAGCACACTGGACTCGCATTCGGGAGGACGACGGTTCAATCCCGTCTCCGGCCATCCTGATTTAGGTTTTCCGTGATTTCCCTCAATCGCTTCAGGCAAATGCCGGGATGGTTCCTTTGAAAGGGCACGGCCGACTTCCTTCCCCATCCTTCCCTCATCCGAGCTTGCGCTCCGTCTCTAATGACCTCGTTGTCGACGGGACGTTAAACACTAATCTCCTCCTCCTCCCTTATTAGAAATTTTACACGGCGCCTCACACAGAGGGAGCTCCAGATCACGGCTGTTGCTGCTCGCGGGCAGTCCGACCCTCGGGTATGTCACGGCGCCATTTACAACGTCTCGGTTTTGCTGGTCTTTCTCCGTATAGTGCAACATTTCATTTAGCAGTGCGATCCGACACCTTAATCCTGCATTTGATGCGGTTGATTTTAGTCGGCGCGATTTCCTCCAGTTTGGCGGAATCGTGGCGTAAGCGCTGCTTATCTTTCACTATTTGTTCGTGCTATAAACGAAGCTCACAGTTCCAGTGGCTGTTTGCGCCAAAAGAGGCAGTCTAGTGATCCACCATCGAAATCCTTTTAAAACGAATTTCAATGACCAAGGAGAAGATGAGTGTAAATCATGTGTGCTTTGGAAGTCAGATCTGGAAGCTGGAGATATTGAATAAGAGTGCATAACCGTTCTTTCCACCAATCTGTCGTCTTCTAAAGTTGCGTCCCCAGGGCAGAAGACAGCTTGTCGGTCGTGGGATCTTCTTCGGCGGAGGCTGCTGCGCTGTCAACTAGTACCTGTGATTGTGCTTTTTATGGGATGCCACTTGCCCAGGTTAGTCTCTGTATATACAGAGGGCAAGATCTGTAGTACTGACAATGATGGTAGGTGACACCTCTCATTAATGTATCCTGTTTGTTTATATTTTAAATAATCACACATTTTACACTGTCTTTTACAACACTCGACAAAGCTTTCTTAATTGTACGGTAACTTTTCTAAACAACTTCCGATATAGAATACGACATGTCCGTCACTACAGAACCACCGAAACAGAGTTACGCGTCCGACTCTAAAACGCCTGAAACAGTCTGACAAGCGCAACCGAAAAACTTCCTCTCCCAGGCCCACCAACGCGACCCGAAAGTGTTCGAAGCACTTCGGTTGCAATATCGCTACCCTTATGTTTGTCAAAACTAGTGAAATTTAGTAAACAAAAAGGTAGATTCGTTGAGTAACCATGGGATGTTGTCATACCAAAAACTGGGTTAAAGCCGGCCAGAGTGGCCGTGAGGTTCTAGGGGCTCCAGTTTGGAACCACGAGCCCGCTACGGTCACAGGTTCGAATCCTGCCTCGGGCATGGATGTGTGTGATGTCCTTAGGTTAGTTAGGTTTAAGTAGTTCTAAGTTCTAGGGGACTGATGACCACAGATGTTAAGTCCCATAGTGCTCAGAGCCATTTGAACCATTTTGAACAATGAAAAGTATACAAATAATTAATTAGAGAAGTTAGGCGTTTTAGCGCCTAGCACCCGAATGTGATGACCAGCCAGAAGCAAATTTAGTACAATTGGCGGACTCTCCCATGTGACTGGTACATACTGTACCATCTGTCGCTTGTACCTCACTCCACTTTTGTACGTGTATCAAGCTGCATCAAGGCGAGCTTCTAGTAAAATAAAATACTGGCGACTACAGGCAGGAATATCACATGAGAACTCTCCATATCTATCATGTAATCACATAATCGACGTGTACCGGAGATTTGGTGGATGATTTTTAGAGGATTCATTGTTGTGTACTTTAAGAAGCACTTTGTGTTAAATATGCAGGTATGGAACGCGTGTTGGAACTGGTAGTGTGAATAGTAAATTTTCTGAAGTCGCACGCATTATTACATCGTCAGTTGCAAGAGTTTTCGACGGAACTGAACGAAGAGTGTGGAGACGTTAGACAGGGAGAAGAACTATTCTCGCACTCGGACTTCGCAGCGCGATTCACCACATACTAGCGATACAAAAATGTATCTTACAAAATTTCGTCCTGCGCATGTTTTGGACAGTAAATGGACGTTAAGGACTGGCAACCTGGCAGCGCTGTAATCGTGTGTATGATAAATACCTCTGGCAAGATATACCAGCATTGCAGAGCTGTTGGTGCAGTGGATAGCGTTTTTGGTTAGCGTGTAGGGCGTCGAAGCTTATTTGTTTTTATTTGCTAAAAGTAGTCTGTGTGGTACGGTATCTGGCGTCTTAATCGTCATGCAGCGATTACAGCGGATCTTCTAAGAAACATTTGCAGTTACGTACTACGAACACAGAAATGGAAATACAACCGTTTTCGTTGGCCAGCTGTTAAAGAAACCTTTTGCATGTCGGCGACGCGAATTGTTTCGCACCACTGCATCTGCTAGATTCCAAACTTGTTTTGCGTGTACCCTCACCCAGTGGTCCCATCGATTAATGCCAACTATCATTCTTGCCATGTTCAGATCCATTACATTTCGTTATGGCCTTACATCACCAATAGGGCTAAGAAAGTGCTTTGTAACATTGGGACATTGCGGGAGCGTACACAGAAAACAGATCTGGAATCTAGTAATGCAGTGGTGCGAAACAATTCCTGCCCGTGACGGGCAAAAGGCTTCTTTAAAAGCAGACCAATGAAAGCGATTGTATTTCCATTTCCGTGTTCGTAGTGCGTAACTGCAAATGTTTTGTAGTAGACCCACAGTCATCGCTGTATCGTGATTAAGACGTCAGATGCCGCACCATAGCAAATAAAAACAAATACGCTACGACCAAGCATCGAACCCTCGATATCCTGCATGCTATCCCAAGACGCTATCCTCTGCCCTAATCACACAGCACTACCTTGTTTGTTGACAGAAGTAGTTACCGTACATGTGATTACAGTGTTGCCAGATTGCCAATCTTTAACGTCTGTTTCCTGCCCAAAATATGCACAGGACGATATTTGGTGAGAGACATTTTTGTATCGCTAGTGTGTGAGGAATCGCGCTGCGAAATACGAATGCCGGAAGTTTTCTTCACCCTGTATATTATTGCAAAGTACGTTGATTAAGTCAAAGGAAATTCCTGAAACGAGTTTTCGATTTAAGACCCGCTACTGATGAATTTCTGAAAAAAAAAAGAAAGCAAGGACGAAGATTAGAAGATCCGGAATGGTTTGCAGGCCTTGCATTTTAAATAGAGCTGACTGCAGACTGCCCTCAGTAAGACACAGAAAGGTGTCGTCATGACTAAGGTGGACGAAATTAAAAAGAAAGTTGCATTGTGGAAGGTATAACTTCTGACAAGGAACACCGACCATTTCCCTAATCTCACTGGCATTAAAGGAAACGCGGATTTTGAACAATCCATTGTGGAATTGAAAGAATTACAGGAATAGCTTCCTGAGCATTTGAGGGGATTGCTAATCTTACATATGTTTTTGCCTCGTTTTGACATCTCTTGTCATTTCAGGTGAAAGCGCCCCTGTGCATCTACAGATGGACCTGGTTAGTCTGCATTGTAATTACCGCTTAAAAGATAAATAATTTTTATGTCGAAACTGTCCAGGAGCTCTAAGCTGTTTTTCTCGGGAAGCGTTTCAACATCTCTATAATGAGGCTGCAAACGTGATATCGACATTTCAATGAACATACGTGCTGAAAGGTTGTTTTTCGATTATGAAACTTAAAAAGTTACGACTACGTGACAACCTGAGTGACGAGAAACTGCGAAACTATCTGCATCTGTCCGTATGCCGACAGTTCGTGTTTGATATATATTTTATTATATATTCAGTGCATCAAAAATAACTAAATAACATTAAAATTTGTTTTGATTGTGGTGTACGTTATTGAGAAATATGAAGTACGAAATAATGCCACATGTTGCCTTTCGCAGTACCCCAACACCCCCCCCTCGTCCTCTCCCCATTCAGGTGGCATGGCGTGGTTGAGAGGGAAGCGTGAACTTGGGCGAGAGAGATTCACATGAATGCACGAGGAGAGTTCTTGGCCCTGCCTGCTCCAGATCGTGGAAAAATCTTACTGTGATAATAACGATAACGAAATATCAGCTGGTGGTACAGTGGGAAATTGAAGGAATTCGCGTAGGCAAACCAACTTAAATCAGTTGGCTGCACTTAGTTTCCAACCCGAACTTTCTGAACACAATTCCGGCCCCACCTTGGTCGCTGGTACTGATTAACGGGCAGTTTTGGAACACTAATCAAATTTCTGCTATTTTTGGCACACTTTAAAACAAGCTTAGTCCAGAGTTCAGATTTACTTTGAGGTTAGTTACAGAGTAAAACATGTATCAATTGCTGCAATGTGATCATCTGATCCAATTCTCTGAATATGTTGAGCAAAAAGGAAGGAAAATTATAGTTTAACGTCCTGTCGACAAAGTAGTCATTACAAATGTGATGCAAGCTCGGATTGTTTCAAGGATGCAGAAGGAAATCGGACGTGTCCTTTCAAAGGAACCATCCTAGCATTTGCGTGGAGCGATTTAGGGCAATCAGGGAACACCTAAATCTGTATGGTTCGACGCGGATTTGAACCATTATCGTCCCAAATGCGAGTCCAATTATGTTGAGCAATTTTTAAGGAAATATTCTTACTTATTAACGTTATAGTCCGCACTGAACCGGTAGATAAAGTATTTCGTGTAGGTATAGTCACTTTTAGATCGGGAAAAAGGAATCATAAACAGTTGGAGTAAAAAAAGAGGGGAACTACAATTTATCTCCTAATGCACAGCCGCCGAAATTCTGGTGGTAAAATCAGCAATGTAATTCGATAGGGAAACACCGAACCAAGTGACCAAGTGGGTAAAAAACTGGAGACGTCATCGGGAGGAGGGCACTTCAAATCCCCGTCCGCACATCCAGATTTAGGTTGGCCGTGATTTTCCTAAATAGCTCAAGGCAAATTCCGGGATGGCTCCGTTGAATAGGAGACGACTGAATTCCTTCCCTAGTCCGAACTTGTGTCCCGTCGATAATGATCTCATCGTCGACAGGACAGTACGTTAGACCCCAAGCTTCTTTCCTTCCATACGCAAAGCTTTTTATCTATTTTTGGAGAAAATATTGAGCATTGTTTTCTTACGGATTTCTTAGAAGGTCTGTCTGAGTTTGAGTAAACAATGATCTCGTTTTCACCTTTCTGGTCATTAACAGTATGAAGAGTTCTATGGAACCATTCTGTCATTCACAAGGAGGTCCTGGCCTTGTAGTCGTTTTTTACTTAACTGGAACACACACGGTCGCTCTACTTGGCGTTATCGACTACTTTAGCTGGTTAACGGTCTTTAACTAGTATCGCTAATACGTCAGAAGGCCGCAGGAGACACTGTATTGGAAGTGTCCCTGTACTTCTTCGAACTGATACGCATTGCGGGCAGTCTTCATAACTGTCGGCGGGTCTGTTGTGGCCACGCTCCATAAGTGGAATGTTTATTGGTATTCATTTGCCAATGCTTAGGCCTAATGCAGGTTTCATGGAGGTATGTTCCGTCTATGCAACTAATTGAAGGCTGTTTGTTTACAGACATATGCGTTTCGCTTCTTTTATTTGTCAAGCATTTTCAGTGGCCTGTAATACATGTTTCTTTTTACACATATAATAAATGTATTATGTGGTAGCTACAATATGTTGCTATGTTACACTTTGTCATGATTTTCTCTTGTTTTTCAGCTTTGAATCAACTATTGTAGCACAAATTTCGTGATGTCAAATTATCTTCCGGTGTTACGATTTCCAGCCCTGTTAACCCATGTGTGTGGTCCTGGCGTTGTGTTCATCAGTCTCCATGCTCCAGTTGGCCGATTACCGACGTTCTTTCGCCCACATTTGTTTCAATACATCGCTTACATCACTTGCACTTTACATTTCTGTTCAACACGTGTGTGTTTACGGTGTGTAGTGTTGCCAACTGTCGCTTTGTGTTTATCTTTCGTCTTTTGTTCGTGTTGTGCGTGCGGTTTGACATTTTTCATTTGTTTGTGTGTGTGTGTGTGTGTGTGTGTGTGTGTGTGTGTGTGTGTGTGTATTTTGTTGTTTGTAAATGTGTCGTTCTTTTTGAGAGCGTCATTTTTAAAATTTTAAATGGGTATTCGCGCGCGCGCGCGTGTGTGTGTGTGTGTGTGTGTGTGTGTGTGTGTGTGTGTGTGTGTGTGAGAGAGAGAGAGAGAGAGAGAGAGAGAGAGAGAGTGTGAGAGAGAGGGGGGGGGGAGGGGGGAGGAACATTCATTAGTTATTTATTGTGGTTGTGTTTCAGATCTCTGTTTGTTACTGTTTTTGTGGCTAACATGTATTACATAGAAGATGCTTCACAAATAAAAGAAGAGAATCCCATATGGTTATAAACAAACTGCCTTCAATTACTTCCATGAACGAAACATATCTCCCCGAATTCTGAAGCAACTAAGGATCGACGGAAAACAGAAAAAATGACGCTAATGTAGGATGTATCACAATTCCTATTACGGGCTTCAAGGAATTGTAAAGGAGATCCATTAGATGAAGTTTTAATAAGAAACCCACGTCAGGAAATGTACCGACATGAAACAAGGTTGAAGAGCGGATCACTTTGAGATCTCCAGCTTTACGATACGCACACAAACTGAGAAGAGGGCCACGTCGTCAGTCGCCGTTGTGGACTATGACATCACATATCATTTTCGTCCAGCTACAAGAACGGCTGGAAGAAACTGGTACGTCCGAACCTAGAAGGGTTGCTGTAGTGCTCCACGAACGCGCCGCACTCTTAGACTTGGAAGAGGACGTCCGTTTCCACATAGAAGAGAATCAGGTGATGAATAATTAAAGCATTGGCGGTGCCATAGACTCCTGTAGACTACACAGGTCAGAGCTCACTGTCTCCGCTGCGTGAGAGCCGTCAAGGGCAGATTTGAAAGTGATCCGATCTTCAGATTTATTTTACATCCAAATGATAAATTTCTGGACATGGGTTCCTTATCAAAATTTTATCTACTAATTCCCGTCTACAACCCCTAGAAGTCAATGATAGAAATTGTGAGGGAGGAATAACCGTTTAACGTCCCGACGAAAACGAGGTCAACAGAGACGGCAGAAATTGTGAAATACCCTGTATTTTTACAGACACTAGAGACACTTTGCGCTGATTTTGCGTAATGGAGGACGAGTTTGTAATACCATTTCCTGGTGGTAAATGTAAACAACGTGCCGCATAAATGAGTAACGCAGCATTAAAGTTTCTTTTTCTCATTTATTAACCTTTAACTTAAACTCTCAGGTTGGTGCATAAGTTGGTAGCGGTTTGGTTTGCATGTCGGTATTGTGGTTGCTACTGGTTTGTTTACCAATTGTCGTTTTTTATTTATAGTTCACTGTTGCTATTTGAGCTTACATATTGCCAGTTTGTCGTTTGGAGATAGTGAGTGGAGCAGTGGACGCTAGAAAATGGATTGCCTTGTGGAGAAACCAGATCATTTCCGATGTACTCTTCTGTTTGAGTTCAATAAAGCGGAGGTAGCCAGAAACATTTGCGCCATGTAGGGGGATAATGCCATTTAACAGAGCATGGCAGGAAAATGGTTATCCGTTTTAAGGAGGATCGTTTTGCCATTAGGGACTCTCCACGTTCAGGAAGATCTTCGTGGTTTGATGAACATTGTTTAAACGCATTAATCCACCATGATCCAAGTCAGTGTACTCGAGAACTTGCAAACGTGATGAATTGTAATCATTCTAGCATCTTGCGATGTTTGCATGCAATGAGGAAGGTTCAAGAATCGGGTGTATGGATACCGCATGCTCTAACAAGGGGAGGCCGCCAATTGTGAAATTCAGATTCGATTCATACTGCGCATAATAAAAGCTCATGGCCAGAGGTGTAATGTGGCAAAGCACCAAGATGCACTTCTCAGCCGTTGTCGAGAAAATCGACAGTTAAAAGAAACCTTTGCGGTGAAATACTCTCTACGATTAATAACTCTACAAAGCGTCGTGGCGCAGCGGTAAGCGCTCGGAGTCGTAATCCAAAGGTCGCCAGATCGAATCTCGCCCTATGCAACCTTTTTTTTTTTTTTTTTAGCATTTGTTTTTCATAATTCAAATATATATATATATATATATATATATATATATATATATATATATATATATATATATATATATATATAATTCCCGGCATACAGTTGCAACAATTATGCACATAATAAGTTGTTGAAAGTCGTTTGTCGTGGAAAAACTGGCGACTTCGAACATCATTATGTTTTCCGCAAACAAAGTTGTATTTCACAAATGTTATTAATTGTCTTCATAATGTTAACCACGTCTAGTTAACGGAAGACGTAGAAACGATATTCCGAAACGAATACGTATAGCGTAAGTCAAACGTTCGAATTAGAATAGAGACCCCGCGAACACAAATTTGCTGTGGCAGGTATGAAATATAAACTCCGTTACTCGCTCGTTACACTTGAAGGACAGATGTTGAATGGGCCGAAACGAGCCGCCGCATAACAGCGTAGTTGCCTGCTAACTTCGAAAGAAGGTAGATGCGGTCCCTAGCGCAACTTATAACATTGTCGAAAATCAGTGCGGACGGGAGAGCTTTGGTACACCCTGTTAAAAAAAAACGGAAGAATGGAGGCGGTGCAATTGGAGACCGATCCGCCTTCACCAACATGCATAAGCAATTCATTAATACTTTATATATATATATATATATATATATATATATATATATATATATATATATATTTGAATTACAAAAAACTAATAATAAAAAAAATTGCATGGCGCAAGATTCGATCCGGCGACCTTCGGATTACGAACCCGAGCGCTTATCGCTGCGCCACGACGCTGTAGAAAATTATTAATCGTCGAGAGTATTTCACCGCAACGGTTTCTTTTAACTGTCGATTTTCTCGACAACGGCTGAGAAGTGCATCTTGGTGCTTTGCCACATTACACCTCTGGCCATAAGCTTTTATTATGCGCAGTATGAATCGAATCTGAATTTCACAATTGGCGGCCTCCCCTTGTAAGTCAAAATGACAAAAACCAGCAGGTGGCAATATGTGTATCTCTTCTTGTTCATCATCAATTGGGTCGTGAACAACACTGACTATTCATATCTTGCATCGTTACTGGTGACGAGAGATGGTGTCTTTATGCTAACAATGAAAATAAAGGAATGGTTGAGCCCAAACAAAGCAGCAACCTGCACGTGTCCGCTGAAGATAATGTTACGCATCAAGTGGAGCAGCGACGGTGTGCTGTACTACGAATTGCCTCCCTGAGGTACAGCCATCACTGCAGACATTTACTGTCAACTGATATATCTTGCAGATGTAGTTCAAGAACAACGACCAGGAACACTGGGTGAAGTGATGTTACTCCATGATATTGCCCGCCCGTATTCTTCTGGACTTAAAAAAAAAAAAAAAAAAAAAAAAAAAAAACACTATACAGGAGTTGAGTTGGGAAGTCATTCCGCACCCACCTTATTCACCTGATCTTGCGCCCTCAGATTTTTACCTTTTCCGCTCTCTATCGAACAGCCTTCAAGGAACGTCTTTTCCGGATGACAATGCGCTCTGAAAATGGCTCAACGAGTACTTCGGCTCAAAACAACGTGATATCTACGGTCGCAGAATTGAAAAGTTACCCCAGCGTTGGGAGACTGTAGTAAACAGTGAAAGATGGTATGTATTATTGACGGCATGTGTATTTCTGGTGTTAAAAACGCTACAAACTTATGTGACAACCTAATATATAGCCAGCTTATTCTTATATAAAATGTAACGTATCGATAGATCATTAATGATTCGTTTATTTTCGGCAACACACACACAAACACACACACACACACACACACACACACACACACACACACACACACACACACACAGTAGACAGAACATACATAATTCCAGATAGACAGATAAAGTAGAATTGTTATAAATTAAAAGTTGTAGAACACTTTCATTTAGCTCATTGTTTCTGAGATGATAGTCTTAGATGTAGGCACCTGCAGTAACAGTGAATCAGTACAGCTTCTTGAAAAGTCAGTGAGGTGGTGGAATAAATGAAGGTCAGTTTCACACCTTACATAAGAACTTTATACCGGGTGATCAAAAAGTCTGAATAAATTTGAAAACTGAATAAATCACGGAATAATGTAGATAGAGAGGTACAAATTGACACACATTCTTGGAATGACATGGGGTTTTATTAGAACAAAAAAAAAAAAAATGCAAAAGTTCAAAAAATGTCCGACAGATGGCGCTTCATCTGATCAGAATAGCCATAATTAGCATAACAAAGTAAGACAAAGCAAAGATGATGTTGTTTACAGGAAATGATCAATATGTCCACCATCATTCCTCAACAATAGCTGTAGTCGAGGAATAATGTTGTGAACAGGACTGTAAAGCATGTCCAGAGTTATGTTGAGGCATTGGCGTCGGATGTTGTCTTTCAGCATCCCTAGAGATGTCCGTCGATCACGATACACTTGTGACTTCAGGTAACCCCAAAGTCAATAATCGCACGGACTGAGATCTGGGGACCTGGGAGGCCAAGCATGACGAAAGTGGCGGCTGAGCACACGATCATCACCAAACGATGCGTGCAAGAGATGTTTCACGCGTCTAGCAATATGGTGTGGAGCGCCATCCTAATAAAACCCCATGTTATTCCAAGCATGTGTGTCAATTTTTACCTCTCTATCTACATTATTCCGTGGTTTGTTAAGGTTTCAAATTTATACTGACTTCTTGATCACCCTGTACATCGGAACGGGAAGGTGAATATGACACCTAACTTAATTCAGAAGTAATGAACAAATTTGCCTATCTGTATGTTATGCAAAAAGGGATGACACTCAATCAACGGTACTAACACACTGATCTTATACTGGGTGTTACAAAAAGGTACGACCAAACTTTCAGGAAACATTCCTCACACACAATGAAAGAAAATATGTTATGTGGACATGTGTCCGGAAACGCATACTTTCCATGTTAGAGCTCATTTTATTACTTCTCTTCAAATCACATTAATCATGGAATGGAAACACACAGCAACAGAACGTACCAACGTGACTTCAAACACTTTGTTACAGGAAATGTTCAAAATGTCCTCCGTTAGCGAGGATACATGCATCCACCCTCCGTCGCATGGAATCCCTGATGCGCTGATGCAGCCGTGGAGAATGGCGTATTGTATCACAGCCGTCCACAATACGAGCACAAAGAGTCTCTACATTTGGTACCTTTCAAATGCACCCATAAATGAAAGTCAAAAGGGTTGAGGTCAGGAGAGCGTGGAGACCATGGAATTGGTCCGCCTCTACCAATCCATCGGTCACCGAATCTGTTGTTGAGAAGCGTACGAACACTTCGACTGAAATGTGCTGGAGCTCCATCGCGCATGAACCACATGTTGTGTCGTACTCGTAAAGGCACATGTTCTAGCAGCACAGGTAGAGTATCCCGTGTGAAATCATGATAACGTGCTCCATTGAGCGTAGGTGGACGAAACTAAAATGAGCACTAACATGGAAATTAAGCGTTTCCGGACACATGTCCACATAACATCTTTTCTTTATTTGTGTGTGAGGAATGTTTCCTGAAAGTTTGGCCGTACCTTTTTGTAACACCCTATATAATGTGTGTCTATGAGCAGAAGGTGCAATAAGCAGTGAGAGGAAACGTTTCGGTTTGGAAGCAAGGGCGGGCAGAGGCGAATGCTGCGCCACAGGGGGTAACACAGGAACCACTTAAGGGGCGTCCCAGGCGAGAGTCAACGACCGACCAACCAGGTGACTCGGACAGGAGAGAGAGTAGAGGGCCAGGCAACCAGGAGGAGGACAGAAAAAGCTTTAGAAAACTGCATTTCAGAATTCCAAATGGATACGAACAAAACCAGTGACTCATTCGATCACGTGACCTGCAAGTGGTACACACATGATAGACACATGTAGCTTTGTAGGAGTCTGGAATGGGCACAAAACGTCTGATGGTCGGACACACACTGGGAAGGAGTAAAGTGTCGAGATTTCGATGCAGTTTAATGGTAGGACCCTTACGATTAGTGGAAAGAGTTTTCACAAAATAAGAGGAACGCACCTATTGGTCCAAAAAACCTGTGACGTCGAGAACGAAAGAACCCAGGTGGGGAGACAGTTCAGCTATGAAAAAGACAAGACGGAAATTTTCAGGGACTCTTTGAACTGGTGTCTAGAGTAGAATGGGGCGCATAACGCTCTGTATGACGCAGAGGAGAAATTTGTGTGAACACTGCATTCACAGCGGCTGACCTCCAGCTATAAATTAGCTGTAGCATCGTTGAGCTCCAACTGTGGAGAAGCGAACCAACCAGTTAGTTAATTGTTCTTGTGAGGACTGAAAGGGCATTATGCACACTGCTCCAGCCATGCGCGTGTATATGGCCATAGTCTGAGACTAGGGATGAGTTCATGTTTTCTCGCATATTGGGAAACATAGGGAGAGTTTCTGCTGGAACATTCAGCAAAGGTTTAATTAGTTTTTAAGGAATTTAAGAGGGCGAGAGCAGCCAGGCAGACGACAGCTCATCGCAGCTAAGGTAAATACCATGTGCAGTGGTGTAAACTGGTTGGTTCACCAGCTTGCGTCCACTGTAAAATCGAGCGACCTTGGATAATCTTTTGCTCAACTTGTCACAGAACTGACCATCCTCTGTAGACTTGATTTTCATCCTAAAAATAGTATCGAACTTTGAACCGGAACCGGATGATCTATCATAGTACTGGCCAACATTGTAACGTAATTGTAAGAACAACTTTCTAAAGAAACTTCCTGTTAAAATTTAATATTGTTGTGTTTAGGATTACTTAACTTTCTGAGAGTTAAAATTTAAGACTGTTATGTTTAAGATTAGTTCACTTTCAGAGTACGAGATGCGTCATTTTGACAACTGTATTAACATTGTCACATTGTAAACTGTGTAAAAGCATGTATTTCTATGGCACGACTGCAATATTAAACAATGTCATTACAGCTTACACAGTTGTGTTCAGTCATAGAATAAGAAACCACCTAACCATGACCTTACAAGTCTGTGATCTTGTGCTCCTGAAGAAGCCTTCACACAGGTTGGGAAAGGACGATCAATGTTTACAAGCTCTTGTAAAAGAATTGCAGTACTTCTTTGTAGTCTGGGGTACTCAACGAAACGATTAACTGTGTCCTCATCGTCTCTACGATGTACAGCCTGTGAAGATGTTTATGGAAACATCCATGATTAAATTAGAGTCTGAATATTATAGAGACGAGCTGCCTAAACGCTGAATGTGTGCAGGACATCGTGGAATACGAGACAGGTGGGTGAATTTGTGCACTTCTTGCTTTTGTGTCTCGTTGTTGCCTCCCAGTCCCGTTGCAGGTGTTCTATCGTTCCTCTCTGTAGTTGGGATGGCATTCGACGTAGTGTGGCTACTAACAGCAGCTCCATTGGCTCATCGGTCAACAGCTTAGTTGCCAGTGACACCACTGTGTTATTTTACGCAAGTGAATTTCACAGTTCCAGCATTTCAGTAGTCCTGTATGGCATGGATTTTTCAGTCAAAAAGGTGTTAAAATTTTTAAGTGTTGTTAGTGCTGTCAGTGAGATACCGAGCAGAGAGTATAGAGATGGTGTCATCTGCGAGCAGATACGTAGTGCTTCTAGTACAACAACAAGTTCCGCGGTCACAGCAGGAAAATTGAAGCCAGAGGTTAAAAACAGTCCAATAATCACAAATATACTTCTGGAGAACATTGTAAATGCTGGGCCCATATTCGATGTCGTGCCTACACCTGATCTACCATGAACCGAGGATTGTAATCGCGTGTCACTCGCTCTTCTGTATTCAAGTGAACTTGTCAGATCAACTTTTCTCATTGATTTCCAAATCACTGTGGACCGGGATCATTCCTTCCACAAAGCTTCGACTACTGCGTTTCCCATCCGTATCAGACCGAAGCAGTACTTCGTCTCTACCCACCTCGTCGCTGACAAGGCGATAAAATCGAAAACCTAGTTCTTTTCCTTGCTTTCTCCCGCAAAAAAAGTGATGCATCTCAGAAATATCTCTTCTGAAAGAGTCTGAGAGAGCTTCTAGTAAACTATGAAAAACACGTCGTATTTGTTGTCAGTAGGAAGAGGCTATTTCTACGAAATTCAGATACTCGAGAAAACAATCCAAAGGGCACAATTTAGCCCTATCCTACAGCTGTTCTGTGACAGACTGTATCTCAGCTTTGTAAAAGATTTCGAATAATTTAGTTGTAGCAACAGTCTTGTGTTGTACACGTTGAGTATAGAAACGATTGGTTGTAGTTCTGAACTACTCACACTATCTGTCAGGTCATTTATGTATACAGAGAACAGGAACAGTCCTATTACAATTCCCTGGGCACTCTTGACAGTATCCTTGTCTCTGATGAACAATCGCCGTCAGGGACAACTGACTGGGTTCTATTATTTAAGAAGACTTCAAGCCAGTCACATATCGAGAACCTATTCCGTATTCTCGGATAATCGTTAACAGTCCGCAGTGACGCAGAAACATCGTTGCAGATGGAGTACAAACTCAGCTGGGTAAGGGGAAATATGGAGTAGTGGTTTTTTCCGCCGTTTTGTTGCATGACACATCAACAGTCCTAAAATTGGTTACGGCAACTTCAGAGACGGTGAATCAATATGACTGGACAGTTACTGGGATTTTGTCCTGCGTGAATATGTTCAGTAGCTTAATTACTGCTGCACGTCGCTTGGTTTTAATGCCGTAAATTTTTCCTGTTACTTCAAATTAAAAAAAAAAAAACATTACCGCTATTTCCAACTGAATTCACGACAATCCGTCGATTTTATGTTCTTAAAAGAAAAATCCATACATTCACCTCAAAGGGAAAGACGTGACTGGAAAGGGAGTTAAGGATAACTACAGTTCAAAAGTTTTCCACTGACTTCAGACACTTCAGTTACAACTCTTGTTTCGCAAGACGTAGAAATTCATCAACAATTTGACTTTAGTCGACAAGCTTCCATAACGAGGATTTACTGCGTCTCCTGACTACGTCCGTTACATCTTAACCAGTTACTCAATGTGACTCCTTGTTCAGTCACACTGGTCAAGAGTACGTGTACGTATGGACTATGGAGGTCGAAGCATCGAAAGCGCTGTGCGACTGATGTTAGATTTTGTGTTACTTGGGGATTAGAAGTCAGTGACGTTGGTCGAAAGACAACGGTTGAGTGTGTCGCCCTCGCCGCGGCAGGCCCTCAAAAAAAAAAAGGTGCAAATGGCTCTGAGCACTATGGGACTTAACATCTGAGGTCATCAGTCCCCTAGAACTTAGAACAACTTAAACCTAACTAACCTAACGACATCACACACATCCATGCCCCAGGCAGGATTCGAACCTGCGACCGTAGCGGTCACGCGGTTCCAGACTGAAGCGCCTAGAACCGCACAGCCACACCGGCCGGCCCTCAACAACAGCTTTAATTACAATGATTAATGAGAAATTACATTTTTATTAAGAGTGGATATAAAAGAGGACTGTATAAATATTGTGTGGTTGAGGGTTACTGCAGTCCATCGCACCGGTCATTTTGGGTTGCAGTAATCTTGGATCGCAGTATTGGATAGACTGTACACCGTCTGATAAAAAAATAAAGCCCCCAAATAACACGATGAGATGTAACAGAAACTTCTTACACGTGCACACCAACGTGTGGTATGTAAATGATTTAGGGCTGTAACACTCTGTGACAGGTATAACGGCCACCAGAGTGCGTTAGTATTGCTCGCGTTTAGCGCTGTGACCAGGCCTGGTAAGGTATATAAAGTATGGGAACAACGATAGATGTTGAGTAATTACTGACGAGGACACGATGATGCCGCGTACTCGTGTGAGACATCGCTATCAGCACCCGACAACGTTGGCCGGTTCGTCGAATCCTATGACATCTACATTTCTGGAATATTCGGATGTGACAGTGGCCCGATGTTGGACTGCTTTCCCTTTACTCGCATGATACACTGCGAACTATGGATGAAGGGCAACAGATTCCATATTTCTAGAGTTCCAGGAAGCATTTGGCACTGTGCCCCATTGCAGGCTGTTAACGAAGGTACTAGCATATGGAGTAAGTTCAGAGATATGTGAGCGGCTCGGGACTGCTTAAACAATAGAACTCAGTATGTTGTCCTCGACGGTGAGTGTTCATCGGAGACAAGGGTATCGTCAGGAGTGCCACAGGGAAGAGTGATAGGACCGCTGTTGTTCTCTGTATACATAAATGACCGGGTGGGCAGCAATCTGCAGTTGTTTGCTGATGATGCCGTCGTGTACAGTACGGTGTCAAAATTGAGTGACTGTAGGAATATACAAGAAGACTTAGACAAAATTTCCAATTGGTGTGATGAATGACAGCTAGCCCTAAATGTGGAAAAATGTAAGTTGATGCGGATGAGTAGGAAGATCAGAGCTGTAATGTTCGGATACAGTATTACTAGCGTCCAGGTGACACAGTCACGTCGTCTAAATCCATGGGCGTAAAGTTGTAAAGCGATATGAGATGGAACGAGCACGTGAGAACTGTGGTAGGGAAGGCGAATGGTCGACTTCGGTTTATTGGGAAAATTTTAGGAAAGAGTGGTTCACCTGTAAAGGAGACTGCTTATAGGACGCTGGTGCGACCTTTTCTTGAGTACTGCTCGAGTGTTTGGGATCTGTACTAGATCAGACTAAAGGAAGTCATCGAAGTAATTCAGACGTGGGCTGCTAGATTTGTTACCGCTGGGTTCAAACAACACGGAGGTATTACGGAGATGCTTTGGGAATCCCTGGAGGGAAGGCGACGTTCTTTTCGAGAAACACTATACAGAAAAATTAGAGAAGCGACATTTGATGCTGACTGCCGAAGAATTCTACAGCTGCTAACGTACATGGCGTGTAAGAACCACGGAGATAAGATACGAGAAATTAGGGGTCATACGGAGGCATATAGTAAGTTTTTCTTCCCTGAAAAATAGTTCAAATGGCTCTGAGCACTATGGGACTTAACTGCAGTGGTCATCAGTCCCATAGAACTTAGAACAACTTAAACCTAACTAACGTAAGGACATCATACACATTCATGACGGGGCAGGATTCGAACCTGCGACCGTAGCGGTCGCGCGGTTCCAGACTGTAGCGCCTAGAACCGCTCGGCCACTCTGGCCGGCTTTCTTCCCTCGTTCTCTTTGCCAGTGGAACAGGAAAGGAAATGACTAGTGGTGGTACAGGGTACACTCCGTGACGCACCGTACGGTGGCTTGTGGAGAGTCTGTGTAGATGTAGATGTAGATGTGGATGAGGGCAGGCATCTCGTCGTCAAGGTTCCAGTCGACTTCATATGATCCGTCGCAAGGGAGGATTGCGGTGTTGTACATAGAGCACATCGTACCCCCTTGACATCTACACCTGCCAAATGGGAACAAATAGTGGACTCCCTGCAACATTCTGTGTCGGAGGATAGTAGCCGGAAAAGGGAACTACCGTCCTACGCGTGGGATGCGTTTGGAGAGGTGCAATGGCCAGACTGTTGATGAACGGCGTTGCATTGTGTTCAGTGCCGAATCACGTTTCTGTTACCGGCCGCGACGGCCGTGCGGTTCTAGGCGCTTCAGTCCGGAACCGCGAGACTGCTACGGCCGCAGGTTCGAATCCTGCCTCGGGCATGGATGTGTGTGATGTCCTTAGGTTAGTTAGGTTTAAGTAGTTCTAAGTTCTAGGGGACTGATGACCTCAGATGTTAAGTCCCATAGTGCTCAGAGCTATTTGAACCATTTGAACCACGTTTCTGTTCTATTCCGGATTGCCATCGTCGGCGAATATGGCAGCGACCTGGAGATAAGGATACACTTCGGTTTCTCATGATCAGAACGAGTCCGTAGCTCTTGGTCTAGTGGCTATCATTGCTGTCTCAGGATCACGGGGTATCAGGTTCGATTCCCGGCTGGGATGAGGATTTTCTCTGCCTGGGGACTGAGTGTTTGTGCTGTCCTCAACATTTCATCATCATCATCATCATTTGTGACAGTGGCAAGATTGGACTGTGTAAAAATTGGACTGCGTAAAAATGGGATTTTTACGGGCGCTGATGACTGTGCAGTTGAACACCCCACAAACCAAATATCCTCATCAATCAGAGCGTCCAGCGTGGCTCGCGGTAATGCTTCCCATGGCTGGACATGCACCCTCTTGAGACCAGCAATGGTTCTCGGAGGCATCATTAGGGCCACAGTCTATGGCCTAGAGCGTCGCTTTTAAGTCGTAGTTAACAACTCTAGACACATGGTGTCCTCACGTTGAAAAGTTCTCGTCCACCAGGCCAACACTGTATCATCCATCAAATGGAACCCGTTTCCTCATGCACTTCGAAAAACGTGCATACACAGGTGTGTAATGTCATCCCTACAGACACCTGTAATCACAGTAACCCTAATAATCAAAGGCAATAACCCTACGAATGAAATAAGAACTCCGTTTTCAGGCCACAAGTGGCCAATCTAGACCATCCGACCGCCGTGTCATCCTCAGCTGAGGATGCGGATAGGAGGGGCGTGTGGTCAGCACACCGCTCTCCCGGTCGTTACGATGGCTTTCTTTGAACGGAGTCTCTACTGTACGGTCGAGCAGCTCCTCAATTGGCTAGTGCACCCCGAAAAATGGCAACAGCGCATGGCGGCCCGGATGATCACCCATCCAAGTGCCGGCCACGCCCGACAGTGCTTAACTTCCGTGATCTCACGGGAACCGGTGGATCCACTGCGGCAAGGCCGTTGCGACGAATGAAATGCAGTGCCACATTTGTTTATAATGTTAAGCAGCTCCAGATGGGAACACTGACGCTAATATAAATTCCTCATTCAAACGTTTCGGCAGTGTTGCAACGTGTTCTGCAGCACCGCAAAGGAACAGAATGTGAGAATCACTCTGCAGGCTAAACCGTGACTTTTTTACGAACACGACGCTACCTCACTGTACCTGGGTCCACACACGGTTACGAGACAACCACATTCACCGAGTCAGTCGGTGCCGTCGTTTGAGGCAAATACACTCCTGGAAATTGAAATAAGAACACCGTGAATTCATTGTCCCAGGAAGGGGAAACTTTATTGACACATTCCTGGGGTCAGATACATCACATGATCACACTGACAGAACCACAGGCACATAGACACAGGCAACAGAGCATGCACAATGTCGGCACTAGTACAGTGTATATCCACCTTTCGCAGCAATGCAGGCTGCTATTCTCCCATGGAGACGATCGTAGAGATGCTGGATGTAGTCTTGTGGAACGGCTTGCCATGCCATTTCCACCTGGCGCCTCAGTTGGACCAGCGTTCGTGCTGGACGTGCAGACCGCGTGAGACGACGCGTCATCTAGTCCCAAACATGCTCAATGGGGGACAGATCCGGAGATCTTGCTGGCCAGGGTAGTTGACTTACACCTTCTAGAGCACGTTGGGTGGCACGGGATACATGCGGACGTGCATTGTCCTGTTGGAACAGCAAGTTCCCTCGCCGGTCTAGAAATGGTAGAACGATGGGTTCGATGACGGTTTGGATGTACCGTGCGCTATTCAGTGTCCCCTCCACGATCACCAGTGGTGTACGGCCAGTGTAGGAGATCGCTCCCCACATAATGATGCCGGGTGTTGGCCCTGTGTGCCTCGGTCGTATGCAGTCCTGATTGTGACGCTCACCTGCACGTCGCCAAACACGCATACGACCATCATTGGTACCAAGGCAGAAGCGACTCTCATCGCTGAAGACGACACGTCTCCATTCGTCCCTCCATTCACGCCTGTCGCGACACCACTGGAGGCGGGCTGCACGATGTTGGGGCGTGAGCGGAAGACGGCCTAACGGTGTGCGGGACCGTAGCCCAGCTTCATGGAGACGGTTGCGAATGGTCCTCGCCGATACCCCAGGAGCAACAGTGTCCCTAATTTGCTGGGAAGTGGCGGTGCGGTCCCCTACGGCACTGCGTAGGATCCTACGGTCTTGGCGTGCATCCGTGCGTCGCTGCGGTCTGGTCCCAGGTCGACGGGCACGTACACCTTCCGCCGACCACTGGCGACAACATCGATGTACTGTGGAGACCTCACGCCCCACGTGTTGAGCAATTCGGTGGTACGTCCACCCGGCCTCCCGCATGCCCACTATACGCCCTCGCTCAAAGTCCGTCAACTGCACATACGGTTCACGTCCACGCTGTCGCGGCATGCTACCATTGTTAAAGACTGCGATGGAGCTCCGTATGCCACGGCAAACTGGCTGACACTGACGGCGGTGGTGCACAAATGCTGCGCAGCTAGCGCCATTCGACGGCCAACACCGCGGTTCCTGGTGTGTCCGCTGTGCCGTGCGTGTGATCATTGCTTGTACAGCCCTCTCGCAGTGTCCGGAGCAAGTATGGTGTGTTGTGTCGGTATCTGGGCCGACACCGTGAAGTTTAGATGGCTGAAAATGCAAGCTACACTAACGCTGTAGCCGATAGGGCACGCACGGCTAAAGCAAACGGGCGTGAAGTCTGGAACATGAGAACTTATAAATGAATAAGAAGAAAAGTATGTAGGTGCTTATTACTTATCTTTTTATTAGTCCTTGGAATACATCTCTCTTGAATACTCGTAAGCTATAGGCACTGATACAAATGGCGCCTTGCTAGTTCGTAGCCATTAACTTAGCAGATGGCTATTCTGTCTCTCGGCTAATGAGAGAGAAAGGCTTCGTACATCTGGTCGGTAGCTAGGTTCTCGTACAACTGGGCGGTAGCTAGGTTCTCGTACAACTGGGGTGAGTCCACTCTCGTATCACGAGACCTGCCTTGGTGGTGGCGCTAGGTCTGCGATCACAGTGGCGACACGCGGGTCCGACATGTACTACATGGACCGCGGCCGATTTAAGCTACCACCTAGCAAGTGTGGTGTCTGGCGGTGACACCACATGGTGGGTCTGACACACCGGTGTCAATGTGTTCTTTTTTCCATTTCCAGGAGTGTACATTTGCGGGGCCTCTCTGCATGCAGATCAAACTGTCGATACTAACGATATGCAAACCGACGGGTGATATGTGATACAGAGGCTGCAGTGCGATCCTAAGTGCAGGTGACGTCTTCACATACTGAAAGCAAGATAACGAGCCTGGGGCTGAGTTGTAACATATTTTCGATCTTGCACTTACTGCCAATGAATATTTTCATTCTCCTAGACTCTTCACAACAGCTATGAAATGACTGGCTCTACACAATCAAGTTGTTGCCATCCCAGTGCATTTGTTGTGTCATCCTGAATATATCGACCCGAAGGCACACTACAAAGAGTCTAATCCACTATATTAGAGACTTGGACCCATGTGGTCTATTATAGGCATTGCAAGTTTTTCGTACCATCGTGCCATGTGTATCACGTGTTGCAGTGCTGACACTCCACAGTTCGATCCACATAATGTCGTCATAATGGAATGTTTTTCGTGGATCTCTACAATTCCTTAATTGTGGACACAAGTGCACTTCAGATCTCAAAAAAGCACAATGCTATACACTGAAAATTCTTTCTGCTGGTGAATAAAACAAGCAGAGGTCAACATGGACAATATACACCACTGGCCATTAAAATTGCTACATCAAGAAGAAATGCAGATGATTAACGGATATTCATTGGACAAATATATTATACTAGAACTGACATGTAATTACATTTTCACGCAATTTGGGTGCATCGATCCTGAGAAATCAGTACCCAGAACAACCACCCCTGGCCATAATAACGGCCTTGATACGCCTGGGCATTGAGTCAAACACAGCTTGGGTGGCGTGTACAGGTACAGCTGCCCATGCAGCTTCAACACGATACCACAGTTCATCAAGAGTAGTGACTGGCATATTGTGACGAGCCAGTTGCTCGGCCACCATTGACCAGACGTTTTCAATTGGTGAGAGATCTGGAGAATGTGCTGGCCAGGGAAGCAGACGAACATTTTCTGTATCCAGAAAGGCCCGTACAGGACATGCAACGTGCGGTCGTGCATTATCCTGCTGAAATGTACGGTTACGCAGGAATCGAATGAAGGGTAGAGCCACGGTTCGTAACACATCTCAAATGTAACGTCCACTGTTCAAAGAGACGTCAATGCGAACAAAAGGTGACCGAGACGTGTAACCAATGGCACCCCATACCATCATGCCGGGTGATACGCCGGTATGGCGATGACGAATACACGCTTCCAATGTGCGTTCACCGCGATGTCGCCAAACAAGGATGAAACCATCATGATGCTGTAAACAGAACCTGGACTCATCCGAAAACATAACGTTTTGCCATTCGTGCACCCAGGTTCGTCGTTGAGTACACCATCGCAGGCGCTCCTGTCTGTGATGCAGCGTCAAAGGTAACCGCAGTCATGTGCTCTGAGCTGATAGTCAATGCTGCTGCAAACGTCGTCGAGCTGTTCGTGCAGATGGTTGTTGTCTTGCAAACGTCCCCATCTGTTGATTCAGGGATCGAGACGTGGCTGCACGATCCGTTACAACTATGCGGATAAGATGCCTGTCATCTCAACTGCTAGTGATAAGGGGCCGTTGGGATCCAGCACGGCGTTCCGTATTACCCTCCTGAACCTAACGATTCCGTATTCTGCTAACAGTCATTGGATCTCGACCAACGCGGGCAGCAGTGTCGCGATACGATAAACCGCAATCGCGATAGGCTACAATCCGACCTTTATCAAAGTTGGAAAGGTGATGGTACTCATTTCTCCTCCTTACACGAGGCATCACAACGTTTCACCAGGCAACGCCGGTCAACTGGTGTTTGTGTATGAGAAATCGGTTGGAAATTTTCCTCATGTCAGCACGTTGTAGGCGTCGCCACCGGCGCCAACCTTGTTTGAATGCTCTGAAAAGCTAATCATTTGCATATTACAGCATCTTCTTCCTGTCGGTTAAATTTCGCGTCTGTAGCACGTCATCTTCGTGGTGTAGCAATTTTAATGGCCAGTAGTGTAATTTAGGTATCCCGTCGTTGCTGAGCATTTCATGCACTTATATTTCGTCTTGGAAACGGCAAAGTACACGGATGATTAGTTGGAAGGAATAGATAGCGTTCTGAAACTAAACTATAAGATGAATATAAACAACAGCTGAAACGAAAGAACAATGGCATGTAGTCAAATTAAACCAAGGAATGCTGAGGGTATTCGATCATGAAATGTGACATTTAAAGCAGTAGACGAGTTTTACTATTTGGGTAGCAAAATAAACGACGGACGGAAGTAAAGAGGGCATAAAATTTAGACGGGTAATAGGGAGAAAAGTGTGTCGGAAAAAAGGGAAATTCGTTAGTTATAATATAAATTTAAATGTTAGGAAACCTTTTCCGAAGGTATTTTATGGAGTGTATCCTTGTATGGAAGTGAAAAGTAGACGATAAATAGTTCAAATAAACAGATAATACAAACATTTGAAATGTGGTACTGCAGAAGAATGCTGCAGATTAGAATTGGGGAGAAAATAAATTTATGTCACAACTTGACTACAATAAAGGATCGGTTAATAGGACATATCCTGATGCAACAAGGGATTGACGGTTTAGTAAGGGAGGGAAGTGCGAGTGGAAGGGAGGGAGAGGGGCGGGAAAAAGTTGTACGTTGCAGTAGTTACGCAGAATGAAGGGACTTGCAAAGGATAGAGTAACATGGAGATCTGCATCAAACCAGTCTTCGGACTGAAGAGAACAACAACATGGTTTCTAAAAAATGATAGTAGTAATTTAACAAAATGCCAGAAAAACAGGAACTCTGACTTCAAGTAGTAAAAATACACTGACGGGAAAAAAATCGCAACAACAAATTATCATTCATAATGGTGAGTGGTGTTCACTTGCAGACTGGGCAGATGTTGGTAAAGAGCAGCCGCTTTTGAGAGCACTTCGACGGTCTCTTCGTTCGGGACAGGAGCCATTTCGGGAGTACATTTGTTCAGGTATCATATTTAATTGATTATCATGTGCAAGATCACCGGTTAATTTAAGTACGAGATAAGTCATTGCAAATGTAAAATGCTGGTACATTAGTTACCGGTGTAACTGCCAGAATGTTGAATGCAAGTATGCAAACGTGCTTGCGCTGAGCTGGACAGGTACCGGAGTTTCATGACTGTTGCGCTTTCTCAGTCAGTAAAGGGACCTTAATGCTGTTTGTGGATAACGCTGGAGTTGTCGCCTGGTAATGTACCATATGGCTGGGTTGGAGACAGCTCTGGTGATCGGCAAGGCCAAGGCAACATATCCACACTATGTAGAGCATGTTTCGTTACAACAGCGGTATGTGGACGAGCTTTATCGTGTTGGAAAACACCCTCTGGAATGTTGTTCATGAACGACAGAACAACAGGTTCAAATGGCTCTGAGCACTATGGGACTTAACTTCTAAGGTCATCAGTCCCCTAGAACTTAGAACTACTTAAACCTAACTAACCTAAGGACATCACACACATCCATGCCCGAGGCAGGATTCGAACCTGCGACCGTAGCAGTCGCAGAACAACAGGTCGAATCGCCAGACTGGCATACAGTTTTGCAGTCATGGTGCGTGGGATAACCATGAGAGTGCTCCTGCGGTCATACGAATCGCACCCCAGACTATAACTCCAGGTGTAGGTCCAGTGTGTCTAGCATGTAGACAGGCTGGTTGTAAGCCCTCAACTGGCCACCTTCTAACCAACACACGGCCATCACTGGCACCGAGGCAGAACCAGCTTTCATCAGAAAACACAACAGACCTCCATCGTCCCCTCCAATGAGCTCTCGCTTGCCACCACTGAAGTCGCAAGTGCCGATAGTTTGCGGTCAGTGGAACGCACGCAACAGGGCATCTGGCTCGCGGCTATCCTTAAAGCAACCGATTTGTGACAGGTCTTCGTGTCATTGTGGTGCCGACTGCTGCTCAAATTGCTGCTGCAGATGCAGTCCGGTGCGCCAGAGCCATACGCCGAACACGATGGTCGGCCCTCTCTGTAGTTCTACGTGGTCGTCGTGATCCTAGTCTTCTTGCGACCACACATTCCCGCGACCTTCGCTGTCAGCAATCACATACAGAGGCTACATTCCTACAAAGTTTCTCAGCACTATCGGAGAAGGAACATCAAGCTTCTCGTAGCCCTATTACGTGACCTCGTTCAAAGCCAGTGTGGTGTTGATAATGGCTTCTTTGTCATCTGAAAGGCATTCTTGACTTTCATTAACTCGCCACGTCCAGTCTCAAAGGTAACTGACGCTCACGACGGCTACAGCACGAATTTAAAGAAAACCTGACTTGTATCCTAGCGCAACGCTCATGTGACTGGCGTGAAATCTGAATAGACATCATCTTTCAAATGTAGGAACACGCCTACCAACTTTGGTTCATGCCGCAGAATTCCTTCTTGGTGTTGCGATATTTTCCGTCAGTGTAAGAACTATGGTGCTACTAAAAGGATTTTTGCAAGACGATTACATTTCTTGTATTAGGAAACTTCTTTTCCTCAGACTTTCAAGCAACTTCAAACGGCAGCTGCTTCAAGATATGTATTTCATTATGTTTATCCTACGAAAATGATTTGAAAAGTCCAGACACAAACATTTACTTCAGTGCGCGGGTCTACGTGGACTTTTCGCATGGTTTTGGAAGTGACTATGATTCTGTGTGAATTCAAAGTTTCGACTTGAAATATTTAGAATTATCCCTGTTCTACAGAACAAATTTTCCGGCAGAACATAGTACGTAAGAAATAACTTAACAAGTAGCTCCATTTGACACGGATTATTGACTGTATCTTTAAAAATGGGTGCCACGCGCTACATGAAACAATATTCTCTCCACTATCAACTGTAATTAATCAGAGCTTTCTTCAGTGAGTAGGAGCATAGGTCACGTCCATCTGCAGATAAAGCAGCAAAACTGCAGCACAGAACTACCGTCCCGTATCACTCGACTCTATGCGTAACAGCCTTCTAGAGTATAATGAAACACACGATAGAAATTATCTTTTCTGTGAGAACCAGCCTAAAACACGGACAAAGCGAAATAAAACTCGCCCTCCTCACACATCACCTCCTAAATGCCGCAGACAGGGGTAACGAGATGAATTCGATTTTTCTAGACGTTTAGATGTCTACTAAAGTAAATAGGCTCGAATGGGGATCTAGCCAAATCTTCAACTGTTTCGAAGGCTTACTGGCAAGCACAACACAACATGTTTACCTTAGTGGAGAGTCATCCACAGAAGTATAAACAATTTCGGGTTCGTCTGTGATGATGACTTCCTTGTAGATAACTCAGCAAGCTTCAAGAGATAATCTGCAAACGTCCGAAATCCCAGCCAGAAAAAACTTTATTCACAGAATACAGTGGACAGTTAACGTTCATGTGATATGTACACAAGTTAGGAGATAATATTAGATGGGAAATTGGAGTTTTCGCATATGACATTGTTATCTAAGGTTATCTACGAGGCAGTTATTACAAGGACATATCTCCATTCTCTGTAGCATGAGTAACTGATCAGCTTACTTGATGTTACATGGTCGATCTTTAACAACTTCTATTCACTAAAAGGAATGTTGTGCTCATCACACGGGTTAACATGACCAAAATATTTTGTCAATTTTTCAGACTGTCATTAGCTGTCTTAAGTAATAAAGTAATAGGCGGCAATATACCGCGTGAATGGAAAAAGAATACTGGCGAATCAGTGGATTTAGCTTCAACGATAAACTGAGAAGTTCTCCACCTTGCAGGGAGATGACATTGATACTAAAGAAATTTTATTCACATGTTGGGACACACTTAGTCTTGATCTGAAGAATCATTTAGATCATAAGCCTTTTTTAAAGTAGTTATGTTACGTCTGAGTGTGTGCTTGCGAGTTTAAGGTGCTCAACAGCGACCTCATTAGCGCCCTTCTAAAATATTCTGAGACGAATGTAGTTAAAACGGGTGAAGCTAGAAGTGCATAAAACAAAAACTCACTGAAAACCGCATCACTCTCTCATCGTGTCATATTCATTCACCTACCCAGTCATATCTAATCACGAAGAATGTAAACACTTCAACATTGTCAATATCAGAATGCGCTGTTAATGTCCTAACTGAATTATAGAAAAGGCTAAAAACAACTCAGAAAGTGTGACTGGTTAATCACTTAGAAAGCTACCTTGATGATACATTAAAGCCTTCTTCCTAAAAATTTAAGGAACATGTCAGACATGTCACAAGAAAGTTAAAAGTCTTACTATATTCGCCTCATCATCTGCTAAAATAGAAGACAGATCAGTTTATAAATTAGCCTCTACTCTCGTGTCTGCATATAAAACATTTTCATTTACAACGTGGCTTTCTGAAATGTGTGCGCCATAAACACCACACACTGATGGGTCCTCTCTTCGGACGAGGAAGATATGCGTCATCGGACTATGCCCTATCTGTAGTTGAGTGAGGACTCCATCTAGCGTTAGTGGCGGGACGGAGTTACATCCCAGTTAAGTAGTTAACTTTACATGGCTCAGCTTATTGTCTCTCACTTTCAGTTCCCTCTTTCCACTGATGCAGGACCCTGTTGCATAACGGTGAAGATAAAACATTTGGGAGTAGGGGGGGGGGGGGCGCAGCACATTGGGTGACAGGCTTGGCCGCCTCATCATCTGTTCGTTTTCCTGTATCCCTATGTCCCCGGTGTTTGAAGACGGAGAAGGGAGTCCTCGATGTTTTTCTGTTCGGTACATGTTACATGTGTTATATAGGTTTAGGGCACTCTGTGAGTCGGTGTTGACGAGGGGTTTCTCATCTCAAATAATTCAGCATCAAATTTAGTACAGAGATATGGTAAATAAACCTTCCGCATGCGCTCACAGAAAACCACCCAGCAGCCGAGAGCTCTTAATTAGACTTGTCTGTAAATACAACTACATAATTATGATTTACACTTAAAATTTGATAAAATATCGAATTAAAAGCATACATTATGTGATCAAAACTATTTGGACACCCCCAAAAACATACGTTTTTCATATAAGGTGCATTTCGCTGCCACCTAATGCCAGATACTCCATATCAGCGACCTCATTAGTCATTAGACATCATGAGAGAGCAGAATGGGGCGCTACGCGTAACTCACGGACTTCGAACGTGGTCACGTGACTGGGTGTCACTTGCGTCGTACATCTGTACGCGAGATTTCCACACTCCTAAACACTCTAGATCCACTGTTTCCGATGTGATAGTCAAGTGAAAACGTGAAGGGACACGTACAGCACAAAAGCGTACAGCCCGACTTCGTCTGTTGACTGACAGAGACGGCCAACAGTTGAAGAAGGTCGTAATGTGTAATAGGCTGGCATCTATCCAGACCATCACACAGGAATTCCAAACTGCATCAGGATCCACTGCAAGTACTGTGAAAGTTAGGCAGGAGGTGAGAAAACTATGATTTCTTGGTCGAGCGGCTGCTCATAAGCCACACATCACGCCGGTAGATGCCAAACGACGTCTCGCTTGATGTAAGGAGCGTAAACATTGGACGATTGAACAGTGGAAAAACGTTGTGTGGAGTGACGAATCACGGTACACAATGTGGCGAGGCGATGGCAGGGCGTGGGCATGGCGAACGCCCAGTGAACGTCATCTGCCACAGTGTGTAGTGCCAACAGTAAAATTGGGAGGCGGTGGTATTATGATGTGGTCGTGTTTTTCATGGAGGGGGCTTCCACCCCTTGTTGTTTTGAGTGGCAATAATACAGCACAGGCCTACATTGATGTTTTAAGCACCTTCTTGCTTCCCACTGTTGAAGAGCAATTCGAGGATGGCGATTGCATCTTTTACCAAGATCGAAAACCTGTTCATAATGCAGGGCCTGTGCCGGAGTGGTTACACGACATTAACATTCCTGTAATGGTCTGGCCTGCACAGAGTCCGGACCTGAATCCTATAGAATACCTTTTGAATGTTTTGGAATGCCGACTTCGTGCCAGGCCTCGCCGACCGACCTCGACACCTCTCCTCAGTGCAGCACTCCGTGAAGAATGGGCTGCCACTCCCCAAGAAACCTTCCAGCACCTGATTGAACGTATGCCTGCGAGAGAGGAAGCTGTCATCGAGGCTAAGGATGGGCCAACACCGAATTGAATTGGGTCATTACCGATGGAGGGCGCCACGAACTTGTAAGTCATTTTCAGCCAGGTGTCCGGATACTTTTGATCACACAATGTACTTAGGAGCACAGTTTCTCCCGGCCTAATCAATAGCCGAAGCAGAGTCGGCTCCAACGGTGGATCAGAATTGGTATTCGTTGCACGCCACAAGGTTCTACTTTTTATGGATATCAAATTCCCGGAGTTACTGTTCTCACTTCTGTTGCTATGAATCCACACGTGGGCACGCGACAGGTTGTTCTGCTAACTTGCAGGGTTGGAAATGCATGCTTGAACATAAACGCAGATGCTATCCAAGTTGGCAGGTTGCACAGTTGTATTTGACCATGAACGGCACCTGTGCTGTGCCCTCAATACGTCGCGGTCAGAGCAGTGTACTGTGATCTTGTGAGTGCCCCACGTCGGAGATAAGTGAATTCGAAGTTGTTGGTGATCGTATGGTGGATACTTCCGTAACCTAGGCAGCCGAAGTGTTTGGTGTTTCAAGAGGCACCGTATCGAAGATTTATACAACATGCTGGGAAAGCAGAAAAAACATCAACCGCTAAGTCACAACGAGGGCGAAACTGTTTGATGCTCACGATCATTGAAGAGGACTGTAACGAAAAAAAAAAGAGGACGATAGCTGCAAAAGTTACTGTAGAACTGAATGTCGCAGTCCAAAATGTTTCGAGACTGGATTAACAAAAAACCGAGAAAAGTTAAGATGGTGGTTTTAACGGTTGGGGTGTTCTACATAGTGTTCCCCAACTTGAGTTCAAAGCGCAGAACGTTCATACAACCATATGGGACTCTCAGAAATGTCCTTCTTTAGGACGTTGTTACATTGACTTAGATATCGGTTATGTCGCCAAAGGGTTGACCCGTCATGTGAATTTCTGCACGTTGTAGTTTTTTGACAGATTGATATTGGTAACATTAAGTACTGTCACCGGTGACGATTTTCTCCAGAAGAAAATGCCCGATTTTGGCATTACAATCAAGTTGCGGCAGATGTCCACGAGTCGTTTTTCTGATGAGTCAAAGAATGATGGAAAGTTTGGCACACACTTTTTTGTTCTTCAAAACATTTGGAGAATATCTTGAGGACTTGATGTAGAGAAGTTACTCTACTTCGGTTTGTGACAAAACAAATTTGACTCACTACTGCTGCACGGCCTCTACTTACTGTCTGCTCGTAACTAGCCGAATGCACGTCTGTTGTTTACAGTTGTTAGTTCAAGCTGCCACTGTAGTTACTGCGCTTATGTCGCTTATACGCCAGCAATAAAATCAGTCTCGGAACTTTTGGGATGGTGGGTTTATGTTATCACATAAGTCTTGTTTATCTTTCATTACAGTTATGGTTGTATATGTGTGAATTGACTGCTATTTTTCCTTTCACACAGTGAAACATCGAGCAATACGAATAGCAGTTGCCATGCAGGGGATATCCTGCACACCACTGACAGATCCCACTAAGTTGCTCAAAAAAGTATTGCACCACTTGTGTATTTGTGAATGTGTGCGGACTTAGATTCGATGGCTGACAGGGGGCAGCAGGGAATAAAAGAATAAGGCTAATGAAACTGTAAACCAAAATCTGCTGCTGGTTAACATTCATTACTTGTTGCTCCATCACGTCCATTGTAACATGCTTTGATCCTCCTTGAAATGTCTACATTGTGGTGAAGTTGATGATTAAGCCTGTCAGACTCTTCGGGGCAACACTCTGGAGCTCATCGAAGGTGTGAAGAAGGTTCCTACGATGACACATGGCAACCTGATCATGAGAATGCTCAGATGGATTCATGTAAGTGCATACCGAGTCATTTCGTCCGGGCGATTTATACCCCCGAAAGGAAGGTGTTCTCGAGGAAGGCGCGGTGTGATTGTGCATTACCATCTCTAAAGACGAACCCAACGCCAAAATGTTGACTGTAGAGCTGGACAATAGGTTAGCGGAGCCTATGCACGGTCCTCAAATTACGCTCGATGGTGGTGAAAGGCAATCGACATCTTTTTATCTTGGCTGCCTCCACACTGTTCTGCGACGAAAGTCAGGTGTCAAACAATCCTACACTCGTCGATGAAGATAAACGGGCGCCATCGAGTTAGGTGTCATTGCAGGCGTTCCCTTGACCACTTTCTTCGTGCACTGCAGAGCTCTGAGTTTTGTGCTATGGTTCCTAATGGGCGCCTAGGGCGAAAATCATCACGTGGAGACGGCTGTGTACTATGTGGGTCGAGGCAGCCCTCTCAGTTGCCTCCAAAAACACAAAGCGTAATTCTGTGGCATCATCCTTTGAATATCTGCGATCCATAAATCGAAGGTAGTGGTAGTCAGCTGGTATTGTTGACTGTGGGCGACCATTGCGTATCAGATCTTAAGTTTTTTGTGTCTCACCATTATGAATGAATGTTCAGATATCTTCCGCAGTCAATTCTATTACCTTTTGAGCTACACAATCACGCTTCTGGGCCCTTTTTATGGATCTAATTCTCATTCCACGAAGCTTCCGAACTGCAGCTAGATGACATCGACATCTTGCCACATATTTCGGCAGACAACCCACTCAGCCATTCTAAAACACTCATCTAAAGATAGTTGTACGGTTTTCAGACGAAATATTGCGGCAACATGTCGACGTCATCAGGCTGCAATTTCGAAACTTCATGGAATACTCATTACGTCGGGAAAACTTCAAGAATGAGATATAATTCTGTCAGTCCTCTGCTTAGATCTCTCGGTCGGCAAGAGTTTTTTAAGAGTACGATTCGTGCCTCAATTAGGCACACAGTTTGGACCCGTCAGAAAATTTCACACGTGATGTAAGTAAGATGGCTATTTAAAAAGTAAGCTCCGATGGCGCGCGAAATGGAAACCACAATGAAAATCCGATGAAACTTTGCACAGATGTGTTGGGCAGTGTCTCTATTATTCCCGCCGATCGCATCACGTCACTCTTTTCAGTTCTGAGCACACAGTGAGAACTAGAGAGATAGTGTCTCCTGCCAAGTATGAAAGCCTGGTGAGAGATTTCGCCTGAAGTGATGCAGACCACATAACATAAGTGTCATGCGTTTCCTTCTTCATGACACTTCTAGGCCGGTCCCTGCAGTGGCAATGAAGTTGCTCCTGCAGCGTTGTCAATGGGAAGTGTTTGATCACCCACAATACAGCCCGTAATGGGCACCCCCTGAGTTTCATCTCTACTCACACGAACCGTTGGCTATGAAGACAACATTTTGGCACAGACAACGAGCTGTAGACTAGCGCAGAGAATTGATGGAAATTACAGGTGACTGCCTTCTATGACGAGGGTACTGGAAAGATGGTAAAACGTTACGACAAATACCTCAGTCGGAGAGGCGACTATGTAGAGAAGTAGTTGGAAAGTAGAGCTAACTGTTGCAAATAAAACATTTTTGATTTTCACAGTGGTTTCCATTTCACGACCGATCGGACCTTTCTTCCCGAATACCCTCGTGTCTTATAGATGTCACAACCAGTGAAATGTTTACTTTGAGAGAACGTGGCAGGCAATACTTTAGAAGCACTTTACCCGTGACTCATATTTGCAAGGACAGCGGTTCAAGACCGCTTCCTTCCTTTAGGATTTATGTTCGCCGTGATTTCCCTAAACTGCTAAAAGCAAATGCCGGGATGGTTCTTGTGAAAGAGCATGGTCGATTTCCTTACTCGGTCTGAGCTACTGCTCCTTATATGAGAATTTCGTCAGTGATAGAAGTTAAACCCTAATTTTCCTTCCTTCAAACGCTGTTCAAAGACTTATATGATGAAAATAAAGATTACTTGTAACACCATTAGTCGCTTATGACAGAATTTTCACGTTTTCTGGTGTGTCAAACGCGGCCTTGCGGCGTTTTATCGAGTAAGCCTAAAAGGAAATGTCAGTATCCAGAATCAATTTTTCATTCTGCAGCGGAGCGTTCGCTGCTATGAAACTTCCTGGAAGATTAAAACGGTCCCGAGTTCGAGTCTCGGTCCGGCACACAGTTTTAATCTACCAGGAGATTTCGAAAGCTCAGTGGCTGTAACGCTGCGAAGAATGACCGAACAAGACAAGAGACGCAGGTTTGGTTACAAGCAACACGGAGGAGAGAGTCTGGCGTAGAAACCTGTCACTATAGCTCCGGTGCCTGATGATCAAGCCTTTTGCTGCACTTATGGTCACTTACCGACAACCGCACATCTGACTTGTTAGAAATCTCAGCAGCTGTCCCACAGGATAACTTGCCATGCAAACAGCTGGCCACTTCAGGCTACTGTAAGCCTACAGAAACGCACAATTTTGCCTTTAGTTATCTAGTACTAACAAGAACTTGCCTTTCTTGTTTCTTCTCAGGCCAAGGACTGAAAAATTCGATCGTCCATTCCTATACGGCAACTGAATCGACGAAATGATGTTGAATTTGTAGGTGACTAGTCCTCAAACATCACAGGTAGTTGGTACTGGCGAAAAAGCACTGTCTAAGAGCTAGATAACCCCATGAGTTTATAAATATGCTAATTATAGAATCAGACCTCTTAACTAACTATTCCAGGATTTCAACACACGGTTAAATTAACCACGGTGTATTTAATACATTTTCATTTCCGTTGCTGTTTCAGAGGCACCTCTCTGATTCCTCAAAGCATTTTTGTTTTCCTTTTTTGTTTCATTGCACAGCGTTCAGTAGGTGCATGCTGAGGACGTATGCAAAAACGGAAAAGGCAGAATAGGTAACAGATCTGCAAAGAAAGGGGAGGAATTCAGAGTTCAGGCTTCTGACTACAATGAAGAGTATAGAGACGGAACATTAGCTTAACTTGATGTGGATAGGGATGTAATAGAGCATGGCCTGTATGAAGAAACCGTCCAAATATTGTCTTTATGTAGGAAAACGATAGAAATCTTGAATCTGGATGACTGATCAAGCATCTGACTCTTGGTCGTACCGAGTACGAGTCCGGTGACGGAAATAGTATGTTATTTCGCTCGGTTCATATGGACTAACAGGGTAAGGAAGACAGAACAAGACCGATGAGAGTGGGTTCTGCACATAATTCAATACTGCAGACGTGGTGAGGAGGGTACGGGTAAGACGAAACATATAAATTTTCTTAGACGACTACTCATTTCACCAAGGGCATACCAGTCTCCATAGCAGATGTAGTTGACGCAAGTTAAGGCGGTGACGCTAGAATAGGGAGTAGGCGATTCGAGTCCAAAGCGTGATATAAATTTTTGTCTCTTAGTACACTACTGGCCATTAAAATTGCTACACCAAGAAGAAATGCAGATGATAAATGGGTATTCATTGAACAAGTATATTATACTAGAACTGACATGTGATTACATTTTCACGCAATTTGGGTGCATACATCCTGAGAAATCAGTACTCATAACAACCACCTCTGGCCGTAATAACGGCCTTGATACGCCTGGGCATTGAGTCAAACAGAGCTTGGATGGCGTGTACAGGTACAGCTGCCCATGCAGCTTCAACACGAAACCACAGTTCATCAAAAGTAGTGACTGGCGTATTGCGACGAGCCAGTTGTTCGCCTACCACTGACCAGACGTTTCCAATTGATGAGAGATCTGGAGAATGTGCTGGCCAGGGCAGCAGTCGAATATTTTCTGTATCCAGAAAGGCCCGTACAGGACCTGCAACATGCGGTCGTGCATTATCCTGCTGAAATGTAGGGTTTCGCAGGTATCGAATGAAGGGTAGAGCCACGGGTCGTAACACATATTAAATGTAACGTCCACTGTTCAAAGTGCCGTCAATGCCAACAGGAGGTGACCGAGACGTGTAACCAGTGGCACCCCATACCATCACGCCGGGTAATACGCCGGTATGGCGATGACGAATAGACGCTTCCTATGTGTGTTCACCGCGATGTCGCCAAACACGGATGCGACCATCATGATGCTGTAAACAGAACCTGGATTCATCCGAAAAAATAACGTTTTGCCATTCGTGCACCCAGGTTCGTCGTCGAATACACAATAGCAGGCGCTCCTGCCTGTGATACAGGGTCAAGGGTAACCGCAGCCACGGTCTCCGAGCTGATAGTCCATGCTGCTGCAAACGTCGTCGAACTGTTCGTGCAGATGGTTCTTGTCTTGCAAACGTCCACATCTGTTGACTCAGGGATCGAGACGTGGCTGCACGATCCCTTACAATCATGCGGATAAGATGCCTGTCATCTCGACTGCTAGTGAGTGATACGAGGACGATGGGATCCAGCACGGCGTTCCGTATCACCGACCTGAACCCACCGATTCCATATGCTGCTAACAGTCATTGGATCTCGACCAACGCGAGCAGCAATGTCGCGATACGATAAACCGCAACCGCGATAGGCTACAATCCGACCTTTATCAAAGTCGGAAACGTGATGGTACGCATTTCTCCTCCTTACACGAGGCATCACAACAACGTTTCAGCAGGCAACGCCGGTCAACTGCTGTTTGTGTACGAGAAATCGATTGGAAACTTTCCTCATGTCAGCATGTTGTAGGTGTCGCCACCGGCGCCAACCTTGTGTGAATGTTCTGAAAAGCTAATCATTTGCATATCACAGCATCTCTTCCTGTCGGTTAAATTTCGCGTCTGTAGCACGTCATCTTCGTGGTGTAGCAAATTTAATGGCCAGTAGTGTATTTCACCGGGCGAGAGGAGCAGGGTTGATGGCCTACAGTTGTTGATCACCAGACCAAGAATCAATATACTAAATCCAATCGATGGACCGTGCTATGGTGTCAGGCAGTATACGACGAGACTGAATCTGAGATGGCAGGGAATGACATGGGATTAAGCAGTATGCTAGTACCCCTGGGTACCAGTACAAATCACCTGGGCAGATTTCACGGTGTTATCAATAAAACTGTCTTTGAAGTACGCAATGTCATCTATCAAGGCGTCGGGAATATACGGATGTGCGGAAGGCGTTCGGCGTTAGTTCCTTGTCGCCGGCTCGCCAGACGCATGAGAGAAAAATTTTTAACACGTGTTCTATGTCTACGTATGTACTCTGTCAACAACTGTACAGCGAGTGGCGGATGATACAACGTAGCAATGTTGTCGATTTTCTGTCCTATTCCATTCACGTATCGAGTGAGGGGAAATGACTGCCTATGCGCTGGTGTCCAAAATAAAGCAACAAACTGCTACTTCTCCGTTCTGTATCTAATTCACGGTATAATCACACAAACTGTCAACCAGATGTCCGTACGATAGTGTTCTGCACGGAAGACAGCATTCCAGTCGATGGACAACCATCCCAACAATGACGTCAGGGCACCTATGAAATGAGGTAATGTTTGCCGGGTACCCCCGAATCCACAATCGCTGCCTACACAGTCACAGACGGTGCAGTATCGCACAGAGAAGATGCCAAGCAAGCTTACTTCTGTGGAGGGTCTCTGAAAGAAGGGAAGCAGGACAGCCGCAAACTAATGTGGCTCGATGGCTTAATGTGAATCGTTCCGTTGTTTCTCGGATGTGGCGTCAGTTTATAGAGACCGAAGCTGTATCCTGAAGACCAGGGCAGGGCCAATCACGTGTGACTTCACAACAGAGGACCGTCGTTTGGCTATAAGGGCACGACAGTACCGCCTTAGTACTGCATGACAGCTGGCAGTATGAATTGGACGTCTTGTATCGAGGCAAATTGTGTGCAGAAGGCTTCGGCAGAGTGGCCTTTACTGTCGGAGACCTGCTGTATGTCTACCTCTGACGCGTCTTCACAGAAGGGAACGCCTAGAGTGGAGTCATCAACATGCCGCTCGGACGATCGAACAATGGGCCAATATTATTGTCACTGAGCAGTCCCGATTCAGTTTTCAGAGTGATTCTTTATGTATTCGCAACTGGAGCGAACGTGGAACACGATTTCGGTACCCAAACATTGTAGAAAGAGATCGATATCGAGGAGCATCCCTAATGCTGTGGGCAGGGATTATGTTTACCACACGAACCGCTCTTCATGAAATTGTACGGGCGAATCGGTAAGGTTTAACTGCTGTCAGGTATCGTGACGAGATCTTGGGTCCTCATTTGCGGTTGTTGCGAGGTTTTCTTGAAAATGGAAGATATTGCACTCATGGCGTCGCCTGCTCGTTCTCCCGATTTGAATCCCATAGAGGATTCTGGGATGCACTATGGAGATGGTTTGCATCACGACAGCATCCACCAACCACTCTCCAAGACTGTGAACAGCTCTGCAGTAAGAATGGGCGTTATTGCCTCAGTATGAGACTGATGATATCATTCACAGCATGACCCGTCGTTGTCAGGTCCGTATTGCTGCCAGAGGTGGTCACACCCCATACTGAGCATATTAACCAGTTGTTAGAATGTGTGTGCAAATCCGTGAAGCTGGAAAAAACGAAGGATATTTTTGTCTACTGTTATGCATGTTGTAGTTGTTTACGTTTTGTATTCTTTACATTTTTCCACTGTACTGTCACCTGTTTATAGTATTTTGTGGCAAACTAAACCCAACTTTGCAAAATTTTCGTTTGTTGCTTTAATTTTAGACACCAGTGTATGACTATACACGCGCCCTAATCTCTCTCTCTCTCTCTCTCTCTCTCTCTCTCTCTCTCTCTCTCTCTCGTGATTTCTACTTCATATAAAGTGTGTTTAACAGTTCTCATTACACGTTTCTAGGGTTTGTTGTTGGGATTAAGTAGGTAAAACTTTGATAAAGAACCCATGTCTGGAAATGTACCGTTTGGATATTAAATAAGTTTCAAAATCGGATCACTTTCAAATCTCCAGCTTAACGGTTCTCACACAAACTGAGAAGAGGGCGTCGTTGCCACTCCCTGTGGTAATGTTGACACTCGTCATCTACATGCTCCTCTACATGATTACTCACAATTCACAATTAAATGCCCGGAAGAGGGTTCGTCGAATCACCTTCAAGATATTTCTCCACCTCTCGAACAGCGAGCGGGAAAAACGAACACTTAAATATTTCTGTGCGAGCTCTGATTTCCTTGTTTTATTATGATGGTCATTCCTCCCAATGTAGGTGGGCGCCAACATAATATTTTCAGTCTCTGAGGAGAAAGTTGGTGATTGGAATTTCATGAGAAGATTCTGTCGCAACGAAAATCGTCGTTGTTTTAACGACTGCCACTCTAGTTCACGTATCATATCCGTGACGGTCTCTCCCCTATTTCGTAATAGTACAAAAAGAGCTCCCCTTCTTTAAAGTTTTTCGATGTCCTCCGTCGATCTTATCTGATGCGAATTCCACACCTCACAGCAGTACTCTAAAAGAGGGTGGACAAGCGCAGTGTAGGCAGTCTCTTTAATAGACCTGTTGCATTTTCTCAGTGTGCTGTCAGTAAATCGTAGTCTTTGGTTTGCTTTACCCACAGTACCTATACCATCACTCCATCTTAAGTTATTCACCGAAATATAGCGGTTTCCTTCTGGTACTCATGCGGATGACTTCACACCTTTCATTATTTAGAGTCAACTGCCACTTTTCGCACCATACAGTTGTCTAAATCAGTTTGCAATTTGTTTTGATCATATGATGACTTTATAAGATGGTAAATGACAGCATCATCTGCAAACACTTTAACAGTGCTGCTCAGATTGTCTCCTAATCTCCTAAACCGTTGATGCAGATCAGGAACAGCAGAAGGCCTGGAACACTTCCTTGGGGAACGCCAGATATTACTTCTTTTTTACTCGATGGCTTTCCTTCAGATACTTCTAACTGTGAACTTTCTGACACGAAATCACTAATCCAGACGCACAACAGAGACGATAGTCCATCGGCGCGCACTTCGATTAGAAATCGCTTGTGAGGTACGGTGTCAAAAGCCTTCCGGAAACCTAACAATATGGAATCAATTTGACATCTCCTGTCAATAGCACTCGTATCGTCGTGAGAATAAAGAGCTAGTGGTGTTTCACAGGAACGATATTTTCTGAATCCGTGTTGGCTGTTTGTCAATAAATCGTTTTCATCGAGGTAACTCATAATGTTCGAACACAGAGTATGGGTTCTGCAACGTGCTCACGTGCTGGCCGCAAGGTTGGTACGGTGCTGGATGGTCGTTGGTGTATGTGGACATGCTTAAACATATCTCTCCACCGCATCTCACACGTGTTCGATGGGCTTAAGACAGAGATACGGGCAGGCTAGTCCGTTCCCCGAATATCCTCTTGTTCCAAGAGCCCATCAAATGGCTCTGAGCACTACGGGACTCAACTGCTGTGGTCATCAGTCTCCTAGAACTGAGAACTACTTAAACCTAACTAACCTAAGGACATCACACACATCCATGCCCGAGGCAGGATTCGAACCTGCGACCGTAGCAGTCACACGGTTCCGGACTGCGCGCCTAGAACCGCGAGACCACCGCGGCCGGCAAGAGCCCATCCACATGCGCTATTCGATGAGTTCGCACATTGTCATCCATAAAAGTCATGGCAGGGCCGACTGCAGCCCTGAAAAGACGCACATGCAGAAGGAATATATTGTCGAAATACCTCTGATCGGTGAGTATACCGTGTTCATAGACTTGAAGATCAATACGCCCATGCAACATTATGGCATCTAATCCGTAATATCTGGACCGCTAAAACGATCATTTTCAACAATGTTCCCGTGTACATTATGTCTTCCCACCCCTCTTCACATTATTTCAAGTCTAGAATCACTACTCGGAAACGGCGCCGGCAATGTGCAGGCGTAAGCGGAACACAGCGTAATTGTGGGGCAAGGACACCACCGCTGTTCTGTCGGCGTGTCTTTGTTGAGTACGAGATTGCGTGCTTTGCAGTCCCATTGTTGGATGTGTGTCCGTTCTTGCAACGGTTGTCTGCTGCCGTAGTTAACCGTGGTCGACCATCTCTTCTGTTTCGGGTAGCAGTGCGAGTAGTTCGGAACACTCCCTGTGCACGTGACACATACTGTGAGGAATACCAAACTCCTTGGCTACACTCGTCACACACTGTCCTTCTTGCAGTTTCCTGATCATCCTTTCCCGTTTGAAGTCATGCAAATGTTGTCTCAGAGCCATGTGGTAGTGAAGAACACCATCACAGTGCACCGTAACTGCACACTAATTTACAAACTTCGTCTTTTTCCATTTCCTGCAGTGCCTCGCGTTGCGGCAATAGCCCCATATGGCACTATAGTCACCCTGAACCCTTGCCACGCAATGTCCAACTTTCTGTGCACCTCTGAGACCTCTGGCAGAATGCTCCCGCACTTTCATTCATTTCCACCAAGTAGTTCACATGTTATGTTACTTTATTTGCCTCCTCCTTACGTTTTTTTTGCATTTCGAAATGCAGAGACATTCACCATTAATCTTGTAATCAGATACTGTCAGGCTCTTTCTCATCGTTATATGGGTTCGGGTACATTAATCCATTTTTAAAAAGAGGCTGCTATTTATTGCATCAGGTGGAAATTTAATCAAAGTTTTTCTTATGTTCTTTTCGATCGTATAACGTCGGCACTTTCCTATAGACAACAGTATTATCAGAGAACCATCTTATAGTGCTGCTGATAACTATCTGACGAAGCGTTTCTGTCTATTGAGAGCTTTAGAGTCTTATTACTGAGTTCTATTAACAAAATAATCGAGCCAGTCATGTATTTCCGAAGAGACTCCTTAGAATCGTATATTGGTTAGTAGTCGACGATGTGGTGCAGTGTCAAACGTCTTTCGGTAATCTAGGAAGATGTAACCTGCCCGTTCAGCTGCGCCTGTTGTCTGGGCTATACTACACTACTGGCCATTAAAATTGCTACACCACGAAGATGACGTGCTACAGACGCGAAATTTCACCGACAGGAAGAAGATGCTGTGATATGCAAATGATTAGCTTTTCAAAGCATTCACACAAGTTAGGCGCCGGTGGCGACACCTACAACGTGCTGACATGAGGAAAGTTTCCAGCCGATTTCTCGTACACAAACAGCAGTTGACCAGCGTTGCCTGCTGAAACGTTGTTGTGATGCATCGTGTAAGAAGGAGAAATGCGTACCATGACGTTTCCGACTTTGATAAAGGTCGGATTGTAGCCTATCGCGATTACGGTTTATCGTATCGCGACACTGCTGCTCGCGTTGGTCGAGATCCAATGACTGTTAGCAGAATATGGCATCGGTGGGTTCAGGAGGGTAATACGGAACGCCGTGCTGGATCCCAACGGCCTCGTATCACTAGCAGTCGAGATGACAGGCATCTTTTCCGCATGGCTGTAACGGATCGTGCAGCCACGTCTCGATCCCTGAGTCAACAGGTGGGGACGTTTGAAAGACAACAACCATGTGCACGAACAGTTCGACGACGTTTGCAGCAGCATGGACGATCAGCTCGGAGACCATTGGTGCGGTTACCCTTGACGCTGCAACACAGACAGGAGAGCCTGCGATGGTGTACTCAACGACGAACATGGGTGCACGAATGGCAAAAGTCATTTTTTCGGATGAATCCAGGTTGTGTTTACAGCATCATGATGGTCGCATCCGTGTTTGGCGACATCGCGGTGAACGCACATAGGAAGCGTGTATTCGTCATCGCCATACTGCCGTATCACCCGGCGTGATGGTAAGGGGTGCCATTGGTTACACATCTCGGTCACCTATTGTTCGCAATGGCGGTACTTCGAGCTATGGACGTTACATTTAATATGTGTTACGACCCGCGGCTCCACCGTTCATTCGATACCTGCGAAACCCTACATTTCAGCAGCATAATGCACGACCGCCTTTCTGGATACAGAAAATGTTCGACTGCTGCCCTGTCCAGCACATTCTCCAGACCTCTCACCAATTGAAAACGTCTGCTCAACGGTGGCCGAGCAACTGGCTCGTCAAAGTAAGCCAATCACACCTCTGGATTAACTGTGGTATCGTGTTGAAGCTGCACGGGCAGCTGTACCTGTACACCCCATCGGAGCTCTGTTTGACTCAATGCCCCGGCGTATGAAGGCCGTTATTACGGCCAGAGGTGGTAGTTATGGGTACTGATTTCTCAGGATCTGTGCACCCAAATTGCGTAAAAATGTAATCACTTGTCAGTTCTAGTACACTCCTGGAAATTGAAATAAGAACACCGTGAATTCATTGTCCCAGGAAGGGGAAACTTTATTGACACATTCCTGGGGTCAGATACATCACATGATCACACTGACAGAACCACAGGCACATAGACACAGGCAACAGAGCATGCACAATGTCGGCACCAGTACAGTGTATATCCACCTTTCGCAGCAATGCAGGCTGCTATTCTCCCATGGAGACGATCGTAGAGATGCTGGATGTAGTCCTGTGGAACGGCTTGCCATGCCATTTCCACCTGGCGTCTCAGTTGGACCAGCGTTCGTGCTGGACGTGCAGACCGCGTGAGACGACGCTTCATCCAGTCCCAAACATGCTCAATGGGGGACAGATCCGGAGATCTTGCTGGCCAGGGTAGTTGACTTACACCTTCTAGAGCACGTTGGGTGGCACGGGATACATGCGGACGTGCATTGTCCTGTTGGAACAGCAAGTTCCCTTGCCGGTCTAGGAATGGTAGAACGATGGGTTCGATGACGGTTTGGATGTACCGTGCACTATGCAGTGTCCCCTCGACGATCACCAGTGGTGTACGGCCAGTGTAGGAGATCGCTCCCCACACCATGATGCCGGGTGTTGGCCCTGTGTGCCTCGGTCGTATGCAGTCCTGATTGTGGCGCTCACCTGCACGGCGCCAAACACGCATACGACCATCATTGGCACCAAGGCAGAAGCGACTCTCATCGCTGAAGACGACACGTCTCCATTCGTCCCTCCATTCACTCCTGTCGCGACACCACTGAAGGCGGGCTGCACGATGTTGGGGCGTGAGCGGAAGACGGCCTAACGGTGTGCGGGACCGTAGCCCAGCTTCATGGAGACGGTTGCGAATGGTCCTCGCCGATACCCCAGGAGCAACAGTGTCCCTAATTTGCTGGGAAGTGGCGGTGCGGTCCCCTACGGCACTGCGTAGGATCCTACGGTCTTGGCGTGCATCCGTGCGTCGCTGCGGTCCGGTCCCAGGTCGACGGGCACGTGCACCTTCCGCCGACCACTGGCGACAACATCGATGTACTGTGGAGACCTCACGCCCCAGGTGTTGAGCAATTCGGTGGTACGTCCACCCGGCCTCCCGCATGCCCACTATACGCCCTCGCTCAAAGTCCGTCAACTGCACATACGGTTCACGTCCACGCTGTCGCGGCATGCTACCAGTGTTAAAGACTGCGATGGAGCTCCTTATGCCACGGCAAACTGGCTGACACTGACGGCGGCGGTGCACAAATGCTGCGCAGCTAGCGCCATTCGACGGCCAACACCGCGGTTCCTGGGGTGTCCGCTGTGCCGTGCGTGTGATCATTGCTTGTACAGCCCTCTCGCAGTGTCCGGAGCAAGTATGGTGGGTCTGACACACCGGTGTCAATGTGTTCTTTTTTCCATTTCCAGGAGTGTATAATATATTTGTCCAATGAATACCCGTTTATCATCTACATTTCTTTTGGGGGAAGCATATATATGAATAAAGCAAGTTGTGTGTCGTACGAGTGCTTTTTTAGAAGTCGTGCTGAGAATCTTGTTATCCTCTAAGACAGTTATTATTCCATGGGATTCATGGGTAGTCGCTGAGGTACTGGGGATAATCTGTGCTCGAGAGTAGGTACGTTTTGCAAAGTTAGTCCGTACTCTCTGTACAGGTGTGACGGTAGTAGCATCTCCACCTAGTTCTCAGTGGCAACTGGTTGGCTGTTTCATTACTATCTTTCGTGGACTAGAGGTGGCCGACACCATCGGTGGGGTAATTTTCCTGTGCTTGTTTCCAGCGTGATGTGTGAAACTGGCGTTGGACTGAATAGTGGCAGAGTGATCGCCTCCTCATAGGCAACAGTCTTCGTTGAACTACGGGCTGTGTAGTATCAAGGAGGAGCTAAAGTTCACTGAAAATGAAGGAAAAAAGTCTCATCGAATGAGGGCTGCGACACTTCTGATAACGACCAATTCAGCGGATGGGGACGCTACGTTCTATGGTCCACATGGTGAAATTATTTTCTCAAAATGTGATCACTGTCATTCAGCCACTCATCGCGCTTGTCAAATATCATTTTATGCACACATTCTTTATTACTTACACACGACTGAGAAAGGAAATATGATATGGCCTATATGAAATAATCACCCTGGCAGTCGACTAGAGTAAATTACAGAAACCAGCGTCGGCGCTGTGGCCGAGCGGTTCTAGGCGCTTCAGTTCGGAACCGCGCGACTGCTACGGTCGTAGTTTCGAATACTGCCTCGGGCATGGATGTGTGTGATGTCCTTAGGTTAGTTAGGTTTAAGTAGTTCTAAGTTCTAGGGGACTGATGATCTCAGATGTTGAGTCCCATAGTGCTCAGAGCCATTTGAACCATTTGAGCAGAAACCAGGGAACACCTAAATCTGAAGGCTTCAGTGTTCCCGAACGCAAGTACAGTGCACCACTTGGCTCGGTCTTTCGTTGTTGTTCGAGATGAGCAGGCATCCTATGTTTTCTTCATCTCCGTTGTCTCTCTCGGCTTTATCAATGACACAAACATGCCGCACACTCTACACTTACATGGCACATTCTCCTCCTAGAAAGAGTTACCGATGAGATACATCCCTCACACTATTCGCAAAGTAAAGATGAGGAAGAAAACCTTTGCAATTCACGGCATTCCCTCGCTGACAACTGGATGTGACGTACATTCTCACATGGAAACATACCTACTGTCATCGTGTGCAGTCTCCCGAAAATATGTTCTGCATTTAAGTTATTAGATGAATGATGGCCTTTGTGCCGAAAATGAATATTTTCTGTTCACATGAAACAAATACAGAGATATTTATCCTAACAACGGATCATTGTGAAATTACCGTCCCGCAGCTAGTAGTTTCCGATGTGAAGGCACAGGCCTTCGCTCGAGATGATGGCTCTCGTCACATTTACATTCAAAACCTCGTGATGACCGGAAGGTCAGGTACTGAACACAATCTGAAGCTGCAGCGGACAGATACAATAGTACATGACACGCAAATAATGGTATTGCAGTGTAGCTGTATTTCGTCGAGAGAGAGAGCTTTCTACCTACTGCGATTAGAGCAGTTTTTAATTGCTCTTCTGTTAGCTAACCAAGCAGGGGAGGCTAAGACTCATGAAATTTTTCCATTAGTTGTAATCTACGATCAGTTGCACTGGTGTTTCATAAGCAGCATCTCCTCTTGTAAACATTGTGCTCGGGAAATCCGCAGAGTCAATAGTAAATATCGACTTATTTTTCACACAAGTGCTCATGAGTTAATACCGTGTGACGTCACTCTATTGATTAGATAATAAAATTGTATCACAAATGCATAATGGCACATAACATTTTCTTTGAACCAGATGGGCTTTTACACTTCAATAGCACCTAACTGTTTTTTGCATTACATATGGCTGCAATGTTCTGTGACCTGTGATGCTGAAGCCTTTATATTAACTTACGTACTTGCTATGAGAAAAGCGAGGAAGCGACTGAATAAAAATGAAAAATCATAGAGAGAGATCTTGTACTTACATTTTTTTCTGTTATCCAATAAAAGTAGACTATTCTTTCATAAGTATTGTCCGAAACCTGGATTAAATGTTCTGGTTAGAATTGACCTAATATTGCAAGAAATAAACAGCGTTTTATTGCGATAAAGTGTACATTTTGACCATGGTAATTAAAGTAGAAATACGAAGATCAACTGCAGTGTGTATCAGTTTCGAAACCGATGCTCGAACGCCTTATAACTTCTAAACCACGAATTGTCCAGAGCAAAAAATGTTGTTAATGTTTTAGGAAGAAAAGTATAGACTACAGAGATTGAATGGAACAAGACGAGCACTAGCGACAGGGTGCCAAACAGGCGTGCAATGCCAGCAGCTCAGTAATACATTTTTGCTGGAACACAGGCAGCGCCCGTTTCAGAATGTCCTCTTGCTCTCTACCGCACATAAGAGTAAAGTCGGTATTAGCAGACATAAGCAGCACATGATCCTATCTCCTCCTTCTCACACTTATCTTGCTTTGTTGTCAGCATCGCTGGCGACTGCAGAGAGTGTTTACATCAATAGACAAGAGCTATTATCTTCGAAACCTCTTTCGCTCGTCATTTCAGCAACAAAATGGAGGACACAGTTCCTGCGGAAGGATCCTCCTTTGTCTGCTCTAGCGAAACAAAACAAAATATAGACTTTCGTCGAATACGGGTGTCTACAGTGCGGCTTGGCGGCTACGCATGTCCTAAGATTGATATGCGGTTTGCCTTACGAGTTTTTTCCTAGCGGTAAATGGACTTTCACCTCCGGTAGCGGATTACGTACGCTAAAAAAGATTTAAACTGCGCTGTGGTTGGCATTCCGTGCTAAGATTTCACAATAACTGAATGGCTGAGCCTGTTCTTGGTTGAAGAAGACAATGCTTTGTAACGGAATACGTATTTAGACCAGCACTGACGTCGATGGCATAACCTACAGTTGCAAGTCAGGTGTCAATTCCTTCTATTTTATTAGAAGAATATAAGTTTCTGTAATTTTCTTAGTGTAGACCGATTTTTGTGATCTTTCTAGTTTTGCTGTCATTACTGATGAAAGAGAAATTTCCACATACCCAGCACAATTATTGTATCTGTTTTTGGGACAAATAATGCTGTTTGGTAGCCAGCTCCGTAACAGACCCAGTAACGGAAATTAGTGTGATGGAGGGTAGGAACAAATGTTTTAATGTCCCTTCGAGGATTAGATCATTAGGAACACAGTACAAGCTCTTCATTAAACAACACGAGGAAAAAAACATGCCGTGTCCTTTTCAAAGCACTTTCTCCGCCTTAATAGATTTTGAGAAACCGCGGAGAACATAAATCTGGGCGACTAGACGGGAATTTGAATCCTGTCACAACCGAATACAAGTTCACTATGTGATCTGAACTACCGTGACACCTCTAGTGGGCACTGACGTGCAATCCGGAGATGGCAAGTTCGCATCCTTGCGATGGAAGTAATGGCCCTCAATCAAAAATTAGTCTCCCACGGAATGAGATAGATGATCCTCAATGATGTTTGCATCCATTTTCTCCGTTAAAGATAAATGTCTCCACAGTGTCCTATGGGACCAAACTGCTGAGGTCATCGGTCCCTAGGTTTATATACTATTTAATCTAACTTAAACTAGCTTACGCTAAGAACAACAGACACGCACTCATGCCCGAGGGAGGACTCAAACCTCCGACGGGGGGAGCCGCGCGAACCGTGGCAAGGCGCCCAAGACGGCGCGGCTACCCCGCGCGGCAGAACGATTTCACGACTTGATATTCAGCATATTCTGAATGTCATTCTTGTTTATTGTTTTATATCCCTTCTACGGAAAAGAAAAGAATTTAGAATTATATATTAATACCTTCAGCTGCTGACGGGGGTTGATATATATCAACGGGGACAGGTGAAAATGTGTGCCAAGACCGGGATTCGAACTCGGACTCCCCTGCTTACATGGCAGACGTTCTATCCATCTGTCTCTCTTTTTTTGGTAATCTCAATTTGTTCGTTATAGTTCCTTGCAATTGTTCGTGGCGGACGTCCCCTGACGCCCGTGGAAGTTCGTTATTGATCCATTCACTCAGTTTTTATTACAGAGGACAGCTAACCCTCTGGCCGAACACACTGAGCTACCGTGCCGGCATCCATCTGAGCCACCGAGGGCACAGAGGATAGTGCGACTGCTGGGACTATCTCTCGTACGCCTTCCGCGAGACCCACATTCTCACCATGTCCACACTACATTCGCAGTGTCCCTACCCAACACACTCATTCCTCGTGCAAAGCATTTTTGCCAAGTCCCGTAAGAGTTCGGGTAATATGTGTGCATCGGCACAGAAGAGGAAGGTCATGGCCGGTATTGCCAGAAATATATAGACTACTGGCCATTAAAATTGCTACACCAAGAAGAAATGCAGATGATAAACGGGTATTCATTGGACAAATATATTATACTAGAACTGACATGTGATTACATTTTCACGCAATTTGGCTGCATAGATCCTGAGAAATCAGTACCCAGAACTACCACCTCTGGCCGTAACAACGTCCTTGATACGCCTGGGCATTGAGTCAAACAGAGCTTGGATGGCGGGTACAGGTACAGCTGCCCATGCAGCTTCAACACGATACAACAGTTCGTCAAGAGTAGTGACTGGCGTATTGTGACGAGCCAGGTGCTCGGCCACCATTGACCAGACGTTTTAAATTGGTGAGAGATCTCGAGAATGTGCTGGCCAGGGCAACAGTCGAACATTTTCTGTATCCAGAAAGGCCCCTTCGGGACCTGCAACATACGGTCGTGCACTATCCTGCTGAAATGTAGGGTTTCGCAGGGATCGAATGAAGGGTAGGACCACGGGTCGTAACATCTGAAATGTAACGTCCACTGTTCAAAGTGCCGTCAATGCCAACAAGAGGTGACTGAGACGTGTAACCAATGGCACCCTATATCATCAGCCGGGTAATACGCCAGTATGGCGATGACGAATACACGCTTCCAATGTGCGTTCACCGCGATGTCGCAAAACATGGATGCGACCATCATGATGCTGTAAACAGAACCTGGATTCATCCGAAAAAATGACGTTTTACCATTCGTGCACCCAGTTTCGTCGTTGAGTACACCATCGCAGGCGCTCCTATCTATGATGCAGCGTCAAGGGTAATCGCAGCCACGGTCCTGTAATGTAGTGGATTACTCCTGGTATACAGTCTGGACCAGAAGACTTGCTTTTATTAAGTCTTATCATTTTCGTAATCAAGAATAATAATACAAGAACAGTGTCGTCCACTCAACGAGAACACGCGGTATGCTGACCGTTCGACAGACGGACACATCAAGCTCGGCGACTGGCTTACTGCTGTTCGAGGAGTATAGGCTAGGAGCCGGCGATGTAGATTTCTGATCAAAAGTATCCGGACACCGCTATGTAACGAGCAACTGGTTATTAGATGTCACGTGAGGCACACCCACCAGCACAAAAGCAGAATGGCAGTATTGCGTTGTCAGTGGAGAATGTAATAAATGTATTAACCGATATCGAATCATATGAAATGACTGATTCCATATTGACAACAAAAATCCAGAAATCCACTACTACATCGCTAGGCGAAAATGTTTAAATATCAACTTGTATAAACACTTAATGTAATTACAATGATGATTATGGACTTCTCAAAAAAGATAAACAATTATTTGTATTTTATTTATGAAATGCATGTTCCAAAGATGATTTTGCTTAAATAGATCGATTTGCATAAATAGAACGATAAATCTTTGTTTTTAGTTAGTTGTACGAGTCTGAAGTGTGACAATGGAGTACAAGTTATGTTTGTTATATTGATATGTATTGTGAAGTAATAACTGAAAATATTTGCTTTATTCACCAGAAAGTCCACCAGTGTTTACACGATTTCGTAAAAGCAACCCAAACGTCTTCTATACGATCATAAAAAGTCATACAAAATATGGATAACGGCCGGCCGGGGTGACCGAGCGGTTCTTGGCGCTACGGTATGGAACCGTGCGACCGCTACGGTCGCAGGTTCGAATCCTGTCTTGGGCATGGGTATGTGTGATGTCGTTAGGTTAGTTAGGTTTAAGTAGTTCTAAGTTCTAGGGGACTGATGACCTGAGATGTTAAGTCCCATAGTGCTCAGAGCCATTTGAACCATTTTTGATAACGAGCCTTCAACTTACAACAAAGAAGAGGAATAAAAGATGAGTATTATTAATAAAACTGGTTATCGCTATGCAGTGTGTCACTTTCTCAGCTTGGCAGGTGCTGTGAAAATGTGACCAAATTAGTAAATTACTTTAAAAATTAATAAAGCTGCTTTGGACAGCAAGAGAGTGGTGACTGTCAGAAGAAGCAATGTCAGCAGAATTGATCGGTTAGAAGAGCTCAGTAGCTTCGAACGTGGGCTAGTCATTCGATGACTGAGCAAAAAATCCACCAGGAATTTTTTAACTCTTCTAAAGATGCTGCAGTCGGCTGCCGGTGACTGTGAAGTGGAAACGTGAAAGAACAACTACAGATAAACCGAAACCAGGCAGGTTTCGTGCACTGACGGACAGCGACCATCGGGCATTGCGGGAGGAATCATTCGTGAGTTCTAAAGTGCTACCAGCAATCCAGCTTACTGTGAATGTGCGCAGGGAGTTAAAAAGAATAGGGTAGAAGAGCCGAGCAGCCCCTCATAAGCCACATATTTATGTAGTCAATGCTAAGCGACGCTCGAGGTGGTGTAAAGAGGCTTGCCACTGGATGACTGGAAGCGGGTGATTTGGAATGAGGCTATATCCTGCGGCAATCCAACGAAAGGGTTTGAGTTTGGCGAGTGCCTGGAGAACGTTACCTGACGCAAACAGTTAAGTACGGAGACGGTGGTGTTATGATACGGTGGTTTGCGTATGGTCCCTTTACTACGCTTAAGAAAACGCCAAATACGACGAACGCATTTAACAGAATTGCGTACTGCATACAGCAAGGGAACAGTTCGGACACGATAAGTGGAATGATCATATAAGACAATGATGTCAAGTTAAACACCTTTCAGCCGTCAATTTTCAACCTTATTTTACTAAGCAACCAGTGTCGGCGCTTTATTAAGCCATCTGCAGGCCCCTGTTAACAGTGGGCGGGTGATGTTTGAAGTGGTCACTGTAGTAAGTAGATATCTACTAATACCAGTACTGCTGGTCCCTGCTTCGATGACAAGCGAGGTAGATTGTTTCTACACATCGGCCAGGGGCCTGAAGATGGCGTAATAAAGCGCCGAAACTGGTTGCCTAATATAATAAGATTGAAAATTGACGGTTGAAAGGTGTTTAATTTGACATTATCAATCGAACAGCCGAGTCCCGCGACCATCGCTAAAACGGTTGGGCATACAGAGATATAAAACAATTGTGAGAAAAGCAGATGGCAGACTCAGATCCATAGGAAGAACCTTGAGGAACTGTAACTCATCCACGAGGGAAGTGGCTTCTTCGAGCCATTCTGGAGTACTGTTGATCTGTCTGGGATCCCTACCAGATAGCACTGATAGAAAGGACAGAGAAGATTTACATTTACATCTACATTTATACTCCGCAAGCCACCCAACGGTGTGTGGCGGAGGGCACTTTACGTGCCACTGTCATTACCTCCCTTTCGTGTTCCAGTCGCGTATAATTCGCGGGAAGAACGACTGCCGGAAAGCCTCCGTGCGCTCTCGAAACTCTCTAATTTTACATTCGTGATCTCCTCGGGAGGTATAAGTAGGGGGAAGCAATATATTCGATACCTCATCCAGAAACGCACCCTCTCGAAACCTGGACAGCAAGCTAAACCGCGATGCAGAGCGCCTCTCTGGCAGACTCTGCCACTTGAGTTTGCTAAACATCTCCGTAACGGTATCACGGTTACCAAATAACCCTGTGACGAAACGCGCCGCTCTTCTTTGGATCTTCTGTATCTCCTCCGTCAACCCGACCTGGTACGGATCCCACACTGATGAGCAATACTCGAGTACAGGTCGAACGAGTGTTTCGTAAGCCGCCTCCTTTGTTGATGGACTACATTTTCTATTGACTCTCCCAATGAATCTCAACCTGGCACCCACCTTACCAACAATTAATTTTATATAAACATTCCACTTCAAATCGTTTCGTACGCATACTCCCAGATATTTTACAGAAGTAACTGCTACTAGTGTTTGTTCCGCTATCATATAATCATACAATAAAGGATCCTTCTTTCTATGTATTCTCAATACATTACATTTGTCTATGTCAAGGGTCAGTTGCCGGTCCCTGCACCAAGTGCCCATCCGCTGCAGATCTTCCTGCATTTCGCTGCTATTTTCTGATGCTACAACTTCTCTGTATACTACAGCATCATCCGCTAAAAGCCGCATGGAACTTCCGACACTATCTACTAGGTCACTTATATAGATTGTGAAAAGCAATGGTCCCATAACACTCCCCTGTGGCACGCCAGAGGTTACTTCAACGCCTGTAGACGTCTCTCCATTGAGAACAACATGATGTGTCCTGTTTGCTAAAAACTCTTCAATCCAGCCACACAGCCAAGATTCAACGAAGGGCGTTACGTTTCGTCACGGGGTCGTTTAATCGGCACAAGAGTGTTACGGAGATGTTTAACAAACTCCATTGGCAGACGTTACAAGAGAGGCGTTGTGCATCACGAAGAGATTTACTATTGAAATTTGGAGAGACTGCTTTCTAGGAAGAGTTGGTCAACATATTGCTTTCCCCTACATACATTTCGCGTAATGACCAGAAGGAAAAAATTCGAGAAATTTGAACCAATTCAAAGACTTACTGACAATAATTCTTCCCACGCGCTATTCACGGGCGAAACAGTGTCGAAGGGCTCAGTTAGTGGTTCAGGAAGTACCCTCGGTCACACACACGATTAGGTGACTTGCGGAGTATGATGTAGATGTAGACTGTTTTTATCAGCATGACAGTGCATCCTGCCACAAAGCAGCATCGATTCGTGGGAAATGGCATTCCTGAATTGGAATGGTCTGCCCAGAATCTCGACCGGAACTCAGTGGAACACCTTTGGGATGTGTCAGAACGCCGACTTCGCTCCATTCCCCAACGTGCAACCTTCTCTGGTTTCGGCTCTCGAGGAAGAACGGGCTGCCATTCCTCCACAGATACACACCTCATCGAAAGTGTCTAGCGGAGCTAAAACCGCGGAGAAACCCTGTACCGATGTCCGCTAATAGATGTCCTGATACTTTTGATCAGATAGTGTATTTTATCCTTTATTTTATCTCTCAGTGACGTATGTCCACGATACCAACGCAAGCTCTCGTGCCCTTCATCAACAGGGAACAGTTACAAATAAGCAACGACAATCACGTCAAAGCAACGGTTGGCGATGAAGCACTCCTCGCCGCATCCCAGGGTCTTCCCGAGCTGAAAGTGCCGTAGAGACCTAGCAGACCTAGTAGATAGTGTCGGAAGTTCCATGAGGCTTTTCGCGGATGATGCTGTAGTATACAGAGAAGTTGCAGCATTAGAAAATTGCAGCGAAATCCAGGAAGATCTGCAGCGGACAGGCACTTGGTGCAGGGAGTGGCAACTGACCCTTAACATAGACAAATGTAATGTATTGCGAATACATAGAAAGAAGGATCCTTTATTGTATGATTATATGATAGCGGAACAAACACTGGTAGCAGTTACTTCTGTAAAATATCTGGGAGTATGCGTGCGGAACGATTTGAAGTGGAATGATCATATAAAATTAATTGTTGGTAAGGCGGGTGCCAGGTTGAGATTCATTGGGAGAGTCCTTAGAAAATGTAGTCCATCAGCAAAGGAGGTGGCTTACAAAACACTCGTTCGACCTATACTTGAGTATTGCTGATCAGTGTGGGATCAAGGTCGGGTTGACAGAGGAGATAGAGAAGATCCAAAGAAGAGCGGCGCGTTTCGTCACAGGGTTATTTGGTAAGCGTGGCAGCGTTACGGAGATGTTTAGCAAACTCAAATGGCAGAGTCTGCAAGAGAGGCGCTCTGCATCGCGGTGTAGGTTTCGAGAGGGTGCGTTTCTGGATGAGGTATCGAATATATTGTTCCCCCCACTTATTTATACCTCCCGAGGAGATCACGAATGTAAAATTAGAGAGATTCGAGCGCACACGGAGGCTTTCCGGCAGTCGTTCTTCCCGCGAACCATACGCAACTGGAACAGGAGAGGGAGGTACGACAGTGGCACGTGAAGTGCCCTCCGCCACACACCGTTGGGTGGCTTGCGGAGTATAAATGTAGATGTAGAGGTTAACATTTTCGCCACTCGTCCACACGGCGCAGTTCCAGTTCGTCGAGAAACGGGAGGAAAGCAGTGGCAACACGCCGGCTGGAGAATCGTCGGACTGGTCTGAAAAGCTTAGCGCGGCTGCGGCCGGCGTACCTGTCGGCGAGCAGCAGGAGCGGCCAGCAGCAGCAGCAGAGGCAGTAGCACAGCGCTTGCGCCCTTGCGGCATCCATGGCAGAAGGCAGTAGGCGGCAGGCAGCAGGCAGCCAGTCGCGTTATAAGCGCGTCGCCCCCTCCAGCACGCGAGTAATTGCGTCCGGAAGGCGCGCAGCTTTTGCGGTAAGCACGAGCCCCGAGCCCCCCTCCACGCTACCCCTCTGCCGCCGCCAGGCAGTTCTGCGAGCGCCAGATAAAAGCGCCGATAGTCCGTGAAAGCGCGTGCCCGCGCAGGATAACAATCGGCGTGACGGACGCCTACGTAACATGTGTCGCATTACGTCGCTCCTCCCAGTCGCGGCGGCTTCTGCGCCCGGGCACAACACGCACCTCAGGGAAGTGTGATGGGAGTCTTTCCCTCCGTATTGTACAGCGTTTATACTTGAAGAGCTCTCTGCGCACGTGTAACAAATCGGTGGAGAAACGAAGGTAGATTCGTCACTTGCTTGGCCTTTAGGTATTCACTCCGTGTCGAGTGCTTCTCGAGAACAGACCGCACTTCCTGTGTGGGAGAATTTTACAAAAACAGTGATTCGGCGACTGAAGCGCAGAGGACATTTGGCAGTGATCGTGGATTGCGTGATATAAATGATACTCTGATAATCCGGAAACTGATGAAAACGTTTGAGAAGACCCGTTCGACAGTGGGCAAACCGAAATCCGGCCGACAGAGGTCATCGAGAACGGGCGAATCCGTGGTGAGTGTAAATCGGTCTGTTCGTGACGATCCTAACCTCTCCATTCGTAAGCGTCCAAATTATTTAATGTTTCAAATGGCACCCAGTCATCACGAGGCAGAGAAAATCCCTGACCCTGTCGGGAATCAAACCAGGGAACCCGGGCGCGGGAAGAGAGAACGCTACCGAGCGACCACGAGCTGCGGACGTTTAGGATTCGTTTCGCTCCATTTTGCTTATTGACGTGACCGTTCAAAGAGCAGTCAGACACATCATTAGCGAACTCAAGTCTATGTCTGGCATCCTGAAGCTTTAATTTTTGCACCAGTTTTATTTGGTAAGGATGCAGTTCAAGGTCTTTTTGCAGAATTCGTTGCACTGATGATCTATGCAAATTTAAATAATTGCCGACTGGGGTGGCCGAGCGGTTCTAGGCGCTACAGTCTGGAACCGTGCGACCGCTACAGTCGCAGGTTCGAATCCTGCCTCGGGCATGGATCTGTGTGATGTCCTTAGGTTAGTTAGGTTTAAGTAGTTCTAAGTTCTAGGGGACTTATGACCGTAGATGTTAAGTCCCATAGTGCTCAGAGCCATTTGAACCATTTTTAAATCCTAAACAAAAGCATGAGAAACCCTTCATTCGCCAAAAGTTACTGTATGGGCTGCGATGTCGGCTCGAGGAATAACTGGCCCGAACTTTTTCAAGGACGAATGCGGTCATACAGTTACAGTGAATTCGGAACAGTATGTGGCGTTGTTAAACGATTTTTCGATGCTTGAATTGCAAAATTTTGTACATGTGTCGCATTACGTCGTGCCACCCGTTCGCGATGCCTTTTGCACCCGGGCACACCCACACCGCGGGGAAGTGTGTTGGGACTTTCTATCCGTATTGTACAGGGTGTCTCAAAAGAAAGTTTATATTTGAAGATCTCTCTGCGCACGTGAAACAAATCGGTGGAGAAACGAAGGTAGAGTCGTCACTTGCTTGGCCTTTTGGTATTCGCTCCGTGTCGAGTGCTTCTCGGGAACAGATCGCACTTCCTGTGTGCGAGAATTTTACAAAAACAGTGATTCGGCGACTGAAGCACAGAGGACATTTGGCAGTGATCGTGGATTGCGTAACACATTCTGAACGTGATCCCGGAAACACTTCGATCAGTTGTTGAACATGATGTTTCTCAATTTCAACTTGTTGCAGAAAACGGTGGACAGAATATTGAACATGTTTTGCGCCAGTCACGCGGAAATTAATAATTCGATCTGATTTTGATTGATGCTTTTTATGCGGTTTTTCGCCTCACGGCCGGCCGGGGTGCCCGAGCGGTTCTAGGCGCTACAGTCTGGAACCGCGTGACCGCTACCGCCACAGGTTCGAATCCTGCCTCGGGCATGGATGTGTGTGATGTCCTTAGGTTAGTTAGGTTTAAGTAGTTCTACGTTCTAGGGGTCTGATGACCTTAGATTGTTAAGTCCCATAGTGCTCAGCGCCATTTGAACCATTTTTCGCCTCAGGAAAATTAAAAACCGATGTGATTGATGCTTTTTATGCGGCTTTTGGCCTCCGGACAGTTAAAAACCGATGTGAGTGTAATGATACTCCGATAATCCGGAAACGGATGAAAACGTTTGAGAAGACCCGTTCGACAGTGGCCAAACCGAAATCCGGCCGGCCGTGGTCATCGAGAACGGGTGAATCCGTGGTGCTTGTAAATCGGTCTGTTCGTGACGATCCTAACCTCTCCATTCGTAAGCGTCCAAATTATTTATATTTGCGTAGATCATCAGTGCAACGAATTGTGCAAAAAGACCTTAAACTGCACCAAATAAAATGGCTCTGAGCACTATCGGACTTAACATCCGAGGTCATCAGTCCCCTAGAACTTAGAACTACTTAAACCTAACTAACCTAAGGACATCACACACATCCATGCCCGAGGCAGGATTCGAACCTGCGACCGTAGCGGTCGCGCGGTTCCAGACTGAAACGCCTAGAACCGCTCGGCCACACCGGCCGGCTAAAACTGCACCCTTACCAAATAAAACTGGTGCAAAAATTCAGGATGCCAGACATAGACTAGAGTTCGTTAATGATATGTCTCCTCTTTGAACGGTCACGTCAATAAGCAAAATGGAGCGAAACGACTCCTAAGCAAAAGCATGAGAAGCCACTTCATTCGTCAAAAGTTACTGACTATGGGCTGCGATGTCGGCTCGAGGAATAACTGGCCCGTACTTTTTCAAGGACGAGAGCGGTCATACAGTTACAGTGAATTCGAAACGTTTTGTGACGTTGTTAAATAACTTTCCGGTACCTGAACTGCAAAACTTTCATGGTTTTAGCCAAAGAACATCGTTTCAGCCAGAAGGAGCCACAGTACACACATCCAGTGCGTCTATATTGCGAATTCGTGAAATTTTCCTTGGCAAATTGATCTCCAGGAGGGGTGACATAAACTGAACATCACGCAGTTTATATTTGAGCCACGTGGATTTTTTCTAACGGGATATGGCGAATCTAAAGTATATGTCAATAATCCGACTTCTCTGGAGTAATTGAAAGAAAATATCTTTAGCGAATTGGCAGACGTCCCCGTGTCTACACGCCGAGCCATCGAGAAAAATTTAGTCCATTATTTAAATGAGTGCCGCAGGCATGCTGGTTTGCATTTAAATGACATTATTTTTAAGAAATAAATTTCTTAAGTGTATATTTCAATAATAAATAACGATTTTGTCGATATACTGCAATCTCTATTTTAGTTTGAAACATCAAAAATATACTTTCTTTTGAGGCACTCTGTATATTAATGATTGGCAGACAACATTAACAGCAACCTCAGACTTTTCGCACCTGATGCAGTTATCTTAATTGAAAAAGAAGTGTGATAGGACCTTTACTGTTTACTATGTACAGGATAATTATTGTGGTGTCACCGCCAGACACCACACTTGCTAGGTGGTAGCTTTAAATCGGCCGCGGTCCATTAGTACATGTCGGACCCGCGTGTCGCCACTGTCAGTGATCGCAGACCGAGCGCCACCACACGGCAGGTCTCGAGAGACTTACTAGCACTCGCCCCAGTTGTACGGACGACTTTGCTAGCGACTACACTGACGAAGCCTTTTTCTCATTTGCCGAGAGATAGTTAGAATAGCCTTCAGCTAAGTCAATGGCTACGACCTAGCAAGGCACCACAGCAATTGATAGTTATCGTATGAAGCATGTCTCATCAAGAACGATGTATACAAATGATGGATTAAAGTTAAGTATTCTAGCAGCTAGGTACTTTTTTTTATAGCATTCATTACGTATCCTGTTTCAGACCTCACGCCATCCTGCGTGAGCTTATAGCGTGCATTTCGGTCTCCTCAAACCACTCTGTGTCGGCACTTCTGTCGACACATCAATTATAATTAAAGTTAAACTTTCAAACCGCTGTAGAAATAACACCACTGGCCAGGATGATGTCAAATTGCAACGGAATATTATCGGAGAAGGGGGAAAACGTATGGCAGAAGAAAAACAAATAGTTACCAAATGTAGCAACAGATGGTGCTGTAAGCATCATAATGTAATAGTGGTCGACTACAAATGACAAAGAATCATACAACAATGCCTAAGGCGTACGTTTGACATTAAACAAACTGTACTTCTCATTGTGCATGGATGTACAGGTATGATAATGTCAGTTACGCAAGCGCATCCACCACGGCGAGGTCATCTCACATTTGATGGGAAAAATCAGTTTTTAATTGTTCTGAGGCCAAAACCCGCATAAAAAAGCACCAATCACATCGGTTTTTAATTGTCATGAAGCCAAAAATCGCTTAAAAAGCATCAATCAAAATCAAATCGGATTATTAATTTCCATGTGACTGGCGCAAAACATGTTCAATATTCTGTTCAAATGGTTCAAATGGCTCTGAGCACTATGGCACTCAACATCTGAGGTCATCAGTCCCCTAGAACTTAGAACTACTTAAACCTATCTAACCTAAGGACATCACAAACATCCACGCCCGAGGCAGGATTCGAACCTGCGACCGTAGCGGTCGCGCGGTTCCAGACTGTAGCGCCTAGAACCGATCGGCCACTACGGCCGACCAATATTCTGTCCACCGTTTTCTGCAACAAGCTGAAATCGACAAACATCATGTTCAACAATTGATCGAAGAGTGCCGGGATCACGTTCGGAATGTGTTGCGCAATGCGTGCCTTCAGTGCACCTAAGTTTGCAATCGGAACACTGAACACATCTTTCAGATAGCCCCACAGCCAGAAGTCACACGGATTAAGATCAGGTGATCGGGACGGCCAGGCTGTAGGGAAATGGCGGCTAATAATTCTAGCATTTCCGAAATGGCGCTTCAGCAGCTGCTTAGCTGGATTTGCAATGTACAGAGGTGCGCCATCTTGCAGAAAAATGACCCCATCCACACATCCACGCTGTTGGAGAGCTCGAATGACGTGGTTGCGCAAAGACACTGATAGCGTTTGCTAGTGACGGTACAGGTAACAGGGCCGGAAGCACCCGTCTTTTCGAAAAAACTTGGCCCTATGATAAATGGTGCCGTAAACTCGCACCACACAGTGACCTTTTCAGGATGAAGTGGTACTGGTTGATTTGCGTGTGGATTTTTCGTTGCCCATATTCGACAAGTCTGTGCATTGACATATCGTGTCAGATGAAAGCGGGCTTCGTCTGTCCACAAAATCTTCCACGACCAATCATTGTCCACTTCCATGCGAGCAAGAAACTCTAAAGCAAAGGTCTCTCTTGCTGGCAGGTCAACAGGAAGCAACTCATGCACATGGGCAATTTTAAATAGATACCAAAGAAGGATGTTTCGTAGGATTTTACACTCCGTGCTCACTGGTATGTCCAGTGTTTGGGCGATTATCCGTGCACTATACGTTTGCACACCGCCACTCGTCTCCCCCTGCATTGCTGTGGCCACTGCTTCCACTGACGTCGAATCAATTAATTTCCTCCCTCTACCAGGTTTCACACCAAAAAAAAAAAAAACGTCTTTTCGAATTTCCGAATCATTTCTCCAGACCCACGGCAGTCATCGAACCAACGCCTATTTTCAAATCCTTCAGTGTCTGTAACTTCTGCAGAGCGACGAGTGCACAGTCATCACTACTGCAATACAGCTTTTCAAGCAGAGTGCGATCTTGCATTGAGACGGTCGTGGCGAACATCGCAGGGGCGAAAGGAGGAAAAGCCGTGTACCCGGCGTGTTTATAGCAACTTCAATGGGTCGTGCGCATGACAGGTGTTTTCATTTACGTATTCTGAGATATAAAGCGTCAACTGTTGATCAATTTTCACACTATTTTCTTTCTTCTGCCATACGTTTTGCCCCTTCTCCGATAATATTCCGTTGCAATTTGGCGTCATTCTGACGAGGGGTGTTATTTCTAAAGCGTTTTGAAAGTTTAACTCTAATTATAATTTCTCTGTATATAAACGATGCGTCCGAAGCTCTTTAAGGCCTTTCGCAAATGATGCGGTTGTCTATAATAAAGTAGCAACACCAGAAGAAAATAACGATTTGCAGGAGGACCTACGGTCCTCTATTATGTCCGCAGCTCGTGGTCGTTCGGTAGCGTTCTCGCTTCTCACGCCCAGGTTCCCGGGTTCGATTCCCGGCGGGGTCAGGGATTTTCTCTGCCTCGTGATGACTGGGTGTTGTGTGCTGTCCTTAGGTTAGTTAGGTTTAAGTAGTTCTAAGTTGTAGGGGACTGATGACCATTGACGTTAAGTCTCATAGTGCTCAGAGCCATTTGAACCATTCCTCTATTATGCCCATCCCGCCTGGATCATTGCCCCTCCTACCTTCTACAAGTCCCTTCAAATCCTGGAATGCCATGCGCTCCGCCTCGCCTATCGCATCTGCCTCCCTTCCCCCACGCAGATCCTCTACGACTTGATTCCTTTCCCACACCTCCTCCTCTTCCTTGAATGGATACGGATCCTATACACCTCCCGTAAACCTGATCCCCCTTATCCGCTAGTCTCTCCCATCCTTTCCCACTCCCGTCCGCTGCCGCGCCTGTACACCTGCATCCCATCCGCTTGCCATCTTACCACACTCCATACCCTCGCCCAAGGTGGCTTCCGCCAACTCTCCCTCCCTGATGATGCCGTCGCCCCCTCCATCTACCCCTCCTACCAGCTTTGATCCTCCCCTTCCTCCTCCTGTGTTTTTTCTCCAGGGCACCCACTTCCCCATCTCTACCTCCTCCCTTCCTCCCCCTCCTCTTTCCCTCCCCTCCCCACTCCATGGGCTTCCACACACACACCCTGCCCTCTCCCCTCCCCCTCCCTTCGCTTTCTCGCTCGTGCCTGCAGAGGCTAAGTCCGTTATCAGCGCGTTACATAACGAAGGTCACGCGTTCTCTATATAAGCGGGCAGTGCACGCCAGCGGAATCATTCTGCAGTGAGCTCTATCTGCAGCATCACTGAAGCACTATGCCTCGTCGACGTGTGTATCGTCAACGTCGCCATCGCATGCCAGTGTACAAACACAAAATAAGCCTTGAGAATAAACTGGGCACAAATGGGACTGCACAAACTGTCATATTGAACGGAGCAATTTTTTTCAATGGATGTCGAGTTAATTTCAGTCTTGACGTTGCCACAGGGAGTACTGGAAGTGGATGGTTTACTCTCGCTATCGTCCGATAGGAGAATGCCTCTCTACCTGGTCCCGAATCATTTGCCGATCGAGATAACATCGCTGATGACCTCAGATGTTAAATCCCATAGTGCTCACAGCCACTTGAAGCATTTGAGGTATCGTGATCCGATAGGCCAGAAACAACAGACAAGCTCTTGTTGTCCACCTCTCACAATCCAGTCTATCATTTATATTGTGCTCAAGACGCCATGTCGCTACACTACTGGCCATTAAAATTGCTACACCACGAAGATTACGTGCTACAGACGCGAAATTTAACCAACAGGAAGAAGATGCTGTGATATGCAAATGATTTGCTTTTCAGAGCATTCAAACAAGGTTGGCGCCGGTGGCGACACCTACAACGTGCTGACATGAGGAAAGTTTCCAACCGATTTCTTCTACACAAACAGCAGTTGACCGGCGTTGCCTGGTGAAACGTTGTTGTAATGCCTCGTGTAAGGAGGAGAAATGCGTACCATCACGTTTCCAACTTTGATAAACGTCGGATTATAGCCTATCGCGATTGCGGTTTATCGTATCGCGACATTGCTGCTCGCGTTGGTCGAGATGCAATGACTGTTAGCAGAATATGGAATCGGTGGGTTCAGGAGGGTAATACGGAACGCCGTGTTGGATCCCAACGGCCTCGTATCACTAGCAGTCGAGATGACAGGCATCTTATCCGCATGGCTGTAACGGATCGTGCAGCCACGTCTCGATCCCTGAGTCAACATATCGGGACGTTTGCAAGACGACAACCATCTGCACGAACAGTTCGACGACGTTTGCAGCAGCATGGACTATCAGCTCGGAGACCATGGCTGCGGTTACCCTTGACGCTGCATCACAGATAGGAGCGCCTGCGATGGTGTACTCAACGACGAACCAGGATGCATGAATGGCAAAACGTCATTTTTTCAGATGAATCCAGGTTCTGTTTACAGCATCATGATGGTCGCATCCGTGTTTGGGGACATCGCGGTGAACGCACATTGGAAGCGTCTATTCGTCATCGCCATACTGGCGTATCACCCGGCGTGATGGTATGGTGTACCATTGGTTACACGTCTCGGTCACCTCTTGTTCGCATTGTCGGCACTTTGAACAGTGGATGTTACATTTCAGATGTGTTACGACCCGTGGCTTTACCCTTCATAGATTCCTGCGAAACCCTACATTTCAGCAGGATAATGCACGACCGCATGTTGCAGGTCCTGTACGGGCCTTTCGGGATACAGAAAATGATCGATTGCTGCCCTGGGCAGCACATTCTCCAGATCTCTCACCAACTGAAAACGTCTGGTCAATGGTGGCCGAGCAAAAGGCTCGTCACAATACGCCTGTCACTACTCTTGATGAACTGTGGTATCGTGTTGAAGCTGCATGGACAGCTGTACCTGTACACGCCACCCAAGATCTGTTTGACTCAATGTCCAGGCGTATCAAGGCCGTTATTACGGTCAGAGGTAGTTGTTATGGGTACTGATTTCTCAGGCTCTATGCACCCAAGTTGCGTGAAAATGTAATCACATGTCAGTTCTAGTATACTATATTTATCCAATGAATACTCGTTTATCATCTGCATTTCTTCTTGGTGTAGCAATTTTAATGGCCAGTAAATACCTGCATCGTCATCTAGGCGTCATGTTCCTCCTGACGTTTACGAATGATATATAAGAACGGGTATTAAGCATCCATTCGCCAGTTGAGATTTAGATGCCAATGTCGTACAATCTGACTTTAAAAGAACGATCGTCTGTATTAAGAGCGAATTACTTCTCACTAGTTGATTTAAGCATTGGAAATTGTAGCATCGCTCTGATTGGACTGGAGACACACAACACCAGCCCAAATATCACAGAGGCTAACACTAAACTGCATCTGGAAATTAGTGGTAAAAATGAAACTGTGGGAAACTGAACCTGGTGCATACCGTATTGACGATTTGAAAGAAGTTTTCGAATAGTCCGGTAAAGGGATTGAGCTCCGTGTAAACATCAGTACACTTAAATCTGAAATTAGGACGGTGAATGCATCTTTTGACTTCAAGCAGAAAGATTCAGTAGGACTACTACTGTGTTTCACAGAGGGACAGGTTTTGAAGACGGATCCGAGCAAATTTTACAAATCTGATCAGACATGGATATTCTCCCTGTCAGTACAATCCGAGTTGAGTGTAACATTGCAACGAATCCATATCTCGACGATAGAGTGTTTCATGGAATTTAGGATTATTCTCATCAGTGGGAACAGGGTATAAAATTGTTGAGACTTATACCAACGTTATATACCTTCCTGAGATAGTTCAGACATTGGACTACCTGGAACTGAGTATTGTGGACCAGGACAACCAACTTGTCGACTTTCGTGGTGAGGAAATCATTGTACGACTACATCTAAGACAGGAGAGGCGTACAGCACAGCACTTCGCAGCAGACTGCAAGGTGATAACACGTGCGAACTGCGAGTTTCTTAAATCAGGAGGCTTGAAACCTCGCATTGACGCGTCGTCAATATATTTCGCCCAGTGGAATGTGACGAGCGAATCATACGCCAGGAATACTTCTCGCATAAACCCTATGCTTCAACGACATTTAATAAGAACAATGATATTAGGATTGTCAACCAGCACCAAGACGCTTTAACTCTTCCATGGAAGAGTTTCATATATTTGGTTGTATCATTTAAGAAACAGGATGGTAGTCATACAATGGGATCAAAGCTTACACATAAGGTTTTGGCATTCTTGTTCCAGGATATTCGACATGAACGTAATACTGGCATACCATCAACCCTTAAAACATATGTCCCATCATCATCACCCACTGATTTGAATGGTTTAGAAAATGGAGGATGGTTTATAGACGAGCCTGTGGGCAGAACAGCAGAAGAGTACGTCGGTTTACCGCATGCATACTTCTGGAAATGCTTATGGAGTACTTTGAGGACATGCAGCGAATTATTATGAATGCTAAAGAGGAACTTTTTCTGGTACGGAGTGTAACGGATAGCGACTCATACATTCAAGGAGCTCAAAAGGAGAATCAGATGATCATCAATAAAACTATATGGAAAATGCCACGCATCACTGTGGCAGGCAAGGAGCGTTTGAAGGTTTTAAAAGTTTTGTATACTGGTACATGTCTGCCAAGATAGATACTGCCTACAGGAAAATTAAAGAGACCTTTGGAGAAAAGAGAACCACTTGCATGAATATCAAGAGCTCAGATGGAAACCCAATTCTCAGCAAAGAAGGGAAAGAAGAAAGGTGGAAGGAGTATATAGAGGGTCATTACAGGGGCGATGTTCTTGAGGACAATGTTATGGAACTGGAAGAGGATGTAGATGAAGATGAAATGGGAGATATGATACTGCATGAAGAGTTTGACAGAGCACTGAAAGACCTGAGTCGAAACAAGACCCCGGGAGTAGACAACATTCCATTAGAACTACTGACAGCCTTGGGAGAGCCAGTCCTGACAAAACCCTACCATCTGGTGAGCAAGATGTAGGAGACAAGCGAATTACCCTCAGACTTCAAGAAGAATATAACAATTCTAATCCCAAAGAAAGCAGGTGTTATCAGATGTGAAAATTACCGAACTATCAGTTTAATAAGTCACAGCTGCAAAATTCTAACGCGAATTCTTTACAGACGAATGGAAAAACTTGTAGAAACCGACCTCGGGGAAGATCAGTTTGGATTCCGTAGAAATGTTAGAATACGTGAGGCAATTCTGACCCTACGACTTATCTTAGAAGAAAGATTAAGGAAAGGCAAACCCACATTTCTAGCATTTGTAGACTTAAAGAAAGCTTTTGACAATGTTGACTGGACTACTCTCTTTCAAATTCTGAAGGTGGCAGGGGTAAAATACAGGGAGCGAAAGGCTATTTACAATTTGTACAGAAACCAGATGGCAGTTACAAGAGTCGAGGGACATGAAAGGGAAGCAATGGTTGGGAAGGGTGTGAGACAAGGTTTTCCACCCCTCCCCGATGTTATTCAATCTGTATATTGAGCAAGCAGTAAAGGAAACGAAAGAAAAATTCGGAGTAGGTATTAAAATCCATAGAGAAGAAATAAAAACTTTGAGGTTCGCCGATGACATTGTAATTCTGTCAGAGACAGAAAAAAAAGTGGTTCAAATGGCTCTGAGCACTATGGGACTTAACTACTGAGGTCATCAGTCCCCTAGAACTTAGAACTACTTAAACCTAACTAACCTAAGGACATCACACACATCCATGCCCGAGGCAGGATTCGAACCTGCGACCGTAGCGGTCACGCGGTTCCAAACTGACGCGCTTAGAACCGCACGGCCACTCCGGCCGGCTGTCAGAGACAGCAAAGGACTTGGAAGAGCAGTTGAAGGGAGTGGACAATGTCTTGAAAGGAGGGTATATCATGAATATCAACAAAAGCAAAAAGAGGATAATGGAATGTAGTCGAATTAAGTCGGGTGATGCTGAGGGAATTAGATTAGGAAATGAGACACTTGAAGTAGTAAAGGAGTTTTGCTATTTGGGGAGCAAAATAACTGATGATGATCGAAGTAGAGAGGATATAAAATGTAGACTGGAAATGGCAAGGAAAGCGTTTTTGAAGAAGAGAAATTTGTTAACATCGAGTATTGATTTAAGTGTCAGGAAGTCGTTTGTGAAAGTATTTGTATGGAGTGTAGCCATGTATGGAAGTGAAACATGGACGATAAATAGTTTAGACAAGAAGAGAATAGAAGCTTTCGAAATGTGGTGCTACAGAAGAATGCTGAAGATGAGATGGGTAGATCACATAACTAATGAGGAGGTATTGAATAGAATTGGGGAGAAGAGGAGCTTGTGGCACAACTTGACTAGAAGAAGGGATCGGTTGGTAGGACATGTTCTGAGTCATCATGGGATCACCAATTTAGTACTGGAGGGCAGCGTGGAGGGTAAAAATCGTAGAGGGAGACCAAGAGATTAATACACTAAGCAGATTCAGAAGGATGTAGGCAGCAGTAGGTACTGGGAGATGAAGAAGCTTGCACAGGATAGAGTAGCATGGAGAGCTGCATCAAACCAGTCTCAGGACTGAAGACCACAACAGCAACAACATGTCTGCCATTAACTTTAATGACAGCAAGCAGACAAACATTGGCTATTAAAACCTTCGTGTAGCTGGAAGCACCGGGATTCATCATACTTGCATTTTAGACCAACAGGAGGGGGAATTTAGAATATGATTAAATCGAATTTGACAACTGTAATTTCACTAATGCCAGAGTCTACTGAAATGACAATTTACTGCTACAGTGGGACCAGAATGTATATAGTCTAGCATTTGACATGTATGCAAGGTTCCGTGCTTCTTACTATGGAGAGGAAGGATGGCTACTCAGTTCACGGAAATTCAAGGAGCTGCCGCCAGTCATCGTAATAGACTGTTCTAAACAGAGTGAGATAATTAAATCAGGACCAATAGATGTACGAGTCAAATCTGATTCCTCATCAAATTTCCCAGTACATACTGCAGCGGCTGCTCTAGTTCTACACGATCGTGTGATTAACTATTGCCCACTTACTGGTGTTGTGCAGCGTGCTGTACAATTGACCAAGTGCTGTGTCATCGTTGCTGACACTCATGTTTTGTATGATGATGAGTGCAGACAATTCCGGTTTAAAGATTTTGCATTCATAGCATACACAGAATACGCTGGTATAATAGAGGTATTCTTAGCAAGAATTGCATCACCTTGCCTTTCAAAGATATGAAGTGTGTTAAAACACTGAGGAGTGCAAAGTGGTTAATACGTTTCTCCCATGGAATCCACTGAGACGATCCTGGTGTATCTTATAAAGATATGATGACTTCACTTCGAATATTCGATCGTCCTGATACTATCATCTACTTCTAAGGCGAGGAAAAAATCACGTGGCTGCAGTGAATCTTCAAGTTTGCATCTATTCAAGACTTGGAATTCTACGGGTGCCCTGCTTTCCAACAGCTCAATGTGAAGAAGATGTGTAAAAATAGTGTTGTGTCTGCTCACGAAAATCTAAAATTACTTTTAAGTTGGATTAATGAAAGTAGATGAATTTTGTACCTCACATTCTGTGCTTTTCTGTCTTTCTACGTAGCTTCCACTTTGATAGTATGTAGCTTTGCCCAGATCCTACGTCTGTGGCTTTGTTCAAGCGCAGGTAATATAACTTCAAATGTTTGCTTTATGTCTTTGGAAGTGGAAACGATCACGCGCCCTCTGTTTCCAAAAATTATACGTGCAGCACGATAGGCGAAATACCATGCAGTCATTACATTATTTTGTTTTGCTCCATATTAAACATCACCTCCCTCTGCTTCAAACTAATACCTTGTGCATTTTGTACAGCCTTTATATACATTTGTAAGGGTACAAATTCGTGAAATAACAACAAAGACATATGGTAAAGAATAACATTTTTTTATTCAGACGTAAATATTCACAGTAGTAATGCAGCTTTACATCCACAATGTTGTTTTTACAACACAGGAAGTAACACTGCTTTTAAATTCACAGTTCTTGTTAGTTCTGAATATTTTTTATTTACATTTCTTGGTTTTACTAATAATAGTACTGGGTGAAAAATGCTTTACTTTACATTCGAATACTGATTACAACTATTTCAGAAGTACAGTTTCTCTTACACTAATACTAGTATTATTACTAGTGAAATTCCACCTAAGCAGAAGATTTAATTTATACGTTGAACTGGGTGACTCTAAAACATTTTCCACCTCAAGCAGCTGATCATCAATATTGGATGTTATTTATTATGGAACATCGACCAGTGAAATGTAAGCTGTAAGCTACACGACTGGCTGATTCCCACGCAGTTCAGTACAGTTTAAGCTACAAAGAGAACAACGTGGCTAGGATGTAGTCACGGGAATAAAGATGTGACTTAATATACGCAATAAAGGAGCAGCAACTTTAAAAATAAGAACCATCACAACAAACATTGTCGAGCCAGGCTCTCCCACATGTCTAACAAAGCGAAATGCATCAGGACGTCTTCAAAGAAATGCCAAACAAAATTTTTAAATATGCGAAATCTGTCCGACGTGGAAAGTAGAGAATAAGAGAGAGCAAGAGCAGTGGAGCTGGGGCAGATGATGTAAGCATTTTAGTATTAATAGCGTATTTTATAAAACCCGATAAAATCTGCGAAAAGTGATTTTTAGTACATTTTCTCTGGTATTGTCAACTGCAGCCTATGTAGTGTTCCTCTAGCAGCAGTTCTCTGTTGAAGCCATCGACTAGTCCAGAGTCTCCTTCGCAATTTTCTCCACCATTGTAGGACGATCGCTAACAGAGTTAACGCAGCTATTTTACGAGCGTCCATTTTTGTGAACAAACTATGTGGTTTACGTCCAGATACAGTCGATTACAGCCGCTGGAGAGCGTTGCAGTCGCAAAGCACGATGAGGAGCACGTTCCGTGAGATGTAACAGTACATACAGCATCTGGCGTGCTTCGCAATGAGAAACACGTCACGTGCGATGACCGCTCGAGTAAGTATGACCGACACAAGACACGTGGGGGATACTGAACACGTACAATACTAAGCAAGATGTATGGTCACAGATTTGTTTGTCTCTATGGAAATGTGTCGCGAAGACGCTGAAAACTCTGAGCTGGCAGACGACTGGAGATAGACACCAGTTACCACAAGAAGATGGTGTAGACTGAAATAATGAATTAAAATTTGTATCCGTTCCAGGATTCGGTCCTGGGCCTCGTGCTTAGGAGGCAATGCGCTAGGCAGTGTGCCACACTGGCACTGTGGATACAAGGGCAGTGTGGCGCAGTGGTTAGCGTATCTGCCTCCTAAGCGCGAGACCCAGGCTCGAATCCTGATGCTGGTAACAACTGTAATTTATTGCTTCAGTCGACGTGAGGCTCAAAATGTCTCAAGAATATCAACTATTTATAAATAGTATCCTGAGAAGGTCTATTTAAAAAGTTTCAATAACCAGCATTACACGAGGAATCTAGAAATGTACCACAACCCCCATGTGCACCGCTCCTGCAGAGACAAGATTAGAGGAATTGCAGCGCGCACAGAGGCATTTAAGCAATCATTCTTACTGCGCTCTATTTGTGAATGGAATGGGAAGAAATGTGTGAATTCCTAAGGGACCAAACTGCTGAGCTCATCGGTCCCTAGACTTACACACTATTTAAATTAACTTACGCTAAGGACAACACACACACACCCATGCCGCGGGTGACTCGAACCTCTGGCGGGAGGGGCCGCGCGATTCGTGACATGGCGCCTCTAATAAAAAGGGGATAGGTCTGATGTCAACAACAACTGCCCAATCTCTCTTCTGATTGCCTTATCCAAAATTCTTGAAAAAGTAATGTATTGTAGAGTAGTTTCACACCTTTTTAAAAATAAAGGTTTAACAAAATGTCAGTTTGGTTTCCAGAAGGGTTTTTCAACGGAAAGTGCTATATATACTTTCACTAATGAAATATTAAATGCTCTGAGTAACCGGAAGTCACCCGTTTGGATTTTTTGTGATCTATCAAAGGCTTTTGAGTGTTTAAATCATGGAATACCTCTAGATAAACCCAAGTACTGTGGTATGAATGGGACAGTGCTTAAATTGTTTAAATCATACCTAACTGGTAGAGTGCAGAAAGTTGAAGTAAGCATTTCACATAATATGCAAAAAAAACTGGTGATTTCTCAAACTTGGGAACAATCAAGAATGGGGGGGCCTCAAGGTTCGGTCTTGGGTCCTCTGCTGTTGTTAATATATATTAATGACTTGCCATTCTATATTCACGAAGATGCAAAGCTGGGACTTTTTGCCGATGATACAAGTATAGCTATCACACCCGACAGACAAGAATTAACTGGTGAAATGGTAAACGATGTTTTTCAGAAAATCTGCAAATGTGCTCTCATTAAACTGACAAAACACAGTATATACAGTTCCACACAGTAAATGGAATGACACCATTAATAAATACAGACTTCGATCAGAAATCGGTAGATAAGGTAGAATATTCCAAATTTCTGGGCGTATGCATTGATGAGGGGTTGAACTGGAAAAAACACACTGAGGATCTGCTGAAACGTTTGAGTTCAGCTACCTATGCTATTAGGGTCATTGCAAATTTTGGCGATATACATCTGAGTAAATTAGCTTACCACGCGTATTTTCATTCTCTGCTTTCGCATGGCATCATATTCTGGGGTAACTCATCACTGAGTAAAAGAGTGTTCATTGCACAAAAGCGTGTAATCAGAATAATTGCTGGAGCTCACCCAAGATCATCCTGTAGACACTTATTTAAAGAGCTAGAGATCTTCACTGTAGCCTCACAATATATATATTCACTTGTGAAATTTGTTTTTAACAATCCGAACGAATTCAAAAGTAATAGCAGTGTACACGACTACTACACTAGGAGAAAGGATGATCTTCACTACTCAAGGTTAAATCTAACTTTGGCTGAGAAGGGTGTAAATTATGCTGCCACAAAACTCTTGGGTCACTTACCTAATAGCATCAAAAGTCTGACAGATAGCCATATAGCATTTAAAAGGAAATTCAAAGAATTTCTTAATGGCAACTCCTTCTACTCATTAGATGAATTTTTGGATGTAGTAAGTGGGTAATTTCCCCAACCCCCACAAAAAAAATCATGTAATATTTTGTGTAATGTAATATCTTGTATAGACACATTTTATTAACCTGACACGTTCCACATCATTACGAAGTGTCGTGTTCATGATCTATGGAACAAGTACTAATCTAATCTAACCGCGCGGCCACTCCGCGCGGCGGAATGAGAAGAAGGAAGTGGTATAGTGGCAAGTATCCTCTAATGTGAACTTCAAAGTGTTCCGCAGGATGTAGATGTAGATATATTTTAGTTACTTTTGCAAATGAGCTAACACAGTGTTAAGACCTTGGACTCATCTTCGTCACGAATTTACTCTGAATCTCCTTTCAGCCGTCCTAATTCAGATATTCTGTGGTTTCCACAAATTCTACATGTGAATGTAAGGCTCGTTCTTCCAGGAAGGCAACAGACGATTTTGCTGCATTTCCTCGTTTAGCTGGACTTGCAGTGTCTCTAACCATGCTAACAATAAGATACGAACAGTAGGCATAAAATTTTAGGTATCACCACGAAAAAAATCAAGCTTTGACCATTGAATTTGGTGATGGTGTTAGGTCTGCTCTCCATATTCACCCTTCAATACGATACTTTTATTTTTTTCAAACGATGGGTGACGAGGTGGAAACCTTGGTAGTGGAATAGAGCTTGTTGGTGTCCAAGAAACGTTCCATCTCCAAAATCACCTAATTATCATTCTGGAAATGTCTGCCACACAACGGTTTCTCCATGCGAGGAAAGAGGAAGAAGTGACCTGGAGTCATGTAACGAAAATACGATGGGGGTGGGGAGAAAGAATTTGATAACACAGAGAAGTAGCATGTGTGACTATGTCTTGAGCAGACTGAGGTGGGGCGATGTCGTGGACCAAAAACATCCTCTTGGACAACTTCCAAAGAAATTTCCTCTTGACAGCCTGCCATAACCTCGTCAGAAGATTTTGGTAACATGCTCTTGTAACGGTTTGCCCTTTACAAGCATAATGTCTTAGCACGATACCGTGGCAATCTCAAAAACGCACAGCATTGCCTTGTTCAATGATGGTTTGGTATTCGACTATTTCGACAGTGGTGAATCCACATGTTTCCACTGCTCGCTCTGCTCCTTTGGCACGGGGTCATAGTAATATAACCAGCACTCACCCATTGTGATTTGTCGGCTAAGGTAGTCATCTGGATTGGCATGACGTAGCTGCAACTTTGCCATTAACGCCTCGGTTCGGCAGGTATTTTGAATGGCTGTCAGCAGCCGCCTACCTTCCCGCCGACAACGTCTGTGTTCAGAACGTCGTGCACGATGTTGAAAACTGATACATGAATTATTTTTAACTTTCTCCACTATTTCAACGATTACAATACGCTGATTTTCGAGAACCAGAGCCTCCTCTAGCGATTCCAGGTTCTTCGCAGAGAGATGGTGTACCGCTTTATTCTTCGTCGTTCAGATATGTTTGATCATACTGGATTCTTCTGCGCCATCTAACTCCTGTATCGTATCAAGGACGCCCATATCCGGGGAAAAGTGTGTGTGGGGGAGGGGGGGGGGTGTCTGCGGCCCCCCTTCAGATCTCAGGGAAAGGCGAAAACATAGTATAATAATATAAGTGAAAAGTCGGTATTACGCAGTTTTATAACAGGGGCGGAAATGGAATTCTTTTTATGGCTGCTTAAAAGTCGCCATTCATCTTCCAAAATATTAAAAACACTCCATATAGTTGGGTTTTACTCCCCCACCCCTACCCCCTTACCAACTGTCGTATGGGCGCTCTTGTATCTATGACGGTGCATTGTTGGTGTACACTGGTAGGGAAAGAAACATAAATGGATATTTAAGAGAGAAAATTGGAGCCTACGACTTACCATTTTTTGTTTTGTTTAGTTGTCTGTTTTGCACAAAATCAGAGCCGCACTGCATTCAATGTTAGGCAGTTGTGTATTTTATATCCCTACAGAATAAAAATTGCATTTTATAAGTAATAAAAATTAGTCGATCGCATAACTTTTATGTAACGCTTTTATGTAACTAAAGCCATTACTTTTGATGCAAGTACAGTTTACATGTAGACCCGCCAGGTTAGCCGAGAGTGGTAATGCGCTGCTTCCTACACTCGGGTAGGCGCGCCGGCCCCGGATCGAATCCATCCGGCGGACTGACGACGTGGGCTGGTGTGTCGGCCAGCCTGCATGTGGTTTTTAGGCGGTTTTACACATCCCGCTAGGTGAATACCGGGCTGGTCCCCACACCCCGCCTGAGTTACACGACACGCAGACATTTGTAACACTTCAGCACTATTTCATGGTTTACACGCAGACAGCTGGGGTACAACTGATTCCGTTCTGGGGGGTATGGGGTGGCGGCAGGAAGGACATCCGGCCACCCCTTTAAATTAACCTTGCCGAATCCGTTGTAACCACGCAGACCCTGCGAACATTACGGGCCAAAATGGTTCAAATGGCTCTGAGGACTATGGGACTCAACATCTGAGGTCAACAGTCCCCTAGAACTTAGAACTACTTAAACCTAACTAATCTAAGGACATCACACACATCCATGTCCGAGGCAGAATTCGAACCTGCGGCCGTAGCGGTCGTGCGGCTCCAGACTGCAGCACCTAGAACCGCTCGGCCACGACGGTCGGCTATTGCAGGACAAAGGCGGAAGTGAAAGAGAGAAAGAAAGTACAGTTTACATGCAGAAACACAAAAAAATTATGTAATTGCTGTCGTTCTTCTGTACTCAATAGAACATTGTTTACCATGATGAGAAGCAAGAGTTTCCTATTATTACTGATAAATGCGAAAGTTATTTATGAATATCAAAATGGTTCAAATGGCTCTGAGCACTATGGGACTTGACTTTTGAGGTCATCAGTCCCCTAGAACTTAGAACTACATCACACACATCCATGTCCGAGGCAGGATTCGAGCCTGCGACTGTAGCGGTCGCGCGGTTCCAGACTATAGCGCCTAGAACCGCTCGGCCACTCCGACCGGCTTATGAATAACAGAAACATGTTTTATATAAGGTCGACGAAGTATTTAAGCGATGTTTGATATATTTTGTTTTGCATTTTTTGTTATTTTATGTTTTTGTTCCCCCCCATGAACCATGGACCTTGCCGTTGGTGGGGAGGCTTGCGTGCCTCAGCGATACAGATAGCCGTACCGTAGGTGCAACCACAACGGAGGGGTATCTGTTGAGAGGCCAGACAAACGTGTTGTTCCTGAAGAGGGGCAGCAGCCTTTTCAGTAGTTGCAAGGGCGACAGTCTGGATGATTGACTAATCTGGCCTTGTAACAATAACCAAAACGGCCTTGCTGTGCTGGTACTGCGAACGGCTGAAAGCAAGGGGAAACTATAGCCGTAATTTTTCCCGAGGGCATGCAGCTTTACTGTATGGTTAAATGATGATGGCGTCCTCTTGGGTAAAATATTCCGGAGGTAAAATAGTCCCCCATTCGGATCTCCGGGCGGGGACTACTCAAGAGGATGTCGTTATCAGGAGAAAGAAAACTGGCGTTCTACGGATCGGAGTGTGGAATGTCAGGGCAGGTAGGTAAGAAAATTCAAAAAGGGAAATGGATAGGTTGAAGTTCGATATAGTGGGAATTAGTGAAGTTCGGTGGCAGGAGGAACAAGACTTCTGGTCAGGTGACTACAGGGTTATAAACACAAAATCAAATAGGGGTAATGCAGGAGTAGGTTTAATAATGAATAGGAAAATAGGAATGCGGGTAAGCTACTACAAACAGCACAGTGAACGCATTATTGCGGCCAAGATAGGTACGAAGCCCACACCTACTACAGTAGCACAAGTTTATATGCCAACTAGCTCTGCAGATGACGAAGAAATGGAAGTAATGTATGATGAAATAAAATAAGTTATTCATATAGTGAAGGGAGATGAAAATTTAATAGTGATGGGTGACTGGAATTCGAGTGTAGGAAAAGGGAGAAAAGGAAACATAGGCGGTGAATATGGATTGGGGCTAAGAAATGAAAGAGGAAGCCGCCTGGTAGAATTTTGCACAGAGCACAACATAATCATAGCTAACACTTGGTTTAAGAATCATGAAAGAAGGTTGTATACATGGAAGAACACTGGAGATACTAAAAGGTATCAGATAGATTATATAGTGGTAAGACAGAGATTTAGGAACCAGGTTTTAAATTGTAAGACATTTCCAGGGGCCGATGTGGACTCTGACCACAATCTATTGGTTATGACCTGTAGATTAAAACTGAAGAAACTGCAAAAAGGTGGGAATTTAAGGAGATGGGACCTGGAAAAACTGAAAGAACCAGAGGTTGTACAGAGTTTCAGGGAGAGCATAAGGGAGCAATTGACAGGAATGGGGGAAAGAAATACAGTAGAAGAAGAATGGGTAGCTTTGAGGGATGAAGTAGTGAAGGCAGCAGAGGATCAAGTAGGTAAAAAGACGAGGGCTAGTAGAAATCCTTGGGTAACAGAAGAAATATTGAATTTAATTGATGAAAGGAGAAAATATAAAAATGCAGTAAATGAAGCAGGCAAAAAGGAATACAAACGTCTCAAAAATGAGATCGACAGGAAGTGCAAAATGGCTAAGCAGGGATGGCTAGAGGACAAATGTAAGGATGTAGAGGCTTATCTCACTAGGGGTAAGATAGATACTGCCTACAGGAAAATTAAAGAGACCTTTGGAGATAAGAGAACGACTTGTATGAATATCAAGAGCTCAGATGGAAACCCAGTTCTAAGCAAAGAAGGGAAAGCAGAAAGGTGGAAGGAGTACATCGAGGGTCTATACAAGGGCGATGTGCTTGAGGACAATATTATGGAAATGGAAGAGGATGTAGATGAAGATGAAATGGGAGATACGATACTGCGTGAAGAGTTTGACAGAGCACTGAAAGACCTGAGTCGAAACAAGGCCCCCGGAGTAGACAACATTCCATTGGAACTACTGACGGCCTTGGGAGAGCCAGTCCTGACAAAACTCTACCATCTGGTGAGCAAGATGTATGAAACAGGCGAAATACCCTCAGACTTCAAGAAGAATATAATAATTCCAATCCCAAAGAAAGCAGGTGTTGACAGATGTGAAAATTACCGAACTATCAGCTTAATAAGTCACAGCTGCATAATACTAACACGAATTCTTTACAGACGAATGGAAAAACTAGTAGAAGCCAACCTCGGGGAAGATCAGTTTGGATTCCGTAGAAACACTGGAACACGTGAGACAATACTGACCTTACGACTTATCATAGAAGAAAGATTAAGGAAAGGCAAACCTACGTTTCTAGCATTTGTAGACTTAGAGAAAGCTTTTGACAATGTTGACTGGAATACTCTCTTTAAAATTCTAAAGGTGGTGGGGATAAAATACAGGGAGCGAAAGGCTATTTACAATTTGTACAGAAACCGGATGGCAGTTATAAGAGTCGAGGGGTATGAAAGGGAAGCAGTGGTTGGGAAGGGATTAAGACAGGGTTGTAGCCCCTCCCCGATGTTGTTCAATCTGTATATTGAGCAAGCAGTAAAGGAAACAAAAGAAAAATTCGGAGTAGGTATTAAAATCTATGGAGAAGAAATAAAAACTTTGAGTTTCGCCGATGACATTGTAATTCTGTCAGAGACAGCAAAGGACTTGGAAGAGCAGTAGAATGGAATGGACAGTGTCTTGAAAGGAGGATATAAGATGAACATCTACAAAAGCAAAACGAAGATAATGGAATGTAGTCGAATTAAGTCGGGTGATGCTGAGGGAATTAGATTAGGAAATGAGACACTTAAAGTAGTAAAGGAGTTTTGCTATTTGGGGAGCAAAATAACTGATGATGGTCGAAGTAGAAAGGATATAAAATGTAGACTGGCAATGGCAAGGAAAGCTTTTCTGAAGAAGAGAAATTTGTTAACATCGAGTATAGATTTAAGTGTCAGGAAGTCGTTTGTGAAAGTATTTGTATGGAGTGTAGCCATGTATGGAAGTGAAACATGGACGATAAATAGTTTGGACAAGAAGAGAATAGAAGCATTCGAAATGTGGTGCTACAGAAGAATGCTGAAGATTAGATGGGTAGATCACATAACTAATGAGGAAGTATTGAATAGGATTGGGGAGAAGAGAAGTTTGTGGCACAACTTGATCAGAAGACGGGATCGGTTGGTAGGACATGTTCTGAGGCATCAAGGGATCACCAATTTAGTATTGGAGGGCAGCGTGGAGGGTAAAAATCGTAGAGGGAGACCAAGAGATGAATACACTAAGCAGATTCAGAAGGATATAGGTACTGGGAGATGAAGAAGCTTGCACAGGATAGAGTAGCATGGAGAGCTGCATCAAACCAGTCTCAGGACTGAGGACCACAACAACAACAACATATTTTGTCGGTCATCTGCTGCCACAGCCCATTAACAGCAATTTCGCGCATTGCTCTAACAGATACGTTCACCGCGTGTCCCACATTGATTTCTGCGGTTATTTCACTCGTTGTTGCTTTTCTGTTAGCAGTCACAGCTCTACTCGAACATCGCTGCTCTCAGTCGTTAAGTGAAGGCCGCCAGCTATTACATTGTCAGTGGTAAGACGTAATGCCTGAAATTTGGTATTCTCAGCACACATTGGCACTGTGGATCTCGGAATATTGAATTCCCTAACGATTTCCGAAATAGAATGTCCATGTGTCTAGCTCCAACTCCCACTTCACATTCAAAGTCTTAATTACCGTATTGTAGCGACAATCACGTCGGGAACCATTCCATTTGAATCACCTGAGTGCAAATGACAGCTCCATCAATGCACTGGCCTTTGCATACCTTGTGTATGTGATACTATCGCCATATGTATTGTGCATATCGCTATCCCATCACTTTTATCACCTCAGTATGGTAGTTCCCTGCATGTGTATTTTACTAATGTACTTAACAATTGTGATAAATTAATAACGTTTATACTTAGGTTTTATTGTTATTGTCACAAACGAGGTCACACAGAAGTTCCTGCCTAACATAGCAGCAGCAACAGTCGCTGTCGATAGTATGTCTTCCCAGCCTACTGGACCACTATGTGATAGCACTGCCGCAGCAGCAACCATTCACAACCCAAAGCACCCGTAATCCAATGCTGGCAGAACTGCTGGACTAGGATACGGCAGTGTTCCAAGAGCAACACACAGCCTTCTACATCGACTTTATTTAGGCCATCATGCAGTCAGGAGGAATATTGCATGACAATGAGTGGCTGTTATTGAAATTGTCGGTTGTAAATTAATTATGCGTATTTTTTTCCAATCCCATCAACCAAAAACTGCACACACACACACACACACACCGCGTCATAACTGTGGTGCATACGTCAGTGTAACACTGTCGTTATGCTGTTATAACATACACTACTGGCCATTAAAATTGCTACACCAAGAAGAAATGCAGATGATAAACGGATATTCATTGGACAATTATATTATACTAGGAATGACATGTGACTACATTTTCACACAATTTGGGTGCATAGATACTGAGAAATCAGTGCCCAGAACCAACACCTCTGGCCGTAATAACGGCCGTGATAGGCTTGGGCATTGAGTCAAACAGACCTTGGATGGCGTGTACAGGTACAGCTGCCCATGCAGCTTCAACACGGTACCACAGCTCATCAAGAGTAGTGACAGGCGTATTGTGACGAGCCAGTCGCTCGGCCACCATTGACAAACGTTTTCAATTGGTGAGAGATCTCGAGAATGTGCTGGCCAGGGCAGCAGTCGAACATTTTCTGTATCCCGAAAGGCCCGTACAGGACCTGCACATGCGGTCGTGCATTATCCTGCTGATATGTAGGGTTTCGCAGGGATCGAATGAAGGGTAGAGCCACGGGTCGTAAAACATCTGAAATGTAACGTCCACTGTTCAAAGTGCCGTCAATGCGAACAAGAGGTGACCGAGACGTGTAAACAATGGCACCCCATACTATCACGCCGGGTGATACGCCAATATGGCGATGACGAATACACGCTTCAAACGTGCGTTCACCGCGATGTCGCCAAACACGGATGCGACCATCATGATGCTGTAAACAGAATCTGGATTCATCCGAAAAAATGACGTTTTGCCATTCGTGCACCCAGGTTCGTCGTCGAGACCAAGCAGGCGCTCCTGTCTGTGATGCAGCGCCAACGATAACCGCAGCCATGGTCTCCGAGCTGATAGTCCATGCTGCTGCAAACGTCGTCGAACAGTTCGTGCAGATAGTTGTTGTCTTGCAAACGTCCCCATCTGTTGACTCAGGGATCGAGACGTGGCTGCACGATCCGTTACAACCATGCGGATAAGATGCCTGTCATCTCGACTGCTAGTGATACGAGGCCGTTGGGATCCAGCACGGCATTCCGTATTACCCTCCTGAACCCACTGATTCGATATTCTGCTAACAGTCATTGGATCTCGACCAACGCGAGCAGCAATGTCGCGATACGACAAACTGCAATCGCGATAGGCTACAATCCGACATTTATCAAAGTCGGAAACGTGATGGTACGCATTTCTTGTACTTACACGAGGCATCACAACAACGTTTCACCAGCCAACGCCGGTCAACTGGTGTTTGTGTATGAGAAATCGGTTGGAAACTTTCCTCATGTCAGCACGTTGTAGGTGTCGCCACCGGCGCCTACCTTGTGTGAATGCTCTGAAAAGCTAATCATTTGCATATCACAGCATCTTCTTTCTGTCGGTTAAATTTCGCGTCTGCAGCATGTCATCTTCGTGGTGTAGCAATTTTAATGGCCAGTAGTGTTTGTGTATTTTTTTTTATTTTTCAGTCCTATCAACCAAAAGCTGCACACACACACACACACACACACACACACACACACACACACACACGGCATAACTGTGATGTATACGTCAGTGTAACACTGGCGTTGTGCTGTTATAACATACTATTCCTGCGTATTTAAGCCAACGTAACGACATAAGCTGGCATGTACACCATAGTTACGCCATACATACACAGCACATACGTCACACATACGAGGGGCACTCAATAAGTGATACAACAAATTTTTTTTCTGAAAGCGGGTTTTTTTGTGCAGGAATCCAGTAAACCATTGTAGTGTATAGACCTTGTTCGGTAAGCAAGTATGTCAGAGCGGAAGTGATTTGCAACAGAGCCAGCCACAGACAGGCGAGAGTGTTATGCATTGCAGAGCAAGCCACGCAGACGGCCATTGCGAAGCACAGCCAGCAACAGCCGACACTGCAATACGGTAGTGGAAGGACACATGCCTTTCCTCACTTCCCACCACGTAAGTGTTTGGAGTATGTGCCTCACGTCCTAAATGAACATAGTCTGGAGAGTATAAGTACTCAATCACTCGTGTAAATCAGTCTCTGCTCAATACCACAGCCTACACCACGAGCCTGTGACACCAAAGTGACATCCTGGAATGCAGTACGGGTCCGCTGTTCGACCGAGAGACGGGGCAGCCACAAGAAAGTCGCCCCCAGAGCAGGGAGCAGACCACTAGCTGGCCGTCAGCTGCGCCGCCGCGCTGTCAGCACGGTCGCGGCCGGAAATGTCGATGACAGCGGCATTCGAGAGATGCCTCTCTCAGCTCCACTCTTTGCGCTGTCTGGAATGCCAGCCGTTTATTGTTTCGCATGAGAGGAAACTGGGCGCTTCCACCAACCTGTTCCTGATATACTGCGGGCGAGGGCAGAATAAACAAGTTAATTAAACTAAAGCCACTCTCGTCCTGGCGTCTTATTTCACTTTCCACGGGTGAAGGGTTATCTAACACCATATTATTCCCCACTCTTTTAGCTACAGAATCGTATTTTTTAGAATAATCTGCGTTGAGTGCCACGACCTTACGCCACCTTACTGTGAGAGCCGCGTCCGGCCATCCTGACGTACGTTTTCCGTGATTTCTTCAAATCGCCTCACTGGGGACCTACGACCACAACCATAAATGGAAACATAAAAGACCAAAAGACATACTTGCAAGGACATAACATCTATGGCCAAACTCACGCAAACACAACGGTACAGGTGAGCCCCTGTTAATCAGACGCCATTACTGGATATCCAGCTGGAACACACTGCCGAATAACTGGCACCACGCAGGGAAGCCGTACCGTACACTGCATGCAGACAAGCTCCACACACCTCCCACACAGATGAGATGATCTATGGCCGATCTCCCACTACTATATAACGATCTTAATTGTTCCAAGAATGCTGCGGCTGCAGCAACTGGGACACATCGCCATCGCTTGCCACGGTAATGATGCCTGATACCCATAATAACAAATACAACCTTGCATAAACTATCGCAGCTCTTACTACCCATCCCACTGTCGCAGAGGTTTTTTTCCCACGGCACGAGCCTTGGCACTTTTTTTTTCCTCTGCTCTTCAAATTGCTACCCTCATTCGCGTTTCGTCCACTATCTATCACCTGATGGACCGTGTTAATGCGCAGTCTTACCCAGACGCACGGATAACATCACAGCCCAGCATCCTGTGATCCACTTACTAGATAACTAACATGTTGACGGAGGTGACAGTAGAACTTTTGGTCTGGTCACCACGTTGGTGCGGGTGTGGAGGGGCCCCATTCTGTCTCCAGGCAAATGCTGGAATGGAGCCTTTGAAAGGGCACAGCCAATTTCCTTCCCCATCCTCGACACAGTCCGAGCTTGTGCTCCGTCCCTAATGACCTCGTCGTGGACAGGACACTAAACCCAATCTTCCTTCCTTCCTTTTTGCTCAGCCACTAGTAGTACTTGTATTTGTCATTCGACTGGCTTCGGGACTCCAAACTACAGCTGACACTTAGACAGTCTCCATGCCATCTATCGCTCCAGTGTGGGGCTGAGCAATTTCAATCTCATCCAGCTGCTGGTCTGCAAGCCGCCGCCAGACATATAGGGTACAGGTTCTGAGCCAGTGTCTCCGAGTAAAGACCAACACTACGTTGTCTTTGTACACCACTCTAGGCTACTCCAAGGGTCTTTGATTCAGTGCAGGGCACTTACGTGCTTGACTTGTTGTTCACGGCTGCCACCGTGTAGCCTCAACATGTGCTGGGTTGCTGGGTGCACCTTCCTTGCTTCACCATGGACACCTCGTTGACAACAGTTCTTCTGCTGAGGCAACACCCCGCTACCTAACGTACGAGGTGCGTTCGATAAGTAATGCAACACATTTTTTCTGAAAGCACTTAGTTTTTTTTAGGAATCCAATCCACCATAATTATTCCCTACTCTTTTGACTACAGAAACCTATTTTTCAACATAACCTCCGTTCAATGCGACAGCCTTACACCACGTTACTGGGTGGTCCAGTATTCCCGCATGGTACCATTCTACTTTTCGACGTCAGAGCCAATGTCTTGCTGCATTAATAACTTCCACATCATGCATGTACTGCTTCCCACAGAGTGCATCCATCTTCGGGCCAAACGGATGAAAAACGGAAGGTGTGAAATCCGGTCTGTAGGGTGGATGAGGAACAACAGTCCAGCGAAGTTTTGTGAGCTCCTATCAGGTGCTCAGAATTCTGTGAGGCCTTGCTTTGTCATGGAGAAGGAGAAGTTCGTTTCCATTTTTGTGGCGACAAACACGCTGAAGTCGTTTCATCGATTTCATGATGGCAACACAACACAATTCACAATTGATCGTTGCACCATAAGGGATGACATCAAACAGAACAATCATTTCAGAGTCCCAGAAGATCGCCGCCGTAACTTTAGGGGCCTGTGACGATGTTCGACAAAACATTGTCATGATCAGCCTCGTAACGCGCTAGCAATCACGCACAGATCGTTCTTCGTTGCTTTCTATGCCATTCTGTCAGGGGGAACCTAGCGGATACACACTTTTGAGTACCCCAACAGGTGCACGAGTGTGTCAGCAGTACCAACAGAGTCAATTGCGTAGAAAAGTGTTTCATTGTGATCCGTTGATCGCGTCGAATGAACGTGTCCGCAGGTTACAACATCGCAGGAGTCACAACTATGTGAGGCCGGCCGGCAAACGGGAGATCGGACCGGTTTGCGCGACCTTGCGATGGGGACAGACGCCTCGCCCAACGACCTACCGTGCTTTTGTGCATTGACAGGCCTCCGTAGTCATTCTGCAAGCGATTCTGATTATCTGCAATGCTCTGGATTTCCGTCCAAAGGAACTCTAATACACACATCACAAAAATTATCACGGGAAAATATGATGGAAGCCTATTTTTTACTGTGGGGGCGATAAAGCAGTCCAGTGTTTACATATACACACATCAAAAAATGTTTTGCATAACCTCGGTTCCCAGAGTTCCGGAACCTGTACAGAAAATTGGAACAGAGATCGACATAAACATCATTTCCCCCTTTTTATTGCTCGTGAAAACCAAACATTGCATGTTGTACCACCATACAGCGAGACCTTCAGAGGTGTTGGTCCAAACTGCTGTACACACCGGTACCTCTAATACCCAGTAACACGTCCTATTGCATTGATGTATGTCTGTATGCGTGGTCGCACACTATCCACAAGTTCATCAAGGCACTGTTGGTCCAGATTGTTCACTCCTCAACGGCGATTCGGCGTAGGTCCCTACCCAGTAGCACGTCCTGTTGCATTGATGCATGCCTGTATTCGTCGTGGCATACTATCCACAAATTCATCAAGGCACTGTTGGTCCTGATTTTCCCACTCCTCAACAGCGATTCGGCGTAAATCCCTCAGAGTGCTTGGTGAGTCACGTCGTCCATAAGCAGCCCTTTGCAATCTATCCCACGCATGTTCGATAGGGTTCATGTCTGCAGAACATGTTGGCCACTCAGTCGAGCGATTTCGTTATCCTGAAGGAAGTCATTCACAATATGTGCACGATGGGGGCGCATATTGTGGTCCATGAAAACGAATACCTCGCCAATATGCTGCCGATATGGTTGCACTATCGGTCCGAGGATGCCATTCTCGTATCGCACAGCCGTTTCGGCGCTTTCCGTGACCACCAGCGGCGTATATCGGCCCCACATAATGCAACCCCAAAACAGCAGGGAATCTCCACCTTGCTGCACTCGCTGGACAGTGTGTCTAAGGCGTTCAGCCTGACCAGGTTGCCTCGAAACACGTCTCCGACGTTTGTCTGGTTGAAGGCATATGCGACACTCAGCGGTGAAAAGAACGTGATGCCAATCCTGAGCGGTCCATTCGGCATGTTGTTACGTCCATCTGTACCACGCTGCATAGTGTCGTGATTGCAAAGATGGACCTCGCCGTGGACGTCGGGATTGAAGTTGCTCATCATGCATTCTATTGCGCACAGTTTGAGTCGTAACACGACATCCTGTGGCTGCACGAAAAGCATTATTCAACATGGTGGCGTTGCTGTCAGGGTTCCTTCGAGCCATAATCCGTAGGTAGCGGTTACCCACTGCAGTAGTAGCCCTTGGGCGGCCTGAGTGAGGCATGTCATCGACAGTTCCTGTTTCTCTGTATCTCCTCCATGTCCGAACAACATCGCTTTGGTTCACTCCAACACGCCTGGACACTTCCCTAGTTGAGAGCCCTTCCTGGCACAAAGTAAGAATGCGGACGCGATCGAACCGCGGTGTTGACCGTCTATGCATGGTTGAACTACAGACAACACGAGCCGTGTACCTCCTTCCCGGTGAAATGACTGGAACTGATCGGCTGTCGGACCCCCTCCGTCTAATAGGCGCTGCTGATGCGTGGTTGTTCACATCTTTTGGCGGGTTTAGTGACATCTCTGAACAGTCAAAGGGACTGTGTCTGCGATACAATATCCACAGTCAACGTCTATCTTCAGGACTTCTTGGAATCAGAGTGATGCAAAACTGTTTTTGATGTGTAGCTCTCTGCTCTGGCATTTTGAAGACTGCATATAGCGCCTCTGCCTACTGGAACTTTATAAAAGTATAGGGGCTGAAGCGGGAATATTCCAGCGATGTCCACGACAAATAACACAATGTTTCAGTCGAAAAGTTGAGAGACTCCAAAAATGGAAGCTGATAGTTAAATTGTTAGGATACGCCAAAAGGCAGATATACCAGCCCACTAAAGAAAAGGGCCGAGTACTTTGCGCAGATCTATCTGCCTATTGCGTAGATGCAGATAGAAGACATGCCTCCAGTGTAAACAATTAACTGCTTAGCGTTAAGCGCAGGTCTTCGTCCAAACAGCACCCGAGTATGAGAGAATTACAATGTCACAACGTAAGTATCTGAGTTAGTTATCTATCATGCACTGTTGCTCTCAGCAATGGATTAGGGTGTGGTTCTCGAGATCGAAACCATTTTTAAGGGGAAACACGTCTTGCACTGTCTCTCAGCGCATCTACATTAAATATTCGACTGAACTCTCATTTCTGCAAGTCTCAGCCAGCCCCTACACACATGCATTTCTATTGAGTTAGTGACTGCTAAAAGTATAGACTGGTTGGTTGGTTGGTTTGTGGGGTTGAAGGGACCAGACTACAAAGGCCGTCAAGTATTGACTGTTATGGGACTTGTGAAGATGGTGAGATACGAAATTACGTACATGGGAAAGGCAGCACCACTGGAATAACATCGCTTGTGAGTATCGTGGTAAAAGTACACTTCTCCTGTTTTAAGTAGCACTTCTGTGTCGTATTTGTTGGAGTCAGTGTACTATATTAAAGCTATATGCAGAAAAAACAGCTAAAAATAATAATCCTGGCTACCTTGCTGGCTTACCTTCACATCATTAGACAAACCGCAGAGCGTTGCTAAACACTGTATAGCACCTGTTCTGTAAGTTAATCGTTAGCTGACACCACATGGAAACATGCAGTAAACACCGTTTGTTAGCATTAAAAGAAAGCACCTATACATCCCGGCACAGATTCAAACACGTACCTACCAATAACATTGTTCGCTCTTGGTCTTTTGATTTGACGTATAAATCAATACTACTATATGAAGTCATAGTTCAAGGTTATTACCAAAAATCTAGAAAAGTTTTTGGCTAACTTACTTCAGATCTTTACACGTTAAAGGGGGAAAGGTTTTCAGCAAGAATCGCGAGAAGTAAGATTTACTTCAAACTGTTACACGATGCTCTAAGAAACTTTGGGGTATATCATAATACTGTTACCGAAAATCTAGAAGAGTTCTGACCGATTTACTTCAAATTTTACATGGTACTCTATTGAACGTTCAGACAGAAATAGATTATATATGGAATCATATAAGATATTATCAGCTTGTATTCTTGAAAGAGAATTACAACTGCTAGAATCCAAAATCTCAGATTTCCACGCTGGTTTCAGGCCAAACAGATCGTGCCAAGACCAAGTTTTAAGCCTAGAATAAGGAAGATGCTAGGAAAGCCTACAATATATGTCTTTGTCGACTTCAAAAAGGCCTATAACTCAATCCACAGACAAACTATTTAAGATTCTTGAAGAAAAAGGACTGGATCGGAAAATACAGAAAATCATTCAGCAGACATTAACAAATACAATATCTAAAGTGAAATTTATGGGAGAACTTTCAAAACCATTCGACATAAAAACTGGGATTAGACAAGGTGTTGGGTTATCGCCATTGCTGTTCAATGTAGTTCTAGATAGAGTCATGGAAGAATGGGAAAAGAAACTTGAAGAAGGAAATTGCTGAAAACCAATTTCATCAGGAAAAAAAAACAACGAATCCCCTACTTAGCCTTGGCGGACGATCTCACGATAACGGAAGGTTCTTGTGAGATGGCTATAAAACAGGTAGAAACTCTAAAAGAATGCGCAGAGAAAGTCGGTCTGTAGATATCATTTGAAAAGACAGTGTTTACAACAACAATTTTAGAAATTTTCAAATTACAAACCAAATATGGAGAAATTAACAGAGTATCACACTTTAAATACCTAGAAGAAATTATCTCTGAGAAATATGCACAACAAGAAAGAATACGAAAACTTCGTAAAGGTTTAGGATTAGCGCAAAACCTCTATAATAAAAAATGTTTATCTTTAAATGCCAAAATTAGACATTACGGAACAGTAATTAATCCATCAATGTTATATGCCAGCAAAACCTTGGAACTAAACAGGGAAACTGATATAGAAAATCTAAGGAAAGAGGAAAGAAAAATAATTAGAAGAATTTTGGGGCCAAGATGGACCGAGAATGGATATAGACTACAGAAAACGTCCAAAACTGAAGAACATTCTAACATAGAGACATACATGAGGAAAAGAAGCCTCAAATTCTACGGCCACATAATGAGGCTTCCCGAACACAGACTAACAGAAAGAATAGGTTCAAATGGCTCTGAGCACTATGGGACTTAACATCTATGGTCATCAGTCCCCTAGAACTTAGAACTACTTAAACCTAACTAACCTAAGGACAGCACACAACACCCAGCCATCACGAGGCAGAGAAAATCCCTGACCCCGCCGGGAATCGAACCCGGGAACCCGGACGTGGGAAGCGAGAACGCTACCGCACGAAACCGAAAGAATAGTAAAATACGTAGATTCCCTCGCTAATGGAGGCAAATCGATCCAAAATGTTAAAAAAGACTTGGAATTAGCCAAAATCAACAAAGAAGAAGTAGACGTAAGGAGCAATTTTAGAATAAAAGTAAAGAAATGGGAGATTAAACCAGAGACAAAAGCCCGAAGAACCGGAACAAAATGGAGTGAAGAAAGAAGAGCTAAATTCTCGCAAAGAATGGAAAACTGGTGGGCAAATAAAAAGAACCAGAAGAACAAGAAGAACGGAAAATGAACCATCTTTACTTAGCGTCTTCCACTCTGGGGGCTTTGCGACTAATAATAATAATAATAATAATAATAAATGGAATCAAATTGAACAGTACTTTGGCCAGCTGAAAAATAAGAGATCGTCACGTGAAGAGGGTTTATTAGCTGAGATGTGGAAAATGGGAGGGAAGCGGGCAGCTGAAACCATTTATGAGGTTATTAAAGAACGCTGGGAGAAATAAGGAATACCGGACGACTAGAAACAAGCCACAATCCACACGCTACATAAGAAGGGTGACAGGACGGACACCAACAATTACCAAGGCATATCTCTACTCCCAGTCACCTTCAAAGTTATGTTCAAAGCTCTACTGAATAAGATTGAAATGTTCAAATATGTGTGAATTCCTATGGGACCAAACTGCTCAGGTCATCGGTCTCTAGACTTACACACTACTTAAACTAACTTATGCTAAGAACAACACACACACCCATGGCCGATGGAGGAATCTCCGGCGGGAGGGGCCGCACAATCCGTGACATGACGCCTCAAACCGCGCGGTCACTCTACGTGGCATATGATAGGAGATCAAGCAGAACACATAATTGGCGAGTACCAAGAAGGATTCAGAAAAAATAGATTGTGCCCAGAGCAAATTTTTAACTTGAAAACTATCCTCAGGATCAGAACAAGGCGGAACCTTAACACAGTCGTTACAGTTATAGATTTAAAAGGAGCATACAATTCTGTAGACGGACGGACCGACAGTATTTCTAACACTAGAAGAAGAGGGTATCGACAAAACCACCAGACAATTAATCGAACAGACACTTACTGACACAATTTCAAAAATTAAATTTCTAGGAGAAGTTTCTGAACCCTTCAGAATTTAACAGGTGTTTGGCAGGTCAGTGGGCTCTCACCGATTGTCTTCAATCGGGTCTTAGACTAGGTCATGATAGAGTGGGATAAAGAACTACAAGAAACAAATATCGAAGGAATCCATCTGGGACAAGGAAGAGGAAGATTTGAGATGAAATGCCTCGCTTTTGCTGATTATATTGCGGTAGTGTCTAAGAACAGAACAAATGCGAAGATAGTGATAGAAGCACTTCACAAAGCTGCAGCTAAAAGCGGATTACTAAGATCGTATGAGAAAACGATATACATTGAACATAAACACAACAGAGAGAAAGTATCCAAACGCAATACGGAAACGTCAAAAGAGTTGATAAGTTTAAGTATTTGGGAGAATGGATACAATCAAATGTGCTATGTAACACCACAAGTAAGGAAAGATCGAAGAAAATGGAATTAGCGAACAAACTCACCCAAAACCGGTATAATAAAAGATCGGTATCATTCCAGACAAAAATTAAACACTACGCAACAGTAATTAAACAGGAAGCACTTAAGGGGTCCGAATGCCTAACACTGAATAAAAGAGGTGAACAAGAAGAACTCGAAAAGAAAGAAGGGAAAATATCCAGAAAAATTTCAGGCCACAAAAGAACAACGAAAACAATTGGGTGAAGAGGAGAAATGAAGACCTATATAGAAAAACAGAAAAAATCACAGACACAATAAGAAAAAGGACATTCAAATTTTACCACCATAAGTACAGAATGAATGACAATAGGCTAACGAAGACAATTTTTAACTTCATTTCCAAATTAGAAAACACCACGGGATGCCTGGAAGAGACAAGAAAGGACTTAAGAAAACTTGACGTTGCAGAAAACACCATACACAACAGGGAAAATTTCAGGCTACTGATCTAGGCTGCAAAATTTCCTAGCGAACAACGAAATTCACAACCTAGGAAGGTGATGTCAAATGAGCAGCCATCAGCCAAGGCATGAGGAAGTTCTGGAAAAATAAAGAAAAAGATTGTACCTTTGTCTTAGGTTCTAAGCGATCTATAATTGCCCAAATTCTGCAAATTAAATAAATAGAAAAGTTTGTTAACAAAAATCTCGAAAAGTTCTTCGCTGATCTACTTCAAATTTTTACATGCCAGTCTACTAAACGTTCAGATGGACAGAGGCTACATATTTCTTAAACATATGTTGCGTATTAATATATATGTAATGTATAAGGAGGAAACACTGTCAGAAAAAATTTCGAAAAGTTCCTTACCTATTTATTTCAAATTTTCACACAATACTGTAATAAAATTTGGTCGGCTATAGACTACATATTTTTTTAAATAAATGTCGTTTATAAATATGTAAAACTTACGTTGCACAAAGCTCGTTTGCAGAAATCTCGAAAAGTTCTTGATCGATTTACTTCAATTTTTTGCGCAGTACTCTAATAAACATTCCGATGGACATACGCTACATATTTTTTTTTAAAATACGATGTCAGAGCATTTAAACCATTCGAGAAATTTCTTTTCCTATTCATTTTATTTCTCCTTATACACTATGTGATCAAAAGTATCCGGATACCTGGCTGAATGGCTCTGAGCACTATGGGACTTAACTGCTGAGGTCATCAGAGGTTATCACAAGGCGAAAAAAGTGGTCCAACTAAAACACTCATATTTATTTACGTGCTACACGAATATGTAATAAAAATGGGAGTTTCTATCAAAAAAAAAACGCAGTTGATATCCGTTGGGCCTATGGCACCGCCATCTAGCGGGCCAACCATAGCGCCATCTGGTTTCCCCCTTCAAGCTAGACAAGTTTCGTTGTTTCTAGTTTTTTCGTTTGACGTTTATTTCGTGAGTTATTTGGCCCAGTCACGATCAACGGACCACCCTTTATATCCTATCATGTTGGTGACAACATTAACCACGAGCAACATTACTGCACTCTGGTCACTGTTCTACCTGTCACAGAGAATTGAAATTCTAACCGTTTACATGCCCCCCGACATCATATACATGTACAAAGGTAGCCGTGGGTGGAGGGTAACAGGCACGTTCCCGACTCCGTCTCCTCAAGCTCCTTTCCAGCCGTACGTGGGGTCTGGACCCCTCCACCATACTCCACACCTATAAAACCCTCATCCGTCCTATCCTTTGTTACACCCATCCGGCCTGGATCTCTGCCCCCCCCCCCCCCTACCTTTTATAACTCCCTTCAAATCCTTGAACGCCATGCTCTCCACCTCGCCTATCGCATCCGTCTCCCCTCCCTCACGCGGATCCTGTATGATCTCATTCTGTTCCCCCACCTCCTCCTTTTCCTTGAAAGGATATGGATCCTGCACAGCTCCCACAAACTCGATCCTCCTCACCCGCTTGTCTCGCACATCCTCTCCCGCTGCCGTGCCTGTATTCCTACGTCCCACCCGGTCTCCATCTCTCCACCCTCCTTACCCTCTCCCAAGGTGGCTTCCGCCAGCTCCCTCTCCCTGATGATGCCCTCCTCCCCTCCATCTACCCCTGCTACTAACTTTGATCCTCCCTCCCTCTTCCTGTTTTTGCTCCTTTGGGCACCCTCCCACCCCTCTCCCCCACTTCCCTCCCTCCTCCATTTCTCCCCACTCCTCCCCCAGGCTTCCCCTCCCCTGTCCCTCTCCTCCTCCCCCCATCTCCTCAGCCATTGGCATCCTTGTTCTCACCTCTCCCCCACCTCACCCTTCTTCCCCTCTTGGCAGGTCCCCGGACTCGCACACGCTAAGTGGGCATTCGCGCGCCAGAGATCATCGCCATCAGTGTATCGTGTGTGCCGTCGTGTTTAGTGTTCAGTGTTCACCGTCACACTCCATCGTTCACCTGCGCCATCGCCATCTTCAGTGTTAGTGCATCGTGACAACAGTTTGTAGTGTGGATTATCGTCGAGTGTGAACGGCTCCGTGTTTGTCTTTATGTGTCTACTGTTTTATTACCCACCATTATGTCATATCTGTGTATTCTTTCTGTTGTTTATTTATCTACTCTATGGCTGAAGAGCGGCGTAACATGCTGCTGACAGCCTGCCTGTTTGTACGGGTTTGAAAATAACAATAAAGAAAAAAAAGAGGGTAACAGGCAGATTCCATGGTGCTATATTTCTGGAAAGCGTTGGACCAAGTGCTCCACTGAAGGCTGATGACGATAGTACGAGCATACGGATTAGGTTACTATATACTTCTTATGGAACAGAAGGTAGTACGTTACCCTAGACGGCGAGTGTTCATCAGGAGTGCCCCAAAGAAGTGTGATAGGACCGCTTTTATTCTCTATAGTTTAATAAAAGTCGCGAATATTCTACTGTTTTCTTGTACAGAGAACCTTCGATACGTAGCAGTATAAATACGGACTATTCGCCGAATAGGAAGCTAGTTTATACTCAGAAGCAGAAATATTAAGACTGAAGAATGAGTAAGTAAAAAGTCCTACTTGTAGCAAATGCAAGTGTTAAGATTAGTCAAGAGTGAGAGTGATCTGTTGATTGTGAAGTATTAATAATAGTAATTCATAGTAAACTTTCAGTAAAAATATTGTTACGAGACTCATTACAATATTTTTGTTAATGACGTAACAATAATTTCCCACACCTAACTTTTTATTACGGTAAAAGTAAAGGTAGGTCAAGGTATCTTTAGCGCCCCCTCATTGAGGTTTTTCTGCATCCGCCACTGATAATCTGTACACACCTTCTGGTCTTCCTATAATTTACTAGTACAGTTTTCTGATGTTGCAGCTTTCCTGTTTACAATAACTTTACCCACAATCAGCTTCACATAAAATCTGACCTTATCAAAATGGTTCAAATGGCTCTGAGCACTATGGGACAACATCTGAGGCCATCAGCCTCCTTGACTTAGAACTACTTAAACCCAAGTAACCTAAGGACATAACACACATCCATGCCCGAGGCAGGATTCGAACCTGCGACCGTAGCACCAGCGCGGTTCCGGACTGAAGGGCCTAGAACCGCTCGGCCACAACGGTCGGCTTGACCTTATCAACCACATTGTTTATATACATGGTGAACATTAATAAAATCGACAAACTGCAGGGACGGATTCCTGACTGGAAATGGAGGAAAAAAGGCCCTATGAATCTCTGTCCGCAAATGCATGGTTGCCACGGTAGATGCGCTGACACATGAATGTTACTCTGCCGTGTGTTCCTTGTGTGTTGCAGGCTGTGCGATTGACGAAGCGTACTGTAAGCAACAGAATGGTTCGGTATCTGTGTTGGGAACAAGCCGAGATGGTGTTTATGTACGGCCAAGCGGATGGAAACGGTCGGGAGACAGCACGGCTATACTAAAACGAATGTTCGAATGTGTGTGAAATCCTAAGGGACCAAACTGCTTAGGTCATCGGTCCCTAGACTTACACACAACTTAAACTCCATTAAAATTGCTACACCAAGAAGAAATGCAGATGATAAACGGGTATTCATTGGACAAATATACACGCAGTTTGGCTGCATAGATCCTGAGAAACCAGTACCCAGAACAACCACCTCTGGCCGTAATAAAGGCCTTGATACGCCTGGGCATTGAGTCAAACAGAGCTTGGATGGTGTGTACAGGTACAGCTGCCCATGCAGCTTCAACACGATACCACAGTTCATCAAGAGTAGTGACAGGCGTATTGTGACGAGCCAGTTGCTCGGCCACCATTGACAAACGTTTTCAATTGGTGAGAGATCTCGAGAATGTGCTGGCCAGGGCAGTAGTCGAACATTTTCTGTATACTGAAAGGCCCGTAGAGGACCTGCAACATGCGGTCGTGCATTATCCTGCTGAAATGTACGGTTTCGCAGAAATCGAATGAAGGGTAGAGCCATGGATCGTAATACATCTGAAATGTAACGGCCACTGTTCAAAGTGCCGTCAATACTAACAATAGGTGATCGAGACGTGTAACCAATGGCACACCAAACCATCACGTCGGGTGATACGCCAGTATGGCGACGACGAATACACGCTTCCAATGTGCATTCACCGCAATGTCGCCAAACACGGATGCGACCATCATGATGCTGTAAACAGAACTTAGATTCATCCGAAAAAATGACGTTTTGCCATTGGTGCACCCTGGTTCGTCGTTGAGTCCACCATCGTAGGCGCTGCTGTCTGTGATGCAGCGTCAAGGGTAACCTCATTCATGGTCTCCGAGCTGATAGTCCATGCTGCTGCAAAAGTCGTCGAACTGTTCGTGCAGATGGTTGTTGTCTTGCGAACGTCCCCATCTGTTGACTCAGGGATCGAGACGTGGCTGCACGATCTGTTACAGCCATGCGGATAAGATGCCTGTCATCTCGAATGCTAGTTATACGAGGCCGTTGGGATCCAGCACGGCGTTCCGTATTACTCTCCTGAACCCACCAATTCCATATTCTGCTAACAGTCACTGGATCTCGACCAACGCGAGCAGCAATGTGGCGATACGATAAACCACAATCGCGATAGGCTACAATCCGATCTTTATCAAAGTCGGAAACGTGATGGTACGCATTTCTCCTCCTTACACGAGCCATCACAACAACGTTTCACCAGGCAACGCCAGTCAACTCCTGTTTGCGTATGAGAAATCGGTTCGAAACTTTCCTCATGTCAGCACGTTGTAGGTGTCGCCACCGGCGCCAACCTTGTGTGAAAGCTCTGAAGAGCTAATCATTTGCATATCACAGCATCTTCTTCCTGTCGGTTAAATTTCGCGTCTGTAGCACGTCATCTTCGTGGTGTAGCAGTTTGAATGGCCAGTAGTGTAACTTATACTAAGAACAACACACAAACACCCATGCCCGACGGAGGACTCGAACCTCCGACGGAAGGGGTATACCAAAACAAGTGCCCTCACGGAGATCAACAACGTCACAAAACATTTCCAGACGTTTTTGGGCGTTTATGTGATCATGGGTCCTGTCAGACAGACGAACGTGCATGTAGGCATGCGGCGGACTGCGTGTACATCAGATTTTGAGGACCGGGTTCCACGGGATATTGAGACTAACCCTAGGACAAGCAACAGGCAAGTGGCCCGCCAACGTGGTGTAAGCCAAAGTACGACTATGTGTATCCTGCATGACAACGGCATTCCTTGGAGTCCACTTTGAACATCTTTTGTGACGTGGATGCGCTGCAGCTCAGTATTGTGTTCCAGGACGATCTGGTGGGTTGGTTGGTTTTTTGTGGGGAGGGGACCAAACAGCGAGGTCATCCGTCCCATCGGATTAGGGAACGATGGGGAAGGAAGTTGGTCATGCCCTTCCAAAGGAACCATTCCGGCATTTGGTTGAAGCGATTTAGGGCAATCACGGAAAACCTAAATCAGGACGTCCGGACACAGGTTTGAACCTAAGTCCGGTACGATATGTTGTTGCACGCACACCGTCTGTTTGCGGATAAATGTTCATAGGGTTGTAGGGAAAGCGACTGGTCGACTTCGTTTCATTGGCAGAATTTTGAGAAAGTGTAGCTCATCTATAAACGAGGCGGCGAACAGAACACCAGTGCGACCCATCCCTGAGCACTGCTCGAGTGTTTGGGATCCTCATCAGGTCGAACTGAAGGAAGACATCGAAGCAGTTCTGAGGTATGCACCTTTGCCACCAATACACATTTCGTGTAAGGACCACGAAGATAAGGTAAAAGAAATTAGGTCTCGTACGGAGACTTATACTGTAGATAGTCGTTTTTCCCTTGCTATGTTTGCGAGTGGAACAGGGAAGGAAACGACTAGTGATGGTACGTGGTTTCCTTGTCTACGCATCGTACGGCGGTTTGCGGAAAATGTGTGTAGATGTAGAAAGGTACATTGGAATCCTTCTTATTTTCTGGGTCCTTCACTTTTTTGTCGGACAGTGTATGAAACTGTGAAACACTAGAAGTAAAGTTACAAACGACTCGTATGTTGGATAAATTTAGTATCAGATTTTCATTACGAGCGGACGTAGATACAAAATATCTGTTCCACGGATTGCTATATCTGGAAAAGGATGTACATTTAAAGCAGAATCAAACCCATTTAAAATATGTAGCATGAAGCTTATAACACTATTCATTTTCCGTGGATGTAATGTGACGGAGATAATTTTTTCACATCTTCACGCCACACTTTTGCGCAGACAAGAAAAATAAAAATGTTCTCTTTCTCGATGCGCTTCATCCAGATATAGAAATTGGATTCGAAACGAAACATCTTCCAAAAACTGAATGGTTTTATAATAAAGTGAAATATTGCAAGGATATATTGGACAACATGGCTAAAAAAAATTCAGTGACAGCAACTGAGCAGAGACGGCCAGCTCAAGTGTTTCACAGTGTAATGGACTTCGCCAGAATAAATACATCGATACTTTACGGTGCAGATACAAGGAATGTTATCAGTCGTTAGCTGTTTCTGAAGCATCTTAGTGAAGAACTAAGATGTCAACACGTGAAAAATAAGAGCAAAAGTGTATTTCCTGTAATCAGCAGTGGGACACATAATGAAGTACCCACGAGTAAAGAACGTATATAGCAGCGGAGAGCATCAAAAAGAAAGAACAAAGAGATTGACATCTATGAAAAATGTATCAACATGTGGAAAATGAACTAAGGCATTCACGAAGCAATTTTCAGAACTCATGGTTCTAAGAAAACACAATTTTGTTTTCTATTGTACTCTCATCCCAAAATGAATCAAACTATAAATAAAAATGACAGCTACAAATAAAAATAATATACGACTTCAGTTAGATAAGATTTTTGCAATTAACAATGCACTGGATTAGAAGAAAAGGGTGCATTTGCCAAAGCGGTCGATTTTACTGCGGGCGCCGTTTTAAGTATGTAAAAAGTGCTGCAATTCTACTAATAAGGAGCGTATCGGAAAAGTTCATTTGAAAAGGGTACGGGCAATTTCCTTCCCTATCCCCTGTACCATCCGAGCTTGCGCCCTTGGCATCCACGATACAACAAATAGTCTGCTTCCTTCTTCTGAGATTTTGGGATAAACCTCTGTTTGTATCAAGCACAACTGCAACATTCCCTAGAACTGACGTTTTGGGCAGGATTATCTCTCAAATACTTAACTGAATGATAAATAGTATCTTTGAAAGGAAAGAAATGAAATGATCGTATGGCATTGTTGGCCAGGAGGCCCATCCGGTGGAGTTCGGTCACCGAATGCAAGTCTAATTTCAGTCGAAGCCACACTCGGCGGCTTGAGTGCCTGTGATGAGGATGAAATGATGATGAGGACAACATAACACCCAGTCCACGAGCGAAGAAAATCTCCAACCCAAGCGGGTATCGAACCCGGGCCCGCTTGCATGGGAGACGAGCACGTTACCTCCCAGCTAAGCATGCGGACACCTTTGAAATAACTTCTCACCTTACTACAAACTTAGGCACTTTATGTTTCATACAAGGTGGAGCTCAGTCACACCATACTCTGGCTGCTATTATCTCTGCTGAGAATACTTCTGTAACCAGGTCACTATTTTGTACTATTCTGAGTTTACTTGAACAACACTGTACTCGAGTCAATACTCGTCTGACCCTATTCCGTCCTACATCTTTTATAGCACACTGGTTTTCCTACTAATCCTACAATACTTACTGAGTTTGAAGACCTCATTTCCGTTGTCACACTTCAGCTGGTTATTGTCAAAGCCATCGATCGTTTGCGTCATCTCATTATTATACAGGAGCTAGTTTTGAATTGCTTTTGATATGAGTGCAAGGGAGGCATGCACAATCATTTACTTCGTGTACGATGGCAAAAGCCTCCAGCATTACTTGTTGTTGTGTTGATCTTCAGTCCGAGGACTGGTTTGATAGAGCTCGGTATGCTAGTCTATCTTAGGCCAGCCTCTTACACTGAGGTGACGAAGATCATGGGATAGCGACGTGTACACACACATATGGCGGTGACATCGCGTACACAAGGTATAAAAGGCCAGTGCATTGGCGAAGCTGTCATTTTCACTCGCGTGATTCATGTGAAAAGGTCTCCGACGTCATTGTGGCCGCACAACGGGAATTAATAGACCTTGAACGCGGAATGGTGGTTGGAGCTAGACGCATGGAACATTCCATTTGCGAAATCATCGAAGAATTCGATATTTCGAGATTCACAGTGTCAAGAGTGTGCCGAGAATACCAGACTTCAGGCATTACCTCTCACCACGGACAACACAGTGGCCGACAGCCTTCACTTAAAGACCGAGAGCAGCAGCGTTTGGGTAGAGTTGTCAGTGTTAACAGACGAGCAAGACTGTGTGAAATAACTTCAGAAATCAATGTGGGACGTACGAGGAACGTATCTGTTAGGATAAGACGAGTGGAAAACCGTAGGTTCGTCAGATGAGTCCCGGTTTCAGTTGGTGAGAACTGATAGCAAGGATCGAGTGCGGCGCAGACCCCTCAAAGCCATGGACCAAAGTCGTCAACAAGGCACTGTGCAATCTGGAGGTGACGCCGTGATGGTTTGGCTCAAATGGCTCTGAGCACTATGGGACTTAACATCTGAGGTCATCAGTCCCCTAGAACTTAGAACTACTTAAACCTAACTAACCTAAGAACATCAAACACATCCATACCCGAGGCAGGATTCGAACCTAAGACCGTAGCGGTCGCGCGGTGCCAACCTGAAGCGCCTAGAACCGCTCGGCCACACCGGCCGGCCGTGATGGTTTGGGGTGTGTTTACAGGGAATGAACTGGGCCCTCTTATCCAACTGAACCGATCATTGACTGGAACTGGCTTATTCGGCTACTTGGAGACCATATGCAGCCTTTCAGAGACTTCATGTTCCCAAACATTCAGGGAATTTTTATTGATCAAATGCGCCATGTTACTGGGCCACAGTTGTTCCCAACTGGTTGAAGAACTTTCTGAACAATTCTAGCTGATGACTTGGCCACCCATATCGCTCGACTTGAATCCCATCAAACATTTATATGACGTTAGTGAGAAGTCGGTTCGTGTAAAACATCCTGCAACGGCAACACTTTTGCAATTATGGTCAGCTAAAGAAGCAGCGTGGCTCGTTGTTTCTGTAGGGGTCTTCCAATAACTTGTTGAGACAATGCCACGTCGAGCTGTTGCACTGAGACGTGCAAAACGAGGTCCGACACGTTATTAGGAGGTATCCTATGACTTTGTCAACTCAGTGTAATCTCTGCATCCCTACCGCAACCTACACTACGGACCATTAAAGTTGCTACACCAAGAAGAAATGCAGGTGATAAACGGGTATTCACTGGACAAATATATTATACTAGAACTGACATGTGATTACATTTTCGCGCAATTTGAGTGTATAGATCCTGAGACGTTAGTACCCAGGACCACCACCTCTGGCCGTAATAACGGCCTTGATACGCCTGGGCATTGAGTCAAAAAGAGCTTGGATGGCGTGTACAGGTACAGCTGCCCATGCAGCTTCAACACGATACCACAGTTTATCAAGAGTAGTGACTGGCGTATTGTGACGGGCCATTTGCTCGGCCACCATTGACCAGACGTTTTCAATTGGTGAGAGATCTCGAGAATGTGGTGGCCAGGGCAGTAGTCGAACATTTTCTGTATCCAGAAAGGTCTGTACAGGACCTGCAACATGCGGTCGTGCGTTATCCTGCTGAAATGTAGGGTTTCGCGGGGATTGAATGGAGGGTTGAGCCACGAGTCGTAACATACCTGAAATGTAACGTCCACTGTTCAAAGTGCCGTCAATGCGAACAACAGGTTACCGAGACGTGTAACAAATGGCACCCCATACCATCATGCCGGGTGATACGCCAGTATGGCGATGACGAATACACGCTTCCAATGTGCGTTCACCGCGATGTCGCCAAACTCGGATGCGACCATCATGATACTGTAAACAGAATCTGGATTCATCCGAAAAAAATGACGTTTTGCCATTCGTGCATCCCGGTTCGTCGTTGAGTCCACCATCGCAAGGGCTCCTGTCTGTGATGTAGCGTCAAGGGTAACCTCATTCATGGTCTCCGAGCTGATGGTCCATGCTGCTGCAAACGTCGATGAACTGTTCGTGCAGATGGTTGTTGTCCTGCATACGTCCCCATCTGTTGACTCAGGGATCGAGACGTGGCTGCACGATCCGTTACAGCCATGCAGATAAGATGCCTGTCATCTCGACCGCTAGTGATACGAGGCCGTTGGAATCCAGCACGGCGTTCCGTATTACCCTCCTGAGCCATCTGTTGACTCAGGGATCGAGACGTGGCTGCACGATCCGTTACAGGCATGCGGATAAGATGCCTGTCATCTCGACTACTAGTGATACGAGGCCGTTGGGATCCAGTACGGCGTTCCGTATTACCCTCCTGAACCCACCGATTCCATATTCTGCTAACAGTCATTGGATCTCGACCACCGCGAGCAGCAGTGTGGCGATACGATAAACCGCAATCGCGATAGGCTACAATCCGACCTTTATCAAAGTGGGAAACGTGATGGTACTCATTTCTCCTCCTTACACGAGGCATCACAACAACGTTTCACCAGGAAACGCCCGTCAACTGCTGTTTGTGTATGAGAAATCGGTTGGAAACTTTCCTCATGTCAGCACGTTGTAGGTGTCGCCACCGGCGCCAAACTTGTGTGACTGGTCTGAAAAGCTAATCATTTGCATATCACAGCATCTTCTTCCTGTCGGTTAAATTTCGCGTCTGTTGCACGTTATCTTCGTGGTGTAGCAACTTTAATGGCGAGTAGTGTATCACCAGTCTGCGTTTTACACCATCCCTACTTCGGCCATTATCCGTTATTTTGCTGCCCAAACAAAAAAAAGAAAATCGTCTACTACTTTTACTGTGACCTCCTAATCTATGTTCTTCAGCGTAGTCTGTTTTACGTCGCCTATACTGATCAGCCAGAACACTATGATCACCTAAGTAATAACCAGTACGTGCATTTTTGCACGAAAACACTGGCGACACATCCTGGCATGGAAGCAGTGAGGCCGTGTTAGGTCACTGAAGGAAGTTGGCAGTACATCTGCACTCACAAGTCACCTAGTTTTCGTAAATTCCTGAGAGGAGGGGTAGGGGGTGGGGGGTGGGGGGAGGGCAATGAGCTCTGACGCCACGTTCAATCACATACCAGGTGTATTCGATCGGGTTCAGATATGGCGAGATGGGGGGCCAACATTTCAATTGGAATTCGCCACTGTGTTCCTCGAACTACTCCATCACGCTCCTCGCCTTTTAACATGGAGCATTATCTTGTTGAGAAATGACACTGCCTTCGGGAAACATGATCGTCATGAAGAGGTGTACGTGGTCTGTAAGCAGTGTACGATACACCTTGGCCATCGTGGTGCCTTGCACGAGCTTCACTGCACCCATGGATACCCACGTGACTGTTCCCCACAGCATAAACGAGCCGCCGCCAACTTGTTTCCGTCCCGCAGTAAACATATCAAGGAACTATTCCCACGGAAGAAGACGGATTCGTGCCTTCTCATCGGCATGGTAAAAAAGATATCGGAATTCATCAGACCATGGAACACTCTCCCATTGCGGCACCGTCCAGTGCCGGTGGTCACGTGCCCATTTCAGTCGTAGTTGCCGATGTGGTGGTGTTAACATTGGCACATGCGTGGATTGTCGGCTGCAGAGGTTCATTGTTAGGAGTGTTTGGTGCATAGTGTGTTCAGAAACACTTGTACTCTGCCCAGCATTAAACTCTGATGTTAGTTCAGCCACATTTCACCGCCTGTCCTGTTTTACTGATGTCCCCAGCCTACGACGTCCGACATCTGTAATGAGGGGTACCCGCTCAACCTCACGACGTCTGGACTTGGTTTCGCCACGTGTGGAAGTCACTCACCACGGCACTCCTCGAACACCCGACAAGTCGTGCACTTTCTCAAATGCTGATGCCGAGCCTCCAGGTCACCACAATCTGCCCTCGGTCAAACTCAGATAGATCGCACGCTTTCCCCATTCTATACATGGACAGCACGCTCGCGGATACTACATACACCGTGCGTGTCTGACTAGCGGTCATTCCGCGCCAGTTGACGCTGCTATCCCCTGGACAGGTTTATATCGATAATAAGTCGGTTGTCATTATTTTCTGGCTGATGAGTGTATATTCCATTACCCTTATTTTAAATTTATAGATGTTCATCTCATAACCTCTTTTCATAACATTATCCACTCCGTTCAAGTGCTCTTCCAAATCCTTAGCACCTTTCACAAAATTACGCCATCGTCAAACTGCAAAATTTTTAATTGTTTTCCTTAGACTTTACTTTATTTCTTTGTGTTTCCTTCACGGCTTGCTCAAGGTACAGATTGAATAACATCGGGGACAGGCGACAACCCTGTCTTACTCCCTGCTCATCTATGACTTCCGTTTCATGACGTTCGGCTCTTGTAACTGCCGTCTGGTTTTGGTACATTGATATATGACATGTTGCTTCCTGCATTTTATCCTTGTTAGCTTCAACATTTCAAAGAGTCTAGCCCACTCCTAACTGTCAAAAGTTTTCTCTGAATCTAAGTAAAGCGGTCATCAATCTGAAGATTATTTTGACCTCCACAGTGCTTCACTAGGCATGGTCCTGTTGGAGGTGGTATGACGTTCGCTCCTCCGACCTTTGAATGACTTATCCAGCCTCAGAGAAATGAACTACTTGCAGAACCACTTTTTTCAGTCACCTAGCCTTCACTCTTACCGAATTTTATTTTATTTCAAATTTAATGAACCCTTTGTGAAACCCTCACTGCTCTTGGCTGTCCCAGGAGAAATTCGTATCAAATCTGTGCAAATCAATGTAATGCACAAGGCCATACATGTCTCTTAAATTGTTTATATGAGTAAGGAACAGCAGAGGGCCTATCAGTTTCCGTCAGGTACTACGAACTGTGACTCTCTCACAGGTTCAAATGGTTCAAATGGCTCTGAGCACTATGGGACTTAACATCTGAGGTCATCAGTCCCCTAGAACTTAGAACTACTTAAACCTAACTAACCTAAGGACATCACACACATCCATGCCCGAGGCAGGATTCGAACCTGCGACTGTAGCACTCACGGGGTTCCGGACTGAAGCACCTAGAACCGCTCGGCCACCGCGGCCGGCCTCTGACAGGAAATAAATAATCCATTCGCATAACTGAGACGATATTCCATAAGCACGTAATTTGATTATAAGCCGCTTGTGAGGTACGGTGTGAAAAGCCTTCTGGAAATCTAGAAATACGGAATTAGTTTGAAATTCCTTGATACTTTTGATCAGATAGTGCACATTGCACTTGTGAAAGAAAGTTTAAAGGAAGTACGGGACTATAATTAGTTCTTACAATTTTAATATTTTCGAATCAAAAGAACCTTTTTTTTTCTTAACCGGCTGATAGTGTATAGAAACTTTCGATAATTTTACTAAATGTTTAGTTCTTAATAATGAACGTGTATTTATTAGGTGTTATGCACTGTTGGCCATTAACTCCGCAACGTCATGCAGGCGACATGCAACAAATATAAAATTGACATATGCTTGGATGTGCAAATTATTATCCTTTCAGCGGAACCGCACAGATTAAGTCGAGGTAATGCTATTTACATTGCGTACATAAGGAGAGAACTTGAAATGGGTTTCTCATTCAGAAATCAGATTTGCTGGTTATTTGAGAATAGATGGTTGGTTGGTTGATTCCGAGGTGCAGATCACGCAGCGCGGTCATCTGTCCCATCGGAGTAGGAAGGATGGGGAAGGAAATCGGCCGTACCCTTTCCCGACCTTTCTCTGAAGCGATTTATGGAAATCAAGGAAAACCTAAATCAGGACGGCCGGACTCGGGTTTGAACCGTCGTCCTCCCGAATGCGAGTCCAGTATGCTAGCCATGGCACCACTTCGTTCGGTTGGTGAGAAGATGGCGTTTTGCTTTTTGTAAGGATAAACGTCTGCCAGCATGTGTCGGAATTCGAAAGCTGCAGTATCGTGGCCTATTGAGACTGTGGTTTATCTTTAGGCGACACTGCTGCTCTCGTATACGCGACTATCTTGGGAATATGAAATTTATGGGCACTGGAGGGCCATATTCCGTGCCATACATGGCATCAGCGGCCCGGCGCGAATAGCGCCTGGGTGGACAGATGTAGATGGTGGTCAGAAACAGTTTCAAAACCTTGTAAGGGTGTTTGTTACAGGATAGGACTACGGAGGAATAATTATTAAGAAAAATAGATACGTTGTGCCTTTTCCGAGTTAAATAGCATTGAAAAACGACAATCGGGCTGTTGCCAGCAAATTGAAGCGCCACGCCAGAGACAGTCTCAAAAATGGTTCAAATGGCGCTGAGCACAATGGGACTTAACATCTGAGGTTATCAGCCCCCTAGAACTTAGAACTACTTAAACCTAACTAACCTAAGGACATCACACACATTCATGCCCGAGGCACGATTCGAACCAGTGACCGTAGCGGTCACGCGGTTCCAGACTGAAGCGCCTACAACCGCTCGGCCACAGCACCCGGCGAGACAGTCTCGCCAAAATTGTTTTTCGTTTGCTTTCCTAAAACCAAACAAGAGGGTGATACAAAAATTAGACATGTGACGACAGAAACTGACACTAATTGCACGAAGGGCGTTCAATAAGTAATGCATAACCTTTTTTTTCGTCCAATTTCAGTTGAAAAAACGCGAAATTTCTTGTGGACATCGTGGAATATTCCCGCTTCAACCCCTACAGTATCATAAAGTTCCTGTATTTGGCGGCGTTATGAGTAGCCTTGAAAATGACGTTTGTAACGGAGGTGCGTTCCAAGCACAGAGCTGTCACTGAGTTTCGTCTGGTGGAAAACCAGAGAATCGCAGACAATCATAGGCACTTGCAGAATATCTACAGAGAATCAACATGGATTCCGGAAACAGCGATCGTGTGAGACCCAACTCGCTTTATTTGTTCATGAGACCCAGAAAATATTAGATACAGGCTCCCAGGTAGATGCCATTTTCCTTGACTTCCGGAAGGCGTTCGAAATAGTTCCGCACTGTCGCCTGATAAACAAAGTAAGAGCCTACGGAATATTAGATCAGCTGTGTGGCTGGATTGAAGAGTTTTTAGCAAACAGAACACAGCATTTGTTCTCAATGGAGAGACGTCTACAGACGTTAAATTAACCTCTGGCGTGCCACAGAGGAGTGTTATGGGACCACTGTTTTTCACAGTGTATATATAAATGACCTAGTAGATAGTGTCGGAAGTTCCATGCGGCTTTTCGCGGATGATGCTGTAGTATACAGAGAAGTTGCAGCATTAGAAAATTGAAGCGAAATGCAGGAAGATCTGCAGCGGATAGGCACTTGGTGCAGAGAGTGGCAACTGACCCTTAACACAGACAAATGTAATGTATTGCGAATACATGGAAAGAAGGATCCTTTATTGTATGATTATATGATATCGGAATAAACACTGGTAGCAGTTACTTCTGTAAAATATCTGGGAGTATACGTGCGGATCGATTTGAAGTGGAATGATCATATAAAATTAATTGTTGGTAAGGCGGGTGCCAGGTTGAGATTCATTGAGAGAGTCCTTAGAAAATGTAGTCCATCAGCAAAGGAGGTGGCTTGCAAAACACTCGTTCGACCTATACTTGAGTATTGCTCATCAGTGTGAGATCTGTGCCAGGTCGGGTTGACGGAGGAGATAGAGAAGATCCAAAGAAGAACGGCGCGTTTCGTCACAGGGTTGTTTGCTAAGCGTGACAGCGTTACGGAGATGTTTAGCAAGTTCAAGTCGCAGACTATGCAAGAGAGGCGCTCTGCATCACGGTGTAGCTTGCTGTCCAGGTTTTGAGAGGGTGCGTTTCTGGATGAGGTATCGAATATATTGCTTCCCCCTACTTATACCTCCCGAGGAGATCACGAATGTAAAATTAGAGAGATTCGAGCGCGCACGGAGGCTTTCCGGCAGTCGTTATTCCCGCGAACCATACGCGACTGGAACAGGAAAGGGAGGTAATGACAGTGGCGCGTAAAGTGCCCTCCGCCACACACCGTTGGGTGGCTTGCGGGGTATAAATGTAAATGTAGATGTAGATGTAGATGTCGATGTAGACTTGGCAGCGAACAAAAGCGAGACATCTGTCACCATCGCAACAAGGTCGCACAAACCTCTACGATTTCGCGCGTGGCTGGCAGCCGCACACAGCTGTGACCTCTGCAGTGTTGGAACGTGCGGGCACTCATTCGAGGTGAACGACGGATCACAATCAAACGCTTCACTGCTCAATTGGACGTTTGTGTTGGTAATGCTGACACACTTATCCACCAGTTGGGGTACGCGAAAGTGTGTGCCTGTCGGGGTTCATCGCCGCCTAGCAGAAGACCATAAAGAGCAACGAAGGATGATCTGTGCAGAATCCCTTGCGCGTTACGAGGCTGATCGTGACAATTTTTTGTCGCACATAATCACTGGCTATGAAACAAAATGGCACTGGACCACACCACCTATTCTTCGAAGAAGAAGTTCAAAGCCACAGCCTCAACCGGTAAAATCGTGGCGACTGTCTTCTGGGACTCTGACTGGGTTATTGTGTTTGATTTCCACCCTCATGGGACAACGACCAACTCTGAAGTGTATTGCGCTACCCTCAGAAAATTGAAGAAACGACCTCGGCGTGTTCATCGCCGCAAAAATGCAAACGTGCTTCTCCTTCTCCATGACAATGCAAGGCCTCACACAAGCCTGCACGCCCGAGAAAGTTCACAAACCTTCATTGGATTATTCTTCTTCATCTATCCTACAGCCAGGATGTCGCACCTTCCGACTTCCTTCTTTTTGCCTCAATGAAGGATGCACTCCGCAGCAAGCAATACATGGATGTTCTGGAGGTTATTGATGCAACATTACGTTGGCTCTGACTTGGACCAGTAGAGTGGCACCACGCTGGTGCACAGACCCTCCCACTAAGGTGGCGTAAGGTCGTCGCACTGAACGGATATTATGTTCAAAAACAGGGTTTTGTAGCCAGAAGAGTGGGAATAATACTGTGTTTTGGAATCCTGAATGAAACCAAATACTTTTTAGAAAAAAAAAAGTTTTGCATTACTTATAGAACGCCTCTCGTATCTGGCGAGCCGCTTAAATTTGCGAACAGAACGGTCTGATTGGGTAACTTGAGTGCTCGTTAGTTCGGAAACGGCACACTGTAGCGAATTTTCTTCTTTACAGTTATTTCTAGGCACAGTCGACCCTGCAACATCCTTACAAGTTTTTTCGACTATTTCTGACCACTGCGTACAGTACGGTGCAGAATCGTGACACCAGCCTTAAGTCAGGAAACGGAGAAGACCAGTTCAAAAATGTTCAAATGTGTGTGAAATCTTATGGGACTTAACTGCTATGGTCATCAGTCCCTAAGCTTACTCACTACTTAACCTAAATTATCCTAAGGACAAACACACACACCCATGCCCTAGGGAGGACTCGAATCTCCGCCGGGATCAGCCACACAGTCCATGACCACAGCGCCTAAGACCGCTCGGCTAATCCCGCGCGGCGAGAAGACCAGTATTCACACTGTTGGTGCCTGGAGCATCAAAGACTGTCGCCACTTGGCTGTTATTGCGTCTTAGTTTGACCCGGCAGAACAAAGAGGCGAGCCGACGGTGTTGCCCATTGGAAACAGGAGAGGCACCACGTTATCTTTTCAGACGAGTCCCAGTTCTGCAGACAGCATCACAGTAGATGTCTCGGTGGAGGCTCTGATCACAACGAATGTTGCCAGATTGCATTCATCATCGTCATACAGGCGTGATGGTATGGGGGTATAGTTGCAAAACTACTGTAGGTTACCATAGATCATACATAGTCAGTAAGCATAGACTACGGTAATTTCCCTAGTAGCTTTCCTCAGTTACGCCCCTGCCCGCATTACCTGTACATTAGGTGTGTTGCATACCTATCAGGCGTTACCTCATTTTGACCGCTTTTTATGGGCATGCATCAGTTTCTTATTAGATTCCCCTAAAAACCGGAATCGGTGAAGCGTCTAGTTACTGAGTGAGAATATGTACAGGGTGAAGCGAAATTCGGGCGCTTGGTCTTCGCAGTGCGATTCCGCACATGTCAGCGATAAAAAAAATGTCTCTCCCAAAATTTCGTCTGGCGATTAGATCCGGCAGAAAAGTACGTTAAAGACTGACAATCTGGCAACACACAACAGGATAGAAGAGCTACACAGTAACATCAACACAGTACACCCACAAATCCACTTCACAATGGAAATAGAAAGCAACAAGAAACTAAATTTCTTGGATCTTAACAATCACAAGAAACAACCACCAACATGAATTCTCCATTACAGAAAACCCACATCCACAAGCACTGTTATCCACAGCTCATCCAACCACCTGACAGTGCATAAATATACCATTTTCATACACATGCTCCACAGGATAAACAGAAAACCTCTTAAACTAGAAAACTACATACAGGAACTAAATATAATCAAACAAGTTGATGTTGAAAACGACTACAAAACAGACATCATAAACGAACTCAACAACAAGGTAAAACGGAAACATGCAGTACACACAGACAACACAGCAGACCACACCACTTCAGAAAAAGGAGAGAGATGGTACACAGTAACATACAACAAAAAAATAGCACATTGACTAGGAAACATCTTGAAAAAGCAAGGGATACCAATAACATTCATAACAAGCAATGCAGTTCAGAAAAGACTAATACCAGTCAGAAAAACCTCAGACAAATTCAGCAACGCCGGAATATATCAACTCACTTGCAACTCCTGTCAGGCCCAATACATAGCACAAACAAGCAGAAATTTCCGAACGAGGTACACAGAGCACATGAGAGCTCTAAAAAGTGACAGCACACATTCAACTTTTGCAGAACATCTAATGAACGAAAACCATAACCCCACCAATATCGAAAACGATCTATACATTCTGAGAAACAGCAACAGTCTATACCGACAACTAACGATCGAAGAAAATTACTACATACAAAAGGCTATAGTCGAAGGGAAAAATGTAATAAATGAAAACACAACACTTTGCAACAACACACACTCTTTACCGCTCTGAGAGAACTGACCAAGGAAACAGAACACAAAGCACACACCAGCAAAAGAACCACTTTCCCATCACACACACAGACATAAATAATGAACAGAAGTCGTCGTAATTCGCGCTACAGTTTTCATAGCCTTTCTCGCCACATGCGATACACCTCTCGCGACACGCGCGAACATCAAGATGGGGTAACATTCTGGATTAGAAACAAAGTGCGAAAGTTTTGTTTTTCTGGGTACAAAAGCAGCCAGATACCATCCAACGAACGTGAGTACAAGTATAGCTAAGTAACAGCTCAGTACACACCAAATAATTGGTTTCCACAACACTACCACAATCCCAAGTATATATTGCTGACATACGAAGTTCACCTTTTAGTATTTTGTTTACTAACAGCCGCTCACATGGTTGCAGATGACATGATGTTCGCTAAGTAAAAAACGGCAACAGAAAAAAAGAGCACAGAAACATGTCGCAAACAGCGCCAATAATTGCTTAAAACATGCTATAACATACAATAAATAAGGTAGTATAAAAATATCTATAGAAAACTATATTTCAAAAGATGAATAGTAGAAATGTAATAATGTTTTACTGTACTTGTATAACAATGCTATTTTCTACATGTTTTAGATTTAAAAACTCCACTAATGATGGTGATATTTGTCGCCGAAACTAGTTTGGGATATTAAAGAAATAAACGAATAACAAGGTGTTTTGCACCAAGGCTGACTCAATTCCTGATACTACTGTTGTACTATGCAAACACGGACGAAAATGGAAGAGTTCCAAGATAAAATCATTATTTATTAATAGTAACAGAGTTTGAACATTATTCCTAAAGCACGTTGCTAGTCCTACTGGTAACGCAAGGCCCTAACGAAATGTAATTGACCTGAACGAGGCAAGAATAATAGTTGGTATTAATGGTTCAAATGGCTCTGAGCACTATGCGACTTAACTTCTGAGGTCATCAGTCGCCCAGAACTTAGATCTAATTAAACCTAACTAACCTAAGGACATCACACACATCCATGCCCGAGGCAGGATTCGAATCTGCGACCGGAGCGGTCGCTCGGTTCCAGACTGTAGCGCCTAGAACTGCACGGCCACTCCGGCCGGCAGTTGGTATTAATCTATGGGACCATTAGAGGAGGATACAAAGAAAATAGGTTTCGCATCTAGCAGATGAAGTGGTGCGAATAAATTCACGCTCACGACGTGGAAAGGGCTTCTTTCAAAGCTGACCATTCTTCCATTTCTACGGTTGTAGTATGTAAGTGGTAATGTTTTCTAGAGGACCCGCTGCAGCAGCTGTTGACTATAGGTCAGTTCAGGGAGACAGAAGAGGTGTCAATGATCCTGCAGTATATTCAGAAAGTAAGGTAAATAGTAACCGTGGGGAAAGAGTGTCTCCGAGAGCTGCAGACGAGAGTACGAATATTCGCAGTGTTTCAATAATTACTCCATGCGACACATGATTCTATATAGCTATACAGCATTTCAGTCAGAAGACCAAGGCAGGGGTACAGGAATCGAGGGTAGATGTGAATAGATTCATTCTGGATCATTGTAGAACATTCCAGAACACTCTCTAATGTTGTGTAATGTTTTGGAACATTGTGAAGCATTCGAAGCCTTCTTGGTATGGTCTAGAATTTGCCACTGGTGAGGCTAAACATTGGTAGGGGTATATAAAGCTAGACCCGTCGTGGGTTCGAATGTTAGTTTCTTATCAGTGACGAAGGGAGAAACGGAAAAAGTACTGCAGTGAGTGAATGAAAACAAACAATGAAGTGTGGGTAGTCAAAGTATACAGTGATTGAATATAAATCGAAAATAAAGTTTCAAAAGAGTGTAAAGTGTACTTAGTGAATTTGTTAGTAAAAAGTTGATTTGATTTATACTTTGGACAATGCCCAAACGTAAAAGAGGACTAGTAGTAATCCATGCATATTATGAGTGTGTGTGTGTGTGTTTTACACATCTCCTCCCAAACTACTGGGCTGAAAAACTTGGTACACATAAAGGGGAGGGAGGGAGGCGGGTAGGGAAGGGTGAAAAAGGAGTGTAGCCCGCGACACGTGAATTCTCAGTTTTCTTCATCCAGTGTTTGAGAATGAGAGCACTTAGCGACTTGCACAATTTCAAATCTTTACAAAGTTTTTTCTCGCTGGCAACTCCTGTTACAAAATAATGAAAGAAACAACGTTCATCACATACTACTTTTCCGCTGTTCATGCAGTAAAAGTACCGCATGAGACATAGCGTTATAATTTTTTAATTCCTTACTACTAACTGTATGCATGATACATTTTGCACAGTATGCACATATGCCACTGAATGTATGTCCAAAATTATACCATTGTACACTACTGGCCATTAAAATTGCTACACCAAGAAGAAATGCAGATGATAAATGGGCATTCATTGGACAAATATATTATACTACAACTGAGATATGATTACATTTTCGTGCAGTTTGGGTGCATAGATCCTGAGAAATTAGTACCCAGAACAACAACCTCTGGCCGTAATAACGGCCTTGATACTCATGGGCATTGAGTCAAACGGATGGCGTGTACAGGTACAGCTGCCCATGAGGCTTCAACACGATACCACAGCTCATCAAGAGTAGTGACTGGCGTACTGTGACGAGCCACTTGCTCGGCCTCCATTGACCAGACGTTTTCAATTGGTGAGAGATCTGGAGAATGTGCTGGCCAGAGCAGCAGTCGAACATTTTCTGCATCCAGAAAGGCCTGTACAGGACCTACAACATGCGGTCGTGCATTATCCTGCTGAAATGTAGGGTTTCGCAGGGATCGAATGAAGGGTAGAGCCACGGGTCGTAACACATCTGAAATGTAACGTCCACTGTTCAAAGTGGCGCCAATGAGAACAAGAGGTGACCGAGACGTGTAGCCAATGGCACCCCATACGAACACGCCAAGTGATACGCCAGTATGGCGATGACGAATACACGCTTCCAATGTGCGTTCACCGCGATGTCGCCAAACACGGATGCGACCATCATGATGCTGTAAACAGAACCTGGATTCATCCGAAAAAATGACGTTTTGCCATTCGTGTACCCAGGTTCGTCGTTGAGTACACCATCGCAGGCGCCCCTGTCTGTGATGCAGCGTCAAGGGTAACCGCAGCCAAGGTCTCCGAGCTGATAGTCCATGCTGCTGCAAACGTCGTCGAACCGTTCGTGCAGATAGCTGTTGTCTTGCAAACGTCCCCATCTGTTGACTCAGGGATCGAGACGTGACTGCACGATCCGTTACAGCCGTGCAGATAAGATGCCTGTCATCTCGAATGCTAGTGATACGAGTCCGTTGGGATTCAGCACGGCGTTCCATATTACCCTCCAGAACCCACCGATTCCATATTCTGCTAACAGTCATCGGATCTCGACCAACGCGAGCAGGAATGTCGCGATACGATAAATCGTAATCGCGATAGGCTACAATCGGACCTTTATCAAAGTCGGAAACGTGATGGTACGCATTTCTCCTCCTTACACGAGGCATCACAACAACGTTTCACCAGGCAACGCCAGACAACTGGTGTTTGTGTATGAAAAATCGGTTGGAAACTTTCCTCATGTCAGCCCGTTGTAGGTGTCGCCACCGGCGCCAGCCTTGTGTGAATACTGTGAAAAGCTAATCATTTGCATATCACTGCATCTTCTTCCTGTCGGTTAAATTTCGCGACTGTAGCATGTCATCTTCGTGGTGTACCAATTTTAATGGCCAGTAGTGTATTACACGTAGTTTAGCAGATATGATGTCAGGAACAATGAGATCCATGAAGAAACGTCGCATCATGCATGACGTTTAAGTTTATTACCTCTTTGTTACTAACATTTTTCGCAATGAATTCTGCAGTGTTCACATATACTGCTGTATGAGGCTACAATATTATATCGTTCTACGACACATAGTTCAGGAGATTTAACGTCATAAACAGTAAGATGTGTGAAAAACTGCCGCATTGTGCATGACTTTAAATTTATTACTTTGTTGCTACTACTTCCATTCGTAGCATATTTTGCAGACAGTATCCATATATGTCACTGAATGTTCCTATAAAGTTATATCACTGTACAACACATATCTCAGGAGATACGACATCATAAACATTAAGGACAAGGCCAGACGCTGCGTGTATGCAGAGTCTCTCCGCTAGTAATTAAAAAAAACAATATACGCCTTAATGACAATATAACGACAATCCTTTGCTGACTTGACACACATCACAGCGCTTTACCGCAGCTGTAAAAATAACCATTTGGGTTCAAATGTTCAATAAACTGGCGTCTGCTCTCTCGCGTCTGGCCGAAGTACAACTTTCGACAACCACTTGTGTTGTCAGCCAGTGTGTCACGCGCCGTGCCAGTTTAATTAAATGCCTCAAAAATACTAGAAGGCTTCTACATCTGAGAGACAGGCACAATTAATTCACATATTATAAAGCAAGTTAATTACACAAGGATTAACATTACCATCCCGTCCAGCCGAGCAAATAGCTGCAGCTGACAGCGTAATTTTAAAAACAATTAAACTGTCTCAACAACATTGGTTAACAGCTCAATAAACAAACAGAAGACATTTTAATGCTGACAACGTACATGCTGGAACCTAAATCTTCGTAGAGTGCAAAGTGCAAGAGTGAGCTTCAATTAGAGGTTCAAAATAATGACCTGTCGTTCATCACTGGTACCCGATGGAATAGTCACCAAGTGAATATAAGAGTTCAGCAGGCTTGAAGAAACCTAACCTGGCTGTCCAGCAAACTACTCCTGTTCATCAGACGTCAAGGTCGAGAGTGGAACTTCAGCGTACTGTACACAGCGGCTTGCACATCTCGCAGCACGGCCGTTTGGTCCACCCAGAACCTACTGCTCTCTCTCTCTCTCTCTCTCTTCTTCGTCGCGTGTCTTCCGGACGGCGGTCCAGCAACCTGTCGGTCTTGGGCGTAAACACCAGCACGTGAGCACGAGCGCTGGCTTTCTCCTCCTCTCCAGCGTATGCTCCCTTCGCTCTCAACAGGCAATATCATGTTTCGCACTTGCGTACTAATTTAGGGGACCACACCGTGGTTCAGGTCGAAAAAAATCGATTTTAGTTTCTCATCATATTTCGATAGTTTGTTTTATTTAAGTACTCTGAAAAAGATTTTGCTGAATTTTTTTTTCGAGCATTTAAAGAGCATTTTCCTACCACTTGTGTTAATGTACCACGCCCACTTTTCTGCCACTCACTTCGGTTAAATCTTTATATCCCCTACATTGCACGTTAGGGATTTTTTAACGGTCGGTATTCTTTTGCTTCTGCTGTTTTTAAGCAACACGCTTTCAAACACGCAGTTAGTTTTGTTCAAGTGTGATTGCGAGTAGTTGTTATACTTATGTTTGCAGTGCTTGTTTACAAATGTACTCACCCCTTTCACAGCTATTTATATAGAAGCTCCTGCAAGTTAAGCCTATACCTAACGTCCTCTACTGATGATAACCCATGTCATGGATTGTGTCCATCAGGAGAAAATTCGTGGTGTAAATACAATAGGGCTCTGTCAACTGGAGAATCTTATTCTCACCAGCATTCTCTTCCTGCTGCTGTTATTGCAGCAATTAAACCTATTTTCAGAGACTTGGCTCATCCTGACCTTCTAAGGAAATGTGTGCATGGGCAGACACAGATCCCAAATGAATGTTTCAACAGCATAATTTGGAACCGCTTTCCTAAAACTGTATTTGTAGGCACGCATACAATGAAACTAGGAGTTCATGATGCTGTTATTACATTCAGTTGTGCTAATACTGGGAAGTGTTGGGTACTGAAAAAGCTAGGAATTAATCCTGGTGAAAATACACTCCTCGAAATTGAAATAAGAACACCGTGAATTCATTGTCCCAGGAAGGGGAAACTTTATTGACACATTCCTGGGGTCAGATACATCACATGATCACACTGACAGAACCACAGGCACATAGACACAGGCAACAGAGCATGCACAATGTCGGCACTAGTACAGTGTATATCCACCTTTCGCAGCAATGCAGGCTGCTATTCTCCCATGGAGACGATCGTAGAGATGCTGAATGTAGTCCTGTGGAACGGCTTGCCATGCCATTTCCACCTGGCGCCTCAGTTGGACCAGCGTTCGTGCTGGACGTGCAGACCGCGTGAGACGACGCTTCATCCAGTCCCAAACATGCTCAATAGGGGACAGATCCGGAGATCTTGCTGGCCAGGGTAGTTGACTTACACCTTCTAGAGCACGTTGGGTGGCACGGGATACATGCGGACGTGCATTGTCCTGTTGGAACAGCAAGTTCCCTTGCCGGTCTAGGAATGGTAGAACGATGGGTTCGATGACGGTTTGGATGTACCGTGCACTATTCAGTGTCCCCTCGACGATCACCAGTGGTGTACGGCCAGTGTAGGAGATCGCTCCCCACACCATGATGCCGGGTGTTGGCCCTGTGTGCCTCGGTCGTATGCAGTCCTGATTGTGGCGCTCACCTGCACGGCGCCAAACACGCATAAGACCATCATTGGCACCAAGGCAGAAGCGACTCTCATCGCTGAAGACGACACGTCTCCATTCGTCCCTCCATTCACGCCTGTCGCGACACCACTGGAGGCGGGCTGCACGATGTTGGGGCGTGAGCGGAAGACGGCCTAACAGTGTGCGGGACCGTAGCCCAGCTTCATGGAGACGGTTGCGAATGGTCCTCGCCGATACCCCAGGAGCAACAGTGTCCCTAATTTGCTGGGAAGTGGCGGTGCGGTCCCCTACGGCACTGCGTAGGATCCTACGGTCTTGGCGTGCATCCGTGCGTCGCTGCGGTCCGGTCCCAGGTCGACGGGCACGTGCACCTTCCGCCGACCACTGGCGACAACATCGATGTACTGTGGAGACCTCACGCCCCACGTGTTGAGCAATTCGGCGGTACGTCCACCCGGCCTCCCGCATGCCCACTATACGCCCTCGCTCAAAGTCCGTCAGCTGCACATACGGTTCACGTCCACGCTGTCGCGGCATGCTACCAGTGTTAAAGACTGCGATGGAGCTCCGTATGCCACGGCAAACTGGCTGACACTGACGGCGGCGGTGCACAAATGCTGCGCAGCTAGCGCCATTCGACGGCCAACACCGCGGTTCCTGGTGTGTCCGCTGTGCCGTGCGTGTGATCATTGCTTGTACAGCCCTCTCGCAGTGTCTGGAGCAAGTATGGTGGGTCTGACACACCGGTGTCAATGTGTTCGTTTTTCGATTTCCAGGAGTGTAGATCACTGGGCTTCAACATTGCGATAAAATGAGGATAGCCGATGCAGAAAGGTCTGCATCTTATATGGCCAAGAAAACAAGACAAACATCCAGGAAGGTGAAAAAGAAGATGAAAGACCTGCTAGAGGCCAAAGAAGGGCCATCATATGCAGCAGGACAATTTTAATTAACTGTAAGTAACAAATTTCATAAGTTTTTTCTTTAAAGTCAATTTCTCGCAAACTAAAATTTTCAGTACATATGCCCTATTATATCAGAAACTGTCATGGATAAATGAATGAAATTTACAGAGACTCTGCATAATATAAAAAGCCATCTCTGGTACTATATTCATTAATATTGCCCCATTAGAGAGTTCACAAAAAATATTTTCTGCAGAAAAACTTAATATTTTTCGTAAATAAATTTAAAAAAGTATTTCTCAAAAACTATAAACTGGATAAAGTAGATTTTAGTACAGTTGACTCTATTAGCATCATGTAACATAGAGGAAAAATAGTAAGGTCCTGCATCAAACAGTTTTTTCAGAAATGGGTCAAAAACTTGCCTAAATTAACATGGGTTGGATAGGCACGGTGTGGTCCCCTTAAAAGTTCTCCCCAAACAGCGGCGCACGTCCTATCCGCACGAGAAGGATCAGCGACCCCTTATACTGACGAAACCGACCCTGGGAGTAATCGATACATACGTTTCAACTCCTCCCCCCCCCCCTCCCCCAAGATGAAGACTTGGGGAGGGGGGGGATTTAGAGACATCTCCATCCAGCCTCACTGCATTATTCCTGGCCCATCCCCTCATTGCTCTCCGACATAAGATGACTAAAATTAGCTCAGATCTTCCTGTGCATTTGCAGCATCGCAGTCAAGAAGCTTACTGCGGACGGAATCTTAACAACCCTGCATCGACCCACAAAATGCGGAAGCATGTTCCCGGTGATCCTTTGAGCGCCGTCACTCCGATACCAGATATTTCTTCTAAAACTACATCACCCACCACCACTGACGCCACATATCTTTCCCGGTTATCATTCCGGGCGTCTCTCTGGTGTGCGAGGATTCTAATTTTCCTCGCTGCTTCCCACTACACCCTCAGATCCTCGGGCCCGACATGTTCCGGCAGTAAGTCATTAACTTACCGGGAGTTGTTTAACGGGGAATTAATCTCAAATGCAAACATTAACTCCGCTTGGATTGTCCAGCGTGCTTCGTGGCAAGCGGTATTGAGCGCCGAGCTAAGCCAGTTCAGAGAGCCATCCCACCTTTTTTGGGACCTGTAATGATAGATTATTAAAGCGGAGTTTAAGCTCCTATTTAAGCGTTCTGCAAAGGAGGGTTTGGGGTAATAAGGCGTAGTTGTTGAATGTCTTATACCATTGATAAACCAGACCCTCTGAAACTCCCGTGAAACGAACACAGGTCCGTTGTCGCTCACTATCATGCTGGGTGACCAAAACTCGCAAAGGTAGTGGAAAAATGCTGAATACTCAAGGCAGTTTTGGCCTCTTTGCTAGAATAAGCCACAAGAATATTATAAATGCGTCCACAACTACAAATACTAAACGATTCCCGCCTTTAATGCGCGGAAGAGGCCGTAAATAACCGATGAACAATTTATCCATCGGCCGAAACTTGCTATTGGAATGCAAGATACCCCTTTTGGTGTTGCTATCCCGTTTCCCTTGCTTGCATTCCTGGCAGCTACGCCCAGTTTCTGTAATTGCACGTTAGGTGTTCTATAATTTTCATTTTGGTTTTGTGGAGCCCCAAGGGCCCACTAAATAATGATTGATGGAAGTAACTAAAGTGGCTGGCACCAGACTCCTGGGGAGGCAGATTTTTAACTTCCCATCATATCTAGTTCCAGAACATAACACGCCCATTTCTAAAGAATCACAGGACATTCCTCTTCTAACTCCCTCTGGATACCCCTTAACTCTTCATCCGTTCTCTGCTCCTCCTCAAGTGACAATACAAGGAGGTAATCTCAGCTAGGTTGGTGCCAACTACTTGGGATTCCGGCACCTCTGCACCACCCACAGATGTCGATGCTTCTTGGCTGCGTTCCAACGTTTCCTCCCATCCCTGACTAAAGCCGTCGGCACACGGACCGTGCTGTCGAACGTTAACGTTGAGCGTGCCAAGTTCAACGTGCTGCTGAACGCTCAGGAGCGATGCGACTTGTGCTTACGGTACGTGGGCCCCAAAGTGGTATACGCGATCGCAACGCACTCCAGCTGTGGTGTCACCGCCAGACACCACACTTGCTAGGTGGTAGCCTTAAATCGGCCGCGGTCCGTTAGTATACGTCGGACCCGCGTGTCGCCACTATCAGTGATTGCAGACCGAGCGCCGCCACACGGCAGGTCTAGAGAGACTTCCAAGCACTCGCCCCAGTTGTACAACCGACTTTGCTAGCGATTGTTCACTGACAAAATACGCTCTCATTTGCCGAGACGATAGTTAGCATAGCCTTCAGCTACGTCATTTGCTACGACCTAGCAAGGCGCCATTACCAGTTACTATTGATATTATGAATAATGTACCGTCAAGAGCGACGTTCACCATTAATGGATTAAAGTTAAGTATTCCACAAGCTACGTCCGTTTTTCTAAAGTCTAAGTTCCTTGTCCTGTTCCAGACCTCACGCCAGCCTGCGTGAGCTAAAACGCGTGCCTTTCGGCTTCCTCTAGTACCCTGTGTTGGCTCTCCTGCCAACCCACAACACCAGCGACAGTTGAGGGATGTTTCTAGTTCGTAAATCACACTGTTTACTCAACGGGCGCGTGTAAAATTCCCACGTTAGCTCTATTAAAACGCACATTTCTTCAGTCGTCCACGAAAAGGAAAGTACCATGTCCAATCAATAAGGACACAGGCTTATAAAAGTTCCATTACAAACAGTGCGTTACAAATTTGGAATACTTCTCCGCATAAGATAAACATTATTTCATCATTCCCACATTTTAGTAGAACCCCAAGGTCAGTCTTACTTGATCACTGTTCTTACCCAGTAGCACTACCCAGTAGCAGAATCTTTGCAACATGTGAATTACGAAGCGTTAAAGAAGAAGGAGCAAAATATCTTTATAAAAGTAGCGCAAGCTGTCTTTTAGATTAAGCCAATCCAACAGTCACCCCTCAAACAAAAGTGAACTTGTATTTACATAACATCGAATATTATAGTCTATACTTATATTAAACTAATAATAAAGTATCAGAACCTAATAAAAACGCAAACGTAAGGAAACAACAATTGGTTGTGTGAGGACGCGAACCACCGCCCCAACAAAAAAACTCTTTGTAGGACAGTGACGCTATTCATTACGCTAAAGCAACATTACATCTTTTGTCTCTAATCATAGTATCTTACCACTTGCTAAAAACCTTAATCGTAGGTACGTTACTAACTGAAATTTAATTATAACAAATTGTACCAAGAACAATGTGTTTTGGGTGGATCTTCAGTGCGTCGCTGCCTTCATATAGCCTACTCTCATTATACGCAAGTTACAATAATTCTTTTGCCACGAATATGCTATTTCTCATTGTTTTATTGAAACGAATCACACAGTTAACAACGGGTTTTGCAGTGATTTTCAATTTGCTGGAGCTCGGAACGGCATATATACATATAGGCTTGAAATGAATGGCAATATGGCGCCTCACAACTCTGTACTGAAGGGAGACAGCGTGCTTGTGACGTAGGTGGCATTGTGCCATCTCATTGGTACACGCTCAGACGCACGCTCAGAATATCTGACATGCCAGATATTGCCCTGCACGTTCGGAAAGACTCCCGAGCGTGCTATTCCATGCTGTGACGTCAGAAACTCGGCACACTCAACGCTCAACATTCGGATGCACGGTCCGTGTGCCGACGGCTGAACACCCGGCTCAGCGCATGAGCCACTTGATTCTGCGACGCCTTTATATGTATGACATCGAAGGCTGAAATACACGCTATCCAGCAAGCTATCCCGTCTGCTTTGCATGGCCGGGCCAAGACCCAACTTATAGCCTGATTATCCGTTTCTGTTTAAACCTCCTGTGTTCCAGATAAAATCTGAATCACTCTAGAGCAAATAGCACAGTCAGAGCTATGAGTACGTATACAGAATAATGAACCTTGGGTCCAGACGGTGCTCTTAAAGTGTAGGCCAAGGGTTAGCACTCGCCTTCCTTTTCTTGGAGTAACAGAGCCGCAAAGCCTGAATTAAAGGCGTTCGTCTGAACCACGAAAGATTCTAAAGATGGTCTTGTAAGCCATAAGCCGGTTAACACAATGAAAGTAATACTGTAGAACAAAAGCAAACTATTGCTTTTCATTTATCACGAAAGGTGGATTAAAATATATATCGCTAGCACAAGGGCGTTACAAAGCGCACGATCAAGGGAATCGAAAATGTCTTGTTGGGAATCACCCTACCTACATTTCTCCTTTTCCTGCTGTAGCTGGTTAAGTGGAGCCACTAGCTGCACAAAGTTGGCCACAAACTTTCTAAAAAATTCACTGTTCCCATACCACGTGCTGTCACTTTTATTTCAGGTTTCAGGAAATTTATAAATGGCGCGGTTCCTCGAATGATCAATGCTGATCCCTCTTGCTGACAACGGCGAGGGGTGGCCGCGCGGTCTAGGGCGCCTTGTCACGGTCCGCGCGGCTGCCCTCTGTCAGAGGTTCGAGTCCTCCCTCGGCCATGGGTGTGTGCGTTGTCCTTAGCGTCAGTTAGTTTAAGTTAGATTAAGTACTGCGTAAGCCTAGGGACCGATGACCTCAGCAGTTTGGTCCCATAAGACCTTACCACAAATTTCCAATTTTCTTGCTGCCACAGGAACGATGTTTCACTCTGAGTGAGTGTCACCTTGGTCGGTTTGACTGTCAAGCTTGCCTTTCTCAGGCATTTAAGCCCCTTCCTCTGGTGTTCCTCAAAACTGGCACTCTAAACGACCATTTCGTCAAGATAATGGTGCATACACTTGAATTTCAGGTCTCCTAACACTGAGTCCAAATGTTTTTTGTAGCCGGTGGAGCATAAACTGAATGCTAGAAATCATATTTTGCGTGTAACTTTCATTTTACTTTTATATGATATCATTCACCGATTTTTTTAGAAGCATCTTATGTCCTCGTCTGACTGAGTAATAAACAGCTACTGCCTGATTTCAATGTAATTATTTTTCTCGCTTCCGTTAAAGCATGATGATACTGTTCACTTATAACATTCGGCCCCTCAGCTAATGATTTGAAACCAGTTAAAAGAGCAGAATAATAGTTATTCAGTAATTTTCAGGTTTCGTGTTGTCTGTCTGCTATACAAATCCTACAGGGAAACACAACTGATACGGCAACGGTGGTGGTACGTGACGTTTCCACGAAGAACTTTATACTGTTGAAGTAACGCAGCAACTACTATTTCTGGGTTCGTATTCGTTGGAAGCGGAATTTGAATCCCCTTGCGACCATCCAGGTGCATCTTTCCATCGTTTTCGTAAATCATATAAAGCTGCTGATTCCCCACCGTTATACGTATGTAATGACCTCAATATCGACGGGACATTAAAATTGTTACCTTTTTCCTGCGACCTGCAGAAGATGTGGCCATTGGTTCTTTATTCCTCTCCAAGCGCCACTAACGTTGGGACTTTCTCCGGTTGTCCAAGTAGGGATAATAAGTTGGCAGCCACCGGTTACACACGTGCAGAAAGTTTTCTCCTGGTCACTTGACGAAGAAAACCCTCCACAGCTGTTCAGGAAGTTTTCTCCTTGTGGCTTGGCCTCTTTACATAGTAGAATTAATTCTGCCTATTACTTACCTCGCAGTTTGCGTTATAACTAACTTAAAGCAGTTATTCGCCTAAACCAATGCATCAGGTGAATTAGGGACGAAATATTGCCAGAAATATTTCCATTGTTATAGTAAACGCACTGTCACGTTGCAATGATCACGCATTTTTACCGAGAGAGAGGGCGCAGTGGTAAGACACGAGAAGACGGCAGTTCATATCCACGTCTGGTCCTCCACATTTAGGTTTTCCGTGCTTTCCCTACATCGTTCACTGTAAGTGTTAAGAAGGTTCCTTTGAAAATGACACACAACCGGTTCCTTCTCGATCTTTCAGCAATACGAATTTGCTCTCCGTCTCTAATGACCTTGCTATCGAAGGGACGTTAAACCCTGGTCTTCATTCTTTTTACGGACATATGCAGTAACTAGAGTTGGGTTCTACATAAACTAGGGTCTGGTAGTTTTGGTACAGTACATAAATGATGTACTAAATGGTAGGACTGCCGGCAGTATTGGTAGCGTTGTTGTTACAGAAAGAAAGACAAATGAGTATGAGAGAGAGAAACTGAGAGTCAACGGTTTCTCTTTGCTTTTTCTTTCTATGTTTACTTGTTTTGTATATAATTAGAATCACAGTTCGTTCAGTGTTAGTCCATTGTGTATTTTATATCCTTGCAAAATATAAATTCATTTTATAAGTAATAAAAATTAGTTGATAGCGTAACTTCGTCGCTTTTATGTAACCAAAGCAATTACTTCTGACGCAAATGCAGTTTACATGTACAAACATAAAAATCTACATCATTATTGTTGTTATTTTGTACTCAGTAGAACCTTCTTCATCGTGATCAAACGCAAGAGTGTCCTGGTATTATTCATAAGTGTGAAAGCTGTTTATGAATAACAGAGATACGTTTTATATAATCTCTATCAAGTAATGATGCGATGTTATATTTTTGTTTTGTGTCTCTTCTTTTTAATTTTTTTAGGAATTTGCGTTTCGGGCATTATATGAAAAATCTCTATTGCTTTTTTTATTTTTACTACAACATCCCTCTGTTTGACGTTAAAGGTCAATAATTATCGAATGAAAACTGAATTAGACATTAACAGTTTTAATTTTGCTATATATACCGTTTATTTTCAAGTAACAGACGGGAGGATAACTGTAGAACAAAATTTCTTTATGTTACGTGGCCCTTTTACATATATCCTCGTTCAGTTTGCAGACGGTTCACTGGTTCCGCTTTGTAGCGGAATCTAATAAAACGCTTATCGCATATGCACCCATAAGTATCGAAAAGAGGTAACGCCCGACAGGTATCCAACACACCTATCATACAGGTAATGCGGTGCGATCTTACCTGACCAAGGCTGCTAGGAAAATGACCGTAATTTACGCTTAATGATTATAGTCTACAGTAGCCTACTGTAGTTTACAGTTCTAATAGTAATGCATTCCAGCATAGCTTGTTTCAGAGAAGTACAGGTATAGATTCTTAATGTTACACTTCTCTGTCGATCTATTTTTTCCTAGCATAGATTACTGGATTCTACCGACCGATTGCAATCCTTCTACTCCCATCTGGAAAGTGCAATGCTGTTAACGCTAGACAGGTATACACCTAAAATTAAATATACTTTTCAAGAAATTAGATGCGCATTCAAGATTGTGAGCCAGAGGTTCTTTTGTGTTCTCCTACTTTCAAAATGATTCAAATAATCTATTTATATTTATTTAGTGTTTGATGTTCATAAGTACAAGAGGTAGTTGTCGACGTCGTGGTGGCGTGTGTGGGGTATCCAGGCAGCGGTTCCTACCGCACCATAAATCCTGGCAGCGTGCTTGACCCGGGCCAACGCATATGTACGAGGGGCATTCAATAAGTAATGCAACACATTTTTTATCGGCCAAATTCGTTTGTAGAACTGCCTTATTTGTTGTGTGACATCATGGAATATCCCCGCTTCTGCTCCTATGGTTACTTGAAGTTCCGACTGGTGACAGTGCTATATGTAGTCTTCAAAATTTCATGTGTAACGGATGTGCGTTCCAAACAGAGATGTCATTGAATTTCTTTTGGCGGAAAACCAGAGCATCGCAGATATTCATAGGCGCTTGCAGAATGTCTATGGAGACCCGACAGAGAACAAAAGCAAGGTGAGTCGTTCGGTGAGGTATCTGTCATCATCGCAACAAGGTCGCGCAAAACTGTTCGATCTCTCTCGTGCCAGCCAGCCTCACACAGCTGTGACCCCTGCAATGTTAGAACGTGCGAACATTCTCATTCAGGTTGATCGATGGATCGCAACCAAACACCTCACTGCTCAACTGGACGTCTCTGTCTCATCTACCAGTTGGAGTACCCAGAGGTGTGTGTCCTCTTGGTTCATCGCCGGTTAACACAGAAACATACAGAAGCTCGCCCCACAAGGTCACATCTCCAGCAGAGCTGTTGCACAGTCGGAAAATGAGGACCCTTCTTACACTCACAGTACCTCTTCAGTGGAGCAACACCGTCACCAGAGGATTCGACAACAGAAAACGGCATTTTGAGATTGACTTCTTAAGTAATAGAACCCAGTACGTTGTCCTCGATGGTGAGTGTTCATCGGAGGTGAGGGTATCATCTGGAGTGCCCCAGGGAAGTGTGGTAGGTCCGCTGTTGTTTTCTATCTACATAAATGATCTTTTGGATAGGGTGGATAGCAATGTGCTGCTGTTTGCTGATGATGCTGTGGTGTACGGGAAGGTGTCGTCGTTAAGTGACTGTAGGAGGATACAAGATGAGAGAATTTGTAATTGGTGTAAAGAATGGCAGCTAACTCTAGGTACAGATAAATGTAAATTAATGCAAATGAATAAGAAAATGAATCCTGTAATGTTTGAATACTATATTAGTAGTGTAGTGCTTGACTCAGTCACGTCGATTAAATATTTAGGCGTAACATTGCAGAGCGATATGAAGTGGGACAAGCATGTAATGGCAGCTGTGGGGAAGGCGGATAGTCGCCTTCGGTTCATTGGTAGAATTTTGAGAAGATGTGGTTCATCTGTAAAGGAGACGGCTTATAAAACACTAATACGACCTATTCTTGAGTACTGCTCGAGCGTTTGGGATCCCTATCAGGTCGGATTGAGGGAGGACATAGAAGCAATTCAGAGGCAGGCTGCTAGACTTGTTACTGATAGGTTTGATCATCACGCGAGTGGTACGGAAATGCTTCAGGAACTCGGGTGGGAGTCTCTAGAGCAGAGGAGGCGTTCTTTTCGTGAATCGCTACTGAGGAAATTTAGAGAACCAGCATTTCAGGCTGACTGCAGTACAATTTTACTGCCGCCAACTTACATTTCGCGGAAAGACCACAAAGACAAGATAAGAGAGATTAGGGCTCGTACAGAGGCATATATGCAGTCATTTCTCCCTCGTTCTGTTTGGGAGTGGAACAGGGAGAGATGCTAGTTGTGGTACGAGGTACCCTCCGCCACGCACCGTATGGTGGATTGCGGAGTATGTATGTAGATGTCTCATATTCAAAAGTACAGTGTGGTGAAAAAGGAATGTTGTCCGAGAACGAAGGTTTGTCCTCTTGTCAACGCCATGTACGTCGCATTGACACCAGATGGAGACACATGACGGAATCATGTCAACGAGCTCCAACCATTTCTCTCTTCAGGGTATTATAACCCTGTTTCAGTTCCAGGTGACGACAATGCGTCTACCCTCGAAGAGGAAGGGGGAGCATCAGCACCATAGCAGCCTACCAACGCCGATCCGCTGCCACCACTAGAGCCGATGGACACACAGCCCAGCAGAGACGGTATGTATTGGGATGGAGGTGGACTTCGCCCATCACAGCACAGTAGCATCCTCCTAGGGGGAAGGGTGGATTTTGTAACTTACGTAGCCACCCCTATCATGTAGTCCACTCCTCTATTATAGTGGTGTGTTGGTGTGTCTACTTCGAGGTGATGCCAATAGTGGCAAGGACTTCAGCGATTGTCGCCAAATGTTGGCAGCGGTGACCACATTATTTCTCCACGCCGCGTTATATGCACCAATTGCGCATAACAGTGGCGTCGCCCTGTTTGTAGAGCCAACTAATGGGGCACACATTATCGCCTGCAGCACCAGCCAATCACACGGATTTAGGATAGGAATCCGCGCGGCTTTGTAGCTAGCAAACAAGTAAGGCAGCTATAATTCACTGGTAGAGTTCATCGGGAGTTCAGCAGAGTACATCAATGGCAGAGCAAAGGGTTCATCATTCCTCGACATCCAGCAGTTATCGTCTTCAGCCAGGATTCTGCCTGCTCTTAGTCAGATGACATCGGGTACGCGGCCTAGAGGTCGCGATAGCAGCAGTCGGAAGTGAAATGGTGACAGCCTGGCTGAAAACTACCACAGCCTCAGTAGTGACATGGTAACTGACTTCAACTCGGAACGGATGTTTACTTCTGGAAGTCACTGTTCTTTATGGAACTTAGATCTTAGCCTGGACAGATTCATTTGCGTTAATCCGAACTGGATATATGTTTGTGTTAATGCTGCAATAAACAATTGTTTTTGTACTTGCAGTAATTATTTGTGTGTAGCGGTGTTGCAGATGACATACAACAATTTGAATACCCAAGGCAGTAGTACACATCATACCAATGATATATTTGATATATGCTACCTTCATGATATTGAAATTTTAATGGCTTGCTGTGATTTGCGGACTTGACAGTACCTGCGTGGCCCCTTGTGTCACCATGACCTGCCGCGCGGGATTAGCCGAGCGGTCTTAGGCGCTGCAGTCATGGGCTGTGCGGCTGGTCCCGGCGGAGGTTCGAGTCCTCCCTCGGGCATGGGTGTGTGTGTTTCTCCTTAAGATAATTTAGGTTAAGTAGTGTGTAAGTTTAGGGACTAATAATCTTAGCAGTTAAATCCCATAAGATTTCACACACATTTGAACATCACCATGATCTCAGTCCTACTAAATTCGTCTTGAACCCCATAGAGACACATATGCGCTTCTTCAAACCAAATACGACAAATTTCCGTAGGTTATGTGCGGCGATTGAGTGCTCACAGATCAGCATGGCTTCGCAAAAGTTTCGGTGTTTCACGGAGTCCACCCCACGTATCTTAGCGCAGACATTAGGGTGAAAAGTACTTCATGCTACTCTGATTGCTCAAGAGTGTTTTGTGCAGCACACCAACTGCTCATATACATGCTCCGTTAAGGGCACAGTTAAAGAATTTTATCGCAGTATCAACCGTTTGTCTCTGTGATCAGTCAGGAAACTCGACACCGAGCCTGAGTACAGCCTGTCACATATCTAGACGACGTCTGGCAGTCTATCATATACAATACGCCCTCGATCGGAAGCTCAAGACTTACTTAAAATTTTCGGTGGAAACATTAATCAGCGTGTGCAAAGTAAGACATTGTGTCAGTGGCCCGGATATACAGAGCGTATCAAAAGAATCATCCGATTTTTAAAAAAATCGTAAGTATTATGTTATTTGAGTTACATGCGTGAACAATGTACTGTTGGAAAGAGCAAACTCTCGAATTTTACATGGATCCCGCTAGATAGTAGCAGTGTGCTCCCACTTCATTTCTAACAAAAATGGTGTCGGGACAACAGAAAGCGTTTTGTGTTCTACGTTTTGCGCAGAGCGAGTCAGTAATAGCTGTTCAGCGTGACTTTCGTACTAGGTATGGTGTGCATCCTCCTTCAGCACAGAGCATTATACGTTGGCATGAACAATTCCGAGAAGCAGGGTGTGTGTGTAAAGGCAAATCGCCGGGCCGTCCCAGAGTGTCTGGCAGACGTCGAACGCATCCGCCATAGTTTCACAAGTAGTTCGCAGAAATCCGTTCGCCGTGCAGCCCGACAGCTCAACATGCCCCCGATGTCCGTCTGGCGTTTCTTGCGTCGACGTTTACACATAAAACCATACAAAATTCAGCTACTGTAAGCTATTCGTGAAGTTGACAAAAAACAACTTGTAGAGTTGTGTAATTTCGTTCTTGGCACGATGGAGAATGACAGTTTTCTTCCACGTTTAGTGTTTAGTGAAGAGGCACAATTCCATTTAAATGGAAAGGTTAATAGTCATAAAGTGAGGATATGTGGTGCGGAACAGTCACATGAAGTTGTACAACATGAGAGGGACTCTTCACAATTTAATGTGTGTTGTGCAGTTTCACGGGGAAAGGTGTATGGTCCATTTTTCTTTGCTGAGAGCACTGTTATGCTTGAGAACTTTCTTTTCCCACAGTTGAAGACTGATTAGAACGACTTCATTTACCAACAGGATGGGGTACCGCCTCACTGTCACCTGGAAGTGCGGGAATTTTTTAATCAAAGGATTACTGAACGATGTATTGGTCGCACTGGACCAAATGATTCAGCCTTACATTACTGGCCCCCAAGGTCACTGGACCTGACTGTATGTGATTACTTCTTGTGGGGGTTTATAAAAGACTCTGCTTATGTGCCTCCATTACCAACAACAATGAATGAACTGAGGCACCGCGTAACAGCAGCTGTGGAAGCTGTAATTAAAGACGTGCTCGCTGCAGTGTAGGAACGATTTGAATTCCGCATTCACATATGCCGGGCAGCTCAATAGGGCGTATGGGACACCTATGAAAATGTATGAAAAAAAACGTTTTGAGTTTCCTGTTCATCAAAAAACAAAATGCATTGTATATGTTTATTGTTTCAGAAATAGAGACGTACCAAATCGGATGAATCTTTTTGATATACGAGGGCAGTTCAATAAGTAATGCAGCACATTTTTTTTCTGAAACAGGGGTTGTTTTATTCAGCATTGAAATACACCAGGTTATTCCCCAATCTTTTAGCTACACAACACTATTTTTCAACGTAATCTCCATTCAATGCTACGGCCTTACGCCACCTTGAAATGAGGGTATGTATGCCTGCACGGTGCCATTCCACTGGTCGATGTCGGAGCCAACGTCGTACTGCATCAATAACTTCTTCATCATCCGCGTAGTGCCTCCCACGGATTGCGTCCTTCATTGGGCCAAACATATGGAAATCCGACGGTGCGAGATCGGGGCTGTAGGGTGCATGAGGAAGAACAGTCCACTGAAGTTGTGTGAGCTCCTCTCGGGTGCGAAGACTTGTGTGAGGTCTTGCGTTGTCATGAAGAAGGAGAAGTTCGTTCAGATTTTTGTGCCTACGAACACGCTGAAGTCGTTTCTTCAATATCTGAAGAGTAGCACAATACACTTCAGAGTTGATCGTTTGACCATGGGGAAGGACATCGAACAGAATAACCCCTTCAGCGTCCCAGAAGACAGTAACCATGACTTTACCGGCTGAGGGTATGGCTTTAAACTTTTTCTTGGTAGGGGAGTAGGTGTGGCGCCACTCCATTGATTGCCGTTTTGTTTCAGGTTCGAAGTGATGAACCCATGTTTCATCGCCTGTATCAATCTTTGACAAGACATTGTCACCCTCAGCCACATGACGAGCAAGCAATTCCGCACAGATGGTTCTCCTTTGCTCTTTAGGGTGTTCGGTTAGACAACGAGGGACCCAGCGGGAACAAACCTTTGAATATCCCAACTGGTGAACAATTGTGACAGCACTACCAACAGAGATGTCAAGTTGAGCACTGAGTTGTTTGATGGTGATCCGTCGATCATCTCGAACGAGTGTGTTCGCACGCTCCGCCATTGCAGGAGTCACAGCTGTGCACGGCCGGCCCGCATGCGGGAGATCAGTCTTGCTTGACCTTGCGGCGATGATGACACACGCTTTGCCCAACGACTCACCGTGCTTTTGTCCACTGCCAGATCACCGTAGACATTCTGCAAGCGCCTATGAATATCTGAGATGCCCTGGTTTTCCGCCAAAAGAAACTGGATCACTGCCCGTTGTTTGCAACGCACATCCGTTACAGACGCCATTTTAACAGCTCCGTACAGCGCTGCCACCTGTTGGAAGTCAATGAAACTATACGAGACGAAGCGGGAATGTTTGAAAATATTCCACAAGAAATTTCCGGTTTTTTCAACCAAAATTGGCCGAGAAAAAAAATGTGTTGCATTACTTATTGATCAGCCCTCGTAGTTCATCCTCTTCCTTCTGATACGGAAGTAGATAATTTGTGAAATATTGAAACACGCTAATCTACATGCATAGCACCGCTAGATTTAGAGAAACATTTTGACAGTTTTCAGTAGAATACGGTTTTGACGTCTGAAGGGAGCGGGAATAAAATGCGAGGATAGGAAAGTTACCCACAACTTATACAGTAACCAATATGCAGTCGAAGAACATTAAAGGGAAGCAGTTGTTGAGAAATTAGTGAGGTAGGTTGTAGTCTATCCACTATGTTACTGTAAGTGCAGAATGAGGAAGCTGTGAAGGAAACCTGGGGGAGATTTGGAAAGGGAATTAAAGTTCAGGGAAATGAAAGAAAATCTTTGAGGTCGATGACTTTGTAATTTGTTAGGGACAGCAAAGAACATGCAAGAGCAGTTGAATGGAATCGGTAGTCTCTGGAAAAGACATTATAAGATGAATATCAAACACAGGTGTAATAGAATCAGACAATGCTAAGAGAATTAGATTAGGAAATAAGGCACTAAAGGAATATTTGATGATGGCCGAAATAGAAGATGTAAAATGCAGACTGGCAATTGCAAGAAAAGCGTTCCTAAGAAACAGAATTTAGTACACACTGAATACTAATCTAAGTGATTGGAAATCTTAACTGGAATTCTTTGTCTCGTGTGTGGCCTTGTATAGAAGTGAAACGAGGATGATTAACAGTTGTACCAAGAAGAGGACAGAAGTTTTTGAACTGTGCTGTTGCAAAAGAATGAAGAAAATTTGATGACCAGGTCAAATAACTGTTTATTGGACACATCCCTAGAATTCGAGGAATCGTTATTGTGGTATAATACCTGTAGATGCAGACCAAGGCTTGACGATGGTAAATAGGTTTGCAGAATTATGATGTTTGCATAGGATACACTAGCGTGGACAGCTGCATCAAATCACTCTACCGACTGAAGATCCTGACAACAACCATAAAATGTGTCATAGTGTATTTGTCAGATCAAAGTACTTTTTGTGTAGTCCTATATTCAGGTTAATGCAATTAGTTAAACTTTCCAAATAAGAATAATTCATCCCTGAAGATGAATGATGTAAGATCCTCCTCAATCCCTTCATTCAACTCCACAGTGTTGAAGGCAAAAATTTCTTTTAATATAAGAATACGTGGAAGACAAAGGATATCTAACCTGATGTTTCAAAAATTGTACTCATATGCGTTCATCTACTGAAAGACGATATTTCTCTTTTGCAGTCCAGAACACCTATTAAGTTTTATTCTCAGCAGTTTGTTCCAGGCGATTTGCATGGTATTCTCCAATTACTGTTTTGCTCTTTTCAAGTAAATTAAGGAAAATCCCTTTAGCGTCTTATAACACACTGACCTTAACATTTCTGGCAGATGAAATGGACTCCGAGAGTTTTAATGCTGGGCTACACGATTGGCAGCCTGATCTGATTACGGTTTAGTTTTATAATATCAAATGGTACACCAACTCATGATTACGGAGTAGAAACTGCGCAAGTGATCGTAAGAAATCAGCGGCTCTCGCAGTTTAGATACTGTCCTTTGGTTATTGCCCGAAGTTGCGACTGCCATTAAGAGGTCGTTAACTGGAATGAGTACAGTCAAGGACGTGCGAAATGGCAGTGGGCCATCTTATCAGGTCCGTTTTTCTTCAGCTTGTCAAAACACGGTGTCATACGAATTGAACTGCTTCATCGATATCAGACCACCGACAGTGATTTTATCCGTTACTGGAACAAACTGTAATATAGACGTAGCTTTAAACTGTGACTATCTGCTTCGTCGAATTACAAATGACAAATCGCTGCCTTTTAAATTTTGAGGAATAACAGCGATTTCATGTAATGTGGACGGTGTAATGTGGACGGGGATTTCAACGGTAATTCTCCCAATTACTGAAGCACAATCTGACGAAATGTTACTACGTAAATTTTTCAGTCATATCTCAACTTTGAGGCGATTTTTTTTTTTTACCAGAAAAACTCTTTCTCGTGCCGCTCGAATTTTCATAACAGTGAGCATATTTCCTTTCGTGGCTTCCGCTTATACCCTTTATCAATGAAAAAATATCTCGTTCTGCTGTTAGTGCGTCAAAATATTCGCTATTCGTCAGTGAGTAAATCAGCCGCCCCCGGTAGCTGAGTCGTCAGCGCGACAGAATGTCAATCCTAAGGGCCCGGGTTCGATTTCAGGCGATTTTCTCCGCTCGGGGACTAGGTGTCGTGTTGTCCTGATCATCGTCATTTCATCCCCATCGACGACAAAGTGGCGTCGAATCGAAAGACTTGCACCCGGCGACCAGTCTACCCGACGGGAGGCCTTAGCCACACGACATTTATTTAGCCCGACGTTGAAAAGTCCGATACTCCTTTTCTTAAAAATTCACTCTTTCAATAGAAAACTTGCCGAGCTGCTCGTTGAATGTAGTACCTTTAGTTACCTGATATTTTGACACAAATATTTTTGCATTGCTCCGAAACAGAATGTGTTGTTCTATGTGTAATCTGAACTATACACGGTGGTCCATTGATAGTGACAGGGCCAAATATCTCACGAAATAAGCATCAAACGAAAAAACTACAAAGAACGAAACTCGTCTAGCTTGAAGGGGGAAACCAGATGGCGCTATTATTGGCCCGCTAGATGGCGCTGCCATAGGTCAAACGAATATCAATTGCGTTTTTTTAAATAGGAATCCCCATTTTTTATTATTATTTGTGTAGTACGTAAAGAAATATGAATGTTTTAGTTGGGCCGCCGCGCGGGATTAGCGGAGCGGTCTTAGGCGCTGCAGTCATGGACTGTGCGGCTGGTCCCGGCGGAGGTTCTAGTCCTCCCTCAGTAATGGGTGTGTGTGTTTGTCCTTAGGATAGTTTACGTTCAGTAGTGTGTAAGCATAGGGACTGATGACTTAGCAGTTAAGTCCCATAAGGTTTCACACACACTTGAACATATTTTTTGGTTGGACCACTGTTTTCGCTTTGTGATAGATGGCGCTGTAATAGTCACAAAAGTATAAGTACGTGGTATCACGTAACATTCCGCCAGTGCGGGCGGTATTTGCTTCGTGATACCTTGTTAAAATGGACCGTTTACCAATTGCGGAAAAGGTCGATATCGTATTGATGTATGGGTATTGTGATCAAAATGCCCAACGGGCGTGTGCTACGTATGCTGCTCAGTATCCTGAACGACATCATCCAAGTATTCGGACTGTTCGCCGGATAGTTACGTTATTTAAGGGAACAGGAAGTGTTCAGCCACATGTGAAACGTCAACCACGACCTGCAACAAATGAGGATGCCCAAGTAGGTGTTTTAGCTGCTGTCGCGGCTAATCCGCACATCAGTAGCAGACAAATTGTGCGAGAATCGGGAATCTCAAAAACGTCGGTGTTGAGAATGCTACATCAACATCGATTGCATGGCGACGTCTTTGAACGTCGTGTACAGTTCTGCCACCGGGCACAAGAGAAATTACGGGACGATGACAGATTTTTTGCACCCGTTCTATTTAGCGACGAAGCGTCATTCACCAACAACGGTAACGTAAACCGGCGTAATATTCACTATTAGGCAACGGAAAATCCACGATGGCTGCGACAAGTGGAACATCAGTAAGCTTGGCGAGTTAATGTATGGTGCGGCATTATGAGAGGAAGGATAATTGGCCCCCATTTTATCGACGGCAATCTAAATGGTGCAATGTATGCTGATTTCCTAAGTAATGTTCTACCGATGTTACTACAAGATGTTTCACTGCATGACAGAATGGCGATGTACTTCCAACATGATGGATGTCCGGCACACAGCTCACGCGCGGTTGAAGAGGTACTGAATAGCATATTTTATGACAGGTGGATTGGTCGCCGAAGCACCATACCATGGCCCGCACGTTCACCGGATCTGACGTCCCCCGATTTCTTTCTGTGGGGAAAGTTTAAGGATATTTGCTATCGTGATCCACCGACAACGCCTGACAACATGCGTCAGCGCATTGTCAATGCATGTGCGAACATTACGGAAGGCGAACTAGTCGCTGTTGAGAGGAATATCGTTACACGTATTGCCAAATGCATTGTGGTTGACGGACATCATTTTGAGCATTTTTGCATTAATGTGGTATTTACAGGTAATCACGCTGTAACACCATGCGTTCTCAAATGGTTCAAATGGCTCTGAGCACTATGGGACTCAACTGCTGAGGTCATTAGTCCCCTAGAACTTAGAACTAGTTAAACCTAACTAACCTAAGGACATCACAAACATCCATGCCCGAGGCAGGATTCGAACCTGCGACCGTAGCGGTCTCGCGGTTCCAGACTGCAGCGCCTTTAACCGCACGGCCACTTCGGCCGGCATGCGTTCTCATAAATGATAAGTTCACAAAGGTACATGTATCACATTGGAAGAACAGAAATAAAATGTTCAAACGTACCTACGTTCTGTATTTTAATTTAAATAACCTACGTGTTACCACTGTTCGTCAAAAATTCTGAGCCATATGTTTGTGACTATTACAGCGCCATCTATCACAAAGCGAAAAAAGTGGTCCAACTAAAACATTCATATTTCTTTAAGTACTACACGAATATGTAATAAAAAATGGGGGTTCCTATTTAAAAAAAACGCTGTTGATATCCGTTTGACATATGGCAGCACCATCTAGCGGGCCAATAGCGCCATCTGGATTCCCCCTTCAAGCTAGATAAGTTTCGTTCTTTGTAGTTTTTTCGTTTGACGCTTATTTCGTGAGATATTTGGCCCGGTCACGATCAATGGACCACCCTGTAGATTTCCTTCCTCCGACCTTTGTTCCCTACACGATCGGAAGTCTCCAACACCCATTACTGTTCATCCTGGAGATTTACAACCAGCTTGTCCAGTCATTTAACTAACCTCGTGTAGTACTACCTTTCGCTAAAGTATGACTTCTAATCTTCGAAAATAGTTTCCACATAGTTATGATACATTATAGTCCAGAATTCGTATGTATTTCCCCCGAAAAATTAGTAGCTGTTGCCAGATTTTTGCATGAACTATTTGGATACACAGACAACATTGTAGTACATCCAATGGCATTCTGTCGGTTTTAGGATTGATTTGAATACGTTAGTCCACCAGGATTATTGTCTTCGAACCACAATGCACTGGTTACTGCATTGCAGGATAAAAAAAATATTAAGCTCACACAGTGACACCAACGTGTTAGCATATTGTGCAAAATGTGTTTGTTTTTGTTATGATCCTCAGCCCTAAAACCTATTCGATGCACCTCTTCATGCTATCTCCTCTGCCAGCGTCTTCATCTATACAAAAATATTGCAGCCTACATCCATTTGATTTGGACAACCCGCCAGGTTAGCCGAGAGCGCTAATGTTCTGCTTCCTGGACTCGGGTAGGTGCGCCGGCGTCGGATCGAATCCGTCTGGCGGATTAACGACGAGGACCTGTGCGCTGGCCAGCCTGGATGAGATTTTTAGGCGGTTTTCCACATCCCCCTATGTGAATATCAGGCTGGTACCCACGTCCCGCTTCAGTTACACGACTCGCAAACATTTCAAACTCGTTTGTACTATTTCATGATTTACACTAGATGCAGACAGCTGGGGTACACTGATTCCATCCCAGGGGGTACAAGGTGGCGGCAGGAAGGGCATTCGACCACCCCTTTCGAAATAACCATGCTAAATCCGATTGTAACAGTGACGACCCTGCTCAAATTGCGGGACAGAGGCTCAAGCAATAGATAGATAGATCCATTTGAATTTGCTTACTATAGTCAAGCCTTAGCCTCCCTCTACAATTTTACTCCCCCTCCCCCCCCCCCAAAAAAAGAAGATTCCTTGATGCATTAGGATGTGTCCAATCGACTGATCCCTTCTTTTAGTTGTGTTGTCCCCTAAATCATAAATTTATGTTCTCCCCATTTCGATTCAGTACCTGCTCAAGAGTTATCCAAACTATCCATTAATCTTCAACATTCTTCTACAGCACCAAATTTCAAACGCCTCTTTTCTCTTCCTCTCTCAGCAATTTTTTTTAAGGTGCCACTTCCACTTCTGTGCAGTGCTACACTCCAGAGAAACATCTTCAGGAAAGACTTTGTAACACTTAAACCTATCTTTTTTCAGAAACGCTTTTCTTGCTGTTGCATGTCCTCGCTTTGTACCCTCTCTGTTTCAACCATCATCAGTTATTTTGATGGCCAAACACCAAAACTCCTCTACTACTTTTGATATCTCATTTCCTAACGTAATTCCGTCAGCATTGCCTGATTAAATTCCTCTACTCTTATGCTAGTTTTGTTGATAATTCTCCTGCAACTTTTTTCAAGACATTGTCCATTGCGTTCAATTGAGTTTCCCCTCCGCTCTTCTATTAGATCATCTGAAAAAAATTCAGTGTTTCAGTTATCCAGTTAAAAGAAGTAATCCAGTGTCAAAATTGTCCCTTTATTTGTTCTCACATTCCTGTGTCACACTACTCAGTTTTATTATATTTTCGTTATTTGGAATATGTAAAGTCGAGTATGCCTCTGTGGTGAAAGTAGAGAATTACATCTGGAAATAATGATAATAATAGTAATATTTGATATGCTTTTAAAGAATTCTGCACAGTCCTCAATCTCATTTCTGAAATTTGTAACGTGGAGAGTAAAAACTGTTAGCAAATAGTCTTGTCGTCTTTTTGCAGCTGTACGGCGTATATCCACAAATGGTCCATCTCTCTGCTTCGTTCTTTCTTATGAAAACTTCATCTTTCCTCTTTACATATCTAAGTAACATTAAATCTTGCAATAATTTAGCCCCTCTATCCCAAAACAGTTTTCAGTATTGCTTTTGCTCATCATAGTCAGTAGTCCAAAAATACCTGAAAAGATTACATGTACGAAATTACCATTAATATGTATTTTTACCCTTAATATTACAGATGGAGGCTAGTAAAATACAGAAACAATTTTACCTTTGTCTGCAGTATTTGTCGGCTTTCTAGAACCTCTTCTTTTCATTTCCAATCGTAAGAGAAAGTAACTTTTCCGGCGGTTTCTGTCACGTTTTGCGATACTTCTTTTCCAAGCCCTAACGTCTCTTTTCCATTTTCTACGTTTACATAAAGGTTCACAAATTTCAACACCTGTGTCTTCCTTTTTACTGCAGTTACCTGAATCACCTTCACTTGTGGAGGATTCTGAGTAATTATTTATTACACTTACATCTGCAGACATCTCACGTGCCGCTGCCATGTTCTCCAACTAACGTTACTAATGCGACATTGTTTGGTTCCGTGAACTAATAGTGGCACGCACAGCTGTCAACTTCGTAAGCTGCTGACCTCTAGGAGAGGTATACAGAACTAAGACACAGATTGCTGGATAGCGGATACTGAGTGGATTTCAAGAAAGATGGCACTGCAATAATAGCGTAAATAGATTTACGCTGTTGTTGTTTCCAGGTCCTCAATATCATCACATGCTCCATGCCTGCAAATTTAGCACAAAGCTCGTTCTTCGTCAGTTAAATCTTTAAATTCTTTCTTCCTGGTGTTCTAATGTCGTTCCATAGTAAATTTGCGGTATCCCTCGATTATGCGACTGTATACTGCGTAACAGATATCGAGAATTCTTATACTTTTCTTTTGTTTTAGCCATTCATTTCCAAGGCACGTGACAATATATCGCTAGACTGCCTCTGTTATGTGCTAACTTCAACGTGACCGGTGAACTTATTTAATACCTTGAACAAGTAGCGAATAGTACGCAGTACTGACACTACGATTCTGCCGGTCGAACCGATCGAAAACTACCGCACCGCAATGCTAAATGAAGTGCACAGGAAAACCGAGACAGTTCGGGCCGAGCGAGTCTCGGTCTGCATGCAGCCTGCACATCGTGTCTGCGTGCAGTTTGACGCACAATGGCCGACCTTGTTTCCGGTAGAGATCAGAAAAAAGTTCCGTACACTCGCCTGAAATTCTCCAGCGAGTCCTGTAACTTCATCTCCGAACTCGGTTCTCCGTGTGATCGCTGCAGACCACTAGTCACCTGAATATGTTGTCGGGTACAAATGGACACGACTCGCTCAGAAAGAAGAGCGAGTACACGAGTTCGCAAGTATATCCGCGAACTCGTACGAATTGCCGCTAAATATGCAACCATTTTGAAGGAAATTTCTACCATTGAACTATAAATTACTGTTCATTTATTTCAGAGAATCATGATTTCGGGTTTATAGCCATTCTCAAATGCAAACTGAAATGTCAGAAAATGCCCTAGGTGCCCAAATAAAGGAGGCAACCACTGAGCATGACGATTATTACACTACTGGCCATTAAAATTGCTACACCAAGAAAAAGATTACGTGCTACAGACGAGAAATTTAACCGACAGGAAGAAGATGCTGTGATATGCAAATTATTAACTTTCCAGAGCATTCACAAGAGGTTGGCGCCGGTGGCGACACCTACAACTTGCTGACACGAGGAAAGTTTCCAACCGATTTCTCATACACAAACAGCAGTTGACGGGCGTTGCCTGGTCAAACGTTGTTGTGATACCTCGTGTAAGGAGGAGAAATGCGTACCATCACGTTTCCGACTTTGATAAAGGTCGAATTGTAGCCTATCGCGATTGCGGTTTATCGTATCGGGACATAGCTGCTCGCATCGGTCGAGATCCAATGACTGTTAGCAGAATACGGAATCGGTAGGGTCAGGAGGGTACTACGGAACGCCGTGCTGGATCCCAACGGCCTCGTATCACTAGCAGTCGAGATGACTGGCATCTTATCCACATGGCTGTAACGGATCGTGCAGCCACGTCTCGATCCCTGAGTAAACAGATGGGGACGTTTGCAAGACAACAACCATCTGCACGAACAGTTCGACGACGTCTGTAGCAGCATGGACTATCAGCTTGGAGACCACGGCTGCGGTTACCCTTGGCGCTGCATCACAGACAGCAGCGCCTGCGATGGTGTACTCAACGACGAACCTGGGTGCACGAATGGCAAAACGTCATTTTTTCGGATGAATCCAGATTCTGTTTACAGCATCATGATGGTCGCATCCGTGTTTGGCGACATCGCGGTGAACGCACATTGAAAGCGTGTATTCGTCATCGCCATACTGGTGTATCACCCGGCGTGACGGTATGGGGTGCCATTGGTTACACGTCTCGGTCACCTCTTGTTCGCATTGACGGCACTTTGAACAGTGGACGTTACATTTCAGATGTGTTACGACCCGTGGCTCTACCCTTCATTCGATCCTTGCGAAACCCGACATTTCAGCAGCATAATGCGCGACCGCATGTTGCGGGTCCTGTACGGGCCTTTCTGGATACAGAAAATGTTCGACTGCTACCCTGACCAGCACATTCTCCAGATCTCTCACCAATTGAAAACGCCTGGTCAATGGTGGCCGAGCAACTGGCTCGTCACAATACGCCAGTCACTACTCTTGATGAACTGTGGTATTGTGTTGAAGCTGCATGGGCAGCTGTACCTGTACACGCCATCCAAGCTCCGTTTGACTCAATGCCCAGGCGTATCAAGGCCGTTATTACGGCCAGAGGTGGTAGTTCTGGGTACTGATTTCTCAGGCTCTATGCACCGAAATTGCGTGAAAATGTAATCACATGTCAGTTCTAGTATAATATATTTGTCCAATGAATACTCGTTTATCATCGGCATTTTTTCTTGGTGTAGCAATTTTAATGGCCAGTAGTGTACCTACCAATATAATGGCTGATCGGTCACCTGTGAAAATTTTACTGTTTCTTCTTCACCTCCTGCTTTTGCTTTTTCGGCTTCATTGGAGCACTTCAGTAAATCATTTTCTGCCCATCTTCCTCAATAGATTTTCTTTCCAAATTTCCCAGTCTTTTCATTTGTTCTGTCTTTTTTGTCGTTTGTCATCTGTAAATACCCTTTTTAATGCTTGTCGTTTGTCTATTTTTGGTTGAAATCTTATTTTTATGTTTTCTCAGTTTCTGCAACATTTTAAGTTTTGTTTTGCAAATCGTCCAGGGTTAATTCTAGCTCTTTCAAATTCTCCCAGATTTCTCTTTTCCATCCTACTTGTTGCATCATGTTCCGAAGGTTCTCTATAATTTTTTTTAGTGATCTTGTTTCTGGCGTCCTCATCGTGTGACCCAAAAATAGTATCTGTAATAGGCGCCTATTCACTGTGCACTACCTCATTTGGCACTAACCGCCACTGTCCAACTTTTGGATATTTCTTATTTATGCATTTTTAACTATTCTTCTCTCTAATTTTAGGATTCTGTCGACTCCATTTTTCTGGGTGACTTTGAAAACATTTTCCCTTCCGTATGTAACGTCTGGTTGAACCACCGTTACTAATTTAGCTCTGACTCATAGACTTTTATACTGTATTTAAACCATGTTAATTTTTAAGTTTTTATCATTTTGTCAGTTCTTTTTTGCCATGCTCGCTTCTCGTCCAAGCTGTATGTTGTAATTCATCGTAGGTATTTTAATTGTTTCACTGTTTTTGCTCTCCTGTTATTTACTGTTATGTGGTTGATTATTAGTGTATCTGTCACCATTATCTCAGTCTTTTCGAATCATATCTCGTGTCCAATTTTTTGTGCTCTATTTTTTAGGCTTGTTATTTGATTTCTGGACTCTTGAATGTTATTAGCTAGTAAAGCTAAGTCATGTGCGAAACTGTTTATACATACATTTATATAGATAAAAAAATTTCAAAACATACTGTAAATGTATTTTAATATTTAATATTTATTCAGAAAATGTCTAACAATTAAGTTCACATACGCACGCTTTTGAGACGTTATCAGCCCTGTAACAGCAGTACCAGAAAATATGCGTGAGAATGAAGTGTGATCTCTAGATGGTGATTATTTATTAAAATAAATTACATAAATGATTGATAAGCTATACAACTCGCTGTTAGCTTATAAACGCAAGTTGCAGTGACCAAATGAATACGGAAATAAGGCGCTCTTTGGGTCAGGGATAAAATAGTGCCTTTGCTCTGTGCAGAGTTTTCTTTGACTCTGCACATATTTTTTCTCGTAGTGAAGGTGGAATAAACAAGGATACAATCATTTTGTTTGCATTGGACCAACTTTGTATCTTTTCCATCTGAAGCGTGGACTATAGCATGAAACTTATTCCAGACATCACTCCTCTAAAGGAACGCATTTGCAATTGCGTAATTAGCATCAACTGATTTTCGTCTTACAGCCTCCATAGCCTCACAAGACACAGCTTCGTTAAAGGTCATTTAATGCCGACAATTTTTTCAGTGCTACTTTCATGCAGCCAGATCATGTACTCATTTTCCATACTAATAGTAAGTCACGACTAGCCTTACACTGATGTATTCCTCACAAAGAGAGAACGAGTTGACAAGTATGAAGCAACCTTAGTACAACAGCTCTGACTCGTCATCCTACCTCAACTATAGTGGGAACGATGGAAGCCCGTTAGCAATGCCTCGATTTGTGAAAAATGCAACTGATAATATTAGACTCATACTCGTTGTGTTTCTGATCTCCAGTTCTAGCTGTTATGCTGTCTTTGACAATATTACAATGTCATCGATAACCTCAAAGTTTTTATTTGTTCTCCCTGAACTTCATTTTCCTTTTCAAATTTCTCCTTCATTTTCTTTAACGTTTGCTCAGTGTACAGTTTAAATATCATCAGGGATAGGTTACAGCCCTGTCGCACTCCCATCTTAATTACTGCTTCCCTTTCACGTCTTTCGGCTCGTTATAAGTGCTGTGTAGATTCTGAGAGAAACATAGTGGAGGAGAGCGTTGTGCACATGGCCTAGACGGGCACATTGTGGTGCAGTCAGTTGATGGCAGCGACCTCAGCACTCTGACATGGAGTACGGCCTTACATGGCTGACGACACATGGTGGTGAATTTTGAGACTGTCGATGGGGTTCTCTCCCTTGTGGTGTTTATCTGAACAAAGACATAAACATTTCTATCCTTTCCCAACAGTGGATGCGGTTGTCTAACCATAGCATAAGTGGACTCTACCATCACATGAAATGATTTTTTAATATCCCACCAGAAAAGGATTCAGTACTTAGAACATATGAAATATGACAACCATATATGCTGTGCCAGTATAATCAGGTCACCCATTTTGGATTGCCATCTTGAACTCTGACATCAGATGGCAGGATCAGTATCCCAGCGTCCACTATGTTGGATCACCATCATGAATTCTGGTGTCATAGGTCTGAGTCAGCATTCCAAGTCAGCCATTGGCATTCTGTCATCATAAGTCTGTGCAAGTATTCCAGGTCAGCAATCTTAGAGTACCTTTTACAATTATGATGTCATAGGGCTTGGTCAGTATCCCACGTCAGCGATCTTGGATCGCTATCTTAAACTATCACGTCATAGGGCTGACTAAGCAGTGGAATGATAGCGGTGCTGGTGCACGTTTCATATCAAATTGATTTGCAAATTAATTAAATTGAGCAATTAATTATCTCCCACCTGCTCACCCACCCTGGGTCACGTCATTTGTTTTGCCCTGCAAGCACGTGGGTCCTCGCCCCCCCTCCCAATACCTCCCCCTCCTCCACATACCCTATTGCCAGGAAATTCTAAATGTGGTGGGAAATTCAAAAAAATGATGGTAATTTCAAAAATAGCAGGAATTTCGTTGTTCTAGGGCTGTGCTGACATCCCACCTCAACCACCTCAACCACTCCCACAGAAATTGACGGCAAATTCAAAATAACGATGCCTTTCCGAGACTCAAAACTAGTCCTTCTGGATGGAAAGTCCAAGTGCACATACAGACACATGGAAACTGCCCAGACGCAGGAGAGGAAGGTTAGGTTACTGTAGTTCATTTATTTTGGTTGGCAAACTGAAGTAAAGATGGTCTTAATTATGTAATTAACCATTAAGATTGGACCTAATTAAACAACTATATGCGTAATGCTCCTTACAAGGAACACCTAAAATCGCAATACAGCTCAAAAGTTAATGATGTCATAAAACTGCCGGGAAAAAATTCACACTGCCACTCGAAACTAGTAGCAGACGTACTCAAACTCTACATAGGACGATCCCCTCACCTACAAGACAGTGGGAAAGAAGCAGAAGTGGAAGGTACTATCTTCATTTTTGGTTGAAATTGTGCGCAACTGACGAGATGCTGGTGTTGGACAGAGAGAAGTTTGATAAGTTTATTATCTGTATGCATACAGCTGTGGATTGTATCTATCGCTGTCTGACGTCAGAGTTCGCTGTAGATACCTCCCGCTGCATTGCTCAACAATCATCCTGCAGCTCAGGTGATCGAAATTCAGGATGCCAATACACATTACCAAAAACGAAGGAAAATGCTTTACTGTTCTAATTACACATCGAAATGGTCGTGAAAAAAAAACAGCACTCATAAACAATGGGTCATAATGCAACACATGTACCTGCGATTGGGAAAGATCAGCGTCCCAAAATATTGCACCAGGAGAGAGGGGCGGCAGATGTACATGTGTTCTTCTTGATGTGCGGTCATGAACCAACCAGCTTAGAGCCAATCTTACCTCCCCCCTACCATCCCTCTTCCCTCCCTCTCCCCACCATGGGTAGGGGATATAGGCCTGTTCTATCTTGTCACTGATGGTCGAGAAAGAGATCCATCTGGCGGCAGTGACATACTGTCTCTGGTCTGCGGCAGTCAGTCACAGATGAACACCTCCTGCAATCTGTTAAAGATATTTTTCAGAAAGATTGTACCCCATCTGGAACAACAACGAAATTCTGGAAAACTCTCCATATTACTTTCTTCAAATGGAGAGCTGCTACTGGTTCTGCATGCCTGCAGCACCTGTCTCAGCAGATAGATGTGGCAGGCCATAGCCAGACGTCAATGCAGTCGGTCCGTGCTGATGATGTCGACATACACAATAGGCTGCGAAGCTGGTGGGCCACAGACAAAAGCGAGATAAATGATGGATACTCCAACTATGAGCTGTTTGCCCAAACTGCAACTGCATGCCACCTACGCCCCCGGCATACCATCCCCACAAGGGCTCACCATTCTGTGAGAAAAACACAATTGTATTCATTACACCTCTTATAAGCGAGCATCTATTAAAAAGGAAAAAGAAAACACAATCGCAATGATAATAAATGTCATGTTGCCATGAAAATAGGTACGGTCCATTTCCTTTTACTTTCATGAGCAAAATCGGTATAGTCTGACAGATTCATCACGTTCAAATTATAAATTGTTGTGCACAACATTACAATCTTTTCAGACAGTTGAATTATCAATGTACCAGTCATTCTTTTACATTCGACTGCAGGATACAATTCACATCTCTGTCTTCCCCTTTCTACAGCACTGCTGCCAATTACAGACGACCGAACTGCAGAGGTCAGTGCTATACATCTGACAGAAGTATTAATCCAGCTCACATCTCCTATACATGTCTACCCTGCGTAAAATGGAAAAAAAAACATCCACTATTTTGCTACAAAGGCAATGGATCACTGCAGAATGCACACATTATTTCGAAACTGTCATCAGTGTAAAAAAAGCAAGAATGTAAACACCGATGAAGAAAAAACACAGTTAAAAGATTTCTTTCAGTTTGATGAGCAAACTTACATGACTTCAGAGCGTCCCTTGCGTTAAAATGAATGTCTGTAAATAAATTTCCATGCATGTATTTATTATAAACATTTCAGAATGTGAAATAATATTACAAAATACAGCCTTTCACTTCATTTGGTTCCATGTCACAAAAAATGAAATCCTTTTACGTTCGACAACGACAAGCTATACTTCAAGAGGACATTATTGTTTTGTACACTATGGCAGGTCACGTTTTACCAGTGCATTGCTATCTCCCAATGGCATTTACAAAACGTAAAGAAAAAAAAATTGTGAGAGCGTGCCTTGTAATAAAACCTATTAACGTCACCTAGTAGAGAACATATTTTTTAACACACAATACTTACAATAATAATAAAAACAGTCTTGCTTCCACGAGAATAGATACAGTCGACTTCTCTTAGTTTTATAAGTAAAATCAGTGTTGTTTGAGATCATTCTACATGTTCAAATTATAAACTATCATGCATGAGGATAATCCTTTCATTGCAGATGTATGAAGTACCGATACAAATCAACGTCTATACAGTCATATATTACATTCAAGAGCACTCCTTATCATTATTTTGTAACATCCAGAGTAGGTAAAAAAAGCTGCAAAATATCTGCATCCAAACTTTAACCAGTCATATCATTCCTTGTAATAGAACCTCCTTCTTTACAGACGAATGGAAAAACTGGTAGAAGCCGACCTTGGCGAAGATCAGTTTGGATTCCGCAGAAATGTTGGAACACGTGAAGCAATACCGACCCTACGACTTATCTTAGAAAATAGATTAAGGAAAGGCAAACCTACATTTCTAGCATTTGTAGACTTAGAGAAAGCTTTTGACAATGTTGACTGGAATACTCTCTTTCAAATTCTAAGGGTGGCAGGGGTAAAATACAGGGAGCGAAAGGCTATTTACAATTTGTACAGAAATCAAATGGCAGTTATAAGAGTCGAGGGACATGAAAGGGAAGCAGTGGTTGGGAAGGGAGTGAGACAGGGCTGTAGCCTCTCCCCGATGTTATTCAATCTGTATATTGAGCAAGCAGTAAAGGAAACAAAAGAAAAGTTCGGAGTAGGTATTAAAATCCACGGAGAAGAAATAAAAACGTTGAGGTTCGCCGATGACATTGTAATTCTGTCAGAGACAGCAAAGGACTTGGAAGAACAGTTGAACAGAATGGACAGTGTCTTGAAAGGAGGATATAAGATGAACATCAACAAAAGCAAAACGAGGATAATGGAATGTAGTCCAATTAAGTCGGGTGATGCTGAGGGTATTAGATTAGGGAATGAGACACATAAGAAGAAGTAGATGAGTTATGCTATGTGGGGAGCAAAATAACTGATGATGGTCGAAGTAGAGAGGATATAAAATGTAGACTGGCAATGGCAAGGAAAGCGTTTCTGAAGAAGAGAAATTTGTTAACATCTAGTATAGATTTAAGTGCCAGGAAGTCGTTTCTGAAAGTATTTGAATGGATTGTAGCCATGTATGGAAGTGAAACATGGACGATAAATAGCTTAGACAAGAAGAGAATAGAAGCTTTCGAAATGTGGTGCTACAGAAGAATGCTGAAGATTAGATGGGTAGATCACATAACTAATGAGGAGGTATTAAATAGAATTGGGGAGAAGAGGAATTTGTGGCACAACTTGACAAGAAGAAGGGACCGGTTGGTAGGACATGTTCTGAGGCATCAAAGGATCACAAATTTAGCATTGGAGGGCAGCGTGGAGGGTAAAAATCGTAGAGGGAGACCAAGAGATGAATACACTAAGCAGATTCAGAAGGATGTAGGTTGCAGTAAGTACTGGAAGACGAAGGAGCTTGCACAGGATAGAGTAGCATGGAGAGCTGCATCAAACCAGTCTCAGGGCTGAAGACAACAATAACAACAACAACAATAACAATTTAGCACATTTCTCTCTTCTGATATATCGAAAAACAAATACTGTCTGCGTGTTGACATCCAACATATTACATATACATGTAGTGGGAAATTAGAGGTGACCAGTGATTGAATCGCTTTCACAGACCTGTGTAAAGTTTTGTCGCCTGTACTGGAGGAAGACCATATCCCACAGACTATCAAACACAAGAGAGGGGTCCTGTGTTGTTCTTTCATAAGCATTGTTTTTCAGTTGTAAAACATCCAAGCAGTGTATGGCTACAGTTTCGTACATTGCCATACATTTTGCTTTTTACTATGACTTGGTCCATGTCAGGTGCTAAACCGACATTAACACATTTCAATCCATTGACTCTCACAGAAAGCTGGACAGTGCTTGGTGTAAACTAAGCTGCTCCCACAACAAACGGGATGGTAGAAATAAAAAAAATAGGCGATGGCTCTTATTGATAAAAATGTGAAAGACATCGTAACGTATGGGAACTGGAGTAGTTCTTGGCATTGTGGAGCATTTACAACCAGTTGTCTGAAGGTGATGACCTATACATTTAATCTCATCTTCCACAGTGACAGGGTAGCAGACGTCTCACTGTTCCATTTTGAAGAGACCATGAGCATTGGTACCTCATTTTGCAGTCATGTACATGATCACTGTTCCAGTGTTGACTACTGCTGAAGGGTGCTGTTCACAACATGCGTGTGGTAGTAGAAATGAAAAAGGTACTGTCATCTTATTGGTGAAAAAATTGTGGAGGGCATTGCAGCATGTGGAAATAGGATGTGTCTGCAGCATTGAGGATTGTCTACGTTTAGACCCATGTTCCACAGTGACAAGTAGCAGATGTCCAGTGCTCATCCAAGACACTGTTACGGAAACAAATGTGTCAAATGTGGATACCAAATTTGGTATAGTACCTGTGGAACGAGATAAACAGGAAACAGTAATGCAGAAAATAGAACCAGGAAGTATGCAAGAAATGTTTGCAGCGTTAAAGGGTTGTATAAAAGATGGACATACTAATTTGGCTGAAACAATCGGTCAGAAAATTGAAAAGGAAACTAGTGATTTTAATCAGAAAATCAGTAAACATGATGAAAAACTTGAAAAGCAAACTAGTGATTTTAATGAAAAATTGAAAAGCAGACTGTTGTTTTAAAATAAATGTGGAAAAATGATTGGAATTCGTTAGAAAGTAAAGTGGATGGAAAAATTTCTCAGGTTGAGAATAACTACCAACACGCCGGCCGCGGTGGCCGAGCGGTTCTAGGCGCCTAGTCGGGAACCACGCGACTGCTACGGTCGCAGGTTCGAATCCTGCCTCGGGCATGGATGTGTGTGATGTCCTTAGGTTATTAGGTTTAAGTAGTTCTAAGTTCTAGGGGATTGATGACAACAGCTGTTAAGTCCTATAGTGCTCAGAGCCATTTGAACCATTTAACTACCAACACTCCACTAAAACTGTACAAAGTGAATTAACAGATGCTTTGAAAGAAGTTGCTATTAGAAAGAAACAAAGGGTAGATTTGATAAGAGAAAGTGTATAGAAAGTAGAGGTCAAAATAGCGGCGGAGAGTCTATGTATGTAAATGATCACAAATTGTTAAACAGGAAGATCAGTTCTGAATAATTCAAATGTATGAATGAAGTAAAAAGTGTGTCTGACCGAGTGGGCGTGTCTGCAGAAAATGTTCTTCAGGTCACGAACCAGGTAGAAAAGGTTGAAAATAAGTTGCATGAGCATAGCAGTAGGTTATGCCAAGTTGAAACTAACCTCAGACATGGAACTAACATTAGTAGGTGTAGTTTTGTAACAGAATCGTGTGAAATATCATATGTCGCTAACAGGCAGTATTTACGTTTTGATCCAACAGGAAATGTACGTCCAATAGAATTTGGGAATGACTTTGAAGGTGTTCAACCTAGTTTGTGGTCAGACAGACAAAAAATAGGGTGTATTACGTCTAAATTCTTGGGAAAGGCTAGAATTTTGGGGATTATCGCTACTGAACAGTACCATACTGGCTAGATGAATTTACAGAGGCGGTTTTTAAAGAATATTGGGGCAAGCAAAAGCAAATGGAGTTGTTAAATAGCTTCTGGGCTGGGGAAAAGTTTAATCCCAGAAAGGAAAGCGTAAGAAAGTTCGTGTTAAAATGGATGACAAATTTCTCACATTTGAACAATAAAGTCAAGCCAGAACAAATTGTTATGGGCCTGGAAGGTAAACTGCCCATGAACTGGAGAAACAAAACTATTGCAGCTCTGAGGGATGACTTTCATAAATTCATTAGTTGTTTGGAGAGCGTTGAGAAGTTTTTGCATGAAGAGGAGCATGCAAATCGTAATGTAAGACCAACAAATAATGCAGAACTGCGGCAGAATGTAAACTTTAACAGAAGAATTGGCGAGCACCGTGGAAACAGCAGGAACAGTGGTGCAGGGAAGTGGCGCTATCAAGCAAATGATAGGCGAAATAATTGGAAGCAGGTGCACAATTATCGATCTTATTCTCCGGTGCGAGAGGATGATTTTGCGCCAAGGTGACAGCAAATGGGGGTAAACGTAAGAAATGGTACAGAATCCCAGAATCCGTTAAACTAAATTACGTCTGTGAAAGGGAAGTAGTAATTTTAACCCACTGGCAAAACCTTTTGTAGGTGTTAGAAGTAAACCAACAGGGATTATAAGTGAGGAGCAGAAGAAGGTAGTAACAACAGACGGAACGAGCTACATAAAAATATGTTTAATGAAGATTTAGGGGAGTTTTTGGACAGACGCAAACAACAGAAGCACTGTATTGCAGATGAAATGGGTGTTGTATTAGCAGAAAATGTGACAGAACCTGATTGCCAGAAAGTCTTTAGCAACAATGTTGAAGTCGAGTCATTTTCTGTGGAGGGAGAAAGTACAGAAGCTGCAGAATTACAGGAGATTAGTGATGTCAGTGTAGAAGAAATACTAGTGTCTATAAATGATGACATTTGTGAGGTTATAAGGGAAAGGCAGGAAAATGGTGACCAAAATGGGGGCCAGCCAACTAATTGTGGAAAAAAAGAAGAGAGAGAGGAAAGGGAGAATGGCGAAACGCCGAAAAAAAGTGTTGAGTTGTCATTAGTGGAGAGAATAGTTAGTTTGGGGGACAAAATGATGAGGGTAATTCTGCAAAAATCTGTGTAATTTCTGGAAATATGGAGGTTTCGGTAGGAGGGAGGTGGTGAACGATTTGTTGGAGGAGGGTTCTGACGCTAGCAATGAAAGGAAGGTGCTGAGTCAGCCAGTAATTAATCTGCAAGTGTGCAAAGAAGAAGTGCAGTGTTTAGCAGATAGTAGCAGTGATTTATGTGTTGTGAGTAAAAGTTGGTTTGAAGCGTTGCCAAATAGAAATGAACTTGTAATAATGCCAGTAATGGGGGTTCAGATAGTGGTAGATACAGGAAAAGTTAAAAAACCTCTTAAACATGAAGTTCTGTTGCAAGTGAAAATAAATGGTGTGCAGCTACTCCATAACTTACTTATAATGCCTGATCTATGTATAAAAATGCTAATTGGCTTAGATTTCTTCAACCAGTACAAAGGGAGATCAAATTTTAATGGAAATGTTGTAATTTTTTAAATAAATTGGAACGATGTGGTTGTACCATTTTTTCGGAAAAATAATTTGACCAAAGAAGAAGTAGCCAGTATACCAATTATGTATTGTAGAAGGATGGATGATTTAGAAGGCTACAATGAGTATGGGGATAATGTGGGGGTGGACCCTGAGGAAATGAAACCATTGCGCTTAAGAAATATCATCGATCTGGAAAGCTACATTAGTCCAGAGTTACATGTGAGCTAAGCTTGGAGACCTCAGAGGTTGTTGCAACCTATGCAATGCCAGGTGCTCGAGTTATTGACAATACTACTTCAGTTTCTTTTTGTATTGTCAATCTTCCTCCTCTGCATTGTGAGCTGAATGTATCATCTTTACGTTTCTTCTCTATCAGTGTAGGTAAAGCGTTTGAGAGCCTCAGACGGTGTTATGGTTTCTTATGACGAAATAAGTTTTATGGTGAGAGAAATGGGGGTCAAATTGTAATGAAATGAAGTGACGACATAAGTATGTTAATGTAGGGAATTGAAAGTAACCGGATGTGACAAGTGCAGTTAATAAAGGAAATTTTGATAATGAACACGAAAGTGTAGTGGTCAGGAAAAGGCGTGTTGTAATGGTGAAAAGTGGTACACAGTGGCCACATAGTTAAAGGAAGTTTAACAAATGTGAGGAAAAATATATGTGTATAAAGATGAAGAACATTTACTAGGAAAGGAATATGAATGAATGAGGAAACTATATATATATATATATATATATATATATATATATATATATATATATATATATATATATATTGTAAATAAATTTTGTTATTTCTGTTCAATAGTGGTAAAAAATAAGAAGTGATGCAAAGATACACTGCATGAAAGTGGTAACTATGTATTATAAAATGTTTGTAAATAATTGCTTTGTGTGAAATGTGTTTCTCACAATTAAATTTCCTCCAGCTGAGTTAAAGCGAAGAAAAAGTTTAAGTTTTACTTTCAATAGGAACTTGTTTTTTTTTTATGAAACTTATTAAGTCTTCTAAAGGAAATAAACGTTTGAAAAAATTTTGTAGTAGATTTGATCCTTCTGCTTAAAGTAAAAAACAGGAGTAGTCTGTTAATCTGTTTTCATTTGATGTCAAGTTAAATGAAATATAAAATTTGTAAAAAATTTTTTTAAATAATAAGTGATTGTGTATTAGGATGTATGAAAAGAAAGTAGTCAGATGGAAGTATGGTTTCAGGGACAACGTTGCATGTAAACCCTGGATGGACAGATATGTGGAGAATGGAGGAATGTTATGTATGTTACAATGCAAAATAATGAAAAACCTGGGAAAAGTATGTGACAATTATAGTGATATGCTTGTGCTAAGGTAGGATAAAATACCATTATTAAATGGGAGTACACTTTTAAAGAAAGTGAAAAAAGGTAACTTAAAATGACTTTCATGAAAAAGTTATTAAAATGTTGGAAATTTGTCTTGAAAATTTGTGTTAATTTTGTCAAGTAAGAAATGAGTTTTCATAAAGAAATTAAAAGATTACGCTAGGTTAGTTGTAGATTGCCTTGTCCAGAGTAAGAAATTTGTAATTTTAGCTTATAAGAATGACAATTTTTGAATGATTTAAAATTTGAAGCAGGGACTGATAATTTTGTACAATTCTAAAATTTTTGAAAAAAGCTTTATAATCGGGGGGGAGGGGAGGGGGGTACCTTTATAGCAGTCCCATCTGGAACCTGCGTATCAGGAGAATGACTCATGCATGCACAGTGACAGTCTGAAGCAGGTTCAGTTTAGTACATAATTCTAATTTTCATCCACCAGAGCACAGTAGCAGACAGAGACGTTCAAGAAACAGGTCAAGAGAATGTTTTTTTTTTGGTGAATTGTTCTGTTTATTTCTATCCCGCCAGGTTAGCCGAGAGTGCTAATGCGCTGCTTCCTGGACTCAGGTAGGCACTCCAGCCCCGCATCGAATCCGTCTGGTGAATTAATGACAAGGGCTCATGTGCTGGCCAGCCTGGATGTGGTTTTTAGGCGGTTTTCCACATCCCCCTAGGTGAATACTGGCCTGGTCCCCACGTACCACCTCAGTTACATGACTCACAGACATTTGGAAATGTTCGCACTATTTCATGGTTTACACTAGATGCAGACAGCTGGAGTATACTAATTCTGTCCCAGGGGGTACGGGGTGGCGACAGGAAAGGCATCCAGCCACTCTCTGACATTAACATCACAAAATCCATAGTAACAAGGCTGACCCCCATTGAAGTGAGACAAATGCCCAAAGAAAAGATGATGATATTGTGTTTATTTCTTGAAGGCTTTTTTGTTTATTCATGTTTGTACAGTTTTGTATATGTTTTTAATAGTGTGAATGATGCATGAATGTGATCTAAAGTAAATATGTATATCATTGTTATACTGACAAACGCTGTACGAACTAGCGTGAGAATCTTTTATGACACTGTGAATGCAGACGACGGGGAATTTTGTATCATAGTATCTTAAGTAAGTTCGTGGTAAAAGGAAAGCTAATTCTAGTGCAAATGAAAAAAGCTAATAATGTAAAGTATAAATAAAATATCACAATGTTAAACATTTATTTCGGGAAAAAGTACAATTCGAAAGCGTGTTATTTGTTGATGGGTTAGTCATGATAAGCGCGGACTAACGAGGGAGAATAATATTTTTCTATTGGCATTAAAGAAAACTAACCAATCAGAACGGAGTATCCTTTGTGCATCTTTTCTCTTGGAGATAGAGAATACTTACAGCAATCTAAAGTGGTCGGAGCCCAGCCTTTCAATCGTATGGTCATGTGTAGTATGAGCTCCGTAGGAAGTTATAGTTTGCCGGTTTTAGTTGTGCTGCATGCCTCAAAAGTGCTTTAAAGTGAAGGCGTATTTATTCCGATGTGTTTATTTTTAGAAAGTACAGTGTGAGAAAAGACTGTAATCTCGCATGGCATATTGAGCAGATCGGTGACTAAAAACCTGAGTGCATTAAGCACTGATATACTTAATAGTATGGTGAGCGTTTTCATTTAAGAACAATCCGTGCTTAGTAGCTTTTCAGATTTCGGGAAATACATTACCATAAACTTGCTAACATGAGTGAAAGGATTTGTGCATGTGTTAGGTTTAGCATGGGCCTATCAGTGAACGTGTAACTCTTGACTTCATCATATAGCGAAGTTTTGCCAGTATTTCCACCTCTCTTTCGAAATTAAGACATTTTCCCGATTTTTAGAATAGTTATATTGTACGCAGCCTGGTGCGAGTCGCAGTATGGTAGGTTTCTGCTCGGCTTTCCTACCGGTGATCTGCTGTGTCGAGTTCACAGACAGGTGCTGGTAAAAAAAAAAAAACAAAAAAAAAAAAAAAAACAGAAAGGAATCGCACCGCCGCAAGTTTAGCACCCCTTATCGGTATATAGTAGACATGAGAGTGTCATGGCGGTATAATGAACAGTTAAGAAAAAACGTGTGGTTTATACATGATGGAGTTTGAAACATTTGACCTAAATCAACTGTGTTATCAATTCTGGAGTATTATTCCATTGTCTGGTTTCAGTACCTGTACGAGAGAAATGGTCATTAAGCATAAACACATACTCGAATGACTACACAGTTCTGCGCTTAAAACGCTATGGTGTTAAACCCATTTGGTTTCCAAAGTATTAGTCGTGTAGAATGTAATGCTCTTAATACTCTAATACAGGACATGTATGTCCACCGCCTGACATACAACCACCATGCACGTGCAAGTTTTCTACATCAATTATTATGGTGACGAACTTTAAGATGATAAAATTACTTCCTTCTACACTATTCTGATGTCCTAGGAAGCGACCGAGCTGTTCCTTACTACGATGTCATCGTTGACGTATATCCGGTACTCGAGCTACTTACAAACCAACTATAATGAAGGTGGGAGACTGCTGCTCTTTCTCTCACGAAACTGGTGGATTTTATATACCTTTTTATGTCTGAAACGTACGTACCCTCAATCACATTTCGCATGTGAGACATGCTTATTAGTAGTAGCAATGGTTTTGGCAGATGCAACTATGCCACACTAGGAAATAGAGCGAGGGAAAAACGACATGAATATTTCCGATAGTTTATACATCGAGTTACAGCCAACGCCCAGCTCCTCGAAAATGCATATGAAGAAACACTGACTTCTTAAGATGGAGTAAGCACAATCAGTAGCCAAAGGAGATGTAACAATCTAATTGCTGTTTACAGTAGCATCATCATAGCCCTTGTAGCATTCCTCCTGCACACAGAAGTAATGATCTGATGTTAGGTAGTGTGTAGAATCAATACACTCCCCTATAGAATATGCTAAGAAATGGCTTATGTCTGATAAACACATTGATTCCTCTCCTTAATGCTTATGGAATAACATTGGTTGTGAGAACCAACTGTAATCTGGTAATACCTGTATTCGACTGCATGAGTGTAGACACAGTCCTGGATTGGGATGTATATGATTCCCCTGTTTTAACATAGCATTTCTGTGTAATACTAATATTGCCTTTGTTGAAGTATTTGTTACGAAGACTCACGTAGTTTGCAGGGGGAGGAGGAGGGTTGAAAGTGAATGCAGTCAGAGCATAATTTTTAATGGGAGGGGGGTGTGGGAGGAGGGAGGAAGAGAGAGACAGAGAGAGAGATGCGAATTGTATCCTGTAGTCGAACGTACAAGAATGACTGTATAGATGCCGTTCTATATTGATAATTCAATCATATGAAAAAAGTGTAATGCCCTCATGCATGCCAATTTATAATTTGAACACTATGATTGCTCTCAAACTATACCGATATTACTCATAAACAGTAAAAGAAAATTTTCGTGGAAACAGGACATTATTATCGTCCTGATTGTGTGTTTTTTTCTCTCTTTATAATAGATGCTCGCTTATAAGAGGTGTCTTGACATTAAGAGGTGTGTTGACTTTAAATACACCTGTTACTATTAAGTATTTTTTTTCGCAGAATCGCGGGCGCTTGCGGGGGCGGTATGCTGGTGGCATGGGGGCGTGCAGCTGCAGTTTAGATGAACAGCTAGCAGTCGAAGCAGCTGTTCGTTTGAAAGAGCAATATGGGGGGGTTTTCCGAAATTTCGTTGTTGTTCCACAAGGGGTACAGTCTTTCTGAGAAATATCTTTAATAGATTGCAGGAGGCGTCCATCTGTGACTGAGTTCCGCAGACCAGAGACAGTATGTCACTGCCACCAGAGGATCTCTTTCTGGACCATCAGTGATAAGATAGAACAGGCCTGTATTCCTACCTGTGGTGGGGAGAGGGAGGGATGAGGGGTGGTACGGGGGATGAAGGTTGGCTCTAAATTGGCAAGTTCATGACCGCTCACTGGGGAGAACACATGTGCAACTGCTGCCCCTCTCTCCTGGTGAAATCATTTGGGACGATGATTTTTCCCAGTCGCAGGTACATGTGTTGCTTTATGACCCATTGCTTATGGATGATGGGTTTTTTTTTTCATGACAATTTCGATGTGTAATTAGAACAGTAAAGCATTTTCCCATATCTGGTAGTGTGCACTGGCATCCTGAATTTCAATCACCTGAACTGCAGGATGATTATTGAGCAATGCAGCGGGAGACATATGTAGCGAACTCTGACGCCGAACAGCGATAGACACAGACCTCAGCTGTATGGTTACAGATAATACACTTATTAAACGTCTCTCCGTCCAACACAAGTGCTCTACCAACTGAGCTACCCAAGCACGACTCACGCCCCGTCCTCACAGCTTTACTTCTGCCAGTACCTCGTCTCCTGCCTTCCAAACTTAACAGAAGCTCTTCTGCGAACCTTGCAGAACTAGCACTCCTGAAAGAAAGGACATTGTGGAGACACGGCTTAGCCACAGCCTGGGGGATGTTTCCAGAATTATATTTTCATTCTGCAGCGGAGTGTGCCCTGATATTAAACTTCCTGGCAGATTAAAACTGTGTGCTTGGGTAGCTCAGTTGGTAGAGCATTTGCCCACGAAAGGCAAGGGTCCCGATTTCGAGTCTCGGTCCGGCATACAGTTTTAATCTGCCAGGAAGTTACATATCAGCGCACACTCCACTGCAGAGTGAAAATCTCATTCTGAAAACATCCTTCAGGCTGTGGCTAAAACATGTCTCCGCAATATCCTTTCTTTCAGGAGTGCTAGTTCTGCAAGGTTCGCAGGAGAGCTTCTGCTAAGTTTGGAACGTAGGAGACGAGGTACTGGCAGAAGTAAAGCTGTGAGGACGGGGCGTGCGTCGTGCTTGGGTACCGCAGTTGGTAGAACACTTGCCCGTGAAAGGCAAAGGTCCTGAGTTCGAGTCTCGGTCCGGCACACAGTTTTAATCGGCCAGGAAGTTAGCGGTTGATGTTTTCCCACTTTCCCTGTATGCAGTGTAAATCATCGGTACCGTGCCTCTTGAAACACCAAACACTGCGCCTACCTTGGTTACGGAAGCAGCCACCACATCAGCACCAAGAGTTTGCACACATTCGAATTCACTTAGTTTTGACATGGTGCACTCACAGCTACACAGAAAACTATTCTGTCTACGACTGGCGCTTGCAGCGTATTGAGAGTATTGCACAGGTACCGTTGGTGGCCAAATGCAACATCAACACCATAAGGCTTGGCTAGCATCTACATTTATGTTCAAGCATGCATTTCTTGTGGTGTTTCCATGCTTTCGTCCAACCCTTGTAAATATCATTCCTATCATCGTGTCTTAAACATTATCCTTTTACGTTCTTAAATTTTTTATATTAGAATTATAAATTACATAATACAATGGCTGACTTGGTCGTTGCGAGTCCACCCCCAGAAAGCTGAAACTAAATAACGGTTAAATTTTTAAAAAATGAGACCTTTTAGTAATAGTCACCATTTCAAATTCTGAAACTGAATAGTTTTCCCCAATTTTACAGCGCTTTCTCATCAGGTTACTTACACTACTGGCCATTAAAATTGCTACACCACGAAGATGACGTGCTACAGACGCGAAAATTAACCGACAGGAAGAAGATGCTGTGATATGCAAGTGATTAGCTTATCATAGCATTCACACAAGGTTGGCGCCGGTGACGACACCTACAACGTGCTGACATGAAGAAGGTTTTCAACCGATTTCTCATACACAAACACCAGTTGACCGGCGTTGGCTGGTGAAACGTTGTTGTGATGCCTCGTAAAAGTAGAAGAAATGCGTACCATCACGTTGCCGACTTCGATAAAGGTCGGATTGTAGCCTATCGCGATTGCAGTTTATCGTATCGCTACATTGCTGCTCGCGATGGTCGAGATCCAGTGACTGTTAGCAGAATATGGAATAGTTGGATTCATGAGGATAATACAGAACGTCGTGCTGGATCCCAACGGCCTCGTATCACTAGCAGTCGAGATGACAGGCATCTTATCCGAATGGTTGTAACGGATCGTGCAGCCACGTCTCGATCCCTGAGTCAACAGATGGCGACGTTTGCAAGACAACAAACATCTGCACCAACAGCTCGACGACGTTTGCAGCAGCATGGACTATCAGCTCGGAGACCATGGCTGCGATTACCCTTGACGCTGCATCACAGACAAGAGCGCCTGATGGTGTACTCAACGACGAACCTGGGTGCACGAATGGCAAAACGTAATTTTTTCGGATGAATCCAGGTTCTGTGTACAGCATCATGATGGTCGCATCCGTGTTTGGCGACATAGCGGTGAACGCACATTGGAAGCGTGTATTCGTCATCGGCATACTGGCGTATCACCCGACGCGCAGGATAATGCATGACCGCATGTTGCAGGTCCTCTACGGGCCTTTCTGTATACAGAAAATGTTCGACCGCTGCCCTGGCCAGCACATTCTCCAGATCTCTCACCAATTGAAAACGTCTGGTCAATGCTTGCCGAGCAACTGGCTCGTCACAATACGCCAGTCACTACTCTTGAAGAACTGTGGTATCGTGTTGAAGCTGCAAGGGCAGATGTACCAGTACTCGCCATCCAAGCTCTGTTTGACTCAATGCCCAGGCGTATCAAGGCTGTTATTACGGCCAGAGGTGGTTGTCCTGGGTACCGTACTGATTTCTCAGGATCTATGCACCCAAATTGCGTGAATGTAATTACATGTCAGTTCTAATATAATGTATTTGTCCAATGAATACCCGTTTATCATCTGCATTTCTTCTTGGTGTAGCAATTTTAATGGCCAGTAGTGTAAATTCCATTTTAGCCGAAACAGATCGGACTCATCGTCTGCGCGAAAAAATGCCTGCGTGGTAAGTCTGAAGCACGGAAACGTGGACGCCTTCTTCAAAGGACGACATGTAGCACTACTTCCCTGGATTGCACGTTCCCGTGACATGCCATCCATCAAACGCATTTGGAAAATGATTGGTTGGTATCTTGCTGATCATGGTCCTGTATCCACAGTTGCTTATGATTTGTGGACCCGCGTTTCAACAGCTAGTTAGAAAATACCCCCTAAAATATTCATACCCGCCTTTCATGTCATACCACGAACTGTAGAGACTCAGACAGTAATTTCGGATAATCAGAGTTTACGTACTGTTCTTTAATCTTACAATCGATATGAAATTAATCTTAGTTACATGTTTTCTTCTCTGTGTTGCAGTTTTTAGGAGCGATTCTGGTGGCGGTGCGCAGTCTGCGTGTCACTGATAAAGTCGCGATCTTCCAGTTCCGCCGCTTACCTTCCGTAACGTCACGCCCTCACTTACCTTGTTCTTGTTGTCCTCGTGTACAGCATAGCGCTCGGTCTCCTACGTCAGAACATATTTCCGCGACGTTTCTTATCTGAATACCCGAGCGGATTCACTCGAGGACTAGACTTGGCTGCGCACACTGTCTTTGCAGCGAAGGAATTCGTTGCTAATCTTAGCGGCTTCTTTGCACTGCACTTCTTTTCTCAGTATTTTTCCTCGCTAAGTGTTGTTTCTGGTAGAAATGTGCTTTTAACATTCCGTCCCGCTGCGTGACTAAAGCGCTACCCATCGAGGTGGCACAATGATTAAGTTACTGGATTCGCTTAATCTGACGAAGAACTTGTGAGAATATGCGTTTAGGACACAGCATTGTATAGTAGTGAATCATGATCGGTGGGAACCGGAACAGAAGAGAATCGAGCTATAGAAAGATGTTGAAAATCAGGTCCCCAGATATGAGAGGCTCGAATGCTTTTTAGGTAATAGAACCCAGTACGTTAGTAGTGGGGCAAAAAGAGTACCACACAAATTTTGATACCAAATTGATATGACATCATGGGTTTTCCCCAGCTGGCACGTGGGTCCCCGCCCCCTCCCCTTCCCTTACCCCTCCCTCGCCCCTACCTGTCGTATTGCCAGGAATTTCGAATTTTGGCGGAAAATCTTATAAAATGATGAAAATTTCAAAATGGCGGGAATTTCTTTGTTCCAAGGCTGAGATGACGCCACACCCCACGCTCTCTCCAGAAATTGACAGGAAACTCAACTTTGGGTGGGAATTTTTTTTCTCAACTCGTGTGACCTGAATTGGTGGCAAAGGTTCAGTCTATGCTGAGCTGTCATTGTGGAAGCCCCTCAATGTGCTTGATCAATGAGATGAATACGAAAGATAGAGTGGCTTTCGATAGTTGTATTACATGTACACATTCGAAGGAGGACTGTAGTCATAGCTCACTGCACAAGGGAATGGTGGGAGGGGGGAGGGGGGAGGGGTGGAAGGCAATGATAATAGAAGAGTGTAGGAGAAAGAGACAGAAGTATTCTGTTCAACAGATTGTGGCAATGCAGCAGGATGGAACCAAGATGCATGTTACGGCCAGTCCATGCTCATGCACATGCACAAACTGTTGATATATTCCACATGAAGCATTCACTCTTCCAAAACTGAAGAGGCAGGCAGTTGATGCTAATTTGCTACAGTGTAAGCATAAACATATATGTAATACACATCACTGAAGAGCATCCAATGCTCAGCTCCATCCACTTCGCCCTCCACCAATCCATCCTCTCATCCCATCATCAGTTGCTTGCCATCCTCGGCGCTGTGCGGAATGTGTTCTATCGAAGAGCTGTTGGTGTCTGACCGGGTGTACTTTAACAGCCATGTTACCTATAAACATACAGCTGAGGACTGCGCTCATAGGCTCCTACATGAGTAAGTAAAGTACTTATACTGGATGAGTGCCTGCAGAAGAAGAGGAATACTGTCCAGCAGATGATGGCTCTGCAGCAGAATAGTATCAAGATGCATTCTGCACGTCACACAGACCGATGCTGTTGTTGTAACTGCTTGCCATTTTTGAAACTCACAATCACTGTTATTCTCGGCTGGAGACACACAGCCAGTCCCTGAGCCGCAAAAGTGCACCAGGGATCGTAAACAACATGACGCAAATCGTCATATACGCCATCGGAGAATATTCCCATGATACTGCATGGACAAAGTGAGGATATAGAGGATCAGAAGATACCAATTTTACGCCCTGTGCACTGCTACTGCTCACTTCAGTGTATAATTTATCTGCTAGGGGTTCGAAGCGTTTACATATTAGTATTGAAGCAACCACAGGCAGAGACTGGTGTGTTGTGATGGAGATCGAGAATGCAGCTAAAAGTGTTAAAGTGTGGTATACGGAGATGTAATGGGATCAACTGTGTCGTGGAAAAGCATAGGTCAAGTAGCAGTTGACAACCGAGTATCATCCGAGACGTCGCTCGCTGGACATTTACTGTGCTGCTCTAACCCTGTCCTTTAGAACACTGTATGATGACTTTGCACTACGTGTGAAATCGTGCGACACATTCATTTATCCCAGCACTCTATGGTAACAAAATTGTTCGGTCTATAGATGGTTGGAAAGACTGACAGATGGCTGAAATCGAAATGTGTATTACCGTGTATGTATTTTATTTCTACTTCTCATTTAATTGCAAGAACTAAAGCTATTGCTACCAGTATTTTCAGTGCTATCATGCAACAGCAGACAATTATATCATATAATTAAATTCTCTGTAAAAGCCCATTGCTCGCCCGTAGCTGACATAGTTGGCATCATGACAGGAGGTAGTGTTCTTTATTTTTCTATAAAAACCCATTGCACGCCAGTACCTGACATAAACGTTATCATGGCAGGGTGGGCAAAGCATCAAGGCTTAATTGTAAACGACTGGAGCTGTGATGGCGTGCAAGAAGACTGGAAGAAGAGTGGTGTACTCCTTTCCGACAATATATATACAGTAATTGTAGGTTTCTCTAACTGTAGCATGACAAATGTTCTCACGTCGATGCTAACATGTCACGATGAAGTAGGCTTTGAGCATGTATGTGTATTTTCAAAAAAAACTGTTTCAGCCCAAATACCAAGGATTACAGTAGATACTGCAGGGTGTCGATGGTGTGACGTACACGACATTCAGTGGAGAATTCATATCCATCCATTGGAAAAAGTAGAACCAAACAGTGTCCATATTTGACGATGATCCTGTAAAAACCAAGATCAAATTCGACAATATTTCTGTTTAGGGTACCATATGGCTGTTGACGTATTTTATCTGAGTCAGATATATTCCAGAATCGCAAAACAGCTGGTGACGAATAATACAAACCTAATTATAACATTCAAATAGAAAAGTCTGAATTTAAAACACATTTACCACGATTGAGTAGGAACTAATATGTCATTCAATGATTTTGTGAAGATATGTGCAGATAACTGCAATGACTGACACTATGGGTTTGTTGTTATTGATAAAACAAGGAAACTGAATGATGGCAGGTACAGACGGAACTTCCAGGAGTTCCTAAATATATATCGCCATGGAAAAAGGTGAGTATGTCAGTATATGCATCACCATGGATAAATTCGCACACATGTCGGGCACTCTGTGTGATAAGATGGGTGTTCACAGAAAAATATTCACTTCAGCACGGACGCGAAAATTCAAACTCTTGAATGTAAAGTTGGAGGCATATGTAAGGAATTGGAGATGTATTGTCATACCCTTCTGAGAATGAACAATAGACTGAATAATCGGGTTACTGCAACCAAAAAGAAAGTAAACAACTTAAATAAAGGGGAAACAGCCATTATTGAGAAGAGGACATCGTATGAATAGTTGAAAAGAAAGTAGGCGACGTAACTGAAGGGAAAATACCTATCACCAACAAGGGGGAGCAGTATAAGAAGAAGAAGAGGGGAAACATGAAGCTTCACGCAGCACAGTTGTCCGATTAGAATACAATGAGATGTCAACTAAACATAGTCATCCAGACATGGAAGGCTGTTCGAGGGAAACTATAGCTGCTGAGGTTAGGGCATTTGAAGCGGAAGTAAACACTAAGAGAAACCTTCAACGTGTTTACAGATTCTCTCCGTCAACCTCCAACAGAATTATACAATGACTATGATGCTATTACCGAGAGTCACAATGATGCTACGATAGACAAAGTATTCAGTGTCAGCAGAGTAAAACCATACATGCTAGGCACACACCCTAAAAGTCTAACTGAGAAGACAACACAAACTGGTAATAGTTTCAGGGAACACGCAGTCTACTGAACCGAATTTCTTAAGACCCACAGAAAATCTATATTATTCGCCTAAAGATCTGGAAACGTATCATGAAATATTGCATTTTACTGATAGTAGATACCTTTTGTATGTTCTGACTCACTAGCTCAATTTTGTAAAAAATAAAAAAATTGCTCATTAACATCACAGTTTTGTTATTTTCCATAAAATTAACCTAATTATCCAGAACATACAAAAGGTATCTACTTACTTTACTTGTTAAGTAGATCCTTTACTAAGTACTTTACTAAGTAAAATCATTTTAGTAATGTACTAAAAATCACTTATTTTACATATATTCCCCATAGGTGAATCTAATAAATATATAATAAATTAAATATAAAAATTATTTACTTTCTGCTTTTAGTGGCCATTACATTATCATGATTTGTTGTTTTTAAATGTTTTTTGAGATAATACTTATTTACAGTTCTACCACATTCATCTACCTAGTTTCAGCTACTTTTGGAGGCCATTAATTTTTATGAATGTAAGTTAATTAAAATTCATTAGTCAACAAAAGTAAATTAGATTAAAATTAAACAGACAACAAAAAATGGACAACAATAAGAAAATAAATAAAATGAATTAGTTAAGAAAGTACATTAATTTAAAAATCACATTGTGAATGTAAGTAAATAATTAAAACGTATTAGTTAACAAAAGTAAATAATTAAAATAAATTAGTTATCAAAAGTAAGTTATTTTTAACAATCGCTTTTTATTTTTGATATATTTCTTAAAATGTTTTAGAAATGTCTATAAACATGAAACTAAGATTTTTATAAATATTTTAAGTATTTTGTTCATTTATATAGAAGCATATGTTAATAATTTAAAAATTTTCAGTAAGTATTCTATGTTGTGCATCATATGTAAGATTCTGTTTACCATACGTAATTACATAAGGAAGTGTATCAATTGGAATTTTGCACAACGTTTCATAGTTGTTTTTTGTGCAGTTACAGCATTCTTTCTACAAGTCTTATTGATTACATAAATTGGATAACTATTTATAAAACTAAATGGACTAATATCAATATCTGATTTTAGTAAAGTAATTCTTTTAAAATCAAGAAATGCATCATATGCTTTTAGAAAATTATTTGGTGGATTAATATTCCACATCTCTTGAGGAAAAATTCATTTCTACCTTTTTTAAATAAATATTCTGTAGTTTAACATGATCAAACATGATTAATCAACTAACTGATCATTTTTACGATTTGTTTGTAATACAACAAATACAAAATAAGGCATATCAAATTCTGTGGAAATATAGTAATATGTAAGACCTAGTTCAAAACAGTTTTTATTAGATAAACCAGCAACTTCTTCAGTTTGAAGTTCATAAACAGAAACAGGAATTTTAGGATTTTTAAAAATATTCTCACGTTGTTCAAGTTCGTAATTTGGTTCATATTTAACAACAGATACATGTATTCCCATAGATTCTATAACAACTTTGCCTTCTTTCTGAAGTGTATCTTTTATTTCAATTCCAGCATCGTTTGTATCAGACCAACATAGAATTACATCTCCAGAAGATGAACTATGTGCAAAAACTACAGTTAAGTCTCCTTCAAATATAATTTCTTTATAATCTTTAAAAATACAACCAAGTAATGATAATGGATAAAGTACTTCATTTCTTCTACTATTTCTTTTTCCTGTATTAAGAATATATCCTTCTAAACTTATACTGTCAGTGACAGATGAAGTTGAATGTAATCAAACTGTTGATGAAATAAAAGGATGTTCAATTCTAGATAATATATTATTTCCTTTTTTATTGTTACAAAGTCAAACAATTTAGCCACATAATTATCAATTAATGTTTTATTTGATTTTCCATCATAAGCTGGATAATCTATACCATCATTCCCAATTACACTAAAATTCATGTATAATTGTACATGATTTGGATGTAGCCGAAAATCACCAATATTTATTTCAATTTCTGTATCTTTATTAGGAGCATTAAAATTATTTTTAGTTTTCTCATTCACAAGAATTAGTAAAACTGATAACTTCCAATTTTATTCATGATTGTTTTAACAATTACTTACTTATTAAGGAAAAAAATTATTAAGATATTAAGATATTTCTGAAGTAACTGTTACAATAGCACCATTAAAATCAATTAAATTACCATTTTCATCTGTTATAGTAACTTCTAAATTTTGAATTGTATTAAAAATACGAACGTTTACAGGATATTTTGGTTCATAAATTATTGGTTCACCAAATTCTGCAATACGTTTATATCAAGCAACAATTTTAGTTTCTTTATAAAAATGATCATTATGTTTTACATACATTCTGCCAGCAAGATTAAAATTTATCTTTATTAATTCAAAAGGAATTATTGTAGGAACGTCTTTAATTACAGCTTTTTCATTAGGAAATACAACTTCATTATTAAAACCAAGCAAACTTACAATAATTTTATTTTATATCCACATACAATTTTACATCACTTTCAATAACAATTTTGTTTAAAATCTGATCTGCCTTAATGTGTACAATAGGTTTTTAAAGTAATATTTTTTTAAAACTGTATTGACCTACAAGAATTTCTATTGTTTCACCATCACTATAACGTTTATTATTTTTTGTTGTAGTATTTTGTGGTAAAAAAGTAGAATAAATGCCAACTAATGAAACATTAGTATAATTATCATGTATTGGAACAGTTAATCTTTTTCTAACTACAGATGATTTATCACTAAGTTGAAATAGGTGACAGCAAAAGCAGTCTTTAGAACTGCATCAGGAGGCACATTCCCTAATGAAAAATTATTAACAAATATAAAAATTATTAATAAATGTAAAATATAAATAAATGAAAAATATAAATGAAAAATATAAAAATATGAAAAATATAAATAAATGAAAAATTATAAACAAATAAAAAATTATTAAATAAATGATCAAAAGAGATTGGGAACCTAACGTAAGAATTCCAGAATATAACTTAAAAACCACACACGGTAAACTTTTACCAAATTCTATAAGATGTGCAATAATTGGAACGAGTGGTTTTGGAAAAACAACATTAATGATTGATTATTAAATTTTAGCTCCAGGATAGGTAAATTGGAATAAAATTAAACATTTCTATATTTATTCAAAAAGTTTAGAACAACCAAAGTATCAAGACTTCATAAAACCATGTAAAAAATTGAATATAAAATTAATGGATGTGATGTTAGTTTTATTGAAAATAATGAAGAAATTATTCCTTTAGAAGAATATGAAAATAATTCAGTTGTTGAATTTGTCGATTTTATTTAAGTAAAACGAGATATTGTTGGAGATTATTTTACTAGAGGCAGACACAAAGGTATAGATTGTTTTTATTTAGCTTAAAGATATTGAAAAATACCTAAACAGATAGTTAGAGAAAATTCAAATTTTTTAAAAACATTTGGACAAGATGATACAAGTTTAAATCATATTTATAATTATTTTGTTGGTGGAGATTTAAAGTTTAATGTTTTTAAAGAAATGTGTTTGTAATGTAGGAATGATGACTGGTTTTTCAACAATAGATATGTCTAGAAAATTAAATGAATGTAAATTAAGAAATAAAATGCAACATTTTTTAACAACATTAACATTAAAACATTAACTTTAACATTAATATCACATATTAATACAAAACAAAAATATAAAGCATAAGACACAAACTAAAAACATAAACATAAAACGTAAACAAAAACAAAATTAATGTTTTTTCTTCTTTAATAAATGTTTGCAAAGTATGAAGCTAAAGAAAGTAGAAAGAACTTATATAAAAATATAAAAAAGATCAACCTGTTATTGATGCTACTGAAACAGTAAAACAAGGTATTAAAGGCTTAGGTGATAATGTTTTAAAAGTAATTGCAGAAATGGAATTACTAATGATTCCATATTGTCATCTTATAGAAGATTTTGGAGATTTGTCAACAATTAAACAATTAACAGATTGGTCTGATGATATTCGTGGGAAATATAATTACACATTAAGAGAAAAAGATATTCTAGATGTATTAAACAAATACCACGAAGAAAAAGAATCAAGTAGTCATCAAAATGAAAGTAAAAATACAAATGAAATTAAAAAAATAATGTTAGTGAAAGAATGTTAAAGTATATAAATCATAGTGAAGATAAAGTATTTGTTTAAAACCTGTTGGTATGTTTAAATATGTTGGTAATTTACCTGCACAATTAAATGGTGATAATTTAAAAATTGGTGAAAAATCATGTGAAGGTATAATTGGATTAATGAGACTTTTAACTGAAACACAAATTACTATGAAAGATTTAAATAAAAAGTTTGATGCTATAGATATATCAAATTCTCCAAATATATTATTTAATTCAGGAGAATTATATTCTGTTAATAATCCAGATAAAGTAAGATGAAGTTGAGGTAATAATTATTATTACTTAATAAAAGAAATTGTTCATGTTTATTTTCCAAATTTCAGAAAACAACCTATAGATTCTTCTGATAATAGTTCTCCAGAAGGAAAAGGTAAAGGTTTAATTTAAAGATACGCAGATAAATCAATTGAATATGTTTGGGTAAATGAGGTTAGACAATTAATTGACAGATGAGCAGCTGGAAATAAGAATTATCTTACTGAAAAAGTTACTATTGCCTAAATGTTAACAAATTAGAGATTTTACAACTGATAACCCAGAAGGAATTCCATATTTAATTAAATGTTAAAATAATCATCCACATACATTTTGGAAAAGTGATAAATATGGAAAAGGATTAGTAAATACTTTAATTAATAAATTACCATTTGAATTGTATCTTTCAGGTTATAATTGTTGTGGTCAATGTACAAAATTAGAGGAAAGATTAGGCAAAGGTGATAAAGGTATAAATCCTTTAGATGAAGCTTGTAAAAAACATGATGTTGCTTATAGAGATAATAAAGGTTTAGAAAGAAGACATATAGCTGATAAAGAACTTAAATTAGCTGCAAAAGAAAGAATGTATGCAAATGATGCTACATTTGGTGAAAAAGTAGCAGCAACAGCAGTCAGAGGAGTTATGTATAGAAAACGAAAATTAGGTATGGGACTTAATGTTAATGAATATGGTTGAGGATTATAAAATTTTAAAATATATACATACTATTTATAAATTTTTAAACTATATAAAATTTTAACTATACAAAAAACTTTATTAAATTCTTAACAATACAAATGAATAACTTTACAATTGATGCTACTTTGCTACCTAGTGGCAAAACAAACTCAAAATCAATAAAATTATAGTTAAATAATGAAGAATTAAATGTAATTGAACCATTTTTAACTGAACCACAAAAATGTAAAAAAGTAAAAACACTGGTGAAAATTTATTATTATATTAGGTATTACTACTGTTTAAAAATGTTCTATATTTAACAAAGAAGAAACAAGGTAATGGACTAACACAATATGAAGATGGTTTTTTACCATTATTATTAGCTGCTTCACCATATTTAGCAACAGTTGGTTCTTTAGCTGGTGGTTCTGCAGCAATTGCAAATGCAGTATTATATAAAAAGCAAAATTATAAACAATTAGAAGAACAAAAAAGACATAACTTAGAAATGGAAATGAAAGCTGCCAGCGCTGGAATAATGAAACCAAATGAAATTTCAAAAAATAATTAATAAATATCCTATTGCATTGAGTAATTTTGATATAGAAAAATTAACTAAACAATTAAAAACTAAAAACTTTTGTGGTGTATATATGATTGATGAAGTCCTAATACTTCTTCAGCTGTCTATTTAAAATTGAATGTGGTATAGTTAATTTAGATACATCTGATAATCCTGGTACTCACTGGATTTGTTATTATAAAAATAATGAGCAACCGCTAAAGCAGTCTTCAGACTGAACCTACAAAAATTGTTATCGATTCATTTGGTGGTAATATACCAAAACAATTATTTAATTATTTCGGAAAAACTGGAATATACTACAATACAGAAAGAATATAAAATTTTGATGAAGTAATATGTGGTCATTTATGTTTATTTGTTCTAAAACTGCTATGTGAGAAATATAATTTTAATGACATTAAAGATTTAGTGAACGGGCATTTTTGGAAAGAAGATACATCTAATTTAAAAAAATGAACAAGTACTTAATACATCTTAATTAAAACTAGAAAATATTTAAAAAAATATTAAACAACTACAAGAATCAATAGATCCCAAAATAACTAATGCAATTAAAGAAATTCAAAAAGATATTTAATGATATTTTTAAAATAACTAAAGGGTATAGTGGTTTTAAAAATAGAACACTTGGTAATGAAAATGATCCAATTGATTTAAAAGATGTAGTTAACAAACAATTCTTAGAAAAAGAATGGGTTACAAACCAGAATACACAAGCAATTTTACACAATTTAAGAATTACTTAACTACAAAAGAAGTAGAAAAAGCTTATTCACATTATTTCTCAAAAACAGATTTCACTCAATACTTAAATAAGTTAAGTAATCATAAAGATAAAGTATGTTATAAACCAATAATTAAATTTACTTTTATGACAGGTGGTGAACAAAAAATATACAATTTTGAATATGACTTCATACTTAAAAGGATTATTATTGTAGGTAAAAATATAAACAGAGATTTAAAATTTGATGATTTTGATATAACACTACATCAAATAAATAATAATAACCAATCAGTAATGGTAAACAAATCCAATTTTATAACCTTAACATTGAAAGATTCTGTTAAAACTGCTCATGTAGATGTAAATATAATTATATTACGTGAAATAATTTCGTATTTAATAAATTTTTTATCTATATAAATGAATAATCACAATTCACATTTGGTTCTTAAAGATGATTATATTTATAGTTTACAGAAATACGTAATACACACAAAGCAACAACTAAAAATGGAAGACAAATTTTTGAAGATATTTGTACAATTTGTAAATCTAAGAAAAGTACATTTGTTAAAAATTATTTGTAAATGGTGAAGGTTTAAATAATACTAATATTCGTGAAAATGTAATTAATAAATTACATATAACAATTACAAATAATTTTAAAAGAAGAAATGTTATTTCTTTTAATATAGATTATTTATGCCTTGCTGATTTAGTTAAAATGGATTCTGAAAATTTAAAAGGAATTTAAAAAATAAACAGACTTTGTAAAAATTTATTAACAATAATTGATGGTTTTCAAAATATTGTATTTACTGTTCCTATTAAAGATAAAACAAGAAACAATGTAGTTGACACTTTTCCAAAATTTTTGTAGATAGATAGCCAAATAATTTACAAACACATAATGGTATAGAATCCTATAACAAAGATTTTAAAGAATTAATGAAGTAATATAACATCAATCATAATAGAACTTTTTCAGCATTAAAACATCTGTTCTTGGACATTTCTACAGAACACTTAAAGAAAACACGTGGAAGAAATTTTCTTTACAGGGAAATTATAAATGGTTAAATTTAGTTAAAAATCTAATTGATGAATTCAATTATACAAAACATTCTACAATAAGAATGAAACCAATAGAAGTAAATGAAGAGAATTTAAAAATGAGTAATATTATATCTAATGAAGACTGAAGTCTGCGTTAGCTCTCGCTAAATTTAATGAAGGTGATAAAGTTAGAATTAGTAAATTTAAATGTCTTTTTGAAAAAGGATTCATTGGTCAACAGAAATATTTGAAAATGTTATTCATTCTAATCTACTTAAAAATTTAGACATATAAAAGGAAATTTTTATGAACAAGAACTACAGAAAACTAAATATCCAGATGTATACTTAGTTGAAAAAAATTTATAACAATAACATTATAAAGTTTATGTTACATTTTGTTAATACACAAAAAAGTTGGGTAAATAGAGATAACGTAATTTTATAAAGGCACAGTCTGTAGACAGCTTTTTGCTATCGCAAAGAAATAGTTGAACAATCAATTATGATTTAAAAAATTATTATCAAATATTTCCATCAAATTTTGAATTTGAAAAGCTTTTGACATAATTATTTCATGTTTTATTTTAATTCTTTCATCTTTTACTTTAATACTTTCGTCTTTTATTTTAATTCTATCATGTTTTATTTCATTGTTTAATTTAGTTAACCTTTGTAGTTTTTGTTTACAATAATCTTTATATTTTATTTGACTTTTGTAAATGTTATATCTTCTGTAAAAAGATTCCATTTATATAAAAAAATTATTTAAAAATTTTTTTATTACTTTTATATACAAATAATTTTATTAATTTAATAACTGTTAATGACCATACGGTAATATATCTATTTTATTTTCCTATATATATCTTTTATTATCATGACGACTTAATACTCTCTTATTTACTTGAATTTTTATGTATTTCACGTTTTTCACTTTTAATTAAATTAAATTTTCTGTATTGTTCTATATTGTTAAATAATCTTCATAATCTTCTAAACTTATACTATTTTTAAGAACACATTTTTATTTCCTTTAAATTTCTTTTCAATTTTGTCACCAACTTTATAAGCATACATCTTTGCTCTAAACAACAAAATTCTTCCATTATTTTTCCATTACATGCATCTTTCGTTTTACCAACAACTTTCTTGGTTACTTGTGGAAAACCATATATATTATCTGTTGGATAATCGCCTGTATCAAAGTAATCAGTCAACGTTTTCATATCTTCATAGAAATCTTAAGTTTTAATATTGTAAATATAATTATCAGTATCTTGATAACACAATTCAATATTTTCTCCATATCTAGATTCCATAACTCTGTAGTGAAAATCATATATTAATTCTTTAGATATATCAAGTATATGTAATCAAACATAAATAGGTTTATTAAATATTATTTTAGTTTTATATGTATGAACCGAACTATCAGTTTAATAAGTCACAGTTGCAAAATACTAACGCGAATTCTTTGCAGACAAATGGAAAAACTGGCAGAAGCCGACCTCGGCGAAGATCAGTTTGGATTTCGCAGAAATGTTAGAACACGTGAGGCAATACTGACCCTACGACTTATCTTAGAAAATAGATTAAGGAAAGGCAAACCTACATTTCTAGCATTTCTAGACTTCGAGAAAGCTTTTGACAACGTTGACTGGAATACTCGCTATCAAATTCTAAAGGTGGCAGGGGTAAAATACAGGGAGCGACAGGCTATTTACAATTTGTACAGAAACCAGATGGCAGTTATAAGAGTCGAGGGACATGAAAGGGAAGCAGTGGTTGGGAAGGGAGTGAGACAGGTTTGTAGCCTGTCCCCGATGTTATTCAAACTGAATATTGAGCAAGCAGTAAAGGAAACAAAAGAAAAATTCAGAGTGGGTATTAAAATCCATGGACAAGAAATAAAAACTTTGAGGTTCACCGATGACATTGTAATTCTGTCAGAGACAGCAAAGGACTTGGAAGAGCAGTTGAATGGAATGGACAGTGTCTTGAAAGGAGGATATAAGATGAACATCAACAAAAGCAAAACAAGGATAATGGAATGTAGTCGAATTAGGTCGGGTGATGCTGAGGGTATTAGATTAGGAAATGAGACACTTAAAGTAGTAAAGGAGTTTTGCTATTTGGGGAGCAAAATAGCTGATGATGGTCGAAGTAGAGAAGATATAAAATGTAGACTGGCAATGGCAAGGAAAGTGTTTCTGAAGAAGAGAAATTTGTTAACATCCAGTATAGACTTAAGTGTCAGGAAGTCGTTTGTGAAAGTATTTGTATGGAGTGTACCCATGTATGGAAGTGAAATAAGGACGATGAATACTTCAGACAACAAGAGAACAGAAGCTTTGGGAATGTGGTGCTACACAAGAATGCTGAAGATTAGATGGGTAGATCACATAACTAATGAGGAGGTATTGAATAGAATTGGGGAGAAGAGGAATTTGTGGCACAACTTGACAAGAAGAAGAGACCGGTTGGTAGGACATGTTTTGAGGCATCAAGGGATCACAAATTTAGCATTGGAGGGCAGCGTGGAGGGTAAAAATCGTAGAGGGAGACCAAGAGATGAATACACTAAGCAGATTCAGAAGGATGTAGGTTGCAGTAAGTACTGGCAGATGAAGAAGCTTGCACAGGATAGAGTAGCATGGAGAGCTGCATCAAACCAGTCTCAGGACTGAAGACAACAACAACAACAACATTTATGAATAGCAGCAAGATTTTCATTAAATATAGTTCGATTTTTAAAGTTCGGTTTAGCTACCAGTTTATCACGTATTTTACTATTTGAAACTAATTTTATATCTTGTCTGTTGCTTATATTTTCCATTGTTTATCCAAATACAGTATTATTCATTAATTTATCGATATCTTTTTCAAAATCATTTGTGGCTTTATTTCTTAACTGTGTATTTAAATGTATATGATTATTTAACCATTTAGATTGTTTAAATTTTAAAACTTTATGTATTTTTGTCTGTTGCATTCCTAAAGATAAATACTCTTAAACATTTCTGCAATGTACAACATAATTACACTTTTTATCTAAAGTAGTTGTTCATTTACTGTCATTTGTACCTGGAACAAGTTTTGATTCAGGAGTTAATGGTAAATCTTTATGTAAATGATATAATTCTTTTGAATTTTCTAGATCTACTTCAAATATATAACCATTTTCACAATTGTTTGAAATTTCGTTTATTGTTGCACAATTAAAATTTCTTGGTTCTTCCCATTTAAATCCACCATATGGTAAATATTGGTTCATAGCATAACAATAAAATTTTTGCATCTAGATACATTATACGATTTTATATATTTTTATTGTGATAATCTTTTAAATATTTATGATTTGCTTTTACATATCTTTTACAACATTGTGAAATTCCACCTCTTATTCCTTTTTCAATCATTAAAATCATGTCATAATAATTTAATAATTCAAGTTTTTGTTCGATAGAATTTAACATTGCATCCGAAGCTAAATCTGGTGCTGTAAAATAGCAAGAAGGATCTAAATTATATTTCTTTAAACATGTTTCTCTAAAATTTTCAAAACCATCATTTAACAATAATACTTTAGTTTTAAGATATAAATCATGATATTCACCAAGATTTTTTATTTTGAATGCTCTCCAAACTAATTTTGCATGTTTATAATCTTTACCAGTCATATCACAATCATTTAAGTTACTATAAACTTTTTCTTTTGTTGGTAATTGTATTTCTTCAAATTTAATCCAAGAATCCATATAATCATATGAATAAATACTTTTTCTAATTACTAAATTAAATAATTCTGAATAAAAATAGTTTTTAACATTTATTAATTATTTTCCTTTAAATTAGATGGAAGTTAAATCTAAATCTATCAACCAATCTCATTTTTAAGTTTTTGTTTGTTTACCAGAAGTAATACATGTATTTCATTATTTGGTATTAATTTTATTTCTTTATCATCAAAACCGATTTCTTTTACAAAAATATGTGAATCATAACCAGATAAATTATGTAAGTAAATAGGTACAAAATAGGCTAGTTTCACTTTTAAATTACAATTATTCCATAATGGATCAATATATTTTCCAGACAAATGTTCATGATGACGAACTTTTCTATTTATTTTTGTATAATAATTTTTACATAATGTACAATATTTAGAATTATTATGTATTTTATATTCTTCATGTTTAATAGTCTCATTTCTTCAATTTCAGAATATCTTCTTCCAAATTATTCAACTTCTTGTTTAACACATTCTATAAATTTTTATGACAATTTGGTCCTCTATAAACAACTGGATGCTTATAATTTCCATATATATATATATATATATATATATATATATATATATATATATATATACATACAAAATGGTACGGCCAAACTTTCAGGAAACATTCCTCACACACAAATAAGGAAAAGATCTTATGTGGACATGTGTCCAGAAACGCTTAACTTCCATGTTAGAGCTCATTTTAGTTTTGTCAGCATGTACTGTACTTTCTCGATTCACCACCAGTTGTCCCAATTGAAGGAAGGTAATGTTGGCTTCGGTGCTTCTGTTACCATGCGACTCATTGCTCTACAGTACTAGCATCAAACACATCAGTACGTAGCATCAACAGGTTAGTGTTCATCACAAACGTGGTTTTGCACTCACTGCAATGTTTACAAATGCGGAGTTGGCAGATGCTCATTTGATGTATGCATTAGCATGGGGCAATAGCCGTGGCGCTGTACGATTGTATCAAGACAGATTTTCAGAACGAAGGTGTCCCGGCAGGAAGACGTTCAAAGCAATTGATCGGCGTCTTAGGGAGCACGGAACATTCCAGCCTATGACTCGTGACTGGGGAAGACCTAGAGCGACGAGGACACCTGCAATGGACGAGGCAATTCTTCGTGCAGTTGACGATAACCCTAATGTCATCGTCAGAGAAGTTGCTGCTGTACAAGGTAACGTTGACCACGTCACTGTATGGAGAGTGCTACGGGAGAAGCAGTTGTTTCCATACCATGTACAGTATCTGCCGGCACTATCAGCAGCTGATTGGCCTCACGAGTACACTTCTGCAAATGGTTCATCCAACAATGTGTCAATCCTCATTTCAGTGCAAATGTTCTCTTTACGGATGAGGCTTCATTCCAACGTGATCAAATTGTAAATTCTCACAATCGACATGTGTGGGCTGACGAGAATCCGCACGCAGTTGTGCAATCACGTCAACAACACAGATTTTCTGCAACGTTTGGGCAGGTATTGTTGGTGATGTCTTGATTGGTCCCCATGTTCTTCCACCTACGCTCAATGGAGCACATTATCATGGTTTCATAGGGATACTCTACCTGTGCTGCTAGAACTTGTGTCTTTACAAGTACGACACCACATGTGGTTCATGCACGATTGAGCTCCTGCACATTTCAGTCAAAGTGTTTGTACGCTTCTCAACAACAGATTCGGTGACTGATGGATTGGTAGAGGCGGTCCAATTCCGTGGCCTCCACGCTCTCCTGACCTCAACCCTCTTGACTTTCATTTATGGGGGCATTTGAAAGCTCTTCCAACTCCGGTACCAAATGTAGAGATTCTTCGTGCTCATACTGTGGACGGCTGTGATACAATACGTCATTCTCCAGGGCTGCATCAGCGCATCAGGGATTCCATGCGACGGAGGGTGGATGCATGTATCCTCGCTACAGAGGTCATTTCGAACATTTCCTGTAACAATGTGTTTGAAGTCTCCGCTGGTTCTGTTGCTGTGTGTTTCCATTCCGTGATTAATGTGATTTGAAGAGAAGTAATAAAATGAGCTCTAACATGGAAAGTAAGCATTTCCAGACACATGTCCATATAACATATTTTCTTTCTTTGTGTGTGAGTAATGTGTCTTGAAAGCTTGGCCGTACTTTTTTCTAACACCCTGTATATACTTAATATAATAACTAAATCCACTTGATTAATGTTTTTTATAATTCATTGTATACAGATTTTCTGGATTTGGTTCACAATTGTCTATATTTAAAAGTAAACTTTCAAAATCGGCATAAATAGCAAATGCAGCTTTTTGTGTAAATTGATTATTTTTAAAATAAACATATTCACTTTCACCTTGGATTTCAACTTTTAATGCTTTGTTAGTTAAACAATTTGGTGTATAATTATCTAATTTTTATTTACTATTAAAATGTAATAAACATAAATCACAAATAACTTTTACTTCAGTATGTTTAGTCATTTGACTTGATACAAGTCTAGATAAATTTTATAATGGTAATGTGAATTATTATCTTTCTTGAAATAAAGTAGATTTACATGTTCTCCCTTTTTTAGATTTTATAATTTTTAATGGGTACACTTGATATTTTCCATCATCATCGTCACCAAACGAATAAACATTAATAGATACATTATTTATATTTTCTAGTTTTCGAATATGATCGCCTAATATAGGAAATCCAATATTTTCAAGTTTTTTATCAAGATCAAGACCAAGATATTCATATTTTGTTATTCTTTCTGCATTTTTATCTACAGGAAACATAGCTGATTTTACAGCCCACAAAAAACATTTTTGATCTTATTTTTTCACATTGACACATGCTTTTTCATTTTTAATATTTTCTGGAAAATCAATATAAGATGATCCTTTTAGTGTAATATATTTATTAACTGCTAATTGTAAACCAATAATTCTCTTTAATGACCATCCTGAGAGTGGTGCTTGATAATTAGATATCTTTTCTGAAATATGTCTTTTACCATATTTAATTTTTTTATTAAAATCTTTTTCTGTTAAGATAATTTAGCTTGGTGTTTGTAGCCCAAAATCTTGAACTTTTTCATCTATTCACCTGTTTTTAGTATATATTCACAATATAAATCGAAATTTATCTTTACATCATGATGAACTTTCAAATATTCTTTCACAGTTTTAAAAATTTTTGTTGTCACTGCGTTTAAGAAATGTTAAGTATCAAGTATGTCTATACTATTTTCTAAAATTATAGTTTGTAATCTATTTTCAAATGGTTTATCAACTAAGTAATCTTTAACTGTTTTTCTATCCTTTGGTTTTACAAATATATTTGTAGAAAATGGAAATATCCTTTTTAATGGTTTATCCTCTTTAGTTAGAAAAACATCATATATATATCAGAAAATGGTAATTTTTTCCAAAGATTTTCACTACTTTAATATTTATGATTATTTTAAACAATATTTTTACTAATTTTACTCCATTCAGGTAAATAAATGTTAACAATATTTTTATAATTTTTACTTACTTCAGTTATATAATTTTTATTATTTTCACTTACTTCAGATTTATAATTATTTTGAACAATATTTGTATTATTTTCACTTGCTTCAGGCATATTATTTCTAACAATATTTGGATGATTACTAATAATAATTGATCGATTACTAATAATAAATTTAATTAAATCAGCTTTACATAATTTGAATATTCTTATAAATTATTTATTTTACAAGACTCATGAAGTCTTGGAACATTGAATTGGTTTAGTTGTGTAGCAATGTAACTTTCCATTTTGCTCTTCTATTTATAAAAAAAATTTATTAGTTTTGGAAAAAATATTTTTCTTAATAAAATGATAATTATTTAATAGATGGAGAGGGATTATTATTTAATAAATATATAATCAAAAAGAGAATTTGTTTATTCTTTTGTTTAAGAATCAGTTAGTTTTGAAACAATTAATTTATTATTTAGTTTAAGATTCAATTAGTTTTCAAACAATTAGTTATTATTCATCATTTAGTTTGCTCTTCTAATTATTACAAAAAAATCATTAAATTTGTAAAAATTACTTTCATTAATAAAATGATAATTATTTAATAGATGGGTAAGTAATATTACATAATAGATAATTAATCATAAAGGATTATTGTTTAATAAATAATAAATCATAAACTTAAAGCTTTTTATTCTTAATATATTCTAAAGTACATTTCTTACATTTATTATTACGTTTATCTTTATGTGATGGATTTATACAAAAACAATGTAAATCTTTAATTTCTTGACAAATTTTACATTTCTTTGCAGATGTGTGTTTAGTTATAACTTCTTCATTATTCATTTAAATTTTGCTTTTTCTTCATTATCCATTGTTAATAAAAGTTTTGTGTGTTCTTCACTTGGATTTCGTCTCAAATGTTTTTTAAAATAATAGATAGCAACACGTTCCCCACATACACAAGGAATTCGGATTTTATTGTAATTTTGTACATGATATTTATTTATACATGGTCTACATATAGTTCTATAACATCCTTTTGTAAATTTTTGTAAAGTAAAATTATCAAATGATTTCTCTGTATTACAATATTTTCAAAATTTAGTTTTCACAGAACAATCTTGTTAAACTTGAACTTCCTGTAATTGTTGAACATTGTATAAACTGTTTAAACAGTTTTTCACATTGTAAATAAACAATAACAATATTCCTACACCAGTATCTGATTTTAGAAATAAACAATATTCTACACATTGTGTAAATTGTCCAAACACAAGCATCAGTTTCGCAGTGTTTTGTAATTTCAGAACTAAATAAATAATATTCTTAAACAAATGCATGCTATATTAGCTTATCATCATGAGGTGTCCTGTGAGTCCAACACCCCAACACAGACTGAGCGAGTTTTCCCGCCATTTCCAGGGGCAGGGGGGGGGTGACATCAGAGGAGAGAGGGGAGGATTGCCCAGAGGAGTGGTCATGGAGGGGACACATGCCAGTCAGGGAAAACACACAACATCATCAACATGTAGGGGTAGTTAATTGATATGAAAATTGGAGTGGTACTCTCTTTGCTCCACTACGTACATTCTCCTCGATGATGAATGTTCCTGATGGACGAGAGTGTTGTCAAAAGTTTGGAATAACAAAGAGTTGAATACAATGAATTCTTATAGTACATCCATTGAGGTTTGTAGAGCCTTCCGAAAACAAGAACGATTTTGGTTGGTTATAAAAAGATTTATAAAACAAAGCACACTGCCTCCTAAGTGTATATCTTGAAAACAAAAACAGTGAAAATATTTTTTTTTCGTGATGATGATTATCAGTACTTAGTAGAGAGTCTGTCCTCCCTGCACACAGGTGAGTTCTTCCACTATGAGAGGCATACTCTGGATGAGATCATCAAGTTTATCTTGGGGTGTGAGGTCCCACCCTCAATGGCAAGTTCAGTGAGGTCTTGAAGATTGTTAGGTGGATTGATACACTGTGCAATAGCTACCTTCAACAAGTCTCATGCATGCTCAGTTGCATTCATGTCTGGGAACTGTGCTGGCAATGCATTCGGTTGATGTTGCATCTTTGAACATACTGAGACACTGTTAGAGTACAGTGCTGTCTTGCATTGTCATCAACTATGATGAAGTTGTCACCGACTTCACGTCTGCAGGGTCTTCCACTTGTTTTCAGAACCTCTTGGCAGTATCGGAGACCAGTGATATTGCCTTATATGGAAATTAGAGGGGTTCACCATCCCATCATTATTGTCGCCCAGAACGCTAAACTTGCACCTGCAGAAAGGTGGATCTCCTAAACGTATCGGCGTTCCTGATATCGTCTAGCACTTCTCAAACCCTAACACGTCTAGTTTCCAGTCGCCAACAAATCCTTGTCTCGTCAGCTAACATGATGTTACTCCATTTTGTTGTGGTCCAATGTTGATGTGCAAGAGCCTAGGTCCTTCGACTGCATCGGTTCAGTCAGTTCAGTGCAAAAATTGGTCTTCTGCAATGAAGATCAACCTGATGCAATCTTCTACGCACTGTCTAGTCTGAGATACGAATCTCTGTTGCCCGGGAGAAGTCATTTCCAATATCTCTGGCATCTGATGTTGGGCGCTTGCGAGCTGCCAGCTGGAGGAAACGATAATGCATTGCCGGCCGCGGTGGTCTAGCGGTTCTAGGCGCTTAGTCCGGAACCGCGCGACTGCTACGGTCGCAGGTTCGAATCCTGCCTCGGGCATGGATGTGTGTGATGTCCTTAGGTTAGTTAGGTTTAAGTAGTTCTAAGTTCTAGGGGACTGATGACCACAGATGTTAAGTCCCATAGTGCTCAGAGCCATTTGAACCATTTTTTTGATAATGCATTGGTGTTGTCATACAAGGACGACCACTGTGGGTTCTATCGTTCACATTTCCAGTCTCTCTGTACTTTCTCCACACCTTATATACACTACTCTGAGTGACATGTAGCCGATCGGCAAACACGTTGCTGTGTATGACCTGCTGAAAGTGGTACCGCAGTGCTAAACACGAACTGAATGACGCTGTTGTTGATACTGGACTGCTCGCGGTGTACCGCTGCGCCATCGGTATGTTTACGTGACCGAGAATTGGCCACAAAGCATGCCAGTAGTAAACACCATCCAGTAATGAACTCTAACTGGATAATGCATGATGTGCCTAGGTCAATGTCGTCTGTAGTATCGCAGACTAAATTTTACAATAGTATTCCAAAATTTTATTGAGAAGTGTACAAAATAATCTGATGGACAGAGTGAGCAGCAAGTTACGGTTTCGAACCTGCGACCGTAGCAGCAGCGCGCTTCTGCACTGAAGCGCCTACAACCGCTCGGCCACGGAGGCCGGCGAGCAAGTTACGGCTGTTTGCTGACGACTGACGACGTTGTGATGTACGAAAAGGTGTCGTCGTTGAGTGACTGTAGAAGAATACAAATTTACTTAGACAAAATTTCTAGATGGTGTGATAAATGTCAGCTTGCTCTAAATATAAAAGAATGAAAGATAATGCGAATGAATCACAAAAACAGTCCTGTAACATTCGAATACAGCATTAGTAATGTACTGCTTGACACAATCACATATCCAGACATAACGTAGCAAAGCGATATGAAATGGAAGGTGCATGTAAGGATTGTAGTAGGGAAGGCGAACGGTCGACTTCGGTTTATTGGGAGAATGTGAGGAAAGTGTGGTTAATCTGTAAAGGAGACTCCATATAAGGCACTAGTACGACCCATTCTTGAGTGCTGCTCAAGTGTTTGGCGTTCCCACCAGGTAGGATTAAAGGAAGACATCGAAGAAGTTCAATGGCATGCTGCTAGATTTGTTAACCGTAGTTTCGATCAGCTCGCAAGTATTACGAGGATGCTTCGTGGACTCAAATTGGAAACCCTGGAGGGGAGACGACACTCTTTTCGCAAGGCGCTAATGCAAAAATTTACAAACCCGGCATTTGAAACCGACTGTACCACGATTCTACTGCTGCCAAAGTACATTACGGGGAAGGATCACGAAGATAAGAAACGAGAGATTAGGGCTCGTACGGAGGCTAATAGAGAGTCATTTTTCTCTCGCTCTGTTTGTGAGTGGAACAGGAAAGGGAATGAACAATAGTGGCACGTGGTACCCACTGCCATGCACTTAACAATGGCTTGTGGCGTATGCATATACACTCCTGACCATTAAAATTGCTACACCAAGAAGAAATGCAGATGATAAACGGGTATTCATTGGACGAATATATTATACTAGAACCGACATGTGATTACATTTTCACGCAATTTGGATGCATAGATCCTGAGAAATCAGGACCCAGAACAACCACCTATGATGGCAAGCACAGCCTGGATACACCTGGGCATTGAGTCAAACAGAGCTTCGATGGCGTGTACAGGTACAGCTGATCATTCAGCTACAACACGATACCACAGTTCATCAAGACTAGTGACTGGCGTATTGTGACGAGCCAGTTGCACGGCCACCATTGACCAGACGTTTTCAGTTGGTGAGAGATCTGGAGAATGTACTGGCCAGGACATCAGTCGAGCATGTTCTGTATCCAGAAAGGCCCGTACAGGACCTGCAACATGTGGTCGTGCATTATCCTGCTGAAATGTAGGGTTTCGCAGGGATCAAGTGAAGGGTAGAGCCATGGGTGCTCCCCCTCACTTATCGACCTTAATGACAGTGAAAAATTAAACCGCGTGTACCTAATGGAAATTTGGGAAAAGCAATCGTCACCAAAGTTAATCTGTCAGTAAAGAGGGAGGAAAGGGTTACATCTGAATGAAAGGAAAAATGCAAATGAAACTGGTGGAAATTAATTTTGAAAAGGGATAAAGTTAATAAAGAAAGTAAATATGCGGTCATTACATTAACAATTAACTAGCGGTAATTAGATGTTTGAGATTTGGGGGAAATTACGGCCGCCAATCCTATGGACAATTACTATAGTAACTGAAAAAGAAAGGTTATTACACATATAATTAGCACTAGAAGCGTGGCAACTGAAGGTTGACAAGTGTAGTGTGAAAACTGAAAGTTTGTCAGAAGTAATAAATTTCGCTACACTCTGACTTAATTTAGCAAAAGAATTAATAAAACTGGAAAATTGAAAGTTAATTTAGTGACAGAAAATAATAGTGAGCTTTGTTTCTGAAGCACATCGAAATTCAGTAAAATACGGTTAGTCTTGGGCAACCTCAACAATCATTTCAAAAACTACTTGAATCTATGCCATTTAGAAATAAGAGATTTAACTCTGAACTTGAATTAAATGATTCTGGACAATTAACAATAGTAACATTTAGTATGTACCCAGCTGAGCTGCAGTCACAGGTAAACTAAAATACGGTAACGAAACTCGCACTCTTAATTTGTGCTTGTATAATCTAAATTTTGTAGCCAGCTATGAATACCTTAACTGAACTTTGAAATTAAAGCAGTGAAATCGAATGATATTACTTTAATGCTGGCGTTTGAATTTCAACAACACTCGGGTTCATTCCGGAAAAAGAAGGGATCCTGCTTGGTAATGCAATTGGGACAATGAGCAACAAAGGTTCATGCTACGTTGCTGTAATTTAGTGAGAAAAATTTAACAGTTTGAAAAGCTGAGGTCAGCCATACAGTTCTAAAACTTTACGTGCTACAAGTCTTCCTTGTTGGTTGATTAAAGGTTTGAAGTCGTCTATCGAGTAGGTGGCGACAGTCACTCATTGTCGGCCATCGCTGTTGCAGAAGCTGGATGTTGGCATGCCTTCTTCTCGACACGGTCACCAGGCGAAACGGGCTCTTGATATGCGCCAGCTAATGCTTCCCATCCACGTCACCGTGTCAGAAACTAACATAGCAAGTCGAGCGCAATTACATGCTGCCAAACCACGAAAGTGCGGCAACTCGCGGGAGCATCACACAACACACCTGCTCAACCGCACTACTCCAGCCAGACTCTCTCTGCTCTGCCCGCGCTCCACGCGGCAGAGTTAACACTACCAAAGATCATAAACACTTTGGTTCTCTACACGACCTATCGATGTATTCGTTCGATAGCATAGTTTTCCCTAGGCAAGACCCAGCGTAAAAAATACAAATAATATTTACAAAACAACCAATTATACATCGACATATATATATATATATATATATATATATATATATATATATATATATATGCAAATAGTAAAACAATTACAATACATAAAGACACAGAAATGTCATATCTTGAGGTAACAAAACAAGGAAAAAATTTATAGTATAATACACTCCTGGAAATGGAAAAAAGAACACATTGACACCGGTGTGTCAGACCCACCATACTTCCTCCGGACACTGCGAGAGGGCTGTACAAGCAATGATCACACGCAAGGCACAGCGGACACACCAGGAACCGCGGTGTTGGCCGTCGAATGGCGCTAGCTGCGCAGCATTTGTGCACTGCCGCCGTCAGTGTCAGCCAGTTTGCCGTAGCATACGGAGCTCCATCGAAGTCTTTAACACTGGTAGCATGCCGCGACAGCGTGGACGTGAACCGTATGTGCAGTTGACAGACTTTGAGCGAGGGCGTATAGTGGGCATGCGGGAGGCCGGGTGGACGTACCGCCGAATTGCTCAACACGTGGGGCGTGGGGTCTCCACAGTACATCGATGTTGTCGCCAGTGGTCGGCGGAAGGTGCACATGCCCGTCGACCTGGGACCGGACCGCAGCGACGCACGGATGCACGCCAAGACCGTAGGATCCTACGCAGTGCCGTAGGGGACCGCACCGCCACTTCCCAGCAAATTAGGGACACTGTTGCTCCTGGGGTATCGGCGAGGACCATTCGCAACCGTCTCCATGAAGCTGGGCTATGGTCCCGCACACGTTAGGCCGTCTTCCGCTCACGCCCCAACATCGTGCAGCCCGCCTCCAGTGGTGTCGCGACAGGCGTGAATGGAGGGACGAATGGAGACGTGTCGTCTTCAGCGATGAGAGTCGCTTCTGCTTTGGTGCCAATGATGGTCATATGCGTGTCTGGCGCCGTGCAGGTGAGCGCCACAATCAGGACTGCATACGACCGAGGCACACAGGGCCAACACCCGGCATCATGGTGTGGGGAGCGATCTCCTACACTGGCCGTACACCACTGGTGATCGCCGAGGGGACACTGAATAGTGCACAGTACATCCAAACCGTCATCGAACCCATCGTTCTACCATTCCTAGACCGGCAAGGGAACTTGCTGTTCCAACAGGACAATGCACGTCCGCATGTATCCCGTGCCACCCAACGTGCTCTAGAAGGTGTAAGTCAACTACCCTGGCCAGCAAGATCTCCGGATCTGTCCCCCATTGAGCATGTTTTGGACTGGATGACGCGTCGTCTCACGCGGTCTGCACGTCCAGCACGAACGCTGGTCCAACTGAGGCGCCAGGTGGAAATGGCATGGCAAGCCGTTCCACAGGACTACATCCAGCATCTCTACGATCGTCTCCATGGGAGAATAGCAGCCTGCATTGCTGCGAAAGGTGGATATACACTGTACTAGTGCCGACATTGTGCATGCTCTGTTGCCTGTGTCTATGTGCCTGTGGTTCTGTCAGTGTGATCATGTGATGTATCTGACCCCAGGAATGTGTCAATAAAGTTTCCCCTTCCTGGGACAATGAATTCACGGTGTTTTATTTCAATTTCCAGGAGTGTAGATGGAAATAGGAGGATATGCATTTCCGGCGTTACACGTGCCCCACATTGTCTGAGGATGTTCGTGTAACCTAAACAGACTCAGAAAATGTGCCAAAAAAGAAAACAGCGGAAATGCATATGCTCAAAACATCAAGAAATTTTAGCATTACGCTGATTAACCATAAACCAATTTTTAGACCATAATAATTGAGTGGAGACACTCCTAATCTTATTCCACTCTGTCATCTTACACAAAAGAAAACAGGTTGACAACATATCAAAATTCATAGAAAACATAGAAAGTGGTTTAGCTATTCTAAAATCGTCAAAATTCCTAACAGTATCAAGAAATGGAATTCTAATTACAAAATTAACCAGAGCACATGGTCGTAAAAAACAGGTATATCAAAATACGCAAATTAATATTTAATTACATAGAATACACATTTTATATAACCTTTTCGTAATTAATATTCTCGTCATGAGACTCTACTTAACGCTAAACAAGAAAATAATATACAGTAGATCGACAAAAAGATAAATATTGACAGCAGAATTCTTTCACATCAGCTGTCCGGGAAGAAAAACAACTCCACCTTCCGTACTCGCAATTACAAAGAATGCCGACAGCGGCACAAGAGCCGACAGCGGCTCCGCCTCGACAGTATTGTTGCGCTCCGCCTGTGCGGCACGCTCGATCTCACTTGCCTGTGAAACGGCATTTCCAGAACGTCCGCTTCACTGAATTCTTTCGGAAAAACTCACTCCCGAGTAATCTCAAGGAGTCCATTAACACTATCACAGCGGATAACTCAACACTGTCCATCATCACACGCATGTACTAGCCTGAAACTTAAAACATCGGCAATGACTAGTAAAACACATATTCATGAAATCTTACAGCTAGTTACAAAATCATATTTACATTGCTTAATCTACTGTGACTCAGCTGAAAACTTAAAGCTTCCGAAGTGGCCGTACGGTTCTAGGCGCTGCAGTCTGGAACCGCGAGACCGCTACGGTCGCAGGTTCGAATCCTGCCTCGGGCAGGGATGTGTGTGATGTCCTTGGGTTAGTTAAGTTTAACTAGTTCTAAGTTCTAGGGGACTAATGACCTCAGAAGTTGAGTCCCATAGTGCTCAGAGCCATTTGAACCATTTTTTTGAAAACTAGCAGCTTGGATTTTTCAATTGATAAATAATCACTCTCTCTTAAATCATTTAGTAAAAATGAATTACTTATTAATTACAACTTCTTTAATGTCCTCTTGGTCAGGCAAAAGCATGGCAATCTCGCAAATCGTTAAATGTTACACTCTATATTTACATACTGTACAAATTACCCATTCTGTGGTATTAATCAATCTTTGGTTGGTAGAATTTCAAGTCTACAATGTTCTGTATACCCAATAGTTTTTCGGAGCTTGGATACTCTAAGCAATAAGCATTTGTGTGAAGTAATGATTTTATGTGGTCCATTATAAACAAACTTGAATTTAGAGATTTCATTGTCTATCTCGCTCGATTTCTCATGAGCTTTTACAAGTACTAAGTCTCCGATTGCAAACTTAGCAAAACGCGCTTTAGCGTCATGACGACGTATGCGAGCATCGGCTTTTAGCTTCATTATTTCACGCAAACGATCTTTCTTCACACCAATGCTAATGTCAATCCGTGGAGGGAATTAGATTATCTCTTCCACTAGTCCCAGTTTGTCTTAAAACATACTCCTACTCCTCACCATCACCTCACAGAAGCCTCGTCTTTGTTCGTGTGTTACGTTTGACACACCGTCTGCAGTACTTTCCAATTCCCTTTCTACTCTATTGTCAACGCCGAGATTCCTCACGTTACAGTAGTTCAAATTCATACCTACGTCAATGGCATCCGGCCAGTTAACAATGTGTATAGGCTGGAATTGCCTATGCACACCATCTCCTGCCTCGTCAAAACTAACTACTATTGTTTTATCTTGTGACGTACATGTCAAAGTTTTGCTTTCGCAATTAATCACTGCACGGTACTTTAATAGCCAATCTAACCCGATAATTACTTCCGTAGTTAAGTCTGGCACGACGACAAACTCTTGTTCAAATCGTGCTACACGTATCTCGAAGTTGACCAAAATCTGTTTTGTGACCGGTTTACTGGCCTTTCCAGTAGCACCGATAATTTTCACTCCTGTTACTCGCATAACTACGATACCAGGTCTGTCTTTCAGTAACTCAAATATTTTCCCAGATACAGCACTCAATTCTGCACCGGTGTCAATTAATACGTTTAGTTGTAGGTCGTACATATTAACAGACACTACTATCTGTCTACACTTGTCCTCGACTGTTTCTTTATTTTCCCACAGTAAATCCTCGTCTATATCCAGGTCATTCCAGAAAAAACCATCCGGCTTTGATCCTAAATCCTGCTTATCTGGCGGCTTTTTCAGCCTCTGTTCACATACATTTTTAATTTCAACACGTTTGTCCTGAGGGTTAGTCTGTAGCTTCGCCTCCAATACCGAAACCTTTACCTGTAACTCGTCAACTAGTGAGTGTTGCTTTGCTATCAGTTCACTGATTGTCACCTTCGTTGATTCCTCTTTGGTCAGATTGATCTCATATGCCAATCTACCTGGAGGAATGTGCTCAGTAGTATCTGCAATTACTTCCTCTGGATCTGCGCAACCCACACTGCTACCGTCTGACCGTATAACGTCAGCTCTAACCTCATACACGCTGTAATCTACTTGCTTTTCTACCAATCGTGTCCGGCTATCACTAAAATGTTCGTAATATTTCTCCTTAATACTCTCGCAATGTTTAAACTGGAGTTTTGCGTCGGATGGTTCGGCCACTTCTAACACTATAACTTTCGGTAAAGTCTGCTGGTCAGGACCAGAACTTTCCGTTACTACTTCAACACCCAACTCCTGCGGGACGAAACACGACGAATCTTGCTCGTGCTCCCCATTAACATCAACTATTTCTGGTAAAGTCTGCCGGTTAGGGCCAGAACTTTCTATCACTTCACAAACACTATCTTCCTGCGGGACGAGACGCGGCAAATCCTGCCCGCGCTCCCCATAAGCACTTCTCCCGTACAGGCCCCTATAATCTCTTAGTTCGTCCTATAAGCGACCGAACTGCCTTAACCAGACCTCATCCCTCTCTGCATCCCCTCGCTCTATGACGGACGTGTTATCCGACATCTGATCTTCTCTCAACAATTGCGAATCATTCTTAAACTCAATCTCCAGTTCCGCTGTGGGTATTACAGCTGCCACTTTATAACCGATTTCCGGAACAGTACTTAAATTATTCTCACTGACAGTGAATGTATTTTCTACTGCAGTGTATACAGCTGATATACTACTTGTGGGCGCACTCCTTTCTCCTAACACTGGCACACTCTCCCACCGTTGATTATTCCATACGGAATTTTCATAACGACGACAACTCGGTTTTCTACTGTTATTGGGCCGCCAAAATTTCTCCACGCCCGGTCGGCCCCTCATCGGCGCGGCTAATGGTTTCCCTGTCTCGTCCCAGCAGATACGCTCTCCGGATGCTGCTGAGGCGGCTGATCACACCCTCTGGCGTTATTACTATTCTGCGAAGCCCCTATCACGCTAGTGTGATACTGGTTTCCGTCATTCCTGTTATTATTTGCATTGTACCGATTGTCATTACGGCCCGAACCACTATTGTTATTGCTGCCAAGATTGCGGTATGCATTATTCCCATAGTTATCGTTGTTGTGGTTGCTGTGGTACCCGTTGTTATTACCACGGCCTCTACCACTGTCGCGATTATTGCGCCAATTGTCCTCGTCCTCAACTCTTTCCAGGAAATCATTGATTGTCCTGTAATTGCTTCCTACATAGCGTTTTGTATTATCTGGAAGCTTCTGATAGAGTTCCCAGACTATTTCGGATCCCGTGCGGCGATCACGCAAATATTCCAACTTGCGGATCCAGCCCTCACAGAACTCCTTCATCGAGCCGTGCGAATTCGCATCGAAAGGCCTCGATATGACAAATTCGCGCCAGACACTTTGTTGTATTTGCTCTGACCAGTATTCAGCCAGAAACAAATTTTTAAACTCGTCAAAAGTCAGGTTCGTAATGTTGAGGTTTAAGCCCCAACGCTTGGCATCACCAGCCAACACGTCAATAACCGCATTAATTTTTCTCTCATTAGTCCATGATCTGGGTAAAACTCTTTCACAATTTTTAATGAAACCCGTCGCGTGTATTCCGCCTTTTTTCAAGGGATCGAACCGCGCCTCTTTCGTCAACAATTCCGAACTATGTGCACAGATTGGCACATAGCTCTGTTTTTCGTCAAGTTTATTTTATAATTCCGACACTCTCGTAATTACTTGGCAAGTGGTTGTCGCAAGCGTTTCCACTTCCCTCTTTTTCTCTTCGCAGGTATTAGCCTGCTTCCTCACTTTGGTATCTACTTCAGATACTAAAGCCTTTAAAGTTTCCACCTTCTTTTGATCCTCTTTTTTCACTAACTGAATTTGTTCTGTCACCTTATTCTCGATGATCGGAGCAACTGCTTCTCCTACACTTTTCTCGATTCTGCTAATTTCGGAATGAAAACGAGTATTTATGCTCGCAATTTCCGCCTGAACGCCTATCATTTCCTGTTTAAGGTTACCGATTTCGGTATTAATCACAACAATATCTTCTTTGATTTTATCAACCTTTGTGTTAACAACTCCAACATTGTTGTTAACAACATTAATAGCTTTGTTCTGATTGTCTAGCTTCCGTTCAATTTCTTCAAACTGAGCTTCTTGATTGGCAGACTGAGCTCCTTGCTTGGCAGCCTGAGCTTTAATTTCTGCCGATTGACTCTTGATTTCGTTAATCAAAACATTCAATAAATCAGTTAAATTCCTGGAAACTACAGGTTTTACTTCCGTAGCGGCTTCCTCTTTAATTGTCCCCCTGTATTCGTCATCAAGGGGTTCAGATTTGATTTTCACTTCCGATTCCGAAACATTTTCTAAAGTTCGGAATTCTATTTCTCCCCTTTGTTGCGTTTCGGCGGTCGCGTCTTTCATGCTAGCCGCCTGCCCCTGAACAATGGGTAACGCGGTGCGCGTTTCTCACTGTTCGACCGATTGTTCCGTATCCAAGTCTACCAAATTTTGGTAATTGTTGCCTTCACTAATTTTAATAATTTTCAATATAAATGACAAATCTCAAATCTAATTAGGATTCCTCCCACTACTTAATCTCGCTGACGTAACGACCTGCTCATAACCAATACTTTGTTACGAGATTTTGCACCATACAAAATTCGTGTCCAGAACAACCTCAAATCTGAAGATTGTCATGTCACCAGGTCGCCACGTGTAACCTCCCCCTCACTTATCGACCTTAATGACAGTGAAAAATTAAACCGCATGTACCTAATGGAAATTTGGGAAAAGCAATCATCACCAAAGTTAATCTGTCGGTAAAGAGGGAGGAAAGGGTTACATCTAAATGAAAGGAAAAATGCAAATGAAAGGAAAAATGCAAATGAAACTGGTGGAAATTAATTTTGAAAAGGGGTAAAGTTAATAAAGAAAGTAAATGTGTGGCCATTACATTAACAATTAACTAGCGGTAATTAGGTGTTTGAGATTTGGGGGAAATTACGGTCGCCAATTACTATAGTAACTGAAAAAGAAAGGTTATTACACATATAATTAGCACTAGAAGCGTGGCAACTGAAGGTTGACAGGTGTAGTGTGAAAACTGAAAGTTTGTCAGAAGTAATAAATTTCGCTACACTCTGACTTAATTTAGCAAAAGAATTAATAAAACCGGAAAATTGAAAGTTAATTTAGTGACGGAAATTAATAGTGAGCTTTCTTTCTGAAGCACATCGAAATTCAGTAAAATACGGTTAGTCTTGGGCTACCTCAACAATCATTTCAAAAACTACTTGAATCTACACAATTCAGAAATAAGAGATTTAACTCTGAACTTGAATTAAATGATTCTGGACAATTAACAATAGTAACATTTAGTATGTACCGAGTTGAGCTGCAGTCACAGGTAAACTAAAATACGGTAACGAAACTCGCACTCTTGATTTGTGCTTGTATAATCTAAATTTTGTAGCCAGCTATGAATACCTTAACTGAACTTTGAAATTAAAGCAGTGAAATCGAATGATATTACTTTAATGCTGGCGTTTGAATTTCAACGACACTCGGGTTCATTCCGGAAAAAGAAGTGATCCTGCTTGGTAATGCAATTGGGACAATGAGCAACAAAGGTTCATGCTACGTTGCTGTAATTTAGTGAGAAAAATTTAACAGTTTGAAAAGCTGAGGTCAGCCATACAGTTCTAAAACTTTACGTGCTACCAGTCTTCCTTGTTGGTTGATTGAAGGTTTGAAGTCGTCGATCGAGTAGGTGGCGACAGTCACTCATTGTCGGCCATCGCTGTTGCAGAAGCTGGATGTTGGCACGCCTTCTTCTCGACACGGTCACCAGGCGAAACGGGCTCTTGATGTGCGCCAGCTAATGCTTCCCATCCGCGACACCGTGTCAGAAACTAACATAGCAAGTCGAGCGCAATTACATGCTGCCAAACCACGAAAGTGCGGCAACTCGCGGGAGCATCACACAACACACCTGCTCAACCGCACTACTCCAGCCAGACTCTCTCTGCTCTGCCCGCGCTCCATGCGGCAGAGTTAACACTACCAAAGATCCTAAACACTTTGGTTCTCTACACGACCTATCGATGTATTCGTTCGATAGCATAGTTTTCCCTAGGCAAGACCCAGCGTAAAAAATACAAATAATATTTACAAATCAACCAATTATACATCGACATAAATGCATAAATATGTATATATATATATGTGTATATATGTGTATATATATATATATATATATATATATATATATATATATATATATATACACAAATAGTAAAACAATTACAATATATAAAGACACAGAAATGTCATATCTTGAGGTAACAAAACAAGGAAAAAATTTATAGTATAATAGATGGAAATAGGAGGATGTGCATTTCCGGCGTTACACGTGCCCCACATTGTCTGAGGATGTTCGTGTAACCTAAACAGACTCAGAAAATGTGCCAAAAAAGAAAACAGCGGAAATGCATATGCTCAAAACATCAAGAAATTTTAGCATTACGCTGATTAACCATAAACCAGTTTTTAGACCATAATAATTGAGTGGAGACACTCCTAATCTTATTCCACTCTGTCATCTTACACAAAAGAAAACAGGTTGGCAACATATTAAAATTCATAGAAAACATAGAAAATGGTTTAGCTATTCTAAAATCGTCAAAAGACCTAACAGTATCAAGAAATGGAATTCTATTTACAAAATTAACCAGAGTACATGGTCATAAAAAACAGGTATATCAAACTACGCAAATTAATATTTAATTACATAGAATACACATTTTATATAACCTTTTCGTAATTAATATTCTCGTCATGAGAGTCTACTTAACGCTAAACAAGAAAATAATATACAGTAGATCGACAAAAAGATAAATATTGACAGCAGAATTCTTTCACATCAGCTGTCCGGGAAGAAAAACAACTCCACCTTCCGTACCCGCAAGTACATATGGAGAACACTGACAATGAGAATGGACAGCATGTCAAGGTGTGTGTTAAGGCATCAGGGAATAACCGCCACTTTACTAGAGGGAACGATACCCACATCATGCAATACTATTTGGACGCGACAACAACCTACCGAGTATATACTGGGATTGTTCTGGATTCATTGTTGGGGGTACAGACAGGCCGTCGTGCGAAGTACTTTCGAACAGGTTTTCTGAAATCTGTCTTGAGCAGTTAGTTCGGCAACCCATACACAGTGGAAATATGTTAGACCTTATTACTACAAACTGGCTGGAAGTTATTGACAACGTCAGTATAGAAATGGGATTACCGATCATGATGTCATTATAGCAACTACGGTTACGAAAGTTAATAAATCAGTCAAGAGGTCTAGGAGAGAATTTCTGCTAGAAAGAGCAGATAATCGGTTGTTGACATCTCACTTAGACACTGAACTGACATCACTTAGTTCCAGTAAGAAGGACGTAAAGGAATTATGGGCAAAATTTAAGCAGATTGTAAATGGTAGTCTGGAGAGTTATGTGCCTAGTAAGTGGATTAAGGATAGAAAAGATCCACCATGGTTTAATAACGAAATTCGGAAACATGCTGAGGAAGCAAATGCTGAGGAAGCAGAGGTTGTTACACTTTCGGTTCAAAAGAGAACGCATAAATGACGACAAGCAAAGGTTAATAGAGATTCGTTCGTCTGTGAAAAACCACCGTCATACCTTAGCAAAAGATGCTCAGACGGTTCTGCGAACGTGTAGGCTGCAGGTTCCTCGACTTGCGCCAAAGGGTGGTTGGATTTCAGGTTCCGCTGAAAAGATCAGGTGTCCACTATACGTAGGATGCGGCTACACGGGTAGCAGGGGCTGTGTGGCGTGGACTGGGCGGTTTTTTAGGTTAGAGTGTCTCGGGAAAACACAAGAAGGGCTTCGGTCACAAAGGGTGCAGGCCGAACATAGGAAGAACGTAGTTACAGGAACCATTGGTGTAACAGTTGTAAACTGTCGTAACTGTGATGTGAAAGTACCAGAACTCTAAGCGCTAATAGAAAGCACCGATGCTCAAATCTTTATAGGAACTGAAAGCTTGCTAAAGCCGGATATTAGCTCAGTTGAAATTTTTGCGAAGAACCTAACAGTGTTCCGAAAGGATAGGCTAAACAAGGTTGGCAGTGGTGCTTAGAAGTAGTTTATCTTGTCGCGAAATTGAAGTAGATAGTTCCTGTGAGTTAGTATGGGCAGAGGTTATTATTGGCAAAAGAAATAAAATAATAATTGGATGCTTTTACCGACCTCCCAGGTGAGATGATACAGTTGCTGAAAGATTCAAAGGAAACTTCAGGTTTATTTCAAACACGTACCCGACTCATACGATTATAGTTGGTGGTGACTTTAATTTACCCTCGATATGTTGGCGAAATTACATGTTTAATTACGGAGCTACGCATAAAACATCATCCGAAATTGTGCTAAACGCATTCTCTGAAAATTATTTCGAGCAGTTAGTACACCAGCACACGTGAATAGTAAACGGTTGTGAGAACACACTTGACCAACTAGCAACAAATAATCTTGAGTTAGTAACGAGCATCAAAACGGATACAGGGATTAGCGAACACAGGATTGTAGTAGCGAGATTGAATATTGTAACCCCCAAATCCTCCAAAAGTAAACGAAAAATATTCCTATTCAAAAAAGCAGATAAAAATTCACTTGACGCCTTCCTGAGAGACAATCTCCACTCCTTCCAAATTAATAATATAGTTGTAGACCAGATGTGGCTTGAATTCAAAGAAATAGTATCGGCAGCAATTGAGAGATTTATGCCAAATAAATTAACAAATTACGGAGCTGATCCTCCTTGGTACACAAGACAGGTTAGAAGACTGTTGCAGAAACAACGAAATAAACATGCCAAATTTAAACAGACGCAAAATCCCCTAGACTGGTGATCATTTACAGAAGCTAGAAATTTAGTGCGGACTTCAATGCGAGATGCTTATAACAGTTTCCACAACGAAACTTTGTCGTGAAACCTGCTAGAAAATCCGACGAGATTCTGGTCGTAAGTGAAGAACGTTAGCGGCAAGAAACAATCAATGCCTTCTCTGCGCGATAGAAATAGAGATACCAACGAAGACAGTGCTGCCAAAGCAGAGTTAGTAAACACAGCCTTCCGAAATGAATTTGCAAAAGACGACGAAGTAAATACTCCAGAATTCGAATCTAGAATAGCTGCCAGCATGAGTAACGTAGAAATAAATATCCTCCCAGTAGTGAAGCAACTTAAATCACTTCTGGTCCAGACTGTATACCGACAAGGTTCCTTTCAGAGTATGCTGATACAATAGCTCCATACTTAACAATCATATACAACCGTTCGCTCGACGAAAGATCCGTACCCCAAGACTGGAAAGTTATATAGGTCACGCCATTATTCCAGAAGGGCTGTAGGAGTAATCCACTTAATTACAGACTCATATCGTTAACGTCGATATGCAGCAGGATTCTGGAACATTATTGTGTTCGAACATTATGAATTACCTCGAAGAAAACGATCTATTGACACACAGTAAACATAGGTTTAGAAAACATCGTTCCTGTGAAACACAGATAGCTCTTTATTCGCATGAAGTGTTGAGTGCTATTGACAAGGGATTTCAGATCGAGTCTGTATTTCTCGATTTCCGGAAGGTTTTGACACTGTACCACACAAGCGGCTTGTAGTGAAATTACGTGCTTATGCAATATCGTCTCAGTTATGTGACTGGATATTTGATTTTTTAGTCAGAGAGGTCACAGTTCGTAGTAATTGACAGAAGGTCATCGAGTAAAACAGAAGTCTTTTCTAGCGTTCCCCAAGGCAGTCTTATTGGCCCTTTTCTGTTCCTTATCTATATAAACGATTTTGGAGACAATATGAGCAGCCATCTTAGGTTGTTTGCAGATGACGCTGTCGTTTATCGAGCAATAAAGTCATTAGAAGATCAAAACAAATTGCAAAACGATTTAGGAAAGATATCTGAATTGTGCGAAAATTTGAAGTTGACCCTAAATAAGGAAAAGTGTGAGGTCATCCACATGAGCGCTAAAAGGAATTCATTAAACTTCGATTACACGATAAATGAGTCAAGTCTAACGGCAGTAAATTCAACTAAATACCTAGGAATTACAATTACCAACAACTTAAATTGGAAGGAACACATAGAAAATATTGTGGGGAAGGCTAACCAAAGACTGCCTTTTATTTGCAGGACACTTAGAAAAGTAACAAATCTACTAAGGAGACTGCCTACAGTACGCTTGTCCATAGTCTTTTAGAATACTGCTGCGCGGTGTGGGATCCTTACTAGATAGGAGTGATGGAGTACATCGAAAAAGTTCAAAGAAGGGCAGTACGTTTTGTATTATCGCGAAGTATGGGAGAGAGTGTCACTGAAATGATACGGGATTTCGGCTAGACATCATTAAAAGAAACGCGTGTTTCGTTGCGACGCAATCTTCTCACGAAATTCCAATCACCAACTATCTTCTCCACATGCGAGAATATTTTGTTGACACCAACCTACATAGGGAGCAACTTGCTTTCTTTCTTTCTTTCTTCCTTTCGCGGGGCCTGTGTCCCGCTCCAACGCGGGGTCGGCCTTGTTACTGCGGATTTGGCAGTGTTAGATGCAGAGGTGGCAGGGGTAAAATACAGGGAGCGAAAGGCTATTTACAATTTGTGCAGAAACCAGATGGCAGTTATAAGAGTCGAGGGGCATGAAAGGGAAGCAGTGGTTGGGAAGGGAGTGAGACAGGGTTGTAGCCTCTCCCCAATGTTATTCAATCTGTATATTGAGCAAGCAGTAAAGGAAACAAAACAAAAATTTGGAGTAGGTATTAAAATCCAGAGAGAAGAAATAAAAACTTTGAGGTTTGCCGATGACATTGTAATTCTGTCAGAGACAGCAAAGGACTTGGAAGAGCAGTTGAATGGAATGGACAGTATCTTGAAAGGAGGATATAAGATGAACATCAACAAAAGCAAAACAAGGATAATGGAATGTAGTCGAATTAAGTCGGGTGATGCTGAGGGAATTAGATTAGGAAATGAGACACTTAAAGTAGTAAAGGAGTTTTGCTATTTGGGGAGCAAAATAACTGATGATGGTCGAAGTAGAGTGGATATAAAATGTAGACTGGCAATGGCAAGGAAAGCGTTTCTGAAGAAGAGAAATTTGTTAACATGGAGTATAGATTTAAGTGTCAGGAAGTCGTTTCTGAAAGTATTTGTATGGAGTGTAGCCATGAAGTGAAACATGGATGATAAATAGTTTAGACAAGAAGAGAATAGAAGCTTTCGAAATGTGGTGCTACAGAAGAATGTTGAAGATTAGGTGGGTAGATCACGTAACTAATGAGGAGGTATTGAATAGGATTGGGGAGAAGAGAAGTTTGTGGCACAACTTGACTAGAAGAAGGGATCGGTTGGTAGGACATGTCCTGAGGCATCAAGGGACCACAAATTTAGCATTGGAGGGCAGTGTGGAGGGTAAAAATTGTAGACGGAGACCAAGAGGTGAATACACTAAGCAGATTCAGAAGGATGTAGGTTGCAGTAGGTACTGGGAGATGAAGGAGCTTGCACAGGATAGATTAGCATGGAGAGCTGCATCAAACCAGTCTCAGGACTGAAGACCACAACAACAACAACAGATGCAGAGGGTGGCTGGACGCCCTTCCTGCCGCCACCCCAAACGCCCCTGGGTGTAAGTAGTGTACCCCAACTGCCTGCGTCTAGTGTAAGCCTTGCAAGACTGCGAACATCTGCAAATGTCTGTGAGTCGTGTAACTGAGGCGGAACGTGGGGGCCAGCCCGGCATTCACCAAGTGGGATGTGGAAAACCGCCTAAAAACCACGTCCTGGCTGGCAGGCACACTGGCTGTCGTCGTTAATCTGCTGGGCGGATTCGATCCGGGGCCGGTGCTCCTACCCGAGTCCAGGAAGCTGCGCATTAGCACTTAGGGAGAAATGATCACCACGATAGAATAAGGGAAATCAGAGCTCGTACGGAAAGATATAGGTATTTGTTCTTTCCGCGCGCTATACGAGATTAGAATAATAGAGAATTGTGAAGGTGGTTCGATGAACCCTCTACCAAGCACTTAAATGTGATTTGCAGAGTATCCACGTAGATGTAGATGGAGATGGAGATCTGGCAGAGAGCCCGAGATAATTCTGGTCCTGTGTAAAATCGCTAAGCGGCTCTAAGGTTTCCATCCTGTACCTTGTCGCTCACGTACGAGAGTGGTACAAACATATCATCATTTGACCACCGGACAGAATCCTCTATGGACGAAATAGTAATAAGCTTCCCTGACGTTCAGAAACAACTGAAAGCTTTGAAAGCAAATAAATCACCAGGTTCGGATGGAATCCCAAATCAGTTTTACAAAGAATACACTATGGCATTTTCCTCTTACCTAGCTTGCATTTATCGCGAATCTCTCGCCCAGCGCATAGTCCCAAGCGACTGGAAAGGAAAAGGGCAGATGACTCCTGTAAATAAGAAGAATAAAAGAACGGACATTCAAAATTACAGGCAAATATCCCTAGCTTCGGTGTCCTGCAGAATCCTCGAACATATTCTGAGTTCGAGTATAATAAATTTCCTTAACCCCGAAAATCTTATGTCCACGAATCAACATGGTTTTAAAAAGCATTGTTCAGGCGAATCTCACCCGCCCTTTTCTCACATGATATACTGCGAACTATGAAAGAAGGACAACAGGTAAATTCCGTATTTCTAAATTTCCATAAGCATGTGGAATAGGTTCACAGATACGAATTGTGAGTGTCTCGACGTCTTTTTCAGTTGTAGAACCCAATATATTGTCCTCGAGTGTTCATCAGAGACAAGGTTATCGTCAGGAGTACCCCAGGGAAGTGTGATAGGATCGCTGTTGTTCTCTATACACATAAGTGATATTGTTAATAGGGTGGGCATCAACCTGCGGATGTTTGCTGAGATGCTGTGATGTACGGTAAGGTGTCGAAGTTGAACACTTGCAGTTTACATAAATAAAGGGACATTGGCGATTAAAAGCAAATGAAAAGAAACCAAAACCGTTAACTATTGCATCATTATTATTAGTAACTGTCGTTTGGAACAATGACTGTATAGGAAATTAATGGGTTTGTAAAGTGATTATGGTCATGAAAAGAAATAATTAAATGAGTGAAGCCAAGTTTAGCTACTGTTCTGTACGTTTTTGATAATAAAGCTGAATAGTACAGTAACAGTTAACACGAATCCGAAGGGACCGAAAAATCAGGAGTTCGTGTTAAAAACATTCGTATTAAGTGAAAAACACAGATTTTAATATGTGTACATGTAAAGCAGTACACTAATGTGTAACACACTACACTATCAGTCACGTTATTGTAGACTTATAACACTATAAAGTGATTGTAAATGTACAAGTACTCACGAATTATGTACGTTACTGTCTTGGAAAAAATTCGGTCATGGTTCGCTGACGTTCATGGGAACGATAATATTTTGTAATTTCACAACCAATTGTAATGATTGCTTCCGTAAACCCAGCAGTGACGTCGGATGTTGAAGCGAACCGTTCTAAACAGTCCACGGCTGTAAACATCTCCTGACGGCTAGGTGGAATGGTATCTGTATTCTCTTCCTCTTCACTTTCTTCTGATGGCCCTTCTTACACCTCGTTCACGGCTTTTGGCACATCCGATTCCATAGCAGCACATACGTCAACATCGTCGTCTACACTAATGAATTCTTCGAAACTAATCCCAGCGTTCGCAACGTCCTGCAGAGCTGTCCATTCATCAGGTGAATTGGCATCTTCTAATTCGTGGACATCTTCGGTGTTGCTCTGTTGAAGCACTTCCCTCACTTACCTATATGATGTGGCGATATTGAGTTCCAGGCTGCTGCGATGGCTTTTATTGCGTCAAGCAGATTCCAATTGGCGGTTGCACTATTGTTTTCAGCAGCACGAACTGCAGCTCTTACAAGTCGCTTACGATAAGCTTTGTTTATGAGAGAGATTATGCCTTGGTCCAAAGGCTGTAGGTGGCTTGTGGCGTTGGGTGGAAACAACTGAACCTTCACGTTGGATAGGTACAGATCATGAACGTTATGGGCAGTACATCTGTCCAATGTAAGAAGAACATGTCTATTTTGAGCAACCATTCGGCTGTTGAAACGAAGAAGCCACTTGCAAAATGATGTGCCATCGATCCAAACTTTCTTGTGGTGAGAGCAGATGCAAGGTAAAGTGTCCATATTTATATTTTTAAAACAACGTGGTTTCTCGGATTTACCGATAACCCAGGGACGAAACTTGTCACTGCCGTCAGCATTACAGCACAGTACAACAGTCACACGTTGTTTGCTTCGTGCTCCACCGTGACACTTATCACCTTTTATCCCCAGGGTGTGATTTGGAAAAAGATTGTAGAAAAATCCAGTTTCATCCATGTTAAAACATCACACGAGGCATACTTTTCCCTCACTCGGTTGAATTCATGCAACCAGTTCTTCGCACTTTCTTCATCAACTTTATTTGCTTCACCACAAATTTGTACAGATGAAATTGAATGTCTCTTTTGGAACCGATACAACCAACCAGCATAACAACGGAAGTCTTCGATGCCCATATCTTTAGCAATATCATTTGCTTTTGACTGAATCACAGGGCCAGTTAAAGGTACGTTAGATGCACGCATATGATTGAACCATTCTAGCAGTAACGTCTCGATGTCTTCATCATTGGTGGTACGAAGTCGTTCAGGTTCGTTTCCAGAACCTGTGGCCGCAGCATTAATAATTTTTTCTCGATTCTTAACAATCGTAGATAAAGTAGATTTAGGTATTCCAAACTGCTCTGCAATTGCAGTTTTTTTTTATTTTTTTTTTTTATTTTTTTTTTTATTTGTACACTGGCAAGACAGCCAATCCACTAGGACGGGAGGCCGAAGGGCACGCGTTTAAGCTCACGCAGGATGGCGTGAAGTCTGGAACAGTTAAAGGAATAGAGACTAGCAAAAAAGGTACGTAGCTTCTGGAATACTTAACTTTAATCCATAATTGGTGAACATCGGTCTGACGGTACATGCATCACAGGATAAATAGCAAATGATAATGGCGCCTTGCTAGGTCGTAGCAAATGACGTAGCTGAAGGCTATGCTAACTATCGTCTCGGCAAATGAGAGCGTAATTTGTCAGTGAACCATCGCTAGCAAAGTCGGCTGTACAACTGGGGCTAGGAAGTGTCTCTAGACCTGCCGTGTGGCGGCGCTCGGTCTGCAATCACTGACAGTGGCGACACGCGGGTCCGACGTATACTAACGGACCGCGGCCGATTTAAAGGCTACCACCCAGCAAGTGTGGTGTCTGGTGGTGACACCACAGTTTTCTTGGTACCATGGTCCACTTCATCTAGAATCTTAAGCTTTAACTGTGCATTTAGACCAGTCTGTTTACTCTGTGCCATTTTCGCGTGCTACGGTACCGGTTGTAGCTGTAGTTTTTATGCAGTATTCCAACTCGATACGGCTATGACTAGCAGAACACCTGTCAAATCTGGCACTGAGTACGTTCCTAAATGCTGCTGCACACTTTATTGAATGTCTTATAATGTACAGCATACGCTGATTGTTGAGGTGATAATCGCGGCTACCGACCTCCAATACGTTAAAAACGAGTCAACAATAAGTATAATTACCTCTGTAGCTACATTTCCAACATTCATTTCGGAAAAAAAATTACGCTTTAGAATACTCTAAAGTCGGAAGTTTGTGTTACAGTGAAATTTAATTACGCTAGGAACTGAAACAGAGTTCGTAATTCGCCTTAACCGAAATTCGTGTTAACCGATAAAACATACCATAAGAATTAATCTATTTCTGGAGGGACCAATATTTATCGCGTTAACCGCGAGTTCGTCTTATGCGAGTTCGCGCTAACGAGGTTATACTGTATTACAATATTACAATTTACAATTACGTAAACTGAATGACAAAATAATGTTATTGTTGTTCCTATACAGAGAGTTTTTACATCGCTGATTTGAATGTTGTAGTTCGCAGTGTCTCTTAGCCAACGTTCCTTCAAAACGGTTTCCATTAAGCTGATGCTGCCGGCGAGCCGTCGACATCTTCGTCGTTAGTCTATGAAGCTTGAGCGTCTATAGGTCGCGCAGGATTCGCTGGCCGATGCGCAGTGAGCAGTTTTCGTCTAAGTGGGCGAGTTCATTTGTTTGTTTTGAAGGGGAGGCCGATAAGTGTTATCCACCTTACGGCCGGTCACCGATAACAGAATCGAGGCGCTCACCCTACATTTCTGAAACGATTTTACAGAAATTACTCGGTAAAAAAAATTCATTTCTGATTTACTTATAGCTTTATTCGTCAGGTTCATGACGATGTGCCCATCAATTCGTTAATGGTCATAGTTATTGTGATATTTACGTGAAAGCAGCACACAGTGCGAAATTCGGAAAACTGTGCAATGAAAAATAGAGGTCGCTATGATTTTGCTTGGTGCATATAACATAATATGTTGTTGCATATGATATTTGGCTAACATATTAAATTTTTCTTTAGATTAGTTTAGATTAGATTAGATTTACTTTCATTCCAATTGATCCATAGTGAGGAGGTTCTCCAGGATGTGGAACATGTCAGGAAAACAACAATACATGACAAATATTTACAACTAAAACAAATAAGCTAATGTACCATTCCACAGGTCCCAAGTGGAATGACCGTCATTTTTTAATGAACACTATATGAAAGAGTCATTTTACAAATACTAATGCACTGAATTTAAAATAAAAATGTTTATTTATTTATTTATAAGGTAATAAACATGTAATACAACTACTATAATACTTATTTACTATGAACACATTACTGCACTGAAATGGTGCAAAAGTTAGATTGTACTTACACATACACATACACACTCACTCGAAACATTCCTCGCACACAAAGAAAGAAAATATGTTATGTGGACATGTGTCTGGAAACGCTTACTTTCCATGTTAGAGCTCATTTTATTACTTCTCTTCAAATCACATTAATCATGGAATGGAAACACACAGCAACAGAACGTACCAGCGTGACTTCAAACACTTTGTTACAGGAAATGTTCAAAATGTCCTCCGTTAGCGAGGATACATGCATCCACCCTCCGTCGCATGGAATCCCTGATGCGCTGATGCAGCCCTGGCGAATGGCGTGTTGTATCACAGCCGTCCACAATACGAGCACGAAGAGTCTCTACATTTGGTACCGCGGTTGCGTAGACAAGAGCTTTCAAATACCCCCATAAATGAAAGTCAGGAGGGTTGAGGTCAGGAGAGCGTGGAGGCAATGGAATGGTCCGCCTCTACCAATCCATCGGTCACCGAATCTGTTGTTGAGAAGCGTACGAACACTTCGACTGAAATGTGCAGGAGCTCCATCGTGCTTGAACCACATGTGGTGTCGTACTTGTAAAGGCACAAGTTCTAGCAGCACAGGTAGAGTATCCCGTATGAAATCATGATAACGTGCTCCATTGAGCATAGGTGGTAGAACATGGGGACCAATCAACAATGCCTGCCCAAACGTTCACAAAAAATCTTTGTTGATGACGTGATTGCACAATTGCGTGCGGATTCTCTTAAGCCCACACATGTTGATTGTGAAAATTTACAATTTGATCACGTTGGAATGAAGCCTCATCCGTAAAGAGAACATTTGCACTCAAATGAGGATTGACACATTGTCGATGAACCATTCGCAGAAGTGTACCCGTGGAGGCCAATCAGCTGCTGATGTTGCCTGCACACGCTGTGCATGGTACGGAAACAACTGGTTCTCTCGTAGCACTCTCCATACAGAGACGTGGTCAACGTTACCTTGTACAGCAGCAACTTCTCTGACGCCGACATTAGGGTTGTCGTCAACTGCAAGAAGAATTGCCTCGTCCATTGCTGGTGTCCTCGTCGTTCTAGGTCATCCCCAGTCGTGAGTCATAGGCTGGAATGTTCCGTGCTCCCTAAGACGCCGATCAATTGCTTCGAACGTCTTCCTGTAGGGACACCTTCGTTCTGGAATGGTTCAAATGGCTCTGAGCACTATGGGACTCAACTGCTGAAGTCATTAGTCCCCTAGAACGTAGAACTAGTTAAACCTAACTAACCTAAGGACATCACAAACATCCATGCCAGAGGCAGGATTCGAACCTGCGACCGTAGCGGTCTTGCGGTTCCAGACTGCAGCGCCTTTAACCGCACGGCCACTTCGGCCGGCTTCGTTCTGGAAATCTGTCTCTATACAAACGTGCCGTGCCACGGCTATTGGCCCGTGCTAATCCATACATCAAATGGGCATCTGCCAACTCCGCAGCCGGCCGAGCGGTTCTAAACGCTACAGTCCGGAACCGAGCGACCCCTACGGTCGCAGGTTCGAATCCTGCCTCGGGCATGGATGTGTGTGATGTCCTTAGGTTAGTTAGGTTTAATTAGTTCTAAGTTCTAGGCGACTGATGACGTCAGAAGTTAAGTCGCATAGTGCTCAGAGCCAACCAACTCCGCATTTGTAAACATTGCACTGACTGCAAAACCACGTTCGTGATGAACACTAACCTGTTGATGCTACGTACTGATTTGCTTGATGCTAGTACTGTAGAGCAATGAGTCGCATGTCAACACAAGCACCGAAGTCAACATTACCTTCCTCAATTGGGCCAACTGGCGGTGAATCGAGGAAATACAGTACATACTGACGAAACTAAAATGAGCTCTAACAGGGAAATTAAGCGTTTCCGGACACATGTCCACATAACATCTTTTCTTTATTTGTGTGTGAGGAATGTTTCCTGAAACTTTGGCCATACCTTTTTGTAACACCCTGTATATACACAAATCAGTTGGTTTTACTGAGAAATTCATCAATGGAGCAGGAGTTGGCCACCAATAAATCCTTTAGGCTTCTCTTAAACTGAATTTCATTGGTTGTTAAGCTTTTTATGGTTGCTGGCAAGTTATTGAAAATGTGTGTTCCTGAATAATGCACGCCTTTTTGTACGAGACTAAGTGGCTTTAAATCCTTGTGAAGATTATTGTTATTTCTAGTATTGATTCCATGAATTGTGCTGTTGGTTTGAAAAAGTGATATATTTTTAATGACAAATTTCATTAAGGAATAAATATATTGGGAAGCAGTAGTTAGTATCCCTAGTTCCCTAAACAGGCTTCTGCAGGATGTTCTTGAGTTCACACCACATATAACTCTTACTGCACGTTTTTGTGCCCGGAAAACTTTAGCTTGGCTTGATGAATTACCCCAAAAAATAATCCCATATGACATTATAGAATGAAAGTAAGCATAGTATGCCAGCTTTTTCATTTTTATATCCCCTATGTCTGACAAAATTCACATTGCAAACAGAGATTTGTTAAGACGCTTCAGCAGTTCTGTGCTGTGCTCCTCCCAGTTGAATTTATTATCAAGCTGTAATCCCAAGAATTTAACACTGTCCACTTCTTCTATCTTCTTGTCATCATATGTTAAACATATACTTGTGGGACACCCCTTACAAGTTCTGAACTGCATGTAGTGTGTTTTTACAAAGTTTTGTGACAAAGAATTGGCTAGGAACCAGTGATTAATGGCCACAAATATTTTATTAGCTGATCTTTCTAAGACTACACTTGATTTGCTATTTATTGCAATGTTTGTATCATCGGCAAACAAAACGAACTTGGCATCTGGTAATGTTACTGATGAAAGGACATTGATATACACAAGAAAAAGTAAGGGCCCCAAAATGGAACCTTGTGGGACCCCACATGTAATTAGTTCCTAGTTGGATGATGCCTGATAGCTTGATACATGTCTCTTTCCTAATAACACCCTTTGTTTCCTGCCAGAGATATAAGATTTGAACCATTTTGCAGCATTTCCTGTTACACTATAATATTCTAATTTACTTAAAAGGATATTGTGATTTACACAGTCAAATGCCATTGACAGATCACAAAATATACCAGTTGCCTGCAATTTTTTGTCTAATGAATTAAGCACATTTTCACTGTAAGTGTAGATAGCCTTCTCAATATCAGAACCTTTTAGAAATCCAAACTGTGACTTTGACAGTATGTTATTTGAGATAAGATGGTTATAGTGCCGACTGTACATTACTTTTTCTAAAATTTTTGAGTATGCTGGCAACAGTGAAATTGGACGGAAATTTGATGCTATTTCTTTATCTCCCTCGTTAAGCAGTGGCTTAACTTCAGCATATTCCAACCATTCAGGAAATATTCCACTGATAAACGACTGGTTACACAGATAGCTTAATATCTTACTTAGCTCAGAATCACATTCTTTAATTAACTTTGTTGATATTTCATCATACCCAATAGATGTTTTTGATTTTAAAGGTTTTATGATGGATATTATTTCTGTTGGGGTAGTGAGGGTCAAATTCATATTATGGAAGTTACTTGAAATGTCTGGTCTGAGGTATTCCATAGCAGCATCTACCGAACCTGACAACCCCATCTTTTCAGTAACAGTTATAAAATGTTTGTTAAAAAGTTCTGCAACACAATACACATCTGTCACCAATGTATCATTTACTCTTAATGCTATTTGTTCCTCTTCATGTCTGGTTCTATCGGTCTCCTCCTTCACTATATCCCATATTGTCTTTATTTTGTTATCTGATATGACTACCTTTTCCTTGTAATATATTTGCTTTGACATCCGTATTACAGTCTTTAATATTTTTCAGTATTTCTTGTAATGTGCTATAGCATCAACATCGGAAGTGTCACTGTCACTGTCGCCAGTCTCAAGAAAATTGATCTGATGTTGCACACTCATTTGCGATCGCGCAGCGTCAGCGATAAAGCAAGAGTGAAATATCCACAACATTCCTCATATTTCATAAACGATTTCACATATCGAAATGAGATTTTGGTAAATAATAGTTCGCAAAGAGGAGAGTATTTGACCATATCGTTATCATGTAAAACTTTATTATCCACCTTGTTATTCCAATAACTACAGACGTTTTCCGTGAAAGAATGTAATTCTTAAGGTCCGTCGATAACTGGCGAAACGAGAAATGCTATCTGTTTTCGAACAACATATGTGAAGACTTTACATTTTTTTTTCTTTTTTTCTTTCTTTTACCGAGGATATGCTTCCTCAGAAGCTACGGACTTTACTTCTCCTCAGTTCCTGGCTCAATAAACTTAATAAACCACTGTCTCAGAATTCTCTCGCACTCGCGCCTGCACAACACGTTAGTGAGGTGAGACAGTTTAAACTCCGCGCCGGCCGGTGTGGCCGAACGGTTCTAGGCGCTTCAGTCTGGAACCGCGCGACCGCTACGGTCGCAGGTTCGAATCCTGTCTCGGGCATGGGTGTGTGTGGTGTCCTTAGGTTAGTTAGATTTAAGTAGTTCTAAGTTCTAGGGGACAGATGACCTCAGATGTTAAGTCCCATAGCGCTCAGAGCCATTTGAACATTTTTTTGTAAACTCCGCTGTTTTGGCAAAAGAAACGAATTTTGACATGACAACCAGAGACAAGTATAGGTTTTACTCAAAATTCGCCACTCATTACGGTTTTCTGAAAATTGCAAATGGTTAACAAGCCAGGTGAAAATAAATCGCTGCATTTTCGGCGGAATTCTTTTTAGATACTAACCAAAGCAGAGGTGACAGTACATCTTTCTCAATGGTCCATGCAAGTGTGGGCGTGGAGTGGCCCACTTAATATTCACAAAAACTGTGAGTGAAGGCTTCAGTTTAGAACGGCATTTCCCCTACAGCGTTCTGAGCGACCACCTACCCTCATCCCTCCTCCCCTTCCCCCCGCCACCCACCGCCAGTGCCGTTCTCCACACGTTTCCCCAGCCGACTGCGCATCTAGCGGTCACGGCATTTTGCGCGCACTATAATCCAGTAATTGGTGTTGTCTCGCTGATCTCCTTGCTCGTGAGTGCCAGTTGTGAATGTAATAGGGACGCTCGGCGTTTCCAGAATTAATTCCACTCTGCCTACCTTTATACAACGACGAAAATAAAACACGCTTCTTTTCATTAATGCGTGACGTAATCTGATATTATAATGTTTGTTACACAGTTTAGCCACAGTTTTCAGATATATGGTTTTAAAATCACGGCGCAGCACTTTTCACAGTATATCTGCCCGCACTATGAAAGTAAATCAGGTCAATCATAGTGTAAATCATTAGTCCTTGGTTTAAACCGAAAAATAAGAGCCGTGCACAACTGTCTACGTTATCACTTCAATTACGCGACAATCAGCACATCGTACATTGGCGGTTAAAGTTCTTCGTTCAAATGGCTCTGAGCACTATTGGACTTAACTTCTGAGGTCATCAGTCCCCTAGAACTTAGAACTACTTAAACCTAACGAACCTAAGGACATCACACATACCCATGCCTGAGGCAGGATTCGAACCTGCGACCGTAGCGGTCGCGCGGTTCCAGACTGTAGCGCCTAGAACCGCCTGGCCACCCCGGCCGGCAAAGTTCTTCGTATCAATATACGACACGAAAATGTGTTACTATATTTTCTCCTCCATTCCACAGTCTGTGGTTTGCATTAAACATTTTGTGCTGTCTACAATCGAAAACAGTATCTTTACGGCGTGCACATAGCTTACCGGTCTGCATAGCAAAGTTTTTGTGCTTAATGAGTCAAAACTCAGGTCCGGCAAATGAGCAACACGACAGGTAAAGTCACTACTTCTTTAATCACGGTACGCACCGAGATCATAAATTTAGCGCTGCGCAAACAATGACTCTTTCACTGGGCACGAACACAATGGGCCAGCCGCTGTGGCCGAGCGGTTCTAGGCGTTTCAGTCCGGAACCGCGCTGCTGCTGCGGTTGCAGGTTCGAATCCTGCCTCGGGTATGGATGTGTGTGATGTCCTTAGGTTAGTTAGGTTTAAGTAGTTCTACGTTTAGGGAACTGACGACCCCAAATGTTAAGTCCCATAGTGCTTGGAGCCATTTGAACCATTTGAACGAATGTATAGCAGTGCACCTGCAGTGCGACAATCACCCCCTACTCCTTTCTGATCGCTCCCGACTCTTTGTTGATGCAGAATGTCAAATGAAACACCTTCCAGCCGTGTAATTTGCAAACTGTTATTTTATTGGGCTACCGGTTTCGGCGATATATTACGCCATATTCAGGCCCTTTGACCGACGTGTAGTAAGATTCCAACCTCGGGTACGGTCAAAACAGGGGCCAGCATTCAAAGACTGATATCTGTAGATTTCTGCTTAATGCAGCCATCACTTCAAACGTCATCTACAGACAGTCTTTCAATTCTGACCCCTGTTTTGACCAGAACCGAGGTTGTAATCTTCCTACACGTTGGTCCGAGGGCCTGAAGATGGCGTAATATATCGGCGAAACTGATAGCCCAATAAAATAACAGTTTGCAAATTAGACGGCTGAAAGGTGTTTGATTTGACATTCTGTACAGAACAGCCGAGTCCCAAAATCATCTCTGAAAAGATGGACATACAGAGACTTTGTTGATGCCTCCTCTATCTATGATTCTACATAGCTCATACACCTCGCTTCACATAACACTTTGAAAAATTATGACTACATCGATTTGCAGTTTTATACAAAATCACAATTTGATATTACTCTTCCATAGAGAATGAATGCAAATAACATGTTAACAATATGAAAGTATACATCAGAATAATTGTAAATGGCAGTCATATTCATAACAAGTACGTTATGTAAACAGAAGCCTAATTATACCAAGAATTTTGAAATAATCCTTTCAATGTATGACGAAAATAAAGCTGGAAAGAAGTAAAATAAAATATAGTAAAAGTGAAAAAATTGTACATCAGCCTGTAGTGTCATCTTCACAGACGATACAAGATGACATAGACAAAATTTCTTACTGGTGGGGTGAATGGCAGATAGCTCTAAATGTAGTAAAATGTAAGTTAATGAGGATGAATCGGAATAAAAACCTTAATGTTCGGATATTGCGTTATCAGTGTACTGCTTGACTCAGTCGCGTCGTCTAAATATCTGAGCGAAAATTTGTAAAGTTATATGAAATGCAACGAGCGTGTAAGGACTGTGGTAGGGAAGACGAATGGACGACTTCGGTTTATTGGGTGAATTTTAGGAAGAAGATCGCATGCAGGACGTCGGTGTGACGTATTCTCGAGTATTTGAGATCCGTACTCTATCGGATTAAAGGAAGACATCGAAGCAACAGAGAGGTGGGCTGCTAGATTTACTACCGGTAGGTTGGAAAACACGTAAATATTACGGAAATGCTTCAAGAATTAAAATGGGAATCCCTGAAGGGAAAGCAACGTTCTTTTCGAAGAATGCTATTGAAAAAATTTAGAGAACCGGTATTTGAAGCTGACTGCCGAACGATTCTACTGCCGCGAACATACATTGCTCTTAAGGACCACAAAGTAAGATACGATAAATTAGGGCTCGTACGGACGCATATAGATAGTCGTTTTTCCTGCGCTCTACTTGCGAGTGGAACAGGAAAGGTACAGGGTACCCTCCGCCAAGCACGGTGTGGTAGCTTGCGAAGTATGTATGTAGACGTAGGACGTAGAGTGCATGTGCTACTCTGAAACGAAGAGGTGGTGCACAGTACAACGCAACTCAACACTACGCATTTCAAGGCATCACATCTTGATGACGTACACGAATGCTATAATTAAAATATCACTTACATAAGCGTTCGGGTCGACACATTCAACATATTCATGCAATACATATTAATCTAACAAGCAATTAAGGACCAAAAACAACATCGATGATCAAGCGAGACTGACAACGAAATCAAGTTGTTAATGAATAAATAATGCTATAAAGTTCAATGGCAGTAAATTAAGCCCATTTTGAAATAATGACTTGAATTGATGCTGGCAATTTCTCGATGTTCATCAACACTAGTACACTACTGGCCATTAAAATTGCTACACCAAGAAGAAATGCATGTGTTACACGGGTATTCATTGGACACATATATATTATACTAGAACTTACATGTGATTACATTTTCACGCAATTGGGGTGCATAGATCCTGAGAAATCATTACCCAGAACAACCACCTCTGGCCGTAATAACGGCCTTGATACGCCTGAGCATTAAGGCAAATAGAGCTTCGATGGAAGGTACAGGTACAGCTGCCCATGTAGCTTCAACACGATACCACAGTTCATCAAGAATAGTGACTGGCGTATTGTGACGAGCCAGTTGCTCGGCCACCATTGCCCAGATGTTTTCAGTTGGTGAGAGATCTGGAGAATGTGCTGGCCAGGGCAGCAGTCGAACATTTTCTGTATCCAGAAAGGCCCGTACAGGACCTGCAACATGTGGTCGTGCATTATCCTGCTGAAATGTAGGGTTTCGCAGGGAACGAATGAAGGGTAGAGCCACGGGTCGTAACACATCTGAAATGTACCGTCCACTGTTCAAAGTGCCGTCAATGCGAACAAGAGGTGACCGAGACGTGTAACTAATGACACCCCATACCATCACGCCGGATGATGCGCCAGTATGGTGATGACGAATACACGCTTCCAATGTGCGATCACAGCGATGTCGCCAAACACGAGTGCGACCATCTTGATGCTGTAAACAGAACTTGCATTGATCCGAAAAAATGACGCTTTGCCATTCGTACACCCAGGTTCGTCGTTGAGTACACCATCGCAGGCGCTCCTGTCTGTGATGCAGCGTCAAGGGTAACCGCAACCATGGTCTCCGATCTGATAGTCCATGCTGCTGCAAACCCCGTCGAACTGTTCGTGCAGATGGTTGTTGTCTTGCAAACGTTCCCATCTGTTAACGCAGGGATCGAGACGTGGCTGCACGATCCGTTACAGCCTTGCGGATAAGATGCCTGTCATCGCGACTGCTAGTGATACGAGGCCGTTGGGATCCAGCACGGCGTTCCGTATTACCCTCCTTAACCCACAGATTCCATATTCTGCTAACAGTCATTGGATCTCGCCCAACGCGAGCAGCAATGTCGCCATACGATAAATTCGACCTTTATCAAAGTCGGAAAAGTGATGGTACGCATTTGTCCTCCTTACACGAGGCATCACAACAACGTTTCACCAGGCAACTCCGGTCAACTGCTGTTTGTGTATGAGAAATCGGTTAGAAACTTTCCTCATGTCAGCTCGTTCTACGTGTCGCCACCGGCGCCAACCTTGTGTGAACGCTCTGAAAAGCGAATCATTTGCATATCGCAGCATCTTCTTCCCGTCGGTTAAATTTCGCGTTTGTAGCACGTCATCTTCGTGGTGTAGCAATTTTAATGGCCAGTAGTGTACCTCAACTGATACTGAAAACAGAATTAAAAAATATCAGAGGCATTATTTTTCAGCACACTTTAGTACTCTCTTAATCCATTTGCGAATGGTGTGCTTGTAGAAAAATTACTGTAGCATCTGAAAAGTCTCGAATTTCACTAATTTTACCCTTGTGAGCATTACGCGATGAATACGTTAAAGAAAATGGTACTTTCTTGTCCCGTTTTTTAAGATGCGTTCTCGCAATTTTCTGAGTAGAGCTCTTCGCGATTTACAGTGCATTTCTTGCAGCTGCTCCCACTGTAGTTCATTGAGGGTTTCTGAGACACATGCAGGTGAGACAAACCCGTGACGAGTTTTGCAGTTTTCCTTAGAATACAAACATATCCTTCCAGTGACGGATCGCCAATTATGTATTCAAACAATATCTGATCATTTCGGCTGTTTTTTTTAATGGGACCAAACTGCTGAGGTCATCGGTCGCTAAGCTTACACACTACTAAATCTAAGTTAAACTAACTTACGCTAAAGACAACACACACACCCATGCCCGAGGGAGAACACGAACCTCCGCGGGAGCCGCGCGAACCGTGCAAGGCGCCCTAGACCGCGTGGCTACCCCGCGCGGCTATTTCGGCTGTTTATGCCAGTCTTTGCACCAGGTGCTGATCATCTGCATGTCTCTCTTCATTTCGTAATAAGTACTGCATCTAACGATGTCCAATGCCTGCGCTCAAGTGAACCACCCAGAGGCAGCCTCATATGGCGTTGTACTACAACTCATTTACGTACAGGGCGCCCCAAACCTTTGAGCTCAAATTGAAACAGACGCTAGAGGATATCATAGCTGACTATTTTGAGGTAACGATGTAATGGTCTGAAATGAATGTTTCGCGTGAGACAAGGTTTAGAATTATCAACTCGTATGAAGCACGTGTTTACAAACTGCTTATGTTTTGTTACAAATACATCGCCTGTCAAAAAATTTGAAGCACCCAGAAGACATGACAAACTGTCAAAACAACTTCGTACATTTACACACTACCAATGGATACGTAAATGATTAGAGTTGCAATTCTCTGTGATAGGTAAAACCACCACGAGAGTACATTAGTGTTGTTAATCTCCGGCGCTGTTAGCAGGCCTGGTACGCAGCGTCTGACAGTTTGAAACGGGCCTCATTTCGATCTCTATTTGGCCGACTGGTCGAAGTGTTCAGTATCCAGATTTTGAGGCATTCTGATGTGACAGCGGGCCGATATTGAACTGCATGGAAACGAGTGGGCAGGCGTACTTGTCGTCAAGGTTTTGGTCGATTCACTTCCGACAACGACAAGGAGAAGCGCCGTATCGTGTACCGTGCACATCGTAACCCCTTCACCTCTGCACCTGCCATCCGAGAACAAGTAATGATGGACTCACTGCAATATTCTGTCTCATCCCAAACCATTCGTCAGGGACCAGCAGCAGACGATCTAGAGAATTATCATCCCATTCGCAGGCTGACGTTAACAGCACAACACGAACGACTTCATCTGAGGTGGTTTTGTGACCAGGAATCATCGGCTACTGATAATGACGTTTCATTGTGTTTAGCGATGAACTGTGGTTCTGCACTACCCAGATAACCACCATATACATCTACAGGATTACTCTCCTATTCACAGTAAAGTGCCTGGTAGAGGGTTCAATGAACCATCTCAAGCTGTCTCTCCACCATTCCATTCTCGAACGGCGCGCGGGAAAAACGAGCACTTAAATTTTTCTGCGCGAGCCCTTATTTCTCGTATTTTATCGTGATCATTTCTCCCTATGTAGGTGGGTGCCAACAGAATGTTTTCGCAATCGGAGGAGAAAACTGGTGATTGAAATTTCTTGAGAAGATCCCATCGCAACGAAAAGCCTTTGTTTTAATGATTGCACTCCAATTCGCGTATCATGTCTGTGGCACTATCTCGGCTATTTGGCGATAATACAAAACGAGCCGCCCTTCTTTGTACTTTTTTGATGTCATCCATGAGTCCCACCTGATGCGGATCCCACACCACCCAGCGATACTACAGAATAGGGCGGACAAGTGTAGTGTAAGCAGTCTCTTTAGTAGACCTGAGTATTGGAAAAAAGAGATGTTCTGGGCCAGTCTGCATTGTTGGCATATGTATCCAATATGGCGGCGATGACGTCATCAACGATGGCGTCGTGTCGACTTTGCAACAGCGCATGATGTCATCCAAGATGGTGGCAATGAAGTCATTCAAGATGGCGGATTTTGGTGGCAAGTTTGAATTTTGTCGGGAAGAAGGTCAATTGGACTACCTCCACTAACCTAACCCCTTCCCCTCCCCCAGAAAAATGGTGGGAAGTTCAAATTCCAACAGGGTAATGCATCACACCCCGCTTATATCTACTAAGCAAAGAAAATCACGAGAAGATAGCTCACTTGGTCTACCTCCACTAACCTCAGTCACCCGACCGCCACTTCCTCCAAGATGGTGGGGGGAAATGGTGGGAAAACAACTCTGGTCAAAATTTTTTATTATGCAGGCAGTGTCTCCACCACAAGATCTAGACTCCAACTGACCTATTGCACAATACTGCCATCAGAGGGTGCAATCATCCCTCTTGTGGCGTAATCCAAGATGGTGGTGGTGGGGGGGGGGGGGGGAATGGCGGGAAAACGACTCTGTACACAAGTCTTTATTTTGCAGGCAGTCTCTCCACCAGAAAACCTAGAGTCCAACTGACCTAGTACACAGTACTGCCACCAGATGGTGCTGTCATCCCTCATGTGAAATAACCCAAGATGGTGGTCTCTAGAGGGAAAATGGCGCGAAAATGACTCCGCCTGTTCTGGGCTGCTGGGGAGAGTAAGGAAGGAGTGCATTCTATTTATTTTGGAACAATTTATTTAGGGATGGAGTATATTTATCACATGGATACAAAACACACGCTCTGATATGCTTGGGGCCATCTCACACAGTCCACAGACCTGTAAACTACTTCTAAATAACGCTCTCGGGACAAGCAAACAACTCCTAAATTAACGAAATAATTTCAGTAGACACTTGCAGACTCCTCCTAAATAATGCACACATTCAGCACTTGTAAACTGTCCAAATAACGCATAACACAGCCTACAGACCTCTTCGCAAATAATGCAATCAGTGCATGCAAGCACCCTCACCCACCCCTGTCCAGTAGAGCGCACAGGAGATTGCAGCAACCCCCGCGAAGTGACATGTCCGAAAGAACAGATACCTTCTTTATATAGATAAGGCTTACCAGCCAATGATCTTGTTCAGTGCGGATGCATTCACATTGCTCAAACTCTTATGAGAATCGGGAGATTGACTGCCGCGAGTAATGAGTATAGTGGGCAGGTGCACTACAATTGTAGTGTGTGGACAGTAAGTTGGAAATATGGGTCTCACGGGTAGCGTGCCAGAGATAAGTCCCTGCAGTCGCATTATCCTCTGTGTCCTCGATGGCTCAGTCGGATAGAGCGTCTGCCATGCAAGCAGGAGATTCCGGGTTCCGGTCAAGGCACATATTTTGAACTGTCCCCGTTGATATCTATCAACGCCTGTAAGTATCTAATGGTCCGGATTTTATTATGCAAGCTTAGCACTTACACTATCATTCTTCCTCGACGTACTGCTGCTGATTCTCGTAGCTGTGGGCTGCACCGCTGGCTGCAAGTACGCTTTTGTGGTGTGCTAAAGCTGGCACTCCAAACGCGCTGTGTAGTGTTAACTGTGCCGGCCGCTGTCTGCTGCCGCCGCACCTTTCGTCTGTGGCTACCTCACGCTCCTCTGCACAGCGCGCCACCTCGTAGCATGCAGAATCTTGAAGAGATGATTCATAACGTAAGCCCATGGACCATGAACACAACGTTAACTTTTATTCTCATATCACTTGAGCGCCTCCTATTCCTCAATTACCGATACTACTTTTATTGTAACGGAAAATTTGATTTTGCGGCATCAGATATTATGTTCAACTCCACACTCCGTGGTCAGGCCACGAGTGGCCTACCGGTACCATCCGACCGCCGTGTCATCCTCAGAGGAGGATGCGGATAGGAGGGGCGTGGGGGCAGCACACCGCTCTCCCAGTCGTTATGATGGTGTTCTTGACCGAAGCCGCTGCTATTCGGTCGAGTAGCTCCTCAATTGGCATCACGAGGCTGAGTGCACCCCGAAAAATGGCAACAGCGCATGGCGGTCTGCCGACCACGCCCGACAGAGCTTAACTGCGGTGATCTCACGGGAAACGGTGTATCCACTGCGACAAAGCCGTTGCCTATTATGTTCAACTACAGTTCAAAAATAGTTTGTGACGTTCGCCTGCTTTATTTCCTCATTGATGGTCCTCAGTGTCGATTTTTTACGTTCACTGTTCACAACCTCCCCAATAACACACAGTTATATGGCCAGTGCACTATTGTTTAAATTTCGATAAGCCTCATTAATAGTTTGCAGGCAAACCTCCACATACTGTAACAATAATTTACTGTTGAACATCTGCGAGCAGTAACAACATAACCACACAGTTCACAGTCTTTCAAATAAATTTAACGGACACTGCCATTGCTTTAACACATGGCCTATTTTTGTTACATTTATTTCATGGTTAAGTTGATGCATTGTTGTTGTTCTAAGCAACACAGATTTCTTGTCTGAAACTCGGCCCTGGATTGACTGTCTCGGCACCAAAAATTGCACCCTTATATATCCTAACAACAATAGGCACTGAAACTACACATTGTTTAACGTTTAGTTTACAGGAATTACAATTAAAACTTAACTCATTAAATTAACTGAATATATCGAAAAATTACGTCTTTTCAACAGTTTCTTCTACTACAAAAGTTATGCCGAATTAGTTGTTTAAATGATGAAATTAACAGATATCGTTAAGCAAACAATACTTATGAAAAAACAGTTAATTACTTTGGAATTAATTAAGGGCTGGCTGGCTTTGCTAACATGTTTTCGAATAGAGCTAAATAGATCCTTTAAGAATACTATTTGTTGTTCCTCCAAATGTTTACTATTAGTACAGAATTTATATTTGTTTATAAGTCAACAATAGAAGGTAAGTTACGAAACGATCACTGATTTCACCTTCTAACAAAAGTATTAACTAGCAATAGTCAAAATATATTAGGAAATTGGTGACATACAGAAAACTAAGTATAAAATTAGATCTCTTGCTATATTTTTTAAAACTGAGGGCCAACCTTTCTCTTTATGAAAATGCAGATTATACTCATGCATGTTAATGGTAATCAGTTAAAATTGAAAAAACGAATTTAAGGAGGAAGACGGCAAAACGAGAGGAGAAGTAAAAATATCCCAGCTTGCTTCGTCACAAGTTCAAACACAGTTCAAAGCCTACTTTCACAGTTCTCATGCAGTTCTCTGGTTATTCACAGTTCACACATACCACAGTCCTTACACAGTTCGCTGGTCGGTTACACTTCACCTTTCTCGCTAATGAAATCTAGCCTCATAATTCCAAAGCACTTCGACTTCAACGATTATCCCCGCAAGGGTTGCCATGTACGGCAAGTTGGAAAAGAGAGAGAGGGTTGGGGTTGGGTTGTTTGGGGGAAGAAATGGTTCAAATGGCTCTGAGCACTATGGGACTTAACATCGATGGTCATCAGTCCCCTAGAACTTAGAACTACTTAAACCTAACTAACCTAAGGACAGCACACAACACCCAGTCATCACGAGGCAGGGAAAATCCCTGACCCCGCCGGGAATCGAACCCGCCAACCCGGGCGTGGGAAGTGAGAACGCTACCGCACGACCACGAGCTGCGGACGTTTGGGGGAAGAGATCAGACAGCGAGGTCATCGGTCTCATTGGATTAGGGAAAGACGGGGAAGGAAGTCGGCCGTGCCCTTTCAAAGGAACCATCCCGGCGTTTGCCTGGAGCGAATTAGGGAAACGAGTCGAACTCTGTGACCGAGCGGTTCTAGGCGCTTCAGTCCGGAACCGCGCTGCTTCTACGATGGCAGGTTCGAATCCTGCCTCGGGCATGAATGTGTGTGATGTCCTTAGGTTAGTTAGGTTTAAGTAGTTATAAGTCTAGGGTACTGATGACCTCAGATGTTAAGTCCCATAGTGCTTAGAGCCATTTGAAACATTTTTAGGGAAATCACGGAAAACCTAAATCAGGATCGCCGGACGCGGGATTGAACCATCGTCCTCCCGAATGTGAGTCCGGTGTGCTAACCACTGCGCCACCACGCTCGGTAGAGAGAGAGGGAGAGGGTGATATACGGGGTGAGTCACCTAACGTTACCGCTGGATATATTTCGTAAACCACATCAAATACTGACGAACCGATTCCACAGACCGAACGTGAGGAGTGAAGCTAGTGTAACTGTTTAACACAAACCATACAAAAATGCACGGAAGTATGATTTTTGACACAAACCTACTTTTTTTTAATGGAACCACGTTAGTTTTGTTAGCACATCTGAACATATAAACAAATACGTAATCATTGCCGTTTGTTGCATTGTAAAATGTTAATTACATCCGGAGATATTGTAACTTAAAGTTGACGCTTGAAACCTCCGACGTTCAGTTGCGTGTTGTAACAAACAGGGCCCACGGTCGGCGAGCAGCATCTGTAGGGACATGTTTACGATGACGACCGTGTTTACGAGTGTGGCTGTAGTGCACTGTTGTGGTTTGGTCTAGCTGTCGCAGTGTCCGCATGTAGCGCTTGCTGCTATTGTTATTCTGCATTCGTCTCCGCACGCAGACCAACTGTAGTAGACCGTGTTACCAGACGTCTGTGATAGTGTAGTGTTGTAGGAACAGTGACCATGGTGTATTCGAACTCTGAAAAGGTGGAGATGATACTCATCTATGGCGAGTGTCGTCGAAATGCAGCTGAAGCCTGCAGGGTGTATGCAGAACGGTATCCGGACAGAGAGCATCCAACGTGCCGCACATTGCAAAACATCTACCGCCAACTGTATGCAACAGGTATGGTCGTAGCACGCAAACGGGTCCGTAACAGGCCCGTCAGAGGAGAAGCGGGTGCAGTTGGTGTGTTAGCTGCTGTTGCCATAAACCCACACATGAGTACACGGGACATTGCGAGAGCCGGTGGACTGAGTCAAAGTAGTGTCATGCGCATACTGCATCGTCACCGCTTTCACCCGTTTCATGTGTCGCTACATCAGCAATTACATGGTGATGACTTTAATCATCGAGTGCAATTCTGTCAATGGGCGTTAACAGAGAATGCGTTGCAGTTCTACCTGTTTACCGATGAAGCGGGTTTCACAAACCACGGGGCAGTGAATCTACGGAACATGCATTACTGGTCCGTGGACAATCCTCGCTGGCTCAGACAGGTAGAGCGACAGCGACCGTGGACTGTATATGTATGGTGCGGAATCATTGGCGACCACCTCATTGGTCCTCAGTTCATTGCTGGGGCCCAAACAGCTGCAACATACGAGTACATCGCGTTTCTACAGAATGATCTGCCAACGTTGCTCGAAAACGTCCCACTGGAAACGCGTCGACGTATGTGGTATCAGCATGATGGTGCACCTGCGCATTCCGCAATTAACACTAGGCTGACCCTTGACAGGATGTTCGACGGGCGTTTCATAGGACGTGGAGGACGCATAAATAGGCCAGCCCGTTCTCCTGATCTTACACCTCTGGACTTCTTTCTGTGGGGTACGTTAAAGGAGAATGTGTACCGTGATGTGCCTACAACCCCAGAGGATATGAAACAACGTATTGTGGCAGCCTGCGGCGACATTACACCAGATGTACTGCGGCGTGTACGACATTCATTACGCCAGAGATTGCAACTGTGTGCAGCAAATGATGGCCACCACATTGAACATCTAATGGCCTGACATGTCGGGACACACTCTATTCCACTCCATAATTGAAAACGGAAACCACGTGTGTACGTGTACCTCACCCCTCATGGTAATGTACATGTGCGTCAGTGAAAAAGACCAATAAAAAGGTGTTAGCATGTGGACGTAATGTGCTGTTCCAGTCTCTTCTGTACCTAAGGTCCATTACCGTTCCCTTTGGATCCCTACGTATTTCGGTGCTCTCCGATACACACGATCGAACAGCGGAGGAGTGGTACTCAAGCGTCAGCTTTAGGTTACAATATCTCCGGACGTAATTAACATTTTACAATGCAACAAACGGCACTGATTACGTATTTGTTTATATGTTCAGATGTGCTAACAAAACTAACGGGGTTCCATTTAAAAAAACGTAGGTTTGTGTTAAAAAGCATACTTCCGTGCATTTTTTATGGTTTGTATTAACCAATTACACTAGCCCCTCTCCTCACGTTCGCTCTGAGGAATCGACTCGTCAGTATTTGATGTGGTTTACGAAATATATCCAGCGGTAATGTTAGGTGACTCACCCTGTATATGTGTATAATGACCTTCCCTCTAAAATCTCTCTCCTTCAAACCGCATCTGTGTTACCACAGGTGACGTGTCACTGTCTCATTTGTACTAAGACTGCAGTACATTCGAGGTGCCCATTTGCTTCCACCGTCCTGAGTGGAGTGCATAAGATCTAATTAATGTTCCACCAACTTGGATTCTTCTGTAGTTGTTGTCTCCTGCGTAGAAAACAGCACGTAGGTCGTGAATCCGTTATCTTGAAGCTGTAATAAACTCTTAGCGAGGAACAAATATTTTACCAATAATTAAATTTCTTATTAGTTTGTTTATTTGGGATGCTACTCGCTTTTTATTAGTAAAACACGAGAAGCTGCACAGTTGCATTCCACTTTAGAGTCACAAATAATATCCATTCTTCAACAAAATAATGAACTGCGTATTTCCCTAATTACTATCACACTTGTCTCAATAATATGCCCAAATAACCAAAGTTTGGTAATAAAGTCTTGACACCGTCTGTCCTCCCAGACTGCCAGTCCAGCTCCTACATTTATAAACCATAGATTGCTAATAAAGTCTTAACCGATACTGATTGCGGCAGACAACATGTCTCTCCTCCGACACTGCCGAACCAGCTATGATCTTACAGCCGAACCACTCCGCCCGCCATCCAAGTTAGGCGCGATCCGTAGATCGCCGAAGTGCTTCGTTTGTCTTTTCGTTTAGCAGTTGTTTATTATTCTGCTGGTTGTTAACACTTGTGAAATAACGGAATGATAGTACGCTAATGAGAGATGTTTTAATATGAAATGCAAGTAAATAAGTTGTTTAATTTTGCTAATGTTAATAACAGAAGTTTATCATTTTGGCTCGGAACTTCCGAAAGCAGCAGCCAATCGCGGAGAAGGGTCACAATTTAGGCGGTGTTTCTCACGATACCCGTACCCAACAAATCATCTGTCATCGGTACCTCACACCAAAATACGTCAGCTTTCTACTTCTGCCTGCTGAACTGCTCTAAGAAAAGCTTCTTGTAGCCGAGTACGACAGCTGTAAGGCCAGAAATATTACAATATGTTCTCATTTTACTCGAAATATGAGACAATCGTATCACAATCAACGTCCAAAAGCTATTTTTGAACCATCTGTATAATACTTTTACATACAGACTGCAGATGACGTTACTGCTACCTGCTTTGTGCGGTAGTGCTCTCTGATACACTGATATTTGCATATCCAAGCATGCAGTACATTTCATGCTAGTAGTCAGTTTGTTAATTGCCTTCATGGTGTCGCAATTTTAATGGCAATTTTTGGTATTAATTAGATCTAAAAAATGAGTATGTGAAACATTTAAAAGGATCTAAAGCTGTCTAGTGTGGTGGCCTAAACTAATGAGACAATGATTTCGGTTAAGGCTGGCTGAATTTCTGGGCACTATTACAATCTCGAGATGTTAACTACGTTAAAACACACAAACAATTAAAAAGCATGACTCAACATGGTCAAATAAACAGTAACAGTTCACTTTAACATAGAATCATCTAATAAAACGACTGAACTAAACGTCCTGCATATTGCTCACACTGGCTACTGCTCATTAGTCAATGACTCGAGCACTCTGCGTGCATGCATCACATACTAACAACGACCATGGATACTCACTATAAATTATAAAAAATGTATGCACAAAATGAATTGTTCTGCACTCTTCGTGCGTAGGTCGCGTATTAACAATGACCAAACCTAAAACGAATTGGAAAAAATGAAGAAGATATATATGTATACGCATACGCTGACGACATAGCCGTAGGTTCAACAGATATACAGAAGCTGCAGAAAATCATTGAGAAAATAGACAAATGATGCAGTGAAGACAAACTACACATAAACATAACAAAGACAGAAATAGTGATTTTCAGAAAAGGAGGCAAAACATCCAAGAATGCGGAAATCAACATCAGAGGACAAAAAATAAAAATCCCATCAGACTTTAAATACCTAGGGGTGACATTGCAACCAACAGCCAAATGCTTCACAAAACATACAACAGAACGTGCAGTCCAAGCAATAATAGCAATACAGGACATCAAAAACATCCGCCTACTCAGTCTAGAAACAGCCATGAAATTATTCTATTCAAAAATCTTGCCAATCCTGGCCTATGGGATGGAGGTTATATGGGACCACCTGACAGAAAAAAATCTAGAAACACTAGAAAAGGTGAAATCGACTTATCTAAAAAGAGCACTAGGTCTCTCAAAGACATAGTGTACCTGCTAGCGAGAGAGACATTCCTAATTGAAGACATCAAACTTCGATATATGATGCCACACACCAGGGCTTCCGGAAAGCAACTGAAGATCGTGGAGGACAAACGAGAAAAAGTATGGCCGGAGTTCTATGGTACCGAAGCAATGACGAGCCGCTCATGGACAGCACCAAACTTCGAGCTGCCACATGTCGTAACTAGACTTTCTATTCACGGCTTTCATCATCTAATTTTCAAAAACAAAACTTATCAAGACCCAACCACAACATGTGTATGTGAACTGTGTAACGAAGCCTGTGAACGATATCACATAGAACTGTGCAGTAAAAGAGTGAAATCGATAAATGAATATGCAAAAATGTAAAATGTAAACGTAAATGTAAAATATTAAGCAAAGTAACAGTATATGGCTATTTGGCTGCAATTTTATTAAATAAAATAAAAAAACGAATACATTAAAAAATTATACAGCGTGACTCTTACTAACGTTTAAAAACCCCTGAAGCGACGTAGATGACGCCGTATAAGTAATTTAGTATAAGACACATGAAGTCGTAAATGTCGAGGTAAACCCCAAAAGTTGAAGTCAAACGTTGACGTCACCAGATGATGTACCTCGCCGCACGTACAGCAGTGGAGCCTGTCGTCTCTCGCACCTGATCATCCCAAGCTAAGCTAAGTATTTTGGTCAGTGTGGCTCCAGGCCTACGTGCTTGTCTTTGGCGCATGGGGTTCGGGGTTAAAGTCTTACGTCTGGCATGCAGTATTTTTTGCATTGCGTTAGACAATTATGTGTTTACATCGAGGCTGCGAGGTGCCGGGGTTAAGAAGTGTTTTGCGGACACTTTAATTCTAAAGAATCTGCATATGGCTTGATCACGCACTCACCCCCCCCCCTTTCTATCACGATAATTAAAGCACCATGATAAATACATGCGGAAACAATTAGTGAAGTGATCCTGTAAATTATAATTACAGAGAGTTGCACACAGGCGATAATTAAATTAGATTATGAAGGAATTAGTTTCCTTAGTACTCACTAATCAATATGTGAGGAAATGGCAGCTATTAATTTACTACTGAATGACAAACACTTTAAGTGAGGTATTGAGCTAAGAACATGGAAAAGTATACTATACATTACAATGAATCCTCCTAGTAAGGGCACAGCGATTGGAATATCGAACAAAGAGGTGGCTGCGTTCTTGAAGGGGCTCCTACTCTCAAATAACTTGAACAGTGATCTAATCAACCACCCGAGTCCGCACATTAAAAGCTAGATCGTGACCCTCTAACAGTATGGCGATCGGTAGTGAGAACTCTAATTAGAACAAAATAGAAAATTCGGGTGGTATTGGTGTCACCGAGAATATGTGCTGCTGAGGGCTTCAGTGCAAGAACTTGTACAAAGTTCCTATAATGGCAGAGTAGTCAAGATACTTTACCACAAACGTCTGCAACTGTAAGAAGTCGGAAAACAGCAAACAGGTGGTGAAGTCGCTGAGATCTGGGACATCGACACTTCTAATATGTCATCTTCGGTATTAATAACAGATTCAGCTGCAGTTAGGTCTTTATTATTGGATCACTACCGGTTCCGTGGCACTAAAAGCCTAATCTTCAGGTGACCATGTGACTAAAACATACGTTCATCTGAAGATGTGGTTTTTAATACCACGAAACCGGTAGTGATCCGATAATAATGGACTAAATACAAGTGAAGCGGTTATTAAGACCCAAGATGATTACTCATAACTGTCGCTGCCCACCTACATGGTTGTCTGCACTTGTAATATGCTCCGACGGTGAGGAAAAACCGGACACGAATTACTTCTGTCCGGGTGACAGAAACAGTGCACTTACTAGCTCGTGATAAAGTGTCTCCAGGAGGAGACACAGAGAGGGACGCCTAACACGAAACCGAACGATACCGAGGCTAGATCCAGAATGACCTCACTAACGAGCACCACGCCCACACATACCAAGTCGAGCCCTCCGTGACCCTCACCACTGTCGAAAGTTCCCAGTAGACAGCGCCCGCAGGAGCATGCTGTAATTGTAAGATTCAAGGTGCAGCTGGAAATTCCACTAAACTGGCGAGTAACATATACCCGTCCAATGGAGGCTTCTCCCGCCAATTTCAGGACGAGGCTCTCTGACGTCATAGAGCGTCATCGCGAGCTGGCCAATCGATTTCCTACATCTGTGCTGGGACGGGAAAATATCCCGCCCACCGCTACATACGTAAGACCAAAAACTCATCGATCTGCCTGGCGTCCAAGAGTCGCACCCAGAGGGTCGTTTAGCGTCCGCTTCTGGGGAGATCGAAATACATTACTCGTTGTTAGCGTCGGCTAGAGTGTCGTACAACGATTACACCTGCGACAGGCCGTCACCTTCCCAGTCGCTTCACAGTGTGTACAATAGCGTGGACTGTTACTCTGGTGGCCGGCCGCGGTGGTCTCGCGGTTAAGGCGCTCAGTCCGGAACCGCGCGACTGCTACGGTCGCAGGTTCGAATCCTGCCTCGGACATGGATGTGTGTGATGTCCTTAGGTTAGTTAGGTTTAAGTAGTTCTAAGTTCTAGGGGACTGATGACCACAGAAGTTAAGTCGCATAGTGCTCAGAGCCATTATGTTACTCTGGTCACACCCGCAGGGGGACGGGGCGGTCGCTATTGTCCGCGTACACTCAAGCCGGGTACATACACGCAACAAAAGTGTCGCCACGGCTAGTAGCATACTGCAGTTACACTGCAGTGGCATGTATGAACTCCCAGTTTTTAACCGCGCAACTTAAGAGACACGATTTTTGTCACGCCACAAAAAGTTCAGCTTGGTCGCGCTTTGTTGCGCCACGTTCCTACTACCACTGCTCCCTGGTGGCAGTATTTCGAAACACGAGCATTCTGTCGCAGTTATTGTGGTGTAATTGCTGCTGTATGCCATTCGATTTCAGTGTTTTTGTTTTTCTTTTCTTTAATTTTATTTCTGAAAAACGTGAAACCAATGGTGGGTAAGTACCCTTTCGAGCTTCTAGAACTACAACAATGGCAAGCCATGTTTGATTTTCTGCAGCAGTGTGTGGGTGGGTGGGTGGGTGGGTGGGTGTGTGCAATATTTACAAACCAATGGTATGTGTCTTCCTCCAACATCCGTCTGATTTTTGCCCATAGTCGGCTCGTTCCATTAAGACGGCAGAATTGCCCTTGACAGCTGGTAGAACGATGGTGAGAGCATCATTCCGGAGAGCACGGAGGCCACTGCGTTCAGCTCTAGTCATGTTTGAAGCTGGTGGTTTGGATTTTAAAAGAATTCGGCTCGTTTCTCTACGAATTTCCTCAGCCACATCACTTGGAAACTTACGAACCGCTTGTTCAACACCACTCAATATGTAAGTGAAGGGGATGCTTCGTGGCGAAGGTGCAGAGTTAAGTCCCTTCTTAAGTGCTGAGATGGCACCTGCGTCGATGTTTCTTGCTGTCATATTGATCATAGCACGTTACGTAACTTTATGTTCTGCTCCATGGTGTTGCAGCGAAAGCCTACTGAATTTCCATTTCTGCTTCACCGTTGCTCTCTGTCTCAATTATGTTTGTTGTGCAACTGTTGCTGTACCGCACTTGAACCATACTATCCGCTCTTACCAACGAAAAACAGGACTCGTCTGATCAGGCCACAGTTTTCTTGTCGTCTAGGGTCCAACCGATATCACGTGCCCATGTCAGGCACTGCAGGTGATGTCTGGGAAAGGCACCCGCGTCGGTCATCTGCTGCGATATCCCATTAACGCCAAATTTGGTCCCGGGGAGAAACGAGCCTGTCTTTGCACATCAGTTCTGAGAGAGTGACTTGGGTTCGCTGATGTAAAGGGGATCATCTGGTATGGTGGGGGATATGAATTGCATGCTTACTAGATCGAGACAGCACTCGGTGATATATTCCCTGGCTGGAGATCGGGTTGACGCTCCAATATTATTGCTAGTATCGTATGTATTTGATGACCTGTAGACAACTTTGCCATGTTTAGTTGTCTGTGCAAAATGGTTATCAGTGTAAAACAGTTTATTACCACTGAGTGTAGCGTCTGTAGAAAGAAAGAACAGGTTGGGGGTGTATAGATTGAGGGAACTGTCGGAGCAATTTAGCAATCTTTGCAAATTAACGACAGAAAGCCCCAGAAAGAAAATGTTTGATTGATTGTGGTGGAATATAGGAGCGGTGAGAGCAGGAAGGCTATCACGTTATGTCCGGGTAGGAAGACTGGATTCAGCGATATATTGGTAAACAGGTTCTGTTAGGGCAGGGATTTTGGCGCATACAAGCTGAGACAACAAGAAAGCGAGCGTTACCTATTTCTGGGGTGCTATAGAATTTAGTAGAGTTAGACTTGGTTACTATTTTCGATAGCAATGTGACTTGAGTATAAGGTTGATAACGTTGCTAGATGCGTTTGCGATGGTATGTAGCTACGCGCGGTGAAGCGTGTGTCAAACGTGACGTATGGTCCATTAGAATCGCTAAGGTGAAAGCAGGTTCTGCTATTGTGGAACGGAATTCTGCAGCGTCTTCGCCGGACCGAACGTAGAGTGAGGATAGCGAGGAATGCCGAATGCGCTCGGCTCTGCTTGGAGTGCGCGCTCTGTAAATAAACCCTCGGTCATTAACGGCGCCTACATACAACTTTGGCCTGTGTTCGGCTGCAGGTCGCGGTTGCACTCCCACCCGATCACGTCAGCACGTGTGTGTAGGTGAACACGTATTTGGATAGGAATTTCTCAGGTGTTACGTATGAATGGGGGTGCCGCCACCTCATGCTTGCGGGACCCTGGCGTGGGGCCTGTGCATGGATTGACAGCTGACAGCTGCACCACGTGGTTGGGCTGTGGACAGGGTGTGGTGGAGGGTGCTTGCGTGAGTTGATTGCATTATTTTGCGAGCGGCTCTGTAGGCCATGCTATGAGTTATTTGAACAGTTTACGAGTACTGAGCATGTCTACACACCAGTGTGAAGAATTATTTAGGAGCAGTTTGCTATTGTGTAATGAAATTACGAGTTGGTTGCGTATCTGTGGGCTGTGCAACATGGCCCCAGGCACATCAGGGTGGATCTTTTGTATCAGTGTGATAGATATACTCTATCGTTAAATAAGTTGTTTCAAAATAAATGGAGTGTACTCAATCCTTACTCTCCCCAGCAACCCAGAGTAGGCTGAGTGGTTTTGCCTCCATTTTCCCTAACGATTTTGGCTTACATCAGGAAACAGGCGACAGCGTCCTCTGCTGGTGGTACTGAGTACTAGACCTCATGGAGAACACACTGTTTGCCGCCATCATGAATAACTGTACTTTCATCATCAGTTGATGTCACGGTGGCATCCTCTGGCAGCGACGAAATGTACTACACCAGTTGGGGTCTGGAGTTCATGGTGAACCAACTAGGTGGCGCCATCTTAGATTACGGTACTTGCGTCATCACCTGACGTCACTACAGTGTCCTCTAGTGGCATCGATATGAACTAAGTCAGTTGGGCTATGGACTCAGTGGCGAATACCCTTGGTGGTGGTGCTGCCTCTAATTGTTTAAATAAAGACTGGTGTATGATTTCGACAGTTGACGATTAGCAAGCAGAGTCTTTTAGATGGGTTATTATTTTGACAATTTAGGAGTTGTTTGGCTGTCTGGACGTAAATGTATCGCATTATTTATGAGTGGTTCACATGTCTGTAGGTTGTGAAATGAGTTATTTTTGATGGTTTACAATTAGCAAGAGTGTGTGTAGAGCCTTATATATGGGTTTGTAGGAGTAGTATGGAGGTATGTATGCTGTGGGGCATGTCACAGCTTGTGTTCTGTGATACATATACTCCATCCCTATATGAACTGCTCCCAAATAAAGTACACTCCTTCCTCTCATCATCAGCCTAGTGTGGGCTGAGTCCTTTTACCAGCAACCCCTAGGAAGAGGTTGCGCCCTGGAGGCTTAGGTTAGTGGTGGTGAGCTTCGTTTGCAACAGTTTTCTTAGGTTGGTAGTGAAAGCCCAAGTGACCTTTCTTTACTGCCAGAATTCAAACTCGGCGGCGGTTTCTAGGAAGAGGTGGTGGTCTGGACCTCAAAAAGTAGTTGAAACTAGGTAGTTGAATGTATAGTGAACACCTTTTCCTACCTATATGAAGTCGAATCACGTGACTAATGCAGTAGCCATGAATTCGAATCACGTGACTAATGCAGTAGCCATGATGTCGAATCACGTGACTAATGCAATAGCCAATAGGAGTGCAGCATTCTAGGGGTGGGGATGCTAGGTCATGAATGAACACCGCACTGATAGTGGGAAAGTGTAGAGCTCCTCATTTGATCATTGTATACTGAAATTTAAATACAGTTATTGAATATGATTAAAATTGAAATGGAATTAATTACTTAGGTAATCGATAGGTTAGATGTGCAATGTGGGTGTTACTTTAGTTAGCATATTTACAGAAGACTATGTCAGTGCATGTATGGATATGGCGGCCGAGGGTGTGTTACGTAAACGGTCGGACGCCCACGAGCCTGTGGCGCAGTCATGTCCGGTTATAACACGCACGCTCGAGAGAGAGCAGACGATCTTGTGTCATCACGCGACTTCACAGTAGCGCCCTCTGGTGGGCATGATATGAACCAAGTCAGTTGGGCTATGGATCTCGTGGTGAACACAGTGTATGCCGTCATATTGAATACCCGTACCTGTATCATGATCTGACGTCAGGAAAGCGCCCTCTGGTGGCACCGATATGAACTAAGCCAGTTGGGCTCTGGAGCTCGCGGTGAACACACTGAGTACAACCATCTTGAATGACAGTACTTGTGTCATCAGCTGACATCAGGAGAGCGCCCTCTGGTGGCACCGATATGAACTAAGCCAGTTGGAATCAAGACCCAGTAGAGATAACTGGGGTGTGATGCATTATCATGTTGGAATTTGAAATTCGCGCTATTTTTCTGGGCTAGGGGGGCGTGGCAATTTCCTGCCAAAATTCAAACTTCTCACCAAAATCCGCCATCTTGATTTACGTCATCGCCGCCATCTTGGATTACGGTACTTTGCGCTAGAATTGCCTTGTTCCAATACTAGCATACGTTAGACAAACATGCAGACTGTGCTGTTGTATCTGACCACAACCTGCATCTGTGCAATGTCCTCAACACGTTGGAACTGTCAGCTGTTAACAGAACAGTGTTCTGTGTAGTTGTGAATGCATTATATCGAAGGTAAGTGAATTAACAAGTGGGCAAATTGTTGGTGCTCGTATTGTGGGTGTTTCCATGACCAACGTAGCCGAAGTGTTCGGTGTTTCGAGATGCAACGTGTCGAAGATTTATACTGTATACAAGGAAAGAGGTAGAACGTCATCCACTAAGTCACAACGCAGACGAAAGTATGCGTTGAGTGATAGAGAAAGACAGTCATTCAAATGGACAATGGTGAAGAGTAAAAGGATGAAAGTACAAAAGTCACTTTCGAACTGAATGTCGCACTCGCCAACCCTGTCAGCACCGAAACAAAACGAAGGGAAATCCCTCCATACGCAGGGAATTGCAGGGCTAGCTGGAATTTCAGAACTACTCATCAGTGATACAAATGCTCGTAATAGAAAAACATTATGCCGAGGCTATAAAAACTGAATTATGTAGCAATGGAAGGAAGTCATTTCGTCGGACAAGTCTTGTTTCACATTGTTTCTAACTTCGGGCAGAGTGTATGTTCCGAAAGTGTAATAAGAGTGGTCGTGCGGTAGCGTTCTCGCTTCCCGCGCCCGGGTTCCCGGGTTCGATTCCCGGCGGGGTCAGGGATTTTCTCTGCCTCGTGATGACTGGGTGTTGTGTGATGACCTTAGGTTAGTTAGGTTTAAGTAGTTCTAAGTTCTAGGGGACTGATGACCATAGATGTTAAGTCCCATAGTGCTCAGAACCATTTTTTTGTAATAAGAGTGGGGTTCACTTATGAATTGGGGCAGCCATAATATGGGTATTCCATTGATTCCACGGTTACTCTGCAATGTCGCGTTACTGCCGAAGCTTATATTACCATTTTGGATAATCAGGTCCATCCCATGATACGACGTTTGTTCCCCAGAGGTTATGCTGTGTTCCAAGACGACAAAAGTCCCTGTTAACACAGCTCGCCCAGTCCAGGACTTGTTTTGTGAGGCACAATAATAAACTGTCACATCTCCCCTGCCCACCACAGTCACCAGACCTCAATATTACTGAGACTACACTATATGATCAAAAGTATCCGGACACCCCCAAAAACATACTTCTTTCATATTAGGTGCACTGTGCTGCCACATACTGTCAGGTACTCCATATCAGCAACCTCAGTAGTCATTAGACATCGTGAGCGAGCAGAATCGGGCGCTCCGAGCAACTCACGAACTTCGAATGTGGTCAGGTGATTGGGTGCCATTTGTGTCATACGTCTATACTGGACATTTCCACACTCCTAAACATCCCTAGGTCCACTGTTGCCTATGTGATACTGAAGTGGAAACGTGAAGGGACACGTAAAGCACAAAAGGGTACAGACCGACCTGGTCTGTTGACTGACAGAGACCGCCGACTGTTAAAGAGGGTCGTAATGTGTAATAGGCAGACGTCTATCCAGACCATTACACAGGAATTCCAAACTGCAACAGGGTCCACTGCAAATACTATGACAGTTAGGCGAGAGGTGAGAAAACTTGGATTTCATGGTCGAGCGGCAGCTCAAAAGCCACACATCACGCCGGTAAATTGCCAAACGACTCCTCGATTGGTGTAAGGAGCGTACACACTGGAAGACTGAACAGGGGAAACACGTTGTGTAGAGTGACGAATCACGGTACACAATGTGGCAATCCGATGGCAGGGTGTGGGTATGGCGAATGCCCGGTGAACACAGCGTGTGTACAGGCCATTACATCCCTGTAATGGACTGGCCTGCACAGGATCCTGACCTGAATCCTATAGAACACCTTTGGGATGTTTTGGAACGCCGAATTCGTGCCAGCCCTCACCGACCGACATCGATACCTCTCCTCAGAGCAGAACTCCGCGAAGAAGGGGCTGCCATTCCCCAAGAAACCTTCCAGCACCTAATTGAACGTATTGCTGCGAGAGTGGAAACTGTCATCAAGGCTAAGGGTGGGCCAACACCATATTGAATTGAAGCATTACCGACTGAGCACGCCAAGAACTTGTAAGTCATTTTCAGCCAGGTGTCCGGATACTTTTGATCACATAGTGTATGTGGTCTACTTTGGAGAGAAGGTTGCTTGATCACTATCCATCTCCATCATCTTTATGTTATTGTGCCACTGTTTTGCGGGAATAATAGCACAAAATTCCGTCGAAAACCATACAGAACCTGTATTTATCCATTGCGAGACGACTGGAAGCTTTTTCGAACGCCAACGCTTTACCTACACCGTATTAGGCACGATAATATGTTGGGTTGGTGGTGTTGCCATATTTTCGTCCACTGCATTTATGCAGACGTAAAAAGAATGTTAGCAGAAAATTCTGAAGCAGCATACAAAGCCACTAAGTGCAAACATATTTCGATTAATTACGATGTCGAATATTTTAATGAATATTGGATGATTTGTAAGATTTTTATCTTACTGCATTATGACTGCAACATCTAAATCGTCACAGGAGGTACAAGTCACATTTACGGTACGACAAATTGGAGAAATTTGGAACTAGTTGACGTCACCTAACGGCCGTTGACATGTTTGCTTCAGAAAATAACGGAACCAAAATGTAGGTTTCCTGCTAAGCAATGCAGCTGATATACTGTGAACACGTTGCATAACTCACAGGAAAGCTCTTGACACAATATTTCAGTCTAAGCTGACATCAGGCCGGAAATGCCCAGTGAAAGTAGTTATCAGCTAAAAACTTACCTCTGGAAGGAACGATATTTAAATATCTTTCGAGACAATGGGACTAGAGTATATGCTAAAGCTGCACAATGTTTCTGATTGCAGCCCACTCGTAGTAGTATATCGTCCTTTTCAACAGAAGTGAAGGAAATTTTAATTTATCTTCATCCTTCTGTAGCCAACAGTATCGTCAGCGAATATCCTCACAGAACCTACAGCGTTATCCACTAGATCACCTTTCCTCAACCTTTTTGAATATGCTACCCCTTAATCGGGCAGGTAGGTTAGAAAATTTAAAAAGGGAAATGGATAGGTTAAAGTTAGATATAGTGGGAATTGGTGAAGTTCGGTGGCAGGAGGAACAAGACTTTTGGTCAGGTGAATAAAGGGTTACAAATACAAAATCAAATAGGGGTAATGCAGGAGTAGGTTTAAAAATGAATAAAAAAAAATAGGAGTGCGGGTAAGCTACTACAAACAGCATAGTGAACGCATTATTGTGGCCAAGATAGACACGAAGCCCATGCCTACTACAGCAGTACAAGTCTGTATGCCAACTAGCTCTGCAGATGATGAAGAAATTGATGAAATGTATGATGAGATAAAAGAAATTATTCAGGTAGTGAAGGGAGATGAAAATTTAATAGACGTGGGAGACTGGAATTCGAGAGTAGGAAAAGGGAGAGAAGGAAACATAGTAGGTGAATATGAATTGGGGGAAAGAAATGAAAGAGGAAGCCGTCTGGTAGAATTTTGCACAGAGCGTAACTTAATCATAGCTAACACATGGTTCAAGAATCATGATAGAAGGTTGTACACATGGAAGAATCCTGGAGATACTAGAAGATATCAGATTGATTATATAATGGTAAGACAGAGATTTAGGAAAAAGGTTTTAAATTGTAAGACATTTCCAGGGGCAGATGTGGACTCTGACCACAATCTATTGGTTATGAACTATAGATTAAAACTGAAGAAACTGCAGAAAGGTGGGAATTTAAGGAGAAGGGACCTGGATAAACTGAAAGAACCAGAGGTTGTACGGAGTTTCAGGGAGAGCATAAGGGAACGATTGACAGGCAAAACGAAATACAAACGTCTCAAAAATGAGATCGACAGGAAGTGCAGAATGGATAAGCAGGGATGGCTAGCGGACAGATGTAAGATTGTAGAGACTTATCTCACTAGGTGTAAGATAGATACTGCCTACAGGAAAATTAAAGAAACCCTTGGAGAAAAGACAGCCACTTGTATGAATATCAAGAGCTCAGACGGAATCCCAGTTCTAAGCAAAGAAGGGAAAGCAGAAAGGTGGAAGGAGTATGTAGAGGGTCTATACAAGGGCGATGTACTTGAGGACAATATTATGGAAATGGAAGAGGAGGTAGATGAAGATGAAATGGGAGATACGATACTGCATGAAGAGTTTGACAGAGCACTGAAAGACATGAGCCGAAACAAGGCCCCGGGAGTAGACAACATTCCATTGGAACTACTGACGGCCTTGGGAGAGCCAGTCCTGACAAAACTCTACCATCTGGTGAGCAAGATGTATGAGACAGGCGAAATACCCTCAGACTTCAAGAAGAATATAATAATTCCAATCCCAAAGAAAGCAGGTGTTGACAGATGTGAAAATTACCGAACTATCACTTTAATAAGTCACAGCTGCAAAACACTAACGCGAATTCTTTACAGACGAATGGAAAAACTGGTAGAAGCCGATCTCGGGGAAGATCAGTTTGGATTCCGAAGATTGTTGGAACACGTGAGGCAATACTGACCTTACGAGATATCTTAGAAGAAAGATTAAGGAAAGGCAAACCTACATTCCTAGCATTTGTAGACTTAGAGAAAGCTTTTGACAGTGTTGACTGGAATATTCTCTTTCAAATTCTGAAGGTGGCAGGGGTAAGATACAGGGAGCGAAAGGCTATTTACAATTCGTTCAGAAACCAGATGGCAGTTATAAGAGTCGACGGGCACGAAAGGGAAGCAGTGGTTGGGAAGGGAGTGAGACAGGGTTGTAGCCTCTCCCCGATGTTATTCAATCTGTATATTGAGCAAGCAGTGAAGGAAACAAAAGAAAAGTTCGGAGTAGGTATTAAAATCCACGGAGAAGAAATAAAAACTTTGAGGTTCGCCGATGACATTGTAATTCTGTCAGAGACAGCAAAGGACTTGGAAGAGCAGTTGAATGGAATGGACAGCGTCTTGAAAGGAGGATATAAGATGAACATCAACAAAAGCAAAACGAGGATAATGGAATGTAATCGAATTAAGTCGGGTGATGCTGAGGGAATTAGATTAGGAACTGAGACACTTAAAGAAGTAAAGGAGGTTTGCTATTTGGGGAGCAAAATAACTGATGATGGCCGAAGTAGAGAGGATATAAAATATAGACTGACAATGACAAGGGAAGCGTTTCTGAAGAAGAGAAATTTGTTAACATCGAGTATAGATTTAAGTGTCAGGAAGTCATTTCTGAAAGTATTTGTATGGAGTGTAGCCATGTATGGAAGTGAAACATGGACGATAAATAGTTTGGACAAGAAGAGAATTTCGAAATGTAACGCTACAGAAGAATGCTAAAGATTAGATGGGTAGATCACAGAACTAATGAGGAGGTATTGAATAGAATTGGGGAGAAGAGGAGTTTGTGGCACAACTTGACTAAAAGAAGGGATCGGTTGGTAGGACATGTTCTGAGGCATCAGGGGATCACAAATTTAGCATTGGAGGGCAGCGTGGAGGGTAAAAATGGTAGATGGAGACCAAGAGATGAATACACTAAGCAAATTCAGAAGGATGTAGATTGCAGTAGGTACTGGGAGATGAAGAAGCTAGCACAGGATAGAGTAGCATGGAGAGCTGCATTAAACCAGTCTCAGAACTGAAGACCACAACAACAACCCCTTTCCCTGTACAAAAACTTCTGGCAACCAGCCAGAGCCGTAATAAAACTATGCCAGCGATTCCAAAGGCAACTTATTTCATGTTCTTTCTATTTATACTATACAGATCGAGAGATCAAGTGCACTGTGCAAGATAGGCACAGCGCTCTTCGGGCATATATATATAAAGCGATATATATATATATATATATATCGTGATTATTGTCTCTCTACGTCTGCTCCGAGCGAGCATAAAATTGAGAAGTTTGTCAAATGACCTGCGCAGCCCTTCGCTTTTCGTACGAGTGGCAGTGGCGGTAGGGAATCAAAATCGAAAAAACAGGCTTTTTAATTACAGTTATTTAAAGTATTGTTTTACTGCCGTGAATAATAAACCTCGATGTGTAATCTGCGACGAAGTATTGTCACGTGACAGTATGAAACTATCAAACTTGATGCGTCACCTCTCAATCAAACATTCTAAGGAATGTGATAAAGTTTTGGATTTCTTCAAAAGGAACTGAAACCCGTAATCAGCAGCAAACTGCTATCATTCAGGTAAAGAAATATTATATTTTTGTTTATTTATTTATTTTTTGCTTTAACAATTTTTTATCTGATTTTCGGTATCCAGTGTTAGAGAGAAACATTATTAGCCAGCTACAGAGTCGCTTATCGAGTTGCACACCGAATCGCTAAAGCAGGGAAGCCGCAAACAGATGCCGAGAATCTTATGTTGTCAGCAGCCCTGAATCTGGCTGAAATTATATTAGATAAGTACGAGGCAAACAAACTAAAAGGCATACAACTTCTTGATAACACCACTGAACGAGGATTAACGATATGGCCGGTCACATTCGAGAACAATTAGTCGAAACATTAAAGAAGAGCCCAGATTTTACTTTGCTGTTTGATGAATCTACTGAAGTTTCAAATTGTGCACAATTTGTGGTATTTGTGCACTTTGAAGCAGATGAAAGTATCATGGAAGACATTTTATTCTGCAAAGCACTTCCTGCGAACACTATGGCCAGTGTTTGTATAGAAAGCACTCGTCACTGCAAGATTGATGAGACAAAACGTGTCGCCATTTGTAGTGATGGTGCTAAAGCTGTGACTGACGATAATAGTGGGCTCGTTGCGAAATTAAAATCAATAATGCCAAATCTTTCATGGTCACATTGTTTTCTTCATGGACGAGCTGCGGCAGCGACGGTTCACCTTCTGATTTAAGTGGTGTGCTTAAAAAATGATGAAACTTGTGTATTCTGTTAAAGGTAAAGCGTTGCAAACTCGGCTGTTTCGAATCATTTGTGAAGACATGGGTTTGCTCCATCAAAATCTCCTTTATCACACAGAAGTCAGGAGGCCTTCCACAGGAAAGGTATTGACACGATCTCTGGAACTAAAGGCTGAAATGTTAATGTTCTCACAAGATACTAAATTTGTACATGCGATTTATTTTTGTGCCCCTGTTTGGTTATTAAAATTAGCGTTTCAAGGTAGAGAAGAAAACACTATAATGGCTAGGAATACGCTCAAAGGAATCCTCGCAGAATTTCGTTTGCGATCAACATCATTACAAAAAAAAAAAAAAAAAAAAAAAATGTTTGAGTCTTTCCCTTGCGTTCAAAACTTTCTGGAAGAAATTACAATGGACCAGTCGGTGGTTGTAATTTCTCAGATTCCTTACGTGATACAGAGCCTGCCCGATATGGAAGAGAAATTATTAAGTTACTTTCCAGAACTCATCTGTAGTCGTGTGAAGTTAGCACCCCTTTTACGAGAAATATACATTTTTTTCACATTTCTTGATAGATGTGCCATAGTTCTAGAGTTCTCTGTACAAAATTTGAATAGTTCTGTAGAATTTAGCGTAGAAAACAACAATACTCGAAAAAGCAATTTCAGTAAAATTGCTAAACCTTTGCACGAGCTACTAACAAGAGGGGTTCCCTATGAACGGGGTGGAGCGCAAGAAGAAGCGTTTGCAGCAGTTGAAGGAGAAAGTGCTCAGTCCTCCCATCTTACCATATCCGGATATCGACAAGGACTTTTTTGTCATGACAGATGCGGTGACTCTTTGGACGTTTATATTAGCTAGGGGCCGATGGGAAAAGACTCGCCAGTCGCATACATATCGAGGACACTAAACAAAACAGAGAAATTACAGTACAGTAGAGCGTGAGTTGCTGGCAATAGTATTGGCTGTCAAATATTTTCGGCCGTACTTATTCAAACGAAAATTCAAGATAATCATAAAACTTAAACCACTGATGTGGTTGGGCTGTATATCTGATCCGTCGTTGTTGTTAAAATTCCGCCTAAAGCTAGAGGAGTACGACTACCAGATACTGTGCGAAGAAGGTAAACAGAATGGAGTAGCCGATGCGCTTTCCCGTATCCGCAGCGTGTTAGACGGGGACGCACAAAAGAAACAGAGTGCTGAGGAGCCAGCAAGGAACAATGACAAGTGTAAAGATAAGCCGGCCGAGGCCACGTGCGCGGAGGCGAAGCCGAGCCAGCTGGAGCAGCGATAACGGCTCCGACATCGAGCACTGAGGAACAAGCCAGTGACGTAGGAGAAGACGGCCCGGTAACAAGCGAGGAGAATGTGATGAGTACCGAAGAAAAGCCGGTAGCGCTAAAGCAAATGCACATATCCCCTATCGGCGGACATTAGGGAATGGGGAGGACATATGAGCGGGTAAAACAATATTGTACTTTGCCCGGGGTAAAGGCAGACAGAGAGAATTTCATAAAGAAGAGCGACAGTTGACAGAAAAAACAGAATAACACAGATAAAGACGAAGCAGTCAATGAAATTAACACCAACCCCAGAGTTTACTTTTGAAAGAGGCGATATTGACATCGTACACTACTGGCCATTAAAATTGCTACAACAAGAAGAAATGCAGATGATAAACGGGTATTCATTGGACAAATATATTATACGAGAACTGACATGTCATTACATTTTCACGCAATTTGGGTGCATAGACGCTGATAAATCAGTATCCAGAAGAACCACCTCTGGCCGTAATAACGGCCTTGACACGCCTGGGCATTGAGTCAAACAGAGCTTGGATGGCGTGTACAGGTACAGCTGTCCATGCAGCTTCAACACGATACCACAGTTCATCAAGAGTAGCGACTGGCGTATTGTGACGAGCCAGTTGCTCGGCCTCCATTGACCAGACGTTTTCAATTGGTTAGAGATCTGGAGAATGTGCTGGCTGGGGCAGCAGTCGAACATTGTCTATATCCAGACAGGCCCGTACAGGACCTGCAACATGCGGTCGTGCATTATCCTGCTGTAATGCAGGGTTTCGCAGGTATCGAATGAAGGGTAGAGCCACGGGTCGTAACACATCTGAAATGTAACATCCACTGTTCAAAGTGCCGTCAATGCGAACAAGAGGTTGAAAGGGTACAGTGCCGCACGACATTGAAAATAGGTACAACATAATTCATTATTTTTGTCAGAACAACACATATTTTTGGAAAATAACTCAATTTCAATTAATACAGCGAAGCCGGATACCAGTGTGGGAAAGAATGACGATTTATTTATTTAATTGATCACATGTGCACTCCCACAAAATAAATCCCTACATCCATTTTGGTGAGATCTGTGAAATGAATGAAGGTATGGTCGTCTGCTAACTGCAGATAGTGAATGTGAATATATGATCATCTTTGAGACGATCCTTTGGCCACCTTTGGTGGGACCAAAGAGATGAAATTTACCTGAGCTTTGAGCGCCTGAAATGTGGCTGACCAATACGGTAGCATGGTCTTCCCCCACCTCGACAGAGGAGCGAGATGACCTGAAGAACGGCCATGTTTCAGCACTCTGCCGCTCGATCTTGTGCTGTTAAGACCTGTCTTAGTTGTGCTCCGTAAAGACAAGAGAGTGGAGACATGGTATGCATGTGGAATATTTAAGAGTAGTTTGAGATAATAATTTCTCTATTTCAGGAACTTTTGTGGGGAGAATTAAATGTCAGGCAGGTAATATTAATGGGATCGTAGTAATCTTCGGAAGTGACCAACGGTCACAATGAAACCACGTGTAGCAATAAGTTGAAATACTTCCATGTGCTTAAGTTAAGTTGAATTACTAGCGTGTGTACAATAAGTTGAAATATTTAAGAAATAGCGTGTGTACCACAAGTTGAAATATTTAAGAAATGGCGTGTGCAGGACTTGAAATTAGAGACGAGTACTTCCACGTGGTGAGTACTGTGTGAGTCTCAAACTGTATATGAGACAAAAGATAAAGAGAAGTACTCGTCCATGGTATCAGTTGAGGACTCGCGTGTGTGATGAATACTTTCTTAATATTACCTTGCGTGATATGATTCCGTGTGACGCTAGATTCAAACTCTGAGAGAGAACCAAGGTGAGTCGGCCGTCTATCCAGCAACGCCACTTGGCTTGCATTGCACAGGAAGACGTGCATATATCTCCAGAGTTCATAGTAGGAAAGTAGAATTACGAAGTGGGGCAGTGTCGTGTGAAACTGGGATAAATATTAATTGAAGTGGGAAAGCTGAAAGTGATAATGTTGTGACTATTCCCTGTGTAGTATTTCATATTGTAGTGTGGTGTATGTCATGTAATTTGGGTATGTGTGGTTTGCATGGGAGAGTAGCAAGGTAGTTTCAAAAGATTAGTGGGTTATGCTTGTTCCTTCGGTACCGCTCGGGCTGGAGGAAAGTTTCGTGATGATGATTGTGAGAGTCGAAGTGTGAGAAATAATAAATGATCCACCATCCTATCCAGAAAGTGCATTGTAGCATTAAATAATTACGAGACCATAAGATAGAGATTCACCAATGTAAAGCCATGCCCACTGGGCGGAATTTCTCATGCGTTATTGTTGTAGGTTATAGAATTTGTGTGTTTAGGTTACAGAAGTTATCGGAATAAATAAGATAGCAAAAAGAAAAAGATTGGTGGCCTTTTCCTTCGAATTGTATGTTGTCATGATATCCAGAATTTATAATGTGTGCGCCACTCATATTCAGTGCGATGGCCACGTGTTGATAAAAACCGTTAAATAAAAGACAAAAAGAAAATGTGGTATTGCCAGTGCGTAGTGAACAGTCAGAGTTCTGTAAATTACTGATAGTCAGATGTGCGTTTCCGTTGCGTATTATTCATACAGGAGGATAGTTTGGTAACTTAATTCAGAGTACGAGAGTTCATATTACTCGATAAATAAGAATGAATCCACTCGCTTGGCAGACCACTCATCTTGCAGGCCTGACTGCATGATGCCATAGTATGAGCAAGGCATGTGGGTGCCTGTCTAGGTGACCGAGACGTGTAACCAATAGCTTCCCATACCATCACGCCGGTTGATACGCTAGTATGGCGATGACGAATACACGCTTCCAATGTGCGTTCATCGCGATGTCGCCAAACACCGATGCGACCATCATGATGCTGTAAACAGAACCTGGATTCATCCGAAAAAATGACGTTTTGCCATTCGTGCACGCGGGTTCGTCGTTGAGTACACCATCGCAGGCGCTCCTGTCTATGATGCAACGTCAAGGGTAACCGCACCCATGGTCTCCGAGCTGATAGTCCATGCTGCTGCAAACATTGTCGAACTGTTCGTGTAGATGATTGTTGTCTTGCAAACGTCCCCATCTGTTGACTCAGGGATCGAGGAGTGGCTGCACGCTCCGTTACAGCCATGCGGATAAGATGCCTATCATATCGACGTAGTGATACGAGGCCGTTGGGATCCAGCACGGCATTCCATATCACCATCCTGAAACCACCGATTCCATATTCTGCTAACAGTCATTGGATCTCGTCCAACGCGGGCAGCAATATCGCGATACGATAAACCGCAATCACGATAGGCTACAATCCGACCTTTATCAAAGTGTGTGAGAAATCGGTATGAAACTTTTCTCGTGTCAGCACGTTGTAGGTGTCGCCACCGGCGCCAACCTTGTGTGAATGCTCTGAAAAGCTAATCATTTGCATATCACAGCATCTTCTTCCTGTAGGTTAAATTTCGCGTCTGTAGCACGACATCGTCGTGGTGTAGCAATTTTAATGGCCAGTAGTGTATGAATGACTTGTTTCCTTGTACACCCGTCAGCACTGGGTTCATCAGTCGCTGAAACGTAGATGGAGCCGTCTTCAGTCCCATCGTCATCTTGTTATATTCATAATGGCCCATTGGTGTATTGAACACAGTCTTCTCCCGGTCTTTTTCGATTGTCAGTACTTGGCAAGGTCTAGTGTGGAGAAGTACCTCGCCTTTCCTAGGCTGTCTAGTATCTCTTCTATTCTGGGCAATGGATATACCATATTTATTGATACATCATTTAGTTTCCTGTAGTCTGCCACTACCCACCATTTCTGTTTGCCGCTCGCATCTGACTGTTTTGGTAAAACGATGAGAGGAAAATTCCAAGCACTGGTGCTGGGCGATATTATGCTCTCAGCTAACATCCCCTCTGTTTCGGTTTGTAAGGCTCCCTTCTGTCCCTGTGGTATCCTGTAGAGCCTCTGGTTTATTATGGTTCCTGTAAGGTAGCAGTATTTTGCACTTTACTGTAATATAATAATTGTTGCAAAGACGAGTTAGATATCGGTTATTATGTTATTTATCAGGCAATCAGCCTATTGAAATTAATATAGGGAGTATCAGACGGCATAACACGCGTATTAACTTTAAGAAATTCGCATGTTGCATGAAGTCGGGGCTTTCTAAGAAACGCGGTTAAGCTAGTGCAATGACCTTTTCCCGCGCGAGGGCGAACAGAGAGACACGATTGGTGGGTTCAATTTTGAACGGAGTTTCAGTTTGTTCCAGAATATTCTAGGCGCAGTAAGGCGCAGAATGTTGTAATTGGCTGGAAGAAGCCAGGAAATAATAGTGGGAGCGAACTGTGCTGGTCTAGAGCCACGGGATTGGCCAGCTCGAAAAATAGCGTGGGGGTGCTGATTTTTGCAGAGGGAAGCTTTTGGAGCTATTATCGAGGAGAAGCGTCTTAGCTCCTGTAGCGAGTGGACGTCGTGCTTTCGGCTCTGCTGTAGGAGACTAAATTCTTTTCAGTGTTCTGTGCAGGACTTTGAATAAGTCTGCCAGCTGTAACTGAAACTAGTATTCAGTTAGGGGTACTGTCATGTTTTATTGTTAGAAACAGGCTGATTCCGCTAATTACGGTTGGGAATACTGTCTCACAGGAAGCTGACAGGAGCAGAGCAATGTCCTTGAGCCACACTTTATTGGCTCAAATGGTTCAAATAGCTCTGAGCACTATGCGACTTAACTGATGAGGTTATCAGTCGCCTAGAACTTAGAACGAATTTAGGTTTAACCTAAGAACATCACACACACCCATGCCCGAGGCAGGATTCGAACCTGCGACCGTGGCGGTCGCTCGGCTCCAGACTGTAGCGCCCAGAACCGCACGGCCACTCCGGCCGGCACACAATTTATTAAAGACGTTACTGGATTCCGCCTTTGAGCTGGTGAGTCCCGTCTTAACGAGTGCGAGACGATTGGAAAGAAAGCAGAATTAGCTTTTGAATAGGAGTTTACGAACAGGAAGCCTGTTCGCGAAAATAAATTCATTTGTTGCAATTGAGGCTCCTCGACGATGCAGACGCCATCGGCAGCTTGCTGACCTGTCCACAATGCTGCATTTGGTAACGTGATGCTCAGTTTCGGCATTTAATCCGATATTACGCACGCCTGTGATTACCAGAGCTCACTTTTCCAGCCACGCTCGTATTGAGAATTTGTTAATTGCAGTAGGTTTGTCTGCCGTATTTTATGTCGTCTGTCAAGGGGAGAGAGTAGAAAATAACAAGTACAGATTCGTTATCCGACCTTAAGAGTTAGTTTTGGAATTTAAGGGCCATTGGCATTTCTAGCTTAATTTTATCACTTATAAATGTATGTCATTATTCAGGTTGATGTTAAGAAGATTGTTGTTCAATAAATGTGTTCAATGCTATCCTTGTTTGTATAGTAGTGATCAGTTCCCTGAACATTATTTAGTTATTAAATATTAATCAAAATTAGTGAAGGGGTAGTTTTAATTAAGAGGTTGGGTCTCATAACAGGCCTTCAGCCAGAGCCAACGGCCCCGATTCAGTAGGCAAAGTGAACAAGTAAAAGCATTCTGGTTAAACCCTCCCCCCCCCCCCCCCCCGACATTTGGCTGACCCGCCTAGGGTCCCTTATCATCAACCATTGAAAAAAAAAACCTTCCAAGGATATTTTCTTTTAGCAAACCCTGCCGTGATTTTACTTTCTCTTTCAGCGCGGGCGGGTGTGTCGGACTTTATAACTGCTCGGAGATGGAACTTTCTCCGCAAACACTTCAGGTGTGGGAAACCGTACAGCCTGTTCTCTGGTGTTCATTATACTTGTGGTACACATCCCGTCCTTGACTGTTACTAGTGCTTCCGGTGTATTGACCCCTGGTCTAATTTCTTGGCTCGGAATTATAATCTCTGAGCCTAGTCGGCGTGTCGCCCAGACTTTTAGAATCTTTTCTCCCCATGCTCCAATAACTATTTCGGGTTGATTCTGGTCATTCCATGGCCCATTAGTTCTCGGCCCCTGTTTGGATAATTTCTTGTCGCTTCCGGAGCGCTTAGCCTGTTGGCAGCTCCCTATTCTCGGCTCACGCGAGACGGCGGGCGATAGTAACTTCTGTGTTTGATCTGTTACGAGACTCACATGCTTGCCCTTAACCCAGGCTCGCGGAGCGTCGTTATCTGTGAGCAGCTGAGCTGCTATCGCTTCGGGTTCTGTGTGTCTCCTGTGACTCGCCTTTCCTTTGCGAGACGCCGGCGTACTTTCATTAGTTTTTCGTTAGGACTGAAGACTTTGGTTGTTCGCCCTCCCCCCCCCCCCCTCCCCCGGTTTCTGTTAGTTTAATCTATAGTTTGACCTATAGTCACATCTTCCCTGGCTTCCCTTAATGTGATTCGTTCTCTACGTATCGCGGAATGCATAATTTTGTATGACCTTGTTCTTTTTCAGAATTTTCGCCCCAGCAGTCTGTCAAATGGTAAATCAAGCCGAGCATCTACTGCTTGGAACTGAGAGATCCATTCGACCCCTGTCTTGGTCTGCAGCCGTATGGATACCTGCCCTTCTGTTCGGAATTCTTCGTTTGTTATACTTTTTATAGTTACTGCATTCCTGGTGTTTCATTGTACGTGCTTTTCCAAGACACTCGCCTTTGTGAGATTCACATGAGCATCGCTATCAGTTAATACACTACTGGCCATTAAAATTGCTACACCACGAAGATAACGTGCTACAGACGCGAAATTTGTCTGACAGGAAGAAGATTCTGTGATATGCATATGATTAGCTTTTCAGAGCATTCACACGAGGTTGGCGCCGGTGGCGACACCTACAACGTGCTGACATGAGGAAAGTTTCATACCGATTTCTCATACACAAACAGCAGTTGACCGGCGTTGCCTGTTGAAACGTTGATGTGATGCCTCGTGTAAGGAGGAGAAATGTGTACCATCACGTTTCCGACTTTGATAAAGGTCGGATAAGAGCCTATCGCGATTGCGTTTTATCGTATCGCGACATTGCTGCTCGCGTTGGTCGAGATCCAACGACTGTTAACAGAATATGGAATCGGTAGGTTCCGGAGGGTAATACGGAACGCCGTGCTGGATCCCAACGGCCTCGTATCACTAGCAGTCGAAATGACAGGCATCTTATGCGCATGGCTGTAGCGGATCATGCAGCCACGTCTCGATCCTTGAGTCAACATATGGGGACGTTTGCAAGACAAAAACCATCTGCACGAACAGTTCGACAACGTTTCAGCAGCATGGACTATCAGCTCGGAGACCATGGCAGCGGTTACCCTTGACGCTGCATCAGAGTCAGGAGCGTCTGCGATGGTGTACTCAACGACGAACCTGGCTGCACGAATGGCAAAACGACATTTTTTCGGATGAATCCAGGTTCTGTTTACAGCATCATGATGGTCGCATCCGTGTTTGGCGACATCGCGGTGAACGTACATTGGAAGCGTGTATTCATCATCGCCATATTAGCGTATCACCCGGCGTGATGGCATGGGGTGCCATTGGTTACACGTCTCGGTCGCCACTTGTTCACACTGACGGCATTTTGAACAGTGGACGTTACATTTCAGATGTGTTACGACCCGTGGCTCTACCCTTCATTCGTTCCCTGCGAAACCCTACATTACAGCAGGATAATGGACGACCGCATGTTGCAGGTCCTGTGCGGGGCTTTCTGGATACAGAAAATGTTCGCCGCGCGGGATTAGCCGAGCGGTCGCACGCGCTGCAGTCATGGACTGTGCGGCTGATTCCGGCGGAGGTTCGAGTCCTCCCTCGGGCATGAGTGTGTGAGTTTGTCGTTACGATAATTTAGGTTAAGTAATGTGTAAGCTTAGGGTCTGATGACCTTACAAGTTAGGTCCCATAAGATTTCACACAAATTTGAACATTTTTGAACAGGAAATGTTCGACTGCTGCCCTGGCCAGCACATTCTTCAGATCTCTCACCAATTGAAAACGTCTGGTCAATGGTGGCCGAGGAACTGGCTCGTCACAATATGCCAGTCACTACTCATGATGAGCTGTGGTATCGTGTTGAAGCTGCATGGGCAGCTGTACCTGTACACGCCATCCAAGCTCTGTTTGACTCAATGCCCAGGTGTATCAAGGCCGTTATTACGCCCAGAGGTGGTTGTTCTGGATACTGATTTCTCAGGATCTATGCACCCAAACTGCGTGAAAATGTAATCACATGTCAATTCTAGTATAATATATTTGTCCAATGAATACCCGTTTATCATCTGCATTTCTTCTTGGTGTAGCAATTTTAATGACTAGTAGTGTAGCTTGGTTCTGTTCCATTCACACCTCTACTTTGCAAACACACAATGTTCTTTCCAGTGCAGTCAGCGGTTCGTACTATCCCTGACGCAGCATGATGAGACAGCTGCATTAGGCCTGTTTCGCGTTTCCCGACTCGTGGCCCGCATCTCGTGGTCGTGCGGTAGCGTTCTCGCTTCCCACGCCCGGGTTCCCGGGTTCGATTCCCGGCGGGGTCAGGGATTTTCTCTGCCTCGTGATGGCTGGGTGTTGGGTGATGTCCTTAGGTTAGTTAGGTTTAAGTAGTTCTCAGTTCTAGGGGACTGATGACCATAGATGTTAAGTCCCATAGTGCTCAGAGCCCCCGACTCGTTCCTCCTCCGCATATTTGCCCACTTACTCTCCTGGCATTCCCGGGCGAAATGTCCGAACCGGTGACATGTGAGGCATGTCACAGACTTTGCCTTCAGACACGGTGCAGAGTGCTTGTTAGATCACAATGTGAACATTGTACCGGCGGAGGAGAATGGGATCGTGACCCGTTACCCTTGAATTCTTTAACACCTATCTCTTTAATTGGCAGCCTATCATAGTGGCTTTGTGGGGCGCTTCTTTTACTGTGTCTGCCTTACGAACAGTATACCTCTGTCTACGGTCTTGTGCTACGTGCCCTGTCATGCCGCAACTGAAACATTTAGCAGCTACTTTTCGATCTAGCTGGGACATGTCCACCAACCGGTGCTTCTCCCTGTCAGACAGAATTGCTCATTCTTCTGACGCCATTTATCAATGACCTGCGACAGAGTCAACTTTTCCCTTTCACCGTCTGTATCTTGTCATCATATAATCCTTGAACAAAGACTGCCCTGCCTAGTTTCCCAATTAAGGCATTACTGCCTACCATTTCCTCGTCCTTTATTACTCCTTTTGCCGTCTCACTGAAATGGAATTGCATTGTGTCCACGCAAGAACCCAACCGAACCACACTTTCCTCTTTTAGTTGCCAACCATTAAACATTTGACATGCAAAGGAATCGATAGTACGTTTATTCTCATAATTCTCCAATAACACAGCCCCCACTTCGGACCAAGTTTATGTGTGATCTCTCACTAAGATGTTACTGCGGGCAGAGCCCATGGTCTGTCCAGTGATATATTTTAAGAATACTGTCATAGCATTAGGTTCTATTAAACTACAGGCATTATCACAGTTGTCTATAAATTCGAATAACTGGTCCCTATCTTCATTAAATTTTCTTGGAAGTTATTTAGCTACTTCACTGTAACTCAGGTACACCTGACCCCTCTTGGCTGCTGAAGCACTATCTCTCTATATCTGAATCCCGCTCCAGCTACTGCCGGGTCTGGTTGCTGACGAGTCCTCTCCATTTGGCTCGGTCCTCCCACCACTTTTCTTCCTCCACTTGCTGCCAGGTCACACCTCTCCTTTCTACAGATATTCTCACTCCCATTTTCCACCGTGTTCTTGGGCGCCCTCTAGGTCTTTTCCCATTCATCTTTAGTTCTTCCATAATTTTGGGGAGTCTCTGCCTATGCATCCTTTCAACATTCCCATACCATCTTAATCTCTTTTTTTCAATTTCTTCTCTCATACTTTGCCGGCCGGAGTGGCCGTGCGGTTCTAGGCGCTACAGTCTGAAGCCGAGCGACCGCTACGGTCGCAGGTTCGAATCCTGCCTCGGGCATGGATGTGTGTGATGTCCATACGTTAGTTAGGTTTAATTAGCTCTAAGTTCTAGGCGGCTGATGACCTCAGAAGTTAAGTCGCATAGCGCTCAGAGCCATTTGAACCATTTCTCTCTCATACATTCTTACTTAAGGTCCTTTCTAATCTCTACATTCCTTACTCTGTCCATTCTTGTTTTTCCCTTAACTGCTCTGAGAAATTTCATTTCCCCTGCTTGCAGTCTGCTCCAGTCCCTTTCTGTCATTGTCCATGTTTCTCCACCATAGGTGACAATAGGGAAGTAATAATTCTTATAGTGGCCGTGCGGTTCCAGGCGCTACAGTCTGGAACCGAACGACCGCTACGCTCACAGGTTCGAATCCTGCCTCGGGCATCGATGTGTGTGCTGTCCTTAGGTTAGTTTGGTTTAATTAGTTCTAAGTTCTAGGCGACTGATGACCTCAGAAGTTAAGTCACATAGTGCTCAGAGCCATTTGAACCAATAGTTCTTATACATAAGGAGTTCTGCTTTTTCCGAAACTTCCGTATTCCAAATCAGAAGTTTTATTGTTTAGTACAAATTGCCTCCTTTCTGTAACCTCCTATTCATTTCGTTAGTTATTCTTCCATCCCTAGATATTTCACTACCTAAATAAGTGAAACTTTCTACCACTTTGAGGGTTTCTCCATTCTACGTAATATTTTCGTTCATCCATTTCTCTCTTCCAAATACCATTACTTCACTACTATCTTTATTTATTTTTTATCCACACCTTTTAATTATTTCCTTCCACGCATCAAGCTGTAACTGTGCATCTACCTCTTTATCACCCCATATTACAATATCATCTGCAAAAATCATCTTTTTGTCTTTTTCTTTTACTATATCTCAAACTGTCCTGTTCATTCCCTCCATCACATCCTTCTGACCTATGCTGCAAAGACGCTCGGTGACATCCCTATCGATACCACAATGGAGTGGTGTTGAAGCACTATTGAGAGCATTTTCGTCTGTCACTTCCCTGCCACGTGTACTACTGGGATTACCACTGTCTTCCATTGTCACTAACCTTGTCGACTGTGGTTGGCGTGGTGGACTCAGGGCACGCAATGCCGGTGCGATGTGTGCCCTCTGTTGTGGTGATCCACCTGCTCAGGGTCGTGTGGCAGTGCCGGGTGAAGCGATGCTCCGGCGACAGCGCGGAATGGCCGCCTCTCAGAGCTGTGCTGGCATGCTGCAGCGCCCCTGTGGCTCAGCAATGGCGCGTTGCTGTGCTCTGCTGACCTGTGCTGCAAGGACACTCGGTGACATCCCTATTGATACCACAATGGAGTGTTGCTGAAGCACTATCAGGAGCATTATCGTCTGTCACTTCCCTGCCAGGTGTACTACTGGGATTATCGCTGCCTTCCATTGTCACTAACCTTGTCGATTGTGGTTGGCATGGTGGACTCAGGGCTCGCAACGCCGGTGCGATGTGTGCCCTCTGCTGTGGTGATCCGCCTGCTCAGGGTCGTGTGGCAGTGCCGGGTGAAGCGATGCTCCAGCGACAGCGCGGTGTGGCCGCCTCTCAGAGCTGTGCTGGCGTGCTGCAGCGCCCCTGTGGCTCAGCAATGGCGCGTTGCTGTGCTCTGCTGACCTGTGCTGCAAGGACACTCGGTGACATCCCTATTGATACCACAATGGAGTGTTGCTGAAGCACTATCAAGAGCATTTTCGTATGTCACTTCCCTGCCAGGTGTACTACTGGGATTATCGCTGTCTTCCATTGTCACTAACCTTGTCGATTGCGGTTGGCGTGGTGGACTCAGGGCTCACAATGCCGGTGCGATGTTGCCCTCTGCTGTGGTGATCCGCCTGCTCAGGGTCGTGTGGCAGTGCCGGGTGAAGCGATGCCCCGGCGACAGCGTGGAATGGCCGCCTCTCAGAGCTGTGCTGGCATGCTGCAGCGCCCCTGTGGCCCAGCAGTGGTGCGCTGCTGTGCTCTGCTGACCTGTGCTGCAAGGACACTCGGTGACATAACTATCGATACCACAATGGATTGTTGCTGAAGCACTATCAAAAGCATTTTCGTATGTCACTTCGCTGCCAGGTGTACTACTGGGATTATCGCTGTCTTCCATTGTCACTAACCTTGTCGACTGTGGTTGGCATGGTGGACTCAGGGCTCGCAACGCCGGTGCGATGTGTGCCCTCTGCTGTGGTGATCCGCCTGCTCAGGGTCGTGTGGCAGTGCCAGGTGAAGCGATGCTCCAGCGACAGCGCGGTTTGGCCGCCTCTCAGAGCTGTGCTGGCGTGCTGCAGCGCCCCTGTGGCTCAGCAATGGCGCGTTGCTGTGCTCTGCTGACCTGTGCTGCAAGGACACTCGGTGACATCCCTATTGATACCACAATGGAGTGTTGCTGAAGCACTATCAGGAGCATTATCGTCTGTCACTTCCCTGCCAGGTGTACTACTGGGATTATCGCTGCCTTCCATTGTCACTAACCTTGTCGATTGTGGTTGGCATGGTGGACTCAGGGCTCGCAACGCCGGTGCGATGTGTGCCCTCTGCTGTGGTGATCCGCCTGCTCAGGGTCGTGTGGCAGTGCCGGGTGAAGCGATGCTCCAGCGACAGCGCGGTGTGGCCGCCTCTCAGAGCTGTGCTGGCGTGCTGCAGCGCCCCTGTGGCTCAGCAATGGCGCGTTGCTGTGCTCTGCTGACCTGTGCTGCAAGGACACTCGGTGACATAACTATCGATACGACAACGGAGTATTGGGGCACCCCCTTTCTACCTATTCCTCCACTCTGAATTGCCACTATTATCCCCACACCTGGCACCAAACCTTTCATATCCCCTGCCATGTCCTGAGAGGAGATAAGACTGACAATCGCTGCGCGAGACAGAGGAACTTACCTCAGTCGGCAGTTCTGGTGAGGCACTGCCCGTGAGCTGTCTACTGTAGCCCCGACCTTGTAGACTATTGACTAGTGTAGAGCGTAGAAATCGGTAGGAATCTGGTCAATTAGAGGATGTGTAATCTACTCGTAGACAAGTAGTTACTTTCCCTGGTAGTTCCCCTTGGCACATTCCCTAAATATACAGGGTGGTCCTTTGATCGTGATCGGGGCAAATATCTCACGAAGTAAGTGCCCAACGAAAAAACTACAAAGAACGAAACTTGTCTAGCTTGAAGGGAAACCAGATGGCGCTATGGTTGGCCCGCTAGTTGGCGCTGCCATAGATCAAACGGATATCAACTGCGTTTTTTAAATAGGAACCCCCATTTTTATTACACATTCATGTAGTACGTAAAGAAATATGAATGTTTTAGTTGAATCACTTTTTTCGCTTTATGATAGATGGCGCTCTAATAGTCACAAACATATGGCTCACAATTTTATATGAACAGTTGGTAACAGGTAGGTTTTTTAAAATTAAAATACAGAACGTAGGTACGTTTGAAAATTTTATTTCTGTTGTTCCAATGTGACACATGTACCTTTGTGAACTTAGCATTTCTGAGAACGCATGCTGTTACAGCGTGATTACCTATAAATACCATATTAATGCAACAAATGGTTCAAATGGCTCTGAGCACTATGGGACTCAACTTCTGAGGTCATCAGTCCCCTAGAACTTAGAACTACTTAAACCTAACTAACCTAAGGACATCACACACGTCCATTCCCGAGGCAGGATTCGAACCTGCGACCGTAGCGGTCGCGCGGTTCCAGACTGTAGCTTAATGCAACAACTGCTCAAAAATGATGTCCGTCAACCTCAATGCATTTGCTGATAGGTGTAACGACATTCCTCTCAACAGCCAGTAGTTCGTAGAATACAGGACATATGTACTTTCAAATATTTATCCGTCAAAAAGTTATGGATTTCACAGCATACATCTATTGTCAGCTTAGACAGACTCGAAACTGAAATACGGTGCACAAACGACAAGCTCTTGTAAGATTCGGCAGTCGCCAGAAATCGCAATGTAACTGTTGACCTAGGAAGCAACAAAATATGACAGTTTTCAGCTAATATAGTTGAACAAATAATCATATGAAAAATATACACACAAAATTAAAGTCTTGCCTTCTGCTTGGCAAAATTGCTTCCCTCATAACGGTGTCTCTCAGGCAAATATTAGGCTCAATGTAGGCTAACAGCTTGTCGAAACAAGCTGCATCCATTCTCAAAACATTTTTAAACTATAGTGGATCCTCCAGCCTCATCTGCTTCATCAATAAGGAATAGTGGCCCATTTACTGCTCCCTTCTTTGAAGCCAGGGCTGAACCCAGCAGCTCTTATTTTTGCCGCGTCTTTCTTTCGATTTTTCTTTATAATGAAAGCTGCAGCTATAGTAATAACAGCCAAAGCGATATTTTCTTCCATCCTACAGAGCTTTGTCTTCTGGAAGTATTTAAACGGATTTTATAATGACCGCGTTTACACATGTGAGCGGCTTATAGTTTTATATAAACTGCATGAAAACAATTGAACGCAGCATCATGGTAAAACTCTAAAGTAGAAATAAATGTACTTCCCTTAGAAAAAGATGCGAAATACCTGATAATCTATAAAGTGAACCAAAGACGTCGATTCAAGTGCTGAAAGTTGTCAACAAACGCAGCAAACACGTAGAGCAGACAGGTAAACACACTTGTGTCGTATGAACGCTTTTTTGTGGTTGGACGGTCCATAGCATGGAGCGCTACAGTAGAGACGACTTTCTAGAGAGAGTCGCACGTCTAGTGTAAAACGGGCTTTAGGGAAAACTACCAGAACGTTCCCACCCCATTTCACCTATCCCTCCGACCAGGGAGCACTTTCTCGCTACTGGAATTTCAACTTTCTCACCGTCGATGACAAACATGCCCATTTCTGTAACAACTTCCTCTCCAAAACATCAGCTGCACTCAAATCAATTTTGAGTCAAATCTTTATTTTGGAGGAATTTCTCTCATTTATTTTAAAAACTGTACTCTCTGTTTTTTGGAGGTCTAAAACTTTCTCTGTAACCGGATCTGTACACTGGAACTAACAGGCGTGCTTTTTTTCTTCTACTCAGTCAAATACGAGTAACTAGAAGTCCTAACCAGAGACTGCAACTCGTCAGAGTTTCTCACACAACACCCTAAGAAAACTCACAAAATATGCGCACAAAATACTTCGTCCTACAAAGCAGAAACGCGTCACGTTGAGTCTGAAGCGACAGTGCTGCTCGTATTTCGCGGACACGTCACCTGGCCTATGCTACCTGTGCTAACGTGCGGGGAGTCAGCACACTTTCTCTTCCACTCGCTATGGACTACTAAAAAGTGAAGCCGACGTATGATACTCTCAGTGGCGAATCACAAACGTAAACAGTGCACACTAACGCCGTGCGGCTGGTTCACGAGGCTGTGTCAACATCCGAATGGAGAATATTGTCAAAACGTCAATACTTGACCTCACACGTTCACCAAATATTGACAATATTGACAATACTGAGAATATTTTGAGGGCCATCAATACTGCTCGTCAATATTTTTAGTGCTGGCAATACAACAGTACGTTTCCTCAGACAGTCAATACATTGATTGCTTGACAATGTTAATGAGCGTGTGAAGGCCCTTCAGTTCTCAGCAAGGAGGTAAAAATATAACATCTTTGGTTGTCAGTTTGTAACTTGTTTGGATTTGTGTGCCGAAGAGCGTGTGAGTGTTCCTTTGAAAAGTGCTTGTTGTATTATTGGTTAGCTGATATACAAGGGTTGGAACTTAAATAGTGGCAACTATTTATTCTCAACCGATAGAAAAGAGTGACATATTTGCATCTGTTACTGTCCTTCAGAGTAGTCACCAGCGTTGTGTAGAACCCGCTGCCAGCGACGTGGAAGGCGTAGTATACCGTTAGCGAGCCTGTTCTGTTGATGGTGCGGGCTACTGCCTGTCGAATCTCTGGAACAGTTCTGAACCGAATGCCACGGAGTGGTTCCTTCATCTTCGGAATCAAATCAAAATCACAAGGACTTAATTCCGGGAATATGATGGATGGTACAGTACGTCCCAGTCCCATCGACCGAACAGAGCAGCCACAGCTTGCGCTGTATGCGCCCGCGCATTGTCGTACAAAATGATGGGTGGGTTGCGCAGAAAGTGTCGCCGCTTCTTTCGCGAAGCTGGTCGCAGGTGATGCTTCAGAGCCCCAGTATGGTGAAAGTTATGGTGATTCTCGTGTACGACTCTGATGGTGTTATCCTAACGCATTACGTTCCTCCACGGCAGACCGTCAGTGCACGTTTTTGGAGCATCACTTGCGACCAGCTTTGAGAAAGAAGCGGCAACACTTTCTGCGCAACCCACCCATCATTTTGCGCGGGCGCATACAGCGCAAGCTGTGGCTGCTCTGTTCGGTCGATGAGACTGGGACGTACTGTACCATCCACCATACTCCCCGGACTTAAGTCCTTGTGATTTTGATTTGATTCCGAAGATGAAGGAACCACTCTCCGGTATTCGCTTCAGAACTGTTCCAGAGATTCGACAGGCAGTAGACCGCTCCATTCGTACCATCGACAGATTAGGCTCTGCTAACGGTATACTACGCCTTCCACATCGCTGGCAACGGGTTCTACAAAACGCTGGTGACTACTTTGAAGGACAGTAAAAGGTGCAAACATGTAACTCTTTTGTATCGGTTGTAAGTAAATAAGTGCCACTGTTTAAGTTCCAACCCTCGAAGAAGACTCAATTTTTTGTTTGTAAATATTACAAACGATTATCCGGCGATAATAAATGAACGGCAGACTCCGACAGCGACAAAGTTGAAGGCTAAGAGATTACAAGAAATTTACCGTCGTTACATGGCAATGTTCGGAAAAGGAATTAATGATGCGCAACTACTTAAAGAAGAGAATATATGAAGTAATGCATTAAGTCGAAGACTGATTATGAAAATAGTGGGAACTTCAGGCTTCAAAAATTTGTAACTAAAAGTCTAAGAAGCCGACCTTGCTTAGGGTATTGGACGGGTCACAGGTGGCGGATAGTGAAGGTTCCACCAGATATGATGGACAGCTGCGAATACAGAATAAGCAGTCCCGGACCAAAGCAAAATAAAATAAAATCTACTCTGCGTCTGTCTTGTAGCAAGCGGCAAAGTGGTCAGTGTCTGTTCCCCTGTGAAATTTATATTCTGGAACTAACCCTTCCAGTCTTAACACTCTGAGTTTCCTCAAGTCTACTCAACCCCACCTGATTCCAAGTACAATCATCATGCAGTATTTTGGTAATCACAATATTGCCCCCAGGTGGTCAACGGACCGCCAGTATTACAGGCGCAACTGGTATTTCGGATTCTGGGGCGGCCAGGTTAAAATGCAATGTTATTCAACAGAGGAAGTCGGAGTACTCTGGCCAACTTAAAACAAAAACAAATACATTTTTTGCAACACTTAATATACATCCACTTTTGTAACCAGGTATACTTCCTAAATAGGGAGGTACATTCAAAGAACAGAAAATTCAAATTTTGGCACTTCAAGGAACACTGTGGTGTTATTTTGGATTTAGGCTATAATTCTGTGCGTCTGGTCAACAACCTTAGAGCTACTTTAATAGGCAGAGATACTTGCATGAAATATATAAGTTATTCACATCCAAGTGCAGGATTTAATAGTCATAGATCAGTGGGTTAAATCTTCCTTTTATTCCACAACTATTCGCTTTAGCATATCTATAGACGTAATGGCAAAGTCCACAACGGAATCACACACAAAAAATAACACATCGACACCAGTTAATCCTCTCAGCCCAAAATTTTTGCTACAGAACATTGTATCAGATGTTAATCCAATCGCATTGTTCGATGCACCCAAATCTAGGAAATTAGATTCTCGCCACACTCGATGCATATCTTCACATTTTTCGTCAGCTATGGCATCGCCTTGGGAAACCGAAAATATGGTCGATAGCGTGATTTCGAAGAATTTCTCCCGCCAATCCAGATATTCATACGTGAAAATACGAGGGCCGTTCAGAAAGTAACCTCCGGTTGATTTAAAAAAATACACCAAGTTAAATAAAAATATTTTAATATATACATCTTACAACTACATCTTTGCACTATTTTTCTACATAGTCTCCATAGCGATTGAGGCACTTATCGTATCTCTTCACAAGCTTTGAAATTCCTTCTGCATAAAAATCACCCGCTTGTGCCTGGAGCCAGCCTGTGACCGCATCTTTGAGCTCTTCGTCGTCATCAAACCGCTGTGACCCGAGCCATTTCTTCAAATGCATGAAGAGGTGATAATCACTTGGCGCCAGGTCTGGGCTGTAAGGTGGATGGTTGATAACGTCCCACTTGAAGGACTCAAGAAGGGCCGTTGTTCTGCGAGCAGAGTGAGGACGGGCGTTATCGTGCAAAAAAACGATACCGGAAGTCAGCATACCACGGCGTTTGTTCTGTATAGCCCGTCGGAACTTTTTATTGTTTCACAGTACACGTCTTGATTAATGGTCGTACCACGTTCCATGAATTCAACCAACAACACCCCTTTGGCATCCCAAAACACCGTTGCCATCAGTTTTCTGGCAGAAAAATCTTGCGAGGCTTTTCTTGGTTTGGTAGGCGAATTTGAATGTGCCCACATCTTTGATTGTTCTTTTGTCTCAGGGTTCACGTACTTAATCCAGGTTTCGTCACCGGTCACGATTTTGTTTAACAATGGTTCTCCTTCGTCCTCATAACGTGACAGAAAGTCTAATGCAGAGGCCATTCTTTGAGTTTTGTGGTGGTCGGTAAGAATTTTGGGCACCCATCGTGCACAGAACTTACGGTAACCCAATCTTGCTGTCACTATCTCGTACAAGAGAGTCTTAGAAATCTGTGGAAAACCAGTAGACAACTCCGAAATTGAGAAACGTCGATTTTCACGAACTTTTGCATCAACTGTCTGAACGAGTTCGTCAGTCACCAATGATGGTCTACCACTCCTCTCTTCATCATGAACGTTTTCTCGTCCACTTTTAAATAAACGTACCCATTCACGAACAACTCCTTCACTCATAACTCTTGGTCCGTACACGGCACAAAGCTCACGATGAATAGCTGCTGCAGAATATCCTTTGGCTGTAAAAAACCTTATGACAGCACGCACTTCACATTTGGCGGGGTTTTCTATTGCAGCACACATTTCAAACTGCCACAAAAACTAAACTAGCGCAGGTACGACGTTCACTCGACCACGGCTTGATGCCGACTGACCTGTTGAGTGCGTGAACGCACAGATGGCGTCGCTACTCCCCCCACAACCCGCACTGTGACCAATCGGAGGTTACTTTCTGAACCGCCCTCGTACTTCCGTATATAATGAGTTGGAAGCTTGAACCACCGGAATGTGCAGCACGGGAGAAATGATCAACCTCCTGACACAAAGCCTCACCAAGTTTATGAAGTGGTGCCTGCTAGAATCTGCTCGAATCTAAGAACTGTATCAAATATTTTTTGTTGATCTTCGTCGAAAAATGAAGGTATCATTCTGCGCTGACGGGCAGCACACTACTCCGATCATTGCAGAAATCCATATTGTAAAGTATCGTTTGTGCTAGAATGGCCGTCATGAAAATAGACACCTCAAGGTCACACTCGTTCCCTGCAGTCCGCAGGCGCTAAGCGCTATGATTCGCCCGCCTCATTGCTGTGTTGCGGCAGGTACTCTGTTAACAGGTAGTAAGTCAGCGTCATCAAATGCTGTGTTTCTGTGTGATGTCGGGTGTACTTCTGTAGTTGCAGTCTTCCATACAACAGTGCATTGTCATATTCGGTAAGGAGGGAGCTGCAGGAGTAAGGGCCTACATGTAGTGCTACAAAGTTGTCGTACCGAGGTTAATGAAGATTTTTTAATGATCTGACCAACAGTGAAGAAACCAGGAATAATATAAGTCTTGCACAAGTTCATAAAATGGTAGCAAAATCTTGTCGTATTCCGGGATCGACTGTATTCCGTATTAGCAGTGCTATAACATCGGTAGACTCTCTAGATGTGAGCGCGTGTTTTGATTCACCAAATAACGGATATATATGAAAATTCATCGATATTGACAAACGTTAGTGCGTAGAAATAGACTTCGACACTACGGCTAGAAAAATACAGAATGATCTCCATGAAAAAATTAATTAATCTGGTTCAGAGATCTCCGCTCACTCGGTTTTTGATTCCGAAAGTATAATGACGGATGAAAAATATTAATGGAACGCAGACACATTGCAGCAGCAAGAACGAAGTTTTGTGTGAAATACACTCACTGTTTGATGAGGACAATAGTCCTGTAGTATACTTCGATAAAACTTGGGTTTCATAAAACCATACGCAAGAATATATTTTGTTCCACTTCAACGGGCATGTAGGCCTGGAAGCACCTACAGTTAATTTTGTATATCGTATATCGGCGATTTGGGTGAACTGCAAATGAAAAACTTCTAGAGGTGGGGAATATTCTCCGTCGTTTTGTCACGGAACTAAAATCCTGGAGGCGGCATACAAGTACTCGTGCACTGATACGCACTCAGTCTATTGTCAATAAAATGCAATAACGATGTCTGAGATGTTACCAAAATTAATTTCATAGTTTTCTTAACAACTTTCTCTCTGAGAGTTTCTACAAAGTGCAACGGAATGCAAATTTTTCAGCAACGATAGTTTTTGTTACACAAGCGGAAGAGTTTCACACCTCTTACGGTATTTAATTTTTCATCTCGGAATACTTATATGTTTTCAAGATAAAATAGATATCATATGCATCTTCAACATCTCAGAATGTTCGTTAATTATTTTCGGTCCAAATATGTCAAAGGTTCTGCTTTTTTCCACAAGTTGAAGTAACAAAAAAATATTTTTCCTCAATACTTCTTGTAATGCTAGTTATTATTTTTTTCGTAGCAGCTGGCAAGGATTTTTGTTTGGAAAGTACTCCACCATATTCTACACTAAAAATGGAGATGTCTAATATTTTTTGCAGAATTTTTACTAACATTTGAAATTATCATTAACTGGCAATGCTGGAGGGAGATCGTATAACCCGAGGTTCCTATTTTCATGACGGCCACTATAGCTTGTTCGCCTTTGTAGTACCTCCAGGCAATATCCTGTTCACAGATGGAAGGGGTTTTTTCCTCAACCGGGAGCTGATGAGCTTTCGCTAATCCTTCTATATGGGTAGGCCGGAATCTACAATGCAGGCTTGGCGACAGCTTTCCTCATGGCAGCGAATGCAGTTGAGTGGATCTGAGCATTATGGGACTTAACTTCTGAGGTCATCAGTCCCCTAGAACTTAGAACTACTTAAACCTAACTAACCTAAGGACATCACACACATCCATGCCCGAGGCAGGATTCGAACCTGCGACCGTAGCGGTCGCGCGGTTCCAGACTGTAGCGCCTAGAAACGCTCGGCCACCCCGGCCGGCCACTGAACTATGCTCTTGTCTAGTGTTAGGATACATGTTAACAGCAATTGCTAATAAGCAGCTGAAGTTGATTTATTGAGCTGTTAATGCCCTGCCAGGAGTCATCAGATAAAAGAAGTGCTGTAATCAATCGCAGGGAAATGGCCAATAACGATGCATACTTTTCGCTCTATTTTTCTGATTGGCTGAAAGTCTATACTTGAAACATTTTCGTGAAATGGTGAGGAGCTCGTACAATCATGGCTTTCGGCCGGCAGAGAAATCGTGTGCCCTCTGGGACGGAGGTGTTGTTTCACGTTACGTATTTTCTCGTGTCGCAAAATCCTTTGTGATCAACCAAGTGACTGATTGCAATGCAGAAGACAGAAAATCCCAAGCGCGCGGGCGTCGATCTCCACTAAGACACCGTTTTTGTTTCTCTCGGGGAGTGCTGCGTATTGTGAGTACTGAGTTGGTAAAAAGAGAGATTTTAGTGCCTTCCGTGGAGCCAATAGCTGTTTGGGGGGTTTTAGGTTTTAGTTAACTCGATACACCCGGCTGGGATTATTTCTCGTCAACAAATTTCACTGTTTTACGTGCAAATCTGAGTGTGATTTGTTTGAGAGACCGTTCCCCTGTTGACAGTGAATTGTGCTCCCATCTTGTTGTTAGGATACATATCAACAGCAATTGCTAATAGCTAATTGCAGGTGATTTATTGAACTGTTAGCGGTGAATATTTTCAATCTAGCTGTCGGATCTAGGAATCTTACTAAAAATAGTTGGGTAGCAACAGCGCTTATAACTGAGGTGATGTATTCTGCAACAGAATCTCATCATAGCAGCAGTAATATCCTCAGCAAATCACAGTTTTGGTTTCAGAAGAGTTACTCTACTGAGAATACAATTTACATGTTCACTCACCAAATTTTACAAGTATTAAAAAACAAAATAGCGCCAGCTGGTATTTTCTGCAATCTCTCTAAGGCATTTGACTGTGTGAAACACACTATTATTCTAGATAAATTGAAGTTAAATAGGACTGACGGTACAGCCAACCAATGCATAAAGTTATATCAATCACAAGTTGTACTCAGTAATTCAACCAACCAATATAGTCCGGGAACGTAATTCTGACTGGGGAGAAATAAAATATGGGATTCCCCAATGCTCAAATGTAGGCCTACGTTTGTTCTTCATATATGCAAACGACGTTCCGTCCGATATACAAGAAGCGGAAATATTTCTTTTTGCGGTTGACACTAGAGGTGTAATCAATCCAAGCATACATAAAGAAACAGAAGAAATGGTACACATTGTTTTTAAAAGTATCATTGGCTCGTTTTCTGCGAATGGTTTCATCCTCAGTTTTAAAAAGACACAACATATTCCTTTCTGCACATCTAGGGGTACTATACCAACGGTAAGTGTAACACATGTTGAGTAACTAATAAAGCACTCCGTCATCAGGCCACAAGTGGCCCATCGGGACCATCCGACCGCCGTGTCATCCTCAGCTGAGGATGCGAATAGGAGGGGCGTGTGGTCAGCACACCGCTCTCCCGGTCGTTACGATGGTTTTCTTTGACCGGAGCCGCTACTATTCGGTCGAGTAGCTCCTCAATTAGCATCACGAAGCTGAGTGCACCCCGAAAAATGGCAACGGCACATGGCGGCCCGGATGGTCACCCATCCAAGTGCCGGCCACGCCCGACAGGGCTTAACTTCGGTGATCTGACGGGAACCGATGTATCCACTGCGGCAAGGCCGTTGCCGAGACGGGGTAAAAACTTCACAACTCTTACGTATCCATATTGACGACAATTTAAACTGGAAAAAGCACACTTTGAAATTCTCAAAACAAGTTAGTTCAGCCACATTTGCACGTATAACCATTGAAAAAATTGGGAAGAAGGAAATCAGTAAGTTGATATATCTAGCATATTTTCATTCAGTAATGTCACAAACAATACCTCATCCTTAAGAAATAAAGTCTTGATTGTTCAAAAACTTGACGTAAGAATATAATGTCCTGCTCACCCACGATCGTCTTGAATACATCCGTTTAAGGAGTTGGGCATTCTAACAACTGCCTCATGAAGATTGTTGTAAGTAATCCACTACAGTTCAAAAGGAACAATGATGTACGTCATTACAATACCAGAAGGAAAAATGACATTCGTTCCTCGACGTTAAGCTTGTTTTTATCACAAAAAGGGGTGCACAATGCTGCAACTAATATTTTTGATCAGTTACTCAGTGATACACAATGTCTGACAGACAGCAAAGTAAAATTTGAAAACAAACTGAAAAAATTTCGTCTTCATGGCTCCTATTCCGTAGAAGAATTGTTATTCTTATAGTGTGTAAAAGATGGTGGGTAGAAATTACTAGCTCAAATCTGTATACTTAAAAAATATTCTTATAAATGTTCATCATGTAGGCAAATTTACAAATTAAGTTTAGTTGTGAATATAAAATGACTCGTTCCACATCATTACGATTTATCGTGCAAAATGATCCATTCAACATGAAACTAATTAACCTATTACAGACTGTGGAGTTGAAGAAGAATAGCCCTGTCTCGCCAGTCAAAGGGAAGTTAATCTGATTGGATAATTTGACATAGTAGACAATTAATTCGGGTCCTTCAAAAACATTTCTGATTTAATCCACGGAGCAATACGCCGCGTCATCAATCCCGCTCGCGTAACGTAGCGAAGAGTGCGTGGACTGTGACTTCGTGCGACGCCACGGAAGCTTCTATGACAGAAGAAACAGAACGTTTCAATATTTGCGAAGTCTTCAGCTGTCAAACGCGTGTCGTACTCGGATAGTGTACATTCAGAGTGTACAGCAAATAGTTTCATGAAATTCCGAAAGGTGGTGGCGCTGTAAGTAGCCTTCAAAATGGCCTCCATAATGGAGGTGCGTTCCAAGCAGAGCCTTGTTGAGTTTCTTTTGGCAGAAAACCAGAGCATCGCAGATATTCATAGACGCTTGCAATATATCTACGGAGACGTGGCACTGGACAAAAGGACGGTGAATCGTTGGGCGAGGCGTCTGTCATCATTGTATCAAGCTCGCGCAATCCTGTCCAATCTCCCGCATGCCGTCTGACAGCACACAGTTCTTACTCTTGCAATGTTGGAACGTGCGGATACTCTCACTAGAGATGATCGAGGGATCGCAATCAAACAATTCACAACAGGACGTCCCTGTTGGTAGTGCTGACTCATTCATACACCAGTTGCGGCATTCAAAGACGTGTCTTCACCGCGTAACAGGATACAGTAAAGAGCAACGAAGGACATTCTGTGTGGTACTGCCTGCGCGTTAGAAGACTGATGGTGACAATTTTTGCCGAACATCGTCACAGGCGATGAAGCATGGGTTCATCACTTCGAACCGGAAACAAAGCGGCAGTCCATGGAGTGACACTACGCCATTTCTCCTCTGAAGAAAAAGTTCAAAGACGAATCCTCAGCCAATAAAATCATGGCGACGGTCTTCTGGGACTCTGAAGGGGCTATTCTGCTTAATATCCTACCTCGTGCTGGAATTATCAACTCTTGAATCATATTGTGCTACCCTCAGGAAATTGAAGAAACGACTTCGTGTGTTCATCGCCACAAAAATGCTAATGAACTTCTTCTTCTCCATGACAACGCAATGCCAGGAAGTACTGCGTGTATGATGAGGAGGTTACTGACACAGTAAGACGTTGGCTCCGACGGCGATAAGTAGAATGGTATCATGTTGGCATACGGACCTTCGCAGTAAGGTGGCGTAAAGACGTCGCATTGAACGGAGATTATGTTGAAAAATAACGTTCTGCAGCCAAAAGAGTGGGGAATAATATGATGTATTGGAATCTTGAATAAAACTAACCTGCTTTCAGAAAAAAAACATGTGTTGCATTACTTGTTGAACGCCCCTCCGCAAGTTAACATCAGAGAGCAGCCAATCTCATGCGAGCCTCGTCCTCATGTGACTTCTACCGATTTTGGTTTATATCATACGAGCGGAGTACTTAACTTACCGCGGCAAGCTTTCTGGATACGTACATAGCCTGACACAGAAACGAGAAGACATTATAAGTTTACTCGGGTACGGACGGCACACATTCCTTGTCTAGAAAATACTTTTTCTGTATCGCTGGACATATCGACACGTTACTTACACTACTGGCCATTAAAATTGCTTCACCAAGAAGAAATCCAGATGATAAACGGGTATTCATTGGACAAATGTATTATACTAGAATTGACATGTGATAACATTTTCACGCAATTTGGGTGCATAGATCCTAAGAAATCAGTACCCAGAACAACCACCTCTGCCCGTAATAACGGCCTTGATACGCCTGGGCATTGAGTCAAACACAACATGGATGGCATGTAGAGGTACAGCTGCCCATGCAGCTTCAACACGATACTACAGTTCATCAAGAGTAGTGACTGGCGTATTGTGACGAGCCAGTTGCTCGACCACCATTGACCAGACGTTTTCAGTTGGTGAGACATCTGGAGAATGTGCTGGCCAAGGCAGCAGCCGAACATTTTCTGTATCCAGAAAGGCCCGTACAGAACCTGCAACATGCGGTCGTGCATTATCCTGCTGAAATGTAGGGTTTCGCAGGGATCGAATGAAGGGTAGAGCCACGGATCGTAATACATCTGAAATGTAACGTCCACTGTTCAAAGTGCCGTCAATGCGAACAAGAGGTGACCGAGACGTGTAACCAATGGCACCCCATACCATCACGCCGGGTAATACGCCAGTATGGTGATGACGAATACACGCTTCCAATGTGCGTTCACCGCTATGTCGCCAAACACGGATGCGACCATCATGATGCTGTAAACAGAACCCCGATTCATCCGAAAAAATGACGTTTTGCCATTCGTGCACCCAGGTTCGTCTTTGAGTACACTATCGCAGGCGCTCATGTCTGCGATGCAGCGTCGAGGGTAACCGCAGCCATAGTCTCCGAGCTGATAGTCCATTCTGCTGCAAACGTCGTCGAACTGTTCGTGCAGATGGTTGTTGTCTTGCAAACGTCCCCATCTGTTGACTCAGGGATCGAGACGTGGCTGCACGATCCGTTACAGCCATGCGGATAAGATGCCTGTCATCTCGATTGCTAGTGATACGAGGCCGTTGGGATCCAGTACGGTGTCCCGTATTACCCTCCTGAACCCACCGTTTCCATATTCTGCTAACAGTCATTGGATCTCGACCAACGCGAGCAGCAATGTCGCGATACGATAAACCGCAATCGCGATAAGCTACAATCCGACCTTTATCAAAGTCGGAAACGTGATGGTACACCTCCTTACACGAGGCATCACATCAATGTTTCACCAGGCAACGCCGGTCAACTGCTGTAGCTCATCTTCGTGGTGTAGCAATTTTAATGGCCAGTAGTGTAAATGAAGTAAGAAAATCTAATTCACTGCTCGTGGCAATATTTGACGGCCATCAGTTGCTTGTAATTTCTAACTTTCGACAGTAATATTTTCATTTACCTGTTGTTGAAGAAAGGTTTAATAAGAAACGCGAATATAAAATACAAAGAAGTAAATAAATGCGAAACGTATAAGTTAGAACGTAGTGTTCGCTTCTTACCTTGTATACCACTTAGGCTGCAATACCCTCTATCTGTATTTTGAGATTTTAACTGCACTTAGTACTTTATGTAAGCACGTTAAGCAGGAGGCAATAAGTAAATCACAACTGAAGGCGTCAATGAGAAATATGTTTGTCGTTTCGGAAAGTATATTCGTTTAGAAAAGCCATCTTGTAGGACGGGTAGAGATAATGGACTACCGCAGTGGTCACCGTTATTATCTATGCCAATGCAATATACAAATTATCCAGTTAATAAATACTTAAAAGCAAATATATGAAAAGGGAGTCTCTTATTCTTGATTAATAAGTTAACTTCGTTAAAATATAGGTATGAAGCTTGTTATCCGTGAGGTGTCTTTTTGCTTAGGATAGTTGAAAGTCTCTTTTACGTTAAAATTTTCCACAAATACTAGATTTCAGCGCAAAATCGGTATCAAATGTCAGAACCCGTTTAAAAAAATCCTTCTAACGATACCTCCTCATTCATCCCTGTACGATTAGTAAGTGATGAGAATGGATGTTGACTTGAGAAATAACATACATGAATGATCATTCCTATGTATAAAACACTTCGGTGTTACTTTCTACAAAGCTCTCACTGTGAACCATAAATCGTATAATCGCATAGACGTAGAATGATGTTATTACTAATCCCCACGTTGCTTAAACAGACACCTCCATCACGATTATGATATGAGGTACGGATCGTTTCGGGACTAAAAATATTCCTGTTCGTGAAATGCGTCCCCCCCCCCCCCCCCTAAATTTGATCCTACGTAACGTCAAATATGGAAAGTTTTAACATTCCACTTCACCTTTTCTTAATATGTAAGAATCAAGAGAGCACGTCCGCGTTGTAGCCCTCGCACCGCAGATTCATGAGACACACTCGATCCCCCTACGTGATGTTATTGCGCCCCTGCCGGCCAAGGAACTGTTAAATGGCGGACCCAGATCAACTGTCTGCAGCAGTTAAAAAGTCGCACGTCTGACAAAACTGCCCATTTCACTGTAGTAATGCATTTGCGCTCGATAAACTTCCAAGATCCCACCACTAAACTGGGACGATACAGTGCTGATAATCATAGTTAAAACTTCACGAAATTTTTGGCAACTTCGGCAAAGAAAATTTTCGGCATAGCAGTTTAAAGAAGTGAAGTTCAGAAAGTCATACCAAAATCAAACAGTCCAATTTCCCTGCAAAAAAATACGTTTTATTCACGCTTTAATAAACGTTGTCAAACCCCTTCCTCGACCAGCACATCGTCCAGCTACCCATTAGCTTCCTGATACAACGCAAAACTGTCGCCGAGTAAATCATCGTCACAAATGCCTATCTGCTTTTATTATGGCACAACTCTTACGGTAAAAATCACTTACGCCTGCGTTAAAATGATAAAACTTCAACTATGGACACCTGATAGAAACGTTTAATTGGTGTAGAACCGCGTAATGTTAATAAAAATAGCTGCCACCGATGGTTAGGTCTCGGTTAAAGTAGTCTTCGCGGTGGCTCTACACCCAGAACACCTTTAGGATATCTGAGTGTGGCTGCGAAAGCCTGTTCACTCACATCCGTCTATGAAATTCAGAAATTCCTATAACAGCCAGCGTCCAGGTGCCGCTGGACCTGCCTTCTATCCTCCACAAGACTGCGCGACCAACTCCTAGATTTCGCTAATTCCAAGTGACTCCCCTCAATTTGCTGAACATTAGGCTTCTTACAAGGGGAGGCCACAGCGTTCGGATCACGGATTTACTTTAAATTGTGTACACTTTTAGTAGTCCATTAGGACAACATAATGTGCAAGTACACTACTCACCATTAAAATTGCTACACCACGATGATGACGTGCTACAACGCGAAATTTAACCGACAGGAAGAAGACTCTGTGATATGCAAATGATTAGCTTTTCTGAGCATTCACACAAGATTGGCGCCGGTGGCGACACCTACAACGTGCTGACATGAGGAAAGTTTCCAACCGATTTGTCATACACAAACAGCAGTTGACCGGCGTTGCCTAGTGAAACGTTGTTGTGATGCCTCGTGTAAGGAGGATAAATGCGTACCAACACGTTTCCGACCTTGATAAAGGTCAGATTGTAGCCTATCTCAATTGCGGTTTATCGTATCGCAACATTGCTGCTCGCGATGGTCGAGATCCAATGACTGTTAGCAGAATATGGAATCGGTGGGTTCAGGAGGGTAATACGGAACGCCGTCCTGGATCCCAACGGCCTCGTATCGCTAGCAATCGGGATGACAGGCATCTTATCCGCATGGCTGTAACGGATCGTGCAGCCACGTCTCAATCCCTGAGTCAACAGATGGGGACGTTTGCAAGACAACAACCATCTGCACGAACAGTTCGACGACGTTTGCAGAAGAATGGACTATCAGCTCGGAGACTATGGCTGCAGTTTCCCTTCACGCTGCATCGCAGACATGAGCGCCTGCGATAGTGTACTCAAAGACGAACCTGGGTGCACGAATGGCAAAACGTCATTCTTTCGGATGAATCTAGGTTCTGTTTACAGCATCATGATGGTCGCATCCGTGTTTGGCGACATCGCGGTGAACGCACATTGGAAGTGTGTATTCGTCATCGCCATACTGGCGTATCATCCGGCGAGTTGGTATGGGGTGCCATTGGTTACACGTCTCGGTCACCTCTTGTTCGCATTGACGGCACTTTGAGCAGTGGACGTTACATTTCAGATGTGTTACGACCTGTGGCTTTACCCTTCATTCGATCCCTGCGAAACCCATTTCAACAGGATAATGCACGACCGCATGTTGCAGATCCTGTACGGGCCTTTCTGGATACAGAAAATGTTCGACTGCTGCCCTGGCCAGCACATTCTCCAGATCTCTCACCAATTGAAAACGTCTGGTCAATGGTGGCCGAGCAACTGGCTCGTCACAACACGCCAGTCACTACTCTTGGTGAACTGTGGTATCGTGTTGAAGCTGCATGGGCAGCTTTACCTGTACACACCATCCAAGCTCTGTTTGAGTCAATGCCCAGGCGTATCAAGGCCGTTATTACGGGCAGAGGTGGTTGGTCTGGGTACTGATTTCTCAGGATCTGTGCACCCAAATTGCGTGAAAATGTTATCACATGTCAGTTCTAGTATAATATATTTCTCCAATGAATACCCGTTTATCATCTGCATTTCTTCTTGGTGTAGCAATTTTAATGGACAGTAGTGTAGTAAGGCGTACTACTTTCGAGAAAATCGCAAGAGAAGATTTACGCGTCGAACGTATACCGATGCTTTGCGACCGTGAACACGAGATGGCTTCCGTAACCGATGAATAACTGGATCGAATCACACTTATCTTTACGTTTTCTTTTTTTAAATGCGCATTTTTTCAACACTGGTCATATGGTTTGATATGTATATTTGAAAGTAACAGAATAAAAAACACATGCATTTGCACGAAATTTTATTGAATTTCCAATGGTATTCGACTAATTTTTATTATTACAGCCAATATTTTATTTACAATTATCGAGAAGTAATGGACCAAACGCATAAAGTTTTCCTGGAAATGTGCACCTGTCGTGATCTACGGAATCCCTTCTGCCTGCAATCGGGTAAGATACGCAGAAGCTCGTTGCACCTGGATGCTTCGATCTGCAGACGCAGAGGCCGGCCTGATCCCGTAGTTAACTTGCGTAGGGGTGAGACCTTGCTAAATGAACAAGAACGAATAGTGTAAGTGCGAATTTTTAAAAAATCATAAAAATTACATTTTTACTGCAAAAAAGAAGATAACGCCCTACTTCTAGGCTACTGCGGAAGATGAATGGCATGAACATTCAATGCATAATGCAGCTGCAAATCGATATTTAAAAGTTGCGTTTGTGCACTGTGATACTCCCCTAGAAGAGGACGTTGAAAGGCAACGCTGTAAATGTAAATATTATTGGGAATGTATGCAAAATCTAGTTTACTGACAACATTTATTTTCCCAAAAGAAAGACAGACCTAAATTATGCTACACAAGTTATAATTGAATATCGCAAACAACTAACAGGTGGTTTAGGACCACAATGGACAAGGATCCTGGGTGGCAGACGTGAGTCAAGTACTCTGGCCCTAAAAATGTGGACAACACAATCTGAATTGATCTGACGCTGAGCAGACTTTGATTGCTCAAATCTACAGAAGTTAATGCCGGCCGAAGTGGCCGTGCTGTTAAAGGCGCTGCAGTCTGGAACAGCAAGACCGCTACGGTCGCAGGTTCGAATCCTGCTTCGGGCATGGATGTTTGTGATGTCCTTAGGTTAGTTAGGTTTAACTAGTTCTAAGTTCTAGGGGACCAATGACCTCAGCAGTTGAGTCCCATAGTTCTCAGAGCCATTTGAACAGAAGTTAATGTAGGTGCAGCTGAGAGCAAGTGGCGATTGAGATCTGTAATCCCTGAGAAGGCCGGAGCAGCAGTACGTTACCCTGTTTTCTTCATGGTTCAAATGGCTCTGAGCACTATGGGACTTAACTTCTGAGGTAATCAGTCCCCTAGAACTTAGAACTACTTAAACCTAACTAACCTAAGGACAACACACACACAACCATGCCAGAGGCAGGATTAGAACCTGCGACCGTAGCGGTCGCACGGTTCCAGACTGTAGCGCCTAGAACCGCTCGGCCACTCTGGCCGGCCTGTTTTCTTCATGCGGCGATGTAACTTGCAGCTGGCGAGATGTGTGAGGCGGAGGCGACGCGTGAGTCGGCACCTGTGAATCTATCGCGGCCACGAAATAAATGCAAAATCTCACGGTCTAGCGATCAGGGAGACAGATCGCAATTTACTCTCTACTAGAGGCCTGAAATCACGATAGATTTCAGTGTGTGACACACTCGTTCACTGGTCGTACCAAGGACCAATTTGGCTCACTTACATGACAGAGTGCACAATGATACCAAACGTCACGACTGGTAAACCAAAAACGAATAAGTGTGCCCTCAGCAAACGAGTAGTCTGAGATGTTTGAAGTCACACTGTCGGTACAGTAAGAACTTCACCACAGGCTCCCCAGTCTGAACTACTCGCAAGTGAAGTCACTCTCAGGACAGGCCCAAGTACCATCCACACTTGCCAGAGCATCGACCAGAAGTCCTTTTCCAGACCAATGTCAAGAACCAGAGTGCCTCGCAGCTCTCCAGATAAAAAAATTCCGTTTTCCCGCAAAGTGCAAGAACAACACTGCCTTCACCCTGTCTTGAGCCAATCACAGGGCTTTAGAGGTGCTAAATTTTCCCTCCTACATGACAGCACAAACTCATGTCAAACCAGCGCAAGAGTTAAGAAGCCTGCGCCTCTGGAAAAAAAAGAAACCACGAATTACTGGCTTTTTTAAAATTTCGCGGAGGGAGAAGATGTTTTCCTCCGAAGTCGCGTTGCTCCCCGCGGCAACAAGCAAACAGGTACAATCTTAAAGATCTTTGTTTAAATCGCCTGTGCCTTGGAGCATGTTAGTCCTAGCTATGAGGTGTAATAAAGATCCTATATCTAAATGTTTCTCAGACCCCATAGTTTCTTATACAACCGAGGCGGCCGATGGAAGGGAGTCATAGGCGTATTTACAGTATCGGCGAACAGGAAAACTTGTGAATTTTTATTACGCGTGGCTCTGCACACAATGCCTGGTTTACAACTCCACTGTGTAGACGTCGACTTGTGCCAATGCAGATATAGTGGCATTGTCGTGCTGGAGACCTGTCTCAACTAGGGGCTGCTCTGTCTGCCCTGTACAGCTATGGGCCTGTCCGGTGAGATTTACTGAGAGATGGGCTCCCTGCCAATTGCTTCCAACTTCCAACATGCTGTTTCTGTGAACTAAGAACCATCAAAATACCTCATGCTTTTAGGGCCCTACCAGGCTCCATCAACATCTGCTCAGGCCGTTAACTTTCTGGAGTCTCACTCCAGGTGTGTAAGGTTGTAACAACATCTTTAATAATTTTCCATATACGAAAAATGGGTGAGAGGGTAACTTGTCCTCTCTCATTGCCCTCCACCTGGCGTTGATTTCTGCATGAATAGTGTCTCACTTCAATATTGCCTAGTGTGACACGAACCAGAGGAAATCATTGAAGCCGGCCGGTGTGGCCGACCGGTTCTAAGTGCTTCAGTCTGGAACCGCGCGACCGCTACGATCACAGGTTCGAATCCTGCCTTGGGCATGGATGTGTGTGATGTCCTTAGGCTACTTAGGTTTAAATAGTTCTAAGGTCTAGGGGACTGATGACATCAGATGTTAAGTCCCATAGTGTTCAGAGCCATTTGAATAATTTTGAAATCATTGAAAGTAGTAGGAGAATCTTATCCTTATAACCGATATATATGTGTGAAAAAGGTAACTTTGCCAATCAGGGTGGCCCATGGCTAAAACATATCCTACCTTGACCTCATTCATTCCAGGGGTCATTCACTGACATTAAACTGCAAGCCAGCAAGAGTACATGAAAAGTTTGCTGTGAGTAGTATGAATTATGTTAGACCCAGGGGTCATTGCTACATCACAGACTTCTGATAAACATTTGATAGCCGGTTAAAAGACCTTGCAGCAAAGAAATATACCCATTCACACCATACCCTGAGGTCAGAGATGTCTAACGTCTCTAGTCATTTACAATGTCCTGGAGTATGAACTGTTCTCTGCTCATTGTTTTACCCCTGCTCTATCACTCATTTGGCCACATTCATCAAACACATAGATTCTCAAATTCTCAGTGAACAAGGAAATCACATGTGTAATATGTTTCTCTTATTACCTAAGTTGTGTAACTTCTGTATTATTTTCTACGACATGAAAACAAATACACGCACATAATCAGAGCGTTAATAAATGTGCAGAACAACAGATACATCTCAATCAGGACAGTTCAATTGATACATACAAAAGCACAAAAAGATATTACATAATGATATTACAGAAAAGTATCCTATAGCTCCATTCACAAGGGTCCCTCGGGAGACAACATTTACAATTGAAAACGTCACACAAATTGAAAACATGTCACTTATGCGCTCGCACCAACTGTGACTGGTAGGGCTGAAGAACAGCAATTTGTGCCCGAGTGGAATGGCCTCTCACTGAGTGAATGGCTTGGCAGAAGTGGCGGCAGACGTCTCTGGCGTTCCCTATCGTCTCGCCGCATCTGGTGTCTGCGCAGCAACTGGCATCGTTGGTCAGCTTACAGTCCACAGCTGGACCTTTGGCGTCATCCTGGTCAGGCAGCAGTTAGCCACAGCGACTTGTGTGACAGCGTTGAATTTGACGTGCAACCCACCCCCGGCGTAGAAATCCATTCAGCGTTAGTGGGACGTGGGGCAGCCCTGCTCTTCCCATTCACCTCTGCATCGGAACGCGCCTGCCGGCACGGGACATCGGATTAGCTCGCCTTTTGTCAGCGGGACACGTCCCTCTCGGCATCCCGCTGAGTTGGTTAGGCCCAGCACGCACGTAGACTGTGGTGCCACGCGACTTGCTTGTCCCTCCAATAGCGGTCTGGCGGGTTGTTGGCCGCTAGGGGGTGGCTGCCAGCGCGTGGTGGCGTTCCGCTGTCTGTGCTGGCTTGTGATGCCCTGCTGTCTGCACCAGTAGACATCCGGGTTGCGTGACGTAGGCGCGACAGCTGGCTGGATGGTGTGGATGGCGTGGGCTGTCCCTTCCAGCTAACTAATACAATAAAATACCTTGGACTAACCTTCGGCCAACAACTAACACAGAAAACTCACCTATTAACCATCCAACAGAAAGCTCGCAATAGACTAAAACAACTAACCAGCTGAATATGGGGACTCTGCCCCTCCACTGTCTTTCACATGTACAAATCCTTGATCTGCTCCATAATTTACTATGCCGATGTTGCATAGATCTCTGCCCCTCCAAAGTTCTATAAATCTCTCCAGATTCTCGACCACCATGCCCTCCGCCTCGCTTTCCGCATGTGTTTTCCTTCCCCCATAGGGAGCCTTTACCAAATCATCAAATTCCAACCTCTCATCACTCACACCGAACACCTCTGAACAACCTACAGCGTCTGTAAACGCGGTTCCAACAGTCCTATTGTGTCCCCTCTCCTTTACAATCCTAGTGTGCTGCCGCAATTCTACCTACACATCCCACCAACCCTTCACCTGCACACCCTCCACATCCTCTCCCAAAGAAATGTCAACTGTCTCCCTTTCCCAGATCACAAACTCTTCCCCAGCATATACCTGTCCTGCCAACTCTAAATCCATCATATGATACCACCCCCAAAGGGCTTCCTCCTCCTCATCTCCCCGTACCACATCTCATCCTTTTCCCCTTCCCTGATGTCCCTGTCCCCTTTTTATCTCAAATCTACAGCTCCCAGTAAAAATTGTCCCTCCCTACTTGCCCCACATAGCCACCTCTGTCTTTTCACCACCTTTTCCAGTTCGCCATCCTCATCACCACCACTCCCCTAGTTCCCTCTATACCCACCCTTCTTTTCATGTACAATGCACCGTCCAAGGCAGGTCATTTTCCAGTTATAGTGAAAGTGGTCATTGTATCTTCTGCCATGTTCATTGCTTTTCCAGTGTTTTTTCTAATGTTTAGTGTCCAAGCATTTCTCAAATGTTTCAAATGTGCGGTCTGTCCACATTTTTATCACTGTTTGTAAACATTTCATGCCACCAGCATTATATATTTACATTTCTCCCAGTCATGTCACTTTTTTAATTATTTTAAATTCGTAGTATGTGTGTCTCCTTGTTTCTAGCATATAAGTTAGTGTTAAGTTCTACTGGTTGAAGTGCGGATTATTTGCACCACTGCTATTCCACGTTCCCCCTCCCCGCCTACATTGGACGAGGGGTAATGAAATAACAATAAAGAATTAAAATCAGACCTCATAATTTAAATTTTATTGAGTTAGAAACTTAGTGTACGATCATGATCACATTTTAATAAAATATAGCCTGTCACATTCTCGATATGTTTCGTGAGCTACAGCTTCCTGTGGCAGTTAATGGAATGGATTTGTGAAATTTTCTGCGTAAGATTTGCACAACATCAGGACATCAAATATACGTGGGTTATGGTTCAAATGGCTCTGGGCACTATGCGACTCAACTGCTGAGGTCATCAGTCGCCTAGAACTTAGAACTAATTAAACCTAACTAACCTAAGGACAGCACACAACACCCAGCCATCACGAGGCAGAGAAAATCCCTGACCCCGCCGGGAATCGAACCCGGGAACCCGGGCGTGGGAAGCGAAAACGCTACCGCACGACCACGAGATGCGGGCTACGTGGGTTACCGTATATATTATACATAAAGTGGAATATATAAATTATTTATCGAATGTACGTTAATTTACCATAATGTTGAACCATGTTAACTTGCTGCACTTCTGAATGTAACAAGCGTTGCGCTGTGTGCTTGCCAATATGTTTAGGGGGGAATGTTGATAGATTCACAGATTTTTTACGGAACATTATTTGTGATATATGTGAAAAGCAGAATCCTACAAGAGCGTTCGGGTTGCTTTATTGTACATTGCGGTGGCTGCAAAAGTGCCAAACGGAACGGGAATAACTCAGGCATAAGGCAGCTGCTAGTCCTATGAAAACATGATACAATTGTACGGAAAACCACGCACAGAGGCATATCTAGCCTTTGCGAGCGGTAACAATGCATCTACCCTCTCATGGCATTGAAGCCTATTTAGTGGCGCTATATCACAAATGGGAAGCAGTTGTGACTTAAAACAATAATTATTATTATTACCGATCACATGTGAATCAAATAGATGAAAATCTTAATGCTACCAATGTCCTTCGAACTGTATCTACCAAGCAATTACTGACGGAACTCTAAAGTGTTACGCAATGAACACCTTGGCCGAATGTTACCAAACTCGCACTCTAGTATTTCCATAGCTGTGGGGTAAGTTCATAAAAATTTCTTCCTTATGTGAGCTTATTTTCAGCACAGAAAACAGCCATTCCTAAAGATTAGTCGTGGTGTGACTAAATCATAGCTACTGGATGTGTCTAAAGTAAGTGGATCTTTCCAGATGGAGATGGCAACACAACATGAACAAAGAACGTCCACATTCAGCTTATCGCCATCTTTCGGACTGCGAATAGGGTCGAATCATTGCCGTGAGAGACATAGGAGTATCATAAAGACAGATCGTACAGACGTTTAACTCTAGTGCAAAGAGTGGGGAACGAATGTAACACGATGGACTCAGGACAACAGTGTAGGAAGCAGAGTAGGCACTGGTCTTTAGAGAGGGGCTGCACTACGAAAGTATCGTAGGATTGTTCGAATGGCTCTGACGAAGAGACATATGACAATGGCTAAAATTCGAGCAGGGATTACCGGCAGAGGTTCACCACGAATCGTCGGAAACAGATTAGTGGAAGCTGTGTTGAGAGCTCTAGCTGTCATACATCGTTTACCGCTGACACAGCATCAAAGACAACAGAGTTTTGCACTGTGTAGAACAGATGCCGCCAAATTTTTTTCACAGCGGGCTGGATAACTGACAAAACTGACTAATGCGGGTCGCATCATCAGACTAAATTACTTGCAAGCCATAAGGAAAGCTCTGGGGAAAAATACGGAAAGTTCAACATTCTCTGTTAATAACGGGTGAGGGGCATACAATACATGAAAAACAAGGACAACCGATATCTTTATTTCATAAAAAAGTTATCAAAGAAGGCGATGTTAGCAAAAAGATAGTTACATCAGGCCTACTGTCCACATATCCGAATCTCACAAACTAATGAGCAATAAACGTTAGTGAGATTTGTGAAACTGACGTTTGGCTTTCAAGATACCATGCATCCAATCACGAGAATAGCTCTCAGGGTTAAGTTAAGTATCAAAGGTGGGTCAGATATGATAGTCGGATGCTTCTATAGACCACCTGCATCAGCAACCGTAGTAGTTGAGCGCCTCAGAGAGAACCTGCAGAACGTCGTGAAGAAGTTTCGTGATCATACTATTGTAATAGGGGGAGACTTCAATCTACCAGGTATAGAATGGGATAGTCACACAATCAGAACTGGAGCCAGGGACAGAGACTCTTGTGACATTATCCTGACTGCCTTGTCCGAGAATTACTTCGAGCAGATAGTTAGAGAACCAACTCGTGAAGCTAACGTTTTAGACCTCATAGCAACAAATAGACCGGAACTTTTCGACTCCGTGAATGTACAAGAGGGTATCAGTGATCATAAGTCAGTGGTTGCATCAATGACTACAAGTGTAATAAGAAATGCCAAGAAAGGAAGGAAAATATATTTGCTTAACAAGAGTGATAGGGCACAAATCGCAGAATATCTGAGTGACCACCATCAAACGTTCATTTCTGAGGAAGAGGATGTGGAACAAAAATGGAAAAAATTCAGAAACATCGTCCAGTACGCCTTAGATAAGTTCGTACCGACTAAGGTCCAAAGCGAGGGGAAAGATCCACCGTGGTATAACAATCATGTACGAAAGGTACTACGGAAACAAAGAAAGCTTCATCATAGGTTTAAGAGTAGTCGAATCACAGCTGATAAGGAAAAGCTGAACGAAGCGAAAAAGAGTGTAAAGAGAGCAATGAGAGAAGCATTCAACGAATTCGAACATAAAACATTGGCAAACAATCTAAACAAGAACCCTAAAAAGTTTTGGTCATATGTAAAATCGGTAAGCGGATCTAAATCCCCTATTCAGTCACTCGTTGACCACGATGGCACCGAAACAGAGGACGACCGAAGAAAGGCAGAAATACTGAATTCAGTGTTCCGAAACTGTTTCACTGCGGAAAATCGTAACACGGTCCCTGACTTCAGCCGTCGCACGGACGCCAAAATGGAAAATATTGAAATAAACGATATCGGAATTGAAAAACAACTGCTATCACTTAGTAGCGGAAAAGCATCCGGACCAGACGAGATACCCTTAAGATTCTACAGTGATTATGCTAAAGAACTTGCCCCCTTTCTATCAGCAATTTATCGTAGATCGCTGGAAGAACGTAAAGTACCTAGCGACTGGAAGAAAGCGCAGGTCGTTCCCATTTTCAAGAAGGGTCATAAATCAGATGCGAATAATTATAGGCCTATTTCGCTTACGTCAATCTGTTGTAGAATAATGGAACATGTTTTGTGTTCTCGTATTATGACGTTCTTAGATAATACAAATCTCCTTCATCATAACCAACATGGATTCCGCAAACAGAGATCATGTGAAACTCAGCTCGCCCTATTTGCCCAAGAAATTCACAGTACCGTAGACACTGGCGAGCAGATTGATGCCGTATTCCTGGACTTCAGGAAGGCATTTGATACGGTTCCGCACTTACGTTTAGTGAAAAAAATACGAGCTTACGGAATATCGGACCAGGTTTGTGATTGGATTCAGGATTTCCTAGAAGAAAGAACACAACATGTCATTCTTAACGGTTCAAAATCTGCAGATGTAGAGGTAATTTCGGGAGTACCGCAGGGAAGCGTGATAGGACCTTTATTGTTTACAATATACATAAATGACGTAGTTGACAACATCGGTAGCTCCGTGAGGCTATTTGCAGATGACACGGTTGTCTACAAGAAAGTAGCAACATCAGAAGACTCGTACGTACTCCAGGAGGACCTGCAGAGGATTAATGCATGGTGCGACAGCTGGCAGCTTTCCCTAAACGTAGATAAATGTAATATAATGCGCATACATAGGGGCAGAAATCCATTCCAGTACGATTATGCCATAGGTGGTAAATCATTGGAAGCGGTAACGACCGTAAAATACTTAGGAGTTACTATCCGGAGCGATCTGAAGTGGAATGATCACATAAAACAAATAGTGGGAAAAGCAGGCGCCAGGTTGAGATTCATAGGAAGAATTCTAAGAAAATGTGACTCATCGACGAAAGAAGTAGCTTACAAAACGCTTGTTCGTCCGATTCTTGAGTATTGCTCATCAGTATGGGACCCTTACCAGGTTGGATTAATAGAAGAGATAGACATGATCCAGCGAAAAGCAGCGCGATTCGTCATGGGGACATTTAGTCAGCGCGAGAGCGTTACGGAGATGCTGAACAAGCTCCAGTGGCGGACACTTCAAGAAAGGCGTTACGCAATACGGAGAGGTTTATTATCGAAATTACGAGAGAGCACATTCCGGGAAGAGATGGGCAACATATTACTACCGCCCACATATATCTCGCGTAATGATCACAACGAAAAGATCCGAGAAATTAGAGCAAATACGGAGACTTACAAGCAGTCGTTCTTTCCACGCACAATTCGTGAATGGAACAGGGAAGGGGGGATCAGATAGTGGTACAATAAGTACCCTCCGCCACACACCGTAAGGTGGCTCGCGGAGTATAGATGTAGATGTAGATGTAGATGTTCCTCAGTCGATTTCGATCGGTGTGCTGGCTTAGCAAACCTCATTTCCTAAAATGTTTGCCCGCAGATATAATGCCATACGAACAGCAAATTTCTTCAGTTTCAGAAGCTCAACATCAGCTAAGCAGCGGTAAATTTCAACAAGTTTTCCCTTCTGTGCTTCTCTTTCAACAAGTCATTTGATTCCAAATCAGTGAGCTCCAACTGTAGTCCAGTTGGCACGTGAGTCAATGTTACAATCGGACGGATTCTGGAAAGAAGAATATAGATCTCTCTTCTTTCGAGATCTGAAGATCTCTCCAAATTATGTTTGTTCAAGTCATGAGATTTTAGCACAAAACTCTTTGAAACAGTGAAAATGAAAAAAAAAGTGTTGTCCTTCCAGTTGTGCTTCAAACAATGACAACTTTCTCCGAAACACTTTGATGATTCTGTAGAGGTCAAAGACGAGGTTATACTTTTCCAGAAGTTTAAAGTTCATTTCATTCACGTTGGATGTGATGTCGAGCAAAAATGACAACTCTGACAACCAGGTTGAATCTCATAATTGTGGATCAGCTCTGTCTTTTTCAGTTAGAAAAATATGCATTTCGTTTCGGAGTTTGAAAAACAAAAACAGTACTTTACCTCAGCTGAGCCACTTCAGTGCTGTGTGATGAGGCAAGTCACAGAATTCGTAATCACTTTCTCCACGAAAAGTATGGAACTGACGGCGATTGAGTGTATGTCCTCGAATGAAGTCCACAGCGGAAACGATTGATTTCAGTACACAAGAAATATCTAAGGCACATAGCAACCAGGAGGTCTCCATATACATGAAGGTCTCCTATGTACTAACATATTTAAATTCTATCACAACATCTCGAGTTCCACACGTTTTCAAGCAAATTCAAGTACCGCCGGCGGACCGGATGAACTAACGCCGCGGGCCGTAGTTATGTCACCCCTGGTGTAGAGCCAGAGCCAACTGGGTCATTGATTGGCATTCTGTGGCGTTCAACAATGTGTTTCGCTTCTGTTTGTGGCGGTCGGATCGACGCGACGCATCTGTAGACGACCAGGTGAAAGATCACTGCAAACAGAGGCCCATACCTCTCCAGTTCCTGGAATCAAGGTGTGGGGAGCTACTGGTTACAACAGGACTGATTTTTTAGTTGTTGAAGGTAGGCTGATAAATTGCCAGTAAGTGGCAAGAATGGTAAATCCTGTCAAGATTCTCTTCATAACGGGGGTACCAACTGCCATATCGGACCGCCCGGCTAGCCGCGTAGTTTAACGCGCTGCTTCCCGAGCAGGAAGCAGTGCCGGTCCCCGGCACGAATCCGCCCGGCGGATTAGTGTCGAGGTCCCGTGTGCCGGCCAGTCTGTGGATGGTTTTTAAAGCGGTTTTCCATATGCCTCGGCGAATGCAGGCTGGTTCCCCTTATTCTGCCCCAGTTACACTATGTCGGCGATTGTGGCGCAAACACTGTCTCCACGTACGCGTACACCATAATTACTCTACCACGCAAACATTTGGGGTTACACTCGTCTGGTGTGAGACTTTGTCCACTGGGACCCGAACTGCACGATAACCCCGGGTTCTTCGGTATGGGGCGGCGGTGGGGTGAGTGGACTGCTGTGGCCTGTTGTGAACCACTGAAGGCTATGGCGGGGATGAAGCCTCTCCGTCGTTTCTAGGTTCCCGGTTCCATACTATATAATACAAACTGCCATATTCCAGCAGGATACTCCAAGACCCTACTGCAGTTCTCACCACCAACGCCTTGAGGAATGCATGGATCCTTGACTATCCCGTCCTATCCCCTGACTTGTCATCCAAAGAGCATGTCTGGTATGTGATGGGAAGACGCAGGGCGGTTGCTAGGTGTTCTGTCGCCCTAGACTAGAGTTCAAAAAAGATATTCAAATGTGTGTGAAATCTTATGGGACTTAACTGCTAAGGTCATCAGTTCCTAAGCTTACACACTACTTAACCTAAATTATCCTAAGGACAAACACACACACCCATGCCCGAGGGAGGACTCGAACCTCCGCCGGGACCAGCCGCACAGTCAGAACATGACTGCAGCGCCTGAGACCGCTCGGCTAATCCCGCGCGGCTGGACTAGAGTTCAAAAATGACTCTCCCCGATATGACCCCTCAACTACCACCAACATCCAACGGCACAGCCGTGCAAATCTCCTATCACACTTTTAATTATTAAGCTAAGACGTCCTCATTTTCTGGGAACACTCCTCAATTTCATCCTTTGTCCTCGACTTCTTTAAAACTGATTGAGGAGAACAAATGTCCTCAGTTTCTTATTTTTTTGTCCTCCATTTTTGAAATTTCCAAAAATAATTTATATAGGAAGAATGTGCTGAACAGTTTAAACTAAAACTCAATTGAATATAATAGTGCGATCAAATGGTTCGAATGGCTGTGTACACTATGGGACTTAACTTCTGAGGTCATCAGTCCCCTAGAACTTAGTACTACTTAAACCTAAGTAACCTAAGGACATCACACACACCCATGCCGCGGTAGGATTCGAACCTGCGACCGTAGCGGTTTTAATCTGTTATTATTTTTATATTGTAATTTAATGTACTGACGGGTTCCATGATCTTAGAAGTCTGCTCCTCATTTTGGTCCTATTGAACTTGACGTGTAAATAAATAAATAAATAAAATAAAAAATGATGATGAAATGATGATGACTGCAACAAACTTCCAGTCCCTGAGCTGTTAAAATCTCCAACCCGCCCAGGAATTCAAACCCGGGTCCCTTCCACGGCAGTTAGTCGCGCTGACCATTTTTTTAGCCAAATATGAGCACTTTTTTTTAGACAGGGAATTCTCCCAGGGGCAAAGTGGGCAGGATTAATTTTACGAGGCCTGTCCACAGCGCCTCCGTCACCAAACAAAGAAATAGAAGGGTTAAATGGCCATAGGAGACTACTCATTTATTTATTGACAAAAACTAAATCCGCTTCTTCGTGACGTTCTCTGTCGCCAAGATTTTAAAAGAAGAAGGGATACGTGCTAATTGTGTAAAGAAAAAGAAAACAAACACAAGGTAACACTTCTAGGACACGCACATACGGCGTCAATACTCCACGGTTGCCACAGCCCCATTTCATGGCATTTCTTTTCGTTATGTTGTGTACGGAGCTTTGTGTGTTCAATCTTATACGTGTGGATGTGTCAAATTCGTCTCCTGCCATGAAAGATCCGGCTGTGGGGCGTATCGTGGGAAATGCTCCTCAAGAAATTCGAAAAGTGTTGGTTGCATTTAGGGTTCTTCACAATAGCACAATGACGATCCTTTAAATAGTTCCAAAACTCCATGAGTCGTATGACACGACCTCCAAACAAATAATGAATCGCGTGGCTTCTGATCCACGTGACACCGTTGTGTTTCGTCATAGGTTAATAAACAGCATCCGGGTGCAGGAGAGAGCGTGAATCGACATAAGCGGTCGACATCCGTAAAAAGAAAGCCGAAATTTGACGTACAAAGTACCTGATCTCTTCCAGCGGCCCACAATGTAGCCGGTGTTCGTCTATATCCTGAACATTGCAGTTAACACATAAAGGCGAATCGGCGAGATGGATCCTATGGAGTGTCTCTCGAGTAATCTGGTTTTTGTTCACTGTCACGTGCCAGGTCGACCACAAGTCTGAATCTAGCATTACCGCTTTGACAGTGCGCCGTAGGACCTTCCAGTGAATGGTAGGGTATGTCAATACGATGACATTAGGCGACGGGTGGCGAAGTAGGGTGCGATAGATGTCACTGGCCGTTGGTAAGCGAGAGACAGAGAGAACGTGTAATAGGTAGTTATACTCCAGGTAAAACCTCCCAAAATAGGAAAATGGCACCGGCATCTCAGTAAGCGCCACCAGAAAGTCAGAGGAAGACGTTGCCAGAGCCTCCATTAGTAAACCCGTAAGACTGGTCGGGCAACGCCTCCAAGGCTTTAGGTGCATACCAGCATGTAGAGACACCGCTCGATCATGAATACTGACAAGGCTAAGTTCGCCGTGTTCTTTAGGAAGAGTGAGGGAGTCGTATCGAAACTGAAGCATTATACTAGCGCTGAAAAATGAACCGAATGTCACCATGAGGCTCCGAGCTGTGTGTTTTGGCGATGGTAGCGGTTGCACAACATGCAGAATTTGTGTTGCCTGATAGACATTAATAAATTCAGTCCGTTGATGAAGGCCCAAAGCACGGAGATGATGATCTACAAGTCCAGCACGAATATGTTGAAGAGGCTCCGATAATTGAGGGTCGTCGAACGTGAAATATCGCCCGTGAAGTCGAAACCAGTCTGAGTGGGACCACTCAGCTACGAACTTCTCACTGAAGTAGCATGTCAGCCGGCATCACGAAGCTAGGTGCACCTCCTTCCAGTTTTATCACCAAGGAAAATCTTTCGCATTGCAGCCAGACACCCTGACCAGTTCTCTCTTTTTTTCTTTTTTACCACTGAACTACAAAAGGCGGACCGTCAATCTAGTAAACTATTTTTATCTTTATTTGTAGAGCTTTGTTACTGAAAAGGAAACTCTTCTCAGGATTTACACGGATTAGGAAAGAAATTGGTCATTTCGGGCATTATGTACGGCGATTTAATAGAACCATGAAAGAGCCTAATCGGCCAGGCAGTCAAACCGCGGCCGTCTTTAACAGAGCATGGTAATGCCAGCGATCTACCTCACCAGTTATGAATTATGCTTAGTTCAAAAATTGTTCAAATGGCTCTGAGCACTATGAGACATAACTTCGAGGTCATCAGTCCCCTAGAACTTAGAACTACTTAAACCTAGCTAACCTAAGGACATCACACACATCTATGCCCAAGGCAGGATTCGAACCTGCGACCGTAGCGGTCGCGCGGTTCCAGACTGTAGCGCCTAGAACCGCTCGGCCACCTCGGCCGGCTATGCTTAGTTAGTCACATAACTGTGTCACGTCGAAGTGACCATTTTGTAGGCAATCTGTATCATTTAGTGCCTTATCGAGACCAGCTGACCGCCTTTACACAATATTCCTACTTGTTTACGCGTGTACTCAGCTCCACACGCTGTTTATGTCATTAGTTATTTATTAGCAGAAGTATTACTCCACTGCTTTTGTAACTGTCCGCTGCAAACTGTGGCTTCTTATCAGTTTTTCAGCTGACGTGAACTACTCTGAAACATATTTCAAAGCTTTTGTCACAACTTGTTTTCTAGGCCTGTGTTTTTCCTGTGTCCTTTTCACCCGGCATTCAATGCCTCACTGAAGTTTATCTTGTCAGATTCGTGACACTGATTTGGTAGTTCTAAGTAAAATTTTCCGCGCCACTTGTAATGTCAGGCAAGAATTTTTAGAGACACCTTATTACGAATGTGTAGTACACCATAATTCCTCATTTTCCGGCACTCACAATCCGTTACGAAAATGAGAAGTGTAATATTTTCCTCGAATTGTGATAGTAACCGTATATCTATTCCTTTTAAAATTTACATTATTTTCCAAAACTGCGGATCACGTTGGAGTATAATAGCTTCATTTTGTAAAGAGACTGTACATATGCAAAGTTACTATGCGCATCACTATAAAGTGTGTGGTAGAGGTTACGTTTTATTATGTCGGTTCACAAATTCGTAGCGTTTTTATTTTGCATATTGGAATTCCTGTCACCACTGGTTTATTTATGATTGTCAGTCTTACTTCGCAGTTCACTGATGCTGTTTGAGTTTACATATTATCATTTTGTCATCTGGAGATAGTGAGTGGAGCCTTGGACTCTAGAAATTGGTGTGCCAAGCGCAGAAATCGGAACAATAATTTGTAGTAAGGACTATGGGACCAAACTGCTGAGGTGATCGATCCCTAGGCTTACGCACTACTTAATCTAATTTAAACTAGCTTACGCTAAGGACAACACACACACCCATGCCCGAGGGAGGACTCGAACCTCCGACGGGGACAGCCGCGGAATTGGAATATAACCAATATATTCTTCTTTTTGAGTTCAGTAGAGGAGTGACAGCAACAGAGGCAATTAGAAACATTTGCGCCGCCTAAGTGGATAATGCCACTGACAGAGCACGGCAAGCCGGCCGCGGTAGTCTAGCGGTTCAGGCGCTCAGTCCCGAACCGCGCGACTGCTACGGTCGCAGGTTCGAATCCTGCATCGGGCATGGATGTGTATGATGTCCTTAGGTTAGTTAGGTTTAAGTAGTTCTAAGTTCTAGGGGACTGATGACGAGAGATGTTAAGTCCCATAGTGCTCCGAGCCATTTGAACCATTGTAGAGGAAGGCAAGAAAATGGTTTTCTCATTTTAAGGTGGATCATTTTGCCATTAGTAACTCTCTACGTTCAGGACGCCCTTCGGGGTTTTATGAAGATGGTTTAAACACATTAATCCACAATGATCCATGTCAGTGTACTCGAAAACTGGCAATGTGATGAACTGAGATCATTCCACTATCTTGCGACATTTGCTTGCAATGAGGAAGGTTCAAAAACTGGGTCTATGGGTACAGCATGCTCCAAGCCAAAATCACAAAAATCGGCAGGTGGCCATATATGTGTTGTGACTTGGCAAGACAGCCAAGCCACTAGGAGGCGAAGCCGAAAGGCACGCGTTTAAGCTCACGCAGGCTGGCGTGAGGTCTGGAACAGTTAAAGGAGTTATACTAGCAAGAAAAGTACGTAGCTTCTTGAATACTTAACTTTAATCCATAATTGGTGAACATCTGTCGGACGGTACTTGCATCACAAGATAAATAGCAAATGATAACGGCGCCTTGCTAGGTCGTAGCTAATGACGTAGCTGAAGGCTATGCTACTATCGTCTCTGCAAATGAGAGCGTAATTTGTCAGTGAACCATCGCTAGCAAAGTCGGCTGTACAACTGGGGCGAGTGCTAGGACGTCTCTCTAGACCTGCCGTGTGGCGGCGCTCGGTCTGCAATCACTGACAGTGGCGACACGCGGGTCCGACGTATACTACCGGACCGCGGCCCATTTAAAGGCTACCACCAAGCAAGTGTGGTGTCTGGCGGCGACACCACAATATGCATCTCTGTTGCTCGTGAAGAACACCAACCATACCTATCCTGTATCGTTACTGATGACGAGAAATGCTGTTTCTACGCTAACACAAGAACAAGAAAGGAATGGTTGCATCTAAGCAAAGCAGCAACTCCCTGGACAAAGACCTACGCACATCCACAAAAGATAGTGTTATACATTTGGTGGAACAGCGACAGGATGGTGTACTACGAATAGCTAACCTGAGGTGTAACCATCACTCCTGATATTTATCGTCGACCACTGAGAAGTCTTGCAGACGCAATACGAGGACAACATCCAGGAAGATTGCGTAAAGTGATGCTACTCCTTGAAAAAGACTACTAGACTGACAAAAACATTATACTAGAGTTGAGTTGGGAAGTCATTTCGCATCCAAATTATTGACCTGATCTTGAGACCTCAGATTTTCACCTTTTCCACTCGATACCGAACACTCTTGGGCGACAAGGAAGGAGAATCGCGAGGAATGTGCCAAACTTCATAATCACATTTGGGCGTACCCTGGGCAACAGTGGTTCACCGGCTAATTCTTCCAACCGATGCTGCAACTCAACAAACATGTTCACTACAACATTAAATTCAAATGGTCTTCCTCAAGACACTAAAATTTTGACAATGGGCACAACCTTGAAGATCTGTGACCTAAATATCGAAGGAATCTCTAAAAGCAAGTGTCAATATTTCTCACGTCTGTTCTATGAGAACAATGTGGACATAACTACTCTGCAAAAAATGCACACAAAAGACGACAGTGATATCGAAAGCAGAGGAATCCTGGGAGATATAGATTGGTAGATGATCTTCACGACGAACACCATGTGTACGGAATAGTAACATACACTGAAGCGCCAAAGAAACGGGTATAGGCATGCGTATCCAAATACATAGATACGTAAACAAGCAGAATACGGAGCTGGGGTCGGCAACGCCTATATAAGGCAACAAGTGTCTGGCGCAGTTGTTAGATCGGTTACTGCTGCTACAGTGGCAAGTTATCAAGATTTAACTGTGTTTGAACATGGTATTATAGTTGGCGCTCGAGCGTTGGGACACAGCATCTCCGAGGTAGCGATCAAGTGGGGATTTTCCCGTACGACCATTTTACGAGTGTACCGTGAATATCAGGAATCCGGTAAAACATCATATCTCCGACATCGCCGCGGCAGGAAAAAGATCCAGCAAGAACGGGACCAACAACGACTGAAGAGAATCGTTCAACGTGACAGAAGTGCAACCCTAACCCAAATAGCAGCAGATTTCGATACTGGGCCATCAACAAGTGTCAGCGTGCAAACCATTCAACGAAACATCAACGATAAGGGCTTTCGGAGCCGAAGGCCCACACCTGTACTCTTAATGACTGCCCGACACAAAGCTTTACGCCTCGCCTGGGCCCGTCAACACCGACATTGGACTGTTGATGACTGGAAACATGTCGCCAGGTCGGACGAGTCTCGTTTCAAATTGTATCGTGTGGACGGATGTGTACGGGTATGGAAGCAACCTCATGAATCCATGGAACCTGCAAGTCAGCAGGGGACTGTTCAAGCTGATGGAGGCTCTGTAATGGTGTGGGGCGTGTGCAGCTGGAGTGATATGGGACTCCTCATTCGTCTAGATACGACCCTGGCAGGTGACGCGTACGTAAGCATCCTGTGCGATCACGTACATCCATTCATGTCCACTGTGCATTCCGACAGACTTGGGCAATTGCAGCAGAGCCATGCGACACCCCACACGCCCAGAATTGCTACAGAGTGCCTCCAGGAACACTCATCTGAGTTTAAACACTTCCAGTATTGAGCATAACTGGGATGCCTTGCAACGTGCTGTTCAGAAGAGATCTCTACCACCTCGTACTCTTGCGGATTGATGGACGGCCCCGCAGGATTCATGGTTTCAATTCGCTCCAGCACTACTTCAGACATTAGTCGAGTCCATGCCACGTCTTGTTGAGGCACTTCTTTGTGTTCGTGGGGGCCCTACACGATATTAGGCAGGTGTACCAGTTTCTTTGGCTCTTCAGTGTATGTTAGGATGGACATAGCTGATTACAGATTGGTTTCCAAGGACGCTACAGACAATATTTTTATCTTGGCAGTGATGACATACGGGACTACTATTATCGACATCTACAAACCTCCAATAGTGATCTGGCCCACTCCCCCATTCAGATTTTTTACTGACCTTGGCATCTTCGTTGGAGACTTTAATGGCTACCATCATGCTTCGATCATATAAGGAGAATGATACAAATAGGAACATCTTACATGACTGGTTGCCCTCGAATAACTTGTATTTGGTGTTTAGTGCAAAGGACAAAAGAACGTTCCGATCGACAAGATGACAGAAAGACTCTTCGTCAGACCTATGCTTAATCACTACCGGTCTAGCTAATGGAAATTAACTGGCAAAAAGGAAAATTATAGACTCTGTTCCACACAGCCAGCATAGGCCCATTGTCACTGATTATGGCATCCAGATAGTGTTAGTAAATTCAACTGCTAAAGCTCGTTAGAATTTTTAAAAATGCGAACTGGCAACAATATGATGAAAAATTCGACGAGATTGTTGATTTATTCCTGTGCAAATTATGAGCTATGACAGATTTACGAAAGCTGTCAGAGAACACAGGAAACAATACTGTTTTTTTAAAAAAAAAAAAAAAAAGCTCCTATGGGAGCAAACTGCTGAGGTGCACACTACTTAATCTAACTTAAACTAACTTACGCTAAGAACAACACCCACAACCATGCCCGAGGGGGGACTGGAACCTCCGACGGGGGGAGCCGCGTGGCAAGGCGCCTGAGACCGCGCGGCTACCCCACGCGGCTGGAAACAATACATCTCAGGATTGTCCTATGAGTGGGGTGAGCCATACGAAAATATCAACTTACACATTCAAATAAAACAGTAGACGACTTTGTTCAAGCTCTGAATGACCACAGAAAGTAATCGCAAGAAGCTACACACAGCCTTGATTTCACCCATTCGAGACGTAAAGCGTGGCACTGGCGCTAAAAAGGATACAAGCTGCTGACCATCTGGCATTAGCTTATCAAACAAGAAAACTGGAAGAGTGTGAAGCATCTTTTACCACAGATTTACACATACTTGGTGACTATTTCAAGAACTGGTGATTGAAGCGAAATCCATCTAACACTTACCATCCTAATAACCGTGAGACAAATCGCAAACTGAATGTGGTCTTCGAAAATGTCCCCCTGCAACATAACCCATATCCAAAAGACTGGAGGGTCATTTTAGGTCGCGCTGTTACCTTTAAGAACCTTTTAGAAAACGTAGAAAAAGAGGTGAACACCAGAACTGATATTGTCAAAAGAGTGGCTGGGTCAGGATGGGGTGCAAATGTAGATACACTTCATACCGCTGTATAAGCATTAATCTACTCCACGGCAAATTACTGTGCTCCAGTATGGAAAAATAGTGCATATGTACGCACGCTTGACGTCCAATTTCATCAAACAATGAGAATAATCAGTGGCGCTAGTCAATCTACATTACTTCCATGACTGTCTGAATTATATAATATTGCACCTCCATCAGTAAGATGAGGAACAGTAGCAATAAGACAGTTCCAAATGTGTTTCAGTCACCAGAACTAAATTCTATATAATCAGCTACAGAATACGCCAGCATACTCAAATCTAGCCGGCCGGTGTCGCCGAGCGGTTCTAGGCGCTTCAGTCTGGAACTGCGCGACCGCTACGGCCTCAGGTTCGAATCCTGCCTCGCGCATGGATGTCTGTGATGTCCTTAGGTTAGTTAGAATTAAGTAGTTATAAGTTCACGGGGACTGATGGCCTCAGATGTTAAGTCCCATAGTGCTCAGAGCCCTTTGAACCAGACTCAAATCTAGAAAACCACCCTGGCCAACCCAAGACGTGCCTCTTGGATATGGTGTCTGTCAAGAATGGAAAGAGGGTTGGCAGAAGTTTTCTCCGACTAATTCTTATCTTACAACTGAAAAATGGCTCAAATGGCTCTGAGCACTATGGTACTCAACTTCTGAGGTCATCAGTCCCCTAGAATTAAGAACTACTTAAACCTAATTAACCTATGGACATCACACACATCCATGCCCGAGACGGGATTCGAACCTGCGACCGTAGCGGTCACATGGTTCCAGACTGTAGCGCCTAGAACCGCTCGGCCACACCAGCCGGCTCTTACAACTGATCCTAGCAAAAGTATGAATGGATTTAGACTTTCCAGAAAACTGTGGACATCTCTGAATCGATTCCGTGCAGGGCATGGAAGATGTGGTGCCTGTTTGCATGAATGAGGGTGCAAAGATGCTACAACGTGTGCCTGTGGTGATTCTGTGCAAACTATGTAGCACCTAATTGAAGAGTGTATACTACGAACATTTCCTGATGGACTCAGCGATCTGCATTTGGTGGCACAAAGAGCTGTAGAGTGGTTAAGAGGCCTAGATGTTCAGTCATAATATTTCCCTGGATTGTTTGTTTGCTTGTTAATGTTACGTATATTTTTCTGTATATTTAACTTTATATATGTGAAGTCCTTAAATAAGACTGTAAAATGACCATGTAAACACTACGAATAAATATATAAAATCTAACAACCTTCGAAACACTTCCTTTCCGGATGAAAATGCGCTCCGAACATGGCTCGACGAGTTCTTCACCTCAAAACCACATGATTTCTACAGTCGTGGAATCGGAAAGTTACCCCAGCGTTGGCAAATGGTTCAAATGGCTCTGAGCACTATGGGACTTAACATCTGAGGTCATCAGTCCCCTAGAACTTAGAACTACTTAAACCTAACTAACCTAAGGACATCACACACATCCATGCCCGAGGCAGGATTCGAACCTGCGACCGTAGCGGTCGTGCGGGTCCAGACTGAAGCTCCTAGAACCGCTCGGCCACTCCGGCCGGCCCAGCGTTGGCAGACTTGTAAATAATGAAGGAGAACTTATTATTGATGACTAAAGTCTCTGTTATGTTTATCTGTTGTGTTTATTAAACTTATGAAAAAAAAGCTACCAACTTATGCACCAACCCAGTATTTTGCATTTATTAAGGTGCCTTCCCCTTCCATTCACAGATGGAACGTGAGCAAAATGTCTAGCTCTACACTTCTATACTGCTATTTGCCCAATTTTCTTTGCGTTATATCTGCAGTATCGATAGGTAGAGGATTTAAAAATATTCATAGTTTCTGTCCTGAAATAAGACTCTTAGTGTTTACTAAGCAGCTCCTCGCGAGGTGTACGAGGGATCTTCAAAAAGTAAGTTGCATATGCCGAGCGAAATAAATTTTGCTAACTGCTGCACTGCATTTCGAAGCAATGCAGATACATGACACTGTTTTTCAACATAATCTCCAAGTCTCTGCAGACAATGTTCGGAGCGTTCTACCAATCGTTCAATTCCTTGACGATAGAAATCCGCTCCTTGATAACGGAGCTATTCAAGAACCAATTTGTGTACGTCCTAATCATTGGAAAAATCTCGCAACACCCCCCTCCCCTCCCCAGACGTTCTATCAGCCTTCGGAAAAGACGGAAATCGCTTGGTGCAAGATCAAGAGTTCCCGATCAGCATCCACGTCTGCGCGACCTTGGTCAAATTGACTCGCACCGGGGAGGGCGACGGTTCGAACCCGTGTCGGGCCATCCACATTTAGGTCTTGCGTAATTTCCCTAAATCGCTCCCCAGGCAAATGATGGGATGCTTCCTTTGAAAGAACATGGCCGATTCCCTTCCTCGTCCTTGACAATATTCGAACTTACGCTCCGTCTCTAATGACCTCGCAGTCGACGGGATGTTAAACCCAATCTTACTTCCTTTTTTGGTAAAACTGTTGATACCATTTCACTACGGCTGCACTCAACATCGAAGTTGGTCCATGTGCCGCCAGAATTTGACGGTAAATCTGTGTGCAACTTAGACGTTCTTCCCATAAGAATCGTACTGTTCCGCGGACTTCAGCTTTGGAGTACGATCCCAGTTGCCGCATCTTTTCAATGGTATACAGTGACACACATGTTCACCATACCACAGCTAATCTCTGTCTGCAGGAAATGCGCTACTCATCTTGCGCAATGGACTTAAAAGGTGACCGTACGAACCTCCCCTCACCAACTTGATTAATATTGACAGTGTGTGTAGGTCACGACTAGGACTTTAACATATGTAAACAGGAAGACACAACTCTTAACCGTTTCTGAGGAAATCGGGTTTGAAAATGGTTGGCGCGATCATTTTGTCTGCTTTGTATCATCGATTGTGTTCACAGAGTCAAATGGTTCAAATGGCTCTGAGCACTATGGAACTTAACATCTCAGGTCATTAGTCTCCTAGAACTTAGAACTACTCAAACCTAACTAACCTAAGGACATCATACACATCCATGCCCGAGGCAGGATTCGAACCTGCGACCGTATCGGCCGCGCGGTTCCAGACTGAAGCGCCTAGAACCGCTCGGCCACATCGGCCGGCCTGTTCACAGAGTCCGTAGCTGATCAAGTAAGCGCTTTACTTCATAAGCACGAGGTCTCTGGATCGAATATTGCTACGTTTTTTTCCATTCCCATGTAATTACAACAGATTTATTATGACCGTGAAAGCTATCAATATTTAATAATTCATCTGCTATTTTTCTAATCTTTAATATGAAAATGGAGGAAAAGTTTTTTTAAAGAAATTGGAAATGAAGAAAGGATCAATCAAATCGGTGTAGTTATTTCATTTATATTATTCTATCTACACCTGTGACAAGTATAATGTGTAGCCTATACAGCATTGCACGAATCAGGATGATACTGATAAACAAGGAAAACAATATTTAAAGCGACGTGTGTCTATTGTAACACAAACTTGCATTACAATCATACGCGGTTCTCAGTCGCCACACAATATCGAAGCATAGCACCGAATGTTGATGTAAGTAACTCACAAAAAGAAGTAGTAATGGCAGCGAGATTCGATCCAGAGACCTCGCAACTATGAAACTAACAAGGGGAACTCCCCATCGCACCCCCCTTAGATTCAGGGGTAAAGTGGCCAAGTGGATAGCCCGTCAAAAACTGAACATAAAAAAAAATGTTCAAATGTGTGTGAAATCTTATGGGACTTAACTTCTAAGGTCATCAGTCCCTAAGCTTACACACGACTTAACCTAAATTATCCTAAGGACAAACACACACACCCATGCCCCAGGGAGGACTCGAATCTCCGCCGGGATCAGCCGCACAGTCCATGACTGCAGCGCCTGAGACCGCTCGGCTAATCCCGCGCGGCTAACTGAACATAGATCAAGCATGAAAAAGGGAGAAGGTATACTGAACTGTGAAAAAAGAAGCAAAATAGAAACAGTGCAGGATTGAAGCTCAAGACATACAACATTGAGCGAATACTGGGAACCACGCCGTCGTGGTTGTGTGGTTGTGGTGTAGGACTGCTGAAGATAGAGGTCCGGGTTCACATCTTCCTAATGCTCCACTTTTTTTCACAAAATTATGACATTTCCGTCCGCTCACTGACGTGTCTGTTCTCCTTCTGTAGTCTTCGCAATTGTCATACTAAAAACTGGTTATACAATAAGAGTCATACAGTAAGAATATACCGGGTGATAAAAATGTCAGTATAAATTTGAAAACTTAATAAACCACGGAATAATGTAGATAGAGAGGTAAAAATTGACACACATGCTTGGAATGACATGGGGTTTTATTAGAACAAAAAAAAAAAAACAAAGTTCACAAAATGTCCGACAGATGGCGCGTCGTTAGGTGATGATCGTGTGCTCAGCCGCCACTTTCGTCATGCTTGGCCTCACAGATCCACAGACCTCAGTCCGTGCGATTCTTGGCTTTGGGGTTACCGGAAGTCGCAAGTGTATCGTGATCGACCGACATCCCTAGCGATGCTGGAAGACAACATCCGACGCCAATGCCTCACCATAACTCCGGAAATGCTTTACAGTGATGTTAACAACATTATTCCTCGACTACAGCTATTGTTGAGGAATGATGGGGGACATATTGAGCATTTCCTGTAAAGAACATCATCTTTGCTTTGTCTTACTTTGTTATGCTAATTATTGCTATTCTGATCAGATGAAGCGCCATCTGGCGGGCATTTTTTGAACTTTTGGATTTTTTTGGTGCTAATAAAACCCCATGTCATTCCAAGCATGTGTGTCAATTTGTACCTCTCTATCTACATTATTCCGTGATTTATTCAGTTTTCAAATTTATACTGACTTTTTGATCACCCGGTATTACCGTCGCAAGTAAATGTGATGAATAGTGAGAGCAGGCGAGATCACGCATAGACCTCTTGCAGAAATGAAGAAAAAAGCAAATAAACGGGTGTTAACGATGTTGCAACATTGAAATTCAGGAGTCAAAACTTCCAAACCTGAACGCAAGAGTCATAACATGTGGTACTTGTGTATGACAAATACGAAGCATGTACGTGTGGAAGTCCCTTCCGTACACCTCGCAGCTGCAAACGGACGTTAACACCACGACACAGACACAAATACGAACACGACGAACCGACACGTCAATGACAGGATGGACAGTTCATAATTTTGTGAAAAAAATTGGGTACGAGGAAGATTTGAACACGGATTTCCCCAATGGAGCCCAACAGTGTGTTTTAATACGCTCGACTCTTCACTGTTTCTATTTTGCTTCTTTTTTTCACAGTTCAGTACACTTTCTTCCTGTTTTTATGGTTGATCTGTGTTCAGTTTTTGACGGGCCATCCACCAGGCCAACCTACCACTAAATCTGCGGAAGATGCGATGGGGAGTTTCCCTTGTAAGTGCTCACTAGCTCGGATGCTGACTGCGGGAACAATAGCATCCCTACTAAGCATATAGCATAAGAAGCCTATAATTTTCAAATTCGATTTTCTCAAAAACGGTTGAGAGTTGAGTCTTTCTGTTTACACGTGTTGAAGTCCCAGTCGTGCCCTACACACCCTATCAATACGAATCAAATCGGTGAGGGGAAGTTCATACGGTTCCCTTGTTACCGTGGAACGAGATTGGGTTCTTCGAATGGCTAAGAGTTCAGATTTTTCAACATTTCTGTTACACTCATTCGCCAGTCGCACCACTCAATACTTGCATGATGTCCCCAGCCAATATGATCTGATATGAGGTGTGGTATCGATAGCAACGTTGCCACGGCTTAGGTGCAAGTTATTAAGTTGGCACTACGACAGACACCGACGACAGCGCCCTCTAGCCGGTGCTGTCGAGGTCTACGAGCTCGGCAACAGATTCTGCCCATTTGATCAAGAGAAGACGGCCGGGACACTTCGCTTCAGCTTCGCACCTACGTATTAAGTTATTTATGCCTCTGTAAATATTCATGCACCCGTAAACCACTTTTAATCACTCGCAGTACCGACGTGTTTTACCTCACCTGCTCCTACTCGCTTCCTTCATTCGGCCAACCTTTCAGATTTCAGGAGCAGACCCACGCGCCACCTTCCACTCGGGATACAAAACGAGGTACACAGACTTCAGCAGTATGCAAGTGTGGGCTTTAGGAGTGTTTTGAATGCAACCTCTTTTGTAGGCAAACTGCAGCTTCCTAGTACAGTACCACTGAATCGAAACCTACAATTTCTTTAACCTACAATTTTATTTAACCTACAGCACAGCTTATGTGGTCGTTCCACTTGATATCTCAACATATTGTTACTCCCAAATACAGGGCTATTCCGTAGTAACTAAGCGAAACGCTTTTTAGCCTTGTTTCACAAATTTTATTATTACTTAACAGCATAGGTTTTGGGATATAAGCCCATTTTATGGTACATAACTGATCCCGAAGATGAGAACCAAGCGAAGGTAAACATGTCAACTTTTTAAAATACTGCAAAAGTTATCTCTCTTGACAATTTTGACAAAAGACATATGAATTGAAAAAATTCATTAGGACAGGGTTTACAATAACTATGACTAAACATATTTACAAAATTCTTAGGGCAGCATTTGCAATACCTACAATTAAACATGCATTGGGGCAGAGATATGCACAGGAATGGTATTTTGCTATGTGAATAAAGGCACCAGATTTTTCTTCTATGTAGGTGTTGCAATATGTCCAAAAGAGGTGAATAATTGAATTGAGTTTGTTAATTCAGTAATACATGAGAGGATACATATGACGTATCGGACGCTTCCATTCATGCAACGTTCGGCAAAGGATCAATCTAGCTTCTTTAATGTGCAATTTCTATAGTTTTTTCTGAGCCTAGTTGCAAGCTAACATTCCAAAGATGTTTGGGCCCACATGCGCTTTCGTCTCGTCGAAATGTCTTGGCTCAACCTCGTCTAGAGGTTGAAGTGGACGCGTCGCATTACGAGTACATGCTCTAAATTAGACACTTGTGACTCTTTGGTTAAATTGTCTGGCTGATGGCAAGTTTGCGAAATTGTATGAGTCATTCAAAGTTAATATAACATGTAACAACAGTAATAATAATATCGGGAGCTAATTTAACGACCCATAAATGTTGTAGGCCACACAGTTGCAATTTGGTTAGAATAATATTTATTCATAAAGCGAACTTATAGTGAAAGTGGTCGTATTTAGAGTTACTGTTACACTCGAGCGCATATCCATTTGACACAGTTCGATTAGTCACCATCTCATCGCGAAACACAAGTCCAGTACTCCACCTCGATATTTACACGAAAAGTTCAATAGTTCACACCAGGCGCGCAGCTGCTCACCGGTCAGAGACTCAAGTACCGCGATACCACACAACGCGAAATTTTCTAAGTCGTTTCACTTCCTAACTGCCTAAAGACCGACTGTCCGCTTTCGCGTCTCAATCCGAACTGTACCCTTTGGTGTCTATACCGGAACTGTCTCTCTGCCCGTCTCCAGCCGCGTCTCCCGCGTGCCAAACATCGTCGCTCAACTGACTATTGCAGTTCCCATTCCTGAAGCGGTCCATCTGATTGGCTACAGCTTATTCTACATTATTTTACATTTTAACATATTTAAATAATCAAAGCTTGACCACTTTCACGTTCTAAATAAAGTAATAATAATATCCATTACATAATAAACGTTAAATTATTTTACATAAACCAGTACGATTCCCTTCTTAACTTTGAATGTCACGGCCAGTAGCCTTTACCAATATGCTCTCTGATAAATAAATAAAAACAAGAGTAGCTATTATACACTAAAGTTTACAACGAATATTCTATTACCTAATGATTCAATAAGGTGTCATGCTGTCATCGTTCAATGTGTTTTGTGTGGAGGAAATGATGATCTGATGCTTAACTGAAAATACTGATAATTTAAATTCACTATATCTTTTAAAAAATAGAGCTACAGAGTCGATATTTACAACATTTGTTATTTTAATGATGCACTTCTATATGAAATATCGATCGTTAAGTTCGACCAAAGCGCTCAGATTCTAGCTTTCAGGATTTGTTACAAAACTTGTTAAACAGTAAATCCTAAACTATTATAGATATGGTTCAAATGGCTCTAAGCACTATGGGACTTAACACCTGAGGTCATAAGTCCCCTAGACTTAGAAACTACTTAAATCTTACTAACCTAAGGACATCAAACACATCCATGCCTGAGGCAGGATTCGAACCTGTGACCGCAGCAGTAGCGCGGTTCCTGACTGAAGCGCCTAGAACCGCTCGGCCACAACGGCCGGCCTATTATAGATATGATCAATATTCAAGTTTTATTTGGATCACAATGAAAATTTATGAAGGATGGTAGACTAAAATTACTGGAGCTTCATTCCATGAATTACTACAGAATTAAATAGTTTTCCTAAATGTTTCCTTTTATGGCCGATCTTAGGTCCGCCATATTTAACACTGCTACGTCTCCCTGGCCACAAACGGCATCTACAGGGTTTCCCTATGACGTAGATTCTCGTGGAGGAGGAGGAGGAGATTAGTGTTTAACGTCCCGTCGACAACGAGGTCATTAGAGACGGAGCGCAAGCTCGGGTGAGGGAAGGATGGGGAAGGAAATCGGTCGTGCCCTTTCAAAGGAACCATCCCGGCATTTGCCTGAAGCGATTTAGGGAAATCACGGAAAACCTAAATCAGGATGGCCGGAGACGGGATTGAACCGTCGTCCTCCCGAATGCGAGTCCAGTGTGCTAACCACTGCGCCACCTCGATTAGATTAGATAAATACTAGTTCCATGGATCATGAATACGATATTTCGTAATGATGTGGAACGAGTCAAATTTTCCAATACATGACATAATTAAGTTAATTTAACAACATAATTAACTTAATATAACAACTTTTTTCTTTATTTTTCTTTTTAAAAATTTTTTTGTTTTTTTCTTTTTTTTCTTAATTTATATCTAAAATTCCTCTATGGAGTAGAAGGAGTTGTCATTCAGAAATTCTTTTCATTTCTTCTTAAATGCTTGTTCGTTATCTGTCAGACTTTTGATACTATTTGGTAAGTGACCAAAGACTTTAGTGGCAGTATAATTCACCCCTTTCTGTGCCAAAGTTAGATTTAATCTTGAATAGTGAAGATCATCCTTTCTCCTAGTATTGTAGTTATGCACACTGCTATTACTTTTGAATTGGGTTTGGTTGTTAATAACAAATTTCATAAGAGAGTATATACACTGAGAAGCTACTGTGAATCTCTCTAGATCATTAAATAAATGTCTGCAGGATGATTTTGGGTGTACTCCAGCTTTATTCCTCAGTGATGAATTACCCCAAAATATGATGACATATACAAGCAATGAGTGAAAATAGGCGTAGTAAGCTAATTTACTAAGATGTTTATCACCAAAATTTGCAATGACCCTTATTGCATAAGTAGCTGAACTCAAACGTTTCAGCAGATCATCAATGTGTTTCTTCCAATTTAATCTCTCATCAATGGACACACCTAAAAATTTTGAATATTCTACCTTAGCTATATGCTTCTGATTAAGGTCTATATTTATTAATGGCGTCATACCATTTACTGTACGGAACTGTATGTAATGTGTCTTATCAAAATTCAGTGAGAGTCCGTTTACAAGGTACCACTTAGTAATTTTCTGAAAGACATTATTGACAATTTCATCAGTTAATTCTTGTTTGGCAGGTGTGATTACTATATTTGTATCATCAGCAAAGAGAACTAACTTTGCCTCTTCATGAATATAGAATGGCAAGTCATTAATATATATTAAGAACAACAAAGGACCCAAGACCGACCCTTGTGGAACCCCATTCTTGATAGTTCCCCAGTTTGAGGTATGTGCTGATCTTTGCATATTATGAGAACTGCTTATTTCAACTTTATGCACTCTTCCAGTTAGGTACGAATTAAACCATTTGTGTACTGTCCCACTCATGCCACAATACTTGAGCTTGTCTAGCAGAATTTCATGATTTACACAATCAAAAGCCTTTGAGAGATCACAAAAAATCCCAATGGGTGGTGTTCGGTTATTCAGATCATTCAAAATTTGATTGGTGAAAGCATATATGGCATTTTCTGTTGGAAAACCTTTCTGGAAACCAAACTGACATTTTGTTAGTACTTCATTTTTACAGATTCTCGTCTGTCTCACTCGCACACTACAGCTCTTAGGACTCATTCAGCACAATCGACGCCTGTGAATTTCCCATCTCGTGACGAATTTGCGCTCTTTGTGGCACACGGTCCTGGACGACAGGGTTCGTTTCACAATTCCTGAAGGTTGACTCTTTCGGCCATATACTTAAATGAGGGCGAAATGCTCGTTTACTCACATAGTGCAGTTTGACCTCCCAGTCTGCTGAATATTAGAAAACTGCCACACTCGCGTGAACTTCTATACTACCATATAAAGACAAGTCATTGTTTAACCTTGATATCAAAAATCTCGAAAAGTTCGTGACCAGTTTACTTCATACTTTTACACTAGTCTCTAATAAATGTTCGGACAGACACGGCTACATGTCTGTTCATATATATATGACACTACTATGTAATGACAAGTTGTTGCCTAACGTTGTTGTGAAAAATCTCTAAAAGTTCTTGACCAGTTTACTTTAAATATTACTGAACACTCCAATAAAATTTCGAACGGACACAAGTTATATATATATATATATATATATATATATATATATATATATATATATATATATATATATATATACAGGGTGAGTCACCTAACGTTACCGCTGGATATATTTCGTAAACCACATCAAATACTGACGAACCGATTCCACAGACCGAACGTGAGGAGGGGGGCTAGTGTAATTGTTTAATACAAACCATACAAAAATGCACGGAAGTATGTTTTTAACACAAACCTACGTTTTTTAATGGAACCACGTTAGTTTTGTTAGCACATCTGAACATATAAACAAATACGTAATCAGTGCCGTTTGTTGCATTGTAAAATGTTAATTACATCCGGAGATATTGTAACCTAAAGTTGACGCTTGAAACCTCCGACGTTCAGTTGCGTGTTGTAACAAACACGGGCCACGGTCGGCGAGCAGCATCTGCAGGGACATGTTTACGATGACGACCGTTTTTACGAGTGTGGCTGTAGTGCACTGTTGCGGTTTGGTCTAGCTGTCGCAGTATCCGCATGTAGCGCTTGCTGCTATTGTTATTCTGCATTCGTCTCCGCACGCAGACCAACTGTAGTACACCGTTTTACCAGACATCTGTGATAGTGTAGTGTTGTAGGAACTGTGACCATGGTGTATTCGAACTCTGAAAAGGCGGAGATGATACTTATCTATGGCGAGTGTCGACGAAATGCAGCTGAAGCCTGCAGGGTGTATGCAGAACGGTACCCGGACAGAGAGCATCCAACGTGCCGCACATTGCAAAACATCTACCGCCAACTGTATGCAACAGGTATGGTCGTAGCACGCAAACGGGTCCGTAACAGGCCCGTCACATAAGAAGCGGGTGCAGTTGGTGTGTTAGCTGCTGTTGCCATGAACCCACACATGAGTACACGGGACATTGCGAGAGCCGGTTGACTGAGTCAAAGTAGTGTCATGCGCATACTGAATCTCACCGCTTTCACCCGTTTCATGTGTCGCTACATCAGCAATTTCATGGTGATGACTTTAATCATCGAGTGCAATTCTGTCAATGAGCATTAACAGAGAATGCGTTGCAGTTCTACCTGTTTACCGATGAAGCGCGTTTCAGAAACCACGGGGCAGTGAATCTACGGAACATGCATTACAAGTCCGTGGACAATCCTCGCTGGCTCAGACAGGTAGAGCGACAGCGACCGTGGACTGTAAATGAACATGCATTACTGGTCCGTGGACAATCCTTGCTGGCTCAGACAGGTAGAGCGACAGCGACCGTGGACTGTAAATGTATGGTGCGGAATCATTGGCGACCACATCATTGGTCCTCACTTCATTGCAGGGGCCCAAACAGCTGCAACATACATCGCGTTTCTACAGAATGATCTGCCAACGTTGCTCGAAAATGTCCCACTGGAAACGCGTCGACGTATGTGGTATCAGCATGATGGTGCACCTGCACATTCCGCAATTAACACTAAGCTGACCCTTGACAGGATGTTCGACGGGCGTTTCATGGGACGTGGAGGACGCATAAATTGGCCAGCCCGTTGTCCTGATCTTACACCTCTGGAGTTCTTTCTGTGGGGTACGTTAAAGGAGAATGTGTACCGTGATGTGCCTACAACCCCAGAGGATATGAAACAACGTATTGTGGCAGCCTGCGGCGACATTACACCGTATGTACTGCGGCGTGTACGACATTCATTACGCCAGAGATTGCAGTTGTGTGCAGCAAATGATGGCCACCACATTGAACATCTATTGGCCTGACATGTCGGGACACACTCTATTCCACTCCGTAATTGAAAACGGAAACCACGTGTGTACGTGTACCTCACCCCTCATGGTAATGTACATGTGCATCAGTGAAAAAGACCAATAAAAAGGTGTTAGCATGTGGACGTAATGTGCTGTTCCAGTCTCTTCTGTATCTAAGGTCCATCACCGTTCCCTTTGGATGCCTACGTAATTCGGTGCTCTCCGATACACACGATCGAACAGCGGAGGAGTGGTACTCAAGCGTCAACTTTAGGTTACAATATCTCCGGATGTAATTAACATTTTACAATGCAACAAACGGCACTGATTACGTATTTGTTTATACGTTCAGATGTGCTAACAAAACTAACGGGGTTCCATTTAAAAAAACGTAGGTTTGTGTTAAAAAGCATACTTCCGTGCATTTTTTTATGGTTTGTATTAACCAGTTACACTAGCCCCTCTCCTCACGTTCGGTCTGTGTAATCGATTCGTCAGTATTTGATGTGATTTACGAAATATATCCAGTGGTAATGTTAGGTGACTCACCCTGTATATAGGGGAACCATTGTTACCAAAAAACTCCAAAAGTTCTTGACTGATTTACTTCAAAATGCTTGGACGGACATAGGATATATATTTTTAATATAAATAAAACATAAGTGTATACATATTATATAAAGGGGGAATGTTGTCAGCAAATGTCTACAGGAGTTCTTGACCGATTTACATCAAATTTTTACAGGATACTCAAATAAACTTCCAGTCAGACATAAGCAAAACGCACACACACGCATATATACACTACTGGCCATTAAAATTGCTACACCACGAAGATGACGTGCTACAGACGTGAAATTTAACCGACAGGAAGAAGATGCTGTGATCTGCAAATGATTAGCTTTTCAGAGCATTCACACAAGGTTGGCGCCGGTGGCGACACCTACAACGTGCTGACATGAGGAAAGTTTCCAACCGATTTCTCATACACAAACAGCAGTTGACCGGCGTTGCCTGGTGAAACGTTGTTGTGATGCCTCGTGTAAGGAGGAGAAATGCGTACCATCACGTTTCCGACTTTGATAAAGGTCCGATTGTAGCCTATCGCAATTACGGTTTATCGTATCGCGACATTGCTGCTCGCGTAGGTCGAGATCCAATGACTGTTAGCAGAATATGGAATCGGTGGGTTCAGGAGGGTAATACTGAACGCCGTGCTGGATCCCAATGCTACTTAACCTATTTGAATTTTTAGTTATGAAAGGTAAACTGCAACATTTTCTTTTCTGTCTCTCTATGTTGTTTACACGGTACAATAGGAATTCAGTTTTTTATTGAGAATTTGTTAATAATGTTGGAATCAAATTCATTATTTGTGGCATTTGTTTTTATTGTATTGAGTTCCTGCTCGTACTCTTCTTTGGACATGAGAACTGAAAGAACACGATGGATCATGTGGTGGAATACTGCATGTTTGTAGGATGTTGAGAGGAAGCTAGGTTTAATGTGTCAGTAATGGATTCTTTTCGGTAAATTTTAAATTTGTGGTTACTGTTTTCTATCTTTAAGCTGATGTCTATGAAATTAATGTTGAAACCTACTACCTCTAACTGACCTTTAAGCTAGTATGCCATTGATGCAAATTTTCCATGAACTTGTAGAGCTGTCTATTGGAACCATTCCACATACAGAGAATATCACGAACATATCTGTACTGATATACAACATTGTTTGCCAATGGTTTACTCTTAAGAAAATCTGTCTCTCACTTATCCACGAACATTTCTGGTAGCAAGGAGGATAAGGGTAAGTCCACTGCCAGACAGTCTGTTTGCTTATAACAGCTCCCTTGAAAGGGTTATTCGTAAGAATCTTCAGGGTATCAGAAGACGACTGCGTAAAAACTATAAGACGTACAGAAAAATGGCACATTTCAGTGGATAAAGCATATATTCAGGATTCGATTTTCAGTACGCTCTGTGGCGTAGTAACACCAGGGGGAAGGCATGTCAGGACATGTAGACAGATCATCCTGTCTGTATTGTCACACAGAATTAGTTCGCACCTGCATACAGGCGCCCCAATGGACAGATTTCCAAAGCAGGCAGTTCTCACGCCTTCCTGGGCACTTTGTGTCAGTGACTTCAATGAATTGAACCACCTATTGACTTTTGCTGCATCACAAATAGTGCCCATATTAAGCAACTGTAATGTGAGTATAAGACCTGGAGAGGTACTCCATGCACTAATACGTGTGTGTTTTCTGTATGTCTTGTAGTTTTCACGCAGTCGTCTTCTAAAACCCCAGAGGTACTTATGAATAACTTGTCTTTGTATGAGATGCCTGACTCTACTTGCAACTCACTGATCCGGCTGTCAAAAAGACAGAACACGTCTACGTTCCGCGAAGTGCATAACTTTGCATTTCTCTATGTTATGACCAAGTTGCCAGTCTTTGCACAACGCTGATATACTGTGAACAGCTAACTAGTTATTACTACCATTTCTACTGGACAGAATTTACTCACAGATAACTAATTCATATGCAGAAAAATCTGAGATTGTAACCTATAGTACCCAATTAGTGTTTACAGCTGGTAAAGATGAGAAACATGTTTTATATTCGAATTACCAATGCGTTGGATGTTTAGTTCATATCTGCCGGATATTGCTGAATTTCTAAGGCGATTTGGCGCACACCAATAGACGAATTTGAGACTGGCATTCAGTCTCTGGAAGTCCTTCTTGTAATGAAGTAATGTGCGCCCTGTTGCAAACATGTTGTTTGGATTATTATTTCACACCAAGGTTTTACGAAGAAGGATTATTTGCCGTTAGTTCACAGGGAGACTACAGTGACACAAAACGATCTTAACTTTTCGAATCATGTTCATTATTATAAGTAGCACTAATTGATATATTAATATTCCGTTTTAAATTAATATCTTTGTGTACGAGTCCACAACCGCAGTAAGCTTATTGAAATCGAAATCGTTTGCTCTCTACGTCTGTTCAAAAATGTTTGTTTCTTATTCCATCATTCACTTTGTAGTGCTTTACAACATCACTTTTGCCACCTCTATGAAATATGGTGAAGGAATTTATATAATGTAATTTTACGCATATTAATAACTTAGAGACGGTCAGGAACTAATATTATAGATTTATCTGAAAAAGGTGGAGAGAGTGAGGGCGTCTAGAAGTAGACAGAAAGGAGATTGAAAACATTGTAGTGGAGAAGGTAAAACTAGTGATATCTTTAAAAAACTTTATCTAATATCGTCTGCATTGAAAAAGGCAGCAGGTCGAGAGAAAAGTTAAATTATCAACCAGGGACACATTGAGAGATTCTCAAGTGCTTAGAACAATCCATTGCAGTGGTTAGAAAATCGTGAACGAATGTATCTCTCATACTAACGTTCGTGCTCTCTACCAAGTCACTGATATGGTGAAAGGCAGATCTAATAGTATTGAGGATATATTAGTGAAATTAGATGTTAAATATATAAGCTAAATGGACTTAATGGCAGGATTTTCACTAGTGCCTTTGCACTACACTTCTACACCAGCTACTGCTTTTCTTTTCTAAGGCAGACCATATCAATTAAAAGTCATCTCATGCGATTTAAATGTGTCTATGAATGTAGTCATACGAGCCTTGAGCCAAGCCCTAGCACCAAACTTATGACATAAATTAATATTGTAAATCTATGACATAATGATTGCACTTAACATGTGGCCCGAATACGCTGAACCATAAAGAGAAGTGTTAAAAAAAATTGAGAAAGTATTACAGTGAAATTAACCAAATATCCATCAAGAGCGAAAGACGTAAAGTACTTAGAACATATTGTAAATTCTGAAGGGATAAGACCTAACTCAAGTAAAGTAAAGGCTGTTGCAAAACACCCATGACCTAGGGATAGGAAACAACTTAAGTTTTTTCTAAAAGATACTTACCTGGGTTAAATATTGTACATCTGAATATAGTGGGCTTATTAAAACAAAGGGCGAAATGACAATGGGGTGATCGGAAAAGTAAGAAATTTGACGAGAGAGAAGAGGAATTACTTAATTTTAATTTGTTACACCATCCTTGGTTGGAAGCAGTGTTTAAAATGTCCACCGATGCCTCAGTATATGAAATTGGCTGCGAGGTTTTTGGAGGTGATTTTAAGAACAACCATATAAATCATAGAGGTATAGCTTTAGCCAACAGACAAACATGAAGTAAATTACCCTGTTACAGAAAAGGCAGCATTGGCCATTGTGTGAGGATTTAAAAGATTCCTGCATTTATTGGCATGGAGAAAAACTATAGTTTATACTGACCACAAGATTCATTCTCGCATATATAATGAACAACAAATCCTCAATTGATGAGATGGGTTTTGTTTCTACAGGAATTTAATTTTGAAATCCGTAACGTGGAAGATTGCAAAAACATTATACCAGACGTCTTATAGAGATTATCAGTAGGTTTAGACGATGAACCTGTTACTGATTGAACAGGAAGGGAATTTCACATTTATTTTTTTTAAATGAAATACTATGAGTGTAAATGAAAAATCGTTAAAACTGACCATTATGGCTGAGGAAACTGAAGATCATTATTTAGAAAGTACAATAAACACTATGGAGAATAATAACTGCCCTAAAGAGATGAGAGACTACTGGTTAAGGTATGAAGGGATGATTTTTTGGAGATGAGCTTAGAAGGTACTAGCTGGAGGATATCTGTGCCTAAATATGTAACAGGGCATTTTGTTACACACACCCATAATGGATATGGTCATTTTGGAATAAAAATGTTTCACCCATACGAACAATTTCTGTTATTGCAAAAATATGGGTAGACTGGTGAGAGCTAAATTACGAGTCGTGTGATTTGTCAGCAAGCAAAACAAATGAACTTGCAGTGTAAATTTAAAACGTATCCCGTAATATACAAAAGGGCTGTGGAACCTTATTACTATTGAATTTTGTGGACCTTTACCCAAAGGAATACGGTGTCTTGCACACATTTTAGTAGTACTGGAATATTGGTCCAAATACGTGCAATTGTATCATTTAGAAGCCGCTACAACAAGAAGTGCAATTAAGTGCCTAAAGAAAGAGTATTTCCTTAAGTTTCAAGTTTCGGGAATTTGTTTACCAGAACATTGTGCAGAGCGGTCTTAGAGTAGTATGATGTTAAAAATATAAAGATTTCTAGATACTAACCTCAAGGAAAACCCACAGGAAGGGTCGTAAGGAGTTATGTTGGTTGTGTAGAACGTATTGTGTAAGTCATCATAACCCAGTGGGTAGAAAAGCTGTGGGAGTTTGCCACCATCAAAAATCTTGAGAAGAAAAGTACTGGCCCTAGAATTAATGTGAAGTGGATTTTACATCTTTGTAAATTACTTACTTGTGATTTATTTATTTAGTTAATAGTTATTAAGCGGTCATTTAGAATAGAATGCTCAGCTGTTGAAACTTCCTGGCACATTAAAACTGTGTGCCGGACCGAGACTCGAACTCTGGACCTTTGCCTTTCGCGGGCAAGTGCTCTACCACCTGAGTTACCCAAGCACGACTCACGCCCCGTCCTCACAGCTTCACTTCTGCCAGTATCTCGTATCCTACCTTCCACACTTTGCAGAAGCTCTCCTGCGAACCTTACAGAACTAGGACTCCTGAAAGAAAGAATATTGCGGAGACATGGCTTAGCCACAGCCTGGGGGATGTTTCTAGAATGAGATTTTCACTCTGGTCCCGAGTTCGAGTCTCGGTCCGGCACACAGTTTTAATCTACTAGGAAGTTTCGTATCAAAGTGAAAATCTCATTCTAGAAAAATCCCCCAGTCATGTCTCCGCAATATTCTTTCTTTCAGAAGTCCTAGTTCTGTAAGGTTCGCAGGAGAGCTTAAGTAAAGTTTGTAAAGTAGTAGACGAGATACTGGCAGAAGTGAAGCTGTGAGGACGGGGCGTGAGTCGTGCTTGGGTAGCTCAGATGGTAGAGCACTTGCCCGCGAAAGGCATAGGTCCCGAGTTCGAGTGTCGGTCCGGCACACAGTTTTAATCTCCCAGGAAGTTTCATATCAGCGCACACTCCGCTGCAGAGTGAAAATCTCATACTGCTCTGCAGTTGTCAGGCTGTGAATCACAATCTATGGATAAACACTGAGGATAATGGAATACTCACTGGTGAGACAACTATAACAGATACATGATCTTTTAGCCTAAATGTAATTGTCTACTGCATTAACAAGGAGTTATGAAACCGTTAAGATCGGATAAGTAGGCTATCTGTATATAGAAACTAGTATATTGTTGGGGGAAGGTGCTATGTAGCCATTAAGTTTGGCTGCTGCAGAGGCAATGCTTACCTGGAAGATGTGATGAAGGTATAGAATTTAATAGTGGGGTAATTTGAATTGGACCTTTCTTGGTGACAAAGCAGAATACTATACTATATTTGTCTAAGTCATGAGCACTGTGGGAATGCAATATGACAGAAATAGCAGATAGTACGTTTTGTTAGGCTAGGCAAGAAAAAGGTTCTAATTACAGTGATGTAATAAAAGATATTGGGGATTTAGCAGGATAAGCAAATCACATGACATCCCTTGCAGAAGCAATCTGTCCAAGGACCAAATGTCCTCAATTTAAGAGCAGATGGGGCTGGTAAAACATAGTTGTGACACTTGTTGGAAGAAGCATACATAAGTAAAATTTAGGCTTGTAACATGTGTAAATTGTTCATACATGTCATAAAGGAAAAATTGTTGTGCCAAATCAATAACCAGTGAACAACAAAACCCCATAATCTTAAGCAGAAATACAATGGTGTGAACTCCAACACCTAACTCGAGGTGCTAGTTTGCCATGTTAGATTCAACTGAGTTCAAGTACTTTTACGAGAAATGTAATACATTAATATCTGAAATTAAAATAAGTAGACTGACATACCGGTACTAAAAGAAAAAGAGTAATTTAATGTGAATACAGAAATATGGTAGAAGCAATGTATTCTGAACATATTGACCAAAAGTGTGTCTCTTGCAATCATCGTTAGACAAAGTATAAGTTTTTATATAAAAAGAGCGTTTAGTACTTTTGAAATATACTGAATGGTATTATGGTTGAGCTTACATAATTTGACATGGATGGCAAGCCTAATTGTAACAATACTAATCTAACTGAAGCTTATTTTGTGAGGCTGTAGGTATGTAAAAGGACGTTGATTATATTAAAATCGTTTGAATAAAACAGTCTAGATCGCCTGTGTGGTTAACCAATTAGTCCAGTTTGTAAAAATAAGATTTGAAAGGAAGCTTTTATGAGCATTATCTCATACTTCATAGGTTTTCCGAAACCTTTTTCAATGGCATGTCAGCGTGACAGCAGTGTTCACATAGATTATGATCGATAAACAATAGTATAGCGCTAAAGTGAATTACATCTCAGAGAGTACGATCACTAATCATTATAAGCTAACAACTAATCAATTAATTGAGAACCTTGCAGTCGGATTATGCGTCAGTAGTCGATAATTAGCTCATAGCTATAAGAGAAGGAAGTAAAGCGAATCTAATTCTGCCAATTTCATGATACGAATCAGTCTTGTACGCCGTCCTCAAGACAAATTCTTGCATTTTTTGTGGCTCAGATCACGAATATAATAAAACTTCACGAGTCGCCTTTAGAGAATAAAAATAAGAAGGTCTATTTGTACGACGTATAATGCAAAAATGCAGCTAGTGATGCCTTGTAAATGAACAGCAGTTTAAAGACACTTTTTTTGTAACAATGCATCGAAAGAAAAAATCTCGTATGAAGTGAGAGTCAATGGGCTTTATGATTCTATTTATAATCTAATAACTGTTAAAAGACAGACGCTTGCAGTGATTCTTTATAAAAGACAAAAATAATTCAGAGCTGAATATGAATGAAACAGCAGAGGTTGGACAAAAATATCGAAACACCGAGAGAAACGCGTGCCTGAACATAAATGCAGATCCAAGCCAAGCCTGCAGGTTGCCCTGTTGTATTTGACCCCGAATGGCACCTTTGCAATGTCCTCAATGCGTTGAAAGTGTCAGACGTGGTCAGAATAGTGATCTGTGTAGATGTGAGTGCACTTTGTCGGAGTGAAGTGAATTCGAATGTGGGCAAACTGCAGGTGCTCGTTTGGGGGGGGGGGGGGGGGGCGCCGTGCTTCCCTAAGGCCGGTATTACACTATAAAATTTCTTTGTCAAATATCTTTGTGCAATATCTTTGTCAAAGATATTTGATGGTGTAATAGGGAACTTGGTCAAATGTCGTCCAATATTTGATCAAATCTAGGGCCTCGCTGTAGATTTGATCAAAGAAGTCTCTTGTATTCTGTTCACTGCAATGTAACATATTACCACATGAAGCGCTAGCATCGCTGCAGCATTCTGTCGTCTGTAGTGTTTTTATAAACATTGCCGGTAAATACAATTTGTGTGTGCCGACAACTACAAAATTAATAGATGTATGAAGCTGATGAGGCGCTTTACAACGTGAAGCACGCTGAATACAAAAATAGATTAAGAAGATCGGAGACCTGTCCTGTCCTGTCCTGTCCTGACCTGACCTGACCTAACCTGACCTGACCTAACCTAACCTAACCTAACCCTCTCCTGTAGCAAGGAATCGGAGTGTTACAGTGAGTCTGTCTTCAGCAGATGTAGCCGTTCTTAAGTGAATATTGTGCTTTGTGATATGAGGATACACTTCATTGAGCACATACAGAAATGTATGCTCATCCATTCTTCCCCCCCCCCCCCCCCCCCCCCCCGCTTCTCTTCCGCATGTGCACACAGTGCAATTGTGGTACATGCAACTGCTGCAGTTAATAACAAGTTGTTGTCAGCCATCTTGAACTTTGACGAAAAATATGATGACAGTGTAATACCCCTTCTAGAGCTACGTCAAAGATCTTTGTCAAATATATTTGACGGAATATTTGATCACATCTTTGATCAAATCTTTGACAACGAAATTTGATACCGGCCCAACCAAGATAGCTGTAGTGGATGTGTTTCAAAAGGCACCATATCGAAGATTTATACCGCATACAGGGAAAGAGGAGAAACATCATACGCTAAGTCAAAATGCAGACGAAAATGTGTGTTGAGTGATCGCGACAGACAGTCACTGAAGACGATTGTGCCGAAAAATAAGAGGACGACTAAGTAACTGAATGTCTCACTCGCGAACCCTGTCAGCACTAAAACGACACAAAGAAAGCTCCGTAAGCAGGCAATTGCAAGACGTGCTGGAATTCCAAAACCACTCATCAGTGAAGCAAATGCCCGTAACTGGAAAACGTGGCCATAAACCTGAACTATGGAGCAGCAGAAGAAAGTCATTTGATCCGATGAATATTGTAGCCCACTGTTTACAACTTCTGGCCGTATTTACATTCAAAGAGTGAAATGTGGCGTGGGTCGGTGGTGAAATGGGCAACCACATCGTGGTATTCCATTCCTCCATGGTTACTATGCGAGTTCGCGTTACTGCCTAGGATTGTGTTATCATTTTCGCTGAACAGGTCCATTCCACGTGTAACACTACCGCCCTACTCGGACGTAGGTTAGCTATATAAAGCCTGTAATGTAATAAGTTCAAGGGCTTCACCTTATGAACAAGGATTTTAGTACAAAAGTTGACCGCGTGTACCTAATAGAAGCAAGATCGGACTTATACTCAGTCAATAACTACAGAGATGCATCAAGCAAATGTACAGTATAATTATTCTTTCGCATGGACAAGAAGTACACACAGTAGATGCTACCTATAACTAACAATTCGGTCGCCAGCCTACTTAGGCAATTAGTGAGTTTTTCCTTGTACAGGTGGGTGCATGTACAAGCATAGTAACACGTAGTAATGATGCGTTATATGGCAAAGTTTGGAACCCGAAAAATCCACTGAACTAAAGTTTTATCTTTTTGGTACTAATTTGGACGAGCTACATTTACACAACACCACACAGTAATGATTACTACGAACTGCATTTTGTATGTTGAGCAGACTGAAATCGGGCATAGATTGCCCTAGCGTCGACAATCTTAAAAGTACACACACAATATCATTATGAATAATGGAAAAACTCTAATACATTCAGGATTAATATAGAATTTAGCTTTACTGGTCAAATTTGATCAGTACACATCAAGGTTTGAACGAATGAACAAGAGCAAACGGGGGAGGCCCTGAAACTGTTATAGTCGTTATTCTGAAACTATCTAGTACTGAAGGCAAATTAACATACAAAATTATCAATCTCTGGATAACTACTCTTTTGTCTTACTTCTGAATAATTTAACTGTCATTATTTCTGTCTCAAATTAATTAAATAACATCGCTAACTCAATCCAACAAAAACTCTTTTGTTCTTTACCAATATTTGCAACAGCACACAGAACTATAGATTCCTTTATGGCATAGATTAATCTGCTGATAATTTTCATTAACACAAATATTAAACTTTCAGTTTAGGATACTCGGATTGCACAATACGAGGTAAGGATCCTGTCTAGGTCAGTGATCAGGATAAGTCATGGCTAAAGCAATTCTGGTGAAAGTCACGTTATTGAACCATTAGAAACAGTTTCGACACTGGTCCACACAGATACACTTCTAAAGATGAAATAAATGTTTGACCTGTGCAAGTCGGTGCGGCGGTTGGCGGGCAGCGAGATAGCGGGCAGCACGGCACACATGTAAGCACGGCTAAGGCTCACACAACATCGGCACTTTCCATCTTCTTAGCGTCGTAATCTTTCCAATTTTGTGCCTCAGAATATAGCCATGCCAAGTAGTCGTCGGAATCGGTTCATCCGAGGCTCAATGGAATCCACTTTTCCTGGGTAGCCTCCTCGGTACAGTACGTGTACTTCCGACTGTTGCTCGCCTCCGACTGTGTTACTGAGCCCGTTGTGCCGAACCGCGCCCTGTGTGCGTTTTCCCGCCTCGCCTGCCTCCACCCTTTCCCGCTCCCCTACAGGTAGGGTATTCACCACAGGTTTTCTACTACACATATCCTAATGCATTACCTACGTATGGACCAAGTGTATAAATTACAATTTTCACATCTTACAATAGTTTTAACATTAAATACACTTTCCTTTGATTACCACATTATTTGAAATCTAACATAAATAATATTCGTTTCAAAAGTTACTCACAGTTTCTTTAACATGACACGAAAAGAATCGAAAAAGAAATTCAACACATTGCTATTATTAATTTATCTAAATCCATAAAGAAAAAAATTCTTATACGTATAATTCTCGTTACACATGCCCCTGTTTCCAGAAAATTTTCTTAAGTCCAAATTTTATGGGAACACTAAATCTTACAATTATACAGTGGTTCTGAATTTTTACTTAATTGTCCAAAAAGATTTACACTACATATTTCCTTTTGCTCACTGTATATAGGTTTACACTTTTTTAATACTTCAAGAATACTGACTTGTCATTTACTCAAGCGCCTTTCGCACAGTCCAACTTCCCATCACAATCTCACTAAAATAGCAATTTACTTATTTTCTCTAAATTTCTCAAAGAAATAATTTAAAATTCTGGAATACAAACATTTAACTACAAAAAACCATTCCATATTTTGTGTACACTATAAGAAAATTTATCGCTGCATGCTTTGAATAGCAGTCCATTTTCTTACTTACTAAACAAAACACACACACATATATTCAAAAAAATTAATTACACGTATTTGCTGCCTATTATGCGGATTTGGGCAGTCCTTTTCACTTCATATTGGGACATCTCCTGGATCATATTTACAATTTTCCATCGATTATTTATCTGCCCTCATTAGTATTTGGCAGTCCTTCATATTATAGTTCATACACTGCCCATTTTCATTTTTGACAGTCCCATCTTTTATCTGGCTGATAGCATTTATCCTTTCTTTCAGCCCTTTTCTCCATACATTTTTACAGTTGCAGTACAATTGGTAATCTGAAACTCACATAACTACATTAGCACACTTTCAAGGGTATACAGACATTTACAAAGATTAGATACATTTACGATAACTTGGGTTCAGCATAAGATACAGCACATTTACTCGTTCCTAGGTACATACAGTTTCAGGTCCACAATATTTCTTACACCTAAAGGTCTTTTGGATTTTGGGTAGATCAGGTAGTAAGCATTGTCGTGTGGAATATTCTGTATTATATATGGTCCATTATAAATATATTTAAATTTTGAAATTTCATGGTTTAGTTCACTAGACTTTTCGTGGGTTTTTAAAAGAACATAATCTCCAATTTTAAATTTTGAAACCTTTAAATTTTTATTGTGTCTTTTAGATCTAGATTCAGCTTTTTGCTTTGCCCTTTTTATCACCAATTCTTTCTTTTGATCCAATCCTAAACTTGTACAAGGTGGAAACTCTAGTTTTTCTTCAATTAAACTTTTACTACTTCTGCCTAACAAAATTTCTTCCGGTGGAAATCCTGTAGTTTCATGATGCAGTGTGTTCATGACATTCTCAAAATCCAATATAAATCTGCCCCAGGCTCTAATTCAACAAACAATAATTCACTTTCAGATAAAACTGAGTTACAGTAATAATAAAGTCATGCATAATATTAATAATATATAAAAATACCACATCCTGCCCCCTAATCTCTTTATTAACAAGGCAGTCTTTTCTGGTTCATAAAACAGTCACTTAAGTCTGGTGGCTTCTTAGGCTTCTGGAGTTCAAAGTCTTTGCTTACTTGAACTCTTCGCAAAATAAACACAGAGTCGTCAGGTGGCTATTTCTTTCTTTGTTCGGTCTCAACGTCTGGATTTTGCTTTGATACGTCGTCATCGTTAGGTACAATATCGTACTTAACTGCATCCCCTTTATTTCCACTGATTTTCTCATACCCTCTTTCAGTAAAAGTATATTCATTTTCCTTTACACCTGAAAATTCATCTTCACTAGAGTCATCACTACACTCTTCCTCAACATCAGATTCACTTAAGCACGCTACTTTTGCACAATAAGGAGCGTTAGTACATTCATTTTCGTCTATATTTATGTATCTTTCATCATCCGAACTATCGTCGGAATCCGACCATTCCGGATCGCTTTCAGGTTCTAACATAAAAGCTTTTCTGATACAGGCACTAAGTCCTTCCTCTGTATTGTCGTCAGGCTTGGATTTCAATTCAATCTCCTCTTTTGGCAAAACGGCCTCATCCTCAGTTTTATTCACATCCACTGTGACTTCATATTCGGTGTAATTCTCGTGGACTTTAATTACTTTCAGGTAATCATCTACCCCTTCTACACGGTGCCTCTCGGTAGCAGCTTGTACTATTGGCGGACTGTTAGCAGGAGTTATTTCTTCGTCAATGCTGAGGATTTCATCCTCCAAATCCTTCCTATCATTAACCTTCATCCTATTGGCGGCACGCGTACTTTGCGCGGCGCTATTTATTCTCCCCTCTTCAATTTTGGGCCACGTCACTTTATGGACGTCCCTACTATCTCTCTTCCCACCAACTAATCTCTCCGCCTCATACTCCCTTTTAAAATCCTCCCACTCACATTGCTTTAGGCCCTTGTACAGATCATCGATCTGCACACGCCAGTCAGTAACGTCTGCTAATTCATTATCGCCTTTTATCTCATTGCAAACACTGCTAACCGCACCTCTCCGTGTATTCACAGTTTCATTTATTGTTTCCTTTGCCACGGAATTACCACTCGTAAAATTTTCCTCAGCTCTTACGGCTACGTTCGTACTTACTGCTGCCGTATTGCTAGCGGCTTCTTTCCGAACAGATGTTCTGCTAGGCTGGGCCGTTGCCCTCTGATGCTCCACTCGCCTGTTAACATGTAGCGCTCTGTGCGGCAGCGATGATTCATTCTGGCTCGCACCTGACGCTTGTTTCGCCACAACACGTCGCGGCGTTCCATGACTGTCCCTAGCCTGTCTCATTACATTACGGTCGGTCCGGTATCTATTCTTGAATCGGGGCCGGTATGTATTGTCCGCTTCCGTTTGGCCCACAACGTTCGCGGAAATTAGTTTCCCGCGTCGTTATTGTTTTGCGCGGTATACCCTCTACCGCGACCTGGATTATTTCCTCTGCCTCTTCCTCTGCCTCTTCCTCTCTGTATTACATTGACGCGAAATCCATCGCCGTCGTTTCGTTCGTCATTGTGTCGGTTATTACGGTTACCAAAATTTTGATAATTGGCACGACTTTCGCGCCAATGGTCTTCATCTTCGACCCTTTCTAGAAATGCTTGGAAGCTGCGATGATTGCTTCCTACATACCTCTTTGAATCTTCTGGAAGCTTTTTATATAACTCCCAGATAATTTCTGAATCTGATCTTCGACTTTTTAAATGCGTCAATTTTCGGTACCAATGCTCGCAGAAATCTTTCAGAGAATTCCTGCCCCTGTTATCATATTGTTTGGCCATGATAAACTCGCGCCATAAATGGTCCTGCTTTTGTTCAGACCAATATTCTTCCGTAAATCTCTGCCTAAATTCCTCGAACGTCATTCGTTCGGTATTTAAATTTATTCCCCAGCGCTTAGCATCACCCGCTAAGGCGCTAATTACAACGTTTATCTTTTCCTGATCAGATAAGTGCTCAGGAAATACTCTCTCGCAATTTTTGATAAAATCTAACGGATGCCACCCGTTATGTTTCTTGGCTGGATCGAAGCGTTCCTCGCCTTCTAATAGCTTCGTAATTGGTGTGCCATTACAGACAACACCAGGCCTATCTTTAATTTTGCTCTCCAGATCGAAAATTCTGCCTTGAATTTTCGTAGTATTTTGTTCACAATTGTGAACACATCCGGTTACTTTTTTACTTAAATCCCTTTCAGTGTCTAAAACTACCTTTTTCAATTGTGATATCCCGTGTTGACATTCGTTCACGATCTCAGTTTTAAGACCGAAAACTTTTTCGTCTACCTTAGTTTCAACCAGAGGTTCTACTTTCTCTTGGATGTTGAAAATTTCAACATCAAATCTACTATTAATGTTACCAATTTCCTCCTGCATAGTATCCATATTTTTGTTAATGGTATCAATTTCAAATTTCAGAGTATTTACCACAGAACTTAAATTACCCACTTTTCGTTCTACCTGTTCTATTTGTTTACTAATTTTAATTCCCTGTCCTTCGACCTGTGCTTTAATCTGATCACTCTGTGTTTTGAGCTGCTCTGCAACGTGTGTTTTGAGCTGCTCGTTCTGTGTTTTGAGTTGCTCGTCAACGTGTGTTTTGAGCTGCTCATTCTGTGTTGTGAGCTGCTGATCAACATGTGTTTTAAGCTGATCATTCTGTGTTTTGATCTGCTCACTCTGTCCTGAAATTTGTTTGGTTAATTGTTCAAATAAATCGTTTATGCTTAAAATTTTCACACTGTTTTGTTCTACGGAATCGGTGTTTTCCGATCCTACTTCAAAAGTTTCTTTCGGTTCTTTCTTTATCTGTGGAGAATCAAACATGTCAGTGGACTCATTCACATAACCACTATCATCTACAAAGTTACCTTCTACTTCTTGTTTTTTCCTTGCTGTGTCCGAGGCGATCTCAACCTTTCAATCTGTTCATTGACATGTTCGTGGTATTGTATGTACGCCAACTGTCTTTCGCTAACGCCATCTGTTATCTGGCCGCGTAAACTCCGGCTACTACCAGCCGCATTCTCCATTTCGCTCGGCGCATCTACCCCCTCTACGTTTCTGTCCATACTAAATGCCAACTATACCACACTATTATACTTGACTCACACTGCAGTTTCTTTTACTGAACTTTATTGCTATTCGTGCCACTGAACATCCACTGTTCGGTATTTACATTAATTTGTAACCGACAACAGATGGATGTCCTGTCACCGGGAAGCCACTTGTAACACTACCGCCCTACTCGGACGTAGGTTAGCTATATAAAGCCTGTACTGTAATAAGTTCACGGGCTTCACCTTATGAACAAGGATTTTAGTACAAAAGTTGACCGCGTGTACCTAATAGAAGCAAGATCCGACTTATACTCAGTCAATAACTACAGTGATGCATCAAGCAAATGTACAGTATAATTATTCTTTCGCATGGACAAGAAGTACACACAGTAGATGCTACCTATAACTAACAATTCGGTCGCCAGCCTACTTAGGCAATTAGTGAGTTTTTCCTTGTACAGGTGGGTGCATGTACAAGCATAGTAACACGTAGTAATGATGCGTTATATGGCAAAGTTTGGAACCCGAAAAATCCACTGAACTAAAGTTTTATCTTTTTGGTACTAATTTGGACGAGCTACATTTACACAACACCACACAGTAATGATTACTACGAACTGCATTTTGTATGTTGAGCAGACTGAAATCGGGCATAGATTGCCCTAGCGTCGACAATCTTAAAAGTACACACACAATATCATTATGAATAATGGAAAAACTCTAATACATTCAGGATTAATATAGAATTTAGCTTTACTGGTCAAATTTGATCAGTACACATCAAGGTTTGAACGAATGAACAAGAGCAAACGGGGGAGGCCCTGAAACTGTTGTAGTCGTTATTCTGAAACTATCTAGTACTGAAGGCAAATTAACACACAAAATTATCAATCTCTGGATAACTACTCTTTTGTCTTACTTCTGAATAATTTAACTGTCATTATTTCTGTCTCAAATTAATTAAATAACATCGCTAACTCAATCCAACAAAAACTCTTTTGTTCTTTACCAATATTTGCAACAGCACACAGAACTATAGATTCCTTTATGGCATAGATTAATCTGCTGATAATTTTCATTAACACAAATATTAAACTTTCAGTTTAGGATACTCGGATTGCACAATACGAGGTAAGGATCCTGTCTAGGTCAGTGATCAGGATAAGTCATGGCTAAAGCAATTCTGGTGAAAGTCACGTTATTGAACCATTAGAAACAGTTTCGACACTGGTCCACACAGATACACTTCTAAAGATGAAATAAATGTTTGACCTGTGCAAGTCGGTGCGGCGGTTGGCGGGCAGCGAGATAGCGGGCAGCACGGCACACATGTAAGCACGGCTAAGGCTCACACAACATCGGCACTTTCCATCTTCTTAGCGTCGTAATCTTTCCAATTTTGTGCCTCAGAATATAGCCATGCCAAGTAGTCGTCGGAATCGGTTCATCCGAGGCTCAATGGAATCCACTTTTCCTGGGTAGCCTCCTCGGTACAGTACGTGTACTTCCGACTGTTGCTCGCCTCCGACTGTGTTACTGAGCCCGATGTGCCGAACCGCGCCCTGTGTGCGTTTTCCCGCCTCGCCTGCCTCCACCCTTTCCCGCTCCCCTACAGGTAGGGTATTCACCACAGGTTTTCTACTACACATATCCTAATGCATTACCTACGTATGGACCAAGTGTATAAATTACAATTTTCACATCTTACAATAGTTTTAACATTAAATACACTTTCCTTTGATTACCACATTATTTGAAATCTAACATAAATAATATTCGTTTCAAAAGTTACTCACAGTTTCTTTAACATGACACGAAAAGAATCGAAAAAGAAATTCAACACATTGCTATTATTAATTTATCTAAATCCATAAAGAAAAAAATTCTTATACGTATAATTCTCGTTACACACGGTACAACGTTTGTTCCCCCATGGTGATGCTGTGTTCCAGGACGACGGGTCCACTATTCACACAGTTTGCACCGTCCAGGACTGTTTTGGGCAGCACGAGGATGAATTGTTGCTCATTCTCTGGCCACCACACTCACCAAATCTCAAAAATATTGAGCTTTTGTGGTCTAGTTTGGAGAGAAGTGCACGTGATCACTATCCACCACCATCATTGTTACTTGAACGTTCCAATATTTTGCAGAAATAATGGTATAAGATCCCTTTGAAAACCATACAGGACCTATATTTATCCAATCTAAGACGACTGCAAGTTGTTTTGAATAGCAGCGGGTTTCCTACATCGTACACATGGTAATGTGTTGTATTTTCGGTGTTTCTATGCTTTCGTCCACCCTTGAATGTAACACGTAATCTCAATCATGTTCTAATATTCTAAAAAGACACGTAGTAGTATTGGAATAGGATTAAGGTAATGGTATCTAATTATGAAAGAACTTTGTCCTAATGAGTCGGTTAAAAGTAGAATATGGCAATATGGCCATAGAAAGGCAAATAAAACATTGTGCTGTCATAAGTGGTGATTTATAACAGAGCAGGTGTGATAGGTACCTCAAAACAGAAACTAAAGACTAAACTCCTCGCCGGCCGGAGTGGCCGAGCGGTTCTAGGCGCTACAGTCTGGAACCGCGCGACCGCTCCGGTCGCAGCTTCGAATCCTGCCTCAGGCATGGATGTGTGTGTTGTCCTTAGGTTAGTTAGGATTAAGTAGTACTAAGTTCTAGGGGACTGATGACCTCAGTAGTTAAGTCCCATAGTGCTCAGAACCATTTGAACCATTTGAACTAAACTCCTCCAGAACATGCCATGAAGGCCCAACGGTACCGACCGACCGCCGTGTCATCCTCAACCATAGGCGTCACTGGACGCGGATATGGAATGGCACGTTTCCACCACACTGCTCTCCCGGCAGTAGGTCAGTTTCCAAGACCGAAGCCGCTACTTCTCAATCAAGTAGCTCCTCAAATGGTTCAAATGGCTCTGATCACTATGGGACTTAACTTCTGAGGTCATCAGTCCCCTAGAACTTAGAACTACTTAAACCTAACTAACCTAATGACATCACACACATCCATGCCCGAGGCAGGATTCGAACCTGTGACCGTAGCAGTCTCGCGGTTCCAGACTGTAGCGCCTAGAACCGCTCGGCCAATCTGGCCGGCAGTAGCTCCTCAGTTTGCCTCACAAAGGCTGAGTGCTCCCCGCTTGCCAACAGCGCTCGGCAGACCGGAGGTCACCCATCCAAGTGCTAGCCCAGCCCAACAGCGCTTAATTTCGGTGATCTGACGGGAACCGGTGTTATCACTGCAGGGAAGGCCGTTGGCTAAAATGGAAACTAGTTACGTGAAATGTGTACTAACTTTAAACTGTCAAGGAGTTAAGATGATATAGTATGATTCTGCGCATAACTATTAATAAATAAACATGTGCTGAAGTAATATGTGAGGAACTTATTGACAAATTTAATCTTTAAAAACATTTAAGTGCAAGACAGTGCATAGTGCAGACATCAAGTATGAAGGGATACAAGTGGTTCGCAGCTGTCAGCGTGTCTTCGATTGCTACCACAGGTACCATACAAGCGCAGGAGAATGTCTTCGTAGCATAATACTGCTCCCACCACCCTGCGTCCGTGGTGCGCTGCACGTTTCGAGCCGCCGTTCACCTCGATGAGGACGTTCGTGGAGACGATCAGCGACCTCTTGTAGCAAAAATATGATTCACCCGAAGAGCCGGCAGGTTTCCATTGATCGACCGTGCCAAACTGCAATCGCAACTGACGATGTCGCAGGGTCATCATGTAAATACGTAGGGGTGGTCTTGTCGGAGATCCATGTTTAACAATTTACTGTGAATGGTGTGCTTCGAAACATTTGTGTGTGCACTAACTTTGTGCTCTTTCGGTATAAATACCACAAATCACCATCTATCCTGCTTTACAGAGCAGACAAGCCTCCGAACCCCAGGTTCTGTGAAGACTCGTGGTCACCCAACCATTTGGCGCCTAGTGGTAGTTCATGGTAGTTCTTCCTCTTTCCATAGATGCTCACGACAGTAGCACGCAAACATTCGACCAGATTCGCCATTTTCGAAATACTCATTCACAGGCTCTGCGTAATGATAATCTGCCCATTGTCAAAGTCGCTTATCTCAATGGATTTTCCCATTTGCAGCCCATATGTTCGCTAGGGCGATCCCCCGTCCGTGGCTGCTCCGCTTAAATGCTTTTGTTCCGCGTCACGTGCCCGCAACGCCACCAGGCGGCATCCAGCGCGTTGGGCAGTCGTCATAATGTTTGGGCTTCTCAGTGTGTATCGCGAATCTAGCGAGGAGGCGACGTAGTGATATAGCGTCTGAAGCTGCAAAACAATGAGTTTTACCGCTTCCATGAAGATTAGATGGGTAGATCACATAACTAATGAGGAGGTATTGAATAGAATTGGGGAGAAGACGAGTTTGTGGCACAACTTGACTAGAAGAAGGCATCGGTTGGTAGGACATGTTCTGAGGTATCAATGGGTCACCAATTTAGTACTGGAGGGCAGCGTGGAGGGTAAAAGTCGTAGAGGGAGACCAAGAGATGAATACACTAAGCAGATTCAGAAGGATGTAGGCTGCAGTAGGTACTGGGAGATGAAGAAGCTTGCACAGGATAGAGTAGCATGGAGAGCTGCATCAAATCAGTCTCAGGACTGAAGAGCACAACAACAATAACAACATGATATATTAAGTATGTTATATAATCTACAAGGTGAGTCTGGAAATTTCGGTGAATGTTCTCAGAAAACAAACGAAGCAAGAGTTATAAACAAACTACCTTTACTGTCCTTCAAAGTAATCACCTCATCCAAAAAAGAAGTCGGCTGACAAAATTCAACACCAAAGCGATCTTGATCGCCATTTCCGATAGCAAAGGCTTGATCCATCATGGATTTCTATCTGTGGGAGCTGGGGAAGACGATGAACACCATGCCATTGACTGTCGCTTGGTCTTGTAACACCGAAAATGCAGGTAAGTACCTTCTGCACCACCCAAAATTTGTCGCCGTTTAATATCCATTGATAACTTGTACTGTACTTCTGATTCTGTGCGCTTTATTACAGAAACTATATTTAATATGTAATCGATGTAATAGTGTATTTATTTGTGAACGCATATATTTGAATGTAATTATAATGTAAATATTATAAATTGCTGGGTAATAGCCAAGGGAACTTTATTTTAATGTATCGAGAGCAACAACGAAGTGGCAGTAGCTGCGCCTTGTTTATCTTTGCAGATGGAGAGTCTGCCACTCTGCGGACAGAGAGGAAGCAGAGCATCTTGGGTCATGAAAGTGTGCCGATGTGTTTGTTTTGCTCTCCCGCAGACGGGGTATGTAGCTATGATGGCGCCAGTGTAGCCGCACTTACTTCGTTAACCCGCGAGTACTAAGGGCAAGGTAGGTGTGAACAGGCGTGGGAAAACTGCAATTCTAACTACTGGTTCAAATGGTGCTAAGCACTATGGCACTTAACATCTGAGGTCATCAGTACCCTAGATTTAGAACCACTTAAACCTAACCAACCTAACGACATCACACACATCCATGCCCGAGGCAGGATTCGAACCTGCGACCGTAGCAACCGCGTTGTTCCGGAGTGAAGCGGCTAGAGCCGCTCGGCCACAGCGGCCAGCTCTAACTATTGCCTGTGCCACAATTATCCGTGGCTCTGGAGACGACTCGTGGTTCTCAACCAGCAGCAGCAACAGTAGCAGCTCAGCGTTGTTGTCGGCTACATTCTTCGCCGTCCGCACAGCTACAACATTGTAAGACTGTTAAGTGATAAAGTATAACTAATAGTGTAGAGGCATTATCCAGTAGCATTTCTTTCACAATTTTCGACTAACTTACATGAATAATAACCTGAAGTACAACATCAAAAAAAGTTTTGCATCAACCAGGTTCCCAGAACTCCTGAAGACAGACTGTGGATATTTTATCACAGATATCATCCCTTTGACTCTTCAGAGATGTCACTAAACCTGCCCAAAGATGTAAACAACTATGCAAGAGCAGCGCCTATTAGACGGAGGGGGTCCGACAGCCGATCAGCTCCATACATTCCATCAGGAAGGAAGTACACGGTTCATGTTCTCTGTAGTTTAACCATGCCTAGACGGTCAATACCACAGTTCGATTGCATCTGCATTGTTACTTTGTGCCAGGAAGGGCTCTCAACAAGGGAAGTGTCCAGGTGTCTCAGAGTGAACCAAAGCAATGTTGTTTGGACATGGAGGAGGTACAGAGAGACACGAATTGTGGATGAGATGCCTCGCTCAGGCCGCCCAAGGGCTACTACTGCAGTGTATGACCGCTACTTATGGATTACGGCTCGGAGGAACCCTGACAGTAACGCCACCATGTTGAATAATGCTTTTCGCGCAGCCACAGGACGCCGTGTTACGACTCAAACTGTGTGCAATACGCTGCATGATGCGCAGTTTCACTCCCAACGTCCATGGTGAGGTCCATTTTTGCAACCACGACACCATGCAGCGCGATACAGATGGGCCCAACAACATGCCGAATGGACCGCTCAGGATTGGCATCACGTTCTCTTCACCGATGAGTGTTGCATATGCCTTCAACCAGACAATCGTCGGAAACGTGTCTGGAGGCTACCCAGTCAGGCTGAACGCCTTGGACACGCTGTCCAGCGAGTGCAGCAAGGTGGAGGTTCCCTGATGTTTTGGGGTGGCATTGTGGGGGGCCGTCGTACGCCGCTGGTGGTCATGGAAGGCACCGTAATGGCTGTACGATACGTTAATGCCATCCTACAACCGATAGTGCAATCATATGGGCAGCATACTCGCGAGGCATTCGTCTTCATGGACGACAATTGCCGTCCCCATCGTGCACATCTTGTGAATGACTTCCTTCAGGATAACGACATCGCTCGACTTGAGTGGCCAGCATGTTCTCAAGACATGAAACTTTCGGACATGCCTGGGATAGATTGCAAAGGGTTGTTTATGGATGACGTGAACCAACACACTCTGAGGGATCTACGCCGAATCGCCGTTGAGGAGTGGGACAATCTGGACCAACAGTGCCTTGATGAACTTATGGATAGTATGCCACGACGAATAAAGCCATGCATCAATGCAAGAGGACGTGCTACTGGGTATTAGAGGTACTTATGGGTAGTATGCCACGACGAATAAAGCCATGCATCAATGCAAGAGGACGTGCTACTGGGTATTAGAGGTACCGGTGTGTACAGCAAACTGGACCACCACCTCTGAAGGTCTCGCTGTATGGTGGTACAACATGAATGTGTGGTTTTCATGAACAATAAAAAAGGTGGAAACGATGTTTATGTTGATCTCTATTCTAATTTTCTGTACAGTTTCCGGAACTCTCGGAACTGAGGTGATGCAAAACTTTTTTGAGGTGTATAGTTAAAGCTTGTAAAGCACCTGTGTTGTCATTGTCTTCAGACATTATTACCAGGTAGGGTCGCTCTCCTTGCCATGCAATCACCGAGTGTCGTCTGCTCCATGCAGTCACCAAGTGTCGTAAAAATACGAAAACTGAGTTACTACTTTCTTCCAGTTTTGTTTGTTTGCTAATGACCAGTTTCAGTCTAAATTTTGTTGCTTCAGCAATTGTTCAGTCTTGAATTCCGCAACAGAGTCTTAACTAATTACAATTTTGATTATCAACTTCAATCACATAAAGTAACGTAAAATTTCGCTGGCAAAACTAATATCTAAAGATACAGCACAAATTAAGAGTGCACAATCTTTTAACATTACTTTCAAAATTTAGTATTTCAGAATAAGCAACAGCAAACGCAGTGCTTTTTGATTCATCTACTTTCTCATGGACTGTTGTGTTTTGGAAAAGCGTGACAAAGTTCTGTTGCCACGCCAGTGATTATTTGCTTAATTTTCTTTGCCGTTATCTTTCTTAGGATTTTGGACATTCATTGCCCTAGTAGGCTGGCGACAGTTTAATTATCCTTTTTTTGCTTATCAGTATTTCCTTTGTATTAAGTATTACGTGGTACTCCTTTCCCCCCTGTATGGTTCGTGACGAATGCACTAAATTTCCAACTATTTCAAATTATAATCAGTATTTAGATTTGGTTTAGAATAGATTCTTCCTTCAGAAGGGTCTGTTGTACACTTTCCTCCTACTAACGGGTAGTATTTTCCTTCGGCAGCAACAGCCTTACTCACTGTAAAATTTCATTTGGCATACGCGATCACGGTCAGTTATATCGCAGTCCAATAGTCCGATTAGGAAAGGGGAGGTTACAGTCTCCGGATCGTAAAGGCAGCGCCGCGTCTCATCTCCTGCAATGATGCGGATATCCAACAATGCGTGGCCATGGTGCTTCCACTGATTGCACACGAAGCGTTTGCTAACAGTTCCTAGTACCTTTACAGCCCCTGTCAGAAGTGTCCTGATACTAACAGCGATTACTTTGAAGGCCAGTGACGGTATTTTGTTTGTAACTCTTCTTTCCTATATTTTCTGAACCATTCGCAGAGCTTTGCAGGCGCACCTTCTATTTCTTAGCATGTTGATAAATTTTATTTTATAACTTGTATTCACAAAAGCTTTCAAAACGTTTGTCGGTGTCTTCCATTTCTTTCAAGCTCGACTTGGAGACTTTGTTTATACTGACGGATCTTTTGGGCATGGTGCAAAGTCGTCAAGTTGCTGGATCGCATTATCTCCGAGCCGACAGCGGATCCTCGCGAGAAGATATGTGAAGCTTTGCCAAGAACTCCGTTCTCTGTTAATGGCATACTAAAAGAAAACATATTAATGATAACTTTCTAACAGTTCTGTTTTGGGCATGGCTGCTTGCACGTACATGCTGAGTAACTTAAATTTGTATTGCCCGGCAATGACTTGTACATTGCGATCTGTAATAAATGAATTTCAAGTGTCGAAAATAAAAATGCGTTCGTGTAGCGCATTTTATTAAAGATGTTTTTCTTGAAATTGTTTTGCACTATGTCTATGGGTAAATAATTAAAAAAATGGAAATGAGCGTTTGGCGTCATTGGCCGGGAGGCCCCTTGCGGGGCAGGTTCGGCCGCCTTGGTACGACGCCACATAGGGCGACCTGCACGCCGGATGGGGATGAAATGATTATGAAGACATCGCAACACCCACTCCCTGAGCGGAGAAAATCCCCCACCAAGCCGGGAATCGATCCCGGGCCCGCAGGACGGCAATCCTTCACGCTGACCACTCAGCTATCGGGGTGGAAAATAACTCAAAAAGTACTCACTATCCAAAATTAAAACTTAAATGCAAGTACGAGGTAAAGCTATCACAGTTGACTGATCTCTGGTCTTTAGGTATTACGACGAAGTGAACTTATGACAGATTATTTTGATATTTCTGAAAGGTAAGGAACTGTAAGTTGTCTGTCAGTGAAAAGTACGATACTTAATGACCTGGAAAGTGATCACGGTGACAACGAATCTTAAAACAAAAATTTGAATTTATTTAAAAATAATTAATGTGTATCCAAAGATTAATGCATGTTGATGCGACGTTCTATTGTCACATATCTAGTTCACCTAACAACTCACAAAACAACAGCGCTAATACTGCGCAAGGTTTGAACTGGAATTTTTGCTTGGTAAACATAAAATCCATTGCGTTACTATTCTTTTTTAAAATTTTTAGACGAAGTCGCAATAAGATTCTTCGAAAACGAAGTGTTACATTGATATCAAAATAGTCAGGCAACTTCATTTTGAGTTTCGAATGCAAATCTGCTACAACTACGCTTGCGCTACGTACGCAGGTCATAGTATTTTAAGTTGTACACCATCGGATGCTTTTGCGTGCGGGCATTATGCAGGGCTTCAAAAATCTAAGCTACACTTTCACCTGACAGCAGTTGAAACAACATGGGAGAGGGAACAAAATTACATACGTGCTGCATCACACGCTATACAACTGAAGACAGCATCAGAACAGGTGCAGGCACACCCCATGTTATCAGTGAAGAAATGGTCAACTTGTTCTGATGTCGCTTCAACGTATAAAGCGGTTATGCAGCACATGTTGGTTGTTTGGTTGCTTTGGCGGAACGGGATCAAACAGCAAGGTCATCGGTCCCATCGGATTAGGGAAGGATGGCGAAGGAAGTCGGTCGTGCCCATTCAAAGGAACTATCCCGGAATTTGCTTGAAGGTGGTGGTGGTGGTTAGTGTTTAACGTCCCGTCGACAGCGAGGTCATTAGAGACGGAGCGCAAGCTCGGGTTAGGGAAGGATTGGGAAGGAAATCGGCCGTGCCCTTTCAAAGGAGCCATCCCGGCATTTGCCTGAAACGAATTTGCTTGAAGAGATTTAGGGAAATTACGGAAAACCTAAATCAAGATGGCCGGACGCGAGTTTGGGCCGTCATCCTACCGAATGCGAGTCCAGTGCGCCAACCAGTGCTCGGTGTGTATCATATGTATGGGAGAGTTTCGATTCTACTTCCGTATTGTTTCAATGACTGTGAAACACAGATGGAGCTTTGATTTTAAAGCACTTGACAAAGATCACATTCTGACATAAGCATATACTGCTCAAGTAAATGATGAAATAAAGAAATGTGTATCCTAAAAATTCTGAACAGCTGTAGGTGGCAAAATGACTTATACCTTAAATTAATTTCAAATTATATCTAAGGCCGTGAACAAGGTGGTGTTTTCAAGATAGTCATGCCCCCCAAGGGGTTCACAACTCTTGAGAGTACCTCTCTACGGTTGCTGATCCTGTACGCGTTGTTGAATGACCTTCCAAGTTGCACTACACACATCTAGTGGGTACTATCCAATCCTGTCCCCCCATTACCTCTAAAGTCTGACAAATCCACCAGCACCTTATTTTTAACAAATTTCACCTAACAAAAGAAATGTAGTCTAGCTTCTTTTCCATGAAAAAGACACTTTGACAACAGCAGTTAAATTTATTGAGTCACCATAATGTAGGCTATAGGTTCAGATGTGCTAAAAAGGCGACGCCAGTACCCCGACACCAGTGTGAGCAGTCTATTGGAGATGGTTTGATGGGAGGGGGAAGACGACCCGCAGCACCAGCTAAACAGCATCTAATTCCAATTGCTTCATTAAAGCCCGCACCATGTGATCTTGTGCGTTGTGGGATAGCTCACGCACCCCATGCTGTCCATAGAGGAGCATGCCAGAGACGTAATGGTAGTGCCCCACTGCCCCTAGTCGACGGCTGGCGAGTTGCTTCCCAAGGCCGGTGATGTCCAGTTTTAGCGGTAGCACCAGGTCCCGTGGTCTCAGGGTAGAGTGACCTGATACAGCGTCGGACTGTGGTTCACGAACAGGATTCCAGATGGCGGCCAAGCGACACAGCTCCGTGGTGACAGAGCTGTTATACTAACAGAGGTGACTTTAGTATAAATGGCTAGGTATTTAGATGCTTCTGAGCTGTGCTTCTTTGCGCTTTGCTGTGCCTTGCAGCACGTACAATAAACATTTCTATGGCCGCTGGTTTGGAAAGGCTTAGGGCATTTAAATCTTGGGTGCTGCTGTGTCAAGTGTTTCCACACCCCGCCAGGCTGACTCGCCTCGCAACACTGCGAAGGCTGTGTTATCTTTTGTAAACCATAACGTACGCACTACAGTTCTATTGAACCCAAAAAGATCATATATTCTTGTCCAGCAAAATTACGACTCCTTACTGATTTACACTGACGGAAAAAATCGCAGCTCCAAAAAATAACTAATGTAGACTGACGAAATTTCGGGAATACATTTGTCTGGGCGACATATTTAAATGATTAACATTGAAAGATCACAGGTTAATGTAATCGTAAGATAAGCCATTGCAAATGTGAAATGCTGGCCTATTAATAACCGGCGCAACCACCAGAATGTTGAATGCAAGCACGCAAACGCTCATGCACTGTGTTTTACAGGTGCCGGATGTCAGTTCGTGGTACGGAGTTATATGCCTGTTGAATTTAGTCGGTCAAATCAGAGACAGTTAACGCTGTTTGTGGATGAGGCTAGAGTTGTATACGATGACATGTCCCATATGTGCACGATTGGAGACAGATCTGGTGATCGAGCAGGCCAAGGCAACATGACACTCAATAGAGATGTTAGGTTACAACAGCGGTATGTGGACGAGCGTTGTCCTGTTGGAAAACACCTCCTATAATGCTGTTCGTGAATGATAGCACAACAGGTCGAATCCCCATATTGAAGTACAGATTTGCAGTCAGGGTGCGTGGGATAACCACGAAAGTGCTCCTGCTTTCATACGAAATTGCACCCCAGACCATAACTCCAGGTGTAGGTCCAGTGTGTGTAGCACACAGACAGGTTGAGTTCAGGTCCTCAACTGGCCTCCTCCTCTGCAACACAAGGCTACCACTGACCCAAACAGAATCAGATTTCATAAGAAAACTCAACAGACCTCCACCATTATCCCCAATGAGCTCTCGCATGACACCACTTAAGTCCCAAATGGTGATGGTTTGGGGTCAGTAGAATACACGCTACAGGGCGTCTGGCTCGGAACTGTCCTTGATGTATCCGATTTGTAACAGTGTGGTGCCGACTCTTGTTAACATTGCTGCTGCAAATGCAGTAGGAAGCGACAAAGCGATACGCTGAACACGATGGTCAACCCTCTCCATAGTGCCACGTGGCCATCTGGAGCCCGGTCTTCTTGCGACCGTTCATTCTCGTGACCACCGCTGCCAGCATTCATGCACACTGTCTATATTCCTGCCAAGTCTCTTTCTGTAATAACGCAGAAGCAACATCCAGCTTCTCATAGCCTTATTACACGACCTCGTTCAAACTCACTGAGGTATTGATAATGACGCCTTTGTCGCCTTAAAGGCATTCTTGACTAACATTAACTCATTGCGTCCAGTCTCAAAGGTAGTTCGTAGACAGTGAATCTGGTGTAGCGTTATGACATCTTTGAAAAACTCAGTACATTAAGTATATCCCTCCACGATAATGAGACTAATATTCTTCAACTGTCAGACAAAATTTCAGCTTTCAGAAACAAACTACTCCTGTGGAAGAAAAAGTTGAATGATAAAGATATTCACTACGTTTACTCTGCCCTTCACACAGGTTTAGCAGACAATGAATCTTCTGAGTGAAGAATTAAGGTCCGTGTGGATCATTTAACTGGACTCAATTATTACTTTCCAAAGTGCTTTCTAGTACAAGTTAATCAACAAAACTTGATCAAAGATTCTTTCAGTACAGAACTTCTATTCAACACTTACCACTGAAGAACATCAATTTATCGATACTGATATAATCCACATTGAAATCGAAGTTCGTTTCCTCATTACTGCTCGAGATTTGGAGCTTGGTGAAGCAGGAGCAGCCGTAAGTAGATAACAAGGTCCTACGAGTTTTGATACCTTTTGTAACATCCTATTTACGAGGTAGGTTTTTCAGCACTGGCAGTCATCAACACGAAATATAGATGTGAATAAATGTGAGGCAAGAGATGCCAGTCGCAGTTTCCAGTCTTGTGCCGAGATTTGAAAAACTGATGAAAAAGAAGCAAGCTTATCCTTCCCACTGATTTCGTTAGAAGAATAATTAAAAGCTGATTAAAATGCGTTATGTCATCGGCTGAAGAAATAAATACTATTATTCATTTGTTTCGAAACTTATGGTTATTCACTCCACACTTTGAGTCGTATGTCATGTGTGAAAGGAGCCGCGGGTGTTTACGTTCAGGTCAATGGAGCTGTTGGTAAAAACCACGGCAATAATTTATTATTAAAAACATTGTAATGATCCGACGCACCGGTGTTGCAGAACTAAATGAGGCCCCTGATCTGCTTAGAAACTGATGTATTTGCAATGTACATTTTGTGAACACGGAATATTATGAATGTAATGATCAACAAAAGAATTAACTATTTATAAGATGTGTGCTCTAGGCTCTAGTAATCGTAATATACACTGATCAGCCAGAACATTATGACCAGCGACCTACTATAAACCCGTCCAGGCGATAGCAGCGTCACCTGCCGAGGCATGACTGCTAGTCAGACGCATGCACGGTGCTTGCAGTAGCAGCGCGCGTGCTGTCCGGGTGTACAATGGGGAAGGCACGCGATCATCTGAATCTGACCGAGGGCAGACTGTGATGGCCCGGAGGCTCCGCTCAGGCGTATCGGAAACTGCACGCCTTGTCGGGTGTTCCAGGAGTGCTGTGTTGAGTGTCTTCAACATGGACGAAACCAAAGCGAAACCTTTGTTTCAAAGTACTGCACTGAAAAGGTGTTTGAATGTTGTGCACGTGTGGTTAAATTTAATGGAGTTAAATTTAATGGAGCTAAACTTCTAACTGTTGTTATTTATAGATCCCCAGACTCCGATTTCACAACATTTTTGTTAAAGCTAGAGGAGGTTCTTGGTTCACTTTATAGGAAATACAAAAAGTTAGTTATATGTGGTGACTTCAACATTAATTGTATAAGTGATTGTGCAAGGAAAAGGATGCTGGTAGACTTCCTTAATTCATATAATCTTATGCAAACCGTATTCTTTCCAACGAGAGTGCAAGGGAACAGTAGAACAACCATAGACAACATTTTTGTTCATTCCTAATTACTAGAAGGGCATTCTGTTAGCAAAAAGGTGAATGGACTTTCTGATCATGATGCACAAACTTTAACTCTAAAAGATTTTTGTGCTGCAACACATGTTAAATATAGTTATCAACTGTTTAGGAAAGCTGATCCACTTGCTGTAGAGACCTTTGTAAACCTTATCAAGGAACAAGAGTGGCAAGATGTTTATAGCGCTGATACAGTAGATGATAAATATAATGCTTTTCTCAAGACTTTTCTCGTGCTCTTTCAAAGTTGCTTTCCGTTAGAACGTTCAAAACAGGGTACTAGCACAAACAGGCAGCCTGGGTGGCTGACTAGAGGGATAAGAATATCTTGTAGAACAAAGTGGCAATTATATCAAAACGTTAGAAACAGGCAAAATCTAAATGCAGCAGCCCATTACAAACAGTATTGTAAGGTGCTTAAAAATGTTATTAGAAAGGCTAAAAGTATGTGGTATGCAGATAGAATAGCTAAGTCTCAGGATAAAATTAAAACCATATGGTCAGTCGTAAAAGAAGTGGCTGGTCTGCAGAGACAGGTCGAGGATATAGAATCAGTGCGTAGTGGGAATGTCCGTGTTACTGATAAGTCGCATATATGTACAATATTTAATAATCACTTTCTGAACATAGCAGGTGAACTAAATAGAAACCTAGTACCAACAGGGAATCATATAGCGCTCTTAGAAAAAAGTATTCCGAGACTGTTACCTGAAATGCTCCTCCATGATACTGACAAGACGGAGATTGAGTTAATAATTAAATCACTAAAGAACAAGAACTCTCATGGATATGACGGGGTATCTAGCAGAATACTGAAGTATTGTTCTATGTACGTTAGCCCAGTACTTAGCCATATCTGTGACTTTTCCTTTAGGAGTGGTCGGTTTCCTGACCGATTAAAGTACTCGGTAGTGAAGCCACTTTATAAAAAAGGGAGACAGGGATAATGTTGAGAATTTTAGACCTATTTCTATGCCATCGGTGTTTGCTAAAGTTATCGAGAAGGTTGTATATACAAGGTTACTGGAGCATTTAAATTCACATAATTTGCTGTAAAATGTACAGTTTGGTTTTATAAATAGTTTAACAACGGAAAATGCTATATTCTCTTTTCTCTGTGAGGTTTTGGACGGATTAAATAAAAGGTTGCGAACGCTAGGTGTTTTCTTTGATTTAACGAAGGCTTTCGACTGTGTTGACCACAAAATATTACTGCAGAAGTTGGACCATTATGGAGTAAGGGGAGTAGCTTACAATTGGTTCGCCTCTTACTTTAACAACAGAAAGCAAAAGGTAATTTTCCGCAATAATGAGAGTGGTAGTGATGTTCAGTCCCAACAGGGCACTGTTAAGTGGGGCATTCCCCAAGGGTCGGTGCTGGGGCCACTGCTGTTTCTTATTCATATAAATGATATGCCTTCTAGTATTACAGGTGATTCAAAAATATTTCTGTTTGCTGATGACAACAGCTTGGCAGTGAAGGATCTTGTGTGTAATATTGAAACAGTATCAAATAATGTAGTTCATGAAATAAGTTCATGGCTTGTGGAAAATAATTTGATGCTAAGTCATAGTAAGACTCAGTTTTTACAGTTTCTAACTCACAATTCAACAAGAACCGATATTTTGATCAGACAGAATGGGCATATTATAAGCGAGACGGAACAGTTCAAGTTCCTAGGCGTACAGGTAGATAGTAAGCTGTTGTGGAAAGCCCATGTCCAGGGTCTTGTTCAGAAACTAAATGCTGCTTTATTTACCATTAGAACAGTATCTGAAATAAGGGACAGTTCAATACGGAAAGTAGTCTACTTCGCATATTTTCATACGCTTCTGTCGTATGGTATTATTTTTTGGGGTAATTCTTCTGATTCAAAAAGGGTATTTTTGGCTCAAAAACGGGCTGTTCGAGCTATATGTGGTGTAAGTTCGAGAACCTCTTGTCGACCCCTATTCAATAGTCTGGGAATTCTGACATTGCCCTCACAGTATGTATTTTCTTTAATGTCGTTTGTTGTTAGCAATTTTAGCCTATTCCCAAGAGTTAGCAGCTTTCACTCAGTTAATACTAGGCAGAAATTAAATCTGCATGTGGAATGCACTTCCTTGACTCTTGTGCAGAAAGGAGTGCAGTATTCTGCTGCATCCATTTTCAATAAGCTACCACAAGAACTCAACAATCTTAGCAGTAGCCCAAACTCTTTTAAGTCCAAACTGAAGAGTTTCCTCATGGCTCACTCCTATTCAGTCGAGGAGCTCCTGAAAGAGCTAAAAAATTAAGCAAATTCCAGTGTTACATTGTTAATTTTCTTTATTTAAACTTACGACTTGTCGCCTGAATATGTTTTTTATATTTCATTTTATCTGTTTCTACTATCGTGTTATAACTTCATGTATTGACTCGTTCCATGACCATGGAGACTTCTCCTTAATTTGGTAACACGGAACAATAAATAAATAAATAAAAAATAAATCCAGAACCGTGGGTTTGGGCGGCCACCTCTCATTACAGATGTCGGACTTCGTAGGCCAGCCTCACTGGTAAAACAGGACAGGCGGTGAACTGTGGCGGAACTAACATCAGACTTTAATGCTGGGCAGAGTACAAGTGTGTCTGAATACACATTGCACCGAACACACCTAAGAATGGGATCCCGCAGCTGACGATCCATGTATTTGCCAATGTTAACAACATGACAAAGACAACTACGACTGAAATGGGCACGTGGCCATTGGCACTAGACGTTGGCGCAGTGGCAGAGCGTTGCATGATCTGATGAATCCCGATACCTTCTTCATGCGGCTCCATTATGCTCTGGGAAACATGGACATGGGCATCCACGGGTCCAGTGAAGTTCGCACAAGACACCATGACGGCCAAGGAGTATCAAACACTGGTTGCAGACCACGTATACCCATTCATGATGATCATGTTTCCCGACGGTAGTGACATTCTACAAGATTATGCGCCATGTCACAAAGCCAGGAGTGTGATGGAGTGGTTCGAGGACCACAGTGGCGAGTTCCAGTTGATGTGGTGCCCTCCAACTCCCCAGATCTAAACCCGATGGAACATATCTGGCATGTGATTGAACGTGGCGTCAGATTTCAACGCCCCCTCCTCGGAATTTACAGGGATTATGTGATACGTGTGTGCAGATGTGATGCCAAACGCTCTCCAGCGACCTACCAAGGCCTCATTGTGTCCATGCCACCACGCTGTTATCCGTACCAAAGATGGACATACCACCTATTAGGTAGGTGGTCATAATGTTCTAGCTGATGAGTGTACATACTTAAATATATAGGTGAGAAACTTAGAATACGAGTCATTATTTAGCACAGCAACTATCAGGTGGAGTGCAAAGAAATAATAAAGAATAGAATAAGAAAATTACCTTGTATTTTAAAACTTTAGAAACAAAGCTTGTTCAATTATAATATTACTTAGTTTCATAACTTATGTACGAGACAGTGGTTACTGATATTACTGTAGTTCATGTTTTCGTGCCTTTTTTTACCGAAATTCTTAATAACGTCATCGAAATGTATTTCATCTGAAATTTTCTTTTAATTGATAAAATGGACAGACCGGCTAGTCGTTATTGTTCATATGCCTTAGGCAATTATGTTCCGAGCAAGGTCTTAGGGGATGGGAGAGATCCACAGTGGTTTAATAGCTGTATTGGAAAACTGCTACGTAAACAAAGAGAGCTTCATCACACATTCAAGAGAAGTCAGAACCAGCTGACAAACAAACGCTGAACAGAGTGAAAATGAGAGCAAGGAGAGCACTTGAGATAAGCGTTAAATGACTTTGAAACTAAAACTCTGTCAGTCCATCTGACTATAAACCCTATGAGGCTCTGGTCATGCATAAAATCACTAAGTGGAGCTTGTACTAGAGTTCATCTCAACATCCTTTTGAATCCGGTCCTAAAATCTGGTGTACGCACAGCCTGACGGCTCCCTGTATGTTCGCCTGTGCGAAAGGACCCCATATCACAGAAACGCCCAAAAAGGACTTGAAATATTGTGTGACGTGGTTGATGCCCGTGAGAGCAAACACCATCCCGGCTGGTTAGCGATATGAATACCGGACCGTTCTACTGATTACAGCCGGCCGGTGTGGCGTAGCGGTTCTAGGCCCTTCAGTCTGGAACCGCGCGACCGCTAAGGTCGCTGGTTCGAATCCTGCCTCGGGCATGGATGTGTGTGATGTCCTTAGGCTAGTTAGGTTTAAGTAGTTCTAAGTTCTATGGGACTGATGACCTCAGATGTTAAGTCCCATAGTGCTCAGACCCATTTGAACCATTTTTTTGCTGCTTACAGTACGCTGCGTCAATCAACACAGCCTGCAACACACAAGGAACACACAGCACGTGGTCAGAGGAACTGTCGTTCGCCAGCGCCATCTACCGGGGCAACGATACTTTTCCGGGAACATGTTTATAGGGCTTTTCTTTTACTCCATTTCCACTCATGTATCCGTCCCTCCAGTTTGTCAGTTTTATTAATGTTCACCCAGTATAAATGATGTACTTGAAAGCGTCGGAAGCCCTTTAAGATGGTTCAAATGGCTCTGAGCACTATGGGACTTAACATCTATGGTCATCAGTCCCCTAGAACTTAGAACTACTTAAACCTAACTAACCTAAGGACAGCACACAACACCCAGTCATCACGAGGCAGAGAAAATCCCTGACCCCGCTGGGAATCAAACCCGAGAACCCGGGCGCGGGAAGCGAGAACGCTACCACACGACCACGAGCACCCTTTAAGACCTACAAGAAATTAACAAAGCCAGGAGATAGCATCGATTTGCAAAATGACCTACAGATGATTGATGAATGGTGCAGGATCTGTCAGTTGACCCTGCACATCAATAAACGTCACATGTTGGCATACGTTGCAAAAGAAATCTATCACTGCACAACTACACTATCGACGACAAATTGCTGGACACAATATCTACCGTAAAAAATCTAGGAGTAACTATATAAAGCTACCTTAAGTGGAACGTCCACATAAAACAGATAGCAGGAAAAGCAGATGCCAGACAGATTCACAGCAAGAATCTTAAGGAAATGTAACTCATTCACGAAAGAAGTGACTTGCAAGGCAGTTGTTCGGTTGATTCTTGAATACTGGTCTACATCTACATCTACATGATTACTCTGCAATTCACATTTAAGTGCTTGGCAGAGGGTTCATCGAACCACAATCATACTATCTCCCTACCATTCCACTCCCGAACAGCGTGCGGGAAAAAACGAACACCTAAACCTTTCTTTTCGAGCTCTGATTTCTCTTATTTTATTTTGATGATCATTCCTACCAACGTAGGTTGGGCTCAACAAAATATTTTTGCATTCGGAAGAGAAAGTTGGTGACTGAAATTTCGTAAATAGATCTCGCCGCGACGAAAAACGTCTTTGCTTTAATGACTTCCAACTCACGTATCATAGCTGCCACACTCTCTCCCCTATTACGTGATAATACAAAACGAGCTGCCCTTTTTTGCACCCTTTCGATGTCCTCCGTCAATCCCACCTAGTAAGGATCCCACACCGCGCAACAATATTCTAACAGAGGACGAACGAGTGTAGTATAAGCTGTCTCTTTAGTGGACTTGTTGCATCTTCTAAGTGTCCTGCCAATGAAACGCAACCTTTGGCTCGCCCTCCCCACAATCAATCGGAGACCCTTACCAGGTGGGACTGATAGAAGAGTTCGAGAAGATGAAACGAAAAGCGATGCGTTTCATCATGGGATCGTTTGGTTGGCGTGAGAGCGTTACAGAGATGTTCAACGAACTCCAGTAGCAGACGCTAGGCCGGCCGCTGTAGCGGAGCGGTTCTAGAAGCTTCAGTCCGGAACTATGTTGCTGCTACGGTCGCAAATTCGAATCCTGCCTCAGGCATGAATGTGTGTGATGTCCTTAGGTTAGTTAGGTTTAAGTAGCTGTAAGTCTAGGGGACTGATGACCTCAGATGTTAAGTCCCATAGTGCTTAGAGCCATTAGAACCATTTTCGAGCAGACGCTACAAGAGAGGTGTTGCACATCACGGAGACGTTTACTACTGAAATTTCGAGTGAGTACTTTCTGGTAAGAGTCGAACAGCAAATTGCTTACTACCACATACGTATCGCGAAATGATACAACGAGAAAATTCGAGCTCATACAGGGGCTTGCCAACAATCATTCTTCCCACGCGCCACTCGCAAGTGCAACAGGGAAGGGGGACTCAGTTCGTAGCACCATAAGTACCCTACGCCACACGCCGTCAGGTGGCTTACGGAATATTGATGTAGTATGAAGATAATTGTTTATTAGTTTCAGTTTAGAAAAACGTCTCCTAGTCAATGATTCACTGAAGTTCCATTTACTTGGAAACTGAATGATTTATTGGGCTGCCCATCTAGCAACAACGTCCACACTCGCATTGGATTCTCGTAGATGCCTACGATATCTCTTTATTATTTGCTGCATCCACTCCCATCCGCCTGCTTAGCTGGGTGGTACCGTGCTCGCCTCCCATTCAAGCGGGCCTGGGTTCGATTCCCTGCGGTCTTGGAGATTTTCTCGGCTCGGGGATTGGGTGTTGTGCTGTCTGTCCTCATCATCATTTCATCCTCATCATCGACACGCCAGTCGCCCAATGTGGCGTCGACTGAAATTAGACTTGCACTTGGGGGCCGAACTTCCTCAGACGGGGCCTCCTGGCCAACGATGCTATACGCTCATTTCCATTTTATGCACCCACTCCTTATCAAATATATCGTAAATTTCTGCAAGATTCTCCATTGTTTCAGCCAGAACGACAGCGAAAGCTTCAGGTATAAATTTTGTTTCAACGATTTGGAGAATTCTGGTGATTTTTTCCATGGCTGTGCGTCATTGTAACAATTCTTGTAGAAATCTCTCTATGCATTCAAACATTGATCAGTAAACTCCTTGAATCGATAATCCAGCGTCATGAGATACTTCATCAGGCGTTGTTTTATTTACTTCTTTATTCCTCGTCGGTCAATGTTAATGACCACTGCATTTTTACTGTCAAAAGAAACAGTACTGTCTATTATTGTTGTTGGTCCATCATTAAAAATTCATTCGGGGTTTTTAATTTCGCTAGTCCTTTATCCAAAGTAATTTTTGAAGACCGTAGATATTGTTGCACTAAATTGAGTTCCTCTAGCATCGTGTACCAAAAGTTTATGTACGTCAAAAAGGTAAAATCGCGTATAGCTGGAAGAAGCAAGCTTGATGCAGATCTAGTATCACGGTTTGCCTCAGATGAATCTTGCGTGTGTTCCTAAGTGCCCACAATTGTTCTATGACTTAACTGAATTGTAGTGAGCACTCCAGCGAGTATCGGGCAATCGTTTCAAACTTTTTCCTGTTTTTTTTCCATACAAGTACTTTCCATCAATACATATGTAAAAGACGAGAAGAATGAATATAACTTCTCTAAGGTTCCAAAACAGGTGACGTTAGACGGAACACATGAGAATACATGAACTCCACAAAGATTTATGGAACTTTTAACATAGCGACTGAGTAGAGGTTTTGTATTGACTTCTCTTAGTTTTCGTTACTCTCCATGTACACTTGACCTTGACGCGGCATTGACATAACCTAGAGCCCTCCATTTCAATAGCCAGCCCATCTTTTTTCAGATGTTGTTGAATATCTTCTAACATATCCTTGCAGTCTTTCCTAACATAGAAAAAAGTTGCAAAACTTTTTTACAATTAGATCCGGCGTATAAAATCTACATGACTTTAGTGTTGATCTTAATGTCTACCGTTAGTAGAAACCGTTGCTTAAAGCTAGATGACTCTATGAAAAGGTTTTCAGATCAGCATCGATTTAGTTTGTGTTATCGTGTGAAGTTTGTGAACAATGATGGAGAAATTCAAGAGAGCTATGGAAATAGCGATACCTCATAACATCAGAAGAATAACGCCACGCTACAAGAACAAAGTGAGTGATTGTTTTACAAAAATTCTCATGTGAACAACAGATCAATATACAAAGTGACGTCGCCTCGTACTAGGTTACGCTCCTCTCTCCTCATTTCTACAGAATAAGCACAAGTCATGTAAAGAAACTTTAATATCTATATACACTTACGTTAAATGTTTTTGTAATGCCAATACAGTTTGATGATGAGCTATCACCCCGAGAAATGTCGCTAAATAAATAATTTACTAGTCAACAAATTTTGTGAGTGGTGGTGGTATCCGAAAATCTTTTCATATTTTTTAAACCGTCATGGTCGATTAATGGTCAATATGGCTTTAAATTAGATGACTCTACTCTATTTCATTTAGTTGGATTTTCATATTCGTAAAATAAACTATATAATAATTATGTATAACTATTTTATACGCCGGATCTAATTGTAAAAAAGTTTTGCAACTTTTTTCTATGTTAGGAATGTAATAATTTAGTTATTGATCAGCCACTGGTAAGCTCTTCACTGCACTTATGCGCGCATTTTTTAACTGGACTTGTAGTACACCTGCACAGATAGCATAGGTATCAAGGAACGTTTCATGTAGAATAACTGCGTCTAGCAGACAACTGGTTACCAATCTACAGTTTTTAAGTTTCATACAATGTTTTACAAAAATTCTAAAGATTCTAAACACACCCATTGACAATTGCCATGGAATGATAATAGGTAAGTTGGTACCTATGTTTATATTTTGCATACGTACAGGGCCTAGAACTTCAAGCTGTCTCTTATTTACTGAACATATTTTGCATTGTTTGGAAATTGATTAATGATCTGGTCCTGGGCGGGGGGCGGGGGAGGGGTGTCCAAATATCGAAACCAGAGGCCCGTGGCGAATCACCCTCTTATTCCGCCACTGATAAGACGCTACGTCTGGAATGACTCATGTAGTTTCCTCGGGAGTAAATACCAGGATCAAAATAACCGAAAGAATTCTTAGAGATTATAACTCATTTACAGAGTTGATGCCTTACAGAGCTCTGATCTATGTCGTTCTTCAGAACTGCTCATTTGCATTGTATTCTTGCCAAACAGAATTAACAGCAGAGATAAAGAAGATTTCAATATTAGCCGCAGTTTGTCATGGGTCTGACATTTGTCATAGGTTGAGTAAGAGGGAGCGCGTCACAGGTAAGCTACATAAACTGTAATTGGAGGCAGAGACAAAAGGTATTGGGCTCAGTGAAAAGGAATATTGTAAAAAATCCAAGAAGCCATCCTTCCGGCACAGTCGAGGAACGTATACGATGACCAAGGCCTGGATTTTTAAGACCTCAAACGCAGCGAAATAGGCAAGCATTTATGAGCTAAAACTTATATGTATAACCCTAAAAAATTAAATATTCAAAAATATTCTTGTTGATTTTTTGTACACCATGTAACACAAAATTCACTTCCAAAAATTTTTAGTATAGTACTTACTTTTTGCAGCGTTTGAAACTAACTAGCACTTATTTTTGAAATTTCGGCATTTGTCTGATAAAAACAGGAAGTATACTCAAAACAATAACACCTATCCAAACAATAAAACCGTGTTTTTACTATTGCACACAACTTATTTAAAGTACCCGAAATTATTTAACACATCCTGTCAATCTTCAGTTTCTGCAGAGTTGCACTGAATCGTAGGGTGCATACTCAGGTTATCCATTTTCAAGGAACTACGGTTGTCGCTGTTTCGTTCTTGGAAAAGCTCCTCTTCACAACCCAAGGCTTCAGAGGAGTGTATATCACAAGGTGGTGAGGTCACTGCAGGCCAGCTTTGGTTCATTGTATTCAAATGGAGAAACGGTCACTAGTTTTGCACATTGCAGAATATCCACTATTCCGCTGGAGAATATTTTACAATTTGTTGTTCACTTTGTCAGCCACATGCCCACGAGTTCGATCCGACTGACTCTGCACATGTTTCACAATATCCAGGGCGTCACAACATTTGAGTACGAGCAGCTTCAAGTCATCTGACGGCTTTTCATATCACTGAAAAGTTGGCGTCGATTAATGCCAAGTTTCGAGACAAGCTGTCCGCAGCTCGTGGTCTAGTGGCTAGCGTTGCTGCCTCTGGATCACGGGGTCCCGGGTAAGATTCCCGGCCGGGTTGGAGATTTTCTCTGCCCGGGGACTGGGTGTTTGTGTTGTCCTCATCATTTCATCATCATCATCAACATCTTTCGTGACAGTGGCTAGATTGGACTGTGTAAAAAATGAGGCTATGTAAAAATTGGGACTTTATATGGGCGCTGATGACAGCGCAGTTGAGTGCCTCGTAAACCAAATATTATCATCATCGAGACAAGTTACCTCTAAAGGCCTCTTTCACAGTTTTGATAGCACTTGATTCATTGCTATCATGCTCATAAAAGTGTTATTTTGGTGTAGTTGGTGCAGGAATACTCAGCAGCATTAAGCCAAGAATACCATCTTGTAAGAACAGCCTGATGGGGGAGGAGCAGTGAAGGTGTTTGTTCCTCGAATTTCTGTACACGTAGCGGGGCTTTCACATAGATTTTCCTGCAACAGGAAATAAATTTGTCCACATTAGGGTAATTTGATCGCACCACTTCTGCAATCTGTACAATGCATGTGCAAGGCAAGTGACGTACACACTAAAGGAGTAGAGAATGTGAAGCCTCTTGACTGCTTTAGTCATGTATGAAGCACCAACTGTTTCTCCCAGCAAACGTTTTCTCTGTTCACACCATCAGGCTACAGTAGCTTCGTAGAGTTATGAAACAAAACGTTGATCGTCGAGTTGTTTACTCTTCCGAGAGCTTTACTCATTCGGGAGAACATTTCTCCAAGCCCTTCAACTATTAGAAGTCCAACAACAACATTTGCTACATAGTAACCATCCATATGGGTAGTTTCATCTATGGAAACCTAGACCCTTTGGCCAGCAACAGTAATTTGTATTTTGTTGAGCACCTCCTCATAGCACACGCATAAATAGTTTTTTCAGAATGTAGATTCATCTGGAACTGGATGTGTTGTGTACTTCTCCAAGAACTGTCTGAAAAGGGGATTCTTCAACTTCTCCAAGGGGATGTTGCAGGTCACCATTATTTCAAACAAGTTCTTGAAGAATGATTGCACAGTTAACGATGGACCTGTCTGCTCAAATAATACCGTTTGTCTGCAGCCATTTTCAGCATTTCTCTTCGTACAGCTACTGTTTGGTGTAAATACAATGTTGTTGTACATTAAAGCGCTTGTCAGGACTACCTTTAACTTCACATACACTATGTGATCAAAAGTATCCGGAAACCTGCGTGAAAATGACTTACAAATTCGTGGCGCCCTCCATCGGTAATGCTGGATTCAGTATGGTGTTGGTCCACCCTTAGCCTTGATGACAGCTTCCACTCTCGCAGGCATACATTCAGTCAGGTGTTGGAAGGTTTCTTGGGGAATGGCAGCCCATTCTCCACGGAGTGCTACACTGAGGAGAGGTATCGATGTCCATCGGTGAGGCCTGGCATGAAGTCGGCGTCCCAAAACATCCCAAAGATGTTCTATAGGATTCAGGTTAGGACTCTGTGCAGGCCAGGGATGTTATTGTCGTGTAACCACTCCACTACAGGCCGTTCATTATGAACAGGTGCTCGATTGTGTTGAAAGATGCAGTCACCATCCCCGAATTCCTTTTCAACAGTGGAAAGCAAGAAAGTGCTTAAAACATCAATGTAGGCCTGTGCTGTGATAGTGCCACGCAAAACAACAAGGGGTGCAAACCCCCTCCATGAAAAACACGACCACACCATAACACCACAGCCTCCAAATTTTACTGTTGGCACTACACACACTGGCAGATGAAGTTCACCGGGCATTCGCCATACCCACACCCTGCCATCGGATCGCCACATTGTGTACCGTGATTCTCACTTCACACAACGTTTACCCACTGTTCAATCGTCCAATGTTTACGCTCCTTACACCAAGTGAGACGTCGTTTGTCATTTACCGGCGTGATGTGCAGCTTATGAGCAGCCGCTCGATCATGAAATCCAAGTTTTCTCACCTCCCGCCTAACTGTCATAGTACTTGCAGTGGATCCTGATGCAGTTTGGAATTCCTTTGTGATGGTCTGGATAGATGTCTGCCTATTACACATTACGACCCTCTTCAACTGTCGGTGGTCTCTGTCAGTCAACAGACGAGGTCGACCTGTACGCTTTTGTGCTGTACACGTCCCATCACGTTTCCACTTCACTATCACATCGGAAACAGTGGATGTAGGGATGCTTAAGATTGTGGAAATCTCGCGTACAGACGTATGACGCAAGTAACACCCAATCACGTGACCACGTTCGAATTCCGTGAGTTCTGCGGAGCAGCCCATTCTGCTCTCTCACGATGTCTAATGACTACTGAGGTCGCTGATAAGGAGTACCTGGCAGTAGGTGACAGCACAATGCAACTAATATGAAAAACGTATGTTTTTGGGGTGTCCGGATACTTTTGATCAAATAGTGTAGTTTAAAAAACAATATTTCCTCGTCGGTGCTGAAGAACTGCTCTCCAAAATCACGAAAAAAACTTCGTAAGTTCATGCTGTTAGAACACTTTACCTCCAGCACGTTGAATCAGATTGATAAGTGAGTAGTCCAACCCGACACGTCGAAACCCACCCTGAAATTTTTCACACAGTTAGATTACACAAAAATAAATGCACTGTCAAAATCTAGCTGCTAAGGAACACTGGAAGTATTTTTCTTAAAAAATGTTAAAAATTACTCAAGTTTGCCGCACGAACAACCGCTCCTGACAGCAGTTTGTACAGCCCTGCCAATCTATCGTCGAATAGGTGAATAAGCAGACGCAGTCGTGACAAGAGCACTAGTGCCGCGTAGAGCGAAGACCACAGTGGCCACAAGCGAATTGTAAGTACTTAACCATGCCAAAAATGCTGTAACTGTTAGTTTTTTGAATAATTCGCTGTTACTATCGACAGCTAAACTGTTACACATGTAATTGTTACACGCAGTGTATGATGTTACATTACAGATGACTTCCATCAATCAGAACTTTAATTTGTTGACATTAAATATTTTATAACAGTTTCTGTAGCACAGTTATTATGATAATTCTTGAATAATGTGCATTTTGCTAACAATGAAGCAGTTTCTTATTTATTCCTTGTAGTCGTCACAACAATGCGAAGTGTCTACTGGACAAACATTTTCCTTGCACCAGGCACACCTGATAAAAGAAAAATTGAAGCCCTGCACAGTCATTAGCAGTTTTATTTAGACAGAACTTGAATGGTGTAAGAAACAGTCATACCTGTTCTTCTGAATATTGTGCTGCATGCCAGGCATACGTCATCAAATTCCTAAAATGTTAAGATGCAAACTGCCAAGTCAGAAATGCGTCATAACCCCTTCATTTGACCAGGGCTGGATTGAGGGAGGGGGTGGGGGGTGGCCCTAGATCCGGGCCTCCAGGTGACCGGCTTTCCAACTGGCTGTCTAATAAGAATCATTCATGATACAATCATCATACCAAAAGTATGAAGCCAATTTCTTCGTTTTTTGCATCCACCATCTCAATTAATTAGCATAAATCAGTTTTAAAAATGAAGAACGAACATAATTCATCATAATTATGATTCGTATTTTCTCGTTGAACAGAATTGTTCTGCTGTCTCATGTACTTATAGAACACCTAGTCCCAATACAGCGAAAAATTAAGTCACTGTGTAGTTCCGCAATAGGATATATTCCTTTCACGTTAACAACTTCCGTCTATTTATGAACTCCGTGTGCGTGGAGTGAGATAGGGTTTTTTGACAACAATAGGTGGGTTACTTCAAACAATTTAGCGCGCTGTGGAATACACTCACCCCTCGCACCTTCCTTGTTTTCTTCGCTGCTTTTATCACATGTCTGTTGTAGATCTGAACTGTTAATTCTTGTGCCAATATTGTTTAGAGCGTTGCAATGTACAGTACATATGCAGATTGGCTGTTGTTAGTACGTGGGGTGACATCGCTTATTCTAGTCAGTTAGAGTGTGGCTCATATTTGAGTTTCATTTCTGGTTTTCGGGACTCAAAATGAAATCTCATAGCGTGAGGAGGTTTTTCAGTGGTGCCGGAAAAGAAGAGCACAGAAAGAAGCAGCTAAATTTGTGAAGAAACAACCAGTACGAAGAAAGATTACGCCATTGGTAACGTTAGTGATATTTGTACTGCACGAGAACCTCCTGCATCTGTGTGTACTTCTTCTAAGAATTGTTTGACAACTTCCTGTGAATTTGATATTTTTGTGGAGCAGTGTTTTGTGAATGAGGCGGTGATGAATGCGAATGTTGAACTAGACGATCATAAAACCGAAACCGGTGACAATACTGACAGTGAACTGGTGAAGTACTCAACAATGGAGAAAGATCCGGCGAAATGACAGAAACGTGAAAGACGAATCCGTGGAATCATGTTTAGCGAAAGGTTTAGCCTACTTTAAGAAGAATTTTGATGATCTAGGTAAATGTGAACGTGCCCGCAAATCACAAAAAAGGTACACATACAAAAACTTGTTCTTTAGAAAACTGCTGAATGGAGAGAAAATTGAAAGAAAATGGCTGTTGTATTTCGAATCTACAGTAAATGTGTTTTGTATTTTCTGTAAATTAATCAGTGACAGCATAGACTTCGACAACATGCGTAGTGCATTTGCTACGAGCATCTGTGGCTTTCCTGGCTGGAAGAAGAGGGAAGTAAAAGTGATGTCTCATGAAAATAGCGCTGATCATCGCAAAAATTCAGTGACGTGATATCTGCGGTCAAAGAGCTATGGGCATATCGACAGTGAACTGCATACGATTAAAACAGAGGAAAATTATTGACAAGAAGTGCTTCGGCGCGTCGTACAAGTAGTTAAACATGTGGCAATAATAGGACTTACTTTTCGTGATGGTAATGAAATTTTTGGAGCCCCAAATAATGGTATCTAATTAGGTTCTCATGAAGTAATTGCTCATTTTGACCCATTTTTTAAACAAGAAATCCAAGATCATGGCTCTAAGGGTCGTGGCCATCAGTCGTATTTGTCGAAGATTATTTGTGAAGAATTTAATGACTTTATGGGAAGCAAGGTATTGAGTAAAATAATTCTCAAAATTCAGACAGCAAAATATTACTGACTAGTTATAGATTCAACGGTGGACACCGCACATGAAAATCAAATAGTCGTTGTAGTAAGGCACTGTTTCGAGGGAAGTGTTCGTGACGGACATTTGTGTTTTGTTCCCACACACAGTCATACGGGAGAAAGTCTTAGGAAGGTTATTCTCGATCTCTTCGGAAAATAAAATATTAGGTCAGAAGCTGTCGTTCGCAATCCTATGACGCGTGAGTGGGAAATATTCAGGTTTAGGTGCAAAGCTAACTGAATTGAATTCATTATCTTTTATGTGCCCTGTGTTGCGCACTCGTTAAGCTTCGTGGTCCAAAACAGGGCATAGGAATCGTAAGAGACCAGTTTTTTTTCCAAGTTTTACCACGACTATATGACATTTTTGTACATTCTACTCGTCATTGGCACATTCTTACGAAGAATAATGGGCGATTTCAGACATTGCCAAATACTAGATGTTCGTGCCGTGAGGAATCACTATCAGCTCAAAAAATGGTTCAAATGGCTTTGAGCACTATGGGACTCAACATCTTAGGTCATAAGTCCCCTAGAACTTAGAACTACTTAAACCTAACTAACCTAAGGACATCACACACACCCATGCCCGAGGCAGGAGTCGAACCTGCGACCGTAGCAGCCTCGCGGTTCCGGACTGCAGCGCCAGAACCGCACGGCCACCGCGGCCGGCCACTATCAGCTGTTCGACAGAATTTCGATGCCGTTTACGTGTCAAAATGGCTCTGAGCACTATGGGACTTAACATCTTAGGTCATCAATCCCTTAGAACTTAGAACTACTTAAACCTAACTAACCTAAGGACATCACACACATCCATGCCCGAGGCAGGATTCGAACCTGCGACCGTATCAGTCGCGCGGTTCCGAACTGCAGCGCCTAAACCGCGTGGCCACCGTGGTCGGCGTTTGCGCGTCATTTGAAGAAATTGTCGAGACCAAAGAAGAAAAGGCAGCGACAAGAAATGAGGCAGAATCGCTGCGGAAAAAACTAAAAGAACTGGAGACAGCAATATTGGTACTTTTCGCGGATGGAGTGTTAACTCGAATGGATAAAAAGCACTCCGTCTTCAGGCCACAAGTGGCCCATCGAGACCATCCGACCGCCGTGTCATCCTCATATGAGGATGCGGATAGGAGGGGCGTGTGGTCAGCACACCGCTCTCCCGGTCGTTACGATGGTTTTCTTTGACCAGAGTCGCTACTATTCAGTCGAGTAGCTCCTCAATTTACATCACGAGGCTGAGTGCACCCCGAAAAATGGCAACAGCACACGGCTGCACGGATGGTCACCCATCCAAGTGCCGACCACGACCACAGCGCTTAACCTCAGTGGTCTGACGCGAACCGGTGTATCCACTGCAGCAAGGCCGTTTCCCCGAATGGATAAAACTAACAAATATTTCGAAAATTCTGGGCTGGACTTGGTTAGAGAGTGTCAAGCGTTGCGATCATCGATTCCGTTTTTCAGCAGTGCTAGGGGAAGTTTTGCTAAACATCAAAACCAAGCTAGGAGCTTAAGTGAGCATGTGTATCAAGAATATAGCGACGAAGGGAAACCAAAATAAGATTTCCAGGTGGAGAAAAATCAAAGGTACTGAGAGGACGTGATAAATTTCGTATGGAACTTACTGCGGCTGTTGATAAACTACATGCAGAGCTAAAAAAGATAGAAGAAAAGTAATGCTAAGTGGTAGATCTTTTCCTACCTTTAGTAAACAATATAGTGAAGCAAGATACTAAAGAACTCTTAACAGAAACGTCAAAACTTTTTGAAAAATAACGGGGTGATCTCGATGAAGAAAGTTTCCATTGTGAAATTCCTAATTTTAGCGAATATTTCAAGTGTTTCCTCAAAGAAAAGGCTGCTAAACGTTTCACCAGTGGAATTGTATGAATTGATGATTGGAAATGATCTTGGTGATGTTTTTCCAAATGTGATGATTGCTTACCGAATTTTTCTCTCAGTACCAATTGCGACTGGTGAAGACTCCCCAAACTAGCCCTTATCAAGAATAAATTACGTGCTACAACGCATCTGCGCTCTCGCTTTGTTATTAACTGAACGTGGGGGATGGGTGTCATAGATTATTTCTCTAGGACGATGCGAGGAAAAGAAATTTTTGACGTACTCATTTTTTATTTATTACAATAGGGTAACTTTGTGTGTTTTTTAAAATGAAATTGGAAAGTTCCATTAGGATAATATCATCTAAGGCAGGGCCTCCCAACCTTTTCAGCTGGCGGACCCTTTCTTCAGTCGAAAATCCATGGCGGACCCCTAGTCAGTCAAGAGCACAGTAACTTTAAATTTCAGAGCAAAACCCATGGGAACTCATAGCTTCTTAATGCAAGAAGTTTCCGTATCAATAGTCTTTGGTTTAGAGATGAATGAAAACAACTTGAAATTAACGATCCAATTTGAATTCCCACTGTATCCAGACACTTACTAGTGGATTTACTCCCTTTGTTCAACACACTATAGCCTGATTAATATTACTTGGTAATTGACATTTCACGCGTTGGAGCTGCCTTCCTCCAAGAGCAGTCGACGTCACGTCCAAACTGTTAGCTGTTGACAAGTTACCGCCTGTGGTCTGTTTACTTCCACTGTTTGGCAATTGTTGTGTAAGGAGCAGGCATATTACATAACAGTCGTGTGTGTGTGTGTGTGTGTGTGTGTGTGTGTGTGTGTGTGTGTGTGTGTGTTTTTGTGGTTTTTCGTGAAATCCGAAGAAAATGTTCAAATGTATGTAAAGTCTATGGGACTTAACTGCTGAGGTCATCAGTCCCTAGTCTCACACACTATTAACCTAAGTTTAACTTCCGCTAAGGACTACACACACACACACACACACACACACACACACACACACACACACACACACACACATGCCCGAGGGAGGACTCAAACCTCCGACAGCGGGAGCCGAACCAATGTTTTGGTTTGTGTTGCCGACTGTAAAATATTATTGCCAAAGATCGAATGTTATTCCCAACTTTCGAGTGCTATACACATGATTTTCAAAGAAAAAAAAAATAAATTTGATTTTCACATTTTTATTCAATAATTTTACTCATTATTTTACACGATCTGGTGAAAGGTGGCCGCGGACCCCTAGAAAGAGCCGGCGGACCCCTAAGGGGTCCGCGGACCACACGTTGGGAAGCCCTGATCTAAGGCATGGCATGGTTGATGTCGCAGAAGTACGTCTGTTTTCTTTCCTTTCCTATTATACTTTTTCATAAATGTATTAGGCCTACATGGAGTAAGCGGGGGTCACACATCATTTCTAGCCCTGGGCCTCCACATGGGTTAACCCAGTCCTGCATTTGACTTAAAACGTTTCCGCAAATGTTTCTATGTATTAGTGGCAGTAAGCGGGTGGCACCGTTGATAACACACCTTTCTAGACAGGTGCAGTGAGCATAATTTTTAATTTTTGCAGTACTGGTCTGATGTCACAGTATTTTTCCATCCAGTTAGTCCAGCAGACTGTTCATAACATTCGTCAGTTATTACTTTACTGTCTTCGATAGAATCAGTAAGAAGAATCCCTTTGAATCTTAGAGAAAAATGGCTATAACCTTTCCCGTTGTTGAAATGGACGTATTTTCTTTCTTTTTTTCTTTTTGTGGGGCTACCAAAGTCCAGAGCTTATAAATTGTTCAGAGGACCATCCACTGTGGAGAATAACCTGCTATGTTTCTACCAAGGAGGAAAAAAGTAAGCAGCTGTAAACTGAGAGAAAAATCTCATTCAGGGAGGCTAACAAAACCTGTACGGCAATGCAGCCTCTATTATTTGCAAGGTTGTGACCACATGCCCTCCATATCCGCATCCAGTGACGCCTATCGGCTGAGGACGACACTGCGGTAGGTCGATACCGTTGGGTCTTCCGAGGCCTCTTTGAACGGAGAGTGGGAGGGAGGCAGAGAGAGAGAGAGAGAGAGAGAGAGAGAGAGAGAGAGAGAGAGTGCAGTACAACCTTAAACATCCCAGTCGGACACACATATACCTATTTGCTACAGCATATGCAAATAGAAAATATCTCTTGAGCCAAAACTTTCCTGGAAGATTAAGACTGTGTGCCAGACCGAGACTCGAACTCAGGACCTCTGCCATTCTCGGATTCTTCCTTTGAACCGTCATCTGTTTGGAAGGCCAACTCATCCAAACAACAACATTCCAAATCAAGTACATAGCCTGTCAGAATCCTTGTCTACACAAATGCCACCACCTCCAAATAAGCCTAATAAAATCGGAACACAGTCATCGTATCACCGAGAACTTCAGTTTTCCAGTTGCAAAGTCAATGTTGTGGATTTCGATGTCCCGCGGAGAAACCAAGAAGTCCTACTACTGAACTGTTCAAAATAGTTCTGCGTTATTATTTGCAGAGTTTGTGATTTTTTGATGGGAAACCTCTTTCTCAATACTCTTTCGACCTTACGTATGGCCATGTGTCCAATGGAGGTAAAAGTGAAGTTCACCAAAGCAGAAGTGAACGTGGAGCAAAACTGTTTTTGAGAATTTTGTATCAATGGGGCACCGTCACAACAGCGTTGCTTACGTGGAAATCCGCGTGCGATTGTATTTAGCAAGGGAGCTGACAACTATGCTGCTGAGCGTCCTACAGTCAATATTATTCTCATCATTTCAATGAATTGCTAACTTGTGGCCGAATACCGACGCGACATTCTTGAAACACAGCCAAAATTGAGTAGAAACGCAATGGAAAATTTCGTCAAAAGAATTAGTGCGTGTTAATGGAGTTGTGGAGGACATATGACGATTATTTGGTCCATTTTTGGTCACCCTGCCTTATTGCCTCTCAGATATAATTCGCATCTCGTACAGAAACACGCAGTTGTCCTGCCTGTGGCGCAACAGTATAGAAAAGCGAACTGGCATTACTGCAACACTCTGCCGACGACAAGCTGTGGCATGCAGAGTACAACTGCAGATCAGAAGCACATGTAGATATCTACTAGTTTGAGGTATTTAAACATTCGATTGCGAAATACGTGAGCAGACTTGGATGCGTGCTCGAACTCGACGCATGATAATTCCACCTGCCTAGCAGTATGGTAGTTGTCATCTTACTCGCACTTCCGAACGAATATTGATAAAGCAGGCACGCTAGATAAAACCATAGGCTGTAAATGGACGCCGTCTTCTGTTGGTAAACAAGCGTTAAACCCGTTTCGACGCAATCAGTGAGAAATGTGTCAGTAAAGCCATTTACACATAATAAAAAAGGGTCAGCTGTTTGATAAAGTATCACTTATCACTGCAGGTTTTTTCCTCTTCGGCAGTTTTTAGAAATGGCTTCTGCTGGTTTTAACTTACTCTGTAGGACAATGAAAATAAATGTGGTTGGAGGTTTCATCATTTCGGGTTTCCTTGGAAGCAAGTTCGTGTTTTAAAAATATCTCTAGGCCGTTCAAAGTGAAAGTAGGCCTTAACACAAGACCCACCGTACGCGTTTGCTTCGGCCTTTGGGATACAACGGCTTGTAAATTGCAACTACAAAAGCAGACTTAATAAAATCTTCGGCATGCGGCTCGTTAGAACTTTTGTATGATTGCCTGTGCGGATATGTATTACTGCACAACTAGCTAAGTGCTATATGTAGCGGATCAGCAATCCCATGTTTCAAGTCTTGTAGCATATAACAAAATTTCAACAGTTTCCGAAATAATCTACTTAATGTTTTACTTACATTGACACAGTAAAAAGAAAACTCTGTCTCTGTTGTGGACGTGAAGCGCAAAAAGAGAAACATCTGTCAACGATACATTACACAGGGTGTTCCAGGAAGAACGATCAGTATTGAGGGATATTACAGAAATGATCATTCGAAGCAAAAAAGCCTAGTAAACATGGCATTTAAAATGCGATCCTTAAGAACTAAGAGCACTTCTTCATCTTTGCTGCTGTGAAACACAACTCACATAGCTCTTAACGTAGTGTCCGTGTGTCCTAGACTTTTTTGCTTCGAATGATCGTTCCTGTGATAACTCGATTATTGACCATTCCTACTGGGACACCCTGTATGTGTCACTCGATTAACCCTTTAAGTAGGAGACGGATCATATGACGGGCCAACCAGAATGTGCCCTCACTAAGAGGCTGTTTATATTACGGACTAATGAAAGCATTCCCTCGCAATGAGACCCGTCGTAAGATGGACCAATGAGAGTGTGCCCTCACTAAGAGACAAACAAAATTTTTAAGCTGTGTGGTATTATAAACGTAGAGTTATAAAATATACCCCAGCCAATCAAAGTTTCAATCCCTTCCTTCCTTTATTTCTTTATTTTCATTCTGACTGAAGTAATGTAGAAACATGTATTTACTGAAATGATCAATTCCTGTTATATTTTTTAAACTCTCTTTCTGTTTCTATTCTGTCGATACATAACGAAACGAAGTAATAAATTTATAGCTACAACAAATCATACTATAATTAATGACAATTTTATTTACGAATGTGTGTCAAATGAAAACCTTAAATTTGCAATAACAAATCGAAATTTCGCGCCGTTATCCTGTACATTATTAAACGTGCTACAAACAGTGTGCAGAATAGCCTGTAGGTAGCAGCAAAGTGCAGATGCACAGTATCAGCATAAAGATGGCCTCCCCACTTGCGACTTGCACCAGGGAACAGCGTTCCGTTATTCGGTTTTTGCGTAGTGAAGGTGTGAAACCTATTGAAATTCAACGACGAATGAAGGTTCAGTTCGGTGATGCACGTTTGTCACAGCAGCAAGTCTACGAATGGAGTAGGAAGTTCGCAAATGGTGTGACTTCAGTGGAAGATGCTCCTCGTCCAGGACAGGCACAACGAGTTGTGACTCCACAGAACATTGCAACTGATGAAGCAATAGTGAAGGAAAACTGCCGAGTGACACTGGATGACATTGCAATATGTTTACAGATTAGTCATGGGTCAGCACACCACATTGTGCTGTGCTCCAGTTTCACAAAGTGTCTTCAAGATGGGTGCCATGGCAGCTGACTCCTGAAACGAGAGACCGACGTGTTGATGCTTGTGAAGAACTTCTTCGGCACTTTGAACGAGAAGGTGATGGCTTCCTTGCAAGAATCGTTACTGGGGACGAAACCTGGGTTCACTTCTACCAACCAGAAACGAAGAGAGCGAGCAAGGAATGGCGCCATTCCTTATCACCAAAACCAAAAAAGTTTCGAACAGAACCAACAGCAGGGAAGGTTATGCTGACACTCTTTTGGGACGAAAAAGGCGTCAGTTTGCAGCATTACATGCCTAGAGGGACCACTGTCACCAGTGCATCATACACACATATGCTAAAAAATCATCTGCGGCCTGCAATCAAATCAAAGCGATGTGGATTGCAGGTGTCCTTTTGCAACATGACAATGCAAGGCCCCACACTGCCCGTACAACAGTTGCAACAATCACAGACCTGCATTTTGAGTGTCTTCCTCATCCACCATACTCACCAGACCTTGTCCCAAGTGATTTCCATATGTTTGGACCACTCAAAGACGCAATAGGAGGAAAGAAGTCCCATTCTGATGAAGAGGTATGCCACGTGTTGCATGAGTGGTTGCGCGGACTACCAAAAGAATTTTTTTCTAAAGGAATTTATGCACTTTGTAACTGCTGGAGGACTTGCATTGAGCATGGGGGAGATTATGTTGAAAAGTGATACAGCTTTGTACCACTTCTGAACAATAAATAATATTTAAAACAATATTTAAGGTTTTCATTTGACTCACCCTCGTAGTTTATGAATACCTATACTAATGCAGAAAAAATTATGAATACACCATTCTTCACATTATATGGAAAATACACACATCAAAAAAAGATTTGCATCACCTCAATTCCCAGAACTCCTGAAGATAGATGTTGACTGTGGATACTGTATCACAGACACAGTCCCTTTGACTGTTCAGAGATGTCACTAAACCTGCCCAAAGATGTAAAACACCATGCATGAGCAGCGCCTATTACATGGAGGGGGTCCGACATCCGATGAGTTCCAGTCATTCCACCACGAAGACTCATGTTGTCTGTAGTTCAACCATGCTTAGACGGTCAATACGGCGGTTCAATCGCGTACACATTGTTACTTTGGGCCAGGAAAGGCTCTCAACAAGGGAAGTGCCCTGGCGTCTCGGAGTGGACCAAAGCGATGTTGTTCAGACGTGGAGGAGATACAGAGAGAGAGGAACTGTCAATGACTTGCCTCACTCAGGCCACCGAAGGGCTACTACTTCTGTGGATGACCGCTACCTACGGATTATAACTCGAAGGAACCCTGACATCAATGCCACCATGTTTAATAATGCTTTTCGTGCAGCCACAGGACGCCGTGTTACGACTCAAACATTGCGCAATAGGCTGTATGATGCGCAACTTCACTCCCAACATCCATGGCGAGGTCCATCTTTGCAACCACAACACCATGTAGCATGGTACAGATGGGCCCAACAACATGCCAAATGGACTGCTCAGGATAGGCATCACAATCTCTTCATCGATGAGTGTCGCATATGCCTTCATCGGAGACGTGTTTCGAGGTAAACCGGTCAGGCTGAACGCCTTAAACACACCGTCCAGCGAGTGGAGCAAGGTGGATGTTCCCTGCTCTTTTGGGGTAGCGTTATGTGAAGCCGACGTATGCCGCTCGTGGTCAAGGAAGGTGCCATAATGGCTGTACGATACATGAATGCCATCCTTCGACCAATAGTGCAACCACATCGGCAGCATATTGTCGAGACATTCGTATTCATGGACAACAATTCGTGCCCCCATCGTGCACATCTTATAAATGATTTCCTTCCGGATAATGAAATTGCTCCACTAGAGTGGCCAGCATGTTCTCCAGACATGAACCCTATAGAACATGCTTGGGATAGATTGTAAAGGGCTGTTTATGGACGACGTGACCCACCAACCACTCTGAGCGGTCTACGCCGAATCGCAGTTGAGAAGTGGGACAATCTGGACCAATAGTGCCTTGATGAACATCTTTGAAGGTCTCGCTGTATGTTGGTACAACATGCAATGTGTGGTTTTCATGAGCAATAAAAAGGGCGGAAATGATGTTTATGTTGATCTCTATTCCACTTTTCTGTACAGGTTCCAGAACTCTCAGAACCAAGGTCATGGAACTTTTATTGATGTGTGTATTATTTATTGTTTAGCTTAGATGAATGTAACATGGACTGCCATTTGTCACGTAAAATTAATCTTATATTTCATGCGAGAAAAATAATACTGCAGCGTCGCTACCTAGTCTTAAGTGAAACTTGTAAGAATTTGTAAGAAACCTCTGTGGAGTGGAGCATTAGCTACCATTGGCCGATATGCACAGTGTGGTGATATATGCATTATAGTGACATGTATGCTAAAAGACTGAGAAAGGCTAGTCGTGCTCTGCGAAACTTCCATCGCACAGCAGTAATAGCCAGAGCAGGCAGGACGGTGTCACCATACTAGGGCTGGAAACATGTTATGAGCTACATGACTGTGTGCTGGGCAATATTGCAACAAATGCGTCCCGGAGCAGTATAAATAATTGTGAATTTTGAGATAGATGCATTCGAAGCCCAGCAGTAATATGACGACACCAGAGCTACACCAGACGATGAGATGACTGGCCGCTGCCAGTTGCAGTCATGTGTTCGAGATCAGGGCAGGGTAGCCACCTCCCGCACTTAAGGACTAGGTACCACAATGCAACGGACTTGCCATCTGCAACAGCCAATGCCAGACTTCTGCCAGGAGGCAGAGGGTTATGTCTCAAGGATGGCAGTCTTCCCTCAGCACCACGGAAGTTGCGAGCAGTGCCTGAGTCACCTCAGCATGGGCATTCAACAGCAGAAGGCAGATGCAGCAACAAGAAGTTCTCCATTGACATCAGGATCTTGGCTTACTAAAGGACCGCCGGCATCCTGCCCAGTTGACGTCAGCATCACAGAGTGCAGATGCCTGTGCCGTGCCACTGGGTGGAGACTGCCCTTCTGCTGACGATCGCCAGCTCGTGCCTAATTTACATTGATGACAGAGAATTGTTTAATTCAAAAGCAATAAAGTGTTTTTCTTGACCACTGTGTATCATTATGAGGTGCGACAATAAACTGATGGGACTGACTTCTTTTTCCTCCCTAGGGTGGCCATCCTGCAGCCTGCCACCACAGAAGTGTGTGACCTTAGCCTTTCCCCACCTCAACTGCAAGTGGTGTGTACTTAAGTGTTTATCAGGAGTAATAGATTGAAGAGAGAAGTCCTGTGTTTTTTCCTCATCACTACAATGGAATCTCAAAACACAGTGCAGCAGAATACCAACTCTTTTTGCGTTTCTGTGAGAATAGCACCGTAACATAGTGGAAGCTTCAGTAGGCTTTTGGGAACAAGGTTTGACCAAGAACACAAGTGTTTCGATGGCAAAAAATGTTTTCTGAAGGCAGAACCGATGTCGAAGCTAAACACCGTAACCATCAACAGCACGAACTGATGGAAACACAGCCAGGGTGAGTGAACTTGTGCGAGCTGATCAAAAATTAACTGTGAAAATTACTACAAATGATGTGAACATTAATTGAGGAAAATGTTCATCCGATACTGACTGCAAATCTGTGAATGAGAAAACTTTGTGCCAAAATAGTTCCCAGAAATCTCACAAAGCAATAAAAAGATCACCTGAGGACTATGACTGCTGATCCATTGGAACAAGTGGAACTGAACCCAGACTTATTGAACAGAGCTACTATTAGTGATGAAAATTGGTTTTTCCAGCATGGTCCTGAGACAAAATGTCAAAATTTGCAATGGTATTTGAAGGAATCGCCAAGACCAAAAAAAGCACACATGTCGTAGTCAAAGGTGAAATAGATACTTGCATGTTTCCTTGATTCCATGAGGCTTATGCACAAAGAGTAGTTACCTCCAGGTGAGACAGTAAACCAATACAACCACCACGAAATTCTGAACAGACTTCGAAAACATGTCTGCCATGTTCATCCAGACATTGTTAACAACTGGATCAAGCATCAAGATAACACACCATCCGATACTTCATTGACTGTTGTTCAGTTTTTTACATTAAAGTGCATCACAGTGCTACCACAACCTCCTTATTCATCTGACATGGTAGAGTGTGCTTTTCTTTTTTCTTTTTGTTGGCAAAAATGAAGTCGTACATTAAAGGACATGATTTTTTAACTCTACAGGACATCCAAACAAGTTATTAAATGTTTGATTTGTTGACCTGCAAACAGAGTGACTGCCACAATTATAAAAACTGTTGGTATACAGTTAACATGAATGACATGGACTCAGCCTTTCACAATTACTGTGAAATCCTTACAGTCAGGCTGGAGACAAGTGATTGAAAAGTTGTACATAAAGTTAAAAAGTTAATAAACTCTTTTAATGCAAGTGAACAACATTTAATGATAACTAATCTCAGCTGGTTATACAGCCATCTTCAGATCTGGAATAACAACAGAAAATTGCACTAAGGTAGAGTGCCAGAAGGGTTCACACAAACTGTAATAATAAAAGCAAAAGGTCAATAACACATCAGTTATAAAAACGTGTACCATTTGCTGAAAAAAAAGAGGCTAAGAAACCATGTCTGCATTACCGCAGATCCTCATATAAGAGACAGATCTCAATAAAATAATCGTGTATACCACTGAGATAAAATATTAGGTATTCAAGGCCTAAATTAACAGAGATGCCAGTACAAAGTAAATATAACAAATACAATAAAACATGCAAAAATATGCAAAGTACAAACACATCTTAACAGTCCACATTGATATAAAATATTTATTCACTTGTACTCTTGGTACTTTAAAGACATGTTTAAAAAATGTTTAACTTTATGTGAAACTTTCACAATTAAATTGCAGACAGTTTACAATAATTTTTACTATTAACTTACAATTTTACTTTGATAGTTTACTAGTTAGGTGCCCTAAGAATATTATCATTATTATGACTGTTATTGTTTTTAGTACTTAAGCTCCAGTTTGTTCTCTCTGAACACTACTCAAAATTTTATTTAGTCCTTTGTTTCAATGTTACTTATGGTATGGCTAGCAGCCATCAGATTAACAATTTTGTTATTCATATCAAAATTTTAGGGATATTGGAGTAGTTCAGTAGATGGTCAGACATATATTTTGCATTGTATCTGGGTAGTAAATGCACCCTCAAGTAGTTGGGATGTGATGTCAGGTAAGGAGAGCAGGGAGGGGTCCCAAGAGCAAGGAGTGAGCACTCTGTGTTTGGCGGCCATGATGGCAACATCTGTTTTATAAAAATGTACCTATGAGTTCAATGAATGTGTTCACTTGCTGTGGAACTTTTATTTCAACCAATCATGACTAGTCTTCAGATATTTAACAGTTTTTAAAATAATGAAAAGATGTTTGAGAGTTGTGGCACAGTCAGTAGGGTAGTATAGAGCTATCATGGCAAACTCTACATCCTACTGAAGAAACTGTAGCTCAGTATTATGATGCATTCTGTGCACAAGTATCTATGGGTGTAGCACACTATAAGTAACCACAGAACTGTATTCTTATTTAAGCATGTTTATATTCCAAATGTAAAAGTTTATAAATACACCAAGTATTAAGTGTGTATGTTTTTACTGAATTCCAAACATGTTAATGTAAGCACATAGTCGTCACCCTGATTGGATGGATGCTACACCCTCTTCATAAGGACTTTGTACTCACTGACTAGTCCAAGAATACTGCATAAAAACAGAAGAAAAAGAAGAAAAAAGGGGACATACCTGCCTGACAATATGCGATTAATAATTGTAGGTCCATCAACACATGGCAAGGTGAGTGTTATTATATCATTGCTAATGCACTCAGATTGAGTTCATTTCAGAAGTTCATACGCATTATGAAAAACATAATTCCAGCCCAAATATCAGTCATTTCTTTGTGTTTTACTGTTCCTGTTAATAGATATTGATTGAATGAGTATCACACTACACTAACTTGGACCACTCTCTCGCACGGGCATATGTCGCGGCATGCTACCAGTGTTAAAGACTGCGATGGAGCTCCGTATGCCACGGCAAACTGGCTCACACTAACGGCGACAGTGCACAAATGCTGCGCAGCTAGCGCCATTCGACGTCCAACACCGCGGTTCCTGGTGTGTCCGCTGTGCCGTGCGTGTGATCATTGCTTGTATAGCCCTCTCGCAGTGTCCGGAGCAAGTATGGTGGGTCTGACACACCGGTGTCAATGTGTTCTTTTTTTCCATTTCCAGGAGTGTAGTTTGATACACAAAAAAGAACAAATACGCTCATAACTGTGCACCCACATTGACGCTGATGTATAGCTACCAAGCTTCAGACGACGTTGTCAGTAATCACCCACCCCGTCACGCTATATTTTAGACATTTTCCATTCCTAAACAAAGAAGATCTATTTAATCGATCATATACTTATTTTTATTTTCATACTAAAATTAATCAAAATTATTACTTTTCAGTGAAGAAAAGTTCTTCAGCCTCAGTGCTACTCACACTTCCAATGAATGTGATCGGGTTCTGCAGTTGATGATCCCCCTGCTCCATCCCCACTTTACTACTTTCTGCTGCCTCCAATATACATTCATTTCTGACTCTATTGTAGGCAAATTAGACTAAATTCATTTCTGACTCTATTGTAGGCAAATTAGACTTTTGCTGATCTATAAAAAAAGCACAAGCTGAATATAAAATCAACATCAGGCATCCCAAATGAGAGTTAAATTAGTGTGCAATGGTTTCTGGCTTTTGCTAAACTTTTGAGGGCTGAAAATCCACGGAATTTTTGGACATTTTTCAATTTTTCACATATAACTAAAAAATTACACATGCCACAGAAAATTTCTAAGACACCAACGTGAAAGAGCCTTAAAAGTTAAAATCAGTTCAGCCATTTAGCCACAGTCGATCGAAAAAGACTGGAATATTCCTAAGCACGAAACTCGAAAACGGTTACTCCAAATGAACAATGTCATGCACGAACGTTGTAGAGCACCATATTCTGCGCAAAAAGAGCTCCTACATTTTATAATTCACTCACTGCTTTGCATAAATACAAGTAAAAATTTGAAAGCTTTCATAGCTCTAAATTCCTGCTACGACTTTTTGTGAAGTCAAATTACTTTTGAACTCTGAATCACCTACATTCATCCAAATATTCAAATTTAAGGGAAATTTAGTTGGGTATCTACCTAGCTAGGTAGTTAACTTTATGTATTAATATTAATTAATTACCACGCCAGACCAAGATGGTGATAAATGGATTTAGAAAATATTTTTAGGTATTATTAATGCACAAATACTTAAATTATTAGGTTTACAACTTTGCTTCCGCCGTTTTGCAATAGACAGCAATAGTAGAAAGTAGTGGTGCAAGTCGTCCATCGTAAGTATCATGCAGCAAGCTTAGGCATTTGAGAACATAACACCATCAAAATATCAGTCGATTCTTGATTGCATCTAAAGTTATTCTCGACTGAATACATCAACTTATGAGCCCAATTCTCGTCTCTTGCGGGAGGTTTTAATTTTCTGCTTTGATATGAAGAAATCTGCGGCTGAGACTCATAAAAAGCTGGGTAAGACTTATGATGAGATGCCTGTTAGTGCCAGAACTTCGCAGAAAATGGTTTCCATGCCTCAAGAATGGTGATTTTGACATTTAAGACCAGCATGGTTGTGAAAGAGAGAAAGCTTTCGATGCTACTGCAACCGATGGGAACAATCACAGGAGATCGTTATCGAAAACAATTGATGTGTTTGAGCCGAGCACTGAAAGACAAACGGCCACACTACAGCGATTGACAGGAAAAAATGATTTTGCAGCATGACAATGCGCAACCCCACGTCGAAAATCACGTCAATACATACTTGGAAATGTTGAAATGGGAAGTTCTACCCCACCCACTGCATTCTCCAGATATTCCTCCTTCTGACTGCTACCTTTCTCGATCTATGACACAGGACCTAGCTGAGTAGCACTTGCGGTCACATGAACAAGTGCAAAACTGGATTGATTCATGGATCCCCTTAAAAGATGCCCAGTTTATACACTGCGGGATTCGTATGCTGCCCTAAAAATAGGAGAAGGCAGTGGCCAACGATGGCCAGTACTTAGAATCATAAATTTTTGGTAAGTTTTTCACAATAAAGTCTCAAACTTCGAGAAAAAAATGGCGGAAGCAAAGTTGTAGACCTAGTACAATATAAAATTGATGAGACATTTCTACAAATGTTGTTTAAGCAGTTATTGTTTTCTATTTCCATACATTTAGAACATTTAGAATTTATTTCTTTCATATTTTTCTGTGCTTCAGGGTAGACAGTCCTGGGGAGGAAAAGTCACTGATGCCAATACTATAGTCAGTTTGTCTCAAATCAAGGGAGGTGTCCTCTTTTGTCAGAGTATTAAGGAATGTAAGTCTCTGCAATCATTGAATACAGCTGAGCACTTTATAGACACTTCCCTCAGGAACAAGCTGCTTGGCATCCCTTCTTGCACGTGCACGATATTTTGTTGAGCAGTTCCTGGGGTGCTGCTGGTTGCAATGGGTATCAGACCGTTTTTGGCGGTCTTCCATTCCTATGTCAGTAGATCCAGATGATTGCTCTTATGGACCTGCATCAGTAAGTACACCCTGATGGAGTGCTGACAAGCAACAGCTTGAGTCGTAGGCAAAAATGCCAAACTGAAGTTGTTATTTTCCAATAAAGCTCTCTAAAACAGTTGCAGACAAATTTCATTCAAAGGTTTGGAGCTGCAACCCGTATACAAACACACAATGAGCTTCAATCCTATCTTAGTGACTATCAAGAATGGCGTTGGGATCCACGATGTCTGAAGCAACGTGTGGAGGTTTGAGTGTCTTTCTTTCTTTTTTTAATCTGTTTATAAATTTCATTTTGCCCTTTCAGAAAAGTGTAGAAGTGATGTCACAGCCACTGAAGGCATGAAAAATAACACGTTTTTTCACTTCTTCAGAGCACACAGAAATGTTATGGGCGTAAATGAATGTCTTGGTTTCCTTTTACAGGTTTCATGAGAAAGATATTGGCGATGCATTCTTACTGCTCACTACTATCAGCTTTCTGATCAGCCTGTCAGCAGGACCAACAAATCAGTATCTTCCCTGACAGTAAAGACATTGCCTCCCTGTCTGCACTTTTCTATGGCTGTGTCAACAATCAAGGGGTCCATGTCCTCAATGGTCTGTTTGACCTCGCGTAGCTGATGACAATGTCTCATCAAATAAAACAGGAGCAAATGGCGTAGCACAGGCTCTTCGGGCATGTTCAGCAGATTTTATGCTCTTCTCAGATCACTCCTTAGGATATCTACCAAACACTATGGTGCAATTGGACCCCAATTGTTTTTTGATGCAGTTCTAGGATGGAGGAAAACCCATCAGTACTCCACACAACTCTGTGTAAGAGGATCACACCGTCAAGGACTAAGTCTATATTGTGTAAATTTAAGACTGACTGGACTGAACAATTTAAAAAGGTCTGATTTTATTTTCTAGTGCATTATTCCATTGTCACAAAAAAAGTTAATGGGTATGAGACTAACTCAAAGGCAAAGCCTGACGTGAGCTGTTCTGGTGACTTCATATAGAAAGGGATTCAACAGTGTTGCATAGGGAAAGTAAATCTGACAACCACAAAGGCTGCACCAGCTTTGGGACAAGCGAGCTGTGGCATTGGTGGGATGGTGCAGGATGGCACATAATTTTGCTGGGAGTCCATCACTTGTTCTTGGATGGCAGGCAAAGATGTGAAAGGGTTACGATATACTCTGTGCACAATATGGCAATCCCCCCGTATGGTGCTCAGACGTGGTTGACAAACTTTGACAATAAGTATCCCATCCTTCACATTCCCATGCAGCCCCCAATGGGTCACTGTCACATCTAAATGCCCCACAAATTGGGATATTCTATAATTCAACCCTGGGGTCAAATGAAGATCCACAATGAGGCTCTTTTCAAACTCTTTCTGGTGCTGATAAAGCAGTCACACAGGAGTCCACAAATTTTCCGTGTCATTCACAGTGGTCAGTCAATATCTGACACTATTTGTGTCCCTTATCCTTTATACACCCTGCAAGGCCTGGTAACAACACTAAAAATGAACAATACTAATGTTCTCTGGTGGCCATTCTGTAGCAAGAATCACAACTCTAATCATTCACACACCCGGCAATGGCACATACGTACATGAAGTTACAATAACATCCAACCATGTCTTCTGGTTGCTTCACTTTTTTGTCACTGAGTGTATTATAGATTGGTTCCTCATAAATAGTCTTTCATTTAACGTAGAACGAACACAGGTAATTCAGTTCTCAAATCTTTAACATATTGCAGCGTGTCAGCAACTGTGAAATGTACAGCAAATAAACAATTTTTTTTTTTTTTTTTCAGCCTTCAGTTGCAAGGTAATTTTAATCGTTTACCTAGGTTTCGATTCCAGTAATGGAATCTTCTTCAGAACCTATGAATTAAACCACATACGGACATATATTACTCACTAAAATGCATTATCTGTCTAATGATTGAATATTAAAGAAATTGTGATACTTACAAAAAATTAAATTATTTTGTGAGCCAAACACTGGCCATGTCACAGAGTAAAAATTAAAACATTAAAGACGCATAATCATAAAATTATGTCAGTCAAAATTAAAACCATTAAGGCGAATGTAGACGGAGCTACGCCGGCCAAAAATCAGGACGACACGTAAGCGGCTCGAAAACTAGGCGTTGTGAGCAGTTACGCGACGAGGCTCGGCCGCGGCCAAGCGCATGCGCAAGCGCAAGCGCAGGGGCGAGAGACAAACTGTCTCACAATTACTTAGAGCAAATATACATATAAACAAAATGTGACTAAAGCCGTCTTACAATTGGACAAACCTATCTATTGGTACAGCAACATTAAACAATTTACCTGAGAACAAACTACAAAGCCAAGGTATAATTTTTTTTTTTTATTTTTATTTTTTTTTTATTTTTTTTTTTTCAATATTATAGTAAGAGGGCGTAGCCTCGCTACAGTAACTAAAAATTAGTGTCAAAACCATGCGTGCTAAGCCTAAAATGTCTTTAACATAAAAACGCCTTAGCAACTATGTGCCATTACCAGGCATATAACGAAATACAAAGACACACATGTACAATCGCATATATAATACAGGGACAAAACAGATAGGGAAACAGCATCGGCCATTCGAGGCGGACTGTTGGTTAACTCCACTGGAGTAAAGGTTGAAATCCTTCGAAATAACTTCTATTTTTTAATTGCAGCTGATCATTAAGTAAGTTGTCTCTATCAATACTAAGATGTTTAAAAATTTGCAATTCTTCGAGGGTGTCTAGCCTACATCCCTTTACTTCATTATGCAACAGCTCTGCGTCTTTTAGAGGCTTGGGAGCATGCGCCTTTTGGACCAGATGTTCAGCAAATGTAGAGCCTCGAGTTCCATCACCGCTTTTTGTCGGCAGATGCTCTTTAAACCTAACAGACAGGGCCCTTCCTGTCTGGCCAATGTAATAAGAAGGACATTCAGCACACGTGATTTTATACACACGTGACAGCGATGATTTATCATTACCTTTATCCAGGGAATGAACTAAGTTCTTTTTGAGGTTGTTGGTGGTAGAGTATGAAACTTTACACCCTAGGTTTTTTAATAAACGACCTACCTTATAGGATATGTTACCTATAAAGGGAACTGATATGTATTTCGTTGCCTGGTGTTGATTGTGAGTGTCTGAACTGGAAAGGGTGGTAGTCTTCTTTCGTGTTTTTTTATTGAACAACTGTCTCACTATACTAGGATTATATCCATTATTCTGAGCGATGTTTTCGAGGACTTGCCAATCGAGGTGGACCGCACACCCGTGATCCAAAAAGAGATAAGGTCGGCTCTTAGCAGTACAAAAAAGTTAATCGGCGAGTTTTATAAAAAATGCCTTATAAACATGAATCCGAAACCACCTATTTTGAGAAGCCAGTTTAAGGTTCATAAAAATTCCCATCCTATCCGTCCGATCGTTGACAGTACCAAAAGTGCATACCACAAACTAGCTAGGTTCCTACATCGTAAATTGAAAGAGAATTTTGTGTTTGAAAAAAATTTCTCCGTCAAAAATTCGGTAGACGTGGCCAACAAACTTAAAACTTTAGCCTGTTCTGACATCACAAAACTCGTATCATTTGATATTAAAAATTTATACACTAATGTACCCGTTGAACAGACGATGGACATTATAGAAACCAATTTGCGACACTATAAAAAATTATCGGCCCCTGAGATCGATGAACTAATGGTTCTGTTGCGCACCACCCTCAAGTACAATTATTTCTCTTTCAATAATAAAATATATTCGCAACCCTGTGGTCTAGCGATGGGCAGCCCGTTAGCTGGTATCATGTCAGATATTTTTATAAACTCTATGGAGCAGATGTTTTTTTCGGAATTATCCAGATTTGGCAAATAATTTAATATTCTATGCGAGATATGTAGATGACTTGCTGTTTGTGTTTCAAGGTTCCCATGAAGAGCTAGAACTGTTATTTACCACTTTCAATAACCTACATGAAAAAATCAGTTTCACGCAAGAAAATCAGACAGCTGATAGGACCTTAAACTATCTCGATCTGACTCTATCCATTATTGGCAACAAAATAGAGTTCAAAATTTTTCGGAAAGCAACCTATTCCGACATCATCATCCCAGCTGATTCCACCCATCCTCAGGCCCAAAAAATGGCCTTTTTTCACTCGAGTATCCATCGAGCTCTTTCCATTCCACTTTCGCCAGTCAACTTACAGAACGAATTAAAAGTCCTCGAAAACATCGCTCAGAATAATGGATATAATCCTAGTATAGTGAGACAGTTGTTCAATAAAAAAAACACGAAAGAAGACTACCACCCTTTCCAGTTCAGACACTCACAATCAACACCAGGCAACGAAATACATATCAGTTCCCTTTATAGGTAACATATCCTATAAGGTAGGTCGTTTATTAAAAAACCTAGGGTGTAAAGTTTCATACTCTACCACCAACAACCTCAAAAAGAACTTAGTTCATTCCCTGGATAAAGGTAATGATAAATCATCGCTGTCACGTGTGTATAAAATCACGTGTGCTGAATGTCCTTCTTATTACATTGGCCAGACAGGAAGGGCCCTGTCTGTTAGGTTTAAAGAGCATCTGCCGACAAAAAGCGGTGATGGAACTCGAGGCTCTACATTTGCTGAACATCTGGTCCAAAAGGCGCATGCTCCCAAGCCTCTAAAAGACGCAGAGCTGTTGCATAATGAAGTAAAGGGATGTAGGCTAGACACCCTCGAAGAATTGCAAATTTTTAAACATCTTAGTATTGATAGAGACAACTTACTTAATGATCAGCTGCAATTAAAAAATAGAAGTTATTTCGAAGGATTTCAACCTTTACTCCAGTGGAGTTAACCAACAGTCCGCCTCGAATGGCCGATGCTGTTTCCCTATCTGTTTTGTCCCTGTATTATATATGCGATTGTACATGTGTGTCTTTGTATTTCGTTATATGCCTGGTAATGGCACATAGTTGCTAAGGCGTTTTTATGTTAAAGACATTTTAGGCTTAGCACGCATGGTTTTGACACTAATTTTTAGTTACTGTAGCGAGGCTACGCCCTCTTACTATAATATTGAAAAAAAAAAAATAAAAAATAAAAAATAAAAAAAAAAAAAAAATTATACCTTGGCTTTGTAGTTTGTTCTCAGGTAAATTGTTTAATGTTGCTGTACCAATAGATAGGTTTGTCCAATTGTAAGACGGCTTTAGTCACATTTTGTTTATATGTATATTTGCTCTAAGTAATTGTGAGACAGTTTGTCTCTCGCCCCTGCGCTTGCGCTTGCGCATGCGCTTGGCCGCGGCCGAGCCTCGTCGCGTAACTGCTCACAACGCCTAGTTTTCGAGCCGCTTACGTGTCGTCCTGATTTTTGGCCGGCGTAGCTCCGTCTACATTCGCCTTAATGGTTTTAATTTTGACTGACATAATTTTATGATTATGCGTCTTTAATGTTTTAATTTTTACTCTGTGACATGGCCAGTGTTTGGCTCACAAAATAATTTAATTTTTTGTAAGTATCACAATTTCTTTAATATTCAATCATTAGACAGATAATGCATTTTAGTGAGTAATATATGTCCGTATGTGGTTTAATTCATAGGTTCTGAAGAAGATTCCATTACTGGAATCGAAACCTAGGTAAACGATTAAAATTACCTTAAAAAAAAAAAAAAAAAAATTGTTTATTTGCTGTAATTCAGTACTGTACAAAGTAAGATATAACTTCATCCATAACAACAAAATGCAGGGGAACTGTACTAAATAAAAATGATTGTTCAAAATTCCTGGGTTTGCATACAAATCGGAACTTAATTTGGAAATCATATGCTGAAGATCTTCTCAGATGCTTCAGTACAGCAACATCTTGACTGATTTTGGTGACGAAAACCACAAAAAATTAGCCTACTTTGCATACGTTCATTTGCTGATGTTATATGCAATAGTTTTCTGAGCCAATTCCACACATAGGCAGAAAGTATTCATAACAAAGAAATGAGTTGTAAGTATGTTCGTTTCGAAAATTAAGCATACTAACAACCACTTCACAATACATTCCCTCTCTTATAAAGTTTATTGTGAAAAATTGGTCATTATCTGAAAATGATAATAGAATTTTTAAGTATGACTCTAAGAACAAAACTAGCTTCCACTACCCAGAACCTAATATGTAACTATGCAAATATCTGACCGCCTCCCTTGTTAAGAACAAGTGCTGATATATATGAAAGTTTTAAGAACAACCTGAAGTCATTTCTATTTGACAACTCCTCCTACTCCATAGATAAATTTCTGAGTAGACAGTATGTAAGTGGTTGGCCTACACTTGACAAATTTTGTTGCAGATTAGAGTTAAACTAAAACCTAGTTACATAAATGACCAGTTATCATGGGGAAAGTGCATTTCATTTGTGAACCTAATGACATGTTGCACATCATGCTGAGATGTCTGGAATATGGGGCATAGAACATGAAAGAAAAGTGGCTACTCCAGTAGCAGTGTGCTTCTGACATGCACATGGGTTTCTTATATGTTAGATAAACTCTTCCAAGAGTGCAATGCTCAATTATGTGCTTTATCCAAAGAGAGGAGTATATCCATAACATTGATAACAGAGACCATTCGTCCTTGCATATCAGGAAGAGGAAATGTTAAAATGTCTCAAAATTCGTCTCACTTTTGAACTGTAGTAAAACCAGGAGTTCACAGTAGCGAATTTTTAATTTCTCATTGAGATATAAATCACAAGGATAGGCTATGCACTAATGGTGAAGGTGTATTCATTTCATCAAGAACACAATCATGTCTAGTGAGGCTATTACCAATCACAAATAACTACATCTTACAAATTAAAGTCCCCTGCCATGTTTTTCTGTCTGTATGTGAAGGCTAATCTCAGGAACTACTGTAGAGATTTGATACATTTTTCACTAATAAGGGACACTGATTTATGAGGAAGGTTTGGGTATATGATTTATAAATATTTCACGCAAATTGGCTGAACTATGACAATGTTCGTTAATTAACTCTTGTCTCCTGAGATGTTTCTTGTCATGTGCTGTTTAAATGATGTAAGTTACACTACAATTTAGAGTTAATATACAGGTAACTCATATTGTTCTCTGAATTTTAATCGTAACTCAATGCAATGGCCTGTAGACAACATTACTGCTATGGTAGACAAGTCACCTGGCCATTAGGGATCAGAATTGAAGAAAGTATGAGTCAAATGTTGAGGGTTGCACACCTTACAAATCAGGTGCCACTGTTACATTACTGGCAGATTGGCTTCTTCCTACCCAATGCAGTTGTACTAGTATGATGAATCTGAGAATTGTGGCACTGCAATCATTTTCTACTAATTGACTCGTTCTCTCTTTCTAATGAGTGAAGGGATGCAAGACAAGTTACAACTTACTATGAAAGTGGAGTGCACAATCTTGCTGTTGTAATGTAGCACTGATGGGGCGAAATAAATGATTGTCGGTATCAGATGGCCTGTAATAAAGCTGTGTTTTGTCAGGCTGTGGAGAGTGCATGACGATAATCAAGTGATTGAATGTACACAATTGCAGATGTGTTCCATTACAGGAAGAGTGACATCCACAGAAAGTTTGATGTTGCAGTCTTCCCTTCACATGAAAAACATACAAAGTTCATCCAATGCAAATGTTATGGTTGTATTCTTGTTTACTCTACCTCCACCATGAGAAACAAATGTGCTCTGTGAAACAAATACAGTTACTTACATGTTGCAAATAGCATTTGAATAGTTCTTTTACCACAATTATGTGGAACGAGTCATTTACATGCTATGTATACATGATTAGTGTCAACATTAATGAACACATTATTATAGTCCTATTCGTGCAATTACACTTAAAAACCAGGGTTTTTTCCCTCCTGGCTTCCAGTTTCAAAGTAGAAATTCGCCAGTGGAATAAAAGGAGTTATCCAGGAAATATGATTTTACATTAGACTTACAACTTTCTTTGCTACCTGTCAGACGTTTTATGTTATTGGACAACTGCTACATACTGAACTCCATTCAGAGCCACTGGCAGCTTTAATAATGGATAAAGGTCATTTCCCTCTAGTTTGGTAGGTATGAACATCACTGTTCTTCTCCAATTGTGATGGGATATTTATGAGGAATTTGATTAGCAAATATATGTATTGTGACAGTGCAGTTAAAATGCCTAAATCCTTGAATATGTACCTACATGACGTCCATGGGCAAACACCACATATTATTCTTATTGCTCACTTTTGTGTAGTAAATACTTTCTTTGTAAGTTATGAGTTTACCCCAGAAAATTATTCCATAGGACACTACTGAGTGTGCATATGCAAAATATGTCAGGAGGTTGATTTCATTTATTACCAAGATTAGCAATTGTACGAAGAACAAAAGTAGCTGAACTTCATGTCTGAGAAGCTGAGTAATATGCTTCTCCCACTTCAAGTTTTCATCAATATGTACACCAAAAAAATTGGAGCATTTTGCCCTATTTACTGACTACTGTTCACGTGCTACATTAATTGTTGGTATGACTGTTTGTTGTACAGAATAGAATGTAGTGTTTTTTTTTTTTTTTTTTTTTTAACAATTAGGGAGAGTCCATGTTCTGAGAACCACTTTATAATTCTTTGGAAAATATCATTTACTGTTTCTTGTGTTGCTTAGCCTCTAGTGCGATTTATTATAACACTGGTATCATCAAGGTACAATGTAACGTCACTGTTATCTCCCTGCCACCAAAACCACATTACTTGTGTATTCTTTTAGTCATGGTATCTTGCATTTCTGGACTAACAGTGTTTTGTGCAGCTTATAATTCGTTTCTGCAACTTTTCCAAAGACTGCTGTGAATTTAGCATGATAAATAATCAGCATTTCGACAATAAACTTCATCCTTGTGCCCTGTTTTATTGTACTGTTTTCACACACTATGTAATGTGTTGCAAGTGTATGTATAAAATAAATTTACAGCAATCTTTTTTTTTATATAAATAAAAATACATATACATGTATTCTCTCCTCCTCCTCTCTCTTCCCCCCCCCCCCCCCCCCCTCCCTCCCTCCACAAGTTATACCCTGGATAAATCACGTTAAAGGATTTAGAAAAGGGTCATATAAGTCCATCAGAACCTGTCAACAGAAACTCACATAGACAAAAAATTAGCAAATGGGAAAGTCACCACCTGACCTGGGAGATGGTGGAATAAGGAATGTAGTCTACTCCAGCAGCCTTGCTTCAATCTACCTCTCTATTGCTTTGTAAAACTCTTTTTGCAGTATTGTACCTCCCACCTGATCCTCACCTTTGTCCTGTTTTACACACACACACACACACACACACACACACACACGCACACACAGCGTACTTTTCTCTCTTTTCTATGCTGATAGAGAAATCACTTGTACTTGACAAGACTCAAACACCGAGTTTATGGTTATAAATGGGCAGTGCCAGAGACTCATCAGAAGCGAGTATATATCAAACAGTGTAACCAAATGATTTTATAGAACTCCAGCCTCAAAAGCTGCAGTGGTGGAATATTTCAGGATTGTCCATTTCGTTCAACTGACCTTCCATGTCATTTACTGTCTCTGATACAACTAAAATGTCAACAGCAAACCTTGAAGTGTTTCTTTTCCTTGAACTTTAATTACTTTCTCCAATTTTCTCCTTTATTTCCTTTACTACTTGTTCAATGCACAAACTGAATAACATGGAGTTAGGCTACAATCTTGTCTCCCTCCTTTCTCAACTACTACCTTCCTTTTATGTCTATCAATGTCTACGAGTATAACTGCTCTCTAGTTTCTGTACAAATACCTTTTCTTGTGCCTTTGTCCCACATCAGTGTAGGGTCGGCATGGTTATTAGTGTGTGTGGCATGGTTAGTTTACGGTGGCTGGATGCCCTTCCTGTCATCACCCCTTTATCACCTGAGACAGAATGTTTGTACTGCAACTATCTGCTTGTAGTGTTTTTCATGTGAAACAGAGCAAAAATTTTCTGAATGTTTGCCAATGTAGTAACTAAGGTGGGAATTGTGTACTAGCCCAGTACCGGGGTAGCACACCTAAATGTCGTGAAAGCATCGCTTTAAAAGACGCACGGCTATCCAGGCAGGTAGTCCAGTTTCTGTACACAATGTAGATAATCCTTCATTCTCTGCATTTAATGACTTCTACCTTCAGTATTTCAAAGGGTGTTTTCTAGTCAAAACTGTCGAACTCTTTCACTAGATCTCTATGTGCTATACACTTATGCTTGCCTTTCTTCTACCTTTCCTCTAAGGTAAGTGAGAGTCAGTATTGCCACTCTTGTTTCTACATTCCTCCCAAATCCAACCTTATCTTTCCCAAAGTCAGCTTCTCCAAGTCTTTCAATTATTTTTTAAATAAATCATGTCAGTATTTTGCAAAACAAGACTTATTAAAATGATGGTTTGGTAATATTTACACTTGTCAGAACTTGTTCTTTTTGGAACTGGAAACACTACATTCTTCTTGAAGTCTGAAGGTCTTTCACATATTTCATTTACCTTCCATACCAGGAGGAATAGGGAATGAGGTCTACTCGAGGAGCCTTGTTTCAACTTATGTCTTTATTGCTTTCTCAAATTCTTTTCTCACCGTTGCACCTCCCATCTGATCCTCATCTATGTTCTCTTCCTTTTTTCATAACTTGTCTTCAATACGTCTTTTTCTTTTTACATAGTTCTATATTTTCCTTCCAGCTTTCAGCCTTTCCTTCTTTGCTTAATACTGGCTTGCCATCTGAGCTCTTGATATTGATACAGCTATTTTCCTTTTCACCAAATATTTCTTTTATTTCCTATAGGTGACATCTATCTTTCCCATAGTCATGCATGCTTTTACAGCTTTGCATTTCCCCTCAAACAATTCCTGCTTTGCCATTTTGCACATCCTGTCAATCTCATTTTTTAGGTCTATGTATTCCCTTCTGCCTACTTCATTATCTCATGTGTTATCCAACAATTTCTACTAGGCCTCATCTTTTTGCCTCTTTGATCCTCTGTTGCATTCACTATTTCATCTCTTTAATTTGCCTTTTCAGCTTATATTGTAGTCCCTTCTCCTGTTAAAGTCAATTGTTGCCCAATGCTCTCTTTGATAACCTCAACTACCAGGTTCTTTTAATTAATTTTTTAATTTTGTGCAAATTCTTCAGATTTAACCAGCTGTTCATAGCCAATATGATCACAGTCCACAAACAACCCTGGAAATGGTGCGGTAGCGTTCTCGCTTCCCACGCCCGGGTTCCCGGGTTCGATTCCCGGCGGGGTCAGGGATTTTCTCTGCCTCGTGATGGCTGGGTGTTGTGTGCTGTCCTTAGGTTAGTTAGGTTTAAGTAGTTCTAAGTTCTAGGGGACTGATGACCATAGATGTTAAGTCCCATAGTGCTCAGAGCCATTTGCACCATTTTGAACCCTGGAAATATATTACAGCTTAAAACGTGGTTTTGAAATTCTTGTATTACATAATCAACCTGGAACTTCCAGGTGTCTTCAGGTCTCTTTTATTCTTTCAAGCGGTATGAATTATTAAACTGTCCTCTGTGCAATATTCTACCTGGAGGATTCCCCTTTCATTCTTTTCCCCCAGTCCTTGTCCTCCAACTGTTTTTCCTTCTCTTTCTTTTTCCTACTATTGAATTCCAGTCCACCATCACAATTAACTTTTTCTTTCCATTAACTATCTGAATAATTTCTTTTATTTCATCAACTGCAGTATATAAACTTGCACTGCTACTGAGGGTATTGGCTTCGTGTCTATCTTGGCCTTGGTAATGGGCTCACTATGCTGTTCATAATAGTTCATCTGTTCTTATTCATATTCTTCAGAAATATTTGATTTTGGGTTGATAATCCTTTACTCACATCATCAGAAATACTGTTCTTCCTGTCACTACAGTTTACAAGTTTACAAGTCCAGCTACATCTAACTTCAACCTATACATTTCTCTTTTTAAATTCTGTAACCCAGTTAACCAACTGAGTCCTCTAACATTCCACCCTCCAAGCTGAATAGTGCTAGATTTCTTTTTCCTGATGACAATGTCCTCCTGAGTACTCCTCACCTGAAGATCTGAGTGGGGACTATTTTACCTCTGGAATACTTTATCCAAGAGGGTGCCACAATTATTAAATCATATAACAGAGCTCTATGACCTGAGAAAATTTAATGGCTATAGCTTCAAACTGCTTTCAGCCATCACAGTACGAACACAGCAAGAGCCTATTTGTTAATATTAGAATGTCATATCAGTGAATCCTCAAGACTTTTCCCCTTCAACTACTAGAAAAGGCTTTTCCCCTTCTTCAAAAACCACATGTTACTCTGACATCTTGACTGATACCCATCTGTTGTGGTTGCCTAGTTGATTCTTCCAATACATTAACAACACATTCGTCATTTGGTTCTTGGAACAACTCAACAACATTAGCAGCAACATCTAGTTCAGAGAATGTAGAAAAACACAACACACTGCTATTTTTTGACATCCTAGTCCACCACAAACGAAACTGATGTCTTGGCCACAGTATCTACAGAAAACCTGTGCACACTGAGCTGTACTTGGATGCCATCAGCCATCACCACCCAGCATAGAAGCACACTGTGTTACAAACATTGAAATATCCTTTAATTACAATATCATAGCCAATAACTTGTCCCATGAGATGAGACATCTATCTGAAGTCTTTAGGAACAATGGTCATCAAATAAAGGAAGTGATGTCACGCAAGAACTGCAATAAGACCACCAACAAGAAGTAGGAAAAGAAAGTTGCTTTTCTGCCAATCAGTACTCCGTGTCTGGCAAGATAAGCCACCTGCTGAAAAGTCACAAAATCAGACCAATTTTCGGGCATTCATAAAAAAATACGGACAGTACTGAGACCAGTTAAAGGTGTGGCAGGTCTCAGAACACGCGGTATCTAAAAGATACTTAGAGAATGCACCCAATATTTTGTCAGACAAACAGTGTGCATTGTAGAACAATGCAAAAAAGAGAATTAGATTTTGTTGCCTACACTACCCTGAAAAAACTGCATTAGCTGAGCATGCTCTAGAAAATTGTGACCAGATCAGATTTGATAAAACCTCTATCCTGATTCACACTAATGGCTTCTGGGACTCTTTAGTTCAAGAACCCACTGAAATAAAAACCACTGACAACACCCTTAAAGGATGGTTAGCAGAATCACAAATTGAAATTCAAGGTTTTTTCCATGTTTTCAAGGTTCAGTTTTACTTTTTATCAATCTCTTATTTTTGTTTTAGTATATAAATAATACTGCCTTATAGTCTACTTCTTATCAAAATATGTTTGTAAACATTCAAATTTTCTAAAGGTGTTTGTCTGTCAGTGTTATAAAGGGTGATTCTTATTAACATTTAAAAAACCCCGAAATGACGTAGATGACTCTGAGACAAGTAATTTAATATGAGACACATGGGGTTGCAAATGTCAGAATATACCCCAAAATTGGATGACAAACGCTGAACACGTGACATCACCAGATGACGATGATGTACGTTGCCGCACGTGAAGGCGTTGGGCTTGTCAAGCCTACTCTCGCTGGTAAAGGTAAGTGCTTCACATCACTCTGCTAGTCTACTCATAAATGTAACCCGAATCATTGTAGTCTTGTATAGCTACTACCAGCACTATCATATCAATTGGATAATTCAAGAATGAAAACAGAATAGCCTAGTGGAGCGATATGTAGCACTGCCACTTTTCGGTGAAGGTAGGACTGACAAGCCCAACTGCTGCACGTGCTGCGAGGTACGTCATCTGGTGACTTCACATGGTCAACATCTGTCATCCACTTTTCAGGTATTTCCCGACATTTGTGGCCCTCACGTCTTATATTCAATTATTTGTCTCAGCATTATCTACATTACTTCAAGGGTTTTTAACTGCTAATAAGAATCACCCTGTATATCAAAACTGAAAATAATAAAGGAAAAAGCAATGCACTATACTCGTTCACCAAGCGTCTAGATTTAACACACAGCATTTCTTGTTATACTGTACATAAAACAATTTCACGTAAAGTACTTAATTTCAATATTGTTTTATTTCATTAAGCTGACATTCCCAATACACTCTCGGCCACACCTTCTCAACTTTCAAAGTTGTGTTGCGACAAAATGAGAAATGAGAACACGGAAGAAAAATTTTTTGTGCCTGTTTTATTAAGAAAAGAAAATATTGACTTTAATTTTTATTATGAAACAGTAATAATAGAGCAGAATATTTTAAATTCCAGGACTCCATTTGAATTTCCTGACTTTTTTCTCAGGTTATGTAAGATGCCCGGCAGATTCAGAATTTTCAAGGATCACTAGCTACTTAATAAAGACAGCAGCCTGTAGCTCAGCACGGCTTGCACCCAGAGAGCATGAGGTTGAAACGGGCACATCGAATCCAGAGTTAACATGTGGCAAGGTTGTGAGCACCAGTGATATCACAGCCAGCAGCTACAGTATATAAGGGCATACCAGCAGTCACTCTACAGTCATTCAACTTGACAATGGAAAAGAAGTGCTTGATCAAAAGTTAGTGATGTTTTAACTTCAATGGCTGAAAGCACAAGAACATTTTATTCAGTGTTACTGCCATGAGACTAAGCATTCTTGCACTATTAAGTTTTGTCTGTTGGTTTCCCTACAGTTTCTTTTGTATGGACAGTGTAGTAGTCCATTTTTCCTTTTACAGTATTCTCCAAATGGTACCATCAAACCAAGCTGGGTCTTTGCCATATTTTATTACTTTCCTTGATACGTATTTATGCAAACCATGTTATATTAATGCACAATTGTTCCCCATATTCAAGATCTGAAGTAAATGTTCTCAATTTACCCTTTAAGTAAGCTGATAGCCAGTCACAAATACTTTCCTAACTTTAGTTATGACCTTTTTGCTTTTGGTGATCATTGTTTCTCATAACACCATGGTCACTTATCCCTCTCTCACTGATGACACAAAAAGATTGGTTCTGTTTGTAGCCACGAGGTCTAAAATGTTTCTTTCAGCTGTGGGTTGTTTGTCTAGTTGTTCAGGGTAGTTGTCAGACAATGAAGTCTGACATTATTTTGCAGCATTGTTTGTCCTTATTGTCAGTAACATTAATGTACATTTTCCCAATTGATATTGGGTAGGTTAATCACCACCTGATACCACCATTGTGTACTTGGGAGTATTTCCATGATATCAAGTTTAGGCTACTTTGGATAATGATATGATCAACGAGTGTGGATCTGTTGGTAGAAACTTCTGATTTATAAAAGAAGTCAATCAAACCTGATTATTCCTGTCCATATTAGTTTGCAGTCCAATTTATTTTAGACTCACTGGATCTAATGTTTCTGCTTGTTACAACAAATGCTCCTTCTCCACGAGATTATAATCTGTCTTTCCGATTTGTGAACACAGATTCAAATATATTTGTGTAATTGCGTAGCATTAAGTTCTTTAAATATTTGGAAGGTGTACAAATTACTGCTGCTAACAAAAAATTTAATTTCAAATGAGATGAATATCAAACTAATGATGGGAGTGGTCATTCCGTGCGCACATTTAGTGTCCCATTTCACACAGCTGGGAGACACACAGATCATATCAATGCAGTTGACTAGCAACCTTTGAAAGAGCAAAGGCTTGCCATTTGTCTTTCTTACAAGCAGTCTTTACACTAAAGTGGAGTTTCCAAAAACAATGTTAGAATACAGGTAATATTTAAATACACATACACTCATTTAACCTAAACCTATTTATTTAAACAACACAATTAGAAAATAATTACAACAAAAATACAGAAAATAACCAAATATAAAATACACAGCATGAAATGATATTTGTTCAGTTCGTGCCATAGTCTGAATGGCGTTTATAACATATCAATCAGTAAGGGCTTTAATTTGTACTCTCATAAAGTGATACGTATAATAATACTAATAATAACACTGTAGAGTGATACGTATAATAATAATAATAATAATATTAAGTAATTAACTATAAGTACTAGCCAAAGACATATTTTTTAAAAAATTACTGTTTTAACAGTCTTCTTAGATCAATAAAAACTAAACTTGCCACAATAAATGTTGATGCTCCTATAATCTTTCAGATTACATAAAAAGTGCTACATAAAGATCATTTGTAATTTTAGACCATCTTAAAATCTTTGAAAACTCTTTTTTAAGAAAATGTATGTGCTCAATTGCTAAACAAAGACAGTTCAAATAGTGCACAGTAGTTATCACAAAAAAAAAAAAAAAACATTTTATAAATGATTCCATATTTGAACATGGCAGTTAGCCCCATATTCACAATCATTTAGCATGATCTTGTTTCACACGAGTTACTGAGAATTACAGCTTAGTATTGTTTGGTGTTAACTTCACCTGCTTGATAGGCTGCTGAACGTTTATATTCCCTGAAGGCTCTTGAAAGCACAGTAACTGTAAATGCTGATGGTATTATGAAAATACCAAGGTAAGTGGTACCTGCAAGAAATAACAGCTATAAAATGAAATGTCATGGTGATTAAACTTGGCAACAAGCTTAACATTTGAAGTTACAGCTAAACACATTATAAAGGAAGCACATTAACGCCAAGAACATTAACATGCAAACAAATGTATCTCACTTGATATAAAATGTTAACATACATAGTAAACAATAGATGCATTATGCAGAATGATCAGTTTATGGTTCATTGCTTACAAATGAAAGTGAGATACTGCGCCTGTACTTCTTTTTCATGATTAAAAAAAGTGTTTACATCATTCATGATGCCTATTAAGCAGTTAAGTGGTGATGAGAATGGCAAAAATACAGTTGACTGATACTGTATACTCAACATGGAAAAAGTATTTCCAGCTTTGAAAGATTATAGAGAACACAGAAACAAACATACTATCTACTAGAAAATAGGGTTATGGGACAGCTCCTTTTATAAGGCTATACCTTATAGGTATTAGAAGTCCTAAAAGACTTATCTAGTTTTATCAGAATACTAGAAGACATTAAGAGTTCAAACATTATGACCTAACTGCAACAAAATGACTTACTCTGTGGAAACTAGCGCCAGTTATAAAAAGACTGATCACATGCAAACCAACCTATTTTCTTCAAATATGATATTATCAGTACTATGAATAGAAGAAACAAGGCAATGAGGAAACTATTAGTCCTAGAAAGAAAATGAGGAACACCAATCCCATATAAAGTTTTATGTATTTCAATTTTGTACTGGAAAGCATTTTTACAGGAATATGCAGTTTTTAAGTTATTCTAAAAAAAAAAAAATTACTTTTAACTGCACCCCCCCCCCCCCCCCCCTCCACCGGTGGGGATTTTCAATATGTTGTTCATGACACATCCTCCAAACACTGTACAAAAATTTGCAACTACACAATTTTTTTTCTCCTAATTTTTTGTTGCTGACTGATAACAATATCAAAAAAATTTGGATTATTATTACAAGGGAGACAGGACAACCAAGAGTACAGGATGACGGCATTACCATCAAAGTGAATGGGAACTTGATAAATAACAAGCTGGAAGTCAAAAACATTTTGAATAATAATTTTTTAAATGTTGTAGAGAAAATAGGATCTAAATATTCATTAGAAGAAGCAAAGCAGTTAATGGAAGAGGCCTTACCCACACCATTTGATACAATTGAAATTCCACCCACCTCTCCTCCTGAAATTAGGAAGATAATAAACACTCTTACGAATAAAAGCTCACATAGAATTGATGGCATTTCCAGCAGGATAATAAAAGCTTGTTCCTAAGAGATAAGTGGGATTCTTAGCCACATATGTAATAGCTCCCTGAAGAAGGGTATTTTCTCAGATAGACTGAAGTATGCCATTGTTATACCACTGTATAAAAAAGGGGATACATCTGATGTCAACAACTACCGCCCAATCTCTCTTCTGACTGCCTTATCCAAAATTCTTGAAAAAGTAATGTATTGTAGAGTAGCTTCACACCTTTGTAAAAATAAAGTTTTAACAAAATGTCAGTTAGGTTTCCAGAAGGGTTTTTCAATGGAAAATGCTATATACACTTTCACTAATGAAATATTAAATGCTCTGAGTAACCGGAAGTCACCCGTTGGGATTTTTTGTGATCTATCAAAGGCTTTTGATTGTGTAAATCATGGAACACTTCTAGATAAGCTCAAGTACTGTGGTATGAATCGAACAGTGCTCAAATGGTTTAAATCATACCTAACTGGAAGAGTGCAGAAAGTTGAAATAAACAGTTCACATAATATGCAAAAAACTGGTGATTTCTCAAACTGGGGAACAATCAAGAATGGGGTGCCACAAGGTTCGGTCTTGGGTCCTCTGCTGTTCTTAATATATATTAATGGCTTGCCATTCTATATTCACGAAGATGCAAAGCTGGTACTTTTTGCCGATGATACAAGTATAGCTATCACACCCGACAGACAAGAATTAACTGGTGAAATTGTAAACGATGTTTTTCAGAAAATCATTAAGTGGTTCTCTGCAAATGGGCTCTAATTAAACTTTGACAAAACACAGTATATTCAGTTCCACACAGGAAATGGAATGACACCATTAATAAATATAGACTTCGATCAGAAATCGGTAGCTAAGGTAGAATATTCAAATTTCTAGGTGTATGCATTGATAAGGGGTTGAACTGGAAAAAACACACTGAGGATCTGCTGAAACGTTTGAGTTCAACTACTTATTCTATTAGGGTCATTGCAAATTTTGGCAACATACATCTGAGTAAATTAGGTTACCACACCTATTTTCATTCTCTGCTTTCGTATGACATCATATTCTGGGGTAACTCATCATTGAGTAAAAGAGTGTTCATTGCACTAGAGCGTGTAATCAGAATAATTGCTGGAGCTCATCCAAGATCCTCCTGCAGACACTTATTTAAAGAACTAGAAAGCTTCACTGTAGCCTCACAATATACATATTCACTTATGAAATTTGTTATTAACAATCCGAAGGAATTCAAAAGTAATAGCAGTGTAACGGCTACAACACTAGGAGAAAGGATGATTTTCACTGCTCAAGGTTAAATCTAACTTTGGCTCAGAAGGGGGTAAATTATGCTGCCACAAAAGTCTTTGGTCACTTACCTAATAGCATCAAAATTCTGACAGATAGACATATAGCATTTAAAAGGAAATTAAAAGAATTCCTTAATGGCAACTCCTTCTACTCATTAGATGAATTGTTGGATATAGTAAGTGGGTAATTTCCTAACCCCCAACAAAAAAAAAATTTAAAAATACTGAGTGTCATGTAATATTTTGTCTAATGTAATATCTTGTATAGACACCTTTTATTAACCTGACACGTTCCACATCATTACGAAATGTCGTATTCATGATCTATGGAACAAGTACTAATCTAATCTAATCCAAACTATTGGAGCTGATACGTGTAACAGACACTTGAGAATGGCTACACAGCCAAAACTATGTAGTACTGAAACATATAAAATAAAAGGGTAGTTTAATCCTAACAATGGTGGCCAGCACAGCAAATTGACAGCATTCAAGTATAATAATAGTTGCTGTCTCAAGCTTTTCATCTATCATGCTGTTATTTATGAAGAAATTTGATCTGGTAAAAATTACCACAATATCTGACTAGATCTCGACAAAATATGTCAAGCACAAAGACTGGCAACTTGCTCATAATATCTAAATACAAAGTGGTGCACTTCGTGGAACATAAACATGTGATATCCTTTTAACTATAAGATTAATGAGTCACACCTTGTCAGTCATATCATAAATGTGTGTGCCTTGAAGGCTATGTGAGCAAGTGCCAGACAGTAAATCCAAAGGTCGAGCTTTCAAATCTCAGCAAAGTCAAAGAATTTTTCCTGTCACTTATCACTTCTTTCATATCTAGCAATAATTTGTTAAAGTGAAAAATACCAAATGGCACCACAGTTCGGAGTCCACCTGTATCTAGTCATCTCAAAGGTCAGAGGAGGCCAAGAGCATACTATCTACAATATGACCGTGCCTAATGCAGCACTGAATTGTTTGAAAAAACCTTCGTGATGAGGACTGCTTTAACTCTCCATGCCTTTTTTCCCCTTTCCTCAACAATATGTAGAGATGTGCGACAGAACAACCACTTTGGCTCAGTTGTAGTTGAAGCAAATCACAGGCGATAGTTAACTGATAAAACACTGGGAAAACACAGTTTGCCTACAAAAGAGGGGACTTAACATACACTTTTATGCCCTATACTTGAGTAATATTCAAGTGTATGGAACCCATATCAGGTTGGACTTACAGGGAACATCAAGGGATGGTGCAAATGGTTACAGACTTTTTATGTGTAGCAGAAAAAAACCCCTCAAAACACACAAAATCTTACCACTCTCAATACATGGATAGAATACAAGAAACTTCAGTATATAGTATGGTAAAAAGTACCCTCTGTCACACACTTCACAATAATACACATACGAAGTGTGTGAGAAGAGCAGTGAGACTGATTTTTTATCTACCAATGTTTTCATTTTTTTTTCTTTCTTTTTTTTTTTCTTCAAACGACAACAATGTCCCCTTCAAAGTAGTTCCCTTTGGCAGCTATACATCAGCAGAGTTGTCATTCCCAATCCTGCAAGCAGTTCCAAAAGGCTTCAATTGGTAGGGCCTTTTTTTTAACAGTTTCATCACATTCGTTTGAATATTCTTGCAAATCACAAAATGACATCCTTTTAAGATATTTTTCAATTTCGGGAGAAGAAAAAAGTGATAACGACTCAGATGAGGCAAATGAGGGGGGGGGGGGGGGGGACTGTGGAACAACAAGAATGCCTTTTATGGTAAAAAATTCCATGATGGAAGTGGTCATGTGGCTTGGGGTGTTGTCATGTTTGCTCTTCAAGGTGAGGCCATCACTGAATTAAAGCCACTTGTCACAATGATACACTGTGAGTAAATGTGTGTGCATCGGAGATAAGACAGTCGGCACAAGAGCACACTCATAGATTTTTCATTAGGCTTCTCACAATAAAAAAGTGCTGAGTCAACAAATCTAATGTTCTAAGGAATCATGTGGTTAATTATTAAAATGGATGAAGTGAATCTAATGTGCTTAGGAATCATGGGGTTAATTATTAAAATGTGTGAAGTGTTGGAATGTCAGACAGCAAAGACTCAGAACAATAATTTTTCTGAGAGCGCAGACATGAAATGAGTAGTTTCTGTTATTTGCCGAGGTGCGAACTATCTCCTCAGCTGAGCATATTGTCTGCTAATTGTATTTCGACAGATTTCTTGATCACTGAATACCAGTAGGATGAGGCTGTGAACAGTATCTTGACTTTCCCATAATTCATGCAATGGCCAATGGAAATACAATGGTCAGGCATTGCAGCTTTGTTGGGCTGTAGAAAGCGGATATATAGCTTGTGTTTGATGCAACATTCTTGTACAGAGCATATTGTTTATTCTATGCAACTTTTAACATGCTGACAAGGAATTTCATAAATTCGTAAAAGCAGATCATCTTTCACAGATCCAGGAAGAGCTGCCATCTTGGCTGGTGTGTGGAAGATCACACCCACTTAATGCTTCTTTATTATTCTGCCCATACAGCATTTGGATTGGCAAAAGTGATCACTGTCATAAAGACTGAGGTATAACATCAATTGCAGTGATGCCATGAGATTGAGGGAAGAGATCGTAAGTTTAATAGACAAAGAAGTGTCATGGGCAACACAAATGTGGGTAGGTGCATTGAAGAGACAGAGATCAAGATGATGAAGTAGTTCGTGAATCAAAAGTCTGCTACCAAACCAACACAGTACTACCCTCCACCACTTACCTCCACCCGGGCTGGTTCACTCACTGACAGTATCTGTGTTAACCAGCATGTAAACCCATCCAGATGCTCTGGGGTTCTGACAGAGGGCATGGTATCCTCAAAGGACTGGAGATGATCATAACTGAAATGCATTTCATGGAAATTAACACAGATCGCAGAACAGGCGGACATTAGTTGTTGCCTCACAGCCACTGGCAGATGACTGTCGTATTTCCACTGTGTGAGATATTTGTCATGATACTGCATAAACAACCTAGAAAGGGCTCTCCCCACAAGTATCGCAAAGCCAGAGCAATTGCCAGACTGACGGCCACTGCCCAGAGTCCTGATACCACCAGACAGGCACCTGTTCCTCAGCACTTACAGAGAGGTAATATCTCAGGCCTCAATAGTGCATTCCCTGCGTAGTCAGGTTCCTTGCATGGCCTACATGTCTCTAACAATATTAGAAAAGGTGGAGAACAGACCTGGATGTGGGGACTTAATGAAAGTAAGTGGTTGAAAATAAATAAGTAAAATGGGAAAAGCCATAATCAAAGTCCTGCGACAAGCTAGGTTGTCAATAGGCAATCTGTCTACAGACAGAGTATGAGAAAAGATAAAGTCAGAAAGTAAGACTGCAACACTGGAAAGGAAAAAAATAATGCAGTGACTCGAGACACCATGCTCGCCACAGGTTTTCTCAGAAAAGAGTAGCAAGGCCACAGGAGAGTGAGGGAGTGGGAGAGGGATTAGGGGGATATCATTACAGTTCCTCCTTGAAGAAACTACTCATTGTAGTGATATAAGCGTTTGGTGGAAGATTAGGAGGGGGGGGGGGATGACAAGCCTCAAACATAACTCTAGGAGACTTCTAGCCTGCTGCCTTAAATCCACAGTTCCTGATTGTGCAAATATTGTTGCTCAACAGCTGGCATTCTCAAATGGTGTTCAATAGGCTCCTAAAACTATGACCCTCGACTTCTTGAAAATGCAGGAGGAGCACATCATATTGAGCATTATTTGCTACACCGATCTATGCCCTACAAATGTGTGAAAGAGGAGTAAAATCGATGACTTGTAGGGTGTGTGCTACCTTTGCAAAACATTAAGCTGCCTCAAGCCAAATATGAAATACGTGTCTTCATCATCATTTTTGGCAGTTCTGGAAACACTTCATTCGTAAATGAACAAGACAAATAATCATTTAGTTTTGAAGTTCCAACAACAACTGTGTTTGCAGACTAAATTACAGGAATTCATGTCCACCTATTATAAAAAGAACTGTTCTTTTTAATATGAACATCGACAGGAATCAGACACAACACCAACATAAACACTGGTTTGTGAAGTTCAAAAGTCTAACTTGTGAGGGAAGTTACTCAGAAACCTGTACTATGCTTCTGTGTATACTTCCACAACAGATGAGAATGCAGATGAGGACAAAAACTACTAAAATAACTTTACAGATAGCCAGCTACCAGCATATAATAATGTGAACAGAGTTCTACAAAACCCAACAATATAGAAAATAAGAACTGAATAAAAGTACACACTGATGATAGCACAAAGATGTTGAAACATATTTGGGAATTTGAAAACAGTTATTTGCATAACAGATGAACCTGAAATCCCACAATAAAAAGAACTCTCTCGTATATGGTGCCACTGCATTGTTAAAAAGTGTTCTGTACGGATGACTGCTCATGTCATAAATGTTCAGGGTTGATTTGCTGGCCAGTGGCTTGCCCTTCAATAGTTATAATCAGGGTTAACCATAAGCAATCTCTGTCATTAACACATTTTTAACTACAACAGTTTGCCTGGCAGAGGAAATTTTACCTAGCCCAAGATTCTAACTGTAGACACTTGGCACAGTGAGGCACAAACTCTGTTCAAAGCTCCGTGGTTTGACTATGTCCGAGATCTAGTATCTCAGTTTTTTGGGCACAATAAAGAGCACCAATTTGTCATTTCTTTTGTAGGGTTTGTACACAACTGTCACAAAGGAACCTCTTTACTGAAGCAGCAGGAGTTTTCCCTATCAAATGTGGCAGCTACATCTGGTTTTCCCATCAGTGCATTATCGTAAGTAATATAGGCTGCAGGAACTCCTGTTATAGTTTGCAACACTGACAGCCAACAATACAATCACAAACATAAACTATTGGAACAAGACACACAACAGACCTCACTAACATCCTTGGCAATCTAGCAGAATGCGATCAGGAACATACAAAAATTTGCACAAAAATCTTGAAAATTCACTGGTGTGCAAAACTTAAGGATGAAAGTAACTTTCACACAATGTGTCACTGCCAAATAACATAGCTCGATAGAAGGAACTGCTACAGTACAGTACAGAAGGTAACGGAAAGACACACAATGAGAAGAACAAAAATGACACTTTGATTCAAAGACAATAATCACACAGAAGTCACCGTGATTTATAATGGTCCTCTGGACATTAGGAAAGATGGGAAATGGTTCTTAATAAGGTATGTGATCATCATGGATGGCAATGTATACTCTGCAATGTACTGGCAAAAGGTTGGTAAAGAATTATTGTGGCAGAGCGATATTCGCTAAATATCCTCTCATTCCAAGAACTACTCCACCTGCACAGTTCAATATAGTCACACACTGTCATCCATAAAAACAAAGGCAGGGTGAAATGAACCCAGAAAAGGTGCACATGGGGAAAGAGCACAGTGTCACAACAACACTGACTGATAAATGTACCATGTTCAAAGATTTTGAGGTCAGTATGTCCATGCAACAACATGCCTTCCAACACTTTTAACAAAAGTGATAATGTTCGACAAAGCTGGGCGTATCCTCATCTGGTGAAAGGTGGGAACACGCAATACACCCAGGAACATTGTTGAACATGGTCATTTTGATGGTCCATGTGTTGTGCAGTGAGTCATAATGTTGCATGGGTGCAGTGACCTGCCAATCATTGAACACAGCACACCCACCAGTCAACATTGTGACACTGTACTCCTTCCCAAAGTGCATATTTTCAGGGTACATTTGGCCCTGACTTCATTTTTATGGATGACAAAGTGTGATCACATCGAACTGTGACGGTGGGACAGCTCTTGAACGAGAGGATACTCAGTGAAAGGACTGGCCTGCCTATTCCTCTGACTTAAATTCCATCGAATGTATGTGGGATGCATTGGGGAGATGTATTATAGCACATCCAACAGTTGTCAACTGTGGTGGTGGAGGAATGGAATGCTCTACCACAAGAACTCCCTACCAACCATGTGGCCAGCATGGGAGCACATTGCAGAACATTCATTGCCATCTGTGGTGATCACACACCCTATTAAGAACCACATCCCATCTTTCCTTATGTCCAGCAGACCATTATAAATCGTGGTGACTTTCAATAAAAGTGTCATTTCTGTTTGTCTGTCTTTCAGTTACCTTTTGTACTATACTGTAGGAGTTCATTCTATGTGTGGTCGATGTTTCATCGACCTATGTTACTTGGCAGTAACACATCATGCAAAAGTTACTTTCACCCTAAAGTTTTGCACACCATTGTAGTTATAGGTGTTAAAAGAATGAGTTCTAATTTTCTTATTAAGAACAATGGCGACTATATTCACTAAAACAACAAATCATGACAGATTAACCAGTAGTGTTTTATCACTCATACATGAATCTGGTCCTCTAGTTACAATAACATTGCTGAAAACTGGACATAAGACTTACCAGCAACCAAAGCCAAAGCCCAATAAATAATTATCTCTCCCATATATGCTCTGGTCTGAACAGCAGCACTCCATTTAGGCAGCACATTCACCCTCCAAACTGAGGTGACTGGATATTTTAGAGAGAGCATTTTCCTGTGGCTGCTCGACTGTAATAATATTTGTCCAATTGTATAGAAACACAGTACAATATACATTTCTGTCAGTGATGCCTTTAATCTGTGAAACAAGATAAAAATTTTTTTTTTCTTCTTCAGTAAGTAGAGAGATGTCAACAGCAATTAATATATGTAAGAGACTAACCTATAGTCCAAGATAGCTTTTGTAGTGAATGTCAATATGAATGGAAATGTCATAAATCCCACTGCTATCATGTATCCAACACCTTCTGAGATAGCTAGGAAGGAATACAGATACAGGTCTTCATGAAAAATAAAGTGTAAAGAATATAATGACTGCAATATTGTAGATATTATAACAGATCTTAATATTTCTTCTTCCACTCCCTGCGAATATGCATTTGTGGCAATCAACATGTTCAGTGTAATCTGAAACACAAACAAAAACAGCTAATTAAACAATTTCTGTTACTAATGTAATTACAGCATTACATTAATTATTTATTCACAGATGATGAAGGCATTAACCCTACAGCTAACACTACAAGGCATGCACACATAGCCTACAGGTAATTATGTAAATGTCAGAAGTGATATGTCAAGATAATCAAAACAACAACAACAGCAGATACCACTAGCCATAGACTTCTGGCAAATTCCTCCCACTCTCCGAACAGCCTCTCCATGAGGAGAACGTGTTCAAAATGTGTAGTGTTAAGTTAAACACAAAATAAATACAAATGTGAGCAACAGCTGTAGAACACAAATAGTAATTGTTACAATATACATGCCCAATCAAGGCTGGACAAGAATGTATAGATTCTCTTGCCACTACAGAAACTACTAGACATCAAATCGTTCAAATGGCTCTGAGCACTATGGGACTTAACTTTTGAGGTCATCATCAGTCCCCTAGAACTTAGAACTACTTAAACCTAACTAACCTAAGGACATCACACACATCCATGACCGAGGCAGGATTCGAACCCGTGACCATAGCTGTCGCGCGGTTCCAGACTGTAGCGCCTAGAACCACTCAGCCACTCTGGCTGGCAAACTACTAGACATCACTGTAATCGATGTTGTGACACGTGATATGGCGGCATGTGAAATTAAAGTAAAAAAAATGCTGCTTGGAGACTGTTTAGCATAGTTCTGGAATGTTGAGCCCACGGCATATAAATAGGTATCAGCAGGCCAGGTGACTGAATGGTGGACTTAGACTATGAGGGTCAATCAAGGTGTGGAATCTGGGTTACTATGCTAAAGGATTTTTCTACTAATTCTCACATCACAGTCCACATTGACATCCTAAAACCCTAACTACTTTGAGAATTTTGTTTGCTCTTTTCTTGGTATGAATCATATAGAGAAGTGTCTCTACGCTAATCAATTTTCTTTATTTCTATAACGAGCTGAGAAACCTAGCTGCATTGCTCAGGTATTCATTTTGCCAATTTTCTATTAGAAATGAATACAAAAAATGAGCTGTGTTTGAAGTACAGTATTTTTAAAAAATTTATTACTATGTATTCATGAAAACGCTTTGTAAATTATCAAACAGTCATGTAAAGAAATATGCACGATGTACAAATGTGTAGGAACAGTATCCAGATTAAGGAACATGATCCCCAACAGTTTCTGAACGCTGGTCACTGCTGCTTCACGAGTATACAAAGTGATTTTGTAACAGTCTCTATGACAACGCCTCTTCATAGCTTTGTAGATGGCTACAATTTTTGCCTGCAGCCGTCTACGCTTCACGATTGAAAGATGTCAAAAGCGGTGCCAGTTGTCAGGGATTTCCTCAAGTTGACTCAACTGTAGGAGTGTCTTAGCACTAAAGAATAAATGCATTAAAACTTCATGAATGATGCAGCTGTTTTTCACCCACCTCACTGATCGCCACGTTGTATCACCTGAACTATGGGTCTTACATTCACTGCAATTGTTACCCGACAGTAAAAGACATGTGTACCAAGTTCAGTTGGATTGGTCCACTGGTTCAGGAGGAGATGGGGAAAACACAAATGGACCCCCCTCCCCCCACACACACCCACACATTTTTATAATATGTAGAGATTGGAAAATGTGGAGTTGTAGACCAAATGCAAAAAAATATCAGGAAGTCCACCGCTGACAGAAGGCAATGAAGCAAACCACTACTAACTGAACAATTGTGAGGATAAACTGACTGCGATATGACAATGCAAGAAAAATGTGTGTAATACAGAGCAGATAGCACTCATATCTCAAAAGATAAAGTAGTTTTAAATATAACACTTAAAATACTGGAATAAAACATTACATAAGAGATGAGCAATCTGTGGTACAATTGTGGCAATATGAAGATTTGATTGCCAGAAAAAAGAATAAAATACTTTGCTGGTTTGGCTCATAAATAAAGAAATATCTTGATGATTATTTATTGAAGATGATAAAACTGCTATGGCAATACGATTACATTACACTAAAACTGATAGTAGAAGATAAATCTCTAAGGTAACACAACTGTACATAAACTCGGGGTTGTTGAATTTAGTTGACATCAAGCTTCCCAGTGATGCTTCTAAACACTTTGACATTGCACAAAACAGCACCTGGATAATGAGGAACCTCCTTACTCAGAGTTTGTACTCTACTCTGTGAAGTTCCACCAGTCTTAGAAAACCACAAAAGGTCACCAACCAACCACATTCCATACATGTTCAGGGGTGACATGTCACGCAAATGTGCAAACCAGAGAAGCAGTGGTACACATCTTTCTTCAAGTATGGCTTCCACATTTCTCATTATAAGAATCCGAGCCTTGTCCTGTTGAAATACAGGCACCTGAGTTGTCTGCTGGAGGTGTAAGTCTTCTACTTCAAAAACATAGTTGATTTACTAGTTATTCTTTAGATTGCACTTGAGATGTACGAAATGAGAACTCAAGTTGCATCCAGTGATGTCCCACATCATTTGCAGGATTGCAATCACTGCGGCAGCATTTCATTCATATGTGGCCATCACAATCGGATATGTTAAACCAAGACTCCTCAACCATTCTGGTGACAATGCCTATGTGGACAACACATATTACCAACGCAGTTTGCAGTAAGACAATGTTCAACCATCAAACACATCTGCACCAGCTGCATTGTTTCAGAATTGAACTAATACTATACTGCCATTATGGTCATGCAAACAAAATGGTGGTCATCTTAAGTTGTGGTCACTTGGTGTGATCAACACATTCATTCAACAAATGCATAACTATCATAACATACCATGTTCAAACTAAAATGACACCATACGACAAATCCATGTCCATAAGATTCATAATTATGGTCAGTTCAAAATCACTTGTCTGTACAACTGTGTGTGCCCTCTGATGTTTGTTTTAAGGTGTCCACTTTGCATGAGAGCCCTTTACTGATGCAGCTTGTGAAGTTAAGTATGACAATTCTCTTTTTGGCAACAGTGTAATAGCTCAGTTTCATTAATGAGAAGCAAAGTAGCTGGAATCCCTGAAATTTGGAAGGAGGTGATCTACACAAAGTGGAAATGATGTAGCACAGGTACTTTCTGTCAGTGACTGCTACTGTGCGTGTGTCCTCAGGAACCCACAGATAAGCTGTGGATGTTCCAGCTGGCTTTGGATAGCAGCTTAATGAATCCTAGAAGTTCTAACACCATAACAGGAAGATGGTATAATACACTTACCACACCACATGAATTTTCACCACAGCAAAAATTCCAGTCAGGTAATACTGAAGCATTCTACAACAGGGAAATATTTATGGAGAGAGACATGAAAGACTTTGAATAAGTTCCAGAAATGAGATGGTATTCATAAGTGACATAAACTTTATTATATTTTGCTGAAGTGCCATGTAATGCAACAGCTTTAAAGTAAATAAAGATATTTTGTGGTTCTTATTTCAATCCATAGATTTCCTTTACTGTTATCAGTATATTTTCTAGTGCCTGTAAGTGTTTTTGTGCGTATTATTGTGCTCTAATTTGTCCAGACACTATTCAACCAACATATGGGCAAACAGGCATCTGCAGCCAGCGTAGGCAAATAGCTCACATAGGTTCAGCCATGCAGCTGGGCTATAGTCTACAGAATCATAGGCCATGCCCAGGCACCCATAATATAATGTTAATATTTATTTTATCATATTTGTTGAACATGACATTTATTTTTATTCAACAGATACAAAATATTTGGAGTCAGATTCCATATTTAGACAGGACACACAACACTCTTCAGAGTAGGAACATTAAGCTGGGACCTTTCTGGAGATCCTGATCCCACACCTCCCTCAAACAACAATAAAAGTTGACACAAACATAGATATGATGTTAATCCCATTTTGAAGTACTGTGCAAATTTCTTTACATGTACATCATGGTACCAGAACAAATGTTGAAGATAATTTATTCAATTAACAAGATCAAAACATATACCTACAATCAAGATTTACCTTGTCACTGGGGATAAACCGCATTGGCCAGAGGTGGGTCACCTTGGCATGAAGTTGATGCTTTTCTGTTTGCCTTTTAATTTCTTTATGTCACAAACACAGAAATGATTTCATAATGAAGTTATAGTATCACATTTGCTGCAAAAACAATATTTACTTACCACAATAAGTATGGAAAATCGATGAAGGATGAGCTTTACATCGAATTTTCCAATACAAGGAGTAACTTCTTGTCCCATCCAGAAGTCATACCACATAAAGCCTTTTGATCCATATGGATTACGATAGGAGATAGGCAATTTACCACCTCTTCTGTACAGAATTAGAGAAAATACAATTCCCACAAGCATTGCTGAAACTGCAGCCTCACTATACACACTGACTACAATGTCAGCAACTTCCCTTTTGAAGTAGCACACTGATGAACTTAGAACCAGTGCAAACAGGGCTGCGAAAATCCCTGTGGAACAAAATATAGAAAGAGATAACTTTATGTTCCTTGAGAACATTAATTAAATTTACACCAAGAAATTTACAATTGCAATATTTATACGGTAGTCATTACAACAGGCTTCATATTACAAACCAGGGAGAAAATCACAACCAGAATTAAGAAAAATCCCTCAATGACCAATCAACAACAAGTACTCACTGTTAAATACACCACCCCAACAGTCCCCTCCCCGACACAACTACCCCACAATCCCCTTGCTATGGCCACCAACTGGGATGGGTGCAGAGATGTGTCTGGGATTGGGCAGGTGGCAAGTAATAGCATGTGGTGAAGCACAGCGGAGAGGGGAGGGGAGAGGAGGGGGCACGTGGCGAGGCATAACGGAGAGGGAAGGGGAGGGGGTAGGTGGCGAGGAGAGGGGTAGGTGATGGGGCGCGGCTGTGAGGGGTGGGTGGTGAGGCGCAACTGTGAGGGGTGGGTGGCGAGGCGCAGCTGTGAGGGGCGGGTGGCGAGGCACAGCTGTGAGGGGCGGGTGGCGAGGCACAGCTGTGAGGGGCGGGTGGCGAGGCACAGCTGTGAGGGGCGGGTAGCGAGGGGCGGGTGGCGAGGGGCGGCTGTGAAGGGCGGGTGGCGAGGCACGGCTGTGAGGGGCGGGTGGCGAGGCGTGGCTGTGAGGGGCGGGTGGCGAGGCACAGCTGTGAGGGGCGGGTGGCGAGGCACAGCTGTGAGGGGCGGGTGGCGAGGCACAGCTGTGAGGGGCGGGCGGTGAGGCGCAACTGTGAGGGGTTTTATGTGAAAATTCTTAAAAGATTTTAAATAAAACAAATGATGTTAATATTCTACATCAGTATTATTTGCGTCTACATATTTAATTCACGACATAGTCACCCTGGCGACAAAAGCTTTTCCCCAACAACAGGAGACTAGTTTGTTGATACTGTCACTGTATAATGTTTAACATTGTTGATGGAGCCACAATCTCACGTATTCTTGCATTGCTTCATCATTATCAAATCGAAGTCCTCGAAGGTGTTCTTTAAGTTTTGCAAACAGATGAAAAACAGATGAAAATCAGATGGGACCAAGTTGGGACTGCATGGAGAATGATCAATGACAGTGAATCCAGTGTGTCGGACTGTTGCAGATACTGCAGTGCTCATATGTGGTCTGGCATTGTCTTGCTAAAGGATAGGGTGTTTCATGTGCAGACAAAAGCTTTGAATTCGAACCTTTATTACAGCACGCTGTTTCTCACGTACTAGCAGCTTTGTTATACACCATCATGTTTTAAGTTACAATTCAGAAATCTCTAGCGGCAGAGGGCATGAAGAGCAAAGATGTAGAATGTTAATAAAGTTTGCTTTATTTAAACAGCTTCAAATTTTCACATGAAAATTCAGAGGTATTACTTTTCAGCACACCCTCATTTCTTTAATTCTTGGATATGTTGACATAAGCACAAAAAATGGCAAACACATGATCATTAACTTTGAATATACAGTGCTTTAAAAAGTGAGAGTCTACTTGTAGAAAGCAGCACTATAGATTGTCCTACTGACAATTACAGATTAATTCCAAGTTCACACTGGGGAAGGATGGAGAAAGAGAGTGCTACCTCGTTCAGCAACTGAAATATTGCTAACCAAGGTATGTCTTTATTGTAACTAGTTAAGACATCCTTATATGTTTATCTATTAAATTATCAAACATTACTGGATTTCCAAATAGTTATGAAAGCTTTTTTGATAAGAAATATATCTACATGTTGAAAAGAAGTGTGGCTGTGTGCAGCCCTTAGGTATGTATAACACTGCCAATAATCAAGTAGTACACATCTACAATTCCTGCATTTTCACGAGAGATTTCCTTGCATGCAATGTATATAAATGCAAGCCTTGATAAAAATGACAGGAAAATTTTGTGGCAACATGAAGGGCATCCAGCCAACCTCGTAGCAATGCCAAATCTGATAACCACGCCAACCCTGCGTAGGTACAAGATAAAGGCAAAAGAAAAAGACGACGACTTTCTCGCAAAGAGCTAAAGACAGTTCCTTAATAAGACAGCCCCATGTAATACATACTTTTCACATTAACTAACAGAAGTTGTCATTTTCTAAATTGTCCTTTTGTATAATACGTAGAAAAGAACATGCACTATGGGAAATGTAACACTATTTCACATTTGTTGAGTTTGTAAATATTAATATGATGTGACAGTGTTGAAATGTGCACAAGATCACATGTTTGGTAGATGAAGATTCACATTTGTAGCATGTAAACAGTTTCTGAATTTTTTATGACACCTAAAAATGAGATGACATTATTCTCATATGTCTGCAAAATCTGATAATGGGTTTATAATAAGTAACTGTTAAAAGCGGTGCACCATTGAATTTTTCTCCAAAATCAAACAACTGTTTTACCTATTTGATAAGATTGTGCTGTGTGTACTGATCCAGTTGCTGAATTTTTTATATTGATATGAAACCTATAATTATACAAGAGAAAGTGTGCATTAAAATTGCAATACTTTCATGTAAGATTTACAAAATTTGGACATTAAAATAAACACAAAAAAAGTCTGATCCATACCGTGTTGATAGGTCATGGTACATCTGCCCCATGCAATCTTTACCTCTATCGAAGTGTGTGCCGTATTGACATAATCAAGTGGCAGTGTGAGGAGTGAGTCAGACAGAGGCAGGTGACGGAGAAGGAAAGGCTCTTCAGGCACAGTGTGTTGTGATTTGGGCTGTGTGATTTCTCTGTTGGACGACTGGACTTGGCATCACATGTCCGAGAATAAGCTTAAATCCTAGAGGCTCCGGAGAACAAGAGGCGGCTGAAGCTATTCCTACTGCAGAAGTTTGGTATTTTAAGCCTGTTGAATGAATTTGGGGACAGTATGAGATTTGCAAAGTGTTCCTTTCCAATGTCTTTCCCAGTGCGTCGCCTGTCTGCTTATGTGCCTTACCCACCTTCACGGCAATTAGAAATACAAAAATACCAGTTCAATCTTCCTGTTTGCTTAAGCTCTGATCATAGGTACGTTGAATGCGAGTTCAAGAGACCTTCATGTGTTTGTACCAACTGCTTATTGTACCAGCAATTTTCTGTAATTATAACATACTGTGTTTTTACCTTGTTATATATGACAGCTTTGTGGACTTTGGCATAAGTTACCTCATTCACTGCTGTGAGTGGCTTTGATGCTTGCTAGTTAACTTGTTAATTTTGGGGAAAAGGATTCGTGCCAATTTCTTGGTATTTAAAATACTGTCTGTGAATGTAATCGAAATTTGTTTCCCAATTGTGTGCATCCATTCAAATGTTGTCGATTTTCTGTCCTATGTGGTGTTCCCTTGCTACCGTTATGCCAGACGCGCCGTTTTGAAACTGAATTGCGGTCGGTGAGCGAATCTTTTTATCTCCTTGTTGAGATATTAGTGTGTGTTCAGTAATAAGGCCCTGATTGGTGTGGAGGGCTTTATTTCTGCCCCTTTTTACTGGTATGTGGGTGTGTAATTATGCTGATAGCCATATTGTGTTTAGTTTCATGGTCAACGGGTTAAGTTTATGATTTGATTATTTCCTAAACTTAAAGGTCATTTTTCTTGCCAGACAATACCAGCAGTTACTAGCACCATGGGCAAAATTGTCTTGATTATCCGGGAGGTGTAGGTTACGTGTGTGTGTGTGTGTTTGTGTGTGTGTGTGTGTGTGTGTGTGTGTGTGTGTGTGTGTGTGTGTGTGTGTGTGTCTATATATATATATAGGTCTTTAAATATGTCTGCTTGTGTCTGTACATGTGTGGATGGATACGTGTGTGTGTGCGAGTGTATACCCGTCCTTTTTTCCCCCTAAGGTAAGTCTTTCCGCTCCCGGGATTGGAATGACTCCTTACCCTCTCCCTTAAAACCCACATCCTTTCGTCTTTCCCTCTCCTTCCCTCTTTCCTGATGAGGCAACAGTTTGTTGCGAAAGCTTGAATTTTGTGTGTTTGTTTGTGTGTCTGTCGACCTGCCAGCACTTTCATTTGGTAAGTCACATCATCTTTGTTTTTATATGTGTGTGTGTGTGTGTGTGTGTGTGTGTGTGTGTGTGTGTGTGTGTGTGTGTGTGAGTGTGTGTGTGTGTGTTTGGGAAACTGAATGTAAATTTTTAAGGTCATGGTTCTAGTAAGTTTTCATTCCTTTGGTCAGTAGTCTTAGTCTTGTACAACATTCTGTGATACCAAGCAACTGTAAATCAATAACTGGCTGTCAGAAAATACGATCAGGTGAATTGCTAAATTGTTTGTTATACAAATTCTTCTTGTTGTAGCTGTTGCTTTGAAGCACCGATACTGTATTAAATTTTTTCATCGTTCTTCTGTCACTTAAGCTTGTACTAATAAAAATTTGTGTGTCCCCATAATTACATGGTATCTCATTATAGGAACAGAAACTTAGTGATAAGCAATTAATTCTCAAGGAACTGCAACAACTGCTTCGCTTCTGTGAAGTTGGTTTTTGAAAGTATTTGCTTCCATAAATGTGATAGTTAAGTGAAAAGCTTATTTGTTGTCTTTGAACATAAATTTTCATTACGATGTACAACATTTTGGGTTTCCTGTGTTTTTCACAGTACAATTTGGATCAGCGTAACAGTGTTGTAAGCTCACAAGTAATTTTTTCTGAATTTATTTAATTGCTCTTTCAACCATACATTGTTCAATAAATATTCTGATCACAAACGATGTTCAATCCTTACTTGGGCCTGACCGCGCCCCCCCCCCCCCTCCCCCCCACATGACTAGACTCTGTCTCCTGCCGAGGCTGGTACATTGTCAACGCCACGTAGTACAAGGGCCAGATTGTTGCAGTAGTGGCATGGTTTACTTCATGTCTGAACCCAGCACTGCACCACTTCTGTGGTCTATGCAGTCAAAAATGATGTCCTGTCACAACAGTGCGGGACAAGCTGCTGTAAGTACCATCCACTCCAGCTCTGAGAAGTACTCCATGCCAGTCATTGACCTGATGTGGGTCATCCAGCCCAACTACAACAAGACACTGCCTCCACTAGCTGCAGGTCTGAGGTACACCTGGTCCTGATGCTGCCAGGAGCTGCAATGGTACTTTCTATCAGAAGCCATCTGTTGGCTGACTTGAACCAACTCAAAGGCATGCACCAGAGGGTAGATGGTTCACAGCCTATGCTTAGGTACCACCTGCACCTAACTTACTGCCAAGTTGCTGCCTGCCCTGCATGTGGGCACTCTAATACTGAATGCTTCCATCCTCAGGCTGCTGCATCCTATGTCGGGGGTCCTTGGTTCGCAAACACGATTGGGTGCCTTCTACATTGGGCCCACCACACACTGCTTACTGGTCACACATATGCATCAAATGGTGTGACTGGCTTATTTCACAGTTTGTTGCCATGATGTGCCTGTTGCCTGTCTGTTGAGATATTAGTGTGTGTTCAGTAATAAGGCCCTGATTGGTGTGGAGGGCTTTATTTCTGCCCCTTACTCGGGCCTGACCCCCCCCCCCCCCCCCCCCCCCCTCCGCGCCAGCTCTACGTGACCAGCAAGGAACTGACTTGGCTTCTACACAACGGTGTGTCTCTCTGGCCTGCCAACTCTGTACCCTGGCTGCCACTTGCTGCTGCATGCTGAGCTAAGCAAGCACTGACAGCCAACCCACTTGGCTCTTATGTATGTAGTGCCCTGGCAGCCATACTGCAACACCTCTGCAACCTGTAACAACATCAATAAATACTAGAGCCATCTTGACTCCTCTACAACTGGCATCAGAAGCAACCAGCAGATTCAAGCAACATAATGGGTGGTTTAGTTGCTTACACGATCCATAGATCATTTCAGTGATATCTTCCGCTGAAATTATTTGGAATTAATCATTTTACAGGATACATATACATGATTAATGTTAACATTAATGAACATATTATATTTTAGTCCTATTCAGGTAACTATACTTAAAAGCTTTTAATAGACATTAGTCCATGGAATAGGAACAGTTCTCCACGAGAAATTATTTTAAGTTAGGTTTAAAACTTGCTTTGCTACTTGTCAGACATTTTATGTTATCAGGCAAATGACCAAACTTTCTATTGCTCATCTTGAACTTGTGAGCCACTGACAGCTTTAACAATGGCCAATAAAAGTCATATTTTCATCTAGCAATATAGGTGTGGACATCACTATTCTTCTCAAATTGTGAAAAATTATGAGAGACGAATTTCATTAGTGAATATATGTACTGTGATGGTGCAGCTAAAATGACTGACTCCTTGATGAGGTACCTATACAACTGCAGATGAACACCATATATTTTTGTGCACTCAATACTTTCTTTGTAAGTGACGAGTTACACCAGACAATTGTTCTGTAAGACTTTATTAAGTGGGAAAATGCAGACTATGTCAAGAGGCTGATTCGTTTGTTTCCAAGACTAGTAATTACACAAAGAGCAAAAGTAGCCGAACTTGACTGTTTGAGCATCTGTCAGTAATATCCTTCTTCCATTTCAAGTTTGCTGTACACAATGGAATATGTAGTAGACCCTCACTATTTCCCAATATGACAAACAAAATTTCAGATAATTCGTCCTACAAACTAAAATTTGACCCCCCACATTACATGTTCCACATCTCATTCTTTACCTAAACCAAATAAATACATACATATGTATTGCACTATGTTTCACATACTTTTCCTCAATAGCTTGTTGTAATTTCACAACAATGGCACAATCGCTTGATTGCTGCTCATGTCATTACCACAGTGTAAGACACAAGGGAAGGGGAAGACAGGGTTGGTTGGTAGACCACAAAGAGAGTGAAATGTACAACAATGCAGAGATCTGTCTGTCTCTGATTATTATGAACAGTGAAATCCAACCCCCCCCCCCCCCTCCTATCTCACACAATATGGTGCTGAAATAGAAACGAGCTCTTAATGCTACCAACAAGCTCTTAATTCTCTGATGTTAACACAAAAGCATCAAATTCTACATGTAATCAATAGTGAAGGGAAGACTAAAACACATATCACAGACACTTCCAAATCTCAAAGTCTATTTCAAGACAGAAAATAGAGGAGAGTCTGGCAAGCTATTCATTTTGCAGCAATAGCAAGTGCATGAGGACAGCCAAACATGAACGATTCACTGTTTGAATTATTCCAACACATGTACTCACAGCAAATTCTGTCATCTGGCCCCATGCTTCAAAAAAATGCTCGTGAAATCGCCCACAAAAAAGGGTTTGTGTGCTCTGAGGGCTGGCTATGGCATTTTCAGAAGAGGCATAAAATGTATATTGTAAATGTTTGTGGGAAAACACATTGATGAAACAAGGAAGATGCCAATGAGAGGGTGCGGGAATTTTAATCCAAGCTCTGTCATTTGTATCTGTATTTATTTAATATGGATGAAGCCGGCACAAACACAATGTATCAAGAGTGAAAAAATTGTCAAGAGGCAAACGCAGGAAAGAGAGACTGGTGGTGGTCTTGTGTTGTAATTGAGATGGTTCTCATAAGCTCAAACCATTAATGATTGAAAAATACAAAAATCCACATTTTTTAAAAAAATTTGTCAATCTGTTCAATCTGGTATGCCACTATGAGAACAATAATGAAGCTTGGATGACCAGACTCCCTCCCATAGCTGGCTCTTAAAAGTTCAACAACAAATGGCTGTGAGGTAGAGAAGTATTTTGGCAACTTTGGACCACTACCTGGCAGTTCGATGACTTCTGAATTTTGAAGTTGTATTCATACCACCTAACACTACAAGCTGTCTACTGTCACTGAAGAAATAATCACCTCTATGAAGCATAATTACAGACACCTTCTTGTTAAGGCTGCCATTAATTCAATCAGACTACAAGAAAACCTTTCCACATTGGAATGTACTGCAACCTGTCCTCAAAATCTCTGCTGCTTGGGATGAAGTTACAACAAACACCATAACTAATGTTTTAAGAAGGCCTGGACAGTGACTGATAATGCAGCACAGACTGAAGAGGAAAATGATGATGCAGCATCTGAACTTACTCATAATGCAAATACAACTTTGGATTCCGATGTTGTTCTTCGACAGGCTTACACCAGTTGGTACCCTCTTGCACTGCCAATCTGGAAGAATGGATGCTGGCAGACAACGAAAACTGTACTGTTGAAGAACGAGTCATCAATTCTGCTTTACTGTCATCTTCTGAGGAGGAAAATGAAGTGTCACCCTGCACTTAAGCTGCAGCTGCAATTGCTGTTCTCGAGAGAGTTGCTGCTGCTTCTGATGTCTCTATGGCATTTCAGGCAGCTCTGGATGTAGCACCTTCTGAGAGTGCCATAATGTTATTTAGGAGAGGATATATTATCAATTGTAGAAAAGCTGTTGACAGCTACAAAGCCGGGATCTAGGACAGATGAACAGCTGCTGCAAATGACCAAGTAATGTTTGGCAGGAGACATGAAAAGTTATGTAATGCAGCATGAGGACCTACAAAATGCTCAATTGTTCAATGGACTAATATGGCAAGGTGTGGTGCAGCAATGGAAGAGAGAGAATAGCTGTAGATACTATCGCGAACAGTTAAATGGAATGTCGCAGAATCACAGTGAATAGGTAAGAATTTTGCAGCTATGATACAGAAAATAAACATTAAAACTTATGAATTAACACAGAGTGACAAAACAAATAAGATTGTTCTTCCGGATGTGGAACAGAGAGCATTAGACGCATTTCTATGGTAACTACCACCTAATGTACTGCCTCTTCTACTGATGTTAAGTGCTATCAATGTAGATGTTTACCGTATTTACTCGAATCTAAGCCGCACTTGAATCTAAGCCACACCTGAAAAATGAGACTCGAAATCAAGGGAAAAAAATTTTCCCGAATCTAAGCCGCACCTGAAGTTTGAGACTCGAAATTCAAGAGGAGAGAAAAGTTTTAGGCCACACCTCCAAATCGAAACAAAGTTGGTCCATTGTAATATGAGACACAATTTAGGTCGAATAAATGACGATACAGCTACAGTAGTTTGGTTCGAGTCGTAAGCTTAGCAGTTAAGCTGTACCAGGTAGCCATTGCTATGCGTCAGTCGCTCCGTCCGTATTTATACGGGTACCCTTCCTTTTTCACGTGCTTCGTCTGGTTTGAATCGATTGCTTATTTTTCTTTGATCTGATAAGTGCCGTTCTCTTTGCTATAGGTGTTTACGTCACTCTAAGCTGAAAATGCATTACTGTACTGTCATACATTGTTTATCGCATTCTGATAATGAGTTTACGGCCTGTCGCCACTCGCGGCATGGCTTGCTTTTGTGCGCGCTGCCGCCGCTTACAATTTTAAAAAGAGAGGAATTGTCTCATTATGGAAACAATGGCAAGAGACTGCTATTTGTTGTTACTACGCTGCTGCTTTCTTTGATAATTATCAACAAGAACCAAATAATAGACTGTGTATGATAGAAGATGTTCTGAACGAGAGTTTAGCGAAAATTTTTCTCTGTTTGAAAATCTTTGCAGACGCCTCTTTAGTACCTTATATTCCGCACAGAAATTACTCATCTTAGATTTAAAAATCTAGTCAATTGCCGTGCTTCAATTCTGACTGTATCACTATTAGGCACAAGAATACGAATATAAACATGACATGATATGTATATTCTTCCGCGTTTGTTGTTGTCTCACTCTAGTTTCGTAGTTTATTAGGCAGACAGGATTTAAATGAGTTAGCAGCAAATACGAAAGAATGCATGGTAAAATGTTTATATTCGTATTATTCTTATGATGAAGAGAATACTGTGTGTGATTCACAATTCGTAGAAGTTCCTATTAGCAACCATCTCTTCTCACAGGTAGGAAAAAATTCAGAACGTAGAGTTGGCCATATTGAGAAACATCCCAGTCTTGCCAGTAGGATTTTCGTAGTACATTGAAATGCTGCTACATTCGAAGATGAACAATACGGAATTTGTATTTGCTTCGTTGGATAATGTATGAAAATGAAGTGGTTGAAACTCGGGGCGGAGAAAAAAGCTTGTCTTCCATCTTTTTTTAAAATTTTTTTACTGACGCAGAGGTTTTGGCGCCAGTATTTATCTTTGTGCCTGCAAAGCATGCCTGTGCAGCGCTACACATATTCGAAGGCACAAGTTAGTTGTGGCAGCACCTACCAACATTTTTCAGAGCTTCCGCTTACTTTGCACTCGATTCTAAGCCGCAGGCGGTTTTTTGGATTACAAAAACCGGAAAAAAAGTGTGGCTTAGATTCGAGTAAATACGGTAGGCCACATACAAAAAAACTGTTGTCAGTCTCACTGTAATAGGTATGGAAGAGTGAGACACCAAGAGTGAGAGTATACACTGGTGGCCATTAAAATTGCTACACCATGAAGATGACGTGCTACAGATGTGAAATTTAACCCACAGGAAGATGATGCTGTGATATGCAAATGATTAGCTGTTCAGAGCATTCACACAATGTTGGCGCCAGTGGCGAAAACTACAACGTGCTGACATGAGGAAAGTTTCCAACCGATTTCTCAAACACAAACAGCAGTTGACTGGCGTTGCCAGGTGAAACGTTGTTGTGATGCCTCATGTAAGGAGGAGAAATGCGTACCATCATGTTTCCGACTTTGATAAAGGTCAGATTGTAGCCTTTTGCGATTGCGGTTTATCGTATCGCGACATTGCTGCTCGCGTTGGTCGAGATCCAATGACTGTTAGCAGAATATGGAATCGGTGGGTTCAGGAGGGTAATACAGAACGCGGTGCTGGATCCCAACAGCCTCGTACCACTAGCAGTCGAGATGATAGGCATCTTATCCGCATGGCTGTAACGGATCGTGCAGCCACGTCTCAATCCCTGAGTCAACAGATGGGGACGTTTGCAAGACAATAACCATCTCCACGAACAGTTCAACGACGTTTGCAGCAGCATGGACTATCAGCTCGGAGACAAAAGCTGCGTTTACCCTTGGCGCTGCATCACAGACAGGAGCACCTGCGATGGTGTACTCAACGACAAACCTGGGTCCACGAATGGCAAAACATCATTTTTTCAGATGAATCCAGGTTCTGTTTACAGCATCATGATGGTCGCATCAGTGTTTGGCGACGTTGCAGTGAACATACATTGGAAGCGTGTATTCGTCATCGCCATACTGGCGTATCACCCGGCGTGATGGTATGGGGTGCCATTGGGTACACGTCTCTGTCACCTCTTGTTCGCACTGACGGCACTTTGAACAGTGGACATTACATTTCAGATGTGTTATGACCCGTGGCTCTACCCTTCATTTGATCCCTGCGAAACCCTACATTTCAGCAGGATAATGCACGACCGCATGTTGCAGGTCCTCTACGGGCCTTTCTGGATACAGAAGATGTTCGACTGCTGCCCTGGACAGCACATTCTCCAGATCTCTCACCAACAGAAAACGTCTGGTCAATGGTGGTCGAGCAACTGGCTCGTCACAATACGCCAGTTACTACTCTTGATGAACTGTGGTATTGTGTTGAAGCTGCATGGGCAGCTGTACCTGTGCACGCCACCCAAGCCTGTCTAACTCAATGCCCAGGTGTATCAAGGCCATTATTACGGCCAGAGGTGGTTGTTCTGGGTACTGATTTCTCAGGCTCTATGCACTCAAATTGCGTGAAAATGTAATCACATGTCAGTTCTAGTATAACATATTTGTCCAATGAATACCCATTTATCATCTGCATTTCTTCTTGGTGTAGCAATTTTAATGGCCAGTAGTGTAGAAGTAAAGGGCATAACAGTAAAGGGCGGAATATGAGTATTCAGCTCAGAGTCTGCCGAGCAGTACTCCCAGTGAATTTTAATGCTGCATAATCTATGTCAAGCAGAATGTTGCTTGACCAGCATGGTAAATGGTTGTTGTTTGTTACTGTTGTGGTCTTCAGTCCAGAGACTGGTTTGATGCAGCTCTCCATGCTACTCTATCCTGTGCAAGCTTCTTCATCTCCTGGGCAGCAATCTGCTTAGTGTATTCATCTCTTAGTCTCCGTCTACGATTTTTACCCTCCACGCTGCCCTCCAATGCTAAATTTGTGATCCTTTGATGCCTCAGAACATGTCCTACCAACCAGTCCCTTCTTCTTGTCAAGTTGTGCCACAAACTCCTCTTCTCCCCAATTCTATTCAATACCTCCTCATTAGTTGTGTGATCTACCCATCTAATCTTCAGCATTCTTCTGTAGCACCACATTTCGAAAGCTTCTATTCTCTTCTTGTCCAAACTATTTATCGTCCATGTTTCACTTCAATACATGGCTACACTCCATACAAATACTTTCAGAAACGACTTCCTGACACTTAAATCTAACCTCGATGTTAACAAATTTCTCTTCTTCAGAAACGCTTTCCTTGCCATTGCCAGTCTACATTTTATATCCTCTCTACTTTGACCATCATCAGTTATTTTGCTCCGCAAATAGCAAAACTCCTTTACTACTTTAAGTGTGTCATTTCCTAATCTAATTTCCTAAGCATCACCCGACTTAATTCGACTACATTCCATTATCCTCGTTTTGCTTTTGTTGATGTTCATCTTATATCCTCCTTTCAAGACACTGTCCATTCCGTTCAGCTGCTGTTCCAAGTCCTTTGCTGTCTCTGACAGAATTACAATGTCATCGACGAATCTCAAAGTTTTTATTTCTTCTCCATCGATTTTTATACCTACTCTGAATTTTTCTTTTGTTTCCTTTACTGCTTGCTCAATATACAGATTGAATAACATTGGGGAGAGGCTACAACCCTGTCTCACTCCCTTCCCAACCGCTGCTTCCCTTTCATGCCCTTCGACTCTTATAACTGCCATCTGGTTTCTGTACAAATTGTAAATAGCCTTTCGTTCCCTGTATTTCACCCGTGCCGCCTTTAGAATTTGAAAGAGAGTATTCCAGTCAACATTGTCAAATGGTAGGGAGCATATATTTTTGTTACACTCAGGAGCTCACATGTCTGAGACAACTCTGGACCTCACGGGAAACATGCAGTTAAACCTTCTATGCTATAGATGTATGGGGAGTCAATGGTAACAAAGTGTAGTTGCTAGGTTCACCAGTGTTTAAATTTTCAGGTGGAATCAAAGCAATTCCAGGAAACTATGGAAGTTTTTCCCATATAGGTGAAAGGTACTGCGTGATCCTAGGGCCATGTTTCCTGTATAAGCATCATACTAAAACTGACCTTGGACAACATATTGTATAACTCATGGAAACATTGTTCAATCTTTGAAAACTTCTGTCGATGACATACTGCCACAAGGGTTGCCACTCGTGACCCATGAATCAGTTAAAACGTGTGCACGGCCACTGAACACCAATCTGTATGATAAAGTACAGCAAGGCATAGGGAAACTACAATGAGCAAATGTAGAAACAGAACTATCTGTAAACACATTTTGTGTGATGGAACCATTGGAGGAAAATTATGAGCTACATGAAGCACACTGTTTTGTGTACAGAAGCACTGTATGCATACAGGAGATGGGTGGCGAACGAGAAGTGCCCAGTGATTTCAATAATTGTGATACTGATGGCATCATCAGTTTGTCTACGGAATTATTGGTTGCCAATTTAGATGTTCTAGACAAAGCTGATCTAGATGGATATGTTCGGACCATATCCATGACCAAGCTGCAAGTATAACTGCATTACATGAAAAAGTGAAGCATTAAGAAAGAATGGAGGGACTTCTTATGGAGAAGTTACTGCTAGAATTAGATGATCTATTTAAAGTTCATGGCCCTTTACCACCAATCCCAATGACGAAGCACAGGCTCCAATTTAGGAATCGACCACCTGTGTACTTTAAGCCATACAGGGTGCCCCATCACCTAAAATTGGTAATAGAGAAATTCATTAACAAACAATTATGCAATGGTATCATTGAGGCAAGTACCAGCCTAGAGGGTGCAACTGTGGTGATAGTACTCAAGAAACGTTCTTGAGGGAATGAAGCAGTATCAGTTCTGCAGCATCTACAGATACCTCAAGAGTCGTACGATTACAGGCGAGTATCCAACCAAATATAACAGAAGCCCTTGATAACTTGGGAAACTGTATGCATATTTCCACTATGGATCTAATAAGTGGCTACCATCAACTGGGAATAGTACTCAAGGACCAACCAAAAACTGCATTTATTCAGTACCTCATTGGAAAATGTCATTTGGTCTACGAAATGCACAAGTGATGTTTCAACAGTAGTTGGACAGTTTTTGAAGGGACTAAAGCCGAAATAGTGTATGGCGTATCTGGATGATATTGTTGTGTTTGCTAGGAATATGAAAGGGGATGTGCATTGGTTGAGGGACATTTTTCAGCAACTGCACTAAGAAGTGAATTACTTGGGCATTTAATAAACCAAGACGAAATGAGAATAGGTTCAAGACTGGTAAACACTGTATGGAGTTTTCCAACACCTCTTCAGGCAGGCAAGGAATTGCAGTCTTTTAGGGATTATCAAACTATTATAGCAAATTTATCCAAGGGTTTGCAGGAATAGCATGACCTCTCACACACTACAACTGGCAAGGACATTACCAGCCTATCTGTGGGAACGGACCGACTGCAGCACGTAACCTAACACGGCCGTCGGGGCGGCTACCCCCACCACGACGCGCATGCTGCTGGTCCACCACAGCCTCCCAAGATATAATGGAGGGGAGTGACCGCGCATACAAATATCCCACACTCTGTGAATCTCGACACTTCACCAGAAGATGGGCAATATGACACTTCCCGTAACGTCATGAAAAATCAACACTACCATCCGGCTGGCAGCCCGAGAAACCTTCATCAATTGTAGATCATTTTACACATTACATGTGGATGGTTGCTATCCAGAACCGGCAAACTGCCACAGTAGAAACGTAGTGATGCGTAATTGGTTACTACAGTTTGGTATTCTGGAAACAAAATCACATATCAGGGCACCAAATTTATGTTAGCATTGCTGAAGAAGTTATGCCATTTGTTGCTTATTCACAAACTGAGATGATCTCTTTAAACTCACAGGCTAACAGAAGAACTGAATGTGTACATCAAATGAGAGGGAAAATTCTAAGCCACTATGCAAATAGCTATAGCAATGATTGGGATTCTTCGTTGGTGTATGTAGCAGCGGCATACAATTCTAAAATCCCTGAAAGTTTGTGGTGGGCTACATAAAGCACATGAAGAGATACCAGTTGTGCTAGAGTTTATTAATCCTCCAGACAGGAAAACCCTATCACTATGTTACCACCCTGTGACAGTCCAAGCTGGCACCGAATGTGCATGCCTACATGTGCTAGTCTGGTTCCCAGCATCAAGCAGCAATACCCAGCATCAAGCAGCATGTGTACTATACAATTCTCCCATACCAGGTCAGATGGGAGACTGTAAAAATTTGTTCAAGTCAGCAACTGTGATAGGCAACCTGCACAACAGCATACAGTTCTGTGTTGTGCTATGCAATTGAGCTGCGATTCACAGGGGTGCCTCTCACAGAGAGCAACCAAGAGTGCCCCTGAGAGCGACAACACCAAGAATCACTTGTGTGCTTTTGGCAAAATCAATATGTAGGTTGTTTTTTTTTTTTTTTTTTTTTTTTTTTTTTTTTTTTTTTTTTTTTTTTTGCAAGGGGGAGGGGGGAGGGGAGATCAGGTTTTTTTTATCTATGGTAATATACTGTCATCACAAACAAGTTTTACAGCTTCACAAACACCAGATCCTTACAATGACAATGGGTCCTCAGAACAAAAGGTATTGAGGAGTAGAAATATGATTTACCAATAGCCTTATTAAAAATTTCAGAGACATTAAACGTAGAGTAAGTAAAACTTTCAAGGCTACCAGTACTCTCAATATCTCTACAGCGAACAATAACCACGATAAGCCATCCACTACAATGACCAAATTTATCATGCTATTGCCACCAGCAAAAACACAAGGCCCATGAAGAACAGCATGGGAAGCAAGGCGGGAAAACCATGCGCTAATATTGCTATGTGAGCTTTGCAGTTGCCAGCAAGAGCAAGCCACCATATGCCCATTCTCGCACCACAACCCTATTTCTAAAAAGCAAGTCGCTTATACAATCCAACAGCAGTTATTGTGAATTGTTACAAGCAGGGATGACCTAAGGGTACAGAATGGTTGAAGCTGCAAGGTGGCAGCATATTGATAAACAGTACAATATGTGATAGTTCAAGACCAACTTTCTATCTTCTAGCTATCATAACAGGAACTACAATTTTAAACATAACATGTCCTCTATTACACTGGCCTGAGAAACCAGATATATTACCTCCCCCAAAATTTGAACTTCGTAAACAGTACCTTAGCACCCAACCTCCTTAACCATCTGGATGAGCTAATAGCTGCTTCAGCATGTGCAACAATAACACAGTAATTTATCATCACAAACTCAGGTAATAAGCATTTCAGCCTCAGGTACAGTCTGGATTCTGACTCTCATCTGTGCAGCCTGTATCCATTTATGGTAGAAAACTGCTCACCCTTCCAAACTCCCTGTACACCATGTGACAACTGAGTTGGTCGCCCTTACTAACAAGGGAACCTCCCCATCGCACCCCCCTCAGATTTAGTTATAAGTTGGCACAGTGGATAGGCCTTGAAAAACTGAACACAGATCAATTGCGAAAACAGGAAGAAGTTGTGTGGAACTGTGAAAAAATAAGCAAAATATACAAACTGAGTAGTTCAAGGGAAGATAGGCAACATTAAGGACAATAGGAACGCAGGAGCGCCGTGGTCTCGTGAGCAGCTGCGGAACAAAAGGTCCTAGGTTCAAATCTTCTATTGAGTGAAAAGTTTAATTTTTTATTTTCAGTTTATGTGACAAACTCTTATGTTTTCATCACTTTTTTGGGAGTGATTATCACATCCACAAGAAAACCTAAATCGGGCAAGGTAGAAGAATCTTTTTATCCATTCGCCAAGTGTACAAGTTAGGTGGGTCGACAATATATTCCTGTCATGTGACGCACATGCTGTCACCAGTATAGAATATATCAGATGTGTTTTCCTGTGGAGGAATCGGTTGACCTATGACCTTGCGACAAATGTTTTCTGTTCCCATTGGAGAGGCATGTCCTTTCGTCTACTAATCGCACGGTTTTGCGATGCAGTCACAAAACACAGACACTAAACTTATTACAGTGAACAGAGATGTCAATGAACGAATGGACAGATAATAACTATGCAAAAATAAAGAAAGTAAAATTTTCAGTCGAGGGAAGACTTGAACCAAGAACCTCTCGTTTTCCAGCTGCTCATGCTACCACGGGACCACGGCGCTCCTAATCTCTCATAGTCCATTATGGTGCTTATGTGGCCCATTGACTACTCAGTTTGTATATTTTGCTTATTTTTTCACAGTTCCACACAACTTCTTCCTGTTTTCTCACTTGATCTGTGTTCAGTTTATCAAGGCCTATCCACTGTGCCAACTTATAACTAAATGTGAGGGGGGTGCGATGGAGAGGTTCCCTTGTAAGAATTAGTCATTGGACACTGTGATTCAGGCTGCAGTAGCAAAAGAGAAACCTGAATAAAAATGTGCATAAATGTGAAAATGTAAAGATGTATTCTACATGATTTTCAAAAATTATCCCAGTCAAGGATCTGTTGGACTAAATCTTCAAAAGATGGAAGCCGAAATGTGCCATTGCCTTTCAAACCGGTGCCTGTAAACTGTGGCCAAGTGAGCAGAAAGCTGTCCCCAAATTTTTCAACTAGAACCTTAACACTCGCAATTCATGGGCAGGAAACAGTGGCGTTTTGTAGCACATGTGTTTCGGGATGGTTTTCTCATCTTATCACCAATACCGTGGACTTACAGGTCTGTGCCGTGTGTGTTCCCTATGTGCCTATGCTATTAGTGCCAGTTTTGTGTAGTGCCACATTGTGTAGCACCACATTCTGCAATTATCCTTAATCTATGAGCATGAGTGTAGTTTTAGCGCTGTGAGCATGTGTATAAGTATATTGTATTTACCGGGTTTTTCCTTCAAGATCTTGAACAGACGCCTGCCACAGAACTATGACAACATTTCATCAATAACAGTGTGCATCCCAAAAGAATAATATTTTGGTAGTAATTCATTCATTTTATCAAAAACTTCTCGTATTGCAGCAAACTTACCACGTTTTCTGCAATCGCTTTGCGACTCTCAGTCATCAAATCTTACTATTTTAGTAAGCTGCTGGAATCTGGTGCGGCTCATGGTAGCAGTATAAACAAATCTTCCTGAAGTGTAGGACCATAAATCTGTAACAGATGACTTACTGTTGTTTTCGTTCCCCATAATAAGTAGCCCTCCATATGCCATGAATTCAAGTCTGTGTGTCTTGGATATTTTCTGCCTCAATGCCTCTTCATTGGTATGCTTTATTATGATGGTGACAATTTCTGGAGACAAAAACTTTTCAAATGATTATCTTGTTGTTCTACTTTACTTACGTCCCCTATGCCTTCTCTTTCTGTCACTATGTTTTGTGCTACTCGTCTTCTAATGTGAGGAGGTTTCGAGCTATAAATTTTTCCAGTACTTGTAATATACTTGTCACTAACCTCGAAAGCTGTGTCATCATCAGTTTCAGATGCCCAGGTATCATCTTCAGCATCTGTAGGTACTCTATCACTGTCCACATCTTTGTGCACAAGACATTCCTCTTTAGGTTCACTCACAACATCTTCAGTTTCATCAAATTCAATTTGAGAATCTGTAGATTCTTCCAAAATCTGTGATATTTCTCTGTCAGTAAGTGACTGTCGATACATTTTCAATCAGAGTTGTATCTAACACTTGACTAAGTACCATTGAACAGGAAACAATACAGACAATACAGAACCAAAGGGAAAGAAATTATTGTTGAGACCATTGCTGCTGTCAACCAAGAGAAATATAATGTCCATTTGTTCTAAGGTCATGTAATGCTATTATTTGTGGAGTAAGATGACCATTGTGGGAAGTCACATCTACTACCAAGTGGGGGAGACTTTATGGCCACCTCTCTTAAATTTAAATTTTCTGATTAAGCTTAAACAAAAAACATAAAACAATTATAGAATCTGGAAGAACACTTCATAAACACAATAAATATTTTTACAAAACTTGAAAAAATAAAGTACCTGAGTAGATTTCAATATTTTCAAAAGGTGGCCATAAAGTACCCCCCCCCCCCCCCCCCTCTTGGTATTGCGAGGGTTTAGTCTCTGCCCTGGCACCAAAGCAAGTCTGGGTGCCTTTCGACTAGCCCCGCAGCCTGCTGCTGAGGCTGGAACATTGTCAACACAAACAGGATGAGGGCCAGACTGTCGCAGTGGTCAGCTGGATTACACCCTGTCCACATATGGCACTGTGTCACTGCCATGGTCTTTAGAGTAAAAAATGATGTACTACCACAACAGGGCAGGTCAAACGGCCATAAATATCACCCACTCAAGCTATGAAGTATCTGTAATCGTGTGCGGCCGGCTCTGAGAAGTACAACTCCCACCAGTCATTGACCCAATGTGGGTTATTCAATCTACTTCTTGATACTGCCTCCATGAGATGCTGACCTGTATGCTGGGCCTTGTCCTTTTGCTGCCAGAAGCTGAAATGGTGCCTTCCAGTTGGTAGCCATTTACTAGCTAACTTTAATGAACTTGTGGGCTCCTATCTGGGGGTCCATGGTTTGCAACCCACACTCAGCCACCACCTGCACCTGCTTGCTGCTGAACTGCCACCTACTCTGCGTGTACACAATCTGCTGCCGCAGGCTTGCATCCGTGGACTGCTCACACTGCATCCTTCATCGTGGGTCCTTGGTCAACAGTTGGCTTGAGTGCCTCCTGCACCAGCCCCACCACAAGCTGTTGACTGGTCACACATGTGTGTGAAACGGTGCTCCTGTCAAGGAGCTGACTTGGCTTCTACACTATGACATGCAAGTCTGGCCTGGCAGCTCTGTGCACTGGCTGCATCCTGCTGCAGTGTGCTGAGCTAAGAAAGCACCACCATCCAGGACCAGTCATAGCGCTGAACACTAACTGCAGCAAGACAAAGCCTTTGATTGCTGCACAAATTCTGATCAATAAACTTACTGCCTCTCTGAATCTGCAATGGCCAGCAACCCAGCTCTATATACCAGCTGCCCTGGAAACCATGCTGCAACGCTTTCCTGACCTGCAACGAGGTCAATGAACACAACTCATCTTGACACTGTTGCAACAGGTACTTAACCCAGCCCCCACCCCACAACACACACACACACACACACACACACACACACACACACACACACACAAACACACAAACACACAAGCTGAATATGTCTGTGCAAAATTTTTATGACAATGAAAAATTCTACTAATGTTACTCTCATCACTACTGTAGACATCTGAAGTGACACTGTCAATGCTGTTGTTTAGCAACATGATCGTTTCCAATAATGAACACTTATTTTATTTTTATTAATTTCATCCTGCCTCGCTTTTCCATGATGTACTGTGTGTGTCTGACTACTTTCTTCCAGTCATCAGGGGTGACTTTCCTAACAGCTTCAATGCAGAGGGCCTCGACTGCAGACCGCATTTTTTAATTGCTGGAAATGTAATCTTTAATATGTGTCTGTATAAATTCTATTGGGTTGAAATGGCTATGACAACATGGCAGACTAGTTACTGTACGGCCAGTATGTTTATGCCAGCTTGTCGATTTAGCATATGGGGATCTGTGTTTTATGGCAGGATATCAGAGCCTTTTATATTTTAACACTTATTTCAAGTGTTGATGACACAAAGGCTAGTCGACTCCTACTTTGGCTCTGGCATGGTAGGCATCTTGTCCATAACAACACAATGGATGGGAGCATTATCAAAAACAAATGTTGATGGTGCAGCCACATAACACACAAACCCTTTCTCTCAACTGACCTCATACGGCAATCTCCTAGCCAAGAGAGTGACATTCAACACTTCCCCCCAACAACATTTGATGAGACAGTCAGTAAAATTCTTCTGGGTTTGAGACCTCATTGTCAACTATAAAATTCCAACATTTCAGCAACTGTCGCAAGGCGCCTTTCTGAGAGTGTACTTACATTTAACATTTGATGAATTCGCTTCCGAGATTTTTCAGCATCTCACAGCAGTGTAACAACAGATAACAACTGTTAGACAAGGGAAACAAAATCTCAGTGCACTACGAACAATCCCACAAGATAGCAAACTGCCTGCCACTACCACATAATACAAGCACGAAGTGTTATAATGGTGGGGGTTGAAAATCTGGCAACTGAAAGTGGTTGCTGTAGCTACAGGGACAGCTCATGGGACAGGTTGAATGCAGGTCATGCCTTCCTCGTGGGCCTCTCCCCATTACCACCTTAATAGCTACGAAAGTAATTCTGAACTATACACAGCTACAAATATTTTGACATGTCCTAACACTCTACCACATATAAAAGAACACTATTCCAAAGAATACCTCTAGTACACAATTGCTGCAGATCACTGTCTCAAACAATCAGGGACAAATGATAACATACACTCTTCTAACATATGGGTGCATTCCTCCACATCCATCCTTGATGAAATTTAGGCAGTCAATCCCAAACAGAAAAGCTTATCCTTCAACTTTGCACTATGGCCACATAGCAATTTGGAGGAAAGTGAGTGTTATTAGGTCCTCAGAGATGGTCTGTCATTCTCACATGAACATGAAATAACATACCTGAACATGCGATACAGCAGGCCCAGATGAGTATAAAAATATGAAACATTTCTGTCAAACCATACTACAATGTCCTAAAAGTCTTTACCAGCTGGAAGGAACTGGAGGTCAAACACTATGTGAGATTCTTGCTGAAGAGATGTAATGGCTAGTTTAATTCCAGGCTTTGGGTGATGGAAACCAGCAACATGAAAGTGTCAGAGGCCAGTTACTCCACTCACTGCCAGATGGAAGTTTCTGCCCATTTCTGTAGTTGACACGATTGGATTCTCAATGATAGTATCTAAAATGACTTAATCTTGGCCCCTGGCAGTTACTTTGAGATTTTTTGTTTTTTGGCAAGCGTAAAGACTATACTATTAATATTCTATACTATTAATTCATAGACAACATACACACGCACACACACACTCTACTAACACAACTCACACATGACCACTGTTTCTAGCATCTGGAGCCAGTCGCCAGAGACTGTGGTCGCGTGTGTGTGTGTGTGTGTGTGTGTGTGTGTGTGTGTGTGTGTGTTTATTTTTGACAAAGGCCTTCTTGGTTGAAAGTTAACTTTCTGTCAGTCTTTTCGTTGTGCCTTTCTGCGACTCGGCATCTCTGCTATATTGTGAGCAGCAACTATCCTTTTCATTATACTGTTACATTCTTTATATCGACAGTAGGTCAGTGGTCACAATGTTCTGGCTGATCAGGGTATCTTATCCATAGGTACATACCTGGACATTCACATCTACCATAATGATAACAACTGGCATAACTATTCTTAGACATAACAACATTATTAAAAGCCCAGGTAAATACAATATGACATATTTAGCAGGTCAAGAGGGGGTGCAGGGGTGTTTGGACCTAACGACTGTCATTCATAAGGTGTGTGTGTGTGTGTGTGTGTGTGTGTGTGTGTGTGTGTGTGTGTGCGTGTGGACAGGGGACCAGTGGGAGACAGGTGGAATGGTGACAGTATGACTATAACCACAGGCAACCTGGCCTTAACGTAAAAAGGAAAGGGTCAGATAGGATTTAATATCAATTTCATGGTACAGCACAGAAAATCTAAAAGTGGATAGCTGATCATTCGCTCTGTTATCCTCCCAAATAGGAGTCCAGTGTCTTAATCAATGTGCCCCTTTGCTTGGTGAGGCTATATTATACTGTCTACTACATTGTGCCACAGATCCCCCCCCCCCCAGCAGAAATTTAGGATGCCACTAAAATCACACTCTACAACTATATAATTAGCTGCAAGATAAGATTTTCTGTATATCGAGGCATTGTGGCTGTCATAAATAGCTATCTGACAGATTCATGCATCGCACAAGTTCCGTATGTCTACTCGTACTAAAATCGAAGAGTTATAAAATTAAACAGAGAGATATTTGATAAGAAATTAAAGAAAAGACTACTCTGTACCGTTTGATACAAAACAGTGATCATGAAAATTGGTATCCTATTATTTTTGCTGATTGGGTTTCCTCTACTACCCATAATGCTCCAAGCAAATCCGTGAAGAAAAAGTGTCACAGGTGTTTGTTAAGAAATGCTGATCAGTTGATCTATCACACTACTATAAACAGATAGGTTTCAAGAAAAAAATTAGACATGCATACCTGAGAACTTAATCTGTTGACTTAAAGAAAGCAAAATATCAAAGTGATTTCAACTGTGTTTATACCCCTGAAGATAACAGTGCAGGTATTAAAAGTAATCCTAGCAGGAGAAAGCTCATTAATGAAGTACACACACTTTGGAAGCTGTCCTGTCCAAAATTTCTTGATAGCTTACCATTAAGCCGCATTTTCAAAATCCCAAGCTTAGTCAGAGGTCCACTGACAACTTTGCCAATAGGCACAATGCTAAGTAAAGCTTGGAAAATTATAAGCATTATTATTCCAACAGCCACTTGAGGAATCAGTACAAGCTGCATTTGAAACAATACTTCAAATTTTGTTGGGTCCGGTACCTGATAGACAATGAAAAGAGCAAGTTAATGAATTTATATACAATTACAAAGACATTGCTCAAATTGCAACAAGGTAATCCCTTTGCAAGTGCTCCCTGCTAAACCCCTAAAATATTTACAAAGTATTATATAATGTAAAAGACTTATTATGTGCACATCACATCTGGATTTTTCAACTATTTTAGTTACTAATTCATAAAAATCAGTATATAAATCTTGCACCTTATACATCAGACACATGTTTACAATTGATACTACTGTTTTCAAAATGTAACACAGAAAAGGAAATAATCACATGAAAAACTAAAAAAAGTTATGAGGGTAAGCTTAGAATATAAAAATAGAACTGAAGAGTGAAAAACCAAGAAAGCTTCATCAAGTAATAGTATAAAGGTACTGGGAGACTGACACACTGACCAACATTATGCATGCCTGGATAGCTCAGCTGATATAAGAACAACCAAAGAAAGGCAAGGGATCAGGTTTGAGTCAGTCAGGTCCACTGTCTTAATCTGACAGGAATTCCAAACATGAGAAAGCTTATTTATTTACATCAATGTTCATTAGAAAAATGTGATTTCAAATCCAGTATTATTTCCTTTACACAGTGATTAAGAGATGTACTTTCTTGACAATGATGTACTTTTCCTATCGTCTGATTTTCTTAAACAGTATGACTCTTGGCGTGTCTGCTTCAAGAATAGCATAGCACAAGAAATCCACAACCATGCTGTTCAGTGTAGCAGATACACAGTTTGTTAATCTGGCATTTGGAAAATACTACAAAAAGTGCTATTATTTGTTTACTGAAATTTTCAACCAATCAAAACTTCCACAGGGGAGTATTACTGAAATCCGTGTAACTATAAAGTACACAGCTGGCCATGAAACTTTCTACAGGTGTGTACAAGCACTTGAAACTTGTGTTGAACAAGCACAGTCAACACATGTAGTTGCAAACTGAAATAAACTGGAAATGATTTGTAGTTTGAGTCTGAAGTAAGGTCTCTCCAAATCAAAGGGTCTGTCACGAGGAAAAGCTTGAACACCACTCCTCATGCTATTATGCAGCAGCAATACCTTAATTATCTGAGCTTGTAGAGTCATTCTTCGAGTAAACTGCAAGCAGTGTAAGCAGAGAGTACATTAAAAAAGCCCCAATAACACATCATGCAGATATCAAGTCACAAGACAACAAAAGTTCAAGTCTATCAGTGGCAATAAACAAGATGTCCCAACTACACATGAAGAAGAGATGACTGGCACACAGTACTCGTTGTGTGTTAAGTAATATCCACTATGTTAATCCAGTAGTGAAATAAAGTTATAGATCACTAAATGTCTGCCAGACAGAGTTGGTCATCTTGGTTTTTGGAATCATCTGTAAGCTTGGAGCTGCTGTGTCACACTTATAGTCCAGTGAAACTGTCAGAAAAAAAGCCTGTACCTTGCAAAAGGTGGGGTAGAAGATTTTTTTTTAACTCTTTCATATTGTTGGAAAGGTTAGAAAACCAAGTTTTGCCAACAACATTTCTCTTGGGAAAACTTTCTGCAGTCAAAAAACTTCGAAAATTTTGGACTTTTTTCAGTTCTTTCAAAATATCTCAGTTTCATTTGCTCCTATTGCTATGAAGTCTATTTTCTTTTTTAAAGAGCACAAAATTCTCTACAAATTTGATTTTTTTTCTCTACAAATTTGATTCCCCTCCCCCCTCCCAGTATCTAACACGCTACAGCACGTCAAAAAATACCAATTTTTCAAATTTCGAGCAAAGTGGCAAATTACCTAATTTTTGAACACTGTTATTTCAGTTTCTATTTGTGTAGTATAAACATATTACTCATCATGTTATTCATTCGAATTTACCATCTCACTCTGCTGCAGGGCCAGGACAAACAGCATCATATTCAGTAGCTACGAACACATTCACGTCGGATTGCGTGAAGTTTATTTGTGTAACAATATGTAATACGACTGTATGCAGGTGCCGTACATTTTCTACACTTGATTGACGTTAATGATCAGTTATAAGAAAAAGTATTTAGGAATTGTTCTTTAGCGGACAAAAGCGCATTTCTTCTTTGGCGGGCGGAAGGCGATTATCTGTGGTGATTGTTCACAGTGCCCTGACAGCTATTAGCACACAACAATAAGGGTCCTACAGTTTGGAGTCGCTTCCATTCAGTTGTGGTGCTGAAAATGAGTACGACTGACATGAATTTGTGATTCATTTGCGAAAAAATGAATACTGCCTCAGGCATGGATGTGTGTGATGTCATTAGGTTAGTTAGGTTTAAGTAGCTCTAAGTTCTAGGGGACTGATGACCTCAGAAGTTAAGTCCCATAGTGCTCAGAGCCATTTGAACCATTTTTTGCGAAAAAACTGTGGTGAGTGGTGGACGCAATGTGAAAAAGAAAGGACTGAGCACACTTATCGATTGTAGTGCTAAACACAGGGAGTCTACTCACACCCGTTTTTTGAAAACGCTCAGTAAGTGATGGTGCATGAAGCATGCTACAAGAAGTACATTAATGAGAGAATGATAGCAGCTAGCCTTCAACATCCTCAGGAACCAACAGGCGTGCTACATTGGTCGCAGGAAAAAGGTCAGTTCAATTTCAAAGAGAAATGCTTCTTATGTGCAAAAGGGAATTTTGGTAACTTTTTAACCAAGCAGTTAAGATTGCCATATGCCAAACGAAATTTTGTTTACAAAGTAATGAAATTGGAAGTGCAATCGACAGTATTAGAACAGGCTAAACGACATGCTGATTAATTTGGTCAACAAGTGATAGAGCGGATTCAAAATGTAAATGATTTGGTTGCTGCAGATGGGTGGTACCACAGATTTTGCTACAAAAAGTTCTTTCACCGTGTTTCAGCTACTGGACAGAAACGAGGTTACAGACCTGCAACACAAGTAGATGAAGGCATCGAGGCTATATCTGCCTACCTGGAAACCAATACGAAAGAATATCAGTTTTCTATGGACGATCTGTTAGAGCAAATACCCACATCACCTTGTCCTGATATTCGAACTGTCAAGTCTCGCCTTTTCCAGAAATATGGTGACGATGTGGTGGTAGCTGAAACAGCTTCAAAGCCAGCAGTCGTATGTTTCAAGAATGTTGGGCACCAACTACTCAGTGAAAATTGGTACACCAAAAGAAATTCAGATCCTCAGCAAGAAAGACTACGAATCGTCAAAGCAGCTGCAAATATCATATTAGATTATATAAGATCAGTAGTGTACGATGTAAAACAGTACCCTCCCTCTGATAATTTTTTATGAGATGTAGAGTCTGTCATACCAGAATCTGTAAGATTGCTCTTTGAAACTATAATTTTGAAACACAAGCGGTCTCCCAGAAAATGGGGGAAAATATGTGTTTCTCTTGCTCATGCACTCATAAGTGCTGCGAGGCCATGTTCATTTATTTCATCATTTTTGACTGCTATTAGTGCATACTTGTACCAGAAGTTTGGCTCAAAACATCTCATCCAGGTTTTGTCTTCCCTTGGCTTTGCAGCATTTTATACGGAAGCTGCCCTATTGGAAGTGTCTTCAATCCTTCAGCTTGACAACGAAGGGACGCATTTTGCCAATTTGTGTTTGATAATGCCGATTTCAATGTAAACACCCTAGATGGAACTGGTACTCTTCATGCAATAGGAGGTATAATGTGTGTTACTCCTCATGATGCATTGCTTCCTCAGAAAAATATTAAAAAGTTGAATCACCATCCCTCAGCTCAACTTGTTAGTGAAGCCAGAAAAAATGACATACAGACATTCCACAGAACACAAGTTGGAGGGCTGAAGGCTATAAAAATTGAAGATTTGGACATAATTGCTCCTGCAAAAGGTGAGATGGTAATCTCAACAGCGGAAATTACGTGGTTATATTGTAAATGGTCTCAGAATGCAGTTGTTTCAGGATGGAATGGTTACATGCAACGCTCGACGGCAGGCAAAGAATATGAACGTTCTAAAATAAAGTGTCTTCCATTTCTTAATTCATCACCAAGCCATTATGACGCCATATATACTGCTCTGATGACAGCTAGAGATGCATGTAAAAGACATAATCAGACTACATGCTTTGTCACATTTGAGCAGCCGCTGTATTGGAAGGAAAGGGATATTGTGGAGATTGACCTTCCTGAATTACATAATGTGGAGGTCCAACTTGGAGGTTTCCATTTCCTTATGTCGTTCATGGGATGTATCGGTATGATCATGGGTGGAAGTGGATTGAAGGACTTATTTGGTGTAATATTCACTGAAAACAGCGTTGAATAGATTTTGTCAGGACATGCATATTCCACGGCTGTGCGAGCACATTTATTGTGTCACCTTGCTTTGGTCTGTCAAGTGTGGGATCACATTGAGCTAACAGAAGATGAACGTGGGATATTGAATGACTTGTCTTCTCCTTGTGGTGAGTCAGAACTGTCAGTTGGCCAGGATACCAGTGTTCTCGGGGAACAAGTCATAAAAAATTTTGTAACTGCCCTGAAAATGATTGAAAGTAAGAGACCCACAGCAAAATTATGGGTTCAGTACTAAAAGATGGTCACTCTCATGAAACAATTTATTGAAGCGGATCGATCAAGCAATTGGAAACTTCATCTTGAAAGCATGCGAAAAATGCTCCCCTACTTCCATTCAGCTGGACATTTTATGTATGCTAAAAGTGGCCACCTCTACTTACAGGATATGTTGAGACTCGAGGAAAAAATGGATTTATCAGAATATGAGAAGTTCACACCGAAAGGACATTTTACAATCCGGCGATCAGAAAAGTATTGGACAGGGGTTGCTTCTGACATGACTATAGAACAAACATTGATGAGAACCATGAAGAGTTCTGGAGGACTTACTTCTGGCCGAGGAATTACGGATAGTGTATTAACCAGATGGACATTGGGTATGATTCACATGCAGAACATTTGTGAAGAAATTGAGTCGTATTGCGAAGTGAGCGCAGTAACATCAGACCAGCATGTAGATGCAAGAAGTTGTCGCATCGAACAAGATGGCATAGACTTGCGTAAGCTGCGTGATTGGTTTTCAGTGCACCCTCCCTTTCCTGAAAGTGATTTTATAACGTCCATCAGCAGTGGTGTTGTCGGAACGGAGGATGTTAATTGTCATATGTGTCACAAAGAGGGGGGAAAAAAGCATGAAAAGAATAGTTGGTGACAATTTCCACGATGTAAAGTTCCGTAGAAAAGATAAAAGTTGTGACTCTCCTTTCTGCATTCAATTCTGTAAAAGCTGGGAGCACTAAAATTACTCCTGTTGATCCTTTAACTCTTTTCCAAAGGATGTGTTTAATGAAACAAAGTGAAGAAGAGTTAAAAGCCTTTCTGAAATATGAACTTGCTCCTTACCCAATGTCCCTATTCTCAGAAAAAGGCATGCGAAAAGGAACAAAATCTTCATTCTACAATGCCTTCGTTCCAGTGGAAGATGTGAAGTTAGGTGGACCGGGTAAATTTTTTGTCATTGATGGAGAGTACCTTATCTACAAAGTAACTTAGACTCGAAATGTTTGCTTCAAGTCAATAGCCCAAAGCTATGTTTCTTACCTGCAATGTCATTTTGGATCTCAATTTGCTATTGTATTTGATGGGTATCCATGTGAGGGAGACAAATGTAGCACAAAGAGTGCTGAGAGAATTCGTAGGTCCAAAAAACATTCTTCGATTGACGTTGTGGTTGAATAAGAGATGGTGAACCAAGTCCCTCAGGACAAGTTCTTGTACAATGAATGACGCAAGATTCGTTTGATCACACTTCTTAAAAAGGAATTTCTGGAGTGTAGCATTGAAGTGCACCAGGCGCAAGAAGATGCTGATGTTATGATTGTAACATCTGCCATTTCAAGAACCAAAGATTTTGGAAGTGTTGTCATTGTAGGAGATGATGTTGACCTGCTTGTGCTCATGACCGGTTTGGGGCAAGGCACTGAAAACTCATTTTTCTTAAAGCCAGGAAGGGGAAATGCAGAAGACAAGTGGTTTTCCACTGCATCTTACAAGTTTGACAGTGAATATATTCTGTTCACTCACACTTTTAGCGGATGTGATACAACATCCGCTTTTTTGGTCAAGGAAACATTAAGTGCTGCAATATTGTTGCGAAAAATGAACACCCAACCTCAGCGCTTTGCACGTTCAATAAACCACATGCTACCCGTGAAGAAATAATAACAGCAGGAGAACAGATTACTATCGCATTTTATAGTGGAGGTGTCAGCAGTTCCCACACACTAGACCATTTGCGGTACCAGCTATTCGCCAAGTCTGCCACAAAAAGCAAACTGAATCTTGCACGGTTGCCACCTACACAAGATGCTGCACAACATCATTCATTGCGGACTTACCAACAACTCCAAAGTTGGATGGGAAACTGGAAACCTCCTGAGAAATGGGGCTGGAATCACAGTGTTCACAGTCCAATGTCCGTTATAATGAGCCAAGATATAGCACCTGAAGCACTTCTTCACATTGTTTCATGCTCATGCAAGCTGAACTGTGGCAGAGCGTGTGCCTGCAGAAAAGCGGGTTTGAAATGTTCTTCAATTTGCAATAAATGTATTGGGGTCAACTGCGAAAACGTGCCAAAATTTTTATATGAAGACAGTGAAGATGATGTTATGGAGGATGTCGAGGAAACCGCTGATGAAATCAACAAACTTGCTGAGGCTGACTCGCTGTTTAAAGAAGAGGTCAATCTGGGATCAACTCTATGTACAGACCCTGAATCTGTAACTCAAGGAATTTCTGGTGAAACTGAGGAACCTGGCCCATCAAAACGTTGAAGTGATGCTCATATCTGTCTCAAGTGCGCTAAAGTGCGATATTACAAGTATTACATACCCAGAACTGTCAACATTTTTTAGTAACTGACAATTCATTTTAATTGTAATAAAGCTACTTATTTTTAATGTCAACTGTGTGGCTTTTATACACAAGAATAATTACCTACCTAATTAGGTTGGCTATTGCAGCTAATAATAGTTCAGTATCCTGAGACAATTTATTTTCTTTGTGTGTGTGTGTGTGTGTGTGTGTGTGTGTGTGTGTGTGTGTGTGTGTGTGTGTCTTAATGATGTATTTTTATATTTATAGTTTTACAAATACCAGGGCCGAGGTGGCCCATAGTGAACTTCAGGCAGTGATGTAAGAATGACAATAGATGGGTGCTCGGCAATCCTCATGTTGCATACAGAGAAATTGAATACCTGAAAGTGAGGTGGTAAATTCCAACATATAACATGATGTATAATGTATTTATACTACACAAACAGAAACTGAAAAAAGTGTTCAAAAATAAGCTATCTTGCCACCATGCTCAAAATTTGAATAATTGGTATTTTTTGAGGCACTGTAGCGCCTTAGATATTGGGAGTAGAAACAAAATGGCAAGAATCAAATTTGTAGAGAATTTTGTGCTCTTTAAAAAAGGAAATAGACGTTAAAGCAATAGGAGCAAAAATACTGAGGTATTATGAAAAAACTGAAAAAAGTCCGAAATTTTCCAAGTTTTTTGACTGCAGAAAGTTTTCCCAAGCGAAATTTTGTTGGTAAAACTCTGTTTTCTAATCTTTCCAACCATATGAACGAGTTGAAAAAATAAACTCTTCTATCCCACCTTTTGCAAGGTATATCTGCTATCTGACTGGACTATTATGGCCACAAGGTATGATGGGGTAAGAGCCAGTGATAGGCATTTGGCACAGTGAGCCTGTAAGTATCCATTGTGTTCGAAAGACTCCTTGATAATCAAGTGCTGTTTGTCACAGTGCTATGATGATCAAGGACATTCTACAAAAGTTAACAGAGATGTACATTCTACTGGACAACCCCAGAGTAAGCGAGCACGTTTCTAGTTGGTATATATTCAAGCTAGTAGTTGTTTAATTTTATTAGGAATGTGTGTCATTTAATGTCAGATGAATGAGATGCCAAAACCAATGTTACCGGATTTTCCTGAAGTCTTCCTTGTTCAGTCTTACAATCATATGAAATGAGAGCACCTAAGTTCACTTTCACTTCTGTTATAGTTAGTGAGCAGTGGTGAGCTACAAAAATAAAAACTGATGCTTACTGTCTTATTTAAGTTACCTCAGTCCCATATTAAGCTAAAGAAAATAATTTCCTCCACTTAATAGACAAGAAAGTACTTTATAAATTGAGTATGAGTACAGAAGACAAAAATTTGGCTGCTAGTCACATGCTAAACGAACACAAAGTGTGGCTATTTTCTGACTCTATGATGTCTGTAAGCAAGAGGGGAAGAAAATTCAAAGATGATACTATTATGATGATGAAATAATGTATTCATTAAATGTGTACTTATCATGCATGCAGTTTTCACTGCAGATAAGTTATTATGACACTACTCTGATTTCCCGTCCACTATGAGTTTGCTTGAGTCACCTCAGTTATGTGCTCTTGTAATCTGGTCACGAGTTACCAGCACCCCCTTCCCAAACAGTTGCTAAGATCACCAGTAACAAGCAAGCTTCATGCGAAATGCTGACTGAAGCTTCTGCCAGATATTATGTTCAACACTGTCTCCTTGAGTAGCAGCTCCTTTGCTGTTTTCCCACTGTACCTCTCCCGCATGATTTAATTTTGAACAACAAAGGACTTGCATTCAATGGAATAATAGTAGCTCAACACAATATCCGGTCTGGAGTGCCACAGGGTGTTGTTTGCAAGTCTGCCTGATAAATATCGATGGATATCTCACTTCAATGTTCCGGTAGGTATTCCAATACACAGCCCTGTGTCACCCTAGAAGTATAGCAATGCCACTAATCCATGGCTGCAGGTTCACAAGCATAAACAGTTTTGCATTACCTGCAACAGAAACAATTCTTTATTCCTCTTTCTACAGCTGCTATAATACCATTTAAAAAATTATTTTTGTGATGAGATTTTGCGCACTACTGAATTTTGAGTGTGTTTTGTGCCAGAAGTGATCTAGGGATTACATTTTATTTCCCTGAGACAATTAACACTGAATACTGCATTTTCCACTAACAGCAGTGTACAACCTACACCAGGCAGTTACAGGTCAAGTGCTTGCCCACGGGCAGCCAGGGGAGAGGTAGGGAAGGGTATACAAACAGCTCACTTGAAGGCAGTCAGGGATTCGGGTTGTTGCCAACATGATCATATGACTTGGCACTTGCAAACACTCATGCTCACGAAGAACAGTTTGAACAGCCTGACCTATACAGTTTTCTCAGACACATTCCAATGTTTTCAGTAGTTTCAAGTGTATACGAGAGAGTTCATAGCTGCACCATAAGTAAAAACTGAAGCCTCAAGACCATTGTATGTACATACTACAACTACTGGTAGTGGTAGTTTCATTACCTTGGCTGTAGAATAGTGCCACGTATCTATCAATACAGTCATACATTACCATCTGTTACCCAGATAATAAAATGAACTGTGTTAGTTCCACACAATTCTACTTATTATATTATGAACAGTGTTCTAAAGATTTCTAATGCTAAAGTAACTATGTTCATTACTTTCACCTTCTCACATTTCCACTTTGCTGTCTCTAATACCAGAGACTGCCATTTTCTATCTAATTTCATAAAACCTAACCAAAAAGCAACTACCTCAAGCAATACTTAACAAACAAGCGAGCTAGATTATTTGATATAACTACAATTAAATTTTTAATTCATACTATAAGCTTAATTAGTTACAAACCAGGTCACCTCTGGAGCGATCTACAGCTTTTAATCTCTGTGCAAATACTTTCCCAATGCTATATTGCAAGAGATGTGCAAGAGCATTTGTTGTTTGAATGGGCAGAAGGAGATACATAAGATTGAAGGAGATGGAGGAACATCTTTAAGAAAGTGTGTCAAGCACTTGTGCAATACTCATTATAATAATTTGTAAGCGTATTGTTATGTTGGAGAGAAACTTCTGTATTGAAGAAAGTCTCCATAAAAAATAATAATTTATCTCTCTGATTCCTGACAATACCCCAATTTTTTAACCAATAATATGAATCTTGCCATTAACTGTTACATCCAAATGACAAAGGATCATTATTATGAGTGAAACATCTTTAGATATTGCAAAAGTTACCACACCTCCTGCAGGAAGAATTGTCAATCATCATTTCTTCTTAGGTTCTGTAAGAATTCAAGGAATTACTCATGAAAAATGTAACAAACTGAATGAATTCTATATAAATCTGCTGAGACATTTTATTTGCTGTTTCCTAGTTAAAGAATTTTATGAATTATTAACATAGAGAGAGGAAATAATTGTAGTCTTACATGTTCAACCAGCCTGATTTGACTCTTGCAGAATATACAGGATCTGCAACGACTTTATAAATCAACCAAGTTCAAGTTTTTCCAAGGCAAATACTATTTAGCCAAGAAAACTTGGGAAACAAGTCAAAGTAAACCAATAAAAACTTTGCCAGCTTACATCTCACTCCTTTTATATTAATTTATGGGCACTATTGATGCTCCATGAACATGAACACTAGACTGAGAAATTTATAACATTAAGTTACAGCATCATGCCCAAATAAAACGTCATCTTTTCTGTATTGTTGCTGGGGCACTGCATCTTTTTGGCATAATTACAAGACAAGTCTTGTCTAAGTGGATTGATGGGCAGAACTTAAGGATGAAAGTCACTTTCACATTATGTGTCGCTACCAAATAAACTAGCTTGATGAAAGTTGGACCACAGAAAGAACTGCTATAGCGTAGCACAGAAGGTAACAGAATGAAACATGCAATGAGATGAACAGGAATGACGCTTTTATTCAAAGACAATAATTATCCTGAAGTCATTGTGATTTATGATGGTTGTCTGGACATTACAAAGGGCTGGACATACTTCTTAATGGAGTGTACCTCACTAAAGCCCAGATTTCTAAGTAAAACACATCATTTTTTTCCACACATTGAGGAATAAGCAGAAAGGCTATACTTCATAAGACACACTTAGATAAGCAGTTTTAACTATGTCTGTCTGGGCTTTTTCTGCTTATTTTGCAAGTAAATGTTTCTGCTTATTTGTTTTATCATTTTTAATAAAAAGAGCATATTTCACTGAAAACTGTGATTTTTAAAATGCTTATATGACTCCTAGCAATCATTTATCAATCAGTTATTATCTTTTTTAACGGTTTATAAAAATTAACTTCGGTCAAATATGTAAGGAAGAAATTCTCAGGTACAGCTAGGATGATGTGAAATAACACTGCAAGGAGAAAAACATGCTGCAATTAGGTAGATGAGTCATCACTTCATCAGTCAGTTACTGTATTGACATGATGAGAATGGCACATGTGGTGAATCCCTGAGTTCCAAGCTGCAGTGTCTCATGCAACACTCATTGGTTTCAGTGTGCACGATTGCTTGCTGTTATAAGTAGGGAATGCCATTCACAAAAACCTTTCAATCAGCATTCTTACGCAAATATGTAAACACGTCTGGAAGAAATATTTTCAGTGACGACAACAGTGTCCTAATATGTTTTCTGCAGGAAAAGAGTGTATCTAGAAAGAACAAATATGACATTGTGCAGCAAATTAATATCAGGTGACCTGAGGGGAGGGTTAAGAATAAATCTAAGTTAAACCAGCAACTGATCAAAAACAATGTTGGTGAACAATCGAGTTATAGTGACATATTTTTCAAAGACTTGGGCTTAGCATTAGTGGGTTCCGACATTCAGTTGTGGAAACCGAATAATGTGAAACTTCATGTATTTTTCTAAAAATACATAAATAGGAGAGTATCAGACAAATTTACATAGTGCAAAAACTATACAGCACAATGTTTTAAAGAAGTGATTTGTAATATTCAAAATATGCTAAATCACAAAAACACACTGACGAAACCACAGATGCATTGGGACAGTTCATGCATAGTGCTGTAGTTGGTGCTATGAAAACAGGGAGCAGGTCACTTCTTAATATACAAATTCTCAACCAAGTAAATCACCCTACTGTTGCCAGATTTTTCAATGACATGATGTGATAGTGTACTGTTATTTGTCAGTGATGTTGCTCTGTATATCATTAAAGTGGGAACCAGATTAAAAATTCTTTACCCTAAATTAGTTCACCTGATGTGCCTTGCTTACAGTTTACATTGTATTGCTGAAATCATCAGAAGCCAGTATAATGATGTGGATCTTCTAGTTTCTAGTGTGAAGGCAGTGTTTGTCACGTCACCAATTAGAATTCAAAAATTTTGTGACCTCCTTGCAAATTTGGCTGTACCTCCTCGGCCAGTTTTAACTCAGTGAGGAACATGGTTACATGTTGTGTCTTATAAAATGCAACACTTCAGTGAAGCGAAAAGTGTATTGAATTTCCTAAATGTGGAAGGTACAGTCAGTTCTGCCACAGTCCAAGAATGTTTTACTAAAAACGGCATCCTAGAAAAGACACAGTGCATTCATAATCGTTTCTCCAAAATACCTCATATTTTAAGCAGTTGGAAGCCCAAAATAATTCCTTGGAACATTCACTTTTTCTGATAGACAAATGCTGCCAGAAACAACTGGAGTTGCAAAACTTGTGTTTGTGAAACTGAATCAGGCGCTAAGGGAAAAAATACATCTGGTTACAAAACATTGAGTCAAATTTTTAAAATCCTTTCTGGTGAAGAAACAAATATTGAAGAGGAATTTGCCAAAGAAGAGCTGTGGTACGTTTCACATGTATCTGAGACATCATACGATGCTGAAAGAAGATTTTCACTGTACAAATCATTCTTCACCAATAGATGCAGGATGGCACTGCATGCTCTGCAACATGCTCCTATGCTGGGCACAAAGCTGGGAGGGAATTCTTGTGGTAGGAAAGTTGACAATTGCTGGATGGTCATTGGTGCATGTGGACATGCTGCAATATGTATGCCAAACACATTCTACAAGTGCTCCATGGGATTTAAGTCGGGGGGGAACAGGCAGTCCAGTCCATTCACCGAATATCCTCTCTTCCACCTGCACAGTTCGATGTGGTCGCACATTGTCATTGATAAAAATGGAAGTCCGGATGAAATGTAGCCTGGAAAGATGCATGTGGGGAAGGTATACAGTGTCACAATAACACAGCTCTGTAGGTGTACCACGTTCAAAGATTTGAACATCAGTATGCTTGTGGAACCTTATGTCTCCCCATACTGTAACACCTGGACCACCAAAATGATCATGTTTGACAGTTTTCCTGGGTGCATTACGTATTCTCAACTCTTGTCATATGAGGGCATGTAATGCACCCAGGAACACTGTCGAGCATGATTGTTGTGGTGGTCCAGATGTTATGGTGTGGTGGAGGGAAATGTTACACGAGTGTACTGACCTCCATATCTTTGAACATGGTATACTCACCAGTAAACTTCATTGTGACACTGTACTTCTTCCCCATGTACTTCTTTTCATAGGTGCATTCATCTATGACTTCATTTTTATGGATGACAATGAGCTATCACATCAAACTGTGCAGGTGGAAGCAGCTCTAGGAATGAGAGGATATTCGTGGCAAATGTACTGGCCTGGCCTCCCTCCTCCTGAACTTAAATAACATTGAGCAAAAGTGGGATGATGCATTGCATCATGTCCACTGGCATCAATAACCATCCAGCAGTTGTCAACCATGCTGGTGGAGGAATGGTACACTCTACACAGTACATAACTCGCATTGACTTCAGCGTAATTATTCTCTTGAATAAAATTGTCATTTCTGTTCGTCTCATTAGGTACTATCCAATGTCAGTTCTTTCTATGTACAGCCCAAGCTTCATCAAGCTATGTTACTTGGCAGTGATACGGCATGTGAAAGTTACTTTTCTCCTTAAATTTTGCACACCACTGTAGATTAGAAAAGAAAATAATCAAAGCATAGAATTAAAAGAGGAATGAGAACAATGCTTTAACAAATGGCACCTCCACCTTCAAAGAAATCTTTGGGCCTGTTATCACATATGAATGTTCACTTCAAAACGGGGAAAAAAATTATTTAGAGTTTGTGTATTTTACCTTCCACAAAATTAATAGCTTTTAGACAACTCCATACAAATAGTAACCATGTTTCCAATAAGCCATGGATAACTCTTATCCCAACTGAAATGACACAATATCACAAACATACTGATGCATATTCTATATACACAATTAACAAATTATGAGCATGGTACAAAAAGACTCTTCAAACATATGATACCATGATTTTGAGTTTGCGGTCTAACAGTAAAATAATATGTAATGGTCCTCCCCAGGCCTCAAAACTTAGCTTTCTCTTCACCACAGATTACATTAATGATATTACACAGTAGACCAATTTCTGCGGAATCTGTTAAACAGATATCACCTGACTGTCATTATGAGGAAATTAACTATTAGCATCTGAAATTAACTATTAGCATCTGAAATTAAGTTCTCATTGGACATTAGCAAATTATGTACATAGTAATTAAGCAACATAAACTGGCAACAGTACAAGTCCCTAGCAATATGCTGTCCCCATTTTACTTTGAGGACAATGGAGACCCTTTGTGACACAAACACCATTACACAGTGGAAATAGCTGGAAACCACAATCATCCATCACCATCACCCTTCAACTCACAACTAAGAGAAAATGATCCAGTATGAACACAAGGCAGTATTCCAAGAAGTGTGGCTCAACATCACTGAGGCCCAATGATCTTGAGAATCAAGCAAGTACTCTCATAACCAAGAAGTCTTTATCAAGCCAATCAAACCACACTGATTCATTTCAGAACTAATGGTGTGGTGCATTTGTCACCTGTAGGGCGCTGTAGATGAACGAAGTGCATATGATCTACCAGCAAATCCCTGAATGAGAGGGAGGTGGAAAATAATGAGGGTGATATATTTGGGATCCAATTCATTTCCATGCAAATATTATCTCTATGAGAATAGCACAATTTCTGTTGGCAAGTGTGACCTATTTATTGTCCACCCCACCCCCCAAAAATGATTTATGACACACTTTTACCAATAAGTACAAATAACCTTTTTCCACGCTTCAAACTGCAAATGGCAGTTTTCTCATACCAAATTAACCTTTGTGCTCGTGACATAGACACTTTTGTACCCCATATTAAGTTGGCATTTCCATATGGTATGCAGGCAGACTTTTGTTGTATGGCATTGAACTGAAATTCATGAAATTTCCTTGACTGATCAACAAGGAAACAATAATTACAAATTTACAAAATGGCTCTGAGTACTATGCGACTTAACTGCTGAGGTCATCAGACCCCTAGAACTTAGAACTACTTAAACCTAACTAACCTAAGGACAACACACATTTCCATGGCCGAAGCAGGATTCGAACCTGCGACCGTAGCGGTCGCGCGGTTCCAGACTGTAGCGCCTAGAACCGCTCAGCCTCTTCAGCCAGCTATCAAATTTACATTTCAACATCAAGCCTTTCATTATATTTAATAAGTTGCATTCAAAGTTCACAGTTAAAGAGTTGATTTTGCTAACGAATAGCTCAATTATGAATTAAAATAAAAAATAAAAAACTGATGAGTCCTGCAGAGCTGCCACCTTGTAGGAGAAGAAATTAAGATTCATTAACATAACCATAGAGTATTAGCAGTGTGATCTTTAACTATGTCTTTTTCAAACTGTTAGCTGCAAAATAGGACTTTTAAGGATTCAGTTTCTGTAACCAAAGGTTTCAGAGCATTTATCTTTATGTCTTATGCTGTACAACAGCACATAGATCAAGGGAAGATGACTTCTGGTAAGAGAGAATATACTGCTCACTACATTTATATGTAGTACTTACCAAATTAAAACAAAACAAACTCAAGACATATAAAGGCAGTAACAAAATCAGCAACAAAGTACCAAGTCTTCCTCCAAATTCCATAGGATATTTATTCAGATACTTTTTTTCATTATCTTTCACGTTCTCGGTAGCAAGTGTAGAATCTGTAAGAGAATCACATATAGTGTTAATAGATGTTCACTTCTGGGTGGCAGCCCACACAATAACCTTTAGAGTAACAAAAACAGATTTCATGTATTTAATACATACTCTGTAAAACAGTCACTTGATGGGTAAGAAGGAATAACTGATTTACTTGATATCAATGAAAAATAATCTGAGATCAAAAAGTAAGTTGAATGGTACAATATATATGTAATGCAACTTAAGTAGTGAGGCAAAATTACACCATGGACTAAACCAGTCATGTACTGTAAATAACTTAAGTCAAATCACTTTGTTAATTTTTAAGTGCTCATGTCACATGAAGTCCTGTTCATTGTGTTCACCACACAAAAACATTTTTATTAAAACTGTGTATCACATTTTGTTCGAAATCAGAGATTTTTTTTCCAGCAATGTATGCAATGTAAAAATTTTCTAGACACATTAAAATTGTTTTCTTGAACCCACATCTGTAAACTTTAAAGACTTTGCACATGAAAGCACATTTCTAGGTTCACATGTCCATATATCACAGCTTTAACCTGCCTGGAAAGTTCACACACATGTCACACATTGAAAAGAATCTACAACTCTGACTATGAGCTGTGTACAAGCTCTGCATTGGAAAATGAAATTCTGAACAGTAACAAATTGTAATACTGATTTACTAGCTTGAAATTGAAGTAAAATACATGCCTGAAATGCTACACAATCTAATGAATATTTCCTGAATTTTGGGTTCACTACTATGATTCTCATACGAAGCCTGAGAACATAATACAACAACACAGTAAACTGTGATACGCATATTTGCCTGGATTCATGGAAAGTTTTAAAATATTTTCAGAAACAGTTACCAGTGCTGATGTATGGATTTGTAAGATCGTCACTGTCTTCCTTCCAAGGATTGGGCTATTGCCTGTTCCAAACTCACAAATAAAATAATTTCATCTTTTCTGTGGGCTTCCAATATTTCTTTTCCCATTCGGCTTCTATGCCATCATTTTACAGATTTTCATGGTGGTCTCTTTTTGCACTTTTATGGTCCAGAATTCTTCTAATTGTACCACGGACAAGTTGGAAGTTGTGCATCTTATTTTTAATATCAGACTGAAAATGAAAACTTACAACACAGCCTAAATAAGAGATCCAAGGGACTTGGCCTACAACTGAAATATCTAAAACAATTTTTGATCTAAGTGAATATTTTCCTAAGAATGCTATTATTTTTGTTGTATTACTAGAAAAAGATTCCTTGCATATTTTGTTCAGATTGTATACTGATCTCTGGTGGTAATCATCATTTTTTTGAAGAATAACAAAATCACCTGCAAACAGAAGCACAGTGCTGTATTCTTGAGTCTCTATCCTAACTATCCTAATTTCTTTGTTTACATTTCCATTAACAAAAAATCTCCTTCTCCCTTGATTTTTTCCATTTCCCTATGGGGTTGGCATTGTTATAAAGGTTTTGGCCATTTTAATGCCCTTCCAGACACATTATCCACACATGAACGACCGGATCTAAACCCATTTTGTTCCTAAGAAATGATAGCTTCTACAATATTTTTATGTAATTATTGATAATCTTTTGTTGTGACTCGCTGATCTTTCAAAGTGCAGCCGCGCAGATACGCGCATCCTCTACATGCAGCGTTGTCTGCCAGCCATACAGCAGCCGCGCCACCTAAGCAGCCAGGCAGCCAGCGGCCGCTAGACTTGGACTGAGTGCTGATTTAACTGTGACAGTGTACACACGTCTTACATTGTTTACTTGATCCATGACTTAGATGTATTGTGTCGTCCTAGAAATATATTAGTTCAACTTGACATTATAACAATTGGCGACGAGGTAGCGAATTTTATTTTTTCATCGTTGACCCACAGGCTACTTTAGAGCAACTATTGCAAGGTCTCATTGAACAGCAAATGCTTCTCACATCTGTGATTCGTGATTTCGTCGCGGCTTCCAATGCGGGGCGTCTCTCGTCGTCGTCTTTACCTCCTTCTCCTCCTTATGACGAGACAGCAGAAGAATGGTCTGATTACGAAAAATGTCTTCGACAGCACTTCTTGGCATTTCATGTCGTGGACGACCAAACATGTAAGTCTCTGTTCCTTTCATGGATTTCACCTCAAATGTATCGGTTGCTGTCGCAATAGGCTCCTTTGAAAGATCCTGCGTCTTTGTCCTTTGCTGAAATGTGCTCACTTCTGTCCATATATTTTCAAAAGCATACACATGTGGTAGCCTCTCATGTTGCCTCCTATCGTTGTCAAAAACAACCAAATCAATCCTATCGCGCTTGGGCTGCTGAACTCAGTCAAAAGTGTCAATTTGTTACTGACGTTCACAAAGAATCCTACGCCGATTCCATGGTACGGGATGCTATTATCCGGTCGGCACCCGACAAAGAAGTTAGGCAACGTGCCCTTCCGTTGGCAAATCCAACACTAGACGAAGCTTTGGCCATTATTTATGCTCTTCATAAGTTTCGTGTTTTTCTCTATGGATCCAAATTTCATCTTGTTACGGACCACAAACCACTTGTTTCCTTGTTTCATCCATCAACGTCACTTCCCAACAAGGCTGCGTTGGGCTCTTTACGTTTCAATTATGAGATTCATTTCCGGCCAACAGCTCAACATGCGAATGCTGATGCACTGTCTCGCCTTCCCATGGGTCCTGATGTGGCAGCCGAGCAGCGGGTTGTGTGGACGGGTTCCCCGTCACCGGGGACCGGTTGGCGGCTGCTACGGGTTCTGATCCTACCCTCTCCCGTGTTTTACTCTGTATTCAGAAGGGTTGGCCAGATCGTCCGTCCGCTAAGACTTCTGATCCGTAGCAGAACTACACCGTTTTGCGTTACCGCCTCACACCTAGGGACGATGCTATCCTCCTTTCCACTGACAATGCTTCGCCACGTTTTGTGGTACCTGCGTCTTTGCGTGCTTCAGTCTTGCGCCTCCTTCACCAAGGGCACTGGGGTGTCTCTCACACAAAATCTCTGGCGCGCCATCATGTGTACTGGCCCGGCAACGACTCTGAAATCGCACACATGGTCCCTGCTTGCGGCCCTTCTGCGTCACAGGCCGCCGCCCCGAAGTCATCTTTGTCACCATGGCCTTTGCTGAGAAGCCCTGGGAGCGTATTCATGCTGACTTCGCGGGACCTTTTTGAGGTACTTATTGGCTCCTCGTTATTGACGCCTACTCTAACTTTCCTTTCATTGTCCGTTGCACGACGCCTACCATCGCGTCAACCACCAATGCTCTAGCTCGCATTTTCTCTTTGGAAGGCCTTCCCTCTACTCTTGTTACTGATAATGGTCCGCAATCTGCCTCTTCCGATTTTGCGGATTTTTGTGCCCATCATGGCACCATGCATCTCACGGCCCCTCCGTTCCATCCACAGTCAAACGGTGAGAATGAACGACTGGTCCGCACATTTAAGGCTCAGATGAGGAAGTCCTGACTTCTTCTGCTGCTGATGATGCGCTTCTTCACTTTCTGGCTTCTTACCGTTTCACCCCCATGGGGGACCACAGCCCGGCTGAGCTCTTACATGGCCGACAGCCCCACACGCTACTTCATCTTCTGCGGCCTTCCACTTCACGGCCGCGGATGCCTTCGCTTGGCCGGTTCACCGCCGGCGACCTTGTATGGGTACGGGGCTATGGCAAGCGGCCAAAATGGAGTCCTGGCCACATCTTACGACATCGTGGCCGACGCCTGTATGAAATCCAGACGGACACAGGTGTTGCAGTGCGGCATTCAGATCAGCTTCGACCTCGTGTGCCGGCAACGCCTGTTCCGAATGCCGCTACACCACCTCCGGCTCTACCTATCTTGGAATCTGTCATTATTCACAACGCAGCCCTCTCACCATCATGTCGGTGCCAGCACAAGAACTGATGCCACCAGGAGACGTGCCCATGCAGGAACCAGATGACCATCATCTGTCGGAGCAACTCTACTCGCCTCCTCCTACGGACGCCGACACATCGCCCATGTCTCCTGTTATAACAACCGGACTTGCCACAACGGGTAGATTGGGGCACGGGGCCCCAGCAGATTCGACCCCCATGTCTCCAGTCATCTCAACCCATTATCATTGGGGGCACTTCAGTCCGTACGGGAAGCCTCCTCCTCGAGACTTTACGGTCAGTCAAACACCACCTATGGACGTTAGCAATCTACAGGCCACCTCTATCAAGACCAGTGCAAAAAATTCAAAGGGAGGAAAAGTGTTGTGACTCGCCAATCTTTCAAAGTGCTGCCACGCAGTTACGCGCGTCCTCTACATGCGGCGCTGTCTGCCAGGCGTACAGCAGCCGCGCCACCTAAGCGGGCAGGCGGCCAGCGGCCGCTAGACTTGGACTGAGTGCTGATTTGACTGTGACAGTGTACACACATCTTACTTTGTTTACTTGATCCGCGACTTACATGTATTGTGTCGTCCTAGAAATATATTTGTTCAACTTGACGTTATAACATCTTTGAATATACTTTGTAAGCCAGTTTCTAAGAGACTGATGTCATGACAGTTTTAATAGTCATCGGATTTCAATTTCTGGAAGAGAGAGATTACTTCTGCCATATATCAATGGCCTGGGATCTTGCAAATCCTCCAGGATTCACCTACTAACACTGAAAGACGTTTAGCTAATGATACGCCTCTATGTTCAAGTACTTTGGCATTTATTTCATGCATTACGGAGGCTTTCCTGTTTTCCATACATTTCAAAGCTTCTTGTAGTTCCTCCATAGTAATTGGATTTATCGTATCATTCCTTCAGTGTAATTTTCAGTCCTATGGGGACCCCGTAATACCATGTAATGATTTATCCATTGTTCATTAGGCACAATTTTCAGTGCAATGCCTCTTCCTTCTTGGTTCAAAGCTTTCATGACTTTGAATGGGCATTGATGTGTACCGTGTAAGTTGTGTTCTGTCATTTATGAATGTGCCCCATGATTGTTCGTGTGCTATGCACACTATTTGCTTTCTAGTATTCATTTTTATTTTGTATGTTTCTCAAGAAGAGTAAATGAGAAAAAAATAACACTACTGCAGATTAAGTTCCTTATGAGACATAAAGAAAAAGAATAAATAAACCGCACCAAATGATACACAATACTGCTGGGGTAAAATAGATATATTTCCATTAATGTTTAATGTCCCACGGTAAGGGAAAAGAAAATTTCAGTCTTGTTAAAGGAAATTGTAGAAAACATAAGGACTCTAAAAACAGTTAACGCATAACTTTCTTCAAGTCACAAGACTGAAAAAACTATGCAAAGTAAATATAATTTGTCAGTTTAAACAGTCAATGGCGAAGTAAACGTCTTCACGTTTCAACAGTTCACAGGTTGTAGTTCTCTGAAAAAGACCATCGCACTGAGTGGGAATACTAGTGCAAAATATTATTTGTCCAGAGATAACAATGGGGTTACCATCAAAGCACAACATTAATTCCACTAAAGACTACAGGTGAAAGTATGACACTCAAGAGTGTGCGCAAAAGTACAGCAGTCATCTACCATCTTAATTATAATTTACGGTACGTAAGACAAACAACTTCTTGCCACCTGATACCACTGTTGCCTAATGCACTTCTCGTCCAGTCCAGCACAAAATGGAGTACAAGGTTTAGCACTGATTGTCATAAAGCATACATATTGTATACAGTCTTAAGAGCAACCACTACTTGCTGGTGAAAGTAACGTCATTTTTGCACCAACACAGACTGCACAACCCGTAACCACGCATTTAAGACAGGTGCTTGTGGAAACCTGCTACCAGGACTGGAATATTGTTCTGACACAGTATGGTGGAAGAACTCGTGCCACCACAATGGTAAGTGGAATTATCACTTGCCACAGCCCACTGCTGAGGCACCTTGATCATCTAAGTGACCAGAAATGGTGCTTTGCCATGGCAAAACAGGGCCAAGAAACTCACTCAGAGCATCCTGCCTTCATCTGCTGCTGAGACCAAGACGTACTCCACACCAGTCAATGATACCCAAGAGGTGAGGGGGGGAGGGGGGGGGGTTCAATCAGCTTCATTATTTTTAGCTGCCTCACCTGCTAACAGCTGTCCAGAGCTCAGTGTGCCTTAGCACACCACTGAATGTTTCAGCTTCTGCACCGCCGCTCTTGGAACTACCTGGTACATTCATTTAGCAGTGTAATGTGGCAATGTTTCTTCCGATATCTTGTGTGGCATTATTTGTTTGGCACAACTTGCTTCAGTTCGGACCAATCATAGAGTCAGTGCCATTTATTGTACACTATTTGTTCATTGTATAAAATTAGTTTACAGTTCCAGTGACGGACTGACAAAGAGAGTCAGTCTAGTAATTCATCATCACAAACCTTTAAAAGTAACTGGGAATCACACTTCATTTCTGAAGAGAAGGATGATGAGACTTAATCTATACTATGCAGTCCCATAATCGACACACAGCACAAATTTGCTACAGAACTGTTATAAAACATGAACAAGGAATTTGAAAATTTAACTCATGGTGAAAGGGCAACAAAATAAAACTATTAACAAATGATTCGTAAGGGATTCATGGTTATGCATATCAAGGAGCTCTTTGTGCTACATTCGCAGGCATGATGAAATTGGTGGTACAAGTAGTTCTGAAGCACACAAATTATTACGACTTCAGTTTCAACAGCTTTTCATGAAACTGAATAAAGATCACGGAGACATTATGTAGTACTGTTTAAGATATTGGTTACACCAGGAAGCGTGCCAGGAATGGTTTTTCAATTTAAGATCCACTATTTTTGAAGTTCTGAAAAAAGAACAGTTAAAGTAGGAACCAAAATTACAAGATCTGGAATGGGTTGCAGACCTCATTTCAAATGGACTTGACTGCATACTGCCCTTAGTAGCGCAATATAAGATGAGAAGGAACTTGTTTCTCATATAATGGGAAAGGGGATGTATTTAAAAAGAAAATCACATTGTGGAAAAGACTACTTCTGACAAAAACCACTATTGTTACTGAAAGCCCACAGGTGTTAAAGAAAATGTGAATTATGACAAATTACAAGGACAGATTTAAAACTTTTCAGGACACCACCAGTCTGTCTCACATCTGTTTTTGGGACTGTTTGTCATTCCTGTTGAAAATGCCCCTGTGCATTTGCAAGTGAAATTGATCATTCTGCAATGTAATTCAAGTTTAAAAGATTTTTTTTTTCATTAAAATTGTACAGGTGTTCTACAAAGTTTTCTTCAAGAAGAATTTCCACATCTATATAATTAGGTTGTAAACATGACATAAATGTTTTGAGCAAAATGTGTGTGTGAAAGGCTTTTTTCAATTACGAGATTAAATAAGTCACGATTACATGACAACTTGAGTGAAGAAAATCTGCGAAACTGTCTATGACTTCCATATGTAGACAGTTTGTAGCAGATAAAATTTTATTGTCCCTTCATTGAATCAAAAGTAATTAAATAATACTGAAAATTTCTTTTTTGTGATCTGTGTTGTCAAGAAATAAGAAATTTGAAACCATGCTGTGTCAGGGTGTACACAAAGACAAGGGAAAAAAAAGTTCCCCAAATTTTTCCCAGGCTTCCTGGTTAAAAAACACACTTTCTCCCAGGCAAAAATACACTTCTTCCATGTTCAGTGACAGTATACTCCCTCCTAATTTTAAAACTTATCAATCCTTTGAATGGTTAAGGTTTTATATACCAGCGTAGAACCTCCTGCCACTTTAGGAAACGAACCCCAGAAAAAAAGGCATTTTGGAAAGATCTTTGATTTGCGGCAACATGTACGCTGCATATTTTTGTATTACGAATGTGTAGTCGAATTCCATCAAAAACAGAATTTTAGTTTCCAAAGCATTGAAATCGAAATCACAGTGTGCTTTTGTAAGCCAATCATAGCTCATGTCACGTGATCTCACCAGTCAATGATAGCAGATAATCATCCTGTTTACATGGGGCTTCCAAAACCGGATTTTGTAAACCAATCTCCCAATACCGCTTCTGGGCAGTCATGCAAACACTTCAAAATTGATTATGGAAATCTGCTTCTGGTTGCCAGTTTTCCAATTCCACAATCAATTTTCGCTCCCATGTAAATGCAGCCAGTATTGAAACGGGCTTAGGCTGTCAGGTTTCTTCTTGTTTTTAAAAACTTTGGCTAATACTGACAGAGTGGCTTTTTGTACAGTGAAGGATAAGTAGAAATATTAGACTGAAGCTATTTACCCCTTGTCTAACTGAAGACGAGTAACGACTGTGCTGACTAAATCATAAACTACTGCTGTTTTCCAGGTGCTGTAGTCAACTGGTCTAGCAAATGTGCTTCAGACCTTAACATGCACACACAACAGTGAAAAACAATTTTGTCTTTCGGAAGATGTGTCGCATGTAAATGTAGTGAAGCAGAGCATAGGACATGTGATGATGTCAGCATATAGCAACATCATTGTTAAGTAGCTCGAACACACAAATAGGAAAAGTTAATGGTTTAAATTAATGTACATAGTGCAGCTACAAGAAAAAATTAAGCTTTCACTTATAATATTTGTCTCTTTTGCATGTTTTACACTTCGATACATCACATAAATGTGACAGTAAAATTTTAAGTAATGACATAAATGTCTGGTCTTCTGGGCCCAAAATTCTGCTAAATGGCTGGCCCTCAGAGTGTTAAGCTATAAATGAGAATCAAACGCTCTGTGATTTAAGAAATTCAAAGCATGTTCGCACATGTAACATAACTCTTACTGCGTAAAATAAAATGTACTTTGAAAGTAACACTTTTCACACCACAAATCACAATATTTTCCCACAACTTATTAGAATTCGTTTCAGCAATTGTCAGAGAGACCCAGAGAATGGACATCAGAGGATACTCCAAGAGCATCAGAATTTTGTAAACCATACTAAATTGCATAATTCGACTTAAAGAGCGCATTCTTATGTCCAGATTCATCAAGAGGTAGGCCCCAAGCTGATATTAAACTTTCCAGTGTGGTTTTCGGGATGCAGTATTATATTCTCATGTTTAGTTCTTTATTATGGCATAATGCCATACGTCCCAAAAGATAACAACGCGCACTTGAAATTCCGCCGACAGTTGACACTAGACAATAGTGTTTCAAATAAATCGACTGCCTCTGCAGAAAAGATTAATTAAAGCCAAATCTTTTTAGCAATTCGGCAAAAATAACTTCGTTGTTCTGCAAAGCAATTAATGCCAGGCTGCCAAAAACCTGGAAATGAAATAAAATCAGAAAACAGAAACTAATAATTATGTGAATGTATTTTAATTCACTTTATAGCTCCCGGCCACTAAAATCTGTTTTGTTTTCATTTGACTTGAGAGCTGTAAATCAAAAATAAATAGCAAAATCACTAAATGTAAACACAATTCACATGGAGACTACCCCTCATTCCACTACAACTAAGACTGCTCTGCGAATGCACGAATCTGGCAGCTTGGCCGGATGGCATCTGTCTGCTTGTTGCTACTGCTGATACAGTTCGTGTGTAGTTACCTTGGATACAGCTAAAAGTTGCACTTCAAGTAGCCAGAAGCAGGAGAAGGTACTTGTCATATGCGACTCAACTGTGCATGCGCATAAGCCCGCTGGCAACTGCTTAAACAAACCTAATGAAAGCCCACTGGAAACAGTTTGTTGTTATGAAGTATTGCATAGTCTTCATCCTAAAGCCTGTGACACATTTTGCACTGTTTTGTTGCTGTAAAAAGTAACTTAAGTCCCCCCCCCCGCTTTATGTTTATTTCTGCAGTATTATACTGCAGTAGCGGACTGACTAAGGTAAAATTCTTTGTTGGAGTATCAGTTCTTAGCAAACAAAACTACAAAAATTTAACTGAAAACTAAAAACAACAAGAAATTCCTGGAATTCTAAAAAATTCCTGGGTTTCTCACAGTTGTCTCCCGGTTGAAAATATTACCGGGTTTTTCCCGGATTTCCTGGAGCGTATACAACATGCGTGTGCGAGCTATTCACTGTTCCTTATGCGGCTGCATTAACATCTAAGGCAGCACATTCGCAGTTTCCGAATCTTCCCATTTAGACAACATGGCAGGGTGGTGAGAGAAGCTTGCAGTTGGGTGAGAGAGATATGCAGGCATGCAAGAGCTCTGTACATGTGTAAAGTTCTTGGCTGTCTCTTTGTTAGCACCATTCAAATGGCCATCTTCCATAACTAGCTGTGAAATTTCATTACGTACACAAGGCCTGTTCAAAAAATTCCTGAATTTTGTCCATAAAAGTTTTCTAAGCTTACCTTTTACTTATTGTGCCTGGTCTCCTTCAAAATACTCTCCTCTACAATTGATACTCTGCTCCTAATGCGATTTCCACTCCCAGAAAGAGTCTTAGCACGGTGCTTGCTGTATTGCACGACACACCATCTGCGAATCCTCTTTTATCTCATCTATAGTTGTAAACCTTTGTCCTCTCAATGGTGTTGTCAATGTTGGAAATAAAAAAATTACAAAGATAAAAAAATAACAAAAATAAAAAACAAAAATAAAGTCCACAGAGGCCAGGCCTGGAGAGTACAGAGGATGAGGCAGCACAGTGATTTTGTTTTTTGTTCAATAGTCACACACCAACAGGGATGAATGTGTGGGTGTGTCATTGTGATGCAAGAGCCATGAATTGTCTCACCACCTTTGTGAAGATTGAACCTTGGCCTCAACATCATAACTATAGAACCACGTCCCATCACCAGTTATGATTCTCTTACGGAACATCTCGTTCCCATTTGGGCAATCCAAAGGCTCTTCACAGATTGTGAGGTAAAGGTTTTTCTGGTCTTGACTCATGAGGCATGGGATGAACTTGGTGGCAACACGATGTATTCCAATATGTTGCGTCAGAATTTCATCACACGATCCACGTTCTTCTGCAATCTCTCGGACAGTCAGTCTTCAACAGGCATGCACAATTTCACTGACGTTACTGACATGAGCATCGTCAGTAGACATCAAAGGGTGTCCTGAATGAGGGTCATCTTTAACTTCTGTCCGCCCATTTTTAAACCATGTGAAACATTTGTAACACCAAGTACAGAATATTTTCAAAGCATATTTTCAATAAGTTACCAGCAACCATTAAGAGTTTAGTTTCAGACAAGGCACAATTTAAACACAATTTAAAAGAATTTTTGGTGCCCAACTCCTCCTATTCCATCCATGAGTTTCTCAACAAGTGCAGTAGACCATTTTAATGAAAATTTATTATACTTTAATTTTTGACAATACTTGGTGGTAACAGCCAAGTAACTACCTACTGTGTGAATTATGGATGTATGGAAAGCAGATGTAAGTCTTAAGCCTGTAAATAGTGGAAGTTTAATTTTAAATCTTGTACATAATCTGACTGTTCTTAACTGAGGATCACTGAAAAATTTATTTCAGTTTTTGACAATACTTGGTTGTAATAGTCAAGAAACTAGCAAATGTCTGAATGATGGATTTAATGAAAGCAGATGTAAGTATTAAACCTGTAAATATTAGAAGTTTAAATTTAATTCATGTACATAATTTTACAGTTTATTGACTGAGGATCATTGAAATTAATGAAACTCAAGTTTTTCTAATTACAGTTTTGTAATGCGTTTATCTGACATGTTCCACACCCAGGAGGATTCCCTCTTTTATGGATCTATGGAATGAATAATTAATCTAATCTAATCTAATCTTAAGCACTTATCACCATAGGCTTCCTGCATCATGTGGTGTGTCTTTGTAACAGTTTTCTGAGTTTCACGCAAAATTTAATGCAGCCACTATGCTCCTCTAGCTCTGCCATCTCAAAATTTGCAAACTGTACAACACAACATTCTATTCAATACAGCAATGAACAATAACTAACGGACATACAACACTGAAACTTCTGGTAGTTACATATTTAACACAGGCATGTGCAGGGATACCAACCACATTTTGCTTCAACTCATCATTGGCAAGAAATTACAAATGTTCTGAAATTTTTTGAACAGACCTCGTACATGTAATAAAACAGAGATAAAGTTCTGTGCTTCTGCTGCAGTTAATACTTACCTCTACATAACTACTACGCAATTCTCATCGAACCACCTTCAAGCTGTTTCTTTACCATTATAGTGTCTAATACCGCTTGGGAACTAACTCTTAAATCTGATTTTTCTTATTTTATTATGATGATCATTTCTATTTATGAAGGTGAGTGTAAACAAAATATTTTTGCATTTGGAGGTGAAAGTTGGTGATTAGAATTTCTCGACAACATACCGAAAAAAAAAAAGATAAAAGAAAAAGAAAGAAAACTTTGATGTAAGGACTGCCAGCCCAACTTGTGTATCATATCCATGACACACACTCCCCTATTTCACGATAATACAAAACAAGATGCCCTTCTTTGAACTATTTCAGGGTGCTCCATCAATCATATCACATGTGAGTCACATACTACACAGCAGTGGTCCAGAAGAGGTCAGACAAGTGTCCTGCAGGTAGTCTCTCTACAAAACTTGTTGCACTTTCTACAGGGTGTTTCAAAAATGACCGGTATATTTGAAACGGCAATAAAAACTAAACGAGCAGCGATAGAAATACACCGTTTGTTGCAATATGCTTGGGACAACAGTACATTTTCAGGAAGACAAACTTTCGAAATTACAGTAGTTGCAATTTTCAACAACAGATGGCGCTGCGGTCTGGGAAACTCTATAGTACGATATTTTCCACATATCCACCATGCATAGCAATAATATGGCGTAGTCTCTGAATGAAATTACCCGAAACCTTTGACAACGTATCTGGCGGAATGGCTTCACATGCAGATGAGATGTACTGCTTCAGCTGTTCAATTGTTTCTGGATTCTGGCGGTACACCTGGTCTTTCAAGTGTCCCCACAGAAAGAAGTCACAGGGGTTCATGTCTGGCGAATAGGGAGGCCAATCCACGCCGCCTCCTGTATGTTTCGGATAGCCCAAAGCAATCACACGATCATCGAAATATTCATTCAGGAAATTAAAGACGTCGGCCATGCGGTGTGGCCAGGCACCATCTTGCACAAACCACGAGGTGTTCGCAGTGTCGTCTAAGGCAGTTTGTACCGCCACAAATTCACGAAGAATGTCCAGATAGCGTGATGCAGTAATCGTTTCGGATCTGCAAAATGGGCCAATGATTCCTTTGGAAGAAATGGTGGCCCAGACCAGTACTTTTTGAGGATGCAGGGACGATGGGACTGCAACATGGGGCTTTTTGGTTCCCCATATGCTCCAGTTCTGTTTATTGACGAAGCCGTCCAGGTAAAAATAAGCTTCGTCAGTAAACCAAATGCTGCCCACATGCATATCGCCGTCATCAATCCTGTGCACTATATCGTTAGTGAATGTCTCTCGTGCAGCAATGGTAGCGGCGCTGAGGGGTTGCCGCGTTTGAATTTTGTATGGATAGAGGTGTAAACTCTGGCACATGAGACGATACGTGGACGTTGGCGTCATTTGGACCGCAGCTGCAACATGGCGAACGGAAACCCGAGGCTGCTGTTGGATCACCTGCTGCACTAGCTGCGCGTTGCCCTCTGTGGTTGCCGTACGCGGTCGCCCTACCTTTCCAGCACGTTCATCCGTCACGTTCCCAGTCCGTTGAAATTTTTCAAACAGATCCTTTATTGTATCGCTTTTTGATCCTTTGGTTACATTAAACCTCCGTTGAAAACTTTGTCTTGTTGCAACAACACTGTGTTCAAGCCGGTGGAATTCCAACACCAGAAAAATCCACTGTTCTAAGGAATAAACCATGTTGTCTACAGCACACTTGCACGTTGTGAACAGCACACGCTTACAGCAGAAAGACGACGTACAGAATGGCGCACCCACAGACTGCGTTGTCTTCTATATCTTTCACATCACTTGCAGCACCATCTGTTGTTGAAAATTGTAACTACTGTAATTTCGAAAGTTTGTCCGCCTGAAAATGTACTGTTGTCCCAAGCATATTGCAACAAATGGTGTATTTCTATCGCTGCTCGTTTAGTTTTTATTGCCGTTTCAAATATACCGGTCATTTTTGAAACACCCTGTAAGTGTTCTACTAATAAAACATGTGAGGTTTCTTTTATTTAAATAATTTGTAATTGTAGTCCTTAAGTATTAGTTGTTTACTAGTTATTTCTGTACATGCATTAAACTGCACTACTTACATTACTGAATAATTATTTGTTATGACTACTAGCGTAGAACTTGGTTTTTGATATTTGACTGTCTCCATATAATGTGATTAAGTTTAACCAAAATTGATAACTCAGTGAGAGACGACAAACAGTTTACTACCAGATGGTGGAGACAGTGGAACTCCTGTACAATCACACAAAAAATAACAGGCAAATATGATTCAAACAGTTCCTATTTTCAACGGACCACTACCAACTGAATGCATTTGGTAAGTAAACAAATTTTCAGACTCAGTCCTCATTCTTTTGTGCCAAATATAGTACACAACATTTTATGATGGAGCACACAAATGTGTCTGTAGTAAACTGCTTGTTTTCACTGCCACTGAAATGATCAATCTTGATTCAACTTGTCACAGTGTAAAGACACAGCTCCAGATTGAAAAATAGATACACAAAACTATGATATGACAAATAGTTCCTTTACCCAGTCATTTCTTTTGTATCAAGGTACACCAAACATATAACAATGAGTTTGAGACCCATATTTCACATCCCTTGCTACACCAGCCAAAATAGCCAGATAGTCCTGGTCCCAGGTCCACATTTCCTCAAATTTTTAAATGTTCACTCAAATGATAACCAGGGGAATACTTTTTATATTAGACTTGAATATCTCAGTTCTGTCACCGGTACACCTTACTTCTTATAAAAGACCATTGTTATATATAGTTTTCTGAATAATACTAACAAATAATTTTTGGTGACACATGATGACCAGGAACTCAACATCAGGGTATTAAGAAAAAGGCAGGCACGCAGAGGCACACGTGAGGACAAAAGACAGACAGACACACACACACACACACACACACACACACACACACACACACACACACACACACACAGCAAATGGAGGGGCGGGGGGTTTCCTACAGAACCAGAAAATAAAATCCATTCTCTAAATACAATAAAATCGTTTTGTTAACAGAGTTTCAAAATTTACATCACTATCATCTCGTTATTGGCTAATACTTTTGACAGATCTCCAATTAAATTTACAGCTGCCCTCATCATAATATATAGCTGCACTAACCCAAATGTGACATTCTATAACACATACTATGTAACTAACACAATCTTAGGGCAGCTTCTCACTGTTTTACAACAGCCTTATACCACAGGGCAATGTGCCATGTGAAGAGGAGTGAAAGTGATAGTTTTACACATTCTGGCAACAAACCAAGGAATGTCACAGCCGTTTAATTAGTTATGCAGACTGCAGATTGCTGTAGCTCACTTCTAGTCACTGTTCCTCCCAGTAACCCAATCATACATTTCAAACACTGGGTTAACAGCAAATGGGAGATAAGTGTATATGCACAACAAGTCAATTTGGTATGCTATAAGCTTGCTCATTTCTGTGTATTTCAATATGCTCTAGTACCTAAATGTACGAACCTTTCAATGCTTTTGTGAGAAAAGAAGGGCTTCCTGATTTGTTTGGGTCACTTAATGTACTGGGTACATCTATTTAATCACTATAACCCAGAGTTGTATGCAAGATACATAAAGTTTCTGAATAGCCTTAATGTATGCATTAGCAGTGTTCTTCACATTTACATCGTCACTGGTGAAGTTTCGAAGTGCACGCAATTGCATATCTTGGGGAAAATTTATTTTGCATGCATATTTATTAAAATTTAAATGTATATTTTCCTTTTTTTCTAGGTAAAATAAAAATTCCTATTCATAATCAAACAATATTTTATCACTAAATTATAAAGTACGGTATTTAAAGTTCTACTTACTTTATTTTCTTTAACTGACTACTACTGACTGTAGTTGTATGATTTTGTTGCAGGGTCAAATTGTTTAGCCATGCTGCAACAGAAGTTGGGGTTCGCCTTCTTTACAGCGTGATACTGAATCATCTCAGGTATGACTTAAGATCACATCTTCCAGATGTGTGGCATGCAATTATTTGCAGTTGCAATCACAGTTCAAATCAAGTATATGGGGTGAATAATACTTTGCTTCATTATGCCACCAGTGAAACTATCACAATCATCTGTGTTGCATAAATATGATACAGATTCTGGGAATGATAATGTCAGTGTGGATGGACAAGTATTATTTTGTTTATCATGTGGATGATGTATTGCTTCTGACAAAAAGTTCCATGTAGTACAGCATCTGCACAGCAAAGCATAGACAATATGCAGCCAGAAAATCCACTTTATGTTCAAAATTTGTAAGTACATCACTTAGGGAACAGATCGATGTCGACAGAAGTTCAACTGACACATTTGCCAAGGAACTATGCACAGCATTTATAAGGACAAACATTCCTCTGTGGAAATTAAATAATGTTTATCTTAAACCTTTCTTAGAAAAACACACTAATAAAAGAGTGCCTTACTAATCTACCCTTAAAAAAAAAGTGTGCCTGAGGGTTTTAACGAAGTTATTCATCATATCTGGGAAGCATTGAAACATGAAAACATTTGGATTTCAATGGATGGGACCACTAACACTGCAGGCCAGTGTAGATGTAGTAGATTGATCAGAGCAATGAAATAGGGAAGTAAAATTTGCCTGTTCAATATTCAAATATTGGAATGGATAAAACATTCTAAACTTGAAAAATTTTTTACTTATTCCCTAGCTTTTTTGTGGCCAGATAGTATAAAATATGTCAATGTGCTTGAGCCGTGCTGCAGCTCGCGTTGGTGCCGTGTGTAGGTTTCTGCCAGACCATATCATTTAATTGGCTGGTTGCGTTGCTTGTTTTCCTGATCACTGGCGCCACTCAGTTTCCTAAGCACTGCCTATCTGCTAGTGGCAGCAGCAGCACTTATTGATAAGTAGTTCTGCTGCCCTATCTTTGAGGCAACCTAGCTTCTTCCATGTGGTGTGAGTGTAGAGTTCAGTTGGAGACACAGGAGCAGCGAGGTCCACGCAGAGCGACAACATGCCGGGACCGCTGGCGGCATGTATGGACTGCCGGATCGAAGGGCAGTGGTCACAAGGGTGCACGACCTCGTCGAAACTGGATCCTGCACGTTTAATTTGAGTGCATTGCAATTCACGTAAAGAAACCTCCACCATTGTGACGTTTAACGATTCTCCAATGACTTGGGTTCGTGTTGCTGCTCATAGTGTCACCGAGGCAAAAAGCAGCGAGTGGAGTACTTGGGGAAGGCAGATCTGATTAGCCTTCCTAACCTTCTAATTACTATTTACTATTTTCAGCTGCTTACATTGTTGAGTTGAACCTGCGGTCCTCTGGCCGCTAACGCCCCAGTTACCTGCACTGGGGGTTCGTGTATGTAACGGCAGTGTACATTTCCTCGCCTTGCTGCCGCTGTCTGGTGAGGCATGTAAGTTTAACAGCTTCTTGATTGTAAGTTGGTTGGTGTTCTTCTACCTTAGTGGTGGTCATTCCTTCTTGTTCTGGGCGCTCTAAACACAGTATTCTGCGGGCAGAGCCCAGACTGCCAGTTCCGACTTTGGTGTAATTTTACATATTGCATTCGTTTTGTTGGATGTCAGGTAGCCTCACCAAGATTATCATTAGTTTCTCGTTAGACTGCCACTAGTCCGAGTTACCATCTTGTGATCTGAATGCAATTCTTGGCTGCCTTTCTCTTCCCTCGTGAAAGTATTTTGGGTGTGACCTACTCAGAGGTCGATCCCTGGAGCACCGTCTGTCACTGGCCCTTGTGTTTTATTTTATTATTGTATTATTAAGTTACCATCATTTGTCTCACCTGCTTGGTGATCTGTTTCTTCTCCCCCCCCCCCCACACACACACACTTTTTTTTTTTTTTTCCAACTTTTGCGATGCTATTTGCCGTTTGACAGTATATTTATTAAATTTTTTTATGATTGCCATTTTGGCGTTAAAAGGTGGTGGTGGTGGTTAGTGTTTAACGTCCCGTCGACAACGAGGTCATTAGAGACGGAGCGCAAGCTCGGGTTAGGGAAGGATTGGGAAGAAAATCGGCCGTGCCCTTTCAAAGGAACCATCCCGGCATTTGCCTGAAACGATTTAGGGAAATCACGGAAAACCTAAATCAGGATGGCCGGAGACGGGACTGAACCGTTGTCCTCCCGAATGCGAGTCCAGTGTGCTAACCACTGCACCACCGTCGGCGTTAAAAGGCCTTCAGCTGTGATTGTGGTTACTTGCTTTAAAATTCTGACTGCGACCTCATCGGCTTGTTTTCAAAAATTATTTATTAAAATAAATGAGCAAAATTGCAAAGCAAACCAATAGTAATTGATCCGGGCCCTGTCCACAATCGTAACCCAATCCTGCCTTCCTTAATTAGCAGGTCTCAGTGCTGTTATTTCTTACATATACTGCTCAGTACATTGAACATGCAGTAAATGCATTAAAAGTTGTCAACATGGACAACTGTTTTTCTGCTACTAATTCACGTTTTACTTGCACAATATTTTGATCACATAATTTCCAGTCGTCATCAGGTGCTGAGGTTGAATCCAATCTCAAACTGGTCTAGTATTTATGCCTATGTGGGGCTAGGTGCTCCATCATCAATCCATGCTGTGCCACACACTCCGTCCGAGATATGTACCAGTCAGTACCAGTAACCTTAGTATTTTCTAGCCATAGCTGTTGCAACTGCTGTGCACATACTTTTTAGCACTTGTCAGTTAATAATTTTGTCATCTCATGTTCTATTTCACCTACAAGTTGTACTGGGCATTGAATACATCATTTAAGCTTTCCTCTTAAATATGCTGTAGCTGGGCACTTCAGGTGCCTCCTAGGGCTGGCTGTCGGATTATTTTCTGGCCGCTGGTGTTCAAATTGCCACTCGTTCTTGGAACAACCATCCTCAGGTACTTCATTTGATGTCTGAAGTACCACTGCCTGTGTACCTAGTGTTAGCTGTGCTGGGTTATTTGCTCGGTCGTCTGATTATTTTCTGGCCGCTGGTGTTCAAATTGCCACTCGTTCTTGGAACGATCATCCTCAGGTACTTCATTTGCGGTCTGAAGTACCACTGCCTGTGTACCTAGTGTTAGCTGTGCTGGGTTATTTGCTCTGTCACCATTTCAAAAGCTACTTACCCCAGAGTTTCGATGTTGCCTCCATTGTGTCTTTTGGGAGATCAAGTGCCGGAGTCCAGGTGGAGCTAACCTAATATCCCATCGTCACAGTTGATCAGATTCTCTGTGATCTTTATTTTGTTGGATTCTTAAATAACGCTATCACAGTATCTGGGTATCTGTGTCTGTATCTTGAGATCACCGTAATTCATCAAACGATTTAGATCCAAAAAATGTTTTACTATAGATGACTTGAAAGCCTTTTGAGTCTGGTGGGTCGTTGGTGCTCCTTACACCCGGTGTCAATGGTCCTGGTGGTTTGGTCAATATATGACACACCACATTGACACAGTATGGGTAAATGTACGGTTTCTGTGTGCCCAGATCACCCTTTACATTCCTAATGACGAGCCTCAATCTTGCTTGGTGGGCAGAAAACACTCTAGACATTATATTTGATCCGACATACGGCAAAAAAGCGACCTCCTTTGCTTTTCTTGTACTTCAACCAATCCCTGGTGGAGAAGCAAGGCACAGAGCCTTTTGAATATCTGTAGAAGAATGTACGTTTCTGTGGAACACTGACTCAAGGTGTTTTGACAGGTACTGACTTGCACGTACAGATCATGTGAGGTGGTTTTCTGTAAATATTATGATCGAAAGTGCCATCTGCCTTCCTCTTGATTAGAACATCTAAGACTAGGAGTTTCCCATCCTTCTCCATTTCCACTGTGAATTTTATGTTAGGGTGGTATGAGTTCAGGTGTTCCACGAACACAAGCATCTTTTTCTTGGCTTGGCACCAAATAAAAGGGTGTCATCCACATATGTGAAGAAACATTTCGGTTGATCCAGGCCGGTGCAAATGGCTCATCTTCAACTCTCCATAAAGAGGTTTGCCACCACCAGTAAGAGCGGGCTGCCCATTGTCACGCCGTCTGCTTGAATGGTTATAGTATTTACTGAAACCCAACTCACACTGATCTGTACCTCCGAGCCAATAGCTGCCACCATCCGGCACTGAAGAAAGATGTACTCAAGACTCTGGTTCATCAGGCACAAATTCTTTCATAGCCAGTCCATCTGACAACAGAGAAAGAAGACCTGCAGTTTGTGTTCTCTGGAAGCAGAGATTCTTCCAGAGACATTCAGAAGGCACTGCGGCCTGCTTCTCTGCCAAAGGGGTCAGTAGAACTACAATAAAAAGCAAAGAAGATTGCTTTCTTTGCCATATGTTAGACCAAATATCTGCAGAAATCAGCAGAATTATTCTCAAATATAACACGAGTATTTTCTGTTCACCAACCAACATTAAGGCTTGGGGTGAGAGCATGTAATGGATGATCTGGGCTTACAGAAACCGGGCCTTTACTACATATCGTGTCAATGTGGTACGTCATATATCAGTCAGACCACCAAGACTGTTGACATCAGGTGTAAAGAGCACCAATAACACACCAGACTCAAACAGACTTCCAAGTCAGCTATAGCAGAACACTGTTTGGAAGTAAATCACTCGATGATGTCAAGATTCTGACACAGACACCCAAACACTGGGATAGCATTATTAAAGAATCCATCGAAATAAAGGTCACACAAAATCTGACCAACCGTGACATGGGATATCAGCTTAGCTCCATCTGGACTCCAGCACTCGATCACCTAAAGAGGCAACAAAGACAACATCCGAACTCCGGGGGGAAATAACCCAGCACAACTAACACTGGGCGCACAGACAGAGGTATTTCAAACAGCAAATCAAGTACTTGAGAATGGTCATTTTGAGAAAGAACAGCAATTCGAACATGAGTCAGCACCCTGTACAACTTGGAGGCAGAATACAACATCAGGTGAAGAGATTATATGTCAATGAAAACAATTAGTTTTGGAAAATACAATGTAATGGGAAAATCCACTCACCAAGTGGAGGTAGGAGAACACACATATAAAAGGTATCACACATGCAAGGTTACGGAGCCAGGGGCCCCATCTTCTAGCAGAAGGGTTGAAGGGGAAGAAACAAGGATGAGGTAATTGAACTGGTGAGGTTTAGGAAAAGGGGCAGAATTCAGAAAAGGCACCCAGAACCCCAAGTCAGGGGAGACTTACCAGACAAAATGTGAAGGAACTGACAACAGCCAAAATGTATGTCCACAGTAGTCAGAACAGCTATGGCTAGAAAATAGTACAATTGTTGCTACTGACTGGCGGGTACCTCGGATAGAGTGCCTGGTGCAGAGCAGATCAATGATGGAGCGCGTAACACCCACAAACGCATAAATACTGGACTCGTTCAACAATAGATTCAGCCTCAGAGGATACCCAATGAAAATTTCACAAGTTATGCGATCGAAATATCGTGCAAGTATGATGTGAACTGGCGGCAGAAAACCCAATTTCCCAAGATGACAATGCCTTGCTGGGAAAGCCTGAAGACCTGCATTAAAAGTTCTTTATGTCAGACTAATACATTTGACCTGTTTAGCCTAAGAGCTTCATCATATAACTGAAATGATGAGACCACAATATCCACAAGTTGACCATCTAGTTTCCTATGTCAAGAAAATTTTCAGTAAAGCACCTGTTGGAGTTTCAATTTTCACAGAATTTGTTCCAAAATTAGCATTACCTCCTCAGGTTTCTGGTTGGAGACCATATCTTGCTCAAGAGCATTTCAACTCAAGTTATACAGAAAATAAACAGCAGTACATACGTAATTGCTTTTCAATGCTACCAGAAATCATAAAGGAATTGAAGGCTAAGAATAATTCATTGCAACAATCATTGCTCTAGAAAATTAGGTATTGCAGGCACTGTCCTTCAAAACATACAGAGTTGCAAAAATTAAAGCAGTGCAATACTTTTCTACAGTAACTAAGTACAAATAATCTAACTGTGAAGGACTGATGACAATATTTGTTAGTTGTACGATTTTTATCTGCATATCATTTATGCATATTTTACAAATTTCAGTGCAAATTGTGTCATTTGTTTTTGCAAACAAATCTGGGCTCTGTTAATCATTTTGAGGTCACTTGTTGAATCAGAAAAGATGAGAAACTTTTTCCTACAAACACATCTCTAAAGTCCCAGGACCTTAAAGGTCTTGTATAAATACTGATCACAATGAGCATGGAAAATGAGTGTCCCACGGAGGACTGTCTTGACATAACGGCATACACAAAAATAAAATTCCAATGTTTATCTACAGTATTATAAAATCAAGATACAAAAAACTACATTGGAAGTGAATTCTTCTAACAATGTTGTCAATTTAAACATGTGTGAGTCTCCAAATCAGGTCAGATGGGGATTAACTCCAGACTTGGCTTAGAACATGTACCCTTCTAAACTGCCTTGTACAAATCCCAAAATGGATTACTAAAACACACAGAAGAGGCAGTCAGGCCGCCCTTAAATGTGCCAGTAGTAAGCAAAATTTCTTCACAGTGAATGGCATCAACTGCCTTCTGGTGTAATGACCTAACAGTTCTTAAACCATTCAACCCTTATCCAGCACAGAATTTAAAATACAGCATGCACTATTCCACCCCTCTCCTTTGGCTTGTGGCAAACTTCTTTTAAAATGTTCCAGTCTCTGAGTTATTGTGATTTCAATATTGCAAGTGTGGCAAGCAAATGTATTTGTCACTGTACATTAACTTCAGAAACACTGTGATATTTTTAACATTAGCTGCAACTACTTCAGAATCCTAATAAAGTTCTGAAACTCACATGTTGTTGCTGCAATCTACAAAAAGAGCATAAAATCGAAAATGTGAACAATGGATAGGACTCAACAAATACATAATTAGTTATGTTATTACTATTCATATTTTAATTGACCTGTAATCGAGAAGCACTGTTGTAACAGCCATGTCTAATGCCACCATCACAGTTAGGGTGACGGTGGGCATGCTTGTGTGTGTTCATATGTGCCTGGTAATTATTTTATTTTATTAAGAGAGATGCTGCTTATGTTAAATCTTTGTACGTGAGCTGGTAATGAATTCTGAAGACAGTCTTCACTGGTAAAAAATATGCAGATATCGAGAAAGAAATCAGAATCTATTAAAAAGCCAAGGGACACATTTATCAAGAAGGAAAAAGTGCTTCAGCCAAATGTGTTTCAGATAATTCCAGGTAAACATAATTCATTTTATCTTTTCTTTTTGCCTGTAAAATTAATCTTCTTCATTTCTTAATAGGAAGGAAGGGTGAGGTGACAACCAGCAAACGAAACAGCTTTTTCCTAAGCTTTACAGTGTGGAGTCAAACATTAGATAAGACTATTATTTGACTGTTCTTACCCCACTTCATCATATCAAGCAATGACAACCTAGCGAAACAGTTCCCAAAAGAGAAATTAGTGATGAAAATATGAAGCATCTTCAATGGTCAGTTCTCTTTTTTTGTGTCCCCCTTTTTATTTTGAAGTCCATTTGACTTGACTTAAGATGAAACACCAAGCAGACTGTCAATGATTCCTCCCCCCCCCCCCCCCCCCCCCCAACCACCACCACCACCACCACCACCACCCCATCTATCTCTCTCGCAATTATTATTATTATTGTAATTAGCCTGCAATATAAGTTACTTAGATGGTGAAAGAACATTTCAAGTATATTCAGGAAGAAATTTTAAAAGATATATTTTAGAACAAGACAGTATCTGAGGTTTTAAATGGTTTTCATAATTTCCTGAAGAAATATATTTTTGACATGGCCTGTTTCTGTATTAAGTTCTTCAATTGATCCCTAGTGCAACACAGATAAGACAACTGCTTAAGGGTGATAAGCTCACACAAAGCCCATAAATCAATCACGATGACTTGAAAAGCATTACAACAAAGAACAGCATTAATACGTTTGCTACTATGCACCACCTATAAATTGTACCCAGCATAAAAAATATCCATTTTCAGTTTCAAATCAAAACAGGAACATAAATAATAAACAATGTTGATTAATTCCATTCAGAAATCTGTCTCTCTCTCTCTCTCTCTCTCTCTCTCTCTCTCTCTCTCTCTCTCTCTCTCTCTCTCTCTCGGTTTCCCACTCAACATGCTCCTTTGCTCATGGACATTAAATCAGCCTACTTTATTTTATTTTATTTTTTAATGAGAGTTCCATTGTTTGGCTGTATAGATTGTTTATTCTACTGTACAATCATGATTTTGGCCCCTGGCCATTTTCAAGTACCACGATTTTGGGCATGACGAGACTTTTATAAACAAAGTCATCATCATTGAAATACCTTAAATTTTTATATATAATGCATGTGTCACAGCATAAAAACAAGAACACAATGGTAAAATGTCTGGCAGGAATAAAACAAATGTGAGATATACACTGAATAACTGTGCTATAAAATGGTCACAAAAAACAGTTGTTAGATGTCCAGGCATCACCTGAAATTTTGATTCCAATTATATAGATAATATCATCATAACTGATGTGTGGCGCATATGCTGATGAAAAGAAATATTGCAACACCAAGGAGTTGAGCGACACAAACGAAAGTTGGAAGGTGTGTTTCTACATTTGAAAGACAATGCCTATTCAAATTTCGTAGCAGTCACATAACAGTGGCGCTGACAGTGTCACTATGAGGATGCAGATTAGGTTTGCTTTAAATACACACTGTCACGGTAGTGAGCATTAGTTACCTTCGCAATTGGATATGGCGAGTTGATGTCAGTCAAAAATGCCTTTAAGGTGATAAAGATGCCATTATCAACAACTCACCGCGTTTGGACAAGGTTATGTAACAGGGCTACAAGAAGCTGGATATTCCTTGTTGCGATACTGTAGAAACGCCTTCTATTTCATAGCAGAATTTCTATAACTATTGTTATGTGTAAGAGGTGGTGGGTAGGAATTACTAACTCAAATCTGTATATCTTTTTGTAGCACACACACACACACACACACACACACACACACACAGAGAGAGAGAGAGAGAGAGAGAGAGAGAGAGAGAGAGAGAGAGTTAGAAATGTTCAGAATGTAACCATATATTACTTTGCGATGTGGATGTAAAATGTGATTCCACATCATTATGATCTATCACGCAAAATGATTCATGGAGCATGTAATTAACTAACGAAGTATTACATACAGTAAGTCTGCTGTTAGTGGCAGAGTAAGCAAAATGGCATAAGGAAGAAAAGGTGTATGTCTACATTAGATTGTTTCCACCTACGATAAGCAAAGAGTTATCATCATTTATTAGTTTGTTTGTTGGTTTCTCTTTTTACAGCCTCACTCCCTCCTTTAGCTGTTGATGTCTCTGATCCTAATATTCTTTGATTAACAACAACAACAGCAGCAGCAGCAGCAACCACCACTCTAACACCACTTTTCATCAATTCCATCTTTAGAAAAACATGTAAAAGGCAGGTTACAACAATGAGAAATGTGTAAAAGAGACAAAGCTGACTGTGGAGATGAAAACTTTATGCTGTTTGCAATAGAGTGAGTGCTTAGGAGTAGAACTTTCTTTGATGATTTGCCCAGAGACTTAAAACAGATGAAATATTAGCAAGCCTCTGCTAATACAAACTGGTCATGAGTGAATGCTGCTTGCTGACACTCTTGTACTGTTTACAAGAGAATGTGCCCTAAACAGATACTCATTTGTTCATATTCCCTTCCCTTCACTTCTGCATAAACCAAATTTTTCAGATAAACCGATTTCATTCCACCAACTACACGTCAAACTTTTGCCCCCTTTTGTCCCATTAACTGATCTTGTATATGGCGATGAATGGACACCTGTAGTACCTGTGGATTTATAATAAAATTTTAAAGAGCACAAATGTTTAAATCTGTGTGTCTAAACAAAGACAAAGCAAACCTCTACTTTATCTACTAGATAAAAGAAGAACCAAACACTGGAGTAAAACACGAACACAAATAAAAAGAGAAAAAGCAAATAAGAGTACAAAGCATATTCATTTTAGTGACTGCACTAATCACATTTCCTCACCAGCAGAACCTTCCTTCACCAGCTGTCTTTGGAGACCTCTGTCCACATTTGATGCTGTGTGTCTTGTCAAATCTGCAATTTTAGTAATGTGTTAATTTAGATATGAAATTTTAAAATTCTAATGATGTTTAATTTATATACATTGTTTACTACAGGTAAATAAATTTCATGAACATGTTAAAAGAGAGAGTTGAGTCCTCAGTTATTCATTATTTCCTCTTAATAACTACTTACACAGGTAACATGGAGAACTACATCCCAATTTACAATTTACACAACCTGAAAAAAAAAAAAAAAAAAAATTAGTACACTCTTTTAGAAGTTTCCAATTGACTCAAGATTTACTGTTGCAACAGTGCAGGCAGTTCTGAGGTGTCAGGTATCAACCCATGCTGAAACACCCATATCAGTATGTTGTGTAGCCTCCATGGGTGACAATGCAGGTGCCACAAATGCTTGATTGGAGACAAGTCTGGAGATTGTGTTGGCCAGAGAAGCTGCTGCATGTCTTGCAAAGCATGTTGAGTTTCAAGGGCAGTGTGTGGGCGGGCGAGCATTATTCTATTGGAACAACACATCACATTCCCGTTGCAAGAATAGCAAAAGAACAAGTCTAACAACATTCAGCAAGTACCAATAGCTGGTTAGTATGCCCCCTAGAAACACCAAAGGTGAACGACATTGCACCTTATTGTACCTCAGACCATAAGGCCTAGTGCATCTTGTGCGAATGCATTCTACGAGACAGTGCTCACCAGGTCTACATTGTATGTACAAACAACCACCACTCACTTGAAGGCAGGATGTGCTTTCATCACTGAAGTGCACTGCGCGCTACTCTACACTACTCTATCTTCCAAGTGATCCTCTGACAGCACTAGTCGAGCCATGCACATCGATGCTGTGGTGTGAATAGAAGACATGCTAGAGGAGTGCATGCCCATAGTCCCACTGCTACTAACTGGTTCGCAACAGTTCATGTCGAGCTATCTGGACTCACATGCTGCCTTAAAATACGATGATCCTGGTGGGCGTATGTGCTGCATGGACGTCCAGAACATCATCACGAAGTGTGAAAATGTTCATGTGACCACAGATACCAGCATTGTCGCACAACTGAAGCAGTACGTCACAGTTGTGTGGTAATTCTCTGGGAGGACCACCCCGACATTCAGAAGGCCACAATTTGAGCCCTTTCAAACTCGCTCAATTGGATCTGTAGGAGGCAAGAGTGCACCTCCATGGCATAGTTTCCTGCTAGCTTCACACGTTTGCTCAACCCTGAGCCTTCTGGCTGTGAGCACTCCCTATTAAGGGATAGACACAGATGGCACTCTGGCTGCTATGCCATTACACTATCTGTTGTGGACGACGATGAAACCATTATCGGTATGTCTGCTATCCCGCAAGTGGCATATGCCATCATCAGATTGAAACCAACATTCTTCTTCCAGGTATATTAATATTATTATTTTTTTCTGGAAGCGTAGTTCCATCCTCTTCTTCCATATTAAACCATCTTGGTACCTGTACATTTCAGGGAAATACAAAAATAGTTGTCACATTACTGATATACAAAACACAATGCTCTTTACATTAGACATGGTTACCTGTGCACTAGTGATGCATTTAGTGTTTCTTGGCAGCCTGGAGGAAAGAGGATGTGACTTTTGTAAATTAATTTTCTAGTACAGCTATTTAAATGTATAGCACTTTTCCATGTTTGTGTCACCATCATAACTTTCTCTACAAGTTGATGTACAGTTCAGACCCTCTGAATATGGCAGACTCTTGTCAGATAGTTTCCTGTATCATCTCCTCCTCCAAGTGCAACCACAGTGAAATACAAGCCCTACTTACACTTCAAACTTAATTGGCTGATTTATGACAATTTCCATGATACTGATTATATATTCAAAATCATAGCCATTTAATATACTGTACAGGGTTTAGTACATAAGACCAGTATTTTAAGTACATGACTCATGCTGTTATGTATTCTGGTAGGGAAGGTCAACCATATTTATGTTGTTTCATAGTTGTGAGGCTGTTCCAACTCAGCAGCAATTTAGGGATGGAAAGTGAGGCAATACTGCAGGTTAAGAATCCCTTTAAGGTTATCTGGAGAAGCTCATGTGGGAGCGTGTAAGAATCAACACTGTATGGAAGAATAAGCTCAGTGAGGCAGCAGTGATACCACTGTCATTGGTTATGGCAAAAAAAGTGGGAATTAAGTAAAAGAGAATGGTCTTTGACAAGTGTAACATGATTCAGTCCGGAGTGGGAAAACTGCTGTAGCACTGATGCCTTTTGAAGAAAGGTTGATGACAATGTCACAGGTCTGTTTGAGTTCTGATGTGTGGGGAAGCTAGGTTCAGTGCGTTTGGTGGGCAGAGGTGGTCACCTGGGCACAGCATAATAGTCATGAGAAGCTGGCTGCAAAATTTTATCGAGGTAATGGTGAAGCAATGGTATCACACAATGAATATATGAGGCTGACAGGTTGTGACTGTGAGTCTGTGTGGCACAGGTTTCAATTTTCAAGTTGGGATGTAGCAATTAGGAATTCCACAGAAAAAATATTTAACTGTGGACAGGTAGCTTATGGACTCTTCAGTAAGGTTGGCTTAGTTTTGTGGGACTAAACTAATAAAGATTGTCTGACAGAATATGTATGGGTGGAGGTAGTTGTGAAAAGAAGGATAATAACTGAATCGCTGGGACCACAATTAACATTGACCAGTACTGTGAGACTCTGAAAAAACTCAAACGGGCAATTCAGAACCAGAGAAGATGAATTTTGAGCCAGGGCATACACATTCACACTCGCCCACACATCGCTCGGCAAACCGTTGCTCTCCTACAATAGTTTCAGTGGAATATAATCACCCACCCACCCTATAATCCTGACTTGGCACCCAGTGACTATCACCTATTCCCTAGGTTAAAAGAACATTTGGCTGGAAAGCAATTCAGCTCCTACGACAAGGTGAAAGAAGAGGTTCATAACTTTCTGAACAGCATGGTGGCGAGCTGGTATGACATGGGTATAAGAAAACTACCTCAGCGTCTACAAAAATGCATCGACAGAAATGGTGACTATGTCAAAAAATAGCTAAATGTTCAAGAAATAAACTGATGTAAACCATTGTAGAAATAAACAGGTCTACGTACTTATAAAAAAAAATGGATTGGTCTCATATTGCTATCTGCCATTTTCTACCGCAGATCTATCAGTGACATTTTCTACCCACTCAAAAGCAACGATGCCTTGGAAAGCACCCATGTCATCTATAAAATTGAGTGTTCTTTGTTTATGTGACCACAAAGCAACCATTCACTAGGAAGATGGGCCACAACCAAACAGTAGCTAAATACTCCCTAGATATCAGCTGAACAGCATGCTGTTCAATATCAAGTAATTTAATTTAATGGGTGCTACATGATCCCCCCCCCCCCCTCTCTCTCTCTCTCTCTCTCTCTCTCTCTCTCCCCCTCCACATGCACAAAAATATCATCCACATCATTACTTGCTACAATGCGCCCAGTCCTGTTTCCATCTCATTCAACCTTCATGGCCACATCAAGACTTCACACTTTCCAGCTCAGATTTCTTGACCCAAAATTAGCCAGCAACCTACTTGGCAGCAATATCTATTGAGAATATATTTAAAATCACAAGCAGCAGTAGTTACAGGTACTCCAGTAAGCCTTATCAGCAAACCCCTTTATACTCTGAACAAGATATTCCCACTTTTGAGCTTAGCAAAGGTGTTGCATCTAGACACAAACTGCACAGTTGGTGATGGCCATAAATATAGCATTATGGTAGGTTCCGATCAGCAGCGGCAGTCTGTAGGGACAGTTTCTATTACTAACTTATGCAGCACTTAAGCTGCTTTTAGTGCTGCATTTGTGAAATGCTGTTGCAAGATTAATTTTTGTCTAGGTATACCACTAGTTATATGTATTCCACATGCATACATAGAATTATCTTGTGACACTATGAAGGAGGTTCCAATTTGTGGAAAGTTTACCTCCATCAGCATGTACATTGTTTTGTTAACTGCTATGGACAATTTATTGTCTCTACACCACTACTCTATTTGAGCAAGGATTGTATTTGTTCTCGCCTCTTTGGTGATTTTATCCTCAACAGTAAATGTGAGGGGCAATTTGATGTAAATGACCCAAAAAGTGGGTCAAAAAACAACCCTAACATGCATCCCTTATTGGCGATTTTATAACTGCCATATCTGTCGGATGAACTACAGACAGGAAAACATTGTTTTATTTTATGGTCAAGTTCATTATTTCTGTCTTATTTCATGTTTTTCCACTGTTACATTGAAAATGAAAATATACTTATAAATTATACTTATTGACATCAAATTTGCATATTGAGAAAAAGAAAGATTCATGTTCAACCTATTAAATGTAATCAATTACAGAAGTAACTCTGCAACTGTACAGTGTTGAAAGGTTTAAAGGTTTTCAGACAACAACGTTGTTGTAACTTCAAAGTTCTCGTCCGAGACATTAGTCCACTAATACATCAAACTCCATGGCAGTATGAAAACAACCACTCCAATCTACATTTCAAAATGGAAGACGAACTGTCTTTCAGCACATGAACAGAAATTCAACAATGTCCCTAGTGATGTTAAAAAAGTAACTATATCTGTCCACCAATAATCTAATGTACAATGTCTACATTTCCTGATAACAAAGGCAGTTGGTTTATGGCTAAAGTCTGCACAGATCTGTAGCTCTTCAAAATATTTACACTGCTGAAACCTGCCACTGAAAGTATACTTCACAAACTCTTTGCCATATCACCACTAATAGAGTTCATCACTATCATCTCAGTGTTGGAAGAGGAACCTTGGACTGTGAACAGACATGCATGAATTTGTGGCTTTAAGGGGCTCCGGAACGCCCTATACTTGCAATGTTAAAATAACGCTTATAAATTACATCTTTCCTCACAAAGTATTTGAGGTAGGAAGTTGAACTTTTTACAGATTATTTATTGGAATATGGGCTACAACTTAACACAGGGATTTTACAAAATTTTAGTTCAGTTATTAAAGATGATTTTTTTTCAATTGTAATGAAAATTCACAACATTTTTTTGCAATTTTTTATTTATATATTCAAAAATATACAGTTTTTTGGAAAAAGGCTGTGTTAAATTATGCAGAAGGTACTGTGTAACATTTACTGAAAGTTTGAAACAAATATGTTTGGAAGATCCTTAGAAAACATGTAATTAGTATGAGAAAATAAAAGTTTTGGGAATCGAGCGACAAAGATTGGATTAACTTTTTAGTGCATTCCAGGTCCATAGGATGGATTATCTTCATCCTCTGCAAACTCCTCCTCCAGCTTCCTCTTGTTCCTCCTCCTGTTTACTCTTGCTTGTATTTCTAGACTCTTTACAGCCCTGTCTGCAGCCCGAAGGCGTTCCTTGTCTAAAGCAAGCATCGCTCGTTGTTGTGTTCGTAGATTTTGCTACCATTTTCTTCACTTGCAGTTACTGCAACACTGTTCCAAAAGGTGGTCGTGTATGAACACTTATCACATTTCAGTTGTATTTCACTAGCAAGTCCTACGTGCTTTATTATGGAGAGTTCCAGACCAACTCCACTACAATGAATACATCTTACACAGTTTGAAAAAATTCCTTTGAGAACTGACATATCAAATATTTCATTCACATCCGATTCGCCCATAAAACATTCATAGTTTTCACTCATTGAACCAAGCTTCTTCTGTGAAGTATTTTCTTTCCCACTTTGACTGCTGTGGGCAGGTGTACTTGAGAGGTTAGGTTCACTCACTTGATTATCGTCTTTATTGTTTACAGTAATAACACATACCTTTGGCTTTCCAACATTTCTCCTTTTCTTAAAAGCCTTCAGAGCATTTCTAATAACTTTACTTTTACTCATTATTATACTTCAACAAAACAGAGACTCAAGAAACAGAATTAATTACAAATATTTTCGAGATAACGACAGAGTAAATAAACATGAAACAATCGACAATCACACCAGCGATATATATTGAACCATCACAGGTTAGCCACAACACATACTTTATCTCACATCACTAAAATGTACCTGATGAACACGGACGTTAATAATAACACCATTTGACAGCAGTTTAACAGCGCCACAGTGGGTCACGCCCATGTAGAACACATTTCAAAAAAAATTTAAAAATAGTTGTAGTCTTCGGAATTGAAAAAATTATATATCTATTAAAAGGTAATAGTCTGCAGGTTCAGAAAACGCAAAAAAGTAAAAATTGAACTTTTCATGATTTTGAGCCTTTCTGGAGCCCCTTAACAGCTGCAGCCTAGTTTGAAGATGCAACACAGAGTTTTTTTCAGTGCTTCCTCCACCTGAGCCTGAAACATTTGTCTTCATGTTTTCCATAAGCTTCCCATTTCATCACTAAATCTTTATTTTCTAATAATGAAGCTATTATCAAATGCTTAACTTGGAATAGAGGTACTGTTATATCTGCTGATGTAACATTTCCTGATTTTTGCACGGCAAAACATAAAAAATGATGTGTTTTTGACAGACTTTCAATCTGGTGCATAAATTAAACAGCATATTGTCATAATGAGCAAGCATAAATACAAAAACCATCAAATATTGCACTATAGCTGCACAAACATGTAAACCAAAATGGCACCTGCAAGATCACATACTGCAAATGGCTGACAGAAGAAAACTGAGCATGTGACACGCTGATTTGCACGTTTGTAAAATGAAAGTACCGTATGTGGTGGTTTTCCTACTTATACTAGCATACTATGAAAATATGCAGGTTAATTGAGTGACTGCATCAGCACTGGAACTGTCAGATTTTTCGAAGCCCCTGATTCCAATGCAGGGACAAGTCCCATCTCTAGTTCATCTGTCTGCAGTTTGTTCTTCAACTTTGTATTTTAGGAGATGAGTTGTTTTGTAAGAAATGGTCACTCCAATTGTCTGTTACTTTGTTTTAATTCTAAACATCAAATACAGTCATGATAGATACTTTCGTATTAGTTAGAAAATTCTAATACAGCAAAATACAAAGGAATATTGTCTTAATTTTTATCCAATTCAATTTAAATATGGAAATACTTGAAAATTTGTCACAATATCATGACAGAATTTTGTATTTTTATAGAAATAAAGTCAAGTCAAAAAGTTTTCAGTACAATTATTGATATTTTGATAGTTTGTGTAAGCAAATATGTTCTTTTAGATACCTAAAGGGCACTGTTGTCTGCCTGTAGATAGAGCTTTGTGATCTGCAGGGATAGGAAACTGTAACAACTCAGTTCTTGCAAACTGGTTTGGCACTCAATGCACATTTCTAAACACTTTTCCCTTCTTTGCAAGATTCTCATACCTGGTAGTTGCTGTGACATTCACTTATGTCTGATGATTCAATGTGAATAGCGTTAAGAGTACTGGTCCTAGTTCATGCATAGCCTTTGGCAAGTTTCTCCATGACCTTCAGAAGGAAATCTCATCTTCTTGTTTTGATATTTGTTACTGCTCTGTAGATTACCCAAGCATTGATGCCTGCTGAATCACTATAAAAAGTATTAACAGGGCACCACTTCTTCCACCATCTTTCAATACTTGCAGGCCATCATGTCAACAGCATCTACTCTTTACTTAGTTTCACTGTAACATGTCACTGTGTCACACTTTGACTTTGTGTCAGTTCCAATGTGTACAGCTGGATGCAAGGATCATATTTTCATTTTTGAAGGTTAGTGTTGTATAGCTCCTCCATAGCTTCCTTCATGCATTCAGGAACTTGCCTTTAATTTCATTTACTACACCAAGCAAGTTTTATCACTTTGTTTTAAGATGTCATGCTAGTGAAACTGAGGTGAAGTAGTGGTCACATTCCTTTCTTTATTTAGGTTTGGATCAAAAAGTTTCTTCATTTTAAATTCAATAAGATGTTCATCACCAGAACGAGTTTCATCATTACCAAATTATGGGAAAGCATTTAGCATATATTTGGAATCTTTATTGAGAGCCATCCAGTATTTTTGCTTATTCTTGTCAAGTTTTAAACCCACAAACTGAGTGAATCAAAATCTGTACCTGAACAAGAACAACCGATCATCGCCACAAATATATGATGAATCCTACTATACAGCTGAGAGGAAGCAAAAACTGGCACTTTTTAGTAACTCCAACTGCGTTGGGCTCAAATCAGATCTGAGGAACCTCATGATTTCACCGAAGTGATTACGTGACATTACAGATTTGTAAAATAATATTACCTGATGCTCTGATCAGCCAGTTCCAATTCTATTCCTTTGGATTCAGTGGCACATGCAAGATAAGGACTGCATCAACTCTTCTAGTGGTAATGACCACTCATCATTTCTCAACATATTACATGCCTCTGTTTCTGTGCATTTTTGAATGTGTTTGAGAGTAAGTTCATGAATAAACGAAATCCAACCACAGAAGAGAAAATCACTGATAACAACTTTACATGTATGGAGGACAATCAGAATTCTCCTGAAGAACATTTACATGCTGCACTTACAGTTTCATATCCACATTGTAGCAGCAGACACAAATAAGGCTATCTACAATGTATGGTAATTGGCAGTGCTTAATTTATTTAGTGGGACAAAAATGGTCCATCAGCAGTTCTAATATTAACGATTTCTACATGAAAGTAGAAGTTTTGGTACAATTTGCTATGAAAATGAACCAAAAAATTGGAGAAAGGTTATCTTCATTTGAAGTCACATCTAGGACATGAGTTCTTTATGCAGAAAGTTGATGGTTATTTTAAAAATGATACGCAAAACCACATCCTTGAGGTAATTCATAAAAAACTAACAAAAAATAAACTGAGACCAGTTACATCATTACACAATATCAGCTACCAATACCAGTAAATGAATGTCCCCAGATTTACATTGTTACACAAAACTGGGGGAAATGTCAAGATTCGCAACATTCTGTAACAACCACCGATTTCATGTTATGTCAAGGGGATTATTTTCTGAATTATTATTTATGTGAAACATTCAAGTCTCCAAATATAACATGTCCAAGTGTCTGGTGGTGATATCAGGCACAAAAACACTGAAGGACAACACAAACTGTCAAAGGTACCTACAATGTCTGTCATCATTGAATCATTAACTGTCTTAAAGAACTGTTGATTAGTCCAGTGAAGAAATGGGATAATCTGTGGTTTTACTTTATTCAACACTTCGGAGTGATCACTATAAGGAGATCTGTGCATTACCTAATGACACAAAATGTGGTAACATAGTCACCACAATGAACTCTCACATACGATATAGTACAGAACAGAATGAGCAACTGTTAACCTGGTTTGTAGGAATTTGTTTTTATTCTACGATGGAAATTTTACATTGTAAAGGGAAAACAACCCTACACTCATAACATTTTTGATCTAGATATTGCAAGATGATAGCAAAATTTAAAGGTGCAAGGTGTATTTGAGCCTTGTGTACTTGCACTGTATACAGTTCATCAGGTAACTTGAAGTATACAACTTACCAGCTGTCACTTTCCCTCTCTCTTTCAGCAAACTGCCTGATCCTCTAATTGCAGATGGGCGGAGATCTGCTGATCCTGTGGATTTGTAAAAAAATATTTAGAGCACTGTTGATACCAGACTATACAGGAAGGATTAGAACACAAACAAACATGTGTCTGAACCTAAATTGAAAATCTGAGACAAAAAAGAAAGTCATGTTGTTAAGATGTAATTTTAAATGATGAGCCTTATTTTACTTTCATTACTGTTGGAGGAACATAGAAGGACTTCAAAAAGTAAGTTATACATTATTATAATACACCAATTTTTATTGAATGCTGCACTACACTCCAAAGTGAAACACAGAACCATGACATTATTTCTCAATACAGTCACCAAGTTCCTGTAAACAATGGTCGGAATTTTGTATCAATCATTCAATTCCTTGACAATAGAAATCCACACCTTGGTCACAGAACCATTTGTGAACTGTTGTGTGAATGCTCTCCTCATTGGAAAAACCACCCAGGTTTTCTTTTAGCTTGCCAACAAGATGGAAATTGCAAGGTGCAACATCTGGACATCTCAATTATCATCACTCTCATCTGCGCAGCCTTTGTCAATTGTCGGCACAATTTCATTACGGCCGGAGAGACTGCTGTATTTGGTCCATATATCGCCCAACTTTCACAGTGAATCTGTGTGCAATTTAGATATTTCACCAACAAGAATTTTACTGTCATAGGTATTTAAACTTTGGATTATGTTTCCAGTTTTCACGCTATTTCATTCCCACACAGTGATGTACCTGTTATCCACACAACTGCAGAGCTGTGCCTGCAGGAAACCTGTAATATGTACTCTCTTCTGACAATGCACCCCCCCCCCCCCCTGCCCCACAATGGTCTTAGCATAGGATGACACGTGTAACTGACTTTTTGAAATCCCTATGTACTTAGAATTATCTTCATAGGCTTCCTTGTTATAGTTATCTTTCTGTAATGCATGTTCCACAAATACAAATCAAAGGAGACTCAGTAAATGAACTACAGTTTAACTATGTCCAATTGGTGGTAGTATGCCTTACTCTACCTTTGTCATATCAGCTCCAAATTAATCATGAAAACCATAGTTTAAACATATTTCATCCACGAAACAGTATCTAAAATGTCTGCCTTTATTGAATCATTCAGTATCTCAAACAGCTGCTGAATAGCCTTATCTTCACTTACCTGTGCATTACTTGATGACACAAAATGTGGTAAGGTAGTCACCACAATGAAGTCTCACATAAAATGTGGTACAGAACTGAATGAGCAACTGTTTTCCTGGTTTGCAGGAATCTGTTTGTATTCTATGAAGGCAATTTTACATTGTATAGGTAAAGCAACCCTACAACCATTAGATTTTAGATTAGATATTGCAAGATGATAGCAAAATTTAAAGGTACGAAATGTATTGAGCCTTGTCTACTTGTACTGTAACTATTACAGTTCACCAGGTAACTTTAAGTATACAATATAACTATACAACTTACCAGGTGTCACTTTCCCTCTCTCATTCAGCAAATTGTCTGATCCTCTAATTGCAGATGGGTGGAGATCTGCTAATCCTGCGGATTTGCAGAAAATAGTTAGTGCACTGTTGATACTAGACTTTATAGTAAGGATTACAACACACACAAAGGTGTGTCTGAACTTAAAATTAAAAATCTGAGGCAAAAAAGAAAGGAATGTTGTTAAATACATAACTTTAGATCATTCAGTGGATATGATGAACCTTATTTTATTTTCATTACTGCTGGAGGAACGTACAAGGACTTCTAAAAGTAAGTTATGTATCATTAAAGTAGACCAATTTTTATTTAATGCTGCACTACACTCCAAAATGACACACAGATCCATGGCATTATTTTTCAACACGGGTACCAAGTTTCTGTAAATAATGGTTGGAATTTTGTATCAATCATTCACTTCATTGACGATAGAAATCCGCACCTTGGTCACACTTCTTATCTAAAAACTCATCTATTGAGATGGAGGAGTTGTTATTCAGAAATTGTTTTAATTGGTTTTTACATGTTGATTGGCTATCTGTCAGACTTTTAATGCTATTTGGTAAATTTGAATTGGGATGGGTTATTAATAACAAATTTCATAAGTGAATATATGTATTGTGAAGGCACTGTGAATATCCCAAGTTCCTTAAATAGATCCCTGCAAGGTGATCTTGGGTGGACTCCAGCTATTATTCTGCTTACATGCATTTGTGCAATGGTTATTTTTTCTTTTAATGATGAACTACCCCAAAATATGATGCCATATGAAAGCAGTGAATGAAAACAGGCATAGTAGGCTAATTTACTGATACATTTATCACCAAAATTATATGTTTCAGCAGATCATCAATGTGATTCTTCCAATTCAATTTCACATCACCCAGAAATTTTGAATATTTTGTCTTGGCAACAGACTTCTGTTCAAAGTCTATAGTTATCAAGGTGTTATGCCATTTACTGTACACAACGGTATATACTGCATTTTTTCAAATTTTAGTGAGAGTCCATTTGCAAAGAACAACCACTTAATGATTTTCTGAAAGACATTATTTACAATTTCTTCAGCTAATTTTTGTTTGTTGGGTTTGATTACTATACTTGTATTACCAGCAAATAGCAGTAGCTTTGCATCCTCGTGAACATAAGAGTGACAAGTCATTAACATATATTAAGAACAGTAAGGCACCCAAGTCTGAACACTGTGGGACACCATTCTTGATACCTCCCCAGTTAGAGGACTCTGCTGATTTCTGCAGCCTATCTGTACTGTTAATTTCAACCTTCTGCATTCTTCCAGTTAAATATGAATTAAACCATTTGTGCACTGTCCTCTCATAGCACAATACTTAAGCTTATCTAGAATAATTTCATGATTCACACAGCAAAATCCTTTGGGAGGTCACTAAAAATCCCAATGAGTGATGTTCTTTTATTCAGAGCATTTAATAGTTGATCAGCGAAAGCACATATACCATTTTCTGTTGAAAAGCCAGTCTGAAAACCAAACTGATATTCTGTAAGTACTTCATTTTTACAAATATAAAAACCTACTTTTGAATACATCACTCTTTCAAGAATGTTGGATAAAGCTGTCAGAAGTGAGATTGGGCAGTAATTGTTAGCATCAGACCTATCCCCTTTTCTATGCAATGGTTTAACAATAGCATATTCCAGTCTACCTGGAAAAATGCCCTGCTTCAGTGAGCTACTACACGAGTGGCTGAGAATCCTATGTACCGGGTTGGGAACAATCTTTTAGTACTGTCTTGGAAATGATATCAATTCCATACAAGCTTTACCTTTTGAGTGAATTTATTATTTTCCTAATTTCAGTAGGAAAGGTGGGTTGAATTTCAGTTTTATCAAATTGATAGGTATCGCCTCTTTCATACACAACCTTGACATTTCTAATGATCAGCTTGGTCCTATTTTCTCCACAACACTTCAAAATGATTATTAAAAATATTTTCTAGTTCTGCCTTAACTTTTCATTGAGTTTAACAACGAAAATAATCAATTTGTGACAGTATAATGTAAGTGGCTAAATAAAAAATCTACTCATCAAGCAGTGGCAGGAGAACACGCACTTGAAAAAAAAAAAGTTTTACTTCCACAAGCTTTTGGAGCCAGTGGCTCCTTCTTCCAACAGAAAGGGAAAGGATCTCGATAGGTTAATGAAAGGGGTAGAGTTCGGAAAAGTCACCCAGAACCCCAGGTCAGGGAAGTCTTACCAGTTAGTATGAGAAGGAGAAACCGATAGTTGGAGACTGCACCAGACAAGATTTGAAAACCTGAGAGCTTAAAGGTGGGACACAGCATAATATGCAAGACAGACACTACTGCTAAAACATTGTGCACAAGTTAATAAGAGTGAAAAGCTAAGTGCATTGTATGCAACAGAGGTGGGATGGGCATGGCGAAAAATAGACAGGTCCGAAAATGAAAGACATAGAAAAGTAAAACGGAGTGAAGAATGGAGTAGTTATTGTGAAGAAATACTGAGACAGAAGAAATTAATGTAAATGAAGGTAAGGTAGGTGGCGAGAACCAAGGACATGTAGTTCCCACCTGCAGAGTTGTGAGAAACTGGTGTCTGGGGAAAGAATCCAGATGGTGTGTGTAGTGAAACAGGCACTGAGGTAAAGACTGCCATGTTGTAGAGCATGCTGTGCAAGAGGATGTTGTGTGTTGCCAGTATACATATGTCCGTTCCCCCTTACTGATAACATGGTGCTAGTCACACCAATATAAGAGGCCGACCAGTGTTCACATTAACACTGGTACATGATGCGTGTCATTTCACAGGTGGCTCTCCCTTTAATAGTACATGTTTTACCAGTTACAGGGCTGGTAAAGGTGGTGGTAGTGGGGTGCATAGGCAAAGTCTCGCAGCGGGGAAGGTCACAGGGTTAGGAGTACTAATACCTGTGCTCGTAGACACGTTTTTACGAAGTTGCCTACAATAATTTGTTTAGGATTCACTACACTGCAGGGCCTTCTCACGATCATCTTTTGCCGATTTATTTGCAAATTTGACAGCTATTTTCTTTTCTGCCCTCCACTTACCTTGTTTATAGGTAATTCTTTCACATTTGTGTGTTTGATTTGTGCCAAACTACTCTGATCAACTTTTACTTCTATCTCCTAGATTACTTTATTTGTCAAGCAAAGTAGTTTACATTTTCTCCCATGACTTTCTCTTTTGATTGCACAGTTTTTAAAATGTTCTCTCTTTTGACAACTTTTCTTATCGACTTTTTCTTTCTTCATATCATATAGCCCATTTTGCTGGTGAGAAATTCGAGTTCGTACAAATTTATATGATTTTTCTGGATTTTTTCCTTGCTATTCTTCCATTTTCCTATCCTTTTCCACACTCTGCTTCACTTTTTTGCCACTCCCACCATTTGTGAAACTCCGAACTGTCCTCTCTTGCCATATGTATGCCATCATGTATTACATCCATTCGTTGAGAAAACATGCTTTTGCACTATCAAAACTATGGTCCCACATTCTGTATCTTGAAACCAGCTCATCCATTGGAGTTACTTCCCAGGGCCTGACACAGAGTCCCTGTTTCTGGATGTAATCTTATTCTACATCAGGCTTTTTTACAGTTTCAAATATAGCCACCTCTTGCACTTACTGTGACCTGTACGCCTAATATGCCAATTTCCCCTCCACCCTATTTCTCTCCTCCTACAAAATCCTGCAGTTATCTGCCCCTCATGTTGCCTTGGATGGTATCTCCTAAGTCAACTTCAAACTGTAACAACATGCTGGACTTTGCCTCAAAAAGCTATCCCACCTTCTAAACTACCTCAACAGTGGTGTTTCCCTTCCTGTCCCTCTGCAGCTCCCTTAGACAACCACACCATCAACCATCACTCCTCTAGTACAAACCGAACTTGACCAACCTCCTCAACATCCCACAGCCTTCACTACTGCCCACCAGACCAATAACAACTCATGAGCACAAGAACCAGTCACAACAATACAGTGTTCCCAACCTCTAGTCTAACACACTCTCCCCTCCTGAATTATCTATATTATCACAGGGTCTCTCACTTTCAGCCCTAAACCCGCATTTTGGTGAAGGTCCTTCTTTCCTTCACACATAATGTGAACTGGAAATAAATCTTTGCAACCCAATCCCAAAACTTTCCAACAGTGAACCTGACATAGAACCCTGCCTTGAACAGTTGCTTGTCACCACTGATGCCACATCCCTCTTTACCAACAGCCTCCACATAAATGGTCTGTCTGCAGCGTAACGTTTCCTCAGTCAGCGCCAATCTGATTCCAAACCTATGACATCCTTCCTGCTCACTTTAACCAACTTTATACTTACCAACAACTACTTCACCTCTGATGTGCAGACATACAAACAGATCAGGGCGTACAGCCGTGGTAAACAGGTGGCTCCTTCTTATGCTAACCTTCTCGTGGGTTGCTTGAAGTAGGCTTTACTGGGATCTGAAAGCCTTCAGTCCCTGGCTTGGTTTAGATACATTGATGGCCTCTTTGCCTTATGGACTTATGGTGAGGCTGTCCTGTTTAAATTTCTGGAATCTCTAAATACCTTCTCCCAATTAAATTTCACATGGTCCTATTTCAAATCCCATGCCACTTTCCTTGATGTCGATCTCATCCTCAACGAAGGTCACCTACACACTTCTGTCCACATTAAACCTACTAACAAACAACAGTACTTACATTCTGACAGTTGGCACCCTTTCCATGTCAAATGTTGCCGCCCATACAGCCTTGGCATTCAAGGCAAACATATTCGTTCAGACGCAGACTCTTTACAGCAATATATCACCATTCTCACCTCCGTCTTAACTGGACACAATTGCCCCACCAGCATAGTTTGAAAACAGATTTCCTTGGCCATCACATCCAATACAGATACTGCTGATTCCTCCAAAACCGACTTCGGAGCACACCAATTGTCACACAGTATTATCCTGGTCTTGAATGTATTAACTAGCTACTTCAACAAGACTATGACTTCCTACAATCACTCCCTGAAATGAGATCCATTCTGTCTGAGATTTTGCCCACCACACCTAGAACAGCTTTCCATTGCCCTCCCCGTCTCCACAATATCCTTGACAGACCCAATGCTCCTTCTGTACCCATCTCCCTACCTGTGGCTCCTACCCTTGTGACTGTCCCTGCTGCAGCACTACAACACATCTTTGGTTCCCGCCATCCATCTTTCATTTATGTTAATTTTTTCCATCTCAGTATTTCTTCACAGTAACTACTCCTTTCTTCACTCCATTTTAGATTTCAACACCTTTCATTTTCTGACCTGTCTATTTTTCACCATTCCCCTCCCAACTCTGTTACATACAATGCACTTACCTTTTCATTCTTAACTCGTGCACGATTTTTTAGCAGTAATCTCCGTCTTGCATATTATCCTGTCTTCCACCTTTAGGATCCAAGATTTTCAATTCTTGTCCGGTGCAGTCCCCAACAATCAGTCTTTCCTTCTCATCCCATCCAATAAAGTCTCCTCTTATCTGGGGTACTGTGGGCGGCTTTTCCAACTCTACCCACTTTCCTAAACCTCTCCAGATCCTTTTCCTTCACCCATATTCCTTCCCCTTCAACTCTTCTGCTGACAGAAGGAGCCACTGGCTCTGAAAGCTCGTGTAAGTAAAACCTTTTTTATTATATATATAAAAACAAAGATGATGTGACTTACCATACGAAAGCGCTGGCAGGTCGATAGAAACACAAACAAACACATACATACAAAATTCTAGCTTTCGCAACCAATGGTCGCTTCATCAGGAAAGAGGGAAGGAGAGAGAAAGACGAAAGGATGTGGGTTTTAAGGGAGAGGGTACGGAGTCATTCTAATCCCGGGACTGGAAAGACTTACCTTAGGGGGAAAAAAGGACAGGTATACACTCGCGCGCGCGCACACACACACACACACACACATATCCATCCGCACATACACAGACACAAGCAGACAATTGTAAAGGCAAAGAGTTTGGGCAGAGATGTCAGTCGAGGCGGAAGTGAAGAGGCAAAGATGTTGTTGAAAGACAGGTGAGGTATGAGCGGCGGAACCTTGAAATTAGCGGAGGTTGAGGCCTGGCGGATAACGACAAGAGAGGATATACTGAAGGGCAAGTTCCCATCTCCGGAGTTCTGACAGGTTGGTGTTAGTGGGAAGTATCCAGATAACCCGGACGGTGTAACACTGTGCCAAGATGTGCTGGCCGTGCAACAAGGCATGTTTAGCCACAGGGTGATCATCATTACCAACAAACAATGTCTGCCTGTGTCCATTCATGCGAATGGACAGTTTGTTGCTGGTCATTCCCACATAGAAAGCTTCACAGTGTAGGCAGGTCAGTTGGTAAATCACGTGGGTGCTTTCACACGTGGCTCTGCCTTTGATCGTGTACACCTTCCGGGTTACAGGACTGGAGTAGGTGGTGGTGGGAGGGTGCATTGGACAGGTTTTACACCGGGGGCGGTTACAAGGGTAGGAGCCAGAGGGTAAGGAAGGTGGTTTGGGGATTTCATAGGGATGAACTAAGAGGTTACGAAGGTTAGGTGGACGGCGGAAAGACACTCTTGGTGGAGTGGGGAGGATTTCATGAAGGATGGATCTCATGTCAGGGCAGGATTTGAGGAAGTCGTGTCCCTGCTGGAGAGCCACATTCAGAGTCTGATCCAGTCCCGGAAAGTATCCTATCACAGTGGGGCACTTTTGTGGTTCTTCTGTGGGAGGTTCTGGGTTTGAGGGGATGAAGAAGTGGCTCTGGTTATTTGCTTCTGTACCAGGTCGGGAGGGTAGTTGCGGGATGTGAAAGCTGTTTTCAGGTTGTTGGTGTAATGGTTCAGGGATTCCGGACTGGAGCAGATTTGTTTGCCATGAAGACCTAGGCTGTAGGGAAGGGACCGTTTGATGTTGGTGGGTTTGATGTGGACGGACGTGTGAAGCTGGCCATTGGACAGATGGAGGTCAACGTCAAGGAAAGTGGCATGGGATTTGGTGTAGGACCAGGTGAATCTGATAGAACCAAAGGAGTTGAGGTTGGAGAGGAAATTCTGGAGTTCTTCTTCACTGTGAGTCCAGATCATGAAGATGTCATCAATAAATCTGTACCAAACTTTGGGTTGGCAGGCCTGGGTAACCAAGAAGTCTTCCTGTAAGCGACCCATGAATAGGTTGGCGTATGAGGGGGCCATCCTGGTAACCCCCCATTGTAGCTGGTTACCAAGCCCCCACAGAACGTATCTCTGCCTACGTAGATCAACACCTTCAACCCATTACATGCAGTCTCCCATCCTTTACCAAAGACACCAACCACTTTTTCGAATGCCTGGAATCCTATTACCCCCAGAAACCATCCCTGTAACCATTGATGCCACTTCCTTATACACAAATATTCCGCATGTCCAGGGCCTCGCTGCGATGGAGCACTTCCTTTCACGCCGATCACCTGCCACCCTACCTAAAACCTCTTTCCTCATTACCTTACCCAGCTTCATCCTGACATACAACTTCTTCACTTTTGAAGGCCAGACATACCAACAATTAAAGGGAACAGCCATGGGTACCAGGCATTGTTTTTGTATTGTCTGCCAGGTCATGTCTAGAGACGAGGAAAGTGTAATATGTGTTGCTGCATTATTAATACTTGAAGGTTCATGCAAACACAATACACAACATCATTGTCATTGTCATTCTTCTTCTTCTTCTTCTTCTTCTTCTTCTTCTTCGCGGATGGATCACTTAGGACCATGCGTAATCAACATTTGTTGGCCTTCCTTTTCGCCCAGTATTCCTTCATAAACAACGAATGGGCTAGCTTTCGTTGCGTAGACCATGTATGTCGGTTAGTTTTTCTCTCTTCTTCCTCAAAACCCCGCGTGTTTGTGATTTTTCTGATTTCATTTCTATCATGTAGATTTGGAGACCCTAATTCTCTCAGGTCTTTTTCTGTCTGTTTGTACCAGTTCGGTCTTTTAGTTTTGTTCTTTAAAAATGTATGGATTTTGTGCGTTAACCTGTTTGAGTCCATTCTTTCTAAGTGCCCCATGAATTGGATTCTTCTCATGCGCATTGTGTCTGTTATTTTGGAGATATTTTTATATATTTCTGCATTGGGTTTTGGATAATGTACCCCATCTTTAGTTCTTGGTCCTAGGATTTTCCTCATTATCTTACGTTCTTTCACTTCTAATTCCTCTTTTAGTGTTCTGTGTTGAAGGTTTACTGTCTCAGATGCGTAGAGAGCTTCGGGTCTAATTACTGTTGTATAGTGTCGTATTTTGCAGTTCCACGAGAGACTCTTTTTGTTGTAAATGTTTTTTGTTAACTGAAACGCCGTCTCCATTTTCTAGACTCTTGATCTGTCAGATTTCTTTTCATTACAATTTTCTGCAATCCATTCACCTAAATATTTAAATTCTTTTACTCGAGAGATGTAGTTATTACCATTTTTGAGATCAGAAGGTGCATCTTTGACGTCAGTCATAAATTTTGTTTTTTCAAATGAAATTTGTAATCCTATTTTAGCTGCCTGTTCTTGTAATAATTCTAGCGGTTTCTGTGCATCGGTAATGTCTTGTGCGATCAGTGCCATGTCATCAGCAAATGCTAACAGTCTAATTCTATGCCCTTATGTCTTGGTCCCAGTCTGTGTGCTGGTGCACCTGCATTTTTCCATTCTCTAACAACTTTTTCAAGAGTACAATTGAAGAGCACTGGGGACAGTACATCCCCTTGTTGTACTCCTATGTCTATTTCAAATTCTGTGCTCAATTCTCCCATAAATTTTACTTTGGATTTGGTCTCCGTGAGTGTTTCTTTTATGATGTTTGTTGTCTTTTGATCTAGTCCAAATTCTGCTAATACTTCAAAAAGGGATTCTCGGTCTATACTGTCATATGCTTTTTTAAAGTCGACAAACGTGATGACATAACTTTTGTTTGAAGTACTATGTAAATATTTCATTGAGTTTTTCAACTTAAGGATTTGTTCTACGCAAGATCGACCTTTTCTGAACCCACCTTGGTATTCGCCTAGTTTTGAATCCAGCTGAGGTTCTGTGCGGTTTAGTAGGGTTTTAGACAGAATTTTGTATGTTATTGACAATAAAGAGATTCCACGATAGTTGTTGGGGTCTGTTTTACTTCCTTTTTTGTACAGAGGATGTATGATTGCAGTCTTCCAATCTGTGGGGATTTTTTCAGTTTTCCAGATTTCATGTGTAATTTCTTTGAGTTTTGCAATAAGATTTTCTCCTGCATTTTTCCATAATTCTGCGATGATTTGGTCTCCTGATGCTTTGTTATTTTTCAGTGACTGAATTATCTCTTTAATCTCTTGTAAACTTGGTGGCTTTGAGTCTGGGTTTCGTTGTGTGTGATGGAACTCAAATTTTTCTGCAGGCTTTTCACAATTCAGTAATTTAGAAAAGTATTTTGCAAGAATTTCACAGTTTTCGGTGTTGGTATGAGCAATTTCCCCATGGTCATTTTTGAACTGGAGTGATGGAGGAGAGTACTTTGTTAATTTTTGTTTGAATACTCTGTAGAAATTTCGGGAATTGTTTTTCTTGAAATCATTTTCTATGTCTTGCAATCTTTTGTCTTCGTGTTGTTTATGGACTGTACGTATTGCTTTTGTGACTGTTTTCCTGGTATCTTTGAGATCTTCCAGGGTCTTTTGATTTTTGTTGCACAACCAATTTTGCCACACCTGTTGTCTGAGATTTATCAGTTGGTCACACTCATCTGTCCACCATGGGTGTTTACGTGTTCTTGTTTGCGGTGCTACAGTTTCAGCTGCATTTAAAAGTCCTGCTTGCAGTTGTTGCCAATTTTGTGGTTTTAAATTTTGCATTTCTTTTGTAAATTGTTCATTGCCATTTATCTTTTGTACATCATATTTACGGTGTGGAGATTTCTTAGTGAATTTTCATTGCCATTCATTATTTTTTTATTTATTTATTGTGACTTGTGACCTGAAGGCCGTAAGCATCTATCAGTGTTCCGTACTTTAACAGAATAAGGTTGCATTTATCAAAGAATTTCGTAATTGGTTTTAAAACTACATTATTATCTTATGGATGGTTTGTATAGTAGTTGGTAATATAGTTGGCAATATATGTAGTTTGTATAAAAGTTGGTAACATTAGTTTTAAGAAATCTATTTGTTTGGTTGCATACAATCATCATCTTTGGTGAGCGAAAACACACCATAGAACAACTGGTGGGAAAAGCTTGCTTCACATGGGAACTGAGTGTGTAAGAGAGCTCTATAATGAAATTTTCTCTCTGCAGCGGAGTGTGTACTGATATGAAACTTCCTGGTTTTCTGGAAAATATGGCACCACCGTTATTTAGAAAAAGATAGAAATGTTAGGAAAGCAATTACAACCAGACATCTTGTTAGTCTTAGTTTTTTGTCAACGGGAGATGAATTTCACAGCCATGAGTATACATTTCACATCTGGAAGCACGCTAGGAGAATCCACCTTATTTTGTCTTCTATGCAGTCTTTCTCAGTATTCTACCAAATGTAGCAGCAGTTTTCTGCAGAGCATCTAGTTTTATTGCTGTTCTTTTACTACTTTCTTCATATATTCCACAAGCAGCTGCCAGCCTGGTACAACAATGACAGCTTGACACTCTACTGCCATGTCCACTGCACCTCTTCTCCCCCCCCCCCCACCCCCCCCCCCCACCCACTCCTCAGAAAAATTTCATACAGCAAGAGAAAATAAAACACTAACAACTCTATAAAACAGATCACACAATGCGACATATAAGCATACATTTTCACCGTGCAGTGGTGACATGCAGTAGCTGGATTGAAACATTTCCTTTGATCTGTACCAACACTGCTATAGATAGACGTTCGTGTTTCAGAAGATGTTTCCAAACTGTGTCCACATCAAGTAGCTGAAAACACGTTTCAAGCTTAGTATCTATGTGGCCTGAAGTCTTGTCGACCAAAATAAACTGCCATTGGCTACAGAAGGAAAACACGCACCATCATGTTAGATTCCGACACTTTTCACTGTACTTCACAGTTTTCGGTTTAATACACCATGTTCATCAGTTTTTGCTTTTTTCTGAATACTGTGCTGGTAGCATTGTTAAATTTTGACAATGAACAATCTAAGAGAAAGTAAATTCATAAATTGTTGGTTGAGTTGAGACACCTGGGAGTAACAAAATACTAAATACCATGCTGGTACCACCATTAAATTTGAACAACAAACCATTCAAGAGAAAGTAAATTCATAAATTGCTAGTCGAGTTGACACATCGAAGGTAATCTGCTATCCAAGTTGTAACGTAACAACATTACAAACATGTACGTTTGTGATGTATCCTATTCTTGTTTATCTATATTCTAAGTGAATGTTTTTTGTGTGACTACACATAGTCTATTTTGTGTGTTATTATTTGTATTCCTCGCATCTGGATACACAATGTATGTGCTGTAACAGAAATATTGAGAAAGTTGTTATGAAAAAACCATATCCATATTACGTATTAACTGTAATTCTGTACAAACTGATCATTCCCTTATTAGAAAATGCCACTACATTTCGAATGTCTATTTATAAACATGGATACTCTGCAAATCACATTTAAGTGCCTGGCAGAGGGTTCATCTAACCACCTTCACAATTCTCTATTATTCCAATCTCGAATAGCGTGCGGAAAGAACGAACACCTACATCTTTCAGTACGATCTTTGATTTCCCTTATTTTATTGTGGTGATCATTCCTCCCTATTTAGGTCGGTGTTAACAAAATATTTTCACATTCAAAGGAGAAAGTTGGTGATTGGAATTTCGTGAGAATATTCCGTCACAACAAAAAATGCCTTTCTTTAAATGATGTCCAGCCTAAATCTGGTATCATTTCTTTGACACTCTCTCCCATATTTCCCGATAATACAAAATGTGCTGCCCTTCTTTGAACTTTTTCGATGTACTCTGTCAGTCCTATCTGGTAAGGATCCGACACTGTGCAGTAGTATTCTATAAGAGGACGGATAAGTATAGTGTAGGCAGTCCCCTTAGTAGATCTGTTACATTTTCTAACCGTCCTGCCAATAAAACACAGTCTTTGGTTAGCCTTCCCCACAATATTTCATGTGTGTTCCTTCCAATTTAAGTTGTTCATGATTGTAATACTTAGGTATTTAGTTGAACTTATAGCTTTTAGATTAGACTGATTTATCATGTAACCGAAGTTTAACAAATTCCTTTTAGCACTCATGTGGATGACACACTTTTCATTATTTAGGGTCAACTGCCAATTTTCACACCATTCAGATATCTTTTCTAAATCGTTTTGAAATTTGTGTTTCATCTTCTAATGACTTTACTAGTCGATAAACAATAGCGTGATCTACAAACAACCTAAGACGGCTACTCATATTGTCTCCCAAATCGTTTATATAGATAACGAACAGCAAAGGGCCTATAACACTACCTCGGGGAATGCCAGAAATCACTTCTGTTTTACTCGATGACTTTCCATCAATTACTACGAACTGTGACCTCTCTGACAGGAAATCACAAATCCAGTCACATAACTGAGATGATATTCCATAAGCACGCAATTTCACTACAAGCCGCTTGTGTGGTACAGTGTTAAAAGCCTTCCGGAAATCCAGAAATATGGAATCGATCTGAAATCCCTTGTCAATAGCACTCAACACTTCACGTAAGTAAAGAGCGACTTCTGTTTCACAGGAACGATGTTTTCTAAACCCATGTTGACTGTGTGTCAATACAGTTTTCTACGAGGTAATTCATAATGTTTGAACACAATATATGCTCCAAAATCATGCTGCATATTGATGTTAACGACGTGGGTCTGTAATGTAGTGGACTACTCCTACTACATTTCTTGAATATTGGTGTGACCTGTGCAAATTTCCAGTCTTTGGGAACCGATCTTTCGTCGAGTGAACGGTTGTATATGATTATTAAATATGGAGCTAATGCATCATCACACTTCGAAAGGAATCTAATTGCTATACAGTCTGGACCAGAAGACTTGCTTTTATTAAGCGATTTCAGTTGTTCACTACACCGAAGATATTTACTTCTACGTTACTGACGTTGGCAGCTGGTCTCTATTTGAATTCTGGAATATTTACTTCATCTTCTTTTGTGAAGGCATTTCGAGAGGCTGTGTTTAGTAATTCTGCTTTGGCAGCACTGTCTTCGATAGTATCTCCATTGCCATCACGTAGAGAAGGCACTGATTGTTTCTTGCCGCTAACATACTTCACATACTAACAGAATCTCTTTGGATTTTCTGCCAGGTTTCGAGACAAATTTTCGTAGTGGAAACTGTTATAAGCATCTCGCATTGAAGTCCACACTAAATTTCGAGCTTCTGTAAAAGATCACAAATCTTGGAGATTTTTGCATCTGTTTAAATTTGGCATGTTTGTTTCATTGTTTCTGCAACAGTCTTCTAACTCGTCTTGTGTACCAAGGAGGATCAGCTCCGTTGTTTGTTAATTTATTTGGTTTAAATGAAACAACAAGTTTATTGTTCCCAGTTCGCAGTACCAGTTCGTATAAACCTTTCAATTGCTGCCGATACTATTTCTTTGAATTCAAGCCACTTCTGGTCTACACTTACATTATTAATTTGGAATGAGTGGAGATTGTCTCACGAAGCCGTCAAATTAATTTTTATCTACTTTTTTGAACAGGTATATGTTTTGCTTATTTTTGGAGAATTTGGGGATTACAATATTCAATCTCACTACGACAACCCTGTGTTCACTAATCCCTGTATCAGTTTTGATGCTCGTTATTAACTCAGGATTATTTGTTGCTAAGACGTCACGTGTGTTTTCCCAACCGTTTACTATTCGTGTGGGCTCATGAACTAACTGCTCGAAATAATTTTCAGAGAATGCGTTTAGCACAATTTTGGATGATATTTTACGCACACCTCTGGAATTAAACGTGTATTTTTGCCAACATAACGAGGGTAAATTAAAGTCACCACCAACTACGAGGGCTATCCACAAAGTACATTACGTTTTGGAATTAAAAATAAATAAAGTATTGGAAATTTTTTTATTATATACAGATGAAAGCCACACTTAAATACTACTTTTCTACATAGTTGCCATTTAAATTAAGGCACTTATCGTAGCGATGGACGAGCTTCGAAATTCCTTCAACGTAAAATTCGGCCGCCTGCGCCTTCAACCACATGGTTACCTCTTTTGGGACAGAAAAGGTGTGATTTTTGTGGATTTCCTGGAAAGAGGCACTACAATAAACTCTCAACGGTGTTGCCAAACTCTGCACAACCTCAGAAGAGCAATACAAAACAAGCGCAGGGGAAAGTTGGGCTCAAAGATCTTGCTGATTCACGACAACGCCCAGGCCCACACGGCAAATGCCACTCGTGAAGTTCTCGAATCTTTTAAGTGGGAGTTGTTTCCTCATCTGCCTCACAGTCCCAACGTGGCACCGAGAGACATCCACTTATTCCCAGCAATGAAGAAGTGGTTGGCTATGCAGCGTTTTGATCATGACACATAGCTTCAAGAAGAGGTAACCACACGTATTATCGTATGAGTCAGGTAAGTGTTTGAAACCAAACTCAAGTTTTCTTTGAACCTTTCCGAAACTGTATCATCTGAATTGCGAGGTCGGTAAAAGGATCCTATTATTATTTTAGTCCGGTTGCCAACAGTGACCTCTGCCCATAAAAACTCAAAGGGAGTATCTGCTTCAATTTCGTGACACGTTAAACTACTTCTAACAGTAACAAACACGCCTCCACCAACTGTGTTTAGCCTATCCTTTCGGAACATCGTTAGGTTCTTCACAAAAATTTCGGCTAAGCTTATATCCGGCTTTAGCCAGCTTTCAATGCCTATAACGATTTGAGCATCAGTGCTTTCTATAAGTGCTTGGAGCTCTGGTACTTTCCCAACACAGCTATGACAATTTACAACTGTTATACCAATGGTTCCCGTATTTACGTTGTTCCTGTGTTCGGCTTGCACCCTTTGTGACTGAAGCCCTTCTTGTGTTTTCCCGAGACCCTCTAACCTAAAAAACTGCCCAGTCCATGCCACACAGCCCCCTGCTAGCCGTGTAGCCGCCTGCTGCATATAGTGGACACCTGACCTAGGTGGACACCTGACCTAGGTGGTCATCTGACCTAGGTGGTCTTCTATCACAAGATAGGGTAAGAAAAAATGTTTTAGGTAGAATGAGCGTCGTGATATGCAAGTAGAATGTAGTCAGTTACTATTTAGCCATCGTCTAAGTCAGTTTCAAACAGTTGCAGTGGTATGACAGTGAAAGCCAGACTGCCGCAATTCCAGAAGCATTAATATTAAATTGGCACAAATGGAAGAAAAATGAGGTAAGCAGACCATACTGAAGCTGGTAAAAAATAGCCAAATTTAGTATAATGGAAATGCTATGAGTTGGGAACCACTGAACAATCATTTTGAGCCAGGGCGTGGTTAGATTTAGACAATTTAAAAATGCTGCAATTTGCAGTGTGGAAGTTGTACATTAGTTTTCAGCTGTGATAAGGCAAGATCATTCTTCTTTTAGTTTTGTTGCTTCTCATACTATAAAAAGAGTATAAATGCGTTTGTTATAGTCTCATCATATTATTTGTAGTTATTTAGACACACATTTTTCAGATAATCATCCTCTTTCTGCATCCTTAACAACTGAAAGCATTCTGTATAAGGAAAACTTTTTAGTGAAATACATTTGCAATAAAGTGACAAAAGTATTAACATCACTGAAACACTTTAACTTACACAACTTTGAATTGGAAATTAAAGTGAAAATTAGCTTTGCTAGTTTGTGATCAAACCACAAGGGCCACAAATTTCAGTAGTACTTACTCGAATGCTTATCTGTAGCTACTTTATGAAGGATTTGTCTGCAGATTCTGAACTGATTCAGTTGGTCATGCTATCTATACATAAAAGTTTAACCAAGCTTTATAATGAGGAAAGATTTCTGGTGCTAATATAAATGTGGAGACCTACTGCTTATTTCACCATCTTGGTCTGTACTAAAATAAAAAAAAAAAGCCGATGAAAGAAAACATCAACAACAAATTGAAAAATAGTTCACTTTTAATTGCAACTATATGCAGATAACCAGTGGGAAATTTTGAACTGTTTATGAGGAATCTGGATTCCTTACTAAGCAATCTGTCAGACAGCAGCAAGCAGCTAATACTTTGTGGTGACTTCAATGTCGATTTTCAAAAGGATTCTCACAGGAAAACTGATCTGGAAACATTATTTGGATCCTACAATTTGATCTCAGTAATTAACTTTCCAACATGAGGAGAGGGAATAAGAATAGAATAAATACTATAGTGCCTCAGAGTATAGATACTAATCAGTGGAAATGGTTGGAGTAATTAATGACTTCAGGACAAATGTTTTTTTTAATAGCTTATAAGAGATAACCTGGGATGAAATTTATAATGATCCAAATGCTAACAGTCAAAGGAACAATGATGTACACAGTTACAATACCAGAAGGAAAAATGACATTAATTACTCCACTTTAAGATTGTCTTTAGCACAAAAAGGTAGAATCTGAAAACAAACTGAAAAAGTGTCTCCTTGACAACTCCTTTTATTCTGTAGGGGAATTTCCATTATTGTAATGTACAAAAGGTGGAGGATAGGAATTATTACTAACTCAGATATGTATATTTAACAAAAATAATAATTATAATAATTAAAAACCTTTTAGATGTTCAGCATGTAGCCATATTTACAAATTAATTTGTGATGTGAAAGTAAAATGACTCATACTTCTGTAAGTTTTCCCTTATCATTATTGATGCTCCTTACTCAGCCCTTTCATGTTTTTACACTTGCTGTATTAATGCACAGGGTGAGCATACAGCCTTTTCCTGATTTACAGAAATGTATTTCTCAGGAGCTATGCTAGATACACTTATGTGGTTTATGGCAAATGGTAGCTTAACTCAAAGTTTTTTATGGATACGCTCCCACATCTGCTGCATTTGTTGTCCGTAGAATGTTTACACAATATTCAATTTCACTCCGAGTCTTTGCTAGCATCCATGGCCATGATGCCATGATATTGGGCCTTTGTATATGTACACACCATCAGAGAGCAGGCAAATGATTAGAGTTCCAATTCTCTGTGACAGATAGAATGGCCAGTTGTGTGCATTAGTGTTTTTACCAGGCCTGAAAGGGTATATAAGGTGTGTGAACAGAATCAAATGTTGAGTAATCACTGTCAAGGACACAAAGCTGGTAAATACTTTTGTAAGACAGAGTCATCAGAACCTGATAGACTATGAAAGGCGCCTCACTGTGGGTCTCCATTTGGCCAGCTCGTTGTATTGTGCAATGTCCAGATCCATTGGGCATTTGGATGTGGCATTGCACTGATGATGGACTGCATGGTAACATGAGGGCAGCAAACCTGGTTGGCTGGTTGGTTGGTTGTTTGGTGTAGGGAACCAAGAAGTGAGGTCATTGATCCCATGATCCAATGTGGCAGAAACCAAGGAAGGAACAACATAAACTGCAAAGTTCAGTCAAGGAGACGGGAAAGCTGGCAAACAAAGAGGTAAAACAAATATGGCAACAGCACCACCCCAAACCCTTCCCAATCCCCGCATCATACCATGACCATAACACAACGGGAACAACACCAAGGGAAGATGACACACGAAAAGGGAAACAAAATGGCACTAAAGACCAGACAAAATGTAGTGAAAGAGGAAAAGGCAGTGGGGTACCTGGCCAGTGTGGAGGCTAAGTTAAGGCCTCCATAACCAACGTCAACGCTAACTGAGGGACTTCAGTTCAAGGGGGAAACTCAAGGACATATACCTAGTACGACAATCCATTTTTGCAAAGAAATCCAATGACAGACCTAACTACATGAGGGTCATCCACTAACACCCAGGGAGAGCATTTTTAGTGCGAAGGGCCAAACGACGGGTGGAGTCCAGTGAAATATGGACCATTGTGATGGGTGCCTCACAGCTACAAAGGGGAGCACAGCTCATTGTGGAGAAAAAAAGCATGGATCACCCTAGTATGGTCAATACGAAGACAGCAGAGGGTGGTTGATTCCTGCTAGGAGAGGCAGAGGGAAGAATGCCATATGGTGGGAGTCTCCCTGATTGCATGAAGTTTATTAGACAGAGGGGTAGGTCCCAAAGAGTTGGCCCATGATTTAACAAAAGGGATCTGACATAAAGCCGCAAATCCATCCCCAAAGGTATCACAGAGAACAGGCATTATGTGGCCGCAGCCCCAGCCACACAATATGGTAGCTCATTACCTGGGATACCACCCTCCCCCCCACAAAAAAAAAAAAAAAACACAACCCCACCAGAGGAAATCAATCAAAGCAGCAGCATCACTAGGATCAGCAAGGAGGTCATGAATGGCAGAGACCAAGGGGTGGAAGGAAAAACACCGAGTGATAGACTGAAAGCCACTCATTGAGTCTGTACATAATAAAACTTGGGTGACAGAGAACTGTTTAATAAAGCAGAGGGCCCAATAGTTCATCACTAATTCCGAAGTAAACAGCACTCATGTGGCAGGCAAGGGTGCTCTGTGCCAACAAAAGACATGAAGGCATATCCCACATGACCAGCAGATTTAGAGCGACAAGTGTAAAAAACAGTGGCATCCTAAAACTTCCTTAAGAGCGTATGGAACAAACAACTGAACACTAATTGGAGCAACGGAGGCTTTTGGACCCTGGAAGAGACCCAATCGAATCCTGGGACGATGGATTAACCAAGCGGTGGTGATTGGGAGAGGAAGTTGGGAAGAGAACAAGGAGGGGAGATGGAAATTGCTGCAAAGAGAAGCGAGGTGGAGCAAAACCATTGAACTCACATGAGGGTGGGTGGGTGATGTCCCGAAGCTGCAAAAAGACGAAGAAGAAGAAGAAGAAGAAGAAGAAGAGAGAGAGGGAGGGGGGGGTCGGGGCAGGATAAGAGTGGATAGTGACTGCATTGGAAACCAGGAACTGGGAGTGCCGAACTGAAGGAGGAGGGAAGGCTATTGACAGGGCTAGTGCGAAAGGCCCTGTTGGCTAAAACCCAAAAACAGCCAACTTTCAGAAGGAGGGTAGGGAGCAACCAAGTAAGCTTATTGTCAAAAAGAAGACCAAAGAAATGCATCTGGGGTGCCACAGTCAGTTGTTGGGCATAGAGGTAGACCTCCAGATCAAGATGGACCACAATAAGGCAACAGAGATGCACCACCCTCGACTTGAGGGGATAGAATTGAAAACTGTGTGTGTTCACATGAAAGTGCCCCAGATGACACACTGAAGCTGTCGTTGTGCACAGGCCACTGAGTGGGAGCTAGACCAAATACAGAAATCATCTGCATATAGAGCACAGGTGATCAACAGTCCGGCAAAGGCCATAATTCCATTAACAGCAATGAGAAAAATAAGGACATTTAATACAGAGCTTTATGGAACACCATTCTCCTAGTTCTGAGAACAGAACCAACCCAAACTCTGAACAACTGAAGGGAGAGAAATGGTGAATAAAAATTGAGAGGGGGTCCCAGAGATTCCAGTCACAGAGAATACATGGGATAGGATAGTGCCAAGCTGTGTCGTAGGCCTTATGAAGGGCAAAGAGAACTGTGAGAAGATGGCAGTACTGAGAGAAGGCCAACCAAGCTGAGGTTTTCAATCAAAGCTGATGATCGATTGGAGACCATCCCTCCTAAAAGTTGCGCTGGTGAGGAGATAAAAGTTTCTGAGATTTGAGAATCCAACTGTGTCGATTAGCCACAATCTCTTCAAGTAACTCCCAGAGGACATTAGTCAGACTGACGGGCCACAACTGTCAAGGGACGACGGGTTCTTGCTGGGTTTAAGGACAGGAACCACAATACCGTCTCCCCATTCAGAACGGAAAATGCCTCAGAGTCAAATACAGTTACACACCTGGATGGAATCAGGTATAAGTACAAGGACAGTATTGTGGGAAGAAGAGACGGATAGAAAAAGTTCCCACCCAGTAAAAGGTTCATTATAGAATTCCACCTGACAAGGGGTAGAACATAAATGGGGAGCTTCAGCCTGTCGGCTCCGGGTGAGGAAGGCGACTGGATAGGAGGCCGATGTCGATGCCCTTGCAAAATGGAGCACGAGGTGTTCCATGAGAACTGATGGATCTGTGCAAAGGCTACCTGGAAAGGCAAAGCTCAGAATAAAAGACTGCCGCTGACAACCTTGGAGGGTGCTGAGTCTAGGCCACTCTTGTGAGGAACCGACAGAAGAATCTAGGGAGGAAACAAAGTGTTCCCAACACACTCGCTTGATCCATTTTATTAAGTAACATGCTTTGACATGAAGGCATTTAAAGGTAATAAGACTGGCAGAGGACAAGGGTTGCTTAAGACGTTGCAAGGCACGATGGTGAGAATCAACGGGAAGTGGTCACTATCACAGAGGTCAACATGTGGTGACCACTATAAGGATGGAAGAAGGGGAAGGTAAGTGAGAGAAAGATCAATGGCAGAGAAAGTGCTGTATGTGGCACTAAAATGAGTACAAGAACCATCATTAAGAAGCCGCAGGTTGTGGTCCGCAATAAATTGGTCCCTAAGGAGCCCCCGACTAGATGAAAAAGCACTGCCCCACAAAGAATGATGGGCATTAAAAGCCCAAGGAGGGTGAAAGGAGGGGACAGTTGCTGAAGACTGACAGTTAGGGCAGTCGGGATAGGTGGCCTGTCAGGAGGGATATGGAGATTGCGAACAGTGACCGCAGAGTACAAGTGGACCCAGACGGCAACTGCTTCCAATGTGGTATGAAGGGGGATTCATGTACTAGCAACGCCTGTGCGGACCAAAGTGCAAAAGCCACCAAAAGCCTCAAAGAGCCAACCTGGTTCCAACAGAAAGCACACAACCCACAAAGAAGCAGTGAGTGAGCATCAGTAAAATGAGATTCCTGGAGAATGACCCACATTGCTGAGTAAAAGGAAATAAAGGAGTGCAACTCCAGGACATGACAATAGTATCTATTACAGTTCCACTGAATAAGAAGGCAACAATGATCCAAATGGAAGGTGAAAGGGCAGGATCCAATCAAGTTGCCTGGTCACCATCCATTACCAACAAGGACAGGGTGACATCCACAAATAAGCAACCAGACTCAGGTTGCGAGGGGGGAGGTGGCAGCTTTGGCGTCACTTCTTCTCCTCCCTCTCCCCACACCACCACCACCACCACCACCACCACCACCTCCTCCTCCTCCTACTCCTACTGCTACTCCTACTCCTACTCCTCTTTCATAGGTCGAGGAGAGCAGGCCACAGTGGGAGCGCAGGCTTCTGCAAGATGCAGAACTGAAAGTGAGCAGGAAACCTCGGGGCGCATGGACTGTGGGTCCTACAGCTGAGCTGTGGCAGCAGGCCTCTGGCCTGGGAGACACCATGGGGAAGGGCCCTGGGAGGAAGCCCCATCACCAGTGGGTGCCAAAGAAGAGGGACACTTCTCCAGCCAGGGAGGGGAAGCGGCACCCAGAGGGGAAGGCATGGGAACTGCAGGGGAGAAGGGGGGAGAACTGGGTTAGGGAGAAGGGGGGAAAGGATGTAAAAGAGGCAAAATTAGATGTCAGCGACACAGGGTGAAGTGAGTCATATATCTGTTGGCCTCATCATAGGATAAACTATCAAGGGACTTATACTCCTGTATCTTCTTTTCCTTCTTATAAAAAGAGCAGTCTGGTGAGCACAGAGAGTGACGGTTCTGACAATTAACACACACGGGTGGCAGAATACAGGGGCTCCCCTCATGAAGTGGATATCCACATTCACCACATAGAGGGTCTGCTGTAAAGCTGGAAGACATGCGCCTGAAACGCACGCACCGAAAACACCTCATGGGTGGCAGGATGTACGGCTTCTTGTTCACCAATAACACATAGCCTTGACCTTCTCTGGGAGGTTATCTCCCTACGATACCAGAATAAAGGTGCTGGTATGGGTACAATTGTCCTAACAACCTATCTAAACACGCCAAACAAAATGAACATCCCATTGCTCGAGACTGGCCTGGAGTTTCTTATCAGTTTGAAATACAAGGGTCTTATTAAAAATGATTCCCTGAACTAAAGTGGCAGTTGACCCTAAGTAACGAAAAGTGTGAGGTCATCCACATGAATGCTACAAGGAACTCAAACTTTGGTTACATGATAAATCAGTCTAATCTAAACACCGTAAATTCAACTAAATACCTAGGTATTACGAACAACATAAATTGGAAGGAACATACAGAAAATGTTGTGGGGAAGGCTAACCAAAGACTGCATTTTATTGGCAGCAGGACACTTAGAAAATGTAACAGACCTACTAAGGAGACTGCCTACACTATACTTGTCCGTCCTCTTTTAGAATACTGCTGCGCAGTGTGGGATCCTAACCAGATAGGACTGACGGAGTACATCGAAAAAGTTCAAAGAAAGGCAGCACGTTTTGAATTATCGCGAAATATGGGAGAGAGTGTCACAGAAATTATACAGGATTTGTGCTGGACATCATTAAAAGAAAGGCATTTTTCATTGTGATGGTTATCTTCTCACGAAATTCCAATCACCAGTTTTCGGAGGAACGATCACCACGATAAAATAGGTGTTCATTCTTTACGTGCACTATACGAGATTGGAATAATAGAGAATTGTGAAGGTGGTTCGATGAACCCTCTGCCAGACACTTAAATGTGAGACACTTAAATGTGATTTGCAGAGTATCCATGTAGATGTGGATGTAAATATATATTCAACGACTGAGGACCAGTAATGGACACCAGCATATCACCAGGATGGTCTCACGCCTTCAGGTCTGCTGATTGAATGGCAGTAGTAATTATGATCAACAGCAAACCCGACCGCACATCACTGAGAAATTCCTCTTCACCGAACTTGTCTTCAATATCTTCCACAAAAAAATACTGGCTTGATGGCAGTGAACGTGTCCCCATCAGTCCTAGTGCAGCCAGGGTATCGGACAAGTGTTTCACTTCAAGCCGGCAAGCCTGTCCCTCTTCCTAGAGTGTAGTCAGGGAAGGGAAGGCTGCAGGGTCATAATAAACAGCATTAAATGAGCCACTACCAACAAAAGAGATGGCCACAGAAGAATGGCTAGTTTTTTGGAGTTTAATATGTTTCATACGCAAAGCATCCATCCTGATACCAACCACTCCAATCAGGGTCCCTCCTCAAAAGGCGCCATCCAGCCACAGCAAGGGCCGTCTGGCATGTTACGATGCTCCAGAATGACAAGCAACCACTCCTAGGCATGCATGAGGAGGCAACAGGTATCAGATGTATGATCCCTGTGTTGTCAAGGGGCTCAGCCAGATGGGTACATAAGAGCCCCAAGACACGGACTGGTTACATGTGCTGGTAGCCTAGCGATACTGGAGATGCTGGTACGGTGGTGAAGGAAGATGGGAAGGAGGGGGTGCGGGGAAGATCCATGCCACAGGAGCCCGGAACAGAAGAAGGGGTCACAACAGTTTAGTGCACAATGTGTGCCATGCCACGCACAAACTCCCGGAAGAACAGTGATCTTCAGGGTGTCCATACCCATTGACAATGTTTTGGTTGACTACGTCTGACCATCCCAAGGGAGGATCATTGTATTGTGCAACAAGCACATCATAAACCATACCACATCTGTACCTGCCATCCAAGAACTAGTAGTGTACTCCCTGCAACATTCTGTGTCATCCCAGACCATCGGTCAGAGACTAGTAGCCACCGAATTGTGGAATTACTATCTCATGTGTAGACTGCTGGTGATACCACAATACAATTCAATGTGCTTGGAGCGATACTGTGACTACAGATGAATGGTGTTGCATTGTGTTCAGTAATGAATCGCAGATCTGCACTATTCCTGGATGACCACTGTCAGCAATAATGTCGGCAACCTGGGAACCTAGGTATAGGTCTCATTCTTCCAATGTTTTGGAGAGGCACTGTTGTGTTACTCCTGGTGTTACTGTGTGGCAAGCCATTGGGAATGACTTCAGGTCATGTCTGGTAGTGACTAAGGGAATTCTGATGGCAGAACAGTATGACATGAACATCCAGCATTCTCATGTGTTACCTTTCGCATGACAGTATTATGGTGTGACTTTTCTCAAAGATAGTGCTCATCCATCCATGCCACATATGTCTATGAATTGTCTTCACAATGTTCATGGTACTTCCGTGGCTAGCTAGATTCTCAAGTCTGTCCCTGATAGAAAGTGTGGGATCAACACAGATGTCAACTCCACCCCAGAGCCAGTATCCAGGATAACACAAACCAATTACAGCAGTTGTGGGCCAGCATGCCTCACAAGTGGATACAACAGTCTTGATGACGTCTTCCCCAAATGAATCAGTGCATGCGTCCAGGCCAGACAGGGTGCAATGTCATACTGATAAGCTGGTTCATACTGCCAAGTTCTTTGTAAATTTGACTCAGTCTTGTAATCACTGAAATGACATCACATACCCTGTCCTCCCATAAAGTTTCAATTTGTTTCCTCCTCCCTCCTGCATGCTTCACTGTCTTTTGTCAGGTGTTTTATAATGTAGAAATAAACAGTGTGTGGAAAATATTATTAAATAAAACACTAAACCAAAAGGAATTTAATTAAAATTCTAATTGAATTACTTTCAACTTATATTACTATATCTGTTATTGGCAGCCTCTGAACCACCCGAGTTTGCCAACTAACTACAACTATATCTGCATTTAGACCTACTGTTACTACACTGTTTTATATTGTCCTCACTGGTATGTGAATACCTTGGCAATCCTTAAGTCTATGTATACCCATTTGGGTGAACACTGCAACTTCTTTAAACTTTCTCTTAACCATTTTTTAGCCATGGATATCATTCTCAATCATCCAGATAGATAACATTTCTTCTTAGTCTTCTACTTTGCCCTTCAGATCCATTGACATCATTTTGATATTGAGAGTGTCCACTCGATTTTAAAGTTGAGGAACAACTTTTTACATGTGAGACCTTAACTTTTCCTGGCGAATTGAATGTTCAAATGAGTTACGGGTTTGCTGCCGGGTTACGTAGTCAACCACCACCGATATTTCGACAGGAGCAGACCCTGCCATTCTCAAGAATGGCAGGGTGTGCCCCTGTCGAAATATCGGCGGTGGTCAACGACGTTACCCGGCAGCAAACCCGTAAGTTATTTGAACAATCTTTTAGATATTCAAAATGCAGCAAATTAACTCTAGCCTAAAAATTTTGATCATTTACAGCTGTTTGCGAATTACAGTCTAATTGTCTGTATTCCCTCTCAACCTTGAAACAAGGGCAATTTAAAATGACACGGTTAGCAGAACCTTCCACTCCACATTCACAACTCCATGTAGATGTTTAGGGTATGGACCATGATCTGTTAAGAGGTGCACCATACCTCAAGTAGCATCAATGTTGTGCATACTGAGCCTGTTCTTAATGCCTGAGAACACACTCCACACAGTTAGTTAGTTGCATGTTCCATTGATCAATTGCATGGTACGGAAGCTGTTATGATGTGGAATGTGTCAAGTGCACAAGAAACGCACATATGAAAAGAGATTTTTTGCATTGTGTGGATAGAGAGGTCGACATAAGCAAGAACACCGAGAGAGGGAAAGGTAGGGCAGAAGGGAAGGAAAGAGGACAGAAAGGGAGGGGCACAGGAAAGGAAATGCAGCCTGGGATAGAAGAAGGGGTTACAATAGTTTAGAGCACAATGTGTGCCACGCCACGCATAGGGCTTATTTCAATAGTGGTCTAAGTCCATTTTTGTTCATTCTGAGATACAGAGTCCTAAAGTTGAATGAGCGCTGAAAAATCTGCAGTTGAGATACCTGAAATATTGAAGTATATGTACTTTAATATTTCTGGTATCTCAACTGCAGATTTTTCAGTGCTCATTTAACTTTAGGACTCTGTATCTCAGAATGAGCAAAAATGGACTTGTACCACTATTGAAATAAGCACTTCATATATATACCCCATGACCTTAAATTGCACAACATGCACATACTATATTAATAGATTTATTTATTACTATTCAAGAATTCATCTATGGTATGGAAGGAATTGTCAAGGAGATATAATTTCAGTTATTTTTGAAGCTATTGCTGCTGTCTGTGAACATTTTATTTCATCTGGTAATTTGTCAAAAATTTTTATAGCAGCGTATTTTACCCCTTTCTGTGCCAAAGACAGGTAGAGTACAGGATAGTGTAAGTCTTTCTTTTTTCTAGTATTATAATCATGACTGTCACTGTTGTTTTTAAACTGGTCCATGTTGTCGAGAACAAAGTTCATTAGTGAGTAATGTACTGTGAGGCTGATGTTAGAATTCGCAACCTTTTAAAAACATGCCTACAAGATGTGCGACTATGAACCCCACACATTATTCTAACCACTTTCTTTTGAGCAGTGAAAACTTTTTGGGTAACAGATTTGCAGGTATGACGAAGAAATGTAAATTCAAATGTGCTTGTGGTGCTTTATATTCAGACATTATGTTGTGTGATGCGACCGTATACAATGTAACTGATTTCAAACTGAGGGAACAGATTTTAAAACAGTCCAATCCATCATCTCAGCACACAGTGCAAATACTAGATCAGTATGATTCCGATGCCTCGTAGGCCGGTAAGTTTGAGCAGCCAGCAATTTGTCAGGTCATGTCATTCCTTGCTCGCAACTGACCCATTAGGCAGCAACACCTTGCACACACTACGCTGCGTAAACAGTTCTCTAAACAGGCAGTTACACAGGCGAACAAAATTAAATCATGCCCTCGGTGCTATTTACGACACAAATGCCAAGACTGCCCGTCCAAACAAGCACAATGTTATGCTTGTGGAAAGAAAGGACATGTACAATCCGTATGTTTGCAACAGAACAAACTTAACAATTCCACACAATCACACAAATCTAGTCACAATGTTCCCGTCATCAATGCCATGTATTCAAAGCCTGCTACAGGCATTAGCAAAACTAGCTTCCGAACGATTTCTTCAGTGCTATGGCAGCCCAACAAGCTTTTTGTACATTTGCATATTAGTGGAAAATGTGTGAAATTTCAGTTGGATATGAGTGCCTCTGTTACATTGCTGGATCGTAACACACAAGAACAGTTAGGCTCTTCTAAAACTAGCACGCATTTGATAGCATAAAATGGACAAGACATTCCCGTTCTCAGAAAATGTACTTTGCCTGCTATGTATCGATCGCATATGCGACCTGTGACTTTCACTGTGCTACACTCATGTGATTGTGAGAACATATTGGCCTTGATTCTTTTTATTTGTTTGCCTTTAAAATTCAGGACAATGTCTTGTCAGTGTCTGCATTCAATGCAAAAGATGGAGTACCTAGCTTGCTGAAGGAATTCCCTGAACTCTTTTCTGAAGGTTTAGACAAGGCTAACAATTTTTTTGTACATACTACTACGAAAGACACTGCTCAGCCGAAATTTTTCCCGGCCACAAATGTTCCCATTCCATTATGGGACAAAGTTGCTGCTGAACTTAAAGAATTGCAAGATAGTGGAGCTATTGCACCCACACAAGCTAGTCAATGAGCAACTCCACTGGTTTTGCTTCCCAAACTTTCAGGCCACATTCGTCTCTGTGTTGATTTAAAGTGTACAGTCAACCAACAAACTATGATTCATACTTATCCATTGCCATGCCCAGAGGATCTCATAGACAGATTAGGTGTTGGTCGTTACATTTCAAAAATTTATTTTCGTGATGTACATCTTCAAATACCACTAAATGAAGGAGTTCAAGAAGTGTGTGTTGTGAACACTCATTTAGACTTTCAAATAACTTCTGGGAATTCAGCCAGGTAACACTTTCAGCAACAGCCGATATTTCAGTGGGAGAACGCCCCGCGCCATTTTCAAGGCAAACTGCAATGGACAGGTGACGTATATGCAAATTAAAATCCTCAGTTCTCGGTCTGATGCATGAAAGATAACACACACGCTCAACACTAGTGCCACCAAAGATGACCAAAGTCAGAGCTATCGATAGACTATGAACTCAGAGGTGAGGTAGCATTGGCTCTGTCCCTCTGTTTTTCGACAAGGGAGAGAGCCGGATTCCAAGCAGAGTTTAAACAAAAACCTCCATCCCTGTTAATGGGGTTTCTCGCTAATTTAATCTCAACTGCCTCCTTAATAACACTGTCCCAATAGCTGGACGTGCATGCCAATATCTCGGTGTTGTTACATAACATGGGGTGACAAGTATACAAGCAATGTTCAGCAATAATAGATTTACTTGGCTGCTGTAATCGTGTGTGCCGTTTATGCTCAGTACATTGATCCTCCATGGTCCTGATAGTTTGACCAATATATGCCATGCCACAGCTACAAGGAATGCGATATACACTGGTCTTACGCAGACCAAGATCATCCTTAACAGAACTCAAAATGCTCTAATTTTAAGTGGAGGTCAGAAAACACATTTCACATCGTATTTCTGTAAAATACAACCGATCTTGTTGGAAGTGTTTCCTATGTATGGTAAAAAGGCAGTAGACTTAGGTGTCGACTCAGAATTACCATTAATCATCCGATGTACAGTTGGTCGATAGTGCAACGCACGTTCAATCTGTCTATCACTATAACCATTTTGACGAAATGTAACTTCAAGATGGGACAGGACAGCTGGCAAAGTCTCAGCGTCAGAAACGACATGTGCCCTGTGTACCAAGGTACGAAGTACCCCTTCACTCTGAGCCGGATGGTGACAACTATTAGCCCTGTAAGTACAAGTCGGTGTGAGTACGTTTCTTGTAGACAGCATGCCCCAATGATACATCATCCTTCCTCCTAACCAACACGTCAAGAAAGGGAAGGCAACCATCCTCTTCCACCTCCATCATAAAACGAATGTTCAGGTGGATCAAGTTCAGATGTTCTAGAAATGCATTCAAATTCTCCCTACCGTGAGGCCAAACAACAAAGGTATCATCAACATATCTAAAGAAACAGGCGGGTTTCAAAGGCGTCGACTCCAATGCACGTTCCTCGAAGTCTTCCATAAACAAATTTGTGATCACAGGATACAACGGACTACCCATCACAACTCCATCAGTCTGCTTGTAATACTGGTCATTTTCCAATGGTATTTGGAACAGCTGACTGCTCAAGTGCCAAACTGCTGAAATTATTTGGACAGTATTGTCATAGCAGGTCGTGCATCTTAAGAACACATTGCAAATTTAAGTGCTTTGTTTCGTGTGTCATCTAATGCAGGACTAAAATGTAGACTGGCCAAGTGTTATTTTTTTAAACCTGAGTTGCAGTATCTTGGTCATCTCATAAACAGCCAAGGTGTACATCCTCTTCAGTTGCATTTGTTAGCGATACGAGATTTGCCAGTCCCTCCCAATGTCGCAGAATTGCAGTCAGTCTTAGGGAAAACTAAATACTACATTCGGTTCATACACAAATTGCAGCCCACTTGCATCGCAAGACTGTCCCCTTTTTTTGGACAGATGAGTGCCAAGAAGCTTTTCAAAAACTTAAAAGATGCATTGCTTAGTGATCGATGTTTGGTGCACTTTGATCCCGACAAACCAGTTGTGTTGCAAGTTGATGCTTCCTCTTATAGAGTTGGTGCACTACTTTTGCACAGAACTGGTGATAACGGCAGACCTATTGCTTTCAAATCAAAAGTATTGTCCCAAGCTCAGTGTAACTACTCACAAATGGAGAAAGAGGCATTGATTATTGTGTATGGTGTCACCAAATTCCACCACTATTTGTATGACAGGATATTCTACTTAGTAATAGATCACAAGCCAGTTCCTGTATGAACTGCCCTAAAATTGCAAAGATGGTCTTTGTTGTCGTCTCCATATCAGTACGAGATTGTATGTCGTCCGACAGCCCAACATGGCAATGCAGATGCACTTTCATGTCTTCTGGTTGGCCCTGATATGGAATGCTCAGGATTCTGAATTGCTTCAATCCTTTCCTCTGAACTATAGGAAAATTGCACAGGCCACGGAAACCGATTCAGGTTTGAACATTTTGTTAAAACACATTCATACAACTTGGCCTCGCTCACTGTATAGCATGAAGAATGCTGTAGTGCGCCGATACTTTGGACTTCGGCATAGCCTCGCTATACAGGAAGGTGTGATTCTTGTTCGAAATGACAGTGGACAGTCGTGTGTTGATCCCCAAAGCTTTGAGGAGGGGGGGGGGGGGGGAGTGTTGCAGTTACTTCACCAAGGACACGGGGGGATTGTTCGTACAATACAGTTAGTGCATCGCCACTGTACATAGCAGGGTATGGACACCCAAAAAGAACAGAGGACATCACAGTGTCACACCTGTAAGGAAAATCAGTCCATTCCACCACAAAAATTTTCTGCTGGCCTAAGTGGCAATCATCATGACAAAGTGTGCACATAGACTTTGCGAGATCTTTTCAGAACACTCGTTGGATGATTGTGGTTGACTCTTATAGCAAGTTTCCCTTTGCTGTGCCAATGACCTTGACAGCATCATGCAGCACAATTCAGGTGTTGTCCTCTATTTTTTGCCCTGCGCGAAGCAGCACATGCATTTATCTCCTATCAGACCCAGACAGATTGCAGCGCCGACATCACAATCAAATTCGTCACTGTCATGTGCACGGTGATCCATCTGTGTCTCTCCCCCCAGACTCATGGATCTCGAGGACAGCGCGGCCACCGCAGCCACCAGAAGGTGTCATCACAACACCGCGGGATCCCCCAATGGAGTCTGAGCCTCTGCCTCCTCTCGACCTACCAGTGGAGCTAGACCTGACGACGCCATTGCAGCTGGCACCTTCTACATCTGGTTATGGTCCTCAGGAGGTGGACGCGTACCCTGCTGGTCATTTTCCGGGGGACTCTTCTGACAGAGCAAAGGCCAGATGGCAGTGTACAACCGGAAGCCTGATGTAGCCTGTAGCCACAGATTCCGGTCCAGCACAGCATCCACACTACTGCTCTCCTGCCATTGTCGAGCTATGAATACAATGATGGTCCATCGCTTTGAGGGGTGGAATGTTCCGGCGTAACGTCAAGCATCAGCATGTTGGTCAAAACCGTTAGAGCAGAGAGGGCTGTGGAGAAGACGTCAGCCAATAGTACGCTGACCGAACCCTGTCTAGGATGACAACAAAACAGCAGCGCCAACTACACAAAGAGGACATAAGTGCCACGCCGCCTGGCCGCGGCTCAGTTGAAAACTAGCCATTCTACATGCTCTATAGCAGCAACCTAGGAACTGTATTTCTTCTCTTGTGTTAGAAATTGTATATACTGAAGACATTGCTTGTGTTTCATGTCATCCTTTGCTTGCAACATCTCACTGTAAATTTCTCAAAGTTAAGTATTGTTATTTATCTTACTGTAATAAAAATTCATTAATACAGTTTGCTTGAATTGTTGTCTAGGGATCCAACAAAGCAAGTTTCCAAGGCACCCCATAGTTGACGAGTGGGTAAGACACAACAAAACCATGTTCAGGTACTTTGATTTCGTGGCACTGTCACTGGTAACGTTACCATTGCTCTTGTCTGCAGCTGATAACTCCTGATGCAGCAGATGAGATGTGGCATGCTGATGTTGTGCGACAATACAACACGTGGTCAAGAATGTTAGAGCAGAGAGGGCTGTGGAGAAGACGTCAGCCAATAGTATGCTGACTGACCCCTGTCTAGGACGACGACGAGACAGCAGCGGCATCTACACAAAGAGGACATAAGTGCCACGGGCTGGCCATGGCCCAGTTAAAGACTAGCCGTTCTACGAGCTCTACTGCAGTGACTTAGGAACTGTATTTCTTCTCTTGTGTTACAAATTGTATATACTAAAGAGACTGGTTGTGTTTCATGTCACCCTTTGCTTGTGATATCTCATTGTAAATTTCTCACAGTTAAGTATTATCATTTATCTTACTGTAATAAAAATTCATTAATACGACTTGCTTGAATTGTAGTCTAGCGATCCGCTGCTTGTCACTGCCATTCATAAACTTTCTGCTTGTCATCTTCCAAGAGGATATATAGGAGCTCTGCTGTTTCTACGTTACAACAAATATTTAAGTATGAGAGTAGTCTCTCTCTCTCTCTCTCTCTCTCTCTCTCTCTCTCTCTCTCTCTCTCTCTCTTTTCTTTCTTTTTAAAAAACCATGTCTGCACTACTGGAAACAAAGTTCTTTTTCAATTTTCCTTAATTTTGTAAATTTATATTCACAATGTACCACTTCGTAATGCAAGATTGTAATCATAACAGGACCAGAAGCAATCTAAATCTGAAAAAAAATTGATGTAGACTGTCAAAACAGCTATAGATGAGCACCCATGGAACGAAACGCACTGTGCATTGATATAAAATCATGATTGTGACTTAAGGCGGTTGTTCTTTATTTTACGAATGTAATACAGTCACAAATGAAACACTGGATAAAATGAAGTGGCTTTTTCTTCCCCTCCCCCCCCCCCCCCCCCCCCCCCCCCCAGGAATCTTAAAATACTTTACATTCAATGTATTCAAGTTCACACAACTTCCTTCTCTTCCCATTAAAAAATATCATGTCTTGTGATGGCAAAGAAATTCAGAAGCACTGGCAGATAACATAACTATTCAAACTAAATGTCAGTTAATGCTCTTGCAGTATAACTCCCAAAATCTTATGGATACAAAAGAATTAAAATGTTTCTTTATGGAACAGTTTTATACCTATGAGTAAGAATGTCACCACAAACTTTGTACAATAGCTTCCTATACTCTCCACTGTTTAACATCTTCTGCCTGGTTCTTTACCTAAAGATACAGACCTGCACGGATGGAAACATCAACCCATAACAGAGTTCTTTCTGCAAGTGAACCCTCTCCTCATAATCAAGAATAATTTCTTATACCTGCCACAGACTATGTTCTTAAACCAATGAAACAACATTTCAAGACCGATTCAATGTTACATCTACCATGATTCCAATTATTCAAAGTGAAAATACCATGAGTGATTACAAAATGCTTAATTCAGTGACTGAACTAAACAAATTTACTCACCAACAGAGCCTTCCTTCGACAGTCGTCTTTGGAAATCTCCCTCAAAGTATGACTTTCCATATCTTGGCACATCTGAAATTTTGGTAACAGGATTATTTATGTATCGAATTTCAACATGCTAACAAAGTTTAATTTTCAACTACCGCTCACTTCAGTTCCATATATTTCATAAACATGTTGAATGAGAGAGTTGTGTCCACAGTTATTTTTAATTAAACATTGCCACCAACTTTTGAAGAGTAATACCACAATGAAATAGTAACAATGTAACATGAAAAACTTCATTCCAATAATTGGCACACTACCACCAGTTTTTGATACACTTTCTTGCAAGCACCATGAATGAATTACTATTCAGAGAACCCTACTTTAAGTTCAAACTTCATTGCTGTATGATAACCAATCCTCTTATCCACCTACCTCTATGCCCATCACCGTCTCATTAAACCTTACTGCCCTTATCATAACTTCACTCCCCCCCCCCCACAAGACAATCTATCATAACTAACCCTGAACAAGATTCCCTTATCTACCTCTCGCTCCCAAATCTCCACTCTGAACTGTGCACAATGCACACACGCTCTATATCGAGAACCAGCGTCTCCACCTTGTTGTGACAAGATATAAACTTCTGTTACTCTCTCAGAGCTATAAATCTTACTTCCGGTGTTTCGACAAGGAGGTAATCACTGAGCCATTGGTCTTTCATGAATCTGTGAAGCTCTTTATAAATTTGGCATCCACATAACTACATATTTTATAATAATTTCTTCTTTGTGATCAGATGTCTCTCCACAAAAGTGGCAAAATGAATTGCAATTTAAAATTTTAATGATGTTCATATTGCAATATTAAATACATTACATGTATGTGAGTTCAAACATTGACTGTCAGTAACAACTTATACCTGAAGAAAAAGACACCTAAACTGCACCATTGCCCCAGTGATCTTCACATGATTGCTTCTAACAGCACAAGGCTATTGGACCTAGCAACCAATTTTACATAGTAGATGCAAAGGAAGAATTTCTAAATGTGAGATGTACTAGTCCCTGCCTCAGTCATAAATACTAATACTGCAGTTCTGAAAAGAAAAGTATTCAAATGATGCATTAAACACGTAAGCACTCAAAATGTCAATATTAATGGGCAACACAAATAGCCATGTAATTTTGTACTAAGTTCTTCGTCATTACAACTCCCTTGGAAGTGGCAAATGTTGTTTTTCAGGCCACAGTTATTCAATTCAAAACTTCCTACTTCAAGAGAATATCATTTTCTTAAATTGCAATGAATCTTTACATACATGCAATTCAAAGATACTTTAACAGTAACATTACAGTATAAGAGTATGTTCTGCTGAATTGTATGATAAGCTGTGCTATGTAATTGACTTCTGGCAGCAAATATTTGTTAACTATTGTGAATACATTTTATCAGGTTAAAAATTCTGGTTCCAGCTCAAACCCAAGATACATTACAATGCCAGTAAAGGGCATAAAAGCCATAAACCCCAAGGCCTTTACAAAGCGACGCCTAAAAAAGCTCGTCAGATGTCACTGTTTGAAATATTTTCTGATTTATCACTGACCAGATACAAGCAATTGTTTAAACAATGAAGGCTCTTGTACGATACAGAAATAAAAAGGAAAAATCTTCCAAAACCTCTTGTTTGACTATTCCTAAATAAATGACATATTCACGTTTGTCCATGCGACTTCAGGCATAATGTGGACTACTAGTTCTGTATCTTCTTATTACACTAAACTTGATTGCTCCCATTATTAAGGTACTATCTGTCATAGCACGTTAGTCCATGCCTGAACTCTGTCACTATGCTGCAACAAGTTTATGGTTCATCAGTCAAATCTGTGGCAGTAGGCAAACAATTTACTACACTCATTATGTTGCACTCTGCTGGAAAAAATAATCTATGAGGCATGGTACAAAACAAACTTGATAAATGTTGCAAATCTGTCTGCTTACAAAACATTTACAACTAGCATAAAAGATAAAAGTAGGGCCACTTGCCCCCCCCCCCCCCCCCCACACACACACACACAGACGCGCGCACGGTGGGAGGGGGGGGGGGGGGCAGGAAGGGGAAGAAGGTGTAGAGTAAGTGACTGATGGACTGCACTGCACTTGACACAGGCAGGCAGGGAGAGAGGGAGGAGAGAATGAATTCAACTTTTCTGCTACACAGAACCCTTCTGCTTGTCCTTGCTATTCATAACCTTTCTGCTTGTCATCCTTCAAGAGGCTACACAGATTTACATTACAACAAATATTTATGAATGAGAGTAGTCTCATTTCTTTTTTAAATCATGTCATCACTACTGGAACCCAAGTTACTTTTCGATTCTTCTTAATTTTGTAAATTTATATTCACAATGTACCACTTTACAATACACCATTGTAATCTTACAAGGACCAGAAGCAATCTAAATATAAAAAAGTGACGTAGATAAAGAAACACTGGATAAAATGAAGTGGCTTTTTCTCCCCCCCCCCCCCAGGTGTCTTAAAATACTTTACATTCAATGTATTCAAGTTCACACAACTTCCTTCTCTTCCCATTAAAAAATATCATGTCTTGTGATGACAAAGAAATTCAGAAGCACTGGCAGATAACATAACTATTTAACTAAATGTTAGTTAATGCTCTTGCAGTATAACTCCCAAAATCTTTGGGATCACAAAGAATTAAAATGTTTCTTTATGGAACAGTTTTATACTTATGAGTAAGAATGTCACCACAAACTTTGTACAATAGCTTCCTATACTCTCCACTGTTTAACACCTTCTGCCTGGTTCTTTATCTAAAGATACAGACCTGCACGGATGGAAACACAACCCATAACAGAGTTCTTTCTGCAAGTGAACCCTCTCCTCATAATCAAGAATAGTTTCTTATACCTGCCACAAACTATGTTCTTAAACCAATGAAACAACATTTCAAGACCGATTCAATGTTTTTATCTACCATGATTCCAATTATTCAAAGTGAAAATACCATGAGCGATTACAAAATGCTTAATTTACTCACCAACAGAGCCTTCCTTCGACAGTCGTCTTTGGAAATCTCCCTCAAAGTATGACTTTCCATATCTTGGCACATCTGAAATTTTGATAACAGGATTATTTATGTATCGAATTTCAACATGCTAACAAAGTTTAATTTTCAACTACCGCTCACTTCAGTTACATATATTTCATAAACATGTTGAATGAGAGAGTTGTGTCCACAGTTATTTTTAATTAAACATTTCCACCAACTTTTGAAGAGTAATACCACAATGAAATAGTAACAATTTTTACATGAAAAACTTCATTCCCATAATTGGCACACTACCACCAGTTTTCGATACACTTTCTTGCTTGCATCATGAACACATTACTTTAGGTTCAAACTTCATTGCTGCATGATAACCAATCCTCTCATTCACCTACCTCTATGCCCATCACCATCTCATTAAACCTTACTGCCCTCATCATAACTTCACCCCCACCCCCCAAAACCTAACCCCTTCTGCTATACTTTCTTACTCTATCATAACTAACCCTTAACAAGTTTCCCTTATCTACCTCTCACACCCAAACCTTCACTCTGAACTGTGCACAATGCACATACGCTCTAGATCGAGAACCAGAGTCTCCAGCTTGTTGTGACAAGAGTTAATCTGCTGTTACAAAAATCAAAAAGGCTCTGAGAACTATGGGACTTAACTTCTGAGGTCATCAGTCGCCTAGAACTTAGAACTACTTAAACCTAACTAACCTAAGAACATCACACATATCCATGCCCGAGGCAGGAATCGAACCTGTGACCATAGTGGTCGCGCGGTTCCAGACAGTAGCACCTAGAACCGCTTGGCCACCCCAGCCGGCAAGCTGCTGTAACACTCTCAGAGCTAGAAATCTTGCTTTCTGTTGGTTCGACAAGGAGACAATTACTAAGCCATTGGTCTTCCATGAATCTGTGAAGCTCTTTAAAAATTTGGTCTCCACGTAACTACATATTTTATAATAATTTCTTCTTTGTGAAGGAAACACCATTACAGAGTCTGGCATGACATACAGCTTTTCACTCTGACATGGTGAGATGCCAACTGATGTGGCTTAAGGGAACTGAGTGCCACTTCACATCTCAATGAATCACTGCTTGGTTTTATTAATACTACACATAAGTTGAGTTTCAGCTGGTGAAAGGGAAGAGTCACTGCTGAAATAGTGGCTGCTAACACTTGGGACACATATCTATTCAAATGGGACTGACATTTAGTTAGGAAAGGCAGGTAGCAAGCCATGTCTCACTTTCACTGATACTGCTCAATGTGACTGATTAACTTTCATCATGAAATCTTTTTCATTATCTCTACAAATTACAGCTAACAGTGCTTTAGAAACATAAATGCTAAAAAATGAGAAAAACACCATGAACTAAAAACAAAACGAGATAACATGAAGTGAACAACCATATGAAATGAAAACAAGAGAACAAGATGCTAACCTACATATTACTGCTAGCTATGGCCTGTGTGAGAGTCTTAAGGGCTGCTCTCTCACCAGCACTCGTTGTATTGGTAGCAGTGACTATAGTTATTGTTAGCAGTAATTATGCGCACTAACAACCATATATTAAAACACATTAGTGGAATTCCCATGTGTTTTCTATAACAAACTATGGCTTCTATAAACATAGGATGCTCTACACTCATTGTACTTTTAAAGTAAAAGAAATCTTCAATATATTACATTGTAATCCACTGCGTACCATTGGGGTGAACATACAGGACATACGGGACATACGCAGCAAGCAAACCTTGCCTGGGTGCAGCACGATGTAACTTTTGGCCTTTCCTGAAGGTTAGAGAAGATTTTATATCCACCAACTATAACCAAAGCGTCACAAACATTTTACCACATACTTCCTTATGCCAGTAACTTTCCTAGACTTAATAGGAAATTCTGTTAGTGATTAACATCTACATTCATCCTGCTTGCTCTTATTGATCCAAGATGAGGCCTCAACACACTTGTCAGTAGTATCTTTTGGAAATATACATAAAATCACAAGCAACAACTCTAATGGGGTGGTCCCAATTACTCCTGTAAGAAACATCCTGGCAGACTGGAACGGTGTGCCGGACAAGGCCTAGTTTTAAGACTCAATCCAATACACAGTTTTAATGTACCAGAATGTCAGAATGTTCTAATTAGCGCACACCCCACTGCAGAGCGAAAATCCACTCTCCTTCAATTAGCCTTAAGGGCAAAATCCTGCACACCACACACAATATTTCCATATGGAGCATAGTAGAGGTGATGCCCTCACACACTGGCTGTGAAGCAGATGATGACCACAAATATAGCATCACAGTAGGTTCTGATCATCAGCAGGAACAGTCTGTATGGACAGTTCCTGTTGTTATTAACTTATGAGGAACTTAAGAAGCTTTTGATGCTGACTGGTGTCGTGATGTTGAAAGATTAATTTTTTTGTGTATGTTGTGACATTACGAGAAGGTGCCATGTGAGATGAGAGGCAGTGATAAGTGTTTGCTGGCGCGACCACTCAGGCAATAGGTCAGTCTAGGCAGCTATGGTGTGGCTAATGCAGGTGAGGTGGCTTGGAGGTGGCTGGGGCATGCAAGGAGGGTGCTGCTAACCATTGGGGATCAGGGGGAAAACTCATAAGTGAGGGTACGTGGCTGGTCTCTGGCTGGACATAGTGTGCAATGGTGTCCACACTGTTTTGAAAAGAGAATGAATAATAATCTTTATTGAAAAGTACATAACATGGCTAGTAGATATGCTATGAGATAACCACGTACACCAGAGAAATTGTGGTAACGAGATAAGCTCATTGTAACTTTAACCTCAATTCTAAACCATAAAAATTAAAAAGTTGTAAATGTTTTAATTACAATCATTTATGAAACAAATAAATTAATCAATCATGTAATGTTTACATATAATGTGTGTATGAAAGCTGAAGATGTCAATCATCACCAGAACATGTTACTTTTACAATCAAGCATGTGTATAAACAATTTACAAAATTTATATGCGAATTGTGCCATGACTACATATTTCCCACACAAAAACTTAACGTATCAGCATGACTGTCCCTGGACCATTACTTAACATTTCCAATGTATGAGTAAATATAATTCTGTGATTTAAGAAGTATTTGTAATTCAGTTCGAACACATCGCAGCACAGCATGTGGTCTGACATTCATGTAATTTATATATATATATATATATATATATATATATATATGGTTATAATAGAGGGAAACATTCCACGTAGGAAATATATATCTAAAAACAAAGATGATGTGACTTACCAAATGAAAGTGCTGGCAGGTCGACAGACACACAAACAAACACAAACATACACACAAAATTCAAGCTTTCGCAACAAACAGTTGCCTCATCAGGAAAGAGGGAAGGAGAGGGAAAGACGAAAGGATGTGGGTTTTAAGGGAGAGGGTAAGGAGTCATTCCAATCCTGGGAGCGGAAAGACTTACCTTAGGGGGAAAAAAGGACGGGTATACACTCGCACACACACACATATCCATCCACACATATACAGACACAAGCAGACATATTTAAAGACAAAGAGTTTGGGCAGAGATGTCAGTCGAGGCAGAAGTGCAGAGGCAAAGATGTTGTTGAATGACAGGTGAGGTATGAGTGGCGGCAACTTGAAATTAGCGGAGATTGAGGCCTGGTGGATAACGGGAAGAGAGGATATATTGAAGAGCAAGTTCCCATCTCCGGAGTTCGGATAGGTTGGTGTTAGTGGGAAGTATCCAGATAACCCGGACGGTGTAACACTGTGCCAAGATGTGCTGGCCGTGCACCAAGGCATGTTTAGCCACAGGGTGATCCTCATTACCAACAAACACTGTCTGCCTGTGTCCATTCATGCGAATGGACAGTTTGTTGCTGGTCATTCCCACATAGAATGCGTCACAGTGTAGGCAGGTCAGTTGGTAGATCACGTGGGTGCTTTCACACGTGGCTCTGCCTTTGATCGTGTACACCTTCCGGGTTACAGGACTGGAGTAGGTGGTGGTGGGAGGGTGCATGGGACAGGTTTTACACCGGGGGCGGTTACAAGGGTAGGAGCCAGAGGGTAGGGAAGGTGGTTTGGGGATTTCATAGGGATGAACTAAGAGGTTACGAAGGTTAGGTGGACGGCGGAAAGACACTCTTGGTGGAGTGGGGAGGATTTCATGAAGGATGGATCTCATTTCTGGGCAGGATTTTAGGAAGTCGTATCCCTGCTGGAGAGCCACATTCAGAATCTGATCCAGTCCCGGAAAGTATCCTGTCACAAGTGGAGCACTTTTGTGGTTCTTCTGTGGGAGGTTCTGGGTTTGAGAGGATGAGGAAGTTGCTCTGGTTATTTGCTTCTGTACCAGGTCGGGAGGGTAGTTGCGGGATGCGAAAGCTGTTGTCAGGTTGTTGGTGTAATGCTTCAGGGATTCCGGACTGGAGCAGATTCGTTTGCCACGAAGACCTAGGCTGTAGGGAAGGGACCGTTTGATGTGGAATGGGTGGCAGCTGTCGTAATGGAGGTACTGTTGCTTGTTGGTGGGTTTGATGTGGACGGACGTGTGAAGTTGGCCATTGGACAGGTGGAGGTCAACATCAAGGAAAGTGGCATGGGATTTGGAGTAGGACCAGGTGAATCTGATGGAACCAAAGGAGTTGAGGTTGGAGAGGAAATTCTGAAGTTCTTCTTCACTGTGAGTCCAGATCATGAAGATGTCATCAATAAATCTGTACCAAACTTTGGGTTGGCAGGCCTGGGTAACCAAGAAGGCTTCCTCTAAGCGACCCATGAATAGGTTGGCGTACGAAGGGGCCATCCTGGTACCCATGGCTGTTCCCTTTAATTGCTGGTATGTCTGGCCTTCAAAAGTGAAGAAGTTGTGGGTCAGGATGAAGCTGGCTAAGGTAATGAGGAAAGAGGTTTTAGGTAGGATGGCAGGTGATCGGCGTGAAAGGAAGTGCTCCATCGCAGCGAGGCCCTGGACGTGCGGGATATTTGTGTATAAGGAAGTGGCATCAATGGTTACAAGGATGGTTTCTGGGGGTAACGGATTGGGTAAGGATTCCAGGCGTTCGAGAAAGTGGTTGGTGTCTTTGATGAAGGATGGGAGACTGCACGTAATGGGTTGAAGGTGTTGATCTACGTAGGCAGAGATACGTTCTGTGGGGGCTTGGTAACCAGCTACAATGGGACGGCCAGGATGATTGGGTTTGTGAATTTTAGGAAGAAGGTAGAAGGTAGGGGTGCGGGGTGTCGGTGGGGTCAGGAGGTTGATGGAGTCAGGTGAAAGGTTTTGTAGGGGGCCTAAGGTTCTGTGACCTGCCTACACTGTGACGCATTCTATGTGGGAATGACCAGCAACAAACTGTCCATTCGCATGAATGGACACAGGCAGACAGTGTTTGTTGGTAATGAGGATCACCCTGTGGCTAAACATGCCTTGGTGCACGGCCAGCACATCTTGGCACAGTGTTACACCGTCCGGGTTATCTGGATACTTCCCACTAACACCAACCTATCCGAACTCCGGAGATGGGAACTTGCTCTTCAATATATCCTCTCTTCCCGTTATCCACCAGGCCTCAATCTCCGCTAATTTCAAGTTGCCGCCACTCATACCTCACCTGTCATTCAACAACATCTTTGCCTCTGCACTTCTGCCTCGACTGACATCTCTGCCCAAACTCTTTGTCTTTAAATATGTCTGCTTGTGTCTGTATATGTGTGGATGGATATGTGTGTGTGTGCGAGTGTATACCCGTCCTTTTTTCCCCCTAAGGTAAGTCTTTCCGCTCCCAGGATTGGAATGACTCCTTACCCTCTCCCTTAAAACCCACATCCTTTCGTCTTTCCCTCTCCTTCCCTCTTTCCTGATGAGGCAACAGTTTGTTGCGAAAGCTTGAATTTTGTGTGTATGTTTGTGTTTGTTTGTGTGTCTGTCGACCTGCCAGCACTTATATATATATATATATATATATATATATATATATATATATATATATATATATATATATATATATATATATATATATATATATAAAAATAAAAAAATAAGGGTGACTCAAAGGACTGAACTGATATCATTTTATGCAATCTGCAAAGTCATGTCTGGCCTTCAAAACTACGGTCGACATTTTCATGTTCTCCCACTCACTGTGCATGACCTATTAGTCCTACAGAAAAAACGAACAGGACCTTTTTGTAGGAAATCTGATGTACTTAAATTCTGTACTGGGATAATTTTCACTAGACATCATTGTTTTCAAATTAGTGCAGAAAAATGTACAAAAATGACCTTCAAATGCACACCCATGCCCATAGTCAGCCCCCATTGGTCAGGAGTTCTAGTAAGCTGTTCACGGTAGTCCCTCCTACCACTGTACAAAAATGTGCAACTGCATGAATTATTTCCCACATTCCACCTTTTGTGATCTTCGCTGACTGACCATATCACACCATCGGACTAGTCGAGCCCTTACAAATTGTGAAACTGACTTTTGTGTGAATTTTAACACCATAAAATAAACAATTACAGTGTTGTATTTGTCACACCTCCTTACTGCAAAAGTACTGTACTTGTAAGGGTTAAGTCTGGATAAAATTGTCAACGTAATTAGTTTACAGCAGTCTTTTTCATCACCCTCACGGGCATGTTTAAATTAGTAATGTTAACAAAACAGCCTACAATAATAGCCCAAGCAATAGATACCAAAAAAGGTCAAGTATTGGGAATAGTTCGTGTAATCAGACTTTTTTGTACAGTTGTAGGAGGGAGTGCAACGAACAGTATATTGGAAATCTTGACTGGTAGGGGATGAGTGTGGGGAAAGAGCTGCATTTGAAGGTGACTACTGTACATTTTTCTTGAAGAACTTGTACATATGTCCAGCACCTTCTCCTAAACAACCAAATTGATTTTAATCAAATGTGGTACACATACTGCTTGCTGTATGAGAATCAGCACTGTTGGGGTTGCAACCTCCTAGTTCCCACAGGAGCAGAGTTATGGGCAAAAAGAAGAGGATTTTTTTTGCCCCTGACATGTAAGCTGCCATGCACAACAGACATGATTGGTGGTAGACTTGGCATGCCCTGCAGGGGCTACATGTGTGGATGAGCATGCGTGGGCAGAGAGAGGGGGAGGGAGACCACACACACACACACACACACACACACACACACACACACACACACACACACACACACAGAGAGAGAGAGAGAGAGAGAGAGAGAGAGAGAGAGAGAGAGAGAGAGAGAGATATGGGAAGTAGGAGATGGACAGACACATGGATCATGGATATGCATACTGTGGTGACAATACACCCTGATAGTCAATACTACATAAAGAAAGTCCTGACAGTTGGGAATGCTTCAGACAGCTTTCAACTGTGAAGTATCGTAATCTATTAAATTAATAAGATATCCATCAAGATAGCACCAGCAACACTGAGGCATTTACACAGAAACTTTAGCATAGTACAACATTTACTCTAGGGTGGCCTAAGCCCCCGAAAACTAACAAAAATACTGTGCACAGTCAGGTTTTGAGTTAAATAAGTATTACAGTCAATTGTGTATACTTCACACTACTTTCCTCAAAGTGGATGATGTTCCTACAGATTTGCTCTTCAATTTCCATAATTCTCTCTGTGAACTGTTTACAATACCTATTCTGCTATCCAAATTACGTGGGAATGACATTTTCTCAATACGGCACTGCAAATCCAATTCACTTTATTTAATTAACAATTACAGATCAGAGTAAATAAACACTCATCGCCTGCTTGCAATACGCACCACATGTGTTGAACACGTGTATGGAAGAAGCCGTAGAGAACCGGCTAGTACATGTATATTCCAATGAGAGGTTGCAAAGTGACTGGAAGAACTTCTCTCTACCTACTAGTGTATTGTCTGTATCTGTAATTATTTTTATAATTGAATGGTGGTCATTTCTGAATGTTTCACATGAATTCAGTAGTTGGGATGTCATGAAATATTTATAGCCATTAGCATAAGCACATGCGAGATCTTTTATCAGTGATCACATGGCATGATAGGTTGGAGAAGTATACGGCAGCTTGTGTACCATAAGGCTTCAGGTAGCTTTCAGTGGACTTAGAAAATTTCCTGAGGTCATGGATGAATCCTCTGAAATTTCATAGGACTTATAATAATTTTGTGACAGCGAGTTCTGAACTTTACATTCTAAGAGACACAGAAATGTTTATGTGGTTTACAGTGATTGTTTTCATGTGACCAGACAAATCCAACGTTAAAAATTTGAGGCAGCTGTGACCTATAATATTTCACTGTATTTATTATTTATAATAGTGTGATGAACCTGTTGTGTGTTCTGCTACAATGGTGAGTAAGATTAATGAACTTAAGTTTTTGTAGTGACTGTTGGTGTGATTTTGCAGTGTTAAAGCTTTATCTGTGCATACCACTGTGTTTAAATGCTCTGCTCACACTGCATGACTAATTTTTCACTGCTTAGTTTATTATTGTTCAACTGATTTATCACATTTTATAAATCTATGTAAGGCCACACTTGTGTGAATAATCATTTAATAAATATTCTTGGAAGTGAACTCTAAACTATTTGATTGAGGGTACATTATTATTCTGTGGGATTTTATACGATCATTCCATGCATTTTGTTTTTTCCTATTTACAATTTAATTTGATTTCACTAACATGTTCTTTCGACTGTTTAATGGTTTGCTGAGTTGGCTTGAAAGACACAGTGCATGACTGCCCCCTGTTGACTTTCAACAAGCCAATCTGATAAAATTTTAGGTCATGCATCTGCCCCCACAAGTACAGTCGTAATTGGGTATGTTGGTCCGATAACACAGACTGCATTATAAAGTATACTATTTGTTATCTATGCAAAACATACATAAATAGAATTGTCTTATGGTGGTATAATGGGGTTCCTATTTGTGGAAAGTTCACCTTTCCAGCAACAGGTACCGTGTTTAGTTAGATGCTAGTATCACTTCACTTCATTGCCTCCACACCACTTCTGTATTTGACCATGGCCTGTACTTTTCCTCTTCTCTACAGCTGCCTTGGAGTCAGCCGAAATTACTACCAGTAAATTATCTGATCATGCCACCACATCTTCGGTGATTTCATCTCAATTAGTAATTGTGTAGGATTTGATGCAAAATGACCCAAAAAGGGGCACAGGTCAGCTCAAGCGGCCATACCTTGGTAATGTGTTTGATTAAATTACGGCTGCCCATTTTCTATTCTATTTATCTCGCCCGATAGTAATCTTGGAGGCAGATGTATAAGGAGTCGGACATCTGGTAGCAATATCAAGGCTGTAAACATGGTCACCAAAGGTTTTCGAATGCTCGACAGTGTGTACTTACTGAATCTTTCTCGGTCTTAAAACAATCATTGAATACTTCCATGAGAAACCTGTGGTTTCACTGCGTGCTAAACACTGATGTGAATAATGTCAAGAAGATTTTATCTTCTAAGTGCATCACTTCTGAACACAAAGCATAGCACCATAATTCCTGAATGAATCATCACATAAAATGTGGTACAAAAATTAGGTGACCACCTGTTGTTTCAGTGGGAAGGTAGGAATTTGCTTGTATTGACAAACTTATTTTAAATGGTATAACTAATGCAATGCACCACTACAACTGTTAAATTCTGGTGATAAAAATTCCAATATGCCTATTAAGTTTATAAGTTTTAAAAGCAATAAGCCTTGTCAATTTGCACTCAAACAGCTAGAGGTCAACAACTAACTTTAGGTATACAACTTACCATGCATTAAATTTTCTCTCTTTATGCGTTGACTATCTCCATGCATTAATAGACTATCTGATCTTCTAGTTGGACCTGCATGTAGATCTACTGATCCTAGGAATTTGTAAGAAAATAGGTAGTGTATTATTGACACCATATAGGAAAGATTAAAGAAGGATGAAACTAAAACAAAATTATTACAAGAGATCAAATTAAAAGCAGTGGCAGAGCAAAAATGAAAAAACACACCTACCCAAATTTTAATATTTAGTGCTACTGGGCTTACATGTGAAAGTAATCCAGTACATTCAAACAGAGACTAGGTGGTAATCGAAGTTACCTATAAGGTGTGAGCAGTTTGGAAAATAGCGTAACTCACAAGGGAGGCACACACAACGTGGGTCACCAGTTTTTGCCACCTTTTACACATATGTAGTCCATACTTAGGAATAATAAATGCAGGTCTAATATGATACACTTATAAACTGTTTTCCAGTAATCAAGGCTCAAAGTCTCATGAGCTTGTTGAATAACATATGAGAGTGCCAATCAATGGGCAGAGGTTTCAGTGCAATAGCTGTACGCCATTAAAACCATGTTACGTGCTATTCTCCTCCGTACTTGTATTGTCACAATGAATCACGTTTCACAACAAAATAACAACAATAACGGTGATGATCATTGCAGAACACGCCTGGCGAGATATGATGGAGATACAGTAGGGATTTGTGATGAATGTTAATACATTTATACGCTTACTAATATTGTGTATCTTAGAAACAGTATGTAGCAGTTGTAAGGATAATCATTATAATTAACATAGCATACATCCATTAATGTAATCATCAGCAACGGGTTTTGGAAGTCAAGATCCCATCATCTTGCTACCTGTGTTAACCCCACATTAACACGCACTTAAAAATCACATAAGTCATCAAATAGAAATAAACAAAAGCACTCGGACATAAAGTCTTCACCTTACTCAAAAAACAGCAAAAGTTACATGTTTATGTAGAGTTAACACAGACAGCCAGGATTATGTTCCTAACATTAGTGGTTGTAGACTAAATTAATTACAACAATTTATATGCTTACCACAATTAAAGTCATACCAGGTTTAACATTATTTGAAAGCCATACATTGTACAGGGTGTCCCAGGGAGAAATGGTCAATACTCATAGATATGACACAAATGATTATCCAAAGCAAAAAAGTCTAGTAAACATGGGCTCTAAAATGTACACATTAAGAGATACGAGCACTTCATCACCTTCAATACTGTGAAACAAATCTCTTCTACTGCAAGCTCTTTGCTTTCCATAATTTTGATAGGTGGTAGACTGGATCACACATTTGTAAACACGAGCTCAATTTGGCTCTAAGAAGCATATCTTAAGACCTATGAGCACTTGTTAATATTTGCTACTGTACAACACATCTCTTCTACGAGTACTAAACAAGTGCTCTTAGCTCTTAAGGTATGCATTTAGAGCCCCTGTTTACTACAGGTTTTTGCTTTGAGTAATCGTTTCTGTCATACACCTGACTATCAACCATTCCTCCTGGGACAGCCTGTATATATGACATGTGCATGCAGTTAAAATAAATACATGTTCATCTCATCACGATTTACACATCGACACAAATGCACCACCATGATCATCAGCGGTATAATTGTTCCTTTCCAAAGATACATGATTCTTTGCACTGATATAAATAGTTTGTCAAAGATTAGGAAAAATAAAAAGAAAGAAATAAAAAGAAGTGATTAGGAAACAGCAAATGCAGCTTTTCCAGTCTGGCTCCTTAGCAAAAAGGGCTAACAGCACTTCTCAAGAGCCAGTGCTCTCTTACAATATTCAACAGGCTCATATAACTTTTAACCTCAGTTTCTCAAATAAGCCTGAGAAGCATGTTGTACTACAGCCTAGTATGAAAGATTAGAAAAATCTGTGATCTATCCAGTGTATTATTTTCTTGAAGGAAATGGCCTAAGGTAACAGAATGGCAAGAAATAAGAAACAATGAAACAGAGTCCACCATACAGACCACAAAAATGGAAAAGAAAGCTGTAACAGAAAATAAGTTAAAAAGAAAAGAAAAAGAAACTGAAATAGTGAGGAAGGGAAGAGAAGGTGAAAAGTTTGGAAACACCAAGTCGATGAGTAGGTGGGACAGAAAGAGTATCATAGCTGGCAAACCAACGACACACACAGAGGAAAGGAAGAATGGACAACTAAAGGAAGGGGAGAATTGGTGATTGCGACATCATGGAAGGAAAATCAATGGGAAAGGTCAGTCAATAACATGCCGATGCATGGCAGTTTCATTGGTCTGAGAGAGACAGGGTGAGCTGGGGCAGTAGAGTGGAGTGGATCTCAGAGTGATGAGGGAAAGAAGGACTGCAACACACTTCTGGAAGTCATTTAGGGAAAGTGAGCTGGGCACAAGCCAACAAGAAAGGGGGGGGGGGGGGGGGTAAACTGTAGTGCACATCCACAAGGGACGGGAGTATAGTGATCTGCACTGTGACAGATGGGAGTAAAGTGACATGCACTGCAAGGGATGGGAGTAAAGTGACCCACAGCTCAAGTCCAGAGGGACCGAGCAACAGGGCCAGGTCAGTGAGGGGACAGGGAGTGGGGGAGTGGAGAGGGGGAGTGAAGAGGGCAGAAGGATGGATGGTTGCCGCCAACAAGACGGATGCGAGCACAGTAATGGCTGCAACTGATTGGTGGGGGGGGGGGGGGGGGGGAGCAGGGGGAGAGGTTGTGGCAACTGCAGAGGGAGGGGTGTAGCAGAGGGAAGGAGCGGTGGCCAACGAAGGGGCAGATGAAGGGTGGCGGCAAACAATAGAGGCAATGCAGGAGCAGAGGGGTCAGAGACAAGTGAGGGGGGAATGGCAGAGGGCAGAGGGACAGGATAGGATTTGAGGGGGGGGGGGGGGCAGCAACAGAGTGAACGTGGGCAGCAGGACAGTTAGTGAGCAACAGCATAGGAATGAGGGCTGTGAGAAACACAGGAAAAATTGGGCTGTGACAACCAGGCCTGCATGTGACAGGTACAAAAGTGCACTGCGGCACAGGGGCAATATAAAACAGGGGGCTGTGGCACAGAAATGGGAGCATCGGACAAATAGGGAGGCTGTGGCACAGAAATGGGAGCATCGGACAAATAGGGGGCTGCGGCACGGGCCTGCGAGTGACGGGCAAATAGGGAGCTGCGGGAGTCGTCTGGGGGTGACGGGCAAATAGGGGCTGCAGCACAGGTCTGCAAGCAACATGCAAAACGGGACTGCTGCACAAATCATGCATCAGAGCAATAGTATTTGTTCTTATACCACTACTGATGTCTGTATCAATTTTCCTATTTGCTTTTCTGATCTACTTTCATTAGTAGTGTTCACACAATGAATATACCAAAATGGTCACATTCTTATTCCAATAGTACTTTACAGTCACAGCGTATTTTAGCAATAGTGACAGTAATACTGTAAACAATTTATACAAAAACATTTTATTCTTAGACATATTCATGATTTAATATACTAAACATGCAGAAAAGGTGAACATCAAAATTCAATGATGCAAAAAACATTTTTTAGACAAACAGCTTATTTGAAATCCCTCTATCTCCTCTTTCAAGCTGACATCTAATTTCTGAGAACTTAATATTTCAAAAGTTATTCATATTCAAAATTTTTGTGTTACACAATGTTCCAGTCTCAAGACTTAATTCTTTTCAAAAATCTATGCCATAATTCTGTAGAATTAATTTTTTTGTTTCTGAAAATATATTCTTTCTTATCAAACTTTGGGTATCCCTGTGCATATTAAAAAATTCACTCTCAGGAAGCAGTACGTGTTATTTTGTTATTTTCCAATTATGTAGAAATTAGTTTAACAAACTTTCTTCACTGCCTATAGTATATTTATACCTTTTGATTTACTCATATTTTATGTTAATATCAATAGGTGTTGCACATGTAGCCTCAGTCATTCAGGGCCCAGAAATGAACAGTTTCTGTTTAATTATTTAATTTTCAGCATTGGCAGGCTAGCATTAAACCATTTCAGACGCAATGAGCACATAATTTAACAACAGTTCATCATAATCAGTAACAAGTAGATCAAAGCAGAAATTATAGGAGACTTACAAGACAGACAGCAAAGATCTATAAATAATAGTGCAAGAGTAGACAGTGGAATTGGCAGACTGTGGGAAGTTTCTGAGAGCGAGACATGGCAGCAAGTAGCAACACGGCAGCGGGATGGTGGGGTGGAGGTGGGAGTGACTGGAGAAGAACAACCAGACATCTGTAGGTTGTATGGCACGGGGACAGGTGGGCTGTGTGACGTGTCCTCAGTGGGACGTGTGGCACTGGGATGGGCAGGACATGCAGCGAGTGGTACAGAGCCAGAAAGCTGGGTGGCAAGTTGCTGTGTAGGAGAGCTGGTAGGTAGTTAAAGTGAGGAGTGGAGTAGAGGTCAGGGAGTGAGGGTTGAGGAACCAGTGAACCAGTTTATTATAGTTCCTCTCCATAGAAAATAAATGAAATAACTTAGCACACACATCAAACTGAGCCCTCTCCAAGAACACACTCCATTCTCAGCACTGAAAAGCAGACAAGTATTGTTATCAAAAAAGACATCAAACAATATACATCACTTGCAGCTTAAAAGAGCGACACTTTTGCAGAAACTTCACATTAATAATTAAACGTTTCAAAACATTAAATATTATGTGCCATAATTGAATTTGTACACACATGCACTGCACAGAAAGTAAGTTCAAAAACTGGTGAGAGTAATATACAACGTCTAGTCACATTAGTGAAGTTTCCATGGAAGAATTTATGCAGAATCACATTTAAGAGATGGCTCAGAGTATCACATTTTGACAGGTTCATTTGGTGGGAAATGTAAAGAGCACATAGTCTTTCATACGAACATGTACCGCTACAGGAACTGCTTGTAGCAGACTGGTTAGAGTCATTAATGTGACAACCACGTATGTTTGGTGTCAATGTGCAATTACCACTCACAGATAAATGGAAATGTCGTGTGGCTATGGCCTCCCATCGGGTAGACCGTTCGCCTGGTGCAGGTCTTTCGATTTGACGCCACTTCGGCGACCTGCGCGTCGATGGGGATGAAATGGTGATGATTAGGACAACACAACACCCAGTCCCTGAGCGGAGAAAATCTCCGACCCAGCCGGGAATCGAACCCGGGCCCTTAGGATTGACAGTCTGTCACGCTGACCACTCAGCTACCGTGGCGGACTACTCAAAGATGAAAGGTGACAGCACTAGCAGTGGAGGATATATAAAGTGTTTTGAGAGATGAAGAAAACATTGCAGTCATTATCATAATGCAGAAACAGAACGATTTATCTGACATCCAAAATGGCAAGATCATTGGCTTCCAGGCCAAGGGTGGAAGACTTTCCAAAATGGCTAAGCTTTGTGAACTGTTTGCATGTCGACATGGTAAACATATATCATGCAAAGCAAAATGGCATGATCCAAAACTAGCGCCCAGGCAACTGTGATGCATCATGGGCCATAAGTGACAGTCGTGAACGACTGATGCAGAGAGGCGTATGGATGAATAAGACATGCAACTGTTGAGCAACTGGAAACTCAGATGAACCAAGGCACTACCAACAGTGTCTGCTCAACAACTGTCCAGCGAACATTGCTGCATATGAGCTTAAACAACAGGTGCTTGGTTCAAGCACCCATGCTGACTTGTTCATCAGCAACGAAGGTCGGAATTTGCATACCAATACTGCAACTGGACATCCATTGAGTGGCGACAGATTGCCTTCTCAGATGAATCACATTTTGTGGTCTATCGGAGATATGGCCATTGGCATGTACGATGTCTGAAAGCAGACACTCTGCAATCACGAGAGAGTGTTATGGTCTGGGGAATGTTTTTGTGGCATTCCCTGGGTGATATCATCATTCTGAAAGGCACAATGGACCAAAGCAAGTATGAATTCATCCTTGGGGACCATGTTCACCCTAGATGGAGTCTGTTTTTTCTCTGCATGATTGCATCTACCAGCAGGACATTGCAATGTGTCACACAGCTTGCAGTGTAAGTGCATGGTTCAAAGAACACCACAATGAGTGTACCGCACTCCGCTGACCACCGAACTCTCCATATTTAGACAATCGTGAATGTATGGGACCACCTCAATTGGACTGTTCACATCACAGGTCCTCAATCACGAAACTTAGCACAGCTGGCCATGGCACTGGAGCTGGTATGGTTTGCACAGCCTGTCGGTACCTTCTGGAACCTCATTGGCTCTCCTCCTGCATATCTCACACCAGTCTGTACGGGAAAAGGTGGTTATTCAGGCTTTTGACAGGTGGTGATGTTAATGTGGCTGGACAGTGTGCTAACAAGGTGACTGAAACAAAAGCTGAAAATTTTCTACAAACAATCCTTTTGGACGAACATCCACAACTGAGTATTATACTAGAGGTTGCAAATACAGCTTCATTTGTAAATTTCTTTTATTATCATGAACGGTTTCGGGCTCTCATAAGCCCATCCTCAGGTGTCGCAACTGTGCTGTGGCCCCCGAGTGCCACAGTGGACGTGTACTAGAAGCAGTGTGCTACCTGTGCACTCATAGGTAGCACAACACACGTAGTACACGTCCACCGTGGCGCTCGAGGGGCCACAGCACAATTGCAACACCTTAGGATGTACTTATGAGAGTCTGAAACCGGCCGTGATAATAAAAGAAATTTATAACTGAAGCAGTATTTTCAACGTCTTATAGATTTTCTAGTTTTATCACTTTTCAGAGAATGTGCAGCTGACCAAGCTAATGAAGACTCCTGGACAGCGCAGAAGTGAAAAAAGAAAATTGTTCCCAGATGCCCCTGTTTGAGTATCCTTTTTTGCGTTTGTATGTTTGGCATCTGTAGCAATGGAATTTTAGGATCTTCGAACAAGGACACAGATGACTTTACTCTACTATTAGATTAGTTGCTGTGTGTGTTCGCATTACTAAACCAGATGCTCCAATTGTTAAGGTACTATTTCTCACACATTACCACATCTCTTTTTCCAACCTCAAATGGTGTCATGGTGTCATTACACACAAGTTTTACCTACATCAGGTATGGGCAAATTGCAGCCTGTGGGCCGCATGCAGCCCGCTAATGGTTTAGTTCGGCCTGCCAAGAAACTCAGAATTTTAATGTAGCAATTTATACTTTTTCTGAAATGCAATGTTAACTAATGCATGCAAACATTTTAAAAGGTGTGGCCTTATGCCTAGCTCTGCTTACAGAAAGTGGACTCTGATCCAAAATTACTGCCACCCCTGACCCATATTGATCAACTATGTGGCAGTAGACAATCAGTTTCCTCCGCTCAGTACCTCCCACTCTACTGGAGAAAACAATACCAAATTTTATGGACTATAGGATGTACTTTTTTCTTCGAGAAATTGCCTCCATAATTTAGGTGTGTCTTATACTCAAAATTAATAAAAAATGTCCAATGTTTTATTTAAAATTCCCAACCATCTTAAAAATGGTCATATATTCAATGCCACAGGAGACCTCTCTCTATCTGGCAACATTTGATTTAACTGGCACCAGCAGTGCATCAAAGTGATGAACATGAGTTGCGGGACTTCACAAGCTGGCAAACAGTGTCTTCCTCCCGCCCCACCACTGCAAACCCAGAACACTGTCCAGTTTATCATATGTCATTGCAGTCTACGGTGTCAGTGAATATAATTAAAAGTGATTTATGTCATCTGTAACAGTACAATTTTTTGTTAGTAGCTAGTTTCGTAATGGAAAAGAAATAAAAGGTATTCATATGGTGCAGGCTGCAAATTGAAAGTAATAGCATATGCTGAAGAATATGGAAACAGAGCAGCTGAGGGGCATTTTGAGCCTCCACCATCAGAAAAAACCATTTGGGATTGGCGAGCTAATAAAGAAGAACTGAAAAAAAAAAGAGGAAGACTAAATGTGCAAGTAGAGGACTGAATACAAAATGGCCAAAACTAGAATATGATGTACTGAAATGGATTCAAGGTCACCATCAAAACGGCACTGGAATTAAGACTAAAATGATTCAAATACACGCTCATAAGCTACCGCTACAGTGGAACTTAACACACTTTAAGGTTGGAGTTAGTTGGTGCTACAGGTTTATGAAGCATCACGGACTTAGAATGTGAACCAAACCAAAATATCTCAGAAAATGCCAAAAGAGTATTAAAAGAAAATATTATCTTTCCATCACTTTATTATTCAACACTGAAAGAAAACCTGTGTGGAACTAAGCCAAATAGCAAATACGGATGATATGGCTCCGACATTTGATGTGCTGAATAACAGAACTGTTACCATGAAAGGTGCTAAAACTGTAACTAAAAAAAAAAAAACAAGTGGACATTAAAAAATGCACTACACTGTTGTCCTTTCATTTTGTGCTGACGGTACTAAACTTAATCCAGTGGTAGTTTTCAAATGCAAAACAATGCCAGAACATTGTGAAATAACACTTGGAGTAGTTGTTCATGTACATGACAAGGGTTAGATGAATGAGGCTGGTATGAAATTCTGTATTAACAGAGTGCAGGAGAGAAGGTAAGATACTTTATTGAAGAAGAGTTCTCTTATTGTGCTAGATCAGTTTAGTAGTCATTTTAAAAATTCTGTGAAAGAGAAACTGAGACAGGGAAGCACAGAGCTTGCTGTTATTCTGAGAAGACTTACTTCACAATAGCAACCTCTTAATGCCTCAATAAAAAAAACCGTTTAAAGTGTATGTAAGAGAGGAATGGAACAAATGGATGCCGGACAAAACCCGACATGAATTCACACCAAAGGGAGCTTTAAAACGCCTACCACTGTCGTGGTCTAGAGTGATAGAAGACATTATTGTTAAATCTTTCAATAAGTGCGGCATAAGTAACGCTCTTGATGGCAGTGAAGACCATCTCATATACGAGGAGGGCAACAAGGATCACAAAGAGGAAGAAAATGAATAAGAAAGTTCAGATGAAGATTTACAACAATTTTAAAATACAGTTCAGTTTTATGAAATAACTTATTTTTAGTTGGGCTTCACAGTCTAGTAATAAAATGATAAAAATCTTATTTTAAAAAAAAATTGCTTAAAAATTGAAGTGTGTCTTCAGTCTACAAAATACAGTATTATTTTGGCTTTCTCTAATTGTTTATTCAGCCACTTACATTACATTGAACAGATAATTAATTTAGGTACAAAACGAGAAAAAATTATTTGTAAGAACTATCACCTGCAGTACTGATAACTGGCATAAATGAAAACACTAGGGTGACTCTTATTCTTCATGTTTGATTCTGTCCTTATCCTAACCCTTCTGGTTTTGTTTTGTTGTACGAAAAAAATGAGTTGTGTGCAATTTGGGATCTGTAGCAAACTGGAAGGCCGGGTTCCAAGGCTCTACATTTGCATGTTGGGAGGCAAGCAGGTGCGGATGGGAATAACTGCAAAAAAATTTCATTTACTTTGTGTCGCATAAAATATTACGCTGATGTAGCTGATTAACCAATTACTATCAACTTGATTATTAAATTTAGTTTATTAACTTAAACAATTCACAATATAAAACATACAATGATTGTGTGGTAAGTATTATGAGAAAATTGAATTTTGTTTTACAAATTTTTATTCTTGGATAATGTCTCATTTTTATGTCTAGGAATCTAATTGAAATACTGGGGTAGAAATCTGAAGTACATACTGCTCCTAATTCTCATTTTTTGTATATAATTTACTGCAGTCCTCCATGAGCTTGGCGCATGGGTACAGAGGATCGATGAAAATTTTATTTTCATCCTAGTGAGGAAAATCAGTGTCAAGGAATTCGTCACTTGAGACAAATCTGGGAAAAAATTTCCGTCGCACTACGACATACCTACAGTGAAAATCAGTGTTACTTACAGAATAATACTGTCACTCGTGAAAAGAGAGTGTGGTCATTGTGGTACAGCTAGTTTAGAATCTATGGTTACTACATCTACTCAGCAAGTCACCATACAGTGTGTGGTGGACAGTACCCTGTACCGCTTACTAGTCACTAAGAACAGTCTTGTTTTATTATAAATAAATTGTCTGATCCCACTATTGATGATTTCTGGGTTTTGACTGATTACTACTTGAACCCTTTTAATATTTTCGTCTGAAGTTTGCACCTCATGATTCAATGCATTCACCATTTTCAATTTTGAATCAGAAGACAAATTTGGAACAAGGATTGTAAAGGCAAAAGGTTCAGAAGGCAGGTACCATAAATGAAATACACATTGTGTTTTGGTTGCAGAAGGGGCAAGAAAATCAAGCTTCGAGATACACAAGGAAAGAAAACATACATGTACCACCAAATTGTAATCCCTTTTTGTGGCACTAATTCAAATTTATCATGCAAAATAAACATTATGAAGTAATAAATGGCTTTTTCCATCTACCTTGCATGAGGGTAGTCCCTGGAGAATGGGTACTTACTCTACAATATGATGCTCAGCAAAGAAAAGTTGCAGATAACTCTTAAAAAATCACTATAATCCACTGCGTGTTGTTGTTCTCTGAAAGTATATCTAATAGAACTGAGCAATCGAGACATATCAACCTAAGAAAATGCAGGCATGTCAAGAAGTTGTTCAGTACCACAATCTGAAATCACAAAATGTTTTTCTACTATATCTTTACTTGTTAATGTTTCTGATAGTAACTGATCCTCCCAATGGATTGTAGTGGCCGGCTTGGTTCTTGATTTCTGTAGCCTTTATCATATGGAATTTCTCTACGGACTTGGGATTTTAAATGGGGTACGACAGGGTAACAGACAAAAATATTGCTCAAGTTCATGATTTTTTCCTCCATACTGGAATGTAGTACACAAATAAGATTTGCTGCAATGAATAAAGCAACACTGAAGTTTTTATTGGTATTTTCCCGAAGCAGTTCTGAAAGAGGTAGATCAGTGGTTGTTACTGTAACCCCGCTTGTGGTTACATATCATCCTGATCCTTACAGATGTGATTTTAGATCAACATAGGGATTTGGTGAAATTGTACACATTTGGAAAAAAGGCCATTTTTCAGACCCTCTTTTTTGGGCCAAAAAAATATTAAATATCAACATAAAAAAAACATCCATGATGAACTGAAGATAATTCAATTTTATTCAAGGGAAAACAAAAATCATTAAAATTGGATGAAAATTGTAGCATGGGTGACAACAACTATACCGTAAAACATGGTTTTGAGAAAAACACATTTTAAGTTAAACAAGTATTTATTGTATATAAAAAAAGGAAAAAGCTTGAAACTTACAGGATATCATCGATGCCTGGTCCATAACAACTATTGCCCCAGTTAGTGGATGGCCACTTTTTGCTAATTGACCTTTCCGCCGCTGAGTGTATCACCGTTGACATCTCTATCTTCACAGAATAAGCACATTTAATCGCTGATTTGGATTTGAAGGGCATCTACCATGTGCATTAATGCAGTATGGCCTACACTGAATAGGTATATGGCCAAATTTGAAGCAATGTTGACAATTTCGCTTTGACTGGATGCTATTTTTGGAGCCTATCTCCAAATGAGACTATTGAAAATTTCTTTCAAAATTTGAATGAAACTGCCCAAACAACATTCCAGCAAATCAGGTTTACTCAAATTGGTATCAATAGGAAGTGTCAGTGTGGAACCAGTTTTCTAACGCCAAGGCGTGCCGTGCACGCTCAGCTTCCAATGCTCACAGAATCATTACTTTTTGGAGTTCACGCACAATATATTGGGGAATAACTCTTCAATGTATACCCATTTGAATTTCATAGTAAAAAGAATTTTGAAATTTTTTGACTGTCACCCTGTTGTTCCCCTGTAACTTGTTGACTGTAAAATACAGATATTTTGATTTAGTGTCTCGATTGTAGCTATCAGAATGTGAACTGCTTCCTTGTCACTGAGCCTACATTCGTCAAAGGCAGCTGCAAGCTTGGAAGCCATTAATGCTGGACATAATCTTTTTTACTCGTGGTGATGGAGTTATCACTCACTGTTCCTGTTGCTTCCTAGAGCTCGAGTAACTTTGATTCAACACTACTTGAACTCAATGCCAACAATTCAGCAAGTTGGTCTGAGAAAAACTGATAAGAAATGTCTTAATAATAGCAAGGTAAACAACCAAAATTTGAGTAAAGTTATCTAACATAAACAAAAGCAAAACGAGGATAATGGAATGTAGTCTAATTAAATCAGGTGATGATGAGGGAATTAGATTAGGAAATGAGACACTTAAACTAGTAGATGAGTTTTGCTATTTGGGGAGCAAAATAACTAATCATGGTCAAAGTAGAGAGAATATATAATGTAGACTGGCAATGGTGAGGAAAGCATTTCAGAAGAAGAGAAATTTGTTAACATCGAGTATACATTTAAGTGTCAGGAAGTCTTTTCTGAATGTATTTGTACTGGAAGTGAAATATGAACGATAAATAATTTAGACAAGAAGAGACAAGAAGTTTTTGAAATGTGGTGCTACAAAAAATGCTGAAGATTAGATGGGTAGATCATGCAACTAACGAGGAGGTACTGAATAGAATTGAGGAGTAGAGGAATTTGTGGCACAACTTGACTAGAAGAAGGGATCGGTTGGTAGGGCATGTTCTGAGACATCAAGAGATCACCAATTTAGTATTGGAGGGCAGCGTGGAGGGTGAAAATCGTAGAGGAAGATCAAGCGATGAATACACTAAGCAGATTCAGAAGGATGTAGGTTGCAGTAGGTACTTCGAGATGGAGAAGCTTGCAAATGATAGAGTAGCCTGGAGAGATGCATCAAACCAGTCTCTGGATTGAAAACCACAACAACAACATCAGCAAAGAAGGAGTAGAAAATGTCTCTTTTATTTCATTTTCAAGTAAATTTATGATATACAGTCATAAACTGAGTAGTTGAATTTCATATTTGCTTCACTTTTGTCTCTTCCCTGTTTCTCTGTAGCTGGTGATCGATTCCATGCATGATCCCTAGCTACCTTTGCTTGATAGAAAACTGTTTGTCTTAATCATATTAGCATGTGCTGTGTCAAAATGTCATCAAGATTTTGAACAACATGTGTTTCTTTTAGTTTATGAATGTTTGATGATCTTTCAGGACATTTTTATTTATACAAAGCTTCTAATTTCAGTAGAACTTTCTCAGCCCATGTTGTCAGAATTTGTGTTTTTCCCAATCATCACTTCTCATACAGCCAGCATGGTACTTTCATGCACAGTTAATATAAACATCCACAAAATGTAAAAGAAAATCTTTAATGTGTGTTTGATAGATGACAATTTCCTTCAAGTTATTTGAAAGAAGTTGTACCTGAGTAAATATATGTTCTCCCATAATCAATCCAAAGGTGAGAAAATTGTCCCTCTATGATGACTAACTTCCCTCAAACATGAAAGACCACCGGGCTGGTCTACCTTGGGTTATAATAGTGAACAGCCCAGTTCACTCTTTCATCTTTCTAGCCTTGGGGTCACTGACCCATCACATCAATCAGCCAATGTGATGTGTGATATGAGAACACATTCAGCTAAAAAGGCTGAGGTAAACAAATTGGTTACATTGGGTAATGAATGAACCTGTCATGCAGAAGTAATATTTTGGGAAGTCAATGGTTTTATTTATATGGATTTTTCGATTCTGAACACCCTTTACCCTTACCCTTATCTCAAAAACCCAACTTCCACACACCACATTTTTACATTGAATGGAATCAAAATAGAGGGGAGATAGAAAAAGGAAAATTATAAAAAATTAAAGAAGTGCCAACTAACAGCCAGCCTGGTGTAACACTCTGAGCCCCTGTTCAGCAGTGTTGGTCCACCTGTGCAACACAATATAGCAGTGAATCTGCATGGCATGGATTTGACAAGCTCACAGTAGGTTTCTGAAGTTTGTGGGGTACAGATGTCTACACACGTCACGCACTTCCAATAAATTATGGGCCAGGCATTTATGAGTTCTGAGCTAGGGCCAGATAGCTTCCTAGATGTGACACAATGAGTTCACATCAAGTGAATGTGGTGGCCAAGATACCAACATGAGTTCATTACCATGCACCTCAAACCATTGTAGCACAATTCTGGCATTGTGGGATACACAATTATACCACTGGAAGATACCATCACCACTACGGAGGACGTAAAGCATTAAGCAATGCATGTCATCCGCAATAATGTTCAAGTGGTACACAGCTGTAAAAGTGCCTTCGATTATCAAGTTAGGTCCCACAGGAGTTCAGGTGAATGTCCACCATAGAATAATATGGCCCCCACCAGCCTGCATCCGCAGTGGAGTGTGTGTTTTGAGCATCCCTTCACCTGCCTGGATGGTGCAGTAACTGCACATGACCATCAATCTGGTGTAACAAGAAATGTTATACATCCAATTAGATAACACACTCCCATTGATTCATGGTTCCACACTATGATCCCATGCCCACTGCAGTTATAACTCACGATGTTGTTGGGTGAACATGAGAATACAGAGGGGTCAACTACTGTGAAGCCCCATGTTCACCAAGGTGTACGGAACAGTGTGCTCCAAAACACTTGTGCCTGCACCAGTATTGTACTCTGCCCTAAGATCTGTCATGTATTGATGCTTACCATGCTCTTAAGTGGGTAAGCCTCCAACCTCAATTTTCTGTGATAAGATATGGATGTTGTGTGCTGGACCGAGACTCTAACTCCGGACCTTTGCCTTTCGCGGGCAAGTGCTCTACCAACTGAGCTACCCAAGCACGACTCACGCCCCATCCTCACAGCTTTACTTCCGCCAGTACCTCGTCTCCTAATTTACAAGGCTCCAGTTGTTTTCCACTTGCACTCTTTATGTGATGATTGGATACTATCAGTTTTGTGTAAAATTTCATTTTTGCGTTATGGGTATGATATCTGATTTATGATTGGTTTGGAGCCCACATATTTTGAACTTCATGTTGTTGTTGTTGTTGTTGTTGCTGCTGCTGCTGTTATTGTGGTCTTCAGTCCTGAGACTGGTTTGATGCAGCTCTCCATGCTACTCTATCCTGTGCAAGCTTCTTCATCTCCCAGTACCTACTGCAACCTACATCCTTCTGCATCTGCTTAGTGTATTCATCTCTTGGTCTCCCTCTACGATTTTTACTCTCCACGCTGCCCTCCAATGCTAAATTTGTGATCCCTTATGCCTCAGAACATGTCCTACCAACCGATCCCTTCTTCTAGTCAAGTTGTGGTACAAATTTCTCTTCTCCCCAATTCTATTCAATACCTCTTCATTAGTTATGTGATCTACCCAACTAATCTTCAGCAATCTTCTGTAGCACCACATTTCGAAAGCTTCTATTCTCTTCTTGTCCAAACTATTTATCATCCATGTTTCACTTCCATACATGGCTACACTCCATACAAATACTTTCAGAAACAACTTCCTGACACTTAAATCTAACCTCGATGTTAACAAATTTCTCTTCTTCAGAAAAGCTTCCCTCGCCATTGCCAGTCTACATTTTATATCCTCTCTACCATCATCAGTTATTTTGCTCCCCTAATAGCAAAACTCCTTTACTACTTTAGTGTCTCATTTCCTAATCTAATTCCCTCGGCATCATCCGACTTAATTCGACTACATTCCGTTATCCTCGTTTTGCTTTTGTTGATGTTCATCTTATATCCTCCTTTCAAGACACTGTCCATTCCATTGAACTGCTCTTCCAAGTCCTTTGCTGTCTCTGACAGAATTACAATGTCATAGGCGACCTCAAAGTTTTTATTTCTTCTCCATGGATTTTAATACCTACTCTGAATTTTTCTTTTGTTTACTTTACTGCTTGTTCAATATACAGACTGAATAACATCGGAGAGAGGCTAAAACCCTGTCTCACTCCCTTCCCAACCACTACTTCCCTTTCATGTCCCTCGACTCTTATAACTGCCATCTGGTTTCTGTACAAATTGTAAATAGCCTTTTGCTCTCTGTATCTTACCCCTGCCACCTTCAGAATTTGAAAGAGAGTATTCCAGTCAACACTGTCAAAAGCTTTCTCTAAGTCTACAAATACTAGGGACATAGGTTTGCCTTTCCTTAATCTTTCTTCTAAGATAAGACGTAGGGTCAGTATTGCCTCACGTCTTCCAATATTTCTATGGAATCCAAACTGATCTTCCCCGAAGTTGGCTTCTACCAGTTTTTCCATTCGTCTGTAAAGAATTCGCGTTAGTATTTTGCAGCTGTGACTTATTAAACTGATAGTTTGGTAATTTTCATATCCGTCAACAACTGCTTTCTTTGGGATTGGAATTATTATATTCTTCTTGAAGTCTGAGGGTATTTCGCCTGTCTCATACATCTTCCTCACCAGATGGTAAAGTTTTGTCAGGACTGGCTCTCCCAAGGCTGTCAGTAGTTCTAATGGAATGTTATCTACTCCCGGGGCCTGGTTTCGACTCAGGTCTTTCCGTGCTCTTCCAAACTCTTCACGCAGTATCGTATCCCCCATTTCATCTTCATCTATATCCTCTTCCATTTCCATAATATTGTCCTCAAGTACATCGCCCTTGTATAGACCCTCTATATACTCCTTCCACCATTCTGTTTTCTCTTCTTTGCTTAGAACTGGGTTTACATCTGAGCTCTTTATATTCATACAAGTGGTTCTCTTTTCTCCAAAGGTCTCTTTAATTTACCTGTACACAGTATCTATCTTACCCCTAGTGAGATAAGCCTCTACATCCTTACATTTGTCCTCAAGCCAACCCTGTTGATCTCATTTTTGCAACGTTTGTATTCCTTTTTGTTTGCTTCATTTACTGATTTTTTATATTTTCTCCTTTATCAATTAAAGTTAATATTTCTGCTGTTACTCATGGATTTCTACTAGCCCTCGTCTTTTTACCTACTTGATCCTCTGCTGCCTTCACTATTTCATCCCTCAGAGCTACCCATTATTCTTCTTCTACTGTATTTCTTCCCCCCCCCATTCCTGTCAACTGTTCCCTTATGCTCTCCCTGAAACTCTGTACAACGTCTGATTTAGTCAGTTTATCCAGGTCCCATCTCCTTAAATTCCCACCTTTTTGCAGTTTCTTCAGTTTTAATCTACAGTTCATAACCAATAGATTGTGGTCAGAGTCCCCATCTGCCCCTGGAAATGTCTTACCATTTAAAACCTGGTTCCTAAATCTCTGTCTTACCAATATATAATGTATCTGATACCTTTTAGTATCTCCGGGATTCTTCCATGTATACAACCTTCTTTTATGATTCTTGAACAAAGAGTTAGCTGTGATTAAGTTATGTTCTGTGCAAAATTCTACCAGGCGGCTTCCTCTTTCATTTCTTACCCCCAATCCATATTCACCTACTATGTTTCCTTCTCTCCCTTTTCCTACTCTCGAATTCCAGTCTCCCACGACTATTAAATTTTCATCTCCCTTCACTACCTGAATAATTTCTTTTATCTCATCATAAAATTCATCAATTTCTTCATCATCTGCACAGCTAGTTGGCATATAAACTTGTACTACTGTAGTAGACGTGGGCTTCGTGTCTATCTTGGCCACAATAATGCGTTCACTATGCTGTTTGTAGCAGCTTACCCGCACTCCTATTTTTTTATTCATTATTAAACCTACTCCTGCATTACCCCTATTTGATTTTGTATTTATAACCAAGTATTCACCTGACCAAAAGTCTTGTTCCTCCTGCCACGGAACTTGAACTTCATAAATAACTGCAATAAACTTGTCAATCTGTTACTATTGATGACCCAAGTTTGGTGGAGTGATCAACAAGAGATTTTGTTAATGATATATAAATCACGAAAAGGCTCTGTAATTGAACATGGATGTACATTATATACCACTCCAAACCAAAAGGTTTTTGAAAAATTTGAAAGATTATTATTTGCTTGTGTTCGTATTGAGAGCTAGGAGATGTAATGCTGGTGGTGGAGAAAGGGATGTTACTACAAATAATGGAACAGTTGCTATCATATAAATAATTTCTTTTCAGAAATTTTTCTATGAGAGCAGCTTAGTTATTAAAAACTGCAATAAACTCTTGATATTTATATCAGAATTCATCACAAAGATAAATCTTACAGAGCACTAAAACATTTATCTGAAAATGTTTTTTCCTCAAGTAAACTACCATTATTTGTCTGTCAGGATAACATGCGAGGGCTATCCAGAAAGTAAACAGATGTTTTGGTCTACTGCAGCAGTGGGCAGGGCTACAGCCACTATCTTGGTGCTGTAAAGGTCCTACACTCAGTATGCATTCAGCAGTGGCAGCATGCGGTCTGTGTCTTTGTTACTTTGCTCTCTGTGACATGTTAAATTGTGTACTGCAATAGAAAATCCCACCACATGTGAGGTGCATTCTGTGATAAGGTTTTGTTGGCAAAAAATTGCAAGCCCGTTGCCAAACACTGAAAAAGTTAAGACAGGTGATACAAAACAAGCGTCGGGAAGAACATAGCACAAACATTTTGTTTTTTTCATGGCAATGCACGTCCACACATTACCATTCACACATGGGAGCTCCTACAGGGTTTTGGATGGGAAGCGTTTGGTCATCCACCATACATCTCAGATTTGGTACAGAGTGAGTACCACGTCTTCCCAGCAATGAAGACATGGGTCGCTACACAACACTTTGATATTTATGCTGAACTGCATTCCAGTATAAACCAGTGGTTGCAGTAGATTTTTAGAGAGACAGTATTGAAAACTTGTGCTACAGTATGGTAAGAGGTGGTGGTGGTGGTGGTGGTTAGTGTTTGACGTCCCGTCGACAACGAGGTCATTAGAGACGGAGCGCAAGCTCGGGTTAGGGAAGGATGGTGAAGGAAATCGGCCGTGCCCTTTCAAAGGAACCACCCCGGCATTTGCCTGAAGCGATTTAGGGAAATCACGGAAAACCTAAATCAGGATGGCTGGAGACAGGATTGAACCGTCGTCCTCCCGAATGCGAGTCCAGTGTGCTAACCACTGCGCCACCTCGCTCGGTAGTATGGTAAGATCCTCAGTTTGAACGGCAATTATTTGTAAAAATAGCTTAAGAATATACCTTTAAAATAAGTGTAATGAAATCTGGTTTTTCCATACTGTTGATTTTTTATTTCAAAATGTCTGTTACTTTCTGGATAACCCTCGTATATCTGAAACTACTGCCAGTTTGTCATATGAATGAACACTATACACAACAACATAATACCAGATTAAATAGTGAATTTTACAGTTACAAAGAAGGAAACTAGACCAGCTCATTTGATGTTTACAACAATGGTTCTAAAATTATAAGAGAAAATTTTGTAAGGTGTGCTATAATATATTTCCACATCTACTGTTGAAACTATAGCCACAGTGCTAACATCACAGTATGCAATAAAGATCTATGCCTCAGAAATTCTTATTGCATCTGAGTCACGGCTCTGTCTTAGAACACTTCAGTATCAAAATAGGAACAATTCTACAAATCAATACTTATAAATATTTCTCAAGAACTAGATAATGTTAAAAGAAGAAAAGAATTTCTGTGGAAATAAGCTCATTAAAATATAGAATTTAATGAGAAAGTTCATTACTGTGCAAAACAATTTGCCATTCGGTTTCCACTATAGGGACATCATGAAGAAGAGAAAAGAATGTGTACAAAATGGTAAGACATGTGCTCAGTATGTAGCAAAGAGAAAGATTTACTTGGTAATACAGGTATCCCATGGTTCCATAAATTCAGATGCTGTGGGAACATTATAACACTATAATCAAGAAGAGGTTAGTAAAATTTTCCCAACTCATCATAACAAGCTGAAAATAAAGTGTGCTGGTTGCTATGGTGTTCTAAACTAAAAAGAAAACTCCCCATCATATATAGGGCCCACCGCCTCTGTCAACTCATTAGTTGGTTTCTTGGCCCCATTAACATTGTATCTGTATTGCACTGAAAATAGTGCCCAATAGTGCAGGTGTCGACGGTATGTGCAGTGTGTCTTGCTTGGAAACAAACTTTTTGTATTCCATCACGTTACTTGCTGTTGGCAATAGTAGTGACCAATGTACTCTCGGCCTTCACACTTGCAATCAGTCCTGACTCTTGTTTGTTATCAGGCCATATCAGTTCTACTTAACAGTGACTGACATAAGTATGGATGGGTTTACTGATAGAGTTGGCTGATACATACCTCGTCTGTGAGTTCACTGACGCAATGGAAGAATGGCACAACAAATCTAAGCTGAGCTGTTCCTGTGGTGATGAAAACCAGATCACAGTACTTTTGCATCTGATGGTTGTTACATTACTCTGTGTTTTGTGTTGTACATTTTGCCTATTGCGTATTACTGGCTTTTTCAGTGTTGTGAAGATATTTTCACAGAAACATGGATAATTGTAGTAACAAACACAATATATAATAATTGAATTATTGCACTGGAGATCCCGGGTCCCTTACACAAAAATACTCAGAATATATCCCTGAGCAATCTCTGGAAGTTTGTTTTGGAGTTCTATCTGTGGGCATGTGATGTGATGTGGCAAGGCATTGCAAATTGGGAAATCCACTTACTTAAGCAACTTTGACAAAGGGCAGAACAGAAAGAGGTTGATGGTGAAGCTGGTTGGCTGTTCATGTGCTGCTGTTGTGAGCATCTGCAGAAAGTGGTTGAAGTACAGTGAAATAATGAGTAGGCATTGAGGTTGAGATTTTCACTCTGCAGCGGAGCATGCGCTGATGTGAAACTTCCCGGCAGATTAAAACTGTGTGCCGGACCGAGACTCAAACTCGGGACCTTTGACTTTCGCGGGCAGGTGCTCTACATTCTAAGTGTCAAATCTCGCATTTGTCTGGAGAATCAAAGAATAATGTACTGTATCTCTTCTTTTTGGACACACACACACACACACACACAGAGAGAGAGAGAGAGAGAGAGAGAGAGGGAGAGAGAGAGAGAGAGAGAGAGAGAGATGGTTGGTTTGTTTCTTTGGGGTATAAAGGGACCAAACTACATGGTCATCAGTCCCTTTCTCCTGATACAAGCTAGGCTCAAGCAACAAAAACAACCAACACCAAACCTATAAAGAAATCGAATGGAACAAACAAAAAAACGGGGAAAACATACACCACAAGGAAAAGTAGAAGAGGGTATTAAAACCATAGAGCATATGGTCTGGGCTGGCTGGTCATAAAAGAGGAAGAGCTAGCCACTCTGCAACACATTAAAATGTCCACCCCAAAAAGACAAGGCAAGATGAACACATGCAGGGAAAAGATGACCAACAAGACAAACAAATGCAAAGAAAGTGCGACAGAGTTAAAATACAGGGAGGGTGGCAACCTCAGAGAGAAGGCTAAATGCCCACCCTTATATGGTGCGATAAAGAAAAAACCCTCACAAATAAAATGTAAAACTAAATCTGCTGTTGAGGCAGTGTCACCCAACACTGAAGGTAGGGTGCTGGGAAGGTTAAAAACCCGCTGCAGAGCGGCTAAAATTGGGCAGTCCAGCAAGATGTGGTTGACAGTCATATGTGAGCCACAGTGACACCGAAGTGGGTCCTCATGACGGAGGAGGTAGCCATGTGTTAGCCACGTATGGCCAATGCGGAGCCGGCAGAGAACCACAACCACAGAGTCCCTGCGGAAGAGATCAGATGTGAAATGCAGTCTTAAGCCCTGACCTGTGCCTCCGATGCAGGAGATGAGCTGCCGTGAATGGGAAAAGGAGACGGTAATTGGGATGCTCAGGGGAAGTATGAATGTGTGCAACATAACTGGTGAGCAGTTGTGAACACCTAACCTTCAATGAAGGGTCTCTGGCCTCAACCAGGACGCTGGTCACCGGACTCGTCCTAAAAGCTCTTGCTGCCAGTTGAATACCATAGTGGTGCACTGGGTCGAGTAAACGCAACGCTGATGACGGCGCCGAACCATAAACTAGACTCCCATAGTCAAGGCAGGGTTGAACAAGGGCTCTGTAGAGCTGCAACAGCGTAGAATGATCTGCATCCCAATTGGTGTTGCTCAGGTAGCAGAGGGCATTGAGGTGCTGCCATAACTTCTGCTTCAGCTGACTAAGATGAGGAAGCCATGCCAATCAGGCTTCGAAAACCAGTTCTAAGAATCAATATGTCTCCACTACAGTGAGTGGATTGTCATCAATTTAAAGTTCTGGTTCCAGATGAATGGTAGGACGCCGACAGAAGTGCATGGCACATGACTTCGCGGCTGAAAACTGGAATGACTGCACCTTGTGGATGGCTCCCTTTAGCCACCGCCGCTCGGCAACACCAGTACTGCAGGAGCAGTACGAAATGCACAAGTCTGCATACAGAGAAGCTGAGACTGACGGTCCGACAGCTGCTGATAGACCATTAATGACAACTAAAATTAGAGATACACTCAATGCAGAGCCCTTCGGACCCCATTCTCCTGGATATGGGGGGAACTATGGGAGGCACCAACTTGGACATGGAAAGTAAGGAGCAATAGGAAACTTTGGACAAAAATTGGGAGCAGGCCCCGAAGACACCATGCATATAATGAGGCAAGGATATGTCACCTGGTCATGTTGTAAGCTAAATCAAAAATCAAAAAAAGACGGCGACCAGGTGTTGGCGTCTGGAAAAGGCTGTTCAGATGGCAGACTCGAGAGAGACTAGATCATCAATGGTAGAGCAAGCCTGGCAGAAAGCGCCCTGGCATGGAGCCAGTAGGCCACATGCCTTGGGGACCCAACACAACCGCCGACTTACCATACATTCTAACAGCTTACAAAGAATGTTGGTGAGGCTGTTTGGCCGATAGCTATCCATATCAAGTGGGTTTTTACCGGGTCTGAGCACTGGAATGATGATGCTCTCCCGCCACTGCGATAGAGAGATGCCATCGCACAGGTTTCCGGTTGAAGATGATGAGGAGATGTCGCTTGTAGTCGGATGAGAGATGTTTAATCATCTGACTGTGGGTCCGATCTGGCCCACGAGCTGTGTATGGGCAATGTGTAAGGATGCTGAGGAGCTCCCACTCTATAAATGGAGCATTACAGGGCTCACTGTGACGTTTAGTGAACAAAAGGGCTTTCCTTTCCACCCGCCATTTGAGGGTGCGAAATGCTGGGGGATAATTCTCTGATGCGAAGGCTCGAGCAAAGTGCTCGGCAATTGCATTTGCATCAGTAGATAACACGCCATTGATGTTAATGCCTGTAACATCTGTCGGGGTCTGGTATCCACAAACATGTCTGATCTTCGCCCAGACTTGGGAAGGTGACGTATGGCACCCAATGGTCGAGGCGTAACTCTCCCAACACGCCTGTTTGCGTCTTTTAATAAGCTGGCAAACATAGGCACGGAGCTGTTTAAAAACAATTAGGTGCTATAGGGAAGGATTCTGCTTATGTTTCTGTAGTGCTCGTCGATGCTCTTTAACGGCCACAGCAATTTCCGGCGACCACCAAGGTACTTACTTTCGCCGGGAGCACCCTAAAGAACAAGGGATCGTGTGTTCCGCCGCAGAAACAATCATTCTAGTGACCTGCTCAACTACCACATGTGGGGGAGAGTCAACAATGACAGCAGAGGTGAAATCTTCCCAGTCTGCCTTGTTTAAAGCCCATCTTTGTAGACATCTGCGGGAATGGAGCTGGAGGAGTGACATGAAGATGGGGAAGTGGTCACTCCACAGAAGGCATCGTGAGCTCTCCAGTGGACAGATGAGAGAAGTCATGGGCTGCAGAGGGTTATATCAATGGCCGAGTAAGTGCCATGAGCCATACTGAAATGCTGGGGGCCCCAGTATTTAAGAGGCAGAGGTCGAACTTAGACAGTAAAGTTTTGACATCTCTATCCCGGCCAGTAAGCACAGTGCAACCCCACAAGGGGTTATCGGCATTAAAATCTCCCCAAAACAGGAAAGGTTTAGGGAGTTGATGAGTCAGTGCAGCCAATGCGTTCAGAGGCACTGCACCATCTGGAGGAAGATATACATTCCAGACAGTTATTTCCTGTACCGTCCTTATCCTGACAGCCACAGCTTCAAGAGGGGTTTGAAGGGGCAGAGGTTCACAGCATACTTAGTTCAGGACATAGACACAGACTCCATCTGACAAGCTATTATAGTCACTAAGGCTCTTATAACATCCCCTATAGCCGTGAAAGGCAGGGGTCAACATTGCCAGGAACCAGATTTCCTGGAGGGCAATGCAGAAAGCAGGCGTAAAGCTTAACAACTGCCATAGCTCAGCCAGGCAGCGGAAAAAACCGCACCAATTCCACTGGAGGATGATGTTATCGTGAGGCTGGGAAGGCATGAAACATACAAGGGGGCCGGTTACGCATCAGGGGTCACCTGCTGCCACTGATTGAGTATTGTATCCATTCCTATTGTGGATGAGGCATCAGTGAGTTCCAAGTCCTTAGGGGATGCTGAGATCTCCACCTCATCCACAGCTGCAGAATTGGTAGGGAATGGTGGTGTTGAGGCTACCAGAGGGTCCTTTTTCTTAGCAGACTTCTTTGTTTGTTTGCTTGCCTTCTCGTTTCTCTTTAGGGTCTTGCTGGGAGGACTTCTCTGAAGTAGCTTCAGGCACAGTGGAAGACAATGAAGCCCTTCGTCCAGCAGCTTTTGGCTCCTTTACCCACTAGCGAGTGTCCACTGTGGCATTAGCAGAGACCTTGGGAGAGAGGGTCCCAAGGGCACCCTTCCGCATGAGAGGAGCCAGAGGAGGTTGTTCCTTCTCCAGCTGGGGGCGAGGGGACTGACGTTCCCTGCGTTTGGGGGGGGGGGGGGGGGGGGGACCTAGCTCCCGATGTAGGTACTTTGGAAGCAGCAGAAGATTTTCCCCCTAGCACCAAGGGGGGCAGATGTATTTGGGAGGCTTGGAGGGCCCACTGTTCGTGGCACAGAGTGTGGTAGGTCTGGTACTTGTGATGGCGATGGTAATGTAGCTGCAGCGTATGTGGATGTCAAATGAACAGGATGTAATTGTTAAAATTTACGTTTAGCATCTTGCTAAGTCAACTGGTCCAGGGTCTTGTACTGCATAATTTTCTGCATCTTTTGGAGTACTGTGCCGTCTGGCGAGCAGGGGGAGTGCTGCTCTCTGCAGTTGATACAAGTGGCAGGAAGCGCACAGGGAGTATCTGGATGCAATGGATGTCCGCAGTCTCAACATGTAACATCGGAAGTGCTGTGGGAAGACATGTGCCCGAATTTCCAGCACTTAAAGCAACACACAGGGGGAGGGGCAATATGGTTTAACATCACAGGGGTAAACCATCACCTTGACCTTTTCAGGCAATGAATCACTCTCAAAGGCCAAGATGAAGACACTGGTAGCAAACCTGTTGTCTTTGGGTCCCCTGTAAACATGCCGGATGAAATGAACACACCACCATTCTAGATTAGCATGGAGCTCATCGTCAGACTGCAAGAGGAGGTAGCGATGGGAAATAATCCCCTGGACCATGTTGAGGCTTTTATGGGGAGTGACAGAAACAGGAATATCACCCAGCCGGTCACAAGGGAGTAATGCCCGGGATTGGGCTGGGGATGCTATCTGAATCAAGACTGTACCGCTTTTCTCATCTTGGACAGTGCTGTCACTTCCCCAAACTTATCCTCAAAATATTCAACAAAAAACTGAGGCTTCATAGGTAGACACGAATCCCATCCATTCTGCTACAGACTAAATACTGAGGCGAACATGGCTCTCTTCTTTCTGTAGACCTACGTTCCTCCCATGGTGTAGCGAGGAAGGGAAACGATTTAGGGTCATACCAGTCGGCATTGTATTCGATCTTGCCCTTCTTAGAGACTGCTGGTGCTGTACGGTCACCAGCATGAGATGACTTAGTCCACTTCATTGTGGGTCATCTGCCCCGATGCTACCCACTCCGACCAGGGCCTCCCGCCACGGGCAACACCCAGCCACAGCAAAGGCTACCTGGCATGATGGCCATTGCTGGGAGTCCTAATACCCCAGGAAGATAGGCATCTACTCCTTGGCATATGTGGGGAGTTTACAGCTCAGGCATCAGCAGTGTGATTCTTGTGTTGTCAAGGGGCTACCACCAAATGGGTACATGATGGCCCCACCACAATGGACTGGCTACCGTGCTGGATATTGGGTGCAGAGATATTCAATACTGTCATGGGGGTGAAAGAGGACATGGGACAATGGAAGAAGATGACATACTCTGGAAAATATCCTCGCCCAAATAGTTGAATTGCACATGGAGATGCAAAGCCATGACAAGAGGTTCCAGAGATCGCATGTAAGGGCACTAGGGATAACTCATGCGCTACCTGCGACATCCTTCCCCATATGGCCCGCACTTCTGTAGAATTTGGAAAGTGGCAGGTCAAACCATAATATGGGACCTGAACTTATAGGGCCAAAAAGTTTGAGACTTCTTTTAGTCACCTATTACGACAGGCAGGTGCCTATCCTAACCCCCAGACCTGCAGGGAGAGAGAGGGGGAGGGGGAGGGGGAGCGAGAGGGGGAGGGAGAGGGGAAGGGGAGGGAGAGGGGGAGCGAGGGGGAGAGGGGGAGGGAGAGGGAGAGGGGGAGCGAGAGGGAGAGGGAAGGGAGAGGGAGAGAGAGAGAGAGTTTTCTGATTCCACAGATTTACAGAACACAATGTGTTCAGGCAGTGTCAGAGAACTGAAGGTCGCAATGAAGGTGGTAGTCTTCTCAACTCCTCCATTATTCCTTCACATCCTTAGCTCCACATCCACTATCCCCTGTGATGCCCATACTTTTTTGAGTTCTGCAATTTCAATGTCCAGAATATCATGGCACGTGACTACACCCTTGCTTGACGTAAGTGTGTTATGCAACTTTTGTGATGCCCTAAGAAGTTCCACCTGCTTTGTCTTGTTAGTCTCAACCAATACAGAACCATTTCGCGTCCACTTAGCACACTTTACGGTACCAGTAAGTGCTTCTAAACCTTTATGAATATAGAAAGGGACACTTTTCCAAACATCCCCTCCTTCCTCTTGATCACCAGATACACATTTTTACAAGGGTGGTTCGAAAAGTTCTTGGAACAGGATAGAAAAAAAGTACTTACATCACTGAAACTTGTTTTTATTTTTCAATGTAGTCTCCTTGTAGATTATTGCACTTGGTCCAACGTGCCTTGGTCCCATCCCGAAAATGAGTTTCCTCCAGGCCTGAAAAATAGTTGTCAACTCCGGATATCAATTCTTCGTTTGAAGTGAATCTTCATCCACCAAGAAAAATTTTCAGTTTTGGGAATAGATGGAAGTCCGACAGAGCCATATCAGGTGAATAAGGTGGGTGTGGCAACAATTCATACCTTCGTGCATGTAATTTTGCAATGGCGATGGCACGTATGTGCGGGCGTGCATTGTCCTGTTGGAAGATGACTTTCTTTTTTGCTAAACCTGACCTTTTTGGCAATCTTTTGTTGCAATTTGTCCTGAAAGTTAGCATAATATTCTCCAGTAATTATTTGCCCAGTGAGGAGATAATCTACAAACAGAATCCACTTCGCATCCCATAACACTGATGCCATGACCTTTCCCACCGAAGGAATTGTCTTTGCTTTCTTTGGTGGCGGAGAATCAGCATGTTTCCACTGCTTTGACTGCTGTTTTGTCTCTGGGGTATAGTAGTGAACCAAATTTTCATCTCTGGTCACAAACCAGTGCAAAAAATCTTGTTCATTTCTACTAAAACGGGCCAAACATTGTTCTGATATGTCCATTCTCACGCGTTTTAGATCCAGGGTCAAGGGTCGCGGCACCCACCTTGCAGATAACTTTTTCATTTCTAATTCTTCAGTTAAAATGTGATATACCCTTTCAGACGACATCTGGCAAGCATGAGCAATTCCACGCACTTTCAATCAGCGATCCTCCATGACCATTTTGTGCACCTTTGCAATGATTTCTGGAGTAGTGATACGTCTTGGCCGACCACTGCACAGATCATCATCTAAGCTCTCCTAACCAAATTTAAATTCATTTGTCCACTTGGCAACAGTTGAATATGAAGGAGCAGAGTCCCCCAGTGTACTCTGGAAATTGGTATGAATGTCCTTTGCTTTCATACCTTTCTTTACGAAGTACTTAATCACTGCTCAAATCTCGATTTTTTCCACCTTCGCAATCACTGCACGGGAACAACAACAGAGTCACGTCACCGCCACAGCTTTCTGCCAACAGCACTGACGTGGCACGTGTTTACAGGCAACAGTCCAATGAATACCATGTAAACAACTCGGTGCGCTAGCGCTGACCTCTCGTGGTGATTCCGAGAACTGTTCAAACCATCGTTGTATTTATGATTCCTTGAAAGCTGTTTACTCCCAGGCGATACCCCTATCGACACTAGGAGTCAATAAGTTTGTGTTTGAGGGTCCTATCTTGGTACCACGAGCAGCTAGGGAAATAATGGTCCACTCAGATAGGCCCCCTGCTTTCCTGAGTAAACCCTGTACAACTGAGATGTAGCAAGTTCCTCAGAGGTTGCCGACAAATGACTGTTCCACCTAAACAGCCATGAGCCTCCTTGTCGCACCTTGAAATTAAGAGTTTTTGAGGTTTTAACTATTCTCACAATCCAGGCAGCTAAGCCAAGATCCCCAGTCCCTGTGACACACAATATTCCACCGCCACGCTACATGGTATTTGCTGAAGCATGCCCAGCACTCACTGTTACACAGTTACAGAGGACTTGCAGCACTTACCAGCCCCCAGGTCAGGAAATTGATTTGCGAAGCCCGTACCCAGCAAACAAATACTGAGCTCGCTGAGGTGCTTACCATTTAGCATGACCTGGGGGTCACATGTGGCTTATCGAATGCCACAGAAATGGCTAGCAGTGAAGCTCCATTGTGAATGTACCCTAGTGAAAGAGACAGCATCTTTAAAGAAAAAGTTGTTGCACACAGCATGTGCATATATTTGGCACAGTATTAAGAACATCAGACAATTTCAGTATGTTGTTAAATTTCCCTTGTCAAAGTGAATACACACAAATAATGTTAACTTACACTTTCCTGCATCAACCCACATTTGACACAGTGTTATAGCCCTTTAAAATGTTTACTAATATGGTCCAAATTACAGCACATTTTCCTTTTAGACACTAGTACATTTGTCTGCAATTTCATTTTAACCCAGATATTATCTTGACCTATTAATTTTGTTTTGCCTCCTGCCATGTATTACTTATGATATTTTTCAGCTAACAATTCATCTTCTTAAATTATTGCAGATTGCAAACCTTTAACACTACCTTAATTACACTCTAAAACAAAAGATTCTTTTCACCAGAAAAGAATAAGACAAATGGGTGGGACTCAGTAGGTGTGATGTACACCTACAGACAAACAAATGACAATATCGTGAAAATAGGATGATTTATTCATGAAAAAGAACTTAATAAATTGAGCAAGTCAGTAAAACGTTGGTCCACCCATGGCACTTTATGCAAGCAATTTTTCAGTGCAGGATTGATTGAGAGAGTTGGTGGATATCATCCAGACAGACATCACATCAAATTCTGTCCAATTGGCATGTTAGACCATCAAAACCCAGGAGTGGTTGGAGGGCCCTGCCCATAACGCGGCAAATGTTTTCAATTGGGAAAAGATCTGGTGAACTTGCTGGCCAAGGAAGGGTTTGGCAAGCACTAAGACAAGCAGCAGAAACTCTCGCCCCATGCTGGCTAAAATTTTAAGCCCAGGATGGCTTGCCATGAAGGGGAACAAAATAGGGCATTTAATATCATCAACATACTGCTGTGCTATGAGGATGCTGCAGATGACAACCAAAGGGCTCCTGCTATGAAAAGAAATGGCACCCTCATTGTCTTCATTCTTGTCAAACCCTACCTTGACCAGCAAGGTCACCAGATCTCTCCCCATGTTAAGAACATTTGGATCATTATGGGTTGGGTCCTCCAACCATCTCAGGATTTTGACAATCTAATGCACCAACTGGACAGATTTTGGCAAGATATCCCTCAAAAGGGTATCCAACAACTCCATCAATCAATGCTAAGCTGAATAACTGCTTCCATATGGACCCGATGTGGACCGACTCATTAAGGACTTGCTCAATTTGTGACACTCTTTTACTTGAATAAATCACCCAATTATTCCGAAATTATAATCATTTGTTTGTCTGTACGTGTGCATCACATCAACCGATTTCTGTCCCATTTGGATAATTCCTTTCTGGTGTGTCTTTTTTCCCCCTTGGAGCGTAGATATTAGTTGCTTTTGGATATATGCTTCTAAATTTTTATCAGCAATTACCTGGGAATATTGGTGGCAGCTGTTGCATCATTTAATTATACTCTCAATCTATCCTTTACTGTTTATGACATATGTATCATTGTATCTTTATCATAATGCATAGTAGAATGTATTAATGTCCCCAACACTATGATGGTAGCCTGCATCCGAATTCTCTAACACCCCCCCCCCCCCCCCCCCCAACACACACACACACACACACACACACACACACATACACACACACACACACACACACACGTATCTGAATTCAACTGTTCCTCATTCCACTACTTAGAAACATTCTGCATATTGTTTGCCAAGAAGTTATACAGATTCCATCCGAATACAAGCGCTCATATATGGTAAACTGCTTGGCCACAACCAAAGACGCAGTCCAGCAAAATGAACTTGTTAAACAATAAAGACACAGTTCAAAGTAAACACCACAACAACATTGTGCACCAATATTCTATAACAAATAGTTCCTTAAAAATTGGACTTGTCTCATTTCTTTTTTTTCTTGGGCCACTTACTATACCTAATATTTAGTGTTTTTAATTTCAGACAACTTTCTTCTCCTTCCATTAGTGACTCATGTCTTGTGATGACAACAAAGAAATTCAGCAAAAGTAGCAGATAATGTAACTATTTAAACCAAATGCCAGTTAATATTCTTGCAGTATAATTTTCAAAATCTCTTGAATTGTGAAAGAATTAAGTGTCATTATTATGCAACTGTTTTAATTAATTTCCACATTAAATGTAAACCATTACCTATGACTATGAATAATGAAACACATGTGGCCACAAACTTTGTACGATAGTTCCTTTTCCTCTACATTGTTGCACACCTTTTGTCTGGTAGTTTACCCAAGATACAGGTTTGTATAAACTGAAATATCAAACCATAACAGAGTTTTCATTCTGCATGTGAACTCTCCACTCATAATCAATAATGTTTTCTCATAACGACCACAAGCTGTGTACTTAAACCAATGAACTGACATCTCAAAGACTGGTCCAAGGTTAAATCTAGTGTGACTCGAATGATTCAAAGTGAAAATACGATGAGTGATTTCAACATGCTTAATTCAGTGACTGGACTAACCAAATTTACTCACCAACAGAACCTTCCTTCAAAAGTCGGCTGGGGATATATCTGTCCAGATATGACAGGCGGCGCGAATCTCTGTCAAGATATGATGCAGCATACGTTTGCACACCTGCAATTTTGGGAGCAGAGTTATTTATGTATCAAATTTCAACATGTTAATGAAGTTAAATTACGAACTATTGCTTTCTTCAGGTAAATACATGTCATAAACATGATGAATGAGAGACTTGTGTCCACAGTCATTAATAATTATTCTTCTTTTCCCTGTTCTTTCTCCCGTATCTTTATGAGGTTGACATGTTAATTTTCACATTTGGTAATGTTAGTGGTAGAGGGTGGCCACACACATTTGCTGTTGCAGTGGAAGCTGTGACCTTGAACGCTCTGAACTGCACAAAAATGTGGTTAGAGTATAAATTGTTCATATCAGAAACAGTGGTATGAGCCATTTGAATACAAAATTAGGCATCTTAGCATAAGACACATTTGAACGATCACCTATTCAAGGTCTAAGAGAGGAAATCTGGTAACACGAAGAAACAAAATACTGATGCAACAAGACAAAAGCACAGATATTTCAATGCTGTGACTTCAAATGCCATATTTGCCTCTGCTTAAAATAATCACACTATTTGAAAAGCAATCTTTTCTACTGTCCTGATACTGTTGCATAGATATTCAAACTTTAAAGTACAAGTGTAGGATTTCAAACAAATTGTCCAAACAAAGTGGATCAGAACAATATTCACAGCCCCTAAAGCCACTTTCTTCATATCAAACTTACCTCCTGCATTACAGCAGTCCAATATCAAACACTGCAATATTGCCATTTTTAAATGATGATATCAGTATGTCTACGTCATAACCTGCCTTTTGGCAAGCATATTACAACATAGGCTTTTACTTCGGTTCAGAAAGCTTGTTTTAAAGCACAGAGTGTAGTCTGATGATAACATGACAATTGTGCAACTTCACTTGCAGTTTTTCACACTGTAGTCTTACAAGAATCAACAATCCTCCTCATGTATAGCCTATACTGCCTAACGAAGTACACGTCAAGAGGATGGTAATATTTTGTCGTCTTGGGTTTAAATTCACTGTTCAGAAAACTTTCATCCAACAGAGTACAATTTTTTATGATCCGACCAACAAACACACAGCATCAGGCTCTTCACATAATCATGTACATCTGCACCAAGGCTATAATTAGAATAATTAGATATCTTTTCATATGCTCTTTCATCTTTTTCCCACTTTTGCTTGCCTCCACATGAATGTTTCATAGGCATGTTGCTTCAAATTTGTTTGAAACATCTGGGCCAAAACTGCCTTGCAGCTCTTGAAATCAGATAATAGGACTTGTTAGCTAACTACCTCTCACTGATATGGCCACATTAATTGTATGGTTGGATGTAGAGCTATGTATAAATTGTAATACAATATCTGTATTTTTCTCTCCTCTGGGAGACAGTGTGGACAATGAAGAATTTCATAATTACATTGATTTTTATCACTGTTCCAAACATTTTATTTATCCACACTCAAGTCTGTTACCTATTTGTTCACTTCTTCCACAGATTTTTGTTCCTTCTGGACAACACTATGATGATCTTCTATGTTCTTACAAGTGATGAACACAATAATATATCTGGTAGGAATGTTATATTCAGTGTAAGGTTTGTTAATAACAGTAACTGAACCTGTGAAATTGTCCAGGCCAACCACTTTATATGCTTCTAGTGTCCACATTTGCAGATGCCCATAATGAACAGCAGTACCATATGGTCTTGTCCTTATCAAACTGTTAAGAGTACATACTCTTCTAAAGTTTTTAATTGTGACAGCCTGTTTCCCTCGAAGTGACCCTGATGTCATCTTCTGCTAGGCATAATCTAATATTACCTTGCAATCTGCCGGTGCCTCATAAGATTACTATAGGAGTTCAAGCCGATTGTAACTGTCTCCATATACATTTTCCAGTATGTTGTCATCAGTATACTGGCACTAGACTTTTAGGTGGTGATGGTTCATACTCACTTCTAGTTGAAGGGGCCTATTGCTCTGGAGATAAAAGTCTTGTACTACTGGACAAGCAAACTTTGGGTACAGGCTCTTCCTGTCTTCCTACACCTGTCCAGTATATCTTCTTGCATTTCCACATCATCCCAATTTTATCTGTGAATTATTATGCTATATAAAATATTAGTGAACGCCACATCCCCAACTCCAATCACATTTACATATACAACACATTACAACTTTGTCTCAAACATTTTGACACCATTTATGGGATTAACTCACCTAATGATACCAATATATGCTCTTCAGTCTCTACCCCACAACCTAACACACTAAAAGACAGCCCCCTATTGCAGCTATACTATTCACACAACCAATACAGATGGTATTTCATGAAAGACGCCCAGGAGGGGGTCCGCAGTTTGTGTGGTGCGTTTGCCGTCTGTTGCCGCCGTGTCTGCCGGCTGTCGATATGCGTAGTTCTCGAACACCAATACTTAGCGTGTGCCTCCTACATTGTGCGTCTCAGTGTACTGGTGTTTTCTTTCGAGGTTTTTTTTTTTTAAGGTTAATTGCTTTAAATATTGTTGTTAGATGTCATTATTGCCACTGCACCGAATCTGGGGCTTTCCTTGTCTGTGTGTAGCTGGGCCTCATCCTCAGAACACCATGTGTGTGTCTTCTATGCTGTGTGACTGAGTGTTCAGGTGTTTTCTGTCGTCTTTCCATTCGGTATGGTGTACATGAAGGATCAATGAGTGTTTCTTTTGTTGAACTACACAGAAATAGAATTGTATGTGGAATGTTGGCTTGAATTCATACAAAAATTTCCCAGTATGCATGTTCCCAATGATTCGACAATACACAGACTAGTGAAAAAATTTCAAGATACTGGATCTGGTTATGCAAATGAATGTCTAGAGAACCTAGTGTTTTACCCGAAAATAAATTAGACAAAACAGGAGAGGCCTTGGAAAGAAGCTCTAGAAAGTCTCTGTGCCGTTTGGCACTTAAGACTGGTGTGTCAAGAGCATCTCTTCACAGTGCTGTGCACAAAGTGAAATTGAAACCATACAAAATCACAGTAGTGCATCAACTGAGGAACTCAGATACAGTTGCTCGATCTCGTTATTGCAACTGGCTGTTACAGTCTGTGCACGATGGGGAAGTTGATCCTTAAATGCTTTATTTTCTGATGAAGCATGGCTGCATTTGTCAGAGTATGTTAATTCTCATAACAATCGACGTTGGAGCTCTGAAAATCATCATGACTTACATCAACAACCTCTGCATGAGCTGAAAACAGGAGTTTGGTATGCAATTACTGCAAGATGAATTACTGGACCAATCTTTTTCCATAAAACAATAAGTTTGGACAGGTACTCAAATAATAATTTTTCCCGTGCTCCAAATGTGAATTCAACAGGAAGAAACCCTAATAACCATTACAGTGGAATGTACCCTCTGCCATGCACCTTGCGATGGTTTGCAGAGTGTAAATGTAAACGTATGTGAACAATATAATGTATCCTTTTTTTTTTTTCAAGAACCAACACCTAACGAAAAGATGTACCGATATTTCATGAAGGTCAATGCATCAAATCAGAGGTTTTTTTTACGACAGGATAGTTGTCCACCCTCCTCGTTCTCCAGATCTAAATTCGTGTGATTTTTATCTTTGGGGAATGTTAAAAGACAAGGTGTATGCAACCAATCTCCCCACACTCGAAGAGTTGGAAGACAGGGTTTCGGGTAGTCATTTCCCAGATTCTGGCAGCAGAAATTTGTCGAGTGTTTGCTAATGTGTTCAGGAAATGTCAGGCTGCTCTTACCAGAAAGTGACATCATTTTGAGCACCTACTGTAAATAAAGGCAAGCTTCAGTTAATAATATGGCAACACTCTTTATGCGTAACTCAGGGGGAGTGCGCCTGCAGCCGACTACCAGCAAATTAGTGTCCGAGACGCAGATGCAGTGGCAGCAGCCAGTGAGTGTGCCGTGCTACCTGCAGACTCCTCCCAGGAATCTTACATGAAACATCCTGTACTTTTTAGTGCAGGTATCACGTGCCACCATTGGATGGTGTTAGCAGACAACACCTGGATTTTGTATGTGAATGGCCAATAACACAGTTTTTTGGGTGAGAAATTTATATTCTACGCACATTTTGGTGTGGTTCTTAGCGTTCGTGGTCACACACTTCCTTTGATAGTAAGCGTCCTCAGCTGACAACTACTTAGCTATATCAGGGGATGTATGTATCTTACAGAATGTTTTTGAAATGATGAGCTTTCTACCCCCCCTCCCCCACTTCAATATTGTTTCATTTTTGCTCCATGGTGCAGCTGTGAATAGCCGTACAGTATGAACAACAGTTTTCATGAGAGTGTACATAACCTGTGGTATCAGGTATATGAAGTACCTCAGACACCAGGTGCTCAAATTTTCCATTAGAAATATCCCTTATGCTTGATATACACTGTTTGACAAAGAAATTGAAATACCCAGAAGATATTTATTTATTTACATTTTCTTTGCGTAGAGCCATCGTAATGATGGCTTTTGCAAACGTCAGACTTAATACTATGGTTACATTTACAAACACTATATTCCGTAGCTGTTGCTTCTTATGTGTATTTTTTTCATTTATCACATTACAACTGATATACTAATGCCTCATGTTACAATCACTATCTTAAAATTCGTTGAAAGAATACAAACATTTTTCTATTAGAAAAGATTTTAATTTTGTTTTAAAAACATTTCCCCTGTACATTCTTAGAGAGTTTGGTAACTTATTATACCAAATTAAACCACTGATAATATGGACTTCCATCAGTCATTTTTAACATTGTTCTGTTACGGAAATAGTTACACTTTGTTCTAGTGTTGTGATCATGTACATCACTGCCCTTGATAGCTTCTGTTGGTTGAATTATAAAAATATACATCTATATTGAAGATGTACAGAGAATATATTGTCAGATATTTCTGCTGCACAATCACTTCACAACATGAATCTCTATGTCCCATCCCATGTATATGTTTCATTGCTCTTTTCTGTAGTAGTAGTATTCTTTTTAAATGTACATCAGCTGCACAGCCCCATAGTTCAATTCCTTAATTAAGAAAGGGGTGAAAGTGTTCCATAATATACTAATTTCAGTGCTTGGCTAGGAACTATCTTTGCGAGCTGGCTGAGGAGATATATGGCACTACTGACTTTTCCGCATACGAAATTAATGTGGTATGTCCACCGCAAATTTTCATCAACATACACACCCAGGAATTTACAGTTACCATTTTCTGTTGCAGAGATATTACACACACTATTCATATTGTTGTGGTGAGAACAGCCTGTTTTAAATGTCAGTAGTTGAGATTTGGTGACATTCACCTTGAGTCCCTGATCACTGAAGTATTTTGTTACTTCTGTGACACCACTAGTAGCAAGAGATTCTAGCTCATTACATTCACTCGCGTAGAATAAGATTCACATGTCATCTGCATAGCTTACAATATGGGAGTTAATGGGTTGTGCAGAGGGTCCAAGGATTGAGCCCTGTGGTACACCTTGTAATACAGGTTCACTGGTGGACTGGGAGTTCATGATTTTATTATCTAGTTTGTATGACAATTTAGTGTTTTGCTTACAATTCAGCAGGTATGTGGTTAGAAGATTCATGGCTTTATCCCCAATACTATAAGATTTTAGCTTTTTAAGAAGTACCCTATGGTTTACCGTATCAAATGCTCATCAGATCCAAAAATATACCTGCAGTCTGCATCTTCTGGTCCAACAGACAGTAAACTTCATGAATGAACTGTGTAACTGCTGTGGTTGTACTTAGCTCTTTTCTGAAGCCATGCTGAGAATCTACAAGGTTTTGTGAAAAAGGCACTTAGCTGAGAAAGGATAATGCTTTCGAATATCTTACTAAAAGTGGGAATTAATGATATTGGTCTATAGTTGGAGACATCTTCCTTACTTCGCTTTTTATACACTGGTTTCACTACACTCATTTTTAGAACTGTTGGATACATGTTCTCTCTAATGTTGCAATTAATCAGGTAAGAGGTTTAGAGATTTCTTTTAAGCACACTTTAGTAATAGCACTGGATACGCCATCCCATCCAGATGAACATTATTTCTTTAGCATGTATACTGCCCTGCAAACCTCCTGCTCATTCCCTTCCACAAATTCAAATTCGGTACACTGCGTGAGATGGCATTGGGTCTCTAACTGTGAATCTATAATACGAGTTGATTGTTCACCAGAAATGTAGTTGTTATTAAAAATATTAATATAGTATCTGGGTTTTTTATAATGTTACCATCTGTCTTATGCTGAGTGGGTCCATGTTCATCTTGTTGGGACCTTTTCACTATTTGTCAAACAGCTTCAAGATGCTTTGCTTATGTTGTCAGACTGTTCTATTGTTTTGTTGTTAATCTGCTTCCTTAGGTTAACAATTTCAGTTTTAAAAGTTTGCTTGGTCCTATTGTATTTTTCCTTGAAAACCGGCATAGTAATGGCTTTATAAAGCTGGTTTAGATCATGTACTTGCTGCCTGAGCCTAATCAGATTTGTTGGGAGTTTTAGTCTAGGATTACTTCCATTTTGACAGTGTTTAACTACCTTCTGGATTTCTCTGACTGGACAACTATATTCATAATGATGCAGTAGGGTTGAGTAGAATTCATTCCATTTCTCATCCGACCGTTTTACCAGGTACACAGAATCCCATCTCTCATTCGCTAGTTTGTGTTTAAGAGCATTAATATTTGAGGTATTCAACATTTGTTTCTGTAGCACAATTTTTGTTATTTTAGGCACAACTGAATTTTTGTATTCTACCGCCTGACAGAAGTGGTCAGAATAAAGAAAATCTAAGTTACTGTAATTTACCTTATCTATAACATCTTTGTTGATTATAGCATAATCTATTCTAGTGGAACATGTGTCCGTCACTCTGGCGTCTGAGTTCACTATATTTACAAGACTGTATGAGGTCAGTACATCACTGAGTTTCAAGTTTACTATACTATTTGAGTTTGCATCTATATTAAAGTCACCTAATATAATAAGGTCATTAGAACTGGACTGACCAACAACACTACTAAGTTTATCCATAAACAGCATTACAATAGCATTTGGTGGCCTATCTACTCCAATCACTTTATGCTTTGGTAACTTAAGATCATTACTGTGGGAGTACAATACCTGTCATTTCACTTGATCCTTCTTTGGTGTGGTGTTCAAGAAAGGAAATTTTTTAAGCTTTTATGTCCTTATTTAGATAAAATGCCACGCCACTACCTTTATGGCTTTGCTACAATAACTAATGGTCATATGTCAATGTAACTTCGTAGAGCTAAACACCACTCGTCGGTATGGAAATGAATAAGAGTTGCAATTCTCTATGACAAGTAGAAAGGCCAGACCTGACAGATTTTGAAAGGGACCTGGTATATACATTTGGCCAGCTGGCTGAATCATTCAATAATCTGATTTGTGTGGCATTTGGGTGTGGCTTGGTTCCAAACGTTGGACTGCTTTGGAACACGAACCAGGGATACTCAATGTCAAGGTTCCAGTCAACCACATCTGACCATCAAAAGGGAGGATCACTGTATTGAGCACTAAGCACACTGTAACTCCTTTGCCTCTTCACCTGCCATTTGAAAACATGTAATGTACCTGCACCATGACCTGGGGAGAAAGCTCCAATTCTTCCAATGTTTTGAAGAGGCACAGCAGTGTTACTCCTGGATTCATGGTATGAGGAGCCATCATGTACAACTTCAAGTAGCAGCTGGTAGTGACTGAGAGACCTTTAACAACACAATGTTATGTCACGAACATCCTGTGTACTTACATGTTACCTCTTGTGCAACAGCATCGTGGTTCCATTTTCAACAGAACAATGCTAATCCAGACATGCAACATGTCTCTACGAACTGTGCAAACGTGGTGTTGAATTACTCTCATGGTCAGCAATATCCCCACATCTGTTCCAATAAAACACTTATGGGAAAGGACTAGTTACAACAGTTGTGTGCCAGCTTACCTCAGGAGAGAATAATATGGCTTTAAGAAACCCTTCTCGTCCAAATCAAAGCATTCATCAGGGCCAGAGTGGATACGATGTCATACTGATAAATGGACTCAGGCATCCAAGTTCTTTGTAAATTTGACTTAATACTGTAACCACTGGAATAACATCACATAAACTCTCAAACCTAGGAGTTTCGTTTTGTTCCTTCCTTCCCTTCTAGGTGCTTCAACTTTTTGGTCAGGCAGTGTAAGTTGTCTGAGGATAATAAAACTGTAGCAGAGTGCAAATTGAAGTATGTAATGTAAAACATGGAAGATCATCAAAACTGTGGAATAAACTAATTTTCCTAGTATTAAAAGCAAAAACATTTATTTCACAGTTACATGCTTTCCATGCAAATTTTTCATTTATTCTCAGTAATTAGCATTTTAATTCATACCTAAAACACCAATAGCAACTGTGGGTAGTCTTAAATATGAATAAACTGCATGTAATGTTTTAAATTGAGAGTGATTCATGATCACAGTATGATGATAACACATTCTGTGTCAAGTGTGTTTGTCTAATTATTTTGTGGCAAGCAGATGGGATGTAGGAGTTTGGAATTCCAGAGAAGGAATATTTAACAAGGGGAGCACAAGTAGTTTAAAGATGGTTCTGGTTGGCTGACGTGGTTTTAGAAGACTAGACTTATGAGAATTATTGTCTGTTGGAACCTGATTGGTTGGAAATGTTTGTGAAAAGAAATTATGTAAGTGCAAAAATGGTGACTTAAGTAGTCAGAACACAAGTGTGATAAGTGCGCAAAGGTTTGAACCCATGGGACAAGCAGTTCACTTCCCCCAAAATCTGACTAGTTTTCACATAATGAATTCACACTTTCCATTTACTATGGGAATGGATCTCCCATGTTGATTCCCATGTAAAACTAATATGCCACCCACATTGCTAACCAGACACGTAAGAGCATTTCCTTTGTCACACAGTATCAATCAGTGCAGGACGAACCAAACAAAATACTCCAAAAGGGTTTCAGACATCTCTTGCCATCCCTGAAATGATAATATCCTCCAAAATCATCCTCCTCACTCTTACCACATCAGCACTCCATTATCCACATTATCTAACTAGTCTCCCTGCATGTTCCTGTGCAACATGTGCTCTCAATCCACAGGTGTAACTCTGTGAAAGATGTAGATGCAGTCCAATCTCTGTATTCAGCCACCATTTTCAACTGCAATCCTGTCAGTGCCATTTCTTACATAACATTAGAGAAAGGGCTAGCTATTAGCACTATCTCACATCAACCTAGATAAGTCTACAGGGTCCAAAAGTGTATATGGTCAAGAACAAACCACCTTTGCATCCCAACACTTACACTTCACAAGTAAAGATTCTGTCCTGCAGAAACTGCTCTGATAGCACAAGGTGTGTGTGAAATGCAGATGATAACTTAATTCTCTATTATAAAGATACAACAAGGAAAGAAGTTTTTCTTCTCCACTTAAGTGATTTGTGCATTGCAATTGTTATAGATGAGAGGTGTCACAAATGCACTTTGGATTGAAAATCACAATTTACATAATATTCAATAAATAAACAAAAAAGTAATTAAACCCTTCATTATTGATGGTGAAGCTGCTCTGAAGATAATACTAAAATGGTCCGATATTACTGGTACATTTCTCATGACGGCCTTATTTTAACATTAACTACCACCACCACCACCACCACCACCACCACCACTCGGTGCTCGATGGCTTGGTTATCAGCACCCTTGCTGAGTATGAATGGGTGTATTTTATGTAGCGAAAAAATTCATTATGTAGTCACAAAATTTAAAACAAGTGCCATAGTCATTCAACCACTGCTTAAAGTAAAAAGCAAATCTCTAGCCAAGCCATTTAATGCTCTCATATCAGCATACAAACAACATATACATAAAATATGGCACATTGTTACAGTAACGCCACACGTTTCACTTTTGACGCAGGAGGAAATTGTGGTCAAAGTGCCAGGCTCTTTATAGATCCAGTAAAAATGGTCTCATTTTGTTGAGTGAGTAGTACGTCACAGTCAGTAAGTTGTTTTAAGTGTCTGAATTTTATTTCCACTCATTTCAAGTCACACTCTTCCCCACGTACCCATGATTGTCCTTCTCACTAGTGACTTAACTGATGTCACTGAATTCTTATCACAAACTTGTTTGACTGTATCCGTCATCTCGTTACCCCAAAATCTGACCTGTCCTGTTCGGTACAGAAAACAGGGTAGCCAAAATTTTCTGTAGAAAATTTTCTGCTAGATATATTCTCTCGATGCCTTGCATAGCACTTTGTGAGTTGGAACAGTTAAGGAAAATCTTCATATGCATACATCTCATTTGCATAAGAGCCATCCAGATTGCATACAACCATGCATCCTAGACACTGAAGTCTGTTGGCAAGTGAATGCTTGGGATGCTGCCTGGAAAAACTAATGAAAAGTCACCTAAGTACCTTGCTTGGGACCATCTGCATAAACCACTGAATCATTACAGTGATTGTTTAAAATACAAAAGAATGTTTGCTGACAAAATATGCCATACCAATATCCCCCCCCCCCCCCTGAAAGTAATTTAAAGTTCTTCCTGGGTATGTCTATCATCCAAGAGCTGAATGCTCCACTGCTCTAGGAGAACCTTGATGTCCTATACTGTTGTCTACTAAAAGCTGTTTTGCCTGGACTCATAATGGCTTTGTGGCTCACATATGGTCAGCAACAGTCATTCTGTTGGAATGTTTGTATGTTGGAGATTTTTGGCTGACTTAGCTTTGAAGGCATGTTGCACAGTCAGGACCCCTGTCAGATAGAAATGGTGGCTCACTAACTTTGACGCAGAGGCGAGGGATAGGCATTGTTCTTTTAGCTCCTTTTGTCGGTCTGATACCTGCAGAACACATAGTTGTTTACACAGCTGTCCCAACATGCTATACAAAACAGTCCATGGTCCTGAGGCAGGGATGAGAGTAGCACAACCTTTATCAGTGACCCATCTGATTGACTCGCATATTATAGGAGCTGGTGTGGAATGATTAATGGTTTTACAAAACTCTTGCCTTGACACTTTTCTGCTTGCTTTAATTATTCACCATACTTGTGCTTTCATAACTTTGAAGACTAAATGGTTCTCTCCTGTTATTCTCACTCTGAACATTCACTGTGCCACCCATTTGTCCCTAACTGCACTACGGCATTTTCCATTCCACCATTGCCTCTTAAGCAATCCTCACAAGGGACATGTTTCTCATCATGAAGCATGCCAGATGTCGTGTCTGTCATGGTTGCTGCATGCTCTGAAGCAACATGCAACATCTCACAAAATATGTTCCGCATCATGATTTGTCTCATCATTTGGGAAGTGTCAAGACTGGAAATGGAAAGATTTGGAACTTGCATGGGTGCTGACGACCACAATGTTCAGTGCCCCACAAACCAACATTGTCATCATCATGATTTGTGACTACAGCACTCTCCAGTAGCTATTCCCAGCTGCATCTGGCACGTAAATCTAACAGATTCTCTACAAAAATATATGCGCTTAAAATAGCTGCATTAACTCTGTTAGCAACTGTGAAAGAATAGTGAAGAAAATTGCAAAGAAGATTCTGGACTCATTGATAGCTTGAACAATGAACAGTTGATAGAGGAACACTATATAATGCTGTACAACGATCTGAGATACATACTAGCAGAAGTAATTGTCAACTCAATTAAATCTCCATCCTATTTTCAGTTTTAAACCGAATATAGTTAGTCTCATTTCTATTGTCAGATTGCACATATATAATATCCATATTCTCGATGTTATATTGACTATCATGACATTGAAGTAACATACTTCATCGCACAGATTTCAAGATTGGGATTAGTTTTGTTGTGTCTAGACAAGACAGCCTAGTCACAATGAAAGGAATCCGAAAGGCACGCGCTAAGTTACAGCAGGATGGCGTGAGGTCTGCAACAGGATACGTAATGAATGCTATAAAGAAAAGTACGTAGCTTCTGGAATACTTAACTTTAATCCATCCTTTTGGTACATCCGGAGATTGTGGCGATACAAGTGAGACTCTTTAGATACATGCAATGTTACTAATGGCGCCTTGCTAGGTCGTAGCCATTGACTTAGCTGAAGGCTATTCTAACTATCTGCTCAGCAAAGGAGCGAGGCTTCGTCAGTGTAGTCGCTAGCTACGTCGTCCATACAACTGGGGCGAGTGCTAGTCCGTATCTCAAGACCTGCTTTGTGGTGGCGCTCGGTCTGCGATCACACAGTGGCGACACGCGGGTCCGACATGTACTAATGGACCGCGGCCGATTTAAAACTACCACCTAGCAAGTGTGGTGTCTGGCGGTGACATCACAAGTTTCATAATTTCATTCGAAAGGAAGAGGAGAAATTTTCGATTTGCTCACCATCAATGGCAAAGATATCTACTGGCAAAACACTAACACGAGACAGTTCATAAAACCAAGAGATAGGTATATACACTGATCAGTGACAAAATTATGACCACCGACCTACTATCGATTTAAACCCATCCAGGCGATAGCAGCACCAACTGGCAAGGTATGACTGCTAGTCAGACACATGCACAGTGCATGTAGTATCAGTGAGTGGGCTGTCCATGTGTAGAATGGAGAAGGCGGGTGATTCATCTGAGCTTGACCAAGGGCAGGTTATGATGATGCAGAGGCTTGACACGAGCATTTCGAAGAATCCGTGACTCCTCAGGTGTTCAAGGAGTACTGTGGAGAAACAAAGCTGAAACCACGTCCAGACATCATGCGGTTGGAGGCCACGCCTTTTTATAAATGTCGCCTGTCATAGGCTGGGCAGATTGATAAAACAGGACAGGCGCTGAACTACGCCAGAACTAACATCAGACTTTCATGCTCGGCAAATTACAAGTTTGTTTGTACACACAGTGCACAAAACACTCATAATAACAGGCTTTGCAACCGATGACCTGTGCATGTGCCAATGTTAATATCATGACACTGGCAACTATGACTGAAATGGGCACATGACCACCCCCACCCAAACCCCCACCCCCACCCCCTTTGCCCAGCACTGGATGTTGGCACAGTGACAGAGCACTGCATTATCTGATGAATCCCGATACCTTCTTCATCATGCCGATGGGAGGACACAAATCCATCACTTTCAAGAGAACAGCTCCTTGACACCTGTACTGTGGCACAGAGACAAGCTGGTGGCGGCACCGTTATGCTCTGGGGTACATTCAAGTGGGCATCAGTGGGTCCAGTGGAGCTTGTGCAAGGCACCATGATGGACAAAGAATATCATACATTGGTTTCAGACCACATACACCCCTTCATGACAATCATGGTTCCTGACAGCAGTGGCATTTTTCAAGAAGATAATGCGCCATTTCACAAGGCCAGGAGTGTGATGGAGTGGCTTGGGGAACACAGTGGTGAGTTCAAATTGATGTGCTAGCCACCAATTCATCAGACCTGAACCCTATTGAATACATCGGGGATGTGATTGACATGGCGTCCTTGGAATTTACAGAAATGAGGTGACCTGTGTGTGCAGATGTAGTCGAACTTACCGGCTATTAGGTACGTGGTCATAATGTTCTGGCTGATCAGTGTGTATTTCAAACAGTTTCATAACAGCTAAAACTTTCAGTGTGTAACTTGTGTTAAGTTTCTGACACAGACTGTCAGTCATGTTAAGATTACTATGCACTGGGGAAACATTCTAGTCGATGGCCTATGAAGCAAGAATTGCAGCTAATACATTGATTCTAATAAATAACTTTTCTGTTGCCAATAACCTTTCTATTACATTTATAAGAAAGCCCCTCAACCTTTTAGGGGAGGGGGATTTGGAAGGAGCTGGACACAAACGTGCTACCTTTCACACTCATGGTACTGTAACCTTCGCTACAGCTTCGATATGGCCACCGCTCCTCAATGTGGTATATACTGTGTAAAGGCTGTGTCTAAAAATTCCATTATGTTTTACTAAACTATGATAATTGTAGCAAAACCATGCACTTTTGATAGATCATCATTGTGCTGTAGCAATGAAACAGTACACTTTCATTGCACACAAATTATAACATTAAATGCATCAAATACAGGAAGCCTTTAACTACTGATATGAAGTATCCTGTCTTTCATTGTAACAAATCGTACCTAAAATGACACGTTTTTGAGAGTTCACAATTTGCTGATGCTTTGAAGCAGCTTATATTCAACCACATACTCAATACTAAAAAAACATAAAATACGGAGTTTAAATTCAGAAAATTCAGTGACTCCTACATTCTGCTTGTGATGCGAAAATGATGATGCCTCTCATTGGCTGTGTTTCTCTTCATGGGACAAAATTGTGAAATGCCAGATTCTTCATTTCACACTTCGCAGTGTTGTGGAACATGGAATACCACACTGTGACATCACCATCTCCTCATCCACATACATTTTCACATACCGTGAGAGGACGGCTTTAGGGTGTTCTGAGGTATTTCATGTGGATGTCTCAGCAATATGGTGAATCATGCATTCAATATAATCCCACAATTTCCAGATGCTAATGATCTTTATCAATGTGTTCCATTCTTACTAATTAATTATACAGAATCCAGTCTGCCTTGCTGAGCATCAATTTTGGTGGCTTCTTTTGTGTTCTCTTCTATTCAGAATGTGTGTCCAGGTAGGGAAGTGGTAGCTTGAGTGTGTATTGATATCCACTTGCCACACTACAATATCTGTAATGCAGGGAACAGAAGAAAAATTCAATTACAAAGAACAAATCTACGGCAGAGCTAAATTGTGTCGCTCTCTTCAGAAGACAGATATCTTCTGACACAATCGGGCTCTCAGTAATTCTATCCCGGGGCAGGTGTTGTTGGAACCCCAAAACACATTACGTGCATTAAAATGACACACAAGTAGGAATGATTTACGGAGTTGCCCAATGAGATCTACGATAGAATCTTTATCAAGTGAGTCTTATGGTGGCAAGTACTCTGGGCAGACATTAATTTTCAGTGACAGATGGATGACAACAGCTACTTAAAGCAAGCTGGTTGAGAGTGGAACAGGTGAACTGTGCATGTATCAATAATAAATAATGCTACCCTAATCTTAGCTCTGTTGCCACTGATGTCATCTTCCCTTTGAAGAGAGAAGTTTTTAACACAAGGACATCAATCATTTTCAGTTGTCTTTCCTGCAGAGTGGCTTTTTCTGTGCTAGGAATTTGAGCCCCTCCATATGTTTTTTGAACCCATTCACATTTCACTGTATTACAAGAACCATCTTTCAGTAAGAGTTTTCTTTTCCCCTTTCCCTCTGCCGTGATGATGAACAGGAAGTGTTAGAAGAAAGGGTAGTAGTGTGTTTTAGTTCATCCACGGTAACATCATGTCCACAACATTGACTTCAGCAATTGAAAGTAGCACTGCTCAGTTATCCGATGGTACTGATTTCTGCAGCTGATATAATAAAAGGTTTGGTGAATGCTGGACGTTATATAACTTTAAAGACTTTCTCGGCTCACCATTTGGAATTCTGATGATCTTCAGTTTCTGCTTTTTGCTTTTCTCAGCATTAATGCACATCAGTCCTTGTTTCATATGGGATGATCACCTCAAGAGCTGACACACATTATAGATGTACAGGGTTAATTTGCCTTAAGTGCCTTTGGAACCATCTATGGCATATGAGCCCACTGTTACAACCAAGAGTTGTATATCCAAACTTTTGGTGTTTAAAGGATCTCACAGGGTTTGGCATACATGTTCTAACTTCGGGGCAGATAAACCAAGCTTTGATATCCTCTGGTAATACAGGGGAGTTAAATGTCAAAACATATGCTTTATTTTTTTCTAATAACCCAATAATCTCTCTTAACAATTTTCTTCGTGGCTTAGAAGCCAACGTTTCACCACTCTTCCTTTCATTCAATAGCCATTATACCTAGACAGATGACTACCCGCATGCTGAAATTAAGGATACTATGCGTTTCTGTTACAATAGGGTATTCACCAATTTTTTTTTCAAACTTAAAAGCTTTGAAATTTGCAGTGTAGCTGTTTCGAAGTTGTCTGACTCCTTTCAAAGATGGGCTATTGCTTCTAAAGTTTTACATGTGTAGAAACGGTGAATGTTTTTGAAATATCTCTCCCCTCTCTTTACTACTATAAATGAATTTTGGCAATTTTATGCCCTGTTACTTTCTTTACCATCATTCTTATGGTGTTTTCCTCAAGAGATCTGTCCATTTGAGCTGTTTTTTATTAGTTGAGTGTTAGCACTCCTTTCTACCAGAAGGCCAAAGTTGAGCTGTAAAAATTGTTCCTACCCCACAGTTTGCTATGAACATAAAAAATCCACCCAGGCAGAGAACTGCTGGCCTGAATAAGCCTCACACAATAACAGTGCTTGCAATTGATCCAGAGGCTGCCAGTCAAGGTTCTTAGCATTCTCGTGACTCTCATATTTTCCATATGAATACTCATACAAATGAAAGCACAGGTATGAAGTTAATCGAATGCTCCAATCTTATGGAAATTACTCTCCTGGTAGTATTGTATAAAGTTATTTATTACATAATTCTTCCGGTTTTCCCAGCAATACTCTGAATAATTGGGTCTTCTGCCTGTTATTCGCATCATTCTCACGATATTTTGACGGTCAACTCAATGTCTTCTTCAGGCACTCCCTGAGATCGGTGCTCAGGTGGATCAGGTCCAGTATTTAGGCCGGGATGGTGCTTTGCACTCCATTTTTAATCAACGCCTCATCGAGCACTCTGTCTGCAGTCCACGCCGCCTCCAGCGCTCCATCTACGGGCCATGCACACCTGCAGTGGCTCTCATTCCTCTCTCATGCCACAGATGCTTCGACCGCTGTACGCATCCAGCTTGGCCATCCTCTGGTGTGGTGCCCATCGTCTCATACTCTGTTTCACACCCGCACAGTAGCGAAAATTTAGAAAGCTTGACTGTTTTACAAGAACTAGATGCAGTGAATTAGCAGCTTGGGTTTTCGTATAGTGATAATAATAAATAATCGACTAATTTCAGGAACACAACTTACTACGTGTGAAACTTTCCTTCTGTATTTCCACACTAGCTGATCTTCGGGATGGCGAAGGACGCACATCTTCAGCACCTGTGGATTTGTAACAAAATTTTAAAAGGCAAAACTGTTCAATTTAGTTTATATAAATTAAAAAAAAACACACAAATATATTTAAGCAGTAAATACAAAATACTACAACAAACAGGGCAGATAAAGAATAAATACTGAAGAAGAAACCAACAATAAAGAGAATATAGGACAAGTAGGTTAGACATTGGCAAGAGCAGTGAGGGAGAGGGGTGGACAACCAACAAAGTTTGAGGGAGGGCATGTGTGGAGGTGGCCAGAGGTGTGGGAGAGGAGGCGGAGGACTAGTGATGGGAACAAACAATTAAAAACAATTGACTCAGATGGTCATAGCTTTACATATCTGTAGGATTATTATTCGTTCATTCTTTTGGAGTGAAACCAGACTGTAGAATCAATCTGACACATTCAGTACTAATCTGTAACATTCAATTGTTTTGACCCTGTTAAGTCATTATTGTTTACTGCATTCTGTTATCACCAGTTGTCACTCTTATTGCAATTCTGATACCTGCTTTCTATTGACTGCCAGTAAGTAGTTTTTAGTTTAGTTCTTCATCCATGTCTATGAATAGGTGCTTTCTTAATAGTGATCTTTATGTCGTGACCACAATGCCTAAATGCTCAGTGGTGTGGGAATGAAAGAAATCATATGACTAAATAAAAAGTGATCCTCAAGATAAATTCAATATCATATAAAATATTGAAAGGATGTTTCACACTATGAAACAACATTAATTAAATAAAGTTAAGAAAATTAATGAATGAAGACAAATATTTCTTGCCAAACAAAATACTTCTGAAAAGTGACAGTACCTACATAAAAAGCAAGTGATTAAGTCACCTAAAAATTAAAAATAATTTATCTTATATGCTTTCCGTTCACGTCACCTCAGCATTGAACAAAATCGAATTAATGGTCATTTGTGCACACCAGCGAAAAGAGGGAGACAGAGCTTCAATAAATTTAATTAAAAAAGTAACTGTTTATTCATAATGTAGCACCACTAACTCTTCATTTATAATTTAGCACCAGTTATTAAACTTTTGAAACAAACAAAAAATTCACATTTATGAGAAATTTGTATTTCAGTAAATAAATACGTACAATTTTGAAAATACTGCATTTTAGAAATATACTTTTTATTCACCTCTCCTTGAAATAAAATACATTTTTGCCTGAAAAAGTTGGCAACATATTTTTTTACTACAGATATGTAGATGATGTCATCATTTTAACCAAAGGCACAGAAAATGATATCAATGAGTTAACCAATTATTAAACAGCTTCCATGAAAATGTAAAGTTCATAGTTGAGCACCAAGTAGGTGACACCATAAACTTTCTAGATTTGACCATTAGAATAATGGATAATACAACAACTTGAAATTTATCAAAAACCTATCATGACACAGACTACCATTCATAAAACCTCTCTCGTCACCCCACAGCCCACAAAATAGTAGCATTCCACTACATGGTCAATGGAGCAGTCGAACTGCCACTCTCTGAAGTTAATTACAAACAAGAAATGGAAATAATACAACAAACAGCCACTGCAAATAGCTATAATAGTCCAACAATTAAAGCACAAAATGCAAACACAAAGAAAGATCTTCCATACAATCCCATTTCTGGGTAGTATTTCACATCAGATTTGTAATGTCTTCAAATCAAAAGTCCTAAATGTATCTTTCACTACTGACAGCAAGACTGGCCAGTGAGTAACCACAACAACAACACAAAGAAACCCACTACACAATACAAGTGTATACAAAATTGAATGTTTGGACTGCAACTGTTTCATTCATAAGCATTCAAACCTACAATTACCATAAATTGGTTATTTACATGTTTCTATGATATTTTCTAAATGAACAATGGAACAGCCTGACTTGCAAAATCTAACAGACCCATCATACCAACAGTTTGTATCACCTGTCAGTACACAGATATGTATATATTATTTTAAACCATAATCAATGTACTGGTTGGTAGAAACTTACTCGCAGATTAAAACTGTGTGCTGCACCGAAACTCGAACTCGGGACCTGTCCCTTTCGCAGGCAAGTGCTCTACCATCTGAGCTACCCAAGCACGACTCACAACCTGTCCTCACAGCTTCAATTCTGCCAGTACCTCATCTCCTACCTTCCAAACTTCACAGAAGCTCTTCTGTGAACCTTGCGGAACTAGCACTCATGGAAGAAAGGATACTCACATCAGCACACACTCCACTGCAGAGCGAAAATCTCATTCTGAAAACGTCCCCCAGGCTGTGGCTAAGCCATGTCTCTGCAATATCCTTTCTTCCAGGCATGCTAGTTCTGCAAGGTTTGCAGAAGAGCTTCTGTGAAGTTTGGAATGTACTGGCAGAATTTAAGCTGCGAGGACGGATCGCGAGTCATGCTTGGGTAGCTCATATGGTAGAGCACTTGCCCGTGAAAGGCAAGTTCGAGTCTCGGTCCGGCACACAGTTTTAATCTTCCAGGTAGTTTCATATCAGTGCACACTCCTCTGCAGAGTGAAAATCTCATACTGGTTGGTTGGTTGATTTGGAGAGGGGACCAAAAAGTGAGGTTATCGGTCCCATTGGATTAGGAAAGAATGGGGAAGGAAGTCGACAGTGGCCTTTTAAAAGAACCTTCTCAGCATTTACCAGAAGCTATTTAGGAAAATCACAGAAAACATAAATAACGATAGCCAGACGTGGGGCTTGAACCATCATCCTCCCAGATGCAATTCCATTGTGCTAACCACTGCGCCACGTCGCTCGGTAACCAATGTAGTACTTCAACTTTTACTCAGCTATAATATGTAACAGATTTAATCTTAACAACCCACTGCTTTGGCATACAAAAGTCTTTGCTTTCCTTCTGTCACTCCTTTCATCCTCTCTCTTCTCTGAATCCCCCCCTCCCCCCCCCCCCCCCCCCCACACACACACATACAATGTAACATAGTAATTAAAGTAAACTGTTATTTATATACAATTTTGCCACTGTTTGCAACGTAATCATTACACATATTGTTTTCAGCATGTCACCTGATTATATAAATGTGTACAAAGTACTATGCTATAAAAACCTGACACAAAAGAATGTGTTTCCCTCTGGAGATATTTACACCAACACATCTATTCATCTACACAACCAAAGATTTCTACAATGCTTTAAGACTTGCTCTGAAATAGTCTTTTGTTTTGTTATAACAGGTGCATTAAAACAGCACTGGTAATATTTTTTTTAATTTTAGGGTTGTATTAGTCAGATGTTTCGTTGCTGTTTTGGTAAACATGTCTGAAATGTAGCCATAGCCATACTAGATGTCTAGTACGTCATTAGTTGTCAAAAAGGTTACATATGTGGGGTTGCGAGTATCAATTATTGATTTGTTTTAAAACTGTATTCGAGAATTTTGCTATAAAAAATGGGAAAAATGTAAAAAAAAATTAGAAATGTTGAATATTGCTGTTGGTGGGTCTGCTATAGTAAAACAAGGGTTTACAAGTGGTGTAAGCATTTCCAAGATGGCCATGAAGACACTGATGACACTGAAAACGACAAGTGTTTTGGACACCCCCACACAACAGCAACAACCAATGCAAATGTGGCAAAAGTGAAAGAAATGAGTATGAATGAGCGCAGAATAACAATCGGAGAAGTTGCTGATGATGGTGTATTAACTGGCTCAATTGGCTCATGCCATGAAGTCTTTTCAGATGATGTGGGTATGAAATGTGTAATAGCAAAATTACTGCCAAATGCAACTGTTTATTAATGTTCACTTCATTTCATTGCTTGTTCGTGAATTTTTGGCCAGAAACAACACTGTAATGATGAAGCAGTCTTCACATTTGAAAGATATGGCCCCAACATAATTTTTTTCTGTTTCCAGAAAGTAAAGACAATCTTAAAGGGCAGTCATTTTACAAGCATAGATGGGATAAAAACCACATTGCTGAAACAGCTAAGTAGTATCCCAAGGATCGAACTGCAGAAGTGTTTCAGGGATTGGAGAAGCACTGGCATACGTGTGTAATATCTGATTCGGACTACTCTGAAGGAGGCTACATTAATACAGACAAATAAAACAACTTACTTCCAAAAAATGAAAATTCCCAATACTTTTTGAACACACCTCATACATTCTTTGCACATATTTCTTTCTAGACATCATCTCTGTTCACCCAGTAGTCACAAACTGAGATGGTTTATATGTGACGTATCATGATAGAGAAAGGAGTCTGTGACCACTGGAGGTATTCTACTTTAGTTATTTTACTTTCACATTTACATTTATGTTCAATCTTTAGTCACAGATCTCCACAGAGCCATGCTCTGAAATAATGTTTTGTTTTTATCTACTAGACGATAACATAGACACACCATGACTCCAAAGTAATAAAACAACACATAAAAGGCTGGCAGAAAAAAATATGGTGAATATATTTCTTTTTAGCAGCCACAGTTGACACTACAACCATTTTATGTAATTTCTCTGCAAGTCTGATCCACTGAGATAGACAGCATCAAGTTGGAAAATGTTCTGACTCGTCAGTCAGCGCCCAGAGAAGCTACAATGAGGTTGTGTTTACTGTGTCTGTTGCACATTATGGATTTCAAACAATGTGTGAACATTAAGTTATGTTTCAATTTTCAAGAAAGTGTCAAAGAAACACATGAATTGTTGAAAGTATTGTATGGCAATAATGCTGTAACTCTTAAGACAGTTCGCCAGTGATATGACCTATTTAAATACACAAATGAGTCGGTATTAGATGAGCAACATTGAGGACATCCATCAACCTCAAAAACAGAAGAAAATGTGTAAGAAGTGGCAAAAATTGTTCGTTCAAACAGGCTAATAACTATTCCAGAGCTTACCAAAAAACTTAGCATCTTGTACAGGTCCATGCAAAGCATTTTAACTGATAATTCGCAAATGTGAAGAGTAAGTGTAAAATTTGTTTCCAGACTTTTGAGTGATGAATAGAAGAAAAATCGTGTGTCAGTCTGCACACAGTTTGAAGGATCGTCTTCATTCAGATCCAGGCTTCATGTCCACAATTGTAACCATAGAGAAAACTTAGGTATATGGGTATGACCCAGAGACAAAAATGGAAAGTTCTGAATCAAAAAGCAATTAATCTCCTTGTTCTAAAAAAGCACACTTGCCAAAAATCGAATACCAAAGTCATTCTCTCTCTCTCTCTCTCTCTCTCTCTCTCTCTCTCTCTCTCTCTCTCTCTCTCTCTCTCTCTCTCTCTATCTGTCTGTCTATCTATCTATCTATCTATCTATCTCTATCTCTCTCTTTTTAATGAGAGCACAGTCCGATCAGAGTTTGTTTGACCAGACGGTTGTACTGTAACTACAGAGGGGGACTGTCTACTGGTGCTGCCCTGTTCTCTCTCTCTCTCTCTCTCTCTCTCTCTCTCTCTCTCTCTCTCTCTCTCTCTCTTCACCCAATTTTTTTAACAAATGTAATCTAACATAAATGGCTTTCCAAGCATATGTTATGTTATCTGTATTCTATACAGTGTCTGTAAGGATTATATTTTTATCTCCATTTAATTTAAAGCCATAGTGCTTCTCAGTACTTCTGATGAGTGAATTCACATTTGACTTTTACAATACGTTAATTAACAAAACAGATGCATCCAATGCCCTTTCTCTTTCTTTCCTTTTGGAACGTGATTGTGAATATTACTTTTCACAATTCTGTTTTTAACAATAATAATTGAGACAAGAGACCTACCGAACACCTTAATGTGTAATCACATTTGATACTTCTTATTTTGTATATGGAGAGAGTAAGTTCTTGTGTTTTTAATTCATAAATGCTTTGTAATGTTTCATTTTACGACTACACCTGTTTAATGTTCTATTAGTATGTCAGTCCATACTTGGCTGAAGCACCGCCTCACGACAACCTCTCAATAGTCACCTGTCACAGAGCTCGGTTTGACACTTACCATTATGTTTGACGAGATACACACTGTCCATCTTTGTTTGCTTTGGTATATCTCCAGATTTTGGAAGTTTCTGATAACCAGCTTGAACATCAGCTTATTTAAAGTGCTCCTTGTGTATCCTTTATTTTTTTCTGATCTGAAGTATGTTGAAAGGGGTCATACTAAGATTAATTAATATGCGATCTAGACAACACTGGTTGTGAATGTCATGAATGATCACTGACCTCTCCAATAATTTTTATCTAATCTAGTGATAAGCAGGAGCAGCCTATATATATGAGGGTTGAATGAAAAGTAATGCATCCACCTTCATTAATTGGGTTTGGATGGGAATAGTTTAATAAATCAATCGCAGAAATAATCCTTAGACTGTGAACTTTAATTATCAATATTCACTTTTCCACATAATCACCAGCCAGTTGGATACATTTCTGCCCACGATGGAAAAGTTTTCTGAAGTCGTCACAAACGAAGTCGACACTTTGTTTCTGCAACTACAGTCTCACAGTTCTCTCAACGTCTTCATCAGAAACATAATGGTGTCCCCACAGATTGTCTTTCATTATCGGGAACAGATGGAAGTCAGATGGCACTAAATCTGGACTGTATGGAAGATGCCGTACGGTGGTGAGATTCACTCTCTGAAGTTCTCCTGTGGTGGTGCGCGAAGTGTGTGGTTTGGCATTATCATGCTGCAGAAAAATATTTCCCTTTTCCTTTCGGACCCTTGTTAGCCATTGTTTCAGAGTTCACAGCATTGTGATGTAATGATCTGAATTTATTGTTGTTCCACAATCAAGGAAATCAACAGGGATAACACCATCTGCGTCCCAGAACACTGTGGTCACGATTTTTTCAGCTGAGGGCTGTGTCTTGAATTTCTTTTTCTGGGGCAAGTCTTTGTGTCGATATTCCATAGACTGACGTTTTGTCTCGTGTCACAATTGAATGGAGAAAGACATCACCTTCATTCTCATAACATGAGAGGAGTTCCTGGGAAATTTCAAGTCTGTGCACTTTCATTTCAGTAGTCAGCATCTGAGGTACCAATCGTACACGAATCTTCCGATAGCCAAGCAAAGCAATAATGTGACCACACATTCTTGTGAAATGCCAATTGCGCTTGCAATTTCTCTCTGAGTGATACAACGATCATCCTAAATCAATCCGTCAAGATTTTGCTTGTGAAACTCGGTGGCTGCTGTCACAGGATGTCCAACTCTTTATTTGTCATGCAGGTCACATGTTCCCACCTCAGCATCTTTAAAGTTACTCGCCCGAAGACGTACACTACTCACATCAATAGAATCATTATAAACTGCTTTCATCTTCTGATGAATCTCGTTTGGGGTGACACCTTCTGCTGTCAAGAATTCAATGACTGCACGTTGTTTAAATCGCACTGACCGACAGTTTGCGCAGGGGTCTATACTTTACACTGTAACAACACAACCATTCAATGCTAAGGCTTCCCGCCAACTGGAGTTGTAGAGAAGAGGTTACAGAACATACCAATGCTGCCAACTGTTGGAGAGTTATGAAGGTGGAGGCATTACTTTTCAGTCAACTCTCGTAGTTTATTCTATAATTTATGTATCACAAATTGAACACAAATTAGAAAGGTCTTTAAAACAGTACAAAATCATTATGAAACTAATTTTGATTATTATCAATTAAGCGAAGCTGTTCTAGTGATACCAAATGAGTAATTTTTAATAACATTTCGTGTTAAGAGAATATCGTGATTTCCATTGAATGCTCATTCTTAAGATATGAGCTGGGACTATACATACATTACAAAAGATTATTTTACATGTCAAAACCAATGCATTTCTTGCTTTAGGTTTAAAAACACATTGTGTCTTTAAACACTGCAAAATTAAAGGTCAACAACTAATTTCAAGAACACAACTTACCACCTTTCATATCTTCAGTCCGTGCTGTAACACTAACTGATGCCCTAGATGGTGGTTGGCGGACATCTCCAGTATCTGTGGATATGTAACAAAATTTTAAACACTGCAAATGTTGAACTCTTTCTAAACAAATAAACATAACAGAGAGATCTACTTTAAAAAAATATATATCAAATGCAAAACAAGGGTGAAAGCATAAACAGTGACATGAAGGAAAATGAAAATGAAATAGGTTAGTTAGCAGAGGACATGCTGAGCAATCTCGTTGTGTGGTGAAATGAGTACAAAAAGAAAGGTAGAATGCATATTAGGACAAAGGGACAGGAGGGACGAAAGGAGAAGAGATGAGGAAGAAAACAGGAAGGGCGAAGGGGCAGGCAAGAAGATGAAGACAATCATAACATTTTACTGGTAAAGATTCTATTTATAAATTCACCATGCTCATTTCAGAATGACATGCAATTGCTATAAAGATTATATGTGCGGAGTGCTTTCCCCCATACATATGTAGTATTTCAGTATCATAATTTCCACAGACACATAATTAAAAAATAGCTAGTACCAATTTCATGAGTTGTTCCAAAAACAACGAAGGATTTCGCCTGAGATGAAAGTTATTTTATTTTATGTCGCTTGACTAATGCGATCTTAATAATGAAATTTCAGAAATTCTGAACAGGTTTAATAACACTAGATGCAATGCGCTAGCACATTGTCTACTTGCATAATAATCACAGTTCACCAAATTATTTCAAGTGTACAACTTACTGTGTATCATAGCTTCAGTCTCTCTCGTCACACTAACTGATCTTGTAAAAGGAGATGCGCGGATGTCTACAGAACCTACAAATTTGTAAAAAAATTAGTAAAGCAATAGACACATTCACTTCACAGAAACTGAATAAGAAACCAAGAGTACAAGGAAAATAAATACGAACACACTTGAGAAGTACGAAATAATAGTGGACCAGAAGCGAGCAAAAGAAGCCCAGAGAGAAGGATAAGAGGGTGAAACATGTTTCAGCCAAAAGGGAGATGGGAGAATGTGGGAGTGGGAGGATATGCCTGAAGAGTGGGAGGAGATAGAACAGAATTGGCAAGTACAGGGAAAAGTGCAGAATGAAAGGGGATATGAAGAGTGAGGAAAAATGGAGTAGGTAGAGAGACCTGATCTGTGGATCCTGAGAAAAAGAAGAGTGTGAGAGAGGGGTGGGCTGGGAGAGTGGTGGCATGGGCAGGGCAGAGTGGGAGAGTGGTGGCATGGGCAGGGCAGTGTGGGAGGGTGGGGCAAGAGTTGGCCCAGGCTGGTTCTTGGGGCAGGGCAGGGCTACAGGTAAAATGACAGGACAGCATGAAGGGAAGTGTGGGTGGGAGGCCAAGTGGTGGCAGGAAAGGTTATTGGGGCCAAATGAGGCAAGGGTGGGAAGGGAAACTGGGGCACGAGAGGCATGGGTGGAATGTGAAAGTGGGGGCAGGGACCAATTGTAAGGTCAGGGCGAGGCATAGAGGGTGGCCTGGTTAATTAGGTGCAGGGAGATTGAGCTGGGATATTGGGGGCAGGGCAGGGTGGGATGGCGAGGCTGTAAGGGGACAGCAGGGCAACGCAGGCCGACAACGGCACCGCAGGGTGGCGTGGGTCATGGACAGGATGACTGGTCGGCGTGGGCCACAGATGGGATGGCTGGGCGAGTGAGGCAGGCACTGTACAGGACTGCTGGGCGGTGTGGGCCGGGGACAGAAAGACTGGGCCATGGATGGGAAGGACATGTGGGGTAGGTTAGGGACAGCTAGGTAGTATGGGGTGGTATGGAGGAAGTTAGGTGTTAAGCATGTGGGGTGGGATGGGGAAGGTGTGTGCTGTGTGGAGAGTTCTAGGTGGGTATGGTGTAGGGTGCTTTGGGAAATTGGGGTTGGGGGCAGGGTGAGCAATGAGCATCCATGTTGCCTGTTAGCACTGATAAGTGCAGATCATCAAATAATTTCAGCTATACAACTTACCGCCTGTCACAAATTCAGGCTCTCTCTTCAAAGTAACTGTTCTTTTAAATGGAGAGGAGCGGGTATGTGGAACTCCTGTGGATTTGGAACAAAATTGTAAATGAAATATACAGATACACTTAATGTGATGTCTTGGGGGCAGGGCAGGGTGGGATGGCGAGGCTGTGACGCGCGGATGTCTACAGAACCTACAAATTTGTAAAAAAATTAGTAAAGCAATAGACACATTCACTTCACAGAAACTGAATAAGAAACCAAGAGTACAAGGAAAATAAATACGAACACACTTGAGAAGTACGAAATAATAGTGGACCAGAAGCGAGCAAAAGAAGCCCAGAGAGAAGGATAAGAGGGTGAAACATGTTTCAGCCAAAAGGGAGATGGGAGAATGTGGGAGTGGGAGGATATGCCTGAAGAGTGGGAGGAGATAGAACAGAATTGGCAAGTACAGGGAAAAGTGCAGAATGAAAGGGGATATGAAGAGTGAGGAAAAATGGAGTAGGTAGAGAGACCTGATCTGTGGATCCTGAGAAAAAGAAGAGTGTGAGAGAGGGGTGGGCTGGGAGAGTGGTGGCATGGGCAGGGCAGAGTGGGAGAGTGGTGGCATGGGCAGGGCAGTGTGGGAGGGTGGGGCAAGAGTTGGCCCAGGCTGGTTCTTGGGGCAGGGCAGGGCTACAGGTAAAATGACAGGACAGCATGAAGGGAAGTGTGGGTGGGAGGCCAAGTGGTGGCAGGAAAGGTTATTGGGGCCAAATGAGGCAAGGGTGGGAAGGGAAACTGGGGCACGAGAGGCATGGGTGGAATGTGAAAGTGGGGGCAGGGACCAATTGTAAGGTCAGGGCGAGGCATAGAGGGTGGCCTGGTTAATTAGGTGCAGGGAGATTGAGCTGGGATATTGGGGGCAGGGCAGGGTGGGATGGCGAGGCTGTAAGGGAACAGCAGGGCAACGCAGGCCGACAACGGCACCGCAGGGTGGCGTGGGTCATGGACAGGATGACTGGTCGGCGTGGGCCACAGATGGGATGGCTGGGCGAGTGAGGCAGGCACTGTACAGGACTGCTGGGCGGTGTGGGCCGGGGACAGAAAGACTGGGCCATGGATGGGAAGGACATGTGGGGTAGGTTAGGGACAGCTAGGTAGTATCGGGTGGTATGGAGGAAGTTAGGTGTTAAGCATGTGGGGTGGGATGGGGAAGGTGTGTGCTGTGTGGAGAGTTCTAGGTGGGTTTGGTGTAGGGTGCTTTGGGAAATTGGGGTTGGGTGCAGGGTGAGCAATGAGCATCCATGTTGCCTGTTAGCACTGATAAGTGCAGATCATCAAATAATTTCAGCTATACAACTTACCGCCTGTCACAAATTCAGGCTCTCTCTTCACAGTAACTGTTCTTTTAAATGGAGAGGAGTGGGTATGTGGAACTCCTGTGGATTTGGAACAAAATTGTAAATGAAATATACAGATACACTTAATGGTAGAAACTTATCAAGAAACCAACAGTACGAAGGTAAGTACATACACATACGAAAATAAATTAAAATCGCTCAAAAGAGGAAAGGCCACTGGACCTGATGGGATACCAGTTGATTTTACACAGAGTACACGAAGGAATTTGCCCCCCTTCTTGCAGCGGTGTACCGCAGGTCTCTAGAAGAGCATAGAATTCCAAAAGATTGAAAAAGGGCACAGGTCATCCCCGTTTTCAAGAAGGGACGTCAAACAGATGTGCAGAACTATAGGACTATATCTCTAATGTCGATCAGTTGTAGAATTTTGGAATACGTATTATGTTCGAATATAATGACTTTTCTAGAGACTAGAAATCTACTCTGCAAGAATCAGCATTGGTTTCAAAAAAGATGATCGTGTGAAACCCAGCTCGTGCTATTCATCCACGAGACCCAGAGGGCCATAGACACGGGTTCCCAAGTACATGCCGTGTTTCTTGACTTAGGCAAGGCATTTGATACAGTTCCCCACAGTTGTTTAATGAACAAAGTAAGAGCATATGGACTATCAGACCAATTGTGTGATTGGACTGAAGAGTTCCTAGATAACATAACGCAGCATGTCATTCTCAATGGAGAGAAGTCTTCCGAAGTAAGAGTGATTTCAGGAGGGCCGTAGGGGATTGTCATAGGACCGTTGCTATTCACAATATATATAAATGACCTTGTGGATAACATCAGAAGTTCTCTGAGGCTATTTTCGAGTGATGCTTTAGTATATCAAGAGGTTGTAACAATGGAAAATTGTTCTGAAATGCAGGAGGATCTGCAACAAATTGACGCATGGTGCAGGGAAAGGCAATTGAATCTCAATGTAGACAAGTGTAATGTGCTGCGAATACATAGAAAGAAAGATCCTTTATCATTTAGCTACAATATAGCAGGTCAGCAACTGGGAACAGTTAATTCCATAAATTATCTGGGAGTAGGCATTAGGAGTGATTTAAAATGGAATGACAATATAAAATTAATCGTTGGTAAAGCAGATGCCAGACTGAGATTCATTGAAAGAATCCTAAGGAAATGCAGTCCGAAAACAAAGGAAGTAGGTTACAGTACACTTGTTTGCCCACTGCTTGAATACTGCTCACATGTGTGGGATCCGTACCAGATAGGGTTGATAGAAGAGAGAGAGAACATCCAATGGAGAGCAGTGCACTTCGTTACAGGATCATTTAGTAATCACAAAAGTGTTACGGAGATGACAGATGAACTCCAGTGGAAGACTCTGCAAGAGAGATGCTCGGGCTTTGGTACGGGCTTTTGTTGAAGTTTCGAGAACATACCTTCACCGAGGAGTCAAGCAGTATATTGCTCCCACCTATGTATATCTCGCGAAGAGACCATGAGGATAAAATCAGAGAGATTAGAGCCCACACAGAGGCATACCAACAATCTTTCTTTCCATGAACAATACGAGACTGGAATAGAAGGGAGAACCGATAGAGGTACTCAAGGTACCCTCCGCCACACACAGTCAGGTGGCTTGCACAGTATTGATGTAGATGTAAGTAATAGTGGGCCAGAAGTGAGATGGAAAAAGAGGCCTGGACTGTAGGACAAGAGGGTGAAATGTATTCTGGCTAAGAGGGCAGGAACAAAACGAGTGTGAGTATACATTCCTGGAAAGTGAGAGAGTGAATGAATCAAAGGAGAGAGTTGTAGGGGACCAAACAGCAAAATCATCAGACCCTTGGTGAAGAGAGAATTCATCTATAGTTAGTGATGTCAACTAGAATTTAGATTGAGTTATGAAAGTATGTAGGATTGATAATATTGAGGCTTTGAAAGCAATATTGGTGTGAAAGCTGAGAAATAATTTTAGGAGAAGTAAAAATACATAGGTCTGGCTGATACACTGATCAAGCAGATGAGAAACAGAAAATATGGTGCAAGATAAAGAAGCAGCTAAATGCATTTAAAATCAATTAAAACTGGGTTAAAGAGGTATGACCAAGGCAGCTGGTAAAGGAGGTAGTGTCACAGGTCCTCCAAATCCAGCACAGGAGCAGATGTGCTACAACCCAAGACACATCAGCTTCACCCTGAAGGTAGTTTAAAATGTTATATCTGAGAATAAAAACCACTTTCAAGAAGAAAATTGAGAACAAGTTCAATTGCCTGCTAGCCACCCACCAATATTAGAAGCAAACAACCCAAAAGACCATGCCTAGCATAGAGCTCCAGAGGAAAGGGGCATTCCACCACGATGTGTGCTACTGTCTGTAAGACTCCGCAACCAGAACATGAGGATGGTTTGGTAACATAAAATAAAACTCTGGGTTAAACTAATATAACCAATGCAGAGACGACATAAAACAGAGTGCCTAGGTGGTGTGGGCCAGGTGTCAGTGGGGTGGGATGGAAAAAGTTTGGAGTGCGGCGTATGGGGTGGGGTGGGATGGGGAAAGCAAGGTGTGTGGTGAGTGGGGAGTGGGGAGATCTAGGTGGTGCAGGGTACTTTGGGGAATTGGGATTGTGGGCAAGGTGAGCAATGAGCTTGCACCTTGTCTGCTACCAGTGATAACTGCAGATCATCAAACAATTTCAGCTATACAACTTACCATCTGTTCTTTTAAATGGAGAGGAGCGGATATCTGCAACTCCTGTGGATTGGGAACAAAATTAGAAAGTAAATAAACATACACTTAATGGTAGAAACTAAACAAGAAACCAAATATACAAGGTAAGTACATACACACATAGAAATAAATTAATTACCAGTGGGTATGAAGTGAGCTGGAAAAAGAGGCCTGGACTGGAAGACAAGAGGGTGAAATACAGTCTGGCTAAGAGGGAGAGGAAATTTCAAATTCTTCTCACACTGCTAAAGCTGGCTTCTGTGCACATCAATGTTCTTCTCATCGGCTGACAGAGAGTGTGTTGAGGATCTATTTTTGCTTATATTTGGTTTGTGCGTGATTGTCAGTGCCCGTACAAATCCCCTATCTTTTCACTGTCCAGTCTCGCCACTTTCCCAAATGATAATGCAATGATGAGGACAACACAAACACCCAATCCCTGGGCAGAGAAAATCCACGACCCAGCTGGGAATCAAACTCGAGACCCCTTGATCCAGAGGCAGCACCACTAGCCACTACACCACAAGCTACCCGGCCACTGACCTCCATCCGTGCGAATGGGTACAGGTTGTCTGAACTCTTATGGGAATCATCACCTTAGTTGGCGTGTGTAATGAGTAGATGGGCAAATATCTATTAGGAACATTACACATGTCAACTGTGGACAGTTGGGAATGTGGGTCTCATTGGAAGCGTGCAAGGGATAAGTCACTGCAGTCACGCTATTCTCCTCAGTTGCTCAGATGGATAGAGCATCTGCCAAGTAAGCAGGAGATCCCGGATTCCAGTCCCAGTCAGGGCGCACATTTTCAGCTGTCCCCATTGAGGTATATCAACATCATCTTTCGGCAGCTGAGGGGTTTCAATTAATTATCATTTATTCTAGAGAAGCTGCACAGTCATCAATGGTATCTGTTCTTTTGAGAACAGTTACTATCTCCATATATAATTGTAACATGAATTTGGAAAGTGGATTTTGCTCCTCTATAAGTGTTTCCACATTAACATGTTGCTGCTAACTGGGAGACGTTCACATCTGCTGTGTGTGCAAAACTGTTGTTGAGTCCATGAGCTATAGTTGCTGGTCTAATATCTTGTTCAGTCAGGGGTATTTGTAGAGTTTAGTGTCATGGAATCGAGGCAAGACTTGTACTGGCTTCGTTACAAGAGGAATGTGATATCCCTGCAAGCAGTCAAGTGACATCCGAGTGAAGCTGGCAAATCATTGAGAGGACATTATTAGTAAGTCTTCTGTGTTTTAGTATTTAAAGTTTTCGTTCACCACCTTGTGAGAGGTTGGCTGAGTTAACTTTGTCTCATGGTCAAGCTGTCTTGTTTGTAGTGGTCGATGACGTGAACTGTGCCAGAATAGAATCAGTGTGAACTTTTTGAGTTGCACTGCAAACATTAATTTTTTTGCTGCTCGTCCTTGTATTCCTTGAATGGCCTATAATGAACGTACTTTTGCCATACCTAGTTTAAGTTCTCTTGATTGATTTCAACCGCATTTGCTCCATTGTTTCATTGTAAATGACTGAGGAGAGCTTTCATTTGGGGCTTTTAGTTGGATTTCGTGCACATATTGCTCCCTCTATACTCGACTGTAACTGCGGGTGGTGCAATGCAGTTTTAGTCTCATTGTTGTGTTCTCTGGTAATGCATGATCACTGTGTACACCACATTGCCTAGTGTGTGTGTCTCTTAATCTATGATTATTAAAATAAGAGATAAATTAGACTTGCTTCCCTGCTCGTGGGTAAGCTACCACCATGTGCCAGAACCACCTTGGGTTATTTGGGCTAGTTAGTGCCTGCCTTGTGATAAAGGGCTAACCCCCAACAAGAATTAAGATCTAAAACTATGGTTAGAGCTGATAGCATGAAAAGGTTAGCACTTGTTCAGTATAAGTCGTAAGATCTCATAGGGGCTAATTCCTTCATTTAACCCCTTAAATGTTGTGGACGAGTTGATGTGTCATGCTCCACTCTACTCCACGTGTTTACATGTCGTGTTATGCCAACCTCTCACCGCTGCATACATCTTACTTCCACATTTCAACATAAATGCCTCTTGGTATGATATTATTTGTGAAAAACCTCATTTCGATATCTTGAACCATTTATGAAATGTGATGATTGTTGTGACCACACTATTCGCAATGTGCAGCGACAGAAGTGGGTACATGTGCACGTCTGTCCGTTGGATATAAAAATCAGTAACTCATGAATGAAAGGAGATATCATTCTGATCTCAACTTTAAGTAAAGTTTCAATATCTTACGAGGGTGGTTTGAAAGGTTCTCGAAATCACCACAACAGGTCAGCACTAACGCGAGTTGTTCACGTGATATTCATTAGACTGTTGTGTGTAAACACGTGCCATGACAGTGCTCTTGCAAGAGAGCTTTGGCAGTGACGTGACTCTGTTGTCGTTCCCGCGTAGTGATTTGCAAAGATTGAAAAACTCGAGATTTGAGCAGTGATTAAGTACTTCGTAAAGAAAGATATGAAAGCAAAGGACATTCATGCCAATTCCCAGAACACACTGGGAGACTCTGCTCCTTCATATTCAACTGTTGCCACATGGACAAATGAATTTAAATTTGGTCGGGAGAGCTTAGATGATGATCCACGCAGTTGGCGGCCAAGATGTGTCACTACTCCATAAATCATTGCAAATGTGCACAAAATTGTCATGGAGGATGGCCGATTGAAAGCGCGTGAAATTGCTCACACTTGCCAGATGTCATCTGAAACGGTATCTGCCCTGGTAGCTGAATGGTTGGCGTGACGGAATGCTGTGCAAGGGGGCCTGGGTTCGATTCCCAGTTGGGTCGGAGATTTTCTCCGCTCAGGGACTCGATGTTGTGTTATCATCCTCAAGTTCTATCCCCATCGATGCGCAAGTCACCAAAGTGACATCAACTAAAAAGACTTGCACCAGGCGACCGGTCTACCCAACGGGAGGCCCTAGCCACATGACTCTTGATGCTGGATCAAAAATGCATGAGAATGGACACATCAGAACAATATTTGGCCCGTTTTAGGAGAAACGAACAAGATTTTTTTGTGTCGGTTAGTGACCACAGATGAAATATGGCTGCACTACTATACCCCAGAGATAGAACAACAGTCAAAGCAGTGGAAACATGCTGATTCTCCACCAACAAAGAAAGCAAAGACAATTCCTTCGGCGGGAAAGGTCATGGCATCAATGTTATGGGATGCAAAAGGCAATTCTGTTTGTAGATTATCTCCCAACTGGGCAAACAATTACTGCAGATTACTATGCTAACCTCCTGGACAAACTGCAACTGAAGATACGTGAAAAAAGGTCAGGTTTAGCAAGAAAGAAAAGCACCTTTCATCAAAACAACACACACCCACACACGTCGTCACCATGGCAAAATTACACAAACTAAGGTGTGAATTGTTGCCACACCCGCCTTATTCACCTGATATGGCTCCGTCAGACTTCCATCTCATCCCAAAACTGAAAATGTTTCTTGGTAGATGAAGATTCACTTCAAACAAACAATTGATAGCCGGAGTTGACAACTATTTTTGCAGCCCTGGAGGAAACTCATTTTCGAGATGGGATCAAGGCACTGGAACATCGTTGGACCAAGTGCATTAATCTACAAGCAGACTACATTGAAAAATAAAAAAAAGTTTCAGTGATGTAAGTACTTTTTTCTATTCTTTTCCAAGAACTTTTCAAACCACCCTCATACCTACATTTCATACACTGCATTGTGTGAGCTAAAATCAATCATTAGCAAAGTTTAGGCAATTCCTTTTTAACTCTGCAAACTCTTTAAAATATCATGCAATGTTTTGCTTAATTTGGTGTAACTATGGTATATAACAAAAAGAAATACAATCCTTTATCAAGCAAAGATGTCAGAGTGTAAGCTGTGCAAAAATATTTTTTTTTTCCACTCAATAGTTTTCTTAAAATCGGATGACAAGTATTTCACAGTGCCCACAATGTCGTCTCTCAGTACAGGTAACAGCCTCTGGCAAGAAGTACAGCCCTAACAAAGCCACGCTCTGCGGTGAATGTAGAGGGAACGTCTGTAGCAGTGGAAGGCTTAAGTCACATTACAGTCATTTGGACGAGATAGGTCAAGGAGCATTTTATATGGACAGTGGTTTGGGTGTGGCTGAATCAGTGGCCACTAACCTGTCTGTGCTAGAAATCATCATTGCTAACTTGGTGTTTGGTGGTACATATTTCACATGTAATTAATCCTGCTATTTGTGTGGTGTGTCCCTAGCCCGTGAAGCTTCATATCCAACATAGTTAAGATTGGTGCCTAAGGTTCACTTATTAAAGAGTTCAGTTAAGTGTAACACGGGAGTATACTGCTCATCGAAGAATTATTGGCTCTAAATATCACATCTTCATGTGGCATCACCTAATAGTGAATTCTAAGCAATGTTTCATTATCAGAAGACTTTTCTGAGTCTAATAATTTTTAAAATCACTCAATAGTGTGCCTAACAAGAGCTTATAATGTTTATTTTACTTAGGGAATTTATAAGCTTGGTCAGTTTATTGTTTTACTGATTGCATTTGTAAAGACCCAGTCTGCCAGTTTAGCAATGCTGACAGAAGCAAACAGTGCTTGAAACCTAGCATATTACTTATTTCGTTTTCTGTTACAGAGCAAGGTTGTTTGTTTCCAATTGATTCTGCCACAAGTGCTCTGGCAGTCCTGCTGTTCCTGTCACAGTCACGTCGCGCAAGCAGTGACTAGCTCTGACACCTGGTGTACAGCCTACTTCCACGGATGTCGCAGGTTTGAGATTTGGGAATTAGAAGTCCTTAACAAAGAAAGGAATGTAATAATAATAATAGAAAAATCCTAGTGCTCCACTCCCAAATCACATTACACTGGATTGCAAAACAGGACTGATAGCTGTAGAGAGTGGTTACTCATAATGGGAGACTGGGGTGGGTTGTCCTGAGAGACTCTTAGGAACCTGTCTAAAGCTATCTGGTGTGTTCCAGTACGTGTGTTCGATTCATACAAAATCCCCAGCTACTGAGAAGACAGGAGCTACAGTATGAGTTGTGGATCAGGGGAGGCAACGGTGATGGCACCATAACTGAGTAACTTTAGTGGCTAAGACAGGTGACGGTAGTTCTGATCATGATCCCACATGAGATGGTTAAAAGGGTGAGAGTGGAGTGGCCCCAATGTTAGCACAGACTTAAAGCTAGATTAATGGTAGACTTGAGGCTAGAATAAAGCATTATCAAAATAGACTGCAGCATTTAGTCGACAGGAACAGGTGCTCTGTACCGAACAAATGAGATATCAATTAAATGAGTTGAGTGAAGGGGTAAATGCATGTGTGGGGGAAGGTTTGGTGCATTGCAATATTGAGCGCAAAGGTCAAGGGTGGATTAGCTGCCAAGCATTAAGTGTGTAGCCAGTGTTAATTAGGAACAGAAAAACAGACTCCTAAGTGAATGATCAGTTGGTTGGGTTGATGAATTACAGGAGCAGATACATGAGTATGTGGGGGAGGCTAAAGGTAAATTGCAAGACAGAGTACAAAGACCAAATGTGGACCAATTATCATAACTGAGCGACAAAGTTATGATACTAAACAAAACTGCCAACCCACTTCAGGATTTTGTTACAATTACACTATTCTTTAATGACAACTCAAATATAGTTGACTTCTTGTCTATGGTGGTGGTTCTCTAGAATAAGAGTTAGATGTTGGGAATGAGTAACCAGGAATTGTTATCTGTAACTGTCACACAAGTTTAGGAGGTGTTGTTGCGGTTTACCGAAAGAGGCAATCTTAGGAAGCTGGTATTACTGTGGATACAATTCTCATTAGAGTAAGGACCAAGGGTTGAAAGAACTACTTGCTGATAATATTTGCAGACTGAAGCAGAGCATTAAGGGCCTGAGTCTCATATTTAGTGAGTGGCAAGTCATTGAAGATATTACTGAACATTTAATCCTAAATAACATATAAAGAGCTGTCTTATGTCAAAGACCAGCCACCTGACCTTTAGTCAGGCAAAATGAGAGTGTGGAGTACAATGACCAAAGACAAGGTCAATTGTCAAGAGATCCCTATGGAAACGGGAGAGACTGGCAGAATGTACTCGGGAGATCGAGCGTGAAATGCTTTTGATGTAACAAGGAGGGCCACATTAGATGTTTTTGTATAGTCCAGGAATAGTGAAAGATGACAAAGAAACAAGTGTTAAGTTGTGTAGCTTGTGTCCAACGAATAATGTGAGTTATACACACTGACCAACCAGAACATTTGACCATCGACCTACTATCAATATGAACCCATCCAGGAGATAGCAACGTCACCTGGCGAGGAATCACTGTTAGTCAGACATACGCATGGTATATGTACGAGGTGCATTCAAGTTCTAAGGCCTCCGATTTTTTTTCTAATTAACTACTCACCCGAAATAGATGAAACTGGCGTTACTTCTCGACGTAATCGCCCTGCAGACGTACACATTTTTCACAACGCTGACGCCATGATTCCATGGCAGCGGCGAAGGCTTCTTTAGGAGTCTGTTTTGACCACTGGAAAATCGCTGAGGCAATACCAGCATGGTTGGTGAATGTGCAGCCACGGAGAGTGTCTTTCATTGTTGGAAAAAGCCAAAAGTCACTAGGAGCCAGGTCAGGTGAGTAGGGAGCATGAGGAATCACTTCAAAGTTGTTATCACGAAGAACCTGTTGCGTAACGTTAGCTCGATGTGCGGGTGCGTTGTCTTGGTGAAACAGCACATGCACAGCCCTTCCTGGACGTTTTTGTTGCAGTGTAGGAAGGAATTTGTTCTTCAAAACATTTTCGTAGGATGCACCTGTTACTGTAGTGCCCTTTGGAACGCAATGGGTAAGGATTACGCCCTCGCTGTCCCAGAACATGGACACCATCATTTTTTCAGCACTGGCGGTTACCCGAAATTTTTTTGGTGGCGGTGAATCTGTGTGCTTCCATTGAGCAGACTGGCGCTTTGTTTCTGGATTGAAAAATGGCATCCACGTCTCATCCATTGTCACAACCGACGAAAAGAAAGTCCTATTCATGCTGTAGTTGCGCGTCAACATTGCTTGGCAACATGCCACACGGGCAGCCATGTGGTCATCCGTCAGCATTCGTGGCACCCACCTGGATGACACTTTTCGCATTTTCAGGTCGTCATGCAGGATTGTGTGCACAGAACCCACAGAAATGCCAACTCTGGAGGCGATCTGTTCAACAGTCATTCGGCGATCCCCCAAAACAATTCTCTCCACTTTCTCGATCATGTCGTCAGACCGGCTCGTGCGAGCCCAAGGTTGTTTCGGTTTGTTGTCACACGATGTTCTGTCTTCATTAAACTGTCGCACCCACAAACGCACTTTCGACACATCCGTAACTCCATCACCACATGTCTCCTTCAACTGTCGATGAATTTCAATTGGTTTCACACCACGCAGATTCAGAAAACGAATGATTGCATGCTGTTCAAGTAAGGAAAACGTCGCCATTTTAAGTGTTTAAAACAGTTCTCATTCTCGCCGCTGGCGGTAAAATTCCATCTGCCATACGGTGCTTCCATCTCTGGGACGTATTGACAATGAACGCGGCCTCATTTTAAAACAATGCGCATGTTTCTATCTCTTTCCAGTCCGGAGAAAAAAAAATCGGAGGCCTTAGAACTTGAATGCACCTCGTAGTATCAGTGAGCATGCCGACTGTGAGTAGAATGGAAAGGGCGCTCGATCTATCGGAGTTTGACTGAGGGCAGATTATAATGACCTGGAGGCTCGGCATGAGCATTTCAGAAACTGCACAACTTGTCGGGTGTTCAAGGACTGCTGTGGTGAGTGTCTTCAGCACATGGCAAAACCAAGGTGAAACCACATCCAGACGTTGTTGGGTTGGGCGGCCACCCGTCATTACAGATGTCTGACATCACTGACTGGTAAAAACAGGACAGGCAGCAGATTATAGTGGAACTAACATCAGACTTGAATGCTGCACAGAGTACAAGTTTGTCTGAACATGCAGTGCACCAAACATTCCTAACTATGGGCCTCCACAGCTGACGGCCCGTGCACGTGCCAATGTTAACACCATGACATCAGCAACTATGACTGAAATGGGCACGTAACCATTGGCACTGGGCGTTGGCACAGGGGTAGAGCGTTGCACAATCTGATGAATCCTGATACTTTCTTCATTGTGTCTATGGGAGGGTGCAAATCCGTCGTCTTTCAAGGGAACAGCTCCTTGACACTTGTACTGTGGGATGGATACAAGCTGGTAGCAGCTCCTTTATGCTGTGGGGAACATTCACGTGGGTATCCATGGCTCCAGTGGAGTGCGTGCAAGGCACCATGACAGTCAAAGAGAATCGTACACTGTTTGGAGACCACATCCACCCCTTCAAGACGATCACGTTTTCAGACAGCAATGGCATTTTTCAACAAGATAATGCACAATGTCACAAGGTGAGGAGTGTGATAGAGTGGTTCGAGGAACATAGTGGCAAGTTCCAATTGATATGCTGGCCCCCCAACTTGCCAGATCTGAAACCATCTAACACATCTGGGATGTGATTGAATGTGGTGTCAGAGCTCATCACGCTGGTGTAAATAAAACTTTTGTTACAGTCGCGAAAGATGGAATATTTCTCAATATTACATACGACACCTATGTGGTACTTAAATGAGATATTGTAATACAGTAAATTTTATATGAAATTTAGGTAACTTGTCCACATTTCTTTCTGAACATTGTGGCAACTAAAATCGACCATACGGAAAGTATACGCTATGGACTTTTACCTCTGCAAACTCTTCAAAATTTCGTGCAGTGGTTTACCACATTTAATGCTGCATAATAACTGTGTTGAACATCGAAACAAAATTAAGTCATTTATCAGGGGAAGGTATCAGTCAAGAAGATGTGTAAAAATCAAATTTTTGGGCCAAATAGTTTTTGTGAAATCGAATGATAAGTGTGTCAAAACAGTCGGAACATCATGTATCTGCACAGGCAAGCAGCGCAGTGACAAAATCGCGCACAGTGCGGAATGCAGGGAGCACGTCTTTGTAGCAGCGAAAGGGTTAATGCGGCGGTGGTGGCTTTACGTCTTGAACTGCGTGCTCCCCCCTAAACGTAAGTTTGCAAACTATACTATACTATGGCGCTGCTTCTCTTGGCGCGTGCGTCGTGTGCAACTGGCAACGCAGCAATCTCCCGTATCTGGGCGGGCATGCGCGAGCCGCCAAGATGAAAGAATTGAACTGTAACACTATCAGATATTGGTGTCTTGTTGGTATAAATATGCAATTGGGTTGTGGTTGTAGTTCTACAAAATGAGCGAACAAAGTAAGAACTCTGTTGCTAAAGAGTTGTATTGGTAGGCAAATTCCACTCTTTGTTGCCAATGAACAGCAGTTAGCATGGCTGTATGAATCGGACATCTGCTTCGCAGGCCTGTATGCAGTAACATTCACTGAATGGTCGTTAAGGAAACACTGTTGGTAGCCCTTTGGTCCACGTGGGCATTCAACAGTTGCATGTCTGTTTGCCCGTACGTGCCTCCGCTGCTGTCTTTCACCTGTCATCTGTGGCCTGCCTCAACACCAGTTTTGGACAGGGGCATTTTGCCATCCATGCCATACTTTCACTGCAGCAGCACGCAAACAGTTTATAAAACTTAGCCATTTTGGAAATGCTTTCACTCTTGACCTGAAAGTCAATGACCATACCGTTTTGGATGTCCAATACATCACTCCATTTCTGCATTTCAACAATGACTGCATTGTTTTCTGCATCCCCCTGATCCACTTTATATGCCCTCCATTGTTAGTGCGGCCACATGCCATCTGTGAACAGTTATTGCACACTCACATTTTAACAGATGGTGGTAACATTAATGTGACTGGACCATATATTTCCTTCAGTGTCACAGCGGCAAATCTTCAAAAATCGAATCAAGTTTCTGATGAGGCATTTTAAATAAAGAGTTGTTCTCGAAACTAATTTAAAAGTAAAAGGCACATTTGTTTCATAAATGACAAAGAATTGGAGCAATAAATGTAATTTGATTGCAAACTCGTCTAAGGTTCATAACACTTTTTATTTACAGATGAGAAATAAATGTCTTATCCATGTAATTGAATAATGTTTTGAATACTATTTGTCATTCACAAATAACAAACAAAATTATCTTCATTCATTGTTCATCATTTGTGTACATTTTGTCCAACCCTGATTGCAGCAAACTGTAACACACATGCGCACACTGCAAATTCACAGCCTATGTGGGAGAGATTGCAAGCCAGTGATGTCCACTCACTTGGCTTTGGGATCCAAGTGGCCATGTAAATAAGTTCACCCAGCTTTCACTGAGCGAGACAGCTTTCTCTCTCTCTCTCTCTCTCTCTCTCTCTCTCTCTCTCTCTCTAACACACACACACACACACACACACACACACACACATACCAGGGCGTATACACGGACAGGGAAAAAAAAATTCCCGGATTTCCAGGTTAAAAATACACTTTCTCCAGGCTGAAAACACGCTTCACGCTTTTTCTGTGTTAAGTGACTGTAAATATTCCCTTGTTAATCCTCTAAATAGTTATGGTTTTAGACACAGGTGTAGAATTTCCTGGCACTATAGAAAACAAAACTCAGAGAAAAAGACGCATTTTGGAAATATCTTTGATGTGCAGCAACATGTACGCTGCATATTTTCGTATAACGAAAGTATACATTGGAATTCCACCAAACACCGCATGTTACTTTCCGAATCATTGAAATCGAGATTGCGATGCGCTTCTGTAAGCCGGTTATAGCTCATGTCATGTGATTTAGCCAGCCGATGACAGGAGATATTCAGAGCATAGGGCACGTGATGTAGTCAGCCAACAGCAACACACTGTTAAGTACCACTAACACACAAACAGGGAAAGTTAATAGTTTAAATTAATACACATAGTGTTGTTACAAGAAAAGCAAAGCTTCCACATATAAAATTGGGCTCTAAGGTTAATAAGCTGCAAGAGAAGCTAAGCTTTCGCATATAATGTTGATCTTTTTCGTGTGTGTTACACTTCAAGATATATCACACAAATGTTGCAGTAAAATTTTTAATAATGACAAATGTCTTATCTTCAGGGTTCAAAATTCTTCTAAATGGCTCATCATCAAAGAGTTGATTTTTAAATGAGAGTCAAACACTCTGTGATTTAAGAAATTCATGGTAGATTCTCGCACACAGTTCAACTTACATAAAAGGATATTTACTTTGAAAGTAACGCTTTTCAAACAACCATTTGCAATATTTTCCCGCAACCTAATAGAAATAGGTTTGTTTCAGCACTTGCAAGAGAGCGCAGATAACAGGTGACACCGAACTTGCGCAGCTACCATGACATAGGAAGCCCATATATACGTACGTGTAAAAATATTGAATGATCATACATTATGTCATAAAAGAAACAAGACATCAGAGGATACTCCAAGAGCATTCGAATTTCATGAACCATACTAAAGTGTGCACATTTAAATGGGACATTTGTATGTCCAGATTCCCAATGAAGTAGACCCTGACCTGATATTAAGCTTTTCAGTGTGGTTTTCGGGATGTAAATTTTCTTGAAGCACCAGTACTATATTATATCATGTTTGGTTCTTTATTATGGCATAATGCCTTTTGTGCTAGAAGATGAAAATGTGCCATTGAAATGCAGAGAACAGTTGAAACTAGCCATTAGTGTGGAATTACACATTTCGTTTCAACTACATTGACTGCCTCTGTGGAACAGGTTAATAAAAGCCAAATTTCATTAGCAAACAGACAAAAATAACTTCATTGTTCTGAAGGTGATTAATGCTTGATTGTCAGAAAGGTGGAAATACAATAGAATATGAAACTAATGACATATTTTAGCCTTCCGTAATTATGTGAATGTATTTTAATTCACTTGATAGCTCCCGGATACAGATATCCATTTTGCTTTCATTTGACATGAGAGTAAACAAACAGAAAACAGCAAAATCACTAAATGTAAACACGGGTCACATGGAGACTACCCACTATAACTCAGACAATCCCGGATCTGCGATATTTGCGAACCGGGTAAATACTAAAAATTATCGAATTTTCAAAAATATGTTCATCTCGTAGTGCACATCTTTCTGAAAAGTCTGAAACATGAAGCGTGTATTCGAGGAAATGTACGACATGTATGCAAAAGTGTAGTGCCACACCTCTTCATAAAGCATTCTTCTATCGCACGTCACTGTATTTCGCTCTGTGGAATGGAAACGTGTATATTTTCTAATGGATGCCATCAAACTATATTCTGGACAGTGGAAATTGAAACGTCCTGTGGTGCCTCTCCCGCTCCCAGTCGGCCAGTTTGATAGTAGCAGCCTGCTTCTCTTTTTTTGAAATAAATAAAAAATAAAAAAATAAAAAAAACACCACCTCGATAGCAGATGGGATTATTTGTAATCAGGAGAACAAGAACTCTTCAGAAAATTTGCACTCTTTATTGCCTATTAGCTAATAACTTGCTGTTTTCTGTGAAATGAAATATAGAATACATAAAACTAATAAAGACAAGAGACAAGCAAGAAAGTACAAATTTCTTCAATCCTTAGCTTGTAGCATTTTTTCTCTCTAATCTTGCTACAGCGTTACATGGCGTGCTTTCCTTTCTGTGAAAGATCGTCAAACGTTTTGCTACAAGAAAAATCGAAATATCATTATCTAATATTCAAAAAGCTGTTAACACAAATAGTACCCAAGACTGGTGTGGTTTCTCGAACTGATTACGTCTATTTTGTCGCTGTCTGCTAGATAAAACAAAATAGGTCTTTCTAATACTGCAGCAATTTTGTAACACGCACCAAATAAACGAGACTGCTTTGGCACAAATGGACATTTTTTTAATATGACAGAATATAATTCCCGAAGTACCAATATCAAATGCTTGTTAAGCCTGCTACAAGAAAAAAGCTTTATGTTAGGAAATAGTTTCACATGTCATTCATACACACCAGCTTCTCAGGAATGAGATCTAAAAGTAGTATTAAGAAATTTTTATATAAATTTCGAATCATCTTATTCTTCCTCGTTCTAACAAACAATCTTGTCATCACCAATTCTGCAGCTATTCCTGTCATTGTCAAAATTTGTTCACCGATTAACTTCACCAAGCCTGCCTGAATCACAGGTTTTGTTATCCCATAATTATTTTCCGGTTAGGCATTATTACGAGTTCGTACAACACATTTTCTGTGTTACTTACAGAATAGAACTTACGTGGCTGCTAGCCAGGGACTGTATAACTGGTCCTTACTAGTGTAGCTATCTGGCCAAAAATTTTCTGTCATAAATTCGTTTTCTTGGATACACTGAGAAGATAATACGTAATCTTTCTCACCTGTTATTCCTGTCAGTCGTTTATTTCCACTGTGGTAGTCTGAATCTATGGATTTCGCTAGTAATTATAACAATGCGGATCATTCACAAACCCAATCAACGACATAATCAAACAGTGATTGGCATTCATCCATTCGGCTTTACTCCGCTCAGCTCGTATAGCCCCGTCCCCTTGTGTCTCCGGAAAGTTCATTTCTAGATGTGACAAGGATTATCCTAACAGAGACATCACACACACTATACACGCATTCAAAAATAGATTAATGATTTATACCGAAATCAACTTAAAATGTGTTCAAAAACCAACAGGGAAGTCTTTCAAAATCATATGAATAATCGACAGACAAACATGCGCTGAATGCTAGGTGCTTTGTGAAACAAGTGTTTTTTCCTCAAGAATATGAATTTGGCACCCCCTTTTCCCGCTAGCATCTAGCTGCTTGCTGCAACTGATTGCACAGCCAACAGCCACATTCCTGCTCAAACAAGACTCAACTGCACATGCACATGAGCCCGCTCGTAACTGATAAGACAAATCTAATGTAAACTGTTGTGACTTCACGTTCATTGGAGGCAACTTGTTGTTATGAAGCATTGTATAGTCTTCCTAAAGCCTTTGACACATTTTGCTGTCGGCTGATGCTTGCATGAGCAGTGTGTGTCGTTGTTGTATATGGCACATTTCCTTTGCAATTTAAGTTATTTTCATTTTTTTCTTTCGTTTATCTTTTATTGTTGAAGTATTATTCTGCAGTAGTGGGGTACAATAATATCCTTTGTTAGAGTATTGGTTCTTACCAGTCAAAATTACAAAAATGTAACTGAAGACTAAAACAATAAAAAATTCCCAGAATTCTAAAAAATTCCCAAGTTTTTCCCGGTTTTCTCCGAGATGAAAAAATTCCTGGGTTCTTCCCTGATCTCCCGGTTGTCCTGGCTCGTAGACACACACACACACACACACACACACACACACACACACACAAGCAGTGTAAATAGCACGCATATATGGAACACATGTGCAATACTCTAGTCTGGCACTCTGCATTACAGTGACTGAAAAACAAAATCTATAAATATTTTTAGACCACACTGGAACTCTTCCCCTAGCTGTGCAAATAGAGATATTTTTGGTTCTACTTACGCCAAGTATTTTCCCAGTGCTATCTGTAGAGTTGTCAAGCATCGTAACTGCTAAGACAAATCTAATGTAAACTGTTGTGACTTCACGTTCATCGGAGGCAACTTCTTGTTATGAAGCATTGTATAGTCTTCCTAAAGCCTTTGACACATTTTGCTGTTGGCAGACGCTTGCATGAGCAGTGTGTGTCGTTGTTGTATATGGCGCATTTCCTTTGCAATTTAAGTTATTTTCATTTTTTTCTTTCGTTTATCTTTTATTGTTGAAGTATTATTCTGCAGTAGCGGGGTACAATAATATCCTTTGTTAGAGTATCGGTTTTTACCAGTCAAAATTACAAAAATGTAACTGAAGACTAAAACAATGAAAAATTCCCAGAATTCTAAAAAATTCCCAAGTTTTTCCCGGTTTTCTCCCAGATGAAAAAATTCCTGGGTTCTTCCCTGATCTCCCGGTTGTCCTGGGTCGTAGACACACACACACACACACACACACACACACAAAAGCAGTGTAAATAGCACGCATATATGGAACACATGTGCAATACTCTAGTCTGGCACTCTGCATTACAGTGACTGAAAAACAAAATCTATAAATATTTTTAGACCACACTGGAACTCTTCCCCTAGCTGTGCAAATTGAGATATTTTTGGTTCTACTTACGCCAAGTATTTTCCCAGTGCTATCTGTAGAGTTGTCAAGCATCGTAACTGCTAAGACAAATCTAATGTAAACTGTTGTGACTTCACGTTCATCGGAGGCAACTTCTTGTTATGAAGCACTGTATAGTCTTCCTAAAGCCTTTGACACATTTTGCTGTTGGCAGACGCTTGCATGAGCAGTGTGTGTCGTTGTTGTATATGGCGCATTTCCTTTGCAATTTAAGTTATTTTCATTTTTTTCTTTCGTTTATCTTTTATTGTTGAAGTATTATTCTGCAGTAGCGGGGTACAATAATATCCTTTGTTAGAGTATCGGTTTTTACCAGTCAAAATTACAAAAATGTAACTGAAGACTAAAACAATGAAAAATTCCCAGAATTCTAAAAAATTCCCAAGTTTTTCCCGGTTTTCTCCCAGATGAAAAAATTCCTGGGTTCTTCCCTGATCTCCCGGTTGTCCTGGGTCGTAGACACACACACAAAAGCAGTGTAAATAGCACGCATATATGGAACACATGTGCAATACTCTAGTCTGGCACTCTGCATTACAGTGACTGAAAAACAAAATCTATAAATATTTTTAGACCACACTGGAACTCTTCCCCTAGCTGTGCAAATAGAGATATTTTTGGTTCTACTTACGCCAAGTATTTTCCCAGTGCTATCTGTAGAGTTGTCAAGCATCGTAACTGCTAAGACAAATCTAATGTAAACTGTTGTGACTTCACGTTCATCGGAGGCAACTTCTTGTTATGAAGCATTGTATAGTCTTCCTAAAGCCTTTGACACATTTTGCTGTTGGCAGACGCTTGCATGAGCAGTGTGTGTCGTTGTTGTATATGGCGCATTTCCTTTGCAATTTAAGTTATTTTCATTTTTTTCTTTCGTTTATCTTTTATTGTTGAAGTATTATTCTGCAGTAGCGGGGTACAATAATATCCTTTGTTAGAGTATCGGTTTTTACCAGTCAAAATTACAAAAATGTAACTGAAGACTAAAACAATGAAAAATTCCCAGAATTCTAAAAAATTCCCAAGTTTTTCCCGGTTTTCTCCCAGATGAAAAAATTCCTGGGTTCTTCCCTGATCTCCCGGTTGTCCTGGGTCGTAGACACACACACACACACACACACACACACACACACACACACAAAAGCAGTGTAAATAGCACGCATATATGGAACACATGTGCAATACTCTAGTCTGGCACTCTGCATTACAGTGACTGAAAAACAAAATCTATAAATATTTTTAGACCACACTGGAACTCTTCCCCTAGCTGTGCAAATAGAGATATTTTTGGTTCTACTTACGCCAAGTATTTTCCCAGTGCTATCTGTTGAGTTGTCAAGCATGGGTCACACAGCTATGAATGGCAATGAAAGGTCATAATCCAAATTCTGGAGATTTCATAATTATCAAATTGGATGGGCAAAGAATAATAATGTTGATAAACACTTCAAATCAGAGAAGCACTCTGTTCACCAGTGGGAAAATACCGCTGATTCTCAAAATAAACCATCATCGGCTGGAAGCTTAAACACAGCCAAAAGAAGGAAACAAGGAGAGACCTTTGTGGGGAGGGGGGGGGGGGGGGGATCGAAATTTTGGCAAAAGCAAACATTAGAGTCAAAAAACTACAAAATCACCACTTCTTTTTTAGAAAATAAGTAAACTTTGAGGCTTTGCATTTATGTTCATAGCACAACAACCCTTTAAATTTATAAGTCTAATCATTTACAAACAAGCAAAAAGTTTGATGTTAACTTCATCAAAAACAGATGCCACATTTTCTAGTCCATCTCTGCTTGCAAAGTGACAGTTACAGATCATAAAATACTCTCAGGTATAAAACTTACTAGGCCTGTATTTCACATCTTCAGCTTCTTTTGACACACTAACTGATCTTTCACGTGAAGATGGGTGGACATCTGCAACACCTGTAGATTTACAGCAAAATTAGGAACTCCGCAAAATATGTTGAAAGAAGTCTATCTAAATATGGACAGTACATACAGACTTACACAGTAAAATCAACACAAGAAACAAACAGCATAAGGAAAACACACACAAGGAGGAAAAGGACGAGTGATTAAATCTAATGATACTGGGAGGGAACCAAACAAGGAAAGAGGGCACAAATGGATGGCAAGAGAGTGGAATGCTCGAGAGAATAGTTTGAAGGGTGGGAACGAGTGGGGGTTGGATGACACATGCCTAGCCATTCATCCATTCGGCTTTACTCTGCTCAGCTCGTATAGCCCCGTCCCCTTGTTTCTCCGGAAAGTTCATTTCTAGATGTGACAAGGATTCTCCTAACAGAGACATCACGCACACTATACACGCATTCAAAAATAGATTAATGATTTATACCGAAATCAACTTAAAATGTGTTCAAAAACCAACAGGGAAGTCTTTCAAAATCATATGAATAATCGACAGACAAACATGCGCTGAATGCTAGGCGCTTTGTGAAACAAGTGTTTTTTCCTCAAGAATATGAATTTGGCACCCCCTTTTCCCGCTAGCATCTAGCTGCTTGCTGCAACTGATTGCACAGCCAACAGCCACATTCCTGCTCAAACAAGACTCAACTGCACATGCACATGAGCCCGCTCGTAACTGCTAAGACAAATCTAATGTAAACTGTTGTGACTTCACATTCATCGGAGGCAACTTGTTGTTATGAAGCATTGTATCGTCTTCCTAAAGCTTTTGACACATTTTGCTGTTGGCCGATGCTTGCATGAGCAGTGTGTGTCGTTGTTGTATATGGCGCATTTCCTTTGTAATTTAAGTTATTTTCATTTTTTTTCTTTCGTTTATCTTTTATTGTTGAAGTATTATTCTGCAGTAGCGGGGTACAATAATATCCTTTGTTAGAGTATCGGTTCTTACCAGTCAAAATTACAAAAATGTAACTGAAGACTAAAACAATGAAAAATTCCCAAGTTTTTCACGGTTTTCTCCCAGATGAAAAAATTCCTGGGTTCTTCCCTGATCTCCTGGTTGTCCTGGGTCGTAGACACACGCACACACACACACACACACACACACACACACACACACACACACACACACACAAAAAAAAGCAGTGTAAATAGCACGCATATATGGAACACATGTGCAATACTCTAGTCTGGCACTCTGCATTACAGTGACTGAAAAACAAAATCTATAAATATTTTTAGACCACACTGGAACTCTTCCCCTAGCTGTGCAAATAGAGATATTTTTGGTTCTACTTACGCCAAGTATTTTCCCAGTGCTATCTGTTGAGTTGTCAAGCATGGGTCACACAGCTATGAATGGCAATGAAAGGTCATAATCAAAATTCTGGAGATTTCATAATTATCAAATTGGATGGGCAAAGAATAATAATGTTGATAAACACTTCAAATCAGAGAAGCACTCTGTTCACCAGTGGGAAAATACCGCTGATTCTCAAAATAAACCATCATCGGCTGGAAGCTTAAACACTGCCAAAAGAAGGAAACAAGGAGAGACCTTTGTGGGGAGGGGGGGGGGGGGGTCGAAATTTTTGCAAAAGCAAACATTAGAGTCAAAAAACTACCAAATCACCACTTCTTTTTTAGAAAATAAGTAAACTTTGAGGCTTTGCATTTATGTTCATAGCACAACAACCCCTTAAATTTATAAGTCTAATCATTTACAAACAAGCAAAAAGTTTGATGTTAACTTCATCAAAAACAGATGCCACATTTTCTAGTCCATCTCTGCTTGCAAAGTGACAGTTACAGATCATTAAATACTCTCAGGTATAAAACTTACTAGGCCTGTATTTCACATCTTCAGCTTCTTTTGACACACTAACTGATCTTTCACGTGAAGATGGGTGGACATCTGCAACACCTGTAGATAGATTTACAGCAAAATTAGGAACTCCGCAAAATATGTTGAAAGAAGTCTATCTAAATATGGACAGTACATACAGACTTACACAGTAAAATCAACACAAGAAACCAACAGCATAAGGAAAACACACACACACACACACACACACACACACACACACACACACACAAAAGGAGGAAAAGGACGAGTGATTAAATCTAATGATACTGGGAGGGAACCAAACAAGGAAAGAGGGCACAAATGGATGGCAAGAGAGTGGAATGCTCGAGAGAATAGTTTGAAGGGTGGGAACGAGTGGGGGTTGGATGACACATGCCTAGCCATTCATCCATTCGGCTTTACTCTGCTCAGCTCGTATAGCCCCGTCCCCTTGTGTCTCCGGAAAGTTCATTTCTAGATGTGACAAGGATTCTCCTAACAGAGACATCACGCACACTATACACGCATTCAAAAATAGATTAATGATTTATACTGAAATCAACTTAAAATGTGTTCAAAAACCAACAGGGAAGTCTTTCAAAATCATATGAATAATCGACAGACAAACATGGGCTGAATGCTAGGCGCTTTGTGAAACAAGTGTTTTTTCCTCAAGAATATGAATTTGGCACCCCCTTTTCCCGCTAGCATCTAGCTGCTTGCTGCAACTGATTGCACAGCCAACAGCCACATTCCTGCTCAAACAAGACTCAACTGCACATGCACATGAGCCCGCTCGTAACTGCTAAGACAAATCTAATGTAAACTGTTGTGACTTCACATTCATCGGAGGCAACTTGTTGTTATGAAGCATTGTATCGTCTTCCTAAAACCTTTGACACATTTTGCTGTTGGCAGATGCTTGCATGAGTAGTGTGTGTCGTTGTTGTATATGGCGCATTTCCTTTGCATTTTAAGTTATTTTCATTTTTTTCTTTCGTTTATCTTTTATTGTTGAAGTATTATTCTGCAGTAGCGGGGTACAATAATATCCTTTGTTAGAGTATCGGTTTTTACCAGTCAAAATTACAAAAATGTAACTGAAGACTAAAACAATGAAAAATTCCCAGAATTCTAAAAAATTCCCAAGTTTTTCCCGGTTTTCTCCGAGATGAAAAAATTCCTGGGTTCTTCCCTGATCTCCCGGTTGTCCTGGGTCGTAGAGACACACACACACACACACACACACACACACACAAAAGCAGTGTAAATAGCACGCATATATGGAACACATGTGCAATACTCTAGTCTGGCACTCTGCATTACAGTGACTGAAAAACAAAATCTATAAATATTTTTAGACTACACTGGAACTCTTCCCCTAGCTGTGCAAATAGAGATATTTTTGGTTCTACTTACGCCAAGTATTTTCCCAGTGCTATCTGTTGAGTTGTCAAGCATGGGTCACACAGCTATGAATGGCAATGAAAGGTCATAATCAAAATTCTGGAGATTTCATAATTATCAAATTGGATGGGCAAAGAATAATAATGTTGATAAACACTTCAAATCAGAGAAGCACTCTGTTCACCAGTGGGAAAATACCGTTGATTCTCAAAATAAACCATCATCGGCTGGAAGCTTAAACACAGCCAAAAGAAGGAAACAAGTAGAGACCTTTGTGGGGAGGGGGGGGGGGGGGGATCGAAATTTTGGCAAAAGCAAACATTAGAGTCAAAAAACTACAAAATCACCACTTCTTTTTTAGAAAATAAGTAAACTTTGAGGCTTTGCATTTATGTTCATAGCACAACAACCCTTTAAATTTATAAGTCTAATCATTTACAAACAAGCAAAAAGTTTGATGTTAACTTCATCAAAAACAGATGCCACATTTTCTAGTCCATCTCTGCTTGCAAAGTGACAGTTACAGATCATTAAATACTCTCAGGTATAAAACTTACTAGGCCTGTATTTCACATCTTCAGCTTCTTTTGACACACTAACTGATCTTTCACGTGAAGATGGGTGGACATCTGCAACACCTGTAGATTTACAGCAAAATTAGGAACTCCGCAAAATATGTTGAAAGAAGTCTATCTAAATATGGACAGTACATACAGACTTACACAGTAAAATCAACACAAGAAACAAACAGCATAAGGAAAACACACACAAGGAGGAAAAGGACGAGTGATTAAATCTAATGATACTGGGAGGGAACCAAACAAGGAAAGAGGGCACAAATGGATGGCAAGAGAGTGGAATGCTCGAGAGAATAGTTTGAAGGGTGGGAACGAGTGGGGGTTGGATGACACATGCCTAGCCATTCATCCATTCGGCTTTACTCTGCTCAGCTCGTATAGCCCCGTCCCCTTGTTTCTCCGGAAAGTTCATTTCTAGATGTGACAAGGATTCTCCTAACAGAGACATCACGCACACTATACACGCATTCAAAAATAGATTAATGATTTATACCGAAATCAACTTAAAATGTGTTCAAAAACCAACAGGGAAGTCTTTCAAAATCATATGAATAATCGACAGACAAACATGCGCTGAATGCTAGGCGCTTTGTGAAACAAGTGTTTTTTCCTCAAGAATATGAATTTGGCACCCCCTTTTCCCGCTAGCATCTAGCTGCTTGCTGCAACTGATTGCACAGCCAACAGCCACATTCCTGCTCAAACAAGACTCAACTGCACATGCACATGAGCCCGCTCGTAACTGCTAAGACAAATCTAATGTAAACTGTTGTGACTTCACATTCATCGGAGGCAACTTGTTGTTATGAAGCATTGTATCGTCTTCCTAAAGCTTTTGACACATTTTGCTGTTGGCCGATGCTTGCATGAGCAGTGTGTGTCGTTGTTGTATATGGCGCATTTCCTTTGTAATTTAAGTTATTTTCATTTTTTTTCTTTCGTTTATCTTTTATTGTTGAAGTATTATTCTGCAGTAGCGGGGTACAATAATATCCTTTGTTAGAGTATCGGTTCTTACCAGTCAAAATTACAAAAATGTAACTGAAGACTAAAACAATGAAAAATTCCCAAGTTTTTCACGGTTTTCTCCCAGATGAAAAAATTCCTGGGTTCTTCCCTGATCTCCTGGTTGTCCTGGGTCGTAGACACACGCACACACACACACACACACACACACACACACACACACACACACACACACACACACACACAAAAAAAAAAAAGCAGTGTAAATAGCACGCATATATGGAACACATGTGCAATACTCTAGTCTGGCACTCTGCATTACAGTGACTGAAAAACAAAATCTATAAATATTTTTAGACCACACTGGAACTCTTCCCCTAGCTGTGCAAATAGAGATATTTTTGGTTCTACTTACGCCAAGTATTTTCCCAGTGCTATCTGTTGAGTTGTCAAGCATGGGTCACACAGCTATGAATGGCAATGAAAGGTCATAATCCAAATTCTGGAGATTTCATAATTATCAAATTGGATGGGCAAAGAATAATAATGTTGATAAACACTTCAAATCAGAGAAGCACTCTGTTCACCAGTGGGAAAATACCGCTGATTCTCAAAATAAACCATCATCGGCTGGAAGCTTAAACACTGCCAAAAGAAGGAAACAAGGAGAGACCTTTGTGGGGAGGGGGGGGGGGGGGGGGTCGAAATTTTTGCAAAAGCAAACATTAGAGTCAAAAAACTACCAAATCACCACTTCTTTTTTAGAAAATAAGTAAACTTTGAGGCTTTGCATTTATGTTCATAGCACAACAACCCCTTAAATTTATAAGTCTAATCATTTACAAACAAGCAAAAAGTTTGATGTTAACTGCATCAAAAACAGATGCCACATTTTCTAGTCCATCTCTGCTTGCAAAGTGACAGTTACAGATCATTAAATACTCTCAGGTATAAAACTTACTAGGCCTGTATTTCACATCTTCAGCTTCTTTTGACACACTAACTGATCTTTCACGTGAAGATGGGTGGACATCTGCAACACCTGTAGATAGATTTACAGCAAAATTAGGAACTCCGCAAAATATGTTGAAAGAAGTCTATCTAAATATGGACAGTACATACAGACTTACACAGTAAAATCAACACAAGAAACCAACAGCATAAGGAAAACACACACACACACACACACACACACACACACACACACACACACACACACACACACAAAAGGAGGAAAAGGACGAGTGATTAAATCTAATGATACTGGGAGGGAACCAAACAAGGAAAGAGGGCACAAATGGATGGCAAGAGAGTGGAATGCTCGAGAGAATAGTTTGAAGGGTGGGAACGAGTGGGGGTTGGATGACACATGCCTAGCCATTCATCCATTCGGCTTTACTCTGCTCAGCTCGTATAGCCCCGTCCCCTTGTGTCTCCGGAAAGTTCATTTCTAGATGTGACAAGGATTCTCCTAACAGAGACATCACGCACACTATACACGCATTCAAAAATAGATTAATGATTTATACTGAAATCAACTTAAAATGTGTTCAAAAACCAACAGGGAAGTCTTTCAAAATCATATGAATAATCGACAGACAAACATGGGCTGAATGCTAGGCGCTTTGTGAAACAAGTGTTTTTTCCTCAAGAATATGAATTTGGCACCCCCTTTTCCCACTAGCATCTAGCTGCTTGCTGCAACTGATTGCACAGCCAACAGCCACATTCCTGCTCAAACAAGACTCAACTGCACATGCACATGAGCCCGCTCGTAACTGCTAAGACAAATCTAATGTAAACTGTTGTGACTTCACATTCATCGGAGGCAACTTGTTGTTATGAAGCATTGTATCGTCTTCCTAAAACCTTTGACACATTTTGCTGTTGGCAGATGCTTGCATGAGTAGTGTGTGTCGTTGTTGTATATGGCGCATTTCCTTTGCATTTTAAGTTATTTTCATTTTTTTCTTTCGTTTATCTTTTATTGTTGAAGTATTATTCTGCAGTAGCGGGGTACAATAATATCCTTTGTTAGAGTATCGGTTTTTACCAGTCAAAATTACAAAAATGTAACTGAAGACTAAAACAATGAAAAATTCCCAGAATTCTAAAAAATTCCCAAGTTTTTCCCGGTTTTCTCCGAGATGAAAAAATTCCTGGGTTCTTCCCTGATCTCCCGGTTGTCCTGGGTCGTAGAGACACACACACACACACACACACACACACACACACAAAAGCAGTGTAAATAGCACGCATATATGGAACACATGTGCAATACTCTAGTCTGGCACTCTGCATTACAGTGACTGAAAAACAAAATCTATAAATATTTTTAGACCACACTGGAACTCTTCCCCTAGCTGTGCAAATAGAGATATTTTTGGTTCTACTTACGCCAAGTATTTTCCCAGTGCTATCTGTTGAGTTGTCAAGCATGGGTCACACAGCTATGAATGGCAATGAAAGGTCATAATCAAAATTCTGGAGATTTCATAATTATCAAATTGGATGGGCAAAGAATAATAATGTTGATAAACACTTCAAATCAGAGAAGCACTCTGTTCACCAGTGGGAAAATACCGCTGATTCTCAAAATAAACCATCATCGGCTGGAAGCTTAAACACAGCCAAAAGAAGGAAACAAGGAGAGACCTTTGTGGGGAGGGGGGGGGGGGGGGGGGGGATCGAAATTTTGGCAAAAGCAAACATTAGAGTCAAAAAACTACAAAATCACCACTTCTTTTTTAGAAAATAAGTAAACTTTGAGGCTTTGCATTTATGTTCATAGCACAACAACCCTTTAAATTTATAAGTCTAATCATTTACAAACAAGCAAAAAGTTTGATGTTAACTTCATCAAAAACAGATGCCACATTTTCTAGTCCATCTCTGCTTGCAAAGTGACAGTTACAGATCATAAAATACTCTCAGGTATAAAACTTACTAGGCCTGTATTTCACATCTTCAGCTTCTTTTGACACACTAACTGATCTTTCACGTGAAGATGGGTGGACATCTGCAACACCTGTAGATAGATTTACAGCAAAATTAGGAACTCCGCAAAATATGTTGATAAGAAGTCTATCTAAATATGGACAGTACATACAGACTTACACAGTAAAATCAACACAAAAAACAAACAGCATAAGGAAAACACACACACACACACACACACACACACACACACACACACACACACACAAGGAGGGAAAGGACGAGTGATTAAATCTAATGATACTGGGAGGGAACCAAACAAGGAAAGAGGGCACAAATGGATGGCAAGAGAGTGGAATGCTCGAGAGAATAGTTTGAAGGGTGGGAATGAGTGGTGGTTGGATGACACATGCCTAGCCAGGATGGGGAGGTGGGAATTGTGGTGATAGGAGTGAACAGGAAAAACTGGAGATGATACTGCAGTGACATAATACGGCAGGGGAGGGGGGGGGGGCAGTTTCCGGGTATGTAGAGGTGGAAGGGGGGAAGAGGGAGGTGGCAGTAGATGTCTGCATCCGGCCTTTATGCTTGCTTGAAATGCTTGCAGCATACAGTTACACAAAAGTCCGGCAGATAGTAATATATTCATTTTGGATGCAGGGAGCACCTGCATTCGACTTCTGTCACACTCATTCAGTCATCCCATACTTGAATGGCCCAAATGTCCACTCTAAGTCTGCATGCAACACTGGAAGCAACTTGAGCTCGTACACAGCATGTGTATTCATCAGATTGTCGGATGTACATTAGGTGACGTAATGGATTCCTGCCTGTAAGACAATTCTCTTTTGCTGAAGCGAAAGTTGAGACAGCAGGAAAGGTGAAAGTACTGGATAACTGGGATGTAGAAGAATTAATTATTAATCCAAAAAGTTTCTACAGTTGGTTGAGAATGACTCGAAACGTAACGAGTAAGGGGCATACACTTAGTACGTCCAGCAGCTTTCAGAAAATGATATCTTCTCATGAGTGTCTGGAAAGTGAGTTAACATTTACTTTAACATTAAGTGACATCAACTGATATAAAATTTGGACATAGTTTTTAAATGTTACAATACATTTTTTTCTGTTATTGACATGTTCTAGATGCTGCAAACTGACCATTATTACAAAAGTTGGTGGTTGCTTGGGTTTTCTGAGAAATTTTTAACTGTTTCCAAATTTGCTTTGCTGCATGACAGGGTGGCCCTGCCCTCCAAACCCCACAGTACTCCATTCAACCACAGCTTGCTTCCTCCAAGCATTCATACTCTAATATACCATGTCCAAGCACGGAAAGCTCAAGAATGTATGAGAGATAAAAATCCCCAACCTGTGGACTTCTGCCAGAGACACTGGCATTGGGACAGGTTGTGCCAGCGAATTCTGTGGGAGGGCGTGCGTGAACTGAGAAAATGGAGTGGGGATATCAGACCGGGAACTGGGGTCAAATGAATTTCATAAATGTTTAAGTTTTAAGCCTAATAATACCACTGGAGGCAAAGTCACTTTACACGGCTTAAATAACACATCCCCCGAAACTTGTGGCTTGGCTTGTGTGGCTAAATGACACAGATAGCCATAGAGTAGGTTCAACAACATTGGTGGGTAATTGGTGGAGCTTCTTAAAGATGATTAACATCTTTTCAGTAACTGTGGGAACAACAGTCTGGATGGTTCATTTAGCTGGCCTTTTAACATTAGCCAACATAGTCTTGCTACAATGGTCATGCAGCACAGCTGAATGTTAGATGTTCTGTGCGTCTCTGAATATCACATAATAACTAGGATCGAAAAGTTATGTATCAGGGGCTATAGACTAGTATCACTTCCAAGTAATACTATCATGGAAAATGTAGGAGTTGCAATGTATGTAAAAGTTGGACACGAAGTCAACAATCACTGAAACAAATAGTTTTTTGTTGATCACAATCTACATGCTTGTGCTTACGAGTTCCTGCTGCAGAATACTTCTCTGACACTTTTAACAGCCTACAGATCTCCTCTATGGGAAATTTCAGTTATTTATGAGAAATCTAGATGCATTATTGAGCCACCTGTCAGATAAGAACAGTTAGCAGTTTGGGTAGATTTCAAAGTAGATTTTTTTAAAAGATAGGGACAGCAAAAATGACCTATCATCAATATTTGGGTGTTTCAATTTAATTTCTGTAGTCAATTTTTCAACTCATATGCAGCATGATAGTAGGACACTGATTGATAACATTTTTGTATACAGTTTTCAGGCTGAAATAATTAATGTTTACCCAATTGTTAATGCTCTACCTCATGATGCACAATTAATGTAAATAAACAATATTGTACTTCACCACTCTGAGGCAGGTTCATACAATTATTAATGAGAATAGGATACATTGTTTTAAAAGAGGTGACATGAGATGATGAATATATAGAAAGAGATGTACTGTCAAATTCAATTTACATATGCAATATGCATCACTGGAACAGGGAATTTTTCCCACATGGGGTAAAATACGCAGCTGTTAAACCTCTTCATAAGAAAGGCAACAAGACAGACTTAAAGAATTATTGTTTAATTTCCTTACTGACAGACATTTCCAAAATACTCAAAAAAGTAATGTATTCAAGAGTAGTCTCACACTTGAGTAGAAACATTTTACTTAGCATATCACAGTTTGGATTCAAGAAGAGTTGCTAAAATGAGAATGCTATTTACACCTTCACTCATCAAATAGTAAAAGTCTCAAGTAATAAAATATTGCCAGTTGGCATTTTCTGTGAACTTTCCATGACATTTGATTGTGTAAATCATGTTACTCTCTTACAAAAACTCAAGTTTTATGGAACTGATGAGCATACACACAACTAGATTGAATCATACATAGAAAACAAAATGCAAAAAGTGTGCTGAATGATTCCAACATGTTGGAAGGGTAGAAAGTTTGAGCGACCGGGGAGAGATCACAATGGGAGTCCCACAAAGTTCAATTTTGGGTCCACTCCTATTCCTCATATATGTGAATAATCTTCCACTTAACACCCAACTAACGGAATTGGTACTTTTTGCAGACAATACTAGTGTTATAATAATTCCCATCAGATAGAAAGCAACAGTAGAAATTGTAAGTGACATTTTCCAAATAATTATAAGTGATTCTCAGAAAATGGAATCTTCCTAAATTTTGAGAAAAACATAGTATATTCAGTTTTGTTACAACATACACAGTCATACCAACAATTGATGTAGCACCTGAGCAGAAGTCAGCGAATAGGGTAGAATGCTCCCATTTTTTGGGCGTATATTGATGAAAATTTTAACTGAAAGAAGTGTACTACTGAGCTTCTCAAACAATTAAGTTCAGTTACTTTTTCTCTTCACACAATTGTCAAATGTCAAAAGAGGAAATTAATTAATTTGACATATTTTGCATATTCCCATTCAATGTCTTATGGAATAATTTTCTGGGTAACTCAGCACTTAGAAACAAAGTACCAATTGCACAAAAGTGAGCAATAAGAATAATGTGTGGTGTTCCCAAACCAATGTCATGTAGGTACCACTTCAAGGAACTAGGTATTTTTAACTGTGCCATCCAATACATATACATTCACTAATGAGATTCATCATAAATAATCCATCACAATTTAATAAGAACAGTGATGTCCATACAGACAACACTGGAGGCAAAAATGATCTTTATTTCCCATTACTCAAGATGTCAGTGGTTCAGAAAGGAGGTCAACATTCAGCAACAAAAATTTATTATCATTTGTCAAATACCATAAAATGTCTGACAGGTAGCAAAGCAAGTTTCAAATCTAACCCAAAATAATCTCTCCTGGGGAACTCCTCATGTTCCACTGACAAATGTCTACACAAAAACTTAAAATAGATTTTGTGTGGTCCAGCCTTAAAAAACAACAAATTGAGAAAAATGCAGGAATGAGGAAAACATTAAAACCAAAATATGAGCAAAACCATGTGTAATTGGCATATATGATTAAATATCTTAATGTTCAGCAATAAGTTGTTTAAAATCTGTGTAACTGAAGGAAATTAAACATGCAAAACATTGTTTATACAATAATTTGTGGTAATAAATTTCATCAGCTCTTAAAAAATCATAGATATGTAACAGCAAATCAAAACTCGTCACGAAATTAACGCTGTTATCTGGGTACAAGGTAATCAAGCTATTTTTTGACATGCTACGAGAACAAATTACACATCAACATGCATGATTTTGAGAGATATTTCCTTGGTCCTTACCCAGAAAAAAAATAAAAATTGATCAACATTGGTAATTAAACCGAAAACTGTGAAGTACAGTGAAAGGCGTCAGACTGTAACATGTGGGGGTGTGCATTTTCCTACTGTAGCCAATGGCAGTGCAGCATACTCTGGTAATATATGAGTGCAGTGACCTCTAGTGTATTGCTTGTAAACTTTTCCTTATTCACTGTGCCACTCCATCTCTATCTTGTTATCCCCACTGATAATGGTGCCCCAAGCAGGCAGCAAATGTTACTTCTGAACACGATGTCGCATGAGTGCATCATTGATTTGTAACATAGTTATTATAATAAGGAATGTACGTGGTGCCATAACAATCGATAGTAACTACAAAATTACACCACATCTGTGATTATTTAGTTTTGTAAGGACCCTCGGAGATCAGAAATGGTGCATTACAGGACGGTTTATATACTATTCTCTTGTAACATACAGACATTTACTGAATAATGCCATTTTCCTTTAACAACACCGAATTGCCAGTAACCACCAGAAGACCTGACCTTTTACAGAAAGACCTTGTATACCTACCCAACGAAGTACAGGTTTGTTCACTACATTTTCAGCCAAATCGGTGGAAAGAAGGAAACTTATATGGAATGTAATACTCACATTATTTGACATATCAAATAAGCCACCAGAACTGTAGCTTAAGGGGAAACCTAACAAACATGACGATAAATTGTCAAAAGTCATAAAACTGTTTCCCAACACAGGAGGAACCAATCTCACAATTGTTGCTAAACCTGAGCCACAACTTGTGAAAATCTTTAACACGTTCACTTTTGAAGCAAAAATAATTACATATACAAAAACACTCACGTATTAAAAAGTCAAGTTAGGTGTAAGAATGGGATAACTCCAGTAATGAAGGACTTAACAAAATTTTCTCAACAGTATACCCCGTAACTAGAAGCAAATGAAAGTTTTCTCCAAACTACAAGCAGTTTTTCACAAGGAAAGTGTTCCAGTTCTTATTACCTTAACTAAAACTATAAGTTTCAGATTACAGACTACATAAATAGATTGGTCTGAATCCTATTTTTATCACTGATGGCTGCACAAATGTCATGGACACATGTTTCTTTCATTAACCTGGAGCTGAATTTGACATTTAAGTAACTTCTCTCGAGAAGTTAGTATACAACTACAGCAGTTTACAAGTAGCTTTGTAATTATATTTCAAAACCCTGGAGGTGCAGAAGTATTTACTGGTGTATTGCACTGGAGTGAAGAATCAAATTCAGTGGACAATCTTTGTGATACAAGCTAGTTAGGTTAATGAGTCTATTACTATAGGATGGTCTATACATCATGGTCGTCACAAGTTTCCCAAAGTGAAACTCCCTGATATTTCCCTAATTTCCTGACAAGTTTTAGCATTTTTCCCTGACAAATTTTGAGATCGAGGGTAACTAACAGCGTAAGTTAACAAAAATATATAAGGACTTCTGTATTTCCAAAGGCGTGCGAAAAAATCTTAAGTACTAACATTGCAACATCTTTTGTAATGAACTATTTTCAGATGGAGAAAGCAAGGGAAATGGTATATCTGTTTCATTAAGACCACTGATATTATTTTATTTCAATACAGCGAAACTCACTTGGTGACAAAAATACGCATTTCGTTGGAGCCGCAAGACAGATTTAAAATACCTTCACTAATTTCAGAAATAACCTTGGAAAAAAGTAGGCCTCTTGAAAGAAGCGTATAAGACAGGGAACAGTTGTCTAAACAAACACTATAGGTGACTGCCAGTAAAATGTTGATTCTACTATGTTCGTTATTGTGAGTTATTACCCACTGTGTTATGTCTATTATTTTACAGATATTGTATGGTTTTTCATTCAAGAAATACATGAGTACATAGCATGCAAACTACCAGCAACTGGCACAATTTTCTTCTTCTTATTTTCCATACTTTCTAATATATAAACTACTTCTGAAGTGTCAAAATGTACTAGAATAAATAGAATGTCTATGAAATGCCACTCTGTACAATGTACTTGTGGTGAGACAGTCGCAATTCCTGAAATCCATCGCCCGTGGCCTCTGGCCTGTCCAGGAGCACTGCAGTCCTTAGTCCAGGGAAACCACAAAAATCCAATGCATTATGCGACATATGGACAGACCCGGACTGCGGGCAGATCGGTGAGACTAGATTCAATGGGCTGGGCCTGCACATTAGTGGGAACCGAATGGCTTCATATCAGCACGCCCGATCCTTTAGAGAGATATCTGTAGAAATGACCTGCAGTTTTGGGCTGTTATGGAAGTCCACTCATGCCACAGACACCATGTTAATAAAATGAGATCATGGTGATCACTCCATGCAACAGGTACGTTGCGCAAATACTCTGAGAATCAGTAGGAATAAAAATAAGTAGCTGCTCACCGTAAAGATGATCGCTGAGCCGCAGACAGGCACATAGAAAAAAGACAATCACTCTCTAACAACTAAATTTTTGGTTATTGCCTTTGTCAGAAAACAACAGCACACACATATTCATACAATCACTCAGACACACCTTGTACACACATGACCGCCATCTCTGGCCACTGCGTCAACCGTCTCTGAGAATCAGGTCCAAACAAACCACTCCTCATGCCTCCCTGCCTCTCATCAGCAGCTGCTAGGCTAGCGGCAAGAAGTGGTGGCAGCAGTGACTGCAAGCTGAGGGGAATGGCAGAAAGGGGAGAAGTAGTAAGAATGAGGGAGTAGGGAAGTTATGCGCGTACTAAGTTGCGCCCAACAAGTGACGATGCACGATATCTCAGTAAACAAACCATTATATTTACTGAGACAAAAACGAGATTTTTCTGCCCCCCCACCCGATATTTCCCCAATTTCCCTGACATATTTGAAATTCCGATTTCTAGAACTTGTGGCAATCCTGTACATAGCTTTCTTAGAGTATGAAACATTTTAAAAATTGGGTGAACTGTCTTCATAGTGCCCTCAGTAGTAGTGACCTAGGAAATTTTCTTGGTAAAGACGTTTCGCATAAATTGCTAGTAATTTGCAAATTCTATAGTATTACCAATGTGCATTGTTTACATGTCAAACCTGTCACTTGCTCTAGTGTAAAAACAGCAGGTTTCGTGAAAGCATGTGTATACACACAGGTTTTCCTTCACAACAGGTACTTATTTATAACAATTAATATGAAATAACGTTAAGTCTGCAGTGATTTTAGTGTTTCTCTGTCCCAGAAATCTGTTACATTTATAAGAATCTGTCTGCCATCACGACACATTAAACACCATTCAGGACTGCAATGGATACGAAAAATTGAAGGGGGAACACTGCTATCAGCTGCAGCTGGACATTAAGCAGAATCAGTGGCAATGAATCAAAATGTGTGCCGAATTGGGATTCAAACCCGGGATCTCCTGATTACTAGGCAGGTGCGGTAACCAGTGCGCCATACAGGACACAGCGTTATTGCAACTGCACGAACTATCACAGTACACCTCACGGCCGATCCACACTCCCACCGAGCACTACCTATCCGCAGCCATGTCCATTACACTCCTGATCGCTACTTAGAGATTCCCACAGGAGATCGGACGTATTTGTGGAATCTTACTGAAATAGTCCATGCAGTTGCAATAACACTGTGTCTTGGATGGCGCTGTGTTTACCACACCTGCCTAGTAAGCACGAGATCTCGAGTTCGAATCCCGGTCCAGTACACATTTTTGCTCATCGCCACAGATTCCGCTTAATGTCCCATGCAGCTGCTGGCAGTGCCCCCCTTCAATTTACTTATGGTGTTTCACAGCTGTGGGATCTGTGTGGTGTCTGTTCTTTCAAAGGAACAAACATCATGCATTCGAATAATTGATAAGACTGACTGGGCAATGGATCCACTTTCTTCAGTGCGAATGCACAAATACATCTGACCTCCTGTGGGAACCTCTAAGTAGCGAACAGGAGTATAATGGACACGAACTGTGGATAGGTGGCACTCAATAGGAGTGTGGATCAGCCATGAGACATACTGAGTTAGTCCGTGCTAAGTAGCGAACAGGAGTATAATGGACAGGGACTGTGGATAGGTGGCACTCAATGGGAGTGTGGATCGGCCACGAGGCATACTGAGATAGTCCGTGCAGTTGCGATAATGCTGTGTCCCGAATGGTGCAGTGGTTACCATGCATGCCTTGTAAGCAGGAGATCCCAAGTTAAAATCCCAGTCTGGTACACATTTTTGCTCATCGCTCCTGATTCTGCTTAGTATCCCACCGCAGCTGATAGCAGTGTTTTCCCTTCTATTTGCATTTAGTGTTTCACAGTTGTGGGATCTGTGTGGTGTCTGTTCTTTCAAAGGAACAGACATCATGCATTCAAATAATATACGAAAAATCCATTGCACATATGTTTACTGAACACGTCTTTTTTAATTGTGATTCCACACATAGCAAATGGAGAAGCCTATGTCGGTTGCAGTTGTTAGAGGCATGATACATTCCAGATTCTGTCGACAGGCTCTGAGCAGATCTACTGTAAGTAAAATTAATATACAGTAGTAAAGGGCGTACAAGGTATAACTATACAAACTGAACATAAGTGGAAGCCGTGGTCACTCAGTTCTCTACACACCGGTCACATTAGCTGTACACTGGAACATGGCACCAAGAAAGTTTGTTGTTTATCACCGTATATGCTAGAAGCCACTGCATTAGTGTTATGTCTGGCTGCAAGTGGAAAACAAACATGCAAGATGTTACAAACATCTGAGATCTTACCATCTGGCAATTTTCACCGTATTCCAGTGTTTTCAGTTTATTTCACTATGTAGGCTATAAATTTTTGTTATTTATGAGGCAGACATAAAATAAAAGAACTCTCAAAACTATGTGTTTTAAGGTATAATTTGAGGCCGTAGTGTGTTGGGGAATAGCTCAATAACCCCTTACATCATTAGCAAAAGTTACAGTCTTTTAAATTACATACCCTACAGTATTACTAGTGGCAAAACCCACTGCTTTTCCTAATATGTCTATTATACAACATAAAAATTTGAAATTTCTTTCTCATTTGTTTACGGATTTGCGATTTGGTTATTTCAGTTGATGTTATGAGTGTTGGTAAAATTGCTATTTAGGAGGAGAGGAATGAAATTCTCACACCGACTTTGATTTATACCTTCTGTGCCTGTTTATACTTTATAATACAATATTTTATGAATTTCAAATGTTTCATAGGCTTTGGTCTGTAAACTTATTACGTGTTAGTGTGGTGGCTGCGCTGGCTGTTGGATAACATAGCAAGTCGCCAGCCAATAAAAGCTCACTAGCTGTAAATGGCCATTTCCTTAATTCTGACCAAGCACACTCTTTGAGACTCAGTGTTTGAATTTCAAAGGTGGACAATCAATCTTGTTGCTGATTACAGTACATCAGAAATACATTCAAAAAATGAGACCAAGTTATAAGTTATGCAAGAAAAGGTGGCAGCTGGGCATCTTTGTCACATATTGGCTCAGTCTGGAATACTTCACGTCGACTTTACTGTTTTTCCTTTGCTGCCACAACCTAGCAGTAATGGTTGTGCTGGCAACACCAATCGTGGATTATGTCAGCATTTCCTCTCTCACATCTACTCTCTCCGCAATGGCCTAAAATATTCCCATAACTCAGCAACCACCCATGGTGTGAATAGCTGTTCTATTGATTTATGGAACAAGTAACTAACCAACTAACTGTATAGGAGAACGGCAGCTGATTTTAGGCCCTGGGGCATGCAGTTCTACTGTATGGTCTAAACATCATGGCAATGCCTTGAGTAAAATATTCCTGAGGTAAAATAGTCACTCCTTTCAAATCTCCAGGCATGAAACAGAATGATGTCATAATCATAAAAATAACAAATCTGTCACTGTGGATTGAAGCATGTAAATGGGGAAGTTGTCAGTGACCTCACAAATATTAACAGAATTGAATATGGATAAAAGTGCTACAAACTTTGGCACACTCACTCACTCACTCCAGCACTCGTGTTGATCCACACAAGCACTTCATATCACATGCCGTAAAACAAAGGAGAAATAGCAGCAGATACTACACCTGGGAAGAAAACAGAAGGAAAAATAAGACAGCAGATCTAAAACAATGGCACAGGGATATGTGACTGGCTAACAATTTACAAAAAAACATAGGTGAGCCATTCACCCTCATTAAGAACATCTCCCTAAAATTACTGGAAACAAGTTGGAGAAATTACAAACCCTTAAAAGCCTCACTACATTTGTTTGAATGTCACTTAAAGTAGAGGGCAGGGCTGCAGCAAATCTGCTGCTGCCCTTTGGTCCAAAAATAAAAGAGTGTATTAAAATGTGGCCGACAGTGGTCTGTATGCCACAAGCACCACACATTAGACGGTCGTCACGCCGGATCAAAACGTCATGTATAGGAGGACTGTGGCTTATGTGAAGATGACTAAGGAGGACTGCATCCTGTCTTTGTAGCTGAAAGGAGGTATGCCATGGCCACATAGTGGGCTTTACTGTATGCAGCTTATTATCTGTCACTTTCAGCCACTCCTCCTCCCATCAACACATGACTCTGTATTGCAACAGCAAGACGATAGTATGCAGGGGGATGGCACACTTAAATAGGAGGAGGAGGACCACAACATGCCTTCTTGGCTGCTACCTCTGCCCTTTCTTTCCCCGCAATACCCATGTGCCATGGTACCCAACAGAAAGAAACCTTCCCTGGCTGAAGAGAGCATCCTGGATATTCAGGACTGCTTTATCTGCTGGGTAAAAGCATTGTAGAGAGTGAAGAGCACTCAGAGAATCAGAACAGACAAGGAATTTAGCACCTGAAGCACATGCCTTCTGCTCCAGTGCCTGGAAGATCGCATATAATTTGCGTCGAAAATGGTAAAGTCTCAAGGCAGTCGGCCCTTGAGGACGCGATCAGAGAAAACAACCAAATTTAAAATTACTCTGGACCTCTGGTGTAACCGTGGTGGCAGGCAGTTAAAATCCCAGAATGGTGGTGTGTGTGTTCCACACCAAGTGACTCCAGCACACACTGCACACAGATCCCAAATGGCATTGTTGCTCGTGGACACTGGAGAAAAGGCATTCCAGAGGTGGATAAACAACAGTATGGTATGCAGGTAAAGTCATAACTGCAAGAAACATACAAGAGTGATGCACCATGAGAAACTTCCATCGACGAAGAGTGGCAGTTCCCCAGCCTCAGCATAGAGGCCTGTAGGCACCTGTGGCCAGTCAAATCCCCTCATGATGGATAGCGTCAATAATCTTCAGATAAGAAGGCCTTACTGACCAATAAACTGCACACATCCATAGTCTAGCCATGAATGCACAAAAGCCCTATAACACTGGAGCAGAAGTGCCCTCTGCTCCCCAAGACCTGTGGCTAAAGCACTTTATAATATTCTGGATTCTGGCTTTCAGCTCTCTCAGGTGCGGTAACCACAACAATTTGGAGTAAAAAATAAGGTCCAGAAACCTCAATGAGAGTTTAAAATTTAGAATGGTGTCCCTCATCTGCAAGTCAGGTGAATTAAAAATACAACGAGGATGATTAAATGATTAAAATGCGTGCGCACACACACACACACACACACACACACACACACACACACACACACACACACACACACACACACACATGCACGCACACTTATCTGAAAACCCACCTTTCCAGCCCACTCCTCTAACTTCTGCACAGTAAGTTGCGACTGACTGGTCACTGTTGCAAAAGTGGAGGTGATACAGACAAAGGTAAAGGTAAAATCATATGCAAACAAGTATCAGTATACAGGACTTCTTATCACAGAAGCGATACTGTTTATGGCTGTGGAAAAGAGGACAACGTCCAAGACGCTACCCTGAGGAACACTACTCTGGTGCTCAAAATGATCCAACAGCACGCCACCAACTCGAGACCTAGAAGAGCGCTTACACAGGAAGGACCATATGAAAATGGGGAGGTGGCCATGAGAGCCCCACTGATGGAGTCACACGAGAATATTGTGTCTCCAAGTAGTGTCATACATCTTACTGATATCAAAGAATATGTCACGACAGTGCTGTTTATGTAGGAAAACAGCCACCTCTAGTAGGGTCAGATTGTTGACAATGGACCGAAATCACGGGACTCCACACGATGGTTCACCATTTGCTCCATTCCTACATAGCTCATTAAGATGAAGATCCGGTAACTACTGGGACACATGCAGTGCTCTCGTGGTTTGAGGAGAGGTATCAGAATTGCCTCTCTCCGAAAGTTGGGAAAGTTGCTTGTCTGCCATATAAAATCAAAACATTCCAGGAGGATTTCCTGTGAAGCTGCTGGCAAATGTTAAAGCACACAGTAACGGATTTGGTTGTGACCAGGTGCAGAATCAATAGTCTCAGACAGTGCTGATTCCAGCTCCCACATGGAGAAAGGGCAGTTGTAAGACTCAGAATTGTGGTAGCTGAAGTTCAACTTGCACTTCTCTGCAGTCGCATGGTTGGGGCAAAACACTGGATCTTGGCTGGCACAGACAGTAATCACTGCAAAATGCTCTGCCATCATCTGAGCGATGTCTCCGGGCGTTGATTGGAGACGCACCTATTTCAGCACTGCTGCTATCAGTGAAGAAGGGGGATGGTTGATGGACTCCAGGAATGCCTGCCATGGCCTTTTCTTGGTCTCCTTAATGACACATGGAGCCTCGGCTCTCGCAACCCAAAAGGCTGTGAAGTTGTCTGTTGTTGCTCTCCTCAATGATGCATCAAGCCTTGGCTCTCACAACGTGAAAGGCTGTGAGGTTGTCTGCTGTTGGGGTGTACTTAAACTGTCGAAGAGCCGCAAGCCTGTTCCAGATTGCTGAGCAGTGCTCACTAGTCCATCAAGGAACAGGTTGCCTCCTAAGATGACCTGAGGACTATGGGATGGATAAGTCAGTATCATGATACATCACACTGTGATGTGGTCCACCTGTTTCTGGACACTGTTGCAGTGTTCAAACGTAGCCAGCTTTTGGAACAATAGCCAGATAGTCCTGCTGACGATCCATTTTGGTGGCTTCTGTGCAGGTAATGTTCCAGCCACCAGATGAATGCAGAGTGGGAAGTGTTCACTGAAATGAAGGTTGTCAATGACTTCCCACTGAACAGAGTCCACTAGGGCTGGAGAATTTAGAGAGAAATCAATAGCCGAAAAAGACCCAGTAGCAGCACAGAAATGAGTGGGAGTACCTGAGTTGAGGACACACAGCTCGTGAGACATCATGAGGCTCTTCAAAACATAACCCTGAAGGCAAATAGAGGTTGAGCCCCACAAGAAATGATGGGCATTGAAATCTTCCAGTAGAAGAAATGGTCGGGAGAGTTATTCCATACAATCTATGAGAGCCTCAGAGTCTACTGTATCTTGTGGGCCTAAAGTGAGCAAACAGTCATCCTCTGATACACGTGGATTTCAGCTGCAACTACTTGTAGGTCAGTAGCCAGTGGGAGATTAGAGGTCTGACGTGCATTATTGACAAACACAGTGACCCCTCCCTTCTGCCTTCCCCCAGTCAGGTTGTCCTTGTGGTAAGAGGGTATACACCTGTAGTACAGGGCCATCAGAAGTTTTAAAATGCATTTCCTGCATACACAAGCACACAGGGCATTCCTGTACCAGGAGTTTCAGTTCCTCCAGATCTGTCCTGAACCCAATAGTGTTCTGCTGTAGGATGGGTGCATCTATCATGGGTGTAGCACAATCATCCAAGAATTTTTGTCAAGGAGGGGAGCCCGCAACAGTTGGATGCTCAGCCTTGAGGCAAGATGATTGCCCTAGACTGCCATGAAGGTCCATCACCTCTGAAGAAGAGTCGAGAGAGACATCAGAGAGGATGATGTCACATCATTGGATTATGTATTTCCCATCTCCGTCAGTGGGTGCTTCTTCACCTTCAACTTTGACTTCTTTGTCTGAGGAGGATTCGGAGCAACAACTGTGGTAATGGTAGTGGCAGTGCTGGACGATGGGCCAGACAATCTTTGGAGGAGCAAGGACCCATGCAATGTCGGCAGCCATAGCCTTTTCTGATGTTCTTGGGGGAGGGACAGGCTTCAATATAACTGCAGCAGCACTAGTGAATTGACAAATGCAGGTACTAGTACTGCCAGTAGTAACATCAATTCATGTAACAGTATTGGCTTTCTGCACTGGCTGTTTAAGAACTCAAGCAAACAAGGTAGTGACTGTTTGGGGCAACATGGCCTTGTACATCTCTTTGGCCGCACCATAGTAGATGCACTTCATAGTCTTAAGCTTTTGTATCTTTTGTTCTTCAAGATACATGCTGCAGTCACAACTCCAGCCAGGCTGAATCCCAGTGCAATTCACAGACTTCAAAGGAGGTGAACAAGTGACTCCTTCATGGGCAACCTTACCAAATTTGTCACAATTGATATCTTCATGACACTCAAGAGTAGTATCACCACACCACTGGTATTTAAAAGAGCGCATTGGGTTTGGGACATAAGGCCTCATGCTTAGGTAAACAAAACCTGCCTTAATGTGCTCAAGAAGTTTCGTGCTATTGAATGTCACGATAAAGGAGATGGATTTCAGAAGATCCCCCTCTACCCTCTTCACAAAGTTTTGCATGCATGTCAATTATACCTTCTGGAGCCCACTCATCGTTCAATTCCTCCTTGGGAACGTCCACCAGATCACTGCATGTCCTGACACGTTTGCTGTAATTCAAGGTGGTGTGTATCTCAGTTTAAATAGCATGTTCCCGAAGGCATTGAGCTTTCTCCAGGATCTTAACTTGTTGGGAACTAGAAGTTTCTACCAGCAGTCACCAATAACACAATTGCTTGACTAATTTTAAAGTGCTAGTAATGCCTTCGAAGCCTTTATGAATATAGAAAGGCAAAACTTTCTTGAAGCTATCCTCTTTCCTTTCCAGTATTAAAGACATTCTGATTACCAGCATCCATTCTGTTACTACAGACAAAATTTTTGGAAGGAACTCCTGAGCCAGGAGGACTGGCTACACGAGCCCCCTCATTGTATTGGATGTTAGTACCTACCAGC